>NC_060138.1:930723066-933465940 GCF_021461385.2 Schistocerca piceifrons
CATTTTTCATCATCTAGAATCAATAGAACATCTCTTTCACATTAGTCTTTCTGATTATCTCGCTACACTTTCTTGGGCATTTGGAACAATTCTTGTTCTTGAATGTTCTGGCTGGCACATCTTCCTCAGCAGTTGATGTATATGCTTTTCTTGACTGCCTATTCATTTCTCTTATATCCTTCTCCACTTGTCAGTGTTCTTACATATTTTGCTCATTTTATTTTCCATTTCAACTTCATTTCCTCTGTCAGCTTGCCTAGTTTTTTATAATTAGAAATGACTTGCCTTTCTTGGATGTTGACTTTCATTGCTGTAAGTTTGATTCATCACTAGAACACCATTTTTCTTCCTTTTGAAGTCATTTTATATCTAACGGTGGTGCACGCTAACAGCCCCTTCATAGTGAATCCTTTACAAAACTAAACAAAATGTGACATGACAATGAAAGCAATGTGATCACATTGACAGTGCATACAGAGGACAAGTATTGTTTTGGCTAGTATTTCTCTTCATGCTGATGTTCGTTGAGAAAATGCAATAGCTTGAAACATCATACATAAACTGTTCCAAGAATTGGTGGCCAGATGAGCAATTCGGTAGTACGATATTACACAACATTTCCACCTGATGTGGTTGTTGTTGTGGTCTTCAGTCCTGAGACTGGTTCGATGCAGCTCTCCATGCTACTCTATCCTGTGCAAGTTTTTTCATGTCCCAGTACCTACTGCAACCTACATCCTTCTGAATCTGCTTAGTGTATTCATCTCTTGGTCTCCCTCTACGATTTTTACCCTCCACGCTGCCCTCCAATACTAAATTGGTGATCCCTTGATGCCTCAGAACATGTCCTACCAACCGATCCCTTCTTCTGGTCAAGTTGTGCCACAAACTTCTCTTCTCCCCAATCCTATTCAATACTTCCTCATTAGTTATGTGATCTACCCATCTAATCTTCAGCATTCTTCTGTAGCACCACATTTCGAAATCTTCTATTCTCTTCTTGTCCAAACTATTTATCGTCCATGTTTCACTTCCATACATGGCTACACTCCATACGAATACTTTCATAAATGACTTCCTGACACTTAAATCAATACTGGATGTTAACAAATTTCTCTTCTTCAGAAACGCTTTCCTTGCCATTGCCAGCCTACATTTTATATCCTCTCTACTTCGACCATCATCAGTTATTTTGCTCACCAAATAGCAAAACTCCTTTACGACTTTAAGTGCCTCATTTCCTAATCTAATTCCCTCAGCATCACCCGACTTAATTAGACTACATTCCATTATCCTTGTGGTATGATTTATTATTTGCTACTATACTTCTCTCTTTTTGTACACAGGAAAGAAGCACACAAGTGAAAGAAAACACTTTGCAAAACAAGCTGATAGTGGTTTCTGCTGGGTTAAAATGTAGTTCCAAATTTTCGTCACAAAGTAAGAAGAATGTAAGTGATGATACATTTTGCTGATCCCAGAATTGAGATGCATTACTCTGAGGCACAAGAACATAAGTGCCAATACGTCTGTCTTTAAAATACACTTGTGGCTTGGAGACAGTCAGCACATTATTCTTGCCAGGAGAAGAGCTAGAGATACATGATTCTGATGCAACATACAACCAATTACCAAAAGAATATTTATTTAAAAAGCTGAAAATCATGGTTTTGGAGGTAGGTTTCCTGATTCCCTCATGATGATAAGTGGAAGATTGTGATATGCCTATGTCAAGAGGACCTCATTGTTTTAAGAAGTGGAAAATTGTGGTACATTAGATGTGATAGGTCTCTCAAAGTAGAACCTAGTTGCATGGAGTATAATTAAATTTCAGTTGTAAAGAAAAGGTAATGAAAATGACTATATAGAGATATTATGGTGTTAGCAGAATGTATGATGTGTAAGTCCACATGGGTTTTTTACTTCAAAAGAAAAATAAGGACAGTAATAATTATATGAGTACCAGGTGATCAAAAAGTCAGTATAAATTTGAAAACTTAATAAACCATGGAATAATGTAGATTAGAGAAGTAAAAATTGACCCACATACTTGGAATGACACGGGGTTTTATTAGAAAAAAGTATTGCTAGACGCGTGAAATATCTCATGCGCACGTTGTTTGGTGATGATCGTGTGCTCAGCCATCATTTTCGTCATGTTTGGCCTCCCAGGTCCCCAGACCTCAGTCCGTGCGATTATTGGCTTTGGGGTTACCTGAAGTCGCAAGTGTATCGTGATCGATCGACATCTCTAGGGATGCTGAAAGACAATATCTGACGCCAATGCCTCACCATAACTCCAGACATGCTTTACAGTGCTGTTCACAACATTATTCCTCGACTACAGCTATTGTTGAGGAATGATGGTGGACATATTGAGCATTTCCTGTAAAGAACATCATCTTTGCTTTGTCTTACTTTGTTATGCTAATTATTGCTATTCTGATCAGATGAAGCGCCACCTGTCGGACATTTTTTGAACTTTTGTATTTTTTTGGTTCTAATAAAATCCCATGTAATTCCAAGCATGTGTGTCAATTTGTACCTCTCTATCTACATTATTCCGTGATTTATTCAGTTTTCAAATTTATACTGACTTTTTGATCACCCGGTATAAAGAATAATCAAGCAAAAAACATAACCTGATGTAACTTATGAATTACTAGCTTTCAAAAGCAAATCATGAATGGTAGGGATGTTTTGAGTAGATTAATAAATGAGATGAAAAGGCAAACATGATTAATGCTCAGTTAGTTGCTCTATAATGGAAAAAAATGATTCTTCTTATGGTATTTCTTAGAGGAATTCAATGATTTAGAACACACAAACACCCATACTCATTTAAATGGTGCGACATGTGTGAAGTTACAGAATTTGGGTGAATTAAATTCTGAAATTTGATCTTGGAAAATTTTTTGTACTCTTGTTACTTATAAATGAGCAATCATATAAATTAGTTTTTTTAGTTCTAATAATACCTTAATAGGACCACAGTAGTCCCAAAAGATGTTATTTATGTTGTGCCCCAGCAATGTTTGTGTTAATAATACAGTAAAACTCTTTGGTCAATGGCACGACTCTTAGCTGCAGGATTACATTTGTGGCAGTCTGGTCTGAATTTTCGTTGTATGCACATGTCTCTCTTCATTTATTCACTTTTCCTGTCTCAATCTTTGACTGTGAGCATCCTTCCCCGGATCCTCTCTACATTGGTGACTCATGACGAACTTCAGTACTCTCTATGGATTATCCTGCATCCTTCGTCCCATCTCATACTTGACAACAATGGAACCATCTTGCAACTACACGGCCAAAGAACAACGAGTGCAAGGGTGCGACTTATGTAGCATTCAGTTTAGTGCTTTGTATCAACCTTTGCTTTTTGTCAAATGCAAAAGTGACTTTTTTGGGCAGTGCCGTAGATGTCAACAAGGACCCCACGTATCCAAACAAAGAGCACCAACTACCAATGTTCTGTGTGACTTTGGTACAAATGCAATCCGTTCCCACACACCAACAAGAAGCTATTCAACAGACTGTCACAGACAGACACACTGAAATGTTATTTGTATTTTGTTGCATCTACTGCACAGAGTACAGTTCCGACAAACCCGTTTGCATTGTCATGCACAGCGCAAGGGGTCAGGCCACACACAAACACTTTTGCGAGATTTCTTCTATCACATCCACTGCACAAGGGCTCATTTGCCATTGCTCTTTAACAAGCTGTGGCGTCACATAAATGCCAAAATTTTGATGACAGTTCTTTTAGGTCCAGCTCCCAATCCAAGCTACGATCCTTTCACCTGGAACAACTCGTTAAGTGGTTTACTATCACCAAGGGCATTTTCTACAACCGTGGCAATTTCAATGACAGCTCCAATTTTGTCACGCTGCAGAGCCCTCTACATAAGCACACCGATGTCGTTAGTGACATCATTCTATCACTCCTGGCTACCAATAAATATGACATGCTGATGACAGTACTACTCCAGCAATTAGCCAGGACTACAGAACACCAGTTGCACCAAGTTATTTATGACAAACATCTACGCACTAAGACACCGCTTCAATTCTAGATATGCGTCCAAACATTAACTGATGCCATTCTCGTTACCAGATCACACCCTAAGAGTACTGAGGATTGTGAAATTACCACCTCAGTTGCAACTAGCAACGATCTCACATGACAATGAGGATCATGACTATGAATCAGGTTCTAGTGATATAGACAGTACAGATCTCATGATTAAAGATATCAATGCTGTAAAAGAGAATAACAGTGGAAAACAATCAAGGTGGAATTAAAGTGACCCCAAAAGATGGAAGAAAAATATAATTAAAAAGTATAAAATTGAATCTAAAGAACTAAACCCAGTGAAAGATGTATATACAACCGCAATAAAAATTTTTGAGATGAAATGAGGTATTCCTTTTGTAGAAGCTTCTGGGACTGTGACTATGCAAGGCAGAAAGATTTTATTCTTGGTAACACAGTGAGTCTAACTCCAGCACGAAGACAAAATACTGATCAGCCACTGAAACACTGTAATGCTCCTAAGGTTTAGTACTTAAATAAAGACAATAAAAAAGTCAGAATCTGTAAGAACTTCTTTACTGAAACTTCATGTACTTCGGCTTAAGCCATTGATACTGCATATAACGGGAAGAGAACAGAGCGGCAAAAGAATTCCACATCATAAAACTAAACTAGATGATGTGCACAAAGTTAAAGAACACACAGAAAAGTTTCCTACAATAGAGTCTCACTAATCAATGAAATCCACAAAACGACTGTACTTAGACAACAAACTAAGTATATCTAAAATGTACAGTCTGTACAAAGAAGAATGTGTGGATTTCAAATAAGTCAGAAAAAAAAGAAACTTAAAGAAGAATATTTTGTCAGAACTACAATCTCGCCTACTACAAACCTACAAAGGATCAATGTCAAAAATGTATGAGTTATGAGAAAGTAAAGAGTTATAGAGAAAAGAAAGCATTGGAAACATAATATATCAAGCATACTGCAAGGAGAAATGAATGCCGTAAAGCAAAAGTTATTGATAAAGAAAAAAAGTAAAGCACACAAGACATTTGTGAGTTCCACATTTGATTTACAATTTGTCTTGCAAACATCTTCAAGTGAAGTCAGTCAAATATACTGTAGTCTGAAAATCTGTGCACACAATTTCGCTATCTATGAACTGTCTGGGCCGCGTGATGCATTCTACTATGCTTGGACTGGGCTAAATGGAAAGAAAGGTAGCTCAGAAACCAGTAGCTGCATCATGAAATACATTAAACAGATTTCAGCAAATATAAAACACATTTCATTGTTCTCTGACACTTGTGAGGTTCAGAACAGGAATCAAAACATAGCTGTGTTGTTCCTGTACATTACTTGAATCTGGTCACACATGTACTTGTTTTATCCTCCAGGATTGGCTAAACATATTCAGACTAGCAAGACTGAAAATGATTTGAAACAAGGAAGGTTCACCTTATGCAGTACTCAAATTGAAACACAAAGAATTCAAAGACTTATCTAAACTTTCTGCATCTATCATTAAAAATCGAAACACTGACGTCTGGGAAATAAACTAGCTAAAAATTAAATGTTTTCACCATCAAAAATGCAAGCCAGGAATGATAGAGTACTGGTATAATCACTCATCTGATTATAAGGAAATACATTCACTTGGTAAAGGGCATCCTTTAAATATGAAAAGTACTGACTTACAAGATCTTCATCCTAAGATTCTGCCAATAAGTGGAAAGAAAAAGAAGTGCCTGATACAGTTATGCACAAAGGGAGTTATTTCTGAGGAATTTCACACTTGGTGTAAATCTCTTCTCACTCCAACTGCAGCCACCGACGTATTTCCTGAACTAGTATAGAACATAGTGACAGTAGTGATGCAGGTGTATAAAATGCAGGAAAAAAATAACTTCTTCAGTATTTTATAATCATTTAGTGATCTAATAAAATGAATAGTTATGTTGATTCCAACTATTTAGTGATGTGTTTTTAATAGAACTTTACACAAGTTGATAAATAATTTGAATGACGTCTGTCAAAATAAGTGCAGCAATATTTGCATTTTAATTATTAAAACATAATCCATTTATGCATTAAGCTTTTCTACAAAACATCATTAGTTAATTACAGCAATGGAACAATTCTTGTGATTACACAATTATTTGTGGCTTAAAAAAGAAACTAAAAAAAATCAGTTTTGTCAATATATCCTTGAATGTAGTTAACGAGTTTTTGCAGTAAGCACCAACTGATGTGCCAAGAAATGATCCACCCATGCCCCACGTAGGTAGCCAGCTGTGGCATGGCTGGTCACGCACACCTGTGTCAAGAAGAGGTCAACAACAGCACTGTCCACTCCCCCTCCCCCCCTCCACACAGTGCTTTGCACTCTGATAGTGGGTGGGGAGGTTGTCTTTACGACAGCTCAGCAGCAATTTGGTCAGCAATACAGCTCTCTGCTGCAGACTTATTTTTATCACAGTTTGGTCTGAGCTTCCATTGTATGCACACATCTTTTCCACGTACCACTAATAGGCGATAAAGTACATATATTTCACATTTTCTGTCTCAGTCATTCAAATGTGAGCATCCTCTCCATGATATGCATATGATATCCTATGTGCGTTCCAATATTTGTTTTGTATTTTATTATTTGTTTGAGGTACTCCTTGATATCGTGCAATGGCTGGAGCTCAACAAAACATCCCTATGTTACTGCAGGTGCAGCACACAGCTACCAATGCAGCTTTTAGTGTCATTGTTCAGATCAGAAGTTTGTACTTACATGTAATAAATGTTAATCGTCATTCTCACATGGAATAAGTATTTTAATCAAGGCATAATAAAAGAATGAAAGGTAGTTAAATAGCTACTGATGTACATTCTGGTGTAAAAGGAAAGTTGATATATTTTAAGAGCAAAATACACATCATTTTAATTTCAGCTCAACAATATTCAAAATTGGTGCCATTTTCATCATGAAGAAAGTAAGCATTTAAAACTAATGGTTAAAGACCTAATAGGTCAGGCAGTATTTTTTACAATAAGCCCCAACACAACAAAAGAAATACCAAATTTCCTGACTTCGAAGCTAAATTAAAGCAGCGTCTGACTCTGATTTGTCTGTTCACCTGTATGGAATACTTAAATTTAAATTCATTGTAGCAGACAAATTGCAGCAGTACCTGACCCTGTCAATGGAAGGAGAAAGGGGATTAAAATAAGATGCCAGGTGGCAGAGACATAAATTTGCGCTTTCTGTTGTTGGCACTCATACTACAACATTAACTGCAATATATGTTGGTGTTAGCTGCAGCTTTCCACAAAGCAGTGCCTGGCAGTGAATACAGTTTGTATAAGTAGCCCTCACATCCCTGTCCAACCATTCTAATTAGGTTTTTCTGTGTGGTTTTTTCCTAACTGATGAAGCAAATAACAGAATAGTTTCTTTGAGGATATTTCATTTCCACATCCTCGTAGCATGTGCATTGTTTTATATTATCTTCATGCAACTATATTTTTCTTTACATTCATAAGCAATTAATTTTTGCACTGTATTTCATGACATGTTCATATTGTTGTTCAAGCAATAATTAAATAAATCTTTCATCTTACCATTAACAGATCAAAACAATTAAATATGTATATCAGTAGAATGCATCAACCATAAAAGACCAATAAAGAGAGTAACTGCTGTATAACATATAATTGAATCGATGATATTTGTGGTGAGGGCTGTGCTTAAAACAGGCCACATGTTAAAAGAAATATTTATATTTAGTTTCTATGTTTAAAGTGCAGTGTGAGTAGAAACAATGCCTGTGCAAGCAATATAACTGTCATATACCAACTTTTGCTGTAACTGTAAATTTGTATTCTGACAGATTTTACATTCAGGAGACAAACTTCCAAATACTGCTGATAAGACATACTTTGAGAGACATTTATACTTATAAATGTCTCTATCAGATATACTCTAAAATATAATAAAATTAAATTCTAGTGTATAGGGTCTTCTTTGAATTTCACCACCTCACGATATGTACTGGTCTGCCATTTTGTCTCCCTGTGAATAACAGCTCACCCCCCCCCCCCCCCCCTCCAAGTGAATTTTTCTTTTGATACAGTTTGCATTCTGCAGTACTCAAAAACTGCAGCCAGTAGTAACACTACAGAATTTTGAAAATAAACATTTACCTTTTTTCAGTTCTTCCAGAGGAGGAACATAAAGAGGCTTATTTTCAATTGGTGGATTCTGTATTACTTCTGTCTTAGACATCTTGAAACAAGTTGTTTACAAATGTGGCTGTAAATAGGACATAAGTCACAATTAATCCTGATGAGCCATAACTGCATAGCTTTCAATTGGTTAAAGTAAGGAATGACAACATTTTAGTGAGGTCAGGTAGCTGCACCTCTAGAAATGTTCTAAAAAAAACATGCAACTATGCAACAAAAACAAAACATTTACAAATACAGTTCATCATAGATATTTACATCTGTGCTCCAGCTAGAAGTCTGGTACTGAATATGAATATGTACATCATAATAATCTGTATTTAAACATGCTTTTATCTTATCACCATGTACTGAGATACTCCACTGGCCTTGACACAGGGCACCTTCAGTCAACAGTTCAGAGATATCTAGCTGTATTAATTCCAATTTTAAACTTGGATATAAACAAGAGCTCCATGAATTACTTGACTGAGTGGCTGAATGTGCCATATTACCAAGCCAGCTTCACACAATCTGAATTTCTGAACATGTTGGACTTGGACACCTATTATATCTGAGACTTACATTTATCATCATTATTAATAGGAAAAATACATGAAATTAATTAATTATGTTTTACTGTACTTTTAAAGCATCACTAATTTTTTTAAAATAATTTTCTTTGGCTTTAGGGAGGGGGAGGGGGGGAATAAGATCTACTCAAATAGTTCTGAACTGGCAGTAAAGCACAAAACTGCATTCAAAATAATTTAACCAAAATTCACAGTAGAGAAAATCAGCTGGTAATAAAGCACCAGATATCCAGAAAGAAAGTAGAAGAGTATCTGTTAGCCACCCTTCCTATAATGTATCAGTATCATAGGATGAGGGGATGTGACGTCTCTCTTAACACCAATGTTCATATTAAAAAGGTTTTAACTTTCCCTGTATACAGGCAGCTGAAAGCATTTTCTGAAAGAAGTATACTTACTTTAATGCTTAATATGAAATAGTACACACGAAAAGTGGGTAACTAGTGTAAGAGAAAAATGATGGCTTTTTTATAGGGCATGCATTACTATTAATAACATAAAATCTTGATATACAAAGCAAAAAAGTTATCTAGAAGTGGGCCAAGTTCCTGTAGCATAAATATACTTTACAGAAGTGGCCTGTAAGGGCTGCTTCTACCTGGAAATGACTCATTCCATATACCTGAATTATTTCCTATCATGATTGGATTTATGGAACAGAATGCATGCGTGAATTAATTAATGTATAGCTTCTGCTAAACCAGTTTAAAAAAGAAGTATCACTGTTGTAAAATTCAAAGCATTTATTAATAGCACATATGGAGATTGCTCTCTGCTAATAAGAGTAATACCACCAAATAAATAAATTCTCCTTCTAAATTTAGCTTTATTTTATTTCCTAGTGACACCGAATTTTTTTACAAAACAGGACATTTCTGATGCCTTGAGTACCAATCACATTTATGTAAAAGTTTGGTATATAACAAGTGACTTTCTGATATATGGCTTTCATTATATCTGTGATCCTGCACCTTAGATTACATAACTGGATTTCCACCACTTTGGGGTATAATGTTTTTTTTTTCTCAAGATTTACTCCAAATGTACAACTCACCAATATTTTGGCAATTATTATGTATATCAAAACAGCTTCCTCAGAAACAACCAATGTTGTTGAAAGCCCTAGAATTCTGCCCTGTACTTCAGTGTTTTGCAAAGTATGGATGCTGAATACAAATGATATTTTAGATGTCAACAGTTATTATACACTAAACTAAATAATGGTCTCACTCTCTCCTTCTTCATCCCGATAGAGTTCTGTGAATATAGTACTGCTCTTATGCTGTGGCTGAGTGCTTGGCATTACTGATTGCAGCTTTTTGTCCCTCAACCCCAGATGTTCTTTCCCCCACCCACACCTCATCCGGAGCCACAGCAGTGGGGTCATGGCTTGGTGGGAGACATCGCATCACAACACATTATTTTCCTTGCAAGATTGCTTAGCTGCTTCATCAGCAACATTCCCAATTTCCCAGGCACTCGACATTCAGCATAATGACAGATCCTTATTTACCTCTTCAAGCAGAGAAGTGTGTCCTGGATAGCCTGGGTACACGAGACATAATGTAAAGAGCACTTATGGAGTTGAACAATATGAGGAATTAAATGCCATGATTACATCGCATGGAGCAGGATACTGAATAGATTGGGCAAGTGGTGAATAACACTTTGGAAGGGTTGGGAACGACTGTGGGTATGTTGTTCTTCATTTCAAGAAAAATGAGAAACAATGAAAGCCCTGGTAAAGGATACGGTTCAGTTTTTCCATTCTGGAGTGACACTTGGTGATTTGGAGTGGAGAGGGGGGGCAATAATGTTGTTGTTCTTGAGATTTTCCTGGCATAAAGAGTATTCTACCAAGTTTCAGGACTGCAAGCAGATAACGTCGACTTCCTACCAAGATATTTCAGAACCATTCAGCCATCTTCAGGTGACTGTTTTGCACTGGAAGTTGCTAGTTCACGTCACTATCTTTGTAATACAAATATACACAAAGATGCACGCACATCGACAGCCACTACATGAGTAACCCCTGTCGAATTACATGTTCTCTTTTTAAAACTGCTCCATCTATGGTGCACAGGGGCAAGCATAATGTGATACTACATGCGTGTTCTCTGTTGGAATGTGCACTCTCCCAGTTAAAATTCAGATGTCAAAATTAATAAAATTAAATGTCATTAGAAGTGCCATTGGTCATAAATGTTTCATAGCCCATTAAGTCAGCCATAGTGGAGCATTGTATCTCCCCAGAACATCCCATAGATTACTCTGCCACAGGAATCTTGGCCTTAACGAGATCTTTCTGAGATTCAATTATTAAGAAATTGCTGGAAATATATTTAGTGCAAAATCTTATCAATCATGACTGGCTTTTGACAGGAAGAGGCATGGGACCCAGTCATTTCTATAATTTTTTCAAAAAGAAAATATTTTACGTTCAATGACGTGTCTACATCTACATCTACAGCATAAGAGCAGCACTATATTCACAGACATTTAATTTTATTAATTTTGACATCTGAATCTAAATTCCGTGATTTTGCATTCTGACAGAGAGCATGCATTATCACATTACGCATGCACCTGCACACTAGATGGAGCAGTTTTTGAAGAGAGGACATAACTTGACAGAGGTTGCCCACGTAGCAGCTGCCTCCGCACATGCATCTTCATGCCTATTTTTGGTATAAAGGTAGCAACATGAATTAGCAACCTCTAGTGCAAAACACTCACTGGAAGATGGCTGAAAGTTTGTCAACTGAAATATCATGGCAAGAAGTCGCTGTTCTCCAGTTGCAATACCGAAAGTTCCAGGAATAACTTTGTTCATTGTTAATGTCTTGTTAATTTCACATATGGTTAGATTGTCAGTCAGTTAGAGAGAACCAACTGAAGAAACTGTTAATGATGCTTTTCAAAAATTACTAAATTTTTCTCTGAAAATGGGAATTCCTTAAATTTTCAGAAAATATGTTACATTCAGTTCTGACAACAAATAAAAGTCATACATCAACTGACACAGTACAGGAACAGGAGTCAGTAAACGGAATAGAATGCTCTTACAGGAACAGGAGTCAGTAAAGAGCATAGAATGCTCCAAATTTTGGCTGTTCGTACTAATGAAAACTCGAACTGGAAGAAGCATATTACTGAGCTGCTCAAACAATTAAGTGCAGCTACTTTTGCTCTTCATATAAGTGCTAATCTTGGAGGCAAATGAATCAGCCTCCTAACAAATTTTGAATATTTCCATTTAAAAATGCCTTATGGCAAAATTTTCTGGGGTAACTCAACACTTAGTGTAAAGAAAGTACTGACAGTACAAAAGTGAACGATAAGATTAATATGTGGTTTTGACTTGTAGTCATCCTCGTACATACTTCAAGGAGTTTGGCATTTCAACTGCACTTTCAAAATATATACATATTTGATAACAAAGTTCATCATAAATAATCCATCACAATTTGAAAAGAACAGTGATGTCCATGCCTATGTGGGGACTCAACGAACTGCGTAACTACCCAGAGGCCACAGTCATATTGTTGACCTCGGAAACACCCAGTGATGTCAGTGCTTTGGCTATGGCAGTCAGTGTTTAGCTTGTTAACATGTTGAATGTTCTTT
Organism: Schistocerca piceifrons; assembly: GCF_021461385.2. Lineage (NCBI taxonomy): Eukaryota > Metazoa > Arthropoda > Insecta > Orthoptera > Acrididae > Schistocerca > Schistocerca piceifrons. The sequence goes on from NC_060138.1 coordinate 930,735,547, forward strand.
GTAACCTGTGTATTAACGAGAAATACCGTATCTTGTGTACTTAGTACCCAGTGTAATTTATATTCCACATAACTCACTCATACTGTGGAACTACACCTACAACACTAGGGGGATAAATGCCTTTTACTTCCCACTACTAAAACTACCAACAGTTCAGAAAGAGGTTTAGTTAGCACCACAAAAATCTTTGATAATTTGTCCAGTAATATAAAACGTTGGACAGGTAGTGAAGCAAGTTAAATTCATTTCTTCTGAACAATTACTGCTATTACACTTTTATTTAAAAACTGGTAGCCAATTTTTTTAAACTATTTTTCCAACTGCAGTTGCATCAGTAGGGCTAAACAAGAATGTGTTCATTAAAGTTAAAACTTATCCCGTAAAGTGACTCCACACTCTTTCAATAAAAAAAAAAAATCAGTCAAATTACCTGTGGAAAATATAACTAACTCCTTTGCAGCCTTGCTCTTGTGGGTGATAAACAGATTAGAGGTACTTCATTAAGGAAGACTCTCTTGCAATACCTCTCTGATACACCCACATAGCATATCCTACACCAGTCTTGTCACAGGCTCATACTATTGCTCCCTCTCCATGTGTACGCAGGCCTGTAACGTATCAGGTCCACTGCAATTTCTGCACTGCATTTTATGGGGACACGACCACAAACTAGCTGCCCATGTAGCGAATGGCCACCTCCAAACTGTGTCCAAGAGCAGAGTTGACCATTTAATGGCAAAACATGCTGCTGAGCACAACAATGGCCACCTCCAAACTGTGTCCAAGAGCAGAGTTGACCATTTAATGGCAAAACATGCTGCTGAGCACAACAAGCTCAAGTTCAATGACTGCTTCGCAAACCAGGAAATTTAGATTGTTGTTTCCTCTGCCACCCCCCCCCCCCCTCCCCCAACACCAGCTCATTCTGAACTATTTCGATGGGAATCACCTTTGCAACACATCCTTTGTTCACTAGTCCCCTGTCCCACAGCCAATACAACTTACCCCAGGCCCTGATTTCAGTCATTCCTGCACTCATACCCTCTTCTCCACTCTCTCCTTGCTCTATTCTGTCACCCCTTCCACTCCACTTCACTGTTACCATGCACTCATGAACTCAGAGGTGCCAGGGCCATCTCGCATTCTTATCCCATTTATCTGCTCCCTCTCCCTCCTGTGCTGCTATCCTGTGCACCTGCAGACTCTCTCGCAGCCTTCAGCCACTGTCTTGTGGCCCTTCCTCACATCTATATCCCATGACTCACTCCACACTACATAACCCCACACTCCAGTAAAACTGCATTCCTGGCATAGTGTATTCACCTGGCACATTACAGCTGTACAGAGGTGTGTTTGTAAATGTACATATATATGTATTTGTGCACTTGTACTCTAGCTCAAAAAAAAAATTTGTCTAAAAGCTTGTAAAGTTTTCGGTCTCATTTATGTTCCTGTCAATGGCTCAATACTTCTACTGTTAGGTGATGCATTACCTTTAAACCTAAATTATTTCCATTTTACCAGCTCTCTCCATAATCATATATGCAGTAATTTTAATATCTTTCTTCAATAGATAATTCGTTAATTCCATTATACCTTCTCAAATGAGCAAACATACCTTTAATTTAAATGTGAACCTCTTTAACAAATTAAAGTTATTACGATTGTCACTAAGAAACATTCCTCTCTGTTATATTAGGAAGTAAGTTCCAGACTAATTAACAATGCACAGATGACAAAGTAACAAATTTTTGAGCGTCCAGTTTTGTAAGTATGTCTTATTTGCATGAAGCACAAAGTGCAAACGTCTATTTTTCTTTTAGATGTCTGTGTTGTCCACAAGTATTTCTTAGTTACATATACCATTGTGAATTGTATTTTTCTCCTGAATAACTGATTTTTGTTTGTGTGTCCATCCATTTATGCTTGAATCATGAACACTTCTAACCAAATTTTTCTCTTATTTAGCACACACATACACTTAATATCATATAAAGCATACAATATGTCTCACAAATAGTTCTGTACACAATATACACCTACAAACATACTCCGCAATTCACCATACGATGAATTGCAGAGGATATCTTGTACTATTGCTAGTCATTCCCTTTCCTGCTCTACTCACAAACAGAGCACGGGAAAATGACACTCTATATGCTTCCATATGCCCCTGGATTTTCTTTTTGCACCTTCATGGTCCTTATAGGATGTGTGTGTGTGTGTGTTAGTGGCAGTAGGCTCAGAGGAAATGGGCCACGCTGCATTAGCCAATGAAAGCAAACAAAAAAACAGCAGTTTCTATCTGACATTAAAACTGCATAATAATTTGCCCAAGATGATAACTAGAAAATAATCATTCAAAAAGGAAGTCAAAGCATACATCTTAAGTATTACACAGATTACAACTATTCAAACAATTCTGAATAGACTTTCGTAATAAAAATTTGACTGCTAGTGCATAATACTAACATATTACCTCAGCTTAAGGCTAATAACATCTCAAAAATTTTTTTCAAAGTTCATCATTTCACTCATCACAAGGGGATGCTGTATGTGTGGTACAAGCATGGTAGCATGGTCATGGTCCTGACGTGTATGGAATTGTGTGTAGTGTAAATGGGTGAAGACTAAACAGTGTTTAATTATCTTTTTGTTAACATGCTAACTTGTTCCAAGTATGTGAAAATGTAAGAGAACTGTCTGTTAGGTATAACCGATTGAGATAGTGCACTTGTTACAATGCAGGTATCAGATTTGGAAGGATGAAAACTTGTGCTCAGTCTGGCCATCCTGATTTAGCTTTTTCTATGTTTTTTATAAATCACTTCTTACAAATAGCAGGATAGTTCCTCCAATAAGGCCACGGCCAACTAACTGTACTGTTCTTTCACCTTGTGTGAATTCATATATCTAATATACACATCTTATGCTTTTATCGCTTCATGCTGACGGAGTCTATAATATTTAATAATTGTCCTTTGACAAATAAATTACTAAGTACAGAGACAATCATGTGGGCTGTCAATATATGAAGTGTCCATTCATACCTTAATCTATTATCAGGTGACTATGCTCTAAATACTGAAGCATCCTTACACTGGTCTCTGCAATCTGCCAAATAACAGTAATAACAACAATGATAGTATTTATCCTTTATTCAACACCAAGTATTTTGTTTTCGTTCCTATACAATCGAACATTACATTCATACACATAACAAACTCAATTTTGTTGCTGCACATATTATAGCTACCTAACACTGTATTCCAATATTGCTCATACATCGCTGCACTTAAGACTTTTTGTTTTCAATAACACATGAGCCTAGGTCTTGAACAGTTACCCATCTCAAACCAACAGCAATTACAATTTATATAGCATTCAACTTCATTTAGTGTTTGAAAAGGAAAAATGTAGATCTACCTGTCATCTGAAAGAAATGTTACAAGCAGTGACACTGCTATTTCCTATTGATTGAAAGCTTTCTTACTGTGTTAATTTTCTACGAAATGACAGTTGGTTACATAATGGCGATGTTGGATTACATGTTCTTATTTACTGTGGAAAACCATAATTTTGTACATTTCAAATAGTATAACGTCATTGAAATCCTATTACCACTTAAGTACGTTCATTCGTAGAAAAATAAACACCAACCGTATTCTCACAGTAGAAAACCGCGAGTCATACATTCAACGGTCTTCCGGGTACTATTGCAACATTACCTAACGCTGACAAACACTTTAAAGCAATACTTTCTACAGTCTTGTCTTCTCACGAAATATCCCTTAACAAATTTTAAGATTAGTGTTTCACGTTTTCACCAATAACCCTATTGACAAAATTGCTATTCAAACGAAAGCAAACGCTCACCGCGTTACTCCACCAGTCACGTAAACCAGCAAAAATTTCCCGTAAAGCGTATACGCGAGGTTGACGTTGCAGTAGACTGGAGCCTGTTACCAGTTGTGGAAGTGAACTCAGGAAAGCGAAAGCAGCCCGAAATCACCGAATAGCTTATCCCGAGTTATTCCAAACCGATACTGTAATTGCACATTATTGGCTCACGCATAGGACATTTACTAAAAAAAATTGCAGCGTTCACATGAAGGAATGAATATTTTCGAGTAGAGTATATTCTCAACATTAATCAGGGATTATCATGCGACTTTCGGATGGCGTTGTTTGTGTTATAGCAGTGCGCATGCCCGAACTTTGCATTCTTTTACTGCGTCATGTGCCGTAATTTATGTTGGCTGTAGTGACATACGGGAAGCATTTCAAGGATTTTATCAGAGTATTTTTAAGGAAGATAATGTCAGTAAAACGTGACTAATGAAATATGAATAGCACATATGGCCTGCCACACAGGGCAGCTAATAGCACAGTCTAACATAAAGCCCAGTCCACACGCAACGATCTGTCTGCGCAGACATCGGCGCAGATGTCTGTACATGCAAAAGATCGCTGCAAATGTGGTGTGTTCACACGACACAAACCCCAATCTACTACTCGCCCGCCATCTGTCGGTGTAGAAAAGAAATATCAGTGGCAAGCGACTACGCTCCCCGAAAACGTCAAAATTTAATTCAGTTATTTTGAAAAATAGAAATGGAGGAAGTTCTGTTGTGGTCTGTGTTCACAACTTGTGTTGCAAAAAACATTCAGACCAACCGCAGGAAACAGAGAAAGCGGTCAAAATGGTGCAGACAGTGGCTGCTAAAGCGAAAGCAGTTTTGTCACGTAAATTTACTGCGAGAGTTGCAGGGCGAACCTGTTTTGTTTTACATAACCTCGTGTTCCATTTCCTCGCACATTGGCACTCCAATTTCATCTTCAATTGTACTCCTGCTTGGTCTTGGCGTTTCTTGATCACTAAGAAAGCCAAGTAGATCAAAATACCATAACGTTGGCTGGTATACTTGATCTACTCCTACACCAGATCTTCTAGATTTCTGAACTTTGGATAACTCTTTTCGGTAAACAGTTCGCTGACAGACTAATTTACTTGACTTGCCTTCATGAACTCATCTTTCAGGAAAGCGTAAATAGCTTCACATGTGTTGGGTATTATTTCACTCAATGCTTGTTTCGATATTGCAGATGAAAATTCCAAATCATTGTAGCTCCTTCCTGTTGCTAGGAATCTTAATGTTACTGCCAGGCGTTCATGAGGAGAAATTTCCCTTCTCATACAAGTATTTTTCTCATAATATGAGGGGTTGCATGCTTTAAGAGATAATTATAAGTTTCGACATCCACCCGCAAATAATTTCGCCAGTTCGCAACGAAATTATTTTTTTATTACCGTTTCTCTGTTTGCCGAGGCGCCAACTGCCCGCAATTTTTCAATTAGAGCATTGTATGCTGCTGTCTTTTTGTCTCGGTCACTATATTCTTTACTTTTAATCTTCCACAAACATGGGTGGTTTCTGTATATTTCAATGAATTCACTTACAAACTCTCGAGAACACTGACGAGTACTAGCCATTTTAATGCCCTGTGCACACAAATACAAACACTAGACTGAGCAAACAGCTGTTTCGCGCCAGATTTGCGACGATCTCCTGTCCACACGCTCCAACTTGTCTGCGCAGATGTGGTTTGAACCGACAGATTTGAGAGGTTTCGCTCAAACCTCCAACTCCAACTTCCAGGTTTGCACACACCTCAGGTTGGTGCAAATCTTCTGTTCACACGCAACGATCTGTCTGCGCAGATGTGATGTGCGCAGACATTTGCGCAGACAGATCGTTACGTGTGGACGGATCTTAACAGTCGCGACACTTCGCTTAGATTTTGTTGCCTTCAGCGCCAGCAGCGCCCCAAGCGGCCGGTAGGTTGAACTTTGAGTTCGGCGCGATCGTGAAATCGAATAGTGACTGTTTATTTTGATTTACACAATGGTTTTTACCATCGGGAACGTTTGTAGCGCAATAAATTGCAGCAGCAATAGGAAGAAGACACCACACCTGTCTTTTTCAGTTTTCATAAGGATCCTGAGAGGTATATACCATCATGTTACTAAAGTGTATCGTCAGGATTCACTTGCAAACTGTATGTGTATAAATGATGAATGTTTCGTTTTAGGAGCAAAAAATGGCTAGTTAATAGCAGACGAGAAGACCTTATGAAGAGAGACCCGGTTTACCTGTATAATAATATTAGGTTTTGTTCGCTACATTTCGAACAAAACCAGTTCATGAACGCAGACAATAACAAACTCGTGTGGAATGCAGTACTCACACTGTTTGACATTCCAAATAAGCCACCTCAACAGACGATGAAGAGGAAACAGCCACAAAGGTTCGACAGACAATCTAAAGCTGTAAAACAGACCTATGACACAGAAGCAGCCAGTTCAACTCTCCATGTATTAGTGCCAGATTCGTGAGAATCATCAACACAGACCTGCTTTGACGGTGAAATGGTTAAATTAAGTGCAGCTGTTTGTGTCTTACAAAAGCGTGTGTAGTGTCAGAATGTGCAGATCGCTAGACTTCGAGCGAAACTATTATGGGACAAAAAAAGTGCCTACAGACAGATTGTTTGAAAATTATACAAATATTTGGTTTTGCGTGAAATGTAATATAATCAGCTCATTATAATGTTTTCAGCATATTTCTCACACTATTTGTTAGTTGCTTATCCCACTTAGAATAATATAAAGATGAAGGTCGTACTTGTGGCAACAGGCGACAATGACAAACACAGTAGGCCTACAGAACGATAAACGCGCTGTCCATCGCTTTTGCATGTAGAGGTACGTGTCTGTGCTTCTTTTATGTGATTCTGTGTGTTTATATTCTATTGATATCGACGTGGTAAGCTGCAATTCTGTCCAATGTCACAAGTGTTTCTTCACGAATGTGTTGTAGCTTGCCACTATATTCATGGTTTTTGTCCATACTTGCGCTTATTTTAGAATCATTTTTAGAAACATATATGCCTTCTGATACTACACAAACTCTTGGAGGCAAGAAACTAACTCGAATAATTCGGAAATAACGTAGGAAATGGATGCAAACAAACATTATGATTACGCCGCATCTGACGTTCACCTTACCTGCCGCTTGGAGCGCTAGTGTCGCTCCACCTGTCAAACGGCAATAACTTTTACAGCAGTGAGTGTCGCGACTGTTATATTAGACTGTGCTAATAGCCTAGATAACAGATAGCGTGATCTAAGGTAAACTATTTTTTATACATTAAAAACCTGTAACTAACACTGCCACATCAGCCGTGAATTACGGATACCATGACCACACATGTTTGCACTTGTTTGGTTTCAAGGAAGTTTATTGCGCTTTTCATTTGTGATAAAAAGAATTATGAATCTTGTGCTTATTCACTCCAAATTGATCGCCTTTCTCACCAAGGACTTATATAAGGGGGGGGGGGGCTCCAGGGGGTCCCCCTCCTTTACACAAAAAACGCCAATATTAGAAGAATACCCGCTTTTGAAACCCCGTGCCACAAAAAGTCGCGCGCTGCACTTGGTTGACGTAGTGACATGCCATGGAGGAATGAGTCTGCAAAAAATTGCTGTGCCCTGTGGCGGGGTGTCCACCCCACCCCTCACTATGTGTACAACGGAAGTGAGTGCAATCTTCCAACGGTAGTGGAATTCCGCTACGCGTATTGGAGATTTTTGGCCTTCGTGGCGTAGCGGCAAAATTCTGAAATTGTTAAAAATGTAGTGGAATTCAACTTTCTTTGGCGAAATGTAAAACCTTCGTAAATTTTCACTGCCAAGCACTAAACATGTAATATATGCACGGGAATTAAGATACCGAACAGTCTTTCTCCATGATGATAGACATTAAAACTAAATGACTTATTTGGCTACTTGCAGAAACGTTAAGTGACTTTTTGAAAGTATGACTAGACATCCAAAACAAGAACCGTTATTGATCATTATTATATTTCGTACACAATTACGGAGGAACATTTCCGTAAGTTTGAAAAACGTATCAATTATTATCTGAGAACTGAAGGTGATCAAAATATTATTGCATCAACAAATTCATACATTTCACTGTGATTTTAATAAAAATTGAAACGTTTCAGACACAAAATGCTAAAAAAACTTGAAAATTAACTCATTACGCCTTAGCCAGTTCAGATTCCATATAAAGAGGAAAAATCACCTGTCGCATCAAACTACAATTAGTATATTAACAGCAACTATTTGAATGAAGCACGATATTCAAGTCCATCACTGGACACTGTCGTCCTAGCTGTCGCTGATCGTTAAATGCGTCAGCTGGGAAGATATGGAATATATTTGTTTATAGATTAAATTATTTATTTAGCCTGTATATCGTCAGGAATTCTGTAGACTATATCATAAATTACATTTGAAACTGTAGTGGAATTTGGCTGTGCTCGTAGCGGAATTAACTTATTTTTGGCTGGCAACACTGAACGGAACCAATCCAGTGTGTTCTGTCGCTTCTCCTTGGGCAGTCACAATTAGAGTGACGAAGTTTCGGGCGTCGTGTGTTAAGCCAGCTTAAACTGTGCGTGCGTGTGTGTGTGTTTGGCTGCTAAAAAAGAGTCGTGTCAGAAAAAAAACCAACTATGAAATGGTCAAGACAGAAATCACTTACGGTTTTTTTCTAAAAAAGAGACACAGAATTCTGATGCACTTGTTTTGAAAGAGAGTGGCATGTCACCACGTGATACGGAATCCGAGCATGAAGAAGCGGGACCATCCAGGAAAACTGAGGATGAAGCAAAGAAGGGTGAGTCTCCCATTTACCATTACAAAAAGGAATATATGATTTTGAGCCGCAGTTTTGTAAAAAATAAAGAAGATACTTCTAGTTTAACATTTAATTACAAGTGAACAAATGGGCCTATCACAAAATACGTTATACCAATGTTTTCTAGTTTAATTCTGCATTCGGCTATTATATGAGAGAATGTGGTTATAATTTTTAATAAATATTTTCTATTTACATTTATAGTAACAATTGCCCAGATTATGGGCGTTTTCCCTAGGAACTACTCATTTCAAAACTCTTGAAACCTGTTAGTCTGATGTTAATGAAATTTCATGTGGTTACAGGCACATGTATTGGCAGTGTAAATCTCAACTTACAGAGTTATTCAACCACTTATTGAAAGTTTCTTATAATTTTTCTAAAATAAGTTTTCCATGCCAATATAAACATAGAAAGCGTGTGGTTGTTTTGGAGCTCTCTTTTTGTGATACCTAATCTTCAAACTACGATCACTGAGACTGTACAGTGTGATATAATTTTATGAAGTTTAATATTGAATAATGGTTGCAACTTTGTCCATGTTGAAGTAGCTTTTGCCAGCAAAAATGGTGACTGTTCATTGGCTGAAAAGTAAATGTGACAAACAGTGGCACCCCTGGTGGTGCAACTAGATTGTGAAGAAATTATTAGCAGCAAGACGTAAAAGGCTAAAATTTATTTTTAAATTAACTTATGACCTGAAGTTACGGCAAAATGCCAAAGTGTCACAATTTAAATACAAAGACTAATATAATAATATTATTGCTTAATATAAATGATTAATAATGATATTCAAAAATATATAATTGCCTCCAATGTTAGCTTACAGTTAGTTGCTTTTTCATAAATAAATACCTCAACAGCTACAATACATAGGTTTTATTTAAAGACACTTCGATCAATTAGTGTTTCTCTACAGTTTTACCCGCATTTAACATGGATGCTAATGTATTTGTGGTTTTTTTTTTAATTTCTGCTTGATTGACTCTACTGGCGCTAACAGCAAAACCCTTTTATGTTGTGGGCGAAGACAGATTTACCTTCCTAAATGATAGTGTTGGAGACCCCCCCCCCCTCATGCAAAAGCTGTAGGTACATTCCTGTTTCTCACGTCCTCAGTAGGACCTTTGAGTACTTCGGCAATTTTCTACCAGTAATATTTCTTTTCTTTCGCCATTTGTGCTGCAGATCTCTTGGATCAAATGGCTCTAAGCACTGTGGGACTTAACTTCTGAGGTCATCAGTCCCCTAGAACTTAGAACTACTTAAACGTAACTAACCTAAGGACATCACACACATCCATGCCCAAGGCAGGATTCGAACCTGCAACCGAAGCGGTCGCTCTCTTGGATCCCAAAACCATATCATATCTATATGCTTTTATATGCAATATTGCATTGTCTATGGCCCATTCCAGCGTTCACACAAATCTTGTCAACAACAAAGAGAAACAGATGAAGCACAGGAAGCACTGCGCCAAGCAAACGCATTCCTGCCATTCTCCGCATTACCACAGTCTAACATAACTAGTGATGGGGAGCTCGTGAATGAGTCGTTCAAATGAACGCTTCACTTCCGTGAAGTGTGAACTAACCACTCAATTTCAATGAACTGCTACTTCAAACTCTTCACAGATAGCACACTCCACACTTTTTTCTAGTTCACTCACTCTCTTCCCCTCTCCCTCTCCCACTACATCGGCGCTACGTGACTCATCCTCCCTTCACTTCAGTCCTCCCTCTGCTGCCTGTCGACGAATCGCGCGGGGTTTGTTGGGAACGACAGGTTTACGAGGGGTTGATGAGGTTAGGGGCGAGGGGAAGGCAGCGTCAGCTGCTACGTGCAGTGCTGACATTACTTGTGACTATTTGTGCAGTTATACTTCGCGTCTATGGGTAGCCTACCGTTGGCAGCGCTTGCAGACAAATGAATATTAAAGATATAAACGAAGGGGCTGGCTGTGTGAGCATGCACAGCCAACATGAAAATAAAAGGTTTGTTAATAACACTGAAAGAGGGATTTTACCTGAAATCGTACCAATGACTACAGGTGACAGTTTACGTTTTGAATCTGGAGGGTTATTATTCTCAACAAAAATAAAATCTACAGGAAAACTTCTGAATAATTACTTAATGTAGGTATATAGACTGTGACAGTGGTAAACATACTCATTCTATTTTGGATTAAATTTTACAAGGAACATAAAATTGGACTGCATTTCGTTGGTAGCCCTATTTTTCAGTTCATGAATACAACAAATAATATTTAATTTGGCAGATAAAGACTTTTTTGGACGCTTCATGAGAAAATTTCGAGCAAGATTAAATGTAATACCTTCTTTATATGTGACAGGCTTCTCTGTTTATCTTTCCTTTGTCCCCTTCGACCATTCTCTATTTAAGTTAACTCAGACGCTGTAAGAGTGTAAAACGTTGCGTGCACGTTACTGCATAGTTCGGCCATCTGTTGGTAAAATTATGAGATTAGATTAGATTAGATTAATACTAGTTCCATGGATCATGAATAAGATATTTCGTAATGATGTGGAACGAGTCGAATTTTCCAATACATGACATAATTAGGTTAATTTAACAACATACTTAAGTTAATATAACAACTTTATTTTTTTGTGTTTTTTTCTTTATTTTTTATTTTTTTATATTTTTTCTTTTTTTTTCTTTTTTCTTAATTTATATCTAAAAATTCCTCTATGGAGTAGAAGGAGTTGTCATTCAGAAATTCTTTTAATTTCTTCTTAAATACTTGTTGGTTATCTGTCAGACTTTTGATACTATTTGGTAAGTGACCAAAGACTTTAGTGGCAGTATAATTCACCACTTTCTGTGCCAAAGTTAGATTTAATCTTGAATAGCGAAGATCGTCCTTTCTCCTAGTATTGTAGTTATGCACACTGCTATTACTTTTGAATTGGGTTTGGTTGTTAATAACAAATTTCATAAGAGAGTATATATACTGAGAAGCTACTGTGAATATCCCTAGATCCTTAAATAAATGTCTGCAGGATGATCTTGGGTGGACTCCAGCTATTATTCTGATTACACGCTTTTGTGCAATAAATACTTTATTCCTCAGTGATGAATTTCCCCAAAATATGATGCCATATGAAAGCAATGAGTGAAAATAGGCGTAGTAAGCTAATTTACTAAGATGTTTATCACCAAAATTTGCAATGACCCTTATTGCATAAGTAGCTGAACTCAAACGTTTCAGCAGATCATCAATGTGTTTCTTCCAATTTAATCTCTCATCAATGAACATACCTAAAAATTTGGAATGTTCTACCTTAGCTATATGCTTCTGATTAAGGTCTATATTTATTAATGGCGTCATACCATTCACTGTACGGAACTGTATGCACTGTGTCTTATCAAAATTCAGTGAGAGTCCATTTACAAGGAACCACTTAGTAATTTTCTGAAAGACAGTATTGACAATTTCATCAGTTAATTCTTGTTTCTCAGGTGTGATTACTATACTTGTATCATCAGCAAAGAGAACTAACTTTGCCTCTTCATGAATATAGAATGGCAAGTCATTAATATATAATAAGAACAACAAAGGACCCAAGACTGACCCTTGTGGAACCCCATTCTTGATAGTTCCCCAGTTTGAGGAATGTGCTGATCTTTGCATGTTACGAGAACTACTTATTTCAACTTTCTGCACTCTTCCAGTTAGGTACGAATTAAACCATTTGTGCACTGTCCCACTCATGCCACAATACTTGAGCTTGTCTAGCAGAATTTCATGATTTACGAAGCTTCATTGTACGAGCGAGGCAAAGCGAGTGTAGCAGCGGCTGAGCGGCGAACTGGGCAACTTCGACAGGCTTCCGTACTTCACGAATGAACTACTTCATTTGAAAGCTTCACGGCAAAGAGTGAAATGAATGAAGTAGTTCACTGGAATGAACGAGTTCGACCCATCTCTAAACATAACCCTCGATTCTGTTGCCCACTGTGCCGGCAGCGCGCCAAGCGGCCAGTAAGTTAAACTGTTGAGTTCGGCGCGATTGTGGAAACGAAAGCAAACAGTAGTTGTTTATTTTGGTTTGTACAATGGTTTTTACAAACGGGAACGTAGCGTGGCGCAATAAATTGCAGCAAGAACAAGAAAAAGATACCGCATTTGTCTTTTTTTTAAGTTTCCTAAGGACCCTGAGAGCTATATACCATCATGTCATTAAACTGTATCGTCAGTATTCGCTTGCAAAGTACATGTATATTGATGATTAATGTTCTGTTTTAGGAGTAGAAAATGGATATTGAATAGCAGATGAGAACATCTTATAAAAAAAGACCTTGTTTACCTTTATAATAATGTTAAGTTTTGTCTGCTACATGTCGAACAAAACCAGTTCATGAATGCACTTAACTACATTGTTTGACATTCCAAAAAAGCGACCTCAACTGACAATGAAGAGGACACTGCCACAAAGGTTCAACAATCTGTCTAAGCTGTAAAGCACTCCTATGGCACAGAAGCATCCAGTTCAACTCTCCATATATCAGTGCCAGTTTCATCTGAATCGTCAACACACCTGCTTTGACAATGAAGCGGTAAAATTAACAGCAGTAAATTGTGTCTAGAAAAAGCATGTGGAGTATCAGAATGTGTAGATCACAAGACATCGTGCAAAACTGTTATGAGAGAAGGAAGTGCCTATCATTTTAAGTACAGATAGCAACAGAAACTGTATGAAAATGATCAAGTGAAGAAGGACAAACAAATTTTGAAGATTAGGCTCCCGATATTAAAAAAAAGATGCCCTTAACTTTTTGTTAAGCCAGATTAGCATGCCATCTACAAGATGGAAAGACAAAAGAAGGGCTGTTTGGTGTTTTATGTTTCCATCAGTGGGTACATTACAGAGGTATGTGAAGGCATACAAATTAAATTTGAGATAAGTGGCAATATGTTCGATCTTTTAATGCAGAGGTACAACGTTTATCTGATAGTGATAAACTAGTGCTTGAGTCATTGGATGAAAACTCTCTAATGACAAATTTAACATATGACATCTCTGATAGTGTTATTGGCTTTGAGGACTTGGCATTTACAACCACAGTATATTTCTTCTACTATTTGGCAGTTGCTTGTCCCACTTAGAATAGTATAAATATGAAGGTCGTACTTGTGGCAACAGAGGACAATGACTAATACACAGTAGGCCTATCGAACAACAAATGGGTTGTCGATCCCTTTTGCATATAGAGGTACATGTCTGTGCTTCTTATGTGTGAATCTATGTGTTAATATTCTGTCGATATCAACGTGGTAACCTCCAGTTCTATCCAATGTCATAGGTGTTTCTTCACAAATCTGTTGTAACTTCCACTGGATCCTGATTTTTATCCTACTTGCGCTTATTTTAGAATCGTTTTTAGAAACATCTGTGTCTTCTGATAATACACAAACTCTTGGAGACAAAAAAAAAATAATTCAAATATTTCGTAAATCACATAGGAAAGGGATGAAAAAAACAAACATTAAGCTTACGACGTATCTGAAGTTCTCCTTTCTCGCCGCTTGGAATGCTAGTGTCGCTCCAGCTGTCGAAAGGTAACGACTTTTACGGCAGCGGGCAGTGAGTGTGTGGTAGTACTTCACAGTGGAACACATCGCCCTCATCGTTCATTCTTGTATGTTGGATGCTGTGTTTCTTCGTGAGTGTTGTCGTTTTCGTTTCGTTATTTCCGTGCTGTGAGCGATTTGCAACTGGATGTGTTTTCAGTGTGTGCAAGCAATGCCAGGTTGTGCTGTTGCTGGCGTAATCCTCACAACTGCAAGACAAAAGGGACTGAAGTTGTTCTTTATGCTTTCCTTCACTATCCAAGTCTACAAAAGATTTGGCTGTAGAAATGCTGCAGCAAAGACGCTGTAACTGTTGCAAATGCTAGAATATGTTCTCGTCATTTCAAAGAAACTTATATGTTAGAGACTTGCGTTCAGAACTGCTAAATTTACCGCGGAGACGAATATTTAAGAGTGATGCATTTCCGTCATGTAATCTTCTTTATAGCAGTAGCGCCAGTGATAGCAAACCACGTACAACAGAAGAAAGGAAGGAACGTTTCAACTAGTGTAAGATCCATAGAAGAAGCACAGAGAGATTTACAAGCCATCACCAAGGTAGAAATATGCTGATAAATGTGCATTTACAGATGAAGTTGTTTCTGATGATTCAGATAAAGCCAGTTTTCTGAATTTCATAGCAGCATTACAGAGGAGAGCCACTCATCTGAAAAAGAAGTGCAAGAAATAGTGAGCACGTAATAATGATCATCGAAGTCAATTGTCATCAGTGAAACGAAGTCTGCATTACAAGGAAAGAAATAAAAATGCTTTTGTACTTCGTGAAATTAATCGAATACTTTGAAAAATGTAATTTTTTCAGTCAAATCAGAATTGTATTTCATGGGGCAAAACAGGTTCGACAGGGCTAGAATGGACATCTCCAAGTGATTACTTTGCAGTTGCTTTGCGGAAAAGTTACAATTTTCTAAGGAAACACTCGGATATCTACCTGCAGTGTCAACATTGCGTTGTTGCATAAACTGCACTTTCAGTCGCCATCCGGGTATTTTGAATCATATTTTAGTGGTGATGAAATTACTGGCTAGAACATTGACTGACAGGGAACATATCTGTGTTTTGTCATTTGATGAAACAAACATTTATAGAAGACTTTGTTCTGATTAGCCAGGTGACAGGATACGTGGACCTCACAGCAATGTCTTCATTGTTATGGTGCAAGAGTTTTTTGCAATATAGAAGCAGTCATCTACTTGAATTTTTATATTCAAATGTCAGCTGCACTCTTGACCGAAATTATTATTTCCATTGCTAGTATTTGCTTTAATGGCATGGCTGCAGTAGCAGACATCAATGCAAAGAATGCTTCTGTCTGGAATGAGCTTGGCGTTACTCACAGAAACACTTGTTTTATCCACCCAAGTGATCCTCTGAAATGTATGTGGGTGTTTGCTGACATCCCACATTTTATGGAACTCTCAAGTAGCTATTTACTCAATCAAAGCTTTATGTTGAAAAACAGGACAGTTACAAAAGCCGTGTTCAAGACACTGTTAATTTTGGACAGTGGCGAGATAAAAATAGCCTCTAAGTTATTTCAGCAACGCATTACAGTGAAGGGCAGAGAATGACAGTGAGTGCGCTCAGCAGCTCAACCACTTTTCTCACACAACTGCACAGCCGATTCGCTGTCTAATGTCTGAAGAAAGGGACATAAATGATTTGATACAGATAATGGGTGAGACCTTCGATGTGCTTAATTCAAGGATTCGCGAAAGTAATAAACGACTAGCCTATGGATTCGGTGTTCATTTTCGAGCCCAGGAGAGGTGCCTGTGTAAATTTTATAAGCGCTGCGAGATCATGTGTGTCAGTTCCTTAGAGCATCTGCTACTACTTCAAAAAGGATTTTTGGAAACTTTGCTCACTGTTGAGCCTGTTCAGTGACTTAGCGACTTATAATATTGAATACATTGTCACTGCAACGCTAAATCAAGGCTGCCTTGGGACACCAAAATGTTCAATACATAAACAATAAAACAGAGGAACTAGAGGTAATATTACAGGAGTATAGGCCAAACATTCTAGTAGTTACAGAACATGGGCTAAAAGAAAATCACATAGGAATGTACAACTTGAAGAATTATGTGAAAGTAGCCAGTTTTTGCAGAACTTCCTATAAAGGTGGTGGGGTTGCTATTTTTTCTAACTATAAATCAACTAAAGCCATAAATATAACAAAATATGCTATAGAATTGAGCTTTGAAGCTACAGCACTGGAAACTAAAATTGCTGGGAATTTATGTTGTGTATTAGGTTTGTATCGATCACCAAATGGTATAATTAAAACCTTCTTTGAACAGCTGGAAGATATAATCCAACACCTCTCAAAAACATATGCTTATTTGATCATTATAGGAGATCTGAACATAGACACGAGTAAAAATACAGACAATACTAAGACCCTACTGGACTTATTGTGCATATACAATCTAAAAATAAAAATAGATAAACCAACCAGAGTAACAAAGCATAGTGAAACTATTATTGATCATGTAATAACAAATATTCCTACATGCTATTGTGACACACAGGTAATAAACTCCACATTAGCAGACCATTTTGCAATCATGATAGACATAAATATAAAGACTAGTGATTCAGTGCAGAAGATATGGGAGATGAGAAGACAGAACTACCCACATAACATAAATCTGCTAAAAAAGATGTTAGAGGCAGAAAACTGGGAAACAATATATGCAGCTAAAGATGCAAACACCAAATGGAACCAGTTTTATTCTTTATTCAATTATTATTATGATGTTACATGTCCTGTTAGTAAAAGGCTTGTCAAACAGAAACAAAAAAAGAAAAGCTGGGTGACTGGAGAAGTAATCCATGCCAGAAATAATCTGAGAGTGTATTATGACCTCTCCAAACAAAAAAATAATGAGGCCTACAACACACTGCATAAAATAAAAAAGAAAGAGTACTGTAGTTTTATCAGAGAAACTAAAGCATCATTCATCAGGATGTCTATAGATAAGGGAAAGAACTACTCAAAAGGTTTATGGTCGTTCATTAATGGAGAGAGAGGAAAAGTAACAAATCGGGCAGAGGACATCTGCCCACTGATGAGTGGGAAAAGCAACGCAAACCCTCTAGAAGTAGCCAATACTTTTAACAGATATTATATTACTGTAGCAGACGAATTAATAAGTCAAAATAAAACAAATGCAGTAAGTAAATTGTTAAACCCCCCACATACAAATCATACTATGGTTTTCATACCTACAACAGATGCAGAAGTGTCAAACCTAATAAAACAACTTAAAATTAAACATTCTTCTGGCTTGGATGGTGTCACATCACATCTCATAAAGGAATGCAGAGAATGTATATTAAAACCATTGACACACATGCTGAATGCTGCGATAGAAGAAGGTATATTTCCAGATTCACTGAAAGTGAGTAAAGTGAAGCCAATATTTAAGAAAGGGAACAGGGATGAATTAGGAAATTACAGGCCAATATCATTGATCTCAACATTTGCTAAAATCTATGAAATGATAATAAAGAATAGAATTGTAAGTTTTATAACAAAGTACAGTATACTGCATTCATCACAACATGGTTTCAGAGAAGGGAAGTCAACAAAAACAGCATCAACAGATATAATTGAGCACATTCTTAATTTACTTGACAGGCAACAAAAGACTTGTGGGATTTTTATGGACCTATCTAAGGCATTTGATTGTGTGAACCACTCAAAATTAATGATGAAATTATATCAGTATGGAATTAGAGGAAAATGCTATGACATACTTAAATCATACATTACAAATAGGAAACAATGCACAGAAATCAGACATACTAGTGGGGGAAACATAACAAACTACATATCAGAATTACAAACAGTTAAACACGGTGTGCCGCAAGGGTCTGTGCTTGGGCCAATACTATTTATACTCTACGTAAATGACTTCCCTAACTATATAAATCAGAAACTTATAATGTATGCTGATGACACAACAATCATTTGCACAGCTGACACAAAGGAGGAGCTTGAGAAGGAAGCACTCCTGACTATTGAAAATGCAAATAAATATTTAACACAAAACAACCTGTTTATGAATCAGTCTAAAACAATGAATGTAGTATTTCAGACCAAGCATAGTGAAAATTATAATATAAATGTTAATATAAATGGAAACACTATTAAAGAAGTAACCAGCACAAATTTTCTAGGAACTATAATAGACAAACATTTGGCATGGGGGGAGCACATAGATGCACTGTGTAAAAAGATAAACAAACAGATCTTCATCATGCATAAAACAGCTAAGACTGTGGATGATAAAGTCCTCAGATCAATGTATTATGGACTTGTCTTCCCACATTTGTCTTATTCGGTTCATATATGGGGAAATGCACAAGCTGGCTACCTAAAAAGAATATTCACAATTCAGAAAAGGGCAGTAATATTATGACAGTATATTCACTGTATATATACCAAAGCATAATGGTGGTAAGGTCAAGTGATAAACACCTCCTAAATAAAGATGTACACAAACACGGTACAAGAGGAAATGAAAATTACTACATGATAAACAGAAATCTAAAACTGTCTATGACTGCCCCAGAAGAAGCAGGCAAAAGGTTTTTTAATAAACTCCCCAAAATCATTAAAAAAGAAACAGATCTAAAATGTTTTAAAAATCATTTGAAACTATATCTCACAGAGAAATGTATATACAGTTTGAGTGAATACTAAGATGTGTTTAAATATATCATTACTGAAATGTACCTGTAAAAATTATCATTTATGTATGTTTTTTTGATTTGTGTGTACATATAATGTGAAACATGTAAAACCTTTGTATTATTATGGACTATTTCTGTTTAATCATTTGTTTCATTTATATATATATTGAAATCAAGTTTGATGTTAATAGGCTATTGTATGACACACCCAATACTCTCAGCTGGATTTTCAGCTGGAGTCCATGGGCAAAGAATAAATAAATAAATAAATAAATAAACTTTTTTTCCCTTGTAAGAGGTCTTGAACATTTTCACGATCATCCAACGCTAGTCGAGCTAAAGAGCTGGCTAAGACTGTTGTTAGTGGGAGCAAATTCCCACGATACTCCTCTTTCGAATGACCGTCTCTTAACCCTGTGACTTCTGTGGTCGTGTTAACTCGTCATTCCCCGCCGTTCCATTGGCTCGCCAGACGTGTATAAGCGTGGCCCTTGGGTCGTCACTACAGTGCTAACCACATGTTGGCGTGTACCGCGCCACCGGCCTTTCCACTGCTTAGGACGAGTTTAGATGCACTGAGTCACAGCTGTCTGAGACAGGCGTCTAAAGCTAGCGAAATGAGGGATGCTCAACTACCGGACCTACCGATAGATGGCTCTACCAGCTGATTACTGTCGTCTGTATTGCCCGCCATATTCGAATTTGGCAAGAAGTTTCTCTCGGTCTGTACAGCGTATAAGGAATTAAGGATTATCGAAATGGTGATTTCTAGTTCCGCTTTCAATTGTACGAAGCGATGGAGTAAGGAAAGTGACTTACCATTTCACAGGCAATAGGACTACCGATACAATACGATAAAAATACAGACTTAGTGCGTTTGCTAATTCGATGTTTTTGAACAGGTTTCCTCTAAAGCACCCAGAGCTACTAAAGACGTGGATTACTTCCGTGAAGCGGAAAGATTTTAATCCTACGTCTTGCAGTTTTCTTTGCGGAAACCATTTCCGACAAGATGATTACGTAGCGAGCCCCGGAACGTGGAAGAAACGTCTCAAACCCGAAGCAGTGCCATCAGTTTCCGACACATTTGATGCCACTAAATAAACAGCCACGAAGACATGTTGTTAGGATTTGATGATTCTCCATTTGAGGTAGCTAATTAATTTCCTTGCTATGTGTGTGCTTTTTACTTTTGTGAATTTATTTCGTACGGATACAAATAGGCAACATTGGTCGAAGCAATGTTGTAATACAGGTCCATATTTTTGTTTTTAGCGTTCTGTCATGGAATCCGTGCTCGATTTGCCCACTGCAGACGCTACCGATTGCGTGGAGAATGTTGTCAATGGGAATTCTTCCGTGGAAAGCATGTCCCACTTATCCAACGCAGAAGCTGTGAATTGTGTCGAAAACGTTAGTATAAGGATGTTTTCACACCCCCAAAGTTTTCTTGTAACATTTTTTCATCAAGCCTTGAGTTATTTCAATCATATATAACGAAATTATTTCTTTATTTCAGTGTGCAGTTTGTTCTTCAGTAATTGATTGTGGTATACAGTCGAAAGTAGAAATGGAAGACAAGGCGACCAAAACTTGCATTTTCTTCTCGGACATTGTGCACGAATTAAAACGTAAACTGAAGTGTGTCCGCGAAAAACTTCGAAGAAGAGAGAAGGAAGTGTTTTCCATGGATGACATCATAAGTTCATTGAAGGAGAAGGGGCATCTTCCTGAGAAGTTACATAACTTCCTCAATCATCAGAAAGGAACACAAGTGGAATTAGTGTGCAATTTAGTGAACAACTCTCTCTCGTCAAAGGGTAATAGGTATACGACAAATGTGAAAATGTTTGTGATGACTGTGTACTTTATTCACCAGCAGCATATGAATACCTGCAAAAATTAATGCCTCTGCCCCATAAATCCTTGAACCTGGCTCCTTAAAAGATGTTTTTAAGTACATTGATTTGAACCCAATTGTAAGGGACCAGTTCAGCAAGTAGTTTGGGACCAAGGAACTAAGCAATACACAGGTTTTTTAGTCTTTGGTGGGGAAGTGCCTCAGTCAAAAGAAGTAATAGAGGCATCTGAGGCTCTGGTTTTCATGCTTGTCTCTATTAAAGGCAAATTTAAATGCCCAATTGCATATTTCTTTATCAACAGTGTACAGGCAAATAATCAGGCAACACTGATAAAATCTGCTTTAGAGAGGCTGCATAGTTCTGGCATTAGGGTTTGGTGTGTTACATGTGATGGCTGTAAGGTAAATATAAGCACTTTATGTTCACTTGGCTGTACTTTAAATTTTTCCAAGGGTGATTTTAAAAGCTACTTCCCTCATCCTGTGGAAAAATACAGTGTTTATTGTATCTTGGACATGTGTCATCTGATTAAGTTTGCCAGAAATGCTCTAGCAGAAGTATCTGCTATTGAGTCTCCAACTGGCATTATTAGATGGCATTTCATTGAGCAATTGAACAAGGTACAACAAGAAGAAGGTATGACATTTGCCAACAAACTATCAGGACAACATATAAGTAGTGTAAATAGAAAAATGAATGTTTCATTAGCTGCACAGACTTTGAGTTCTAGTGTGGCAGATAGTATAGAGTTTTTGAGGAGGGTTGGTGATCCAAATTTTAAAGGAAGTGAAGCAACAGTAGAATTTTTGTATTATATTGATAGGATTTTTGATATTCTGAACTCCAGAATTCCATTAGGTAAAGGGTATAAGAGCCCCCTGAGACTTGACAACAAATATTGGCTTGGTATTTTCAGACACACTGAAAATTATATCAAAAGCTTAAAAATCATTTGTGTTCCATTGCTGCCCCATGCAAGAAGTAGTTTTGCTTTTGGGATAATTTTCAATATGCAATCAGTCAGGCACATAGCTCTGGCAAGTATGCTTCATGTTGAATCTCCTCTGAAGCATTTGCTAACTTATAAACTGTCACAAAACCACATAGAGCTTTTTTTCCTGCATTAGGTCCAGAGGTGGTTGGAACAACTGCATACCAGTTCAAATATGCCATGAGAAAGTTGCTCTTAGGTAACAGTGTCACTGCAATGAATGGGAATTGCTCAAATTTTAATGTGTGTTGTTTGCCACCTGTTTATGATTTTCATGCAAGAAAGCGTGTAGTAGAAAGTGATGAAAGTGCTGCAGAAAATGAAGTAGAGAAGTGGTGTGCAATTCTTGATGATAAGATTAAGTTCTCATTTTACAAGCAAAACATACTCTATTATATTGCAGGGTATGTGTCATTGCGCCTTTCAAGGCAGATCACATGCAAAGACTGTCTTCACATACTGAAGCCACCAGTAGTTAAATCTGCATTAGAATGTATTTATCTCTATGCTTTTCCCAATATGGCCAATAAAAATGCATTTGTAAATTTTGTTAATGGAAAACTGGTTAAAACAAGTGACTGCATATACTCTGTTGTAGAATAGCCAGAAACTGTTTCATATGTTTGTGATTGCTGGGGATATGTGACAGAAATTTATACAGGCCAAGATTTTGCATTGTGTTAAAAATAAATTTGTAGATTACCCATTTCCTGTTCCTGCTCTTGGTTATGATTACCATTATGAAATTGGGATTGAGGACTTACATCAGACTCAGCTTGTTTGTAAGATTGCATCCCTGTACTCCTGCACACGCTTAAAAACATGGGAAAAAAAGCCTGCTGAGAAAATTTTAAACAACAAATCAAGTATAAGGCAGAAGTTAGATAAACTCATATTGTTTAATCATGTACGGTGCTCAGATTGGAAAAGATTATGTAATGGGACATTCCATGCAGATGGGTGTGACATTTTGACAGATTTTTTAAAACTATTTTGTCCATAGATTTGTTGTTGTATAATGATGAACTTCAAAGGATGAATCACATTGAAGTAAAATTAACTCTTGACATCCTGTGTAGATATTGTAACCAAATTATAATTGTTTATTATATAAGCTTATTTTAAGATGTTTGGTGTTACAAAATATGCACTTGCATTAAAAACAGGTGATTTGTGTGAAATTAATGGAAAAAAAAGTTCTGAGACTTATTTGACAGATAGCTTTCAGTGTGAGAAAATGTTGACTTGAATTTTTCACTTTAAGAAAACAGTTTAATCACAGAATGGGTGTGATCTAATGGAGTATGCAGTGGCCCTATGTTTCAAACAGTAATGTTTGTGAATACTCTGCAACATAAGAGCAATAAAATTGTGACTCTCTTAATTCTTGTTTTAATACTTCCTAGAATGAACACAACGTTCCAATTGATCGTAAGCATTCTTATTACTTTAGAACCATTCTAGAATAAGGGGGCCTGATTCAGGCAAAACCTAATTTTCTTAATTTTGTATTTATTTTGCTAGGAGGTCTTTCTATTATATTTTCCTGTGTTTGGGGGGGGGGGGGGGGGGAAGAGAATGCAAATAATCATATAGAATTATCTTTCTAGCACTACAGAGTACAGAATACAGTGGTTACAGTTATACTTGGAAATCTAGGAAATTTCAAAAAATGTTTCAAATGGCTCTGAGCACTATGGGACTTAACATCTATGGTCATTAGTCCCCTAGAACTTAGAAGTACTTAAACTAAACTAACCTAAGAACATCGCACAACACCCAGTCATCACGAGGCAGAGAAATTCCCTGACCCCACCGGGAATCGAACCCGGGTGGGGAAGCGAGGACGCTACCGCATGACCACAAGCTGCGGACTAGGAAATTTCAGTATTCATGTTACATGCCTAATTTTCATCAAAATTTACCTTAATTATACAGTTACACTTTTTGCTGATTTGAACTGTGTACTACATGTTAAAAAGATTTTGTTTGGTCATAGTAATAAAAGCATTTCTTTCTTTCTTTCTTTCTTTCTTTTTTTTTTTTTTTTTTTTTTTTTTCCCGAATGTCCCATATGGAACTGAAATTATCAAGTTATGATGACAAAAGAGGGAATTAACATTAAGGAACCTTACTTCACAGAAATTATGTAACAATGGTTACACTTTTTGCAAGTTAACTTTAACATAAACCATTTAGTTTTCCATTAAGAGTGAAAGCAGTTGCACGAGTCACGTAAAGAACAAAGTTTCCCATAGAGAACTAAAGTATTTTACGTTTGAGTTACTGCAGACGCAAAGTATTGTGATCTTCATATTTCTATTTAAAAAAGGTTGTAACTCAAATTCACAGACATTTTGGAATCTGTACGTACATGTGTGTAACAAGGTACTTTTCATGTGTCATGTGGAAACTTCAATTTTCTGGTTTAAATATAATTTACTTCATGAATTACCTTTAATACCAACAATGTCTGAATGCAATATTTACCATTTAGAAGAAGAAATATTAGTGTACAGAATAACAAACATGAAAAATGTGATAGATTGTAATGTACAGAACTTGGAATGGATCTTTATCAACAGCAGGTAAAAAGAAGGCTTCTATTAAATGTTCAAAGAAACCAGTCAGTACCTCTTAATGCACCATAGAGGTGATACAGTAATAAAACAATTTACTTTTTTTCAGAATTTCTGCTAAGTATTAAAAGTGTGAAGACCTATTCAATAAGTATTTGCTTTACCAATAACCTGTAGTACAAGCACATGTATAAGCAGGTAATTATGGGAGTCAAGAGTTATGTTAAAATTAAAGATACTGACTGGTATTACTTGCTCACAAAATATTGTAATTGCTGTACAGTTTGTGCTGAAGTGGTGTACCCAATGTGATTCCTGGAAGACATAATATTCTGTTATCTTATGGGAGTGCACTGCTACCACACCTATTGAAAGTAAGTTTTGCTGTGGAGTAGTTGTATCAGATGTCTTTACCAGAAAACAAATCTCCACTGTGACACCCTCATGTTCTTGGTATGCTATTAGCTATTATTACAGGAATACTCTTCACATGGAGGAGGGAGAGAGAGAGAGAGGGGGGATAAAATCATGTTCTTAGGAGGAGCAAGCTTTACGGCAGCATATGCTGTTAAAATCATAGTGAGATTTTCTTTTTCTTCATTTCCAACACTGTACACAACTTTCTTGCACTTTTATGTTATCACATTTTCCCCTTGAGAATGGAGAAGAGAGAGGAAGAAGAAGAAAAAAAAATTAAGCGAGCTTTCATAAGAACTGGAAACTCTACTTGTGTCATTTGTTATTTTCAAAATGCTACTCTTTTTCCAAATACTGTTCTATTTCTTCAACCCAATTCTGAATTTCTCAGGTTATTACATATTATTTACTGTACATTGTCTAGCAATACTTCTGTTGTTACTGGATAGTTTGTAATTTGGCACTACGTTTGTACCACTGGTATTGGCTAGTGTACTTTCGCAGATAAGAAAATCGACTGGACTAGAATGTCCTGTCAGTATAGGACAAATTCAGACAATATGTAACTTTTTACACTAAATTTGCAATATAATGTCACCCTTGTCTCACACAGATTGTAGCAGCCATTGGGGTGCCTGTCTGGCCAGCTTGTGCAGCTTTTGCTTTCAGGTTTGTTTTTTGCTTGGGCCGTATCATGACAACCAGTCATTCCAGTGATTGACACCATGTCAAAGACTGGAACCAAGATTCACAGAAATAAAATTCCATGGTTGTAATTCATAGTGTAATTAATTTTGCTCACTGACATGTTTTGAATTCAATTTTAAAATAAAACCATGGTACCACTCATTGTTTGGGTGTCAGACTGGAAAATTACAGTTTTAAGACACCCCGACCTTAAAATTAACAGCTGTGATCGATGTTATTTTCTACAAGTTCCTTCACTTCCTACATCATCATGGATCAGTCCAATATAATATTATTACTACACTTAACTTCCAAATGATATGCATTTAAGAGGAGCCTTAACGTTGGCTTTTGTGTTTGTCTAATTTAAATGTATTTCTTGTCTCATAACGAAGACTGAAGCACCGTCAAAAACTGGTGCTTCTACCTTATCACTCGGTTAAAATACACCGTGTCATGTACAGGCGTTAATAAAATCATGGCATTTAAGTTTTCTGATCAAAGAGAGAGCCAAATTCGTAAGTGCATGTTGCAATTACAGTGTCAGCATATATGCAGATCGGTAATGCATCACTTCAGATAAAGAAAAATAACAATTTTTCCGTTTATAACTAACTATTACTTTAATAGTTCAGTTGTAATTTCTGTTGTCAGTAAAGATACCCCTAAGCAAACGATATCAACTTTTTTTCAAGAGACTGTTTTCCACACTTGATTTTCCGAATTATATCTGTAGTTAAAAGCTTTGGCAACCAAGGTAATTTGTTGACCTCCATTGAATCTTAAATAATATTTTAAAACGGGCAAATAAGTAAAGCACTCATAAAATTAATAGTAAACAATTTATAGGTCAGCTTGTCAAACTTCCAAAACACACTCGAATTTAGGAATTTCATAGCAGAACTGTCACTGTTTTTTCTCGCTAGATTTGAAACTGTTAAAAGAAAAGAAAAAATTCCTTGACGTCTATATTTATGTGCTGCTCCATGATTCTGCTGTCAATATCTTTATTCTTGGCTTGTGTGTAACTTCTGTTTTTTCTTTCAGTAAGTGTGGTGTTTTTTTCGTATCCAGGGTGTAATTACAAAGCTAATAAAATGTTTTCTTGCCTTTAAATAATATTTTTCATCAGGTTATGGGCCCAGTACACGTGTAAAGGCAAACAACATAGTTTAATTAAAACAGTATTTGAAATGAGCCTATGTCTGTAAAGAAACATGACTGCTAGCGGCGATTATAAGGTCAGCATTGATAAGCTTGAAGGACCTGACGACTGGGCCAAATGGAAACGGCATATTTCTATGGTGCTGCGTTCATATGGACTAGAAGATATTATTAACGGTACACGTGAACGTGTAGAGTTGCCGCAAGATGCGACAATTGCACAAAAAGAAGCGTATGTGGAATGGCACAAGGACGACGCAAAGGCAGCAAGTCTTATAGCAAGTGCGCTAAGTAAACCTGTTGCAGAACTCGTCTTAACGTGCAAGAATGCTAAAGAAATCTGGGACAAATTACGCGCCCGATTTGAACGTAGCAGTACTCAGCGTTTGAATATGTTGATTGAAACATTTTTCCGTGTTAAACGTGATGAAAGGGAAGATATTAGTGCACATGTGGCCAAACTGCAAAAGTTATTTCTGGACCTGAACGATGAATTAGCAAAACATGAAGAAATTACGCTATCTGCAAGAATCTTAAATGGTCGGATTTTGTCTACACTGGGAAAAGACTACGACAATTTTAAGGATCTCTGGGATATGATGCCGACAGAAAAGCAAAGCTTGAATTTATTGATTGAAAAACTGTGTACTATTGAACTGCGTGAACAATATATTAATGGAAGTGCAGCTTTCGTCGTTTCTAAAACAAGAAAACGGCAAACACGTAATCAGCAAGTAAAGATGACGAAGTCACAATTAAAACAGAAGTTTCCGTGTAATATATGCAAACAATTAGGTCACTGGGCAGCAGTGTGTCCACAGAACACTCGTGACAGCAATAAAAGAAAAGAGAAGAAGCGAGAAAGTGAAGACGCTGCATTTACTTTATACGCTGTGGATGTGTGTACCAGTAATCACAGTGACCCAAATAAATGGTATTGCGACAGATGCGCTACAAATGGTATCACTCCCAACAAACAGTATTTTGTTTTGTATAGTGAATTTGATGTTCCTCAAGTCATTTCATTGGGAAAACAATATGTCAAAATCTGTGTGTACGGTCAAGGAACAATTTACATTCAAATTCGACGAAACAATAAATGGTACAATGCTAGAATGGACAATGTTTTGTACGTCCCTGATGCAAGTGCTAATCTGTTCTCTGTGAGAGCCATTGCCTGCAGAGGCTACAGTACTAATTTTAGTTATAATAACGTCTGTGTTCGAAAACAAGTCAGTGGCAATATTGTTATGACAGGTTAAGTAAAAAATGGACTTTATGTGTTGAACATGCGTGTTGTTAGAAATGCAAAAATGAATCGTGTGAGCTTGATGACTTCATCCGAAACATTGCAAGTGTACCATGAAAGGTTTGGTCATCAAAATAAACAACATGTGAAGAATATTTTAAAAGGAATGAATATTAATGTGGAAGATGCCAAGAGTGAATTTTGTGACGGCTGTGCGGTTGGAAAGATGCATAGGCTGCCATTCAAAACACGAACAATACGCGCTACCAGTACTGGGGAATTAATCCACGCGGATGTCAATGGACCAATGAGCACGAAATCTTTTGGAGGTAAGCATTATTATGTATGTTTCAAAGACGATTTTAGTAAATTTCGTCGAATTTTCTTTTTAAGACACAAAAGTGAAGTGTGTACTGTGCTTAAGCAGTTTTTAAATGAGGCACGAACTAATTGACATGTTGTCAAACAATTTAGATGTGATGGTGGCAAAGAATTTAACAATAAGAATGTCAGTGAACTGCTTGCAGACAGGGGAATAGAGCTACTGATTCCTCCTCCTTACACTCCTGAACAAAATGGTGTGGCTGAACAGGAAAACAGGACCATTGTTGAAGCTGCCCGGTCAATGCTAAATCCGAGTAAATTACCTAGAGGGTTGTGGGCAGAGGCATGTAACACAGCAGTCTACCTAATAAATCGTACTGGAAAATCTCCAGTTGAAAATAAAACCCCTTATGAACTATGGTTTAATCGACCAGTAGGACGACTTGATCATCTCAGAATTTTTGGCACAGGCTGCTATGTTCACATTAACAAACAATTCCGTTCCACGTTTGATGATAAGGCAGTTTTTGGACGACTTGTTGGATATGTTAACGACAAAGATGGGTTTAGAGTTTGGATTCCATCTAAAAGAAAAGTGGTGTTGAGTCACAATGTGAAATTTAAGCCAGAAATTGTTTGTGATTTACATAGCGATCATGTTGAATATAGTGATCATGTTGAATTTGAAGTCCCTCACGAAGGATTTAATGATCCAAATTCTTCTAAAGATGACCAATGTAAATCTCCTAGGCAGTACACTTCTGGAGGAAGCCAAACTCAAGAAAAAATTGGCACTCTCGATTCTAGAGAAAATCAAGAGTCGAGTGAATCTGATGAAAATAAAGAATTAGCAGAATTTCTAAAAGCAGAAGCTGCTGAATCTTCTAATGAAGAGAAACAGAAGAATAAAAGACAACGAAGAAAACCAACCTGGATGTAAAGTGGTGAATTTTGTATGGCAACAAAAGTTGATGCACTTGAACATAAAGATCCAAACTGTTTTTCAGAAATACTGCAGTCAAACGAGAAGGCAGAATGGATGCAAGCTATCAGTGAAGAACCTCAGTCACTAAAGGAAAACAATACCTGGGTGCTGGTTGACCATCCGAAGAATGCCGAAGTATTGCAAAACCGAAGAAGAGTTATACAGATTTCGCAGGTGATAACCAGATAAGGCGCTCAACAACTGGAATTCTTGCAAAGTACTCAGGTGGTGCAGTGTCATGGACAATTCAGTTGCAGAAAGTAGTGGCCACATCCACAACCGAGGCGGAAATAATTGCAGCTAGTGAAGGACCGAAAGAGTTTGTTTGGTTACGTCGTCTGCTATCAGAATTAGTGGAAATGTCGGGGCAGCCTCCAGTTCTTTACATTGACAATGCTAGTGCATTTAAGTTGGCAAAAAATCCAGAATATCATCGACATTCTAAACATATAGAGGTCTGACATTTCTATGTTCGTGAAAGATATCTGAACGGTGAGATTTTCTTGGAACACATTGATGGACACAACCAGTTGGCAGATATTTTGACGAAACCCTTTGAACGAGTTCGATTTAATTTTCTATGTTCAGAAATTGGCATGCAAGAGACAAAGCAATAATTTCGTGATTTTTTTCTTTTGGAGGAAGTGTTAAAGGAAAAGAAAAAATTCCTTGACGTCTATATTTATGTGCTGCTCCATGACTCTGCTGTCAATATCTTTATTCTTGGCTTGTGTGTAACTTCTGTTTTTTCTTTCAGTAAATGTGGTGGTTTTTTTTCGTATCCAGGGTGTAATTACAAAGCTAATAAAATGTTTTCTTGCCTTTAAATAATATTTTTCATCAGAAACACTTCATTATGTTGATGTGTAGATATCTAGAACATCCAATATAAAAGACTTACCAGGGCGCAGAACGAAAAACATTTTCATCCGTGTTTTGACACTTAGTTTTTTGCCAAATTCAGATATGGCGGACACTCAATGATATGATCTTTGGCCAGCACGCTCTAGAGCCATCTATCGGTAGGTCTGGTAGTTGAGCATCTCTCATTTCTCTAGCTTTAGACGCCTGTCCCCCCCCCCCCCCCCCCCCCCCAAGAACCATGGACCTTGCCGTTGGTGGGGAGGCTTGCGTGCCTCAGTGATACAGATAGCCGTACCGTAGGTGCAACCACAATGGACGGGTATCTGTTGAGAGGCCAGACAAACATGTGGTTCCTGAAGAGGGGCAGCAGCCTTTTCAGTAGTTGCAAGGGCAACATTCTGGATGATTGACTGATCTGGCCTTGTAATAATAACCAAAACGGCCTTGCTGTGCTGGTACTGTGAACGGCTGAAAGCAAGGGGAAACTACAGCCGTAATTTTTCCCGAGGGTATGCAGCTTTACTGTATGATTAAATGATGATGGCGTCCTCTTGGGTAAAGTATTCCGGAGGTAAAATAATCCCCCATTCGGATCTCCGGGCGGGGACTACTCAAGAGGATGTCGTTATCAGGAGAAAGAAAACTGGCGTTCTACGGATCGGAGCGTGGAATGTCAGAGCCCTTGATCGGGCAGGTAGGTTAGAAAATTTAAAAAGGGAAATGGATAGGTTAAAGTTAGATATAGTGGGAATTAGTGAAGTTCGGTGGCAGGAGGAACAAGACTTCTGGTCAGGTGACTACAGGGTTACAAACACAAAACCAAATAGGGGTAAAGCAGGAGTAGGTTAAATAATGAATAGGAACACAGGAATGCGGGTAAGCTACTACAAACAGCATAGTGAACGCATTATTGTGACCAAGATAGATACGAAGCCCACACCTACTACAGTAGTACAAGTTTATATGACAACTAGCTCTGCAGATGACGAAGAGATTGAAGAAATGTATGATTAAATAAAAGAAATTATTCAGATAGTGAAGGGAGACAAAAAATTAATAGTCATGGGTGACTGGAATTCGAGTGTAGGAAAAGGGAGAGAAGGAAACGTAGTAGGTGAATATGGATTGGGGCTAAGAAATGAAAGAGGAAGCCGCCTGATAGAATTTTGCACAGAGCACAACATAAACATAGCTAACACTTGGTTTAAAAATCATGAAAGAAGGTTGTATACATGGAAGAAGCCTGGAGATACTAAAAGGTATCAGATAGATTATATAATGGTAAGACAGAGATTTAGGAACCAGGTTTTAAATTGTAAGACATTTCCAGGGGCAGATGTGGACTCTGACCACAATCTATTGGTTATGACCTGTAGATTAAAACTGAAGAAACCGCAAAAAGGTGGGAATTTAAGGAGATGGGACCTGGATAAACTGAAAGAACCAGAGGTTGTACAGAGTTTCAGGGAGAGCATAAGGGAACAATTGCCAGGAATGGGGGAAAGAAATACAGTAGAAGAAGAATGGGTAGCTTTGACGGATGAAGTAGTGAAGGCAGCAGAGGATCAAGTAGGTAAGAAGACGAGGGCTAGTAGAAATGCTTGGGTAACAGAAGAAATATTGAATTTAATTGATGAAAGGAGAAAGTACAAAAATGCAGTAAATGAAGCAGGCAAAAAGGAATACAAACATCTCAAAAATGAGATCGACAGAAAGTGCAAAATGGCTAAGCAGGGATGGCTAGAGGACAAATGTACGGATCTAGAGGCTTATCTCACGAGGGGTAAGATAGATACTGCCTACAGGAAAATTAAAGAGACCTTTGGAGGAAAGAGAACCACTAGTATGAATATCAAGAGCTCAGATGGAAACCCAGTTCTAAGCAAAGAAGGGAAAGCAGAAAGGTGGAAGCATTATAGAGGCCCTATACAAGGGCGATGTACTTGAGGACAATATTATGGAAATGGAAGAGGATGTAGATGAAGATGGAATGGGAGATACAATACTGCGTGAAGAGTTTGACAGAATTCCATTGGAACTACTGACGGCCCTGGGAGAGCCAGTCCCGACAAAACTCTACCATTTGGTGAGCAAGATGTATGAAACAGGCGAAATACCCTCAGACTTCAAGAAGAATATAATAATTCCAATCCCAAAGAAAGCAGGTGTTGACAGATGTGAAAATTACCGAACTATCAGTTTAATAAGGCACAGCTGCAAAATACTAACACGAATTCTTTACAGACGAATGGAAAAACTAGTAGAAGCCAACCTCGGGGAAGATCAGTTTGGATTCCGTAGAAACACTGGAACACGTGAGTCAATACTGGCCTTACGACTTACCTTAGAAGAAAGATTAAGGAAAGGCAAACCTACGTTTCTAGCATTTGTAGACTTAGAGAAAGCTTTTGACAATGTTGACTGGAATACTCTCTTTCAAATTCTAAAGGTGGCAGGGGTAAAATACAGGGAGCGAAAGGCTATTTACAATTTGTACAGAAACCAGATGGCAGTTATAAGAGTCGGGGGACATGAAAGGGATGCAGTGGTTGGGAAGGGATTGAGACAGGGTTGTTGCCTCTCCCCGATGTTGTTCAATCTGTATATTGAGCAAGCAGTAAAGGAAACAAAAGAAAAATTCGGAGTAGGTATTAAAATCCACGGAGAAGAAATAAAACTTTGAGGTTCGCCGATGACATTGTAATTCTGTCAGAGACAGCAAAGGACTTGGAAGAGCAGTTGAATGGAATGGACAGTGTCTTGAAAGGAGGATATAAGATGAACATCAACAAAAGCAAAACGAGGATAATGGAATGTAGCCGAGTTAAGTCGGGTGATGCTGAGGGAATTAGATTAGGAAATGAGATACTTAAAGTAGTAAAGGAGTTTTGCTATTTGGGGAGCAAAATAACTGATGGGGGTCGAAGTAGAGAGGATATAAAATGTAGACTGGCAATGGCAAGGAAAGCGTTTCTGAAGAAGAGAAATTTGTTAACATCGAGTATAGATTTAAGTGTCAGGAAGTCATTTCTGAAAGTATTTGTATGGAGTGTAGCCATATATGGAAGTGAAACATGGACGATAAATAGTTTGGACAAGAAGAGAATAGAAGCTTTCGAAATGTGGTGCTACAGAAGAATGCTGAAGATTAGATGGGTAGATCACATAACTAATGAGGAAGTTTTGAATAGGATTGGGGAGAAGAGAAGTTTGTGGCACAACTTGACCAGAAGAAGGGATCGGTTGGTAGGATATGTTCTGAGGCATCAAGGGACCACCAATTTAGTATTGGAGGGCAGCTTGGAGGGTAAAAATCGTAGAGGGAGACCCAGAGATGAATACACTAAGCAGATTCAGAAGGATGTAGGTTGCAGTAGGTACTGGGAGATGATGAAGCTTGCACAGGATAGAGTAGCATGGAGAACTGCATCAAACCAGTCTCAGGACTGAAGACCACAACAACAACAGACGCCTGTCTGCACGCACTAGAGCTATCTATCGCTAGGTCTGGTAGTTGAGCATCCCTCATTTCGCTAGCTTTAGACGCCTGTCTACCTGAGCGCTACAGACGTCGAAACACGCAGAGCTGTCCTTCTGTCCTGATCTTCCAGTAGCTGTTCAGTGGCCTGACTGTACAGTTCAAGAGTGCATATATGTTTGTTGCTGCGCTTTCTCTTTTCAGAATTCGACTTCGATTCCTGCATTTTCATCAGTTTTCTTGTTTTCTACGTGAGAAATGCACGTCGCCGTGGTTGCACAGATAAAGAAATCTTGGATATGCTCACTAGGAGCGATAGTGAGTGTGAATTATCTGACATTGCTAGCAGCGTTGAGTCTTCAACAGAATCTCGAAGCTGTAGTCCTCAGCCCTTTGCATCAGAGGGGAGAGCAAGGATTACAGTCAGCAGTTCCTCTGAATCCGAGGAATCAGAAAGTGACAGAGAAACGGTTTGGTAAAGAGCGCGCTTAAGTGACACATTTGACTGAAAAAAAAGAAAAAAAACGATTTCCACTCGATAAACCATTACTTCGATGACTCAAGTTCAGGACACAAATTTCAGTTAGATACTAGCACAAGCATTCTTTGATTTTTTGTGATATTTATGTCTCAAGAACTGTTGCAATTTATTGCAGACGAAACAAATCGTTTTTACGTTTACACCAGAAAAAATACTACAGAACTTGTAAATTCTCGACTGTCAAAGTGGAAAGACACTGGATTTGAGGAAATGTATTGTTTTGTCGTTGTTTGTCTTCAAGGTAAGAAGTCAAAATTAAGTGTTTATTGGACCAGAGATACACTTTTGAACACACCAGTTTTCAGGGAAATTATGTCCCGAGACCGTTCTACTTCTGAGAATGTTACACTTCAGTGATAACTCTGCGAGTACTGGAGGCGACAGTCTATTTAAAATTAGGACGATTGTTGACAAAGTTCGTAAGACGTTTCGTAATTCATTTCGCCCACATCACAAACTTTGTAGAGATGAAAGCCTCTTGCTGTTCAAAGGACAATTACCTTTTAAGCAATTTATTCCAGCCAAGCGAAGTAGATTCGGAATAAAGACATTTGTACTGTGTGACTGTCAGAGTGGGTATAAAACTTCCTGGCAGATTAAAACTGTGTGCCGGAGCGAGACTCGGACTGCTCGCAGGAAAGCTTCTGAAAGTTTGGCAGGTAGGAGACGAGTTACTGGCAGAAGTAAAGCTGTGAGGAGGGGACGTGAGTCGTGCTTGGGTAGCTCAGTTGCTAGAGCACTTGCCCATGAAAGGCAAAGCTCCCGAGTTCGAGTCTGGGTCCGGCACACAGTTTTAATCTGCCAGGAAGTTTGATATCAGCGCACAGTCTGCTGCAGAGTGAAAATCTCATTCTGGAAACATCCCTCAGGCTGTAGCTAAGCCATGTCTCCGCAATATCCTTTCTTTCAGGAGTGCTAGTTCTGCAAGGTTCGCAGGACAGCTTCTGTAAGTTTGGAAGCTAGGAGACGAGATACTGGCAGAAGTAAAGCTGTGAGGATGGGGCGTGAGTCGTGCTTGGGTAGCTCAGTTGGTAGAGCACTTGCCCACAAAAGGCAAAGGTCTCGAGTTCGAGTCTCGGTCCGGCACACAGTTTTAATGTGCCAGGAAATTTCATATCAGAGCACGCTCCGCTGCAGAGTGAAAATCTCATTCTAGAGTGGGTATATTTTGGATTCTATTGTATATACAGGCGCAACAACATAAATTGGGTTCCACAATTTGGGAAAAAGTGGCGACATAGTGGCAACTTATGGGACCGTAATTGGAGCAGGGTCATATTCTATATGTCGATAATTGGTACTCCAGCCAGACCATTTCCTCTGGCTTTACAACCTTGGAACAGCCGCATGTGGCACTGTTCGTAAGAATAGACGCAACATTCCAAAACTGCAGAAGACATTAAAACTAGTAGAAACTGAGTTTAAGTCCATTGACAAGGTTTTTGCTGTCAATTGGTGCGATAAGAGAGAGGTGTGCATGTTGACCACAAGTCACACCACACAAATGGTTGAAACAGAGAAAATGACAGAAATACTGGCGAAAAAATAAAGTAATCGCGATGTATTTTGGATTACCATTCGAGTATGGGTGCAGTTGACCGTTGTGACACGTTACTGAGCTCAGTGGGATCAGTGCATAAGACTGTGAAATGGTATAAGAAATATTTTTTTCACATTCTGAATTTGTGCATTTTAAATACTCATCTCTCCACTGATCGGTAACAGGGCAAAAAATGGCACTCGCAGAGTTTCACCTTTCTCTCGTAAGGGAAATTGTAGAAAAATATGCTACAGAATGGGGAAAAGCTGATAGGGGAAGGCGCTACAATGACGAGAATCCTCTGCAATTCGCAGGGAGGCATTTTCTGGCTCTTATCGTGGGTGAATATTCGCAGAAAAGTATGCTAATGCGCAGATGCGTGATTTGCACGAAACAGAAAGTGCGCCGGGAAACTAGATACCAAATGCAAAACTTGCAATGTTCCATTACATGTTGTATCCTGCTTTGAGACTTATCACACAAAGAACCATTAGTAATTAGTGGGAACTAAATCTGAGAAAATTAATTGACATTTCTGAATGAATTCCTTAAAAAAAAGGCAAAAATGTAAAAAGAATGTAAATCTATTTTTAACTTCGCCAGTGCCAATCCAAAGCCCAGATTGAAAAGAAGGATGGGAAATAGATGCAAGAGGTGTAAAATTATTCAAACGAAGCCTGATTTCTTCATATGTAGCAGTTTACTGGCAAATTAACGGACTTGGTGATTGAGATGGCGTAATATCTGTATTGTAGCAAATGTAATTACACTGAGTACATTGCGCCAGTATAACAAGACCCATATATTAAGCTATGTACAATACATTTAAATTATTAACACGTTATATTCTTTTATACTTAGTAGTACAAATATAGACCACATTCGGTCTACCTGTACAAAACCTGTTTTCCATAACTGATTTAAACGCCTTTGATCAACGAGAAACAACATGCCAAAGCTAAAACTCTATTCTCATTGCTATTTTTCTTGCTACTTTGCCTCTGTCGTTAGCCAGTGTTGGAAATTAAACTCATTGTTCTGGGGAGGGTGGGGGCTTAAAATTTATTGTTCGAATGAGACTGGCTTTAACGCATTAATAGAAAACAATATTTATAAAAGAAGTATCGAATATACCCTGCTTTCATCTTTTCATAAACATCAACATCTTTCCGACTAATTTGTCGATTATTAGAAAATAATAGGGAATAAAAAGTTTTATTCCTTATAGTTGTGCTGTCAATCTATTGCACTCTAAATTTCATTTTCATAATGTGTTCACTCTACTAGATATACGAATCCGAAGTTTACATTGTTTTCAG
This sequence comes from Schistocerca piceifrons, assembly GCF_021461385.2. Lineage (NCBI taxonomy): Eukaryota > Metazoa > Arthropoda > Insecta > Orthoptera > Acrididae > Schistocerca > Schistocerca piceifrons. The sequence continues at coordinate 930,772,639 of NC_060138.1, forward strand.
GTCTGATTTTTGCGCTCAACTTTTATTCCAGTTATACAGCTTGATATGTTTTACAGTTATGTTGATAGTTTTTCAACAAAATCAGAACGAAAATATCGCGTTTTTGACGTTTTTACAAAATCTTCAGTTTTGTTCTTAATTCATTCAGTACTGGAAAGTGCTATGGTTCAAATGGCTCTGAGCACTATGGGACTCAACTTCTGTGGTCATAAGTCCCCTAGAACTTAGAACTACTTAAACCTAACTAACCTAAGGACATCACACACATCCATGCCCAAGGCAGGATTCGAACCTGCGACCGTAGCGGTCGTGCGGTTCCAGACTGTAGCGCCTTTAACCGCTCGGCCACTCCGGCCGGCAAAGTGCTATGGAAATGAAACTATATATTTACGTACCTTGTGTTCTTAGGTTACTATCTGCCAAATTTCACGTTCGTAATAGCATTAGTTCAGGAGATGAAAGAAGCCAAACTTCGAAATTTTTCGGGCGCCTATTTTTTTGGCCGATCTACCTACAATTTTCTGGCTCAATATGGCTAGTAAAATTTGTTTCATTATTATTCTTAAGAGAACGCATAAAGCTGTACAAGAAGGCCAAATCTGATTTCTGTACAAAAACTATTGCCTGAGATATTACAGCTCGAAGTCTAAAATTCACGCTGGCTCGGCGTGAGTCGTAATCAGCCGAGAAATATTCAGCACAGGGTGGGTTGGGCAGCGCGGGCTGATCCGGTCCCGGCGGCGGCAATGAGGAACAGCAAGCAGCGCAGGTAGCCGGATTACGCAGCAGGCCGCGGTGCCTCAGCACACCATGCAGATGGTACGCCTCCAGCAGTCAACGGGTTACACCTGGTGAAGAAGGAAGATTTGAGACTGAAGCAGTGTTTGGGAACATCCTGCCGGATATGGTTGAGGCATTGCCAATGGTTGAAGGACATAAATGAGATCAAAGACCTAGATCTCACAGAATGGGATTCTGATATTTCATCAATAACATTGGTTCCTGCCAGTGGCGTTGAAGGATACAAATATCTTGCTGGATATCTAGCATGTCAGTGCAGACAGTACAACAGAACACTGGCCATACCCACTGTCGAGTTAGTGACACTGCCTAAGTATACATCAGATTGATGGCTGGGCATCATTTCCCGAGGGGTCTGCTTGTATTCTCAGAATTGTGGCTTGATACAGCTAGTAATTTTGAATCAATTTTTGCCCAAATCCATGGATGCAAAAATTTGTCCTGGAAAACCAATATCTTTGAACCTGTATGCTATACTTACCAAGCGTTTCCCACTGTTCACTCACGAATAAAGAAAAATACGCCAGAACGGCGCGTGTAGGAAGATGGCGGCGCATGTAAACGTACTAATAGACCGATCCGCGGAAAATTACGAGTTTTTAAATCCTGTGTGTGTAAAATGCAGTAAGAAGGTGAAATATGGTGTTAAATTATGTTCGTGGTCACAGAAATGGATCCATCGTCAATGTTTAAATGTCTTAGAGGAAAAAAACATGACCTGTGACTGTGGAAATGTGCACTGTAACTATCGTCATATCGTGTGTTTACAAACGGAATGCGAAGAAGAATGCACGACTTCTTCATTAAAATATGATCTTATGTTAGCTAAACTATATGTAGAGAAGCTTGAATCAGTGATAGATAGTGTACAGAAGCAGGAAGAAGTGATAGACCATTCAAATGGTAGTGAAACGGTTGTAAACGAACAAAACGGTAACTTTATTAGGCCTAAAAAGTTTTGTCGTGTTAATCGTAACGAAAATAACTTTCGTCTCCCACAAGCAAATAAGTTTGAATTTTTAACGTGTGATGAATATGAAATATGTGAAAAGAGCCAAAGAAAGGAAGTACTTTCATCAAATGCAGCGACCACAAATCATTTCAGTAGGCCTACGAAGTCCTGTAATAACAAGAAAGGAAATACCAGAAAATACATGGAACATACTTATCGTGCAAACAAGATATCTACCAATACAGGTAAGAAGAAAAAAGAAGATATTTTCATACTTTCAGACAGTCACGGAAAGGGCTTAGCCGACATTTTGTGTAACATGCAAACTATATTCAAGGTTAGTGGAATAACGAAACCGGGTGTCCCTTTGCGCGAAGCAACTGTCTAATAATAGGAGGTGCTAATGATGTTTATAGGAACGAGGGCAAACTCGCCACAAGAGCTCTAAGAAGTACATTACAGAAAATTACAGATGTTAACTTCTTCATTGCCAGTATCCCTCAAAGACATGATCTTATAGAAGAATCCTGTGTCAACAAAGAAATCACAGTTACTAATAGGAAATTTGAGAAAATCTGCCGAAGCCTCCCAAATGCCACATATGTGGACGTACCATCCGCAGAGAGAAGTCATTTTACAAGGCATGGGCTTCACAGAAATAAACTCGGAAAATCATTCATTAGTCGAGTAATCCTTAATGCAGTGAAGGCAGTTAAGGACAAGAGTAGCACGACCATACCACTTCCACCACCAAACACAGCAACTGAAAATTTCCAACAAGAAAATGAAAATGAATCACTGACAACAGGTCCAGCACTAGAATCTCCACTTTCGTCAAAAACAGCTGAGATAAATGATTCAACTAGGACAGAAGTTTCCAAAGCAGCTTCAGCAGAAGCTGCTACATACTACGCAACTGCATCATTAACAAGAAAAAAAAAGCGCCTGATGTGCCAACACCCAATGACCTTTCATCAGTATTGGCTGCTCCTCAGTCTTCAACAGTGAAAGACTTTTCACCAGCTTCACCATCATCAGCAGTAACAGAAGCAAACAGAAGAAGCACAAGAACCAGGAAACTTTCAACTCTGCAGGATTTTTGGTACCCGGCCTCAGTTACAAGACTAACATAAGGCAGATACCTTCAGATACACCAACTTCCAAGTCAAACCAGCAACAGACTCACCTCCACTGTCATCAACAGAAGAATAACCATGCCACCAGCTCATCTGAAGGTTTTTTTAGCATCAGGTCTAAAGGGAAAGGCGCCACCAAGATAAGTGAAAACAAATGCCTAACAGTGTTTCACCAAAACATTCAAGCCATAAAGAACAAAGCACAACAGCTAGAAGTAGAATTGAAAAAATTTGATAGCCAAATTTTGTGTATCACTGAACACTGGTGCAAAGGGAAGCAAACTGAACACATTGCATTAGCCTCATTTGACCTTGCATGTTACTATAGCAGAATCTCAATGAATGGTGGAGGTTCATGTATCTATGTAAAAAAAGGTATGTCATTTAAAGTAAGATATGATCTTTTAGATCTAGGTGAGGACAAACATTTCGAACTTTCCGCTGTTGAAATAACAGGACCTGGCATAGCAAAAAAATTAGTCATATTTTGTGTGTACCGCTCTCCTAGTGGAGACATTGATATATTCTTCTCAAAACTGGATCAAAGCTTAGACAAGGTTTCTGGACCAAAAGCAAATGTAATTATCTGTGGTGACTTAAACATTAATATGATGAAGCCTGATAAGGCTAGCAACATATATGTGAATATTCTAAGCTGTTATGGAATATCCTCCCTTGTTAATTGTCCAACTAGAATAACGAAAGAATCCTCCTCATCTATAGATCATGTAGCTACAGATATTGATAGTAAAAAATGTCATATTGTTGTCCAAAACCTGGGCCTATCAGACCACCTCTGCCAGATCTTAAAAACTAACATTCATGTAGAAACTCCTCCTAAACTTTGTACATACAAAAGAATGTTTTCCAAATCAGCCCTGCATCAGTTTAAATCCCAGCTAGAATATGAAGATTCGAGGGAAGTCTATGCAGAAACCAACGCAAATCAGAAATTTATCAAGTTCATGTCAATTTTTAAACTCAGATTTGAAGAGATGTTTCCCAAAACTCTTTATCAAATTAAAACTACAAAGAGAAATCAGTGGGTGACTACAGGTATCTAACCCAGAAGTTCTGCAATCCTACAAAAAGTACAGGAAAATTTACAGAAAGGTGTTGCTAGCCGCAAAAAAACTTTCAAACAACAAAATATTACTTGAAGCTGAAAACAAGAGCAAAGCAGCCTGGAACATCGTCAAACAGGAAACATCTAACTCTGCTAAAAAGGACCTCAATTCACTTATTAAAAACAAAGATGTACCATTAGGTAACCCTAAAAAATTAGCTGATTTTGTAAACTCATATTTCAGTAGTATTGCAAAAAAATTACAGCAGAAATTTCCAGATACGTATGATTTACCTACTCAGAACCAGCCAACAAACTCAATGGTACTCTTGCCAACTACAGAAAGGGAAGTGGCACTAGTAGTACACCAACTAAAAAATAAAACTTCAGTAGGACTTGATGAAATCCCAGTCTGCGTAATTAAAGATTGTATAGACTCCATAAAGGGCCCATTAACAGACATAATTAATGAATCTTTCGAATCTGGATACTTTCCGGAGTACCTAAAACAAGCAAAAGTTATACCTATCCTTAAAAACGGAGATGTGGAAAATGTAGAGAACTACAGGCCGATCTCTATACTGTCTATCATTTCTAAAATAATAGAAATACTAGTCAAAAAGAGACTGCTAAATTACCTGAATAAATACAATGTTCTTTCCAATGACCAATTTGGTTTTAGGCCCGGAAAAGGCACACAATATGCTATAGCACAGTTCACTAAAGTAATTTTAGAAGCACTGGACAAAGGTGAAAATGTAAGTGGTATCTTTTTAGACTTGTCCAAGGCCTTTGATACAGTTGACCACAAAATCTTACTTCATAAATTAGGGCAAATGGGAATAAGAGGTGTGACAAAGAAGTGGTTCAAATCATACTTGGAAAACAGAGTTCAACGAGTTGAGATATCACAAGTTTCAAACAATTCCCTTATAAAACACCTGTCTGACCCAGAAAATGTGAATATAGGCGTCCCACAGGGAAGTGTATTAGGCCCTATATTGTTTCTTATATACATTAACGACTTCTCACAAAGTATCAGACACGGCGAAAAAATACTTTTTGCTGATGACAGCAACATAGTAATAACAGGTGAAAATCCAACACAACTGTCAGAAAGAGCAAACGAGGCTCTCAATGATGTCCACAACTGGTCATTAAAAAATAAAGTAACCCTAAATGTAAAGAAAACTAACTATATTAACTTCCAATTGAACAAAAAAACAATGCCACTAGAATAAAAGTTAATAAGAATGAATTAGAATGTGTAACAAGTACCAAATTCTTAGGGATGAGTGTAGACAGCCAACTGAAATGGACAAACCAAGTCAACATTTTGGCAAAGAAACTATCCACAGCATGCTATGCTCTTAGAATCCTTGCACTGGTATGCAATAATACCTGTCTTAAAATAACATATTACGGATATCTACACCCAGTCCTCAGCTATGGGATCATGTTTTGGGGAACAAGTGCCAGTAACATACAAACTGTGTTCAAAGTACAAAAAAGAGCCATAAGGATAATAACAATTAGCAACAACAGGGCCCACTGTCTAGAATTATTTAGAAAGCTAGGAATTCTAACTGTTTCTTGTGAGTATATCTTTCAGAACATAATGTTCATTAAGAAAAATCTCAACATGTACAACACAAACAGCCTAATACATGACCATGAAACAAGAGCTTGTCACCACCTCCATCTAGATAGAAAGAACAAGGCAAAGACGCAAAAAAGTATATTTTACAATGGGATAAAACTGTACAACAAATTACCACAAGAAATTAAAGAAATAAATGAGCCCCTCACTTTCAGACAAAAGCTTAAAACCTTTTTAGTAAGTAAAAGTTGTTATACTGTAAAAGAATATTTAACATAGATGTAGATTATTAGCAACATATGACATTATCACCAAAATATTATGTAATTATAAATATGTGTATGACTAGTTATAAAAACTACACAAAACATGAGAAACCTGTTTAATTGTAAATGTAAATGTGTGCTCATGTGTTGTAATCTGACGATATCCATACAATATTTATTGTTCCACGGATGAATAAATAAATAAATAAATTACACTGGCAGTCATCAAAAGATGAGGCAAACAAAGCAGAGGCAGCTCACCTTCGCAAAGTAAGGAAGTGTAATTTGTCTTGGTTTTAAAATGTAAATGAACAACAATTGCGGAAATTAAGTTTTATAGGAACGTAGATCAGTGGTAGAAGTGAAGGGCCTCTGTGTTTGTTTGACAACTACCTGGCCAGATTCCAAGACTGGTGATGTCAAAGTTTGACTTATTGAGTCCCTCACTACTTCCCAGCTTTGCTGAATGGCAGACATGGTACGTTATATCGCTTATGTTTTCTGTAAATCGTATTTTGCAACACTGTGAAATAGTTCTCGGTCTAATGCCCTTTTATATGGGTTAATCTGAACAACTGTATCAACATTCTCCTTGCACTTGGATAAATATGCTAAGGTCAATGGTGTGACTAAAATTATAAGTATATGTGTATGTATTTGTGTGCGTGATTTGGGGGGGGGGGCAGTTAAATCAGCTAATTCGCATGATTTCTACAAATGAGGCACTTGCATTATTTCTTGAGTGAAAACGACGGGATCCACCTATTAGTTGAAGTTCTTTCGAACTTGTAATACACACAAAATGAAAATGAACATTATGTAGGTCTTGTTATTTGTTAAAACTTTTCTCTGAAATAACTTTAGAAATTATTTGCTCATTTCGAACATTCACTTTGACAGAAAACTTCAAAAACAGGCTATACTTGCACTTACTTCTGGATGTTTGATTCAATAGATGCTTGAATTTTTTGAAATATATAGTGATTCGAGAATTTCTGTGTAAAATCTAGAACACTCAGCCTTCTACCGTCTCGAACTCAGGATATTCTGGATATGAGTGTGGGATGATAGAATCCTACCTACTGTGTATCACATGTTTCTGTGTGCAGGTTTAAAATCAGTCACAGGAAGGAAGTAGACACAGCGGAAGAAGGCACCGACAAGTACCTGTTGGCAATCCATAGATGTTTTAGTGAGTGTGCAAGGAAGAACCATGGAGTTTATATGCAGCTTTGTGCTTATTGGGTCATTCACTATTGTTATTAAAACAAAGACAGTTGAAACAGAACTCTTGAAAACTCTTGACATAACCTTGCTATAGCCAAGACTTATTTTCTGATTTATGTTAAGAAAAGTTATGATATCAAAGCCAACTTTCTTTTAACTATAATTTAGTTTGTTTTTGACGTTCGACGGTACGAGGGACTAACCAGAAGTTATATATTTATGTTGAAAGTGAAAGTTTTATTGCATATGAAAGTCAAATACATCGTTAACTGGCGAGAAGAAAAGTTCGTATGCCTACTTATTTCGTAAGTAGAAAGAGTCTAAAAATTCCTGTACCTAGCGTTATTCGACAGAGAAAAAGTCAAGATGGTTTCCAGCAGCAGGCTATCCAGTAAAGAAGAGTGGCTGTAAATTCCAACTAAGTCACCTCATAAAGAAGTGGAAGGTGGTTTGGGGGAATAAACCGAAATAACCCAGATTCACACACACGCTTTAAGCCGAAAATGTTAGAATGTGGCGATCGTGACAGGACCAATAAAACAGGTATTTTAAGTCAAAAACGAGAAAAGAAGCCGTTACTTGTTGCCATGATAACCAAACTTGATAAAACAAGGTAATTACTCCGAGAAATTGGAATATGCTCAAGTATCCAATGGAGCAAAATTTAAATGGAAAAACGGTGAAAAAATAAAAAGTCGCAACGATAAAAACATAAAAAGAAGATTTCGACGTATTTCTCTAAGAAGAAGTATGCATAGAACGCTTCAACCAAGAAGATCCAGTGTGGGGAGTATACAGCTCTCACACACTTTACAGGGATGCAGACGCGGAAACCAACCTACAACCAACGCCGCCGGCTCCATCTGCTGTTCACCAGTGCTGACCTGCCTCCACATCCACTCATCTACACAACGTGAATTATATGCTGGGTGAACGTGAAAAAAAACTTCATTACTTTAGTACGAATTTGTAGAAGATACTGTTGAGTGAACTTTTATTGTGTAATTAACATATTTAAAGTTAGTTTTAAATGCTTGCAAGAGCTAATGCATATAAAAGTATGGGAAAGATACATCAGGTTGGGGAAACTCAAGACCCAGCTATGGCCATGAAAATTAGCAAAGACGTGCCTGACTGGGCTGAGTTGATAAATTTAATCAAAGCTCAGAGTCTTCATTTAAACTCCTTAAATTCTCAATTAAATGTTCAGAGTGCGACTCCAAGTAAAGAACTAGACTTAGTAAATTCTCAATTAAATACCGAGAGTGAAGCTTTAAATGCTAAGAGTGAAACTCTAAATATTCAGAAGACAAATTTACGTTTGTTAAACGCGAAAGTCGTCTCTCAAAGCAAAGAATTTAATAATCTATGCTAAGGCATGTGTGCTTTGAAGACTGAGTTCGACACAATAAGTCATAAAGTAGAGAATTTAAAAGCAGATTTAAAGAAATTGACCAATTCTTTGACCACTCATATAAATAATATGTTTACTGACCTTAGTCAAAAACAGAGTAACACTTTCCAATATTTATCGAAAAGGTTAAAACTTAACATTAAGAGCAAATGTAATACTGTAGAATCCGAACTTACTGAAAAGTTAGGATCTTTTGAAAACGTGTACAATATTAGTGAGGTAAGTTATGGGTTGTATACTTTGCAAGAGAGTGTAGATAAGCAGAATGAGTTAATGCCAATCATTCAATCGCAAATTACAGGTGTCAATACACAAGTATATAATGTAGAAAGAAATTACAAAGAGAAAATAGCTAACTCTGATGTTATAAATGTAATTATTTTGGAGGAACAATTTGGAGAAATTATAGATCGAAAGTTTACTGAGAGAATAACATCTGGAAGCCGCACGGGATTAGCTGAGCGGTCTAAGTCGCTGCAGTCATGGACTGTGTGGCTGATCCTGGCGGAGGTTCGAGTCCTCACTCGTGCATGGTTGTGTATGTTTGTCCTTAGGATAATTTAGGTTAAGTAGTGTGTAAGCCTAGGGACTGATGACCTTAGCAGTTAAGTCCCATAAGATTTCACACACATTTTTGAACATCTGGAAACATATCACCTATTCCCTCATCCGAACTTAGTGATACCAGGTATGGACAACCTGTGAAGAGTATTTAAGCTTATCCAAGATAAAGTAGAAAAAATGGTAACTTCACCTAATTGTATTAACTAGTGAAGCGATGACTGATTTGCAATGGGGAGCTAGTTCAAGGTCATCTAGACAATTCCCTAAATTTAAGCCAGATGGAGAAGTACATCCAAACCATTTCTTAAAAAGATTTCACCAAGCTTTACCAAAAAATTGGGAAGATCCCAAGAAGATCAAATTTGCTTTTGGATACTTTCTAAGGGAAGCCTCAGAATGGGGAACAGTAAATACTGAGAATTTTTCCCCTTGGGGAGACTTTCAAAAGAAATTTAAGGAGAAGTACTGGTCTTCCTGTGCTCAAGAAAAGTTAATATCAGTTCTATGGGACCGAAAATATTATAATAATACTTGGAGTACTACAAGGAAAGATTTCGATTGTCGTTAAACGAGTGAAAAGTATTTAAAGAAGCCGATTGAAGCAGAAGGATTAGTACATATTTTAATTAGATAATTTCCAATCTATGCAAGAAAAGACATCTTGTGTAGTGGTTGTAAAAATATACAAGAGTTATTGTCTTTTGTTGACACACTTGATGCAATAAATAAGGACCGCAACGAAACCTTACACCAAAGTGATAGTTCGAACTTAGCGGAAATAATTTTAAAAAGCATGAGGCAAACTTAGAAAACGTACACCAGACACTAAGAAGACTTGTAACAGCAATTATCAAAAGAAACACCCACCTTCAAATTTAGATCCGGTATCTTCTCAAGAATTTGTACTGAGTAACCATAAAACACAAAATGGGAATGTAGTATCTCGTTTTGGTAGCCAACCCATAATTAGTAGTAATGAGGAAAAAGTTGTTCGATCTGGATCGAGGGCTGGGGCCTTATTCCATATAAGTCTGTTAACTTTGCACACAAAATATCCACAAAGAAATGGTTGCTGCCTGAAGAACCAAGCTTAACTACTAATAACCCACAACCTATAACAGTAGGGCCAGTGGAAACCTCCGAGGTTAACATATTTATAGATTCAGGGAGTGAGGTATCGCTCATCTCACACGCATTTTTTAACTCGATACAGAATAAACAGCACATACCGTTATTCTCAGTGACTTGAATATACATATTCGGGATAATGGGAACAAAAAGGAAACTTGTAAAATACGAATCTCAAGTGAACTGTAGTATTTGACATACATTATTTCATCAAGCGTTATTAATAAGAGAATATTAATAGATATGTACTGTTTGGTTTAGATTGGTTGTTAGAGTTTTAAAAAAATGTTCAGATGTGTGAAATCTTATGGGACTTAACTGCTAAGGTCATCAGTCCCTAAGCTTACACACTATGTAACCTAAATTACCTAAGGACAAACACACATACCCATGCCCGAGGGAGGACTCGATCCTCCACCAGGACCAGCCGCACAGTCCCTGACTGCAGTGCCTATGACCGCTTGGCTAATTCCGTGCAGCTCAGAGTTTAAAGCCATCTTAAACTTCGACGATCATCTTCTTTGTTATGGTGACAGTAGATACTGGATACCATTTGTAACAAATAGCCACATTGAGGAACAAACAACTGAGTGTCAGTGTCTATGATAAACAGCTACAGCACAAATATCAACAAAAATCGATAATGTGGATCAAGTAACACATCAGACTTGTATACAAGACAAAGTTAATGAATCCCTAATATTGTCACGTAGAGGAGGGAGAGAGTAGATGAATGACGAACACTAACTTCACTTAACGAAGGTTTATTCAGCACTTGCATGTACAAGAGCGCAGAGAGAACTGCCTCTGGCCAGAACACATACAGTATATATACAGCTACAGAACATTCCAGTACAATGATTCTTGCCATTTGTGGATACTTCTTGTGTGGAGTATTCGAACCGAATATAGAAATTAAAACTGTACAGTCCAGGTGAGTTTTGAAGTCACGACCTTCGATGCAACATTTAGTATCATATCCACTACTCCACCGTGCTACTCAGCTTCTTCTGTGACATTGCTCCCTCCTTAAGAGAACAGCGTCTCGGTGTTACGTCCTCCTAGTCCGGGGACGAGTCATCGTTCCTGCCTACTCCGACTCCAGATGGCTGATGTTCGCCCTGACGGTGATCTTCTTTGAGCTTCCCTTGCCACAATTCACCGAATCCGTTCTTAAACGAGACGACAGAGGCTGGGATGAACAAATTATTCTTCAGTGGTATGCTTCTCTTACATTCTACTACAAGATCCATGGGTTGATGCATAGCATGACACGACAGCTACCTTTCTAGCGCTGACTACAGGAATGATCACTTCATCCAACATACCTAGTCTTCACACACTCGGGTGTGCATCTTCAATGAATTGCCATTAGGACTTAATATCTCCGTGTCCATATTTATAAGCGCGTTAGATGAAGGAATAAGGAGAGACTTATTGAAGGATTTGATAATATACATAGACGATACGTTTAATAATATCAGCTACTTGGGAGGACCATGGTCTAATTTTGTGCAAGACTCTGACAAAATTAAAAAAAGGTATAACAGTGAAGCTGTTTAAATCGTTTTTCAGGTGACAATAACTTAAGTTCTTGGGTCATATTGCAGGGGTATAGGGAATCAGATCGGACCCAGAACACTTAAAAGCTGTCAAAGAATGTCAGCACCCCAGAAATGTAAGACAATTAAATGGATTTATAAGTATGGCTGGATACTATCGATGGTACGTACGAGGGCAAGAGTTTAATGACCCAAGAATTTTAAGTTTATTAAGAAAGGGAGTACTGTGGACTTGAGATCAAGGAGCAAATGATGTGTTTGAAAACTTGCTTGTTGAGTCATCCATATTTCATCATCCAGTAATGGGCAAACCGTTTAAATTTTCGACAGATGCATCTGATTTCGGTGTTGCTGCCGAACTTTTCCAAGGGGAATGGGATCCAAGTAATGTAGAACACAGAACCATAGTTTTTGCTAGCCATAGCCTAAATAAGCATGAACTAAATTACACAGCTACCGAAAAGGAACTATTGCCGATTGTGTGGAGTATTCAAAAGGTTCAAACACTAGTATGTGGATTACAAATCCATATTTATACAGATCATCAAGCTTTATCCTTTCCGATGAGTAGTTGATTACTACACAGTAGGTTGATGGATGGATGCTTTTCCTACAGGAATACGATGTTAAGATACGATAAATGGTTCCAAAAATATTGGACCTGCTGCTTTATCAAGGCTATCCATAGGAATGGAGGAAATTAAACATATGGAACAGCACACAGTTATTTTTGCCATTAATTTTATGGCAGCAGAATATCAGAAAATCATTGTAAAGGAAGTGGCTCAAAGAACAACAGGGAATATCCATCATGATCCCTATTTCACAGAAATATTTTCTATGTGTATCGAGAACTCATTACCTCCTAATCAGTTAGGAAAATAGAAAATTATAGATCATAACTTGTTTTGGAGAGACAGCATAACATCACAGCCTTGGCGCTTATGTATTCCAAAGGTAATGGAAGAGGGACTTGTGTGGGGTGTTCACACAGGATTGGACACTTTGGGATCAGAAAATGTAAATCCCATATGAATAAGTTTTATTATTTCAAGAAACTAGCTCATAAAATAGCATCTTTGATTAGAACCTGTGAAACTTGCCTGAAAGTAAAAGAGAATTATATTCATGTGAAATACAAAATGTGTCATATTATTCCTAAGACATTATACGACCTCACAGCGGCGGATTATTTTGGACCAATTCCGCAAGGAAAGGGAGGAGTATCATATATTTTGGTTATCGTAGAATGCTGGTCAAAATATGTTAGACTATATCCCATTAAAAGAGCAAATACACAGACTGTTATACACTATTTACAACAATACTTTCTAGAAGTAGGTAAACAAAAACGGTTTGTTACAGATAACAGACCACAATTTGTGAGTAACGAATTTAGAGAATTCATAAAGTGAGAAAGTATTCGACAAGTGTTAATATCCAATTATAACCCATCAACGAGTAATGAAGGAAATTGGAAAATTATGTCTTACTTACTGCCATGAAAAACATACTTCGTGAGCAACGAAAATTAAGGACTTTGAACTTACCCTAAATGAATTACACCATTTATCGACTGGGTTGACACCTTTAGAAGTTATAGGGTAACCTTTTATAGAACCTCTAATTAAGTGTTTTAATTGGTCTGAACAAGCTAGTGTTAATTACAAAGTAAATCAGGAAACAGTTTCTAAGAATTTAATTGAAAAGGCGCTACAAAAAGTAAGCAAGCATAACGAAAAAGCTGCAGAACCTCAGTACCAAGTCGATGACCTGGTTCTTACAAAGCAACATCTTCACAGCTCTACTTTGAAAAAAGAGAATCATAAGTTTATCCAAAAATATGAGGGACCATTCCGAGTGCAAACAGTGATCCATCCTAAGGTGTTATTTTTAGTAGATGCTACAACTGGATTAGAGAAGGGGAAATACAATGTAAAGGAGGTAAAATTATATACCCCGCAGGGACGTTAACATTCTGAGTTAATGGGCAGAGTAACGACTTTCAGATACCGAGTTGTCTTCGGTGTTTGTTCCAAAATAGTTTCCCTGCATCAAATTACTTTAAAATCTAGAACTATCCTGTAATCTTATTGCTTAGAAAACCGGATATGACTATAAAATAGAGAACAACTTAAGAGAATCACAGAAAAATGTGATTTCTAGACGAAATAAACTCAATAGAGTATTATATTTGTGGAAAATATAATATGATGTGGCTATCTGAACAACTGTTACACCGTAGTGTATAGATTTTCTATTTTGTATAGAGTATTTTATACCTTTTATGAGATGTGATATAGGTGGGAGGGTTTGTAAAAATTTTGAAAAGGGTGGGTATTGTAACTAAAGGCATGATTTAGAAGAACAGATAAATCATGACTAACACAAAACACACATCACACCTTTCAAACAACCTTCACCAACAAGTGCGCCTGATTTTTCATCATTTGCCATCTCCATAGGGTTGCTAGAATTTCCTTCAGGGACCTCAAAAGGTGAAAGAGGGACAAGTTCGTTCTGTAGGGGACAGTTTAACACCAGACCTCCTCCGGTGTCTCACTCAAGTACCTAAGGTTTAGGGATCCTACGAACGTGGGGTTGGAAGTGTTTCCTGTCTTTGGGGCCTACCAGAATGGAAAGAAGAAGTGCTCTCATAAGGCCAACCCACAAGCAAGGAATAGGTGCTGATCCTAGGAGAAGGGGACAGTATTGTAACAAAAGTCACAAATTTTGTAGGGATTATTCTGAGAAATGTGAATTCTATGAACGCCTAGCATTATTATGTTTTGTGGAAATAAATGTGTGTCAAAAGAACACTTTCATTTCGTCCAGAGTTCCTCATAGCTACAAATAATGAAAATAGTACATACTAGAAAAAAGGTAGTACAAAAGATAAGGATAGAAAATAGATTTCTCATGTGTCATAAACACCTGAATCTTACGACTGAAAAAAAAGGAAATAAAGAAACGAAAAAGAGTCCTCACAAGTCTTCAATATTAGTGAAGCTGACTAAAACCACACGTAAATGCTCATGTCTTAATATCAAAGTAAAGTAAGAAAAGAGTATAGAAACAATAAGCGGAAGATTGTTCTAGAGAGGACAGAGAATTGTTACTGAAAGGAAAGATATGTATGTACACATATGTAAGAAATGTTAAAATATGAAATGTTATTCTGAGTGATATTATTTGCATAATAATTATGTATAAAATATCATGTGTTCGATCTGACAGGGGGGGAGGGGATACATAGTAATTCGAGAATTTCTGTGTAAATTCTAGAACCACTCAGCCTTCTACCGTCTTGAATACATGATATTCTGGATATGAGTGTGGGATGGTAGAATTCTACCCACTGTGCATCACATGTTTGTGTGTGCAGGTTTAAAATGAGTCGTGGGAAAAAATTAGATGTGGGTGACAAATGGTACTGACAAGTACCTGTCGGGCAATCTATGCATATTGTCACGTAAATACTTTTCCTAAGTCATTATCCAAGTAGTATCCATGTTATCCCTTTGTACGAACTGAGATAATCAGAAAACGAACTGAAAATGAAGTGAACATTAATTTATTAGATCATCAAAACATAATTTTTGCAACTTTTGGATAATTACGTAATAATCAAATCTTTGGCTGTAGTATGAAATATGTCAGAAATACAATGATGCAAAAGCCAGTATTAATTCATTTGCTAAAATTAACAAATTTTGTAGTAAAATCTTTACATAACATGGACACTGAATTTCATTGTCAAAGCACAGTTCTAATTTATAGCTACTGGCATAATTTATAACTTTTATTACAAAGAAATATCATAGTAACTGCTAGGTAAATGACAGTCGTTATCAATGAGTAAATTTAAACAATCTTCCTGCTTGGTACAATTACGACTGTTAGTATTAGAGTGAGTAACATAACAAAACGTTTCTGTCCACAGCCAGTAAGCAATCTTTCATTAATTGATCTTTGAAAACTAATATATATGTTGTATGTGTTTACTATTTGATTATTACCTGACTGTTGTGACATGTGTAATGTGAAGTCATTGACAGTGTATGTTAGGTACTGTTCCTACATCATGATGCCAATAACTATTCTTCCATAAGATTGCTTACAGGTATATTATTTCTGTTCCAGTGAGAAACTGGCGAGTGTTGGTTATCTTCATTAATGTCATACTTGGGAAAACCTTTTCCAAATTTTCTACTAACTACTGTTCAGTACAAATTACTTCACATAATAAAAATATATAAAGTTAACTGAACTTTGCTCCTAATTGTCATTTCTTAAGTACTGAGCAGTGACGATTCGGTTATAGCTTCATATCTTTGTTTCAGTTTTGCGCTATTCTTCAGAGTAGACGCCTGTTTCCCACAAATTAGGGACTTTAGGTTCACAGTCATATAGAAAAGCCTAATTAGAAGGAGAGGTAGGAGGGTTCTACATGGCGACCATGACAGGACAATGTATTATTACGACTGTCCTATGCCCTGGTTATTCTCAATGAATAACAGTGAGAAAATTTTAGTTACATCAATGCAGGCAGAATAGGGGTTACGACCTAATGATGTGAGCTTAGATATGTTCGGGAGTTTTTCAGATATTGACGACAAACTAAACAAAACTGGAGGAATGGAATGTGTAAATAATGCAAAGGTGAAGTAAGAAATATTTGATGACAGTGGTGATAATTTGGAAATGAATGACACAGGATATAAAAGTGATGTAAAAGTATAAGAGATGAAAACGAAACAGACAATGGAACAAGGTAGTAATTTGCTGCTATTTAGTATGAATTCTTTAATGCAAATGATTCAAAAATGAGTGAGCAAACAAGCGTGAAATTATGAATTCAATAAGCAGTGTGATTAAATCCATGACAAAGACCGTAAGTACTGAGATAAGTTCTGTAACAGAAGAAATAACTGCTGTGAGAGGTGAAACAGAAATTTCAAACAAAATCTTGCGAAAATAAATAAATGACTCAGATAATAAATTTAGTAATGACAGGAAAGATATAACTTTTTACGAAAGAAATGAAAAAGTCAAAGAGAACGTGTAACAACAATTGGGCGACTTGGTAGATGAAAGACTCGAAAATCAACTGAAACATGATGTTGTTGTGAGAACGGACGATATCAATGAAAATGTTAACAAAAACGCAAATCGCGAAATAGCAACAGGCCATTCTGACTTTAAGAATTTGGTGGATTCTTTGAACGGCCAAATTTAAGTATTAAGGTCAAAGTACAGGCATTGGAAACAGATATTAATTATAAGTTTTCTGAAATAAAAGAAAAGATGTGGGTGATATAAATGAGTGTGTTAAAAATTTGGTGAACACAAGAAATCTAAGCGCCTCTTACATTGTAGGAGGGACATGCCAGAGCCAAATAAGCAGTGAGACTGATAAATCTGATCCAAAAGTTGGTAGTAGTCCTGTTGTGTTGATGGACAAATGTAAGTCGTTAATTCCATAAGAATTGCCAGAAGAAATTCGTGTCTGGAATGCCAGTACACGACTGAGTGGTGAGGCAGACAGCTCGGCAGTTGGGGACCTGAGCGGTTGGGAAACGTTTGACGAATTCTTAAAACGATTTGAAGACGAATACTGGTCAACCAGTAAACAGGAGGAAGTAATTATGGAATTTATGTATGCTCTTCAGTACTGTGCCGGCTAGACTCAAAGATGAAAAGTTATTGCGAGGATATGTGTAAAAAGATCTATGATTTAAAAGGAGACATAACCGAAAAGAGAATGCTAGAGAACGTTGTGAGAACGGACAATATCAATGAAAATGTCGACAAAAACGCAAATCGCGAAATAGCAACAGTCCAGTCTGACTTTAAAAATTCGGTGGATTCTTTGAACGGCCAAATTGTAAGTATTAAGGTCAAAGTTCAGGCGCTGGAAACAGATGTTAATGATAAGTTTTCTGAAATAAAATAAAAGATGTGGGTGAGAGTTGTAGCATCGCGTTTTAGTACCTGAATAGTGTAAATTCGCATAGTCGCCAGTCATCTGTTTTAAGTTTTGAACGGCCAGTGTCGGTTGGTCACAGCCAGTGAGCATCCTGCCGTAGTTGGATAAGCAGCAGCCAGCAGCAAGTCGTACTCTGAGCTCACTTATTTGTTTCATAGTTTAATTCTTAATTTCTTTGTGTGTTTTGGGTACTTACGTAGTTTAATTCATAAATTTCGGGTGCATTATAGTATTTGAGAGCTGTAACATCGCGTTTTAGTACCCATATAGTGTAAATTCGCCCAATCATCAGTCATCTGTTTGTTTTAACGGCTTGTGAGTTAAAAAAAAGGAAAAAAATTGTTAGGGATGGACAGGGACTTCGCGTGCTGTGTACGGATTCAGGGGGAATTGGCCACCGTCCGTAAACAGCTGGAAGCTGCGTTGGCAGTGGTCCACAGGCTCCAGGCTGTTGCCTTGGGCCGCGGTGACATTGGGACACCCGAGGCGATCGCTTTGGCGCCTCTGAAACATGTTGCATCGCCTGGGGTCTCTGATTCCACTACGACCTCGCCGTGCGGTTCTAGGAGCTCCAGTCCGGAGCCGCGCTGCTGTTACGGTCGCAGGTTCGAATCCTGCCTCAGGCATGGGTGTGTGTGATGTCCTTAGGTTAGTTAGGTTTAAATAGTTCTAAGTTCTAGGGGACTGATGACCACAGCAGTTGAGTCCTATAGTGCTCAGAGCCATTTGAACCATTTTGAACTACGCCCTCGGATTTGGACGTACGGTCGACATTTGCCTGACGGTGATTGGCGAACCATGGCGGGGTCGCGAATCCCTGGGCAGAAGGCGAAAGTTGGTGCTGGCCACAAGTCTGTACCCTTAGGGAAACCTACCACACACATCATTGTGGTCCAGAACCAATCGGAAGTGACCTCAAAATGACGTATACGCACACGCGCTGCATACTTGTCGACTGATCGAGATCCGTGGTCGAATCGAGTATGGTGAAATTTTTCCAACCACAGTGGAGTGTTTGTTAACATGTCGGTGCGTGTCTGCTGAATGACCTTGAAGCGATTGTGATCTGCTGATATGTGAATGTAAAGTGAAAGAGACGAGGCTGTTATCGCATGTACACTGTAGCGGAGAAATGGAAATGTATTTATAAATTTTGTACAAGTAAATAAATCGTACGGATTCTCACCTTATCGGATTTTACCTGTTTCTTGACCATGCTGTGATTGATCTGTTTATTCCGCCGAGTACCAAATAGGTAGCATAAAAGGTGTGCGTCACGTATACACCTTAGCAATTAAATGCATTATTTCTGTCACTTTCCATAAACCATGATGTGTAACCATAGAGAGAAGATACATTGTTCGATAAAGTTTTTCATTCTTTCTTAGATATATTCGAGACCAACTGCCCTCAGTACAAATGTCAAGTTAACCCTAAAAGTAACTGCAATAGACATAGGGATAAGAATCCATGGTATACTGCTCAACTAGCCAATATGAAAACGAGGTTGTTGTTGTATAGACATTCTTACAGACTTCAGAAAACTGATATGGCTAAACAAAGGTACTAAAGAGCACAAAAGGAATATAAGTATGCTTTCAATGAGGCCAAAAAACAACATAACCTAGTCAGCATTGATAACTACTGTATAAAATCTGTTAAACAAATTAGGGAAACGCATTGGGAGGCCACAAGAAACTGTAGCTGATCTCGTTAAATATCATAATGTAGACCACACCCTGAAAGATAAATTCCTTTTAACAGAGGTCACACCAGATTTTGTTTTAACTATTGTACATAATTTTAGGCCCTCTGATAGTGAAGGTATATATGGTATTTCTGGTAATATGTTAAAAAAGATAAGTGGGCACATAGTATATCCTCTTACTAAATGTGTAAACAGATGTCCCAGTTTATCATTACCTGACATGTAATAACATTATTACTGCGGTAGAATTTGGCTTTAGGAAGGGCAAATCCACACTATATGCCATTGACTCCCTGATTTAAAAAGTGCTTAATGCTTATTAAGGAAAAAACTTTGCTCAGACTACGATTTGTGATCTCAGCAAAGCCTTTGATTGTGTGGAGCAAAATTCACTCCTCAACAAACTAGTTTATTACGGAATCACAAACAGTGACGTTGACAACATTTTCGAATCTTTCCTCAGCAACTGTAAACAAAATTTTTGTATTGGTAAACAGAGATCACAGCTGGAGTTAAGTGCGGTATGCCACAAGGCTCAGCATTAGGACCACTGCTATTTATCCTAATGACAAACGATCTACCATCTTACATAAATACTCACTCCATTCGCTATGCAGATGATACCACTTTTTTCAATATCAGCTCAGACATGGATATACTCCAAACTGTGGCAAATGACACAATATCACAGGCTGGTTTCGAGCTAATGGGTTCCTGCTTAATGAAAGTAAAACTCAAAAGGTTGTATTTAATTTAAGAGATCTACCAGTAGAAGACTTCATGAATAGTGTTATGAAATATTGGTTTACCAACAGCTGTTACTTGTGTTAAAAATAGATATGTTTTCTAGATTATGCCTCACAGGAAGTTAATGCCTTTTGCAGTCCTCTCAGTTAATTATAAAACAACTTCTCAGAAGAAGCAGCCATTGTTATACATTTAAGTGGTGGTTATTTGGCTAATCTTGTATATTAATAATGGTTTCTATGATCATACAACTGAATTTTGATCATACAAAAAAGGCTCTAAGGGATCACGAAAGAAACCTCCAAGGGCACCATGAAATTCTTTAAGAAACTTCCTGTGTTCATTCCACCACAGTCAAATTAGTAAGAATACTTTTGTGTTGTGCCTAAATAATGATATGCAGTGTCCCCACCAAAATGTGTACATATATATATATATATATATATATATATATATATATATATATATATATATATATATAAGAAGAATGGCTAAATGACATGACTTCACAAACAACAAAGCAGTTTGCTACGGAGTTCACAGCTGTCTCAGCAGGAAGAAAGAAGAGTAAATGACAAGCTGTGTTACAAAGAGTGTCATCTTAAACCTTTCACATTATTTCCACTTTCTTGGCAATTTAACTATGCACACTTCTCAGCTGAATGGAATATTTCATTTTGTACATGAATCCAGTTCATGTGGACTTTCGACTCATATGGCTGTGACTGTTCAGTTTCTGATAATTTTACTAAAAATTTACAAACGATAGAACACTATGAAGCTTTTCATAAAGCATTACTGTAGCCATTGTTACTGTGAGAGCATATAAAAATTTGTTCTGCACCCTTCCAGTATCATGGTACCTCATTTATTTGCACCGCATAATGCAAAGTCATTGTAGATTTGATTTAGATGTTCAAATGATGAGAGATGTAAGATATTTATTGTGCCACCAAGATTTGATTTAGAAATTGTCTCCAGAACACACGTGTTTTACTACTGCTTTGCGTCTGGTATCCTGTAAATTATGATAAAATAGGACACACTACTGTCTGGCAAGATCACCAGATTTAAAATGACTACAGTAACAGCTATGTTACATTAACTGTGATTAGGAAAACAGGCTACTCTTTACCTTTCAGATAACAGTGAAAGAAAATCGTTTCTGCTGTCATCGGTAAAGTAAGTACCAGTCTGACTTCCTATTAAGATAAAGCCATGTGTTATTTAAACTTGTTGTTGATGCGGTGATACATACATGTTCGGCATTTTGAAAATTCCAGTAACACTTCAAATTAAAATAAATGACACATTGGTAACAAATGCATGTAGGGTTCCAAATTTCTTAAATAGGTACAGCACTTTGTTTCTATTACTGGCAGATAACAGTGCAATTGAACATCTGAGACCACTCCCTGCAAATAATTTCAGTAAAATGGAAATGACACTCACTTCTCCCTAAGATGTAGCATCCATCATAAAATCCTTAAACTCAAAGTATTCCAGTGAAATTATTCAAAGAGTGTTCCTGTGAGTTGAGTTGCACCTCAAGTTGTATGTGTAATCAATCTCTTATCAGTGGAACATTTCGAGACTGGCTAAACTATGCTTAAGTTAAGTCTCTTTACATGAAGGAGGTTAAAGAGAGACTGTCAAATTTTTGATCATTTTCACTTTTCCTGGCCTCTCCAAAAATGTTTGAAAAGGTTGTGTCCAAGCATCTTCTCAAGCATCCAACTGCAAACAACACCTCCAAGTCACAGTTTGGGTTCCTTATGCTTAGTGATACAGAGAAGGGTATTTACACATACTGTGGAAATAATTCATAAGATAACAAATTAGAGGCTACTGGTATTTTCTGTGACCTATCAAAAGCCTTTCACTCTCAATCACTGCTTTCTCTCAAGAGAATCAGAATATTGTGATGTCATTGGCAGTGCTGTAAAATGGTTAGAGTCTGACCTAACTAACAGGAAACAAAGGCTATCATTGCAAGTACATGCAGAGTAATCACATAGTCTTCGTCTGAAGTAATTACATGTGGTGCTCCTCAAGGTCCCATCTTGAATCTGTTGTTTATTCCTGTCTACAGTAATGACCTCTTGTCTGTTAAATTGCCAGTTGCTAAGTTTGTTTTGTTGGCATATGACACAAACATTGCAATAAATAGCAAGTCAAGCACAGATTTAGAAATGGCTACTAATCAAATTTTCACTGACATTAATTAATAAATGGTTTAAATGTATTTCACTGTCATTAAACTTTGAAAAGACACACTATATGCAGATAAGACCTTGTAAGAGATTTGTTTCCATCATGTGTATAATATATGAAGATAAGCAAATAGAAGTGGTTGACAGTGTTAAATTTCTGGGGTTACAACTCAATAATAAATTTAGTTAGGAAGGGGGTGTGCCACAAAATTGCTGAAGCACCTAAACAAGTTTGTATCTGCAATGTGAATGATGTCAGATGTAGGAGGTACAAATAGAAAAAAACTTGCATACCTCGTTTGCTTTCATATTTTGAGGTATCTCGTGAAACTGAGCAAAAGTTTCTAGACTGCAGAAGATGTAATAAGATTAGATTAGATTTACTTTATCTTAGAAGCTAGATTAAGGAAAGGCAAACCTACGTTTCTAGCATTTGTAGACTTAGAGAAACCTTTTGACAATGTTGACTGGAATATTCTCTTTCAAATTCTGAAGGTGGCAGGGGTAAAATACAGGGAGCAAAAGGCTATTTACAATTTGTACAGAAATCAGATGGCAGTTATAAGGGTTGAGGGACATGAAAGGGAAGCAGTGGTTGGGAAGGGAGTGAGACAGGGTTGTAGCCTCTCCCCAATGTTATTCAATCTGTATATTGAGCAAGCAGTGAAGGAAACAAAAGAAAAATTCGGAGTAGGTATTAAAATCCATGGAGAAGAAATAAAAACTTTGAGGTTCGCCGATGACATTGTAATTCTGTCAGAGACAGCAAAGGACTTGAAAGAGCAGTTGAACGGAATGGACAGTGTCTTGAAAGGAGGGTATAAGATGAACATCAACAAAAGCAAAACGAGGATAATGGAATGTAGTCGAGTTAATTCGGGTGATGTTGAGGGAATTAGATTAGGAAATGAGACACTTAAAGTAGTAAAGGAGTTTTGCTATTTGGAAATCAAAATAACTAACGATGGTCGAAGTAGAGACGATATAAGATGTAGACTAGCAATGGCATGGAAGGCGTTTCTGAAGAAGAGAAATTTGTTAATATTGGTTATAGGTTTAAGTGTCAGGAAGTCGTTTCTGAAAGTATTTGTATGGAGTGTAGCCATGTATGGAAGTGAAACATGGACGATAAATAGTTTGGACAAGAAGAGAATAGAAGATTTCGAAATGTGGTGCTACAGAAGAATGCTGAAGATGAGTTGGTAAATCACATAACTAATGAGGAGGTACTGAATAGGATTTAGGAGAAGATAAGTTTGTGGCCCTTGACTAGAAGAAGGGATCGGTTGGTAGGACATGTTCTGAGGCATCAAGGGACCACCAATTTAGTACTGGAGGGCAGTGTGGAGGATAAAAATCATAGAGGTAGACCAAGAGATGAATACACTAAGCAGATTCAGAAGGATGGAGGTCGCAGTAGGTACTGGAAGATAAAGAAGCTTGCACAGGATAGAGTAGCATGGAGAGTTGCATCAAACCAGTCTCAGGACTGAAGACCACAACAACAACAACAACATAGATTTACTTTCATTCCAATTGATCCGTAGTGAGGAGGCCCTTCAGGATGTAGAACAGATCAGAAAAACAGTAATACATGACAAATATTTACAACCACAGGTCCCAAGTGGAATGATCATCATATTTTTGTAATGAACACTATATGAAAGAATCATTTTACAGACACTCATTTACTAAGATTGCATTAATGTATTGAATTTAAAATTTAAAATTTTTATTTATTTATAAGGTAATAAACATATAATAGAACTACTACAATACTTATTTACAGTAAACACATTACTGCACTGAAATGGTGCAGTAGTTAGATTGTCATCAATGGAGTAGGATAAGTTGGCCACCAATAAATCCTTTAGGCTTCTCTTAAACTGAAATTCAGTGGTTGTTAAGCTTTTTATAGCTGCTGGCAAGTTATTGAAAATGTGAGTTCCTGAATAATGCACAGCATTTTGTACAAGAGTAACTCACTTTAAATCCTTGTGAAGATTATTCTTATTTCTAGCACTGATTCTATGAAATGAGCTGTTGGTTTGAAAAAGTGATATATTTTTAATGCCAATTTTATTAAGGAATAAATATACTGGGAAGCAGTAGTTAGTATCCTTAATTCCCTAAACACACTTCTGCAGGATGTTCTTGAGTTCACACCACATGTAACTCTTATTGCACTTTTTTGTGGCAAGAAAACTTTAGCTCCGCTTGATGAAATACCCCCCCCCCCCCAAAAAATCCCATATGACATTAGGGAGTGAAAGTAAGCATAGTATGCCAGCTTTTTCATTTTTATATCCCCTATGTCTGACACAATTTCCATTTAAAACAGAGATTTGTTAAGACACTTCAGCAGTTCCGTGGTGTGCTCCCAGTTGAATATATTATCAAGCTGTAATCCCAAGAATTTAACACTGTCCACTTTTTCTATCTGCTTGTCATCGTATATTAGGCATTTACTCGTGGGACACCCCTTACAAGTTTTGAACTGCATGTAGTGTGGTTTTTCAAAGTTTAGTGACAAAGAATTGGCTAGGAACCAGTGATTAATGTCCACAAATATTTTACTAGCTTATCTTCCTAAGACTATATTTGATTTGTTATTTATTGCAATTTTTGTATAATTGGCAAACAAAACAAACTTGGCATGTGATAATGTTACTGATGAAAGGTCATTGATGTACGGAAGAAAAAGTAAGGGCCCTAAGATGGAACCTTGTGGGACCCCACATGTAATTAGTAACACCATAATATTCAAATTTACTTAAAAGGATAGTGTAATTTACATAGTCAAATGCCTTTGACAGATCATGATATACCAGTTGCCTCATTTGTGGTGGGAATTTCAGATAATCATGTAAAACCTGATCAAGGAAGTGGGTATTCTAACTAATGCTTCTCAGTATATTTATTACTTAAAGATATTTGTTGCTAATAATGTGTGTGTATTTTCCAACAATACCTCAGCACATAGTAAAATACTAGGAACAATAAGACCTAAAATTGCTTACCTTGGTCCAAAGAGAAGTCCAGTATGCAGGAACACATTTTCAATAATTTGCCAGGAACCATTAAAAATTTTGTTTCAGAAACAGCACAGTTTAAACAGTTTGAAAGATTTTTAGGCAGGCAGCTCCTACTCTATAGATGAATTTCTTAACAGGGACTGCTAGACCAGCTTAAGTAAAAATGTCTTAGACTTGGTTTTACAGCAGGTAGTCACAACAGTCAAGATTAGGTGTTTTGTGTATGATAAATTTGTTAAAAGTGCATAAGTGTTTCATTTTGAGTGTATTAATTCTGTAAATATTGGCAGTTCCAGTTTACTGTAACGTATTTACGTATCTTGACTGTTTCCTGACAAATGATCAGGGAAGTGTTATATTCAGATGTTCTTTATTTTTTATGTTATCCTTTGACATATTCCACATCTATGAGAACTGTCCCATTTTTGGGTCTACAGAATGAGAACTGAATCTAATGTAGTAAAATCCATCTGAGGATGTTAAACATGGCTTCAGGTATCAGCATGGATGTGTAGCCATTTCAGTTGCTAAGATGAGTACTTAAAGATACCATTGGTACTTATTGTGGGTTCATTATGTTGATTGTAGCTGTGTACACCCAATTCAATCTGTAAGTAGCTCCTATGGCTATAATTTATATGTAAAAATTTGCGAGGGAAGAACAATTGTCATAGCTAATCGCTCAGTGAATACTACTTTTATGTCAGGTCTTTTGTTCCGCTGTTAAATCTTTGAATTGTGTGTAATGAACTGGCAAGAGCTACAGACAGTGTCATAATATACAGCCAAGCATTTTAAATGCATGTTGAATCACCAGAGCTTGAAGATGACACTGATGAGTTGAAAACCTCTGTTGAATTTGTATACCATTATTTTAATATTTCCATTCGCCTCAAAGGTTAGTAATACAAACCACAGTAATGATTGTACACAAAATTAATTCCTGTTGCACAGGAACAACACCCCTTTAAACATACATACTGTAAATCGTGGTTTCGCCCAGTGATGAATTCAGGGGGTGGCCTGGGGGTGGCCCCGAGAAATTCATATCTATAGTTGTGGTGAAATATAAAAATAATCACCTGTTGTGTTAACTTGTACCGTTGTGACAAAATTTAAACTATCCCAGCTGCTGTTGCTAACGAAGTTTGGAGTCAACTATGGAGAAGTCGTGATGACATGCAGTTTTTACAAGCAAAATGAATATGTAACACAATAGGTGGCGCCCGGGTCCCTATAGTTTGGTTTCGTTACTTATCGGTTCGGTTTGGAACACTTAGTGTCCATTGTTCTGTTATTTTTATTATTATTGCCAACATCAATAAATTAGAAGTTGCTGTATAATAAGTGTGCGATAAAGCTAAGCGTTGCAAGGTGTGTTTGCAAACGCCGATTGTGGAATAAGTCAGCCTTTCCTCTCTCATGTCTTCCCTCACCGCACCTCCAACCGGCCTAACGTGTAAGCTAATCCCTTAGCTACGCAGCACACCCTCTCTGCGAACTTTATTCTTATCCGCCACTCGTATCTATACTTTATTTGCCCTTAGAATAAACCTGATGTCGCAAGACACGTCCCCGGGTATTGCTACGGAATCAGAAGTAGCATCTGACATTATAAAAGATTGTTTTAATTTTTTATTGCATTACTGGGACTATTTCCAAGGTTTAATAGCCATATAGATTTTTCCTAATCGATGAGTGAAAGCTCAAACCAAATATTTGTGTACACTTGACAATGATTTCCGCAGTGTCAATGGGGATATACAATTTTTGCCTAAAGAAGCGGCACACTCCACCGTGAGTGGGACGTTTGGCAACGCTGCTCTACGAGTATAATCTAAGCTTTCACTGTTGTATAAAAACTCAATGCATTGTTGAATTGTTGTAAGACTGTAACAGTCAGTCGACAGGATACTATGGAAGTGTGATGTGATTATGCAGTGTACTACATGCAGTCTTCGTCAGTTTATAACATAAAAAGAAGTGTTAGTGCCGAAATACAACGTCGAAACAACAAACTTTAATTTCTTTCTTTTCCAATAAAAGACAGTGTAATGCAAAAGACAAAGACAAGTGTGAGTCTACTGAAAGACCTGCTAGTGATGCATAGGTCTACCAAGTCTTCAGTTTCCCTTCCACAGTTTTCAAACGATAAATGTGCTATTTCTGGCCCATCTGTAAATTGCGATTCTAAACAAACTTTTGAATGCGAGATTAAGTATCAGTAAAAATGGGAGTGTAAGTACAATTGGTTGTACTTTGATCACGAGTGGGGCGGGGCTGTCTGCAAATTGTGTGAAATGCATTTAAAAAACGATATCGAAGCTCTACAGAAAACAGAAGGAGTGTTCATTTCTGTACATTTCATTAAATTTAGAAAAGCTACCGGAAGCAAGGGAAAACCAGAAAAGCACTCCAACTCAGAAAAACATGCAAGAGCCGTTGCACTTGGAAATTGTAGATTACAGGGATTTAACGCTCCAATTCATACACAGGTATTTAAACAAAGTAAAAATGAAAAAGCTTTAAACCGCCAAGCATTGTCATAGTTAATTCGAAGTCTGTATTTCCTTAGTAAGGAAGAAATACCCCACACAACAAAATATGAACCTCTAATTCGTAAGGTAGTACTGAAAAGCGACATTAATCTTGGAAAGTGGTTAAAATTTCAGAGCGAAAGGTCCACCTATCTTAGTAAGTATACTGCGTCAGAATTGTTGATTTGTTTAGGAGAGTCTTTAGACTTTCAAGATGAAACACTTCTCCATGCCAAATATTTTTCATTTCATGGCAGACGAATCTACAAATGTTCCCAACCAAAGTGAACTGTCTTTAGTAGTTCGATATGTTCCACCGTCTCCATCGTTTGAAGTGAAGGAAAGGCTTTTTTGTCTCGTTGAGTTGAAAAGCACTTCAGCTGAATCCATATTTGCAGCAACTGATACTAAACTAAAGAAAAGAAAACAGATTTGATCTTGTTCTTTCGACGGCACTTCTAATTTTAGTGGTTTTATCTCAGGAGTTCGCGCTCGGTTGTCAGAGAGGAAGGGCCATAAGCTGCCATAAATTCACTGTAGAGCACATGTTTTGTAAATTGCTGCCACCAACTCTAGGAATAAACACCCCATTATAAAAAGCACATTACAGGTTGTTAAAGACATTTACAAACTTTTTCATGGTTCTTCCAAACGAGAAAATGTTTTGCATGAAATTCAGTGTGCTTTAGAGCAACCTGTTTAAAAATACCCGAAGCTGTTGACATCCGATGGTTAAGTACCTATCGCACATTTGATGCTATTTTCCTAACCTACAAGTCCATTCAAATGGTTCAAATGGCTATGAGCACATGGGACTTAACAGCTCAGGTCATCAGTCCCCTAGAACGTAGAACTAATTAAACCTAACTAACCTAAGGACATCACACATACATGCCCGAGGCGGTCGCGTGCTTCCAGACTGAAGCGCCTAGAACGCCTAGCCACACCGGCTGGCCACAAGTCCATTATAATAGCATGTGAACATATACACAAAGACGGCGCGGATTAAACAAGTTTAGCTGTAGGAATCTTGTTAGAAATGCTGAATTCCAATTTCATTGTAGGTTTAGTGATTTTAGACAATACATTAAATGCAGTCTCAAACCTATGTAAAGTTTTGCAGAGACAGTCACTTAAAATTTCGCAAATCCCTCTACTTGTTTCTGGAACTCTCGAAGATTTAAGACACATCGACTGTCTTTGTGACTGCGATGGACATAGTGCAGCAAATGAAACTCTTAATAAACTTAAAAAACTGCAGGAGGATGCAACAGAAGTTAAAGGTGTGTTATTCACGAACGTAGAGGAGCAGATTAAAGCTATGAAAAGCGCAAGGAAATTTGTTAAAAGTATTATTGATGAAATTGAGCAACGGTTTGATGAGAAGGCAATACAAGTACATATTTTGAAAGTTTTAAAAAAATTTCTAGAGTTTACTGAGAATGATTGTAAAGAAATGTGCTTGATTTTGGGACTTACACACGTCGACACTGTTATTGCAGACTTGCATTCTTTTAGGTACGTTGTTAGTAATAAATTAGACGATACGTCTTCTGATGCTGCTTCTTTCACTCTGAGAGCCGACATCGGCTATGAAGCACTATGGACACTCGCTGAATGTGTACTGTGCATTCCCGTTTCGAATTGCAGTGTGAAAAGGTCATTTAGTACAATGAACAGGGTGATGATAAAATTAAGGAATAGGATGGGCCAGGAAACGCCCCAAGCTTGTGTGAAGATTTCAACCGAAGGGGACGATGAGCCAACAGAAAGTTTCATTGATGATGTCATCAAGAGATATGCTGTAAAAAGCCTCGACGTATTAGTGTGATGTAAATGTGATGTTTTTTTGCTTGCAATAAAATTATTTTATCATTTGATATAATTAACTTATGCTTCACCTAACAGCTTAGTACTTAACCTACATATTATTTTATTATATATTAGCTATTCATGAATTTTGTTAATATTAATAGCGCTGCTACGTCTTTAGAACGTTATCACTTAAATTTTAAGCCTTTATATAACTTTGTCCTCTCCGCCCCCGGTCAAGCTATATATCCCCCCCGTGGGAAAGTGGCTGTATTCATCACTGGTTTCGCCTTCTACAATACTTCACTCCCCATCTCACTCCCTTCCCAAGCACTGAACACTTTTCATTCTTTACATATTACTGTTTCATCAGTGTGCAAAGTTTAGTCTTTGTATTTTATCCTTGCTACCTTCAGGATTTCCAAGTGTATAGTCCAGCCAACAGTGTCAAAAGCTTTCTCTATATCCACTTGTAAGATTTTTCATAGGATCAATACTGCCTCATGCGTTGCTTCTTTTTTCCAGATACCAAAGCGATGTTTCCTGAGGTCAGTTGGCAGATACCAGTTTTTCCACTCTTCTGTAGTTAATTTGTGTCAAACTACAACCATGACTTGCCACACTGATAGTTCTGTAACATCACAACTTTCAGTGCCTGGCTTTTTGGAATAGGAATTATTACTTTCTTCTGAAATGTGAAGGTATTTCGCTTGGCTCTTATCTTGCATACCACATAGAATACTTTGACTTGGCTGTCTGAAGGATCTCCACAAGTCTGAGGGAATGTCTACTCCAGGTACCTTGTTTGGGTGCAGGTCTTTCATCACCATGTGAAATTATTCTTTTAGCCTATCTCCCACCTAGTCTTCATCTGTCTCCTATAATATTGTATTCAAATTAATTTCTCTCATTATAGTAATCAGTTGAAGTAAGAGCTCATATTCCAACTCCACTGTTTTGCATGAATTATATAGATAATCTGTAATGTACCTTAGGATACTTTACAAGTTAAACAATCCCCATTCTTCCTGCTACAATAAAAATATTTAGAAAGATGATGTACAATCTGAACGCTATAACACAAAGTTTATTTTTTGGAAAATGGTCCATAAATGAAGGCAGTTGCTTACCAGTCCTTTGTGCATTTAATAAAGTTCTTTCTGCTCTGGTCATATAACTTTAAGGTTTTTGGTTAGTCTATTACACTTTGCTGTTACACAAACTGGATTCATTGGCACTTGCAATGACATATTTGTCATATCTCTACAGTAGGATGCAGCTGGCCTAAAATCTCCAGAAAGGATATGGAAAGAACTTAATCCAATGAAAGTGACTACTTATGGCACCCTTTATACTTTTGGGGAACCCTGCCTCCTTTTCACTAGTTTGTAAATGACTTTTTTCTTAATCTTCCTAAATGTGGCTTCTATTTGGAGTAACAAATCCCCAGCAATGACAGGGTGAAGCTGAAATATTTTTGTCAACTTTAAAACTACAGAAGAATCATGTGCTGTTACAGTGTTTCCATTTTCAGATCATGACTCTGTATCTTTAAACTATACAAGTAGGTTCTGTATTGATAATAGTAATATTCCTAAGCCTGTCCCAAAAGTTATAATCACCAGGCCTGTCACAGATGACAAAATTGTTCAGCTCTGTAAGTCCCTTGCTGAGAGAGACTGGTTCAACCAATGTCATGGTGACACAAGTTATAGTCTTAGTGCTGATTTGTCAGGGAAACTATTATTTGAGAGATTTTTTAAAACATTTCTGACACAATTTAATGACAATATCCCCATAAAGAAATGCAAATTAACTGACAAAGGCTTTACAAACAGGGCTACAAACAGACAAAATTCATGGTTCACTAAACAATTATCAAGTATGAAAAACCAAGTTATGGTGTTGCACAATATATGTAGCAATCAGAAAACAGAACATGCCAGATTAGCCTATATAAAATGCAGGAATGAGTATAAAAAAGCCATCGTGGAAGCCAAAAAAGCACATAATTTCAATACCATTGATAATTCTACAAATAAGTGCAAAGCTGCATGGAAATTAATAAATGGTGTTGCTAAAGATGTAAGAAGCAAAAAAATTAATATAAGTCCCCAAAAATTCAATGATTTCTTTATTAAATCTGTTGAAAATGTAGGAAATACTATAATCAAACCTGATATCAATTCATCAGAGTTACTTTCTAAAAATGTTTGCAGAACACCAACAGACACAGGTACGTTTATGTTCTCCGAGGTCTCACCTAGTCATGTCCTAAGCATTGTAAAATGGATGAAATCTTCAGACAGTGTAGATATATAC
Organism: Schistocerca piceifrons; assembly: GCF_021461385.2. Classification (NCBI taxonomy): domain Eukaryota; kingdom Metazoa; phylum Arthropoda; class Insecta; order Orthoptera; family Acrididae; genus Schistocerca; species Schistocerca piceifrons. Next base: position 930,804,718 of record NC_060138.1, read on the forward strand.
GACATATCCTGTAATTTACTAAAGAAAGTAATAGACTATATTGTGTACCCCTTAACATTCTGTATAAATAAATGCATATCTGAAGGACATTTTCCCGAAGAACTCAAAGTGGCTAGGGTAATTCCAATATATAAAGAGGGAGATATGGACTCACCTTGCAGTTACAGACCAATCTCCATAGTCCCAGGTTTTTCCAAAATACTGGAATGTGTAATTTACCAACAGCTATCTGTCTATTTTGAAAAATTAGGAATAATTAGTGAATCTCAGTATGGTTTTAGGAAAAAGTTGTCTACTGTGGATGCTATAGACTTTGTAGTCAAATACTTACATCAAGTGTTTGAGGATAAGGGCTATGCTCAACTCACATTTTGTGATCTAAGCAAAGCTTTTGACTGTGTAAAGCATAAGCCACTCCTAGAAAAACTGGAATTCTATGGCATTAGACATAACAGCCTTAAATTAATAAAATCATATCTTCAGAATCGTAAGCAAGTTGTTTGTGTAGGGAGAGAAATGTCGAGTATAGAGCAAGTCAAGGTAGGTGTTCCGCAGGGATCTGTGCTGGGCCCCTTTTTGTTCCTGATAATGATAAATGATCTGCCGTCATTTATCAAGTCCACCACTGTGTTGTATGCAGATAATACAACATTTCTTCATGCTAGTGAGGATTTCAATAGCCTTAAAACTTGTGCAGCAAAGACAATTGACCAAGCATCCTATTGGTTCAAGGCAAATGGATTCCTGCTGAATGAAAACAAAACACAGCAGATGGTCTGTAGTCTTAGAGACAAGCTTCTGTCAGACGATCCAAGTTATGTCAAATTTTTGGGGGTATACATTGATGATAAATTATCTTGGGGTCAACATGTACAATATATTAGTGGTAAATTGTCTAGAGTTATTTACCCGTTAAGGCGACTTCGTATGGAGTGTAGCCATGTATGGAAGTGAAACATGGACGATAAATAGTTTGGACAAGAAGAGAATAGAAGCTTTCGAAATGTGGTGCTACAGAAGAATGCTGAAGATTAGATGGGTAGACCACATAACTAATGAGGAAGTATTGAATAGGATTGGGGAGAAGAGAAGTTTGTGGCACAACTTGACCAGAAGAAGGGATCGGTTGGTAGGACATGTTCTGAGGCATCAAGGGATCACCAATTTAGTATTGGAGGGCAGCGTGGAGGGTAAAAATCGTAGAGGGAGACCAAGAGATGAATACACTAAGCAGATTCAGAAGGATGTAGGTTGCAGTAGGTACTGGGAGATGAAAAAGCTTGCACAGGATAGAGTAGCATGGAGAGCTGCATCAAACCAGTCTCAGCACTAAAGACCACAGCAACAACAACAAGGCGACTTATGGATTGTGTTCCTGAAAAATATGTTAGAACATCCTATTTTTCATTCTTTCAGAGTATAATAACATATGGAATTATTTTGTGGGGGAACTCTAGCTGTGTACATGACATATTAATACTGCAAAAAAAAAGCTATTAGGATAATTACTGGTTCTGCATATAAGGCACACTGTAAACCATTGTTCTGTGAACAGAAAATCATGACTGTTATAAACTTGTACATATACTATGTTCTAATTTATACGAAGAAGAAATTACCAGAAACAAAAACCAGAGAAAATGTACACAGCCACAATACAAGAAGGAATAGGTGCCTCTATATTCCTTACCACAGGTTGTCAAAGTCACTCAACAGCTACGAAATCATGGGGTACAAATTATTTAATAAACTTCCTCAATCTGTTCAAGAATTACCTGAACAATTATTCAAACAAACAATTCATGACTGGCTAGTCCTCCGCCCATTCTATGACATAAGAGAATTTATCAACTGTAATATAATACTATAATGTTAACAAGAAACCTGTTGTTTCTTTCAAACTATTAATTGTATTTTAGTATGTATATGACGTTGTCTATTGCTGTAATGGCCGAATGACAATAAAATTATTATTATTATTATTATTAAGGTTGTGATACATACGAGAATCGGTCATATATGGTACGTATGTGGATTGCTAGTGTTTGTAACAGAAGCCCCTTTAAGAAATTTAATAAATCTAAAAGGAAAGATTAGCAGCAGAGTGCAAAATTACATGACATTCAGGCTGAGAGGTTCCTTCAGTGCATGTGAAACATACCTTGAAGAATATAATTTGCTCCTGCTAAACTAAACCAGTAAAAAACTCCAAGTTTTTTACTGAGGCATCACCATTATGTAGTACTACTACTGAATGCAGGCTGTTTTGCCAGCTTTGGTGAATAATCATCAGTAAAAACCTTACTAATTTACATGAAGCTGGTATCTGTACAGATAGCATTGGTGATGTTGCAGCTCTCGAAGAATGAAATTATAATGAAATCCAGAACTTTAGCTGCTTACAGATGTTGATAATTAGGATCTTCTGTACACAATTTCTGATCTGTTATTGCCTCATTTCCCATGAAATGATAATATCTTATACACACAAATCAGGTCACCAAGCTATAGGATTATTATACACAAACAAAAAGTATAAAAATCAATCTATGTTATTGGTCATTTACATATGATGACACCTTACCCCAATCAACATTAAAAATATTACACGAACATAAATCCATCTTCCACACAGAAAATAACAAGGTTAAATGGATAATTCAAAATTTAATTTATTTGGCATGGAAAAGTCTTCAAAAAATTAAAATTGGACCCAGTGTCATCAGTGAAGCACTAAACATTTTTAAGTGTTGACACATGGAGTGCAGTCCAGCGTAATGGGTTACAAATACTCTGTTTAAGAATTGAAAACATTTCTCCAACCACAGTTTTACTTGACTTGACACATACTGGAAGGAAATCCTAGGTTTACCTCCTGATAGTGGATCAATAATGTGTCTATCGCAATATCTTCCACAATCACCAAATGAGGGACTGTTTACAGTTTGTACAAAAAATTTGAAAACTGTTTTTCATATCAGTCAGACCACTCATTTCTAAAGCGGCTCCTTTAACAGTCTCAAAGATAGCTGGAAGACTATCCCCTTACTTCTCCAGCAAATCAGCACACACACACACGTTCTAACAAAAGCTTGTAAAGGAAATATGAATTCAGGTGCACGATGGAATGACATCATATAGCAAATAATTTGGCTTTAGATACATTTATTGATAATTTCACTGGTACACACCTACCAGGTCGAATGAATACTACATTTTAACCCACTGAAAAAAATATAGTCACACATATTGGATCTTGTAATGTACAAATAAAGCATTGTTTGATGAGACTAGATTGCAGAATCAGGTTGATGAGTGGCACAAGGAATCATGCAGACACATGATTTATTACAGACATGATACAGGTGCCAATGGAGGAGTGAAACCATTACTTTTTTCAGTCAGAGCTGTTAGCAAAGAGATCTTTTGAAGACATATGGGGATAGTTGTTTGAGATTTGCAACATACCAAACAACAACAACATATAATACGCTTTTATTTTTATCATAGCTGTAAAGGAGCAATTTGTTTTTTTTCCATTCAGGTTGAAAATGCGAGATCCAGTCATGAAGTGCTAGCCATTTTCAAGGATTGGAATCCCATCTACAGGGTAACTGATTTCTCATAGGTAGAGATAAATGAAAATGATTGTATGGTATTGTTGGCTGAGAGGCCCCATTCAGGGAGTTCGGCCACGAACTCAACTGAACAAGCATTTCCTCAGGCGAAAGTTTACTTGTGCCTTTTCTGTCAAACAGGCTTCAGAAAGATGGCTGACTATATACCAAATGACATGAAGAGATTTCTGGGCATATTGCAAGAAATTTCAGAATCACCAACAGAGAATTTACAGATCATACAGAAGAGAATAATGAGGCTTCCCAGAGAAACAAAAATGCATCACTATATGTTTAACAGCAATGCCTATTGGTACGTGAAAAAAAGGTGGAAGCGTATGAGGACAAGGGCAATTTTGACACCATTGACATTACAAATGGAGTTGAAGCCATTAACAAGATTGTAAACATTTTTTTCCTAAAATGTAATACAGACGGGACCTTGAAGAGGGTTACTAAGGACATAAGAAATCAGTTTCTTCCAAGCCTAATTAGAATGTCCTGTCTGCAGAATTCTGCCATAAAATCATAACAGAGATGTTCCACTGTTTTTGCATTTAAAAGAACGCAAGTTTATGAAACATGTCATGCAGTGATATCCATCAGCGAAAGTTGAGTTAACTGCAAGATTAGTAAATGTGAAGTTGGACAGTCTGTTTTGTATGGAGAGTACAATTCAGAGACTTATTATGTTGTAAGCTTTGCTCTACCAAACTGCACATGTGAAGATTTTCAGATCTATAAATACCCATGTGAGCATTACTGTGCAATCTTTATTTTCTATCCAGAGTGGGGTTTTGATAAAATACCAGAAAGTTGCAGAATGGCTTCAGAAGTGTCTCTGCACTAATTTCACATTAGAACAATAGCAATGAGGATACAGTCGAGGAAACAAATATAGAGCATCACATTGATAACTTAACCATTTCTTTGCAACAATTTGAAGTGAGAGCGTTGCGTAAACAGGTTTATAATCTCACATACAACTATATCAACAGTGAAACATTACGAAAAGTACTTCAATCACTCAGCAACTGTGTGCAAGATTTGCAGTTAGCAAACCCTGAAGTTTGTGGTCTCCCCACAGCTGTGCCATCAAATTCCTAACAATAGTATTAAGTAATATGCCATTAATTTTACATGGCATCGCATAAAGACCCCTCTCATTGTAATATCCATGTATTTGCGCCTTAATAGATAATTAACTACTAAGGAATAGATCGCGTGGAGGTTCTAGCATTCCATTTGAAGGGTCAAACAGTAAGAGCTATCTAAAATACAAATAACGGAGATCCTTATGCCAACTTCTGTAAGTAAACTTTGCCACACATGTGGCATTTTAAGTAGCAGTAGTGAAAAATATTTCTGTGGAAAGGCAATAAGGTAGTTGTATTGAGCCTGATTTGTATTTCCTTTACCCAAGTAACAATGTATACTTCTCATTACAAGAAATTCTTGGAGTGCTGATAAACTATTCAGAAATTACAACCAAGTTGCAAACATTTATGTGACACAACAAATGCCAATTTGACACGCATGTGAAACACTAAATGGATTGTTTTCCTTCAGCAACATTATCAATCTTCCAAGGTATCCCTAGAATAGAACAGTCTTGATGCAATCTGGTGTGAATTATTCCATGGATTGACTGCCCAGAAATCCATCATAAATGAACCTAACAAATAAATTAACAACATTAAGACCAAGTAACAGTTATGCAACATGAAGATAACAAATACTCATGAAGTTTTCAAGGTACAATTCCAAAATTGAATATTCACGTCTTTTGGTGCCCAATGAAATTGCTCACCAGATGGAATGCCAAGAACTACTTTATGTCTGAATCTAATAAACATTACTGGTATTCCAGTAACAGTATTTGCTTCTGTGAATCTCTTTTCAATTACCGATAGCCATTTCTGTTAAACATGTAGTGATGCAATTTCGTTTCTCTGAGAAGCCTCATTATTCTCTTCTGTATGATCTGTAAATTCTCTGTTGGTGATTCTGAAATTTCTTGCTATATGCCCAGAAATCAGCAGTAACTCTGGAAAGCTATTAAGAACATTAGAACCGGAGAGGTAGATATCCAATATGTGTGTAACTGATACACATTACACCTCCAAAGCAATTAAAAAACTGAATTCTTACTTAATTTGGTCCCCATTGACATTCGTGACCAGATAGCATATCAAGGAAATACTATACTCTTCTGTCAGAGTGATATTGGGCGATCTCACATGTTCATTAATAGGGCAGTCTTTATCTTTTTCTCTGTTACACATAAATCGCTAGACATGTATTGAAGCAAGTGAGAGCAAGCGCATTCTTACTTGGAGAAAGAAATGCAAAATCTTTCCTACATCAGTCATATGACATCTCAATGCCACTTTAAGATATATGTAATTTCTTTCTTCTGCCTTTTCAACTCTCAACATTGTCCCATATTTGAATTAACCTAACTTTAAAGTTAAAATCTTTCACTTCATATTTTAAAAATTTGCAAGTTCCACACTATCATCTTGTCTAATTCCTCAGAAAAATCTGATTAACAATGAAAAATCCAGGATGGAATGTAACAATACTATGAAAAGGATTGTTGTTGCTGCTCACCAAATAGTGAAGATGCTGAATCGCAGAAAGGCACAACAGAAAGACTGTCAGAACGTTATCTTTTGGGCCTTTTTCAAAAGTGTATACACACGCACGCACACACACACACACACACACACACACACACACACAAGTGTAGCAACTATCCTTTTTATAATATTTCATCTACCGCTACTTCGAAATTCAAATGTGCAACAAAGTTTAAAATCAGAGACCAACATAAAGACCTCATAGCACTCCATCTCGAGGATCAGAAATGACGGACCTTGTTTGTATTTTGCATAGACATAGAGCTATCTAAAATGCAAATAAGCTATCATTTCTTGCCCTTCAATTGGAAAGTTATAATGTGTTTCAGAAATATCATGTATGGTTTTTGGCATCTTTCTTCTCTATTGTTTGGAACTTGATGGCACTTATAATGGGAGACCACCAACTTCAGGGTTTGCTAATTGCAAATCTTGCACACAGTTGCTAAGTGATATTTTAATGTTTCACTGTTGCTGCATCTGTATGTGAGATTGTAAATCTGTTTACACAGCTCCCTTGCTGCAAACTACTGCAAAAGAATATTTGGGGTTTCAACTAGACCATCTATATTTGCTGCCTTGACAGCCTCCTCAGCTGTTTCAACTGTGTCCTCAACTGCTTTGTCACTGCTACTGCCTTCACACGAAATTACTGAAGAGCCACTTCTGAAGCCAACCCCATACATTACATCAAGACAGATTAATGGGCTATTCTTATAACTTTCTGGCATTTTATCAAAATTCCACTCTGGGTAAAAAATAAAGATCGCACAGAAATGCTTGCATGGGTATTTATATCTCTGACAATCTTCACATGTGCAATATGGTATACCAAAGTTTACAACATAATTACAGTTTTTGGACATTGCACTGCACACAAAATGAACTGTCCGATCTCGTACTCACTGATGTTGCAGTTAACTCAATTTTTGCTGATACACATCGCTGCATGATATGTTTCACAAGCTCGTTTTGTAAATGCAAAAACAGTGGAAGATCTTTGTTATATAATTTGACAGCAGAATTCTGCAGACAGTACTTTCTTATTAGGCCTGGAAGAAGCTGATTTATTATAACCTTAGTAACCCCCATTGAAGTGCTGTCTGCATTGAGTTTTAGGAAAAAAAGTTTTACAACCTTGTTCATGGTTTCAACTCCATTTGTAGTGTCAATGGTTGCAAATCTAGCCTTGTACTCATACGCTTTCACCCATCTTTGACATAGCTATAGCCATTGCTGTTTAAAGTATGGCCATGCATGCTCGTTTCTCTGAGAAACCTCATGCATTCGCAACTCTTCTACATGATCTCTAAATTCTCTCTCTGTTGGTGATTCTGAAATTTCTTGCCATATATCCAAAAATGTCTTCAGGTCGTTTGGTACATGTAGATTATCTTTTTTTTAAAACCATCTTCCCCATGCCTGTTTCCAGTGGAAAACGCACAAGGAAACTTTTGTCTGAGGGAATGCTTGTTCAATTACCTTAATCTCCGACTCCGAGAAATCAGTAATCCAGTAGAGGGGGTTCCAATGCTTGTTCAAGTCCTTGAAAATGTGTAGCGTTTCATGAATGGATCTTACATTTTCATCCTGAATAAAAAAAAAACCGACAACCAAATAGCCCACATTACTATTCACAGCTATAAAAAATAAATGAATATCATATGTTGTTTTGTATGTTGCGTCTAACAAACAACTATCCCCATACTTCTTCAAAAGATTTCTCTGCTAACTGCTCTGATACCAAAAAGTAATGGTTTCAGTTCTCGATTGGCATCGGGGTCTTCACACTATGTGTTGGGCTGCGATATTGCGCCCTCTGGTTGAAACTGTCATGTTCTTAATACGTACCTGGCTAGGCAAGGATGTCACACCCCATGTTAAAAGTGTGCACATGTCTTGGTCAGGATATAAGACCAACTATTTTACACTGCGGTGTTTACACTGTTTGCTGGGCCAGGACATGGAATCAGATCCACAGTACCTCTGTTTTGCATTGCGGTGTTCACACTGCATACTGGATCAAAACATGATGTAAAACCCAGTGTTTTGCTGTGTGTTGTTTCCACCACATGCAGAGGTAGTTCAAAACATTAGAGCAGTATTTCGCACTGTACTGTTCACACCGCACTCTGGGCTAGCTGGGCTATCAGACTCACTGTTCTGCTTTATGGTGCCCACACTGTATGCTGCGATGAGCTGGGGTACCAGACCCACTGTTTGGCAATGTGGGCCTTGATGAAACACCTATTTTTTTGCTTTATAGTTTTCTACATTGTGTGCCAGACTGGGTTGGGATAAGAGACCTACTGTTTTGCATCTATGATATTTCCAGTGTGATGCTGCCAGAGTGTATCATCTACAGTATGTATTATCCCTACAAAATACATTGTATCGTACTTGCTTTCCGCAAAGCCTTGGCAGGCATCATCAACCTGAAAATGGCACCTGTATCTTTTGTGAAAGACGCCTACGACCCTCTGCATGAGCATGAATGTTACTGAAGATGTCAGCACTTCCAACTGCGCCATCATTGCTGATGTTCTTGAGACCCTGAGACTCCGGCATACCGCACTGCGCCTGAAGACACTTTGGGAAACTCACTTTGCTACACTGGTGCTGCCCCCAATCCACTGGCTGTTGACAACAGCGGCACCAGCATCCCCAATACACAGAATGCTCTCCCTCTCCTGAAGCCTATGCTCAACGTGGTGATTTTGCATCCACCTCCACCAACAGCCAGGTACTCTCCTGATATCACACCACAGCCTTCGCCACTTCCACTACAGCGTTATTTCACATGTTCCCAGAGCCACATACGAGAGCTGTCATTGCCCACCCTCATGCCTGAGGCATTAGCTATTAACATTCAATGTGTATGTGATTCCAACTGTCAAATGTGGCCAACTAGCTGTCAGCCCTTCCTTGCAGCTACTTGGCAATGTTACTGTGCCCTTGCCTCCATAGACCTGTGCTGACAACTGCGCCCAGCGCCTGTGCACTCCTGCAGTTGGAGCACTGGACACTGGCTCAGGCTGACCCAGCCCAGCACCCTCCACCCCACACACCACCAGCTTACTCGCTGCTCACACCCACTGCCAGTACTATGCTGCTGCTCACTGACACACAGTGGACTGGCACTGCTGACAGCTGGCCTTTCTGCACACTTCACACTCGGCATCCCGACATACGGTGCCCGCTTCCATTGCCTGACCGACAACTAGTTCTGTAGGTCCCTAGCTCGCTACAAGCCGTCTGCTAAGGCAGAGAATTTCTTCCTTCACGCATTTATTTCCATCTCAAGCTGTTGATTGTGCCATGCAACCATATACCTGCATATTACGGCCGCTGGCTACTGATACAGGACAATAACTCAGTCCCTAGCAAGGCTTCTGATGACCTAGCCTCGCCCTCAGTCTTCACCTGCTCCTTATGGAGTCAACATGGTCTTGCGTTCCAAGCCCACACCATGACAGAAACGATATGTGGCGACATTCATCGTAAAGTTCGAGGCACATCAGCGCCATGATGTCTCTTCATCTGGAATGTAGCCAGGCGTGTAAACTCATGCTTCGCACCACGACTTCAACCATATGCGATTAATTCCACCCTCTTTCTATCAATAATTATTGGTGTCATGCTGGTGATACTCGAGGACGAGGTTGCGACTTCTCTCACTGTTGTTATTCCTATCGCCTTTGTCTAATCCATCACATCAGCAAATGACTGTTTTCAGCAATTTCAAATTTTCAGGCTGTTTCATGTTTTTTTAGTAGTGTAGTCAAATAAATGTTTTCCTTAACCACTCATGCACATTGTTACTTGTGCAGCGTCCATCATGCCATGTTCCACTATTTTTAATCAGGCTTGTAGTTTAGGTAGGTTTAAAACATAACTTTCTTTACAGTATGCACATAAAGTGAAAGATATTTCTTCTTGTAACATACACAAATGACAACTCAATACAAAACAAAATTCTTCAATATTTCAAATTGTGGCAGGTGATCCTCTTAATATACTGATTTGTATCAGGCACCATTCAATATTGGAAAACTTTGGTGAAGAGAATTGATTACATACTCACGAGTGCAGGTTCGTTACATTGTTTCTCAAGTGGAGATTGACATTATAATCACTTCAGCAAAACTAGGCCTGAAAATTTTCTCTTATAGTTCTTCCAGTATCGAATGCCATATACATCCAACATCTGTACCCATCCCATTGAGCCTTTTGAGATCACCAGATGAACAAATTTCTTGTACTGAGGTATGACGCTCAAAACGGTTCTTTCACATTGACCAATCCAAGAATCTAACAACAATGCAGATTTTTCTCCCACACTGAGAAAGAAAAGTACTGCCAAATATGTTTTGACTTGCTCAGACATTAGTTTGTCAGTTTTTGATGCTTCCATGAGAACATTTGGGGCTTCAAAGGAGATTATAGAATTCTCAGTCCAATCTCTCCATTAGTTTCTTTTAAAACTATGAAAAGGGGTGTGGTCAGTGCAAAAAATCAGTTTTGAGTGTCATACCTGAGGACAAGAAACTTGTTCACCTGGTGATCCCAGAGGCTCAAAAGAGCAGGTAGGGCCATTGGACATACACAGATTTCGATTTTTGAAGAACTTTTTGAGGATATTTTCAGATGTAGATTTGCTGAATGCATATGATGTCGATCTCTACTTGAAAAGCATTATAATCAAGCTTCAGTCACTAGTACTGTGGTGTCGACTAAAGAGTGAGGTCTCATGGTAAAGCTGATGCTTCTCAACAAAACCAGAAGCTAAAGACAGTCACTGTCAAATGCAGCCGTGAATCAGAGACGCCAATGAAGACATGTCCTCTATGGGTTCTGTACACTGGCACTGCTGGAAGTCTATTTTCAATAGAATTCAGAGCTGCTTGCTTCTCTCTGATACCAGCCTCACCATAGTTCAGATCCAGCAGTGAGCTGATGTCATTAGTCAGAACAGTGTACTAAAGTTCAGAGTTTAATGATATTTGTGTCATGTTAGGCTGAGAACATTTCTTTGTAGGATAATTATTCAGTACAGGCTCTATAAACAACTGTGACAAGTGCAGCACTATTATTCAATGTACAGCTCAGTCATCACTGGTTCTGAGAGTGTGTTATGTACTATCATCTCACATATGGACATGGATAGCGTCTAAAGATAGATATTTTTTATCAAATTGTTTTACTGAACTCTGATCTAATAATATTTGTGTGGTGTAGAAGCACTCAACTTCCTCAAGAAGTTAAAACTGTAAAATTGTTGTCCTATCATTATTTAATGATTTTTTCTCATAGTAATGAGTAACTTATTATTTTCAATTGACAAAATACATGTATTTAAAGTGGTAAAGTGAAAATAAGATAAATGTATAGTAACAATTTATAACAAAAAGCGAGAATAAGTAGAATAAATATTTATAATAACAATGAATATTTAAGTATTTTAATTAGGTATCTTGAAAATACTCCTATAGCACATTGTGTACAGCTTATTTCCCAAAAGCAGTATTTCAGAAACCATTTCATTACACATGGATGGATGTGGTGCAAAATCTTCATTAATTTATATTGTAACAGAAGTTTTCATTTTTCAAAATTAATTAATGATGATTGGTCATTCTGCAAAATTTCAAATAATTACAGAAATTGATTATCAGGTTTTCTACAACATTCATTACATTTCAACTTGTATGTGAAACAAATTTTTTAAATATCATGCTTTCCAAGATCCTCTAAATTACCTTTCAGGGTGTGTTTTACCCCTTAAAAGTGATAACAATTCAAAATCTAAAAATGATGTATTGCATTATTTCGACCTTCTACACACCCACCAAGTTTCATAAGGATCATTTATTTACATCTGGAAATGTTCCCTTGTTAGTAATAAATTGAGTTATTTATGTAATGAATTTTTTATGGTGGCGATTTCCAAGCGAACCATAAACATGTCATTGTCAAGGCATTTCACAAAAAAGGAGATGAAACTTAAGAAACCATTTTGTGTAGATAATGCACAACTTAGTTTATACACACTTAATACAGGAAAACAGTAGCAAACAGTCTGAATTTCAAAAAGAGTTGTCAACTATATAGGATACATTTACCTTGACGTATACTAGAATCAATAAATCAAAAATTACTTTGAATGAGGATATTTTTGGCTCGGAAAAGGCTTTTCATTGTGTGAAACCTGATATGCTAACGCAAAATAACTGTTGTTATGATATACAAGTTGGATTAAAGGAAGGCGCTGAAGCAATTTAGAGGTGTGCTTCTAGATCTGTTCAACTACGTCCGACCAATACAGGACTAGTATGGGGAAGCTTTGTGAACTGAAGTGGGAATCCCTGGTAGGAAGATGATATTGTTTTTGCAGAAAAATACTGACAAAATTTAAAGAACACCCATTTTAAGCCGACTGCAGAATGATTCTACTGCCTTCAACACACATTTCGTGTAAGGACCATGAAGATAAAAGAAACTGGGTCTTGTATGGAACTGTATAAGAAGTTGTTTTTCCCTGTTTATTTGCGAGTGGATCATGAATGGTAGTTACTAGTAGCTGTACGAGGTACTGTCTGCCATGCACCATAGAGTGGCTTACCAAATATGTGTGTAAATGCAGAAATGATCAGCCTTTGCAGTTTCAGACTTTTTACACATGATATTGATGGTTTAGGAATAAAAATGCTAAGAGTCCCTTTACTGAAAATACAGCTGATGAAATATTCGAAAAAATAACAGACAGCTCAAGGCAAAAGGATTATAATCGAATTTCGACATTAGTCAGTACATACAGTTCAGTATTTGTGATTGAACTCCATAAACTGTAAAAATAAGTTTCTTAAACAATGAAGCACGAAAAGCAGATAGTGTTAAATTTTTGGGAGTACTGGTAAATCCCAACATTAGTTGGAAAACCCACTGCTTAGAAGTAATGAACTGCTTTCTTTCCACTATGCTTGCAGTGCCATAGGCGATAAAAAATGAAGAAACTAGTTCATGCTACATATTTACACTCAATAATATCTTACAGAATCATTTTACGACAATATAATCTCCGTTATGTATCACAAGTAAAATCTCATAACCTCATATACATAGTTCACTGCTGGGCTAAGCAAAGGGACATTCTATTGACATTCCCTCTGACATGAACATACCTACAAGATGCAAGATTGGGTTCTGTGGGGGTCACAGATTCTTAATTTCTCCCCATCCCCCCCCCCCCCCCCCAATTTACACAAGTAAAATCTGCTATCAGTTCCTCTTTAAACGTACCACACCAGCAATAACAATAATGTAGCTATATAATTTTTAAAAAATAATTTTGGAAATAATTGCTGCAACAACTAGCTGTAGTGTGTGTTGCCTCTGCTGCAAGGGTTAGGTTACCTTTGAGTAATTTCAGAGTTGAGTTATCTGTGTTTGTTTATAAATGTGTATTTCAGTTGATAGGAATAAAAAATGATTCTGAATAATTCACTTCTGCGTACGTTATTTTATGTGTTGTGTAAGCTTTAGCCGCCTAGCTGGCGACCTCAGCAAAGAACACACAAGTATAATTGTGGACATTTTATTTTGTGGAAAGTTAAATACAGCGTCGTGAGAATAGAACAGTCTCTCAGGTACTTGCGCCACCATATTATCCCACCGCCTGCTGAACTTTTCGGAAGACCTCCATTCATTTTGTACCACAGTTGGAATGCTAGCAAGACACTTTTCAGAGCAGAAGCAGTGGTAAGGAACTACTAAAAAGCTACGATCCTGACTCACTACAGAGGTGTCCAAAATTACTGGTGATCTGGGGCGTTTTTATTAATGATGGCTGGTACCAAAGGCGTTTCAGTCGACAAGCATTGAAATGCATGAAACTATGTGCCTACTCAAACAATGATCGTGATCTGGATTAAGTGCTACAGATAATAAGTTTTAAAGAAGTCACTGCTAATCGTAGATGCAAGGCACACAACAAGCATAACATAATCATTGAGCAGTAAGTAGTCTGCCCCTGGTAGCTGAGTGGTCAGCGCGACAGCATGTCAATCCTAAGGGCCTGGGTTCGATTCCTGGATGGGTAGGAGATTTTCTCCGCTTATGGACTGGGTGTTGTGTTGTCCTCATCATCATCATTTCATCCCCATCGACACGCAAGTCGCCGGAGCGGCGTCAAATCGGAATACTTGCACCTGACGAATAGTCTATCCGATGGGAGGCCCTAGTCACACGACATTTATTTATTTTTACCAGTAAATAAACCTCATCGCAACAGCTGGCATACCCACAGGAGCAGTATGATGCCTCCACAGTCTTCACAAACACTACAGCCACTAGCAAACCACCCTGCATTACAGCAGTTTTACGTATCAAACAAGTGTACGGGCATGACCTTCATGGTTGACACTGGCTCAGCACACTCCCAGTCCAGTGTACACCTGACAAGAAGCCAGACGAACATTCGTCCCTTAATAGAGATTAACAACTCGTAAATCGTTACCTACAGCCACAAGGTAATAATTATGGACTTGCGCCTCACTATCTCTCCCACATAGACATTTGTAATCGCTAGCATCGACAAGCGCATGTTAAGCGCTGACTTCTTTTTTTATAATATATTAATGCCAGATTTGAGGAAAGCACAGCTACAGAAAATAGTCGTCTACAACACAATGACCGCTATACAGGGACGCTTTTCCTACAGCATGGTACAGAGGATGAATAATTCCAGCGCTACAACAATTCACAGATTTACTGGTACCAGCAGAGCTTAGTGGCGTCAAACACTACCTGTGTATAATATATGTACCATAAAATTCAAACGCCTTTCCAGTGCACCTACAGAACTGCCCCAGATCGCCTAACAGAAAAAAGGCCATATTCGAAGAAATACTCCAAGTTTGGATAATTCGTCGTCCTGTCCCCTGTGATCACACACAAATTTTGTTCACAAGGAAGACGACTCACGACGTCCTAAGGGCGGGCGCACACGGGAGACTTTTTGTCGCGCAACTGTCTCGTCTTTTCGACAGAGTCTGTACAATATATGTAAGAGCACACATGGAGCGACCTAACAGTGACACAGCTTTTCAGTTCCTCTGGCCGCCGACAGATGGGTGACCTGTCTCTCCTCCCAAAGGTTATATGTGCGCTTACACACGGGCGACAATGTAGTTGCCGTCTCTGTTGTCTGCAGTTGGAAACTTTGAAGTTTGTAAAATGGCTGTTGTGAGCGATAAAGACATCAATAGTGAATTGCTCGTAAATGAAGCAGGAAAGAGGCCTGCATTGTTCAAAAATTATTCTGACGCTAATTTGAAAAGCAATCTTTGGGAATAAATGTGTGTAAACGTGCGGAGTACGATCTTGTCACAACTCTCTACGAAAAAAAAGAAGCAGGTAAGTTTTTATTTACAAAGTTGCTTTTATTAACATACTTTTACCATTGTTATTACATTACATTTCTTCTTGTGGATAGAACAAGTACGTTTTTCAATGTTCTTGAGTCGTAGTGAAATCAGAGTCCATCTTATTGCCTTGGAACAGATCCTCCAATGGACATAAAACAGATTGCAAAATAGTTGCGTATATTGACGGCAGATATAGTTCTTGCCTGGTGTTCAATGTCTATACTCTACAGTGGATATTCATAAACCAAGTCTGTAAAGTTGATTCCATCTCTTCTGCGCACAAAATTGTGGAGCACACAACATGCTTTGATGTGGAAATCGATGATAACATGAAGAGGCCTTTGTTCGCCAGTATGCCAAATCTGAATTCAACGATGTGACAAGTAGTTGTATGGCTAAGGCTGAAAATTTTCTTTTATGGGGTTAGCATTTTTTAGCATATGGGCGCAAAATGTGCCTTGGTAAGCCAAAAGCTTCATCAGCAACCAAGCAATGTTCGATCGTTTGGTATGTTCAGTAGGTTACGTTGCAGCTTTTTGCCCATATTCGAATTATTAGAACTGAGGAATCACCTGCTGCTCCAGGTGTACCCACATCTACGAAGACAAATTGATATTCAGCACCGACCCATGCAATCAACACCACAGAAAGGAATTTTTTATAATTAAAAAGTTCTGAGCCACAATTTTGAGGTTGTATTATTCGTATTTGTTTTCTATCTATAGCACCTAAGATGTTGGGGAAATGGTTTTTTTATAGAACTGTTCTACAATGCGCAACTACTCTCCTTCAAATTTCTCTGGCATGACCATAGATTACAAAACATTCCATATTTCAGTGCATGTTGCTTTCACTATTTTGTGAATTGAGTTAGTACCAATCAAGTAGTTCTATGAAAGATAGTTGAAACTTGATCCAGTTGCTAGATACCTGAAAAGAAGTTATAGTAACTTATGAAGTTTTGTAAATGATTTAAAGTAATTGAATTATAATAGTTTACAGATTTATTTCTTAAAAATAAATTAAAATCTACAAGGTCAAGCATTTCAATTTATTGTCTTTGTTTCCTAGGAACACTGGTACAACGAAGATGGAAAAAATCTAAGGACATGCTTTGCAAGAGAGCAAAAATCGGCCAAGTCAGGACAAACAGCCGGAAAGCGCCGAAAGAACAAATTTTACAATCAACTTTTATTTCTTCTACTAACCGTAGATGAACGTGAAAGAAGTGGAAATGCTGAACGAGTAGTAAGCGATTAGGAACCTGAGGAAACAGAGAACGTTCAAATGCCGCCCGTTGTTTGTTCTACACATACCTCCTACAATCCAAATAAGAAGAGTTATGAAAATTCTTTACTCGATGTACGACGACAGAAGAAAGAAACTACTTCATCGATGGATGACCCTGCAACACATTTTGCAATGTCTCTTCAATACCCATCACCGAATAATTGATGCACAAATTGAGATTCTTCAGGTTCTAAGACGTTTCCAGAAGATGTGTCTACCAAATGAGACACTTGATAGTTTTAGTGGTGGCGTTCGGTATTCTAGGTTCTCCACCCCTGTGCCAGTGCTTACTGCAACATCTATGTCTGTCAATCAACCTACCGCTGGAAACAGTTTGTACACCGTCCTTATTCCTCCTCATGGTTGCGACAGTGTAAACTCATACCTGACTAATTTTACTGTGCCCTCAGATGGATCAGAAATTATGTATGATGTCACTACACGCAACAGTGTTTAATCTTTATACCTGTACTCATTTTCTGCCATTTCAATCATTTGCTTTGGATACATTTTATACAAAATGTAATGAGTATTGTTATTAACTGGTTTTATCGAATAATAAATAATATCAAACTAAATAAAAATGTAACACCGAGCCTCTCTTCCGGTGGAATCGCCAGTCGCATATTTTTATATATTTTGGTAGGTGATGGCAGGTCCCAGAATTGTGACGTTACACTCACGCGGAAATAGCTGAAGAATTCCTCTGGGTAACATCTTAGACCTCGAAATATTAAAGAGAACTTGCTTTTATTTAGTCTTTTAGACATAAGCAGGTGAATCCAATACTTCCTTTCCCGTTGTTTTGTCCTTTGTCGAATGGTAAGAGCACAAACCAACGCAGTCTCGAAACAATCCATCTCTGTCCAATGGTCGACTGCACTACAAAAACCCTGGAAAATGGGTTCACTGTCAGGAAACAGTTGCTCATCGTGTCCGACCTCTCAAAAACCGAAGCAGCAGGAAAGCAACAAAGACGAAATGGTTGCGCGACAGTAAGTCTCCCGTGTGCGCCCGCCCTAATGGTTACTAAATGTGAGGACAGTCCCTGACGGGTACTATACACCAAACATTCAAGATTTCAGTTGTGGTTTAGACAGCTCTAAGATTTCCATTTACTCTCAGAAATGGCGCACAGAACTGGTAACGCTTTGTGGGCAAAGTGTTAAAGGAGTTTCCTTTTTGTATTGCATACCTTGATGACATTCCATTATTCCAGTCGGTGCTTGTTTATGAATGTGTATTTGTGTTTCTGGAAATGAAAAATGTTTCTCTGCACATCAGTTGTGTGTGCGTTATTTTATGCTGTATGTAAGCATCACTCACATAATTAGTAATAACCTCTTTACATTAATGCTTAGCACATCACTTTAGCAAAATTTGCTAGAATAATAATTTATACCATACAACATAGAAGTTATTGTCTTAGAAACTTGGAAAATTATACACGTAAGAATATAAATTTTGTTTTATTTTTTTTACTAATGCCTTGTTCAAGGCCATGTCAATCATGGTGGTGTTTCTCTACTGGTCGTAGGTTGGCAGCACATCAGTTTTGTGTAGCCAGTGGGATGATACTTCCACATTACCAATGAGAGGCGAGGAAAGAGGCAATGAATTCCCAGCGCCGAAATTGTAATCATTCTCCTCTTCACAATTCTTTTAAATATTTACCTGTTTTTTTTTTTTAATATGTAACGAATTATGAGACTGTAGCTAGGTTGGGACCTAATAGCACATTTTACAAGGCTACGAGTGAAATGAGCTCTAATGAAATTAATAATCTAACAAATACTTGACTGCTTTTCCCGAATTTGCCACGAATTTCGAGGTTTTGGTTAGGTTGGAACTTAATAGCACAGTCTAAATTGCTGTGAGTGAATCAAACAGCAATTAAATTTCTAATCTTTGTTGTCATGCATATTGACTGTTTCTTCTGAATGTGATACAATTGGGGGGGGGGGGGGGGTTGTGGTATATTAATGTTAGAGTGTGACAACATTTCTTCGTCTCCTGCTTCAAAACAACTCATCTGTCAACTGCTCTCTCATTGGCTGGGTGCAACTAGAAGCTGAAACTCCGTTCATTTCCATCATACCTCATGGCGAGTGTTCACAACAATACCACACAAAACACATAAGTACACTTCTAGTACTGATCTAGACTTTTCTCACTCTTTTAGTAAAATGTTCTTTGGGGACAGGGGGTCATCACCCTCACCCCCTTGAATCTGCACCTAACAAACCTGCCATTCTGTTCTGTTCCCTCGACATCTGGCATGAATCGGATTTAAGGATCGATTCGCACTTGACAGGATAAAATAGAACATCAAAGCACAACGTATTTCAAATAGCAGCAATCACAAAAGCTTTTAACTGAATGGAATGGGATATCAGATAAAGGTTTCTTGAGAAGAAAGTTTTCATATTGACAATGGTGAGGGATAGTGACACCATGTAGTAACATCAGAAGGTAATATTTTCTCACAACACTTACTTATGTTATACCACTGGATTTTGTGCCTCTATGTTTATTTTATTTTTACTTTGTTTTCATTCACGTTCCATGATGACTTGCATATTTTTTCAGTAGCGTGCTCTCACAAAAGCAGCCAGATATCTGAAAGCAAAAAATGATTTAGTTCTCACAACATCTTGACAAAGAAAAAGTTTACACAAGTCAAAAATAAGAAGATAACTGATGAAATAATTTCATAAAATAATCTTTTTAATCATTAAAAAAAGTCACAATTATTGTTGGAGATAAATGCTGTTCTATTTAACATTATGTGTACTTATAACGAAAAAATGCAATGGGTGAGTTATAAAGCTGTATGTATTGACTTCCAAACATTGTTAGATCTGTCTATAGGTTTATATTTTCTCTAGAAAATAAATGTGAATGTTATGAAATGTGTGAACAACAGTTTCCATATACCTGACACTTATTCTATGAAAGAACATAGAAAATATATCCAAACCCTTATGGAACCTTTATCACATATCACAAAACAAAGCAAACAATAAAACAGACTAATAAGACTCAAAAGCACAAAATACACTGTATAAGTTGCTGACTTGTTTCTCTCTCTCTCTCTCTCTCTCTCCCTTTCTCTCCCTTTTTTTGCACTATTTTCCTGTTAGTTCTAACCTTGTTGCTGGCAAAACTTCCTCTTTCTTGAAAATGCATACGTTTTGATAACTTTATCATTTTGTTTAAATTTCGTAAAGTAATTTAAGTTTCGCTCATGCTGGACATCAGTGGGATGGAACTGAATGGAATGTTGCGACCACATGTAGTAAGCGTTGCTTCACACAGTGGAGAATGGCAAAACAGAGGCACACCGGCGACAAAGGCCTTGCGAAGTAGGCAAACACAGATAGCCTGGCTGACAGCAGCAGTCTACCAACAGGCTGATGCAAGGACGCACACAAACCTAGCGCCGAGCGAAGCCTGGAGAGTGCTGAGTAAGAGGAAGTGAGGCCAGCACGCTAAGTTACGCTACAATATACTGCGGGAGTAATAACAAAAAGCTACCACCGAGGTTAAAAAACTTCCTCCTGCCGGATATAAATAGTGGAGCGCAGGCAGCAACAGACAGAAGCCATTAGAAAGCAGTTCGGATCTGAGAACGGATGTGGTCCGTGTCCGAATGTTCAATCTTCGTTGGTGACGAATCCGGAAGTCTGTTCCAGTTCGCAGGAGTCATCCGTTCGCCGCCAGATGTGAACTTCAGCTCTGGACCTCATGGACATTGTGACTGACGGCTTCCCAGCCGCCGGTGCAGCAGGCGTCGGCAGCTGACCTCACGACGACGCGGCTCCGTGGGCGTGCCCGTACTGGGGCGCCGAGGGGCGACGACTTCACCTCAGCCACAGGGCATCCTGGCTGCAGCAGAGCACTGGCAGCCTGAGGCTCCCGAGTGTGATCAGCGGCGCGCGTTGCGTGCATTGTCGGAGAATCTACACAGCAGCAGCCAGGCGGAGGGATCCGCAGGGCTGGGCAGCGACGACGAGGGAGAAATTGTAAAGGAAGTTCAATAAATACTTATAAAACTCCACGCCGTCTCAGTCTTTGGCGCAGCCACTGTGTCTGCTGCTAACAAGTGGTGCAGAAGTCGTAATAAGTGGTGTCAGGCGCACCCACGCCACAACTTTGACTAGCACCGTGCGGAGCAACCGAGAAACACCGAATAGGGTGAGAGTAGCAACTGCCTTCTCTCTATGTTTTCTGTGTAGCTAGACATTCGAGGGTAACGTTAAGGGATGTGAGAGTGTCATTTGAAAGACCTAGCAGCCCTGTAGACTTATCGCAGTTTCGTGGGAATGATAGTCACGTTAACTTAGTACCATCTAAATGTGTAGTGTGTGGATTAACAGGTCACGTCGCTCCTTGCGATAAATTTGCACCAAGCACTTGTGATGTGTGTGGCTTCTATGGTCATGTTACGGGGCAGTGTGGTAAGTCTAGATGGCTTGCCATTAGACGTGCTAGGAATTAACTTGCTTCTGGGTAATACTATTTTATTTTTGTGAGATGAGGTATACCACACGGAAAATGCCAGAGACACGTGCAACCAGGACAAGTGACGCCGTAGTCGCATTGACAGAGTAAGTTAAGAAACTAATTGAAGAAAGTAAGTTGCAAAAGCAGCACATGCAGAGGATGGAGCAACAATTGTTGGAAAATACTCAATCAGGCTCAGGAAGCAATAGTGTAGAATGTAAAGGTACTGTCTTTTCCAGTGTGGCAGATTGTTCAGCAGCTAATTTGATACCTTCCTTCTCAGGTAAAACATCAGAGAATGTGAAGGTTTTCATTGATGATGTACGTAGTACAGTTAGACTGTGTGGCTGGTTGGATGAAATGAGTTTGCAAATGGCGAGGTTACGGTTAGTAGGTGACGCAAAGACTTATGTGGCATACCACGAAGGGTTAAAGGATGCTACTAAGTTCACAGAGTTGGCTGAGGGATTATTGAAAAGGTTTAGGAAACAAAACAGTGCCAGATTTTATAGAGAAAAATTGGGGAGGATGATGCAAAAAACGGGTGAAACGGTAGAAGAATTTTCAGACAGAATTAGGAGAACGAATGTGCACACGTATGAGTTAACGCAAGATGCGAGTGCAAATGAAGTTCTATTGAAAGAAGCAGAGAATAGAGTTTTAGACGCATTTTTGCGAGGGGTCTCGCCGGATTTTTCTCGCCGGATACAGATGGAAATTCCAAGTGGCTTAGCAGCAGCATTGCGCGTAGCTACTCATTTGCAGGAAGTGGATAGCGCCACTAGAAGTCGCAATGACAAGAAAATTTTTTCGTCTTCCAAAGACTGTTACCGTTGTGGGAAGCAAGGTCGTTTTAAGGGACAATGTCGGGAACTGCAGTGTTTCAATTGCAGAAAATAGGGCATAAGGCACGGCAGTATAAAGCAAAAAACCGGGTTAATGATATAGCAGGTAAAAAACTGTTAAACGAGAAAGGGAGTGTTCTTGCCATCGGGAGGCATTCCCAGTAAAAAGAGGTACTCAGAGAGTGCACGAGGAGGCGGATTGTAGTTTGATGGTTTGGATAAAAGATAAGTGGCGAAGAGTTTTAGTGGATACTGGAGCGCATGTATCAGTTGTCAGTGTGGACCTCGTGGGCAAGAAAGGATTGGAAGCTCCGAGATACAGATTGCGCGCAGTAGGTGATAAAAAATTAGATGCACTAGGGACAGCACAGCTCATGTTTAAGATAGGGAACGTATGGTTCTGGGAGCAAATGGAGGTATTGTCAACTGTGGGACAGGGATTTTCAGCGATACTTGGGTTGGACTTTCTGATTAAACATCACGCCAAAATTGACCTTTCGCAACATACGCTGGAACTAGATGGGAACTTGTTCTCAATGGATACAGCCGTTGCAAATGTTTCAGAGTCGCAAGGTGCACCGATAGCTAAGGTGATACAAACTAAACTGCGTACAAGTGCATTAAAGGTGATTTCGTGTGACAAAGTACGAACAGGTACAGGGAAGTTGATATGGGTACCGGTGGATGTCGATGTGCCACAGCAGGGGTTATTCTTGGTAGAGCCACTACCGAGTAATGAGATTTTAGACGAAAAGCATTGCTTTATTTGTAGGAGTGTATCATGGGTAACGGACATAAATGGGCAGTTTGTGGTTCGGGTGAGTTTAGATAACTTCGGGTGGGTTGATGTCGATCTGCCGAAGAGATTAGTAATAGCCACAGTAGAGTTAATGGATGAAGAGGACATCGATAGTTCGAGGCTAGACTATGATGTAAAGCAAACCGTCACCACGTCTGCACTTCGTGACAAGGTAAATTATTTGAGAGGAAATGATTGTTCGGGTATGGAAGCATTATTACTAAAGTATAAAGCATTGTGTGAATCACAGGTTACGTTACCTGCTACACCGATAACACAGCATCGTATTCCGATAGGGAATCACGCTCCGGTGTATCGTAAGCCATACGGACTACTGCAACAATTATAACCAGTAGTAGAGCAATTAATAGAGCAACAACTGGAAGATGGGATAATCCAGCACAGTAACAGTCCTTGGTCTAGTGGTGTGGTCCTAGTTCTGAAGAAGACACCGGATGGGTCGAAAAAATTTCGCTTTTGTTGCAATTAAAGACATTTGAATGAACAGACAGTGGCGGTCGTATAACTGATTCCGAATATCAAAGAAACGTTAGACAACCTAGGGCAGTGTAAATTTTCTCCACTATGGATTTGCGAAGCGGTTATCACCAGATTGAAGTATGTCCGGAGGGCAGTTCAAAAACAGCATTTACGACGCATTGCGGTCACTTCGAGTATAAAAGAATGCCGTTTGGACTAAAAAACGCTCCAGCAACATTTCACAGGTTGTTGGATGGAGTCCTTTGCGGGTTGAAACCGAAAAAATGCATGGTGTATCTGGATGACATTATAGTTTTTTCAAGAGATATAGAGCAGCATGTGGAACGGCTACAGGAGGTGTTTAAAAGATTAGCGGCAGCACGGCTAACATTAAGTTTGGACAAATGCCATTTTGCGAAAGCACAAGTAAATTATCTCGGGCATGTTATCAGTCAGGACGGGGTACAGACAGATCCTCGTCTCACTTCTTCAGTATGAGATTTTCCGGTTCCACAAACGGTTAAAAAACTCCAATCATATATTGGTCTTGTCAGCTATTATCGAAAATTCGTACAGTGGTTCGCAGAAATAGCGAGGCCACTTACTAAGTTGCTAAGAAAAGGTGTTACCTTCCAGTGGACGTCAGAGTGCGAGAAAGCATTTCAAGAGTTGAAACGGATACTTACATCAGATCCAGTTTTGAAGTTTCCAGACTTTGCGAAGGAGTTTATACTACAATGTGATGCGTCTAATCACGCTCTTGGGGTGGTACTTGGGCAAGAAATTGATGGCAAAGAACATCCGATTGCGTTCGCGTCTCGTCAACTTAACAAGGTGGAACAATATTACTCCACGACGGAGAAGGAATTGTTAGCGGTAATATACGGGATTTCGTACTTTCGATGATATCTGTACGGTAGAAGGTTTAAGGTTGTGACAGATCATTCAGCTCTGAAATGGTTATTAGGTCTGAAAGACCCAGCGAGTAGGCTAGTGAGATGGGCGCTGAAATTCAGTGAGTTCGATTATGAGGTGATACACAAGCCAGGTGTGAAACATGCCAATGCTGACGAATTGAGCAGGAAAGTGGCACTGTTACAAGTAACAGGAGTGACTGAAGATGAGTGGAAAAGAGCACAAGCCGTGGATAGTGATTGCCAATTGTTCAGAAAGCAACCGCAGTTCCTAGTACAGGACGGGTCACTTTGCAGGTCGACGAAATGCGGCCCGCACGTCGTCGTACCAGCAGCGTTAAGATCTGAAGCTTTGCAACAGGCGCATGACCATTTTCTTTCAGGACATGGCGGGAGAAGAGCTACGGATAGGCGGATAGCGGAGAAGTTTTGGGGAGGACACGACGTCAAGACGTGGACGAGTACGTCAGGAATTGTGTGCCATGCGCACAGCCTGTGGACTTGAGCCATGAAAAGATTCAGCTTCAAAGATTACCAGAGGCAGACAGACCTTTCCGACAAATCGGAATTGATGTATTAGGCCCATTTAATAGGAGTGCAGCAGGGAATAAGTATGTGTTAACAGTGATTGACCACTTTTCTAGGTATTTAGTCATGGTCACATTACCAGATCAGAAAGCAAATACGGTGGCACAAGCTTTGGTTAATAATTGGTTACTCAGGTATGGGATACCTCAGTCCTTAATCTCAGATCAAGGTACTAATTTCACGTCTCATCTGATGAAGCAACTGTGTAAGTTACTGAAGGTAAAGAAAGTACAAACTAGTCCATTCCATCCGCAAGCGAACGGACAAATGGAGAGAGTGCATCGCACAATCGCTAAGATGTTATGTCACTATGTAAATAGTCAACACACCGACTGGGATGTGTACTTGCAATTCGTAACCAGTGCATATAATAGTAAGGTACATACGTCGACAGGATTGTCACCGTATGAAGTGGTGTATGGGCAGAAGATGCCATCACCTTTTGACATGCTTAGTTCAAAGTTGGGAGCAGAGGGCGAGCATGTAAGACAATTTGCGAAAACCATTAAGGAAGTATTGCAGAGAGTTAGGCGAGCTAACATGAAAGCGTTGGAACGACAAGAACGGATGGGAGGTACAACGAGGAAGTTGCCACGGTACAGAGTAGGCCAATGGGTGCTACTAGCTAATCCGTATGTTCCAAAAGGGAGAACCAAGAAGTTCACAAACAAGTTCCAGGGACCGTACCAGGTGTGGAAATGACATCACCTGTCAATGTAAAATTACAATTGCCTACCAAGACAACGGTGGTTCACGTTAGTAGAGTTAAGCCGTTCCAGGGTGTAGTAGATTTGTGTATATGTACTTCTCCTTCTGACAGAAAGAGATAAGAAGCGCCAGAAGCAGACAGTAAACTGGGTATTTAGTATAAGTTGCGTTCGAGGGATGTGTGGTTAGCAGTAATTATCACATGTGTATTATTATTGTACACGGACTAGGGTTATTTTATTGGTATTAAGGGGTAGTGGTGGAAGTTTTTTCCTTCTCTCTCCATTCTGTAGGTGACATAGGATGGGGTACAAGTAGATAGTATGAGGCGTAGTCCTCTGGCAGCTGACACAAGATCGTCAGGTACAGGATATGGCGTTGCGAAGTGGGGTGTTGTTCAGGAAACAAACAGATGTGGTCCTCATGAGTCACGAGTGGACGCGTTGGCTGGCACTCAACATCCTGCAGGTAAGGAACGTGATGCGGCAGCTACAGGAGGTGGTATCGAGTGTGGAAACGGTTGCATCTAAGAACGGAATATTACGGGACGTGTAAGAACAGTACAAGGCCTTGGACAGATCATGTAAGGAAATTATATATAATAATAATATTTATTATATATTATATATGTAAGGAAATAAGGGAACAACTGCGTCTAGTCATGAGCATGATTCCAGGGAGGAGAAAGAGAGTAAAGAGGGGTTGGTTGAATGCAGGTGGGAAGTTGCTGAAAAGAATTTTTGGAACAGTGGATAGAGACGATATTGAGTGTTAGAACAATTCTTTAGCAGTTATTCGCGACAGGGAGGAAGCATAGGGAAGTTAGTGGATATACACACAACATAGATACGGGGATTAGGTACAGAGTTGTTGAATGTGACACACATGGTGCGTGGGATGGCTACAGTGTTACGAGCATATATAGAACAAACACAGAAATTATTGAATACTGATCTGTAACAGGTACAAACGCGATTGGATATAGTGGAAAGGAAGCTTGAAATGGCTAAATTGCTGCAGGAACTGGTTAACAGTATTGGTGATGCACGAGTGAGAATGGATGAATTGCAGGAGGCAGTACATCACGCATTGCATAGGCAGGTGAGTGTCACGTTGATGTCACCAGAAAAATTCAGATGGAGTCTGAAGCATGTAACCTCCCCACAAAAATTTGAAAGAAAGAAACATGACAATATTTAATTATGAATCCTAATGGACATTGCGCTAAGCGTAACCTACCCACAATGAAATGTACTGACAATGGCAACAAAAACGTGAAATACGCAATCTGACTCAAATATAAATTCTTCACAAAATTTAAAGTCCGTTCAGTGACAAGAAAAATTATTGGCACTCATTGGCCATTAACCAAAACATGAAAACTCAACATGGGAAAAAAAGGGCTAATTAATGGCATAATTAATAACAATTCTTCAAGTGACATTAATTATTGGCACTCAGTGGCCAGCAAGTATTGAATAGAATCATCATTCAGTATTATTCAGATTATTACGAAGTCATTATTAAAAATCAGTTAATTACAGTCATAGCATTAATAATCACAGGCATTATAAGTAGTCTCATTACAATAAACAGTGTTTCTCCTTCAGTAGTATTCAGATCATTACAAAGTCATTATTAAAATCAGTTAATTAGTCATAGCATTAGTAATCATAGGCATTATAAGTAGTCTCATTACAATAAACAGTGGCAGTTATTAACTAGTGACAAAGCATTATTTTAAATATATACTTTTTTTGTCTCATTAAGAAGTCATTACTCAAGTGACATACTATTCAGAGCTAATCAGTATTATTCAGAATTTTCTCAAACTGGTATCACTACTTGGGACTGGTAATACATTTTATTTTTTTTTTTTTTTTTTTTTTTTTTTAGCAATGCATTGCGTTGAGATCGATAATTAATTGCTGAGGCATAACACTATTTGCTTTTGACCTATTGCTGCAAATGGGGATAGGGAACGTCATTCGTCATGAGTCAGCTGTAGCAAGGTTATGTAACAAGGCAGTATATGTGATCACATTTATAAATCATAAACACAAATGGGTAAAAAACGAAAATGCAAGTACTAGAACAGGTATAATAACTAACAGGTTCAGTAAGTATCATGAAAAGCTTCTCCTGAAAAAAAAATACAAAAACGGATTATTGACCTGAAAGAAGAAACGCACACTATGCTGAAAAGTAGTGAACTTCGAATTAACAGGTAGTGAAATGTGTATAAATTGTGTTCCATAGCTGTCCTTTCCAAAACTTTCTGTCATCCTACTATGCAATGTAACACCTGCTGTCAAAGCAAACTGCAACAAATACTTAAATAACTACGTAGCATAAATACATAACTTCAACATTATCCTCATCTGTAAAGAAAAAACTTCATTATCAATACCATCATAACTTCACTATTATCATCACCTGTAAAGAAAAACATCATTATTCATAACAGCATATTCTTCATCATTATTCGTCAGCATTCATTATCATCTGCAAAAAATCACTTTATTACCCATTATACAACTATTCCTTATCTCTAGCATATTTCATCACTAAAACTAAGATGTGTAGTTCAGTCTGACAGCCTGCATCAATCACCTTGTATTCTGAAAGAAAAAATTAGTTAAGACTGCTATTCTGTGATGAGTATTGTATATTCTTGTTAATGCCTGTTAATCCTGATCCATTTACTCTTCCTCATAAAGTTATTGCATCTCCTTTCGTTTATTCCGTAGGTGAAATTCCCATTTCTGTTGAATTTATTTCTTACACGTATCATTTCTTTCTGAAATTGATGAACAAAGATTAATGTCTTGCATTTAAATCCTATACCCACTAAATAATGTTTGGTTTATGGTGACATAATTAACCATACAGCATAACATGACAGAAAACGTAATGTGTCAAAGACATTGACAGTGTTCAGATGCAAAATGTACACAGAATAATACAATGCAGCAGCAAAAATGTAAAACAGTCACGATGTTGAGATATCATAAGGCAAAAAAAAAAAAAAAATGTCAAAGTCAACTGGTGCGTGTTATATCTTAACTATTTCACACTGCATACAAACAAATCTGGAATACAATCGTACATAAAAAGACAAAATGTGACGTTCGTTGTGTTCAGCTTGTATGTAGTGTAATTAATCAAGACGAGAATTAAATACTTTAATGGAGAGAGAATTTGATAAAATTACTACGTCATTACATACAATTGCATAATTATTCATAAAATACGTAAGTTCGTCTGGAAAAACATGCACGGTCTGATGTGTAACGACAAGAAAAGCGACCTGCTAACCTTACCTTGCCGGGCACTTGCCAAGAAAAAATACGATAATCATCAGTAATTAGTCAGGTGAAATAATTGCATTAGTAAATGGCATCATAGTGTGTTGAATCATACAGTGGTTTCACTCAATAAACGGTTTAATGTTTGAGATATGGTGATTGCCTTTCGATTTTCTGGTTCTCAAAGTTTCGACGTGTACAACATTGGGGTGAGGGACGCTGCGAATCCGATATGGACCTGCGTATAGAAGTTCAAATTTACTGCACTTACCTTTTAATTTGCTGGATAAATAGTGTGTACGTACTAGTATCTTCTGTCCAACGTGAAAGTCGCGGCGTGTACAAACCTGTTTTTGCTGTCTTCTCCGGCGCTCTGCGGCACGTTTGATGTTGTTCAGCGCAATGTTAATTATTTCGTGGTGTCGTAATCGACGAGATGTAGGAAATGTTATTAATTCTTTAATTTTGTTAGGTGGTTCAGCATTTTTCAGTATAACAGACGGAGATAGCATAGTGGATTCATTTGGAATGGAATTAATTACATCTTGGAATGAGAATATGTGTGTGTCCCAATCAATATGTCTTTTGTGGCAGTATATTCGGCACAGTTTACCAATTTCTTTCATTAATCTTTCACAAGGGTTCGAAGAAGCGTGGTACTTGGATATATAGATCGGAGAAATGTTTCTGGCTCGTAACATGCGTGTCCATACGCTACTACGAAATTGAGATCCATTGTCAGAAATTACTTTCATTACATGCCCTACATGAGATAGAAAATGTTTTACAAATGCTTTCGAAACAGTTTTAGCAGTAGCTTTGCGTAATGGAGTGAAAGTAACAAATTTTGAAGTGAGCTCAACAGCGACAAAGATGTAGCAAAAACCTCTGTTAGTTCTGGGAATCGGACCAAAAATATCTACTGCGGCCATATGTCTTAATTTAACAGGTATAATGGGATATAATGGAGGAATATGTGAAGTGGTGTCTGATTTAGCTTTCTGGCAAATTTTACAAGACGCTAAAACTCGTCGTATACGTTTCTCCATGTTGGCAAAATAACAGTTCTGTCTCAGTATAAGAAAACATTTTCGTGCTCCGTAATGTGCGTAACTTAAATGAGTGTACCAGATTAATTTGTTGACCAGTTCGTCAGGAATGCATAATAACCAATTGTTGCTGTCAGGATGAGAGCGGTGAAACAGAATGTCATTGCGTACAGTGTAATGGTTTCTAATCGTAACATTATTCTTATCTTGCCAAAGGTGTTTAATGTCTTTCCACACATTGTCTTTACTTTGCTCTTGTGCTGTGTCCTGTAATGACGATGAAATAAAATTTTCAAATGCAACTTGCTGAATGTACATGACGCTGAAATTTGCTTTGCAGAAGTTGGTTGCGACGTCTTCCTGATTGTTGCTGAGAGAACGAGATAGTGCGACTGCTATAACATTTTGTGTGCCGGGAATGTGAACGATTGTAAAATTAAATTCCTGCAAGTAAAGTTTCCATCTGCTTAATCTGTCGTGAGTGAATTTAGCCGAAAGTAAGAATTGTATCGCTCTGTGGTCTGTGTAAACGGTGGTATGTCTGCCATAAAGAAAATGCCTAAATCTCGTAAAAGCCCATACAACACATAATGTTTCCAATTCTGTAACGGAATAATTTCGTTCAGCAGGTGACAGAATGCGACTTGCAAATGCGATGTTTTTAATTACTATTGAACCATCTTCTTCAATTTCCTGGAAAATATGTACGCCTAAAGCGGTGTTAGAACTGTCGGTGGCAATGGAAAAATTTCTGGTAAGATCTGGGTGCGATAATAGTGGTGCATTCAACAGAGCATGTTTCAGGTTCATGAATTCAGAGTGTGCTTGTTTATCCCAAGACCAAATAGTGTTTTTACCTGTTAATTGGCACAATCTAGGTGTGTCTAAAGCAGAGTGATGAATAAATTTACGAAAAAAGTTAATTAAGCCCAAAAAACTGCGTAATTGCTTCTTTGTCGTCGGAACAGTAATATCATGTAGAGCTTGAAGTTTTTCCGGATCAGGTGCAATGCCTTCTGCTGAAATCACGTGTCCAAGAAATTTTATAGAAGTTTTGCCAAAATGCGATTTACTGAGGTTAACTGTAAGTCCTTGTGCATGGAAAGTTTGTAACAGTTGTTCAAGAATCAGATTGTGTTCAGACCAGTTAGCTTCTGCGATAAGAATGTCGTCTACATACGTCGTGATTCTGTCCTTAAGTTCTGTCGGAAGTATAGTGTTCAAACCGCGAATAAAAGCTGCAGAAGAAATAGTTAAGCCGAACGGTAATTTGCAAAATTGATAACAGTCGCCGAAACAGAGAAAAGCTGTATATTTTCTGCAATTTGGATGAAGTTGAATTTGCCAAAATCCCGATTTCAAATCTAATGTAGAATAAATAGCTGTACCATGAAATTTCTGTAGAAGTTCCTCTAATGTCTGTGGTCGATCTGTTTCATTAATAATAATGTCATTAATGTGACGTGAATCAAGTACAAGGCGAAGTGAGCCATCTTTTTTCTTAACAATATGTAGCGGGTTTATGTACGGACTAACTGCTGGTTCAATAATTCCTTGATCGAGCATATCCTGCAATTCTTTTTTAACTTGTTCTCTGTGAATATACGGAATGGGATAATGCTTTGCTTTAAATGTGTCGTGCGGTTTGACTTGAAATTCATACATAAAGCCGGACATAGTACCAGGAATGTTGTCAAAAACTGGAGCTTGCTGTAAAAGAATTTTATGTAATTGCGTTCGTTCGTCGTCTGTAGTTGCACTGCTTTGTCTAACTTGATCGGAAATCACTTGTATTACGTCGTAGTCCACTTCGTCTGGAGTATTATACACTCCTGGAAATTGAAATAAGAACACCGTGAATTCATTGTCCCAGGAAGGGGAAACTTTATTGACACATTCCTGGGGTCAGATACATCACATGATCACACTGACAGAACCACAGGCACATAGACACAGGCAACAGAGCATGCACAATATCGGCACTAGTACAGTGTATATCCACCTTTCGCAGCAATGCAGGCTGCTATTCTCCCATGGAGACGATCGTAGAGATGCTGGATGTAGTCCTGTGGAACGGCTTGCCATGCCATTTCCACTTGGCGCCTCAGTTGGACCAGCGTTCGTGCTGGACGTGGAGACCGCGTGAGACGACGCTTCATCCAGTCCCAAACATGCTCAATGGGGGACAGATCCGGAGATCTTGCTGGCCAGGGTAGTTGACTTACACCTTCTAGAGCACGTTGGGTGGCACGGGATACATGCGGACGTGCATTGTCCTGTTGGAACAGCAAGTTCCCTTGCCGGTCTAGGAATGGTAGAACGATGGGTTCGATGACGGTTTGGATGTACCGTGCACTATTCAGTGTCCCCTCGACGATCACCAGTGGTGTACGGCCAGTGTAGGAGATCGCTCCCCACACCATGATGCCGGGTGTTGGCCCTGTGTGCCTCGGTCGTATGCAGTCCTGATTGTGGCGCTCACCAGTACGGCGCCAAACACGCATACGACCATCATTGGCACCAAGGCAGAAGCGACTCTCATCGCTGAAGACGACACGTCTCCATTCGTCCCTCCATTCACGCCTGTCGCGACACCACTGGAGGCGGGCTGCACGATGTTGGGGCGTGAGCGGAAGACGGCCTAACGGTGTGCGGGACCGTAGCCCAGCTTCATGGAGACGGTTGCGAATGGTCCTCGCCGATACCCCAGGAGCAACAGTGTCCCTAATTTGCTGGGAAGTGGCGGTGCGGTCCCCTACGGCACTGCGTAGGATCCTACGGTCTTGGCGTGCATCCGTGCGTCGCTGCGGTCCGGTCCCAGGTCGACGGGCACGTGCACCTTCCGCCGACCACTGGCGACAACATCGATGTACTGTGGAGACCTCACGCCCCACGTGTTGAGCAATTCGGCGGTACGTCCACCCGGCCTCTCGCA
Organism: Schistocerca piceifrons; assembly: GCF_021461385.2. Taxonomy (NCBI): domain Eukaryota; kingdom Metazoa; phylum Arthropoda; class Insecta; order Orthoptera; family Acrididae; genus Schistocerca; species Schistocerca piceifrons. The sequence goes on from NC_060138.1 coordinate 930,837,824, forward strand.
TGCCCACTATACGCCCTCGCTCAAAGTCCGTCAACTGCACATACGGTTCACGTCCACGCTGTCGCGGCATGCTACCAGTGTTAAAGACTGCGATGGAGCTCCGTATGCCACGGCAAACTGGCTGACACTGACGGCGGCGGTGCACAAATGCTGCGCAGCTAGCGCCATTCGACGGCCAACACCGCGGTTCCTGGTGTGTCCACTGTGCCGTGCGTGTGATCATTGCTTGTACAGCCCTCTCGCAGTGTCCGGAGCAAGTATGGTGGGTCTGACACACCGGTGTCAATGTGTTCTTTTTTCCATTTCCAGGAGTGTAGTTGTGTACGTACGTATCCGTGAACAATGTGGGATTACAGTCTATGTCACGTGTTGCGGAAATGACCTCTGTGCGGTTAATTGTTTGTTCTTCCGCAGATAAAGAGTGCTGAAATTCTAAAGCCAATTGTACATTTTCATCCTTTAACATTAAATAAGAATTTTGAAAGTCGATAACTGCGTCGTGTTGTACCAGAAAATTCGTGCCTAAAATAATGTCTGTTGTCAATAAAGGAACAATCCAAAAATTAGAATGGAAAGTATGACCTCCAATACAAAATGATAAATGCGTCTGTAATTTAACGTCTACACCTTTACTCGATACTGCTCCTTTCACTTTTGTTTTGCCTAAAGGTAATGTCGGATAGGTATTCTCTTTGTTGCACTCATTAAAAGTCTCCTCATTTATTACTGATATAGGTGATCCGGAATCAATTACTGCTGAGAATTTCGATGAACCAATATTAATTTCGATGACAGGACGTGAAATGGTTTTCTGAATAACTGGTCTTTCCTGCAAGAGAGTGTCTCTGATGTCGTCAAAAGTAATTACATTTTCGTGAACAACATTTTGCGTGTCTAGAGTAGTGCTTGTATTATTGGAAGATGCGATCTGTGCATTATCTAGTCAGATTCTGTCTGACGTGTTATTATTATTAGGAGGATGTTGTGGCATTTCGACTATATGAACTGTTCTGTTATTTCTTACTGACGTGTTACGCTATAGATGACACCTATTGTCTGTTTCATTCATGATTATTCGTTGTTGCTGATGTTCTTGCTGCTGAAAAGATCGACTGTTATTAAATGTACGCTGAAAATTGTGCTCGTTATTTTTACGTCTGTCATGATAGTAATTTCTATACGGCGCATTGCGATACGAGTTGAAATAGTGTGTTGTCTGTACGTGGTTATTTCTTTGCTGCCATGCGTTACTATTTGTTGGGGCTGGGACTATACGTGCACGCGGCGAAACATTAAAGTTTGGTTGACCTTGTAGACTGCATTGTTGGTTAGGTATGCTAAGCGGCTTACTTTCATGCTGTTGTGGTGAAAAGGTCTATTGTTACCAAAAAATGCGTTTGCTGTTAATTTTACACATACTGATGATTACGATTTTATCCGTTATTAAAGTTCTCGTGATTCTGGAGTGCCTAAAGAATGTTGTCACATTCGGTAAAAGTTTGTCATATCCGATTTTCATTACATACGTTTCTTAATTCTACAAAGAGCAATAGTTAAAGAGCTGTTTTGATAGATATAAAGGATAGTAGAAGAGAAGGCAGTAGTGCAGAAAACTAAAGATGAAACAGCACTACTACAGCTCGGGGCCCTATGCTCGCTACGGCACATATTCATTAAAGCGTAATGAATCCCCTGAGGTCAATTACGCACTGCAAATAAATTTTGGCTTTTGCGTTACAGGCAATTGCGGTATAAATCCAAAAGCAAATAGTTGTATCCAAGTTAATTCTAGTTTCTTCATTATAGGCAATGCTGTTGTAAATACAAAAATAAATTGTCGCATCTGTTTCAAAGCTAGTTTCTGCATTACACGCAATAGCGGTGAAAGCATAAAAACAAATTGTCGTATACAGCTCAAAGTGTGTACCTGTGTTCTGTCATTGTTAAATTCTTTACATTTTCTTACAAATGCAAATTGCTCGAAATCTACGTTCTCGTCACTTAGTTTGATAATACGTTCAGGTTTGTGTGAAAGTCTGTTTATCTGTGTGATTTCTGATTTCAAGTTGCATAGCTTTTCAGATTTTAAGTCGCGTTGCTTTTCGGATTTTAATTCGCGTAGTCTCTGTAAATTGCTCACATTATACGCGTTGCGTGAGTCAGATAAATGTTCGCAACGTGGCGGATTCTGTGACATATTGGTGACTGAAACAGTTTTCAACTCTGTTACTGTAACACTTTCGACATTTTGGTTATTCTGTCGTTCACTTTTATAATTGACTTCCGTATTCGCAGTGTGTGAAACTTCCACTGACTTCAAATTAAACTCGTCGCGTATCTGTACTGCGTTTTTACGGCATTGTTTGGTGACTGCATTAATTTCGTGTACCTGTGTTTCGTTTGCTGAACATTGTTCGGTGACTGCAATAATCCCGTCTTTATGTGATTCTGTTGTGCCTACACGTGTGCTACTTAATTCTTGTGCAACAGTGCCAACTTCTTCATTACTGTTATTAGCACAAGTCTTAGTATCCACACGTAATTGTCCTTTACTGTCCTGACATTGCACGGTAACAGCTGTAATCTGCTCACTAACTTGTTTGTTCCGTTCTTTAAGGTCGTCTTGTTTTTCGTTTGTGAGTTTGAAACTTACATTAACTGCTTCGCCAAGTTGTTTGTAATGGCTGTCGACACCCTCATCTACCTGCCTGCAATGGTTGTCAAAACCTCCATTAAGTTGTTTGAAAAAATTATTCATCATTTCCCTCCGCTGTTTGTACTGTTCCCTAAGTTGTTTGAAATTTTCATTCTGTTGTTTACTCATTTGTCGCAACAAAGCCATAATTGGATTCGACTCAAGGTCAGCATTTCTATTCTCTGTGCTGTTCAATAGTGGATCTGGAATTGTTTCACTTTCTGTAACCATTTGGTCATTCTGAGATTTAGAAAAAAGTTTGTCAGTCGAATGTACACTGTCAGACATTATTTCGGAATTAAATAAATCCGTCCTACTTTCAGTACATTGTTCATTTTCACTAGACAAATTTGTCTGTACGTTACTTGAGTTTTCCAAATCGGGTGTGTTAAGCTGGGTAGCGCTCATTACAATGGAGCGTCCCACGTCATCAATTGTCGTCAAATTAACAGAAGAGACAATTGAATTCGTTTGTTCATCATTAAGATAAAAGTCATCATTAATGGTTGTAATGCATTGATTGTTAGTGGACGCAGGATTGTCATCATTACATTGCATGTCACATGTCCTATCGGTAAAGTCGTTTGAGCCGGTAATTTCGCTCGTAATACCTCGCGATACACTATTCACAGTCTTTCGCGGCATTTTAACAGTAGTCACAATTATTCACAAAACAAATAAGCACAATGCAAAACAACACACAAATACAACAGAGCAACAAATTGCCGTTGACCTGTAGAAAGAAAGTCACAAGTTAATAAAAGCGTTGCGCCAAATCCTAATTATATCTAAGCAAATAAGAGCAGATATCTGACTGTTGTTCAAAAGACTCTCAACGAAATTCGATCCTGGACTGGGTGTCGCCAAGTGTAACCTCCCCGTGTAATTTAAAGAATTAATGGAAGACAATACTTAATACAAATGGGAGCCGAGTGTAACCTCCCCACAATGATTTGAAAGAAAGAAACATGACAATATTTAATTATGAATCCTAATGGACATTGCGCTAAGCGTAACCTGCCCACAATGAAATGTACTGACAATGGCAACAAAAATGTGAAATACGCAATCTGACCCAAATATAAATTCTTCACAAAATTTAAAGTCCGTTCAGTGACAAGAAAATACAATTAAACCGAAATATCGGTCTTTGGCCCTGTGTAAAACAATCAGAGTTAAACTCTTACCTCAGAATACATGGATGTCACATTTCTGCTCTTGTTGTTGCGCACCGCTTGGAGGAACTGCATTGCAAATAATAATATTCTCTTTTTTTGTGATTCTATTGAAATTTTTCTTCAAAAGAAATGGAATGAAATGGGAAGTGCAACGAAATCTTTAGTTCAATAAAAAAAAAATTAAATTTTTGAAAAAATGCTTTTGAAATAAAAATTATTATTGGGGGACTTGTTGGAGAATAATTACAATAAATAAAATTTTTCATTATCTAATGATTATATTAATTAACAGTATACCTTATTCACCATCTTGACCAGTGTTGCCGACCGCCTACATCACACCACCGCACTGGGCTGCTACTACTGACCGACCGCTCTGCATGACGACTATTAGCGTACTCCACGCGACGACTACTGACAGAGTACTGCTCTCAACCAGACAGAGCTACAGACTCGCAACGACTACTTGACTGACTGAGAACCGCTCGCAACACTCGTGCGGTCAAGCGCAAACTCTCTGGTCACAGATGCTACAATGCCTCGCCATCGCTGCTGCGTTACATACGTGTTTCAAGCAGGCAGAGGGAAAGTTTCCAGAGGGGTAGAGCACGTAGTGCCAATATTTGAAGCTAGTATGTCAAATGGTTCAAATGGCTCTGAGCACTATGGGACTTAACAGCTATGGTCATCAGTCCCCTAGAACTTAGAACTACTTAAACCTAACTAACCTAAGGACATCACACAACACCCAGTCGCCGGTCGCGGTGGCCATGCGGTTAAAGGCGCTGCAGTCTGGAACCGCAAGACCGCTACGGTCGCAGGTTCGAATCCTGCCTCGGGCATGGATGTTTGTGATGTCCTTAGGTTAGTTAGGTTTAACTAGTTCTAAGTTCTAGGGGACTAATGACCTCAGCAGTTGAGTCCCATAGTGCTCAGAGCCATTTTTTTGAACAACACCCAGTCATCACGAGGCAGAGAAAATCCCTGACCCCGCCGGGAATCGAACCCGGGAAACCTGGCGTGGGAAGCGAGAACACTACCGCACGACCACGAGCTGTGGACACTAGTATGTCACTTTTTTATTATATGTCTAGGATTAAGATAACAACGGATCTAGTTAAGATGTATGTAGAGATTAGATTTCCAGTAACTAGTGTGGGGAGACAGTATCACTGTTACACAGTGCATCCTTATCTGGTCAAATGGGAGCACATGGGGAAGGGCGTACAGTTCAGGACACAGGAGGTTTTATTAATTTCTAAGAAGGGGGTGATGCTCATGCTACCATGTCGAGCTTAGAGTTGAGTAGATGTCTAATGGAGTCAGTTTCCATTTGTCCATCACGGGTTGTTTTCACGGGCAAGGGATCATGTGAGATCCAGTTATTTAGGGCAGAAGCAGAAGCTTCAGAGTGTCAGAGAATAATAGTGAAGCCTAAGCCACATTTTCAGCAAGTTGGAAGGCATTGATTGTATTCAGTATTCGCTACGGAGAGGATGTCAGCCAAGTGTTATGACAATGGGAGTTGGACAGCAACCACGGAGATGGAATTACGGGACAGTGAATTGCTAATCAACAGGACAAATTGTGAAATAGTAGGGGATCGTTTCAGCTTACCAGCGACAGTCACGTGAGTCACCAAGGTTACAGATACTCATCTGATGTTGTACTGGCCAGATGCGTCATTCAGCATCGCTCCAGGAGAAAATTTGACATATATTAACAACACCTTGGATGCTACTCTACTGCAAACGATAGATAATCTAGTAGATTTGGAGAAAGGTCCAATTTCAATGCAGCAATTATTAAGGCATGTGGAGGAGTACAATACCAGGCGGAAACATAGCGTAGTGACCATTGGTATTTCAACCAGTACTATTACTGTGTTGATTGTGTTTATCAGTGTGTTATATGTCTTATTAAAACAGAATATTCAGCATGTTAATGCAAGACCGCCCCATGAGATTCCTGTAGAATGGATTACCAGTAGGGCATGAGTAAGGGCAACCTGGATGTATATAGGGAAGAAGTAGAATATAGGATAGAGCTAGAGTTAATGCCTAGGATAAATTTGGGGACGAATTTAATTTTTAGGAGGCAGTGTTGCGGTCACATGTAGTAAGTGTAGCTTCACGCAGTGGAGAGTGGCAAAACACAGGCACACCGGCGACAGAGGCACTGCAAAGTAGGCTAGCACAGATAGCCTGGCTGACAGCAGCAATTTACCAACAGATTGATGCAAGGATGCCCACAGACTGAGCGCTGAGCGAAGTCTGGAGAGTGCTGAGAAAGGGGAAGTGAGGCCAGCACGCAAAGCTACGCTGCAATATACTGCGGGAGTAATAACAAAAAGCTACCACCAAGGGTATAAAACGTCCTCCTGCTGGATATAAATAATGGAGCGCAGGCAGCAACAGACAGTATCCATTAGGAAGCAGTTCGGATCTGAGGACGGACGTGGTCTGTGTCCGAATGTTCAATCTTTGTAGGTGACGAATCCAGAAGTCTGTTACAGCTTGCAGGAGTCATCCGTTCGCTGCCAGATGTCAACTTCAGCTGTGGAGGTTGGCCTGAGTTCGGTCGACACCATGGCTGACTAACTACAGTGAGAACTTCCAGCAGGACCAGCCACATCGCAGTCTTGGTCACAGGCGCAGCCGAGGACTGACGCCCGGACTTCACGGCAACCCGGCCCCACGGCGCGTGGTCCGTCCATTACAGGACCTCGCAGACATCGCGACTGATGACTTCCCAGCCGCCGGTGCAGCAGGCGTCGGCAGCTGACCTCACGGCGATGCGGCTCCGTGGGCGGGCCCGTACTGGGGCGCCGAGCAGCGACGACTTCATCTCAACCACAGGGCATCCTGGCTTCAGCGGAGCACTGGTGGCCTGAGGCTCCCGAGTGCAATCAGCGGCGCGCGTTGCGCGCATTGTCAGAGAATCTACGCAGCAGCAGACAGGCGGACGGATCCGCAGGGCTGGGCAGCGACGACAAGGGAGAAATTGTAAAGAAAGTTCAATAAATAACTGTAAAACTCCACGCCATCTCAGTCCTTCAGGGGTATCTACATCTGCCGCCGTTGGATAAGCAGCTGAGCAGCAAGTCGTATACTCCTAGCTCACTCATTTGTTACATAGTTTAATTCTTAATTTCTTTGCGTGTTTTTGGTACTTGCATTGTTTAATTCATAAATTTCGGGCGTATTATAGTATTTGAGAGTGTAGCATCGCGTTTTAGTACCTGAATAGTGTAAATTCGCGTAGTCTCCTTCCGCCGCCGAGCAGTGTCAGCAGTGCGCAAGTAGCAGCATTACTGCATTTACTAGGCAATCTTGTATTTTAATAACCGTTTAAATTTTGTTGATTTGTTTGCGCTCTCTGTAGATTAGTTCAGACGTTCTTTGCAAAACAGTTTTTAGCATGGATAGGGACTGCAACTGCTGTGTTCGGATGCAGGCTGAGTTGGCATCCCTTCGCTCCCAGCTTCAGGCAGTGTTGGCTTCGGTCACACAGCTTGAGGCTGTTGCCAATGGGCATCACTGTGGGGGTCCGGATGGGGGTTTGTCGGGGACGGCCAGCTCGTCCCACGCGTCCCCTGATCGGACTACGACTGTGGTTGCCCGGGATACTGCCCGCATTGAGGCTGATCCCTCACCTGTGGTAGAGTGGGAGGTCGTCTCAAGGTGTGGCAGGGGGCGAAAGACATTCCGGAGGGCTGAACGGAAAGCCTCTCCAGTTTGTCTGACGAACCGGTTTCAGGCTCTGTCTCAGGCTGATACTGATCTTCAGCCTGACATGGCTGCTTGTCCTGTTCCAGAGGTTGCCCCTCAGTCTGCAAGATCCGGGCAGTCGCAGAGGGTGGGCTTACTGGTAGTTGGGAGCTCCAACGTCAGGCGTGTAATGGGGCCCCTTAGGGAAATGGCAGCAAGAGAGGGGAAGAAAACCAATGTGCACTCCGTGTGCATACCGGGGGGAGTCATTCCAGATGTGGAAAGGGTCCTTCCGGATGCAATGAAGGGTACAGGATGCACCCATCTGCAGGTGGTCGCTCATGTCGGCACCAATGATGTGTGTCGCTATGGATCGGAGGAAATCCTCTCTGGCTTCCGGCGGCTATCTGATTTGGTGAAGACTGCCAGTCTCGCTAGCGGGATGAAAGCAGAGCTCACCATCTGCAGCATCGTCGACAGGACTGACTGCGGACCTTTGGTACAGAGCCGAGTGGAGGGTCTGAATCAGAGGCTGAGACGGTTCTGCGACCGTGTGGGCTGCAGATTCCTCGACTTGCGCCATAGGGTGGTGGGGTTTCGGGTTCTGCGGGATAGGTCAGGAGTCCACTACACGCAACAAGCAGCTACACGGGTAGCAGGGGTTGTGTGGCGTGGGCTGGGCGGTTTTTTAGGTTAGATGGCCTTGGGCAAGTACAGAAAGGGCAACAGCCTCAACGGGTGCGGGGCAAAGTCAGGACATGCGGGGACCAAGCAGCAATCAGTATTGTAATTGTCAACTGTCGAAGCTGTGTTGGTAAAGTACCAGAACTTCAAGCGCTGATAGAAAGCACCGAAGCTAAAATCGTTATAGGCACAGAAAGCTGGCTTAAGCCAGAGATAAATTCTGCCGAAATTTTTACAAAGGTACAGACGGTGTTTAGAAAGGATAGATTGCATGCAACCGGTGGTGGAGTGTTTGTCGCTGTTAGTAGTAGTTTATCCTGTAGTGAAGTACAAGTGGATAGTTCCTGTGAATTATTATGGGTGGAGGTTACACTCAAGAACAGAACTAGGTTAATAATTGGCTCCTTTTACCGACCTCCCGACTCAGCAGCATTAGTGGCAGAACAACTGAGAGAAAATTTGGAATACATTTCACATAAATTTTCTCAGCATGTTACAGTCTTAGGTGGAGATTTCAATTTACCAGATATAGACTGGGACACTCAGATGTTTAGGACGGGTGGTAGGGACAGAGCATCGAGTGACATTATACTGGGTGCACTATCCGAAAATTACCTCGAGCAATTAAACAGAGAACCGACTCGTGGAAATAACATCTTGGACCTACTGATAACAAACAGACCCGAACTATTCGACTCTGTATGTACAGAACAGGGAATCAGTGATCATAAGGCCGTTGCAGCATCCCTGAATATGGAAGTTAATAGGAATATAAAAAAAGGGAGGAAGGTTTATCTGTTTAGCAAGAGTAATAGAAGGCAGATTTCAGACTACCTAACAGATCAAAACGAAAATTTCTGTTCCGACACTGACAATGTTGAGTGTTTATGGAAAAAGTTCAAGGCAATCGTAAAATGCGTTTTAGACAGGTACGTGCCGAGTAAAACTGTGAGGGACGGGAAAAACTCACCGTGGTACAACAACAAAGTTAGGAAACTACTGCGAAAGCAAAGAGAGCTCCACTCCAAGTTTAAACGCAGCCAAAACCTCTCAGACAAACAGAAGCTAAACGATGTCAAAGTTAGCGTAAGGAGGGCTATGCGTGAAGCGTTCAGTGAATTCGAAAGTAAAATTCTATGTACCGACTTGACAGAAAATCCTAGGAAGTTCTGGTCTTACGTTAAATCAGTAAGTGGCTCGAAACAGCATATCCAGACACTACGGGATGATGATGGCATTGAAACAGAGGATGACACGCGTAAAGCTGAAATACTAAACACCTTTTTCCAAAGCTGTTTCACAGAGGAAGACCGCACTGCAGTTCCTTCTCTAAATCCTCGCACAAACGAAAAAATGGCTGACATCGAAATAAGTGTCCAAGGAACAGAAAAGCAACTGGAATCACTCAATAGAGGAAAGTCCACTGGACCTGACGGGATACCAATTCGATTCTACACAGGGTACGCGAAAGAACTTGCCCTCCTTCTAACAGCCGTGTACCGCAAGTCTCTAGAGGAACGGAGGGTTCCAAATGATTGGAAAAGAGCACAGATAGTCCCAGTCTTCAAGAAGGGTCGTCGAGCAGATGCGCAAAACTATAGACCTATATCTCTGACGTCGATCTGTTGTAGAATTTTAGAACATGTTTTTTGCTCGAGTATCATGTCGTTTTTGGAAACCCAGAATCTACTATGTAGGAATCAACATGGATTCCGGAAACAGCGATCGTGTGAGACCCAACTCGCTTTATTTGTTCATGAGACCCAGAAAATATTAGATACAGGCTCCCAGGTAGATGCTATTTTTCTTGACTACCGGAAGGCGTTCGATACAGTTCCGCACTGTCGCCTGATAAAAAAAGTAAGAGCCTACGGAATATCAGACCAGCTGTGTGGCTGGATTGAAGAGTTTTTAGCAAACAGAACACAGCATGTTGTTATCAATGGAGAGACGTCTACAGACGTTAAAGTAACCTCTGGCGTGCCACATGGGAGTGTTATGGGACCATTGCTTTTCACAATATATATAAATGACCTAGTAGATAGTGTCGGAAGTTCCATGCGGCTTTTCGCGGATGATGCTGTAGTATACAGAGAAGTTGCAGCATTAGAAAATTGTAGCGAAATGCAGGAAGATCTGCAGCGGATAGGCACTTGGTGCAGGGAGTGGCAACTGACCCTTAACATAGACAAATGTAATGTATTGCGAATACATAGAAAGAAGGATCCTTTATTGTATGATTATATGATAGCGGAACAAACACTGGTAGCAGTTACTTCTGTAAAATATCTGGGAGTATGCGTGCGGAACGATTTGAAGTGGAATGATCATATAAAATTAATTGTTGGTAAGGCGGGTACCAGGTTGAGATTCATTGGGAGAGTGCTTAGAAAATGTAGTCCATCAACAAAGGAGGTGGCTTACAAAACACTCATTCGACCTATACTTGAGTATTGCTCATCAGTGTGGGATCCGTACCAGATCGGTCTGACGGAGGAGATAGAGAAGATCCAAAGAAGAGCGGCGCGTTTCGTCACAGGGTTATTTGGTAACCGTGATAGTGTTACGGAGATGTTTAATAAACTCAAGTGGCAGACTCTGCAAGAGAGGCGCTCTGCATCGCGGTGTAGCTTGCTCGCCAGGTTTCGAGAGGGTGCGTTTCTGGATGAGGTATCGAATATATTGCTTCCCCCTACTTATACCTCCCGAGGAGATCACGAATGTAAAATTAGAGAGATTAGAGCGCGCACGGAGGCTTTCAGACAGTCGTTCTTCCCGCGAACCATACGCGCCTGGAACAGGAAAGGGAGGTAATGACAGTGGCACGTAAAGTGCCCTCCGCCACACACCGTTGGGCGGCTTGCGGAGTATAAATGTAGATGTAGATGTTGATGTAGATGTAAATCTACGTGGATACTCTGCAAATCACATTTAAGTGCCTGGCAGATTATTCATCAAACAACCTTCACTATTCTCTATTATTTCACTCTCGTATAGTGCGTGGAAAGAACGACCACCGACATCTTTCCGTATGAGCTCTCTTTTCCCTTATTTTATTGTGGTGATCGTTTCTCCCTATGTAGGAACTGTGACCTCTCTGCCAGGAAGTCACTAGTCCAGTCACATAACGATATTCCATAAGCACGCAATTTCGCTACAAGCTGCTTGTGTGGTACAGTGTGGAAAGACTTCCAGAAATCCAGAAATGCGGAACCAATCTGAAATCCCTTGTCAACAGCACTCAACACTTCATGCAAATAAAGAGTAAGTTGTGCTTCACAAGAACGTTGTTTTATAAACTCATGCTGGCTGTATGTTCAATAGACCGTTTTCTTCAAGGTAATTCATAATGTTCGAACACAATATATGTTCCAGAATCCTACTGCATATCGACGTTAATGATATGGGCCTGTAATTAAGTGAATTACTCCTATTACCTTTCGAGAATATTGGTTTGACCTATGCCACTTTCCAGTCTTTGGGTACAGATCATGTGTCAAGCAAACAATTGAATATGATTGTTAAGTATGGAGCTAATGCATCAGCATACTCAGAAAGGAACCTAACTGGTAAACAGCCCAGACCAGAAGACTTGCCTTTGTTGAGTGATTTAAGTTGCTTCGGTACTCTGAGGATATTTACTTCTAGGTTACTCATGTTCGAAGCTGTTCTTGATTCGAATTCTGGAATATTTACTTCGTCTGTTTTTGTGAAGGCATTTCGGAAGGCTGTGTTTAGTAACCCTGCTGTGGCAGCACTGTCTTCGATAGTATCTCCATTGCTATTGCGCAGAGAAGGCATTGATTGTGTCTTGCCGCTAACATACTTCACATACGACCAGAATCTCTTTGGATTTTCTGCCAGGTTTTGAGACAAAGTTTCGTTATGGAAACTGTTAGAAGCATCTCGCATTGAAGTCCGTGCTAAATTTCGAGCTTCTGTAAAAGATTGACAATCTTGGGGATTTAGCGTCTGTTTAAATTTGGCATGTTTGTTTCATTGCTTCTGCAACAATGTTCTGACCAGGTTCGCAGGAGAGCTTCTGTAAAGTTTGGAAGGTAGGAGACGAGGTACTGGCAGAAGTAAAGCTGTGAGTACCGGCCGTGAGTCGTGCTTCGGTAGCTCAGTTGGTAGAGCACTTGCCCGCGTAAGGCAAAGGTCCCGAGTTCGAGTCTCGGTCGGGCACACAGTTTTAATCTGCCAGGAAGTTTCAATGTTCTGACCAGTTTCGTGAAACAAGGAGGACCAGCTCCGTCGTTAGTTAATTTATATGGTATAAATCTCTCAATTGCTGCCAATACTATTTCTTTGAATTCATGCCACATATGGTCTACACTTATATTATTAATTTGGAAGGAATGGAGATTGTCTCTCAGGAAGGCGTCAAGTGAATTTTTATCTGCTTTTTTGAATAGGTATATTTTTCGTCTATTTGGGGGTACAATATTCAGTCTCGCTACGACAACCCTGTGTTCACTAATCTCTGTATCCGTTTTGGTGCTCATTATTAACTCAGGATTATTTGTTGCTAAGAGGTCAAGTGTGTTTTCACAACCGTTTACTATTTGCGTGGGCTCCTTAACTAACTGCTCGAAATAATTTTCAGAGAATGCGTTTAGCACAATTTCGAATGATGTTTTATGTGTACCTCTGGAATTAAACATGAATTTTCGTCAACATATTGAGGGCAAATTAAAGTCACCACCAACTATAATCGTATGAGTCAGGTATGTGTTTGAAGTCAAACTCAAGTTTTCTTTGAACCTTCAGCAACTGTATCATCTGAATTGGGAGGTCGGTAAAAGGATCCAGTTATTATTTCATTCCAGTTGCCAACAGCGACCTCTGCCATACTAACTCACAGGAACTATCTATTTCAATTTCGTGAAAAGATAAGCTACTTTTAACAGCAACAAACATGCCCCAGTCAACCGTTTTTAGCCTATCATTTCGGAACACCGTTAGGTTCTTCGCAAAAATTTAAGCTGAGCTTATCTCTGGCATTAGCCAGCTTTCAGTGCCTATAATGATTTGAGCATCAGTGCTTTCTATTAGCGCCTGGAGCTCTGGTACTTTCCCAACACAGCAACGACAATTTACAACTATTATACCGATGATTCCTATATCTACGTTCTTCCTGTGTTTGGCCTGCACCCTTTGTGAGTGAAGCCCTTCTTGTGTTTTCCCTAGACCCTCTAACCTAAAAAATCGCCCAGTTCACGTCAAACAGTCCCTGCTACCAGTGTTGCCGTCTTCTGCATATAGTGGACGCTGACATATTCAGCGGACCCCTAAACCCAACCACACTTTGGCGCAAGTCGAGAAATCTGCAGCCTACATGTTCACAGAACCGTCTGAGCCTCTGACTCAGACCCTCCATTCTGATCTGTACCACAGGTCCACAGTGGGTCCTGTCGACAATGCTGCAAATGGTCAGCTCTGCTTTCATCTTGCAAGCCAGACTGGCAGCCTTTACCACTTTTGTTAGCTGCTCGGCCCCAAAGAGAGACTCTTCCAGTCCAAAGTGACACACACCATTGATACCGATGTGACCACCCACCTGCAGTTGGCTACACCCTGTGCTCTTCGTGGCATCTGGGAGGACCCATTCCACATCTGGAACGACTCCATCCTGTATGCACATGGAGTGCACATTGGTTTTCTTTCTCTTCTGGACAGCCATGTCCCTAAGGGGCCCCATAACGCGCCTAACGTTGGAGCTCCCAACTATCAATAATCTTACCCTCTGTGATTGTACGGATCTTGCAGGCTGAGAGGTTTCCTCTGAAACAGACATGCGACAGCATCTGGCTCAGTGACAGTGTCAGCCAAAGACAGCATATGGAACCTGTTTGTCAGACAAACCAGGAAAGCCTTACTTGCAGCCGCTGGGAAGTCTTTCGCCGCCTGCTACGCCCCAGGGCGACCTTCCACTCGACCACAGGTGAGGGGTCAACCTCAGTGCAAGCAGTAACTGGGCTGGCCACAGGTAAGGACAGATCGGAGGACTCAGATGTGCTAGACGTCCGTTGGATCCCCATAGTTGGACCACAACAGTGGTGCCTGTCCACTGCAGCCTAAAGCTCTGTAACCGAAGCCATCACAGCCTGAAATTGAGAGCGAAGTGTCACCAACTCAGCTTGCATCCATACACAATCGCAGTCCCTGTCCATACTAAAGACCGTGAAAATCTTAAACTATGTAGATAAACGCACTATCAGCGCAACTCTATTGTAGACCCTGATGAAAACGCAGGAACTGTGTCTAGCAAATTAGAGTAATACGCAGAGATTCAAAAATCTAACTACTGAAGCACTCATTTGAAACTAAATAATTCGCCTCTGTTTAGGAAGTTGTAATATGTCACAAAATCGGTTTACTTTCCGATGCAAACGAAAACGCGAGAACTGTGGCTATTAGATATTAAATTAACATGCATAAACTCAAGAAACTGAACTATTAAAGCACACAAATGATATTATAAAATTCGCTCCTGGTTAGTAACTCGTAAAAGTCACCATTTCGGTTACTTCCCTGTTGCTGCTTGTGTCTCAGCTGGCTCCTGCTGCATGACTGGTTGTGGTCACCTTATAAATTAACCATCATTGCCCACAGGAGATGATGATGATCATCCTGTAAACTGACCATCATTGTAACATCATCATGTTTGGGACAATTTGTTACAATTTTGCTGTAACATTGTGACTATAAGGGCAGTTTGTTACAATTTTGATTTAATATGTCGATGTATGGTTAAGTGTCCTATAGTCTCCACTGTATGATAACAGAAGATTACAAACGTTTTTTACTAGAAGGTAAAGTTAATACTCTAACTTGGGGGTCACTACAGTGTTTTACTGACTTTAAATAAGTTTTGGCTGAGCTAAGATGAAATTTTGTCAATAAAACTATTGTGTTTTGGAGCAATAGCACAGTTTATTAATAAGAAAATTCAGCCTATAGGTATTGCTGTAAATGAGGCTGAAGACTTACTTACAAGGGAAACTCCCAATCGCATCCGCTCAGATATAGTGGTAAGAGGGGCCAGTGGACAGCTGATCAAAAACTAAACACAGATGAAGCATGAAAACAGGAAGAAAGTGTACTTGACTGTGAGAAAAAAGAAGAATAGAAACACTGAACGGTCCAAGTACAAGAAGTAAAATATAGAGCACCAGTGAAGAGAAATAGCGTCGTCATTAAGTAGTTACGATGTTGGACTGCCAAGTGAGCGAGCTGTGTTCAAACCTTCCTCATGCCAACTTTTTTGTTTTTCACTGTTCACTTTATTCAAATTTGTGTCTGTGTCATGGTGTGACATCCATTTGCAACAGCGAGGTGTAAAGCAGGGGCCTACAATGATAGTTGATTCTGCGCAGCTAGTCTATTAGCAGCCAAAAGGAAGTGATTTTCAAATGGGAACTGCAAATGCTTGATGACAAGGTGACAAGTCAGCCGAATTCTCCACCAGAAAGTACGTCTAGTGTGTTATACAAGACATTAGTGAGAGTATGTGTGCATATGATAGGAATCTCTTATCGATGCACCTAATTTCTACAACTGGTAAGTGAGCGAGATACGCCTCCCTGCCTGACAAAGATGTTTGTTTGGATGTGAATGTAATCACTCCAAGGAAATGATGAATACATAATAGGTTCTCACATAAGCTGCAACAAATGAATGCAACAGTTTCACAATCAAACCATTTCTCTATGCTCTGTCAAAACATATGTTTTTAACGTTTTTGAAGTTGCATTCCTCTTTGGAAGTCTGACTTTTGAATTCCTTTGTTGTAACATAGTTCATACCCATTTAATTGTTTTCATTTTTGTAAGACTTCTATGTTGCATCTCATCTGCTCTCACTGTTCATCACATTTACTTACCACTAAACCTGAGGGAGTTTCTATAGGGAGTTTCTTTTGTTAGAAAAATGAAGTGCTTAGATAAAGAATGATTAACTTACTCCATGGTGTTAGATCATAGCTAAGTTGCCAATTGTAACAAGACTGTAGGATTATGATATTAGGAAACATTCAATAGCTCCACCTTCCAAGAAGGTTTTATTACTGATTTGGATAATCACCATTTGACATATCAACAAAAGCTTTTGCTGATGCTAGGCATTATGATCTTATTGCAATGCCAAATGCCTTCAAAGTGTGGGAAAATCTACAGGTGAATGGTGGACTAGCTAAAATGGGCTGCAAGTGTAGTGTACATTAAGCCTTAAGTTGGATCAGCATTAATTTTGTAATGTTATAGAACTAATTTTTACGTATTTTTGTTTCTTTAATGTGTGATGCCAAGACTGAGTTATGCTCAATGAATGGGAATGAGCGTTTGGCGTCATTGGCCAGGAGGCCCCTTACGGGAAAGGTTCGGCCGCCTTGGTGCAGGTCTTATTATATTCGACGCCACATTGGGCGACCAACGCGCCAGATGGGGATGAAATGATGATGAAGACAACACAACACTCAGTCCCTGAGCGGAGAAAATCCCTGACCCAGCCAGGAATCGAAACCAGGCCCCCTAGGACAGCAATACGTCACGCTGATAATTCAGCTATTGGGGCGGACATTAAGCTCAATGACTAACATATAATTTATTGAAGTAGTGCCAATAAGGCACCTGCATATATTCTACTAAGCAATAGAGACAATTTAGATGTGGAAATATTTAATCAGAGAGTTCATATTGTGCCTGCAAATTGTGTTGGAGACACTGAACTTTGGATCTCAACAAGTGTTGCTTCATCTGTAAGCCTTATCAGTACAGCAAATCTCTAAATCGTATGTATTTTTTTATCCTGTAGAACATTTAAGCTACGACAGTAGTGCCAGGTGGATCTGTACTCGAAATCTTATGTAATTTGAGAAATAATATAATTTTTATTTTGATGGAGAATTCGAATTTTTATTTTCAGTCAGAGATCTGTGATTGTACTTGTGTATAATTATAAATAACCTCCATGTGTTTTGTACACAAAATCTTCACTTATTTTGATACATAATTTAATTCCGCTTAAATATTGTATTTTTAATACATCGATCTTTCATCTCTATCTCGTTCCACCATTAACTATTAACTCTGGCCATATTTCATCTCTGTCTTGTTCAACCACTATTTTTGTCCACATTGTAAGTAAACTTTCCGTATTCCATGTTTTGTGTATTACGAGAAATTGCAGTTTATAAAGAACTCTTCAAAACACCTTCTTCCCATGCTATGCTGGCACCTAGTCAGTTCGTTTGCCTGGGTCTAAAATGTGTTGTTTTACACTTCATAGTTTAGAGCTTTACGATTAGATTATGACATTATTTAGTAATAGATTATGGAAATACAGTGTGTAAAGTTTTAAAGAGTCCTGGCACCATAGTTATGATCGAGAAATGTTGCACTCTTCCTCGTAAGGTTGATTTTGTACATTATAGGCCTAGTTTCAGTGCAATAAAAAGCAATACTAGCGTGCCAATAAGATCAATTACATTTTTTCTAGTGTAGAACATGATACTTTATCTTCTTCTCCCCACCCCTAAAATGTAGCTTGATAAAAAGTGATGCATTGCTGAAAAATATCTAAAATGTCAGCTATTGATGCATTATTGGGAAACCTCTAAAATGTCAGCTGATGTCAGTTTGTGCTATGAACCACCAATAACTTGCCTCAGATCAAAATGCCAATACTCTCTATGTGTTTTGATACAGATTTCAGATTTGGAGATGCCATTTTAACCCTTGAAATAATCACTGTTTTTTCACACACATATGCACTTGTGTGTTTGTGTGTGTGTGTGTGTGTGTGTGTGTGTGTGTTTGTGTGTGTGTATCCATTGCTGATGCATTTTTTCACAATATGAGGAAATAATATTAATATAAACACTGTGCTGCTGTCACATTTTTGCAGACTTAAGTGTTGAATTAACATTGAAACACTTGAAAAAATCATAGAACAATTCTAATGTCAAAATATTTAAATGAGTCTCCACTGTGACTTACACCAAGTGTAGGCCTAACAACGAAAATAACTGCAGTCTTTCAGTAGCTGCATAATCCAGAAAGCCTATTTGATCATGTGCTTCCCTCCTTAGCTTGGTATCATACCCAACATGTATGTGTATGTGTGCAGTTACAGGCTTGGTCAGATTAATTTTTGTACATAGTCTCATTTAGGACTAAAACTGACTTAACTACCTGTTGAGGATGTTAGTTTTACCCACATATGTTCTGTAACAATTTAGAGTTAGAAATAGAATTGGGATGCTTAATTTGACAGTGTACACTCATTACATGCATGCTTGTATTAGTGTAAATAAAGTTACGGCACTTCACATAAACATTGCATATTTTGTATTGCTGACATATTTTTTGCAGACTTTTAGACATTGCATTAACTTGTGACACCTGACAAGCATCGTAAACCTATTTAAGAGTGGAAAATATTTAATCTGAGGTCTGTTGTGGCTTACACCAGGTTTTTTGTAGAGATTGATTTATGGACGCTCACAATCCCTGCTTAACCTGTGTGTGTGTGTGTGTGTGTGTGTGTGTGTGTGTGTGTGTGTTTTACTGACAAGTTTTAGAAGTGGAAATATTGCAATTTACAACCTTTATGTATCTTTTTAGATAAATACATTTGAACATGGTGCAAAAAATTCAGATCATTCAGATGCTTTTGAGCAGATCCATGATGGATGCTTTGGTGTTACGATGTTGCCAGCTATTTCATTTTAGTGCCCACTAAAACAGTAGGGTGCTATTGCGTTTTTCATTTTAGTGGTGGGCAAAATACTAGGTACTGATTGGTGGGGGGCGGTAGGGGTAGGGAGAGGAGAAGGGGAGGAGTTACAAAGCACAGCTGCGCTAGTTCTGCCATCTTGGATATTTAAATGTCTCTACTCTACCATCATACTACCACTCTTCCATTCGAATAGACCTTGGAAAGCAAAACATATCAACCAACTGTTGCATCATCCACAACCGATAGGGCTCACTGGATGTGGATATGGAAGGGCAGGTGGTCAGTACACTGGTGTCAGTTTTCAGGTCCAGAGCTGCTACTTCTCAGTCAAGAAACTGCTGAATTGGCCCTCTGCCATCTTGCATTTTAAATTTCCCACTATCACCATCTTACATTTTTTAATTTCCGATTACCGCCATATTGCATTTTTTAAGTTTCTCAACACCACCATCTTGCATTTTTCAATTTCCCAGCACTGCCATCGCCAATTTTCAAGTTTCCCACCAGTACCATCTTGCATTTTTGAATTTTCTGTCATTCCCATCTTGTATTATTTGACGACTGCAGAGCTGACTAATGGTGGATGCTTGAACTAAGGCCTGTATAGTTGGTAGATATCCTACTTCCAACATCTGTTTAATTGTAAATTCCACTGTATATCCAATACTTTTGAAATTTCATCTCCTGGAGGAGGATGGTAAAATTTACAATCAGTATCGAAGATAATAATTTATCTAGTTACATCAGGCTGCTAGAATGTTTGACGAATGTATGATTGGCCTCTGACAAAACAATGGGAGCAAATTTATCGAAAATTGTGCCATTTTCTCATCAAGTTCGAGGCATTGGTAAGATAATGGACAATGACTAGATGGTTGTGATCATGCAAAGTGGACTTCCAGCAGACTTCCAACCCTTGATTACGTCTATTGCGTATTCAAGTGTCAATATTGCTGATGATTTAGTGAGTCAATTGTTAACTCAAGAATCAATGAAACATCAATTTGGTGCCACAAATGAAACAACAGATTCGCTGCTGGCAGGTCGAGCCGGACACTAAACACCATAACGTAATTGCTATACATGAAATCACAAGTTGTTTAAATGTTATAATGTCAGAAAATTGGTCATAAGGCGAGTTAGTGTGGAACTAAGAAGAAACCACATAAATCTTCATATTCTGTGAATACCGAGAAAACTGAAAACGTAAGTGCATTGATGGCTCTAACTACATCTTTGTATAATGATGATGACTGGTACATAGTGTTGTGTCCCTTGGTACAAACTACCAAATTAAAAGTAGGAATTAATTATAATGTCGAAGATTTATACTGAAAACAAGGTGAAACGTAACTCAGCGTAATCAGTCGTGTCCAGATCCACAGCCAAAGTTCATCTCTTGTAAACAGTATCACAGTAACAGTTTCGCGACTGAGAGGAGACCTGCTCCATACTCCAGGAGGCCCACCAGACGACTCCCCTTCCAGGCTGTGACGATGCGACCTGATCATGTGGGACTGCAACTTGATTGGCTCCATCGACTCCCGTGGTATGACTGCTGCATGTCTTGTGCCGGCCACAATGAGCACTTTAAAGTATGCCACACTGCTGCCCCTGCAGCATTGGCACACAGTGCTCGAGAAGGTGGTGGTCGCATCTTATATGCACTGACTGTGTTGTATGAATGCACAGCACAACACCACGGCTCCTCGAATTTTCTCAGAACCTTGGAATAAGGGCATCCACAGATGCGGTGGGAAGATGGAGTCATACGGAAACGATGTTCAGAGTGCCCACTAGCAGGAACGATGACATTGTGATCGGATTCTTGGAGACATCCATCAGCTCTATAGGCGGCTGACAACATGCCCGCCAGTGCCTGCGACTGATCCACCAGAGGGTGCCTGATGCGCCACTACTGGACTGGGGTTTCCCCCACTGCTGACTATTTCCAGCATGGAAGGCTGGACTGCTGGGACGGACTGCAGAGGCAGAGGGGTACTACTCCACCTCTGCAAAATTCAGAGTGCAGTGAGTCTGAGGGAAAATAGCAGAATACAGACAGAAGCGGGGATGGAGCTGATTAACATGACAGCAGAAGTCGTCGTTGGCTTAGCGAACGACATACTGTGCGTAGGCTTCCGTGCATTCTACAGTACTGGAAAGCCATGCTGGACAACAACTGTGGAAGAATGGAAGAAGACTGGATCCCCTAGTCTTTAGTGTTATGAACGGTGCCCTGAAACATAATGTGGGGAACGTGATGACAGCAAATGAAGTAGTGTGCTATGAGGCAGCCCATGGGGTAACTCATCTGGAGATTTTCTGATAGCACGAAGGGAACGGTAACAGCCAAGGAAAGTGAGGATTGCTTGCTCCCTGGGCATCATGTAACAAAGTTTGGTCATCTGAGATTTAAATGTTAGAACAAATCGTTTGGTCTCTCCGTTTCACTGAGGAGAGAAAGGAGCAGTTGTTATGTGCATAATCCCACTGACTTGACAAAACTGACAAAACTCTGTGGACGGGTACTATGAATTGTTATCACTGAACAAAGTTTCTGGAGTCCTTCAATGCAGAAGACACTCTGCAAGGTCTTGATGGTTGCTGAGCTCGTTGTTGATGACATGGGAAAGGACGAAGCAAATTCGACTGAAGGCACTGATCAGCAGAAGCCATCGGGTGCTCCAGAAGAGAACCAGAAAATCGACGCGAACGCGTTGCCATGGCGCTGAAGATTTTGGCCAGCAGAAGAACTGCTGCTTTGGCAGTGCCTGATTTTCAGCACAGGCGCGACTCCGTCCACTCATGTGTTCGATGTCTCGATCCATGCCAGTTCAAGAGCAATGCTGACAGGCGAGTTGCTTAGTTCTCACTACACTCCAATGTCCTTGATGAAGCAACGGCAAAACTCTTCGACGCAAAGACTGAGGAATGATGACACGCATCTGACCATTATCCGTGTACAGGAGAAGGACCCCCGAGCGGCATGACAAGAAGCAATGGATACTGAAGAAGCGGCGAACGCCGGCCTCACGAATCGAAGATCTCGAAGACGACCATCCATCCAGAAAATAATGGAGTGAGACTGACTCTTGAGCAGTAAGTTTGGCGTCCAGAGGAAATGCTTGAAGGGCCGACTGTTCTGCATCTTCAACTTGGAAACACGCAGCATCCGAGGAAATAAAGGCTGCATCCTGTCCTGGAGAGGGTGTCCACACTGGTGTGTTTCGTGACAGCCCAAAACATGATCTCATACTTATAATTGGACAAAATGAGAGACCATCGCTGTAAACTTTGATGCCATCCGATCAGGCAGCCCTTTTGTTGTATTGAACAAGGATGTCAACGGCTTGTGGTTGGTAATTAAGTAGAACTTTCGACCATACAGGTATTGATGGAATTTAGTCACTCCATATTTGATCGCTAATGCCTCTTCCTCTATCCGAGAATAGTTTTGTTCGGTAGGGGTGAGGACCTTAAGACGCGAACGCTATGGGGCATTCCTTACCATCAACTCAGTGAGACAAGCCGGACGTATGTCATATGAACTTGCATCAACTGCCAAAAAGAGCAGCTTGTCTGGATCATAACGCACAAGGCACCGATGAGAGAGAAGAGCTCGTTTAAGGCGCTGAAATGCCTGGTCACACTCGATAGTCCGGTGGAACAGTACTCCTTAATGGCGAAGCCTGTGGAGCGGAGCGGCAATTTGTGTAACATCTGGTAGAAGCTTGATGTAGTAAGAAAGTTTGCCCATATCTGTCTTAAGTTCATAAACATTCGTAGGTGCAGGAAGACGCTGGATGGCTTCCAAATGACGAAGGCAGGGATGGATACCCTGCCCATTTATTACATGTCTGAGATACTCAATTTCAGTGGCAAAGAACGTACACTTGCTTCTGTGACAAGATCTGATATAACTGTTCTAGGTTTGATAAATGTTTCTCAGGATTAGTACCGGCGACTAGCTGCTCGAAAAACCGTTGGAACAGAGCTGAGCAGATGCCAACCACATAGAAGACGTTGAAACTGAAATAGTCCCATGTCTGTATTGATAACCATGAACTATTTGGAAGCGTAATCGAGATGCAACTGCAGGTACGCTTCGGTGAGATCAACTTTGGAAAAATACTTCACTCCATTCAGAACGGTCCATCACATCTTCAGGTTGAGGGATTGGGAACAAATCAACAACTATCTGCAGATTAACCATTACCTTGAAGTAAGCACAAAGCCGTAACTTTCCAGTCTGTTTCTTTATCACCACTACTGGTGATTTCCACTGAGATACTGAAATAGGCCGAATGACGCCAATGTCCTGTAGGCTACGCAATTCGGCCGCAAAGATGTCTCTGAGCAAGCGCGGTACCGGCCGGGTTCTGTCAAACTTAGGCTACACACCCTGTTTAAGGGTGATGTTGGCTTCGAACCCCTTTGCTTTACTGAGTCGCTCTTGAAAAATGTCGGAATATTTGGCACAAATTTTTGCAATTTGGTTCTGAAATTTCTGTAGGGGTATGTGAGAAGCTACTTGAAGTACACTGTCTATAAGATAGAAATCCAACAGTTCGTATGCGTCCATGCCGAAAATTTTAGGTGAATCAAAAGATTCCAACACTACATCTGACTTCTGTAGCGCACAAAGAAACTAAAACATTGTATACAGACAGAACTTCGGTACAGGGAGACAAATGTGGGGAACCGAGGAGCTGATATGTATACTGGTTCAACAAGGTGGCACTAGCTCCCGTATCCAATTGCAGTTGCACCAGTAGCCATTCAATGAACACATCAATAAACAGTTTTTTGTAGTCTTAGTAGACTGTAGAAACAACTGACGTCAGCTGTGATGGAACTTTGCTTCGAAAGTCACTGTGACGTACCCGTCGACGATGTGTACTTGACCTGACGTGTGAAAGGTTGTTAAATTGCTGTTCACAATCAGAGCTTACCACATTAACTGCAGAGCTGTTGGCCTGATTTGAACCCTTGCTAACTGACATTGACACAAATTCACAATTCAAAGCATTGTCTGGAGAATCATCGTCAAAATCTGCACAACCACCACCAAGCGGGTCGGAGGCAGACGGTTGAAGTCCAGGACCGGCCACTTCGCCTGTGGTGGAAGACATGAGTTCCGATACTACTCTTGGTGTGATGGCTTATGAAACAATAGGGATACATTGGGTGACAGAATCCGACTGTGGAAGCTCCTGCCCAGTTATCGACGACACATAGACATAGATAGGGCTGGGAACCACTGAATTCACCTGAGTACTACTGGAAGAGACAGTACCTATGTCCATACGCTGCTGTGTGCGACTAGGCTTACTCTATTGACAAACAATTGAAACATGGCCCCGTTCTCCGCACATAAAACATGTAGCGTTGCAGAATCGATAGTCCTTCCTTTTATGTTGGATGCCACACCGTGTACAAGATTTATTACTATCAGTACGAGACTTAGAGAAAAACGCAGACACAGTTTGGGCTTGGTTACGCGAGATGCGGCGCGTGCGAGTTTCGCGTTGCCAGAGCGGAGTGTTTACTGCACTGACACTTGCTTTGCGTGCACTAGAACCGCACCTTGTACTACCACGCGACAAATGACAGATTCTGAAGATATGTCCTGTTACGCATCGAAACTAACTTTATGACTGTCAGTAATGTTTAGCACGTTCTGGAGGGAGGGCTTTTGATGCCGTGAGATAGGTGCACGTATTCTAGAGTCTGACAAGTTGTGCAGTATCACGTCACTCGATATTTGATCATTAAAATTTTTACCGCAGTCACAAGTAAATCGACACTGTTGTAGCAGCCCTTGGAGTTCCGTGACTCGCTGATAAGTCAACTGATCGGAACGTTGATGTAGACGAAAAAAATTAAACCTTGCAGATGCTCCTAACACTTGTTTTCAAAATAACTGTCTGGCGGTGAGAGGATACGGTCCATCGACAACTGTTCAGGACGGTAGTCAGGACTGAGTTTCAGGCAAAGGTTATAGGCAGAGGTGCCTACTAGAGATAACAAATTTTTTTTCTGTACCTCTAATGATGTACTGCATTATAGATGCTGAGATGTGCCTGCTACTGGTGTTTATATACGTCCCATTCCTCTTGCTGTGGGTCAAACTAACGGAATGGAAATATGACTGGAACTGGTAATGCAGTCTGAGTTCACTGTTGCTGCAGCTGAGTATTCCGAGCGACAGACTATTTTAATGCCGCAATCAACTCATCGGTTTTCTGAGACTGAAAATTACAGACTTCAGTAATGGGAACGACAGAAACAGGTTCTTGTTGTTTTGACATTTTAACAACTCTAAATATACTAGCATGAAAACTAAAAACAGGAGAGCAAAATACACAAGCGACGACAGACAACCACAAAATAGAACCCGAGTGCAGTATGCTGTTCTGAAAACTGAATATCTAAATACCATACAAGAAGAGGAAAAAACCACCAACTCCATTAACAGACACACAAACACTATCAGATCGTTGACAGATGAGAAAAAATTGCCAAATCTCTTAACTCGACGCCAGAGGATCGACTAGAAGCCTGGAAAATTTGTTGTGTCCCAGGTTCAAACTGCCAAATGGAAAGTCGGAATTAATTATAACTTAGAAGATTTATTCTGACAACAAGGGGAAAGATAACTCAGCGTAATCACTCGTGTCCAGGTATGTAGCTGAAGTACATCTCTCATAAACGCTATCACAGTAACTGCATCAAGACTGAGAAGAGACCTGCTCTGTACTTCTGGAGGCCCACCAGATGGCTTCCTTTCCGGGTCGCGACGACGCGACCTAATCACGTGGAGCTGCATCCTGATGAGCTCCGTCGACACCAGTGGAATGACTGCTGCACCTCTTATGGCGCCCCCACTCTGCGCACTTTCAGGTATGCCGCACTGCTACCTCTGGAGCGTTGGCGCACAGTGCTTGAGAAAGCGGTGCCCGCGTCTTTGATTGCGCTGTATGAATGCATGGCACAACATGCAGTTTTTATATTTACGTGGCACAGGACGAGTAAGCGAGAGCCGTTCTACGTTTTCGAATCAACCATAATTACAGAAGGTTCAGTAGTAGAAATGGTAATCTTGAGGCAAATGCAGAAAGCAATGTCGACCTAAAGTTACCACAGATGCAGCCAAGAATAAGCAATTAGGTATTAATAATGTTCCAGGTCTAGGATAAAAATTGCTGTTTTAGTCGAACAACAAAATGTAGATTGTGAATATTATTTGATGATATGGTATATGCAACAAAAGTCATGTAATTATATCTGGGACAGTGATAGCTGTTGCTACTCAAGTAGCAGATAGATTAAATGAAGTTCATCAATATGCAGATGCTGTAGAAATCAACAGTTACGAATTGTGGTATCAGATATTGGGGCATTTGAACTGTGTAAGCATGCGTTTATTGAAGGTAAAATGGCTGATAGGCTGAATTGACAAACATCAATTTTGATGATTGGTATCCAGTCAGGACTGGGAAATGACTTAGATCTAGTAATAAAATAAGGATCCGTGTATTCCTTGCATTAAATGTGAACTGTCTCAACAACTTTGTCCTAAAAAAATGAAGTAGAAGAGCAAAATATCTACTTGATATAATACAGTCCTATGTCTGTGGACTCAGTGACTGTGACTTTGTAGGAAGGAACATATTATCATTTCACTTTAATGTGTGATACTTCAAGAATATAAGATGGACATAAACAATAGCAAAACAAGGGCAATGGGACACAGTTGGAGTAAATCAGGTGTTTCTGAGGATATTAGATTAGGAAACAAGACACTAAAAGTCATGGATGGCGTTTTCTATGTGGGCAGCAAAATAACTGGTGATGGCCAAAGGAGAGATAATATAAAATACAGACTGACATTGGTAAAAAATAGTTTTTGAAGAAAAGAAATTTGTTAACGTCATATGTAGATGCAAGTGTTAGAGAGTCTTTTTTTAAGATGTTGGTCTGGAGTGTAACCTTGTTAAGAAGTGAAACGTGAACGATAAACTGGTCAGACAAGAAGAGAATAGATGCTCTTGAAACATGGTGCTACAGAGTGATGTTGAAGACTGAATGGGTCGATCATGTAACCAATGAGGAGATGGTGAATAGAAGTGGGGAAAAAGCAATTTGTGTCTTAACTTGACTAAAAGAAGGGATCAGTTGATGCGATACGCTCTGCAACATCAAGGGATCACTGATTTAGTATTGGAGGAAAGTGAAGGGTGTAAAAACTGTAAAAGGAGACCAAGAGATAATTACAGTAAGCAGGTTCAAAAAGGTGTAGGTTGCAGTAGTTATTTAGAGATGGAGAGGCTTGCATGAGATAGAGTAGCATTTAGAGCTCCAAAAAACCAGTCTTTGCCCTGAAGACCATGGCAACAACAACAGCATGTCAAGAATTTGATCCAGTTACATGCCAGCACCAACAAAAGATGTGTGTGATACTTTCATTGAGTTCAGAGCACGAGTAGAAAATAAAACTGATCGAAAAATTAAAATATTTCAAACATATAATGGAAAAACAATTGTCAATTGTGAACATGAATCGAATTCGACATGAAACAATTCCTTACACGCTGGAACTAAAAGGAGTTATGGATTGTCCGATTGGATGAACTCTGAAAAGGAAAGATCGAGGTTGACAGATGCAGGACTAAGCGAACAATTTAGGGCTGAAGCGATTTAAGCGAAGAGTCAATCTCCTACAAAAGTTTCTCAAAATGTTACTTCTGAAGAAATTTGAAGTAGTCATATCGACAGAAAAACGAACAAAGAATTTATCTTGTTAGGTATTGTGAAGGTTGCAAATTATAACATCCGACTGATTTAGATTCACGAAGGACTTTTGTGAAGGCTGGTGTTGTGCAGTCCACCAAAAATTCAAAATACTGCTGTGGAAATAACATCACAAATGGTAGTGTGACTGACGAAAATGGTGTGGGTATCTCTCAGCTGGCTCATTACCAAACATCATTGAAAAAGTAGTGGAACCAACACAACCTACTGATGTTAATAGAAACACAGTTTATCTTGAATCGGCACAAAATGACACTGAACAGCAATGAGTGACAATGTATCTTTCATATACAGAACCTGCATTACACAAATTTAGAAAATCATCCCATCATACGAAACAGAACGCTAAGCATTTCAGAAATGACTGTTAATTTTGCCGGTATTATTGAGCCAAATTCATACAAAGAAGCAACTTGTTGTGATGGCTGTGAAAAACGAAAGAAGCCTTAAATGGTGAACATCAGTCATTACTTGAAAACGAGATTTATATTTTGACTGACTTACTAGCAGGCAGAAAGAAAACAATTCAAAATAATTATTCATAGTCAAAGTAACAACTTGTGGTGAAACTGAACGTTGTAAGGCTCGTTTCGTCACAAAAGAATGTTTCCAGATACCAGTAGTAAACTTTAATGAAGTGCTGTCTCATTTTGTTTGTCATTTTTCATTTTGTGCACTTTAGCTTTAGTAGCTGAATATGATCTTTACAGTGAGCACCTGGATGTTTGAACCATGTTCCTATACAATGACCTTGGTTAAAAAGTTTACTTTCATCAACTCTATTATCATCATCTTCCTCCTTTCGCAATATGGAATGTCTCTATATCATGAAAGAATATTTTTTCATTGGATAATATAATGCTACATGTCCCTCTCTTACAATTAATTAAATTATCCACTCTTTACATGGATGAGAGATATATAAAAGAACACGATTTTTCACTTTTTCTGATATATAGCAAATGAATCTGGGAACATAAATTTCTAAATGGATTACATTACATTAATACTTGTTCCATAGATCATGAATATGACATTTCATAATGATGGGAAATGGGTCAGTTTAACATAAGTCTTCACTACACAGTTTTTTACAGTTACTGCTTCATATCTAAAAATTCATCTACTGAGTAGCAAGAGTTGACATTCAGAAGTTCTTTTAATTTTTGAAAATGTTGGTTGGCTATCTGGAAGAATTTTAACGCCATTTATCAAATGACCAAAGATTTTTGGGGGCAGCATAATTCACCCTTTAAGTGCCAAAGTCAGATTTGGCCCAGAATAATGAAGATCATCATTTCTTCTAGGTTGCAGCTGTGCAGTTCGCTATTATTTTTGAATTGGGAATGTAAAAAAAATATTTTTCCTCTTAATGACGAATTTCCCAAAAAATGATGCCATATGAAAGCAGTGAATGAAAATGGCGCAGCTAATTCTTATTTTTTGGGTGTGATTCTATATTGCTATCATCAGCGAAAAGAACTAGCTTTGCATCCTCATGGTTGCAGAATGTCAAATCATTAATATATATTAAGAACAATAAGGGACCCAAGACTGATCCCTGTGGAACACCATCTTGATACCTTCCCAGTTAAAGGACTCTGCTGATTTTTGTAGTCTAACTGTACTGTTAATTTCAACCTTCTGCATTCTTCCAATTAAATATGAACTAAACCATTTGTGCACTGTCCCACTTATACCACAATACTTAAGCTTATCTAGAAAAATTTCATGGTTCATACAGTCAAAAGCCTTTGAGAGATCACAAAATATCCTAATGGGTGATGTTTTCTGTTGAAAAGCCTTCCTGAAAATCATACCAATATTTTGTTAATACTCCATTTTTACAAATATATGAGCTATTCTTGAATACATTACTTTTTCAAAAATTTTGGATAATGTTGTCAGAAGTGAGATTGGACAATAGTTGTTAGCATCAGACCTATCCCATTTTTTTATGGAATGATTTAACAATAGCATCTTTCAGACTATCTAGAAAAATACCCTGTTTCAGTGAGCTACTACATATATGACTGAGAATCCTACTCTTCTGTTGGGAACAAGCTATTAGTACTCTGTTGAAAATGCCATCAATTCTATGTGAGCTTTTACTTTTGAGTCAGTTTATTATTTTCCTAATTTCAGCAGGAGAGTTTGGTTGAATTTCAATTTTATCAAATTGCACAGGTATTGCATCTTCCATATATAGCCTTGCATTTTCTAATGAATAGCTGGAGCCTATGTTCTCTATAACACTTAAGAAATGATTATTAAAAATATTTTCTACTTCTGACATTTTGTTAACGAACTTTTCATTGAATTTTCCTGTGCTCTCAGTTGTCCTGTTTCCCTTTTAACAATATTCCAAATTATTTTAATTTTATTGTCGGAGTGCAAATATGAGACATAATGGACACACTTCTGGACTTTTTATGAACTTTTCTTAATATAGTGCAGTAATTTTTATAATGTTTCACTGTTTCTGCCTCATTATTCCTCCTAGCTATAAGATACATTCACTTTTCTGTTACATGATATTTTTATCTGTTCAATAAGCCACAGCTTTTTAGATTGCTTCTTACAATTATGTTTCACTGTTTTGTTAGGGAAACTGTTTTCAGATATACTCACAAGGGTATCATGAAATAGGTTAATTTTTAAATTAGCATCAGGTTCGCTGCACACCTCAGCCCAGTCTAACCCTTGCAAGACTTCCCTGAAATGTTAAATTCTTAAATTGTTAACTGAGTGCCCTATTTCAGAAGACTGCTTTGCATTATTGTATGGAGCTATGTCATATACCGTAACTACCTGTGGATCAAGACCAGAAATACCATACTTAACAGGAAACGTTTTTATTTGATTAAATTTATCTTGGTCTGTAAAAACATTGGTCTGTAAAAACATACTCAGTGTACTGCTTTCCTGTACTTCCTTAGTAGGAAAATCAATAACTGATGTCAAATTAAAAGAACCAAGTAATACTTTAAGGTTGTCTATCAGACTCTTTCAGAAAACCTATATTTAAATCCCCACAAATAATAATTTGCTTCCCTCTGTCTGACAGATAGTACAACAAAGAACCCAAGGTTTTCAGGAACAGCTGAAAATCCCCCAAAGGGGACCTATAGGTATCTACAATTATTTTCATTTTTATTTTACAGTCTAGTTCCATAGAACCAAACTGAGGATTAAACCTCCAAGGTCATGAAATGTGTCAGTACATGAAATTACAACATAACAATAATAACAGATTAAACAAAATGTTTATGAACCCAAAAAAGACAAGCCATATAACAAAGGAATCAGCTTAATTTTCCAAGGAACCCCACGACAGAATAGAAGGAGTGGCCTATGAGGATACGGTTCTGTTTCAGTTTCGATCTGAAAGAGCGTGAATTACTGCTAAAATTTTTGAATTCTCGTGGTAGCTTATTTAAAATAGATACAGCAGTATACTGCACACCTTTCTGCACAAGAGTCAAGGAAGTGCGATTCAAATGCAGATTAGATTTCTGCCTAGTATTAACTGAGTGAAAATGCTGGTTCGTGAGAATAAGCTGATATTGTTAACAAGAAACTACTGTAAAGGATATGTACAGGGTTATTACAAATGATTGAAGCGATTTCACAGCTGTACAATAACTTTATTATTTGAGATATTTTCACAATGCTTTGCACACACATGCAAAAACTCAAAAAGTTTTTTTAGGCATTCACAAATGTTCGATATGTGCCCCTTTAGTGATTCGGCAGACATCAAGCCGATAATCAAGGTCCTCCCACACTCGGTGCAGCATGTCCCCGTCAATGAGTTCGAAAGCATCGTTGATGCGAACTCGCAGTTCTGGCACGTTTCTTGGTAGAGGAGGTTTAAACACTTCACCATTAAGAAAAAATGTTTCTTCATCACTGAAAACAAGTTTCGCACTGAACGCATCCTCTTCCATGAGCTGTTGCAACCGCGCCGAAAATTCAAAGCGTTTGACTTTGTCATCGGGTGTCAGGGCTTGTAGCAATTGTAAACGGTAAGGCTTCTGCTTTAGCCTTTATCCGTAAGATTTTCCAAACCGTCGGCTGTGGTACGTTTAGCTCCCTGCTTGCTTTATTCGTCGACTTCCGCGGGCTACGCGTGAAACTTGCCCGCACGCGTTCAACCGTTTCTTCGCTCACTGCAGG
This sequence comes from Schistocerca piceifrons, assembly GCF_021461385.2. Taxonomy (NCBI): domain Eukaryota; kingdom Metazoa; phylum Arthropoda; class Insecta; order Orthoptera; family Acrididae; genus Schistocerca; species Schistocerca piceifrons. Next base: position 930,869,827 of record NC_060138.1, read on the forward strand.
CCGACCCATTGATTTCCCCTTACAGAGGCATCCAGAAGCTTTAAACTGCGCATACCATTGCCGAATGGAGTTAGCAGATGGTGGATCTTTGTTGAACTTCGTCCTGAAGTGTCGTTGCACTGTTATGACTGACTGATGTGAGTGCATTTCAAGCACGACATACGCTTTCTCGGATCCTGTCGCCATTTTGTCTCACTGCACTCTCGAGCGCTCTGGCAGCAGAAACCTGAAGTGCGGCTTCAGCCGAACAAAACTTTATGAGTTTTTCTACGTATCTGTAGTGTGTCGTGACCATATGTCAATGAATGGAGCTACAGTGAATTTATGAAATCGCTTCAATCATTTGTAATAGCCCTGTATATCGAGAGAGCAATGCCAGAATACCCAGACTAATGAATAGCGGTCGATAAGAGGTTCGCAAACTTACACAACTTATTGCCTGAACTGCCCGTTTCTGAGGCAAAAATATACTTTGAGAATGGGAAGATTTACTGCAAAATATAATACCATACTCATAAGCGAATGAAAATAAGCAAAGCAGACTACTTTTAGTGTCGAACTATCATTTACTTCAGATATAGTTGGAACAGTAAAAATGGCAGCATTAAGTCTTCGAACAAGATCGTGAACATGGGCTTTCCAAGACAGTTTACTATTTATCTGAACACACAGAATTTTGAACTGTTCAGTTTCACTAATCTCATAGAGCTATCATTGTTTAGTTTAAGCTCATAGGCGCATGCTTCTATATGTTGCTCTGTACAAAGGGAGAGAAATATTTGTGTTTGTTCTATAAATATGAAGGAACCACTAACTGACTTGTTTACTAAGCCATTACCAAGTGAACAATTTGGAAGAGCTACGAGATCGTTTAAATGTTATCAAAGTAGGTTGAGAGTTATTTCAGTTGAAGAGGCATATTGAGGATTGCAATTCAAATTCGTCAAAGTATTGTTTTCCAGTATAGTTTCGTTTTAGATGGCAACTATGATACAGTATCTTTTTATCCTGTTCGTTGATATGTGGTTATCATGTTATTCGGTTTCACAAGTATCTTATAATTTGTGTGCTTGAGGAATGCTCACATCTCTCTAAATTTATGATCAACCAATTTACGTTTCACTGCAAATGGAAGGACGAGAAACACTGGGCTGACGAAACAGTTGTGTCAAACATGTTTCGCATGCCAATTTTGCTGCGATCTCCTGTCCTCACGCTGTATTGCGTTCTTGCAGATTAGTTGTGCGCAGAATCTGGCGCAGTCCTTTGTGCAGACAACTTGTTGCGTATATGTCGGCTCAGATATCTTTGTTTTCTGCTACCCTTATTACATTTGTATACTTTGGAAGACTTGTGACAACCGGTTGTGATGTTATGATGCGGTAAAGTGGGCGTTGAAAGTGGTTTGTGCCGCATTCAGAAAGATAGACCATGAAACTTTTCAAATTAATAGTACATCACAAATCGTTTAGTGGTACGTCGTAATTTTGTGATACTTATTTAACGTGGTGCTTGCCATTTATCAACAGCAATGAGAAGTTGCGATTGCCATCGGTCTTACCATAGCCCCAACAAATTGTAAAGATCGGGACGTGTCAGGATACTAGTTTTGAGGGCAATGGTTTTTAAAGAGTGACCTTTATCAGCAGTCGTGGTATAATACACTTCACAACAACTAGTGTAATTTTTGTTGGCCCAATTGGCGTTGTATCTCCTTTAGCTGTACGGTAATGAAACATAGTGCACCACAAGTCTTCACTGCGACTTGAGTACATAACCGTAGAATGTACAACTCTGTAGCGTCTCGGAGTGTCTACACACATCAAATAATGCGAGCCCCATCGCTGTTGCAGATGCGCTATAGATGTATTAGAGGACAATCAGCTGTTCTTCACACAACGTCACTAGATCCAACTACGATATTTTTAATACTACCTGTGTGCAGAGAGCTTAAACCAAGCACCCTGATTGTATTTTAAACACTGTCTGTTGTCTGTACATCACATCTATTTACGGGTGTGACACTGTGAAAAGAAAATATTGAATTGTATGTATTTAAACCTGATGTGCCCAGTTCATGGTTCAAGTGTGGTATTGGAATCCCCTGCCCTCCCCCAAAGTCTTGGTCGAGGTGACAGGCTGATGGGTAGCATAACCTAGGTTATGTTTAAAGGTTACAGTTTGGTTGTGAGTTGACGTACCAGTGAATGTGAAAGCCAAATAAAGGTTGTGGTAAAAAACTAACTGGTAGTGCAGCCTGATGTTTATGTCCATGATGTGTTGAAAAGTCCCAGGGTGGCCCAGTGCATAACTTACCAAGTTCAGTGTGGTTCAAAATGGTGATTAAAGAGTAGCAAAGGACACTCGTGTATTCCCTAACAAGTGCCCTGTTGCCTGATCATATGCAAATTATTGAGCTGCCACTATACACAGCAGGTAAAAAATGCTGGGAAAATATTACTTGATAAGGTTGTCAGCAAGCAGCTTTATTAAACTTTGACTGGTTACTTTACCAAAAAAGATAATGTTTCACATCATTGTATTGTTGTGCCGTCTCATTTCCTTCAGTTATGAACAATAAAGTTGTTTTTCTCTCTCCTAGTACTGCAATTTTTGTCATGTTAGTTACCAAGCAGCACACTGTCATGTACAATAAGACGTGCATGGAGTAGCAAAAGCAGGATACATATAGATGAGATAGATACAAGTAAGATGAAGGTGAAGCTTTCCATCTACCCAAAGCTCTGACTCCACAGTGCTTTACTATGCTTGGCCCTATTAACAAGTGGTATGCCATTGCCTTCCTCTGACCTTTGAACTGACACCCAACCAAGCATTGGGGGAGCTACAGGTTAATGTGGATTCTGAACACAGTGGAACTTGGCTTTTTTCACCTTTACAAACAATGCTAGAAGTGAAAAGTGCCAGATAAAAATTCAAAATTCAACAACAAAGTAGAAGGGAAAGAAGAAGATACAAGATATTAGTAGTTATGGTCAGAGGTCAGGGAATAAGTGTAAGAAATAAAATTAAAGATGAAGGAATGTAGTCAGGAGATATAAACTTATATGATGGAAGAAGTGTTTAGGGATGACTATGAGAATGATACTGTAAATTCCATCATTTGCCAAGAGGGTACACTTACATTATATTGCCAGTTACATATGTTCACATTTGCTTCACCTTTATTTTAATTTCTAATTACTTCTTCATGCTGTCTTTATAAACTTCTATTTTGTAACTCTTTGAGACTTGCAAGTTGCTCTAAGTAGCTTGCTTTTATCCCTCAAATTCATAAGGAACATTCAGTGGTGCATAACTTGTGTGCTTAATGAACCTGACAGCTGCCTGTTTTTCAGTACCTTGCTTGTCTTTGCTTACTCTCTGTCAGTGGCTTATTTTGTTGTTAATGTCTGCGTGAGCTCAAACGTAAGAACTGTTTCTTCACCATTGTAACTAATGTTATGCCCCCCCTCTCTTCCTAATTTTATGTTCAGAGTTGTTGGGGAAGGCCAGATAAAGTTATAGATACAAATAAAAGGTGCTAAAATGGATGAATACATTTTAATCTGCTCTTTGTAGTGCATCAACTGTTGATATATTATCAGTCATCTTTCATTGTTAACAGTTTACCTCTCCTCAAATCAAGTGAGGTGGAGCAGTGATTAAGACACTGCACTGTTATTGAGAAGCACTGCCTGGGTATTATGATAGATAGTTGGAAAATAAATAAATAAATCATGGAGTGGAAGCACCTTTCCTTCTTTTATCAGAAGTACTTCATTCATTAATTGGAATGGCTGCTAGAAGAATGTCAGTCAAGCACATTGTCTACACTCCACCTGTGTTAATGATCTTGATATTGAGGCATTAAACTAAACTATATCTTCCTCTCTTTGTACATTTGCTCTGGTATCTGTAGTCATTATATACCAGAGTAGGCCAATAAGTATCTGAATTTTCATTCTAATCATTTGTAGACAGAATGTCAATCCTAAGGGACCGGGTTCAATTCCCGGTGTGGTCGGAGATTTTCTCCGCTCAGGGACTGGGTGTTGTGTAGTCCCAATCATCATCATCATCATCATCATCATCATCATCATTTCATCCCCATTGATGTGCAAGACGTTGAAGTGGCATCAAATCGGCAGACTTGCACCCAGTGAATGGTCTACCCGACATTTATTATGGCTTTGTCCGTTCACCAACTGCTAGATTGTACTGTTCTCTTCACTTGTGAAAGGTTGCAGTGTTGCCATATCAGTATGATTTGCTCTTGTGTGAAGTAAAGATGGTGGTGCCACTCTGCTTTTCACAATGAAGATAAGTGCTCTGTAACCTGTATCAGGAGCTGAATTTTATGGAAGACTTTAAACACAATATGGGGAATAGATCTTACTGTGGTGAAGGTTTTTCTAGTGGATTGAACAATTCAGAAGTGTGTAAACGCAAGTGAAAGATGAGAAAACGGCAGGATATCCAGTCTTATCCACAACTAATGTCAACATTAAGCAAATTCATGGGCTGTTTTTGAGTAACCATTGAGCGACTGCTGATGAAGATGCAGACTATATTGCATATTAGTTGTGGTTCTGGGTCGACAGAAGCGTCCGATCCCACACGTCGGCTTTGACCCGTGACGTAAGGATGTTGTCTTGTGTGACGTCATGACGGCGCGGAGTTTGCTTTGAGTGTGGCTGTCTCCAGTTCTGTTTTATCTTATTTTATTTACTTTTCTGATGTGCTCGTTCTATCTCGTGAGATTTTTTTTAAATTTAAAAACACTTATTACTTATTTTAATTATCTGTTTCCTCCGATTTCTGTTTTAGTTTATTATATTTATCTTTCTGATCTGTTCGTTCTATCCCGTGAGATTTTTTTTTTTAAAAGACAAAAAACACTAATCAGCTACTGAAGCATCTTTATCTTCTATGGCTTGCAGGGGTTACGACCCCTGGGGAGGTATTCATGCATAGCTGTCTTCACTTACACGTTGTAGCTACGCAAGGCGTCTAAATTTGTTTATATTTAGTTTGCCCCCCCAAACACCCCATTTCCCGCGCTTGTCCCGTTAGTGTCATTAGGCTTCTCGTGGAAAGTGTGTGTGTTTGTTTTTGTTTCCGCCATATTTGTGACGTCATGAGTCAAAGCAAACGGGCGGGATTGGACGCTTATGATGTCACCTGTAACAGTTTCAAACTTTGTACAGTCTCTGAAATAAAAGTCCCAAAACAACTCAGCGAAGAGCACAAGCACCATTGTGTGAGAATTTGTATGCTGCTGCCTGATCATCACGGTAATGAGGAAGAAATGTTTTTGAAGCAAAACATCATTGGAGATGTAACATGCATTCATAACTTTGGACCAGAGAGAAAATGCTGGGGCATGAAGTGGAAACATTTTTGATCCCCGGAGAGAAAGAAATTAAAAGAGTGAGCATGTTGCAGGAAATGTGATGTTCCCAGTTTTTTAGTACTTACAAGGACAAATTCTGGAACATCATCTGGAAAGGGTTAAGAGGAAACAGTCAACATTCCAGTGATGTGCTTTGCAATGAGTCAAAGCATACAATTTCAAACAAACACTAAGGCCTGTTGTCCCTTGCAACCATTGTACCCACCCACTCACCCACCCACGACAAAGTGTGTCCACACATTGCTGCTCATATTGTTCTATCCCATCAGATGGTGTATTTGGAAGTGTTGGAGCAATGTGCACAGAGTCATGATGACCCCCCCCCCCCCTCCACAAATTAGATTTCCATTAATTCTGATTAAAGCAGTGCATCCATGGCTTGCCTGTAGGTTAACTGAAATTTGTGATACCACCTGTCTGCTTTGACCTGTGATGTAACTGCTGTGTGATGTCATGGTGGTGTGACAGGACAACTATGTTGAATAATGATTTAAATTTTATGCTGTTGTAGTAAATTAGGAAAATGTCCAAGCACTTTGTCTTCCTCTTGTATTGCATTCATCTTGACATCTTGATCTAACCATATCCTTATTGGTCACTACATTTTATAATACCCTTGTACTAGTAACAGTCTAGTAGGCAATGCGAGCAATTCACTTCAGCTCAGTTTGGTGTACTTACTCAAAAACTGCCAATGTTGTATATTACTCCAGTGCTTTTTCAACTATATATTTGAGCACATATTTTACTGAAGCTTGATTCTTGTGCAGTTTCTCTGAAAATATACAGAAATGAATTCAAATGCCCACCACTGCCACCAGTGTAGTGAAAGTAATGCATCCCATAGAGCTTCCAACGTCTTAGTAATTTTTCCTTTTTCTTCGGCAGAAGAAGGCAAGTCACCTTCCTGGTCTCTCAGCACAAGTGTGTTTACTGTCATTAATGTGTATGCGGAAAAAACTATCTGTTTGAATGACAAGATAGTAATTATTTAGAAGTACCTTGCATCTCAAATACTTTTCTTGGGTTTCTGCCAGTTAAAACTGTGCATCTGAAAATGTCAGACAGTTGTTTCAATGAAGTGTTGTGGCACAGTGTTAACTGGCGGCAAACCTAAGACGTTTATTTCAAACAGATGTACCAGGAAACCCAGAAAAATCATACCTGCCATCTATTAATGGACTGCTGGATGCGCCATACTGTACAATGCATGTTGATTACTCTTTGAAATAGGCTAAAATAAGTGTTGATGCTGCCAGTAGATGTGATAGTCATAACACTTGATCCTAAACATTACTGGCACTTCAAGTACATTGTTCTGTTTCAATCTGCATGCCTCTTTTTATGTTTGCTACTCACCATATAGTGGAGATGCTGAGTCGCGATAGGCACAACAAAAAGATTCACATAATTATAGCTTTCAGCCATTAAGGCCTTTGTCAGCAGTACACACACAAGGGAGTGGCAGACACTGAAGTGTTGCAGTTTAGATGGAGGGCAGGAGAGAAGGTGCAGAAGGGGGAGGGGGTAAGTAGCGGAAAGGAGAGAAATAAAAAGAAATTAAAAGACTGGGTGTGGCGGTGAAATGACAGCTGTGTAGTGCTGGAATTTGAACAGGGTGGGGGCTGGATGGGTGAGGACAGCGACTAATGAAGTTTGAGGCCAGGAGGGTTATGGGAACATAGGATGTATTACAGGGAAAGTGCCCACCTGCGCAATTCAGAAAAGCTAGTTTTGGTGGGAAGGATCCATATGGCACAGGCTGTGAAGCAGTCATTGAGATGAGGGATATCGTGTTTGGCAGCGTGTTCAGCAGCAGGGTGGTCCACTTGTTTTTTGGCCACAGTTTGTTGGTGGCCTTTCATGTGGACAGACAGCTTGTTGGTTGTCGTGCCTACATGGAAAGCAGCACAGTGGTTGCAGTTTAGCTTGTAAATCACATGACAGGTTTCACAGGTAGCCCTACCTTTGATGGGATAGGTGATGTTGGTGACTGGACTGGAGTAGGTGGTGGTAGGAGGATGTATGGGACAGGTCTTTCATCCAGGTCTATTACAGGGGTATGAGCCATGAGATAAGGGATTGGGAGCAGGGGTTGTGTAAGGATGGACGAGTATATTGTGTAGGTTCAGTGGACGGCGGAATACCATGGTAGGAGGGGTGGGAAGGATAGTGGGCAGAACATTTCTCATTTCAGGGCACGATGAGAGGTAATCGAAACCCTGGCGGATAATGTAATTCAGTTGCTCCAGTCCCGGATGGTACTGAGTTGCAAGGGGAATGCTCCTCTGGCTGGACTGTGGGACTCTGGGAGGTGGTGGGAGACTGAAATGATAGGGCATGAGAGATTTGTTTCTGTACGAGGATGGGAGGATAATTATGGTCAGTGAAGGCTTCAGTGAGACCCTCGGTATATTTATTTATTTATTTATTTAGCGTATGGCAAGTACAAATCACGTATGAAAAATCTAAAAGTACATAACACACAAAACAGTTACAATATCACAAACAAACATCTAGGTTAGAAATATAATCGATTGCACTGTTAGTCGCATTTATGAAGTCCCTTGTTGGACCAGGGTAGGCCCTCAGAGGGCATTCTACCACGATATGGTGAACTGTCTGCCTGTCAGCGCCGCAGTCGCACTGTGGTGATGGCACTATGCTCCATCTGTACAAGGAGTCCGCACAACGGCCGTGGCTCGTCCTGATCCTGTTAAGGGTAGACCAGATTTTGCGGGGCAAGTCAAAGCCCCAGGTCTGTTAGATGTTCCCAATAAGGTGTTAACCTGAGGCGGTGTCTTTTCCTCCCATTCTTCTCTCCAGCGGTCCTCAAGAATAAAAGCGTTCTTAACCAGATCTTTGGCACTTGCGAGAGGGGGGTGTCTGGATTTCAATCTATTTTGCTCAATTCCATTACTCAGGGTGTGGATAGGAAGATCTGGGCTATTTTGGATTTTTTGACACTCCCTGACAAGTGCGTGTTCTCTGCGCAAATGTGGCGGCGGGATATGGCTCAATACAGGCAGCCATTGGACAGGAGTTGACCTGATCGTTCCAGAGATAATCCTCATCGTTTGGTTCAAGACTGCGTCCACCTTCTTGATGTGAGCGCTATTTAACCATATTGGGGAACAGTACTCTGCTGCAGAATAGACAAGTCCTAGTGCAGAGCTACGCAGAACGGAGGCAGTGGACCCCCAACTAGTGCCACAAAGCTTTTGGACAATGTTGTTTCTAGTTCTGACTTTTTCAGCAGTGTTTACAAGGTGTTGTTTATAGCTCAATGTTCTATCGAGTGTCACGCCCAGATACTTTGGTGTTGTATTATATGGAAGAATGCCGCCATCAAAGCGGATCTTGAGCTCTTTGTTTGCTAATTTGTTATTCAGGTGGAAACAAGTGGCCTCTGGTTTGGATGGGCTGGGTTGGAGCCTCCAGTCACGGAAGAATTTCCCTAGAGTGGTCAAATCGCTGGATAGTGTGATCTCAGTTTCCTCCATCACTCAGAGTTGTGTGGCCAAGGCCCAGTCGTCCGCATATCCGAACATTTTGGATCTCGTCCTAGGCATATCGGCTATATACATGCTGAAAAGCAGTGGAGCCAGTACTGAACCTTGGGGCAGGCCATTATTAAGTTTCATGAATTTACTTCTGTTGTTACCGATGACAACCTGGAATGGTCTATTGCAGAGCATTTCGTTGATAAGGTTAGCCGTTTTTAGACATGGCACGATACGGAGGAGCTTATAAATCAGGCCCTGTCTCCAGACAGTGTCGAACGCTGCCGTCAGGTCAACAAATACCACTGATGTTTTTTGCTGTCTTTGGAAGCCCGCCTCGATGTAGGTTGTTAGAGCGAGGACCTGATCCGTGCAGCTTCTTTTCGGCCGGAAGCCCGCCTGTTCTACTGGTACAGCCTCCAGGATGACTTTGCTCATTCTGTTGTACATAAGTCTCTCCAGTAATTTATAGATCATGCTGAGTAAGGCGATTGGGCGGTAGCTCTGAGGTTGGTCACTCGGTTTGCCCGGTTTTAATATGGCAACAATTTTAGCCTTTTTGAGAGTGTGCGGAATTTTTCCAGTTTGCAACACGTTAGAGAAGAATCGCGCAAGCCATAATCTTGCAAATTTACCATAGTGGAGCAGAAATTCTGGGTGAATCCTATCAAACCCTGGGGCCTTTCCTGGTTTTATATCGTTCAGGGCCATATTTAACTCTTCGACTGAAAAGGGTTGGGAGTAAGATGTATTGTTCTCTGCTGTCGATTTTAGCTCTTTAAGCTCCTTTTTAATTTTTATAGTATGGGCTCGTTCCTTTGGGGCCCTAGACGTCTTGCTGATGTGAACCGCAACTGTATTTGGGGACATAGCGCTGGTCATTCGCAGATTTTTACCTCCAGCTCCAAGTCTCGGAAGCAAAGACCACGCCATTCTGCTTGATCTTGTAAAATCCATTTGTTCCACGGTCTCCATCCACTTAGCACGCCTGGCCGCGTCTAGGCTATGTAATAGATCGTCTGCAATTTCTTTATCCCCATTGTCCAGAAACTGTCTATAAAGCCGTTCACTTTCCTCGCTCCATCCTGGCACATATTCGTTTCTGAATCCTCTGGGCATACTAACTTTAGCTGAGCTGAGGACAGCTTCAACAAATCTTTCGTAGTTCTTATACGTTGGGGGTATCCATCCAAGGCATTTATCAGGTTTCTCTGAGAAAGCAGCCCAATCTGCCCTCCCAAAGTTCCATCTAGGACGAGGATAAGAGGATATCAGGGGAATAGTAAGACCTATTTCTAAGAGCACTGGACAATGCTGAGAGTGGGGGAAATCCTCAAGTACCCTGCGAGAGACCGGCAGGGGTTTGTTGTTCTTGTCAGTTGTAACAAAACTGAGGTCAGGGCAGGTCTCAGTTAGCCAAGCGGCTGATTTAAATGTACCTCGGTCTTTGGCGTCAAAGATTAGTTGAGTATTATGATCTTCTGTCCATTTCACCAGGTCTTCGCCGTTTTGGTCAGATATTCGATATTTCCACAGTTCATGGTGGCTATTAAAGTCACCCACGTATATTGCTGGGTGAGGCAGGATTTGAAGGGCTTGTGGGGGCCACGATTGCCCTGGAGGCTTGTATATATTATTTATTGTGACTTCACCCACTTTTATAATGACTTCGTGAATCTCGTTTGTGGTAGATGTTGATACGAGAGCCACTTCTTCGATATTTCTCCTGACGTATGTTGCCGTGCCATAATGTCTGTGGTGTGTGGCGCCTATTAGGTCATAGCCAGATATTATGCCCCTTGATCTTAGCTGCTCGTCATCTTCAGTATGGGTCTCCTGAATTGCGACTACGTCAATGTCGTTCTTTGTTAAAACTTTATGCAAGTACATGCATTTGGCTCTACTTATGCCTTCAATATTCAGGTGGCAGACTCGAATCAGCGATCCGAGTTCTCTAGTCAAGGGGTTCGTTTTGCTTGAATTCATTGTGATTTGCCGTGACCAGGAGATCAACTAAGGATTATCTGGTCGCATGTACTTTGCTAGTTCATTTAGCATTACCCAGGGTGCACGTGTAGTATTCTACTACGGACGCGAACTAGCTTTACACCCCACCCTCGGTATATTTTGAGAGGGACTACTCGTCACTGCAGGTGCGATGACAACGGGTGGCTAGGCTGTACGGAAGGGACTTCTTGATATGGAATGGGTGGCATCTGTCGAAGTGGAGGTATTGCTGGTGGTTAGTAGATTTGATACGGACGGAGGTGGAAGTCAGCATCTAGGAAGGTGGCTTGTTGGGTTGAGTAGGCCCAGGTGAAGCAAATGGGAGAGAAGTTGAGGTTCTGGAGGAATATGCATAAGGTGACCTCACCTTCACTCCAGATAGCAAAGATGTCATCAATGAATCTGAACCAGGTGAGGGGTTTAGGATTCTGTGTTTTTAGGAAGGATTCCTCTAGATGGCCCATGAATAGGTTAGCACACTGTAGCCGTATCACGGATTTGTTTGTAGGTAATTACTTCAAAGGAGAAGTAATTGTGGGTGAGGATATAGTTGGTCCTGGAGACTAGGAAGGAGGTTGTTGGTTTGAAATCCATAGGGCATCTAGAAAGGTAGTGTTCGATAGCAGTAAGGCCATGGGCATTAGGGATGTTAGTGTACAGGGAGGTGGCATCAACAGTGACAAGCAGGGCACAGTGTGGTAAAGGGACAGGAACTGTGGAGAGTCAGTTGAGGAAATGGTTGCACTGATGCTGCTGCTCGCAGTGTGGTTTCAGATCTCTGAGACTGTAGACATGTGTGCAAGTTGTGTTTGCATGAGTATATGTGTGTGCACGTGTGTGTATGTGTGTCTTCTGCTGACAAAGGCCTTAATGGCCGAAATTTATAATTGTGCGAATCTTTTTGTTGTGCCTGTCACGACTTAGCATCTCCACTATATGGTGAGAAGCAACTTTCCTTCTCTGGTATTGTTACATTCCATCCTGGATTTTCCATTGTTTGATCTTTTTATGTTTCAAACGTGTCTCTCTCTTTCTGCCTGTCTAACAAGAATTACATTTCGCGCAAATGCCCATCCTTACATCAGCTCCCTTTCAGCATCTGATGTTCTCAACAGAATGGCTGTTCTCCAGCCTTTTTTACACACACACACACACACACACACACACACACACACACACACACACACACACACACACACTCTCTCTCTCTCTCTCTCTCTCTCTCCCCCTCTCTCCCCCACACACACTCACTTTGCTCTCGAACATAAAGAAATGGGTTGATTTTAAATGTGTTCTCTCTCTCTCTCTCTCTCTCTCTCTCTCTCTCTCTCTCTCTCTCTCTCTCTCTCTCTCTGTGTGTGTGTGTGTGTGTGTGTGTGTGTGTGTGTGAGACAGTGATACAAATAAAGATTAAAGCCCAAGACCATAGGGAAAAAGGCCAATGAAATGAATTTATGATATGAACAAAAAGAAAAATAATAAAAATGAAGCGTAAGTAATGGTATACATGATAGAGAAGTTTGAGAGAATTCAAATGTAAGGAGAAATCTAATGTCTACTGTGCAAAGAATCTGGGGAAGCAGGCGGGGAAGAAATTGGAGTAAATTGTGTCCATGGGTATAACCAAAACCATGCAGATTGAACATTGACTTCTCAGTTAAATGCAGCCTGGTAGATTACTGTCTCCTTCAGATTCAATTCTCATGTTTGGTGGTTCAAAGTGTGTGTTGGAGTGGATGAGATACAAAAACTAGGAAGAAACTAGTGTAAAGCAAGTCCTGAAGTACTTATACAATAAAGTATATGTTTGATATTCAAAGCTATAAAGCAGTTCTGTTCAGGGGAGGAATACAAACCACTCACATTTGGAGGTAGAAGCAGAGTAATTGGTAAATTATGCCCATGTATCTAACCAAAATCATGCAGATTGAACATTGACTTCTCAATTAAATGCAGCTTGGCGGACTACTGCCCTCATTCAAATTCAGTTCTCATGTTCAGTGGTAGGAAATGTGTGTTAGGAATTGGTGAGAGAAGAAAACTATGAAGAAACTAGTGTAGAGCAAATCCTGTAGTTCTGATACAATAAAGTATACGTTTGGTATCTAAAGCTATAAAGCAGTTCTGTTCAGTGGAGAAATACACACCACTCACACTTGGAGGTAGAATTAGATATCCACTGATAATTTTGTAGCAAAGCCTATTGGGTTGTGAGGTTTAAGCAGTTTGTTTTGAGTGTTAGGTTGTGGTCAAGCAAGCATAAAATGGTTTTTGCTTCTAGGGTAATTTACACATCTTGTATGCTTTCACAGGACACCTACATCATGGTTGTGTAGTGTTTTCTTGTGGGAATTGCAATATTTGGTATTGGCAATATAAAAAGTGCTTATATTTGTTGACCTAGCCTAATCTTAGCCCACTGCACTTTGTACAGTGTTTTTTTTTCTGAGAGTACATTCCGTATGTGAATTCAGGTTTTGGGTCTGGTAAGGGCACCAGTAGTTGGGTGAAATGAGGAACACCTTTCTACAAGAAACAGGAAAGTGTGTCTGAAACTATTCAAATTCCACCCACTTGCAACCTTGTAGCCTTTTGGCTAGCAAAGGTGATATATCACTGAATTATTAAGAAGTGAAAAAGAGATCATGTTGTGAATTCCTGGACAGTATATAAATTGTTGCATGAAGCCTTCTGAGTTCTGGGGTAGGTGTGAGATACTCAATAACTTACATGATGTGCAACGATAATCTCCTGACCACCTCAACAGGCTTAGCCTAGGTGATGCCAGAACATTTCATTGACATGGGAGCTAACACTAGACAGGATGATTTGGTGCCCTGGATCAGCATCATCGACACTCGTCCTTTCTAGAATGTCTTCTTCTTCTTGTTCATGGCAGTTAAGTTCTTCTAGAATGTATTGCTGACTGTCTTTTTTATATCAAAGATAAGAACTCTTTTTTTCTCACTAATTAAAAAAATGATGATAAGCATTTATTGTTTGATTTGTCAGAACAGAACAAACTTGCTTAGCAGCTGCACAAGTGTGTAGTGAAGTTTTTAAATTGTCGCCAGTTAAGTCTGTTTATTTATTTATAATAAAAGCCTAACATATGCCGTTTTCTAAAAGTGATAAATATGTATTAAACAAAAAATACAAGCATAAATAATTGAGTTAATTTCATGTTCCATGGATCGTTTTGCATGGTAAATCTTAATGATGTGGAATGACTCTTTTACAAGTACATCACATATTAGTTTGTAAATATGGTTACATGCTGAACATTTATAAGGTTTTTTTAAAGGATATCAAAAGATCATGTGGGTTGATGGAATTTAAGACAGAATTGTGAAAATTTGTTCCAGTTCAATACGTAATGTCCTTAGTGATATATGCAATGCGTTGCTGCCACAGGGAATTTTTTCAGACTGGTTAAAGTATGCAGTTAAACCATTTCATAAGAAAGATGACAAGACAGGCTTAAATAGTTATCACACAGTTTCCTTACCGACATCTTTTTCCAAAACATCTGAAAAAGTAATGTACTCAAGAATATCTGCACACAAATGAAAACAACATACTTAGCATATCACAGTTTCAATTCCAGGAGGGTTACTCAACTGAGAATGGTATTTATACATTCACTCATCAAATAGTAAAAGCCTAAAATAATATTATATTGCCAGTTTGGAATTTTTGTGACCTTTCCAAGGTGTTGGATTTGTGTAGGTCATGGTACTCTCATAGAAAAACTCAAGTTTTATGGAACTGATGGCTTTACACACAGCTGATTATCATTTAGGTACCTCTTAAAGGAGCCAGGAATTTTAACTGCACTGTCACAATCCATATATTTGCTAGTGAAATTAGTCATAAATAATCCATCACAATTTGAGAAAAGCAATTATGTCCATACCTACAACTCTAGAGGGAAAAATGACCTTTATTTAGAAGTCACTGGCCCAGTAACATAAAATGTCTGACAGATTGGGAAGCAAGTTTTAAATAATCTAATTTAAAATCATTTTTCCTGGACAACTTCTTCTGTTCCATTTATGAAATTGTTATTAAAAACTTGTACAAAAGGGGGGGGGGGGGGGGGGGGGGAGAGAGAGAGAGAGAGAGAGAGAGAGAGAGAGAGAGAGAGAGAGAGAGAGAGAGAGACCCCAAGATTGTGTTGCAAGTGTGACTGCCATTTCTATATGGACAATATTCTTAATTTTAAAGGAACTATGAGGTTCCTGGGCTTCACATTTCACTTAAAGCTTATCTGTTCATCACAGCATGAGACCTAGAAGCAAGGTCCCTAAAAGTACTATGATGTTGTTGTTGTTGTGATCTTCAGTCCTGAGACTGGTTTGATGCAGCTCTCCATGCTACCCTATCCTGTGCAAGCTCCTCCATCTCCCAGTACTTACTGCGACCTACATCCTTCTGAATCTGCTTAGTGTATTCATCTCTTGGTCTCCCTCTACGATTTTTACCCTCCACTCTGCCCTCCAGTACTAAATTGGTGATCCCTTGATGCCTCAGAACATGTCCTGCCAACCGATCCCTTCTTCTGGTCAAGTTGTGCCACAAACTCCTCTTCTCCCCATTTCTATTCAATACCTCCTCATTAGTTATGTGGTCCTCCCACCTAATCTTCAGCATTCTTCTGTAGCACCACATTTCGAAAGCTTCTATTCTCTTCTTGTCTAACTATTTATCGTCCATGTTTCACTTCCATACATGGCTACACTCCTTACAAATACTTTCAGAAATGACTTCCTGACACTTAAATCTATACTTGATGTTAACAAATTTCTCTTCTTCAGTAACGCTTTCCTCACCATTGCCAGTCTACATTTTATATCCTTTCTACTTCGACCATCATCAGTTATTTTGCTCCCCATATAGCAAAACTCCTTTACTACTTTAAGTATCTCATTTCCTAATTTAATCCCCTCAGCATATTTTGAAATATTTTAGCACCAGTTCATGGGGAGCAGACAACACTCTTTCAAGCCTCTGAAATTGGGGTGAACTGTCGCTTTGAAGAGCCTATAAAAAATAGCCATACTACAGACACCTGACCACCATACCATTGCTTGCACACCCATCTATTTTCAGAATTAGAAAGAAAAAAGAAATACATAGACATTTGTAAAGGCCAAAAATGTCTGCTTGTGTCTGTGTATGTGCGGATGGATATGCGTGCGTGTGTGCGCTCGAGTGTATACCTGTCCTTTTTTCCCCCTAAGGTAAGTCTTTCCGCTACCGGGATTGGAATGACTCCTTACCCTCTCCCTTAAAACCCACATCCTTTCGTCTTTCCACCTCCTTCCCTCTTTCCTGATGAAGCAACCGTTTGTTGCGAAAGCTTGAATTTTTGTATACGGCCAAACTTTCAGGAAACATTCCTCACACACAAATAAAGAAAAGATATTATGTGGACATGTGTCCGGAAACGCTTAATTTCCATGTTAGAGCTCATTTTAGTTTCGTCAGTATGTACTGTACTTCCTCGATTCACCGCCAGTTGGCCCAATTGAAGGAAGGTAATGATGACTTCGGTGCTTGTGTTGACATGCGACTCATTGCTCTACAGTACTAGCATCAAGCACATCAGTACGTAGCATCAACAGGTTAGTGTTCATCACGAACGTGGTTTTGCAGTCAGTGCAATGTTTACTAATGCGGATTTTGCAGATGCCCATTTGATGTATGGATTAGCACGGGCCAATAGCCGTGGTGCGGTATGTTTGCATCGAGACAGATTTCCAGAACGAAGGTGTCCCGACAGGAAGACGTTTGAAGCAATTGATCGGTGTCTTAGGGAGCCTGGAACATTCCAGCCTATGACTCGCGACTGAGGAAGACCTAGAACGACGAGGACACCTGCAATGGACGAGGCAATTCTTCGTGCAGTTGACGATAACCCTAATGTCAGCATCAGAGAAATTGCTGCTGTACAAGGTAACATTGACCACGTCACTGTATGGAGAGTGCTACGGGAGAACCAGTTGTTTCCGTACCATGTACAGCGTGTGCAGGCACTATCAGCAGCTGATTGGCCTCCACGGGTACACTTCTGCGAATGGTTCATCCAACAATGTGTCAATCCTCATTTCAGTGCAAATGTTCTCTTTATGGATGAGGCTTCATTCCAACGTGATCAAATTATAAATTTTCACAATCAACATGTGCGGGCTGATGAGAATCCGCATGCAATTGTGCAATCACGTCATCAACACAGATTTTCTGTGAACGTTTGGGCAGGCATTGTTGGTGATGTCTTGACTGGGCCCCATGTTCTTCCACCTACGCTCAATGGAGCACGTTATCATGATTTCATATGGGATACTCTACCTGTGCTGCCAGAACATGTGCCTTACAAGTACGACACAACATGTAATTCATGCACGATGGAGCTCCTGCACATTTCAGTTGAAGTGTTCGTATGCTTCTCAACAACAGATTCGGTGACCGATGGATTGGTAGAGGCGGGCCAATTCCGTGGCCTCCACGCTCTCCTGACCTCAACCCTCTTCACTTTCATTTATGGGGGCATTTGAAAGCTCTTGTCTACGCAACCCCGGTACCAAATGTAGATACTGTTCGTGCTCGTATTGTGGATGGCTGTGATACAATACGCCATTCTCCAGGGCTGCATCAGGGATTCCATGTGACGGAGGGTGGATTCATGTATCCTCGCTAACGGAGGACATTTTGAACATTTCCTGTAACAAGGTATGTTCTGTTGCTGTGTGTTTCCATTCCATGATTAATGTGATTTGAAGAGAAGTAATAAAATGAGCACTAACGTGGAAAGTAAGCGTTTCCGGACACATGTCCACATAAGATATTTTCTTTCTTTGTGTGTGAGGAATGTTTCCTGAAAGTTTGGCCGTACCTTTTTGTAACACCCTGTGTGTGTCTTGTAAATCACCCGCAGCTCACCTCATGCAAGATTGTCACACAGTACATAGTATGGAAAACAATTGCTCATTCCTCCATACAGTGAAAAAGGGATACTTTTTGGATATTTATGAAGACTGAGAAATGTACACGTACCGAAAAAAGGTCCAAGGAAAAGACACCCAAAGAGCAATGCACATTAAGAAACAACAGTTTCTTAGGTAACTGCTGCCCCGTTTTTGACAACTTCCTTTAAAGCTTTCCACAATTTCAAAGCTATGCCTAGACGTTTATGTATATATATTAGCAGTTGACAATGTGTCCAAGCTCCATTATACCCTTCAGCAGTTCTCAGTGTTTTAAATTTTGCTCATTAGAGGACTTAATCTCGGGCTCAACTTGAACATCCATCCACTGTACTTATTTTACACTTATATTAAATTGAAATAATTTACTTTTGGTATTTTGTTTGGAAAACATGCAATTTGAAATTTTGAAACACATGAGAGAATAATTGTTCTGAAGCTAAAGCATTGTAATAGTTTTGATGTTTCAGGTTGTATAGTTTTATCATTATGACCTCAGTGGGTGCAAGCTATTTAAATCTACTTGACTTTCAGTGTTTTTGTCATTAACATTGCTTCTCTACAGCATAACATAAGTTATTTAATCTTTCAGCACTTGTACTATACATATATAAGCTTTGTGTCCCATTTGCTACTACATAAAGTGTATATACATCCATATTATGCATTAACAATGGCAGATTCAGGTGTGCTTGATAATGGACTAGTATAAAGGCTGAAACACTTCATGTGAAATTAATAAAGTTCTAATTAAGCAGCTGAAGTGGCTTTTCATTAAATGAACAATAGTTGTGCAATCAGCACATGTAGGAGCTAATAATTTTTCAGTAATAGTAAGCGAGCAATGAGGCTCAATGGAATCCATCCAGAAGGAACTGCATTTAAAAATGTTGAGGTTGATTTTAAAATTCTACACTGAGATTTGGCAGATCTCCATCCTGGCTGCTACAGAGATGCAGAATTACCTTTAAATTTGATAAACAATAAGAAGGAACATGCTCCAGATATAACTTACATCATTGTTTGCTAGCCTTTTAGGTAGACATCGTGGTTTTAATATAGTGTACACTGATAGTTATAAGCAAGGGGGCTCCCGTTGCTGTTGTGTTTCCCGGTCATGTCCTCAGGATTTTCCTTCCCACTGAATACATTATATTTAGTGCAGATGAAATGTCTCCAAAGCAAAAAAGTCACATCTGCTTCAATTCCCATAGTACCCTGTAGATATTGCAGCAAATGTTCCCAATAGAGAAAATTACAGACAGAATGGCCCTCTCCTTGTTCAGCAGCAAGGGAGGTATGTGCCATTCTGCTGAGTACCATGGGATGTGGGAATCTGGTGAAATGAGCATGAGACCAAGGAGTCCCACCGTGAGTTGGAGAGCCATACAGCTGTGTGAGTAGGAGTGACTGGCAGTAAGGTGCATTAAGCTGTGGCTGGTGAAAAGCAGTGGTCTACTTCATACAAGTCATTCCAGTGGGGTGTTAAGTGGAGTCCTGCCCTCTATTTTAGCTGACGTTTAGAGAAATGTGGTAAATCTTTTAAAATTGTGTGTAACATCTGAACTCTAGTCTAAGCTTTCAGGCTGGAACTGTTAATGTGTATGTGGCTGAGCTCTTTGTAGTCCAGTGATCATCCAACTGTATGATGTACTATTTTAATTCTTTCACTGTGGTGATACCACTACTGATGAATGCCATATTAGAGCAGTATACAAATGGGTTCAGAAAACATATTAAGGAATTGAAACTGTTAGCAAGGAAAAGACTCCTGTTTTTGTCTCTTCTCTGAAGGCATTAACAGAAAAATCTTTCCTGTGTGGACATTTCAGAGATATTTTGTTTCATCTTGAAAATGCCAAAGACACTACAAGGGAGCTCATTGTCATTGGATAATTTAACTGATGATTAGATTATGTTAGGAATCAATAGAATAGCACATGGTTTGAATTCTTGTGAGAAAATTGTGTGAATGTTAATTTTAATCCTTCCCGTCTTCTTTTCAATTTTCATTATTGCCTCTTCTCATGGAGCACACCTTGTATGGCCTGCTATCAACATCATAGTGACTGACTTTCTATACCATTGCTCGTCATACAGACGAGTGATTGTTAATGTATCAGTTGCAAGCAGTGTGGCCGTTTGGAGTTTACCTTAAGCAGACATGTCCGATTATTCTATAAGAATCTCTTCCCACATCAAACCCATTAATTATCAGTTATACTTGCACCTTGATAGCTGCCCCCAATTCCACAATAAAAAGTCTCTCCTACACAATCTGGCCTCAATTGTATAGTGCATTTGCAGCAATAAACAACTCTTTGCACAGTATGCCGAAGGGCATACTAAAGCTTTCACAGACAAGTATTATCGCCCATCCCCTCTCCAAAAATAGTTCACAAGCAGATTTACACTGAGGTGACAAAAGTCGTGAGATAGTGATATGCATATAAACAGATGGCGGTAGTATTGTATACTCAAGGTATAAAAGGGAAGTGAATTGGTGGAGCTATCATTTGTACTCAGATGGTTCATGGGAAAAGATTTCTGACATGAGTATGGCTGCATGACAGGAATTAAGACTTGGAATGCAGAATGGTGGTTTGAGCAAAATGCATGGGCCATTCCATTTTGGAAATCATTAAGGAATTTGATATTCTGAGGGCCCCAGTGTAAAGAGTGTGCTGAGAAATTTCAATCATTACATCTCACCATGGACAAAGCAGTAGCCAACGGCCTTCACTTACATGTTCGAGATCAGTGCTGTTTGTGTAGAGTTGTTAGGGCTAACAGACAAGCAGTTCTGCATGGAATAATGGTAGAAGTCAATGTGGGATTTATGATGAACATATCCTTTTGAACAATGTGCAGGTGCTGCAGTGCCTCTCCTGGGCTAGGAACCATATTGGTTGGACCCTAGATGACTGGAAACCTATGGCCTGGTCAGATGTCCCAGTTTCAGTTGGTAAGAGCTGATGGTAGGTTTTGAGTGTGGAGCAGACCACATGAAGCCATGGACCTAAGTTGTCAACAAGGCACTGTGCAAATTGGTGGTGGCTCTTCAAAGGTGTGGGCTGTGATGATTACATGGAATGGACTGGGTCCTCTGATCCAACTGAACCGATATTGACTGGGAATGTGTATTGTCATCTACCTGGAGGCAACTTGTAACCATTCATGGACTCCATGTTCCCAAATAACTACGTGCCACATTTCGGATCGACAGTTGTTCGCGACTGGTTTAGAGCATATTCTGGACAGTTTGAGTGAATGATTTGGCCACCCAGTTCGCCTGACATGAATCCCATCAGACATTTATAGGACATAATCAAGGGCTCAGTTCATGCACAAAATCTTGCACTGGCAACACTTTTGTAATAATGGATAACTGTAGAGACAGAGGGCTCAGTGTTCTGTAGGGGACTTACAATGGCTTGTTGAGTCCGTGCTAATCGAGTCTCAGCACAACACCAGGCAAAAGGAGGTCTGACATGATATTTGGAGGTATTCCATATCTTTTGTCATCTCAGCGAACCAGTTGCAAAGGAGCATCCCTCTCATCACCCAACAACACCCTATTTGACCACTTGCCCATATTCTTTGAAAGACCTTCACCTAATTATCATCATAACTGGAGATAGAGAACAATCCTTCCTGTACCTTCCAAAGTGGTATTCCAGATCCCACCCAATCCCTAAAATATCTCAGTGTATTCTAAGGACACACCTACTCTCAACCTCTTGCTGCCTGAGTAATACCCATGATGGACACCCAGGTGCAAGACCTGTCCAATGTAGCCATCCTGCACTTTCCATGGCAAGCATATCCTATCCTATCCTAACAGAGGTGTGGCCACTTGTGAAAGCAGTCATATCATTTACCAGCTATGCTGTAACTGCAGCATACCATTTATGTGAGTATGGCCGCCAATCTTCTGTCCACCTGAGTGAGTGGCCACTGCCAAACTATGGCCAAGAGTAGTATTGGTGTCCCCGTGACTTAACATACTTCTGAGCATATTGTTGTTGTTGATTTCAGTGGCTGCTTCATGATCCTACCATTTGGATTCACCCCCCCCCCCCCCTCCCACCAAATCCTTCCTCCTTTCCAGCCGTCAACTTCTCCAAATTAACCTATATAGAAATTTTCCTTGCAACACATCATTTGATTCCATGATCCTCCTGGCCTAAGTGTCTGCTAGCACCTTTCCCACATCCACATCCACCTCTGCACCCCACTCCTCAGTTCATTCATTGTACATTCTCATCCTTCTCTATGCAGTTGCCCTCTTCCCCCATTCTATATCAAATTCCAGTCCACTACTCCATGTCTTCGTGCAATGTCCATGACTCCTACTTCATACACCACAGTGATCTCAGCAATGCCACTTTCCTACCCTGTGCACTTGCTGCCCATCTATCTTAGCTCTACTTCCAATTCTTCTTTCTGCTCCCTGTCTGCTTTCTTCCTCTTCCCATACCTGCTAATACAATCTTTCACTCAAGTCAAGCTGGCTATTGATAAAATGTTGTCAGCCAGGACACTGTAGCTCAGCAGACGTGTGTGTGTGTGTGTGTGTGTGTGTGTGTGTGTGTGTGTGTGTGTGTGTGTACTCTGTTAACTGTGAAGAATGATTTCTCCAAATGCTCAGTAGTGTTCTTAGGCTTATTTATGAATCTATTGATGATTTAGTGAGACACAAAAGTGAGCTGTTACCTTCATTCCTGCCTTACTTCTGTTCCACCAGGGACTTTTCGTTATTATATTTCTGTCTATATGTTTCCTGACGCAGACACATCCAACATGATTATACTAAACTACACACTTTGCCCGAAGTGAAGTGGTGCAGTGGTATCACTTTTGACTCATATTTGTGAGGATGATGATTCAGATCCCTTTTCGGCCATCTGTAGTTATATTTTCTGTGGTTTTCTTAAACTGCTCAAGGCAAAGGCTGGGATGGTGTTTTTCAAAGGGCACAGCTGATGTCCTTCCCTGGCCTTAACTTGTATTCCATATTTGATGACCTTGTTATTGATGTGACACTAATTTGTACTCTTCATTTCTTTTTACATTCTTTGGAAAATTGCACTTTGATTTGTACATTATTGTTATTTTTGTGGCAGGTGAGGATCTTATTATCAATCCTAAGGATTTTCCAGGCATTAAACAAGGAAGTGTAGTTGAAATATATCTTCCTGAAGATGAGTTCAGCCGCCTGTTGTTGCAGGTTACTTCATTCAAGGAAGACATGCAAAGCAAAGGTAAGTAAAAAAAATAAAAAATGCAAATGCGGTTTTTCTGACATTGTTTATGCAGTTACCTTGGGTATAAACTGTTTGTATGGTCCCAGTTTAGCCTCATGCTGTTCACACACTGTTCGGATATTGAGATTATCAGTAATACCTACAGCCTATGCGCATAATGCATACATCATTTTTGTATTATCGCTTTTTTTGGTTTTTCCATCTGTTGATTGATTCATTCACCCTAGATTGAAACATATAACAGCAGAAATAAAGAGCAAGTGTTAATATTTAGGTAAAGGCATGTATTTACTTTTGTGGAAAATGCAACAGTAAAGAGGACCACACTAATAAACATGCACAAAATATGTCAGCTAGGTAACTTAATTATTGTAGTAAAACATGAGAATAATTTGTTACACACTCATGGCAGTGCACCATTGCTTAAAACTCTAAAACAGCAGTGGAAAACAGTACACATGAAGTCTCTGTCTGCCGGATTTGAAGAGATTGTGAACTCAGTGTATTAAGTTTGCCACAAATCATATTGTTTTATAGAGCTGTCATCTTTTCTCAGTCCATTCTGGTCTCCACTTTCCGTGTGTCTTCTGTTAACATTCAATGTTGATAGTTTAGGTGAGATTCAAAACCCTCAAAAGAATCCAATTCTGGAATCCAAAACAGCTACATCCTAAGAGTGCCTGTCACTTCACATGCAGTGAACAGCATTTTGTACATTCTTGGGGAGTTGCACTGTTAGCACTTCTTTGGTTATCATTTAGAGTCTGGTTGATGTTTATAATGCAGTGTTTCATTTGAGGAGATATTGGTGTTAAAAATTCTAAGAGTATTCCTCATATTGTTCCAATAGATTTGACAGACTTATATTGACACTGTTTATTTCTCTGTGTAAACATTGCTGGGGCACTCCTTGACATAGTCTTCACAATAGCACATGCTGTCCAGAAAAATTTTCTAACCATTAAAGCTGATAAGCCATTTACAATTTTTCCAGGTTGTAATACATTGATGTATAAGGATGATCTTACGAAGGTTCCAAGAATTTGCGACTTAGAAGGGATATGTGGATGTTGGCTTGCCATATGTCTTGACATTAGTGTACAAATTTACATTTAATCCTGTACTTAAACAAAATAAAATAACATTATTAGTTGTATGAGTCAGTTGAAATTTTTTAATATTCCTTCTTCAGTGATATTTTTTGAGTGTAGATGCTCATTTCTTGATTTATGGGCTCTATTCAGTGTGTATATTTCAGAAAGGTCCGCCCCTCGTGGTCTCGCGGTAGCGTTCTCGCTTCCGAGCACGGGGGTCCTGGGTTCGATTCCCGGCGGGGTCAGGAATTTTTCCCTGCCTCGAGATGACTGGGTGTTGTGTCGTCTTCATCAATCATCAATTCATTCCCATTACGGTCGGAGGAAGGCAACGGCAAACCACCTCCATTAGGACCTTGCCTAGTAAGGCGGTGCGGGTCTCCCGCATCGTTCCCCTACGCTCTGTAAAGAAGCACGGGACTTCATTTACATTACATTATTTCAGAAAGGAGCAGAAAGAGAGAGAGAGAGAGAGAGAGAGAGAGAGAGAGAGAGAGAGATGAGAGAGAGAGAGAGAGAGAGAGACGAGAGAGAGAGAGAGAGAGAGAGAATAGGGTTGGAAACAGTCAAATGAAAACAGTCGATTCAGTCAGTTGTTGGAGAACAATCGACTCATTCAGTTGTAGTTTTATGTATCTGTTGAATTATTCATTCATTCTTTAGAGTGAAACCAGTCTTTGGGAGCAACTGAATGGAAACAGCTGACACAATCTGGCAGTGTTTTGAGTACTGACTGAGTTATTCATTCTTTCTTTTCAAGTGAAACCAGTCTTTAGTTCTTCCTGTTGGTTGAAATATGTATTCATTCAGCTGAAACCACTGTTTAGTTGATTGAAATTATCCAGTTATCCCTCTTGAGCGAAACCAGTCTGTAGTGTTTTCACTAGGTGAAGTAAAAACAGTGGTATACAATACAAATTAGGGCTACATATAGTCCTAGAAGGTAGCTGCAATCCCAGGTATACATGAAGACATCTCAGTGGTTATGCTAAAGTTAAAATACGTAGTATAAATACTCATTTAATTATGTACTGGAAGACTAATTCTTATTTCATCATTAAAACTGATATATAAACTGCTGTGCATTAAATTGTTCCAGGTGCAATTAACATCATGTAACGAATAAAGCTTCATTGGTAGTGCAAAGTTGCAGGCATGAAAGTTCTATTAAGGGTATGTGAAGAAGAAAGGGTACATGGCAGATTTCTGTGACTGTTTGCATTCCATTTTACTGAAAAGATGTGATGATGCCCATTAATTAATTATATAAAGAAACCTATCTATGTAGCTAGCCTCTGAGTGTCCCTGGCTCACTTCATGTCAGGGTCGTGCTGTTTGCCAGGGCCAGCTGGTGTGAGAAAGTGGTGTGGTGGCCGGTAGCTACTAGTGCCGGTCCCAGCAGTATCCTCCACTTGTGCCGACCACCATTCCACCTCATTGCACTGGCTACAATGCTTGCTGTGGCAACAGCAGGAGGAGGCTGTAGTGGTGGGTAGTGCCACACGTGTGCCCCCAATTGTCACCCGCCCCCCCCTCACTCACACACACACACACACACACACACACACACACACAGAGAGAGAAAAGGGTGCGGGGAAAAGCGAAATCACCAAACCCAGAGACTGAGTGAAAACATTCATATAGCAGCTGCAGTTGATAGAGACTTATGCCAGTCAATTGTCTCACATTGAATGAAACCACTCAAACTTGGTCAGTGAGTGAAAACATTCATGTAACGGCCACAGCCAGTGGAGACTTGATTCAATCAGTTGTCTTGTATTGAGTGAAACCACATAAACTCAGTGAGTGAGTGAAAACATGCATATAGTTGACATGGCCACAGAGACTAGTTTCATTTGGTTGTTTCATTTAACTGAAAAAACCAACTGAGAAAAAAAATGACTGATCAGTTGGTGGTTGAAAACAGTCTGTTGCCCTATCAGAGATCAAAGAGAGAGAGATAGAGAGAGAGAGAGAGCACTATATTAAGTAACCTGGGTCATTTACATGTGCAGATTGGGAGAAGTGCCAGAAAAAGTTATATCTTGAGATGGTGAACCAAAACTGTAAATCGTATTACTTTGTTGGTGCACATCATCTGTTGCACACAGTTTTGTACACTTATAGCCGTCTGAAGTGAATAAAGTACCACTCAGTACCTGTAATAAATGTGGAATTTGAGTAGACTCTTAGAGGAATCCTTGCTTCAAACTAATTTGTCAGTAAACAAAAGCTATTAACTTACATGAAGCATGGTCTGTTATTGCTCTTCTCTTCTATTTGACACATTAACTTTCACATTTAACTGTATTTAATCTGTAGCACAAGATGATGGCTTCAGTGAAAAGATGCAATATCAAACAAATGCACCCATTTCTTTCAGTGAACAAGAAAGAGCTTACTGAAGCACTCTTTCTATTTATGCAAAAACTGAGTACATCACTGTAGGCATAGATATTTGTTGAATGAGAACAGTGTGATGTGGTTACTAATATGTCAACAGAAAAGAGAAAAAATGTCGTTATGAATTATGCAAATCTAAACAGAATGCTTTCTGACCACACTGTGCCTTTGTGGCATTACAATCTGGCATTGGCTGTAGCAGATTTGAGTCCAATAGAATTTAATGCTGACACTGGCCCGCTCTGTCCATAAAGAGAATCAATCATGGCAAAGTTGTTCCACCTGGTGTGCAGGATATGTTAGGCAGATGACCTGCCATCAGACTTTAAGAAGAATTTAATAATCCCAGTGCCAAGCAGAGCAGGTACTGATTGTTCTGAGTATTATCAAACCTACAGGTTAGTAAATAATGCTGTAAAATACTAACACAATATAATCTACAGAAGGAATGAATGGCTTATTGAAGATGACCTGTGGAAAGATCAGTAGGGGTTCCGAAGATCATCTTAGAAGATGCATTTAAAAAAGTGGAACCTTCATTTATAGCATTTGTAGATTTAAGAAAAGTTTTTACCAATGAAATGGGATGGATTGCTACTTACCACATAGTGGAGCTGTTGAGCTGCTGACAGGCACATTTTAAGTATGTTTAAAAGTAGACCAAGCTATGAAGCTATCAGAAAAATTCTTTCCTCAGATATAGAAAAACACTAGCCCCCCCCCCCCCCCCACACACACAATCTACTTTTAAATGTATGTTAAATGCGACTGTCTGCCACTAAGTGGCTTTTCTGTGTTGAATAGCAATCTTTCCAGTTTTACTGTTGTTGTCTCATCCCAGCTTTTCCATTTCTTTTTCTTTCTTTCTTTCTTCTTCTTCTTCTTCTTCTTCTTCTTCTGTCTCTCTCTCTCTTTTTGATGGTGTTGACTGAACTACACTCTTGAAAATTGTGAATGTAGCAGGGTTAAAATACAGGGAGTGAAAAGTTATCTACAAATTATACAAAAACAAAACTGCAGTTCTAAGACTTGAAGCATGTGGAAGGGAGGCAGTAGTGTACAGGGCAGTGAGGCAGGTTTTAGCCTATGCTCAGTGTTATTAAATCTGTACATTTAGCATAATTAACATTTGGTTAGAAGAAATTGAAAACATTGATATACTGATGACATTGTAATTTTGTCGCGAGAGGGCAAAGAACGTGGACGACCAGTTGAACAGGAAGGTAAGTGGACTGGGTGGGTAGTATGTTGAAATGGGATACTAAGTGGAACATGAATAAAAGTATAACAAGGGCAAACACATGCTCTCTAATTACATCTGGCAATCCTGAGGGAATTAGATTAGGAAAGATATACTAAAGGTTTAGACAAGTTTTACTATTTGGGCAACAAAATACGTAAATGATGGTGGTAAAGGAGAAGAGGATATAAAATGCAGATTGGGAATATTGAGAAAAGCTTGCTTGAAGAAGCTAGATGTGTTACCATCAAATATAAATTTGTGTGTCAGGCACTCTTTTCCTCAAACTATTTTTCTGGATTTTAGTCCTGATATGGAACTGAAATGTGGATGATAAGCAATACAGACTACAAGAGAACAGAAACTATGGAAATGTGATGTGCTTATAGTGTAAATTATGTGAACAGATCAGATGAATTTGATTTTTAAAAAAAATACATGGCAGATAGTTCAGCATTATTATGTATATGGAATATGTGTACATGGTTGGCAGTAGGACAGTGTCCTCTTAAACGAAACACTGTGCACTGATGCAGCTGTGAATAAATGCATGTAATATGTAATAGCGATCCAGTTGAAAATGTTCTTTCTAAGATTCTCAGTGTAATATTTTGCCCTTTGCATCTGATTAATTTTACAAGAGTTGCTGGGTGATCTCAAACATCTAAGAGGATGATAAGTCCTTAATGACAAATTTGTTCAATTTTCAGGATATGAAGAAAGTGAAAGAAATATGCTCTAAAATTATCATCATATAATTTGGCATAACTTTTTTATTTTTACTAGTTTTCCAAAATGCATATTATGGAACATTGTTGGAAGGTACTGACTTTTTAAATTATTTTTTTCCTCAGATACGATAAGTGTTGAACAGAGTATTGCCACTGCATTTCAACTGCGAACATATGCTGACGTGTGTGTGAACATAGTAAACCCTGCAGATGTAGCTTTGGATTCTGTTGAGCTGACATTCAAAGACCAGTATTTGGGGCGAAGCGAAATGTGGAGACTAAAGAACAGTCTGGTAAGGAAAAAGAAAGAAATAAGACTTTAAATTATGCTTCCTGTGGGATACTTTCTATACATTTTTTCTTTGTCATTGTCCATGGAGTAATGCTTAAAGTAGAGGAAACAAGCTCCAAACACTTCCCATTAGTTTTCCAGGAAAAGAAATAATTAGCTTCATCTCCTACACGTCAATAAGCAAAATGGGAGATGTGTTTCGTGCTGTTTATCGTGCACCCATGTAGTTAAAATTGAAGTGTGCTAAACAGTGTTGAAGTGTTTTTTGTAACTGAAACTTTTCCCATAAAAGTGTTATGGGTGATGTAATGAGTGAAAACTGTTTCATAAATACTTTTTTCACAAAACACTTATAGAGTAACATATTAATTATACAATTTTAATTTCGCTATGACTGCCATTACAGTGTTTCTGAATGTATTATGTTTGTTGTTTTGCCATATCTATTGACTGAGAACTGGGGAGTTGAGAGGCAAAGAAAAAATATGTGTTACAATGAGAAGTGTATTACATTAACTTTATAACTTTTTTTCTACTATATTTTCTAGGTGGATACATGTGTGTATGTGAACAAGAAAATTGAGTTCTGTGGTGGTACAATTCGATGCCAGGTCTATGAAATGTGGTCAATGGGTGACAGAGTAGCTTGCGGTGTGATTACAAATGATACTAAAGTAAGTTTCATCAAGACATTTAAAACGTTATATTATAATAAGGTAGTTTTATGAAATGTAGCAACATAAACTGAATGGAGTGGAATGTAAGTGATGTCTGTTATGCACCTATTTCAGTAATTTGTCATCAATACTTACAAAGTTTTTGAAGCAAATTCCTAATCTGTAAAAGATGACCATGACACCATCTGATGTAACCAAAAGCCTTAGAGAAAACCTCTGTTCGCTAGTGCATAAATTCCCCATTCATACTGTAATTATCACTGGAGGCTTTAACTATTAAACAAGTAATTGGGAAAATTACGGTTTTGTTAGTGGTCAGTGTGACAAGACATTGTGCGAAGCATTACTAAATGTATTCTCTGGAAACTGCTTAGAACAGAAAGTTTGGAATCCCACTTGTGTTGAAAAAATATTAGGTCTAATGGCAGCAAATTAACCTGAGATGTTGAGGTTGTCAACATCAAAACTGGTATCAGTGACAATGAGGCAGCTGTGGCAGCAATGATTTATGAAGTACATAGGGCAACTAAAATTAGTAGGAAGTAGTGTTGAGTAGACTAGATAAAAGAGCAGTAGCGTCATATCTCAGTGAGGAAATCAAAACTCTCAGCACATGACAGGAGCATGTGGAGGAACTATAGGCCAAGTTTAAAAGAATAGTTGACTGTGCTCTGTCTAGATATGTACCCAGCAGAACAGTTGATAATGGAAGGGACCCTTCATAGTATAGAGTCACTGTAAAGAAACTTCTAAAGAAACAGATACTACTGTATAACAGGTGTAAACCAAACATACCGAAGCATAGGACTATGAATAGAGAGATGCTAAATTAAATGCATTTGTCTGTCAAGATAGAAATATGTGAAGCCTTCAGAGACTACCACAGCAGAATGTTGTCAAATGATCTTTCACAAATCCTGAAGAAATTGTGGTCATATGTAAAGGCTCTTAGTGGCATGAAATATAGCAGCCACCACTCATGAATCAGACAGGAACTGAAATTCAATTCTTGTACCGCTGAAAAGGTGCATGAGGTAGATATTAGTGTCAGTGGCATTGAGAAACAGCTGAAGTTGTTAAAACTGAACATAGCTCCTGGCCCCAGTAGTCTCTCTATCAGATTCTGTTCTGAATCTGTGGCTGAGTTAGACTCTCTTTTAACTTACGTGTATGATTGTATATGCCGAAAACAAAAAACTGTATCCAGTAGTAGGAAGAAAGTGCACGTCACACTCGTTTACAAGAAAGACAGTATGAGTGATGCAAAAAAACTGTTGTCCAACATCCTTGACATTGATTTGTCATAGAATCTTAGAACATATCCTGAGCTTAAGCATAATGAGGTAACTTGAACAGAATGACCTCCTTCCTGTAAACCGAAAGGGATTCCATAAACATCAATCATGTGAAACCGAACTCACACTTCTCTCATGTGACGTACTGAAAGCTTTGAGCAAGGCAGTTAGGTAGATGCTGTATTTCTTGATTTCTGAAAAGCATTTGACTCAGTGCCACATCTACGTTCATTATCAAAAGTATGATTGTACAGGGTATCAAGTGATATTGGTGACTTTGTTGAGAATATTTTGATAGGGAGGACACAAGAAGTTATCTGGGATGCAGAGTCATGGACGGATGGAGAAGTAACTTACGGTGTGTCCTAGGGATGTGTATTGGGACCCCTGCTGTTCATGTTGTATACTAATGACCTTGCAGACAATATTAATAGTAACCTAAGACATTTTTCAGATGATGCGTTTATCCATAATGAAGCACTATATGAAAGAAGATGCTACAAAATTTATTGTAGCTAATCAAATTCTGCAAAACCTGTGTGTGTGTGTGGGGGGGGGGGGGGGGGGGGGGGGGGAGACCAAGTCCACATGTTTGTGCGTTTACTAAAGTGGCTGCAGCTCCTGTGTCTACTTGCATTTTTTGCGGTTTTAAAATATATGCATATCAATAAACAAATTTGTTAGTAAAGACAGTCTTCATAGAGATAACAGTTTATGTCCATTGCCACTACTGTGTTTGCCACACTTGAAGAGGAGTTACACACCAATGCATTATGAACACTTATTGCAAATGGCCCAATGCTTAGGCAATATGGGCAAGATGGAAGGGGGCACATGGTCACTGTTGTGACGTGACCGTTGCTGCTGTGGTCAGAGCTGACACTGCCCCGTGCGATGCTGAGTTGATGGTTGTACTGTGGCAAAGGCTTCCCGGTCATCATGAATACTTGCAGTGTGCCTAACAGGAGTTGATTGCTTTGTAAAATTGGTTTAGGTGTTTCTGATTATGGTAAAATTCTGCATGCGTCACAGTGATGTGTTCTGTCACAGTAATAGGTTGAGAGCGGTTTGCACATTTAATCAAAAGATAAGCTGGTTGGTTCTTGCAAAGACACAAGTTGGCGCAACAAGTGATAAATGAGCAGTGAAACCCAGGAAAGAAAGCCCTACACTGGTTTGCATAGCTCACACAAAAAGCCTGGAAATGTTGACATAACCGTGTCTCGTGAGACTCCCAATCTTCAGCCGATTCATCTTATGCCAGAAAGGGCAATGGTTGCACTGATGAAAGAGTAACCTGCCATGAACTTGTATATGCCACTTTATTGAGAGTGGTGGCGAGAGCCTGCTGTCGATCCGCGAAAGCAGACTGCTGGGCAATGATACGTGGAAGTATTTGTTTCAACAAGATGTTTGTCAGGTGACTTAGCACTGATACTAACACACACAGAAAACATATCCTATCTTCATCGCCAAGTTTGCTATAGCAAGAACAACCACGAGTTTTGGAACATAGTACTTTATCGAGCAACACCTAAGATACAATGAAGTACAGGTCATGCAAAGCACTGAACACATTGACTGGACAACAGTAATACAAGTTACAGAATAGGCCGAGCATTTGTTTCTTTGGCAGCTCACTAGGGCATGCCAGGGGTCCGGTCTATGTGGCCTCTATAAGGGCCCATGTGAACTGTATGGACACATGATCTCTGAAATTGCATGCATCATGAGTGTGAAAATACATCACATGTGTTGCAAGGATAACTCTGATCTGTGTTGTTCAGAGAAGCTGGTGTTGGAGGGAAGTATCCAGATAGCAAGGGGCTCTAGCATGTTGTGCTCAGTGGCTTTTTGTGCCCCTGGAAGGTTAACTCTGCTCATGGTCATGGTTTGGTGATGCCCATTCATTCTAGTGGAAAATTGATTGGTGGCCATGTCCACATAAAATGCTGTGCAGTGATTGCAGCACAGCTGGTTTGTGACATGGCTGCTTGTCCAGTTGACCCTGTCTCTGATGGGGTGGGATGGAACACCACTTTAAGAGGGGTTGGAAGGAGCTTGATAGGATGTCCACATTTCTGGGCATCATGACAGATAATCAAAGACCCGGTGAAGGGTATAGCTCAGTTGCTCCAGTCAGGGAGGAAATGAAATGATTGTTTGGCTGGGGAGACCCTGTCTGGTGTTGTTCGGCTACCTGGTGCAAGCTTTACTAATTGACACCTCAGCAACTTGCATTTCCATGAAGATGAGATACATACCTTAGGACAATACAAACACACAGTTGCCAAGTGAAGACAATCTCCGATTAAGCAGGGACTAAAATCTGGATCCCATTATCTAGATGATGAAAGAGAAATACTGAAGTCAGCCATATGAGGGCATTGAAATAATTCAGTGGTGACAAATGAAAATTTGTACAAACTGAGACTTGAACCCAGATTTCCCACAGTACGTGTGTGTTCGCTATAACCACTTTAGTCATCCAATCATGCTTCACATCCAGCCCAAATTCTCAACTTGTCACACACTACTTCTGTGTGCAGTGATGCTAACCACTAGGCCACAAGCTGTGGCCAAGTTTGGGATAATATTGGTGAGAGGTAGTGTTCGATAGCTGCAAGGCCATGTGCTTGAGGGATGTTAGTATATAGAGATGTAGCATCAACAGTGACAAGTAGGGGGCCTGGTGATTTGACCATTGCACATTCTCCTGTATGAAGGACATAGAAACTGGCAACCCCGGCACTGAAAAACAACCGAAAGAGCTAAAAACAAATAAGTCAATAGGTCTTGGTTCATCCCAGTTTGGTTTTACAGAAAATACTCTTTTGGATTAGCTTCTTATTTAGGTGTATTTATCGTGTCTACCTCAACCAGTTCCAAGAGCCAAGTTACCATACAACTAGGAAAAAAAAAGATAGGTGACTAGTATCTAAGAAGGGTCCTGCAGAATCACGGACCAATGCCCTTAACATCAATTGGTTGGAGAATTCTTGAATATATTCTATGTTTGAATGTAATAAATTTCCTTCAGAGAGAAAACCTTCTGTACACAAATCAGCACAGATTTAGAAAGAATTACATGTGTGAAACTCAGCTCACTTTTTTCTTGAATGATATCAAGTGAACCATGGATGAAATCAGATTCCGTATTTTTAGATTTCTGGAAAGCAGATCACACAGTACCACCCTGCAGACTATTAATAAAGGTCCAAGCAAAGGGAATAGTTTTTCAGATATGTAAGTGACTCAGACATTTTAAGTAATAGAATCAAATACTTTGTTGTGGATGGTAAATATTCGTCATAGACGATGGTATTGTCAGGAGTTTCGTAGGAAAATGTGATAGGACCAGTCTTGTACTATAAATATATAAACAATTTGACATGTAGTGGGGAGCAGCAATTTGTGGCTCTTTGCTAATGATTCTGCAATGTAGTGTTTAAGTGACTGTAGGAGGATGACTTGCAAGGAATTTCTACTTGGTGTGTGAATGGCAGCTTGCTCTAAATGTGGAAACGTGAGTTAATGCGGATGAGTATGGAAAACAATCCTGTAATGTTTGAATACAGTTTTAGTGGTATGCTGCTCAAAGCTTGACTCTCATATTCAAAAGTAAATATTTCTTCAAAGAACTTTTTAAAAACTTTTTTTTTTTCAAAATTATACTGTAGTAGCAGTTTCACTTTACTCAAAACTCCTCTTGGGCAAATTCATATTCATTTTTAATCCAAAATTTCTTTACATTTAGTCATTTAGTATTAACTAACTCAGTGAAAAATGAATTAACTGTCTCCCTCAAATCTTTAACAGTACTCGAAATTGGCACTACTACTGAATTCTTTTTCCAAAATCTGTTTTAATCATTGAGCAAGTTACTCTTACAAATATTGCTGATCCAAAATTTTACTCTTTCTTTCTTACTTTCTTTCAGAAAAATTTACTGCTGAACTTTATACACCAAGAAAAAAATTACATCATTAAATATATTGAAAATAAATTTCTGCCACCATCTGCAGCTCTGAAAAATATCATCATACATGAGAATGCAAAATCATTAAATACCCTGAAAATTATTCAGACATTATTCAGACCACCTTCTGCAGTTCTGAAACTCCTCCTATATACATTATATAAAAAGAGAAAACCATTTTAGAAAATTTCTCTATCTTCAGTAGCTCTGTAACATATTACGTACTACTATACACAGAGAATACACTCTCTGTAGATTAGACACAATTACTCATGCCAATTTCCCCCCCCCCCAAAAAAAAGGTAAATTACTGAAATTAGTAGAATACACTTAAGCCAACCACTCTGTGGCTTTCCAAACACCTCATATACCATTTCATTTACTCATTATGCAGGCAATCTTCTCTTGCCTTGAAAACAGTTCTTACAGTGTCTCTACATGTCACAGACTTCGGAAAATTAATCACATTACTGTATGCTTTACCATCTCCTTCCCATTCGTTTATCATACTGATTAATGTTTTAGTCATCTACTGGAACACTAGCTTTCTGAATGTGAAGTGTGGGGCTGTTAAGAGCTTATAAAGCGAGACTGGGAGGTTTCATATTTGATTATTGATATTCCCCACAAGGTAACTCAGTAAATTCTAAATTTGAATAAACTTGTCTCGTCTGTATCTTTCATTATTTATCCCTATTCTATATTATTTTCTCGACAATCATAAAAATCAAATATAAAACTTACAAGTCTCCTCTCCTGAACCTTTAGCAGCCTCAGCAGAGAAGTAAAGACCATAGCAAAAGTTCTGAGTGATGAAGAGGGAGGTTGACAACACGAAATGGAAAGGAAGTAATATTGCCAACAACTTGGGATGCCTGGTGTTTGTTAAACATCTGACATCGCAAAGAATGTGCATTCCCTGAGGCTTCTTAGTTACTGCTTTTAAATTGTTCCTTCAATATGTATTTCTTTAAATCAATAATGTTTCTTAAGCCCAACAATTTGTGTGACTTAACATATTCTAAACTGTAGGTGTTTGCATGAGGTTTGGCTATAATTCTAAAAGATCCCACATACTCATCAGTGAATTTTTTAGTCTTGGATGTCAGTTTCTTAGACTTTTCTTTAGTTTTCACAAGGACTAGGTCAACTATCTGAAAACTTGTTGGATTCGCCCTTGCATTGTGTCCTCTTTTCCTTTCCAAAGCCTTTTTCCTAATCTTGGCACATGCTACCTTCTTCTTGTGCTCCATAGCTACCTTCGTAAGAGTCAGAAATTCTACTAGGTCAAAGAGGAGATTATTAGGTCTAATTCCACCCATTAATTCTACTGATGCAAAACCCATGGCTTCATGTTTCATTTTGTTAATCACTTCTTCAAAATACTCCAAGTAATTAGCCCAAACAGAGTGCTTCTTATGACAGTATGTTCTACAGAGACGGTTAAGTTCTTTCACGATCCTTTCACATGTGTCTCTCAGTGGAAAATAGGCCGAAATTTTAATGTGTTCTCTGTTTCTCTTCTTCAAACATTCCTCAAAACGCCTAGAAATAAACTGCGGCTCATTATCTGACAAAATTTCTTTCAGCACCCCAATGTTTACAAAGTAGTCTTTTTCCAATTTACTCACTATTACTTTGGAATTTGCCTTCTTAATAGGATAAAACCTCACTTACTTTGAAAATCCATCCACCAATACAAACACATATTCACAAGCTCACCTAGAAACTGGCAGAGGGCCAAAAAGAGCAACCACTGCTAAATTGTCCCTGTATTATTCTGTTATTTGCTCATACTTTTTGACATCTGTCGCAGTATTCTAGCCTTTTCTGCACTCTACAGCACACTTCACTTAATTTAGCAATACACGTACGTGCTCCGTAATGTCC
This sequence comes from Schistocerca piceifrons, assembly GCF_021461385.2. Taxonomy (NCBI): domain Eukaryota; kingdom Metazoa; phylum Arthropoda; class Insecta; order Orthoptera; family Acrididae; genus Schistocerca; species Schistocerca piceifrons. The sequence goes on from NC_060138.1 coordinate 930,906,607, forward strand.
ATATTTCCCATGTATAAAATCATTTAAAAAATCTACATGTTATTCTGGGAAGCAAAAACGCCAATCTTCATTTGTTTTCTTTTTTCATTGAAAAAGAATATCTTTCTATACCTGGTAATATTCAGCTAACTTTGGAAAATCAGGGTGACCCATCCTGCTTTTTACCAATTTCAGATTATCGTCCTGGTTTTGCTCCTGACTTGAGATCTTACGGATGTGCTTAATTGGTCCGGTCCCTCTTCCTGCAGTTGAATGACTGCTAGCAAAATTTCATCACAATCCCTGTTCCTTAATGGATCTACCCCCCGCTCTTTTTCCATTACGCTTCTAGATAACGCATCTGCCACAATGTTTTCAGAACCCTTTATATACTTCATCTCATAATTAAATTGCTGTAAATACATAGACCACCTCCACAGTCTACTGTGTTTGAGTTGACAAGTATCTAAACGTTAAAGCACTACGATCAGTAAATATTATAACTTTATGTCCCAAGAGGTACTGCTCAAATTTTTTCAATCCGAAAATAATGGCTAAGGCTTCCAATTGAGAAATGCTACAGTTTTTCTCTGCTTGTTGCAACAATCAACTTGCAAATGCGATCGTTTTGTGGACGTGTTCTTCACCATCTGTTTCGATCTGCAATAATTCCACCCCCAGACTGTAATCACATGCATCTGATCCTAGACAAAAAGGTTTTGAAAAGTCAGAATGGTTCAAAATCTGATTGTTCACTAGTGCTTCTTTAAGTTCTTCGAAAGCTGTTTGACACTCCTGTGTTGACTTAAAAGTTCCCTCAGACAAGGTGCATTAAATAACAGACCAGGTACAAATTTTTGCTAAACTCTGAAAAGTCCAAACATTTCCTTTAATTCTTTATATGTGGTTGGCACTGCATAATCTCTGATGGCTTTTATCTTTCCTGGATAGGGCATAATCCCAACACTACTAACTATATGTCCCAGCAATTTAATTTCTTTCTTAACAAATTCTGTTTTGTCAGATTTCAATTTCATTCCCCCTGTTTTAATTGCTTCTAACACCTTGTCTAACAACAGGCAGTGCTCTTCCCAAGTGGGAGTCGAAATTAATACATCGTCCACATAATTCTCCTTAACAAATGGCCACATACAGCCTGGGACATTGCTCTAACAAATGCACAAACACTGATATTTAAACCAAAAGGCACTACCCTATACTCGTAACATCTCCCCTCAAACAGGAAAGCTGTGTACTTTCAAGATTCTTTAGCCAACAGGAGATTCCAGTAACCACACGTTGCATCCACGGATGTGAAAAATTTTGCACCTTTAAATTTTTGTAATTATTCTGTTGTGGTTGGCAAGAGAGCCAACATGGTTTTACTAAAGGAGGCGGAATGCACGTGTTTTAGCTCACGCAGGCTGGCGTGAGGTCTGGAACATGACAAGGAAATTAGAATTTAGAAAAATGGACGTAGCTGGTGGAATACTTAACTTTAATCCATTAATGATGAACGTTGGTCTTGACGGTACATGATTCACAATATCAATAGTAACTGATAATGGCGCCTTGCTAGGTCGTAGCAAATGACGTAGCTGAAGGCTATGCTAAACTGTCGTCTCGGTAAATGAGAGCATATTTTGTCAGTGAACCATGGCTAGCAAAGTCGGCTGTACAACTGGGGCGAGTGCTAGGAAGTCTCTCTAGACCTGCCGTGTGGCGACACTCGGTCTGCAATCACTGATAGTGGCGACACGCGGGTCCGACGTATACTACCGGACCGCGGTCGATTTAAAGGCTACCACCTAGCAAGTGTAGTGTCTGGCGGTGACACCACAAATTCTTCTATGTTTTCAGACCTATCACTTTCTGGCAAGATAATTTTATTTAACGATCTGGCGTCCAAAACAAGCCCAATGGAACCATCCTTCTTAGGTACTACAAACAATGGTTTATTGTATACACTAATCACTTTTTCTATTATTCCCCATTCAAGTATATTCTGTATCAAATCTCAGATGGCTTCCTTATGCACTTTTGGAAAGGCAAATGGTTTTCGGAACAAATGTGCATCCTCTTTCACAGTTAAATAGCACTCACAATTCCAAACTAAACCGGCTTGGTTTGAAAACACTTCACAATGGTTGTTCAAAATTCGTCTCAATCATCTCTTTGTATGTCAGTAAAATCCTTCAATTCTTCCAAATTTTCGTTGATCCTGATTCTGACATTTTCTATCTCAGAAGAATCTACTTCCTTTCTTTAGCCATATTCATTACAGCCCTTGATCACTCTGTGGTCCTACAGTATCTTACTGGAATATCACTTTGTTCATTATTTACACAATGTCTTTTACCAATGAAGGGAATAACTACCAGTTTTTCATGTACTCTAATAATTACATAAATTGTCCCAAAATTAACCCACCCTTCGTATTTGTGTAAGAAATAGATGCCTACCAACGTTTCAACACTGAGTCCATTATAATCAAAAAATTTAATTGTATTTGTACTCTTTTTATTATGATTGGTAACAATATTTCCTGTTTAACCACCTTCTTGCTTTTCCCAGTGGCCACCACAATTTTCAGCCCACTCATGGGCATTATCACTATTTGCTTACTTTTAGGGAGAGCATTCACAAAATTCTGGGACACTGCACGAACTTCAGAACCAGTATCTATTTTACCTTTTCTTTAAACACAGTGACTTCAGTGATAGGTTGTTCAACATATTCTCATCTAACTACAGACTCAGGTTCTTTTAACAAATCCTGCACTACTTCGCACCTGTAAAAACCTACCCCTTCTGTGGAAAGTACATTTAGCTTAAATGGATCCCCTTTTACTTCATTAGTAGTGGTGGCTTGTACCATCCGGTCCACTACATACAAATCAAAACATCTCTCTGACTTCTCACCCCCCATATCATCTTTGTTTTGCAACTCTATCCAAGGTGTTGTCAGAATTATTTAAATCGTTTTCTTCGTCTTCCTCTTCCGACCCTTCTTCCTCCTCTAATGGTACTCCCTTTAATCTATCCACTTCTTCTTCTTCTTCGCGGATGGATCACTTAGGACCACGCGTAATCAACATTTGTTGGCCTTCCTTTTCGCCCAGTATTCCTTCATAAACAACGAAAGGGCTAGCTTTCGTTGCGTAGACCATGTATGTCGGTTAGTTTTTCTCTCTTCTTCCTCAAAACCCCGTGTGTTTGTGATTTTTCTGATTTCATTTCTATCATGTAGATTTGGAGACCCTAATTCTCTCAGGTCTTTTTCCGTCTGTTTGCACCAGTTTGGTCTTGTAGTTTTGTTCTTTAAAAATGTATGGATTTTGTACATTAACCTGTTTGAGTCCATTCTTTCTAAGTGCCCCATGAATTGGATTCTTCTCATGCGCATTGTGTCTGTTATTTTGGAGATATTTTTATATATTTCTGCATTGGGTTTTGGATAATGTACCCCATCTTTAGTTCTTGGTCCTAGGATTTTCCTCATTGTCTTACGTTTTTTCACTTCTAATTCCTCTTTTAGTGTTCTGTGTTGAAGGTTTAGTGTCTCAGATGCGTAGAGAGCTTCGGGTCTAATTACTGTTGTATAGTGTCGTATTTTGCAGTTCCATGAGAGACTCTTTTTGTTGTAAACGTTTTTTGTTAAATGAAACGCCGTCTCAATTTTCTGGACTCTTGATCTGACAGATTTCTTTTCATTACAATTATCTGAAATGCATTCACCTAAATATTTAAATTCTTTTACTCGAGAGATGTAGTTATTACCAATTTTGAGATCAGAAGGTGCATCTTTGATGTCAGTCATAAATTTTGTTTTTTCAAATGAAATTTGTAATCCTATTTTAGCTGCCTGTTCTTGTAATAATTCTAGCTGTTTCTGTGCATCGGTAATGTCTTGTGCGATCAATGCCACGTCATCAGCAAATGCTAAACAGTCTAATTCTATGCCCTTATGTCTTGGTCCCAGTCTGTGTGCTGGTGCACCTGCTTTTCTCCATTCTCTTACAACTTTTTCAAGAGCACAATTGAAGAGCACTGGGGACAGTACATCCTCTTGTCGTACTCCTGTGTCTATTTCAAATTCTGTGCTAAATTCTCCCATAAATTTTACTTTGGATTTGGTCTCCGTGAGTGTTTCTTTTATGGTGTTTGTTGTCTTTTGATCTAGTCCAAATTCTGCTAATACTTCAAAAAGGGATTCTCGGTCTATACTGTCATATGCTTTTTTAAAGTCGACAAACGTGATGACATAACTTTTGTTTGAAGTACTATGTAAATATTTCATTGAGTTTTTCAAGTTAAGGATTTGTTCTACACATGATCGACCTTTTCTGAACCCACCTTGGTATTTGCCTAGTTCTGAATCCAGCTGAGGTTCTGCGCGGTTTAGTAGGGCTTTAGACAGAATTTTGTATGTTATTGACAATAAAGAGATTCCACGATAGTTGTTGGAGTCTGTTTTACTTACTTTTTTGTACAGAGGATGTATGATTGCAGTCTTCCAATCTGTGGGTATTTTTTCAGTTTTCCAGATTTCATGTATAATTTCTTTGAGTTTTGCAATAAGATTTTCTCCTACATTTTTCCATAATTCTACGATGATTTGGTCTTCTCCTGATGCTTTGTTATTTTTCAGTGACTGAATTATATCCTTAATCTCTTGTAAACTTGGCAGCTTTGAGTCTGGGTTTCGTTGTGTACGATGGAACTCAAATTTTTCTGCAGGCTTTTCACAATTCAGTAATTTAGAAAAGTATTTTGCAAGAATTTCACAGTTTTCTGTGTTGGTATGAGCAATTTCCCCATGGTCATTTTTGAACTGGAGTCATGGAGGAGAGTACTTTTTTAGTTTTTGTTTGAATACTCTGTAGAAATTTCGGGAATTGTTTTTCTTGAAATCATTCTCTATGTCTTGCAATTTTTTGTCTTCGTGTTGTTTATGGACTGTTCGTATTGCTTTTGTGACTGTTTTCCTGGTATCTTTGAGATCTTCCAGGGTCTTTTGGTTTTTGTTGCACAACCAATTTTGCCACGCCTGTTGTCTGATATATATCAGTTGGTCACACTCATCTGTCCACCATGGGTCTTTACATGTTCTTGTTTGCGGTGCTACAGTCTCAGCTGCATTTAAAGGTCCTGCTTGCAGTTGTTGCCAATTTTGTGGCTTTAGATTTTGCGTTTCTTTTGTAAATTGTTCATTGCCATTTATCTTTTGTACATCATATTTACGGTGTGGAGATTTCTTAGTGAATTTTCTTTGTTCTGGAATGACATCTAGGGAGAATTTTGTTGGGTAATGGTCGGAATCTAGGTCTAGTCCATTAAGTACTTTAAGTTTCATGATTTCTACTGTATTTACGTGGGAGATCATTACATGATCCAACTGATATTCACCTAGTAATGGATTAGTTGAGATCCAAGTTTTCGTTTTCGAGGCTCTTTTCTTGAAAAATGTTGATATGAAAAATAGGTCATGGTTTTTGCAGATTTCAATGAATCGCATGCCATTCCAGTTGGTCTGTGTATGCCCTGACCATTTACCTACCCAATATCGATATTTCTTTTCTTTACCGATTTGTGCATTGAAATCGCCCATAAGGATTTTGACATGGTTATTTGGGATTTCTTGGAGAATATTATCTAATTGGTCCCAGAATTCTTCTACTTCTTCTATTTTGTTTTTGTTAGTGATGTTAGTTGGTGCATGTCCGTTGATTAGGGTGTATATCTTATTAGCTGATTTTATTGTCATCGTGGAGAGCCAACCAGAGTAAGATTTGAAAGTTGCGACTGAATCAAGTATTGATGTATCTACTATAAATCCAGTTCCAAATTGTGGACAATTTGCCATGGCCCGTTTTCCAGGTTTTCCTTTGTATATCCTGTATCCTTCTGAATCAAAAGGATTTTCATCTGTATATCGTGATTCCTGAAATGCAATAATTTTGATTTTACGTTCTCTGGATTTGTCCAGGATGTTTTTTAGTTTTCCCATTTTTAACAGAGAATTTACATTAAATGTCATTAGCCAAATTCTAGATTTTGGTTTGATTTTGTTATTACGGGGTTTTGAGGTACTCCAATTTACCTCCATGCACACTTCTGTGGTCTCCCCAGAATCCGAATAGACCACTTGCGGTTTTTCAACCGTGGGATTTGACCCACTGGGGTCCCAAGCCTGGTTGAAAAAGGAGGAGGGGAAGGAGTAACACCTCATAAAAAAATCCTTGGTTCACGTGGCCCGGGTGATAGTACCTCGTGAGGGCCCCTTGCCAGGGACGCAGTGAAGACCTCAACGGCAGTGAAGGCGGAGTTGAAGATCATCGGTACGGCGGAACTGGCAGAAGAGGCAACCGTGCTTTTTGGGATACTATAAAAACTATCGTCCAAGGTTATTTGGACAAAGGGCACGACGGTTCCACACGTTAGTGGTGGTAACCCTACAGCGTCTGTTCCACATGTTAGTGGCGGCTGATCTATAAAACTCAGAAGTGGAACTCTGAGCTTAACCAGACTGAAATCTCAATTTCAGTCACAAACCCAGTCCAATTAAATCAACATGGATACAGCACCTTCAAATCTATCCACTACTTTTTCCACTATATTATTTTCTTCCTTATGCACTTCTGATGCTATTTCACCAGTTATACACCAACCCAATATCATAATAATACTTTCTGGGGAAGGTAATCTGTAGAAAGATTCAGCTGCTCAAAATGATGTTTGTAAATATTTAGTTTCTTTCATTTTCAGAAAAAAGAAAAGAAATCAAAGAGTGTCAACCTTGTTCCATTGTTGTTGCAGAAGTGACTGTTCTTCTGTTACCCTAACAAATGCTGTGAGGAGCTGTTCATGTAATATCCCACAAATATTCATCTTATGTGATTAATAATAGCACAGGCAGGCACACTCAGGTTTATTAGTATGCTTTCACACTACAATCTTTCTCAAAGTTAGTGTGTGTCACCATGTCCACTTACAGTGGTTCACAGCATTCTTGTGCTCACATTGCTTTTTGTTTTTACTTTTGTTTGGATGAGTATCATTGGAGAAGATCCAAATGAGTGATTGCCTTCTCTCTGGTTCAGTCACATTTAAGACTTAACATACTGATAAGAGAATGACACTTAGAAATTCAAAAGAAAATAAATATGATGATTATTTCTGTTGTAGACTGTTGAAGATGCCTTAAGCACTTATCTTTCCTTTTTCCTGGCTTTATCCCCTGTCTTCATGAAGTCAGCAAGTTATTTATTCGATTTTGGAATGTTAGTGGCAGAGCATAGCAGATGACCATCTGTCACCACCCATCGTAACTTATGTAGGCCTGCCACATCTGTCGGCATTTAGTGTTATGCGAAAGTGAAAATTTTTTCTAAATGTTTGCAATTTGTGTAACTGAGGTGAGCCATGGGTACCAGCCCAGTATTCACCTAGTCAGATGTGGGGAAACTACTCAAGGCTGGCAGGCGCACTTGTTGTTATTGTTAATCCTCAGGACGTATTCGATCTGGAGCTGGTGCTTCTTCCCACCTCTTGACAGCATCACACTAGTGTGTACTGCTGTCTCTGTACATATGTTTGAAGCAGTTTTACAAAATAGTTTGTGAGTAAAAAAATTAAAATTCAGTTGTAAAAGATGAGTAATAGTTATTCATATCTACAAGATGAAACAATGTCCTTGCATTCTTGGGATAGTTGCTCCTCCAATACCAATGCTGAATAAGACCGTATTGCCACTGAAGTGTGGGTATGATTGTGCAGTCTGGAAAATATCAGTTATCGACACCTAATATTAGTCGTGGCAAAAGTTCCTGGAAAGGGACTAAACCTTGTTGTCTGCCAATGATTGGTGGATATGGATGTGCAGAACAGTTAAAAACTAGACTGGCTTCCCAAATGATGCTCACTATAGGCCTAGTTGTAAAGGGTGTTCTTTTCAGTCATTCTTAATCTATTTAAACAATCATTCTTCCAGCACTCCACAAGGGACTGGAAAGAATGAAACCCTAACATGGGTTACCATGCTAAGTACACTCTTGCACACACCTTATGGTTTGCACGGTACACATGTAGATGTAGACTTGAAAGAGATGATTCTTGTTGACTATGTAAACTGAATCTTGAAATGAACTTCTACTGTGTCTGAATTTCTTGATATAGTGAAGGGGGTTGCTTAAAAACAGAAGAAGAATTTTCTGCACTTGACACACAAATCAATTGTAAATGTGTAAAATATTGTTGTTTGGAGTTGCTCCTATTTGAACTTCACAGGTTGCAGCTACAGAATACTGTGTAAAACATCGTAGATATTTCTCCCACTTGTGATAGAAAATGGCTTTTTATAAAAACTTACAATGTTATGATGGCTTATAGTCATATCTTTTTTGGAAATGTTCCGTAATTACTCTACAAACAAAATATGTCTCCATATATTATTATTGTACAATATTTGTAATGGAAAAGTCATGTTTCATTTTTGTTTATTGCAGTATTGAAACTGAGTATCTTAAGTTATTAGTTTGGTGTCCCCTCTTTGTTTGTGTAGTACTGATAATACACATTACGGTATTCTATTGTAAGTGTGGAAGTATGATCAATTGACAATTCTGAAACCTGTATGTCATGTTCTAGGTTGTGTTTCGTTCATCCACAAGTATGGTATATCTGTTTATCCAGATGAGCTCAGAAATGTGGGACTTTGACATACATGGTGATCTGTACTTTGAGAAAGCTGTTAATGGTTTTCTTGCTGATCTCTTTCAGAAGTGGAAGGTTGGTATTTTTTCTGGTGTTCGTTGCTTTTCCTTTATTTTACATGGGTGTCTGATAAAAGTAATTTTGTTTTGCAGAAGAACGGGAGCAATCATGAAGTTACAATTGTGCTCTTTTCACGTACATTTTACAGAGCTAATAGTCTTGAAGAGTTCCCGTCATATATGAATGAATGTTTGCAGCAGGATTATAAGGGGAGATTTTATGAAGACTTCTACAGGTCTGCCTTTTAATTTTATATGTAAAAAGTACCTATGTGTATTTAATCCCTTAAATCCTTTTCGATTACACAAAATACACTGATAAGCCAAAACATTATAACATTATAATAATCTCTGGAATGCTGTACAGCAACGATTCTGTATTGTGGGGTTTAGACAAGTCTGTGGTAGGTTTCCGGTGGTATGTGGCACCAGGTGTCTCTACACAGGTGATACAATTCCCTTAAATTACAAGCTGGTGATTTGTGGGCATGAAGCTGGTGGCCAGTAGTGTCCCAGATGTGTTCTGTCGGATCCAAATCAGGTGAATTACAGTGCCCAGACATCAGTGTGACTTCACTGTCATTCTCCTCAAACCACTGTAGCACAATTCTGATTTTTTGACATGGTCAGTTATCATGCTGGAAGTTGCCATCACTGTTGGGGAAGACCTCACAAATGAAGGGTTGAAAGTGATCCACGACGAAGTTCACTTTTGCCCACAACTGTCATAGTGCCTTTGATTACCAACTTAGGTCTCAAAGACACCCTGGGGAATGTTCCCATACAATAATATTGCCCTCACTGGCGTATGTCTGTGATGTAGTGCACGTTTTGAGGCAGCTGTTTGCTTGGTTGATGACCTGTCATAACAAGAAACTTGATTCATCTGACCGTGTGATATGTTTCCACCAATCCACAATCCAATCTTTGATGATGGTGTGCCCACTGCAATTGTAATTGATGATGATGTTGTGGCAGTGTTAGAAAATGGAACCTTTATTCCATATCATTACATAATTGACAAGTTCAGTTTTGGATTTGGAAATGTTTGTGGTAGAGGGTGATTGGATGCCCTTCCTGTCACCTCCTCCCCTCACCCCCTTCAACCCTATGTGGGTGAAATTTATGCATCCCGACTTTCAGTGTCTACTATTATCCCACATTAAAGTGTGTTACATTTTCTGAATTGTGCAACTGAGGCGGAATATGGGTGCCAATTTGACACTCACCTAGTTGGATGTGGCAAACTGGCTAAAATGCACATCCAAGGTGGCCAGTGCACCGGGACGCATCATTAATCTGCTGGGGTTGGTGCTCCCCACCAAGTCACAGAAGACACATACTAATGTAAATGGTTATTCAGGCAGGTTCAACAATCAGTAAGATGAAATTTATTGAATCAGTGACTTACTAGACACATCTCCCCGGGTAACTTCAGTGAGATGAAGTTATTCGTCACTCGATTACTAATAGGACATAATCTGGTGATTTTTAATTGTGTGCTTTGGAAAGAGGGGCCTTCCTTATGTACAGTGGCAACACGTGCAAAATTATATGAATATGCTACAATGTGGTGCCCTTGAGCCTTTTGAGTTACAAGGGTTAGTAATGTAATTATCACTGGTGGTTTAATATTCTGAGGAATCAAATAAAATGGGAAAAAGGTTGGCGACAGCAGAAATGAAACATGGGTTGGTGAATTGGCAATCTGTTGTTCAGATTACCCGGACACGCTGCTGTCACGGCAGCGGCACCTTGTAAATTCCACTTACGGTACGCTTGCTCAGTATGCTACATCCAGTTTCAAAGAAAAGTACCGATCTGGTGCCATGAGCACTGCTGGAAGAGCTGACTTCACATTAGAGCATGCACAGTAGTAAACATACAACTGGGCTGCTTCTCTCAGTTGATCATAGTGGGGCTGACTATCATTTCAGCACTTAACACTGGTTTCTATTCACCATGGAGAGAGAATGCTACAATACATGCTTTTGTCCTTTTTATTTGTGTACCAGTATGCATTTGAAGAGGAATGGTGTAATTTTAGTGCAATTTCCAGATCTCATTTGAAGAGAAATAGCATAATTTTGGTGCAATTTCTGTCTCAAATTTGAAGTGAAATGGTGTAATTTTAGTGCAATATTTAAGGTGTGCTGTAGTTCATCATAACCAATCACTACTGTTTGTGGAACATGGATATCAGTAAGCCTTATTTCTAACATTTTTTACAAATTATATAGAGACAGGGCAGAAGGTTGTTTATCTGCAGATAGGCCCTCTGCTTTTTCATATGAGGATTGTTAAGACTTGGGAAATATCTGTCACATTTCTAAGGGATTAGGGAATGCTATTTTTGTGGATTTTCAAGTCGGTTTCAATTTTCTGTTGAACAGCTAACTACTCATTGTCTGCTGTGTTTCCCTTTTACTAATAAGCATCTTCTGTGGTCATTCTAGAAATATGGATCATAATATGGTAGTACATTTTTGTTTTTTATGGGTTACAATTGTTTGCAGTTCTACAAACCACTGCTTTTTCCTCCATTGCTAGCTGAGGTTGAAGTCGAAAGAAATTTGGTTGTACATTCACTCTTGGCTGTTTTTTGCCTTATTTGAAACTACATTTTTATGTTGTATTGCAAACATATTATGTACATCCTAACAGGCATTCCCAAGTGGCCTCCACATGAAGTTTAGAATAATACAGCTCAGCGTTCATAAAACTGTGTAACATATAAAGTTTAACAATAGCTGTGGATCATATAATATTATAGCTAAATATATTAACATACAGGTTAAAAACAGTTCTGCAAGTGTGCAGAAAATGAGGCAAACAGTTCAAAAAATTTGGCTAAATGCAAAAATAAAGTCTTTTTATGCCAGAAACCAAGTGGGGAGCTATACAAAGTACACCTTAATCTTATAAAAGTTGTGAATAATAACACCAGTTTCTGCTGTTACCAAGGTTGGATGTCATACATGCACAGTCATAGAAAAAAAGGAAGAAACCCCCCAAAGAAAGATTGCAATTTTAAAAGGTAAACCAACACTGAACACAGTCACAAATTACATCCAGTGAAATAAAAAACATCAGTTCTATCCAAGACACTGTGTTGCATTCAGAAGAAATGAAACTGCTTGGAAAAGGTCTGACATACAATGTCGGTACATAAATACTTGAAAAATACATAGAAAACCTCTTAGTTGAGTCAGAAAACATTCTCATATAGGAAACAGAAACAAAACAAGTCAGGTAAATGTTGGTCTGACAAGAGACCTGGTAAGCTATGACATTGAAAATAGAATAATAACTTAGAAGAAAGGAAACACAGGAAACTAAAACAGTACAGACACCATAACATTTAAGAAACTACAGCAACCTAACACTACCATGTATATCAGATAAAGGAAACACAGTGATCCTCATGGATAAAGAGTAATACATCAATTAGACACAAGAGTTCATCACAAAAAAACACAGAAAGAAATTGAACATACACTGGAAGACAATGAAAAAAGAAAACTTTTACAGACAAATCACAGTGCACCTTCGTTCCAATGCCAACCAAAGTTTCATAAGAAACAGATCCCAGTCAGAGCTGTTGTGAATTTCAGAAATGCTCCGACATACCCACATTCAAGACACATGTTGAAAATCTTATCACGAAACTACAGAGGATAGAACTATAAAAAACACTACACAATTGATTCAACAGTAATGTAAGAAAAGACAAACAATTTGAAATATCAGCTATTGAATTAACAGGGCTTGATATCACCAAGAAATTAATCATTTTGTGTGTGTATAGATCTCCCAGTGGTAGCGTGGACACTTTTTTCAATAAGTTAACAGAAGTTCTAGGTAAAATCCCAAGTACAAAGTTCAACACAATTCTGTGTGAGGACATTAACATCAACACTAATATCATAAATGAATCCAGCAGCACCTTCATAAACATCCTTCAAAGTTTTGTCATGTCCCTATTGGTCAATAGTGCAACAAGGGTTACCACGACGACTTCATCAGTAATTGACAATGTGGCCACAAATATGGACAGGGAAAAATGTGATGTAGCTGTAAAAGATCTCGGATTATCGGACCATCTCTGTCAAATAACAACAGTAAAGTCAGGCATTGAATCATTCCCTAAACTACAAGCCTACAAACGACATCTATCAGAAATCAAAATAAAGATTTTTCAAAAGAACTAGAAAAACAAAGCTGGGATGAAGTGTATAAGGAAACCAATGTGAATATGAAATTCTCTGAACTCTCCACATTGTTTATATTGAACTTTGAAAAGGCATTTCCAAAAGTACGCACATCTGTATCAACATCTCACAAAAACAGATGGATAATAGCAGGTATTAAGAAGTCCTCCCAAACACTTAAACACCTCAGTTCCATGAAAAAGATTCGCAATGATTCAGAATTCTTAAATTACTATCATAGATACAAAAAGATCTACAGGAAGGTGCTGATTGCCGCAAAAAAGTCATTTAATGACAAAATAATATATAATACAGAGAATAAAAGCAAAGTAGTTTGGGATGTTATAAAAAAGGAAACGGGGAGAGGCAAACAAATGCAGAATAACATACTGCTAAGGGAAGGGGATAAAGTAATAAATGATCCGCACCACTTAGCAAACTATGTAAATGAGCATTTTTCAAGTATTGCAGAGAAGTTACAGCAAAAATTCCCCCAAAAAAATATAACACCTGTAAATAACGTTGCACTAAAGACAATGATGTTACTTCCAACCACAGAGAAAGAAGTCAGTAAAACAATTAAAAAACTAAAAAATAAGTCAGTAGGCTTAGATGAAGTACCAGTGTGTGTACTGAAACAATGCATAGGGATTATACAAGGCCCCTTAACAAATATAATAAATGAATCCTTCACATCAGGGACATTTCCAGAGCAGTTAAAACAGGCAAGAGTTGTACCTTTGCTTAAGAAAGGTAATGCAGAAGACAGAGAAAATTACCAGCCCATTTCCCTGCTGACCGCATTCTCAAAAATAATAGAAGCAATTATGAAAGACAGATTAATGAATTACCTGAATAAATACAATCTTTTAAGCGAATCACAGTTTGGTTTCCAAAGTGTCAAAAATACAGAGTCAGCCATAGTAGAATTCACAAAAGTTGTACTTGAAGCTCTTGATGAAGATGAGTGTGTCACAGGCATATTTTTGAATCTTTCAAAGGTGTTTGATACAGTCGATCACACGATTCTATTAAATAAATTAGAAACATTAGGAATAAGAGGGGTTGCTAATGACTGGTTTCGATCATACCTAACAGATAGAGTACAAAGAGTAGAGATGACACATACTTCAAATAGATCTAAACATTTAGTAAAACACTTATCAGAACCAAAATACATTAATATAGGGGTTCCGCAAGGTAGCATATTAGGACCAATATTGTTCCTGATATACATCAATGACTTTCCCAGTAGTGTTACTCAGGTGAAAAAATCCTCTTCGCTGATGACAGCAATATTATAGTCACTAAGAAAACAAGAGAACTCCTTGCCGAGAAAGCAAATGAAACTCTCAAGGAAGTTTATGATTGGTCAACAAGTAATAAAGTGACATTGGACATAAAGAAAACTAATGCCATGAATTTCAGTTTGAAGAGGAAAAATGACAATTTTGAATTAAAAGTAGATGGCACCTCTATAGACTGTGTAACAAATGCAAAGTTTCTAGGAATGAATATTGATTCTCAATTGAAGTGGTGTGAACACACAAAGGTACTTGCAAACAAAATGTCATCAGCGTGTTATGCCCTTAGAATCCTGTCATCAGTGTGTAACATGCTGTGTCTTTTAGTTACATATTATTCATATGTACACTCAATTCTTAGCTATGGCATTCTTTTTTGGGGAGCAAATGCACAAAACATGAACACAATTTTCAAACTCCAGAAAAGGGCCATAAGAATAATAACCAAAAATACTAGTTGAGCTCATTGTAAAGATCTGTTCAAAATACTGGGTATTTTAACTGCCCAATGTGAATACATTTACCAGTCAGTTGTACACATCAAAAATAACATGGGTAATTAATGCACAAACAGATCTTTCCATGACCATGCAACAAGAGATAGAATCAACATACATTTACCAAGAAAAAATAAACATAAAACTCAAAACAGCATTTTCTACCAAGGAATAAAACTGTACAATAAATTACCAAAAGAGATCAAAGAAATTGCAAAAATACTCTTATTTAAAAAGGCAGCTAAAAAGTATCTGTCATGCAATACATTTTATAGATTGAAAGATTACTTAGCTAAAACACAGTAGGGGTTTGATAAAAAATGTTATACAAATAAATAATAATAATAATGATTATAAAATATCCAACATTCCACATAACACCTTCACTTATGTTTTTTTCCTTCTTTTTTCCTTTCTATAAATGCTTACCCCCAAGCTATGCATAGCACAATACTAACAACTCTTCCTCTTTCCGAGCTCAGCATCTCACTCATTATAGAGGGATAATGACTCAGTTTTTCAGGATAGCAAATGGGAATTTGTGGTACAGAAAATGGCCCAGAGATCACCTGAGTGTGTTATGAGTGAACAGTGTGACATTACAATATTTAATAAGTTACTTGTAAAAAAAAGTACTGTATACCAGGAGTAAATCTAATGATTGTCTCTAACTAAAAGTCTGTAAATATATGTGTACACAAATCAGCTTATTTTAAATTGATCTAAATTTGTAAATACTTTGAGATGTCCTATATCCTTGTAAAAAGAGATCTACAGATGAATAAAGCTACTACTGTTACTACTACTACTACTACTACTACGTAAAAGATGTGCAGGTTCCAGCCACAGCCACTCTCCTCTCGTTGGATGTGGAGAACATGCAGTATACCAATAACCAAAACAGTAAACATCATAGAACAAAATCATAAGAGACACACTACACTTCCACATGAGTACAGCAAAGAAACAGTCAAGCTACTAGAGGTAATAACAGACTAGAACTATTTCCATTCTAATAATGTATTCTGTTTACAAAGTGAAGTATTACCTATAGGATCTGTAGAGCCTAGAACCATAGCAAACATATTCATGGACCATGTAGAACAGGTCATATTTAACACAATAGCATCAGATAAGTATAACTTCTTAAACTGGACTAAATGTATAGGTGACTTCTTGTGCTGATAAAAGAGTCAAGTAGTAAAATTGACCAGTTACATACAGACATAAATTCAATTCATGATAAGATAAATTTTACAATAAGAAAAGAGCAAAATAGTTATATTTCTTAGAGGTCACCTTAAAGATTCAGAACAACCAACTGAAACATTTTGCCGTTTCGGAATTTGCTGAAGTGTGAAAGAAACTGTCGTTGTCCATTAGAACAGCTGATATTCTGAATAGTTCATCAGACAAGGGGGTAAATTCATTGAAGTATGAATATGTACACTCTTTTTTTTCTTCTTTGCTGCAACAACTGATTCTCATGGATAATCTGAAATTCTTCCAATCTGCAGACTTTACACATGACGTGTATAATAATCAAGTTTACAATTACACTGTTTTAAATAATACAGTTTGTTATCACATTTTTAGGACCAGCAAACATAGATTCTATCTCAAAGTTTAATGGAAGACTGACTAGCAGGCTACAAAAATTCGCCAGTGTTATATTAAATATTACACTGGGTTAATTGTTGTAAACAGACTATAGTGAATTACAGTTAAAAGCTTAAAGTATTCTGGCCTGTGCTGCTGGAGTTAGTGGTCATGTGAATGTGAAGTGTGCATGTTTGTGTGAATGAATGGTGTCTGTTTCGCTTTTTCCAATGAAGACTGTGGCCAAAACCCTTTTAATTGTGTCTGTTTGCATGTTATCTTTATGGTAAGTAGCAGTCTATCTTTTCCTCCATTGTAATTAAAAGTTTTAGAGTGAGCTGACAGTTGGGATGGCAAAATACAGGTAAACATTTGTAAATACAAAGGTCACAGTAATTTTTATGTTTTCGTAGTTAAATATGAGGTGTCCAATATAACAACAATTTAGTTACTTCTTTCTCTACTTACAGCCAACCTAATTAATAAAAAGTGTTCCTACCATATATTGGGAGATGAAATGAAATATAGAATTTTGTGATATAGGCAAAACTTATGTATCTGGCTTGGTTATTAGAAAGTTAGATTCTTTTACATTTCCTAATAATGCCCTCACTATAAACTGTACATTTTCAACATGTTAACTTGTTTCTGTAGCTTTGAACACACAAAAACTTTAAGAACATTATATAGAAATACATTTGTGTTAATATTACATTAAAATATGCTGGTAGTTATGTTTGATAAATTACATTGCAATGTTTGTGATTACATTTTTGCGAACTACAGAAGTGCCAGGTAATCTTATTCATTCCTACTAAAATAAGCAGTAAATTTCAGTGTGTAGAACCTTAGTACATAGTTATTGTCTCCACAATATTAGCCTAAGGTGATTTTTGCTTGCTTTTGACAGTATTTAGTAAATGAATATTCTATATGTGACTTCAGATATGGCTGAAATCAGCTGTTAGGCTTCACAACACACATTTGATATATATCAAAAACTGACAACAACAGATACAATAATACACCAGGTGTCATATCATCCAAATCCTCACATACAAGACACAAAAACAGGAAGAACACAGTGGAAAAGAAAACAAAATATGATATCAGTGCCATACAAGCACAAATACACACACAGAATAGCCAATATTTTCAAAAACAAGGCATAAAAAAACCCAAAAATCAACAGTTCAATTAAAAATACTTTCAAAAGCAATAGAAAAAAAAACAGGTCTATATCAGAAATGAGGAATATACCAACTAAGATTTGATACATGTCATTGAAGATATATAGGTCAGACCAGGAGAACATTAGACGCATGATACAAATAGTATTGAAGTATAGGAAAATCATTCAACATTTGCAGAACATTTACACAAACATCCACGTAAAATTACCACCAGAGTTACAGATGTAGACATCATAAAGATAAACAAAGAAACCCATTCTCACCCTACAAGAAAACTGCCACATTTAGAAAATAGTTACAGAAAACAACTCATAAATGATCAGCCCAACCTAGAAAACCACTCACTTTTTAATCTAATCGAGCACTTAATCTGAAAAACCACACACTTTTTAATTTAATCAACCACATAATATAACATTAAATATAGGCATATGACTACATGTAAGACATTTCTAGGGGCAGTTATGGACTCTGACCACAATTTATTGGTAATCAACTGTAGATTAAAACTGAAGGTAAGAAATTAAGGATATGGAACCTGGATAAGTCGAAAGAACCAGAGGTTGGTGAGACTTTTAGAGGAAGCATTAGACTGTGATTGACAAGAACAGGGGAAAGGAATATGGTAGAGGAGGAGTGGGTAGCCTTGATATATGAAATTGTGAAGGCAGCAGAGGAAGGAAAAGACAAGGCCTAGTAAAAATCCGTGGAGAACATATAAAGCAAATAGACCAGACAAAGGGAATACAAATGTCTAAAAAATGAGATTGATGCGAAGTGCAAAATGGCTAAGCAGGAATGGCTAGAGGACAGATTTAAGTGTTTGGAAGCATATATCAGTAGGGAAAAGAAAGAAACTGCCTTCAGGGAGATTAAACATGGCTTTGGAGAAAAGAGGAGCAGCTATATGAATATCAAGAGCCCAGTTGGAAAACCAGTACTAGGCAAAAAAGGAAAGCTGAAAGGTGGGAGGAGTATATAGAGTGCCTACACAAGGGCGATGTACTTGAGGGCAATTTTATTAGAAATGGAAAAGGATATAGATGAAGATCAGATGAGATGAGAGATGTTATTCTGTGAGAGGATTTTGACAGGGCACTGAAAGAACTTAAGTCGAAGCAAGGCCATGGGAGTAGATGACTTCCCATCAGAACTATTGATTGTCTTGAGAGAACCAGCCATGACAAAAAGTTTCCAATCTGTTGTGTAAGATGTATGAGACAGGTGGTGAACATGACCAAACTATCAGTTGAATTAAGTCATGATATACAAAATACTAACATGAATTCTTTACAGAAGATTGGGAAAACTGGCAGAAGCCGACCTTGGGGAAGATCAGTTTGGATTTTTGAGGAATGTAAGAACACACAAGGTAATCAAGTCTCTACAATTCCTCTTAGAAGATAGACTTAGAGTAAGCTTGTGACAATGTTGACTGGAATACTCTCTTTGAATTCTGAAGGTATCAGGGATAAATTACAGGGAGCACAAAGCTATTTACAAACCAGATGAAAGTTACGAGTCAAGAGGTATGAAAAGGAAGCACTGATTGAGAAGGGAATGAGACAGGGTTGTAGTCTATCCCTGATGTTCAATCTGGGGGAAAAAAGGAGTAGGACTCAAAGTCCAGGAAGAAGAAATAAAATTTGCTGAGGACATTGTAATTCTGCGAGACAGCAAAGGACTTGGAAGAGCAATTGAATGGGTTGGACAGTGCCTTGAAAGGAGGATATAAGATGAATATCATCAAAGCAAAACAAGGATAATGGAATGCAGTCAGATTAAAACAGGTGATACTGAGGGAATTATGTTCGAAAATGAGACACCAAAAGTACTAGATGAGTTTTACTGTTTGGGGAGCAAAATAATGGATGATGGCTGAAGTAGAGAGGATATAATGTGGAGACTGGCAATGATAAGAAAAGTGTTTGTGAAGAGGAGAAATTTGTCAACAACTCATATGAATTTAAGTGCAAGAAGTCTTTTCTGAAAGTATTTGTGTGAGGTATAACCATGTATGGAAGTGAAACATGGATGATAAAAGGTTTAGACTAGAAGAGAATAGAAGCTTTTGAAATATGTTGTTACAGAAGAATGCTGAGGATTAGATGGGTAGATCACATACCTAATGAGGAGCTACTGAATAGAATTGGGGAGGAAAGATATTGCTGACAAAACCTAACTAGGAGATGGGATTGGTTGACGGGACACCTCCTGAGACATCAAGGGATTTACAATTTAGTACTGGAGGGAAATGGGGGGGGGGGGGGGGGGGTTAAAAATCATAGAGAGGGACCAAGAGGTGAATACAGTAAACAGATTCAGAAGGATGTAGGTTGCAGTAATTATTTTGAAATTAAGAAGCTTGTACAGGATAAAGTAGCATGGAGAGCTACATCAAACCAGTCTTCGGACTGAAGATCACAACAACCACCACAGTTACCACAGCCCTACATGTGTCACCCACCTGGATAGCTGTGCATGGTAATGCGCTGTCTCCCAGGATGGGGAGGTGTGCAGGTCTCAGTTTGAATCTACACAGTGGGTTAATAATGAAGGACAATATGCTAGCCAGCCCGAAAGGGGTTATTAGGTGGTTTTCCACAACCCAGTAGGTGAGTACTGGGCTGGTACCCACATCTTCCCCAGATCTAAGGAGCAGTCATATGAAAATGAGACAGGGAAAAAAATAAGTAAATTGTTTATTATTTCAAAAGTAATTACCATAACTGTTAATATATTTATCCCATTCCATTGTGAGACAAGGTGGTATAATTTTTTCATGGAAATGTGTTTATTGTTGCGTACAGAACCACGATTGCACCCGGGTGTGTCCCTCTTCATCCAAAAAGCAACAGATCGCCACAAATGTCTTCCTTCAGGGTTCCAAAAATATAGAAATCTCATGGGGAGAGATTGCACTGTACAAAGGACATGGGATACACTGATTCTGTGCTGGGAGGTGAATAGAAGACTGGTGTGCTTATGTGTTAAGTCTCCTTAAACCCGTAATCAGCAACAACATCCTACATGTCACCCATTCACAACCACTCCACCCCCTCCCCCTTACAAATGCTCATACTTTATTCATCCAGTATTTGAGAATGAGAGCACTTAGTAACTGTCAACAAGCTTAACACACAATTTCAAACCATTATGAAACTTTTTCTACTTGACAATCACCACAAAATGATAAACGGAAAAAAACTTTGTAGGTTAGTACATTTTCGATAATGATGCAGTAAAACTGCCACTGAAGCATGACATTTCAATTTGTTACTTCTGTACTACTAACTGTACATTTCACAGACACTAGCCACATGTACCGCAGGATATACCTGCAAAACCATATCATTGAAGACGCACCATGCAACACTGGACTCGCATTCGGGAGGACGACGGTTCAATCCCGTCTCCAGCCATCCTGATTTAGGTTTTCCGTGATTTCCCTAAATCGTTTCAGGCAAATGCCGGGATGGTTCCTTTGAAAGGGCACGGCCGATTTCCTTCCCAATCCTTCCCTAACCCGAGCTTGCGCTCCGTCTCTAATGACCTCGTTGTCGACGGGACGTTAAACACTAACCACCACCACCACCACACCATGCAGGAGATACAACATAATAAACATTTAGATATGTAAAAATGAAAATGCAGGGTGAAAATTGCTAGAGATACAAATCAAATATCTGTACAAGTAAGTTTGAAATTTGTTAAATATTTGTGAAATATATTTGACATGTTTGTACATGGGCAGAAAGCTCACCCTAAATCCCTGGAAAGATTCCAAACAAACTTGCTACATGTATTAGTTATGATCTGGAAAGAGATACTGGGGTGTAAGAACTGGCAGCCTCCTATTGAGGTTGGGATAATAACATGGAGAGAGAAGGGGGAAGGAGGAGACCGAATGTGATTTACTGCTGCTTCCCACTAGTGAAGTGACACATCCAGAATAAGGGGACAGATTGAGCACCATGCCCAGTTTACTCCTAATATCCCACCCCCATTGTGGCCAGTGCTATCCATCACTGTTGACACCATTACTATATTATATGCGGCATGGTCACCAACACAAAGCAAGGTGATTGTAATATTTTAATGTGTTTGCCTGCATGACCATCTTCCAAAGCAGGTGTTACAATCATTATTGTCAGGTTTTTCCATCTTATGCTTATTGCAATTAATTAAAGAGTGTTCTACACCAGAAGCATTTCACTTTTATTTACAGAGAATCTTCTGTGGCTATTCTGGAAATATGGATACATAATGAAGTTGAATTTTTTTTTATAGACCGAAAACAGTATTTCTGAATAAAGTGTCACGCAATTTACTAGTGGTGTTTCTGCCTCTTGTTTACATATTCCACGAACCACTGTTTTTTTTCTTCATTCTTAGTGGTGGCTGGATTCTGCCTCTTGTTTACATATTCCATAAACCAATGTTTTTTGCTTCATTCTTAGTGGTGGCTGAGATCGAAAGAAATTCGGCTGTACATGCAGTCTAAGCAGCTTTTCGCCTATTTCGAAATCGCTTTTTCTCATGCTGCATTGGCATTATTTCCACTTCGTGTTACTTCATAGAATTTCTCAATAGTGAGAAAAAAATTTGGCAGAAGAATAATTATGATTTTTATTTAGGTTACTAAATGCCCTGTAATTTAATTAACAGTTAACAAGGATTAATATCAGATTCCTACTGACTATTCCAATTCCTACTCTCCCCATTCATCTGATTCAGGAACTGGGAATACTAATTACTGCTTCCCAATATATTTATTCTTTAATGAAATTTGTCTTTTTCAAACCAACGGTTCAGTTCATGGGATCAGTACTAGAAATAAGAATAACTTTCACAAAAATTTAAAGACACTTACTTCAGTTCATAAACATATTCACTATTCAGTAACATGCCAGCAGCCATACCAAGTTTTACAGATTCTAAAGTTCAGTTTTAGAAGATTCAAAAGGCTTTATTGGTAGCCAGCTCCTTCCACCCCATTGGTGAATTTCTTAGCAGAATAATATCACATAATGTGAATATTGTGTACAATCTGATTTCAGTACAAATGTTTACAGTAATTCAGTCATTGCAAATAAATGCAATAAAATGTTTTTTATTTATTTATTTTTATTTTTTTATTTGATGATGTGTGGCTACAGTAGCCTAAGAATTATCATGTGCACCTAATCATATTGAACATTTAACATTTGGTTACAAGTTTTATATCCGTTTATACATAAAAATTTTAAGTTTTTTTAAAACTAATTACACATCGAGAAGCATAATTTCATTTGTGATCAGTTGAAGGTACAGTAGCATATCTGTCTGCATTTTGTAAGTATTTATTGTGTATTCTTGTTGTCTGGCATCGTTCATTCCAAGATGATCTCCCCACTGTGGATCAGTTGCAACAAAAAGTACATGTAATCTGATCTAATCTATATAATTAGGTAATTTAGTTGTTACCAACCCTTTTATATGTACTGCTGCATAGTTGTCTGATACCTTATTACTTGTTTGGAGAACATCCTTTGCTAATGCTTGCTTTTGGAAGCTTTCAAGTAATGTTCAGAATTCTGCAATGCTTTCACACATTTGCATTTGTTTTGCGTTTCCGTATAATAAAATAACCTATATTCCATCAGGTTGTTCTATTGGCCATTCTTTGTCTTTGAAAGTCTGTCAAAAAGTTTCAGTGGCTTCTCATCTGACTGTATATTTGGCTATTCCTTGGTCCATGTGCAATGAAATTACTTAATTGTCTCTATGAAATCCTCAACCCATGTCTTTTCTCACACCCATTCATTTGTCTACCTGCCCCTGAACATTAATAGAGAAGTGCTGCTTTCCAATGATTGTAGAGGCACTATCTTTTTGGAGGATTTGCACATTTAAAATCGATATAACACTGGTGTAGGTTATAACTTGCATTATAAGCTGGTTTTTCACACCCTGTTTCAGATGTGTTTGGAATTTACATTTGAACACGAAATTCAATTTCCCAGGCAAACTGCAAACATTTGTCATCATCTTATTTACTTCATCTAATATCCGTCTGCTTCTCACACGTGTTTTGTTTCTAACGACATCAAAACTGACTATATGCTAAACTGCAACATCCCTTCTTCATTTTTTTTAAAAAAAATATCATAGCTGATCTTCATATACACCCTTCAGAATACTTACTGTAAATAAATATGAACAATTTTGTACACTACTTCCACATGTTCTTTATTGAGTCCTTCCACCTTTTATCAAAATTCTGCTAAAGTTGACGGTAGTTCATGTGCAAAATGAAGATTGTTCAGGTAGATTCTATTGATGTTTAATCCATTTTCATATCAGTTTAGTAGTTTTAAAATCTATTCCAAAGCTGCAAACTCTAGTTTTGGTAAAATAGTGGCACCTTCTTAGCTACTGCAGAAGGTTGTTGATTTTCTGTTTCTGAAAGTTTTCTTACTTCTGTGGTTAAAGTATATGTAGCTGAAACATCAGAAAGAAAATATCATGGAATGCAGCTAGTGTGTGCTGAGCATCCATGTGGTGAGCTGTTTGTTCTACATTTGGCATTGAGATTGCCCTCTGTGGAGTTAGGTTGAAACCATTTATGCAGGTGGACTGTTGGTTATATTATGTAGGGGTTTGAACCAAAAGTACGTCCTGCCTGTGTTTTATAGTGTAATAGTATTTCATATTACTTCACTTGCAAAGGTATTTATTTTTTGAGTCAGCAGTCTTCTGATTACTTTTATGCCCCCCCCCCCCCCTCCCTCCCCATGAACCATGGACCTTGCCGTTGGTGGGGTGGCTTGTGTGCCTCAACGATACAGATAGCCGTACTGTAGGTTCAACCACAACGGAGGGGTATCTGTTGAGAGGCCAGACAAACGTGTGGTTCCTGAAGAGGGGCAGCAGCCGTTTCAGTAGTTGCAGGGGCAACAGTCTGGATGTTTGACTGACCTGGCCTTGTAACACTTTCAGTAGTTGCAGGGGCAACAGTCTGGCTGATTGACTGACCTGGCCTTGTAACACTAACCAAAACAGTCTTGCTGTGCTGGTACTGTGAATGGCTGAAAGCAAGGGGAAAGTACAGCTGTAATTTTTCCTGAGGGCATGCAGCTTTACTGTATGCTTAAATGATGATGGCGTCCTCTTGGGTAAAATATTCCGGAGGTAAAATAGTCCCCCATTCGGATCTCCGGGCGGGGGACTACTCAAGAGGACGTTGTTATCAGGAGAAAGAAAACTGGCGTTCTATGGATCGGAGCGTGGAATGTCAGATCCCTTAACCGGGCAGGTAGGTTAGAAAATTTAAAAAGGGAAATGGGTAGGTTAAAGTTAGATATAGTGGGAATTAGTGAAGTTCGGTGGCAGGAGGAACAAGACTTTTGGTCAGGTGAATACAGGGTTATAAATACAAAATCAAATAGGGGTAATGCAGGAGTAGGAGGTTTAATAATGAAAAAAAAAAAAAAAAAATAGGAGTGCGGGTAAGCTACTACAAACAGCATAGTGAACACATTATTGTGGCCAAGATGGACATGAAGCCCACCCCTACTACAGTAGTACAAGTTTTATGCCAACTAGCTCTGCAGATGATGAAGAAATTGATGAAATGTGTGATGAGATAAAAGAAATTATTCAGGTTGTGAAGGGAGATGAAAATTTAATAGTCATGGGTGACTGAAATTTGACAGTAGGAAAAGGAAGAGAAGGAAATGTAGTAGGTGAATATGGATTGGGGCTAAGAAATGAAAGAGGAAGCCGCCTGGTAGAATTTTGCACAGAGCATAACTTAATCATAGCTAACACTTGGTTCAAGAATCATGAAAGAAGGTTGTATACATGGAAGAACCCTGGAGATACTAGAAGGTATCAGATAAATTATATAAAGGTAAGACAGAGATTTAGGAACCGGGTTTTAAATTGTTAGGTATTTCCAGGGGCAGATGTGGACTCTGACCACAATCTATTGGTTATGAACTGTAGATTAAAACTGAAGAAACTGCAAAAAGGTGGGAATTTAAGGAGATGGGACCTGGATAAACCGACTAAATCAGAGGTTGTACAGAGTTTCAGGGAGAGCATAAGGGAACAATTGACCGGAATGGGGGAAAGAAATACAGTAGAAGAAGAATGGGTAGCTTTGAGGAATGAAGTAGTGAAGGCAGCAGAGGATCAAGTAGGTAAAAAGACGAGGGCTAGTAGAAATCCTTGGGTAACAGAAGAGATACTGAATTTAATTGATGAAAGGAGAAAGTACAAAAATGCAGTAAGTGAAGCAGGCAAAAAGGAATACAAACATCTCAAAAATGAGATCGACAGGAAGTGCAAAATGGCTAAGCAGGGATGGCTAGAGGACAAATGTAAGGATCTAGAGGCTTATCTCGCGAGGGGTAAGATAGATACTGCCTACAGGAAAATTAAAGAGACCTTTGGAGAAAAGAGAACCACTTGTATGAATATCAAGAGCTCAGATGAAAACCCAGTTCTAAGCAAAGAAGGGTAAGCAGAAAGGTGGAAGAAGTATATAGAGGGTCTATACAAGGGCGATGTACTTGAGGACAATATTATGGAAATGGAAGAGGATGTAGATGAAGATGAAATGGGAGACACGATACTGTGTGAAGAGTTTGACAGAGCACTGAAAGACCTGAGTCGAAACAAGGCCCCGGGAGTAGACAACATTCCATTGGAACTACTGATGGCCTTGGGAGAGCCAGTCCTGACAAAACTCTACCATCTGGTGAGCAAGATGTATGAGACAGGCGAAATTCCCTCAGACTTCAAGAAGAATATAATAATTCCAATCCCAAAGAAAGCAGGTGTTGACAGATGTGAAAATTACCGAACTATCAGTTTAATAAGTCACAGCTGCAAAATACTAACACGAATTCTTTACAGACGAATGGAAAAGCTGGTAGAAGCGGACCTCGGGGAAGATCAGTTTGGATTCCATAGAAATGTTGGAACACGTGAGGCAATACTGACCCTACGACTTACCTTAGGAGAAAGATTAGGGAAAGGCAAACCTATGTTTCTAGCATTTGTAGATTTAGAGAAAGCTTTTGACAATGTTGACTGGAATACTCTCTTTCAAATTCTGAAGGTGGCAGGGGTAAAATACAGGGCGCAAAATGCTATTTACAATTTGTACAGAAAGGAGATGGCAGTTATAAGAGTCAAGGGGCATGAAAGGGAAGCAGTGGTTGGGAAGGGAGTGAGACAGGGTTGTAGCCTCTCCCCGATGCTATTCAATCTGTATATTGAGCAAGCAGTAAAGGAAACAAAAGAAAAGAGCATTTCTGAAGAAGAGAAATTTGTTAACATCAAGTATAGATTTAAGTGTCAGGAAGTCGTTTCTGAAAGTATTTGTATGGAGTGTAGCCATGTATGGAAGTGAAACATGGAAGATACATAGTTTAGACAAGAAGAGAATAGAAGCTTTCAAAATGTGGTGCTACAGAAGAATGCTGAAGATTAGGTGGGTGGATCACATAACTAATGAGGAGGTATTGAATAGAAATGGGGAGAAGAGGAGTTTGTGGCACAACTTGACCAGAAGAAGGGATCGGTTGGTAGGACATGTTCTGGGGCATCAAGGGATCACCAATTTAGTACTGGAGGGCAACGAGGAGGGTAAAAATCGTAGAGGGAGACCAAGAGGTGAATACACTAAGCAGATTCAGAAGGATGTAGGCTGCAGTAGGTACTGGGAGATGAAGAAGCTTGCACAGGATAGAGTAGCATGGAGAGCTGCATCAAACCAGTCTCAGGTCTGAAGACCACAACAACAACAACAAAAACAACCACGAAATCCTCTCTTGTGTTAACATTTTCATGTCAGAGTAACAGTTGCACCCTACATACTGCATTACTTGTATGTATTCCAATCTCTGTCTTCCACAATAGTTTTTACCCTCTATAGCTCCCTCTAGTACCATTGAAGTTATCCCCTGATGCCTTAACATATGTCCTGTCATTTTTGTCAGTAGTTTTCATATGTTCTTTCCCTAACTGATTCTGTGAAGAACCTCCTCATTCCTTACCTTATAAGTCCACCTAATTTTAAATGTTCTTTTGTAATACCACATCTCAAAAACTCCAATTCTCTTCTGTTCTGGTTTTCCCACAGTCCATGTCTCACCACCGTAAAATGCTGTGTATCCTCAGAAATTTCTTCCTCAATTTAAGACGTGTTTGATACTAGTGGACTTCTCTTGGCAGGTATGCCTTTTTGCCAATGCTAGTGTGCTTTTTATGTCCTCCTCACTCTGTCTGTCATAGGGTACTTAGCTGTCTAGGTAACAGAATCCCTTAACTTCATCTACTTCGTGGTCTCCAATTATAATGTTAAGTTTCTCGCTATTCTCATTTCTTCCATTTCTCATTGCGTTCATCTTTCTTTGAGTTGCTCTCAGTCTGTATTCTGTACTCATTAGACTGTTCATTCTATGCAACGCATCCTGCAGTCCTCCTTCACTCTTTCACTAAGGATAGCAATATCATAAGCGTACCTTATCATTGATATCCTATCAGTATGAATTGTAATCCCACTCTTTGAATCTTTCTTTTATTTCCTTCATTACTTCTTCGATGTATAACATGAACGGTAGGGGTGAAAGACTGTATCCCTGGCTTACACCCTTTTTAATGGTTGCACTTCGTTCTTAGTCTTCCAGCTTTATTGCTCCCTCTTGTTTCTTGTACACATTGTATATTACCCACCGTTCCATATAGCTTACAACTATTTTTCTCAGAATTTCAAACATGTTGCACCATTTTACATTGTTGAATGCATTTTTTCGGGTCGGCAAATTGTATGAACATACCATGTTTTTTCTTCAGTCTTGCTTCCATTATCAACCGCAACATCTGAACTGCCTCTCTAGTGCCTTTACCTTTCTTAAAGCCAAAGTGATAGTCTTCTAACAGATCCTCAATTTTCTTTTCCATTCTTCTGCACATTATTCTTGTCAGCAACTTGGATGCTGTTTTTCAAAAAGCCTGATGGTGTAACGCCAGCTTCATACATTCTACAGACAAATGAAAATAGTCGTTTTGTTGCCACTTTCCCCAATGATTTTTAGAAATTCCTATGGAATGTTATCTATCCCTTCTGTCTGTTAGTTACCATAAACCATATTTTGAACATAAGTGTTGGTTATTTCTGGCTGTACATACTGCCATTGATTTTCATTTCCAAGAAATTGTTCTGAATGAACTTTTTTGAAACTTGACGTGTGCAATAAAACTGCTAATTTTTAGTCGAATATTTAAGCATGAATGCACTTTGACTGAAATCAATGAAAGTGATACTCCAGTATTTCCTTGTCTGTGGGATATTTGGACTTAGATTCATCCTTATTCAAGCTTAATTTCAACACAGATAGAATTAATTGCTATAGATGAAGAAAGATGTGGGTAGCTATTGGGTATGTTTAAAATTACTGGGACTTTTGAGGTCGTGATTACCACATTTAATCCCCAGTGGACATGCATGTGCAGAGCATCACCATATTTAGGAATATGAGAAAGGTTGAATTACTAGTGTGTGGGACATGGGAGCATAAATATTATTATTCCATAAAATAATTTTTTATTATGAAATAGAGAAGTAAAGATTTCAACACCCAAGATTTCTAATTATAATTTTATTTATGATGATCAGCTTTGGCAACTCTAAGTTGCCATCATTGGATCTTGCATTGATCCATCAATGACGAAGTTTTTACTTCTGTATTTTGTGCTACTTTAGTTTTCCCTCATACTTGAGTGCTGTCAAGTGTATAAAATATTTATTAACTTAAAAGTTATTGAACATAGTAATATTAGTATCAAAAATTAACATATAGTAGTATACTGGTAACACAGAAATTACACCTTGTACTGTGTGTAGGGTTTCTCATATTGTATGATTGAAAGGTTGACTCTTTGGATACAGGTTGATGTCAATTAAGAACGTAGTACTTGGGTGCTTCATAATTTTTAGTCTTAACTGACAACCTTTGCAGCTTCCTTTGACGTGGCAGTAGAGTCATGCCAACATATGTGTGTCCATTGATAACACTGAACACAAGTTTCTTTCTTTCTCTTTTCTTCCTTTCTTTTTCATATTTTTACCTTTTTTTCTTTTTCCCCTTTCTTCTGATGAAAATTCTTTAGACTTGGAGTAGTAGTTTAGTAACATTTTTGAAATTTATAATAATATACTAAATGATAAAAGTAATATGGATGTCGTTCTAAGAAACCTCTTTCAAACATTTAATTGTGAATTGCAGACTCATCATGTAAACGAAGACACAGGTAAGTATTCCTTTTTGATCTTGGTACATTGTTCCATCTCGTCCCCTTCATTTCTCATTCTATTGCAATATTAGTTCGAATCATTTGCCATATATTTCTCCACATCTGTCGTACTCTATTTCTTTTGTTAATTCTGTTTCAGTGTACACTTTTGTATTCTTCCAGGCTAGAGTTTGCATGTTCCATTATATAAATTGCAGAGTGACTCAAGATTCACATTGCTGTGGTCTTCTTTATTTTCAAATGTTCATTTCTTTGGAAGCAATAAATCCAGTATCTTATTGCATTGCATGATGTTTTATCTAACTTTGCCAGAATTTTGCCTTATTGTTAGTGTGATGCAGGTGGCAGTTCCACAAGTAAGTCTGTGGATCAATGCATCTACATAACTGCACTGTCCGCAAATATTAGTGTGTCTTATATTCATATTCTGCAGTTTTTTGTTGGAGCCGTTTTGTCACATAGCCTTAGTTACCAGTTAGATCAGATGAAAATGAAAATGGACAAATTTTTATTGTGGCACAATGTTCCATCCTATCTGTAGTTTTTCTTTTCAGGTTTCTTTTCAGATATGTTCCATTCTGGATTGTGTGGTGAGGCAGATACATTTCAGTCTTAGATAACTGTCCGTCGCCTACCACCATAGGAAAGTGTCATTGTTTGAGATGATTTATTCCCATGTGTGATTATAATAATATATTCCCTGGGAGTCTGAAACTATGTGCTTTCTTCACTCTTACTAAACAGTCCAGTGTTTGTGTGCTGATGCTGTCTGCAGATTTGTTTCAAAACACTGTTGTTTAGTAATGTTCAACATTTTGCTATCACACTTATTAACTCAGGCCTGCCTTTCTGCCTTTGGCAATGTGAGAGCATTGAACTTGATTTTAAAAATTTGATTTCTGAGTAATAACCAGCTGATAGCTTTGGATATTCATCACTATTGTGTTCAGTACTGGGCACATTTGTGCAAGGTAATTAATATGACCTGTTATTTTATGTGTATAGCTCTAATTTTTTATGTAAGGTTGAAGGTTGTGTTGCCCACATTTTGGCATGTGTTGTCTGGTGCACACACTATACCTCAGACAACAGAGACTTGCATGCTGTAGAGCCAGAGCCAACTAGTCCATTGAATGATCTTATGTGGTATTTAGTGATGAGTTTTGCTTTTTGCTTTTGTTTTTGGCGACCAGGTTGGCATTGATGTGTCCATAGATAATGCTGCGAAAGGTTACAGGAAATAGTGAGTCTCGAGACTGATGCCTTGCTGTGGTTATGCTTTGGTCTCCCTGTACAGTCCCCCCCCCCCCCCCCCCGCCCTCTACCCGTCCCCCTCCATCCCCTCCTCCTCCCAGCCCACTGTTCCCTCCATTACCATATTGATAGTTCCTTAATGTCTCGGGATATGTTCTACTTTCAACCAATCCCTTCTTTTGGTCAATTATGGTTTGTAAGTAAATGTATCTGTACAACTGTGACATCAACTTTGCATTCAAATAAACCTTATGCTGACCAAGATTTTTTATTTTGTAAATATTTTGAAACTATTTATTTATTTCATACATTTTAGTTTTCTCATGGAAGGGCAGTTAGTGCTTATAATGAAGGTAATTTTCTGAAAAATTTGCATGTGCATGTACTAGGATTTGTGTAATTGTTACCATTGTTGTCTGATTTTTCAGAGTTGCTGTCCAAAACGAGCGCTATGAAGACTGGACAAATACATTGGTCCAGTTGCGACGTCTTTTTACTGATTATCAAAAAATAGTTCTAGAGTATCACAAAAGACCTGGAGAACACGTTCCAAAGGCTGTGAATTCTACAGCTGCTCAAGGAAATTTTCTGGAAGTATTAAACATGTCTCTCAATGGTAATATTGGTGTTTGCTGTTAAATCCATGCTGCCTGTGATATATTTTTGTGAAATTTTCTTACTATAGCGAGTGATGTAATCATTGTTTCAGTGTTTGAAAAGCATTACTTGGATCGCAGTTTTGATCGGACAGGTCAGTTGTCGGTAGTAATTACACCAGGGGTCGGTGTTTTTGAAGTTGACCGAGAACTTACTAATGTTACTAAACAACGAATTATTGATAACGGTGTGGGTAGTGACTTAGTTTGTGTTGGTGAACAGCCACTACATGCAGTACCTCTGCTGAAGGTAAGTACTAGTCTCCTACTTTTGATCTTTTTATATTCACTTTCATGTTGCTGTTCTTATCCCCTCCCATCATTCATATTCAGCTTCTCGTTTCTCTCCATATATCTGTCATATAAATAAATTAATTTGCTCCCTTTGCCTTTCTGTACCACACTTCATTTTCTATTATGTTTCAGGTCTTTTTCTGTTTTCATGCTGTTCCTTGTTATTTCTGTACTCGTGTTGGGCAGTTTTGCTTGCTTTGTGTTGGGTGACAGTTCTTAATGTTCTGTTGTTCCATCAACAGATATTTGGGTATTGTTCTTGAACCGTCATCTCACTGTTCCAGTCTGGACCAATAGAGATAACAATATGTAATGCACTAGAAAGTTACAATAGAAAGATTAAAAATGTTGGTTAGGATACAGTGGATTGAAATAACAAAAATGCCTTTACTTATGTACTGTTGCAATTGTTGTCTTTCTTTAGCTGTTGAAGAAATGGAAATGATTTCTAAAAAAGTTACTGAATTAGCTGGAATTGCAAAGGAAACAGATTGTGAGGGACAAGAGAGATGGAAGGAGAGGATGGAGGAGAGAGGTTGAGGGAAAGGATGAAGGGAGTGGGGGAGGGGGGAGTTGAACATGGAAAACTGTTTTGAGAACATTATGCTGCGTTGCATAACAAGTCGAGAATTTATGTTATGTTTTTCCTCCTTGCCATTCACGTACAAAGTAAAGAAGGTGGTTAATAATTTAATGGGACACTGAAAGAAAAAAAAAAAAAAAGATAGAAAGAAAAAGAAAAATTGCACCCATCGTACAGACACTGATGCAATACTGACAAACCCTTGTTCTTATTTGCATCAACCGACATGTGAAAGATACAGGGTCTCTATAAAAAGCATCGGGAACAAGTTTTTACTGACATGACTGGATGTCATAGCATGCTCGCACTGCACATGTCCATTGGGAACGGGTGTGGGGTGACCATCAACATGCACCAAGCGCCAGTCGTCAGCGAGCATTCATTCAAGCAAGATCGCATTTTTAATAGAATCCTGTGGAGTGACATTATGCAAGTCAAAATGCAGCAAACAATTGAACAGTGGTACGCCATCAAATTTTGCGTTGGACTGGGGAAGTTTGGTATGGAGACGATGGCCGTGATTTGCCAAGTTTTCAAGGATGAAAGCATGCCTCAATCTGCAGTTTTTAAGCGGCCAAAGCTCTTCGAAGTTGGCCGAGAGAGTGCGGAGCATGGACCCCTTGCTGACAGCCATTGACATCAAGAACCAATGACAACATGTGGCATGTGTGTGAAGTGCTGAATTCAGACCATCAATTAAATATGTACATGGTCACTGATCCAAATGGCATTTATAAGATGACACTGCACACCATTATCACTGAAAATTTGTTGATACAAAAGAACTGTGATAAACTCATCTTGATGGCCCTGATGGATGACCAAAAGCAGAGGTGAGTCCTTGCTTGTGAAGACCTTCATTAACATGGCGAACAAGACATCAGCTTTTTAGACACTGTAATCATGGGAGATGGAACTTGGATATTCGATACGACTCAGAAACAAGGTGGTAAAGTTCTGAAAGGCACACTGCATCACACATTATCACATGGACAAAGTGGCTGATAGCTCAAGAAGAAGTCTGTGCGCATTTTCTGTTAACAATGCAATTGTGTTGCTCACTTGTGCCAATTGATACTAATGGATACTCAGTGTGTGGATGATGATGATGATGATGATGATGATGATGATGATGATGATTTGTTGCAAACTGTTGCAGAGAACTGAAGAACAAGTACCAGGTCTATCAGCAGTGCATTAGAAATGTCAGAAAACTCTATTGTGTGATTGTTGCAAAAAACTATTTTCATATCTGTTGCAAACTGAATGTGCAAGGGTTGTTGCAGGGAGACAGTTTAAACGTGGATACCTAGCTGAATGTCCTGCATAGTTTGCAACAAAAGCTTTAATTAATAAAAAGAACCACTCATATTTTGTAGACATGTTCTCTCTGCAGAAAATTAACATTGAGCTTTGAGGTGCTTGTGAGGATTCGGTTGGTTAAAAGTCCATGGACATAATTCACTTAGTCCTAGCCTTAATCTGTATCTAGCTACATATTCTGTGAACCACTGAGCAATGCATGCAGATGGCATTTTTTCCTATTCCAGTCACATATGAGCTTGAGAAGAATGACTATTTAAATAATAATTAGTATGATGTCTTCGCAGACGTTGTGGGAGTGATACTTAGGGATCTGAAGTACTTATTGTAGCTTCTTCACTTAATATAGATTTTTTTGTTTTTGTAAGTTAGCTATCATGTGTTAACTGGCATATGTCTTTAAGTATCCATCATGAGTTAAAAAAAAACTGTGACAACTCACGTCGCATATCTTTGTATACATTCAGTATTCCCTGTTAGTCATATTTTTGGTTCCACCCACTTGGTCAGTATTCTAAGATAGCGCATACAAGTTTTATTTTATTTTATTTATTTATTATTACTTTTTTTTTTTTACAGTCTTCTTTGCAGAATTGATTCATTTTCCCATTATCCTTCCAGTGAGCCACAGTCTGAGAGTAGCTTTACCTATGACTGAGACTGCTTGATCATTCCATTTAATCCAAACATATTACAAAAATGATTGTACATATATATGTATGTACACTGACATGACAAAAGTCATGAGACAGTAATATGCACGTATCATATAATAGTAGTATTTCATACACATTATATAAAAGTGAAATGAATTGGCAGAGCTTCATTTGTACTCTGGTGATTCACGTGAAAAGGTTTCTGACTTGATTATGTCCGCATGGCGAGAAATAACAGAATCTGAATGCGGAATGGTAGTTGGACCTAGACGCAAGGAACATTCCATTTAGGAAATTGTTAGAGAATTCAACGAGTTTTCTGTTTGGACAGTGTGGAGAAATTTGATGCTAATGGACTACTGACAGCAGACAGCCAACATGAGTGCCTTTGATAACAGCGTGACATTGCCTGCAGCACCTCTCCTGGCCATGTGACCATATCAGTTGGGCTCTAGATGATTGGAAAACTGTAGTGTGGTCAAATGATCCCTGATTTCAGTTGGTAAGACCTGATGGTAGGGTTTAGGTGTGGCACAGACCCCTTGTAGCGATGGACCGAAGTTGTCAACAAGGCACTCTGCAAACTGGTGGTGGCTGCATAATGGTGTGGGCTGTTTTTATGTGGAATGGATTGGGTCCACTGGTCCAATTGAACTGATCGTTGATCGGAAATGGTCAAGTTCCGCTACTTAGAGATATGCAGCCATTCAACAATGCAATTTTTATGGGTGGCATTGTGCTATTTTTTACAGATGACATTATGCTATGTTACTGGGCCACAATTGTTGGCGATTGGTTTGAAGAATATTCTGAACACTTCAAGCTCATGATTTGGCTGCTCAGATTGCCCGACATGAATCCCATTGAACATGTTCAGAATGTAATTGAGACGTCAGTTCATGCACAAAATCCTGCTCTGGCAACACTTTCACAATTATGAACGGCTGTAGAGCCAGCATGACTCAATATTTCTGCAGGGGACTTACAACAAATTCTTGAGTCTATTCCACATCAAGTTGATCCACTGTGTCATGTGTGTGTGTGTGTGTGTGTGTGTGTGTGTGTGTGTGTGTGTGTGTGTGTTTTAACTACTAGCCCTGAAAAAGTGGCATAGCTCATGATGTGTAAATAGCCAGACTATATTCAGCCAGTATTGGAGAATGAGCAAGAATATTTTAACATAATTTCAAACCTTAAGTAACTTTTTATTGTTGACAGCTCTCACAAAATGATGAAAGGAAGAAAAGTTTATAACCTACTGTAGTTTTTCTGCTCATGCAATAAAACTGGAGCAGCAGGCATGCCATCTTAATTTATTACTTCTGTACTAATAACTGTATTTGTGACACTTTTTTGCAGACAGCATCCACATATATCACTGAATGTACCAGCAAAATTAAACCATTGTTCGACACAGAGTTCAGGGATATGATATAATAAATACTTAGACACGTGAAAAACTGCTGAATCATGCATGATATTTTATTACTTCTTTACTACTAACTCTATTCACAACACTTTTTGCAGACAGTATCGACATATACCCCTGGGTGTACCTGCAGAATTATACCACTGTATGACCCAAACTTCTGGAAATACAGCTTGATAAACATTGTGCTGCATGAAAACAAAGCTGTTTGTCGAATTTTAATATAGATACAGTTGAACTATGTGTACAGACATGTGTGAAATATGTTACACACACATGTAATATGTGACACGTGTGTACGCTGGCAAATCCATGGCTAAAAAATTCCTCGTAAAGCTCTGGATTGATTTTTACCAATTGTAGTACACATATTATGTACTATCTGGAAAGAAATCCTGTGGCGGTAAGCAGCAGCAACTTTATATTGGAATGGGTGTGATAAGATGAAGACAGAAGGGAGGCATAAGAGGTGGGCAGACAGAGGGGGGGAAGGAGGAAATGGACACAGGTAGTGGGATGAGGAGATGGATTTAGAGAGGGGGTGGATATGGACCAAGAGAGGGAGTAGGAGAGATGGACAAAGAGAGAGGGAAGGAGGAGATGGATTTAGAGGAGGGAGAAGCAGAAGGACAGAGAGAGGATGATGAGCAGACAGAAAGAGTGGGGGCAGGAGCAGGAGTAGATGGACAGAGAGAGGTGGAGGTGATGGATGGAAGGGGAGAAGAGGAGTTGGACTGAGAGAGGGGTAGGAGGAAATGGACAGACAAAAGGGAAGAGGAGGAAATGGACAGAGAAAGGGAAGAGGAGGAGGAGATGGACACAGAGGAAAGAAGAGGAAATGGACAGAGAGAGGAGGGAGGAGGAGATGAACAGAGAGAAGGTGAGGAAGAGAGAGGAAAGAGGAGGAGATGGACAGAGAGAAGGTGAGGAGTAGATGGAAAGAGAGAAGGGTGAGAAGGAGATAGGCAAAGAGAGCAGGGAAGAGGGGATGGAATTAGAGGGGGAGGGAAGATGGGCAGAGGGAAGAAGCACTTGGACAGAGGGGTAGAAGTAGACAAAGAGAGAGGGGAATAGAAGATGGAGAGAGAGGGGCAGGAGGAGATGGACAGTGAGGGGGGGAGGAGGAGGTGGACAGAAAGAGGGGGTGGTGGAGGTGGACAGAGTAGGGCGTTGGCAGGGAAGGAGGAAGTTGATAGAGGGAGGAGGCAGGAGTTGGGCTAATAGAAGATTGGAATAAGTACATACCAGGCAATGCTGGGTATTCAGCTAGTCATTATATAAATGCTGCAATCACACCATTGCTTGCATTAATATCTGAGAGCCTGGGGACAAAGCAAGCAGTAAAATGGATGAGCCTTGAGACTATTTTCTTTCATGAAATGATGACAGAGAAAAGTGATGAACTCCTGTGTAATGAACTATTTTGGATTTGGTATAACACTATGGCACTGTGATAATTAAGGAGACCTGTCAGAAACCAAATATTTTCCATTGTATCTCAGATTCATTATTTAGAAAGAAAGTAATGAGCTAACGAAAGAATGATTTGCTGCAAGTGTACAGACACCCCCCCCCCCCCTTTTCCCTGTCCTCTCCATTCCAGTGACTTCTACCTCTCCATTCCAGTGACTTCTAAGCAATTTTTAAGCAATTTCTGATCTAACTCATCACATTTGGCATTGGTTCTCGTTTTGTCATTCTGTTAATACAGTTTTGATGTTTTGTTTATTTTGTTATCAGAAACTGCTGTGCCTTTTTCTGCATGTGGCTATCGGGTAAATTGTTTTTCTTTCTGTTTCTTATTTTTTATCTGAGACATCCTTTTCGAACTCCTCTTATTATTCCATCTGTTAAATCTCTCTCTCTCTCTCTCTATCTCTATCTCTCTCTCTCTCTCTCTCTCTCTCTCTCTCTCTCTCTCTCTCTGTGTGTGTGTGTGTGTGTGTGTGTGTGTGTGTGTGTGTGTGTGTGTGTGTGTGTGTGTGTTTTGGGGGGGGGGGGAGAGAGGGGGGGGGGGTTGCAGATAATGAAAAAAGTAATGACTTGAAAACAGTGCAGAAAAATTATATTTTTTTTCCAGTTTCACAATAAAGACACACTCTTCAGTGCAGGAGACGATTATAGCATGCCACATTGGATAAATCTGAGGTAAGTAAGTACAAATTTATATTTATTTTATACTTTCATTTATAGAGTAGTATTCACAATATTATTTTACTTTTCAGTATTACTTCGCTGTTTTGTAAGTACACTTTACAGTAAGTAACAGCAGATGAAAATAAAATGTAATTGGCTGCCACAGTTTTTTCACTTTCTGAAGAATTTCACAGAAAAATTTTAGCAATAACTGAATGCATATCAGAACTATTCGCAAAGCCCTCTGCTTCATTTGTCATTATAACATGGGGGAAGTATTGTTTCTACTTTGCTTCAACTTCATTGGGAAATACATTAAGAAATTGTTTGAACTGTATACTCACATCAAATATAGAGTGTCAAATTTTGTATTTATTAGGCAACAGCATCTGGAAAACTAAATTGGACAGATTTTCGCTTGTGAAAGGCATAATCTGGTTTTGAGACACTATCTGCCATTGAAGCTTTAATCTGTCAGGAAGTTTCATTTCAGCATTCACTCCAACCATGTGAGAATGAAAGTTTAGTTCTAGACTGAAAGATGAAATCATATTGTATGTAATTATCAAAACATAGTGATTATAGTTCTGCAAGAAAGTCTTTAGTATCAAATAAAGAATGGAGCAATTTGTAGCATTTTTGTTTCGCTTGTTGGTTTTCGGCTGCTGTTGGTTTATTTATCAGTCGTCATTTTTTATTTGTAGTTAACTGTTGCTCTTTGAGTTTACATATTGTCATTTTGTCATTTGGAGACAGTGAGTGGAGCTGTGGATGCTAGAAAATCGAGTGTCAGGTGGAGAAATTGGAACATTTCTGACTTATTCTTTTGTTCAATTTTAATAGAGGAGTGACAGCAGTAGAGGCAGTCAGAAATATTTGTGCGTGGGTGGGAATAATGCCAATGGACAGAACATGGCAAGAATGTGGTTTTCTCGTTTTATGGAGGATTGTTTTGATATTAGTGACTCTTCATGTTTGGGAAGACCTTTGGGGTTTGATAAAGATTATTTAAATGTGTTAATCCACAATGGTCCACATCAGTGTTACCGAGAACTGGCATATGTGATTAGCTACAATCATTCCTCTG
Organism: Schistocerca piceifrons; assembly: GCF_021461385.2. Taxonomy (NCBI): domain Eukaryota; kingdom Metazoa; phylum Arthropoda; class Insecta; order Orthoptera; family Acrididae; genus Schistocerca; species Schistocerca piceifrons. The sequence goes on from NC_060138.1 coordinate 930,945,890, forward strand.
TCATGTGATACTTGTATGCAGTGGGGAAGAAGGTTCAAAAATTAGGTGCATGGGTACCGCATACTTTAAGCCAAAATCACAAGACTCTGTGGATGGCCATATGTGCATCTATTCTTGCTCCTCACCAATTGGCTCATCCTGTATAGTTACTGGTGATCAGAAATGGTGTTTTAATGCTAACATAAGGAAAATAAAGGATTGGTTGAGCCCAAATAAAGCAGCAACTCCCTTTACAAAGACCTGCATACATTCACAAAAAATATTATGCATCTGGTGTACCAGCAACAGTGTGGTGTACTACGAATTGCTTATCTGAGGTGTAACCATCACTGCTCACATTAATTGTCAACAACTGAGACATTTTGCAGGTACAATCCAAGAACAACTTCCAGGAATACTTCGATGAAGTCTGCCTGCATTCTGCTTAACTGCCAAAAAACACTATATAGTAGTTGGGTTGGGAAGCAGTTTCACACCTACCTTATCCAGTCCTCAGATTTTCAGCTTTTTCACTTTCTGTCAAACAACTTCAAGGAGCTTCCTTTCAATATGAAAATGAACTGTTGATCTTGAGGATATCAAACTTTAATTGAGTACTAGAATTAATAACTGAGCAGGAATATGGCTTTGACAGATGTCATTCTATCTATTTCGACAGGTTTTACAAACAGGAACTACATGAGTCATTCACATTAATGTGACCACTGCCTAAGTTCAACTGAATCTGCAGTAACCACTCACAGACAGCAGGTGGCAGCACTAGCAGTGGAAAGTGTACAAAACTTGCCAGAGGGAGGGGGGGGCGGGGGGGGGGGGGGGGGGGGGAGCATGCGGGAAACCGTGTAGTCGTTGTCGTACTGCAGAAACGGAAGTGATTTATCCGACATGCAAAAGGGCATGATTATTGGCTTTTGAGCCATGGATGGAAGCATTTCCAGAGGTGTGTACGGATGAATAGACATGCAACTGTTGAGCAACTGACCACCCAGATGAGCAAAGAGGCTAATAACTGTGCCTCCTCAACAACTGTTTAGCAAATTTTGCTGCATGTGTGCCTCTGTACCTGTGCTGAATGCTGTTCATTGGTGACAAAGAATGGAATTTGCAGGCTAGTACACAACTGGTTGTCGAATGCTTGGCAGTGGTGGCTTTTTCAAATGGATCACTTCCTACACTCCATCAGGTGTGAAACGCCTGAAAGCAAACACCCTGCAACAGTTTTCGGAAGGGTCTAGCCCAGAGGAGGGAGTATTATGGTCTGTGGTTGTGGCATTCCCTGTGTGACACATCTCACAGCATTTGATGCTGCAAATGGTAATTATTGAATCTTTTTACAGGTGGTCACATTAATGTGACTGGACAGTGTATATAACTCATGTAATGCCAACCAGGGAGAGCAATGAGAAAATTATGTCACAATGGATGTGCATTTAAGTCACTATTCCCTCCATTTGTATGGTCTTTTTCCATCTAGGGTTCCCTTACTAATTGGATAGTAGTTTGTTAATGTTCTCTATATTTGGTGTCACACATTGTTGGAGGATGGTCAGCCCTAACATTTCTATATTAATAACTTTGATAGATGATGATAAACAGACATTAAGAAATTTTTTAAGGTCAGGGATTAATCGCTCGACTGCACGTTAAGAAATTTTTACCAACAAGTTTGTCATTGTATGGACCATCACCAGTTTTGGTGTGGCACAGGACCATGATGATGGTCTATTCCAAGACTGAAACTGCCTTGTAATGAAGAGTTTCTTGGGATATAGTTGAGGGATTAAACTGTGAACTTTACAAATGTCTGTATTCATTACTCAAATTTCCTGCATACATACTGTGTTGTTTAAACCTTGTGATAATCTTTACTCCTTATCAAAAATTTATCTCCATTATTGGTTAAAACAGTTATTTATATTAATTATATTATTTATATTAGGGTTAAAATATAAATTTCTAAGACGAAATGTTAAAATTTATTTATAGCTGTTTTTATGAATCTGTGAAACTTAAATAATAAACTAGGATTAGATACCCAGGGTTTGGATTCTGTGACATTTCTTGTTGTTATTATACAGGTCTCATTGCTATGTGCCAGTGTGTCTAAGTTGCTATTTATTTATTTCTTTTTGCAATAGTGAACTATAATACATAACATCAGGGAAATATCATTATTATTTCAAAAGAGTAATAATGAAGTAGCAATATTGAATATCCATCCTTCTCTCTTTTCTTTCCTGTGTTTCTCTTGTTGCCTTACAAACCACACTGCATGCTCTGCTTACAAGCCACACTCAATGTCCATCCTTCTTTGTTTCCATTGTTTAATAATGAAGTAGGTACAGTGAGTGAGTTATGATTATTGTTATCATCATCATCAAAGTTTGTCTGTGATAGATATTACCTCTGATAAAAAAATAATGGGCAGGAAATAGAGAATTCGATACATGCATCCTAAATTTAGAACCACCAAAGGAGTTGCATGGAATAAGTTGAGAAAACAGTGGAAAATGTAGAGGTTGTTGGCAGAATTGGATAGAAATTCTAAGTTCTTATAACAAGAACAGTTCATTTATTCATTTATCTATTCATCATGTTCTGTAGATCACGTGTGAAGGAGAACACTCATAGATATGAAACGAGCAAAAGTAAACATAACAGAATGAAGCAAGTGTTAGCCGCTGTGTTAATAATTGACTGTTGATGAAGTTCTGAAGCACTCAGTGAAAAATAGGAAAGTATTTATTCGAACCTAAAGTTCTATAAACAATTTATGTTTAATCAAGTTAAACAAAACAAAAATTAATAGCTAAGGTGCTGCTTTGACAAAAGATACTTTTTTTTTCACTCACATTACCTTCTATTGGTGGCTTAATGTCTATGTGATTACTTTGATGTTTATCACAGAACAACAGTTACACTTCGATTCCTGAATCTAATTTTCTTTTGAATTTATAGGGATTCTTAATTTATTTTTTATGTCAGATGGCATTTTGTGTGAAGACTTTCACACCAGAACACCCCGATCTGAATACAGACAAGGAGCCAAAGTCAACATGGAAAATATTCTTGTGTTTTGTGTAATGGTTGTGTAAATCACTATCACCTCTTCATCATTAACAGCAAATTTGTTAGGAAGTTATTGTAATAATTGCAAGACCTTTGAAAATGCCTCTGTAAGCTGTATGACAATCTATTTTGTGCCGTATGTTGTTTAATAAATTTGAAAATTTTCATAGTGTCTCATATTTACTACAGGTTACGATATTAAAAAATAGGACTATGCATACTATTTTTACATTTGAAAGTGTAAATTCCTGCTTAACATTTTGAAGCCCTCCAAGAGGGTAGCAATTTTAGGAGCTTCCTGTAAGCACTAATTGTAAATTGCATGCAGTTATTTGTTAGAATGAAATGATAATATCTACATTTCTTTTTACAGTTTCTATTCCACAAACAAGAAGGTAGCATATTCAAATTTTATTCCAAGAATCAAATTACCACCCAAGAGAAGCAAACCACTGCCTGTTTCAAACAATGGGCTGATCCAGGCAGCAAAATCAAAATTGCTTCAAGAAGATGACTGTATGCCAAATTCATTGTTTGATTATGATGCTTATGATGCACAGGTTTTTCAGTTGCCTCCTGTTCATACAGCAAGGTAAATATATGAATTATTCCACTATTAGATTCTTAAATGAAGTGTTAGTGTGCAGAATAATTGTAATTTTTCTCACTCATCTGAAGGTTTTATTGTGGATATGGAATTATTTTATGCAGTCAGTGAATTTGATGAGTTGTCAGTCAGTTCATTAACTTAAATGTGATACTTGAATAGAGAAGTAACACATTGCCTATACTGTGTTTATTATTATTATAAGGTTAAATAATCTGCTGTACATGTTTACTTCAAAATTATTCTGGAGCTCAGTCGTTCAGATTTTCTAAGTAGCCAAAGTTATTCTGACAAGCATTCTCTTGATTGACTTTGGGATTGATTCGACATTAGTGATTCTTCAATTACATAACTGAGGATGACTGTGGGCATACCACTGAGAGTGCTGCTTACACTATTATGAAAATTGTGTCACTTACCAATAGGTTTCTATGATCTCTTCTATTTTGTATGTTACTGCACAGTTCGGAGAAATTTTTTCTCCAGGTAGAACAATGGCGTATGAATATGACTAATGTATTCACTTCATTTGGTTGCCTTGTACACAATTTTGTCTGCGTGTAAATGGCTTTGTAAAGAGGCTAATTATTGAAACCATTGAATGTAACTACAGTGCTACATATTCATTCTCTGCAATTTCCAGTGTTTTCTCTATATTTTTTCAAGGCAACCAATTCTTGAAAGACAGACCTCCGTAACTACTAATGCAACTGAGACAAATATTAGTATAGCAATTGCTGCTGTATGTTCAGCACCTTGATAAAAAACAACACATTTTCACTAAATTTCATTGAGACACAAGAAGTGTTTATTTCGTAAAAAAAATTATTTAGTCCATAGATCCATTAGCACATGTAGATTCAAGATGTGGAATGTGTCAAAATATGTATTTTATTTTTTGCATGTAATTTATGCTACAGTAGTGTGCATACATGTCGTTTACAATATAGAGAATGATCAATTTTTTCAAGGAAAAATTCCAGTAACTTACCTTTGAATAGATTATTACCTTGTAGGGACTTAATATAACTTGGAATATAGTTAAAGTTGTGGTACTAGAGTATTTTACACTTTTCTTAACTAGAAAAAAATTCTTCATGTCACAGGGTAAGTCACATTTCTTTCTTGCCTAATGACTGAAGTAGGTATCACTTGTTTCATAGTGAGAAGAATATTTAGTTATGAAGGTTGTGATTGAATAAATGTTTTGTGAGGTAGTATTCAGTATCCCCAAGAAGACAGCAGGAAGTTCTTGGAGCCATTCCATGCATAATTATGGCAGTCTGTTTCATGGCTTTTTTTTTATTAAATTTTTTTTTTATAAACATATAAGAATGTTACGGAAGGTCATATCAAATACTTTCCTGTGGTCCAACGGCGTTTCACAGATTATCTCTTTATCTTCAAAACAATTTTATACCTTTGCTACCATACTCTCAACTATTTTGGCTGTAGAGAGGCTGAATCTGAATCCATATTGTGAGGAGCTAAGTATATCATTAGCTTTCATTAGCTTCAAAATCTTGGCTCATCTTCAATATTCTGTCATTCATTCATTCATTCATTCATTTCCATGTCTGGTCAGCATTTCCAAAAAATAGCAGCTGTGATAGCTTTTTCATTTCCTTTGTACACATCTTGTACTGTGCACGGGTTGTCGAGGAGGGGGCACACAAGTAGGTGGCTTGGATCTTCTTCAGCTCCACAGTTGCAAAAAGTGTCAGTGCTCACTGGAAGGATTCCCCATTTCTTCAGGTTGGTCTTGCATCGGGGGACGCTCACTCTTAGGTGGTTGAGGGACCTCCATACAGGGTATTGTAGGTTTGCACCAGGAGCTAGTTCTTCTTTTGGTGAGCCGTCTGTGTGCAGTGAGCTCTTCCATGTTGCAAGATGAATTGCCTCTGGTGCTCCCTCCAGTAACGCAGTCCTAGCAAGGAAACTATTGCGGGATTCAAGGTGGGATCTTGCAGCCTGATGACCATACAGAGGATGTTGGCGGTGATTCTCCTGCTTTGTTCTTTCATTGTCTGCAGCAATGGCCCTCCGGATGTTGGGTGGGGCTGTTCCCAACAATTGGATACAGTTTCTGCACTGGTGTTGGCTTCAAGCATCCTGAGATGATCCTTGCAGTATCATTGACTGCAATATCGACTTGCTTAGTATGAGTGGAAGCTTCCCACACAGGAGCAGCATACTCAGTGGCTGATACACGAAGTGCAAGCGCAGAAGTGCTGAAATGGTGCGGATTGGCTCTCCAGCTGCTGCCAATCAGCTTTTTAAGTATCCCATTGTGAGTAATGACTTTCTGTGTCACGTTTAGACATTGCTGCCTGTATGTTAGAGCCCTGTCCAGAGTGACATTTAGATAGACTGGTGTTGGGCAATGTTTCAGTTGCTCTCCTTGCCATGTGATGTCCAGCTTTTGCTGCGCTTCCCTGTTTTGTAAGTGGAAGGCGCTCCTTGAGTTTTACTGGTATCGGGCTTCAGGTGGTTGGCATAATAGTACTTGGAGAGTTCATCCATTGCTAGAGAAAGTTTTCCCTTTACTTCTTTAAAGGTTGGCCCCTGAACAGCTACTGCTGTGTCACCGGCATAGATGAAGTTGGTATTGGCTGATCATTTGTGTAGATATTGTTCAGTGCTGGAGTGAGCACACTGCCTTGGGGGAGACTGTTCTTCTGCGTTCGCCACCTACTCCTCTTATGCTGTAATGAAACTTAGAATATTCTGTTCTGAAGGAAGGTGCTGATAAGGGATGTTAGTTGGTATCCTTAGTAAGGTCGTACATTGTCTTTCATAGTTTCCTATGATTCACAGTGTCATATGCAGCTGTTAGATCAAGAAAAGCGACTCCAGTAACCTCATCATGCTCAAAACCGTCTTTGATGTGCTGTGTTAGATTCAAGATCTGACTACAGCATGATTTGCCAGCACAAAAGCCTGCTTGTTGTGGGATAAACTTCTTCGAGGCTGGCACCGATTTGGTTAAGTACCAACCATTCTAATATCTTGAAGGTGTGGCATAAAAGGGAGATAAGTCAAAAAATTTTTGGATTGTTTGGTTCCTTCCCAGACTTAAGTATTACAATGACTTGAGACTTCTACCACATTTTGGGGATGTGTAGCTTGGTGACACATGTGTTCATTAGGCTTAGTAGCCACTCCATCATTTTACAGCCAAAATTCTTTATCTGTTCAAGTCTAATGTCATTGACACTTACAGCCTTATGCATCTTCAAGCTGGAGATGACAGCTTCGAATTCAGCCATGGTGAAGGGATCCCTAAGAAAATAATGCTCCGTGTCTGGGTCGCACTGAAGAGCTTCTTTGGGCGTCCGTCCTTTTATTTTGCTGATTTGCGGGAGCTGGGTTGCCACTTTATCAGTAGTCACACGTGTTAAATTGTCTTGTGATTTTACAGGGTTGCCACTTCGGTTTTTAAGCAGTTTCCAGGCTTGTCTACTGTTCAGCTTCATGTCGAGGTTCTCTACCAAGTTACTCCACTTGGCCTTGCAAGATGCTGAAATGGCTTGCAGCAATATTTCACCAGCTTGGATCATTTCTTCTGCAAATGGATTCTCTTCATAGAGTGTTTGGTATCTTTTTGACAAAAGATTGTCATCACTGGACATGCCTGGAACATACTGAGTTGTGCATCCTCTCGGAATAGTTTTCCTCGAAATTTGTTGGACGCATTTGATGAAGGTTTCGCACATTTCAGGTTGTGGTGGAATGTTTTATCACTTTTGAGTCACGCCCTTCACTGAACTTCTGCCGGTCAGCCTTCTGTTATTTTTTATATTAGAAGTATAAGAGATACAGGTTGATAGTTATCCAGAGATGCTACATCTCTTTTCTTATGAACTCATTTGACTACATATGTTTTCAGACAATGTGAATATTTACCTTCTTTTAAGATTTTACACATTATTTTAGTCAATGAAATTACAGTTTGTTTTTTAAGATATTTAATAATATAATTTGGGCCTGTTCTAAAATTACTGAGCTTGCCAGTAGTGCCTCTGCTTTACTCCTACCTTCTATAGCATTGTCATCAAAGTGAGAACTGACCTTAAAAAACCCCAACAACAACAACAACATTGGTTGCTAGGTGAAGTTGGTGTGCAGAGGAGTACTTTATCATCACAATTTATTTCTGTTTTAATAATTTCCCAATTTCCCATGCAGCTCTGTAGTAGTACCATGATTCTTATTCTACTTGGATGTGGAGTGCAATAAGTTTTTAGATTTTGTGGTTTAGTACACTGACTCTACTTAGATGGTTTCTTGTAGCATTTAGGACAACATGCTCCAAATTATCTGTTGAGAGATATAAAATTTTATTGCCTGAGTCATTAACACATACATGGTTATTATTATTATTATTATTTTATTATTATTATACAAATTTGGCCGTTTAAGACCGTGAAAACAGTTATTTCTTGCGCTTCTGGGAAGTCTTCTTTCTCTCAGTCCACACTTCTTTCATTCTTGCGCTGAAGGCGGCTTTTCTCTCTTCAGACCATTTAGTTCCACAAGTCTTCTTAATTTTCACACCGAAACCCGTGAATGAATTCAGTTTTTTTCTAAAAAGTTTTCTGTTAAATATTGTTTCCTGATCTATGTCCATTTCTTTTAGATCTCTTTCTGTGTTGATAAACCATAAATTTTTATTTTTTAGCTTTGCGATGTAGGAAAATATTTGTTTTGTAAACCTATTCGGGTTCATCCTCATGATGTGAGCATAAAAGGAGCATCTTCTTTTTCTAATTTCGTCTGTAATTTTGCTGCACTTCGTATACACTTCTTTGTTGCTTTTTAGTCTGTATACAGGCTTGCCTTGATCATCTGTTATTTTCCTGTGTCCAAGAATTGTCCTCACAATTCTTCTTTCACTATTTTCTATCTGTTCTGCGTATGTAAAATTTGCTAGTGTTTCTGATGCATATAGTATCTGCGGTCTAATGACAGTCTGGTAGTGTCTGAGTTTAATGTTTTTGGATATACATTTTTTTGAATACATTTGTCTGCAGTAGTGAGTTGCTGTCTCTAGTTTTTGTATTCTAGCCCTGCAGGCTGGATGACCTTTTGAATTAGTTCACCAAGATATTTAAAATGTTTAGATACCTGTATTTTTCCGTATTTCGTAGTTATTTTCTTTGGTGGATTTTTGATATTTGTAATGATTTCTGTCTTTTCAAATAAAATTTGCAAGCCTGCTTTTTCAGCAGTTTCTTTAAGTAATTCTATTTGTTTTATTGTGTCTTTTTGTGTGTAAGCTAAACAGGCGAGATCGTCAGTGAAAGCAAAACAGTTGGTTTCAATGGCTTTGTAGCACTTCCCTCCAATTTGGACTTTCTCAACTCCATGTTTTTGCGTGAGTTTTCTCCATTCTGCTATGACTTTATCCAGAACACAGTTGAAGAGTACCGGGGACAGCGCATCTCCTTGTCTGACGCCAGTTTTGACCTCGAAATGCCGTGAAATTTCTCCTTGGAATTTTACTTTTGATGTTGTATTTGTTAATGTTTCTTTGATTATGGTGATTGTTGTTTCATCTATTTCATATTCTCGAAGTGTTTTGATGAGTGTGTCCCTATCGATTGAGTCATAAGCTTTTTTGAAATCAATGAATGTTATGAAATATTTCTTGCTCCCCATGTAGATAAATAGGTCATTGTTGTTTTGAGGTTAAAAATTTGTTCGGCGCAGGATCTTCCTGGTCTGAAGCCAGCTTGATATTCTCCAAGTTTTCCCTCTATAATTGGTGATACACGATTGAGCAGGGCTTTTGATAGAATCTTGTATGGGACTGGGAGAAGCGATATTCCACGATAGTTGTTAACATTCCTTTTGTCACTTTTTTTAAACAAAGGGTGAATTAGGGCAGTTTTCCAGTGACTTGGGATTTTCTTGGTTTCCCATACTTGTTCAAGTTCTTTGTGTAGTGCTTCTACTGATGTTTCTCCCCCAAGCTTGAGCATTTCTGCTGTAATTGTATCTTCTCCACATGCTTTCCTGTTTTTGAGATTTTTGATTATGTTTGTGATTTCCTCTCGTGTCGGAGGTGTTGAATGTGTTGGTAATGTTTCTGGTTGCGTAAAACTGAGAGTCTGGATGGGTGTTTGGCAGTTTAGGAGTGTCTCAAAATATTCAGCCAGGATTTCACAGTTTTCAGTATTGTTGGTGGCAAGAGTCTTATTATTTCTCATAAGGTTTAGGCAAGGGGACTGGTATCCTCGGAATTTCTGGTTGAATGTTTTGTACCAAGCTGCCGTGTTGCATTTCTTGAAATTCTCTTCGATTGAGTCCAGTTGTTGTTTTTCATATTGTCTCTTGGTGTTGCGAATAGTTTTCGAGGCATTCTTTCTGGCTTGCTTAAATTCATCAAAGTTGTTTTCAGTTTTATGTGAGTTCCACTTTTTCCAGGCTTTAAGTCTTTCATGCAGAACTTCATTACAGTTGCTGTCCCACCACGGGTGTCTTGGTTTGCTCTTTTTTGGAAAGGTTGTTTCTGTTGCCTCAATCAAGTTGTTCTGAAATTCTTGGAGGTTTTGTGAAGGGGAGAATGTCTTTAGTTTTTTCTGAAAATCCTTGAGGTTAGAGTTGGACTTAAGGTTGTAATTTCTCAGGGTTGTAAGATCAAAATTTATTTTATTTCTGTTTTTATATTCACCGTTTCTGCTTTTCTGTTTGTTTTGTGGGATCAGTTTAGTTTTTATTTTCTTGAGATAGTGATCGGAGTCGAGGTTTAGAGATTTTCGGACACGTGTGTTCAATATTTCTTTTTCACATTTGGAGGAGATGGCAACGTGATCTATTTTAAATTCTCCGATACTCTTTATCGGAGATACCCAGGTTTTTTGTTTTCTGGGAAGATGTTTAAAACGTGTTGACTTAGCTTGAGTTTAAACTGCTTACAGAGCATAATTAACCTTTCTCCATTTTTGTTGGTTCGTTTGTGTGCGGGAAAGTTGCCGACAATATCGCGGAATTTCTTTTCTTTTTCAATCTGTGCGTTAAAATCTCCTAGAAGTATTTTTGCATTGTTTTCTGGGATTTCTGATATATGATCCTTAAGGTTTTCCCAGAATTCATCTGTTTCTTCCCTATTTTTAGCATTATTTTTGTCATTTGTGGGAGCGTGAACATTGATTAATGTGTATTTTTTATTTGCACATCGAAAAGTGAGGAAAGATGTTCTCGATGATGTTGACCAAAGATGTTCGACAGAGTTCAGAATTTTTGTGTTTACAGCAAAAGCTGTGCCAAGCTGAGGGCATTTCTTCATTACATTTTTTCCAGGTTTTCCTTTAAATATTCTGAATTTGTTTGATTCAAATGTGTTTTCATCAGTGAAGCGAGTTTCTTGTAGCGCCACAATTTGTATGTCTTCCGTGTGTAACTGGTCTGTAAGGTGCTTAAGTTTTCCCACTTTGAGAAGGGAGTTTATGTTGAGAGTTGCTATGTTGAAGATTTTTCTGGGTTTAATCTTGTTGGATTTGCATGGTGTTGCAGACTCCCCAGAATCCATGGGTCTGCTTGCGTCGTTGCCGACGGTGGATTGGCCACCTGGGGTAGTTTCATTATTGAAAGACATTTCCATCATGCGTTAAGATTGTAACTGTTGAAATTCTTCAAAGTTGGGGAGATTACTTGTGTAACCTACCAGGAATACGACTAACGTTGTTAGCGTTAGAAGGTTTTCTTGAAACAGCCGCCTCTAACATGAGGAACAGACGCTGCCCACAAGCCGCCCAATCTGGGTACAGATGCTTGCAGTTATAGATTTTTGGTTCCTCCGCTCTCTCAGCCGTTGGGAGTTAAAAATTCCTCATCTGCCTATGAGACCGTTGACCGGTTTTCACCCGTAACCCTAGGCAGGGGCCCTCACAGGGTGCTACCATCCGGAGCCAGATGGACCCAGGTTTTTTTACGAGGTTGTTACTCCTCCCCCTCCTCCTCCCTCATCACTTGTAAGATGAGGATCCGGGCTTGGGACTGGCAATGGCGGAGTTCATGGTTATTATTATGTTATCTATTTTTATTAAATTCAGTTTTTTTTATCAAATGGTTTAGCTTTGAGTCATTAATTGATCTTATCATTCTTCTATTCTCAGTACAAGTTTCAATTATTATACTGTTAAGAGTTTCTCCCGGACATAGTTCCTCATAATCAGACATGCATAATCTGACCATGTCAAATTCTGTTTTTATTAGATGAAAATTGCATATTATATTGTAAAGAACCATGAACGAGAAGTGTTTGAGCTGTCGTAGGAAAGTTAGTACAGGGGTTCTGTGCAGCTGTCCTCTGACAGATGGCTATATTGGGGGGGGGGGGGGGGATGTAGTGGCATGGGAATTGGACAAGTAAATGGGTCTCTTCCATGGTATTGCAGTGTATGTGCAAGGGATAGGAAAATAGCTCAACAGGAAGGGAAGATTAGAGCCCTTAAGGCTGAACTGGATATTGCTAGGGAGGAACTGATGAGGTTAAGGGGGGAGAAGGGTGACGACTGGTGGGAAGTGGTGGCAAGGAACAGGAGCCACAGAAAAAGAACAGTAAGTGATAATTTCATAATTGGCATAAACAATAGATTTGCCTTAATACCTCAGTCAACAAAGGAAAAGGCTCTTGTAGATGTAAGTATAGTCAGCACTCAACAGACTTTCACCAGGAAACCAGCTGTTTCAAAAAAAGTGGAAAGGAGGAGGAAAGTTCTGTTGTTAGGTCTTTCAGTCTTCCAGGACCTGTTGCTCTTCTTCAATCTTAATTTCTCTTTGTGTTTCATTATATTCTGGCCATCTGTTCAAAATCTCCTGTGGTTCCTCTGCTAGAGTACCATCCGCTCTTCCTTTTTCCATGTTGTTCCTCTTTTTTTACGTTCAAAAACTATTTCATTAGCCAGTCTATACATAATTTCATACTTTCTCCCTTTCTCCGTTTTCTCCATTTCGTCGCATTTCTGTTTCATCCATTTTTCCCTTGTTTCTTCAGTTTCTCTTCTTAATTCATTATTCAGTTTCCTGTACCTCTTTTTGCATTCTTCAGTTTCTATATTTTTCCACTTTCTCCGCTCTTCCATCTTTTTCAACATGTTTTCTGTTACCTATTCTTTCCTGGTACTTATTGCTAGTACTTCTGTGACAGAGTCCATGAGTCCTTCCCTCATTTTTATCCATTTGTCATTAACACTTTCATCAACACTACCTCTTTTCCATTTTTCCATAAATCTGTTTTCCAAATCTGATGCCATTCCTACCTTTTGAGTCTTTTTATGTTTAGCCTTTCTTTTGCTTCACCTCCCCAGACTTTTTTCAACTTCACTTGTATTTCCCCAATACTAAGTTGTGGTCCGGATTTATATCCGCTCCCGGATAAGCTTGGCAGTCTTCAAACAGTCCCTAAACTTTTTTGCATCAGGATGTAGTCTAATGATATATTTCCCTATTCACATTTGATATCCATGTGTAATGTTTCTTTTTGTGTTGTTCAAATAATGTGTTACTCACTGCTAATGAATTTTCTTTAAAGAAACTAATTAGTTGTTTACCTCTCTTATATCTTATTCCTAATCCAACATTTCCTGCTGTATCTTCATCTCTTCCTTCACCCATCACCACACCCCCATGATGATAAGCAGACATTTCTATTTTCTTTTTTGATGAGTTCTTGTATTTTCTCATAATATTCTTCCACTTTCTCATCGCTATGCTGGCTGGTTGGCATATATACCTGTATTAACATAAAATCTTTTGAACTATCCTTCAGTCGTATCGTCATAAGTCTTTCGTCAATATGTTGTACCTTCATTACCTTATTTTTCTGCTTTTGCTCTATAAATATTCCTACTCCATTTTTCCCTTAGTAAAAGAGCTTATAAGCTCCACTTTCTATGTCCCCATTCTCTCCCCATCTCATTTCAGACAAACCAAAGGCATCTAATCTGTTCCTTTTGATCTCCTGTTTTGCATTCTCTAGCTTTCCTGCTTGCAGTTGTGTCCTCATATTCCATGTTCCAATCCTTTCTTCCTTCATTGTCCCTTTCTTCCTTTCAAATGTGTCTACTTTCAATGTGATCCCCTCCTGGAGATTCGAATGAGAGGAAGTTTTAACTCTGCAATCTACTGCTCGGGAATGTAATATGGTAGTTTCCCGTTACTTTCCAGATAGGCAGTAGGTTGTGCAGCCTAAAATCAGCCGCCCACTATGAGGCAGAAGCTGTCTGTAGCCACCCCTCTGGGGTACAGTCGCTACTTTTACTCTTTTTGTACCCAAAGAGAAAAGGTGCCTCTTCTGCCAGCTTCGCTGTTCCGAAAGACTCTTCTCTGCTGTTGCTGCCATTGAAGTCTTACACATATAACAGGAAATGACGGGAAAAGGGCATGTTGAGGACAGGTTTGGGATAGGAAAGGGGGAGTGATAGGCCATTGTGGGACATGCTTTGTCTGGCTGCTCCACTTTGGTCTGTCCGGCTTGGGTGGCAACCCTTCTGGTAGCTAAGCTATCGGCGGCATAGCCCTCCGGACCCAGAGCATGCAAACCACCTCGTCCGCATGGACAGTGCTGCATTAAGGCAGTGTCCCCTGAGGAGGTGCCTGATTGTGATGCGCAGCTAGTTACAGTATATGATATAGCTCCATACAGTAGAGCAAAACAGCCCTCCAAAATAGTGCGTTCAATTAACCATTTAAATATTGAAACTTTTAGGGACAGCTTGCAACAGTTAGACTGGGATGAGGTGTACAGGAAACCTGATGTTAATTTAAAATTTAACCTATTTCATGATACCTTTGTGAGTAAAATAGTTTCCCTAAGAAAACATTGAATATAATTGTAAGGAACCATCTAAAAAGCCATGGGTTACTAAAGGGAAAAAAATATCTTGTGAACAGGAAAGGGAAATGTATCTTATAGATAGGAGGAGTAATGATCCCGAAACAGTGAAACATTATAAAAACTACTGCACTGCACTAAGAAAAGTTATTAAAAAGTCCAGAAGTATGTGCATCATGTCTGAGAGTAGCACATCTGATAATAAAATTAAAACAATTTGGAATATTGTTAAAAGGAAAACAGGGCAACTGAGAGCAGAGGAAGACTGTATTTCTATCAAACTCAAGGGAAATAATAGAGGGAAACATTCCACGTAGGAAAAATATATCTAAGAACAAAGATGATGTGACCTACCAAATGAAAGTGCTGGCAGGTCGACAGACACACAAACAAACACAAACATACACACAAAATTCAGGCTTTCGCAACAAACTGTTGCCTCATCAGGAAAGAGGGAAGGAGAGGGAAAGACGAAAGGATGTGGGTTTTAAGGGAGAGGGTAAGGAGTCATTCCAATCCCGGGAGCGGAAAGACTTACCTTAGGGGGAAAAAAGGACGGGTATACACTCGCGCGCACACACACACATATCGGACACAAGCAGACATATTTAAAGACCAAGGGAAAGTTTGTTAACAAGAAGCCAAAAGTAGAAAACATCTTTAATAATCATTTTTTAAGTGTTGTAGTGGAAATGGGATCCAGCTACTCATTAGAAAATGCAAAGCAGTATATGGAAGAGGCAATACCTATGCAATTTGATAAAATTGAAATTCAACCCACCTCTCCTACTGAAATTAGGAAAATAATAAATTCACTCAAAAGTAAAAGCTCACATAGAACTGATGGCATTTCCAATAGATAAGTATGATTCTCAGCCACATATGTAGTAGCTCACTGAAACAGGACATTTTTACAGATAAACTGAAATATGCTATTGTTAAACCATTGCATAAAAAAGGGGATAAGTCTGATGCTAACAACTACCACCCAATCTCACTTCTGATGGCTTTAGCCAAAATTCTTGAAAAAGTAATGTATTCAAGAGTAGCATCACATATTTGTAAAAATGAAGTAGTAACAAAATGTAAATTTGGTTTTCAGAAAGGCTTTCCAACAGAAAATGCTATACATGCTTTCACTGATCAGATATTAAATGCATTGAATAACTGAACATTACCCGTTAGGATATTTTGTGATCTCTCAAAGGCTTTTAATTGTGTGAATCATGAAATTTTTCTGGATAAGCTTAAGTATTGTAGTATGAGTGGGACAGTACACATAGGGTTCAATTCATATTTAACTGAAAGAATGCAGAAGGTTGAAAGTAACAGTACAGATAGTCTGCAAATATCAGCACAGTCCTGTAACTGAGGAGGTATCAAGAATGGTGTCCCATGACCACATCAATTTCTACAACATGACAACTGTATATATATCATCAGAAACATAATTCTACCTACGTAATGTAAGTAGATTTATGTTTCGGCTTTTGTGTATAAAGTTGTGATATTGTAGAAATTGATGTACATACAGCTGCTTGTTCCTCTGTATCAGATGGCACTGATGATGGGTTTTATACCCAAATACCGGTTGCCAAGTAAACATTTTAAGTGCAACTCATAGTGTTTAGATATCCTCTAGTAAATATCTAAAAGCTGCAGAGCACCACGCATTCAAGTTTTCAACAGAGTTGTTTTCTCTCTTTATGCTGAAGTGCATGTCGTTTGTGTTCTTTACGTTCAATGTTAATTTAAAAGTCATGTTGCCCAATTGTAAACAGCCTTGAACATGTAGTGACTCACTTTCACCTGGTGCACTGTCATGCCATGTAGTGTCGCACTTGTGTTTATCTACATTGTGGCCGCCAAACATTGTTCATGGCAGCCACCAGATAGTCTGTTTTATTTCCTTAGTAATGTGCTTATCCTTAGTCTTGTGATCTATTGTTTTCAGATATATATTCCTTGGTTATGGACCAAATAAGTTATAGATTCATTCTTGTACCTCATGGAAGATTCTACATGTTGTAAAACTTCTCCGAGCTGCTATGTCTAAATAGTTCCCATTTCTGTGCAATACAGTAAAGTTTTGTTTGTTCTTTGTTTGAGAGTTTGTATTTGTACAACAGTCGGGCTAGTGCTTGACATGATAAATTTAAGTATCAGACGGTGGAAAAGCAACCAGCTTGACAAACGTTTCATCTGCTTCTTCTAGTTGGGGTTCTGTTGTTTATCAGTAAATATGGTGTTGCTGTTATCAGCAAAAAGGACTTTTTCTCCATGTCTTATTCTGTGTGGAAAGTAACTGATATATATATTAAGAACAGAATTGATAAATAGGGATCGGTAGTCTAGAGGTCAACAAAATTCACTTTTGTTGTTAACAGGAAATGCCATTGGGGAGTATATGTGTGGGCATACAAGTGTAAAAATTCCTAGGTCCCTGAAGAGCCTTCTACGAGATATTTGATTATGAAATTCACACAATATTCATTGCATGCTTCTTTATGGACCTTAATGCATCATGTCAGAAGTTTTATAGAATGGAAGTGGCCAAAATACGCTAGCTGTCCTGTTGTTGCTCAGCACAATGAGATAGATTTCTACATTAAAGCAGACAGAACTGAACTTTTTAGTTAACTTATCCACGTACTATTGCCATCTCAGCTTATTACCGTATGTATACCAAGGAACTTCACACATCGAGCCTCATCAAATGTATACCAACTGATCTCTACTTCTTGTACTTGTAGGTCATCTTTATTTGTTTTTGCAGTTGCATAACATTAGTTATAATGGGTTAAGCTGTTAGCTGTGAACTAGTTGTAAGTGTGTTTCAATATTCTACTGGCTGTGCCTGGTGTTGTGCGTAAAGCTCCTTTATCATTACTGGGTGGGAATTTGTAGGACTCCCCTTGATAGGTCAGGGGTGCACTACGCGAAGGAAGAGTTACTCAGCTAGCAGAGTACTTGTGGAGTGCAAATGGGGTTGTAACCTGAAGCAGAAAGCTCTTGAATTATTAAACGAGTCATAGAATGTTTATTGGAAAGACAGATTAGACGCCATAGGAGGCGGAGGGTGTTCATTGCAGGGGAACAAAGTTAATTGTTGGATGTTTTTGCCAGCTACCTGATTGTGCTGTGACAGTTTTACAGTCATTCAAAGCAAGTCTATGGTCAGCAGTGCAGTCAGATTGTGCAATACTAGTTGTAGGTGAATTTCACCTATTGAGTGTAGATTGGGACTTTTATGGATTCATTCCGAGGGGTGCAGATGGACAGTCTTGCAGAGTACTTCTGAACACATTGGAAATATCATAGAGGTTGTAGCTACAAACAGACTGGACCATATCGACAACACCAATATAGAGACGGGGATTAGTGATTATGAGATTATCACAGCATCTATGGTTATGAAAGTTAATAAATCAGTCAAGGATGATAGGAGAGTGTTTCTGCTAGAAAGAGCAAATAAGCAGTTGTTAGATCTCACTTAGACAGTGAACTGACATCACTTAGTTCCAATAAGGTGGACGTAGAGGAATTACGGCAAAGCTTAAACATATTGTAAGTCACATTCTGGAAAACTGGGTGCCTAGTGAGTGGATTAAGGAGGGAAAAAAAACCCACCATGGTTTAACAATGAACAGGGTGGATATGACACGGGATAACTAGGAGATCTACATCTACATCTACATCCATACTCCGCAAGCCACCTGACAGTGTGTGGCGGAGGGTACCCTGAGTTACTCTATCGGTTCTCCCTTCTATTCCAGTTGTAATGTATCTGGGAGATGTGTTATTTTCTACCGGATTTGTCGATACCAAATTGTAAATGTTTTCTTATGTTTTTGTCAGAATTTTTTTATTGTAATTTGCCTTATTATATGCTAATTTACTTATATTTTTGAGAGTGAAAGCATATTGATTACTATTAGTAAATGTGACGAAGAATATCAAAGAGACTGGTTACAGGTGGAAGCTTGTGTGTTGTGTAAAATGTCTTTGATGGTGGAGTCATCTTTGACTGTAGTCAGTCGACAGTGAACTCTTGGTGTGTGTTGACGGTAGAACAATGTGCAGGTCGCCGTTATAAATAATTTGCTAGTGAACAGGAAAAATGAATTATGTTACTATTTTTTTATATAAACTTTAAGAAGAAACCACATTCGAAGAAATGGTATTCGAAGCACCGAAAATGAAGCAAACGCATTGAACCAGGTCATTTCTGCAGCCAAAAAAACTGCATTGTGGAATCATACTTCCACTAGACAACTGAAGCCAAGACAAATATCATCTTGTAAACATTTCATGGAAGAGGTACTGTCACAAAATATGCCAAATTAAAGTAAATAAAAATAGTGAGCATATTTCACAGTCTTGTATTGTTCGTGGAAAGAAGGATTGTCGGTATGCTTCTGTGTGGGCTCTAATCTCTCTGATTTTATCCTCATGGTCTCTTCGCGAGATATACGTAGGAGGGAGCAATATACTGCTTTACTCTTCGGTGAAGGTATGTTCTCGAAACTTTACCAAAAGCCCATACCGAGCTACTGAGCGTCTCTCCTGCAGAGTCTTCCACTGGATGTTATGTATCATCTCCGTAACGCTTTTGCGATTACGAAATGATCCTGTAACGAAGTGCGCTGCTCTCCGTTGGATCTTCTCTATCTCTTCTATCAACCCTATCTGGTACGGATCCCACACTGCTGAGCAGTATTCAAGCAGTGGGCAAACAAGCACACTGTAACCTGCTTCCTTTGTTTTCGGATTGCATTTCCTTAGGGTTCTTCCAATGAATCTCAGGCTGGCATCTGCTTTACCGACGATCAACTTTATATGATAATTCCATTTTAAATCACTCCTAATGCGTACTCCCAGATAATTTATGGCATTAACTGCTTCCAGTTACTGACTTGCTATATTGTAGCTGAATGATAAGGGATCTTTCTTTCTATGTATTTGCAGCACATTACACTTGTCTACATTGAGATTGAATTGCCATTCCCTGCACCATGCGTCAATTCGCTGCAGATCCTCCTGAATTTCAGTACAATTTTCCATTGTTACAACCTCTCGATACACTACAGCATCATATGCAAAAAGCCTCAGTGAACTTCCGATGTCATCCACAAGGTCATTTATGTATACTGTGAATAGCAACAGTCCTATGACACTCCCCTGCGGCACACCTGAATCAATCTTACTTCGGATGACTTCTCTCCATTGAGAATGACATGCTGCGGTTCTAACCGCCGTCTGCTTCACGTCTGCTGTGCAGCGAGCTACCTTAATTTAAGTATTAACTGTATTTTTCTTACTTGTCACTTCTTCTTCCGTGTGTTTTTGCTTTTAGGAAGCTTTAATTGTCGGGTGCTAGTAATAGTGTTCCATAGATTTTGTGTTTGTTTTGAATACAGTCAGAGAGAGTCTCTTTAGTCAGCCATAGTCCATATGCTCTTACTTTGTTCATTAAACGACTGTGGGGAACTGTATCGAATGCCTTGCGGAATTAGAGAAACACGGCATCTACCTGTGAACCCGTGTCTATGGCCCTCTGAGTCTCGTGGACGAATAGCGTAAGCTGGGTTTCACATGACCGTCTTTTTCGAAACCCATGCTGATTCCTACAGAGTAGATTTCTAGTCTCCAGAAAAGTCATTATACTCCAACATAATATGTGTTCCAAAATTCTACAACTGATCGACGTTAGAGATATAAGTCTATAGTTCTGCACATCTGTTCGACGTCCCTTCTTGAAAGCAGGGATGACCTGTGCCCTTTTCCAATCCTTTGGAACGCTACGCTCTTCTAGAGACCTACAGTACACCGCTGCAAGAAGGGGGGCAAGTTCCTTCGTGTACTCTGTGTAAAATTGAACTGGTATCCCATCAGGTCCAGCGGCCTTTCCTCTTTTGAGCAATTTCAATTGTTTCTCTATCCCTCAGTCATCTATTTCGATATCCACCATTTTGTCATCTGTATGACAATCTAGAGAAGGAACTACAGTGGAGTCTTCCTCTGTGAAATAGCTTTCGAAAAAGACATATAGTATTTCGGCCTTTAGTCTGTCATCCTCTGTTTCAGTACCATTTTGGTCACAGAGTGTCTGGACATTTTGTTTTGATCCACCTACCGCTTTGACATAAGACCAAAATTTCTTAGGATTTTCTGCCAAGTCAGTACATAGAACTATACTTTCGAATTCATTGAACGCCTCTCGCATAGCCCTCCTCTCACTACATTTCACTTCGCGTAATTTTTGTTTGTCTGCAAGGCTTTGGCTATGTTTATGTTTACTGTGAAGTTCCCTTTGCTTCCGCAGCAGTTTTCTAACTCGGTTGTTGTACCACGGTGGCTCTTTTCCATCTCTTATCATCTTGCTTGGCACATACCCATCTAACGCATGTTGTACGATGGTTCTGAACTTTGTCCACTGATCCTCAACACTATCTGTACTTGAGAAAAAACTTTTGTGTTGAGCCTTCAGGTACTCTGTAATCTGCTTTTTGTCAGTTTTGCTAAACAGAAAAATCTTCCTACCTTTTTTAATATTTCTATTTACGGCTGAAATCATTGATGCCGTAACCGCTTTATGATCGCTGATTCCGTGTTCTGTGTTAACTGTTTCAAATAGTTTGGGTCTGTTTATCACCAGAAGGTCTAATATGTTATCGCCATGAGTCGATTCTCTGTTTAACTGCTCAAGGTAGTTTTCAGATAAAGCACTTAAAAAAATTTCACTGGATTCTTTGTCCCTGCCACCCGTTATGAACGTTTGAGTCTCCCAGTCTATATCTGGCAAATTAAAATCTTCACCCAGAACTATAACATGGTGGGGAAATCTACTCGAAATATTTTCCAAATTATCCTTCAGGTGCTCAGCCACAACAGCTGCTGAGCCAGGGGGCCTATGGAGACATCCAATTACCATGTCTGAGCCTGCTTTAACCGTGACCTTCACCCAAATTATTTCACATTTCAGATCTTCGTCAATTTCCTTCAATACTATTGCACTTCTTATCGCTGTAAACACGCCTCCACCTTCACTGTCCAGCCTGTCTCTGCAGTATACATTCCAATCTGAGTTTAGGATTTCATTACTGTTTACGTGTGGTTTCAGCCAACTTTCTGCCCCTAGTACTATATGGGCGTTGTGACCGTTTATTAATGAGAGCAGTTCTGGGGCCTTTCTATAGACGCTCCTGCAGTTTACTATTAGCACATTAATATTGTTATTCCCTGTTGCATTTTGCCTACTCCTACCTTGCCGTGTCTCAGGAGGCGTCTTGTCGGTTGTCGGGCCTAGGGAGGGAATTCTCTAACCTAAAAAACCCCCATGTGCACTCCACACGTACTCCGCTACCCTTGTAGCCACTTCTGGCGTGTAGCGCATGCCTGACCTATTCAGGGGGACCCTACATTTCTCCACCCGATAGCGGAGGTCGAGAAATTTGCACCCCAGATCTCCGCAGAATCGTCTGAGCCTCTGGTTGAAGCCTTCCACTCGGTTCCAAACCAGAGGACTGCGATCGGTTCTGGGAATGATACTATAAATAGTTAGCTCTGATTCCACCCCGCGAGCGAGGCTTTCCGCCTTCACCAATTCCGCCAACCGCCTGTACGAACTGAGGATGACCTCTGAACCCAGACGGCAGGAGTCATTGGTGCCGACATGAGCAACAATTTGCAGTCGGGTGCACCCAGTGCTCTCTAGCGCCGCCGGCAGGGCCTCCTCCACATCTCGGATGAGACCCCCTGGCAAGCAGACAGAGTGAACACTGGCCTTCTTCCCCGACCTTTCCGCTATTTCCCTACGGGGCTCCATCACCCGCCTAACGTTCGAGCTCCCAATAACTAATAAACCCCTCCCCCCGAGTGCCTGCTCGGACCTTGCTGAAGGAGCAGCCACATGTCCACTCACAGGCAGAGTGGGCGATGCCACACGGCCAGCCTCCTCATTTACCCTCCGCCTCGTGCGCCATGAACGCCGCTGAACCCGCCACTCCCCTTGGGGAGAGGGTGGCCCAACTGCGCCCAGTACCCGCAAAGATGTCTTGGCAGCAGGGACAGTGGGTGAAGCATGTAACACGTGGGGTGTACCATGCGACGCATCAGACTCCCCACTGGCGCTACAGTCCGAGGCAGCAGCTGGAGGACGGCTGACCGCGGCTATCAACACGCTCAGCTGTTTGCGAACAGTGGCCAGCTCCTCCTGCGTCCGTACACAGCAGTCACACGTCCTATCCATCCTAGGAAATCAATTTACTGTAAAGAGTTATTCAACTTTTAACTAGACTGCTAATTCACTAAAGGCGGCTGATTGTTGCTAAACTGTGATTGCTAGCCACTCTTTGTAGAAAACAATGAAAATAGCACTACCTGTCTCTGGACTGTATTGAAAACAAACACTAGCACTACTGGCACTATGGTTGACTAAAGGGACTCTCTCTGACTGTATTCAAAACAAACACAAAATCTATGGAACACTATTACTAGCACTCGACAATTAAAGCTTCCTAAAAGCAAAAACACACGGAAGAAGAAGTGACAAGTAAGAAGAATACAGTTAATACTTAAATTAAGGTAGCTCGCTGCACAGCAGACGTGAAGCAGACGGCAGTTACAACGAAAAAATTTGGGAATTTTTTAGAATTCCGGGAATTTTTCGTTGTTTTAGTTTTCAGTTAAATTTTTGTAATTTTGGCTGGTAAGAACTGATACTCTAACAAAGGATATTACTGTATCCCACTACTTCAGAATAATACTACAGCATTAAAACATGAATGAGAGAAAAAAGATGAAAATAAAACTTAAATTGCAAAGGAAATGCACCATATAAAAGAAGACAGTGTCAAACGCTTTGGACGACTTAAAGTGGCAAAGTATGAGTGCAAAATCCCACTTCTTTAATGATACGACTTACTTGAGATGGTCAGCCAACTTTCCTTGCTGGTTAGCTTGGTGCTGCAACCTCTTTTTCCCTTCTTCTCCAAAGTATATCTGCTAGGAAGAGGAAGTTCTCAAGACTCTTTCTACTTATAAAAATAAGCAGACGTACACAGTTTCTTTTGCTTCACTTCACAGCATATATTTGAACATCAAACTTTTACAAAACTCATTCTCCACATAAACAAACACTATCAAGTAAGTCTTTTCGTGTGTCCGCAGTTTAAAAGCAGAGTCCATTTACACATATGAAAAGGTTGGCTTAAAACCCAAGTCCATTCTCATTCTGAATCTGAACACACATCTTACCCCCTCAATGTCCAAAATGAACACCAATTAACAATTTTTAACTATTCTTTTTTTTCCACTACAGTAGTCAAAGTTATAGAACAGGACAGAATACATAAACACTCCTTGCTCTTTCACTACAGCTTCAATGGTGTGGCCGGCAAACACTTGCCGGTGCCATTCAAGCGCCATGTCTACAGTCTTCTTATTACACTCTTCGGACCTGCACACACACAGACAGGCGACTCACAGTAGATAGCCACTCTCATGCGCATATTTAAAATATTAAATATCGTGTGTTTGAGACGGTAGAAGGCCGAGTGATTCTAGAATTTATGCAGAAATTCTTGAAGCACTACTTATCTTCAACCCCCCCCCCCCTTCCCCCTGCCCTCCCCCCGCAGATCAAAGAGGCGATATTTTATATGTAATCATCTTGTACATTAATATCATACATAATA
Source organism: Schistocerca piceifrons (assembly GCF_021461385.2). Classification (NCBI taxonomy): domain Eukaryota; kingdom Metazoa; phylum Arthropoda; class Insecta; order Orthoptera; family Acrididae; genus Schistocerca; species Schistocerca piceifrons. Next base: position 930,970,104 of record NC_060138.1, read on the forward strand.
ACAATTCACATTTTAACGTTATACTTTTATTTCATAGGTTTCCACACCAACAATCCATTTTCTTTCTTTCTCCTTCTCCTTCTTCTCCTCTGCCTCCCTCTCTTTTTCTTTTTCATAAGCACACTCTTTAGCTGAGTGAGTCTTTAATGACTAGACTTGAGTACTCATTAGTGATCCAGTAAGCCTTACTAGTATTTAGGAAATGTGAGATTTTTTTTTCAATCATAAACTACATTTGTTTGTGACTCTTGAGAAATCTATTTTCTGTTTTCAACTTTAATACGCCCTTTCCTAAGTATGTATTATTTATAATATTTTATGTAGTCTGGAGGAACTCTAGGTGCCATGAAAGTGTTCCTTTTGGCACTTGTAAACTTATATAGCACGTAATAATGCTTTCTATGTATAGAATTCAACTTACCAGAATAATCCCTTTAAAATGTGTGACTTCTGTCACGATACTGTCCCCTCCTGCTAGGATCAGTACCTATATCTTACTTGTGGGTAGACTGTATGAGTGCACTTCCTCTTTCCATTCTGGTAGGTACGCCCCTTTATAAAACATCCCTTTTTTCAGGCCACAGGTCATCCTATCTCCATGTAGATACACCTGCCCTATATACTTAGCAAATGCTGGGTACACCCCCCCCCCCCCCCACCCCCCCTTATTCTTTCTGAGTAGGCCTCATGGTTCATTACCCCCAGTATACATTCCTATGTATACTATAATTAAATATTTTCTGGTAAAAGTAGAAAATCTGTTCTACACTTCGCATTTGCTTCTTAATACTTCATCTTATTTCTGGAGTCTTCCTCTATTTTCCAACTTCTCTACTCTTAATAGATTCCATGTCTATATACTAGTCAGTAAATGACATGTTTACTTAGGCTATATGAGTCCCACTACCTTACACTTCTTTGGCTTATGTTCTCTTTCATTACTCATGCCTCCTTCTTATGTATGCTTGATATACAATCATCGTAGTTCTTATTTATATGATAGTTTTTATATAAATAAGCATTGTAGAACCATCATAATAATAAAAAAATATGTGGACATATTTCCCGATGTACACATATCTTTCCCCCTACAACACTAGCCGGTTCTCACATCTTTCTAATCTGTTACCTCATTGTTTCTGTACCTGTCTCTTTTTGTGTGTATGCAGATGTGTGTTCGTGTAGTCCGATTCTTTGGCCTTCTTATTGAAAGATAAGATGTAGGTTATTAGAAACCACGGAAAGTAGGAAGGACTTCTGCGATAAAAGTATGTGAATATGGAAAGAGGGAAAAATAGATAGGTCCTCAAATGAGAAGTAAGAAGGGAAATAAATAGAAATGGTTGCTAAGATCAAAGAAGAGAAAGAAGATAGCCCCAAAGACAGGAAACCCTTCCTGCCCCCCCTCCGCATGATCCCTACCTTGCAGGTACTTGAGTGAGAAGCCGGAGGAGGTTTGGCGTTAAATCGTGTCCTACAGAATGGACATTCCCACCTTCACCCTTGAGGTTCCTGAAGGATATGTTAGCAACCGTATGGAAATGACAAGTGATGAAGAATCAGTCACACTTGTTTGCGAGGGTTGTTTGAAAGGTGTGGTATGTGTTTTGTGTTAGTCATGATTTATGCATTCTCATAAACCATGCTGTTATCCACAATACCCACCCCCTTTCAAACTGATACAAACCCTCCCATCTACATCACATCTCGTAAAAGGTATAAAATATTTTGTACAAAATAGAAAATTACGAGGGCAGTTCAATAAGTAATGCAACACATTTTTTTTTCTCGGCTAATTTTGGTTGAAAAAACCGGAAATTTCTTGTGGAATATTTTCAAACATTCCCGCTTCGTCTCGTATAGTTTCATTGACTTCCGACAGGTGGCAGCGCTGTACGGAGCTGTTAAAATGGCGTCTGTAATGGATGTGCGTTGCAAACAACGGGCAGTGATCGAGTTTCTTCTGGCGGAAAACCAGGGCATCTCAGATATTCATAGGCGCTTGCAGAATGTCTACGGTGATCTGGCAGTGGACAAAAGCACGGTGAGTCGTTGGGCAAAGCAGGTGTCATCATCGCCGCAAGGTCAAGCAAGACTGTCTGATCTCCCGCGTGCGGGCCGGCCGTGAACAGCTGTGACTCCTGCAATGGCGGAGCGTGCGAACACACTCGTTCGAGATGATCAACTGATCACCATCAAACAACTCAGTTCTCAACTTGACATCTCTGTTGGTAGTGCTGTCACAATTGTTCACCAGTTGGGATATTCAAAGGTTTGTTCCTGCTGGGTCTCTCGTTGTCTAACCGAACACCATAAAGAGCAAAGGAGAACCATCTGTGCGGAATTGCTTGCTCGTCATGTGGCTGAGGGTGACAATTTCTTGTCAAAGATTGTTACAGGCGATGAAACATGGGTTCATCACTTCGAACTTGAAACAAAACGGCAGTCAATGGAGTGGCGCCACACCCACTCCCCTACCAAGAAAAAGTTTAAAGCCATATCCTCAGCCGGTAAAGTCATGGTTACAGTCTTCTGGGACACTGAAGGGGTCCTTCCCCATGGTCAAACGATCAACTCTAAAGTGTATTGTGCTACTCTTCAGAAATTGAAGAAACGACTTCAGCGTGTTCATAGGCACAAAAATCTGAACGAACTTCTCCTTCTTCATGACAACGCAAGACCTCACACAAGTCTTTGCACCCGAGAGGAGCTCACAAAACTTCAGTGGACTGTTCTTCCTCATGCACCCTACAGCCCTGATCTCGCACCGTCGGATTTCCATATGTTTGGCCCAATGAAGGACGCAATCCGTGGGAGGCACTACGCGGATGATGAAGAAGTTATTGATGCAGTACGACGTTGGCTCCGACATCGACCAGTGGAATGGTACCGTGCAGGCATACAGGCCCTCATTTCAAGGTGGCGTAAGGCCGTAGCATTGAATGGAGATTACGTTGAAAAATAGTGCTGTGTAGCTAAAAGATTGGGGAATAACCTGGTGTATTTCAATGCTGAATAAAACAACCCGTTTCAGAAAAAAAATGTGTTGCATTACTTATTGAACTGCCCTCGTATATGCTATAGTATCATCATTACTTAATTAGTCGTCCAATATTATGTGTTTTGCTAACGTATTTCATATTCTTGAGGAAAGAAACCTTGTTTTACAAAGCACCTAGCATCCAGCAATCATCGGTGTATCGATTCTTCATATGATTTTGAAATGCACCCTTGCTTGTTTTTGGACATTTTCGAACACAGTCAAAGTTGATTTTTGACTGCTTGCATAGTGTAAGTGATGTCTCTGCCAGGGGAATCCTCATGGCATATGGAAATGAACTTTCCTGCAGACAAAACAGGACGGCGCTATACGAGCTGAGCGGAATAAAGTCTAACTGGTGAACACCAACTGCTGGTTGTTTAGGTGGTTGATTCGGTTTGCAAATGTTCAGCGTTGTTATAATTACTAGCAAAATCCATAGATTCAGACTACCAGAGTGGAAATAAATGACTAACAGGAATAACAGGTAAGAAAGATTATGTATTATCTTCATGGTGTATCCAAGAGAGTGAAATTCTGACAGAAAATTTTCGGCCAGATCGCTACACTAGACAGGGCCAGTCGTAATCCCCAGCTAGCAGCCACTGAAGTTCCATTCTGGGAGTAGCGTGGAAAATGCATTGTACGAACATGTAATAATGTCTGACCAGAGAATAATCGCTGGAAAACTAAACTGGTGATTGTGACAGGGTTAGTAAAGTTAGCCAGAGATTGAGTTTTGACAGTGGTAGGAATAGTTACAGAGTTAGTGATCACAAGATTGATTGTTAGAACGAGGAAGGAGAAGAAACGGGGACATCACACAAATTATGGAAGAATATGACAATTCCAAATTTATACAAAAATTTCGTTCTACTACTTTTTGGTCTAGTGCATGAAAAACTGGAACATATGAATGAAATGTGAAACTATTGCCTAACATAAAGCTTTTTGATTTTAGTAGGCCAAATAAGTATTTCGTATTGGTACTTTGTGATTTATATTGTCATACTATAAAAATGATCATTATTGCCAAACCAGTCTTGCTTATTTGGTGTGTGTTAGAATTGCTGCAATATTAGAAAGGCCTTTTTTGTTTTATCCAGCACACAGTGACAAAATAGACATAATCAGAATGAGAAACTGCACCAGTCTTGGGTACTATTTGTATTAACAGCTTTTTCAGTATTAGATGATGACATTTTGATTTTTCATGTAGCAAAATGTTTGACGAACTTTGATGAGGTAATAGTTTTTTCGCAGAAAGGAAAGCACGCCATGTAAAGCTGTAGGAAGATTAGAGTGAGAAATTGCTAGGACCTAAGGATTGAAGACATGTTTACTGTCTTGCCTGTCTGTTGTCTTTACTGGTTGTAGGTATCCTATGTTTAATTTTATGTCACACAGAACAGCAAGTTATTAGCTAATAGGCAATAAAGAGTCCAGATTGTCTGAAGAGTTCTTGCAATCCCAGTTACAAATAATCCCATCCAGTATTAATTGCAATTTTAATTTGTTTTTAAGAGGGACAGGATGACAAACCGGCCGACTGGGAGCAGGAGAGGCACTACAGGACATTAATTTCCACTGTCCTGAAATAGTTTGATGGTGTCCATTACAACATATACATGTTTGAGTTCCACAGAGTGAAATACAGTAATGTGTGGTATAAGAATGTTGTTTGAAGAGGCGTGGCACTGCACTTCGGCACACTTAAGACAAAGTAACATGTCTTAAATTTCCTCAAAGATAGATGCTTTATGTATCAGACTCTTCAGAAAGATGTGCACTACAAAATGAACTTATTTTTGAAAAGTCTCTCTCTCTCTCTCTCTCTCTCTCTCTCTCTCTCTGTCTGTCTCTCTCTCTCTCTCTCTCTCTCTCTCTCTCTCTCTATTTAGTGATTTTTCTGTTTCCTCTTCATTTACTACTCTCCCATTAAATGAAAACAAGATGGATTTCTGTGGCTGGGAGCTATCAAGTGAATTAAAATGCATTCACATAATTAGTGAAGGCTAAGATATGTTACTAGTTTCAGATTTTATTTTATTTCCACCTTTCTGACAGTCAAGCATCAATTGCCTTGCAGAACAATAAAGTTATTTTTGTAGGGTTGCTAAAGAAATTGGCTTTTATTAAGCTTCCCTGCTGAGGCAGTAAATTTATTTGAAACAAATTGTTTAATTCCGCACTGTTAGCTAGTTTCAACTGTTCGCTGCATTTCAAGTGCACGTTTTCATCTTCTAACTTGTATGGCATTATGCCGTAATAAAGAACCAAACAGAGATAACACAATACTGGTATTCCAAGAAAATTTACATCCCGAAAACAACACCGAAAAGCTTAATATCAAAATGAGGCCTACGTCATTGGGAATCTGGACATACGAATGTGCGCTTTAAGGTGAACTATGCATTTTAGAATCTAACAGGTCGTTGGAAAATATTGCGAATTGTGGTTCGAAAAGTGTTATTTCCAAAGTAAATTTTCTTTTACGCAAGATGAACTATGTGCGAGAACATAAGATGAATTTCTTAAATTGTTTGCTCTCATTTAAAAATCAGCTCTTTGATGATGAGCCAAGTAGAAGAATTTCGAGCCCAGAAGATTAAAGATTTATGTCAGTATTAAAAATTTTACTGCCGTGTTTGTGTGATGTATCTTAAAGTGTAACATTCGCTAAACAGATCAACATTACATGTGAAAGTGTAGCTTCTCTTGAGCTTATTAATCTTAGAGACAAATGTTATATGCAAAAGCTTTTCTTTTCTTGTAGCAACACTATGTATATTAACTTAAACCATTAACTTTTCCTGTTGGTGGAATTTGAATTCGTACTTTCGCAATACGAAAATATGCAGTGTACATGTTGCTGCACATCAAAGATCTTTCCAAAACGTGTTTTTCCCCCCTGAGTTTCATTTTCTAAAGTGTCGAGAAATTCTATGCTGCTGTATAAAACCATATCCATTCAAAGGATTGATAAGTTTTACAGTTCCGATGGAAAGTATACAGTCACTTAACATGGAAAAAGTGTACTTTCACCCAGGAGAAAATGTATTTTTAAGTGAGAGATCCAGGAAAAATCTGGAAATTTTTTCTCTTGTCCGTGTGTACACCCAGAATGAAATCTGGAAAATGCTGAGGGAGCAGAGGCTGTTGCACTCTCGATGCAAAAGAGACTGCACAAATAATGACAAGCAAAAGTTAGTAGAGATTCATGTGTGTGTGAAAAGATCTGTGTGCGAAGCATACAACTACTACCACTACATACAACTACTACTACCTTAGCAGATGATGTGGCACACAACCTGTGAAAATTCTTGTCCTGTGGAAAATCACTAAGTGGGTCTAAGGCTTCCATCGAGTTCTTTGTTGATCAGTCTTGTGTAGCAGTTGAAGATAGCAAAACAAAAGCAGAAGTTGTAAATTTCTCATTTAAGAAATCATTCACACAGGGGAATCATACAAACATAATGTTCCCAGAATGAGATTTTCACTCTGCAGCGAAGTGTGTGCTGATATGAAACTTCCTGGCAGATTAAAACTGTGTGCCGGACCGAGACTCGAACTCGGGACCTTTGCCTTTCACGGGCAAGTGCTCTACCAACTGAGTTACCCAAGCACGACTCACGCCCTGTCCTCACAGCTTTACTTCTGTCAGTACCTCGTCTCCTACCTTCCAAACTTTACAGAAGCTCTCCTGCTCGGTTCGCAGGAGAGCTTCTGTAAAGTTTGGAAGGTAGGAGAAGAGGTACTGGCAGAAGTAAAGCAGTGAGGACGGGGCGTGAGTCGTGCTTGGGTAGCGCAGTTAGTAGAGCACTTGCTCGTGAAAGGCAAAGGTCCCGAGTTCGAGTCTCGGTCTGGCACACAGTTTTAATCTGCCAGGAAGTTTCAAACATAATGTTGTTTGACTGTCAAACAGATTCCCATATGGACAACATAGACTAGAGAAACAACTGAAAGAGTTGAAAACAAATGTCACCAGGTCTCAACGAAATCCTACATTGGTTTTATGAAGAGTACTTTACAGCATTGGCCGCTTACTTAGCTTGCATTTATCACAAATATCTCATCCAGGTCAATGTCCCAAGCGAATGGAAAGAGGTGTAGTTGACTGCTGTATATAAGAAGGGTAAAAGAACGGACCCGCAAAATTACAGACCGATATCTTTAACATTGGTTTGTTTCAGAATTTTTGAACATATTCTCAGTTTGAATGCAACAAATTTTCTGGAGACCAAGAAGGCTATATCCACAGACCAGCACAGTTTTAGAAAGCATAGGTCATCCGAAACTCAGCTTGCCCTTTCCTTACATAGTATACTGTGAATTACGGATGAATGGTGACTGGCAGATTTCGTATTTCTGGATTTATGTAAAACATTTGACACAGTGATCCACTGCAGGCTGTTAGTGAAGATACGAGCGTAAAGACTAGTTCACAGGTGTAGCTTCAGTGGCCGTGGAACACTGTGGGAGGGCTGGAAAGGATAGTGGATAGGACATTCCTCATTTCAGGTAAACAAAACCCTGGTGGAGAATGTAATTCAGTTGCTCCAGTACTGGGTGGTACTGCATTACAAAGGGAATGTTCTTCTGTGGAGGGATGGTAGGACTCTGGGAGGTGGTGAGTGGTTGGAAAGATAAGGCAAGGAAGACCTGTTTTTGTACAAGGTTGGGAGGGTAATTATGGTCTGTGAAGGCCTGAATGAGATGCTCAGTATATTTGGAAAGATACTGCTCATCACAACAGATGCGACAGTTATGGGTGGCTAGGCTGTATGGAAGGGACTTCTTGGTATGGAATGGGTGGCAGCTGTTGAAGTTTACGTATTGCTGGTGGATGATAGGTTTGATACATATAGAGATAATGATGTAGCAATCTTCGAGACGTAGGTCAATATTGAGGAAAGTGGCTTGTTGATTAGGACCAGGTGTAGCAAATGGGGGAGAAGATGTTGAGGTTCTGGAGGAATGTGGATAGGGTGTCCTCACCCTCAATCCAGGTCATAGAGATATCATCAATGAATGTGGACCAAGTGAGGGGTTTGGGATTCTGGGTATTTAGAAAGGATTTCTCTACATGGCCCATGAATAGGTTGGCATAGGATGGTGCCATGCAGCTGCTCATAGCCGTACCCCAAATTAGCTTGTAGGAAATGCTTTCAAACGAAAAGTAATTGTGGTTGAGGATATAGTTGGTCATGGCAACTAGGAAGGAGGTAGTTAGTTTGGAGTCCGTCGAGCTTGGGAAAGGTAGTGTTCAATAGTAGGGCACTAAGGATGTTAGTGTAAAGGAAGGTGGCATCAATAGAGACGAACAGGGCACCATATGGCGAAGGAACAGGAACTGTGGAATCTTCTGTGTAGTAGTGTAGGTGGTGGGTGGTAGGCTGAAGGTGTTGGTCTGTGAGAGCAGAGATTCTCTCAGCAAGCCACAGTAAATGGCCAAAATGAGGCATCCTGTGTGGTTCAGTTTATAGACTTCAGGAAGCATGTAGACGGTAGGAGTGCGGGGAGTAAATGAGGTGAGGAAAGAGGGAATCGGGGGTGAGGTTCTGTGATGGGCTTAGGGATTTGAGGAGAGACTGGAGATCCTGCTGGATTTCTGGAATAGTGTCATAGTATCAGGTTTTGTAGATGGATGAATTTGACAGCTGGGGGAATCCTTCTGCCAGGTAATCGTTGCAGTTCAAAACAATGGTGGTAGAGCCTTTCTCAGCAGGTAGTATTATAAGATTTGGAGCAGGTTTTAGATGGTGCATTGCGGTTCTTTCTGTGGATGTTATGTTAGTTTGTATGTTGAGGGATTTGGGGAATGATGGTGAGGCAAGGTTCAAAGTTAAGAAAGTTTGGAAAGTTAACAGGGGATGATTTGGGGGCAGTTGGGGTGGATCACAGTTGGATGGAGGAGTGACCTGAGTCAGAGAGTGTTCAACATTGGTCTTTTGTTGAGTCTGATTGGTAGGATTGGTAAGAAGGAGAGAAGGTCTCTGACAAGTCCCGCATGATTGAATTTGTGAGTGGGTCAAAAGTTGAGGCCTTTGGAAAGTGCTAACACTTCTGCGGGAGTAATTCTTCTGGAAGAGAAGGTTCATGTCTGTTTTTCAAGTCTGTTTAGGTTCATGGTTCTGTGTAATAATGGGGGAAGTTTCTGAGGGTGGTTCAAATTTAGTATGTCTTTGAGACAGGGTTTGTCAGCTATGAGGGGACATGGGGGAGGTTTGGAGGTTGTTGTAGAGGTGGTGGATAGATGTAGTCCAAGGCAGCAGTAGGAAGTGGATAAGGTGGAGAGTTTGTTGAGGTGTTGTTGTGCATTTTGCTCTAGTTCCTGAAGGGCAAGAGTATCAAAGTGTGTTATGCAATCCAGGAATTTGGGATTGCATCGCAAGAGAATTTTGCAGATGGAGGGAAAATATTGCAAGCAGGTTTGAGCCTGATGTGTGATTTTGCTGGACCTTGTTGGTGAGGGTTAAGGATTATCATGATCTGAACAGATGGAGGTCATTGTGGAAGGAAGTGTGGTAGTTGGAGATGAGTGATTTGTTGGTAAGGCCATTTGGGGGGATTCCATGAGCCAAGCAACAATGGCAGAACAGTATGTGAGACTGGGTACTGGCCAGGCACAAGAAAACTTTTCTGTATTGTTGTAGACAGAAGGAGCAAGGATCCATGGTGGTGGATAAAAACACATAAAAATGTGTAAGTAACATAGAATTATGCCCAAAAAATTCACAAAAATACACCCAGGCACGTGGAAAAATCATGAAAATGATGAAATTAATGAGGTAAGAGGGAACAACATTACATCTGAGGGAGTAGATCAATAGTGCAAGGCAAAAACCAAATGAAATTGGCACTATGAGAACAAAGAAAAATAGGTTAAATTATTGTAATGTGGTTTGCAAGTCTGTGGGTGGATAAGTGTGAAGATGGGGGATAGCAGATGTGACTAGATTGGGTGAAGTTAGTAGGTTTGAACTGGAATAGAGAGCAGAGGGAGTGGGGGATGGGGAGGGATTGGTAGGATGTTATTCAAGAACGTGTGGCACAGGAAAGATAGTGGAAATAATGCACAAAAATAAGTGAGAGTGATCAATTTGAAGTTATAGGATTAATTATCATCATCATTAGTATTGTGGGACATGAGATGATGCACCAGTGGTCAGTGTAGTGTAGCCATCTGTTGTACATGTCTGAGATGGTTGATACAGTGTAGTCTGTAAGTAGAGCATGCAGTGCAGTTTGTAAAGTGACAAGAGAAACAGGAAAGAAGAGAAACAAGGATGAACATTGAGTACAGTAATGCATTAGAAAATAGTAACAAAGGAAAACAGCACTGGGTTACTGGATGGAAGAAAAGCTGTCAGCAAAATCAAACAATGGAAAATCCAGGTTGGAATGTAACAATATTATGAAAAGGGTAGTTATTGCTAACCATATAGCGGAGATACTTGGGCACAGGTAGGGACTTCAGTGTTGTTACTTGCACATGGAATCTCCCCCCCCCCCCCCCAATCTGTTCAGATTATGATAATCCTTAACCCTCACCAACATAGTCTGCAAAACCCCATGAATCAGTCCCAAACCTCATTGCCATACCTACTCTCCAGCTGCAAAATTCTCCTGCTATAGAATTCCAAATTCCTGGGTCCCATAACCCACACTGAAACTCTTGCCCTTCAGGAACTAGAGCAACCTGCACAACACCACTTCAAAAAACTTCCCACCCTGTCCACTTCCTACTTCTGCCTTGGACTACCACTATCCACCACTTCTACAACAACCTGCAAACCTCCCCCACGTCTCCCTTTTCCTCTCTTTTAATCCAACCAATCCCCCATGTCCCCTCATAGCTGACAAACCCTGTCTTGCAGACCTGCTACATTTGCCCCACCCTCAAACAGCCTGTCCCACAACTGCACAGAATCCAGAACCTAAACAGACTTGAAACACTGTCGTGAAACTTTCCTCCAAAATCCACAGCCCCCCAGAAGTATCAGTCCTTTCCAAAGGCCTCACTTTTTCCCCACTCCCAAATTCACCCACACAGCACTTGTTAAGGACCATCTCTCATCTCCTGATCCCCACAGTCGAAACATTTTTGCACCACCAACCCTACCAATTAGACTTAACAAAAGACCAATGTTGAACACTGCTTGACTCAGTTCACTCATCCAACTATGATCCACCCCAACTGCCCCCAAATCACCCCCGGTTAACTTTTCAAACTTTCTTAACTTTGAACCTTGCCTCACCATCATTCCCCAAATCCCTCAACATACAAACTAACATTACATCCACACTGCAATGCATCATCTAAAACCTGCACCAAACCTTATAATACTACCTGCTAAGAAAGGCTCCACAACTGTAGTTTTGAATGCAAGGATTACCTGGCAGAAGGATTCCCCCAGCTGTCAGATTCATCCAGCTACAAATCCTGACACAGTGATACTATTCCAGAAATCCAGCAGGATCTCCAGTCTCTCCTCAAATCCATAAGCCCAGATTCTCTCTTTCCTCACCTCAACTACTCCCCGCACTCCTACCGTCTACATGCTTCCTAAAGTCTATAAACCCAACCACACAGGATGCTTTATTGTGGCCGTTTACTGTGTCCCTGTTGAGAGAATCTCTTCTCTTATAGACTAACACCTTCTCAACCTATCACCCACAACGTATCCTGCTACATAGAAGATGCCAACTATTTCCTCCACTGGCTCTCCCCAGTTCCTGTTCCTTTACCACTTGGTGCCCCGTTCATCTCTATTGATGCCACCTTCCTTTACACTAACATTCTTAATGCCCTACTATTGAACACAACCTTTCCCAAGCTCGACCAACTTCAAACTAACAACCTCCTTCCTAGTTGCCATGACCAACTATATGCTCAACCACAACTACTTTTCGTTTGAAGGCATTTCCTACAAACTAATTTGGGGTACGGCTATGGGCAGCTGCATGGCACCGTCCTATGCCAACCTATTCATGGGCCATGTAGAGAAATCCTTTCTAAATACCCAGAATCCCAAACCCCTCACTTGGTCCACATTCACTGATGACATCTCTATGACCTGGATTGAGGGTGAGGACACCCTATCCACATTCCTCCAGAACCTCAACACCTCCCCCATTTGCTACACCTGGCCCTAATCAACAAGCCACTTTCCTCAGTATTAACCTCTGTCTCAAAGATTGCTACATCATTATGTCTCTATGTATCTAACTTATCATCCACCAGCAATACGTAAACTTCAACAGCTGCCACCCATTCCATACCAAGAAGTCCCTTCCATACAGCCTAGCCACCCATAACTGTCGCATCTGTTGTGATGAGCAGTATCTTTCCAAATATACTGAGCATCTCATTCAGGCCTTCACAGACCATAATTACCCTCCCAACCTTGTACAAAAACAGATCTTCCTTGCCTTATCTTTCCAACCACTCACCACCTCCAGAGTCCCACACCCCTCCACAGAGGAACATTCCCCTTGTAACTCAGTACCACACAGTACTAAAGCAACTGAATTACATTCTCCCCCTTACCTGAAATGAGGAATGTCCTATCCACTATCCTTTCCAGCCCTCCCACAGTGTTATTCCACTGCCACTGGAGCTACACGATATCCTTGTCCATCCCTACACAACCCCTGCTCTAAACCTCTTGCCTCATGGCTCATATTCCTGTAATAGACCTAGATGCAAGACCTGTCCCATTCATCCCCGCACCACCACCACCACTTACTCCACTCCAGTCACAAACATCACCTATCCCCTCAAAAGTAGGACTACCCTTGAAACCAGTCATGCGATCTACAAGCTAAGCTGCAACCACTGTGCTGCATTGTATGTGGATCTGACTACCAAGAAGCTGTCTGTCCACATGGATGGCCACCGACAAACTGTGGCCAGGAAACAGTTGGAACATCCATTGCTTAGTATGCCGACCAACATGACGTTTCTCATTTCAATGATTGCTTCGCCACCTGTGCCATATGGATACTTCCCATCAACACTAGCTTTTCTGAAGTGTTCTAGTGGGAACTCTCCATGCAATATATCCTATGTTCCCATAACCCTCCTTGCCTCAGTATTTGTTAGTTATTTTCCTTATCCATTTAGCCTCTTCCCTGTTCCCATTCCACCACTACACAGCCCTCTATTCTACCAGTACTCTTCAGCCTTTTTCCTTCTCTCCTTTTCAACTACCCCATCTCCGTCCACCACTGATCTCCATCTAACCTCCTGACTGCACCTAGCTGTCCTACCCTCTCCCCATCTCATCCCTGTACACTCCCACAAGCAGCACTTTACCATCCCATACCCATACTCTGCCATCTTTCTCCATCCCCGCCCTAGTCTCCTTCTTACCCCTACCACCCAGTTGTCTCTCACAGTCTGGCTTCAGCTGCCACAGACTGTGTGTGTGTGTGTGTGTGTGTGTGTGTGTGTGTGTTTTGTCTAATTTCGAAGAATGTGTCTAATTTCGAAGAATGCCTTGTTGGCCGAAAGCTCACTTTCCGACAGTCTGACTCAACATCTCTGCTATATGGTTAGTAGCAACTATCCTTTTCATAATATTGTTACTTTCCATCCTGGATTTTCCATTGTTTGAATTGTTGTATCATATGCAAGTAAGGTCATTTTATGAGCATACATATTTAAGCTCAAGTCGTTAATGTAGGAACGGAACAGGAGTGGCCCAGTTCTGATCCATGGATACACCATGTTTAGTTAGACTATACTCCTATAAGAATTCAGAAATAGTTTTAACACTTTGAGGACTGTACAGCTAGGATGTAGTTCAACTGGCTGATACTGTGCTTTTTCAAAGTTTTTTCTGAATTTTAGATAGTAGATTCTACTCACAATTAATAAAATATTCCAGGCTATAATGCCATTGTCAAATGGATTTCACATTAAAATGTAACATTCATCTTCATCTGCAGAGCACATATTCAAGGGGGATCATAGTATCTTTTGAGTGTCTGATTCACACCCCAGCTTGCTATTGACTACAGCAAAATTCCATTTATGCATGCATACCCACAGTGGCATGATGTCACATGCTTTGAATACATGAGCACAACTTGTTGTTTTTAGTTGCCCTTGCCTGCTATTGCTATCTCCCCATGATGGAATACTAGTACGTCTTCTTCAGAATTGGGATTTAGATGTCATTCAGTTTCATGCCTTAATCCTTCCTGTTTAAATTCCTGAAGTGTGTAAGAATCTCTATGATTTCTCTGTATACTCCTTCATGGTGTGTGCTTGTGGCTGAAGTCCAGTGAAAAAGAATGTGGTGACCTCCTGAATGCAAAGCATGTTCTGCTACAGCTGACCTGCCAATCTCGCCCCTTCTACAGTTGCCCACGTGCTCTTCTAGTCCTTTTTAACTGTTCTTTTTATAGTACCCACATACACTTCCCCACAGCTACATGGAATCCTGTTAATTCCTGCTTTTTCCAGCACTTTGCAAGCCTCCTTTGCCAGTTTTAGGTGATCCTGTGTCCTATATGTGGGTTACTAAATTATTGCGATGTTCTGTTAAGTCAAGATTTTTCCTATGCAATCAGTAATGTTCTTGATGAAAGGCAGAAAGACTTTTTCAATAAAGACTTTTTCAATTTGAGAGGCACTTGTTCATCACCAAGATTTTTGCACAGTAATCTTAACTTTCTTTTTACCTCAATGAATGAATAACCATTATTGAGCAGTGCATTGGTGAGATGTTTTAATTCCTTGTCAAACAGCTCTGACTCCCAGATATTGCTTGCTTTACCTGCTGACATTTTTATGATGCTTTACTTTTGTTGTAGGTGTAGGTAATGGTCTGTGTGGATGGATTTTTGATAATCTTTGTGATGTAAGCTTCTGTCTTCTTTCTTGAAAACTAATACATCAAGAAAATTTAATCGTCCGCATTCCTCCTCCTCCGTGGTAAACTAGATCTTTGGATCAGTGCTCTCGAGAGGCTTGTGACAATGACCTACTTCCTTTCTGCCATGCCTCCACAGAACAAGTGTATCATATACTTAGAGGAACCAGATATTCAGTTTTTTGTTCAGAGTTTCCCATGCCTGCTCCTTGAATTTTTCCATAGAGAAATTAGCTATAACTCGACTCAAGAGGCTCCCCATAGCCATTCGATCTGTCTGTCCTTGGAATTCATCATTACATTTGAAATTTGTGGTCATGAAGCAATTCTTAACGGTTCAGCAGTATCAGGAGGAAAAATTTGATTTGGTTGTTGCAACACCTCATTGAGCAGAACCATAATAAATAGCAATACCACATCAGAACTGACTAATATGTCCTCCAACTGTACCACTATGCCATTTAGTTTACTGATAAAATGTGGTGAATTCTTGATATAGGTGTTTGATTGGCCCATATGTGGTCATTGTAATAATGTCAAGAACTTGGCAATCAAATAGGTGAGCAAACCAGTGGCACACTCTATAGGTCTCAGTAGAAGATGTTCTTATGAACTTTTGTCAAACAATAAAGTCTTCGTGATATAGCAGCCGAATTGAACAGACTTTTCGAAGTACTCTGTTTCTATAGAGGACTTTTTTTATCAACTGTGTAACAGTTCTAAGGACTTTGGCAGTGAAGTCTTTACTCAGTTCCCTGTATGTCTGTGGATCTATTAAGTTGTTAATGTTACTATGGTATTTGGTCACATTCAAATATGCCATCACCTTTCTCTTGTTAGCAAGGAAAATGATAATACAAACATCCTCATTCAGGCATTTTATGGCATACCTCTCACTCACAGTTAAATTACTTTTTGGAGGCCTTGTGCTAGCCAATACTCTTCTAGCTGTTTTATCGATTTCTTAAGCTGTAACAATGTCCACACTATGAATGTCTGCTCCTACACTTGTTGTTACTTCCTCTGTGGGCACAGCTAGCAGGTTGATGGTGAAATTTTCGCTGCTGGTGAGCACAGGTCTCTTATCATCAGATAATGAATGTCCAGATACATTGATAATCGTACGGGAGGCATCTAAATGGTGGGTCATAAGACTAGGTTGCAAATTATCAAATTTATTTTTTTTGCCTACGAGACATTGTCAACATATAGGCCCTACTTCCTAATGCTATCATGTAATAATCTAACAGGTCTATCCCAGGCACCAAAATGCAGTTTATTACTGATAGTACTATGGAGAAACATTAACTTACAGTCTCTGAATGACAGGCCCTGGCGGGTCGGTTG
This sequence comes from Schistocerca piceifrons, assembly GCF_021461385.2. Classification (NCBI taxonomy): domain Eukaryota; kingdom Metazoa; phylum Arthropoda; class Insecta; order Orthoptera; family Acrididae; genus Schistocerca; species Schistocerca piceifrons. The sequence continues at coordinate 930,986,376 of NC_060138.1, forward strand.
AATCCACTCTCGTAGTAAGGCCTCTTCCATCCTTTTGAAAATCTGCTGTACCTTGGCCAAACTACATAATCAGATAAAACTCAAAAATTTTGGAATAACACTGACTTGTGCAATGAGACAGAAACGTTAGGGAACATGAAATCTCCACTCTCTTCTTCTGGAGGCCTTTCATGCCTCACAAATTTCTTGACATATTCTCCCTGCAGAGGTGTCTGATTGTAAATTGTAAACTTTCATGGCTGGAAATGTCACATTTACTAAAATATCCAGGGCTATTATGTTGTAGTTGAATGGATTTCACATGAAAACCCAAATTTTTGTCCCCGTCTGCCGTCTGTGGTGGACGTTTCTGTGGAGGGGGGGGGGGGGGGGGGATGCTTGGTTTTCACCACCCACATAGCCTAAATATAAGTTAATTTCTGTGGTCTCAGCATTTTTTCTGTTAACTAATCCTTTTCTTTGTTCCCTTTTATTTTTCTTTATTTTTGACTTATCTATTCCCCTTCCACCTCACCTGTCTGCTATGTACAATGCACTTTGCTTTCTGGTCTTATTGACTCTTTCCCAATATTTATCAGTAATCTAGGCGTTGCTCATCACCCCAACTTCCAAGTCAAAGATTTCTGGTTTTCAAATCTCATCCAGTGCAGGCACCAACAATCAGTCTTTTCTACTCATCCCATCCAGTAAGTGTCCTCTGATCTGGGATTCAGATGTCTTTTTCCAGAACTTTTCCCATTTCTTAAACCTCAGCAGTCCTTTTCTTTCATCTCTCTTCCTTTCCCTTCATTCCTTCTGCCAGAAGAGACTGCAGCTTGCACATTTCCACATATTTTGTGTGTGTTTCTCCAGCTGCCGCGAGTAAATTTTTTGTCTGTCCATATTTTAAAAAATTGGTTATTATTGTTGATACGTAACTTCTTCTAATATTTTTGAAATGCAAAATGAGAGTTTGATGGACCTGTAGTTATTTGCAAAAGTTTTAGTGTAGTTTTGCTCCACTCAGTTATGAGGTATGTCATAACACCATCTACAACCTGTGAATGTTTGTTTTTGATTTACTTAGTTTCAAATGACTGTCACATTTTCTCTGGTGAATGTTATTCATGTTCATTCACTTCATGTGGTTTATGTTGTGCTATCAGATAATTTGTCACATTTTGAAAATATTTGTGAAAGTTTTTGTTATTACTAGTGGATCTGTACCAGTTTCACCCTTTTTCAATGACCAGTTTTTCTCTGCTTTTGTTGTCACTTATTCTCTCCCCTCATTTGTTAAGGGTAATAATAGGAAGGTCTTGGCTCACCCAATAAGAAAGTATTTTTCTTGGTATCTGCATCACTGTTGAATTTACGGTTTCCCACATTTCAGAGTTAAATTAATACTATTAAACAATGGAAAATCCAGAGTATTGTTGTTTAATATATTGTGTGAGTTGACCTGCATTTACTTCCCCCATTGTGTGTTTACTACTTGATGTCCCAGGAGCAAGGCAGTATTTCCATTATTATGCGATAATTTTTACCTCATTATAATCCCTCACTTTGGTTAGTTTGTTTATTGTTAATGAGAGTTTTTACTGTATAGCAACTCCAATAATATCTTATTGTTATCTGTATTTTCCCTTGTGTTTGTGTATGAATCCCCAACAGTTATTTAATAAAAATATTTATTTGTGAGTTTGTGGACTGTAAGCTGTAATCACTATAAGAATTATTTATATGACCATTTGGTAGACAATACAAACCTAAAACACATCACTTTTTCACTGCATATTTAATTTCCACACTGCTGTAACTTTAAAACTCAATTCACTACAATATTTTATGGTGCATAGGAGAGCTTCAGTTGCTATCTAGGCAGAAAATTATGCAGATTCACCACATTTATGGATTGTTCTGCTATATCTCTTACATTTGCAGAATTTTTTAGTTTATAAACCTCCTCCTAATTTTCTTCCAGCTGATGTTCATTAGGTACTAGAATACTTGGCTTATATTCCTTCATTGTTAAATCCAGTTATTCTGTTTTATTGTTTATGTACGTGAACATTCTGGTGAAGTGATCTAATTGTTACTTTTAGCTCAATGCTTACTCAGCGTGTGACGCAAATAAATAGTCAATTAACTTCCCAAGCATCAGTTACATTATACAGATTATTAGATAGCTATAACACTAACACTGTAATACCTCTTTGAAATATGTCTGAATTGCTGACATGATTTTTTCTTTGATAACTGGGATGTACGATTTCAAGTATATGGTTTTCTGAGGTCCTCTGATGCTCTGCCATAAAAAAACTACTGAAAGCAGCAGGTCTCTTAAGCCTCGGGCAACTTCCTGGCTTGCTGCTACTTTAGGCGATTCCTGAATTCTTTATCTCAGGTGCTGCAGATGATGGTCTATCAGTTTAGATTGTTGCTAAGATCAGTGATCAGACTGACTGCTTTTCTTTCCTGATTAGAGATATGTAAGAAAAAAAAGAGTGCTGCTATCATAATGATTTGGGTTCTGTGCACATGTGATGATTATTGTCGATTAACCACAAAACTTTTTGGCTTATATGAGATTTTCCCTACCCATTTATATGCATGCTATGCCTTACCTTATTGTCTTTGGAAAGGAAGTGTGTGGGAGAGACTTGGCAGATTTTTCTATTTCATGTACTGGGTAGCTATCAAATTAATTGCTTCTGACAAACATATGTTATAATAAAAAAGACTATGAAAACTTTATTTTTGACATTAATTTCAAGCAATTTTGATTATTTTTACAGATCATCCCTCTTCACTCCTACATCAACAGAACAGTTGAAATGTCAAAAAAACTGTAACCAGTTGCCCAGTGACCTTTCTGTACAATACTTAAGTGTAACTCATTCTTCTCTCATGTTCACTGAATGACTGCTGCCGCTTCTTCTGAATGATCAGTACTGTCAACAAAAAGTTCCATGATTGGATGTATTTACAGGGCGGGCAGAGATACACTTCTGAAAAACCTGAACAATGACCTATATGGACTTTTGAAATGACACAGGTGACCACTGTTTCTGGACTTCGAATATTCTTCATGAGTGCTCAGAGTTGCACCAGACTATGATACTTAGGAGACAGTAGAGTGAAAGTAAGCAAAATATAAACAAGCCTTCATGTTTCAGTGTCAGAGGCAGTGGAAATTATTCTTATACTGCAGATGGAAGCATTCAGTTTCTGCTAAATGTCTTGAATTTTTATACTTCCAAGAAAGGTAGGAGCAGCACTGTCTGATGGAGTGTGGAGGGACTAGACAGCCAACAAGTGCAGTGTTGAGAGGCTGGGGGGGGGGGGGGGGGGCAAGTAGAGCGAAAAAGGAAAGGAGTGGAGGAAGATTGGCATGTGCATTGGCAGAGAGTGGCACACACAGCGGCTAGGAGACGAGAATAGGGAGGAGGTGGTAGGAAAGGGGGGGGGGGGGGGGACTGTTGGGTGGTAGGTGTGAGGATGGTATGTTGTTATAATTAGAGGCTGGGATAATTTTGGGAGTGGAGAATGTGTTGTAAGGGTAACTCCCATCTGGACAGTTCAGAAAAGCTGTTGATGAAGGGGAGAATCTCGATGGCTTGCATAGTGAAACAGCGATAGCAATCAAGGATGTTATGAATAGCTGCATGTTGTGCCACAAGGTGGTCTACTTTGCTCTTGGCTGCAGTTAGGCGCTAGCCTTTCATCCTGGTGGAGAGCTGGTTGGTAGTTGTACCATTATTGCATCGGGTGTGCTTGCTTGTGTGAATGAATCTGTGTGTGTGTTTCTCTTTCTATTTATGATGAAGGCTGTGACTGAAAGCATGTGTGTGAATGTCTTTTAATAGTGCCTGTGCGCAACTTCCTGTGTCATCTCTATTTTAATTAGCAGTCAGTCATTTCTGTACTTTTTTTAAATTTCAAACTTGAGTTTCCACTGCTGGCAGATTAAAACTGTGTGCCAGACCGAGACTCGAACTCGGGACATTTGCCTTTCACGGGCAAGTGCTCTACCAACTGAGCTACCCAAGCATGACTCACGCCCCATCCTCGCAGCTTTACTTCTGCCAGTACCTCTTCTCCTACCTTCCAAACTTCACGAAAGCTCTCCTGCGAACCTTGCAGAACTAGCTCACCTGAAAGAAAGGATATTGCAGAGACCTGGCTTAGCCATAGCCTGGGGGTGTTTCCATTGTTTGATACTTTCAAGAAAGCTTTTCCTTTGCCTTCAGGCCTAAAAATGTCAAATTATTGACTTCACTGATGATAGGTGACTATCTTGTGAAAATAAAATTTTGTTTTCACAAGGGTTCCATGTCAAAAACTGTACATATGTTAAAGACATAAAATTAGAGACTTGAATGTGGCATAAAAGGCTGAAACCTGGGTTTTACTTAAATAAACAACAAAACAGTCAAATGGCAATGTGTTCCTTTTTTTTTAAAAAAAATGTATGTGTTGTGCTTTATTGCAGTTAAGTGTTAATCTCTTCTCTGAAAGCCACATGCTGATGTTAACCAACTGCTCTGTTAGCTAGCTTATTTGCAGTACATTGTGTGTCTTTCACAGTAACACTTGTGTGATTTGAGAAGAGAGAAAGAATTAAGTTGTTTGTCGTGACATACATAAAAAAAAGCAATGGGCCCAGTGCATAACTTTGTAGTATACCCAATTTTACAGTTGAATTCAAATCTCTTCTCTGTTTGTTGGTATTAGAGGGCAGTCCTCTGCTTCCTACTTCCAGGACATGAAGCAAATCATTTTTTGGCTTCTCCCCTAATGATATCTGTCTCAACTGATGCAAAATATTACTTATTCCACACAATCAAATGCTTCTGTTAAATCAAAGAAATACCAGCTGCCCTCAGGCTATCATTTAGCCCTGTTCGTGCCTGACTGAGAAAAGAATAAATAGCTTTCTCTGTGGATACATTCTTCCATATTTCAAACTATGAGTCTGAGAACAAATTGTGTGAACTGAGATTTGCCAATACTCTATTACACATTCGTTTCTCAAAAATTTTCAGAAACACATTTAGGAAAGAAACTGGTGAGTAGTTGTTCCATTATCTCTTTCTCCCTCCTTATGAAGTTGTTTTGCTAAAGAGTATTTCTGTTAGTTGGGAAACTGGCCACATCTGAAAAAACATTGCACAGGAGGCCGAGCGCAGAACTAATATATTGTGCACTGATCTTCATAATCTTCCTTGGTATTTCATCATAAACATAGGAGTCTTTACTTTTTAATGATCCAATAATTCAGTTTCATCTTTTTTCATTTTCTATAGCTGCATGTGATATAATTGACTTGTTATACTACCCTTTAAAGGTTTATATGAAGGTGGTATCTGATCTTTTGGACATGTCCGAAAGTACAGATGCCATTGGTGATCTTTCAGCTCTCGTAGAATGAAATTACAATGAATTCATACCATTAGCTGCTTATGGGACAGTTGAAAATGTGTGCCCCACCTGTAAGCTGTGTATGGCCTGAATTCATTGTAATATCATTCTTCAAGAGCTGCAAGGTCACCCATGATATATGTTCTTTCAGACATGTCTGAAAGAACATGTACCATCTTCATATAAATAAGGCTTACCAGCCAATGATCTTCTTCAGTGCAGATGCACTCACATTGCTCAAGCTCTTAGGAGAATCGGTAGATCGACTGCCGCGAGTAATGAGTATAGTGGGCAGGGACACTACAAATGTAGTGTGTGGACAGTAAGTTGGAAATGTGGGTCTCATGGGCAGCATGGCAGAGATAAGTCCTTGCAGTCGCACTATCCTCTGTGACCTTGATGGCTCAGTCGGATAGAGCGTCTGCCATGTAAGCAGGAGATTTCTGGTTTGAGACCCAGTTGGGAGCACACATTTTCAACTGTCCCCATTGATATTTATCAACACCTATAAGCAGCTAATGGTCTGAATTCATAGTAATTTAATTCTTTAAGGGTTTTGTGTATTTAACTGTGTCACTAAAATTTTGATTTAATTAGCCAAGTACTGATAGGAAGTTAATGTTAAATATTTTGCACAATTCTGGAGGATCACTGAGAGTTTCATTTCATTCTCACACAAGAGAGCTGTAATGCTATATACATTCTGTGTTGACACATCTTTCACAACCGACTATATTGTTTTAATTTTGTTCTTGGAATTTTCTGTTCTGTTGGTGTAGTGTATATTTGTAATTTGTCTAATGTCATTCTTAAGCACTTTTCAGTGTTATCTGTAGTGGATTCTGTAACTGGGCTGTGACTGTCCTCCATATAATGATACAGCTCCTGTTTCCTCTGACATAATTTTCTAATAGCATTGGTTGCAATATCGGTTGCTTATTTGTATTGCTGTCTGTTACTCACTGTTGCCATAAAAAGCATTACACAATCTGTCCTGCAATGTCAATGAGGTGTTGCAGACAGAATCCTCTCAGTGATGTGAGTCACACACAAAATCATTTTAATCATACTGAAAAAGGGAAAATAACTGGTTTCTGTTTTGAAATACAAATTCAAATTGACGAATAAGAGAATGTCCCAAGGGGTGACATTTTGAAATGATCTATATTGTGATGTAGGTTAGGTCCCAGATATCATACCCTACAGCCACTCATCAAAGAGGGCCATTGTTTGTGACTAATTGATGAAAAAGAATTTTACTTGACTCTGTAGACCTTTAAAAATAGTACTGTTATTCAGGGTGGTGAAATAGCTTAGTGATTAAGATACATTCCTGATGTCCAGAAAATTGTGGGTTTGGGTCACATTTGATGCTTTGAAGTTTTTTATGTTTAAATGTTTATGGAAATGATTTTGATCATTAGAGTTATTCGGTTAATTTGTTTAAATGTAATTTTTTAAATTCCCAATCCTTTGTCACATATTTATCCTTGTATGAACTTTTTCATTTGCTCTCGTTTTTTCCTTCTGTAATTCTGTTTTCATTTTAAATCTTTGTCCACATGATTTTAATTATCCTCATTTGTTAACTTTAAAAGGAGTTAGAATGGAAATTTTTTTCACATTTTTTGATTTTTATCTCATTATAAACCTAGCAGTTTTCCAAATAAAATGATGTATATACCACTTATAAACCCACATGGGAAGCATATTATTTTATTTTTTAAATATAATGTACACCAATTGAAAATATTAAAATTTTTACATACATTTCTTCAAGATCTAATAAAATCAGTAATTTTTTTATATAGAAGGCTGTGGATTGCTGTATTATAAGGGTCATGTCCAGAAGAGGATGGGCACCAGGTTGAGGAAGTTGAAACAAAGTTTGAGAGACAAGAAACTTTCTGATGGTGAAACCATAAGAGGCAGGCTGACAGACAAAATGATTTATGAACTACAGCAGTATTATGGGATGACCATTAGAAATAACAGTGAGGATTTGTTGAAAATGAAGCAGGCAATATGGGCTATCTTCTTCCACAGAATGTCAACTGATGAAAAACCAGTACACCACCGTTGCCCTCCTGGACCTGATTCATGGTGCAATTACCGCAATGCCCAGTACTCAAACAGTTCATACAGCCATAATAAACACTCCATCCCAGCAGCAGTCATATCATAAAGCCTATTTACAGAGACCTGGCAAATCCTGAATTGCTGAAGAAGTGCCTGCATGGTCAGACTCAAAATCCCAATAAGTCATTCAATAATCTTATGACACTCTTACCAAAAAATGTTTTTGTTGGAATGGAAGACACTGAAGTGTGTGTGTGTGTGGGGGGGGGGGGGGGGGGGGGTCAGTGATGTTGTTATTGCTTTTAATGATGGCAACATTGGTAGGGTGAAAGTGCTACAGCATATGAGAATTAATCCTGGAGCAAACTGCATCAGAGAACTTGAATGGATGGACAAGGTTTGCATTGATAAAGTGGTGTATGCAGCTCAGTTGCTCCACTAAGGAGCCCAGAAAGAAGAACAGAAGAAAAAATTTGGAAAAAGATCAAGAGGATGCTATACAGTATGGTGTAGGGTGCTTCTGAGTGACTAAAAATAAAATAAAAAATTAAGTATAAATTAAGTGAGTTACAGTCTTTTGAAACTTTGAAAGTTGTTCCTGAAAATGTACATTTTCTGTTGCATTTTTCCTTAAATATCAGAAACCACTTCGAGTAGAGTATTCGAATTTTCAGAGAGTAGTAACATACATATCCTGAGTCTACTGAACTAAACGAAGAACATGTTATGTATAATTAAAATTATTTAGGATAATGTACAAAAAATGTACAAAAATTCTTAACTGTGTAATTAAAAAATTGTATTTCTAAAAGCAGTGGCTGAAATGCAATTATTGTAGTTGGGTAGACTCAGAACATACAGTTTAATATCCTGTAACAGTTTCACGTCAATGGCTGCAGTGGTTCCTGAAATACAGGGAAGCCAAGTCACTAAATTTAACATGTCGGGGTAGGGCATTCCAACTCCGCTTAATTTAATTTCTTTTATTTCATCATTTTTATATTTTCCTTTTCTAATTTTGTTTGAAATTCATTTTATTTATAATCCTGTCTTTTGTTGAAATCTCCATCTGCATTCTTTTGTCCATAGGCAACAAGAATTTGTTTTAAATGTTTGTACAGTGATTGCCATCCAGAAAACTGTACCTCTTGTAATTAGGAATACATTTTTTGACGGCACTGCACATCCAATCTAAATAGATTATTTTGTCATTTGTTTTTTAACTGATAGACCAACATTTTCAAATGTTTAAATACTATGATAGATAAATAAAAATAATTAAGATCTCGTGCACAAAGATTTCACCTGAAAAAAAGAATGATAGGAAGAAACAGAGAGCAAATAAAAAAGTGAATATGATGATGAAAATGATGCAGTGTAGGCTTAGAAATAAATAAAAATTATGTTTAAACCAATTAATTGAATAAATTAATGATCAAAGTCGTTTTGATAAAGATTTAAAATAAAAAATATCAAAGCATCTAATGGAACTCAAATGTACAACCTTCCATACATGAGCCAACAACAGTACCTGCATTTTGACAGCTGTAATGCCTTCCGCACCAAAAAATCCCTCCCATACTGCCTGAACACCTGAGGATGGCATACCTACAGTGAGAATAACTCCCATGTATACTATACTGAGGGCCTCACCAAGGCCTTAGCAGAAAGGCTATACCCACAGACCTGGTATGCAAACAGATTTCCAGTACCATTTCCCTCACAACCCCAATCTCCTATCACCCTCAAGAACCAGCTACAAAGCAGTGCCTTCTTCATCATTTAATATCACCCTGGAGGGGTACAACTGGTTCACATTCTTCATCAGTGCTTTGATTACATGTTGTCATGCCCTGAAATTAAAGTAATGCTACTCAAGATCCTTCCTACCCCTTCTAAAGTGGCTTTCTATTGAGAACTCAACATCCACAACATCCTAGTCCATCTGTATGCCACTCCCAATCCCAACTCCTTCCCATGGGGATCATATCCCTGTGGAATACCCAGGTGCAGGACCTGCCTAAACTGTCCAACCTGGACTTCCTATTCCAGTCCTGTCACAGGTTTTCCTTCCCCATCAGTGGGCAGGCCACCTCTGAAAGCAGTCATGTCATTTACCATATCTGGTTCAATCATGGCACATCTTTTACTACCAACTGGCTATCCACCAGAATGAACCGCCCCTGCCAAACTGTGACTACGAGCAAAGTAGACCATTCTGTAGCACAGCATGCAGATAAACATAACAAGCTTGATTTTAATGGATGCTTCACTACCCAAGCCATCTGAATCCTCTCCTCCGCTGTCAGCTTCTCTGAACTGTGCAGATAGGAGTTATCCTTACAACTCATTCTGCACTCTCCTAACCATCCTGGCCTCAACTTATGGTAATATACTTTCCTCACTCTCTCTTCCCAACAGTTTCTTCCTCTCTGTCATGCCACCTCTTTCCCATTCTTTTCTCCTGCTTTCTTTGTTTGCCACTGTATGCTAACACACCTGGCCATCTTTCCCTTCTTCTCTCCTCTTTCACTCTGTTTTCCCTACCTCCTTGCCCCAAAACCTCCTGGCACTGTGCCTGTTAGCAATATAGACAGTGCTCCTCTCTCCCTCCACTCATACACTGCTATGTGTCCCCCCCTTCCCTGACACCTCGAGATTGGTGCTTCCATTCTACTTGACAGTTGCATTCTGGGCCAAGCTGCCTGAGATAACAGTCATGTGTGGATGATATGTGCTTGCTTTTTTTGAATGAATGTCGAGTTTCTCTTTCCTTTTCTGATGTGTCTGAAAGCTTATGTGTGAGTGGTGTTAAATGTGTCTGCCTGCAACTTAACATGTCATCATTATGGTAAATGGTAATCTGTTTTTTCTTACATTGGTGATATTCCAACGTGGAGTTTCTATTTTGATTCCACCGTATAATTAGTTTGTTTGTGTGTTCTTGTTGTGTACATATTTTTTTCCAGTACTTTCAAGGAGGATGTAAGTCATGATACTGGTTATTTATATCTGTCTTACTAGCTGTCTTGTAAAGAATGTCTGATAATAGCGCACCTCTGACTATTTAGAAATGCACCACCATGCAATAAAATATTGACTGTATGGCATGTACACCAAAGACAATTTAATTAGGGGAAAAAAGGTAGCAGAAAATATTCCTTTCCATCATTGTTAGAACCAAAACATCACATTTACAGAAATGGGAACCTGATTATTACACGACTGTGGTGCCCCAGTTTCCTAATTACTAGAAGCTTATCATCTTACTCCTCTCACTTTCCAGCTGAGTTTCAAAATTTTTTGCATTGTATTTTAGGAAGTGAGGAACACTGACAGGTATATGAAATGACTTTATTTTCTAATATTCTTCTATGGTATTAATTGTCAAGTGTTTTAGTTTTCCTCTGCCTGAATTAAACTCAAAATACTTCAAAATGTAAAGCCTAAAAGTTCCTATAATTTAGATTCTCCCCCCCCTCATATCAGATTTGTTTACCAAAATTTAAATTTAAAAAAGACTTTCAAGGAGATAAAAAGTTTCTTAATACACAGTTTCCTAAATCCTTTTGACATTTTATGTATGCATGTGTCATCATTATTAATTGGAAGCCCTTACACTGGTTATAAACACAGAGTGGTGTTGGTAATAAAGTCAGGTGTGTTATCTTGTATAATGCAACAATTGTGAATATTTGATGACTAGTGAAATGTTATTCTGTCTTCTGTTAACAGTTTTGTGTGAAGTGGGTCATTTTTTTAAGGTTTATGTAAGTACTCACAGTTAGAGAACTTTTTTGCTGATCCCATGGGTTTTAGCTGGTAGATGTCGATCAGAATGGTGGCAATATGAGTTGAGCAACTTGTTGACGTATGTGGGATGGCGTTTAATGTAGATGAGATCAATCAAGAGCATTCTAAGTGATTCGGGAATATAATCCTTTCTTCTGTATTTTTGGCAGTAAGTGAATTTGCAGTTGAAGCTGTACATTCTCAAGATCAGATAATAAGCGGCTAGTTTTGTTTAACATTTAAAGTGTGTGAAAATGTTGCACGATACACTACCTGTTCATAACCTTCCTTTCATTTGATGAGAGACTGTTATATTTTAGAAAAGTGAAGTAACATTCTGAGTTTTTGAATCATTTTCAGGTTTTCTCGTAGTTTACAACGCATGAATAGCCGTACCAGAAGGAGTGGGACCCTGGATACTCAGTCAAGCAGTGGACAAAAAACTGTGAGCAGAAAAATGTCAGACCCAGACATTCATCATTCAGGGGGTGATATTGGCTCTCCAACAGGCAGTTCTGCGCCTCGTTCAGCTGCAATTTCCATCCCATATCACCACTCAAGTCATGCATCATCACCACAGCAGTCATCTGGAAATGCAGAATGTAAGTTTCACTTAATAATGAATGTAAGAAGTATTCTTCTCAAGAAATTCAAAGACTTTTCTTTTGTTTCACTCCCTCTTCTTTCTTTCCTTCAAAACTTTTTTCCCCCTCTGCCTGTTAAACACTTGATTTTAATGACGAAAACTGCAGTTATTCATTTGCTCATAGCACTGATACAGTTTCTATATTGGAGGAAAATTTTTTGAATCTATCTTCAATTGAGAAACACATGTTAATTAAAATATTATTCAACCTTCCAAAGTAAATACTGAAGTTAATGTATGTATCAAGTTAATACGGCATGTCCAGCTTAGGGTGTGAACCCAGGTCTCTGTCTTTCATAGGCATTGTGCTTCCAGTTACACCGCTGAGCATGCCTGATAGACCATATCGGAGCTTTTACTTGTCATAAGGTCCTCCCCTTTACTCCCAAACTCTTCTGACAGTGATAACAGGTTTCTGGGTTGACTGACATGATCATACTACTGGAATGCAGTTTACTGATTTATGTTAATTATTCAAACCTTTTTTAGGGATTATGTGACTCATGGGAAGCTTGCATGTGTGATTTAAGTGGCCTTCCATGAAGATACCAATAATTTGTCTGTGGTTGTCCATATTACAGATGGTAAAACAGAAAAAAGCCATTCATATTGTAATAATCAAGGAAACCCTTCAGACAAGACAGTAATACCTCCTGGGGTGGGTTGTCATCTGGCTGCCCTATGTCCTTTCTGTTGTGAAACAACACTGAGGTGGTGAGGTATTGTGATATCCGTGTGATTAATGCTCCTGGGTCTTAAACTGCTGCTAAGATAGAAAAAATTGAGTTTTGACTTGACAAAATCTGAGCTTGTTGACAGCTGTTGAGTACAAGGTTAGTGCTAGTGCTTGACCTCAGCTTGCTGATATATGTGCTATTCAGTTCTTTGAACAAATCTGAAAGCTATATTAGTTGCTGAGACATGACTAGAGTTACACTGCTCTCTGACTAGAGATGGCTTCGAGTTGCGTAGGTTTTCTCTGCTTCATTGCCCAACCCGAAAAAAGACATTAAGTCAAGATGGTTACAATGGAGAAATTTTGTACCAATTCGGGATGACCAGTTACAGACTGATAAGGACTACATTAACAATTGAAGGCAAGGTAGATTTAACAGCCTCCACCATATGAGCCAGCACTCATTATCCAGTCAGAGTATTGGCTACAGCTCTGTCATACATTGGTGATGGTACTCAACCTGACTGAAATTATGCAGTCAGTTTCTTGAATCAGAAATAATCATAATATTGTTCACTGATGAGAAACTAAGTAAATTCTTGCGATATTTCAAAGGAATTGTACATGAGAATCTGACCTGTATTGAGTGAGAAGAAGATATTACTGGTTTCATAGATGCTGATTTGGGAAATCCTAACATTGAAAGGAAAGTGTACAAGGGTTCCATATTTTTCTCATCCAGAATAACGATCTCATGGTGTGTATGCAAGCAGAGTCTCATCAGTGTTTCACCATCTGAAGTAGAATACATATATTGCCATCGAAAGTGATTTACTTTTCAACATTTGTAAAATAACTGAGTTTGAAGAATCTGTTGTAAGTAATTTCATGACAGTTAGTTAAAACAGTTTTGTTTGAGAATTTTTCCTGCTTTTATTAACAGCTCTCATTGCTAATATTCAGTTGCTTGTTCAGTATTTGTCATAAGACCAATGTGGTATGCATACATCAATATTTGACGTCAACCATGTGATTTAGGATTGAATGAATGAATGATGGATTTACTCTCATGTTGATACATTTTGTGTCGTTATTTTCATAGCTTTGTGTACGTAATTGAAGACTCATATTGTATGTTTCCTTCTTTCTTACTGTTTTAACTACAGATAGTTAAAATGAAGTGTCAAGAAAATTGGAAATACATAGTTTTGGAAACTGTAAAGTAGCATTTATATATATTCAATAACAGTTTGTTCGTATCTGTCAAATGATTTATTTTAAAAACTGGTGTATTTCCAGATATTTTTAAAGTAGCAAAAGTTTCACCAATGCTAAAAAAGGGTTCTTCTGAAAAAATATCAAACTACCGACCCGTGTCACAGTTAATTTCCTTCTCAAAAATTCTAAAAAACTCTTCTATGACAGGCTTTAAGTTTCATAAATAAATATGCACCTCTTACAGTACAGCAACATGGTTTTAGAAAGTCTAGATCTACACAGACAGCAATTTCCAATTCTTAGATTGCATTTTAAAATCCCTTGATCAATATAAATTAGCTGCAGGTATTTTTCTAGATCTATCAAAAGCCTTTGACATCCTGGACCATAACATTCTGCTCTAACAATTAGAAAGATGAGGAGTAATAGGTGTAGTACATAGCTGGTTATGTTCATACCTAAAAAACCACAGGCAAAAAGTATCAATTCAGTATGAATTCAACAAAATGAATAAAACAAGAAACAACTCCTTTCTTTCTAGCAAATTACCAATAAATATGGTGTACCACGGGGCTCAGTCTTAGGTCCACTACTTTTCTTGATTTATGTGGACGACTTAGTTGAATATATGAGTCCCACAAAAACTATCCTGTTTGTCTATGACACCAGCATATTGCTCACTGGATCCAGTCCAGGAACTTTGCAGTCCACAGCAGAAAGTTCTATGAAAAGACTTTGAGTGGTTCACAAAAAACAAACTCATTACAAATACTGAAAAAGCTGTGTGTGTCAATTTGCGTTTAATTCCTCCAACTAATCAAATGTCTATTCAAGCACAATTAAAAAATGATCCCCTAGAAAATGTAAATGTCACAAAATTTTTGGGTCTATAGGTTCAGCAAGACTTAAAGTGGGACACACATAAATAACTTGTCTAGAAAACTATCATCTGTGTGCTATGGGCTAAGAATTTTAAAGGCTATAACAAGCAAAACAACAGTACTGCAAGCATACTATGCACAGTTCCACTCACTAGTCCGATATGGGATCGTTTTCTGGGGATACTCAATTCACAGTGTAAAGTTTTTTAGAATGCAAAAAAAAGAGCTCTAAGAATAATTTGTGGCCTTAAAAAGATGGAGTCCTGTAAATCCAATTTTACCGAGCTTGGTGTTCTAAATGTTCCAAGTTTATTCATTTATGAAACTATCTTGTTCACTACCTCCTGAAAACAAGCAAACTGCTACAGAACAAAAATGTACATAACTATAGTACTAGAGGGAAATACAATATACATCAAAAATACCGCAGAACAACCACCTGTCAGAGGAGCATAATTAACATTGGTGTAATACTACACAATATGATACCAGAGGAAATAAAAAATGCTACTCATCCAATATTTAAAGCTAAACTAAAGGCATTTCTAATAAAGCACTGTTACTGTTCTGTCAGAGAATTCCGAATATATAACAAAATTAATTGTAATAGGTACCTATTTTTCATTTGCCTACTATTTTGCTAATACTATGTATTATTGTAACTTATCTTTGTCCTGTCCAATATCAATTGTACAATTTGCGCTGTACTGGGGGGGGGGGATGTTATTCTCAGTGAACTAAGAACATTCCTCTTGCCTGATGGACACTAGTTAAGAGCTAAGGATGTGAATGAAATTTATTCAACAAGTAGACAAATGTATATTACTACATTCACATGTGGGTTAAAGGTCTTTTCCGTGACATTGGCTTGTTTGATTTATACCGGAATAACAGTTCCTTTCACTTGTGTTTGATTTAGTTCAGCTTTATACAATTTCAGATAAAACTATATAAATGACTCTTCCCTGTTCAAGAGAAACCTACATAATTTGTCATCAAATGTGGAGTTAATGATAGATATTTATAGAAAAAACCTCCACATGCTATCTGATTTGTTGGATGAAATATGTTCAGGAAGCAAGTAAATATTTCCATTGCAATAGTAAACTAAAAAAAAATAAAAAAAAATCATCTTTTGTTGCACTGTTAATTGATGGTTATTCTTGCAAGAATTTTGAATTTTTGAAATGTATTCCAGCACTTAAGCAGAAAGCATTTGCAATACAGTCTGAAATACAGGAAGCTGAAACATCTCCTCCAGTCCGACCTGTTGTTGGAAGTGCTGGATCTCCAAGCAACATGCCCCAAGGACAAGTCAATTTTCCACGGACAGGAAGAGCACTAATTAATCCATTTGATCCTTCTCATGTAACAATAAAGTTGACATCAAACAGGAGACGCTGGACTCATATTTTCCCTAAAGGTTTGTATTCATAGTAACAGCTTTTTGTATTATACACCTATTGAACATGAAAATTTCTTATCGAGAACTCTTAGTACATTTTTATTGTATTGGTACCTATGCATTATTGAGTAGTAGTCTGGGCATGACCATTTTGAGGCAATTTTTCAGACCTCCAGCTGTCCATTCAAGAGATTTGAACTCCAGTCACCCTTAATTATTTTCAGATGTGTTTTCTTTCATGTGACAATTGAATCACATTAACCACGTGATTCTTTGCAGCCAGTCTGAGATACATCTCTCTTAACAATAATGTAATCTTCAATTTATAGTTTGTATTCCAGGATACTTTGTTAGCTGCACTCCCATCCACTCAATCATTTTCCAAAATTTCATTGCCAGTATCTCTCTTAAAAACATAAAAAATGTTTATTACGACCCAGTGATAGACAAAATATGTAAATTTTGGTTACTATATAGATCCTTCTAACATCTCTCCAACTTGTTCCATGAAACATGTACCTGACATGTATTCATGACTGGCCTGCCTGTTATTATGTAAGATTTAATTAAATATGAACTAAGCTCAGGTTTTTGGTTCTGGATTAACGTAACTGGTAAAATCTATATCCATTTTTATAGGACCTACTGGAGTGCTAATTCAGCAGCATCATTATCAGGCTGTACCTACAATACCTGCAAGTGATCAACCTATATTTGATGGAACAGGTACTTTAAGCTCATCTCCCCAAAATGAGAACTCATCTTCATCAAGTGTTTCGAGACCACTACAAAGATCGTCATCACAAGTAGCATTTCAGGACAGTGAGTAACAAGATTCTCAGTATAAGTCTCTCAAAACATACAAAATTGCATTTGATAATATTAAGAAATTTATACTACCTGCAACAAATTGGTGTCCATATTAAATTTATAGGTGGTAGTGTGTTCAACAGCTGCCCATGTTGTCCATTTACCTTTACAGATTTAAATCTTTTTTGTACTTATATTGGAAGGTTTTTTTTTGGTTGAAGTGCAGTGGAGACCTGATATTGTCTTCCTTCTGCTATCAAAAGTATTTATATAAGGATATTCATAGCCTTATTATGTATCATGTGTCATCTGTACCACTTAATATTTATATTAGCAAACCAAATAATGCTTTGCAATTGTTAAATATGTATGGGAAATTAGGATTTAAGTCGTGATGTCATACTCTCTCCTTTCTCTGTCCATCTCCCCCATCTCTCTGTCCATTTCCTGCCTTCCCCCCCCCCCCCCCCCCCCTCCCCCCCCCATGCTCCCCGGCCATTTTATCACCCCCTCCCCCCCCCCCCCCCCCCCTGCCCTTTCCCTTAAGATTTGTTTATTGGTATTGCAAACAAAACCGTGATTTGGAATTTAAGTTGCTTAAATAAATGAGTAAATGGTTTGGTTCAGGATAATTTGTAGATGGGCTATGAGAGATACCTCTGTTGCAGAAACAACGAAACAAACATGCCAAATTTAAACAGATGCAAAATCCCCAAGATTGGCAATCTTTTACAGAAGCTCAAAATTTAGCACGGACTTCAGTGACTCAAAACTTGGCAGAAAATCCAAAGAGATTCTGGTTGTATGTGAAGTATGTTAGCGGCAAGAAACAATCAATGCCTTCTCTGCACAATAGCAGTGGAGATACTATCGAAGACAGTGCTGCCAAAGCAGAGTTACTAAACACAGCCTTCCGAAATGCCTTCACAAAAGAAGACGAAGTAAATATTCCAGAATTCGAATTGAGAACAGCTGCCAACATGAGTAATGTAGAAGTAAATACCCTCAGAGCAGTGAAGAAACTTAAATCACTTAGTAAAAGCAAGTCTTCTGGTCCTGACTGTATACCAGTTAGGTTCCTTTCAGAGAAAGCTGATGCATTAGCTCCATACTTATCATATACAACCATTCGCTCGACGAAAGAACCATACCCAAAGACTGAAAAGTTGCACAGGTCACACCAATATTGAAGAAAAGTAGTAGGAGTAACCCACTAAATTACAGGCCCATATTGTTAACGTCGATATGCAGCAGGATTCTGGAATATATATTGTGTTCAAACATTATGAATTACCTCAAAGAAAACTGTCTATTGAAACACAGTCGACATGGTTTTAGAAAACTCGCTCTTGTGAAACACAACTAGCTCTTTATTCACATGAAGTGTTGAATGCTATTGACGAGGGATTTCAGATCGATTCCATATTTCTGGATTTCCGGAAGGCTTGTGATACTGTACCACACAAGCGGCTTGTAGTGAAATTGCGTGATTATGGAATATCGTCTCAGTTATGTGATTGGATTTGTGATTTCCTGTCAGAGAGGTCACAGTTCATAGCAATTGATGGAAAGCCATTGAGTAAAACAGAAGTGATTTCTGGCATTCCCAAAGGTAGTGTTATTGGCCCTTTGCTGTTCCTTATCTATATAAATGATTTGGGAGACAATCTGAGAAGCCGTCTTAGGTTGTTTGCAGATGACACTGTCATTTATTGACTAATAAAGTCACCAGAAGATCAAAACAAATTGCAAAATGATTTAGAAAAGATATCTGAATGGTGTGAAAATTGGCAGTTGACCCTAAATGATGAAAAGTGTGAGGTCATCCACATGAGTGTTAAAAGGAATTCATTAAACTTTGGTTACACGATTAATCAGTCTAATCTAAAAGCTGTAAATTCAGCTAAATACCTAGGTATTACAATTATGAACAACTTAAATTGGAAGGAACACACAGAAAATGTTGTGGGGAAGGCTAACCAAAGACTGCGTTTTATAACAGATCTACTAAGGAGACTGTCTACACTATGCTTGTCCGTCCCCTTTTAGAATACTGCTGTGCGGTGTGGGATCCTTACCAGATAGGACTGATTGAGTACATTGAAAGGTTCAAAGAATGGCAGCATGTTTTATATTATCGCAAAATATGAAGAGAGTGTCACTGATATGATACAGGATTTGGGCTGGACATCATTAAAAGAAAGGCGTTTTTTGTTGCAATGGAATCTTCTCATGAAATTCCTATCACCAACTTTCTCCTCTGGACCCAAAACTATTTTGTTGACACCAACCTACATAGGGGGGAACGATCACCACGATAAAATAAGGGGAATTAGAGCTCGTATGGAAAGATACAAGTGTTTGTTTTTTCCACACGTTATACGAGATTGGAATAATAGAGAATTGTGAAGGTGGTTCAATGAACCCTCTGCCAGGCACTTAAATGTGATTTGCAGGGAAGCCACGTAGATGTAGATAGATGTAGATCCGCTGGATTTGTGAGGATAGTAGCTGGATCTGTGGGTACAGTAGCTTCAAAGACAGTACATCACATAGTTTTAAGCTGAAAATGGGTTGTATTACAAAGTTTCAGATGATTCTGATTCTGTAGTAGTATTCTGATCATAAGCTGATAAGTCATAAATACAACTTACCTGTTTTCTGTTAAAATTGACTGCGAGGAACAAACCAAAACAGCCAACTGTTGTGTCTGCACAACAGATTGCTGGTTTGGTTTATTCCTTGCAGTCAATTTTATATATAAAAGAGTGAAGAATATATATAGGAGGACCAATTTGTGTAATGGTTTGATTGCAAGAATGACAACACAATCGCACATTTTCACAGCATGGCATTCTTTCTTGCAGTCAGTTTTAAGAGACAACCTATGTATATATTCTTGTTCAAAAAAAATTGTAGCCTATGTCTGTCTTAATGTTTATTAGTGTATTGTGTAAAAATAATTTGAGGTAAACCACTAGAGAACATTTTGAGATGTTTGCTAACAGTGTATCTACAATCTGAGTAAAATCTGGAAACAAGACACACACACACACACACACACACACACACACACACACACACACACTGGTAAATGCACATGCTCCAATGAATGATTACAGGAGAAGAGATCCGCAGGTAATAGATGACTTCTGTGAACTACTGGAGGAAACCTCAGGTAAATCCCTACACATCATGTGAAAATTCCTTTATGAGATTTCAGTGGACAACTCGCCAAATAGAAAAAAATCAGGAAAATACAGGAACTCACATGGCACACAAGAGATCAAATAAAAGTGGTGAGATATTAATCAGCTTCTGCGAAAATTTTTATCTTAAAAAATCATGTTCACACAATTCCTTAAACCTGCAAACAAACTTACAACATGGAGATCACCAAACTCGACTTTGGGTGAGTTTCTGATAGGCCACGTTGCTATATCCCATAAGAATACGAAGTAAATACTCAATGCATAAACAAAAAAGGCTTTTTTTTGAGTCAAACCACCATTTTCTGCAAATAAAGATTAGATTTCAACCTAACAGAAAAAAAACCACAAATGACTAAAACGTTCAGAATTCATCCAGAACACCAGAAACTCAGCAAGAGAGAAGTTCTTCAGTAAATTAGGCAATCAAGTCCAACACATTGGATGGAACTTGCAGAAGTTCAGAAAAGGCACTATGAGAATAGGGAGACCCCAAGAAGGAGAAAGCACAGGTGGTAGAACAGTGCATATGATCAAGCAATAGAAGAGCGAATACAACTTTCAGTAGCAACAATGGCAGGAATTTTTGACAACACATAAAAGTTGATCTAAGGCAATATGAAACAAAAAGTGTAAATATGGTATAAACAAACTTAAAAGCATTGAACAAGAGTTTATCAAGAACAACACCAAAAATTTTTACAAAATTTTCAGGAAAAACCTGACAGGATATCAACCACTTAATCTGTTCTTTTGTCAGCCTGATGGATCACTGGAAACCACCACAAGAAATAGCTGTCAAATTTTAGCTAATTATTTTCACTCACTCCTCAACTGCGAGTCTCCGATAGAACAACTAGATTTTGAAAAACCCCCATACAGTCCTGATTCAGAACCACAATCTCTTAAAGAAGTAAAGGAAATAACCAACTATTTGCAGAGCAAGAAGTCTTCTGGGGAAGATGGAATAATAGCAGAAGTAGGGAATTAAATGACAATAACCTCACTCTAGTAACTCACAGAACTACATCAAACATTTGTGAAACTGAACAAATACTTGCAGAGTGCATATGTGCATTAATTCATTCTCTCCATAAAAAAAGGAATGAAAACCAATCCAAATAACTACAGGGAAATTTCATTGGTCCCTGTGGTATAAAAAAATACTCTTCAAAAGTCGTGTTAAGTTGACTAAAAGAACAGGTGGACCAGTTTACAGGAGAGTATAAGGCAGGCTTTGCAAAGGTCGATCTTGCATAACAGGTATGGAACTTAAAGACAATCTTGCAAATGAGACAGTGTAGCAATACTGTGGTAACTTTTGTCGACTTTAAAAAGGCTTATGATCCAACAGGTAGGCAAACATTATTCCACACTTTAGAGGAATTTAATATTGACAGGAAAACAAGATCAGTTAGCCAACAGACATTAATAGGTACATACTCCAAAGTTAAATTCATGGGACGAACATCAACATCATTTCATATTCATACTAGTGTTTGCCAAGGAAATGGTCTCCCCCCGCCCCCGCCCTCGCCCCCACCCCCCGCCCCCCTTCTATGTCACATGATTCTGGAAAAAATTGTGAGGACATGGGAAAAGGAAATAAAGGGAATTCAACTCAGGGTAAAAAAGAGCAGAGAATCAGTGTGAAATGTCTGACTTGTGTGGACGATGTTGCTATTCTAACCAACAACAGAGAAGAAGCCAGACTTGCTCTGGAGAAGCTTCATGGAATCTCACAGAAAACTGGCCTACAAATCTCCTATGATAAGACTCAGTACATGGAAAGCAAGCCTGCAGGCAATCTCCCCTTTACAACTCAGTATGGGAGAGAGGCAAAAGTAACGTACTTTAGTATCTAGGAGAGAGAATCCAGTCATCAGGACTGAACTTCATCACCAATCAAGAATGAATCTCCAAATTACAAGAAGCATATAAGCTCACTTGGAATCACTACAATAAAAATCTATTTCTGTCAATGCAAAACTAAGGCATTACAACGGAGGTGCTCTACCAGAACCACTGTATGCTGCAGAAACTGCAGTGATTCATGGTCATACCAAAATCAGAGAGATTGAAAAGCAAGAAAGAAAAATTCTGAGGAAAATTATGGACCAATGTCTCATGAAGGAATCTGGATAAAGAGGCCAACAAGAGAGATCTACAAAGAGGTAGAGACAATAAAGGAGACCTTTAGAAAGAGAAGGATGAAATTTTTAGGACATATCAGCAGGAGGAACAAGAACAAGCTCACAAGGCAAATATTCGATGTAGCAATTACTAGCATAAACAAGACAAAGTGGATCACTGAAACAGAGGAAGACATTAAGAAACTGAGAATCACTCAAGACATCATAAACAATCGAGAACACTTCAGGAACATGATACAGAAACATACACGTAAACAAAATGCACCGAGAAAAGAACAGGAAATAAGTGGTTGGAAGAATGCACGAGGGAGCACAGCAGGCATGTGAAGAGAATTTGGGAAGAATGAAGGAAGGAATAGAAATCACGATTACTCAATTTAAATCGATCTCTCAAAAGTGAGCAATCCAAAATAAACCATAGTAATAATAATAATAATAATAATAATAATAATAATAATAATAACAATATTTCCTAAGTCCATATGAATGTTTATTAGGCCATCACGTAAAAAAAAAAAAACAACTCTTTTGGATTGAAGAAGACCACTCACCAAAAGCCAGCAGCATTGAGTTGTCGATAGGTGCACACTAAAGAAAGGAAACTTGCTAGCTTTTCAGAGTTTTCCTTTGATGAGCAAGAGTAAAACACACACACACACACACACACACACACACACACACACACACACGACTATACCCCTATATGGTGCTGGCTAGATGAACATTATTTTTCAGCATGTGCAGTGGTTGTTATGGGGGAAGTGTCAGTTAGGGTGGGTAGAGGGACAGTGAGGCTAGAGGCAGGGAGACGGACTGGGGTTGGATGATTGGTGGCTAGGAGGGAGATGGCCGGTTTGCCGGCTTGGAATGTGGAATGGAGGGTATATGGGCAGGTATATGGGCTGACCCAACTGCAGTGGCCTGTGGGTAGTGACACATACTTGAAGGCAATGTGTGACATGAAATGGTTGACGGATGGAGGAAAGGAAAATGATAGTGTGGAAGGTGCAAGGGCAGTGGTTTATCTGAGATTGAGGCCAGGACGATTACTGGAGGAGATGATGTGCTATAAGGGTAACTTCCATCTGTGTAATTCAGAGAAGCTGGTGGTGGAGGGAAGGATCCAGGTGGCTCAAATTATGAAGCAGTCAATGAAACTGAGCATGTTGTGCTCAGCTGCATGTTGTGCTATCTGGTGGCTGCAGTTTTAGTAGTGACCGTTCTGGTAGTATGAAATAGGTGAAGCTATGTTAAGTTGATTGAGCAGGTAATGGTGCTTCGTCTGCCATAGGGATAACTCTGGCAAGGGGTTGGGAAGCATAATGATGGAATAGACTGTTGTGTAGGTTGGGTGGATGATGGGACACTGCTTTAGGAGGTGTGGGAAGGGTCTTGGATAGTATGACTCACATTTCTAGGTAGGATGGTAGATAGTCAAAGACCCAGCAAAGGTTATGGTTCAGTTACCCCAGTCCGTGGTGATATTAGGTGATGAGGGCGGTGCTCCTTTGGAGCTGATTCTTGGGGGGTGATGGTAGGAATTGGTGTTTGTGTGAGGATATGGCATGGGAAATCTGTTTGTGGACTAGGGAATACTGGGAAAGGTAATTTTGTCACTGCAGATATGTTTTCCACAGGTGACTAGACTGTATGGAAAGGATATTTTGCTGTGGGAGTGATGGCTGCTGCCAAAATGTATGTACAAACAGTACCTGTATTTCTACAGCTGCCATCCCTTCTACAGCAAAAAATCCTCCCGTACAGCCTAGCCATCTGTGGGCAATATTTCTGCAGTTCTGAGAAATTCTTTGCCAGTATGATGAAAGCCTCACAAAGACATTCACAGGCAGACAGTACCCCCCCCCCCCCCCTCCCAATACCTTTATATCTTCACATGTACCCAGTCCTCTTCCTACCACAAGAACCAGCTACAGAGGAGCACCCTCCTCGTTACTCAATATCACCCTCGGTTGGGACAGTTGTACCATATCCTTCACCAGGGCTTTGATTATCTCTCATCTTGCCCTGATATGATAGGGTGTATATGTTCTGGGAGAACCAGGAAATCTGGGAAAAACCTGGAAATTTTTTTATCCGGGAGAAAACTGGGAAAAGCCCGGGAATTTTTAAGAATTCCGGGACTTTTTCGTTGTTTTAGTTTTCAGTTAAATTTTTGTAGTTTTTACTGGTAAGAACTGATACTCTGACAAAGAATTTTACTTTAGCCCATTACTGCAATACAGTACTGCAGCAATAAAGCACAAACAAGGAAAAAAATAAAACAATAAAAACAATAAAACTTAAGTTGCAAAGGAAATGCGCCATTTACTGCAACAAAACAGAGTGCACACACAAGCGTCTGCCAACAGCAAAATGTGTCAAAGGCTTTAGGATGAAGACTATGCAACTTGCAATACTTCATAACCATGAACTGCTTCCGATGGACGTGGTGTCACAACAGTTAGTGTTAAGTTAATTTGAGCAGTCAGTGAGCTTCTGCGCATGCACAGTTGAGTCACATGTGAGCAGTATGTTCTCCCACTTCTGGTTACTTGACGTGCAGCTGTTAGCTGTATCCAAGGTAACTTTATAGACACGAGCTGTATCAGCAGTAGCAACAAGAAGCCAGATGCTATCCGGAAACATTTTTCTGGTGCACCTAAGCTGCCAGATTCGCGCATGCACAGAGCAGTCTGAGTTGTAGCGGGATGAGGGGTAGTCTCCATGTGAACCATTTTTACGTTTAGTGATCTTGCTGTTTCCTCTTGGTGCACAGCTCTCAAGAACAAAACGGATTTCTGTGGCCGGGAGGTCTAAAGTGAATTAAAATATTCACATAATTATTGACGGCTACAATATGTTATTAGTTTGTTTCTAATTTTGTTGTATTTCCAGGTTTTTGGCAGTTGAGTATTAATTGCCTTGCAGAACAATGAAGTTATTTTTGTCAATTTGTTTTAAAAAAAATTGGCTTAGTTAATGGTTCCTGCAGAGGCAGTCAATTTATTTGAAACACTATTGGCTAGTGTCAACTGTTTGCAGAATTTCAAGTGCACATTGTTATCTTTTGGAATGTATGGCATTATGCCATAATAAAGAACTAAAAATGAGATAATACAGTAGAGGTACTCCAAGGAAAACCTCACTGAAAAGTTTAATGTCAGCTTGGGGCCTACTTCTTTGTGAATCTGGACATCTGAATGTGCTCTTTAAATGGAATTGTGCATTTTAGTATGGTTTACGAAATTCCGATGCTCTTGGAGTATCCTCTGTTGTCCTGTTTCATTTATGACATAATGTAAGATCTCTTAATGCCATACACATACGAACATATGGGCTATCTATGTCATTGTAACTGCGCAGGCACAGTAGCCCCGTTTCCTGGCACTCTTGGCAACTGCTGAAATGAATTCTAACAGGTCGCGGGAATATATTGCAATTGGTCATTTCAAATGCGTTACTTTCAAAGTGCATTTTATTATATGCAATAAGAGTTATGTTATGTGTGGGAATATGCTTTGATTTCCTTAACTCACAGAGCATTTGATTTTCATTTATTAAAGTTTAACACTTCGAGGGCCAGCCGCTTGGAAAAATTTCGAACCTAGAAGACCAGACATTTACGTCATTACTTTAAATTTTACTGGCACATTCGTTCGATGTATTGAAGTGGAACACACACAAAAAAAACAGATGTTATATGTGGAAGCTTAGCTTTTCCTGTAGCTACACTATGTACATTAATTTAAACCATTAACTTTTCGTATTTGTGTGTTCGTGCTACTCAACAGTGATGTTACTGTAGGCTGGCTGACTACATCAGGTGTCCTATGCTCTGAATCACTACCTTTACAAGTGAAACATCATCCGAAAGACGAAAACCAAATTTTGGAAACCATTTTTCGCTGTTGTGTTTACGCGTTAAGGTCTGAAGTGGATTTGCTAGCCCAGCTAACTATGGCCTAGTCAGCATGATTGCTATTTCTCTTCAATTAGACGAGTTGTAAATAGTTAGTCTAACATTTGTACTTATCGTTCACTGTACAAAAAGCCACTCCATCCATATTACCCCAAAAATCTTTTAAAATAAGACGAAACCTGACAGCCTAAGCACATGTCAAAACTGGTTGTGGTTATATGGGAGTGAAAATCTATTGTGGAATTGGAAAACTGGCAACCAGAAGTGGATTTCCAGAATCGATTTTGAAATATTTACATGACCACCCAGGATCGGTACTAGGAAATACATTTTTGGGAGCCCAATAAAAACGCGATGAATATCTGGTATCATCAGCTGGTGAGATCACATGAGATGAGCTATGATTGGCTTACAAAAGCACATCACAACCTCAATTTCAATGCTTTGTAAACTAACGTTCTGTGTTTGGTGGAATTTGACTATATACTTTTGTAATTCAAAAATATGCAGCATACATGTTGTTGCGCATCAAAGATCTTTCCGAAACGCATTTTTTTCCTGTGCTTCATTTCCTAGAGTGGCGGCAGGTTCTATGACATTGTATAAAATCTTCACCATTCAAAGGATTGATAAGTTTTATGATCCCAAGGGAAAGTATACTGTCACTTAACACAGAGAAAGTGTATTTTCACTAGGGAAAAAGTTTATTTTTTACAGGAAAATCTGGGAAACAACGGGAATTTTTTTTCCTTGTCCTTGTATACACCCTGAATGAGGGACATCTTACCAAAGATCCTTCCCACACCTGCTAAAGTGGCATTATGTTGTGCACCCAACCTACATAAAATCCTAGTCCATCCTCATGCCACTCCTGTTCCCAACTCCTTGCCACAGGGATGGTATACCAGAGCAGACTAAGGTGCAAGACCTGCTAAATCTGCTCTTCTAGCACCACCTATTTCAGTCTTGTCACAGTCTTATTCCATGCCATCAGAGGCTGGGCCAACTGTGAAAGCAGCCATGTCTTATACCAACTCTGCTTCAAACACTGTTCAGCTTTTTATTTTGGTAAGAATTCTTATCAGGATGAATGGCCACCACCAAATTGTTGGCAAGAACAAAGTTGACCACCTAATGGCACAACTTGTGACTGAGCACAACATACTCAGTTTCAGTGGCTGCTTCACAACCAGAGCCAACTGGATCCTTCCCTACACCACCAGTTTTTCTGAGCTACGCTGATGGGAGTTATCTTTACAACACATACTGTGCTCCTGTAATTGTCCTGTCCTCAACCTGTAATAACTGTTCCTATACTTGCCATTCAACAGTCTCCCCTTACTCTGTCCTGTCACACCCTGCCATTTTACAGCCCTACCTTGCCATCAGCATGTGCGCTTCCCTCAGGCCACCACAGTTGTGCCAGCCTATATAGCTGTTACCCATCCCTCCCGCATTCCTAGCTGACAAACTAGCCATCCCCCTCCTAGCCGCCCATTATCCACCCCCAGTCCATCACTTTGTCTCTCGCCTTCCTCTCCTTGTACCCACCCACCCGACTTCCCTACCACAACCAGTCCACCTGCTGAAAACAGAATTAGTCTAGCCAGCACCATGTAGGGGCATAGGATTGTGTGGGCACACGTGTGCATGAGTTTGTGCATGCATTTCTGTGTGTGTGTGTGTGTGTGTGTGTGTGTGTGTGTGTGTGTGTGTGTGTGTGTGTGTGTGTATGTTGGTTTTGTTTGTTTGTTTCTACCCTAGCTCATCAAAGAATAACTCCAAAAAGCGAGCGAGTTTTCTTTCTCTTGTGTGTGCCTATCATTAACTCAATGCTTGTCTTTTTGGTGACTGGTCCCCTTTAATCCAAAAGTATTTACATTCTACAAGATCTTCCCTACCACATAAATTGTTCAGGTATTAGTATATCAACATAGTTTAAAAAATATTCAGCCCATGTCCATCCAAATGTTTGATAATGCACTGTGGAGCTAGAGAATGGATTAGACGACTACAAGACGTTCAGTTCAGTTGGTAATAGGAGACTTCAGTGCCCAAGTGGGAAGAGAGGATGAATATCTTCCAACAATTGGTCCTGGTAGTAGCCATGAAACAAGCATGAGATCAGTATTAGGTTGATTGACTTTGCCGACACAAGGAAAATGACTGTTAGAGCTCCCTGCTCCCCACCACCCTGCCCTCCCTGCTAGAGTGGTATGTAAGTTTACCTGGATATCACCAGATGAAAGAACGATGAACAATATTGACCATGTTCTTGTTGACCAAGGACATCATTGAAGTTCAAATATACGAACCTTCCATGGTGCAGATATGAAGTCCAATCATTTTTTGGTTGTAGTCAAACTATGTCTTAAAATTGTTTACCAAGTAGTAAAGTAATGCTGAAAGTATAGTATGCTTTGACATGGATAAATAAGACGATGTAGAAGTGAGACATGGGTATTGAGATGACATTGTGGAACAACTCCCAATGTCGGAGGACACTAACAATGTGGAAGGTGCATGATTGATGTTACAGAATGCAGTGTTAGTGAGTGAAGAGCTTGTTGGCCATCCAAAACACAGAAGTAAACTTTAGATCAGTGAAGAATATCAGGAATCTGTAGAGACCAAATCAGTGAAGAGGCTAAAATACCAGAATTTAATAAGAATTTGCAAAATGACCTGCAGAGAATTGATGAATGGTGCAGGCTCTGGCAGTTGACCATGAATGTAAATAAATGTAACATATTGCGCATACATAGGAAAAGATGTCCACTACTGTACAGCTACACTATTGATGACAAACAACTGGAGACACTGTATGCTGTAAAATATCTAGGCATAACTATCCAGAGCGACCTTAAGTGGAATGACCACATAAAACAGATAGTGGGAAAAGCAGACACTGGACTCAGATTCATTGGAAGAATCTTAAGGAAATGCAACTCATTCGTGAAAGAGGTGGCTTATAGGGTGCTTGTTTGCCCATTTCTTGAGTACTGTTCATCTATCCGTGATCCGTGTCAGGTAGGAGTGATAGAGAAGATCCAACAATGAACAGCTTGTTTTGTCGTGGGATCGTTTAGCTGGCGAGAAAGCATTGCGTATATGCTAAACAAACTCCTCTGGCAGATGTTACAAGAGAGGTGTTGTGCGTGATGGAGAGATTTACTATTGAAATTTTGGGGTAGCACTTTTCAGGAGGAGTCAGACAACATATTACTTCCCCCCACATGCATCTCACGTATTGACCATGAGGAGAAAATTCGAGAAATTAGAGCCAGTACAGAGGCTTACCGACAGTTATTCTTCCCACGCACTATTCGTGGCACACACCATTAGATGGCTTGTGGAGTATGATGTTGATGTAGATTTTTGACGAGTTTATGACAGGACTGATCACATTATGCTACGGAAAATGTTAGAGGTAATTCACATCCCATCAAAATGCATCTGACTAATTACAGCTTGCTACTCTCAATCAACTGGTCAAGAATGGTTGGCAACCAGCTATCGCCACTGTACAACTTGGCCTTGGAAAAAGTAATCTGTGACACTGATCAAAACAGAGAAATGGAGGTGGTGGGAACAGGCGCAATCCTGGCATTTGCTTACAATGTTGTGATCCTTGGAGACATTCTGGAGCAATTGTGCCCTGATACTTCCTGGTTTCTGCACAGTATGAAGAAAATTGGGCTGGTGGGGATTGATGATAAAATCAAATATCTTGTTGTATCATACAATCAAGCTCTCCTTCCTTCCATTGTTGTTGACAAGCATACCCTTGGACAAGTTCAAGAAATCAGTTATCTGGGTTCCATACTTACAAATAAAAGTGAAGTTAACAGAGTCTTCCATTAATTCTTAGTAGAACAACATTATAATAAATGAAAAGCACCAGTTTGCTTTTGTTCTACAATATTACTTTTATTGTGTTAACCGATTTTCAGCTTACAAGGCCATCTTCAGACATTTAATGAGTATTGTTGCCAAAGAAGTTACAATGCTTGCAAACAACATTGGAAGAGAAGTGATACATCTAGTCTGAAGCATAAACATACAGTAACATCTTTCACAGTGTGATGCTAATGCAATGAAGAAGTAAAAAATTGAACAATAAATAAATAAAAATGGAGTAGACAGGAAAAACTTTAACACAAAATAGGAACAGCATGTCTACATAACAGTTACTATTAATAAACAAAACTAATAAAATAAAATACAGTTGTCCTTGACAAGGCTACATCAGGAGGTATAAAACATGGAGAGTGATACACAAACCAATTAAAAGAAGAAACAATTATCAATCTAACAACAGAATACATAAAGAACTTAAGAAATATCAATAATATAAACATAAATAAATAAATGAAGGAAAATGGAGGTGTTTGAGGGAACATACAGTAAATGCAATCTTTGAGAGTGTGGTGGTACTGCACTTTAACATTAACGTTATATCCAAAACTGTGGCTATGTAACAGTTTGCTTTAAATAAATGAACCAAGTCAAATATAAACAATATTTGAAGAGACAACTACAAGATGTGTTAAACACAAGTACCAGTTAAAAGAAAGTCTTAACAATTGAAACTACAGTCTATATGGAATACATAGACAACTTCAACAAAACAAAAGAACTTAATGAAACAGGAAAATGGGAATATGTAGGAACAAACAGTGTGGGAAGTAATGAACAACAGAGATGATTATGTGAAGTTTAGGAGAGGGGAGGTGTTGAGCCGTGTCTAGTCATTTAGGATTAGATCTGGACTGTGAGCAAGATGTGATTTCCAGGGCTTTCAGCAGGTTGAGTTTATGGCCTTTGTTTGCTAAGTGAAATACGTAGGACACTGGCTGGCAGTTGTGAAGATGCAAAAAAAGTCCATCAACAAATAGTAAACAATAATAGCATGTTCCTTAGCCTGAACAATCTATTCACGTCACGGCTGATTTCACAGGAGAATAATATCCAGCTGTATATGATACTACTACGTCTGATACTTTGGTGCGGTTGTGAAACCTGGATGACATCAGGAAAAATTATGTAGTTGGAGTTTATCTGAATGTTTATTAGAGTATCTTGTAGAAATCTGTAAACCAGTCACAAACTTGTGGAAATTTTTGGTAAAAGCATTAAACATTATCTTGTCTTTATAGAGTAGTGTAGATTAGAATGGTGTGTGTGTGTGTGTGTGTGTGTGTGTGTGTGTGTGTGTGTGTGTTTGTGTGTGTATACAAAAAAATAAATAATCGCTTCCTCAAACTGTGTGCCCTGGGACCTGAACACATTGGAATGAAAATTTGTTATAAATTAAAAGAAAACAAGTTAATGCAGTTGAATTTAAGTCCACCTGAAAGAAAGCTATATGAGGCACCGACAGTGAAGTGTTATTACTCAATGAATGAACTCGTGTAGGACAAACTGGAAATTTGAGCTGGATATAATGTGTTATATATTAAAAAAAATAAATTACAGAGTTGTTATTTGCTTTAGTGCTATTATTTATTAGTGTCAAAATCATTGTAACTGTATTATAAATTTTTGACATGTCGCCTATAAGCAAACCAAATGGATTGCAAATGTATGTCATGAGATGAATAAACCACAATTCCACAACATGGTTCTAGGTGGCAGGCAAATTTGGTGAATTTTGTGATTTTGTAAGCAACTGATGCAGTTTTTATTCGCTTCTTATGTTGATTGAGAAACTAGGAAAATATGATTAAGAATGAACTTGAACCATTGAGAATTTAAGCAGCCTTGAATAATTATTAATTAAGCTAAGGGTTGGAATAGGTGTCTTCCATCTATATTCTAAAGGCCTCCAGCACATAGCAGGTCCTTCGAAGGTGACATAATTTTCAAAAAAGGGATATTGTTGGTAAAGACGGGCTAACGAAATCCACAGCACAGAAGACAGCAAAAGTACCTGATAACTACTGAACTTCATCAAATGTGTTGTCTATTGCTGTGACTCTAGCACATTGATACTGAAGAATTAAAAAAAGAATGGGAAGGAGATGGTGAAGGTATTACTGATATGTAACTCATAATGGAGAAGGACACTGGAATGTCTGATAAAATAGTTGTTTTGCATTAACATTTAATTCTTGAACTATATCTGGATAGACAACAGCTGGTTTTGTTTGCCTAGCTTGAGACCTTATGCCACTGATTCTATGGGCTGCTTAAAGTGGGAAACAACCCTGGATATGAAGGATAGGC
The DNA here is from genome assembly GCF_021461385.2 of Schistocerca piceifrons. Taxonomy (NCBI): domain Eukaryota; kingdom Metazoa; phylum Arthropoda; class Insecta; order Orthoptera; family Acrididae; genus Schistocerca; species Schistocerca piceifrons. The sequence goes on from NC_060138.1 coordinate 931,018,795, forward strand.
TACATATGGGCAATGTGGACGAGACACACATGATGCTTGTACTACATCAAGCAAGTGTATGAACTGTTCACATGATCACCGATTGGGAGATCAAAAAATATAAGGCCTTCATTGAAGGTATGGAGGTTGAGGAGAGAGAGGCTATACTAGAGATACTGTATTCTGAAGCCAAGAACATTGATAAGACTCTGATATAAACTGTCTTTGCTACATCATTCCTTACTGTGCTGAAAACAGTATCTCTGAAGGAAGATTCCTCAAGGTGCAAGTTTCATGCAAATATGGATGTGAACATTTGAAATCTTTCGAAGCAACACCATCTATACAGCAAGGTGTAACAGCTCAGTTATGACATCATGCACTTGAAGTTATGCTGTTAGTAGTAGCTCAGTGTCCAGCAAAGTCATTGCACAGACACTTCTTTGGTGAATAATAAACACCAGCTGCTGAATTATACAGAAGTGATAATCTGCTATAAATGATGTTACTAAAAATTACATTTTTTACTGTTGAGACAATGTTCAAGCTCTTACTTTTTTCAAATATATTGTGTGAGACATAAAACAGTAAGCAATATTGTATCAAAGTTTTATTTGCATGGGTTTTATTTTATCAACATAACATTTTAAGTAACATTGTCAGAATAACCAAAATTACAGTACTTGCATCTTGTCATAATTATGAAAATTCAACTAAAAGTTTTGAACAAGTACAAAATTGTGGCAAACAGAGATTTATGAAGCAATTCGGAAGTGCAGTACATGCTACTGTGAGATGAAATGAAACAAAATACCAATAAACGGCAGCCATTAAAACTGTGAGAACAATCAAATGGTCCACAACCACTTGTGAATTCCATGAACAGCTTTCCCATTATGAAGAAAAAGGTAAAGCACTCTTTGAGAATTATGCTTTTGGAAACAATAATGAGCAAACTGCACGAGGATTGTAAGGCCCCTATTGAAGCTCCTGTATTCTACTGAACAATTACACTTTTGTCAGACAGACTGTTGACAAGGCCTTAATATGTGACATATGGATAGAAAGAATAATTACCAGTATAGTTTCAAATTTACATCCTTACTTAGTTAGGTTTCTTACACAAAAAGCTCTTAAATGCGACAGTGAAATGTCGTGAAAGCTAAAGGGCTAATCTTAATATACAACCAAAATGTGTTTTCCATTGCTAGAAATAACCTTTAACTGATGGCATATCTAATTAAATATCAAAGGGACAATGAAGAAAGAAAATTTGTCACATAAATATAAAATACGAAAGACTCCTAAACTGTGAAATACTGAGAAAACTATGTTCAGGACAATTACATATGATCTTATCACCTGGCAAACAATTTGCTAATAATTCTCACCCAATGTTAAATAATGACAGAATAGAAAAGATTCAGATTTGAAGCCACATGAAAAAGATTTTGAATTAAATTTCTGCACCAGTTGAATCTTTTTTTTTTTTTTTCCTTTGCAAAACTAGAACCAGTTTCGGCTCCCGAGGCATTATCCAGCAGTACAAGTCAGGTGTCCTGGGAGAACACAGAATGATTCTATGTTCTCCCAGGATGCCTGACATATACCACTGGATAATACCATTCAATTTTAAAAGTGGAAAGAAAAGTGCAACTGGTGATGACATTTTATTCAAAACCAATACTGCTGTTGAAAAACCTGTACCAAGGTGCTCCATATGTTGTACAAGAAGCATGAAAGAGATTTGTGCCACACTCAGCAACACTACTAACACTTGATGGTCACATCAAATATTGTATGTCTGTATGAAATTATACAGTTCTTAAAAGGCAACTTGAGAATACACGGCAAACTGTCAAGGTTACACTAATAGCAGATAGTGCCAATATTAGAAACGATAAAGAAGTAATTGTTTTGAATTCTATGTGAATACAACACATAAATGGAATACCTGCTTGCGTGTGCCCTGATATCAAGGTGAAAAGAGAGAAATAGGAGTATAAATATCTCACCTCCAAAAGATAACAACAAAAACTACTGTGTGTACTTGCTGACAGCATACTACTGATGTAACAGCATCAGTAAAACAAGATACACTACATCTTAAGAGAACAACACTTGAAGCAACTAATGAAGTGAGAATGTGAGGTTCTGTTATATCTTACACAACTATAATAATACTGTTGTGACTTGGCAAGACAGCCAAGCCACTATGAGATAGCCGAAAGGCACGCGTTTAAGCTCACGCAGGCTGGCGTGAGGTCTGGTACAGTTAAAGGAGTTGAGTCTAGTAAAAAAAGTACGTAACTTCTGGAATACTTAATTTTAATCCATAATTGGTAAACATCGGTCTGACGGTGCATGGATCACAAGATAAATAGCAAATGATAATGGCGCCTTGCTAGGTCGTAGCAAATGACGTAGCTGAAGGCGATGCTAACTATCGTCTCGGCAAATGAGAGCGTAATTTGTCAGTGAACCATCGCTAGCAAAGTCGGCTGTGCTAGGACGTCTCTCTGTAGACCTGCCTTGTGGCGGCGCTCGGTCTGCAATCACTGATAGTGGCGACACGTGGGTCCGATGTATACTACCAGACCACGGACGATTTAAAGGCTACCACCTAGCAAGTGTGGTGTCTGGCGGTGACACCACAAATACAGTGATGATGATGATGATGATGATGATGACAACAATAACAATAGTAATTTTGAGTATTTATTGGCTATTCAGCCAGGTGGAATCGTCCAAAAGGTGTGATATTTCAGCAAGCAATCTTCTACTGGGTGTAACAGAACAGCGTTACTTTTACATTTATGTAGTGTTTTGCCAGCTTCTGATATGATTTATTAATGAGTATTTAAAAAAGGACTTTGGGGAGAGAGATGTTATAAAGTGATGCTAAAAGTAATATGTGGTTAGTAATTAAATATTTTATTTAGTTGTCATATGTTTTAAGAATTAGAACAGTCATATTTTAAAGTCTAAGAACTTTCTGGGGATGCTATAATTTATAACTATCGAAACAGTAGTATTCAGCCAATAAAATTGGGAAGCCATTAGACCTGGGGACTACCGAGCTTTTTACCCATGTTGTTCCATTTTGGGAATGCATTTTCTTCGAGAGAAAATGTGTGATAGGCTGAGAGAGTGGACATTGTTAGTATAGGATTGGCAGGTGGGTCTATTGTGTCCATTTGTGGAATGCCTTTCTGTGGGATGAGGCATAAAACAGAGACCTAAGTGGAGGAAGTAGCCAGCTAACAGTGATTGAATGACGTCACATAATAGTGTACACTTCAAGAGTTTTTAACATTTTGTGTTAATATTGATGCAATTTATGGAGGAACACAATAATTGGTACTTCTGCAGTAGTAAGTCATCTCGTGTAAATTGTAGCCATTGATGCAAGAGATATCCAGGCTGAAATAGGATAGTGTAACACTCGCACTATCTTCCTTCAAGAATTACAAAAGGTAGGCACTGGTTACAAAAGTTAGGCACTGTGGTGTGTTTCATCTTTCTAAATAATGTGAGACATGAAGAATATACATAAGCATTTTTGCGTCTATTCTCAACTGCTCTGTTTCTGACAAGACGAGCTACTGACTGTTTTGTTATAGTTCTTGTGAATAATCAATTTTTCGATGTTATAGCTCTTTTTATTTCTGTACTTACTAAGAAAAACTGGAGAGGAGTTCTGTCTTATGCAAGCCATCCATTTATAGTTTTACTTTTACCCAGACATATTTCAGCTCTTTATGTTTTATCTCCAGTGTTATTATTCGTTTATTTTCTCTCTGAAAAATTATTATTAGATGTTATCCTCCTGTGTAGGTTGTTTTAGCTCAAAAGTGTTTCCATTTACAAAAGGAGTGATTTTTGAGTGTCAAATATTTTACATTAATTTGCATGCAGTACGAACTTAAGACACATGTCACTGAGTTGATGTATTATACACTGAAGAGCCAAAAAAACTGGTATAGGTATCCATATTCAAATACATATATATATGTAAACCAGCAGAATACGGCACTGCGGTCAGCAATGCCTAATAAGACAACAAGAGTCTGGCACAGTTGAAAGATTGGTTACTGCTGCTGCAGTGACAGGTTAATAGAGATTTAAATGAGTTTGAATGTTCTGTTATATTTGGCACAAGTGATGGGACACGGCATCTCCGAGGTAGCGATGAAGTGGGGATTTTCCCATATGACCATTTCACAAGTGCACCCTGAATATCAGAAATCCAGTAAAACATCAGATCTCTGACATCACTGTGGCCGAAGGCTCACTCATGTACTGTTGATGACTGCATGACACAAAGCTTTATGCCATGCCTAGGCTCATCAACAATGAAATTGGACTGCTGATGACTTGAAATGTGTTGCCTGGTCAGATGAGTCTCATTTTAAATTGTATCAACCATATGGACATGTATGGGTATGGAGACAATCTCATGAATCCATGGACCATGCATGTCAGCTGGGGACTGTTCAAGCTGGTGGAGGCTCTATAATGTTGTGGGGCATGTGCAGTTGGAGTGTTATGGGACCCCTGACTCTAGATACAAGTCTTGACAGGTGACATGTACGTAAGCATCCTGTCTGATCACCTGCATCCATTATGTCCATTGTGCATTCCGACAGACTTGGGCAATTCCAGTAAGACAATGCGACACCCCACACATCCAGAATTGCTACAGAGTGGCTCCAGGAACACTCTTCTGAGTTTAAATGCTTCCGCATGAACATTATTGAGCATATCCGGGATGTCTTGCAAGTTACTGTTAGGAAGTGATCTCCAACCCCTCGTACTCTTACAGATTTATGGGTAGCCCTGCAGGACTCATGGTGTCATTTCCCTCCAGCAGTACTTCAGACGTTAGTCGAGTCCATGCCACGTTGTGTTGCGGCACTTTTGCAAGGTCACGGGGCCCTACATGATATTAGGCAGGTGTACCAGTTTCTTTGGCTCGTCAGTGTATATTGCTCGTTTACATCATGCTTAATGATTTTGGTCTTATACTAAATTTGGAAATAATGTGGATATATAAGAGAACAAAACTATCATAAAAGGAAACACAAAGACTACTGAAGAAAAATGTACAAAAGGCTATAGAAAACAAATTGCAGGGAAAATTCATTATCAGAAAAGCTGAGAAGGGAAACTAAGTTGTGCCCATAGAAAAGAAGGAATACAATGATAAAACATTAGAATTCAGTCAGAGCAACAACATCAAAGAACTAACAAGTGACTCAACAAACAGATACCAGAGAAACTACAGAAAACTCTAAAAAACATGGAAACAGTTTTTACACACACACACACACACACACACACACAGATTAAGAGAATGTTGCAAAAAAAGTGCAAGATCCTGAATCTGAAATTTTTGTGTAAAATTCACTAAGCAAATACCAGACCATTGATAAACTTTACCAATGCACAAGCTTACTACTTAGCAAGACAGACACACATTGCTGCAGACAGTACATAAACACACAGAAAACAGAAGCCTAGAGAACTCAAATGATGTAATAGAAAAAAATAAGAAATGAAAACATACCAATGCAGCAACATTAATGTCGTTTTGACATAATTACCATGTACACTCACATTTTGACAGACGAAACTTATCAGCATTATATAAAGAAATTTACAACTGCAAGGAAACATATCAGCTACAAACATACAAGAAATAGCAAGCATACTTAAGCTCATCACAGAAAAAATTACTTAACATTCAACAACAAGTTTTACATCTACCTACGGGATCCCCATTCAGTGCCCTCCTAGCTGACATATTCATGAATCAAAATCAACTCTTTGACAAAATTGTAAAACTGAAGCAGTATAAAATAAAATATTGGTACCAGTATTTGGATGACATAATTTCCCTAATAGCCTATAAACAAGCCAGTTTCAGGTACGGTACTTAATACCAGACTGAACAGAACACTTGTGAACAAACATGACTACACAGAAGAACTAAAAATTAGCAAACAAATTGCATGGGAGAATGAGTATGATACAAAGACAGTAGACAAAATAAAGGACAAAATATAAAAACAATCAACACACAATCCCAACGTGTTGTAGGGAAGTTCTGGTAGAAAGTAAATACTTTTGGATTAAAGAAGACCAGTCACTGAAAAGAAGCAGCATTGAGATGTCGATAGACATGCATAAAAAGAAAGAAAACTAGTTTGGTTTTGGAGTAATCCCTTTTTGACCTAGAGTAAAATGTGCATGCACAGTGTGCATGGCCCCCACCCCCAACCGCCACACACGTGCACTCGTGCGTGCACACACATTACCCTGCATGATGCTGGCTGGACGACAGTGCCAGTAGTGCATTTTGGCATGTAGACCAAATTGTGGTGGGAATTGTATCGGATGGAGTGAAGGGTGGGAGAGGGAAGTAGGATGCAGGGAGAGGGATTGGCAGTTGGTGGTTAGTGGCTCAGAGAGTGGCAGCTGGTTTGCCAGCTAAGAACGCAGGAGGGAGGGGTGGCAGATACATGAGCTAGGTATAGGATGCTTTGTTGTCAGAGCCGATGGGGAGCAGCGCATGCTGAGGGTGATATGGGGACATGAATTCGGAGGGGGTAACAGGGTGGAGGAAGGGGAAACTGTTGGATGGAAGTTGTGGGGATAGTGGGTCACCAGAGACTGAGGCTGGGACGATTACGGAACCATAGGATTTGTTGATAGGATAACTCCCATCTGTGTAGTTCAGAGAAACTGGTGGGGGGGAAGGATCCAGATGGCCCAGGTTGTGGAACAGCCATTGAAATTGAGCATGTTGTGCTCAGCTGCGTGTTGTCCCACCAGGTGGTAAACTTTGTTCTCAGCAACAGTTTGACGGTGGCCATTCATCTGGCTGGACAGCTAGTGGTAGTCATATGGACATAAAAGGGTGTGCAGTGTTTGAATTATAGTTGATAGATGACATGGCTGCTTTCGTAGGTGGCACAGCTCCTAGTGGGGTAGAATAAACCTGTGACAGGCCTGAATTAGAAAATGCTATGTCTATGGATTGGCAGGTCTTGCACCTTGGGCTACCACAGTAAAGACAAGCGGTTGGGAATGAGAGTGGCGGAGGAATGGGTTAGGATATTGTTTAAGTTGGGTGGACAGCAGAACACAACTTTGCAGGGAGTGGGGAGGATCCTCAATTAAATTTGTGTGAGACTTCAAATGACTCGAGACTAGTATTCCTCAGGAGCCCAAAGCATTCCATTCACTGTGCCCATTTTTCTAAGTCTTCAGAGAAGTGACCTCTGCAGAATATGCATTCAGTGTGTTCTTCATATTGCACATCTGAAGCATTGTCCTCAATTGAATTTGTATGAGACTCCAAATGACTGTAGACTATGTTCACTCTGTTTTACTGTTTTTCTTTTCCAAGAACGAAACTTTCATTTCCTTCTCCTTTGGTACTACTATAGATTTCTTCTCTTTGAGTTGTGTTTCAAATGTTCCTAGTTTGGAAGTGATGCTAGCTACTTAACAGATTCAGAATGTGCTGATTTTACCAGAGCTGGTGCCACTTGCTGTGGCATGCTGATCTTGGGAGTTGGCCAGGTACGATTTGGACTCACATTTACTTCTTTGTTTGCATCTTGTATGTCAAAATCCTGGTGTACTGAAAAGTCATTGACTCCAAGTATATGATTGTTACATGGGAAGAGTTCTGTTTACCAGAGGACATGTGAAACATTTTCCATTGGTACTGCTCTCAAGTTGGCCACTCCAAATAACCTTGTAATCAAAAATGTGGTTGCAGCTTGATGTGGGATATTTGCTAACAAGGTTTCTGTTTCTTGGTGATAATGTGTTTTAAATGGTCTCGTGAATCCTCACAAGAGGTTGAATTTTATGTGTGGATGGTGTGATAAACAGATGATGTGGACATGATTTACAAATGTGATATGATGCCTGTCAGGTCTTAGCACAACAGTATCACCAACAAACGGCTTCACAAAATTCACAGTCAGACTACTTAGTAAAAGTGTGAGTCTGAATCCAGGTAATAGGGTGGCAAGCTGAAGTTATCCTAATATGTGGTAGCATGTGCTAATATATGGTACTTCACATATTATGATACTCATGGTATCACACTTAGTAATAAGCCACATTGCACTATAAACCCAGCCTCATATTTATGTTGCTCAGTTTGAAGGACAAATAATTATAGCGAGAGGAAGAGTACTTTGTAAAGAATATAGTCATGTGAATAGTGTTGCAACAGCTGCTATATTTGAGATATTACAGCCCTACAAGGACATACACTCATATAATTTGAAATTCAACTTTTTTGAAATCAAATATTCTTGACAGTGTCCAGCTCCATAATGGTCTTATTGTCACTACTCCAAGACTCAGCAATTGTGAGAACTAAGTTCTGATACTTCCCAAAAGAGCTGAGTATTTAGGCTACAGCTGGGTCACCGCACATAATAGGCACCTTTCTTCTGTAATCAGCATCATTTTCAGTAATGATGTGGGTAAATAAAACACAATGTCAAATCACAACATAAGTTGTCATTTTCTCAAATTAAGCTATAACAGCAGTAAGGCAAAGCATATTGTGTTTTGTCATGTGACATCTATAGTGTATGTCAACAGAAGACCAAAATTAAAGTTCTATTTTGCTTCAAAAATAGGGAGAAATGAAACATAATTTGCAGTGGAAACCCCTTTTCTACACTTGTCCTGTAGTTTGGAAGATTACACAGTTTCATATCTGCTAAAGTATTTCAGATTACATATGCATCCAGACAGATTTTAGTAAATGTTATCCAACAGAATTTAAACGTCTTATGTAGTCCCAATACACTAAATAGCTGAACTTGTTTTTCACAGCACATTTGAAATTTTGTTTAGAGACCAAACTTCATGAGCTTAGCGTTCAACATTTGTTCTGTTACTCAGTTTCATCTTAATGATTTTTTTCTGCTGCTTCTGCTTTCCCAATCTGTCTGCTGCGAATTGTTATATAGATATAGACAAGACTCTCTCATTGGAAACTTAACTTGGAGTTGATTGTGTTCAAAACTGAGAGTGATACTGAATTTTAGTGTTGCCAAATAAAAGGGTGAAAGAATTGCTTTTGAGCTTGGTGCTTACGTTTGAGTGTGTAATTTGGAAAAAAATTATGTTGTTATCAGTTTCATTTGTGATTTTCTTCTACATGTCAAATCGAGCTTCATTAAAGCTAAACCTTTGCTAGACATTTGATCAATCTAAAATCACTTGTCTCTCAAAATTATAATATTCTCTCACTCCTATAAAAGGAATGTCCTTAAGATAACGAGGGTGAATTTTGTTTAAAATTTCACAAGTTTTGCGACACAGTATTTGTTAGCTAGTACTACATATTTCTCTTAAAGACTGCAGATAATATGCACCAGTGTTATACTCATCAAGACAAGAGAATGTACCACAGGAAGGCCATTTGCACCTATCACAGTGAAGATAGAGAAAATTTGGTCAACTGGGGGAACCAAACTCCCATTAAACAAGTGACTCCCTTTCCCCCGCCCTTAAACCAACCAACAAGTGCCAACTTGCAAATTTTACTTAGTTTTTTATGACAGAGGGTGGCCAGTCCACTGACGCTATGTGCTGAGCTACCTTGCCAGCATCACTTTGACCATGAGCTACTTGCACAGCTACACTAACACGCCTCTCGGACATCTGGCGCCACTGGTCAAGTCATGGCATATTTCACTATCACTGTCAACATCCTATACTTCCATGCATAATGTTTAATTGATATTAATTTCCAATATTATGTGTAGTACATATTGCAGATATGAAAGTAGGTTGCTACTATAACCTAACATGGGCATTAATGAGGTGAAAGTTTTGCCACAATTCGTGACATGACTGTGCACACTAAGAATGCTCAATGTGAAACTTACTCATTTTCTGTGCAAACAGTTTTGTCTTGTCAACTGTACATACCAAAAACAGCAAAACATACAATGCACAACACACAGAGATGTAATGACCTCGAGTGTCAGTAGTGTGGTCAAAATACACGTTTACATTACAGTGAAGTATCTGTAATGTTCTGTGAGCCTGTATGCAGCAAACATCACATTTGTCAGATTTAAAACAGAAAAGTTTGTATCAATGGAAATTGTTTGCAAAGGGTGTCATACACTAGTGTAGTTAAACAAATAAAAATAATCACCTGACAGGTGCAGAATGTTTTGGTAAAACTAGAGCAGCTCTTTAAACCAACAGGTAACAAAGTGTGTGTGTGTGTGTGTGTGTGTGTGTGTGTGTGTGTGTGTGTGTGTGTGTGCAGATGCATCATCATCTAAGCATTTGTTTTCATTGTGAAGTCTTAACTTGGCAACAATAGCTAGATAAATTCAAGCCATGTTCTGCATCTCTCCTTTGTCTTTGAACTAGAATGAAATTTTGTGTGCCCATTAAATGTGATAAAACATTGAATGAAATGATTCAGGAACAAGGCTAGCGGCTAAGTGCTGCCCCATTTTAAACCTGTTTCGGGCAGTGCTAATCTTACTGTAAAACAGTTCTGCTTTTTTGATATACCTTTCTTCTGTAATTTTGTGAGATTTGTAAGAGGAGTCAGACTTATTGCATTTTTAATATAATGTTGCAGGAACTCTTACAACATCTTCACACGTGGTATGCTCAGTTTTTACATCTATTTACATACTTTGTGCAAGCATGGTGTATGGGGGAAGGAACTTTGTACTATTGCTTGTCATTCCCTTTCCATTCACAAATGGAAAGGGGAGGGGTTACTGCCTGTATACTTTTCCTCCCTCTAAAAAATTTATTATACTTTAGCTGAGAATGTGCTGAAGGATTTTGCAGTAAATTGATGTTAGGATATTGATCTATAATTTTCTGCATTTATACTTTTGCTCTTGCTGTACCATTTTCGAGCCATTTGATACTGTCTGAGAGATTCATGATAAAATGGAGCTAAGTAAGAGACCAAGCCTACAGAGTACACAATTAAGAAGGAATTCATTCCATCAGCCAGTACCACACTATTTTTTGACAAGATGAGGACAATATATCCACCCCTGTTGTATAGATACACTTGAGAATGGGATGTGTCCAAAACTGCTATTGCAAATGAAGCAATTTGAAATACAGCTGGGAAATATCCTCCTTCAAAGTTATTGAGACTGTCATGCCCACCCAAACACAAATTGGTATGCCATAAGAGCCAGGTGCATTATTTGGTTTCAACTAGTTTTTTAAATTTGTGGTTTAAGACTGACTTCCTTTTTCTATCTTTTATTTCTCCACCAGACTGACTGATGTGTGCCTGATAGCTTTGGACTCATATAGTGTTTTCAAATAGGATTAGAATTTTCTAGGATTCTCACAAAAATCTGTCACTAATATACAATCATGGAAGTAGTTACATGTTGTAGCAAAAGCAAGAATTTCTACTAACTTTGCCTGTCAGCTTGTCTACAACCATTTGAGAACTTATAATGCAACAATCTCTCCTGAATGGCATTAATACCATTATGGTCACTAATACCTGCTGCTGTACTAATATTGTCAATATGGCCAGACATAACATTTAACAGTTTCAGTCAGCTGAAAACTCTTGCTGTACCACTGTGTTGAAATGAGGGTCTGTATTCTGAGGGGAGTAATCTGGTTTCTTCTTGGAAAGGGAAGTGCACTGAATCAAAACTGCTCATGGGGATGTGACGAATTGTACTAAAGTTTATAAGTGGTGTCTTGGGTCTAAAGTTGGCAGAACTTAACAAAGGAGTGAACATCCCTCAGTTGTGACTGATGAGATGGTCAAAAAAGTCAAAGAAATGATTCCTTGTGACTGTCAGTTGACTTTTGCTATGAACACTGTATTTCAAGAAATCTCCAGATCTCTTCTGCATCAAATCGTTACTGAGACACTTTGTTTTCAAAAATTTTGTGTGAGGTGGGTAGCAAAACAGCTCAAAGATCAACAAAAAAGTCAAGGTAATCACTTCTTCAGGAATTTCTCGAGTGCTTCAAACTGTAGTGTGAACAATTCCTTGAACTGTTGCAACTGGCAATGAAACATTGATGAACCACTTCACCCTTGAGGTGAAAAGACGACTTTACAATGGCAACATCTCTCATCACCACAAACAAATAAATTTAAAACCATTGTTTCGGCCTGAAAAGTCATGGCCTTTGTCTTTTGAGGCCATAAGGCATTTCTCCTCATTGAATTTTTGTCCGTGGGGGAATCGTTTACTGATGCACTATGAAGCCGTAAGAAAAACTATTGAGGATGATACAGACCAATAGGAGAGAAATTTTAATGAACAGTGAATGTTTGTTGCATGTCAGTGTACATCCTCACACAGCCAGCGCCACCAAGCAACTCAAATTCATTCAGATGGGACATCGTCAGTCACCCCATTCACAGCCCTGATATGTGACCTTCAGATTTACATCTTGTTTACAGTTGGAAATAGTCTTTCTACTGAAGATGAGATCCAGAGCACTGTCAAGCAAAGGGCCAAAGAGGAAGTGTGAAACTTTTTTTTAATGAAAGTGACAGAAAGCTTATCCTCATGTCACAAAATGCAGTGAGAATAAAGGCAACTACATTGATATGTAGTGTTTGATGTATATTTGTGAACTTGTAAATTTTTCATAAATATATTGCCTTTTTGACCTTATAAGCAATTGAGTTCTCTTAATTTCTGGAAGTGCATGGTAAATGTCCAAGACAGTTTTCAGAGAAAGCATTCAGAACTATTTCAGAAGGTTGCCTCTCTATTCCACTGGCAGTTAATGCTCTATTTTAAGTTTCATCCAGATCTAACTTTTGAGTGTAATTCGAGTACAACAGTTCTTCTGTAGAGCAATGAATTCTGGTACTTACCTATGAATGCTTCAGCAGTTGACTGTCAGAATCTTGAGATTTCCAGTCTGTGTTCTGTGCTGTTGATCCAGTTTCACTCCTTGTATACAGAATGGTGAGCATTAATTGGAGACTTTAACATTTTGTCTAGATTATAAAGAGCCTTCTGTTCTCCACCTGTACTGTATTCAACAATATCAGGATTTCACCAACTGCCAGTGAAATAATTCATATGAAGGAGGCTAAAATATTGTCATAACCGAACTCGGTGTAATTTCACAATTGTTTCCTATTGTCATAGAGCTGGCGAATGTATTGTCATCTCAGTGTTGTTTACTCATTTCACAAATTTAAGTATATGATATTTTATTATTCAGAGACAGATGCCACTAGACATACTGTCATTCAATTACATGACAATAATGCTGATGGATTCATCCCTCACTATGTAGTAGACCAATTTCAAGTTTATGCAAATGAAGGTTTTTATGATGTATCTTTGCAGTAAAATCTTCACAGGTTTCTAGCCATTTCAGCATGCTGTGTGTCCATTTTGGAAAGCATATACTGTCCATACAGCCTTTTGCAAAGTGCTGGCCTCTTGGAGTCTGTCTCCTTATATAATGTAACGGGATGTACTGTAGCAGAACTTTGACTGCTGAAACCAAGCCACAAGCCATAGACATCGGCCGCATCTGGTAGTTGTCCCTGCGTGATCAGCACCCCTCAGCAGCAGCAAGAGTTGTGTGACTCTGTTCTGGGTGTCAACGCCTTGGATCAAGCTTTCAAGGAACCACTCTGGTTTGTCTGGCTTCCTTGTCATCGATGTGAAGTGCTGATTGTGCCAGACTCCGGCCATTGCCCAGTTACAGATGGTTTGCAGTGGCCCGCAAATGCAGCACTTCTGCAAATTCAGCACTGAGCACCAGCATTTAAACCTTGGACCAGCTGAATATTTCATGATTGCCACAGCAGGGCCACCTGTGATTCTTGCCGTGTGTCAGTCATCACTACAATTTCTACTGAATTAGCCTTGAAATCTTCACTGTAACTGCCGTCACCTATTGCAACCCACGGATCTCTGCCTCACTGCCTGTCCTGGGCAGTCAGCATTACTCCAGCAGCTCACTATTGCTCTCCAACCATTGGTCAAGACTTTGACTCAGGGCAGTGCCATCACCACGCTGCTGAGACACCATGACTGTCTACCATGTTGGTTGACCTCTCCAGTAGCAAACTTTTACCCATCCTTAACAACTGGTGTCAGGAAGACTGCTGAAGATGGAGATGAAGATCAGGACGGTGGTGGTGGCATTGGTGGTGATGATAATGAAGATGATGGGAATGGATAACCAGAAGACAGCAGCCAACGCAATAGCTCTGTAGCAGCGCCTTTCCGAAGGTAGAAGGGAAGTGGATGGATGGAAGATAGAGTGCTTAAGATTCAAAAGGGACAACAACAGATGTGAGTTGCAGCACAACTTTTTTCACTCATGGAATCCGTACATTGTGTATTTTGTATCATTGTAGCCTTATGTCTTTGTTGTTCAGTATGTCTGGTGTAGACTCAGTGGTAGCGTTTGGTGCAGGTCCAAGAGTTGAACCTCTAATAGCAGTAACTTGTACACAGTCTAACTTGCAAAGACTTACAGCCTCATGCCCTGAGTCACACACAGTGATTTGTTTGTATTGCCATCAAAAAGTTCATTAGGATTGTGACGGGAAAATTCTATGAAATTCTTCAAGGGTGTCTTATGGGCAGGAAGGTAGCTCAGGATATAGCCTCTCAGCAAAATGTATTACAGGCACTCGAGGGTAGCTGAAAAATTTCTGAGGTCCAGGAAGTAATTCCATGGTATTGGAGAGCTCAGTGAAGTGAAGCAAGGCTATTGAACTGCTCGTTTCCTCTTGTAATGATAGATGTCTGTTGGAGAAGCTATTGAGATTTATTATGAAGTATTGGAGATCTATTGTGAAGATGAGAAGTTAGACTTACAAGGATGAGGTTACAGAGTTTTGCCCCATCAGTATGAGTAAGAACACAACAATGGAAATGCTGCCATTGGCCCCTTTATTTTATAGAAAATTTTTGTTACTGATTTCTATTGTAGTGATAACATAATGAATTAGTATTCATAAAGATTAATGTAAGGAATGCCTGATTTTGTTTTGGTACCAGTACCAGGAAGAGTAATAGTGTTTTGTAAATGCTGGCTGTATCTTAATGTGATATACGAGAATTTTTCTGGACTTTTTCCTTGTTAAGTACTAGATGTATGCGATATATATGATAATAGAACATGGGAGATGAGATTTTTAGCATGTAAAGATTAAGTGAAAAGGCTAGTAAGTTTACGCAGACAGTATACTTTTCCTGAACCCTGTTACCTTCCCACAATGTGAAATAATGTAGCTGCTAATTGAACTCAGAAAATGAATTAAAATGAAGAGAATGCAAAATGAGGACATACAGGCTCAGGTGTGAGAGAAGTGCTAGCCTGATCAAAAAGGAAAGGAAGTGTAAATGATGATAAGGATAAACCGACACTGGGAATGCAAATTTGAACTGTATGTAATTATAATTAATCCAATGACTATGTTTCTGACAGAATTAATTTTCTTCGTAGAAGGGGAGAAATGCAATAAGATGCCCTGTAGTGAATCTTGGAGCACCGAAATCAGGCCGCAAGCCACAGACATTGGGTGCATCCAGCTGTTGCCCCTGTTCGATCAGCACCCCTCAGCAACAGCAAGACTTCTGTGAGACCATTCCGGGTGCCAATGTCCTGGAGCTAGTCTTTGGGAAGCCAGTCTGGCTTGACTGACTTCCTGGTCATTGACACATGCTGCCAATTACAACAGACCCAGACCATTGCCCTGTTCCAGATGGTTCACAGTAGCTAACAAAATGGAACACTTCCACGAATTCAGCATCAAGAACCAGCATTGAAACACTGGCCCACTCAAGCACATCATGATCAGCACGCCAGGTTGTGTGCCATGCATCAGTCATCACTAGGAGTTCACCATAACTGTACCAACACTGGCCGTGACCCCTGGACTTCAACCTGATTGCTCCTGTACTGGCAGTCAGAACATTGCCACTTCCTCCACGGAACTGCTTGCCATTACCGGAGTCCACCAACAGCCCACCCTTGTTCTTCTGTCAGGAATTCAGAGTTATATTCTGGGCAGCATTTTGACCTGCCACTATGTCTGGGAGTTGGGTTGTCAGTAAGAAAAAGTTTTGTCATTTTTGAAATTATGTGTGAAGTTTGTCATAAGTTGCTAAGTGCTCTCACTGCATGCAGTGCATTACACTCCTGTCTCACCTCCATTCTACACCTTTGAGAGGTAGGTGGTTCTAACTCCCACATTACTCCTTTCCAAATAGCAAGTGGTGTATGTACAAAGTTTGTTTGAAATTGATCCAGTACTATAGGAGGAATGTAGTACATACATAAATAAATGTATTACGTCTCTCTACATCCTGTAGTTTTAATTTTGTTTTTCAAAATGCACATATGTTGTTTATCATATATCATTGCCAATAATGTTCTAACTTTGAACAAGATATAGCATGGTTATGAGACGTTCACTGTTTACTAGTAAATAGTGTGACAACGTGAATATAAGTAGTATAATACAGTTTAGTGAAGGCTACAAGACTACCAGCTGGAGCCGGTGCAAGACAATATAAAGAGCATTTGCCTGCCGGGGGCTGCTGACTATTGGTTTCAGGCATTTGAGGCCCTTTACCATGGTCGGCGACCTCTGGTGGGAATAAGGAGCAGCTGAACAGCATGCTACTCAAATGTGAGACACGCACAGTGGTAGTGGTGACAGAGGTGTAGGAATGTTTGGGTTACTACAACTAATGAATTTAAAATTCTCCTTTTTGAATAGTATTGTCAGATACCCAGATGGCTTTTGTAATTGGCTGTCTTTAAGATGAACAGTATCCCTATAAAGAGAATATGCATAGTCTTTATCTTGTGGAATAATTAACTCTTTCTCTTCAAATGTTTTGTCAGAACAATGACTCCTTTCTCAGCAGTCATACAAATTCCATTTCTGATCTACTTTTAGCACACTTGATGGCTCAGATTATGGATGTTCTTTACTGATGTGCAGAAAGAGCACTTTTTTGAATGTGTTTTTGATTACCTTACCTTTGTCATATACTTTTGTTTAGGCATTTGTAATGTTACCTTTCTGCAAACATTTTTGATTTTCAAACTACTTTCAAGAACTTGACTCTTCTTATGACACCACTTTTGATATGAAGCTGATAATGCTCCCTACAGTCCTGCTTAATCTCCATAGCAATATTTAAAGTGAAAAGTGCTGAACTAAATGTAGTAGATTTATCCCTTAGCAGTAGAAGAGGAGTGCCTACTTACCAACAGACCTTTGTAAGAGAATAGCTGCCACACAGTTGTATGCCTGAAAAAAGTAATACTTTGAATGTCAAGCTTTCAGAACCAGGTGAATGAATTGGTTACAACTGAAAAGAAAGAAGAAACACTTGCTTCAAACCCTGATCAGTTGAGAGAAATCCTATACGTAAAGAGTCAAAAGCTGCAACTGACAAATGAAACATGTCAACGTGAAGTTCAGTTTAAATGCTACATAAATTTAGTAGATATGATCCTATTGCATGTAGTATGCTCTAGTTTTACTGTGACCTGTAAATTGGCTCATCCAGAAACTTATGAGGACATCTTCAGTTTTATGTAAAATACAAACCCCCATGACTTTTCAGCTACACAGAATTGTGTCTCATTAGACGGGTGGGGGGCGGCTGGAATTGAATCATGAATTTTTTAATTTGGAGTTTTAATATGTACACAGTAAACCAGCAAGTCACCAATATCAGAAAAAAGAGACAAAGAGAAAGAAAATGAAAATTATGAGAACAAATGAGGAGGAGAAAACTGTTTGACTATTTGGCTGTGTTGTCTGTATGTGTCACTTATGATCCAGATATTTCCAGTAACTTTACATCTTTTTGAAGCCAGAAATACAAAAAGATTTTTCAGAAACCACTACCAGCCATAAAATTTGTTGAATTACTTAAACAATTAAATGAAATAACATATTTCGAGGAACAACTATGATCTTCAGGATACAATTACGATACAAACACATTTTAAAAAAGGTCACATAGATATTAACGTTGTTATTTACATTCTAGGTTATATGCTGTGGTCATATTTGTTCATATGAAATTTCTGTTTTCTTCAGGCATGTTCAGTTACCTCCATTTCTGTGGCTGCTTGAATCTTGTTAACCATCGTTCATAAGTTTGTAAATTACATTATGATGATATGAGATTTTTCATAATTTTATAAGTAATAATTCTGATGGGTGTAGGGAACTGGTGGGAAAATCACATACTTTAGTAGCGTATAAATGAACAAGAATTATAAGTTTCATCTTAGTGGAAGAGGAGCTGGAGGATTAAAGTTAATCCTAGTTGGGTAGTAGTTTCTTTAGATTAAATGATATAAACAAATCTCACATAATGAATTCCGACGATAAAATTGATTGAAAGGCGTAGACGTAATTTTGTCATAAACAGTATTTACTTAGTAATGTAAATAGTCAACTACTCATTTAAGACTTACTTATACATTTGTATAACGTAACACTGTTTTCTTAGAGGATAATCAAAACATGGAAGGGTTCGTGCAATCAGTAATTCGAAATCCTCAAAGGAAAGCTAGCTGGTAAAATAGAACATTTACGTATGACGAGATCTGAACAAGACAATTTAATTCAGAAAGCGCAAATTTTAGAGAGAGAATTATTAGAAATTAAAGGCATTTATGCAAATTTACAAATAAGAATATAGTTTCAATTTCCATAATCGTTAAGGAGCTAGAACGTAGGTTGCAAGAACATGAGTTAGAATGGAAACTACAAAACAATGGTTACACACCTAAGGACCCTTTTGAGACTAAATCCACAGTGTCAGTTATTAAACTAATAAGTGATGGATCAACAACTAGTAGCAGTGCTGATTACTCAAACATTACAAAAGAGGTATCACGTGATAATACTAATTTAAATAAAGAGGATGCAAAATGAGAAGTAAGGAAAGAGGTTGAAGATATATTAGGAAAAGTAAGATTCTGTGTAACAGTTGCAGTGGTTTGAATGCTGTATTAAGCAAAGGGAATTTCCAAAATTTACACCATCAGGTGATATACATTGTTTCATTTCTGAAGTCTTTTAAGAGGTATGTTATCTGAAGTGTGGGCAGACTACTATAAGATAAGGGTTTTTGGTAAGTCATATGACTGGAGATGCAGCACAGTGGGGATTGTTACAATTAGGTTATTTTCAAATCTACAAAGATGTAGGAAGACGTTTTGAGTGAAAATGTTGGAGTGACGACTTCAAAAAGGAAGCTACATCTAGAATGTCTATGTTCCAAACCATACAACAATAATTCGTGGAAGGGTTACAGAGACTTCCTAAAGTGGCATATCAATAAAGCCAAAATAGTTAGACTATTCCATAGTGGAGGAGCATTTGTTAGAAGTGATTACCAGCTGTTTATCATGGATGGTAATACACAAGCTTTTAGGAAAAAATTGGGGTAAAAATAATAATTTATTAGAATATTTGGAACAAATAGACAGCACTGAGAGATAATTGGAAAAGTGGCAAGCAAGTAGCAGTAGCAGTAGCAGTAACAGTAACCAACACAACATATTGCATAACCATTACAATAGAGATCACAAGAGTCAAGTGCATAATACATCAGGACATAGATACAGGAACAGGAGTAATAACATAGAACAAAAAATAAGACATATGACTATTATGAACCGATTAAGATGAAACACAACACCACATTCATATTCTACAAAATTAATGCTATACACACTTGCACTCCATCCAAAACTTATTGGGCATTTGCAGTAGATCATACTTCAGCCTGTTGTAACTAAGATATTTAGGAATAGTATTTAACTAGCATTATGCAGAACTGAATCATGAATGGTAACCTGTTTTTAATCATAGTGGAGAAATGAGATATGCAGTTGCGAACACTACCTTATGATATTAGTAAGATAACATTTTGTTATTATTATTGTTGTTGTTGTTGTTGTTTGGCAGAGCTAAGGGGTAGCAATTAAAGTGTGATTATAAAATGAACATCAATGTTAAGACTCGGAAATAATCTAAACATTATATATTAGAATGGTTGGTGAAGCAATCCATTCTATTTATTGTACCCTAGAAGGCTTTATGCAATGATATTGGTGTTTGGTGGAATGTGCATAGAGGACATGTTGAAGTAGGAATTCCTCTATTTATTTTACAGTAGAGGTTTTTTTTCACCGATACTGATGTTTGGCAATTTATATGAAGGATGTGTAAAATTAGCAGGTGTGGAATAAGGAGACTGTTCTGGTTATGAAGGTCATCATACCTATTACCAGTGCATAAGGAATCTCAAAGGTATCTCTTACTGCAAGTAACACCTGTTTAATAAGTTTGGTCCCTGATATTCTACACTATCAGAGCTATCATCAGCATTGTTAGCATGATTGCAGAATTGAGCCTAAATCATTCCTGAATCTCTCCACTTTGAATGCCACGTTCCACAGTTGCTATGTCCAGCCCAAAAAATGGGTAAGCATTAAATACTGTTTCTAAACAAGTGGAAGGTTTGACATGAAAAGTTTTGAGAGATTTTATGTGAAGGGAACAAAATTTATGTATAACTTCACCATGTTGTTTATGTATTATTTAAAATTTTGTAATTGAAATCTTACTTATTCATACCTGGGGAGGATTTCAATTTTTCCTTACATACCTATGGAAGATAACTGGGATACCCATTATCTATCACTATAAATACCTTACTGGCAAATCGTTTAACAGTTTTAATGAACAGTATGCAGGTCTGGTATAAATCATTGAATAAATGAAGTCCACACTTCACAATTTTTTCTTGAGATGATCCATATTAATTTGATTATTTTTGTTAAGATGAGTGCCATCATTTTTATACATGATGAATGGAATTTAATGAATCTGAGATACTAAACCTGAATTGTGTATACAGAGGATTTACTTGAGACCTTCAGCTGCACGGGACACCTGTACTTACGTATGTAATATGAATGAGACTTCTTGTTGTATTTACTGTGCTACAACTTTAGTGTTGATAGTTGTTGGAGAGGATTTGACTTACTGCTTTCCTTAGTAATTCACCAGTAAAGCAAAACATAACTTTGCGTAAATCGCAGCAGTACTCAAACTGAACGTGAATTGCGCCATTGATTGATTGATGTCAGACCTCCATGTGTATATTAGTGCATATCATGTCTTGCTAATTTAATATAGGAAAATTGTGAGAACAGAAGTATAAGACAGTTCACATAAGGACGACATGTAAGCTTAACAAAAGAAAATAGTCTTTGTTATATGAATGAACAAAGTTAGTTCTTTAATAGTTTATAGTTCATCTTACGACATTACTATTTTGAAAGTTTTTTCATTTATGAGGGGCAGCAGGTGTGAGTGTACAAGATTTTCCATTATTTTATAAGTTATAATTCTGATGGATGTAGGGGACTGGTGGGAAAAATCACGTATTGTAGTAGCATACAAATGAGTAAATGTGACAAGTTTCGCATTAGTGGGAAGAGGAGCTTGAGAATTAAAGTTGTCTCTAGTAGTTGGAATCATAGTTCCTTCATATTGCATTTTGTTGTTGTTGTTGCTTGACTGTGCTATTCCTTTTGAGCTTTGTGTGACACTGAGTTTGCTCGATCTGTGCCTGACATTACTCACAAGTGCAGCAACGAGATGCCTGTGGCGTCCCAAGAAATACCAGTGACTCCAATTTCTGAACGACAAAAATTTCAGTGATGTTCAGACTCCTTTGTATGTTCATTTAGAGCTTCTCTGTAAAACACAGCACCTAGTAGTGTTATGAGTAATGGGTAACTGAGGAAAACCTCTCAGGAGTCTTTGAACTTTCAGTGCTTCAGAAGAGTTTGACAGACAAGAACTCTAACAACATTAAAACGTGACATCACAATTAACTATACCATGTAGCAGAAGTAAGATGGCAACAAGATAGCTGTCAAAACAAAGGTTGTTTGAAGTGTTAGCCCTGGTGTTATCAGTAACTTGCAACATCTTCTGTATATTTTTCTATCACATGTCTGATGTTGGTTGATGAAATACATTATAGTGAGCGGGACTGTGACAGATATTAAGAATGATAGTGTAAAACGTATTTAAGAACTTACAAAGATATTGCTATTGGAAAACAGATACAGATACATTCTTAATTATTATGTGTTTTCTAATTTAATTGTATTGAATTGAAGTTGAAGAAATAAGAGCTTTTGACACCTGCAGTATCATTAATATGAGGTGCTATCCAATATTTTCGGGGCTGCTGCTGCCATCTGTTGAAAATCTTACCTTTGGACTAATGGTCACTATCACCCTCGAAGTAGTTCCCGTCCGCACGTACACACCAGTCCCAGCGCTTCTGCCACTGGTCAAATGTTTTCTGGAAGTCCTGTTCTTTGATGGTGTTTATCACCACCAGCGATGCTTCTTGAATCCTCTCTAGAGTGTCGAACCGATGGCCTTTCAACTTGAGTTTCAGTTTTGGGAATAAGGCAAAGTTGCAAGGTGCCAAATCTGGCGAGTATGGTGGGTGGGGTACAAGTGCCATGTTGCTTTTTGCGAAAAAGGTCCTGGTGAGCAAGGATGTGTGATGGCACATTGTCGTGATCCAGCAGCCAGTTCCCTTGATGCCAGAGTTCGGGCCATCATCACCGCACGTTTTCATGGTGCCTTTGCGATACGTCACAATAGTATGCGGAATTCACTGTTTGGTCGGTTGGGACGGTATTCTTTGTGCACAATTCCCTTGGCATAAAAAAAAACAATGATAATTCTCTTCACTTTGCTCTTCACCTGTCATGCTTTTTTGGGTCTTGGAGAGCCTGGTCTCTTCCCCCGGTACAATTGTTGCTCTCATACTCTGTCCCCCCAAACACTTGTTGAATCATTGCAGGGGTCTCTATAACACTTTTCCCGAGGTTTGCACAGAATTTGATACACATGCGCTGTTCTGTTCATGGATCCATCATAAAATCGCCACACACCAAACACAGAGTATTACGGAAATCACTGTGAACGCACAACACGCCCTCCTAGCTGAATGCCACTCTGCACACTGAGTCATCAGATATGCCGCTCTCACCACCTAGTGGTGCAAAGATCTACTACTACTACTTTCCAGATGGCAGCACAAGTCCCGAAAATTTGGGAGTCCGCCTCCAATCTATGTAAAGTTTTGATAAATATTTTTGTATTGCCATGAAGCCTGAAGATGAGATTTGTACCTTAAAATATATTGCTTCATCAAATCATTATAAGTCAACAAATTTTGGAGAGGTAGCAGTCTTTGAAAACCTTTTCATATTTTCCGTCTTTCACACTTATTTCCCTTTTCTTTTCACTTCTTAATTTTCTCTCAATGAAAAAAAAACTACTTTAAAAATACGAAAAATATTTTTCTCATGTCATGATCATCCTGTTCCCACATGTGTTACCCCTCATGCATCACGATCATTATGCAATTTTTCAACAGGACAGTGCTTGTTCACACATGATATGTGTGTCCATGAACTGCCTGCTGAGGTGTGCTAGAGGCCAGTAAGAGCCAGAAGTCTGCCCTGTATAGTACATTTGTGGGACCAGCTCAATCATCATCTCTCTCCCAGTGCCAGTATATAGGTTATCAAAAACCAGTCACAACAGCTGTGGACCAACTTGCTTCAGGGAAAGGATGCAACAGCTTAATGAAACCCTTCCAAGGGAATTTTTCTCCACCTGGGGATTGGTTGTTTGTATTGTCATCATCATCTCCTCATCATTCAGGAAATTGGTGAGACTGGACTGTGAAAAGATTGGGAATTTGCAAGGGTGCTGATAACTACATTGTCGAGCACCCCACAATTTGTAATAATAATAATAATAATAATAATAATAATAATATTGTACAGCCAAGTCCTTTGTAAATTCGACATGATTTTGAAGTTGCTGAAACAACACCTACCCTCTCAACCTGTGAGGTCTCATTTAATTTCCTCCTCCCCTTCTGGATCCTTCACTTGTTTTGTCAGGCAGGGTATATATATGGATTGAGTTACTGTTACTAAATGACCCCATATGGCCCTGCCTCTAAGGGGAGTGATATGCCTGAGATGGGACTGAAATAATGCATACTGAGTAAATGTATAGTACAGGTCTTGGATGCGAGTCTTTCACAGGATATGACTGATGAGGTAAGAGTTTTGATCAACTCTGCAGTAACATCTGAACCTCTATTAGCTGGACTTGATGACCAACCAGCTGTCAACTTAAATAAATGGTCATCCAAAAACTTTGAACAAGAACAAAGTCAAGCACACAGTGGCACAATATACTTCTCAAGAAGATATTGCCATCTGGATTATTCTCCTCCTCCTGGATTTCATAGATAAGAATTGCCCTTATAGCAAACCTTTGAACTCATAATCTTCATGGGCTCAGACTCCACAAGCCTCTGTCCTTCACGCAACCCCACTCTTGGCGCCTTCGATCCTATCTCTCTTCTAACTACTTCTCTGGTTCACTCTAGCTCAATCACTTTATCCAATATTTTACATCAGTTCCGATCTCTATGTGGTCTCCTGTTACCTCTGTTCTATCTGCACCCACTCCTCCACATCTCCCATACCTTCACTTCATCATGTGCCTGGCTCCTAGTTGGACTTGCTGGTGGCATATTCCTCTACTGTTTCCTTGCTGTTCTTCTGTTCCTGGCCATCACCCTCCCTTCTATTCACCACTGTCTCCCACTCCTGTCCTCTTTGTTCCTCTCATCCAGTCATCCTCCCATCTCTACAAGGCTGCAGATCTGGGATAACTCATCCCTGCATGCGTTTGTTTTTAGCATTTTGACCACTCATCTCGTCAACTCCCTCCATTGTTTGTACTCCACCAAACAACTTTTGAATCTTAAAAAAAAGCCTTTTACCCTCATTTTTGCATCTACCAGTCCTGTTCTTGGTGTTTCTTGAGCAGCATTACGTAAGTGCATGTGCCTCTGATAAAATAGGTCTCAATGTCAGCCACAAACAAAAATCTTGGACTCTCACAGCTTCATCCAAAATTGAAATGTTTTGTACAGCATCAACAATTTATAATATTTGTAAATCTTATGCTTTATTTGTCTGGAATTGAGTGATTATCATCACACTGTTGTAGTAGGTTGTGTTGCAGTGTTGTATAGAAATAAGCCATATACTGATTTTTTTTCTTGTAACAACTACATCACTTGAGCAGAACTTGTGTGTTTCCCCTTTCACTTTATGATTTCTCATTCTACCAACTTATCTCCCATGCAGTAAAGTTGCACTACCTGTTTCTTGTATATTCCAGATTATTGATTTATTTTCTTTCTTTTTTTCTGTTTTGTTTGTTAAATATTAGTTTTGGGCTGTAATTTTAACAGCAAGTACTTTAACTAATTGACTTACCTTTTTTCATTTGTTTCCTTTTTTATTTAATTCAACTTCCGGTATTTCTTAGCACACGCATGTTATTCTATTCTCCACCTCTTTGGTTGTAATACTTTGTCTGTTTCAATGATATTTTTTTTTGAGTTCAGACTTTCATTGTCATTTGGAATATGGTATTAATGTTCTGTTCATGGATGACTTGGCCTAGTGTGTTTGTGTCTTATTATGCTTTCCACCAACATTGCTTGTACTCTTCACTTCTTTCCCCAATTAGCTGATAATTTTGATTATGCAAGACTGAGTTTCAGGCTGTTTTTGTATTTAGTCAGATCAGATACCTCTATTTGTAGGAATTACATGTTTATCATGTTTATTTATGCTTGAAAAACGATTTTTTTAATTATGAATGGAGAATAAATGTTGCCTAGATTTTGCAGTGCAATACCCTATTTGTGCATAAAGATTTTCATGAAATTAATTGCATCATGGGTGAAATTGTGTTGCTTTTCAAATTAATTATAACTACAGTTAATAAAAAGAATTTTATGTAAAGAAACCTTTGTGGAGTTTGTGTTATTGTGAGTTATTTGTGGCTCATTTGTTACTAAAATGCTAGAGAGTAGTTATCATTTTAACATTTTCTAACTGGGTTTCAGTAGATTTTGGATACTTGTTTACTGCTGAGTAATCCTTCTGTAGAAATTGTTGAAATTATTGTCAGCTATTTTCCCTGATGATTTGATGAACTATTATATGTTAAGGTTTCTTCACAGTTTTTGATTTCACAGATTTGCTGTAATTTGTACCTTGCTTAATGAAATGGACACAACCTGGCAATGTTGCATTATAATCATATAATGAATCATTCTTTCTCACTTATTAGTGAAGTTTCTTGAATATTCAAGCCATTGGTTTTAGCAAAATATTACCACACATCACTGGAGGCAAACACAGTATTGTCAAATACTTGAGGACATTATAACACAACTGCCTTCTGCAAAATGCAGTACTGCTATATGTCTTTCATATGCCTCACTTATTATAATAACAACTTTATGACTTCTTTGTATTTTTTTGTCTTCGTGCATATCCTGTCCCCCTTCCCCCACCCCTTTTTAATTTTCAGAGTTTTCTACAGATTAAACTTTGTAGAGATGTGCTATCTTCCCTGTCTAGTATTTTCTGATGAATTATTTTTGTGTTAAGTGTTGGTGACGTTCCTAGTAGTTGAAAATTGAGGTGTAATGTCACTGCTAACAAGTAACTATTAAATGTAAATTTTAGAAACACTAATCATAAAAAAGAAAGTAGTGTATGGCAATGTGTTTTAAATTGTGATGTTGTTCATCACTCACAGATAATAAGAAAAGTCTCAAATATTACAAACAGTTCCTTTATATGATTCTTCAGTTTCTCCTGGCATATTTGTTGATTGAACAGTCCATGGGTGTCCTGCCTGTGGATAGTGTCCAATGGGCACAATATTTCGGTGATCAAACATGTTGCTATCATCAAGTGCACTCACAAACTGAGCTCCTGAGGACGTGCGGCTGACTAATCTTCCCTGGCCCCATGAGCCGCTCCATCTGGTGTTCACACTCACAGCTGCACATTGGCAGTCATAGAGATGCTAGCATCAGTGTCTGTGATGGCGTTGATGTATGTTCTCTGTCCGCCATAGTCACCAGATTGTTTTGTTTGCTGAGAGTCTTCTTAATTAAACTCAGTGCTGGTTCCCAAGCCTTGCTAAAATTATAGCCCAATATCAGTTGATGAGATTGTACCTGGTATGAATTTCTATGGCCTCTCTAACAATGCTTTCCCAGTATTTGGAAGTCTGTGCCAAGATCCTGGTATGTTCATACTCCATCGCGTGATTCTCAGACAAACAGCGCTCTGTGACTGCAAAGTTGTTGGGATATGTCAGTCAAGTGTGTCTCTGGTGTTCTTGGCAATGAACTATGATGCTGAACACTGTCTGTCCAATATATGTCTTTCCACATTGCCATGGAATCTGGTATTCGCCGGTCTTCTGCAAACTGAGATCATCTTTGACACTTCCCAATAATGCTCACATTTTATTGGGTGGCCGAAAGATAGTTTTTACTCAGTGCTTCTTCAACATGCTTCCGATTTTTCCTGATCGTGTGCCGGTGTAAGTATAAAGGCAGTGGCTGCCTCTTCCTCCATGGCTTCTTCTGTCTCCACAGATTCTAATGTTATGGTGGGGTGGAGAGCATGTCTAATTGGCTATTCTGGGTACACGTTTTTTCGGAATACAATTCTGAGCTGCTCTAGCTCCTGTGGCAAACTCTCTGCATTTGAAACGGTGCACCCCCCATGTACCAGTGTATTTAGTACCCAATTCCTCTCCCAAGGGTGGTGACTGCTCTCTGCATGCAAATACAGGTTAGTGTGCATTTCATACTGATGCACACCATGGCTCATGGTGCCATCAACTCTTCTCTTGATCGTGGCATCCAGGGATGGCAGTCTTCCTTCTAGAGACCAAGAGAAGAGCTGTATCAGAAAAAAATGCACAGTGAGGTACATAGGAATGTGGTACTAAAAACACTTATATACAGGGTGCGCACCATTTCAGACAGAGTGTCTGCCCCAGGAGCTAGAGAATCTCAGAACTGTAATCGGGAAAAAATGGTGTACCCACAATGGCAGATTAGGCACACTCTCCACACCACAACAATAAAACAATCTGTGGACACGGAAGAAGCCATGGAGGAATACGCAGCCACTGCATTTATACCGTACACTGGCGCACTATCGACCGTACACTGGTGCACTATTGGGAAACGGATTCATATTGAAGAAGCACTGAGTAAAAACCATCTTTTGCCCAGCCAATAATACATGAGCATTATTGGGAAGCGTCAAAAAAAGAGTATGAATGTACCAGTATCTTGGCCAGACTTCCAGCGTCATTAGAGAGGCCATAGAAATTGGTACCAGGGATGATCTCATCAACTGAAATTGTGGCTATTATCGTAACAAGGCTTTGGAACCAGCACTGAGTGTAATTAAGAAGACTCTCAGCAAACAAAACGACCTGGCAACCAAGGGGAATAGAGAACTCACATCAGTGCTATCACATACGCCGACAATAGCATCTCCGCAACTACCAACACATGGTCACGGGTGTGGATTGTGGATGGAGTGGCTCGCGGGGGCCATGGGATACTAGTCAGCTTCTTGCCATCAGGAGTTCAGTTCACCTGATGATGGCGACATGTCTGATCGCCAAAATATTGTGCCTGTTGGACACTATGAACTGGCAGTACACCTGTGGACTGTTCGATCAGTTGCTTTATACATTTTGCGGCACTGTGTATGTCAGCATTTCTTCAGAGTTATCACAACATTTGTGCATGCTTTTGTAATGATTGGTAGTAGCTAGTGTAATGCATGGCAC
Source organism: Schistocerca piceifrons (assembly GCF_021461385.2). Classification (NCBI taxonomy): domain Eukaryota; kingdom Metazoa; phylum Arthropoda; class Insecta; order Orthoptera; family Acrididae; genus Schistocerca; species Schistocerca piceifrons. The sequence goes on from NC_060138.1 coordinate 931,047,635, forward strand.
AATGAATCGTAGATGTGAAGATCCCTGGATCAGTGCGCCCCAATCTGTTGTCTTCTGGGACATCCGAGAGACGTATGCCAGCTAACAAGAGTCTGATTCTCCTTTGGGGTGCTACAGGTGAACAGGAGTGGACTCCTGCCCTTACTACAGGTTGGAAAACAATTTCATGAAAATTGATCAGTATTTTCATATATAATGTCAGTTATTTTAAGAAAATGTGTCATTTTAGTTGGTATCATGATAAAACTTTACTTTGAGTTAAGTTCCCTATTGAACAAGTCACTTAGAATATATTCTTAGTAGTACTTTTGCATAATTAAATAAAATTAAGTATGTGTTGCCATTAAATTTAATTTATTCCCTTGTAATTTATTTTCCCAATGACCGTTCTGCTGCACAGACATCAGAATTAACAGCCCCTTCCTTAAAAAAAAAAAAAAAAAAAAATATTATTTTCAGAATAATATTGACCAGGAATAATTTCCTTACATTATTAGAAAGAAACCTTTCAGGATTCTAATGTGACTGTTGTCTGCTGTCCCCTGTTCTATGCATGTTTGCTTGTTTTTCAGTTTTATTGCTTGCCCACTTTGTGTGTGTGTGTGTGTGTGTGTGTGTGTGTGTGTGTGTGTGTGTGTGTGTGTGTGTGTAGGGTTGAAGGAGATCTGAAAATTAGAGTATGTGGTGTATTAACTTAGATCTATTAACAATCAAATAATTGACAGTAGTTCTGTCAGCAATTTGTCATGAATTTTTATGAAAGTGATTCAGGAATTTGTAATTAATTTAGTAAATCCTTAAAGCTAGTTGAAAACATTAGTATTACGTGTGTGTGTGTGTGTGTGTGTGTGTGTGTTGTGTGTGATTGAGAACATTTTTTCAGCATGAATAAAACTGATTTGAAATTTGCATTTATATAGAAGGAAAAAGTGTTTACGTGACATTTTTCGTGTGAACTAAATATTATCTAAGTTATAATTTTATAGCAGGTTGCAGCTACAGCTTTTCTCAGTCTTTGTTTCTGTAGAATTTCATTTGGAAAATTCATGCTTCCGTAGCAAGGGGACCATTACTATCCCATTACAATACATAAAATGTGTTGGTACTGAAAAATCTTCCACCAAATCCTCACTGTTATCATTCACTTTAATAAGGGTAAATGCATAAGTAGAAATTTTTAGTACTTTGAACTGTACTTGGATTGTAAAACTTAGAAAACATGACACTGTGTGTTATTTTCAGCTGTACATTTTTGACAAGAAATAAAAAAAAAAAAACATTTTAAGTAATAGAACTATTCCACTACACAATGAAAGATCTCCAGGTGAAAGATTCTGAGAATGGTAAAGTTAATTAAAGGATATTTAGTAGTGGGGATTATAGTCTAGAACCAGCTGCCTTAAAGATGAAGCCATACTGAGCTAAAGTATATTTCTGATATTTCAAATTGATGCAATTTGTTCTAAAACATGTAAATGTATGGTGCTGGTAACCTAGGGAGAGTAACCTACATTACCATTGCGGTCTTTAATTTTGATGGAAAAAACAAATTTAGGAACTAAGTAATTCTTCATAATTTTAAACTATTATCAGAAGAAGAGAGAAAACACAAAAGACATACTGCAAAAGGGTGGGAGTGTTGTATGAGACATTTTGCCAAGAGCACATGAATTAATTTGGTAAGATGTTATGACAGAAAGAAAAGAAAAGAAAATAGAAAAAAAACACAGAACAAAAGAAATAAGAAAGAAGTGGGAAGTGCAAAAAAAGAAAGGATGGTAAAGAACAAACGTATATGGAACAGACACTATCAGTGCATGAATGAGTATTTATATAAATATATTTGTAGGAGGAAAGTAGAGGGAGACACAATACATACCATGCCATTTGTGAGTTATAAAATCTAGTTTCAGTGAAAATTACAAATGAATGTTTATACTGTCAAGTTCTGAAACTTACAAAATCACCTATTATCAAAATTATGTTTTTGTCATTCTTACTACCATCATTCTGGTTTCAGCAGTGGGTAAATGATCGCTTCTGTTCTATTACACACTTGTTTTGAACTCATTATAAGTACATCAATTTAGTATAAAGGCAAATCATACATAAATTAATTGCAAGTGTATTTATTAATGTTTTTTCATGGAATCATCAGAGAGATGGAATTTGAAAATGTCATTTACAAGTCTCAGTATTAAGATTACTCATCAATTTTCATTTTTTTTTCTAAAGTGTTGTTTTATAATACAATTAATAATCACTTTATTTATCCACACACGAGACCAGAGAATACATCAAATAATAAATCTCTCTCTCTCTCTCTCTCTCTCTCTCTCTCTCTCTCTCTCTCTCTCTCTCTCCCTCTCTTTCTGTGTGTGTGTGTGTGTGTGTGTGTGTGTGTGTGTGTGTGTGTGTGTGTGTGTGTGTGTGAGAGAGAGAGAGAGAGAGAGAGAGAGAGAGAGAGAGAGAGAGAGTAGTGGAGGGAGGTGAAGATTTCCTGGATGAGAGTGTTGTGCATGTATTTGATTATGGCTGCAGCAGTTGGTGTACCGCAGATGTTTTCAGTTTTGTTTGCTTTTATTCTGATGAAAATGAAATGCATTGTAGAAAGTGCTGTTCAGTTACATGAAACTGTGTATGGTCTACCAATAAAATGTAAGCATTATGTATAGTATGTGGGATAATGTTACTATAATTACATGTGATGTCTTCTTTATAATTACTTGTCTGTCTTAATTTTCATGTCCAAGAATTTCAGGGTTCCATGTTGGGTGAGCATTCATATAAAGTCAATTATTGTGCTTATTATTTGATATTGTTTTGTAAACTGAACAGGAATTGTGCTTTATGTGCTTTTGCTAATGTGTGTCTCATTTTTTGTTTTCTTTTCATGTCTGTCTGTTGGGTGCATCACTCGCGTGAAATCATACAATCAGTTGGAAAAGTTATAATAGGTTTGAATCAGATTAAAATTTTATTTATAGCTATTTAAAAGAAAGGAAATGTTATTGTAGTTTTGTTGTACTCAAACTGTGAGCAGTAACAGCTGAATTGGAATGTCACTAGAAGCCCTCCATAAATTCTTAGCTCATTTTATAATGAAAATAAATTTGTTCTGTATCTTTTATCCATGAATTCCCCACTGTTGCATTTTTCTTTATGAATATTGTAATTGTTAATTCAAAATTTGTCATTTTATGCATGTTGTAACATTAGAAGAATACTGAAAATGGGAGTTCCTTATGCTTTGCAGATCAGACTGAGTTTAACTAAGGAATGTAAGTTGAGCTCACGTAAATCGAAGATATCTAGGTACTCTGAATTTGGGTCTGGTTAAGTACTCTATCAGAAAACTCGAATGGATCTGCAGATTTTGGTTAGCTTATAGAATTTCAGTCATTGTTCTGAATTTTTAAAGCTGTTGATGACAGATACCATCAACTTTATTGTCTTCCTTTAGTTAATGAAGATAATAGGAATCTATGTCTGTATTTGTATCTTTTAAATAGTAATCAGTGTTTATCATATTGCTGATCTCCAGTATCCTGACATAGTATTTTGCCCAGTAATCAGTTGGAAGTTCAGTTGTTTGTTGATTTTCTAATGTTTCCTCAGTCCCATGCTCATCATTCTATTTACTTGCAGTTCCATCACTGATGGCTTCCTTCTGCTAACGAACTCACCATGCCATTCACATATAAAAAGTCCCCAGTTGTCCTTTATTTTTGCCAGTATGGAAATGACTCTCTCACAGCACGCATTTGCTTTACAGGGGGCACATGGCTTTTGCAGTTCAGCTGTCAAACTATGAGCGCTACTGAATTAACATGCCTTATATGTAGTATCTATACAACTACTGCAACCTCATAAATAGTCATCCTGATGAAGGTAGTGTGCAGTCATAACTGAGACATGTTTTTATTTTATCTTTTAATATGGTCTCACCCAGAAGATTTTTTTACAGAAATTGAATTCGGCTCAAAATTCCATGCTCAGACAAAGTCAGAATAAAGCAGTAAACAACTGTAAAAAGTGAGGAAGTGGTAAGATGATGTAAAACCGTTCATGTTTCAGGAAGTTTGGAGACAGTAACCCAAACACAGTAATAATAATAATAATGATAATTATAATACGATCTGTAAAAGTGGCCGTTGACAGTACAGGTTGGCCCTGCTTATCTAGATTTCTGGTCGGGTTACTACTGCTTCATCTGATCTCTAGAAGTTAAAATATTAAGTACCTTATACCTCAAATTTTATAGTTGTTTTGAGACACTTTACAAATGTATATAATAACCCTATTCAAATTTGCGTAGTATACGAGGGCGGTTCAGGAAGTAACCTCCGATTGGTCACAGTGCGGGTTGTGGGGGGAGTAGCGACGCCATCTGTGCGTTCACGCACTCAACAGGTCAGTCGGCATCAAGTCGTGGTCGAGTGAACGTCGTACCTGCGCTAGTTTAGTTTTTGTGGCAGTTTGAAATGTGTGCTGCAATAGAAAACCCCGCCAAATGTGAAGTGCGTGCTGTCATAAGGTTTTTTACAGCCAAAGGATATTCTGCAGCAGCTATTCATCGTGAGCTTTGTGCCGTGTACGGACCAAGAGTTATGAGTGAAGGAGTTGTCCGTGAATGGGTATGTTTATTTAAAAGTGGACGAGAAAACGTTCATGATGAAGAGAGGAGTGGTAGACCATCATTGGTGACTGACGAACTCGTTCAGACAGTTGATGCAAAAGTTCGTGAAAATCGACGTTTCTCAATGTCGGAGTTGTCTACTGGTTTTCCACAGATTTCTAAGACTCTCTTGTATGAGATAGTGACAGCAAGATTGGGTTACCGTAAGTTCTGTGCACGATGGGTGCCCAAAATTCTTACCGACCACCACAAACCTCAAAGAATGGCCTCTGCATTAGACTTTCTGTCACGTTATGAGGACGAAGGAGAACCATTGTTAAACAGAATCGTGACCGGTGACGAAACCTGGATTAAGTACGTGAACCCTGAGACAAAAGAACAATCAAAGATGTGGGCACATTCAAATTCGCCTACCAAACCAAGAAAAGCCTTGCAAGATTTTTCTGCCAGAAAACTGATGGCAACGGTGTTTTGGGATGCCAAAGGGGTGTTGGTTGAATTCATGGAACGTGGTACGACCATTAATCAAGACATGTACTGTGAAACAAAAAAAAAAGTTACGACGGGCTATACAGAACAAACGCCGTGGTATGCTGACTTCCGGTATCGTTTTTTTGCACGATAACGCCCGTCCTCACTCTGCTCGCAGAACAACGGCCCTTCTTGAGTCCTTCAAGTGGGACGTTATCAACCATCCACCTTACAGCCCAGACCTGGCGCCAAGTGATTATCACCTCTTCATGCATTTGAAGAAATGGCTCGGGTCACAGCGGTTTGATGACGACGAAGAGCTCAAAGATGCGGTCACAGGCTGGCTCCAGGCACAAGTGGGTGATTTTTATGCAGAAGGAATTTCAAAGCTTGTGAAGAGATACGATAAGTGCCTCAATCGCTATGGAGACTATGTAGAAAAAATAGTGCAAAGATGTAGTTGTAAGATGTATATATTAAAATATTTTTATTTAACTTGGTGTATTTTTTTAAATCAACCAGAGGTTACTTTCTGAACGGCCCTCGTATTTTGATTCATTCTCTTCAGGTGCTCAAACTTAGCATTTTCTTTCCTAGTCATCTTCTGCTGCACTACTGTTCTGTTCACCTCAAACAAATATAATAATCTGTGTAGGGAGTCGTGAAGTATACTATTTATGTTGTATACGTGGAAAGTGGAGTACTGTAAATGATAGTGGTACAGATAAGCAGTATTGTGATACTGTAGTAATAACAGTGTTACAGAAAAGCAGCATTTGTCAACTCAGCATTCAGTTCTTATTGAATGGTCTAATGCAGACAATAATTATTAAGTCACCAGCCAAACTTCTTGTAATAATATACTGCATTTCAAACCATTTAGAAGTAAAGGAAATAGGTAGTACAGGTGCTGAGTTGTTTACTATTCAATGAGTTGTGTCCTTTACTCCTAAATTTATTGTGTTCTACTTTCTTTATTGAACTGAATATCCAAAAATCATGGATAACAGTTTCGTAGTTGAAGAACTTGATATTTTTGTTGACCTTATCTCTCCAGAATTTTGCACAAGGATCTTTGTTCTTCAGCTCCATTTCTGTTATAATCCATATATTTTATTATACTGTTGATTTTTGAAATTAATTGCCTTCTACTTTCATGACAACTGCGGTTTGTTTGGCCTTTTACAGTACCTGTTATTACATTCTTCATCTTCTTAATGTCAGCAATCATTCTGCTCTTTTATTCCAGACTCCTGTGATTTATGTTGCTGTTGCTGTCATATTCAGTTATTTTATTAATTCCACAATGACTTGGTGTCTTCTTTCTTCCCTTCCTAAACTTCTTACTTCCTATTCATTGGAACAAACAGTGTCATTTTCACAAGTCCATCCTTCTCTCTTCCCAATAATTCTCCATATACAGGTTTTGATTTTTCATCTTATAAATGTGTATGGTGTCCAGTGCTCCATATTATAACACATTTCTAGCTGTCACACAGTAATGAGCCAAGAACATTTTATTCACAGCCCACCACGAAACTGAATTCCATCTGATGGCATTGTAGCCATGTGATGTGGTAAGGAAAGTATAAAAGAAAAAAAGAGAAGAATTGGGAATCAGTTTACTGATGGTACAAGCTGCAAATGGGAAATCCTCTGACACAAGTGACTTTGACACAGGACAGATTGTTGTGATGTGGCACCTGAAAATGAGCATCTTTGAAATGACAAAGCTTCTCTGCTGTTCACAGTTGTGAGCAGCTGTGGAAAGTGGTTGAATGACCATGAAACAACATGTTGGACATCCACTTCTTATCGCACAACATAGAGGTTGGAGGCATGCTTGATGTGTGAAGCAATAGACAACTACCTATGCAGATCTGACAACCAAGTTCAGTGCTAGTTCAGGCACAAGTGTTTGAGAGCACACTGTTCAGTGCACGTTGTTGGACATGGGGCTCTGCAGCAGGTGACACCTGTGTGTTCTCAGGTTGACCCAACATTGTGATAAGTTGCAATAGCAGTGAGCATGGGATCATCAGAACTGGACTATGGATCTATGGATGGATGTCACCCTGTCAGATGAATCATGTTTCTTCAAATAATGGAAAATCCAGGATGGAATGTAACAATACCAGAGACGGAAAGTTGCTACTCACCATATAGCAGAGATGCTGAGTCGCGATAGGCACAGCAAAAAAATTCACACAATTGATGGTTGCATCCATGGAAACGGATGCTTGAAACATTCAGTGTGCCCTGGTGTGGTTTGTTGGAGACAGTATTATGCCTAAGCGGAACATTTGTCTGAGATTCTGTGAAATGTTAGGTAGAAATCAAAGGCACCATGACAGCTGTGATGTGAATATTGTCATGGACGACTGCATCGCTTCTTGCTTAATATCTTGTCTGACGGTGATGGCATCTTCCAACAGGACAACTATCTGTGTCACAAGGCCAGAATCACACTACAGTGGTTTGAGGAGCATGATAGTGGACTTGTACTGGTATCGTGGTCACCAATTTCACCTGAGCTGAACCCTATGGAACACACCTGGGGCACTGTAGCATGGCAGCTCCACACCTACTTGTGACCAGCCTGTGATTTAAGGGAATTGCATGACTCCTATATAGGCATCTGGTGCTACATAATTCCAGAGACCTACCATGAACTTTGCAAATCTGTGCCATACAGAATCACTGCTATACTGCATTCCAGAGATGAACGTGCATGCTATTACACAGGTGGTTATAATATTTTGGCTCTTCCGCGTATACTTCTTTCTTTCAGCATTTGAGAATGGGGTGCTTACAAGGGAACCTCCCTATCGCACCCCCCTCAGATTTAGTTATAAGTTGGCACAGTGGATAGGCCTTGAAAAACTGAACGCAGAGCAATCGAGAAAACAGGAAGAAGTTATGTAGAACCGTGAAAAAAATTAGTAAAATATACAATCTGAGTAGTCCATGCGCAAGATAGGCAACATCGAGGAGAATATGAGCTCAGAAGCGCCGTGGTCCCGTGGTTAGTGTGAGCAGCTGCTGAACGAGAGGTCCTGGCTTCAAGTCTTCCCTCAACTCAAAATTTTACTTTCTTTATTTTCGCAATGTTATGATCTGTTCGTTCGTTCATTGACGTCTCTGTTTATTGCAATAAGTTTAGTGTCTGTGTTTTACGACTGCACCGCAAAACCGTGCGATTAGTAGACGAAACGACATGCCTCTCCAATGGGAACCGAAAACATTTGATCGCAAGGTCATAGGTCAACTGATTCCTCCACGGGAGAACACGTCTGATATATTCTATACGACACTGGTGACGGCATGTGCATCTCATGACAGGAATATGTTGTCGACCCACCTAACTTGTACACTTAGCGAATGGGTAAAAAGATTCTTCTACCTTGCCCGATTTAGGTTTTCTTGTGGATGTGATAATAACTCCCAAAAAATGATGAAAACATAAGAGTTTGTCACATAAACTGAAAATAAAATAATTAAACTTTTCACTGGAGGGAAGACTTGAACCTAGGACCTCTAGTTCCTTAGCTGCTCTCGCTAACCATGGGACCGCGGCGCTCCTTGATCTCAATGTCCTTGATGTTGGTTATCTTCGCACGGACTACTCAGTTTGTATAGTTTTCTAATTTTTTTCATTGTTCCACACAACTTCTTTCTGTTTTCTCAGTTGATCTGTGTTCAGTTTTTCAAGGCCTATCCACTGTGCCAACTTATAACTAAATCTGAGGGGGGTGCGATGGGGAGGTTCCCTTGTTAGTGTGAAGATGTCTATGTGTCATCCAGAAAGTTTTACAAGTGTACATTTTATTGTCAGTTGTAGAGGAATGATTTTGGAACACAGTCTAAAAGCCTCAACTGTTTTCTGTATAGTGATAGTGTACAACCAATGGCAATATATTTGATGTGTTCTGTTCCCCACCATGCTGCTGTAAATGCTAACTGGCACATGGTTCTGGTAGTCATAATATTTTGTGAATTGAGTTACTAATGTGTAATGGTGTGGAAATTTATTGTTGTTTGGTACAACTACTCGTGAACTGAGCATCTCGTAGTGTGTGTGTGTGTGTGTGTGTGTGTGTGTGTGTGTGTGTGTGTGTGTGTGTGTACCTCTGTTTCTCTATTTCTTGCTAGTATATAACAATTCCTGGAAATACCACCAGACACATGCTTTGCAGCTATGTGGATACGATTTACCCGCTTTGAGCTTTGCACATCAGGTGAAGATTATGTTGCTTGGCAAGTACATTAATTTCAAGCCTTGGCAGCAGCCTCTTTCAATCTTTCTCTATAATTGTCATCTTACCACTACAATTAACATAACTGTTTTTGTTATTAATAAAGAGTGTGTTATTACTGATCAGAGATCAGAAGTAATACAACTGTGACCTGTAAAATCTATGTACAGGTAAATGAATACACATGCAAAGGTGTTTAAAATAAATGAATCATAAAACTGGAGAAAATTTTGCAAGACATTGAAACTCAAAAATATTACACTTCTCACTGAGACTGTGATTTCGCTTTGTGAAGTATTACCAGTAATCAAATGACTCTTCTAAGCTGTTGCATCTAGCTACTAGTGATGAAAACATGCTTTTATTGCCTCTGATGCACATTCATCACAGCTTTCTATACGATAAACATACTAGTATGTAAACACACCGAATAAAAAATAAGTCACCCTCACGAGTCATCATGCTAATTACATGTAACACTACCTCTACCTTTGATAGTGGCCTCAATTTTATGAGGAAGAGGGTCCACAAGTTTCTTCATGTATGCCATATTTATTTGAAGCCATTTATTGATGATTAGATCCCTTACGGCTACCAAATTGCTGGGATGTTGATTGATGTGTTCCCCCATTGTTCCAAATAATCACAAAAAAATTGTGGCATTCAGATCAAGTGATTTAGCAAGCCATTCAAGGAGTGATCAGGTGCTTAATTGTTCACCAAACCAGAAACACTGCTGTTGTCATCTTTGAAGATGGAAGTACCCACAGTATACTTACACTGAAGACGTAGAAGAGAAGGCAACTGTCAGCCAACAAGAATACTTCAGTTAACGTCCTTATTCCTATATCTTAGAACCTTAATGAGTAGGGCCAAACCACCACTAAGTATCACAGAGCCACTTCAGGGAAATACCACGCCCTCTACGCACTGTGGATTAAATGATTCATTGACTATTGATGCACTTAACACCTTGCATCATCTGCAGACAGGCAAAATCTACTTCAGCATCTATATTTCATAAGCTATGTTGTGGTGTGTGGTTGATGGCACTTTATGTACCACTGTCACTTTCCTATTTCTTGTTCATCCTAAATGGTGTGTGAGAAGATCTGTTCTTAGTAACCCTGTGTGTGAGCTCGACCTCTCTAATTTTTCCTTCAAGGTCATTTTGCTAGATGTACATAGGAGGAAGCAATAAGTTAGTTGACTCTTTGAGGAATGTACGCTCTCAGAATTTCAACAGCGAACCACACTGTGACGAACAGCATGTCTTACTTAGCATCTGCTACTGGAGTTGGTTGAGTATCTCCATGATGCTTTCATGGTTACCAGATGAATCTGTAATGAAATGTTGTGGTGTGTGGTGGAGAGTACTTTCTGTACCACTTTTGCTTCCCCCATTTCTTGGTTGTCCTGAATGGTGTGTGGGAAGTTGTGCACCTGTGATACCTCAAATACTATCCTCTCATGGATCCTGTCTGTTCTGCCGAAAGTACAGGATCTGTTATTGCCTGTCCACTTGACTGTGAGTAGCATGTCAATGGTAGATCTATGCATCCTGTGGAGGGTGGATGGGGACCAGGGAAGACTCAGGGTGCTGTACTGATCCCCCCAGCCAACAAGTTAGAGGTGTTGTCTTTCACTGTAACTGTAACTGAGCCAGTGGGACTCACTTCACCTGTTTTGGGGAAACCTGTTTTGTCCTGTGTCAGGAGGAGGCAAATGCAAAAGGGTAGAGGTCTATTACTCATCAGAAATTCAAGCATATGTCGAATGATGGTATTCCTTAGAGAAATGGCAGAAAGGGCAGGAAAGGAAACCAGGTGCACTCAGAGTGTATGCCTGGGGGCCTCAGTCAACATGTTGAATGGGCTAGTCTGGCAGCCATTTAGGGAACAGGGTGCAACCAATTGCAGATTGTGGTGCATGTTGGAACAAATGACGCCAGTTGTCTGGTTTCAAGGGTCATTCTTGTGTCATTCCAGCCACTGGCAGAGATGGTTGAAAAGACTAGCCTTGTGCAATGAGTTTCAACGAAACTCACAATTTGCAGCATTGTCCCCAGAACTGATCTTGGCCCTTTGGTTCTGTGTTGAGTGGAAAGACTGAACAAGGGACTGCAAAGGTTCTGTGATACTCTAGGCTGTGACTACCTTGACTTGAGTCATTGGGTTAAGAACTGTAGGATCCCACTAAATATGTCAGGTGTGCACTGCACATCAAAAGCTGCTACTCAGGTAAATGTGTTGGGTGCACAAGGGGTCTTTTAGATTAGCCAACTCTCCATCCAGTCCAGATGCTGATAGCTGTAGGAAACCCAGAAGTATCAGTGTAAGATCGAAAGAAATGCCTCCCACAAATGAGAGTATTAAAATCCTAATGGTAAACTGCAACAAAGTGCCAGAGTTTGAAGTGATCATGAAATGTGGTGAAGCTCACATAATACTAAGTACAGAAAGCTGTTGAAACCTGAAATTGGTAGCAGTAAGATTTTTGGGAAAAATTTAAGTGTATATTGAAAGGATAGGCAAATGGAAAATGGAGGTGGTGTCTTTGCCACAGTAGGCAAGAAATTCAAGTCTACAAAGATAGAAATTGAAGCTACATGTGAGACTGTTTGGGCAGGACTCAGTATCACGGCTGGGCATAAAATGATAATTGGCTCCTTCTGTCACACACCAGATTCATCTCCTGATGTAAATGTAAACTTTAGAGAAAACCTCAGTTCAGTTGTACGTGTTCCCAGTCATTCTGTAATCATCAGTGGAGACTTAAATCAGCCAACAGTTAATTGGGAAAATTACAGTTTTGTTAGTGGTGACCGTGATAAGACATCCTGTGAAACTTTTCTAAATGCCTTCTCTGAAAATTACCTAGAACAGATTGTTAGGAACCCCACTCTCGATGGAAATATATTGGATCTAATGGCAACAAATAGACTTGATCTTGTGGAAGACATCTGCATCAAAACTGGTATCAGTGACCATGACGTGGTTGTGGCAACAATAATTATGAAAATACAAAGGACAAGTAAAACAAGCAGAAGGATATATATGTTCAGTAAACTATATAAAAAAATCAGTAGTGTCATATCTCACTGAGGAACTTGAAACTTTGAGCACAGGGCAGGATGATGTAGAGAAACTGTGGCTCAGATATAAAAGAATAGTTGACCATCCACTGGATAGATATGTAACCAGTAGAACAGTTCATAATGGGAGGGAACCTCTGTGGTATACAGTCACTGTAAAGAAACAGAGATTACTGCATAATAGGTGTAAAACAAAGAGCAGGTCTATAGTTGTAGAGATGCTGAATGAAATGTGTTTGACCATCAAGAGAGCATGCGTGCTACTTTTAACGACTACTATAGCAGAATATTATTGAGTGATCTTTCACGGAATCCAAAGGAATTCTTTGTCATTTGCAAAGATGTTAGTGCACCAAAGTTAGTGTCCAGTCCCTAGTGAATGAGACAGGAACTGAAATTGAAGGTAGCAAAGCAAAAGCTGAAATGTTTAAGTCTGTTTCCAAATGTTCTTTTACAAAGGAAAACCCAGAAGAATTGTCCCACTTTAATTCTTGGATCACTGAAAAGATGAGTGAAACAAGTACGAGGTGCTATCCAAAATTTTTGGGACTGGTGCTGCCATCTGTTACAAACCTTACCTTTAGACTAATGGTCACCATCACCCTTGAAGTAGTTCCCATCCGCATGTACACACCAGTGCCAGTGTTTCTGCCACTGGCCAAACGTTTTCTGGAAGTCTTGTTCTTTGAGGGTGTTTATCACCGCTAGCAATGATTCTTGAATCCTCTCTAGAGTGTCGAACTGACGGCCTTTCAACTTGAGTTTCAGTTTTGGGAATAGTGCAAAGTCCCAAGATGCCAAATCTGCAAGTATGGTGGGTGGGGTACAACCGCCATGTTGTCTTTTGCTAAAAGGATCCTGGTGAACAAGGATGTGTGACAGGGTGCATTGTTGTGATGCAGCAGCCAGTTCCCTTGACGCCAAAGTTCAGGCCATCTTTGCCACAAGTTTTCACGGAGCTGTCACAAAATGTCACAGTAGTATGCAGAATTCACTGTTTGGTTGGTTGGGATGAATTGTTTCTGTACAATCCCTTGGTGTCAAAGAAAATGATAAGCATGCTCTTCACTTTGCTGTTCACCTGTCTCGCTTTATTGGGTCTTGGAGAGCCTGGGCTCTTCCACTGGGACGATTGTTGCTTTGTCTCTGGGTCATAACTGTAAATCCAACTCTCGTCGCCGGTGATAACCCATGACAAGAAGGTTGGATTATCAGATGCGGTCTGGCGAAGGTCTGTGCACACTTCAACAAGCTGTGCCTTCTGATCGGCAGTAAAGATCCTTGGCAAAAATTTTGTGGCGACATGATGCATGCCCAATTCATCAGTGAACATTCATTGACATGTCCCATAACCAATACCCATTTCATCCACAAGGTCTTGACTGGTTCGATGTCGGTCTGCACGATCTAATTGTTGAAGTCTGGCAACAATGTCTGGCATTGTGCAGCTATCGGGCCTTCCAGTGTGAGCATTAACTTTGACGTCTGTATGGCCGCCGCTGAACTGAGCATGCCACTCAAACACATGCAGATGGCTCATGCTCTGTCCACCAAACAGTTGTTGAATCATTGCAAGGGTCTCCGTAGCACTTTTCCCGAAATTTGCGCAGAATTTGATACACACGCGCTGTTCTGTTTGCGGATCCATCGTAAAATCGCCACACATCAAACACAGAGTATTATGGAAATTACTTTTGAATACATTGTTTGAGAGGCAGTGATAAATGTCTAACAAATATTTACTATTAAAAACTGTTGTGATCAAGACTGTTTTTAATAGTAAATATTATGGAAATCACTGTGGACAAGCAACACGTCCTCCCAGCTGAATGCCACTCTGCACACTGACTCATCAGATATGCAGCTCTCACCACCTAGTGATGCAAATATCTACTACTCCTACTTTCCAGATGGCAGCACCAGTCCCAGAAATTTTGGATTCCACCTCATATTAGTGTTAGTGGTGTCTAGAAAGAGCTAATTCCTTAAAATTGAAGAAAGCTCCAGTGCCCGATGGAATCCCTGTGAGATTCTATACTGAATTTGTGGCTGAGTTAGCCCCTCTTCTAACTATAATCTGTCATAGATTCCTTTAGCAAAAAACCATGCCCAGTTCTTGGGAAAAGGCACAGGTCACACCCATTTGTAAGAAGGGTGGTAGAAGTTCCACAAAACTACCATCCAGTATCCTTGACATCGATTTGTTGTAGAATCTTAGAACATATTCTGAGCTCAAATATATTTAGCTATTTTGAACAGAATGACCACATCATTGCCAACCAGCATGTATTTCGAAAACACCAATAATGTGAAACCAAAAACACCAATAATGTGAAACCGAACTTTCACTTTTCTCATGTAACATCCTGACACTTTTGGATCAAGGTAACCAGATAGATGCTGTGTTTTTTGATTTCCAAGAAGCATTTGACTTACACCACACCTGCACTTATTGTTAAAAGTATGATCACATGGGGTATCAAGTGAAATTTGTGACTGGATTGAGGACTTTTTAGTAGGGAGCACGTAGCATGTTCCCTTGTATAGAGAGTAATCATCATATGTAGAAGTAACTTCAGTTGTGCCCCAGGAAAGTGTTGTGTTGGGACCCTTGCTGTTAATGTTGTATTTTAATGACCTTGCAGACATATCTATAATGAAGTACTATTCAAAAGAAGCTGCATAAATATTGAGTCACATCTTGACAAGATTTCAACATGATGCAGAGATTGCCAACTTTTCCTAATGTTCAGAAATGTAAAAATGCACACTTCACAAAACGAAAAAAGTAGTATCCTGTGCCTGTAATATCAATGAGTTGCAGTTGGAATTGTCCAATTCATACAAATACCTGAGTGTAACACTTTGTAGGGATATGAAATGGAATGATCACTTAGATTCAATCATGGGTAAAGCAAGTGGTAGACTTCAGTTTATTTGTAGAATAGTGGGGAAATGCAATAAATTTACAAAGGGAATTGCTTATAAATCACCCATGTGAACTGTTCTCGAATATTGCTCAAGTGTGTGGGGCCTGTACCAGATAGAACTAACAGACGATATTGAACATATACAGAGAAGGGCAGCATGAATGGTCACAGGTTTGTTTAATCCATGGGAGTGTGTCAGGGAGACACTGAAGGAACTGAACTGGAAGACTCGCGAAGATAGATGTAAAGTATCCCAAGAAAGTGTGTTAACAAAGTTTCCAGAACCAGCTTTAAATGATTACTGTAGGAATATAATACTAGCCGCTACATATTGCTCACATAGGGGCTGTGAGGGTAAGATTAGAATAATTACTGCACACACAATAATTCAAAGAATCATTGTTCCTGTGCTCCGTACGTGAATGGAACAGGAAGAAAACCTAATAGCTGGTCCAATGGGACGTAGTACACTTTGCCATGCACCTCGTGATGGTCTGCAGAGTATTGATGCAGCTGTAGAATTAGAAACATACTAGTTTTCTTTTGATCTTTTCTATTTTCTCCATCAACCCTATCATGTGTTGATACCAGACTGGGGAGCAGTATTCCAGAATTGGCCAAACTTGGGTTTTCTAAGTTACCTCCTTTGTAGATGGACTACATGTTCTGAGGATTCTTCTAATCAGTTCCAGTCTGGGATCTGCCACACCCGCAGTCAGTTTTATGTGTTAGTTCCACATAAATCATTCCAAATGCTGACTTCTAGATGTTTACTGTTTGCTGAGAACTCCTCAATCTAATCGCACAGTTGGTCTGATATTCTGAACATACATATTTTGTTCACTAGGACTTCCTTCGGAAGTCAAGGAATATGGGAGCAACCTGAGTACTGGTATCTATTGGCTTCTTGATCTCACAGATGAAGAGAGGGAATTGGGTTTTACATGGCCACTGTTTGATGAATCTGTGTTCATTCCTACAGAGGAGATTTCGAGTCTCCAGAGATGCCATAATACACAATCATAAAACATATTCCAAATTATATAACATACAGATGTCACATATATAGGCCTACAGTTTTGGGTGTCTGTCTGATGCCCCTTCTTGAAAAATGGGAATAACCTGTCCCACATCGGCCTATGGTACACTGCTACTAGAAGGGGAGCAAGTTCTTTCTTGTACTGTGTGTAGAATTGTGTGTGTGTCCCATCACATCTAGGTGCCTTTGATGTGTTAAGTGATTTCAGTTGTTTTTCTGTCTCATGATTACTTATTTCAGTCTGTCATTTTGATATCTGTGCAGTGGTTTGAATAATGAACCACAGTACGATCTTCCCTAGTCAAACAGTTTGTATATAAAGTTTTTTATGAGTACCACATTTCTTTCTAATAGGAATGAAATGGTGATCAATCACAATGAAATATTAAATCTTATTGTCTATTTGCACTTGATTATTTCTTGTATTATCTTAATTTAGAGCTGTCATTGCATTCACAAACATAATTCTTAGCCAGTAATTGAATGTCGGACGATCTGTTGTCTGTCTGTTAACTTTGTGCAGACCATTAAAGTGTCTCAGTTAACTGACTCTGCCATCTCTGTACATGTTCTTCCCTTGGATAGTAACCACTGTATGAGACAGAGTGTACTATCCTTCATGTCCCCTTTTCAGTAGACTTCCAGCAGATATGTATGCATAGCAATCACTTTCACTTGTATGTGTACAACTGAATTGCCTACTGTCTTATGCATGAGGTGCTTTTATAGAAACCAGGACCAATAAAAATAGAATACAATTCAAAAATTTTGTGTACCCAAGATATTGAAATGTAAGTTGAAAGCCTTACTTATGGCACAGTCTCTTTAATGTGATCAGAATTTCCTGACATCAGTATTGAAACTTTCATTGTAACATATTGTTTGTGTGTAACTATTGCCAATCTTTTGTTTTTACATTTTTTAATTTTCAGTTAGTTTACTGTTTTGAAATTTATTGCAAGTATTTTGTGAATTATGTAATGATTTATTCCATGACACAGTAGCTTCTGTGGCCATTATCTGTAGTTTCTACAAAGACAATGTCAATCAGTTATTAAGCTCTAACATTAACTCATAGAGTAATACTAATTAGATGCCACCTCAGTTCTAGGGTGGAGAATTGTAGGATCACTGTTAACAGGTCAGGTGTGCCTTAACACAGAAATCAGCTACTAGGGTGGCAGAGAGAGTGTAGTGTGCACATGAGAGCTTTTAGGTTAATGGAACACTCCTCACTCCCCCCAAACCCCTTGGTATCAGAGATGAATTTCTTGATGAAATTGAAGAAACATCAGCCACTTTGTTCTCACAGAATGCTCATATTCGCAAATCAGAGATAGAAAAGATGATATTAGTAAACAGCAGAAGCATTCAGGTAAGGTCCCAGAATAAGAATTTATTATTAAAGGTAATTATATTATGGGGAGAGGAAAGTTGGTTGAAACCATAAGTGAATAGCAATGAAATCTGTAAATGGAATATTTATTGTAAGGGTAGTATTATGAAAAGTATAGTTATTACACACCATAGTGGAGATGCTGAGTCCTGGTAGGCACAACAAAAAGACTGGCAGGAAGTTAGCTTTTGACCATCAAGATCTTCATCGGACACACACACACACACACACACACACACACACACACACACACGACTACAGCCTCTGGCTGCTGAGACCAGACTGCAAGTAGCAGCATATGATGGGAGAAGCAACTAGGTTACGGGGGTAAGGAGGAGGCTGGGGCGGGCATGGGAGGGATAACGGGGTAAGGGTAGGGGATAGTAAAGTGCTGCTTGCAGGAGCATACAGGGGCAAGGCAGAGAGAGGGTAGGCAGCTAGGTGTTGTCAGGAGGTTAGACACAGAGGGGGTTCGTCCATTTATGATGAAGGCCTTGATGGCTGATATCGCTATTGTAAGGGTAGGCTAGTTGCCAAAGGTGGCAGCATATTTATAGGAGGGAAGAATTTCATAATGTCTACAGCATCCGCCAGAAAAATGTGTACATACTTTAAGGAACGAAAATTATTACTTATGTGTTTATTTTAAGTTCAATAATTGATCACACATGTTGTACAACCTTCAGTTTAGCACATAGTCACTTTAAATGTTCGAAATGTTTACCATTGGCGGCTAGACACATAACAGAATGACTAGCGGTCGCCGCAACCACATCAATCAGTGTTACAGTGGAGATTGCTGCACAAGTCACTGTAATCTCCTGGCAAAGTTCCTCCAGCATGCATGGCTTACATTGATAGATATTATCTTTCACAGTTTCCCACAAGTAAAAGTCCATAGGTGTTAGATTTGGCGACTGGGAGGGAACCCAATGGGCTCTCTTAATCCAATCCAGTGCCTCGGAAAATTGTCATCCAGGAAAGCGTATCTGGCTTGGTGGTAGTGTGGTGATGCCCCTTCCTGTTGGTAGAAGACCTCTTCATCATCTCCATAAAGTGCAAGTATACCTGGCAAAATTGATGTGTTTAACATTTCCAGGTACACTTCTCCAGTGACAGTAGCATCAAAGAAAAAGGGACCTACTAAGTCCCTATATGATAGTCCACACCACACGTTAACCCCTGGTAGATTGACCACTTTATCCACATAAACATGCAGATTTTCCGGCACCAAGTACACACAGTTATGCCAATTCACAGTTCCATTAAGTTTAAATTGTGCCTCGTCACTCCAAACTACCTTCGTCACAAATTGTTCTTCATCAGTTACCATTTGCTGATACCATTCACAAAATTGCGTTTGGCAATCAGGATTGTCATCATTAATTGGATGCAGTAATCGTGGAATGTAATCCTTCCACACTGCAGCATTAACAAATGTTTCCAACACGAGAGCCAATGAAGCAGGATTGTAGCTATACACTGCCTTCTTGATCTTTATTTGCGAATATCACAAATCGTTCCCTGCAACTCAAACTTTTCAGTGATGCATTTAATTGTGTGGCGGGTTGGCGGTTCTGTTTCAAACTCCCACCTCCACTGTTGTTGCACTTCAGCGGCATTATCAAACTTGAAAAACTACTTCACAATACATTTTCGTTGCTTGAATATCAAGCATGCTCCCACCATCTTGTTTTCTCAATACTGAGATGAAGGTACTAACATCCGTTGAGTCAAATACCAAACTACAACACACTTGTAACTCAGTTCAGATGACAATTTCGATATCTCAATAGAGCCTGACAAAGAGTATATACATTTTTCTGGCAGACTCTGTATGTAGGTTAGCATAGATTCTGAATGTGAATTGATCTGGATGAAGTTAAGCACAAAAGGTGAGTCAAAAATGGTAATCAGATGCTTTTATAGAATGCCTGCACCAGGGGCTGTAATGGTAGAATGCTTCAGAGAGAACTTGCAGAATTTTGTGAATAACTTTGCTGACCATATTATAATAGTGGGTGACCCCAACTTGCTAGGTATACAGGGTGTTACAAAAAGGTACGGCCAAACTTTTAGGAAACATTCCTCACACACAAATAAAGAAAAGATGTTATGTGGACATGTGTCCGGAAACACTTAATTTCCATGTTAGAGCTCGTTTTAGTTACATCAGTATGTACCGTACTTCTTCGATTCACCGCCAGTTGGTCCAATTGAAGGAAGGTAATGTTGATTTTGGTGCTTGTGTTGACATGCGACTTATTGCTCTACAGTACTAGCATCAAGCACATCAGTACGTAGCATCAACAGGCTAGTGTTCATCACGAACGTGGTTTTGCAGTCAGTGCAATGTTTACAAATGCGGAGTTGTCAGATGCCCATTTGATGTATGGATTAGCACGGGGCAACAGCCATGGCGCGGTACGATTGTATCGAGACAGATTTCCAGAACAAAGGTGTCCCAACAGGAAGATGTTTGAAGCAATTGATCGGTGTCTTAGGGAGCACGGAACATTCCAGCCTATGACTCGCGACTGGGGAAGACCAAGAACGATGAGGACAGCGGCAGTGGACGAGGCAATTCTTCGTGCAGTTGACGATAACCCTAATGTCAGCATCAGAGAAGTTGCTGCTGTACAAGGTAACGTTGACCACGTCACTGTATGGAGAGTGCTACGGGAGAACCAGTTGTTTCCATACCATGTACAGCATGTGCAGGCACTATCAGCAGCTGATTGGTCTCCACGGGTACACTTCTGCGAATGGTTCATCCAACAATGTGTCAATCCTCATTTCAGTGCAAATGTTCTCTTTACGGATGAGGCTTCATCCCAACGTGATCAAATTGTAAATTTTCACAATCAACATGTGTGGGCTGACGAGAATCCGCACGCAATTGTGCAATCACGTCATCAATACAGATTTTCTGTGAACGTTTGGTAGGCATTGTTGGTGATGTCTTGATTGGGCCCCATGTTCTTCCACCTATGCTCAATGGAGCACGTTATCATGATTTCATACGGGATACTCTACCTGTGCTGCTAGAACATGTGCCTTTACAAGTACGACACAACATGTGGTTCATGCACGATGGAGCTCCTGCACATTTCAGTTGAAGTGTTCGTACGCTTCTCAACAACAGATTCAGTGACCGATGGATTGGTAGAGGCGGACCAATTCCATGGCCTCCACGCTCTCCTGACCTCAACCCTCTTGACTTTCATTTATGGGGCCATTTGAAAGCTCTAGTCTATGCAACCCCGGTACCAAATGTAGAGACTCTTCGTGCTCGTATTGTGGACGGCTGTGATAAAATACGCCATTCTCCAGGGCTGCATCAGCGCATCAGGGATTCCATGTGACGGAGGGTGGATGCATGTATCCTTGCTAACGGAGGACATTTTGAACATTTTCTGTAACAAAGTGTTGGAAGTCACGCTGGTACGTTCTGTTGCTGTGTGTTTCCATTCCATGATTAATGTGATTTGAAGAGAAGTAATAAAATGAGCTCTAACATGGAAAGTAAGCATTTCCGGACACATGTCCACATAAGATATTTTCTTTCTTTGTGTGTGAGGAATGTTTCCTGAAAGTTTGGCCGTACCTTTTTGTAACACCCTGTAGAACTGGAGAATGATGCAATCAAAACTTTGCCAGAGACAGGTATTCGTGTGACATTATTCTCCGTGTCTTGTCTGAAAATTGCTTTGAGCACATAGTGAGACCACCAACCTGTGAAGCTGACATCTTATGCTGCATAGCAACAAACAGATAGATGAAATATTTTTAGAGAAGGGAGGCTACCAGTGATAATAAGTCAGTGAAAGTTTCTATGATTACCAGTATTACAAGGAATGTTAAGAAATCTAGGAAAATATTTTTACTTAGTAAGAGTGACAGGAAACAAGTTGCAGAGTATCTGAGTAATCAGCAGCAGATATTCAGTGCTGAGGATGAAGATGTAGAAGACCAGTGGAAAAAAAAATCAGAAACATAGTACAGTATGCCTTAGACAAGTATCTTCTGAGCAAGGTCTTCAAGGATGGGACAAATCCACTGTAGTTTAATAATCATGTTTGAAAACTACTACATAAACAGAGCTTCATCACTGATTCAGGAGAATTCAAAACATAGATGACAAACAAAAGCTGAATGAAGGAAAAATGAGCATAAGGAGAGCAAAGAGAGAAGCATTCAACGACTTTGAAAGTAACATTTTGCTGAGGGATCTGACTAAAAGTCCTAAGAAGTTTTGGTCTAATGTAAAATCAGTAAGCAGATTGGAATCATGTATTGGCAATAAGGGACCCTGTTGGCACCAAAACAGAAGGTGACAGGGAAAATTCTGAATTACTGTATTTGGTCTTCCGAAACTGTTTGGATGTGGAAGATCATAATACGGTTCCTCCTTTCAGTCATCATGAAAACATCAAAATAGCAGATAATGGGATAAGTGAATTTTGGAACAGGTAAGCATCTGCAATCACATAATGGAAAGGCATCAGGACTGCAGGAGTTACCTGAAGATTTTAGAGATTATACGAAATAACATGCTCCCCTACTTGCAGCGGCTTATTGTAGGTCACTCTAGCAATGAAGGGTACTTAGAAACTTGAAAAACTCACAGGTGATTCCATTTTCAAGAAGGGTCCTAGGAAAAATGCACATAATTATAGGTCTATATCACTGATGTCAATCTGACGTAGGATTATGGTACATATTTTATACTCACTTATCAATGTCCTCTAAAAGTCGGAAGCCTTGACTTCAGGAACACATTTGGGTGTGTTGCATGTGTCATCCTCTGCTGTTTAGTTAAAACAAACAAACAAACAAACACACACACACACACACACACACACACACACACACACACACACACACACGCTCACTGAGTACTGGACCAGATTTGCAACTGGATTCAAGACTGCCTTACAGGTAGAGCAAAACTGACAGGTGTAAATGTAATTTCTGGAGTACCCCAGTGAAGTGTGAGAAGACCATTACATATTTAAAATGTATATAAATGATCTGGTGAGAAGCATCGTAAACTCTTTAAGACTGTTCACAGATGATACGGTTGTTTATAAGATAATAGCAATACCAGAAGGCAGTATTGATTTACAAAATGACATACAGAGGATTGATAAATGGTATGGGCTCTGGCAGTTGCCTCTGAACCTAAATAAATGTAAGATATTGCACATACACAGGGGGATAAATCTGCAGCTATACAACTACACCATTGATGATAATTTACTGGAAACACTGTCTGCCATAAAATATCTAGGAGTAACTATACAGAGCTACCTTAAGTGGAATGACTACATAAAACAAAGAGTAGGGAAAGTAGATGATAGAATGAGGTTCAGGGGAAGAATCTTAAGGAAATGTAACTCATCTATGAAAGAAGTGGCTTACAAAACACTTGTTCAACTGATGCTTGAGTATTGCTCATTAGTTGAGGACCCATACCAGGTAGGACTAATAGATGGGATAGAGAAGATTCAATGAAGAGCAGTTTGTTTCATCACAGGCTCATTTAGTCAGGTGAGAGCATTACAGGGATGCTCAAAAAACTCCAGTGGCAAACACTAGAAGAAAGATGATGTGCATTACGGAGAGGTTTACTATTGAAATTCTGGGAGAGTACATCCTGGGAAGAGTTGGACAATGTATTACATCCTCCCACATATGTCTTGCGAAATGACTGCAATGAGAAAATTTGAGATATTAACGCTAATGCAAAGGTTTACCAACAATCATTTTTCCCATGGACCATTTGCAAATGCAACAGGGAAGCAGGGCTCAGATAGTGATGCCAAAGTACCCTCCACTACACACCATCAGATGGCTTGTGAAATATTGATGTAGATATAGAACATCTGTTTGGTACTTCTTCCCATATTATTTTTCTTGTTTGTTGTTTGTAGCTTTTTTGTTAATATGTTTTTTGGTACGTTATTAACTTTCAGCCTTTGAAAAACAAAAGAGCTGGTTTCAGTTATAAAATATGGAAAGTTCCTCATACAGGCTATTTTTCCACTTTGAACCACTCAGAAGCTTTGCTGTATCTTATAATTCCCATATGTTCTTATCACAGAAAATAAACTTGACAGAATAGTGTAGATCAGTAATGTTTGTGAGTTTTTTAACTGTATGTTAATTTCATTGATTTGAAAGTGGGGGCAATATCTTCATTGAAATGCTGCATTATAGGTCATTTTTGCTATCTGAAAATTGGTTATAAGAAATTGCTCTTTGTTTGCTGTATCATTTCAAAATAGCATTTTCTTTGTAATGGGTAATTAACATAGGGAAAAATGTTGCTGTGTCACTTCTCCATCAGAAAGCGTTTTCAACATACATTTAAGAAATGTAGAATATATGTAACTTCTGCTGTTTACATTAAGCCTCCCCCATTTAAATATGATGATGCAACCAAAATATGTTGCAGGCTGTACTGCTACTCAAAAGTTTGAGAACAACATAAAATTCCTTTCAGTAGAGTAGTTTTTTTTTCTTTTTCTGCAATTTTTAGCTGTTGGTGATAGTGAATTTTAAAATATAAAAGTATGTTGCTAGATTTTCTGTAAGTTTAATAATCATTCATCTGTAGAATGAGAAGATCTGTAACTGTTTTGATACAATATTCTTATAATCAGTATTGTTGAGAAATCTAAGGATGAATGTGAACTATATGCAGCCATGGCACAGCTGAAAAATACCTAGTGCACTTATTGAAATATTCCAGGCTATTGTGCCATGGTCGGAAGAATTTCTTGGTTCTTCAGTGGGGTTTGTAGCTTTTTTGAAGAGACAGTGCACACCATGGCTCATTACTGGCTGAAGTAAAATTCCATTTCTAAGTGCTCTTGCGCAGAAGTATGATGTCATATGTATTGAAAATTCAAGTGCAAGTAGCTTTTGGTGGTTACTGTCACCTGCTATTGCTATAACCATGAGTGGAAGACTATTACACTTCATCTTCAGCACCAGAATCCAGATACCACTCAATTTCACACCCCCCTCCTTCTGAATAAAATCACCGAGGTGTTTATAACGGTCAAAAAACGACTAGAAGAACACAAGCAACTACAGAATGGGAGAAACAGACAGATTGGGTTTTGCAGAAAATGTTTTGCAGTGAGGTGACCATCAGATCCAGTTTGATAAGACTCTGGTACTGGCAGCCACAAGCAAAATCTATGAAAAGCTATACAAAGAGACCATAGATTTTTATAAACATCCCAGGAATTTTAATTGGGTGGGGGAAATTTTAAAACTGAATGGTATCTAGATTCCGGTACTGCAGAAGATGTGTACCAGCCTTTCACCACAGAGTAATAGCAATAGTGGATGACAGTAACTGACAAGGCCAATAGCACTCTAAGTTTGCAAAACATGAAATGTCACACCTCAGCATGAGAACATACAAAAACTTCATTTTCTTTGAGTCAATAGTGAGCCTGGGCATGCATCAGACCTTATAAAAAGTGAGAACCAAGGATTGCAGCTTTGAAAATGTCGTCTGCGGATGGAGACAAAAGTTGGATTTCAACAAGAAACACATAATAGCCAAGAATATTTTAATAAGTTTGACATCTCTGTTTGTGAAAGTTTACATCATCAGTAGAATTATAAGATCTGTAGCTGTTTTGACACAATATTCTTATAATCAGTATTATTGAGAAATGTAAGGATGAATGTGAACTATATGCAGTCATGATACAGCTGAAAAATATACACGTCTGTAAACAGATGAGATGCTGTTACCTTTTCAAATGCATTTGTTTTATTACAATGTGATACTGCACCTCTTTCATATCCTGGAATATCTTCATCATATCAAAGATCAGTAAAACTTCTCTGTTCAAATGGTGTTGGTGAGACTTCAGGAAACTAACCACACAGGCTTGTTGTAGACAGTTTCAATCTTTATATATATTGCACCTCAACTAATACCATAAACATAGAGCAACAATCTCTGTGGTCAGGGACATCACTGTGCTACATTTTTAGTGGTTGTAAAATATCATTGGTGAATTGTGAGTAGAGGGGGTGGGGGTGTAGCCTATTAGGGAGGCTATTATTTGTATGTATTCCTTAAATTGCCGGTAATTGGTAACGCACTGTGGGTTGACAGTTAGCTTTTGGCAGACATATTTTCCTATGAGTGATTGTGGATATACAGGGTGATTCAAAAAGAATACCACAACTTTAAAAATGTGTATTTAATGAAAGAAACATAATATAACCTTCTGTTATACATCATTACAAAGAGTATTTAAAAAGGTTTTTTTTCACTCAAAAACAAGTTCAGAGATGTTCAATATGACCCCCTCCAGACACACGAGCAATATCAACCCGATACTCCAACTCGTTCCACACTCTCTGTAGCATATCAGGCGTAACAGTTTGGATAGCTGCTGTTATTTCTCATTTCAAATCATCAATGGTGGCTGGGAGAGGTGGCCAAAACACCATATCCTTAACATACCCCCATAAGAAAAAATCGCAGGGGGTAAGATCAGGGCTTCTTGGAGGCCAGTGATGAAGTGCTCTGTCACGGGCTGCCTGGCGGCCGATCCATCGCCTCGGGTAGTTGACGTTCAGGTTGCATAACCAACCTTTTTCGTAGGACTCTCCATACAGTTGATTGTGGAATTTGCAGCTCTCTGCTAGCTCTGCGAGTCGATTTTCCTGGGCTGCGAACAAATGCTTGCTGGATGCGTGCTACATTTTCATCACTCGTTCTCGGCCGCCCAGAACTTTTCCCTTTGCACAAACACCCATTCTCTGTAAACTGTTTATACCAACGTTTAATACACCACCTATCAGGAGATTTAACACCATACTTTGTTCGAAATGCACGCTGAACAACTGTCGTCGATTCACTTCTGCCATACTCAATAACACAAAAAGCTTTTTGTTGAGCGTTCGCCATCTTAGCATCAACTGACACTGACGCCTAGTCAACAGCGCCTCAAGCGAACAAATGTACAACTAAATGAACCTTTATAGCTCCCTTAATTCGCCGACAGATAGTGCTTAGCTCTGCCTTTTGTCATTGCAGAGTTTTAAATTCCTAAAGTTGTGGTATTCTTTTTGAATCACCCTGTATGATGACAGTTCCTCCTGTGCCATTTGCTTTGATGATCGTGCTGCCGTCTGTGAGGCTTCTACCCAGTGACAGCTTGTAGGTCATTACAATGTGATAGCAACCATGACATACAATTGCTGTTCAGGCCATCCACATTTATAGGATTGCTTCAGGATTACAGCTGCCTTGCAATCATTTGGGCCTTTCGGAACCATAGAGGCTGTCCACAATTGCTGTAATGTTCTGCTGTTGTGAATTTATTAGTTAGTCGGTCTTTTTCATGTTTTGCAGTGTGTATGATAATTGGCTTCCCAATTCCCTCATTGTAGACAGCACTGCATTCCCGTTGTATCTCATATAAACTTGGCAAATTGGGAACCTTTGCAGAATCTTAAGTGACATTACAGTGTTCTGGATTGTGCCATTACTATGTCAAATTGGTGTGGTGCAGCCACAGTGAACCTGCTTGTTCATTGACATAAGGTAAGTGCACTATCGGGAGCTATTTCTGGTTCTCATTTAATATGGATTTGTCTCTGCTGGACTTTGTGACACTTTTTCCTGTATTAATTGGTATAGAAAACACAGTATGGTTCTTTCAGTTGTTGCTTGATGTTAGAATCAATTATCAAGTATTCTCAGGTAGTCAGCTTTTACAGGACTGAGATAGACTATTGTGGGATTTAGAGTGTAGATACCATTTGGTTTCCTAGTATTCTGCTTCTCACAGTATGTCCACATAAGTTCTTTGGATCTTCACATCCAGGATCGAAAGCACACAATTACTTTTCTGTTTCTGTATGTTTTCATGCATGATGGTGTTATACATATGGAATTTTCCCAGGTGGATCTATAATCTACATAATTCAGCTAACAGTATGGTGATAGTGATTTTTCATTAAATGTTCCATGAATATCTCTCTTACCACAGGAGTAAGGGGGAGTGCATTGCCACTTTATCTGTTTACTCATAATATGTATCACATTAGTTAAATGTGGTAGGTGGCATTCATTTCTGCATTTCCTGTTGTTGTTGTTGTTGTTGTTGTGGTCTTCAGTCCTGAGACTGGTTTGATGCAGCTCTCCATGCTACTCTATCCTGTGCAAGCTTCTTCATCTCCCAGTACCTACTGCAGCCTACATCCTTCTGAATCTGCTTAGTGTATTCATCTCTTGGTCTCCCTCTACGATTTTAACCTCCACGCTGCCCTCCTGTACTAAATTGGTGATCCCTTGATGCCTCAGAACATGTCCTACCAACCGGTCCCTTCTTCTAGTCAAGTTGTGCCACAAACTCCTCTTCTCCCCAATTCTATTCAATACCTCCTCATTAGCTATGTGATCTATCCATCTAATCTTCAGCATTCTTCTGTAGCACCACATTTCGGAAGCTTCTATTCTCTTCTTGTCCAAACTATTTATCTTCGATGTTTCACTTCCGTACGTGGCTACACTCCATACAAATACTTCCAGAAACGACTTCCTGACACTTAAATGTAGACTTGATGTTAACAAATTTCTCTTCTTCAGAAACGCTTTCCTTGCCATTGCCAGTCTACATTTTATATCTTCTCTACTTCAACCATCATCAGTTATTTTGCTCCCCAAATAGCAAAACTCCTTTACTACTTTAAGTGTCTCATTTTGTAGTGACGTAACAAGACTGTTACGCCACACGGTAGTAGCCAAAAGAAAGGCACGCTAAACTAACGCTGTAGCCGATAGTGCACGCACGGCAATAAGCATACGGGCGTGAAGTCTGGAACATAAAACTTATGAATGAATAAGAAGAAAAGTATTTAGATGCTTTTTACTTATCTTTTATTTATTCCTTGGAATACATCTCTCTGAATACTCGTACGCTATAGGCACTGATACAAATGGCTCCTTGCTAGTTCGTAGCCATTAACTTAGCTGATGGCTATTATGTCTCTCGGCTAATGAGAGAGAAAGGCTTCGTACAACTGGGCGATAGCTAGGTCGCGTACAACTGGGCGGTAGCTTGGTTCTCGTACAACTGGGGGCGAGTCCACTCTCGTATCACGAGACCTGCCTTGGTGGTGGCGCTAGGTCTGCGATCACAGTGGCGACACGCGGGTCCGACATGTACTACATGGACCGCGGCCGATTTAAACTACCACCTAGCAAGTGTGGTGTCTGGCGGTGACACCACATTCCTCCCCCGCAAATCGGCGAACGGTCGTGGAATAAGGCTTCCGCCCGCCGTGGGGAGGACCACATGTTGACGTATGCGATGAGGTGGGGAGCCTAACAACAGGCGAGGCTGTGCCACCCGCACCCGGCCATCCGGTCCGAGGGGAGCTAGGAAACGCCTGCAAAACTAGTCCAGGGTGCACGTCAACATGCGGTGTATGCGCCCGTGAGAAGACATTAGGGACCGAAGGGTCTATGTCCATGGCGTCGGGGTAGCCGACGCGCGATGACGTCATGTGGTCCGGAGCGGGCTGGAGTTCCATGGCGGAGGACAGCTGGTCACGGGAAGCGATCGGCGGCGCGTGACCCTGTGAGGCGCCTGGCGGCTGCAACGAAGCGTCGAATGCGGTCGGCGGCGGCGGCGGCTGCTGCTGCTGCTGCTGCTGCGGCGGCGGCGGCGCGTCGCCATGGGGCAAAACGGAAGGCATCGTCGGTAACACCTGGGGATGAGGCGAGCCAGTAGATGGGTCCCCAGGGCGCTGACCGGACGGCACCGTCGCTGAAAGCAGACGGGGAGCGGCAGAACCCGAGCGACGACAGAGGCGCAGCTGATTGAGATGCCGACGCACCTCACCAGAGGCCCCCAAAACCAAATACATCGCGCGGCCGAGGCAGCGAAGAATGCGCCCTGCGAGCCAACGCCGTGAACCTCGATAGTTGCGATAAAATACAACGTCGCCTGGAGCAAAAGCAGGAGTCTGCCGCTGCACAGGAACCTGATGCGGCGGATGCAGCAAAGACATCAAGGTGCGATGAGGACGACCGTGGAGCAACTCAGCCGGCGAGCGACCATCTCGGGGCTGAGAGCGATACGAAGACAAAAAGAGCAACAATGCGTCCTCCCGAGAATGCGACTCTTTCAATTTCAACATCTGTGACTTGAAAGTCCGGACCAAACGTTCAGCAGCACCGTTGGACTGAGGCGAAAACGGCGCGGATGTCAGATGTTGAATACCATTGGCCTGGCAGAATGACTGAAATTCTGCGGACATGAATTGTGGGCCATTGTCGGAAACAATAGTCTGCGGAAGACCTTCAATGCAAAAGATAGCAGACAACGCTTGGATGGTGGCGGAGGACGTCGTGGAAGACATCCGGACAACAAAAGGAAAAGTACTGAAGGCGTCGACCAGAACCAACCATCGAGCATTCCAGAATGGACCAGCAAAATCAATGTGCAAGCGTTGCCAAGGGGAAGTGGCTTTTGGCCACGCAAAGACTTTCCGCGGCGGTGCGGATTGTTGTTCGGCACACGCCGGGCACGAAGAACACATATTCGTAAGCGCAGCATCGATTCCGAACCAAGTACAGTGCTGACGAACAAGTTGTTTCGTTCGCACTATACCCCAATGTCCTTGGTGAAGAAGCCGTAAAACAGAGGACTGTAACGAACGTGGGACCACGACTCGGGACTGATCATTATCCGAACGCAACAACAAAACACCACGTCGAACAAAAAGTCTCTCCTTGTGAGCAAAAAATCGGCGAACCAACGGATCCTCGATCCGAGACTTTGACAAAGGCCATTGCGTAGCAACAAAACGTAAAACAGTAGCAAGGACAGGGTCAGCAGCTGTGGCTGTAGCGACACGACGAAAATCAATCGGAAACGATTCGACCACTTCATCGGTTTCCGAATCAATGAACATGCAAGCAAGTTCGGAAGAATCGAATGCTTTATCCTCAGCAACAGGCAAACGGGACAACGCATCGGCGTTTCCGTGCTTAGCAGTGGACCGATACAAGATATCGTAGCGGTACTGCGAGAGGAAAATAGACCAGCGAATGAATTTCTGCGCTGTACGTGGAGGTACAGGCTTGGTCGGATGAAAAAGCGATGTCAAAGGTTTGTGGTCTGTGATGATGGTAAAGTGACGACCATACAAGAAATCATGGAACTTAGTAACACCAAACACGAGAGCCAAAGCTTCTTTCTCTATCTGTGAATAATTTCTTTGCGCTGACGAGAGCAATTTGGACGCAAAGGCAATAGGGCGATCATGGGAGCCAACTTTGTGCGCAAGTACAGCACCGATCCCGAAATCCGATGCATCTACCATCAACAAAAGGGGTTTCTGGGGATCGAAAGGCGTAAGGCAAGTATTAGAAAGCAACGCCGATTTCAACTGGCGAAAGGCGCGTTCGCATTCCGTCGTCCAGAGAAACGGAACACCTGTACGGCGTACGCGATGAAGCGGAGCTGAAATGAAAGAGGCAGTGCGCACATTCACTCACACCTTGTGATTCTACATTGTTCAATGTTCTTGCGACCCCATCACGCAATGCGTGGGGAACATTGCGCGCTCTGAAAATTTTCGGTTGCGCGTTGACCTTCAATTCTAAATGTGCTTCATAGTTTTTAGCGCAACCTAAGCCCGGTGCAAAAATGTCTGCAAATTCGTCACACAGCCGAGAAACACTGTCTGTAGGCACAGTCTGATTCACTGATAGGACCTGATTTACAATAGACATGTTAAACAACTTAAATAAATCTAGACCAAATAAGTTCACAGCAGAAGAAGAACGAAGAACGTAAAATGACACAAGTTTTGTTTGTCCCTTGAATGTTGCAAGAA
This sequence comes from Schistocerca piceifrons, assembly GCF_021461385.2. Classification (NCBI taxonomy): domain Eukaryota; kingdom Metazoa; phylum Arthropoda; class Insecta; order Orthoptera; family Acrididae; genus Schistocerca; species Schistocerca piceifrons. The sequence continues at coordinate 931,079,356 of NC_060138.1, forward strand.
GGCTGCACTGTCCTAACACAGGAATTGTCTGTCCGGAATATGTGGTTAGCTTAACATTTGCGGCACGCAACGGAGGTTTGCCCAGTTGTTTGTACGTGTCGTGATTGAGCAATGAAACTGCAGCTCCGGTATCGAGCTGGAATGGTATCACTTGGCCTTCAAAGTCTAAGTCCACAAAAAGTTTATTGTCCTGCTGACGACAAGAGCGACTGTTTTGTGCAATGGGAACAGACACTGGTACAGAATCACTTGCTAATTGACGTGATTTCCGGCGACGTCGACGCACAGTTTTTGTGGGACGATCACAGTTACTGTCAGAGAAAGTGTCACTGGACGAAGTGGAATTAACGACATGAATGTCCATAGGCGAAGGTCCACGAGCCTGAGTGTCCTTGGTTCGATTCCGGCGCGAAGCAAAGGGCCTGGAATGATTGTGATTGTCTGATCTGAGCTTTTTCTGGCAAACACTTTGAACATGTCCTTTCTTATTGCAGAAAAAGCAAATAGCTTGGCGTGACGGGCAATGTTCACGCGAATGTCTAGTAGCACACCGCGGGCATGATTTCACTGCATTTGTGGGCTGGCGCGGCACACCTGGCTTAGCACGCGGCGGTCGCTGTGTGTCCGTGCGCGAGGCCCGGTTACCGGGCCGCTCAGCGCGTGCAGCGGGCCGGTTAATGTTACACACGGCTGGCGAAGTTTCAAAAGATTCCTGAGCACAGTCCAGTGTGTCCTGTCTATCCAATATGTCTATTACTTGTTGAAGGGAGGGATTAACTAGTTTCAAAATTTGCTCCCGTATGCGAACATCAGAAACGTTCTGTGCAATTGCATCACGCACCATTGTATCTGAATAAGAAAGACCACAGTCACATTCAAAGGCACAGTCCCTAGTAAGTCCTTGCAATGTTGCTACCCACTCCCTATTAGTTTGACCGGCCGTACGTTTTGTACGAAAAAACGTATATCGTTTTGCAACCACATTAACTGTTTCTTTGAAATAGGCATCTAATGCCGACAAAATTTCCTCGTATGACAAAGTTGCTACGTCGCGCCGGGGAAACAATTTCACTATCACACGGTATGTGGACACACCGACACAAGAAAGCAAAAACGGCTGCCGCTCATTACCTTGAATTCTGTAGGCAGCCATGTGAAAGGCGAACTGACGAGACCACTCTTGCCAGGTCTCGTCGGCTGCCACGTATGGTCGAAAGGGAGGTGCAACAGCGTTCAGTGGCAGCGGTAGCGATGAAGCGGCGGCGGCCGCATCGGTTTGAATGGTTCGTTGACCCTGGACGAGCTGTCCAAGGGCATCCAGTAACGCCTGCGTCTGCTGAGTCTGCAAGCGATAAAATTCGGACAGTACATCTGGAGAATGTGGCGAAGCCATGACACAAATAAATGTAAGCAATCAAAAAACTTTAAAACGGCGCCAATGAAGCAAACAAACGAAGGAATACAAACTCTTTATCTCGTCGCCAATCTGTTGTGACGTAACAAGACTGTTACGCCACACGGTAGTAGCCAAAAGAAAGGCACGCTAAACTAACGCTGTAGCCGATAGTGCACGCACGGCAATAAGCATACGGGCGTGAAGTCTGGAACATAAAACTTATGAATGAATAAGAAGAAAAGTATTTAGATGCTTTTTACTTATCTTTTATTTATTCCTTGGAATACATCTCTCTGAATACTCGTACGCTATAGGCACTGATACAAATGGCTCCTTGCTAGTTCGTAGCCATTAACTTAGCTGATGGCTATTATGTCTCTCGGCTAATGAGAGAGAAAGGCTTCGTACAACTGGGCGATAGCTAGGTCGCGTACAACTGGGCGGTAGCTTGGTTCTCGTACAACTGGGGGCGAGTCCACTCTCGTATCACGAGACCTGCCTTGGTGGTGGCGCTAGGTCTGCGATCACAGTGGCGACACGCGGGTCCGACATGTACTACATGGACCGCGGCCGATTTAAACTACCACCTAGCAAGTGTGGTGTCTGGCGGTGACACCACACATTTCCTAATCTAATTCCCTCAGCATCACCCGACTTAATTTGACTACATTCCATGATCCTCGTTTTGCTTTTGTTGATGTTCATCTTATATCCTCCTTTCAAGACACCGTCCATTCCATTCAACTGCTCTTCCAAGTCCTTTGCTGTCTCTGACAGAATTACAATGTCATCGGCGAACCTCAAAGTTTTTATTTCTTCTCCATGGATTTTAATACCTACTCCGAATTTTTCTTTTGTTTCCTTTACTGCTTGCTCAATATACAGATTGAATAACATCGGGGAGAGGCTACAACCCTGTCTCACTCCCCTCCCAACCGCTGCTTCCCTTTCATGCCCCTCGACTCTTATAACTGCCATCTGGTTTCTGTACAAATTGTAAATAGCCTTTCGCTCCCTGTATTTTACACCTGCTGCCTTCAGAATTTGAAAGAGGGTATTTCAGTCAACAGCTTTCTCCAAGTCTACAAATGCTAGAAACGTAGGTTTGCCTTTTTTTAATCTAGCTTCTAAAATAAGTCGTAGGATCAGTATTGCCTCACGTGTTCCCATATTTCTACGGAATCCAAACTGATCTTCCCCGAGGTCGGCTTCTACCAGTTTTTCCATTCGTCTGTAAAGAATTCGCGTTAGTATTTTGCAGCCGTGACTTATTAAACTGATAGTTCGGTAATTTTCACATCTGTCAATGCCTGCTTTTTTGGAATTGGAATTATTATATTCTTCTTGAAGTCTGAGGGTATTTCGCCTGTCTCATACATTTTGCTCACCAGATGGTAGAGTTTTGTCAGGACTGGCTCTCCTAAGGCTGTCAGTAGTTCTAATGGAATGTTGTCTACTCCTGGGGCCTTGTTTCAACTCAGGTCTTTCAGTGCTCTTTCAAACTCTTCACGCAGTATGATATCTCCCATTTCATCTTCATCTACATCCTCTTCCATTTCTATAACATTGCCCTCAAGTACATCGCCCTTGTATAGACCCTCTATATACTCCTTCCACTTTCTGCTTTCCCTTCATTGCTTAGAACTGGGTTTCCATCTCAGCTCTTGATATTCATACAAATGGTTCTCCTTTCTCCAAAGGTCTCTTTAATTTTCCTGTAGGCAGTATCTATCTTACCCCTCGTGAGAAAAGCCTCTACATCGTTACATTTGTCCTCTAGCCATGCCTGTTTAGCCATTTTGCACTTCCTGTCGATCTCATTTTTGAGATGTTTGTATTCCTTTTTTCCTGCTTCACTTACTGCATTTTTGTACTTTCTCCTTTCGTCAATTAAATTCAATATTTCTTCTGTCACCCAAGGATTTTTACTAGTCCTCGTCTTTTTACCTACTTGATCGTCTGCTGCCTTCACTGCTTCATCCCTCAGAGCTACCCATTCTTCTTCTACTGTATTTCTTTCCCCCATTCTTGTCAATTGTTCCCTTATGCTCTCCCTGAAACTCTGTACAACCTCTGGTTCTTTCAGTTTATCCAGGTCCCATCTCCTTAAATACCCACCTTTTTGCAGTTTCTTCAGTTTTAATCTGCAGTTCATAACCAATAGATTGTGGCCAGAGTCCACATCTGCCCCTGGAAATGTCTTACAATTTAAAACCTGGTTCCTAAATCTCTGTCTTACCATTATATAATCTATCTGAAACCTTTTAGTATCTCCAGGGTTCTTCCATGTATACAACCTTCTTTCATGATTCTTGAACCAAGTGTTAGCTATGATTAAGTTGTGCTCTGTGCAAAATTCAACCAGGTGGCTTCCTCTTTCATTTCTTAGCCCCAATCCATATTCACCTACTACGTTTCCTTCTCTTCCTTTTCCTACTGTCGAATTCCAGTCACCCATGACTATTAAATTTTCATCTCCCTTCACTATCTGAATAATTTCTTTTATGTCACCATACATTTCTTCAATTTCTTCGTCATCTGCAGAGCTAGTAGGCATATAGACTTGTACTACTGTCGTAGGCGTGGTCTTCGTGTCTATCTTGGCCACAACAATGCGTTCACTGTGCTGTTTGTAGTAGCTTACCCGCATTCCAATTGCTTTATTCTGTTATGTTTTTATATTGTTAAAGAAATACTTAGTGTCAAACCTGACTGTTATGTCCAAGCTCTGTACTTATTGCTCCTACAGAAGATGGGGGAATATGAACAATATGCTTCACATGTGCTGCTATGTCTCTCAGTGGGTTACATGCTTTTCTGGCCAGATACTTCACAAGTTTGTAGGCAGGTAGGTGAGTTGATCACATTGTCTATAAAACTGAAGGTGGGCAGCATTCTTTATTGACTAGAGGTACTCCATATATCCTATATTGGTAATCAGTTATTTCAGCTGTATCATTGTTTAAAGTGTTCAATCATGACTTGGTTCTTGTGAACTATTAGCACTGTCTGATGATTTCTTAGCTCTTATGTAGATGGATTCATTCAGAAAATTGGTATTTTTTATCATTTTGTGTATCTTCCATTGTTCCTGAGTTGCAAAATTGAGTTTTACTATCTTCTTCATGTACACATTCCATCTCTGTAACTGAAGAGAATGAAAATTGAATCCATTTTATATCATCACACAGAGAGATTGAGATACTAATGGCCATTTTCATTTTATGTTGTGTGATACCCATGTTGTTTCCTTTTTCCACTATGAGAATCAGTGTTAGGCGATCACAGCATAAAGACAACAAATGATAACAGTGTAGGAACCCAAGTTATTCAGAGATGGTACCTGAGTGCAGGAAAGGCCAGTCGTCATCAACAAGATGACAATAAAGTCAAACAGCATCTTCCATTGAAAAATGCTGGAAGCTGCAAAGCTTCACATAAAGTTAATATAATTGACATTAAAATACAGTACAGGATGGTAAAATACATCACTGTTTGTATTATGGTTTGTTTGTGGGTTTTGTAACGTCATTTTGAGTCTTTATTACTTACATGGATATTCAAAAATGTAAGAAAACAATACTGAAAAACTTTGAGGAACTGTAGAGGGGTGCCTTTAGGAAGAAATTGTGGGTAGGAACTCAATTTCATAAACATTGTCCAGTGATGCTATGGACTGCCTGGGTTGTAGGGTCACTAGGCCACCCGTTTTGCAACAGACATGAGTTTGTACATTGGCATCTCTGCCACCACTACACTTAGCAGTCTCTACAGTTTTATTCTTGTATCTGACGCCTTGCTGTCAGCCCGTTTGTGATATATCAGCTTGTGGTTTCCAGCATACAAATGGAACTTTGTTAACAGCAGCTATACATTTTGTTAATAAATGGTAATTTTGAAACAGCAAATTTAACTGTAGCGCAATATATTGCATCTGATATCTGGCCTTCAGCCAACATGAGGACCTATAACTCCCATCAGGACCTCATCTTGTTGTTCTTTGTTAATCCTTACTTGGCTGATCTTTCTTTGCATCTAATTCTGTGATTTCTGGTCTAAAAAATAACTCCTTGCACTGCATTATTATTGCTAACTGAACATCTACAATGCGATCCTGATGATCCAAGATGCATCCAGATCTTGACTCTTTCCTTGTGTGTTTCAAGTTAGCTCCTTTAATGTATTCATATAATGAATACTGTTCAGTTTTAGTTCAATGCAGGCATACTTATCATTTTACCTGTTGATGATACTTTTGATTCTAGCCATAGGTGCTTCTGAAACTGTGCTCTGTTGTTGAAGACCAAATTGCTGCTGAATTCCAGGATGCTTTCCTCAGTAAAGGTGCTGGGCCCATTTGTTAAAGGCTCTTGGTTTCCTGCCATCCATTTGGTCCTGAATTCAGAGTACATCTGGAATGAAATTATAACTCTGTCTCCTCTTAAGGAGATTGACATCATTTAGTTGCTTCTGCTTACTCTTCCTCAACTGTCCCTGTGTATAATAGTAAACTTTCTGTCCATGCATATCACTGATGTAATCACATAAATTTCAGCAGCTAGTGTAAATTAAATTAAAATCATTGCAGGTGTAGCTCTACATCAAAATGTAAAAAAAATATTTATTTGACTTGCTTCTTATTCTTCCTCTTGAATCACAGGGCAGCAGTAAATACCTTTCACTTGATTCTGTAGCAGCCAAACATTGTGCTTTGCTCCAAGTTTTTCCAGCTTTCAGAGGTTCATCCTCCACCATTATTTTGCAGGTGATTATAGGTCAGGCAGCTACATCTACGTGTTACTTGTGGGTTTCAATCCAGAGGTGTCCTTGCATTAGCTCTGTTTTGTTTCTGTATTGTGTGATCGATCCACATGCATTTCCTTTCCTTTATTTGCTCATGGATTGATCACTGGTGAATTATCCTACAGTTTGTCATCTGATATTAAATTTGGCCAACTCACATTTATAATTTGCCCAAGCCACCAGTTAATGAAGGACTTTCAGCATTTTTAGAATTGTGTTTGCTACCTGCCATATTTTACAACTGTGCAAGATTGACTGACTTTATGTTGCTTTTGAATAGTTTCAGCTTGCTCTGCTTCTCCATATTACAGGCAGCACTTCCTAGTTTTACAAAGGAGTCTACTTATTCCAATTCCTCTTCATACTCTGTTAGCTTTGCCTGTTTTTCAGGTCTGATCCTCACTTCCTTGAGTCTGGTGAACCTTTACTTTTAGTCATGCAATTTCTACTTCCTCTTGCAGTCTTGCTACCTTTTCTTCCATGTCACAATGTCTTTGCAAGAACAAACAGATATCATCGGCAGAATCCAGGTCTTCAAGCACCTCTTGCACTCTGCATTGAATACCTCTTCTTCCACCATCAGTAACTTCTGTCATTGCACTGTCCACTATCAACAAAAACAAAGTATTTGTCAGAATACGTCAATGCCTCACTCCAGCATTTGTTTGGATAGGTTCAGTAAGTTTCCTGTTGTGTAGTGCTCTATATTCATATCCCTCATGCATTGCTTTAATAATATTGATAAGCTTTGAATAAAAGTCTCTCGGTGTACATGCCGCGTCAATTCAGGATAAAACTCCAAGCTTTCGACCACTACCTCTATGGTCGTCGTCAGGGCTAAAACTGGCTGTCGTGTACTGGCGAGGTACCCACTTTTATATGCAAAGGACGATTTCTGATTGACTGGAATACGTCATAGCAACAGCGATATGGTGCGTAGTGAAGTGGTGCCCTCTACTTCCATAGATGTAGTTTTTATCCTGTGTTGCTTGCAGCGCCATTCCTTGAATTGGGAGGTAAAGTGCGGGAAGAATTCCTCTGCGATTTTTCTTTATCCAGTGCACTCTTCCAGGTGTTGCTAAGTGCATAACCGTTGTTCCCGTTAAAGTTATTATCGCTAAGTCTAATTTCGACTGCTTCCTGGACACAGAGTCCCAGTAATTCAATGCATGGGCTATTACTCTCATTTCTTCAAATAAAATCTTATGCTTATTAAGCAGGCTATGCTCAGCCACCGCTGATTTTTCCAAAGACCTGTATTTCAGGTGGCGCTGGTGCTCGATGCAATGGTCGTCAATGGTTCTTACCGACTGGCTCACGTAATTCTTGCCACATTCGCAAGGAATACTATGAATTCCTGGCACCCTTAAGCCGATACTAATGATGGATGGAACAGCCATGGGTTCGCCACTATCACCAGCAATAGCGAATTTTTTCATGGAGGATTTTGAAGAAAGAGTGTTGACCAGTGCTCACCTCCGCACATCATGCTTCAACAGATACGTCGACGACACCTTTTTAATCTGGCCACATGGCAATGACACTCTGCAACAGTTTGTCGAACATTTGAATGGTGTACATCCTAACATAAAATTTGCAATGGAGGTAGAGAAGGAAGGGAAGTTACATTTTTTAGATGTGTTGGTGGAGCAAATACTGGATGGACGACTGGGCCATTCTGTGTACAGGAAGCCAACGCACACAGACTTATATCTGCATAGCCACAGCTTCCATCATCCATCTCAGAAGAGAGCTATGCTGAATACTTTAGTACACAGAGCCAGGACTATTACCGACAAGGACTACCTCGGTCCCGAGATTAACCATTTGACGACTGTTTTCAAGAGGAATGATTATTCTGCCGGTGAAATTAAATCAGTATTGTCCAAGAAAGTAAGACACAATGCCGTCTATAAACAAGAAGAGGACCAACACATAGCACAGCTTCCATTTTGCAGTGCTACAACAAGCAGGATAGGCAGAGTCCTAAAGAGGCAAGGAATAAAACCAGTTTTCGAACCACCTAGGAAAATTAAGGAAATGTTGAGACCAGTCAAAGATAGTCTTGGCTTAAGGGTGCCAGGAATTTATAGTATTCCTTGTAAATGCGGCAAGAATTACGTGGGCCAGTCGGTAAGAACCATTGTCGACCGTTGCGTCGAGCACCAGCGCCACCTGAAATACAGGCATTTGGAAAAATCAGCGGTGGCTGAGCATAGCCTGCTTAATAAGCATAAGATTTTATTTGAAGAAATGAGAGTAATAGCCCACGTATCAAATTACTGGGACTCTGTGTCCGGGAAGCAGTCGAAATTAGACTTAGCGATAATAACTTTAACAGAGACAATGGTTATGCACTTAGCAACACCTGGAAGAGTGCACTGGATAAAGAAAAATCGCAGAGGAAAACTTCCTGCACTTTACCTCCCGATTCAAGGGATGGCGCTGCAAGCAATGCGGGATAGAAACTACATCTATGGAAGTAGAGGGCACCACTTCACTACACGCCATATCGCTGTTGCTATGACATATTCCAGCCAATCAGAAGCCGTCCTTTGCATATAAAAGTGGGAACCTCACCAGTTCACAATAGTCAGTTTTAGCCCTGATGGCGACCATGGAGGTTGTGGTCGAAAGCTTGGAGTTTTATCCTGAATTGACGCGGCATGTACACCGAGAGACTTTTATTCAAGAAATATGTCGCGAAAGATTTCATAGCCATATTGATAACCTTTGATGGTATTCCATATTGTTCCATGATGTGATATATATCTCTACTATTAAGAGAGTCAAATGCCTTCTCAAAATCAATAAATGTATGGTAGAGTGTGTTCTGGCAATCTGCATGAGATCAACACTACTTCAGTGCTCTCTGAATCCAGCTTGCTCTTTTCTCAACTTTGCCTCCACAGAGTCCTTAATATGATTTAGCATTAATCTACAGAGTACTTTACTTGTTACAGATATTGGCAGTTATTAAAATTGCTAGAATCGCCTTTCATGTCAATTTGATAATTAGGTCCTCTTTCCATTCCTTTGGTAGTTTCTCTTCTGTCCGTATCTTCTCAAACAATGAATGCAGTAAGTTCACAGTGGTGTCAATGTCTGCTTTAAGCACCTCAGGTGCAATATTATCAATTCCTGGGGCCTTCTCATTCTTTATGTTTGAAGACCATTTTGATTTCAACCTCAGTTGGTACGATTATATTGATTCTCTAATTGGCATCTGGCACACCCCATCCAACCCCCACCCCCTCCTTCAGTTTGCTCTCTGTTCAAAACTTCAGAAAACTTCTAATTTGGTCTTCGTCTGTCATCAAGAATCGACCCTCCTTACTTTTCATAGTTCTGTTCTTTTTGAAACTTTTTATTTTAATTTTTTATACAATGTCCTAATCAAGCTGTGTATCTCTTCATGTGGTGGCAGAACACACACATAAAATACTGTTGTAACTGGCAAGCTTTCAGAGCCAGTGGCTTCTTCTTCAGGCAGAAGGGTTGAAGAGGAAGGAAGAAGGGTCTAGGAAAAGGGGTAGATTTCCAAAGTCACCCAGAACTGCAGGTCCAGGCAGACCTACTGTACGGAATGAGAAGGAAAGACTGGTTGTTGGGGACTGCATCTCGTCTGGTGCAGTCCCCTTTTCCTTCAACCTTCCTCCTTCCCCTTCAACCCTTCTGCCTGAAGGAGAAGCCACTGGCTCCGAAAGCTTGCCCATTACAATAGTCTTACATGCGTGTGTTCTGCTGCTCCTTGGTGAGTAGATTTTTTATCTATCTGGTTAAATAATTTTGTCAATAATTAATTGTTTTTGTTGTTATGTATAGTTCTTCAGCCCATTGTGAAACCTCATTGCAGTTTTCTCTGTTCTCAGAGCTTTGTTCAAGCTGCCACTCTCTCTTAACATTCTTCACACTTCTCTTTAATAGATAGTCAGTAGCTGCATACTCAGCTAGTATTCAAGTTTTCTGTTGCCTTATTTTACTCATATTTACTTTTTCCTTGATCTCCTTTCCACAGCTGATCAAATTCCATGTACCACTCACATTCCAATAGATGTCTTAACCTGAGTCCATATGTCACCAATATTATTTTCATTATCTTCCTGTGTTTCTTGGAGTGCTTTATAGTGGTTCCTTAGCTCAGTATGGAATTCTTCTCGGTTTGCTGTTGTTATAAGTTTTGACACCTGACTGGCAAAGAAGTTTTGGAAACATATCCCCATTTTCATTCATTTCTTAGTTCCATGGACTTCCCTTACAAGCTACAGGCCTTCATTTTTGTTTCCAGTTTTTGCATTTAGGTCTCCTATGATAATCAAGATGTCTCAGTTGCTGGTTCTTTTAATGGGTCATGTAAAGTGTGGTAAAACTCATTTTTCAGTTCAAAATCTGAGGTTTCTGTAGGACTGTAGCATTGGATAACTATGACATATTGAATGTTTGTCTTAAAGTGTGCTGTCAAGGGACAGAGCACTGTCCATGCAGGTGAGGTGGTTTGTGTGCTTTAAATACAGAGGGCCATGCTGGCCTCCCATGCTGGATTGGCTAAAGGGGAGGAGCCAGATGATGGGTGTTCCACAATGGTCCACTGGTCCATTTCTCCTCTCCTAAGCCTCCCTACCATGTTCTTTTCTTGTTGTCTCAAATCATAAACAAAGTGCAGAGGGACACTTAGTTACACAGAAGCCAGACATCCTCAAGGAGTAAACCCTTAAAAGAAAATTAAGCAACTCTGGCAGCTTTGAGGTAGCAGCCCCATCACCAGACAAGGGAGCTGAGTCCCAATGACTGGGACTCCCACAAATTCATGAAAAGGCAGCCAGATGGAATCAAAGCTGACGATCTTTGGCAAAATAGTTTTCTGGACTGTCGTAATTTTGAGAGAAGCCAGCAGACTTTAACAGGGTACAAAAGGGGATGTTGAGGACCATTTGGACACTCTTGCATGTGGTAAGGTGAGATGTCTACATTTTGGAGAAAACCAAACACAAGATGGCTATACCTTTTTACACGCCAGATTCACTGGAGAAGATGCAGAGCACAAAAATGAGGTTGGAGTTGGTAACCAGAGGACCAAAAAGGAGCCTTCTGGAATGGAAATTGAATTCAGAAAAAAATACTGATAACACACTTCAAGACTCTATGAAATGCCTTACATACTAAAATAAACAACGTTTTGTCCTGTGTGAACAGAATGAAGAAACATAGGGGGTGGTATTCATAGACTCTGGAATTGCTGCTACATTTAGCCCATAGCAATTTGTCAATTAGCGTCTGGAGGTTAAGTTTTCTTGCTGGTAGTCATAGAAATACAATGACCGCTCTGCCTCTACTGTTCTTGTTGATGACAGATGATCAGGCCAGTGTCCAGTAAGGACACCACCTATTGACAACCTGTAGCCCACCATATTAGGTTCGCTCATGGGAGGTCTTGTTTGTACATTTTCTCACCCGATAGACATTCTGTTTCCTCATCACCCATCCAAGACAACATACCTACTCATTCCAGTTAAGCAGCAATGTTAGGAGAATATAGTATCTGCATCTGGGTGCATTTTTTATCTCCAAAACAGAACATTGCCTGAAAGTTAAGCATTTTACATCTTTGTAACAGGCCTACCCATTACTCAGCACCTTTTGTATTTACAACATATGCACTGTCCTTATTCACATAATATAGTTTATTATTTTTAATATATTAGTCAGAATTTGCATTTTGTAATCATCATTCCTTATTGTGTTCACTACTGTCATGTTTCTAACTGTGCCACATGGTCACCCACATTGTCGTTCTAAATCCTGGTTGACCAAAATCCTTGTGTGATAGACCATGAGAGGAGTCTGTATTGCAGCCTTACTGGTTACATGTGTAACCATCCAAGCAATAGACAGAACTGTCAGTGTATTTCAACAACTGCGTGCAGGAAAACATAGCCTCCAAAAGCTAGTTGTCAGTTTGCAGTAAGTTATCGATCATTAACAAGCTTGAAAGTCCATTAACGGCCCGCCATATGCATTGTCTCCTTTTCATGATAGACCCCTTTTCATGATAGACAATTGGTACGTTTAGGCCATTAAAAATGTAAAGTAATAATGTTGGTGGTATTATGACACTGCTAACTACCCAATAAACAGAAATACTTAATTCCAGGACAGGACAATCAGTATATGATCTGATTGTCGCTGATGCAATACAGCTGAAACATTGGTTACTTTAATATTTTAACTGTCGTGTTGTACAGAGTGGCTTCAAGAACCATGTGAATAATGTCTCTCAGCATTTTTCACTGTGACTGTCTGCAACTCCACGCCTCCTCTATGTGTGAGTAGCAGTCCAGCCTTTCCTATTGTTGTTATTCCATCCCAGATTTTTCACATACAATTACAGTTTTATTTCATGTTGTCTGGTATTTTCAAACATTTTTGAGAAACTAGCCTTACATGTGGCACTTCCTGACAGATTTAATTCGGCAGTAGTTAGTTAGTTACAAACCTCATAGATAATTTGAATTATTCTTTTATTAAAATGGTGTGGAACAAGTCAGTGTACATGATACATATACATGATTAATGTTAACCTTAGTGAACATGCTGTGTTTTACTTTACTCATGTAACTACACGTAAGAACTAGAATTTTTTTTAAAAATTTACAGTCTACCAGTTTTTAAATAGAAATTCTTGTATGGAATAGGAGTAGTAGTCAAGGAAAAATAGTTCTGGGTTGGATTTAAAACTTGCTTTGCTACTTGTCAGACATTTTATGTTATTGGACAAATCATATCAAATTTTTTTGCTGCATATTGAACTTCTTCCTGGGCAATGGCAGCTTTAATAATTGGTAATAAAGGTCATTTTTTCCTTTAGTGTTATAAGTGTGGGCAGCTGTGTTCTTCTCAAATTTCATTAGCAAATATGTTATCATGATGTTCCAGGTAAAACACCTTACTACTTGAACAGGTACAAGCATAGTGACAGCAGGCAACATCACATATTATTCTTACTGCTTGCTTTATTTCTTTCTCTCTTTCTATGTGAAGAGTTACGCAGAAAATTATTCCTTAAGACATTATTCAGTGAAAATGTGCAAAATATGTCAGGAGACTGGTTCATTTGTTTCCGAGACTAGCTGAACTTAATTGTTTGAGAAGCTCAGTAATATGCTTCTTCCACTCTAGGTTTTCATCAGTATGTAAAACCAAAGATTTGGAACATTCTACCTTATTTATTACCTTCCTTTCATGGGCTACATCAGTTGCTGGTGTGACACTATTTGTTTCACAGAATTGAATATAGTGTTGTTTTCTTGAAATTTATTGTCCATTTTGAAAGAATTGCTTGATAATTAATAGAAAACATCAGTAACAATCTCTTCTGTGAGACACGTCTATGAAAAAGGAAATATTCAAGTCACATTAGTTTGATTTTGCATCTTCCAATATTTTGATACTTTTTTGAGAAACTAGCTTACAATAGGATACATCCTCATTCATTGTGAAGGCATCATTAAATGATCTCAAAAATGAAGTTGTGGCAGAGTTAAACAACAAAAGCTATCATTTTGATGAAGAGTATGCTTTTACCGATGTGTTTGATTGTGTGCACTATAAAAGTCTACTTCAGACTTTAAAATTTTGAGATATTAATGACATCCTTCTCACCTAGATGGAGCTATATCTACATACAGGAAGCAGTCACATTGAAAATTGCACTATGTGGATAAAAATAAAATCAGAATAGGGCACTCTAAAGTGTGCAGACCTGCAAGGTTGGTGTTGGGTGCACTGCTGTTCCTAACCTAGATAAATGATTTTCTGATGAATTTATAAGGCCATTCAAAACCTCTATTATTTACCATTGATATCAGAATAGTAATGAAGAGCTGAAATTCAGCTATCAGAGGAGCAACACAGATGAAAAACTGTATAATCGTACAAAGGATTTACAGTGTACAGTTTTGTCTTCATCTTACAAAGACTCATGAAGTTTTGAGTAAATAAAAATGACTTGTTGGTATCAGAAATTGACAGTTATGATCATACAATTAAGAACATAGTAGTATAACATTATTTGAGTTCTTTTTTGATATCTGCTAATTTGCACTGTGGGTAACACATGCTACTAATGAACATGTGTATGCAGGTAGCAAAAGAACAATCTAACTTTATGAACACAATGCCCAAGCAAGTTCAACAGAAGGCAGCTTCTGAATCTATACAACTTTAAGGTTGTCATGATCTGATGATAATTTGACACTATTCATAATAAATGTACAGCCCACATGCAGGCTAGCTTCTGTACCTCAAAGTACACTGTCAGTCCTAGTATGGTAGCTCTGACATACCCAGGAAACTTTTGTATGTGGACACTGTCCACAGTGGATCCACTTGCTATGGTATGGCAGTTTGAATGCAGTATTGAGGCCAAAGGTCCCAATTGGCAGGTACTGTACACTTGATGACTGGAGCTCTGACTGTGCAGACACTTGCGTGGCTGGTGTTAAGCCTAGAGAACCATAGAAGGTGTGCTCTGATATCAACTGATTAGTGAGCAGCTTGACAGTGTCCCATAAGGAGCTGGCCTATGGAAGAATAATATTAAATCATGATAATGGCACATGATCCGCAGAGGTTAGCTAGTGATAATGATACCAGCATTGTATGTGGTAAACGTAGCATCATGAGGTACCACGGTAGGTGCTGGGAGCATGATATGGGGTTGGGTTGCTGGCAGCTTGGAAAGACGGAAACCTGTGATACACTGTTGTGTGGTTGGCAGCTGGGTCATAAGCTCCAACTCAGGTTACAGCATTCGTCTTTCCTACAGAGGAGATGGCAGAGCCTTCGTAATGGGGTCGGCAGCTATGACATAGGTGACAAAAAGATGACAAAAGGATGTGGCATCCCTTCTTCCGTAAGGGAGAGATGGTGTGGCACCATCGCGCAGAAGAAGCACCTCCCAAAGGAAGTGGGGTGGTGGATCCAGGAACGGGTGCCAGTGGTGGCAGAGACATGAATTCAGAATCTGGGCTGGACACTGGCTGCATATCGGCGTTTGCAAAGAGAGGGAAGGCCACACAGTGTAGATCAGGTAGGAGCAAACCTGGAAAAAAAGAACCCAACAAGGTCATTGTCAAGAAAGGGCGACTGTGCTGCCAAAGGTGGCATGGCCAGACTTGTGGCAATACTTTCTAGATGAGAGGACAGTAGCTCTGGGGAAGTCCAACTGATGTCCTGTGGAGGGTGCCCCGAATATGAGAAGCACTCATGTTATGGGGAGTAGGAGGCATACAATTATGTGACTATCATTTATAAACATTGAAGGGTTGCAGGATTTAGTCAGCAAGTTTGTAATTTGAGTGCTGCATGCTTCATATTACAGTAATCTGTGATGAATGGACATGTGGGTTGCCTCATAACTGAAGTTTCATTATTTACAGGTTCTTCCAGTCTGGTCTTATGATAAAAGTTAATTTATGTAATATATCTTTATAAAGTATTTTGGAATAACTTGATCTATCTGCATTCTATGTGGGTATGCAGTCTCTAAAGAGTTTTTATCTAAATATTTCATTAATACAGATATTTAACTATATTACTTGTAATAAATGATCATTTGTCACTTTGTCTGGCAAGTTATGACTCTCAAGAGATGAGGCTCTTCAATGACAGCACAGCATCAGAAGCATAATTGCTAGATTTATGCAGGTCTCTTTGAGAGTTACTCTTCTCCATACACTCTGTGAACACTGTGTAGATCCTGGCATAAATATGACTGTGAACTTTATAAGTACACAGAAGAACCACAATCATGATATACTTCATTTGTGGCATTTTCTATTACTGTTGTGCAGAAATCTAGAGACTTAGTCTTCAAGGCTGCAAGTGGATCTTTAAAGTCAGTAAAATGTTCAGAGTTGCAAGTTTAAACATTTGGATATACATAAGAAATGTTATATTAACATAATTATTGTGGGGGTAATTTAATGTTGTAGAAAGTATGAAATTTTAGTTTACTTTGCTCAAAAAAGTTTCACAACTTTCTGTGTGCATGATTTTTTTATTTGCATGTTTTTTTAAGTGCATGTGTTTAAGAGCATGGATTTTTATGTGCATGATTCTGTTGTGTGCATGTAATTGTGCTTGCTCGTACACATGATACAGAAGTGTAATGTTGTCAGCAGTTACAGTAAATTATTCTTTTAACCCATATTTGATTAACAAGTATTTTATTTTGCTTTTCTATGAATAGGTGTGGACTGGAAATCTCTGACCATTCCTGCTTGCCTTCCCATCACAACGGATTATTTTCCTGATAAACGAAGCCTGCAAAATGATTATGTTGTGTCTGACTACACGCTTTTGCCTGATGATGTTAATGCTGATTTTGCTCAACAGAGGGCAATATATAGGAAACCATTAACTACACCAGAAGTGTTTCGGGAGCTTGTCTCACAGAGGCTCGCACAGGTTAGATAATTATTCAGTTTGTAACTGTTTGATTCTTAATGTTTCTTTATGCCTTGTGTACAAAATTACTAATTTTACAGTATAACTGAAAGTGATGCAGGAAGTTGACTGCATGATGGGCAGTAGTGGTCTTACCATGGAAGCACAACTGCTAGTTGACAATCTACAACTTTTTGCCAAGAACTCGATTTGCATTTCTAGTATTGATTGCTCACATTTACTTGATCCCTGAGAGCATAAGATGCTGGGAGCAGAAGCTTGTGGTCGGCTCATAGTGCATTGTTTCCTGAGACAAGCTCTGCCTCCACCTCCCAGAACAGTCAGCTTACACATTATAAAATAAACAAATGTGCAGTAGGTTAATACGTTGTAGAAATGTCACAAATGATGATGGCGAGTCACTATAAGGATCAGGTACTACCTTCTTGATCATATTTGTAAATAATAGTAACAATCACTACACACACTACATGGATAAACACTATGTTCACAATGGCTATTTTTAGGGTGGACAATACTGTTATGTTGCTAATGTTGACAGTGAGCATAAACATTCGAGAGTGGCATGAATTCAGCTGACTTCCACTGACCACAGAGAGACCAAAATAAAGTGTGCAACCAGTTCATGCTGCTGTGGCATTTTATATCTCGTTGGGACTCGTGACAGTTACTGTAGGAAAATTTCACAACTTTGCTATGAATCAATAATTATGAGCAGTGAAAGTGGTGCAAATAAATATAGAACTACAATCTTAACTGCTTCTGCTTTCAGACGTGTGTTTCATTTAGTTACACAATGTTTGAAAGTGTTGTCATTATCCAACAGTGAATTTATTGCATCCTTTTACAATAACAGAAACTCCAGGATGGAAACGACGATCAAGAATGAAAAAACAGAACCATACATCTGTAAGTTGCTGGTGACTGACACACAACGTACATCATCACAGAGATTGTACCAGCTTTTGAGCATCTCCCATTTTTTAGTGTGTATGTAAGTTACACACACTTACATATGTTAAACTAGGAAAACATTGGTAGCTTGAAAACTAGTGGTGTGTCTGTGATGCTACTTATTTCTGTGTGCCAAGTGTCAGTCACATACAGGTGAGTGTCTGCATTGGCCCATTTTTATCAAGAAATTATTACAGCTGGCTATTGGATTTTTAACCCTACACAAATCCTTTCATCTTTCAAAATTCACATACGAGTAACGTGAAAAATAATGACAAGAAGTGCAGAGGAGAGGAGGATACTGCATACTTACCAGTTTTTAAACCATGTGCGCCTTTTGAGTTAGACATATGGTAAGCTCCTTGGGGAGACTGTTTGCTCATGACTGACCATTTCATTTAATGAGCCTGTGGTTCCTGAACTCAGAAGCTGGTTAACACTCAGCAAGCTCTGTGCATGCTTTACTATGCACCAGGGGGATTGACTGTAGAAGGGTATGTTGTTCTTTTTTTATATGATCACTGTTAACCATTAGTGAAACATTGCCAGCTGAAGAGCTCTTTCAGACTTTACCACATACTATAATCTTCAGCTTTATGCACCAAACTATATTTTTCCTATAACCTGATATCATCTACATAATTTCCAGTAGGTTGTTGTCCAGACTATTCATTATTTTGAATAACCCAGCTAAGATGTTTAATTCATGTTTGTTTGTTAGTTTGTCTGTGTAGTCTTCCCATTCCCCTTGCCCATTGGGAATCATCTAAATTTTTAAATAGTTCACATATTCAGGTTCCTTTCATTACTAGCACTGGCAGTGCGCATTACACAGACACATTCTGTTTGGCCAGAGATAACTTAGTGCTGCAGACATATTTCTTTCTCAAAAGTTTTGGTTATGATGTTCAGGCAGCTGTTGTTCACAAGATTGTGGAACTATAAACTGAATAGTTTCCTTGTATATCTTCATAAATGCTCTTAAATCTAAACAAATTTTCATTTTTCTCCTTTTATAAGACTGTGGCTATCAGTTGTCTTCTCCACAATGCATAGTTCATCTTTTTTCTTTACCTCACAAGCTTTCAAAGAGTATCTTCCTCTCCACTCTTATTTAAATATTTTTATATCATTTTCATCAAAAATAAATACTTTCATACACTTGATATATATTTTTACATGAAAAACAAACCAACAGGACCATTCAGGTGATATTAAAATTTATTTTGCCACTATCGTAAAAATAGTGTCTCAGTTACAAGGATGTGAATATTCTGAGTGTAACTACATAGCTCAGCTGAACAGAAAAAAATATTCAGTCAATTAGCACAGAAATACAACAGTTGCCTTTGCATTTCCATGCCTTGGAGTGGCATCACTTTCTTTGAGAGAGAATTCTTGAGAGACCACTGTACCCCAGTAGACAGCAGTTGGCAGTGTAATTCATCACCTGCTTGCCCTTTGGCCTCAGCCCCTGTCACTGGCTGCATACATGATGCCTAGTTTTACTGATATCAAGTGCAACTAAGTAGGTCAGGAGTCCACTGCATGCAGGAAGTGGCTACTACACAGATAATGGAGGCTGTGTGGAGGGGACTGGGCGGCTTTTTATGTTAGAAGGCCTAGAGAAAGCGCAGAATGGGCTTCAGTGTGAAAGGATGCAGGGGGAACACAAGAAGAGGGTAGACACAGGAACAGCCAGTATTTCAACTTTAAAATGTTGTAGCCCTTGTTGGAAAACAACCAGAATTCCAGGTGCTAATAGAAAGCACTGAATCTTAAATCATTATAGGTATGAAAAGCGATCTAAAGCTGGAAATAAGTTCAGCCACAATTTTTACAAAGGACATAAACACGTTCAGAAAGGATAAATTAAATACCATTGGTGATGGAGTGTTTATTGCTGTTAGAAGTAATTTACCTTATAGTAGAAGTGAAGTAAATAGTTCTTGTGAGGTGGTATGGGTAGAGGTTATACTTGACAACCAGAATAAATTAATAATTGGTTCCTTTTACCAACCTGCCAATTCAGATGATACATGCGCTGAACAGTTCAAGGAAAATGGGATTGTCATTTCAAATAGCTACCCCACTTGTACAATTATAGTGGGTGGTTACTTCAATGTACCCTCGATATTTTGGCAAAAATAGATGTTTAAAGCTGGCATAGACTTAAAATGAAATCCAAAATAGTACTGAATGCCTTCTCAGAAAATTATTTTGAACACCTAGTTCAAAAGCCCACTCTGAGTGTAAATGGTTGCAGAAACATGCTTAACCTCTTAACAACAAGTAATCCTGACCAAATACGGAGCATCATGATAGATATAGGGATTAGTAACCACAAGGATGTTGTAGCTAGACTGAATACCATAACATCCAAACGTACCAAAAATAAATGTGAAATACGTCTGTTTAAAAAAGCAGATAAAAAATTGCTTGACATCTTCCTAAGAGACAGCCTTCACTCCTCATCTGACTGTAAGCTTAGACCAGATGAGGTTTTAATTCAAAGATATACAGTCAACAGCAATTGAGAGATGTATACCAAACAAACTAACAACCGATGTACTGACCCGCCATGGTACACAAAATAGGCCAGAACACTATTTCAGTAGCAATGGAAAAGTATATCAGATTTAAAAGAATGCAGAATCCCTGAGATTGGCAATGTGAGGTGCTTTTAATAGTTTCCACAATGTCTCAAAATCTGGCAGATAACCCCACAGATTCTGGTCATATATAAATTACACCAGTGGCAATATGCAATTAATACCTTCATTGTGCAGTAACAATGATGATGTTATTGATGACAGGGCCACTAAAGCAGAGTTACTAAAGATGGTTTTCCGAAATTCCTTCACAAAAGATGATGATGTAAATATTCCAGAATTCAAATCAAGAACACTGCCAATCAGGCTCCTTTCAGAATATGCTGATGCAATAGTTCCATACTTAGCAGTTGTATACATCCACTTACTCATAGAAATATCCATACCCAAAGCCTGGAGAGTTGCAAAAATCACACCAATACCCAAGAAAGGAAATACAAGTAATCTACAGAATTACATACACATATCAGTAACATCAATTTGCAGTAGAATTTTGGAACACATACTGTGGTTGAACATTATGAAGCACCTTTAAGAAAATGAGTTATTGACAAATAGCCAAAATATTGTTTTTATGAAACACAACTAGCTCTTTATTCTGACAATGTAATGAATGCTATTGACAGGGGTCATAAAATTGATTCCATATTTTTCGATTTTCAGAAGGCTTTTGACTCTATTCCTAATTAAACTGGATGTTGTGTGACTGGATTCATGATTTCCTGTCGTAAAGGTCACGGTTTGTAATAATTGACAGAAAGTCATCGAGTAAAACAGAAGTAATATCTGGTAATCCCCAAGGAAGTTTTGTAGGCCCTCTGTAGATCTTGATCTACATAAACAATTTAGGAGGCAATCGAGCAGCCTTCTTGTTGTTTGCAAATGATGCTGTGGTTTACTATCATGTAAATTCAATAGATGATCAGAACAAATTGCAAAATGATTTAGACAATATGTCTGTATGGTTCAAAAAGTGGCAATTGACTCTGAATTATGAAAAATGTGAAGGCAGCCACATGAACACTAGAAGAACCTGCTAAATTTCAGTTACATGATAAATCACAAAATCTACATGCTGTAAACTCAAATAAATATGTGGGGATTATAATTATGAATAACTTAAATTGGAATGATCTTATAGATAATGTTGTGGGGAAATAACACCAAATAGTGTGATTTATTGGCAGAACTCTTAGAAAATGTAACAGGTCTGCTAAAGAGACTGGTTACAGTAAGCTTGTCCACCCTCTTCTGGGTCACTGCTGTGCAGTTTGGGATTCACATCAGATAGGAGTGATGGAGGACATTGAAAAACTTCAAAGAATGGTGACTCATTTTGTATTATTGCGAAATAAGGGAAAGAGTGCCATGGGTATGATATCTTCTCATGAAATTTCAATCGATAACTTTCTCCTCAGAGTGTGAAAATTTTTGTTGGCACCCACCATCATCGGGAGAAATGGTCGTCATAATAAAATAAAAGAAATCTGAGCTCCCACGGAAAGATTGAAGTGTATGTTTTTCCCATTCACTGTTAGAGTGTGGAATGATAGAGAAGTAGCTTAAAGGTGGTTTGATGAACCATTGCTAGGCACTTATTTGTGAATTGTGGAATAATCATGTAGATGTAGACACCTCAAATGAAATAAAACAGTAAAAAGTATTAGAACAGATCTTTAATATGTAACATCAATATTACTGTTGTTGATATAAGAGTGGCTGCTCATTACAATACTAAACATGTTTTAGGCAAGATGTTCAGGTACCTATTGTGTATGGTACTGCAAGTATTGCAATGGAAGATGTAGTAAATAAGACAGACAGATACCCAGTTCAGTAATGCACTAAAAATGATGACTGATATTACAGTCACTTTTTACAGTGATTAGCGGCCATCTTTCTTTGTTAGCTCAAGAGTGTTGGAGTATCCAGAGTTGCTGTTAAAATGTCAAGGACTCTGTTGTTTCAGTAGACAATCATTGTTAATGCATACAGGACAGAAATAATGAACGCCATCTCAAAGGGCTGGCCCATGGGGCTTGTGTGTGATCCAGACTGAAGGCTATGTTCTAGAAGTTGCAGTGGAAGTGGCCTTGTGGTGTGTGTAGTGTATTCTTTGCTGTATGTGGTGATTTGTGATGGGCAATAAAAAATAATTGTAATAATACGTTCCATGACCTACAGGATTGATGACAGTCTTAAACTGTTCTTAGCAACTAAAGAAACTGTGAACTTACAATTGAAAAGCAAACTATCCAAGTAATGTAATGATTGAAAGACACACACTGATAACATGTCTGGGTGTTTTTCTCGATGAACGTAACAACTTTACTTGCCATGTAGAGGAGGTGTCTAGAAAGGAAATAATGTTAATGCATACATTTATCAACATTACATATTTCAGTTCTGACTTTGCTTAAAAAATACCATTTCATGTCACCAAACTATTAGCATTGCCTCTCATGTGTACAGTACAAGTGCACAACCTAGTAGATAACAGCTCATAAAATCAGATTCAGCACCCATATGAGTGCAGCATGATATGCTACTGAAATCAACGCCTGCTGCATGGAATTCTTGGGATTGTGGCCAGTATGAAAGAAGAAATACAAAATTGTATTTTGAAACTGTGAGGGAATGGATGGGACACTTCTATCATAGGCAGAAGAGCATAGGAGATTCACCATTACATTAGGAAGAGGTTAAGACTGAGATTCCTCAACCTGTCAGGTAGTCTGGTCCACCGTCTTACCTGTATAAAATCAAGAGAGAGTGAAATAACACATGGCCTGATGGGTGTGCAAACACACTGGAGCGTACGTTGTGGGACTATGAGCTCTAAAAAGAGGCATTATGTCACAGTCATCAGTAAGTTATCAATCCATAAGTACTGCTGAGGAGTGAAACGACTTGATGCACCATGGACAGTATAGCAGCTGCAACATCTGATGAGGCCAAGGAAAAAATTCAACCACACAAGCAATTTGATACTTTCTCAGCCAATCAAAAATCCATGCAGGTGACTAGAACATAGTTGAAATAAGCATCCCCTGAAGGAAATCATTTGCTAAGTAATCCATTGAGTTAGTGTGTTTTCTGAAATGTGACTCAGCGAACATTGTGGTTTTTAATAGAATGGAAAAACAATAGGCATTATTACACTTCTGTTAGTGTATATTTGCCAATAGATTATACATTGTGAGTATGATTTTTGTTATTAATTTATCTTATAACTTGCCCTTAAGTTGCTGAAAACTAAGAAGCCAATCTGATACGCTGAAATACGTTTCTCTGTGAGTGATTTGTACATTATTTATCTTCTGTCTTACGTGAAAATATCTGAAAACCTAGATTCCCCCCCCCCCCCCCCCCCCCCCCCCAAAAGCTTATCTTTTCATGTGAAATACTTTTCAGCAGGAAGTCCTTTTCGTCTGTGTTCCTCATATTACATAGTGCATTACATAGCATAGTAACTTTAAAAATTTAAATGTTATTTTGGCACATTTTAAATAATTATCATGTAGTGCATTTACAAACCTTTGTTTTACACAGGGCTTTCAGTTGATTGTGTTAAACAACCAGGTAACCAGTAAACAAGTTCAGACTCCAGGAAATAATGCTACCCCAGTCTCTGCAGGTATTAGTTCTGTTGTGATGACACGCACTACAGACACAATCAAAACAGAGGAGCATTTTTTGAGCATTGGTCGCATGTTTCATAAAATTTCCCTCTGTGGATCTGCAATTACTGTTACAAGATACAGGCCAAGGTAAGTAGAATACAAAGTAGAAGTTTACTCTCGCATAGAAAACAATTTGAAGTCTTTGATATAATGTACAGGAGACCCACCAAAACGAAACAAAAAATTGTCTTTCAGTTTTTCTTAAAAGGTTGACTGCCACACAAAGGTACAAGGAAAGCACTGGTTTATTAGTATAGCATGCTTCCAAGGTTAACACATACTTGATGCAGCTGTATAAACATATTAGGGCCAATGTTTCCCATTACAGTAGAAAACTGTTGCATCGAGAACAAAATTAATTCAACACATTAAGTGACAAGACTGTTTTGTCTTGCTTATCATTTGGCCTGGTGGATAAGATTTCATCAAAATCAGTTTGTGGCAGGGGATCTGTTTATGTTACAACAAAACAGTAAAAATATTGTAGAACTATTTGATGTTTATATTCATTCAGTTTTCTGTGGTTCTTGGTCCAGTGCAGACATGCCTCTATCTTTAGTTTTGAGTGCGAAAGTGACAGTAGTGAAATTATTTCTGCTCATAGAGTGGTTGTGTTTTGGTTGGAGCATGGTACAGGACCATTGGATAAACAAAGGGTCAAGTGATTGATTGAGTTCAGTGACATTTACACAATTCACTTTTAATACACATATAACAACATATTTCGAAGCAGTATCATACGGGTAGAAAACTGTTAGAAAACAATCATTTTACAAAAAACAATAACCTACTGTTGCAAATCAGCACAGTAGCAAAATTAATTTAGATTTCAATAGCATGTGACTCTTATCCCACTGAGGTAAGAATTGGGTATTAGTTTTGGTAATACCTTAAACAATAAATTCTAGAATGACCACTGTTATTAAATTTAGAAAAAAAAGTGAGAAGTCACTTAACCAAAAACCAACACCAGCTACCTCATACCAAAGTTTTATCTTCAAGTTATTTAATGCTGACATTTCTAAAATGTGCTTTAGTTAAAAGACTTAATATTGGCCACTTGGCAATTTTACCATATTTAACAAAGAAACAATCTAACCATAAGCGTTCGCTCTCTCTCTCTCTCTCTCTCTCTCTCTCTCTCTCTCACTCACTCTCGCTCTCACTCTCT
Source organism: Schistocerca piceifrons (assembly GCF_021461385.2). Taxonomy (NCBI): domain Eukaryota; kingdom Metazoa; phylum Arthropoda; class Insecta; order Orthoptera; family Acrididae; genus Schistocerca; species Schistocerca piceifrons. The sequence goes on from NC_060138.1 coordinate 931,104,442, forward strand.
CCCCAATCATGTAGATAGATATTTAACCTTTTCTTAAAAGCAAATGTGTCATTTATTACTTTTAGCCAGAACAGGACAACATGTAAAGCAATTTATTCTGACCTGCAGTTTTAGGCTAACAGGTATTCAGAGAGTGCTCAACGGGCAATATTTAACAGGGAGGCCACAACGAATGCCTCGGTACATATTATCAAATATCAAAGGCTATAAGAAGCAGTTCCTTTCCTTATTCATCAGTTGGTTTGGATCTCTGGCAGCATGCCTTGACATCCAGTCCTTTGGCATGAACCTCAGAGCTCCTTTCAAAATACAGAATATATCATCATCTCAGATTGCACCCAGGGTTGCCACAGGTTCTGGAAATCAGGGAATATCAGAGAATTTCAAACGCGTCAGGGAAATCAGGGAAATTTGAAAAAAACACTGAAGAATCTTGTTTTCGTGTCAGTAGATGAAGTGGTTTCTTTACTGAGGCGTCACACATCATCGCTGACTGTGTGCAGCTGAGTACATTCGTCGCTTCCCTACTTCCCTCGTTACTACTGCTCCTCCTCTTCCTACCACTCCCCTCAGCTTGCAGTCAGTGCTGCCACTACTTCTTTCCACTAGCCTAGCAGCTGCCTAGCAGAGGCAGGGTGGCTTGGATCTGAGACTGTAGATGCAGTGGCCAGAGACAGTGGTCATGTGTGCATGAGTTGTGTCCGAATGATTATGTGAATGTGTGTTTGCACTTGTTTTCTGACAAAAGCTATGGCTGAAACTTTAATTGTCAGTGTGTGTTTGACTCTTCTATATGGCTCTCTTCAGCTCAGCAATTATCTTTATGGCGAGTTGCTACCTATCCTCATTATTATTGAGTCTCAGAGTATTTGAAAAATTTCTGTGTTGCATGGATTGATCACCATGGTCTCATTTCATCAACATGCTGTCTGTGGCTCCTGAATAGCTGGTGACATGATTGGATTTCCGTGACGGGCCAAAACTGCAGGCTGTTTCTGCGGGTATCTGTAATGGATTGGGCATGCCAATCTGAAGCCATTCAGTTCGTGCTAATGTGCAGCCCCTGCCCATCGGATGTAGTCTCACCGATCTGCCTGCAGGCTGAGTGTGATTGTGTGTGGCATAATTCTGCGAATTCTCATGGTTTATCCATGGACCCAGGACTGTGGTGCTCCTCAGCAGGCCAGAGACCATGGACAGTAGATTACAGAACTTGTGACTGTCTCACCACAAGTACATTGTGCAGTGTGGCATTTTATAGGCATTTTATTTGTTCTAGTACATTTTGGCTACTTCAAAAGTAGTTTGTATGTTAGAAGATATGGACAATAAGAAGAAGAACATTGTGTCAGTTGCTGGCAGTTTTTACGCTATGTACTCATATATTTCCCAAAAGAAAAGTCACACAATACCTGTAAGATAATAGATATAACACAGTGGGCAATAACCAAGAATAATGAGCATAGTAGAACCAACATTTTATTGGCTTGCTTTCTCCATCTAAAAACATTTCATTACAAAAGATGTTGGTGTTACTACTTAAGGTTTTTGCTCCCATCAGGAAACGCCATCTGCTTGCAAGTTTTATTTTTTATTTTATATTTTATTTTTTAAAGATATTTCCTTGTTTGCATTATTGTTTCTTGAGCTGAAGTTGCAAAGACAGGTTGTCAACTTACAGCTTAACTTACCCTTGAGATCTTAAAATTTGTCATGTAAAAATGCTGAAACTTGTGTGGAAATCAGGGAAATATCAGGGAATTCCACTTGGGGAAACTTGTGGCAATACTGGCACCTAAAAAGGACTGTGTTAGACGCAACCAACACACAATATACTGGCACAGCCACTTCCAATAATAAATAATGAACCTCAGAACCAAGTCAGTTGGCATACATCAATGTCAAAACGCAACATCACCTTAGCTAAGAGAGTATATTAATGAAACAAGCATGTTCCACCTCAAACTGAGGCCTCAGAATCAGTGTAGAGGCACAAATTTGTATTACATGAAAGCATGAAACAGACGAGTCATCTACTAGTGCCAGGTTGTAGGTGAATGAAAGAAAGAAATTGTGGTGACTTGGCCAACTGTACACAGTACCTGAATAGCACTACACAATCCAAATGCAATATATTTTCACACACTCTGCTCATGGTCCAACCATCCATCACTATGCAGCATGAGGCAGCTTACTTTCTCTTCGCACAGGCACTACAGAAAAACCAACTGCCAACTCACTACACTAGACAACATCCTGATGGGCAGCAGCAACTTCTACCTCCTAGCACATGTGGCTGCCATCCTCTCTGTGTTTCACTTTCTGAACTCCGCACTCGGCTTGATAAACTACTACTAGCCAGAGTGGTCACAAACACAGTTGGGAGGAAGTATGACCAACATAGGTGGCTAGTGCCAACCTAGACTCATGGTGCTGGACACAGCATATTGCCATCAAAGGAAGAGGAGGGGAATGTTAAAGAAGGACATGATCTCAGAGCTGACCAACCTAAGTTTATACCTTCTACCAGTCTTTCAGGGCTTAGAACTGAAAACTTAAATATAAGATCAAATGTAACAATGGACACCTACTATGAACTATTTGTGCTGGATAAATTGTTTGAGGAAACTGCTGAACAAACAAGCGTACATGCCTCACAGAAATTGTAAGAATTACCATCCTTATATTTATATTGACCCCTTGAGACTGCACATGTGCTAACATTTCTGGAAAAAATTTGTCCAGAAGGAGATTTGAAATGTTACTGAGAATGACACATTTTGCAGACAACAGGGGCAGTAGTGGTTCCAATCGTTTGCCCAAAATACATCCACTTTGCGACAGGTACCGTTAGGTATAACGCATCATCTTCGTGAACAGGTTCCTCACATCATTTGGAGCCTATGGTCTGTGCTGACGGTCTTATAGATCAAAACCAGTTACTGGAATAAAAAAATAAATAATTTATTTCAATTTGGACTCTTTTTTTTTTTCTTTTATTAAAATTGGAAGTAAAATCACTGTAGTTCCACAATGATTTCAGAAATTATTATACACTGATGAGCCCAAACATTATGACTGCCTGCTTCACAGCGTGTTAGCCCACCTTTGTAATGAAAAGAGTAAAAATTCTGCATGACGTGGATGTGACAAGTTCTTGGTAGGTCTCCGGAGGTAAGTGACACCAGATGTCTTAAGCAAAGTTCACACAATTCCCATAAATTATGGACCAATGGTTTGTGAGTGCTGAACTGGCATCTTATAGTATGCCAGATGTGTTCCATTATCTTCAGATCAGACAAATTTGGTGGTGAAGACATTAACATGAGATCACTGATGTGCTCCTCAAACCACTGTAGAGTGATTCTGGGCTTTTGACATAGATGATTATTATGCAAGAAGATGCCAGCACTGTCAGGGGAATATGTCAAACATGACAGGATGCTGGTGGCTACAATGATGTTCATGTCTAGGTGCCACTACTTACTATCACAGTTTAGTGGGAGCCTAAGTGAATGTCTCCCTTAGCATAATACTGTCCCCATAGGCCTGTGTTCATAGTGCAGTGCTTTTTTTCAAACAGCCATTAATTTGAATGATTATGTGTCTGGACATTGACCTGGTTGTAACAAGGAGCATGATTTATTTGATTAGATGTCTCATTTCATTCAACAAATTGCCTGTTGTCTTCTGTCTCATGTTCTTCAGTCAATGTCTGTTTAATGATTTTTCTGATGTTTTACTGGCACAGGTGGCTGGCATTGTCAAAACTTTATCTTCCATTGCTGGTGATGGACTGGAGTCAAGTTTGCAGCTGCAGGTTATATATACCTGCTGTGCCAAAGTCTAAAGTCTTTCCCCTGATCATTACTGCTGTGGTTCTCTCCTTGCTACTTTACAATGGTTATTCATTGCAGCACAGGAATCCAGGATCCATTCACCTTGAGGCTTTCCTCTTTAGTGTTGATGTTACTTTCATGTTTGTGGATTTCTTTAGCTTTCCAGAACAAGTGGTTGTGATAGCTCTTCTCTGTGTCTTTACACTGTGTTTACACAGTATGTGACTGATTCCATCTGTCACTCTCAGATAGTATGGCAGGAACACTGTACACATTGATTGTCAGAATGCTTTCTAGGTGTAGCGTCTTGCATCTGAGATGCTGCAGTTCACATATTCACCTTGTGCATGTTACAAACATATTAATCATGCCTGTTTTCTGGCTCAGGTTGTGCTTTGACAGTTTGTGAAGGTATTGGTATGTGTGTGACAGTTTTTGTTATACACGGTGACCCAAGTTTTCACCATTCCTTGTAGCTGGTGCATCTAGAAAAGATAGGAGTTGGTCATTTTCTACCTCCATGGTAAATTTCATTTTGGTTTGGAGATTATTCAGGTGTCCAAGGAAGTTGCCGAGTTGTTCCTCACCATTGCTCCACACAAAAAAGTTATCATCAATGTAAAACTTCCTGGCAGATTAAAACTGTGTGCCCGACCGAGACACGGGACCTTTGCCTTTCGCGGGCAAGTGCTCTACCATCTGAGCTACCGAAGCACGACTCACGCCCGGTACTCACAGCTTTACTTCTGCCAGTATCTCGTCTCCTACCTCGTCTCCAGATATGGAAGAGAAACTGCAGCTGCTTGTAGAGGTATCCAGGCAAATACAAGATGCATACACAAAGGAAATGCTGAGATTGAGCAAAACTGTGACTAAAGGAGCGAAGTCGAGTGATGCATTTGTTGTGGTGCAGATAGAGAACTCTGATGCCTAGGAGTTTTAGGACACTTGTTATGCTGCTCAGAGGCTGAAGTTAGACACTGGTAGGATGCCCATGAAATCCAGTTTTAATCTGCCAGGAAGTTTCATATCAGCGCACACTCCGCTGCAGAGTGAAAATCTCATTCTGTTATCATCAATGTATCTGTACAACCACACCTTAGGTTTACAAGGTGCTAAGTCCAGCAACTGTACTTTGAAATGTTCCATGAAGAAGTGGGTCATGACTGGCCTAAGTGGACTACCCATTGTGATGCTTTCCAGCTTTTTGTAAAAGTTGCCATTCCACATGAAATAGTTCCTGATGAAAAATGCTAGAAAGAGCTTCAGGAAAATGGAACTGTTATATTCCAGAAAATTATTGAGTAGCCCTATGGTGAACAAAGAAATAACATAAAAACTGACCAGGATGTTGTTTGGTCCAAGTTTTAGTTTCTTCAGCTTCTCAGTGAAATATCCCAAGTCCTTCCTGTATGTGTTGATCTTTCCCAATTAAGGCTGAACCAAAGGGCCAAGTGTTTTGCCAGTTCAAATGTTAGTGAGCCAGGAGCGCTTATAAGTACACTTAATGAAACATTATCCTTATGGATCTTTGGTAGTCCATACTGCCGAGCTGGTGGGTCATCTATGTTGTTCAGTTCTTGTGTACGTTTGCCAACAGAAAATATGCCTTGATTAACAGATTCATTCTCTGTGAGATCCATTGCAATAGATGTTTGCTTCATTTTCAGTATGTGTTCAGTTCTGATATGCCCTCGATCTCCTGTTCGTAATCTTCAGTCTTCATTAAAATGGTCCCATTCCACATTTCATTTCTTCTACAAACAGTTGGAAGGCATCGCCATGAGTAGTCCACTTCGTCCAGTCATGGTTGTCAGTTTTATTGAACGTTTCAAAGCATAGGTGCTAGGCTTGAGACCTTGTGAACCTAAGGTGTTGCAGTACAGATACACTGATGATACATTTGTTGTGTGGTGTTGTAGTGAAGAACAGCTTGGTGACTTCCTAAGACACATTAATAGTCTCCCTACCATCGTAACATTTACCATGGAGATAGAAAAGGACCATCAGCTGCTGTTTCTAGATGTGCTGGTTATGAGGAATAGTGAAATTGTGGGACACACTGTCTATCAAAAACTGATGCATGAGGACCGATACCTGCACAAACTGTCAAAGCACCACCCGAGACAGAAAAAGGGCTTGGTTAGTATGCTTGTAATGCATGAAAGATGACTATGTGAATCTCAGATACGAGATGCTACACCTAGAAAGTGTTATGAGGAGTAATGGGTACTCTGTTAGTTGAATAACAAGTGTCATAAAATTGAACACTCAGCAAAGTGACACATCAAAAGAAGAAATATCGGATACAGCTTTTGTGCCATATGTTCTGAGAATGATGGGCAGAATCTGTTGTATATTGCACAAACACAGCATAAAGACTATTTATAAATTGATAAAGAAGATCAAAGAGCAGCACATATTGGCAAAGGAAAAAAGGGACCCAGTTGGAATGTCGGGAATAACCACATACCATGTATTTGTGGGGGGACTCTGTGGTGGAATGACTGGGTGGAATGACACCAGAATCACTGAACATAAGTGGCATTGCAGACTGCGACAAGTGGAGAAATAAGGTGTGGCAGAGCAAGTGTGCTGTGAGACTGAACCCACAGTAAAATTTGCCAATACAGAAGTTCTTGCTGTGGAGATGAATTTTCACTCCTGCTTGTTCAGGGAAGCTATAGAAGTCCACAAACATGACAATAACTTGAACAAGGAATAGGAAAACCTCAAAATAAATGATCATTGCAGGTAGAAAGTGGGGAACTACAATGGCAATGACCAAAAAAAAGCCCTGGTACATTGGCATGCAAGGTTCATATAATCTGCAGCTGCAAGCCTGACTCTAGTCCGCAACCAGCAATGGAGGGTTAAGTTTTGACAATGCCAGCAACTCAAGCTGGTGAAACATCAAAAAAATTATCAAAGAAACATTGACTGTGGAGCCCAAGGTAGAAGCCACTAGGCAATTTGTCAGCTAGTGACCACAAGACTCTTAACTTATAAATTTTGTATGTTCCCATTGGCCCGTGGTACAATATGTTTCCATTGGCCCGTGGTACAATATTGCTGATCTGCTGTTCACTGTAATTTTAACTGAAAAAGTCATTGTATGAACATGGTTACACTTAAGATTTGTATGCTGCAGAGCCCCATGTTTAACAATGTGCTCTGAGTGGTGTGTCCTGAAGCACTTGTACCTGCACCAGCATTGTACTCCGTCATCAGATTTGCCAGAGATCATTGACTGTATTGCTTTACAGGGTGGGTAGTACTCTGACATCCACATTCTGTAGTGAGGCAAGGATGTTAAACATCTTGTCACGTTTCATAGTTATTCAACCACTTTCAGTAAATAGTCATGACAGCAGCATGTCAACAGCCAACCAACTTCTCTCCAGATATGGAAGAGAAACTGCAGCTGCTTGTAGAGGTATCCAGGCAAATATAAGATGCATACACAAAGGAAATGCTGAGATTGAGCAAAACTGTGACTAAAGGAGCGAAGTCGAGTGATGCATTTGTTGTGGTGCAGATAGAGAACTCTGATGCCTAGGAGTTTTAGGACACTTGTTATGCTGCTCAGAGCCCGAAGTTAGACACTGGTAGGATGCCCATGAAATCCAGTAAAGAGTTTGCCTAGCCACATGTGGCTTTGCTCAATACAGTCACTCTGGCCTCCAAGAATGTTATTTTAGCTTCAGCTGGCCCCCAGCAGCTTGTATGACCTGCTGGATGATTGCCGCAGATACACTGATATGAAGGTACCGTGGATTGACAACAGGCTGTGCCCCTTGGACTAGGGCACACACATGTATCTGCTTTATTTTGATAAATAATTCTGCCTATCTTGTTGTGGCCACCTTCACCTCCGATGAACTCCTGTAGTTCCCATCAGCCCACCAAATGCACAGTATGCGGGTGGCAGAACAGCCACACCCTCCTGACAACAGAAAGAGTGGCTCCCCACCTCCTAGCAGCATCTGTATCTCTCCAGACTATTATGTATTTGGTGACTGCAGACATCATAATTGAATTATAAAACTGATAAACTATATTAAATAATAGATGCAATGGCTCTACTTCATGCATAACATTTAATAACATCTAGCACATTTATAGTGGAGTCCAATATGCAGGTGCAGTGTTACCTGTTTAAAAGAAATCTATTACACATAATAAGATGACACCACAGATTTAGTTACGTGCACATTGTAATTACAGTCTCTCAATGTAAGTCAAATGAGTTTGTCTTGCACAATTACAGTATTGTTTTTCAGTGAAAATATGAGAGTATTCTCACCATTTGACCATTTGACCATTGACCCTTTAGATGATTGTATCTAGTAACACTGACTCTCTCTCTCTCTCTCTCTCTCTCTCTCTCTCTTTCACTTGATCGGAACTTATTCCATGAAGTAAAAGGAGATGTCGAACAGATATGCTTTTGTTGTGTTTGAAGTTAATTTTATTGTGTATTAAATTCCTTCCATCACTGATTAAGTGGTCAAAGATTTTTATGGTAGAATAATGAACTCCTTTCTTCTCACACTAAGATTGAGTGAAGGACAGTGTAAGTAATTTTTTCTTTTAATATTATATTCATGAATGTTGATTTTATTTTCAAATTGTCGATTGGTTTGTTGACTACAAATTTTTTAAAGGAGTAAATTTAGTTGGAGACCTTTCTCAATGCATGTAACTATTTAAAGAAATGTCTGCAAGAGATTTTAGAGTGGACACTACAAATTATCTTTATTACATGATACTGTGCATCAAATAGTTTCTTTCTCAATCATAACTTGCTCCAGAATATGATGCCAGAAGACACCAGTGGATGAAAGTAAGAAAAGTAAGCCAACATTTTAATGTTTTTGCCGGTTCAATTTCCTGAATATAGAATATCGTGTTTATTTATTTATTAACTCTCATGTATTACTTCTGAAGGTGTAGTCAGGCTATGTACTGCCTTTTATTTAACTTCAGTGAAAGTCCATTTGCAGAGAACTGGTTTTTAGTTTTCAAGAAAGTGCTCTTTATGTTTTCAAGTGTTGTAAGTTTTCCATTAGGCTTGATTATAATATTTTTTCAATAGCAAAGAGAACTGTTTCTGTTTTTTGGATATATGATGGCAGATTTATATACAACAAGAGCAGGAGTGGATCCAGTATTGATTCCTGTGGCACACGTGTAGTAATAATTGCCTGTTCTTTTTTGCTGTATGCAGTCCTGGGTTTCTCAGTGCTACACCCTGCATACTTTTAATTACCAACAAGACCTCTCACACCATAATATATGAGCTGCACAATCAAATGATTTTCATAAGTCATTGACAGTGTTTTGTCATTTAAATTTTGCATAATCTGATTCATATTCTGAAAAACGGCATGCTCTGTGGAGGGACTACTTTGAAACACAAACTGATATAACTATGTATGTTACTTTGAGGTAGTTTTGACACAGTTCTCGTCCATATAATCTTCTTCAATACCTTATAGGGGGTGGTAAGCTGAGAAACTGGTCAGTAATTATTAATATCTGTGTTACTACCTTTCTTGTTCCGGAGTCTTACAATAGCGTAAGTTGTTCATTCAAAAAGTTGTGAGACTGATATCATTCCTCACATATTAGTGCCATCAGTGCAGAAACTATGGTGGTAGCTTGAACTCACAAATGTAAAGTACAGGTTTACACTTGACCAGTCATTTGGGAACAGGCAGTGTTGAGTAGGGGACATGTGGCCCTAGTGTGCCAACATTGTTACTTCACCAATCGGAATGTAGTAATATCTCTAAATGAAGTACTCAAGACATTCTCCTGAATGTTTTGTAGAGGAGAGAAGTATGTGCAAAGTTTGTACCACATACTTTGACTCCCAAACAAAAATGACAATGCATGGACTGGATGAAATTTAAAACCCAGACAATTTGTTTGTGGAAAAAAATCATCACGGATCAAGAGACTTATTGTCATTAGTACGAACCTGTTATAAAATGACAAAATGCAGAAATTCACATGAAGAGTCAGCACTTTCATGACAACTGTGTGTGTGTGTGTGTGTGTGTGTGTGTGTGTGAGCGCGCTGAGGGGGGGAGGGGCGAAGTACTGCATGATGTGTGACTAAATACATGGTTTATGTGTGGAGAACAATATTTTAGTAATTTTCCTGAGATGTTATCAACCCCATGAGGGTTTTTCGTTTTGAGGCAGTTAATTAGATTCTTAAGTGCCATTGCTGTGGCATGACATAATTGCAATGTCCCTCAATGTTTGTCCTGTTGATACGTTTATTGCAAGTATTTTGTTGTTTTGTTCATGGAACAGTCCATGTCAATCTTCTGAGCTATTCCTAGGAAGACTCTCCTCCAGAATCACAGCTTAACTGAGAATGGGGGAATGTCAGATATGCTACCTGATAATATGTGATTACCTGATGTTCTTGTTATTTATCTACACAAACGAAAATCAATGATACTAAAGAATTACCATAAACTGTAATGCAAGTTAAGAAAATGACCTTTTTATTCATGTGTAAAAATCATCAATGTGCTGATTGTTAATGAAGCAATTTGATATACTTCATATCTCTTATTGCCTTGAAATTAGGTAAAAAAATAAGAAAAATAAAGGGGGGGGGGGGGGGGGGGGGCACAATATCCCAGTTTCTCGTCACATGCATCGTATCATGATTTTCTGGCTGTGTTGTACAAAAACTAAAGTATTCTCTAAATGTAATCAACAACATTGTCATGTCACATTTATAGGACATTTGTAATTTGATAAGTTGAGGATCAACTATGGAGGAAACAACAAAGAGTAAAGAAATGAAAACAGATTTTACATGTGTGTCTGAAAATCAAAACAGAATACTGTCCAAAAATATTCAGTAAAATAGTTGTAGATACAAGGATGGAAACTGACAATTTAAGAGTGTACCATATGATTCACTTCTCAAATCACCTGAATTTATGGTTAATAGGTCGAAGATCACTGCTAGTTAAGATACGTTCCAAGTAAAATTTTATGTGATGTCCTTACATATCAGATTACCATTAATGTTGTTAATAGTTGATATGGAAAATACAGTGGCTTTGACAGGTGTTTTACTAGGCATGTTCTCTGTTGTCAAAGTTACAGTGAGACAGAATGGGTAAACTTAAGTTAGCTGCAGGAGATGGCATTTCTTGTAGTGCAGATGGAAACAAAGTAAAAAAATACAAATGTTTCTTTTTCCTTTCCAGTCTTCATTGATCAATTTTTCTTCCTTTCTGAAGTAAGAACATACAAATTCCATAAATTGCAATTGATCTTTTTTTTTTTTTGGTAGAATTAATTGTTGACCAGCCATTCTGTCTGTCTCTCTAATTTATTAACTGTTTTCTAATTTAATTTTCTGTGTGGTATGAGATTTTTTCATTTTTTAGTATTACGTGTCACATTGTTTTAACTTTGCCTTGCGTCTCAAGAAATGTAAGAACTTTTATTAACCACATACAACAAATTCATAACTTGCAATTCTTCTGTTGTTGGATTTTGTTGATTCAGACATCAAGGAGATGTGAGATTACTATTATTCATCAAGTGAATGATTTAAGAGCTTTTATTAACTTCACAAAACAAACTTGGAGATTGTGATTCTTTCATTGCTTGTGATGTTATCGAGGTGGTGCAAGATGATATTATTAACATTATTCTTCTTGTAGGAGGAAGAGACTTATTTTTCGTACAATGATTTGTGTAACTGTGTTGTTTGTTGCTTTTGCTTTTTTATTAGATATCATCTCTATGTACTATTTTGGTATTATTTTTCAGACATCCTTATCATCCGTTCAAAGTTCATTACCGCTACCGGTTTCATGCCCCACATCATGACACATATGAAATTTCTTGGGTGTCTTTCACAACAGAAAAACTGGAGACATACAATTGGAATTATTTAGATCATTACATATGCACTAGAGGAGATGTTGATTTTGCTCTTGTTGAGGTAGGTATAAAGAACCACGTGTTTAAGTTCTTTTTCCATGTTTGTAAAAAAAAAAAAAAAAATAAAATAAAATAAAAATAACTTATTTTACACTAGACACAAACTTGAGGTGGTATATAATGCTAATGATTTACATTTATTATTAAATTTGTTTTTTCTTTTATGTTCACTATGCACTTATCCATTAGTTTTAATGTTTGATTATTTCTGTGATACAAGTTTATTAAAATGACTGGAATTTATATTGATTTACTGTAAATTAGGGGTATTGGTAGTCAAAAGAGAAATAGCAAATGAGAAAGGCTAAAGGCAATGCAAATGTGGAAATAATTGTATAGAAAATGTAAAATGGCCAGAGGAGGAAAGCAAAGCTATAAAAACATGCATGACCATGGAAAAGAAGGATGCTGCATTTGAGATTTAGGAAAATCTTTGGAGAAAAGGGAAGAAGCTGTATGAACATAATGAGTGCAAATGGCAACTGGAAGATGGAAAGAAAATGTGTAACTATTATTTAATTGAAAGAAATTGGGTGAAAATATTATGGAAAGGGAGGAAATTAGTGAAGATAAGAGGAGTTGGAATAGACAACATTTCCTCAGAATTATTGAGATTTATGGGAGAACCAACTTTAAAAAAGGTGTTCCACCTGGTTAAATACCGTTTAATTCCAAAAAGAATGTACTTGTAATAAATTATTAAAGAAAGTAAAATTGACAGAAGTGAGTATTACTGATCCACCAGTTTAATACATCAGGGTTGCAAAATACTAACAGAGGAATAGAACAACTGGTAGGAGCCCACCTGTGAAGGATCAGTTTGGGTTCATACAAAATGGAGGAACACATAAGGCAATACTAACCCCACTATCTATCTTGAAAGATAGATTTTAATAGGGCAAACCTATGTTTGTACGTTTGTAGCATTTGTAGATTTAGGCAAAAAGGGGGGAGGGGGGGGGGGAGAGCACTCTAAGGTGCTTACTACAATATATTCTTTGTAATGCTGCAGTTGTCAGATGGAAAATAAAAGAGGAAAAAAGTTATCTAAAACTTACAAAGAAAACAGAGTACAGTTATAAGAGCCAAAGGATGTATAAGATAGACATTAACTAAAAATGGAGTGAGAGAGATTTGTCGTCAATGCCCCAACCTGTAAAGGAAGCCAAGAAGCAATTTGGCAATGGGGTTAAAGTTCAGTGAGAAGAAATAAAAACCTTAACATTTGCCAGTGGTATTGTAATTCTTATCTGAGAGGAAAAAGGACTTGGAAGATCAGTTGAATGGAATGGATAATGCCTTGAAATGAAGGTGTATGTGGAACACTGACAAAAGTAAAACAATTGTAATTAGCTCATTCAACAAAGCCAAAAAAAGGTTGACTGGGTCAGAAATCATATAGTCACAAATATTTGTACAGTGGTAGGAGGGAGTGCCATAACCAACATAATAAAAATCCTTGACAGTGTAATGTAATTTTATAGGTAAAAAGGTCTACAGACCCATTGACAGCATGAGAACACACTCACATAAAGGTTTAACTTATGCAAGCTTTTATAGCCAGTGGCTTCTTCATCTGGCAGAAGGGTTGAAGGGGAAAGAAGAGGGGTGAAGGAAAATGACTGGAGAGGTTTAGGGAAAGGGGCACCATTTGGTAAAGTGTCCCTGAACCCTGGGTCAATGGAGACTTATCGGACGGCATGATTAGGAAAGTCTTTCCTTCTTATCGGACCCAACCTGAGGTTCTGGGTGACTTTTCATAACTGTACCCCTTTTCCTAAACCCCTTCAGTCAATTTACTTCACCCCTCTTCCTTCTCCTTTAACCCTTCTGCCAGGAGGAGGAGTCACTGGTTCCAAAAGCTTGCATAATTTAAATCTTTTTTTATGTGTGTGTTTTCTCCTACCACCATGTGGTTAGTAGATATTTTAATCTATCCAGTTACATTATATTGTCAAAAATGGATTATTTTCATTATTATGTAATAAAAATCCTGATGCGTGGGGTGTGAGTGTTGAGATGGTGCAGTGTTTAAAGGTCAATTTTTTATGTTTTTCCTACAAAAAGGGTTCTATTCATTTTTTGTCTAGTACTGGTAGTTGCGATTTGGCAGGGGGTGAAAATATTGTAGGTTATTAAAAATATTGTTTTAAAGGTATAAAATTAATGTTTATCTTTAAATGAGGTGGTGTAAAAACAAATATGAAAGGTATGTACCATGTCTAAGAGCAGTACAACCATATTAATGGATAGGTTGTGTCCTGTGGGTTGTTACAGGGTGATGGTGAGGGGTGAGGGGGTAGGTTGTGTGAGATAATGTGTGAGGGAAAGCAGATTGCGACACTGTTCCCTCCTTCATAGACCTGCAGCCAGAAGACTGAACAGGTGATTCCCCATTCTATCTACCCCAATATGTTACAGATAACAATTGCAACATATTTCAAAAAGCTATATTGAATCTCCACAGTGTGCCTTGCATCTTATAAATCACAAGTGATGCAGTGCGCAGACGTGCCAGAGGCTGTGAGGATGGGGAGTTGTGATGTTTTCTGCAAAATGTGTTAACATGATATGGAATGCAGATAGGAGTTACTAATAACACTAACACAAGAAAAGCATCTGGACAGCATCTACATAAATCCCTGCACATGGTTCTACACTGTTAGAGAGGAAATTTGTTCTTAGTCATCATATACAGCAGCTTTATTGTTGTTGTGAGAAAGGCAACTTCCTTCACCATGAATGCTGTTCACTTTACAGTTTTCAGACAGCCAACCATACCTTCTCAGCATTTCCTGTCCAGTTCTGTTACGTGAGGAGACAAAATTAATTCACTAAACTTGTGTTTATATGTTGTAGTTACTTTTTCAGTTTATTTAGCGAGAACTTATTTGCAGTTGTTAAGTGAGTTATTAGGTAAAGAAGCTCAAAAGCTGGAGCACTCAACTATCTACACCACTGAAGAACTTGTCCCCAGTGTAATATGATATCAGTAAGTATTCAACAACTTCAATTTCATTGTCTCCACTATCATTATCTGGAATACTTTTCATAGCATGTGAGGTATCAAATGCATCACCCCATCCTGCACTCTCCCAACATCTGAAGAGTTTCAGAGGCCTAAATTGGCTCCCTCTACAACAGTAGTAGTTCACTTGGTAGTTGTGGAGCTTTAGATATGTCAACATATGTCAAACCATGCATTAAAGCATACTACTGTTCTAACCTTGAACACGATCACTGCAATTCGATCAGATATATTCACATCCATCTTGGAAGATATACTGTGAATATGAAGTGGCTTCACTCAGTGCAGTCCTGTCTACAAGTGTGAGCAATTCATGAATGGAAAAGGCTAATACTATCTACCAGTAACACAGATAATGGTGAGAGAAGTGCAGTAGCTTCCTGGCCATTCGTTGATTCACCACCAAGTGACTGCAACACAGTTGCATGGCATTACAATGTGCTATCCACTATAGACAGCAACAGGGTGCCACCTTTACCAATCCGATCCCATCCCTTACCCACCAACACATAGGTCACTGACGTCACACTTACAAATTAAAAGCTTCTCAGCCATTTTACATAAAAACTCACCTAACGACAGCAAATACATACTCATTTAATAAACTGAGAATAACTGCTCTATATGAACACATGTTCAGTGAAGATATTTTAGCTAATCACCTAAGTGACCTGACAGGCAATGCCGGGGAGGTATAGTTTGTCTGCAAAATAAAAGTCTAGCAGTGCTCATGGTGGAGGAAGAACACTGTAGCTTCTGTACTTGGTGACTATGAGTCAATTTCCCCTCTTGCAGTGTAGAACAGTGTGCAGAGATTTATGTATATTCTGTCCAGATTCGTTATTTGCATTACTATTTTTAGAAACACCTATCTGCATTCCATGTAGAATTAATGTGTTTTGTTGAAACAGACACCCTCCCCCCTCCCACAGAGAGTTAATACACTTTGTAGAAAACAAACTTCCCCCCTGTTATGGGTTGCCGGTTGCCCAGTGATTCTTCAGGTGTGTTGTGGAAATTTGTTATAACTTTGTGAAACACCCTATACTTCTTGTATTGGGGTAGAGAGAGTGAGGAATCACCAGCTCGATTTTCAGTTTGCAGGCCTATGAAGGAGATAAGAACATGAGCACAATTGAGCAACCTATCTCCCTTGCATTTTTAATCACACGTCCCCACCCCTCTTTCCACCCTGTTACTTATCTTGTAATATGACTTTACTGTGCTTAGATGTGACACACATATTTAATATTTGTTTTTAACCCAATTCATTTAAAGATAAACATTAATTTTTTGTTGTTAATATTTTTAATAATTGCTATTTTTACATCCCCTGAAATGCGGTAACTATTAATGCCATAGAAAAATGAATAAGACCTTTTTTGTAGGAATTGTGGTCCTCCCCTTCTCTGCACCCCCAACCTACTCCACCTCAACGCTTGCATTCCATTGGTCAAGATTATTAGTATCCTGTTCTTAGCACTCTCTGCTACCACTGTACAAAAATTTGTTGTTACACAACTTTTCCCCTAATTTTCTTTTTGTGACTGAACTAAACAGAATTTAGGTGAATTAGATGACAGTGAGGGAATTAAAATAGCGAATGAGACACATGTGGTAGTGTATGGCTTTTGCAACCTGAACAGAAAAATAGCTGGAGACAGCTAAAGTAGAGGGGCTGTGTAATATAAAGTGGCAGTAGCAAAAAACCTTTTCTGGAAATTAATAATCTGTTAACACTTATTGTAGGTTTTAGTATTAGGAAGTCTTTGCCTTGAATATAGCATTATATGACAGTGAAAAATGGACAGTAAACAGTAGGAACAAGAAGCCTTTGAAACTTGATGCTGTAGACAAATGCTGAAGTTTAGGTGGTTAATGAAGAGATGTAGAATCAAATTGTAAGAAATAAAATTTGTGTCATAATAATGAGAAAATTTTTGCTGTTGTAGAATCTCCTTGCCTGATGCCTGTTTCTGTTCTGAATTTCCCAGTACTCGTATGAATTCTAGTGGAAGCTACAGTATTGTGATATATATTTTTCTGTTTATTCACAATCTTTGTATTAGTGCCTTGTTTCTAAAGGTAAAAATTTTGCATAAGAAGTGTTTCAGAAGTTTTCTGAAAATCTGTGTGCTGTACCCAGTTCTAAGCTTGTTCCTTTGCTTGATTAAAATCTATTTTTCCCCTTTTCTTCGTTATATGCACTTTGTGATAATTTTACTGAATTTCTTACCCATAATTATATTGGTAGTTTTGGGAAATTGTGTTCACATGTAAACATACTCCAAACAATTTTGAAATTTCCTTTGTTGCTTTTGAATTAATTTTCCTCTGGCTTTAACTGTTTCTATTGAAATGCTGTCACCTCGATGCCTTTCCTGTCTTCGCTCCTTGAATGGCATTGCATATGTCAAATGGCTTTACTTAGGGCAATTACTTATTAACAACCAATGTTTGTGATTCATCTCATAAAATGTAATAACATCCAAAGAAATCTTCAAACACTTTTACTAACATCGTAGTAATGAAATGTGATAGTCACTCAACAAACCCCCCTCCCGTGTACTGTTACAGTTTTCAGTTGCTTGTGTTACCATATTTTCTGGGGTTTGTCACAACGTAATGAAGATGTTTCTGAGGAGTTTATAGTTTTGTTTGATTCAGCAGATTTTATCGTGTTCTGATATTGTTTATATAAAGCTCTAATTTCCTTTTTCACAGTTCCGTTCTTTTGTATCATACTTTTTTTACTATTGCTTCCTTCATTACTGTGAGATCTTTTGCTATTTTGCAGGTACATTTTTTTAAAAATAATTGATCCTTTCTTCTGTATCTATAAAATTTTGTAATCAAAGATACTGAATTTGCTGCTCATATAATTTTGTATTCTTCACTCTTGCTATATAAATCCTTTTAATACATCTTTCTGACTGTCTGAGGAGTGTTTCTTTCTAGCTTTTTATGCTTTTCTCTCTGTATCTTATGAGTCAGTGATAACTTGAAATTTCCAAAGTGATTTAGGACAAAAACATCTTGTAAAAATATTTTACTGTTTGCTCAACTGTAGCAGTTTTCATTATCAACTCTATCTGGATCTTGAAACATCCTTTTCGTTGCTGTACAAAAATTTATTGTGGATGAACATGCTATTCTTCTTGCTAATTTCTACTGATTTATCATCTATGTCTTTTGTGGTTTCATACTGTAAGTTTCCTACAGTTGTAGACAATGTTAAAATGACCTCTTCATAAGAATGAGACAAACAGAATTACTCATTATAAACCAATCTTCTTATTGTTAACATTTTCAGAAATGTTTAGGTCATGTTGAGGATGATTTAAAAAATAAAAAAAATTTAGAAACAAATATAAACCAGAATCAGAATTTTATTATATCATTATGTCCATACATAAATCACTGATTTAATGTATGAGGGACTTGTCAGTATAAGTAATATAATAGATGCATATAACAGTGTCAAAAAAACCTTAAACTAACATAAATTTACAAACATTAGTTCTACATCTACGTACATAAACCTCAAGCCACTGTAATCAAGCAAGGCGGCACAGTGTTTAGTACACTGGACTTGAATTCAGAGGACTATGTTTCAAGCATGTCTCCGGCCATCCTGATTCAGGTTTTCTGTGATTTCCCTAAATTGCTGCAGGCAAATGCCAGGATGGTTTCTTCTAAAGGGCATGGCTGACTTCCTTCCCCATCCATGACAATCTGGGCTTGTGCCCCATCTCTACTGACCTCAGTGTCAATGGGACATTAAACTTAATCTTCCATTTTTCCTTCCTTCCTTCAAGCCACCATATGCTGCATAGCAGAGGGTACCCTGTCCCAGTACTAGTTCCCTTTTCTATTCCTCTTACAGATAGAGAGAGGGAAAAATGACTGTCTGTGTGCCTCCGTACGAGCCCTAATTCCTCCTGTTTTATATTCGTGGTCTTTTTGCGAAATGTGTGTTGGCAGCTATAGGTTCATCCTGCAGTCATCTTCAGCTGCCAGTCCTCTAAATTTTCTCATTTGAGTTCCTCGAAAAGAATGTTGCCTTACCGCCGATAGCATCTTCATAACACTTGTGTGTTGTTGTGTTGTTCAGACCTGCTGGTAACTAGTCTAGAGGCCCATCTCTGAATTGCTTCTGTATCTTCCTTTAATCTGACCTGGTGCAGACCCCAAACACTTGAGCAATACTCCAGAACAGGTCATACTAGCATCCTATATTCTGTCTCCTGTATAGATGAACTAAGCTTTCCTAAAATTCTCCCAGTAAACCAAATTTGACCATTCAACTTTCCTGCCACAATCCTCACATGCTCATTCCATTTCATATTGCTTTGCAACATTATGCTCGATATTTAAATGATGTAATTGTGTCAAGGAGGATAGTACTAATGGTGTATCCAAACATTACAAGTTTACTTTTTTGTACTTGTCCACATTAACTTATATTTTCCTACATTTTGAGCTAGCTGCCTTTCATCACACCAACTAGAAATTTTGCCTAAGTCATCTTGTATCACCCTACAGTCACTCCTCTTCGACACCTTCCTGTACACCACAGCATCATCAGCAAGCAACCACAGATTGCTACCCACCCTTTCTGCCAGATCATTCACGTGTATAGAAAATAACAGGTGTCTTATGACACTTCTCTTGGGGAATCCTGACAACCGTTGTCTCTGATGAACACTCGTTATCGGGGACAACATACTGGGCTCTATTACTTAAGAAGTCTTCAAGCCATTCGCTTATCTGGGAACCTATTCTGTATGCTCACATCTTGGTTAACAGTCTGCAGTGAGGTATCATCTCAAAGTTATGATTAGTTTATTATATTACTCTACGAACATAGATTATCATCATTTATAAGTTCTGTAACTTAAAAATAACATTTTTGAATGAGAATAATACATAACTTTCTTTATAGTAAATCTAGTTCTGTACTATGAAAGTATCTCACTTTTATTTTATTGTAAACTAGCTGACCCAACAAATGTTTTCCTATCTAAATTTTAATATGTGTTGAATGATGACTGGGAGTTTTGAACGGTATGGAAGATGATAATGTTGCAATTACCGTGAAAGTGGTCATGAAATTGTCCTGAACCACGTTTGTTACACCAAATGAATTACTGTGGAAGCAGCTGTTGTGTATTTGGATTTGCTTTAAGAAATATGTGAATTCTGTTCCCTTTTTCCAGAAACCAACTGGTGCAATGGCTCTGATGGTGAGACCATTGCCACCAGCTGCCACTCGCACAACAGAATCCTGGAGTTTCATTTCTCTATTTCAATGCCTTACAATGTGGGCAAACAACAATAATCAGTACAATAGAGCAGATTTGTCTGCACCGTAAGCAGCTGTCACATTGTAACAGAATGCAGCGTGATAGGTATTCAGTTTAACATTTATTTGTCTTCCTGCATGATTATTCAGACTCATTGTCAGTTGACTCATTTCTACTGATCAATGATTTCTCATTTGATGCATATCATCTTCGTTTCCATTTTCTCTTCCTTCTTCTGCAGATGTGTGTGTTTGTGAAAATCAAATCCATTCAATTTCGTTTTGTTTTTCATATTACTCTGCAGTTCAGTTTGATCTAATATACGATTGGTTTGTAGCACTGTGAGTTCTGCAACCTAAATTGCTCCATCTTATTGGCAGCATTGCAGGGTGTTTAGATTGTGTCAGTTCCATTCAGCTCTGTTGATTGCGACACAATGTGCTATCTGAATAACCACAGTTCAACTGAAAATAGACAACAGATTCACTTAGTTGTTACTGTATAACTATGTGACACTTCAAAATTCACAGTATTTCGTAGATAAATCCTATAAATTTGTCATTTCATGAAATGATTGTGATGAACTTACAACACAATCACAGCCCAACTGAAAATAAACAACTGAATCAATTTTTCATCACTAATTAAGCAATTGACTTGATTCACACTTTGACAGTCAGCTGCCAAATGGCATTTATGCAGATAGTAGCATAATAAATTGGAATTGGAATAAAATAACTATGTTTTTTGGATGGATGGATCACAAAATTTTATTTTAAATTAGTCTAGAATGTGCTTTTCTAGAACTTAGAGAGAGAGAGAGAGAGAGAGAGAGAGAGAGAGAGAGAGAGAGAGAGAGAATCAGTCAAGAATGTCATTTCTATCATAGTCAAGAGGACATACAAAAAATTATGATGTTTTTCAGTTTATCCAAATGTTCCGGCTGTCCTTTGTAATTGTCCGGATTTTTTTTTCCCTGAAAGCTTTTCCAGCAGCATAGGGAACAAAAAAAAAGAAAAAAAAATAATAATTACATGTATCTATCATTAAAATCACAAGATATGGTCGTGAGTTCATTAAAAAAATCTCATGTAAAAAAGCACTTTCAGGTTCTACTAACTTTTCCTATTTTTCAGACAACTTTTTCAATTTTTCTTTCCCTAAAAAACATATTCAGGCTAGCATTAATTTTTTTTTAACTAGCCAAATTGGACCAGCTGTTCTCATTTGAAACACTAACCAGTGAACAGCATTTAATTTCTATTTACCTAGATGTTCATAGCCTTGCACTGATCAGTCTGGAAGTATAATTTTAATCTATGAGATCGTAACATGAAACAGTTATAAAGTGAATAATTATAAACTGAAATTTGTGACTGGATTGAGGATTTTTTGGTAGTGAGGATGCAGCAAGTTATATTGGATGGAGGGTCATCGAAAGATGTAGCATTAACTTCCATGGAAGTGTGTTAGAACCCTTGCTGTTCATATAGTATATTAATTACATTGCAGACAGTATCAATAGTAACCTCAGAATTTCTGCAGTTCTCTGTAATGGAGTGCTGCCAGAAAGAGGCTGCATTAGTATTCACTGAAATCTTGATCAGATTTCGAAGTACTGCAAAGATTGACAACTTGCTTTAAATGTACAGAAATGTAAAATCATACACTTCACAAAATGAACAAATGTAGTATCCTATGACTATAATATCAATGAGTCGCAGTTGTAATCGGTTAGCTTGCACAAGTACCTGGGTGTAACACTTCGCAGAAACATGAAATTGGAATGATCACATAGGTTCAGTCACGGGTAAAGCAGCCAATAGACTTCAGTTTATTGGTAGAATACTGGAGAAGTGCAATCAGTCTATGAAGGAGATTGCATGCAAATCACTCATCTGGCTGGTTCTAGAGTATTGCGTAAGTGTGTGGGACTTATACCAGATAGGATTAACAGGGGATAGTGAACATACACAGGGAAGGGCAGCACGAATAGTCACTGGTTTGATTGATCTGTGGGAGAGTGTCATAGAGATACTAAAGAGACTGAACTGCTGAACTGGCAGTCTCTTGAAGTTAATTTATGTGTATCTTGAGAAAGCCTACTTACGAAGTTTCAAGTAGGGGCTTTAAATGATGACTCTAGGAGTATACTAGAACCCTCTATATGTCGCTCCCATAGGGCTCATGAGCACAAGATTAGATTTATTACAGCACACACAGAGGCATTTAAACCATCATTCTGCTCACGCTCCATACTTGAATAGAATGGTGGGGGGGGGGGGGGGGGGGGGAACACAATAACTGGTACAATGGGATGTACTCTCTTCCATGCATTTCAAAGTGGTTTGCAAGGTATAGATGTAGATGTCAACATGTGTGTTGAAAAGTATCAGCTTGGGGAATATTTTGTGATTTTACTGAGGCTTTTGAATATTTGGACCATTAAATCAGTGTGCAAAAATTGAAAATAGTTTAGAATCATTAAACACAAGAGTTCCATAGTTTTATCTTATCTTCTAGATAGGGACAGTGTGTATCTGTTCCACCATCACAGAGCAATAAACAGTCTGAATTTGAAGGGGTAAAAAGTCATTTGTACTAAAGGGTTCCATTTCTAGTGTGTGGTTGTTTCGTTGATACCAGAATACTGAATTGACCTTATTTTTGCATTTTCAGGAGATAAGTATTTGTTTCTTTTTGCAGAAGACACAAGTATAGGGATAAAAACTAGTATGTGTAATATATGATGACCATTGCAGGTTCTCACCCAGATGCATTCCTAAGAATCTTGTATTGGCTGCTCTCTTTAATTCTTGATTTTTGTGGATTATCTGAATATCATACTTTTTTTATTGTTTAGTTTTAAATTGCACCAGTTGGGTTTATTAAATATTTCATTTTAATCAATTTAGAGGAAATTAGGTATATAATTTTGTGGCAGATCATTGACATAAAATAGATGGGCTTGGTCCTAATGTGGAGTCTTGTGGAGGTACATTTAAAACGGTTTTTCAGTTGATAAATATTTTTGATTGCCTGATGTAATAACAACCTTTTCTTTTCAGTCAGTTAGGTATATTAATACACCATTTTAAAATGCGGCCTTCGATTCCATATTTCTGCAGTTTGTCCATAAGTTACAAGTGTTTACATTGTTGAAGGTATTAGATAAGTTACATAAAATTCCAAAAGTTTTTTAAGAACTCATTACTTCCACAAAATCATCAATAACAAAATTGTGTTTTCATCTTTTTGGGAATCAAGTTGAGTTTCTGAGATGATGTTGAATTTTTAATGAAATTTTCAACTTTTGAATAATTTTAGAAAATTCTAGAAGAAGAGAGAAGGGTCAGAAATTTCTCACCCTCCTCTTCAGAACCTTTTTTGAATTAGGGTTTGACTTCAGTGTATGTTAGTGCATTTGCAAAGTATCCCTTTTGAAATGATCTGTAATGATTATTATAAAATTTTGAATATTATTACCTACAGTTGTGGTGTTGTGCTATGCTTGATGTTTATTAATCAGTGTTAATTCTTTGTTATTTTTTTAGCTTCTTGATCATGACCTTTTGAAAGGCTGTGACAAACTTCTTCAGAGATTGTGTCATAAATGCTTTTAAGAAACTCAATACTAAATCTCTAACCACTCTTGAAAACTGGTGTTGTTTCACTTCAATAAACCACATTAACAATAAACACGTGCATCATATGTTGTTATTTATTTTTCATCCTTTGATCACTTTTTGTATTGATGTTCGATTTGTCTGAATATACATGGATGTGCTACAGAGTATTTGGCACTTATTTAAAAACCATAGATACAGGAAATTTTTCAGGCATTTGGGAGGAAAAACTGTGAAGCTTTAGTGTACACCTTGTAAATAAAATTATACACAATATAATAGAGGGAAACATTCCACGTGGGAAAAATATATCTAAAAACAAAGATGATGTAACTTACCAAACGAAAGCATTGGTATGTTGATAGACACACAAATAAACACAAACACACACACAAAATTCAAGCTTTCGCAACCCACGGTTGCTTCATCAGGAAAGAGGGAAGGAGAGGGAAAGACAAAAGGATGAGGGTTTTAAGGGAGAGGGTAAGGAGTCATTCCAATCCTGGGAGCGGAAAGACTTACCTTAGGGGGAAAAATGGACAGATCAGTCGAGGCGGAAGTACAGAGGCCTCTGTACTTCCGCCTCGACTGACATCTCTGCCCAAACTCTTTGCCTTTACAAATGTCTGCTTGTGTCTGTATATGTGCGGATGGATGTGTGTGTGTGTGTGTGCGAGTGTATACCTGTCCATTTTCAACTGTTCCAATCTTTATTTCTTCCTTGTGTTCTTCTTTTCCCATTCATTTTTTCGTCCTTTAGTTCTTTTTTACCATTCCCACCATCTCCAATACTCCAGCTTGTCCCCTTATCTTATGACGAATCCCATCACATATTACATTTGGTCCTTTCAAAATATGCTTTTGCAGTGTCTAAATTAAGGTACCATATTCTGTTTCTTGAAACATTTTATCCCTGGGAGTTTCCCCAGAGTCTTAACTTTGAAATCCTCCTTCTGGATGTAATCCCACTTTTCACTAGCTGCTTTTATGGTTTCAAATACAGCAATTTATTGCAGTAATCTGTGACTTTTGTATCTCATTTGCCAATTTCCACTCCAGCAGACTTCCCTCCTACAAAATCCTGTAGTTATCTGCCCCTCGTGTTTCCTTGGATGGTATCATCCACCGAGCCAGACTTCACAACAAAAAGCTATCTTACCTTCTCCTAAAGTACCTCAACAATGATGTTTCTATCCCTGTCCCATTCCAGCTTGCAAAACAGCCTCACCACCAACTACCTCTCCTCTCCTACAAACCAAATTGGCCAAACTTCTTAACATCCCCAAGCCTTCACCACTACTTTCCACAACAATGACAACTCAGTATCACAAAAACCAACCACAACAGTGTTCTCAACTTTCATCTAAGAGCCTCTTCCCTTCTGAATTATCTGTGTATCAGGCTTTCCTTCTCATCTCGCCCTGTAAGTCTCCCATGAGACGGGGTTCTAGGTGACTTTTCTGTAATATTCCCCACTTCCTAAACCTCGCCAGTTCTTTTCCTTCTTCCCTCTTCCTTTATCTTCACCCATTCTGCCAGGAGGAGGAGCAGCCACCAACTCTGGAAGCTTGTACATTTCTGTATCTTATATAAGTATTTTCTCTGCTGTCACTAAGTGAATAGTTTTTTTATATATCCATAATACAATGTTTTCAAACATTGATTACTTCTGAGTACTTAGCAATCTTAAACTTTCCTATAGCAAGGAAGCTCTAATTCTTTTATTTCTTCAACTCCTACTATTTCTACCATAAATACTCGGGCACTCTTCATATCTTTAATGAAATCCTGGTTTCGCTCCTATACCTCAGGCAAGTTTCCTTCTGCACAACACTGGAGTAAGTCTCAAAATATTAAATATTTCACTTTTACAAAAGTGGCCTCTCACACGTTGAGTTTCAGACACACTGTTCCTCTTTTCCCATCAACACTCCTTTACTCTACAGACATAGTGTCCTGTATACAAATAATTTCTGTACCTCAACGTGGTTGTGGGTCCTCCTTCCTATTTCTTACCGTATGTTTTTGGACAGCTGCCTTATCTATTCTTCCCCTCATCAATGTGATGTTGCTAACATAGAAACCTGCAGAGTACATAATAAAAAAGTACCTACCAATCTACCGGTTGTCACTAATTCCAATAATCTTAAATAATTATGACATATGCCTGTGAAAGAAAAGGGGAGGGGGGAAGCATTTCTTGTTGTCAGTGCATAGTGGCTCAAATGGCTCTGAGCACTATGGGACTTAACATCTATGGTCGTCAGTCCCCCAGAACTTAGAACTACTTAAACCTAACTAACCTAAGGACATCACCCAGTCATCATAAGGCAGAGAAAATCCCTGACCCCGCTGGGAATCGAACCCTGGAATCCAGGTGCGGGATCAGTGCATAGTGATTGCCCCTAAATTACCAGTGAGTAGACATTTAAATAAATAGAGAATTCACCTGTGTGTCAAGTAAAACCAACTTTAAAATATACAGGGCTATTCAAACAGAAGGAATAGATTTCAAATGTTTATTCCTTCCAAACTTCAAAAGATAGAAAAACAATTACAACGTTCCTGGAAAGAGAAAAGTTCAAATTTTTATGCATTTAGTGTGAGCATGATGTGTTACATGACAAATATCAAAACAATGGCTCATTTCGTGCCACACACAAAGCAGCTGGTTTCTCGTTATCAAATTTACAGTTCCAACAAAGCAATGTCACAACCTTTCAAGAGTGTCAGGCATAGGGGGGAAAAAAGCACGACCTTTTGCATAACCTCACAGATAAAAGTCACAAGGTGTGAGGTTTGGAGGCCTGAGAGGCCACCAACAATGAAGTTCATCTTCAGCTCCTCCTCTTCTAATCCAATGTCCTGGAATGGTGTCATTCCGGTAATGTCGGATGTGCTTAGAGAATTTCTCGAAGCAGGTCCGAGGTTATCTGATTTCTAGGATAATTTAATATGCATTTTTTATCTAATGAAAACAGCCATCAGGTAACATCAGACATGCTTAGAGAATTTCTCTAAGCACATCCAATGTTGCCTGAATGACACCATTCCAGGACACTGGATTAGAATAGGAGGAGCAGATGATGAATTTCATTGCTGGTTGCCTCCCAGATCTGTAGACCTCACACCTTTTTACTTTTATCTGGGGGTTATGTAAAAGACCACATTTTTATCTCCCCCCCCCCCTCCCCATGCCTGGCACTCTGCTAGATCACATAACATCGGTGAAGCTGTGAATTTGTTAATGAGATACCAGCTGCTTTGTGTGTGGCAGGAAGTGAGCCACTGGTTTGATAATTGTCATGTAATACATGGTGCACACACAGAATGCAAAAAATTGGAACTTTTCTCTTTCCAGGAATGTTGGAATTGTGTTTCTATCTTCTGTAATTTGAAAGCAGTAAATGTTTGAAATTTGTCCCTTCTTTTTGGATAGCCCTGCATTTAGTATCATCATTTCAACAAAGCAAATATATGAATACCTAATTATGATTGTTTTATTGGATAGATACTGATACCAAAAAAAGCTAAAGACAGAATATACAAAATATTTAGAGGGTAAAAAAGAAAAAAAAAAAAAAATCAACAACTTACAATGCTGTAGACGCCACTCTACAAATTCACAAAGAATTTGAATCCCATGAGGGGAAAACATTACTCTATCGGATTGTTTTTGACTCTTTTAATTAATTATCCTTTGGTATCTTTTCCTCTGCAGTTATGGATCTGAACACAATCCTATCTTCTACATCTACATCTACATCTACATCGATACTCTGCGAATCACATTTAAGTGCCTGGCAGAGGGTTCATCGAACCACCTTCACAATTCTCTATTATTCCAATCTTGTATAGCGCGTGGAAAGAATGAACACCTATATCTTTCCGTACGAGCTCTGATTTCCCTTATTTTATCGTGGTGATCATTCACCCTTATGTAGGTAGGTGTCAACAAAATATTTTCGCATTTAGAGGAGAAAGTTAGTGATTG
The DNA here is from genome assembly GCF_021461385.2 of Schistocerca piceifrons. Lineage (NCBI taxonomy): Eukaryota > Metazoa > Arthropoda > Insecta > Orthoptera > Acrididae > Schistocerca > Schistocerca piceifrons. Next base: position 931,132,224 of record NC_060138.1, read on the forward strand.
GAATTTCGTAAGAAGATTCCGTCGCAATGAAAAATGCCTTTCTTTTAATGATTTCCACCCGAAATCCTGTATCATTTCTGTGACACTCTCTCCCATATTTTGTGATAATACAAAACATGCTGCCTTTCTTTGAACTTTTTTGATGTACTCCGTCAGTCCTATCTGGTAAGTATCCCACACCGTGCAGCGGTATTCTAAAAGAGGATGGACAAGCATAGTGTTGGCAGTCTCATTAGTAGGTCTGTTACAATTTCTAAGTGTCCTGCCAATAAAACGCAGTCTTTGTTTAGCTGTCCCTACAACATTTTCTATGTGCTCCTTCCAAATTTAAGTTTTTTATAATTGTAATACCTAGGTATTTAGTTGAATTTATGGCTTTTAGATTAGACTGATTCATCATGTAACCCAAGTTTCATGAGTTCCTTTTAGCACTCATGTGGATGACCTCACACGTTTCGTTATTTAGGGTCAACTGCCACTTTTCGCACCATTCCAATATTTCTTCTAAATAGTTTTGCAGTTTGTTTTGATCTTCTGATGACTTTATTAGTCGATAAACGACAGCGTCATCTACAAACAATCCTTTATTTAAGTTCACCTTTAAATCTGAAACAAATAGCTTTTCAACAGGAACAGCCATAACTCTTAATTGATTAGTAACTTTCTCCATTTATACTGCATAATTTTCATGACTACATGTTATACTATTAAAATCAAACTTTCCAGACACCTCTCTATTAAATACTGCATGACAGCCAAAGTCGTTGCAGTTAATCTTAAATTGTTAACAAAATCCATTTTTCTCTCCCACCAGTCCAGTTGTAGTTTTGTACTGAACATGAGTAGAGTCTCCCATAGTGATTCTTGACATACAACACCTGCCAAAAGCGATGTGTTAATCAATGACTATCATTTCTTGGACTTTTCATTCAGCTAAATTTATCATCATGGTTCTCCAGAGTTGCTAAAGTGGAAAATGAAAGTGCTTATTTATCTGAATCATCATCTTGTTCTTATTGAAAGCCTTTATGCTACAGAAGTGGTGTATGGTATCCCTATATACCAAATCCTTCCCCTTCCTTGGTGCATCTACCCTGTTACCTACTGTACGCTTTTGGACAACTGCCCTATTTATTCTTCCCTTGTCAGTGTACGACACTGATGTGTGAAATGTGTATTTAATTTATCAGACTGATCATTTACCTTTCTCCTAATTAAATTGAACTGTTTAATTATGTCAGAATGTAATTTTCCTTGTAAAATGGATGCAGTGGACTACAATTTCAATTAGTTTGTATTTATATCTTAATTTTTGTGATGTGATTCAGTAATATATTCTTGTAACATATTGGTTAGCTGGTTTCTGACAGCATTTACTGTATGCTACTTGGCATTTATATCAGTATTTTACTGCTCTGTCTGCATTTTAAGGTCAACATGAAAGTGTTCAAACCTCCCCATTAAATAAAAAAATAAGTCTGAAACAGCTCATAAAAATTTCTTTGAAATTCTCTTCCATGTTTCTTGATCAGATTTGCTTACAATCAAAATTATAATAATACTTGAACATCACTTCCCCAGTTATCAACAGTTGCTGGCACTTTCTTATGAAATTCTACTAAAACACCACCCAGTTCTCACATGGTACACACTGTCATGTTAAAAATGAAAACCTCTTTTGGAGTAAATATAGCTCAAGCTCAACCCCCCTCCCCATGAACCATGGACCTTGCCGTTGGTGGGGAGGCTTGCGTGCCTCAGCGATACAGATGGCCGTACCGTAGGTGCAACCACAACGGAGGGGTATCTGTTGAGAGGCCAGACAAACATGTGGTTCCTGAAGAGGGGCAGCAGCCTTTTCAGTAGTTGCAGGGGCAACAGTCTGGATGGTTGACTGATCTGGCCTTGTAACATTAACCAAAACGGCCTTGCTGTGCTGGTACTGCGAACGGCTGAAAGCAAGGGGAAACAACAGCCGTAATTTTTCCCGAGGACATGCAGCTTTACTGTATGATTAAATGATGATGGCGTCCTCTTGGGTAAAATATTCCGGAGGTAAAATAGTCCCCCATTCGGATCTCCGGGCGGGGACTACTCAAGAGAATGTCATTATCAGGAGAAAGAAAACTGGCATTCTACGGATCGGAGCGTGGAATGTCAGATCCCTTAATCGGGCAGGTAGGTTAGAAAATTTAAAAAGGGAAATGGATAGGTTAAAGTTAGATATAGTGGGAATTAGTGAAGTTCGGTGGCAGGAGGAACAAGACTTTTGGTCAGGTGATTACAGGGTTATAAATACAAAATAAAATAGAGGTAATGCAGGAGTAGGTTTAATAATGAATAAAAAAAATAGTAGTGCGGGTTAGCTACTACAAACAGCATAGTGAACGCATTATTGTGGCCAAGATAGACACAAAGCCCATGCCTACTACAGTAGTACAAGTTTATATGCCAACTAGCTCTGCAGATGATGAAGAAATAGATGAAATGTATGACGAGATAAAAGAAATTATTCAGGTAGTGAAGGGAGACGAAAATTTAATAGTCATGGGGGACTGGAATTCGTCAGTAGGAAAAGGGAGAGAAGGAAACATAGTAGGTGAATATGGATTGGGGGGAAGGAATGAGAGAGGAAGCCGCCTTGTAGAATATTGCACAGAGCATAACTTAATCATAGCTAACACTTGGTTCAAGAATCATAAAAGAAGGTTGTATACCTGGAAGAATCCTGGATATACTAAAAGATATCAGATAGATTATGTAATGGTAAGACAGAGATTTAGGAACCAGGTTTTAAATTGTAAGACATTTCCAGGGGCAGATTTGGATTCTGACCACAATCTATTGGTTATGAACTGTAGATTAAAACTGAAGAAGCTGCAAAAAGGTGGGAATTTAAGGAGATGGGACCTGGATAAACTGAAAGAACCAGAGGTTGTATAGAGTTTCAGGGAGAGTATAAGGCAACAATTGACAGGAATGGGGGAAAGAAATACAGTAGAAGAAGAATAGGTAGCTCTGAGGGATGAAGTAGTGAAGGCAGCAGACGATCAAGTAGGTAAAAAGACGAGGGCTAATAGAAATCCTTGGGTAACAGAAGAAATATTGAATTTAATTGATGAAAGGAGAAAATATAAAAATGCAGTAAATGAAGCAGGCAAAAAGGAATACAAACGTCTCGAAAATGAGATTGACAGGAAGTGCAAAATGGCTAAGCAGGGATGGCTAGAGGACAAATGTAAGGATGTAGAGGCTTGTCTCACTAGGGGTAAGATAGATACTGCCTACAGGAAAATTAAAGAGACCTTTGGAGAGAAGAGACCACTTGTATGAATATCAAGAGCTCAGATGGCAACCCAGTTCTAAGCCAAGAAGGGAAGGCAGAAAGGTGGAAGGAGTATATAGAGGGTTTATACAAGGGTGATGTACTTGAGGACAATATTATGGAAATGGAAGAGGATGTAGATGAAGACGAAATGGGAGATAAGATACTGCGTGAAGAGTTTGACAGAGCACTGAAAGACCTGAGTCGAAACAAGGCCCCGGGAGTAGACAACATTCCATTAGAACTACTGATGGCCTCGGGAGAGCCAGTCATGACAAAACTCTACCATCTGGTGAGCACGATGTATGAGACAGGCAAAATACCCTCAGACTTTAAGAAGAATATAATAATTCCAATCCCAAAGAAAGCAGGTGTTGACAGATGTGAAAATTACCGAACTATCAGTTTAATAAGTCACAGCTGCAAAATACTAAAGCGAATTCTTTACAGACGAATGGAAAAACTGGTAGAAGCCGACCTCGGGGAAGATCAGTTTGGATTCCGTAGAAATGTTGGAACACGTGGTGCAATACTGACCTTACGACTTATCTTAGAAGAAAGATTAAGAAAAGGGAAACCTATGTTTCTAGCATTTGTAGACTTAGAGAAAGCTTTTGACAATGTTAACTGGAATACTCTCTTTCAAATTCTGAAGGTGGCAGGGGTAAAATACAGGGAGCGAAAGGCTATTTACAACTTGTACAGAAACCAGATGGCAGTTATAAGAGCCGGGGGGCATGAAAGGGAAGCAGTGGTTGGGAAAGGAGTGAGACAGGGTTGTAGCCTCTCCCCGATGTTATTGAATCTGTATATTGAGCAAGCAGTAAAGGAAACAAAAGAAAAATTCGGAGTAGGTATTAAAATTCATGGAGAAGAAGTAAAAACTATGAGGTTCGCCGATGACATTGTAATTCTGTCAGAGACAGCAAAGGACTTGGAAGAGCAGTTGAACGGAATGGGCAGTGTCTTGAAAGGAGGATATAAGATGAACATCAACAAAAGCAAAACAAGGATAATGGAATGTAGTCAAATTAAGTCGGGTGATGCTGAGGGAATTAGATTAGGAAATGAGACACTTAGAGTAGTAAAGGAGTTTTGCTATTTAGGGAGTAAAATAACCGATGATGGTCGAAGCAGAGAGTATATAAACTGTAGACTGGCAATGGCAAGGAAAGCGTTTCTCAAGAAGAGAAACTTGTTAACATCGAGTATAGATTTAAGTGTCAGGAAGTCGTTTCTGAAAGTATTTGTATGGAGTGTAGCCATGTATGGAAGTGAAACATGGACGATAACTAGTTTGGACAAGAAGAGAATAGAAGCTTTCGAAATGTGGTGCTACAGAAGAATGTTGAAGATAAGGTGGGTAGATCACGTAACTAATGAGGAGGTATTGAGTAGGATTGGGGAGAAGAGGAGTTTGTGGCACAACTTGACTAGAAGAAGGGATCGGTTGGTAGGACATGTTTTGAGGCATTGAGGGATCACAAATTTAGCATTGGAGGGCACCATGCTGGGTAAAAATCATAGAGGGAGACCAAGAGATGAATACACTAAGCAGATTCAGAAGGATGTAGGTTGCAGTAGGTACTGGGAGATGAAGAAGCTTGCACAGGGTAGAGTAGCATGGAGAGCTGCATCAAACCAGTCTCAGGACTGAAGACCACAACAACAACAACAACATAGCTCAACAGACTGCACCATGTAACATGCAGTGTCATAATGTAGAATGCAGTGCACTGCCACAACTCAGTGATGTTGTAAAGTTGTTGAGTAGCTGCTTCTGATATTGCTAGGCCACACAAAGTCGGCAGTCTCCCACTGCGAACAGTCCTAATCTGTCAAAGCCATTGGCTGTCGATCTCCCATCTTACTGTCTTAATAATCTTCTTTGTTGTTTGTAAAATGGCAGTCTTTAATTTTGTTTCCTGAGCAAAGCATTTCCTAATATTTTCCTTTCTGTGCAAATCTTAATATATGCAGTTTCCTTTGTTCAATAGGTACTTATCTGGTCATCAAAGCAACAGCACAATTTGATTCTTCACTTAAAATGGTTTATTCTTCTGAAATAATTCCATTCAATAATTGTTCAAACATTTATTTCATACGCAGTTGGGAGTTTCCATTTGTCTTCCGGCAATAATTAGATCTCTATCCTGCAGAAGAGCACAACGAATCCAGTGTTCTGCTTCACTGGACATGTTTTAATCAATGTAAATTCTTTGTTACCTTATTAAATTTGTTGACTGTGACGTCTTGAAAGTCTGTAGCAGACTTCTTCACTGGTTGTGTGATAACTGCTGTTAAGAAACTCAATACTGAGACTCTTAATTGCTCTTGAAAACTTATGTAGTTGTTTCACATAAACGAACCGTGTACTGAAAATAAATGTATGCTTCATAGAATGGATAACACAAAACTGCTGTCAGTCATAATGTCCAGGCTCAAGTCTCAACATTGAATGAATGAATGAATGAATATTCATTGAACATTTCATTTATAATTTCAGAAATCATCTGCATTATTAAAGTTTTTATATAGAATTCACAATGGTTGTACTTAATGCTCTTGAAAAGGTGAGTGTGTCACAGGCATATTTTTGGATAATAATAATAATAATAATAATAATAATAATAGCTTTATTCAACATCAAATGGTACACTGCACATGTACAAAGAAACAGTAATGATTAAAGTTATTTGTACAATACACAAGACACATTCTTCTGAATATGTCATTAATTTACAACAAAATTACAATAAGGTGTTTACTTATTTCTGTTCACATAATTTCACAAAGCATTTGTTGTTCTTCATATAAGTATGGTACTCTTCTAATGTGTAGAAAGGGTGTTTTACTAAAAATTTCTTAAGCTGATGTTTCAGTTTAACTGTAGGAAGAGCCATGACTGCTCTAGGCAGTGCATTAGCTAATTTTATACCTGCATACTGAGGCCCCTTTTCGTAAAGTGCTGTTCTGTGGCTGCCAATGTAAAATCTTTCTTTATTTTGAGTATTGTACTGGTGGAAATCTGAATAAGTGTTTGGGTGCAGTCTTTTCACGAGCAATATGGCTTTTAGAATGTATGTGTTTATAACAGTTAACACCTCTGTTTTTGGAAACAAGTTGCGACAAGATTCCCTATATTTTGCTCCACAGATTATTCTCACACCCCTTTTTTGAAGAATGAGTAGCTTATCTAGATTAGCTTTGGTTGTTGCCCCCCAAATTTCAATACCATAGTTCAAGTGAGAGGAGAAAAGAGCATGGTCTGCAGTCCTTAGGACTATGGTGTCTCTACAGAACTTACTAATAGTACTGATTGCAAATATATTTTTTGACAACTTAGTTGCTAGAGTGTCAATATGTGTGTCCCATTTCAGGTTGCTTTGGATTGTTACGCCAAGGAATTTTACACTAGACTCTTTCTTTACCAATTCGTTGCCTGTGTATAATTTAATTTCATTATTCAAACTACTTTTGTTAAACTCCATCAAACATGTTTTACTGGTGCTTACATTTAAGTGGCTTTCATTAAAAAATTGAACAATTTCTTTTGTCACATTATTACACTCGGCCTCTAGTTCATTACATGATTCCTTTTTACATACAATGGACGTGTCATCGGCATACAGAACAATTTTGGAATTTATAGTACAATATTTAATATCATTTACATAGATCAAGAACAGAAGGGGGCCCAATACCGACCCCTGGGGCACCCCATATCTTATGCAAGTGATCTCTGATTTGTAGACACCACTTTCCATTTTAAGTAGAACAAACTGCTTTCTATTGCTCATATAACACTTTATTAGGTCATAAGCAGCACCTCTAATGCCCATGTTCCATAGCTTGTCTAATAGGATGTCAACGTTCACACAATCAAAGGCTTTTTCCAGGTCTAGGTATACACCTGCCACATGTTCCTTGCTTTCGATACCCCCTAACACCTCTTCAATTAGTTGAGGAGCTGCAGTGCTAGTTGATTTACCTTTTACGAATCCATTTTGATTTTCGAACATCAGGTTGTGTTTGTTAAGAAAGTTTATAATCCTGTTGTATATAACTTTCTCAACTATTTTGGAAAAGACAGGAAGGATTGAGACTGGTCTGTAGTTTTCTATTTTGTTGTTGTCACCTTTCTTAAAAATGGGTGTTACCTGTGCTAGTTTGAGTCTGTCTGGAAAGGTGCCTGATTCTATTATATTGTTGACTGCTGCAGACAGAGGTACAGAGACATTTTGGCTACAGGCTTTTAAAACATTAGTACTTAGGCCATCATGCCCAGCTGAATTAGAGGGTTTTAGAGAGCTAATGATGCCCATTATTTCTGCACAGTTTGTGGGGGGTAGATATATCCTATGGTCACATGTATTACCTTTAAAACTGTAGTTCATGTTTTTATGTTTGTCATTTATGGCTTCCCCTACGGAAGAAAAATATTCATTAAAAATATTTGCAATTTCCAGTTGGTCTTTTATGAGCATGCCATTGTGGTTAATAGTAAAGTCCATACAGGATTTGTCATTGCCGGTTCTAAAACTGTTTATGACTGCCCAGATGCCAGTAGTTATGTTGTGTGAGTTTTGAAGCTTATTTGCAACATAGTTGTTCCTGGTCTGTGTAAGTAAGTCCTATAGTGTGCTTGATATATTTTGAAGGCTTCCTTTAGCTCAGGAATCTCTCTATTATTCAGCATTGCACTGTGGAGTAGTTTTAATTTTTCCCTCGCTTCAGTGACATTACTATTTACCCAAATATTTTTGTTTATATTTTTTGTTTGTTTCATTTTTGTGATTACAACTGGGCATGTGGTATCAAAGCAGTAATAGAAGTCAGCAGCAAAGTTATCATATGAAAAGCTATTATTTTCAAACCATTTTATTTTTGCTAGCATCCAGTTTAGTCTATTTATGTTGTCATTATACATTATTCTTTTAGTTACAAACTGTTGCTTTGTGGTGACAGTGGGGGCCTCATGGCATTCCAATTTAAGCTGTACTGCATGGTGATCTGGGATGGCTAGTTTTAAAACTGATGCACTGTGGGATAGGTGGGTCATGTTTGTTATTATGTTGTCAAGACATGTTTTACTATTGCCAATTTCTCTAGTGGGTTCCCAAATGAGTGGGGTCAGGTTAAATTCATCACACAGACGATGTAACTTTTTGGTGCTGACATCATTTGTTAATAAATCTATATTTATATCCCCTGTAACTATAATATTTACATGACCATTTGGCCCAGAAAATGTTGTGTCTATATATACAAGCAAGTCAGAAAGATTTACAAAAAAGGTATCTGTATTTGCTGCAGGTGGCCTGTAAACACCGATAACTGTTATGTTATCTCTACCCCATTTCAGGTTTATTGCAGCAAATTCTGAGACTCCTTCCAAGCAGAAGGCACTCACATCAATAACATTAAAATTACTTTCATTTACAGTGAAAATTGCTACACCTCCCCCAGTCTTGTCTTTTCTACTGAAGGCTGTGCAGAATTTCATACACAGTGGTTGACTAACGCTAATCAGAGCTTCATTGTACCAATGTTCAGTTACAACTAATATATCGGGTTTGTCAATCCGTGAAATTACATCTAGATCATTATGCTTATTTCTAAGACTACCAAGATTCTGGTGTATGATTTTAAGGCTGAGTTTTACCTGCTGGACCTTAGAGGATAATTTTGGACTAGCAATGAGGCCAGCAGGCTTCACAAGTTTCCCTGGCTTGCCAGCGGTGACTGGTGTTGTGGCAGATTTTGTTGAGATGGGTTGTACCACCCCATGGCAATGGACTTCTTTTCATCACTTTGTGAACAATGTCGCCTGACTTCCTCAATAATTTTGCTACTAATGATCTTTTTGCCTCTTTTATTCATGTGCAGACCATGAGATGTGTGCAGCTCCCTTTCTAGATAGGTGACATCTACTAGAGACACATTCTGAAATTTACTACATACACCTTTAATCCTGTCATTTGTTTTATGAACTTCCCGGTTCACAATAGACTGTTTCATAAGATCATACCTCTGTGGAATGTTGACAACAACTGTTTTAGTGTGATTTAACTTACCCAGTACCATTTTCATATGTCTAATTGCATCATTTGCTTGATTTCTTGCTACATCAAATGAACCTCCCATAATAACGACACAGTCATTGGATGAGAAGGAGTCACACTGCTGCATGCACGGCTTCACCACAGCAGAAAGAGGGGCTCCAGGCTGGATGTGGCCTACAGCTGCAGAGTTGTCTTACATGTTTGCTATGTTTTGCGCTATTTCACGTCCATGGCTGTCTCCATATAATAGAATCCGGCCCTGCTTGTGTTTCTGATTGTCGTCATTTCTTCTGTTTTTCTCTAGGGACGATTTCTTGCATGTAATTTCACAGATTCCACTTCCTTGGACGGTTTGTTTACGTTCAGTTTCACGTTTAGCACACGAGTTTGGGACTTCGTGTTTTCTGAACGTATCACTGACAGTTTTTTTGCTGCTTGAAGGATTACCTCTAGTTTGCACGGACTGAACTTGTTCTTGTTCCACTATTTCTTCGAGAATTTGAAACCTGTTTTGAGTATTGACGACAGGAAAGCTTTCCTTGGTTTTTAGTTTAGGCCTGCAGTCGTTCATCAGGCGCTGTTGTTCAGATTCACTCACCTTCTTATTTAAGAGAGTAACTTCAGCCTTTATGCTCTGGATTTCACTTACCATATCGCCGACTAGAACAGATAATTCACACCTACAGTCACAAATTTTTGCTTTATGATAATTATCTGAGTTCTGAACGCAGCACTGACTACAGTTCCAGCATGTTACAAATTCATTATTTTCTTTCACAGATGAGTCCACTTTTGCACATCGAAAATGATACGAGTTATTACATTCCTTGCACGTGATTCCGGTTTTCAGTACTTTTCCGCATTTTTTACACTTTTCCGCGTCAAAACACGAGTTTTTACGTAAGCTAATAACTTTACCATTACTATTTGCCGCCATCTTGCTTGGAATTAAAGATAAACACAACTATGTAGGATGAAAAGATGCATGAATGGCTAAAGAGGAGAGGGAAAAAGGAGAAGACTGAAGAGTAAATGGGGGTGAGGTTGGTTAACGTAAGTTCAGTCCAGGGGGATGGCGGGATGAAAGCATGTGTTGGAGTGTATGTTCCCATCTCCGCAGTCCCTCAGAACTGGATCTTTCTAAGGCCTTTGATACAGTTGACCACAAGATTCTATTAAATGAATTAGAAGCATTAGGAATAAGAGGGGTAGCTAATGACTGGTTTCCATCATACCTAGCAGTTACGGTACAAAGAGTAGAGACAACACATACGTCAGATACATCTAAACTTTTACTAAAACACTTATCAGAACCAAAATACAATAATATAGGGGTTCCGCAAGTTAGCATATTAGGACCAATACTGTTCCTGATATACATCAATGACTTTCCCAGCAGCGTTACTCATGGTGAAAAAATTCTATTTGCTGATGACAGAATATTATAGTCAGTGAGAAAACGAGAACTCTTTGCAGAAAAAGCAAATGAAGCTCTCAAGGAAGTTTATGATTGGTCAATAAGCAATAAAGTGACATTGAACATAAAGAAAACTAATACCATGAATTTCAGTTTGAAGAGGGAAAATTGCAATGTTAAATCAAATGTAATGGCATATCTATAAACTATGTAACAAATGCAAAATTTCTAGAAATGAGTATTAATTCTCAGTTGAAGTGGTGTGAACACACAAAGGTACTTGAAAACAGAATGTCATCAGCATGTTATGCCCTTAGAATCATATCATCAGTATGTAACATGCAGTGTCTTTTAGTTACATACTATTCATATGTACACTCATTTCTTAGCTATGGCATTCTTTTTTAGGGAACAAATGCACAAAATATGAAGACAGTTTTCAAACTCCAGAAAAGAGCCATAAGAACCATAACCAAAAATGGTAGCTGAGCTCGTTGTAAAGATCTGTTAAAAAAACTGAGGATTTCAACTACTCTGTGAGAATACATTTACCAGTCAGTTGTACACATCATAGATAACATTTGTAATTACTGCACAAACAGATCTGTCCATGACCATGGAACAAGACTCAACTCACATTTGCCAAGAAAAAATAAACATGAAGCTCAAAGCAGTATTTTCTACCAAGGAATAAAACTGTACAACAAATTTCCAAAAGAGGTAAAAGAAAACGCAAAAATACACTTATTTAAAAAGGCAGCTAAAAAGTACCTGTTATGCAATACATTTTATACATTAAAGGATTACTTAGATAAAACAGAGTAGGGGTTTGGTAAAAAAAAAAAAAGTTATACGAATAAATAATAATAATGATTATAAAACATCCAACATTCCACATAACATCTTCACATTATGTTTTTTCCTTCTTTTTTTCTTTTCCAGAAAAATTTACTCCCAAGCTATGCATTGCACAATAATAACACTTCTTCTTTCTGAGCTCAACATCTCACTCATTATAGAGGGATTCTAACTCAGTTTTTCAATATAGCAAATGGGAAGTTGTGGCACAGAAAATGGCCCAGAGATCACCAGTGTGTGTGTGTGTGTGTGTGTGTGTGTGTGTGTGTGTGTGTGTGTGTGTAGGGAGTGAAGTGTTAGGAAACAATGTGTGTATAGTGAGTGCAGTGAGTGATAGTGAGGTACGAGTGAAGATTGTGGCATTACATTATTAAATAAGTTATTTGTAAAAAAGGTATTGTATACCAGGTGTAAATCTAATGATTGTCTCTAACTAGAAGTCTGTAAATGTATGTGTATACAAATTAGCTTATTTTAAACTGGTGTAAACTTGTAAATATTTTGGCATGTCCTATATCCTTTTAAAAAGAGATCTGCAGATGAATAAAGCTGCTGCTGCTACAACAACAACAACAACTACTACTACTACTACTACTACTACTACTAGCTTCTGAAGGCATAACCTCTTCAAAGTAGGTCAGCAATGCCCAGAGCTTCTATATTTGCACCCAAGCAGGCACTTTCTCACGTGAATTTGCTGTGATCGCTGTCTCATCTTGAAAGACATGCATCACCCCACATCATGATGTGCCACACACAAATAAAACAACAGAACCACATAATATCTGTGCTCTCACCTATGACACTTTATTGTATGGTTTTAATTCTCAAGTATAATATGTTGGTTTGAAGATATAGGGACACATCACTCTTCTGGAGTGCCATGTGTCACCACACAGTCTAGTATTTCTCATAAAACTACAGAACATACAAGGGCTACCTGGAAAGTAAACTTTGTTTTTATGTTGCATGGTTAGTTGCAGGGCGAACAGGACAGTAGATACACTAACTCATGCAGTAGGCCATTCTGCTTAGAGCGGCACTAGTGAGAAACCCATGCAGCTTCTTAATTGCCTTGTAGCCATTGAGTATTAGCACTCCAATTAGAAATTCCACTGTATGTGAAATCCATTGTGTTATATTATTTTTACCAGCAAAAAATGTGAGAACTGTATAGCATAAATTTGTACTGTAAAGAGATGATATCATTTATTTAAGAGCAGAGAGATGAATGTATGTGATGTGATGAGATGATGTGTGACAGAAACCTATATAAACTGCAACAGTGATATTGACCTCATTGTCTGGGGGATGAAAACTGAAAACAGTTTCAGTTGCTTTAATTAGTGAACATAATGAAATTGTTTCTGATGTATTGTGTTGTTGTTGTGGTCTTCAGTCGAAAGACAGGTTTGATGCAGCTCTCCATGCTACTCTATCCTGTGTGAGCCTCATCATCTCGGAATAACTACCGCAACCTACATCCATCGGAATCTGTTTATTGTATTCATCTCTTGGTCTCCCTCTACAGTTTTTACCTCCCACGCTTCCCTCCAGTGCTAAACTGGTGATCCTTTGCTGTCTCAGAATGTGCCCTATCAGCTAGTCTTCAACATTCTTCCTAGAACCACATACTTCTATTCTCTTTCTGAATAAACAGTTTGTCATCCATGTTTCACTTGCATACATGGCTGCACAAGACAAATAAGAAGAGACTTCTTAACACACAAATCTATATTCGATGTTAGCAAATTTATCTTCTTCGGAAATGCTTTTGTTGCCTTTGCCAGTCTACATTTTTTATTCTACCTACTTCGGCCATGATCATTTGTTTTGCTGCCCCAACAGCAAAACTTGTGTACTACTTTAAATGTCTCATTTTGTAATAAGATTCCCTTAGTATTACCTGATTTAATTCAGTTCCAATATCCTTGTTTCACTTTGTTATGTTCATCTTATATCTTCCTTTCAAGACTCTGTCCATTCCATTCAGCTGCTCTTTCAATGCCTTTGCTGTCTCTGACAGAATTATAATGTCATCGGCAAACCTCAAAGTTGTTATTTCTTCTCCTTTAACTTTAATCCATACTCCAAACTTTTTTTTGTTTCCCTTAAAAACCTGTTCAATGTACAGATTAAATAACATCGGGGTAGGCTACAATGCTGTCTCACTCAACCACTGCTTCCCTTTCATGCCCCTTAACTCTTATAACAGCCATCTGGTTTCTGTCAATTTGCAAGTAGCCTTTTGTTCCTTGTATTTTACCCCTGTTACCTTCAGAATTTCAAAGATAGTATTCCAGTCAACATTGTCAAAGGCTTTCTCTAAGTCTACAAATGCTATAAACATAGATTTGCCTTTCCTCAACCTATCTGCTAAGATAAGTTGTAGGGTCAATATGGCCTCATGTGTTACTGCATTTCCCTGGAATCCAAACTGATCCTCACCGAGGTCATCGTCTACCAGTTTTTCCATTCCTCTGGAAAGAGTTCATATTAGTATTTTGCAAGCATGACTTATTAAAATGATATTTTCACACCTCTCAGCAACTGCTTCCTTTGGAATTGGAATTATTACATTGTTTTTCATCAGTTAAAGTCAATATATATTGTGATATCCAAGGATTTCTATAAGACCTTGTCTTTTTACCTATTTGATACACCGCTGCATTTATTATTTTATCTCTCGGACTACCCATTCATTTTCTTCTGTAGTCCATTGACAGTTCTAGTCTAACGCTCCCTCTGAAACTATCATCAATCTCAGGATCCATCAAATTGCCCTTGTCCCATATACATTGTTCAGTTTTAATCTGGAGTTCATAACCAGTAAATTGTGGCCAGAGTCCACATCTGCCTCTGGAAACGTCTTACAGTTTAAAACCTGGTTCATAAATCTCTGTCTTACCATTATGTAATCAATCTAAAATCTTTCTGTGTCTCAGGTCTCTTCCACATATAAGCCTTCTCTTATGATTCTTAAACCAAGTGTTAGTGATGATTAAATTACACTCTGTGCAAAATTCTGCCAGACAGCCCCCTCTTTCATTCCTTTTTCCCATTTCATTTTTGCCTACTATTTTTCCTTCTCATTCTTTTCCCACTATTGAATTCCAGTTCCCCATCACAAATAAATTTTCATCTCTCTTAGCTATCTAAATAATTTCCCTTATCTTATCATACATTCCTTCAATCTCATCATCATATGCAGAGCCAGTTGGCATATAAACTTGTACAACTGTGGTAGGCATCGGCTTTGTGCCTGTCTTAACAATGATAATGCATTCACTGTGCTGTTAATAGTAGCTTATCCACATTACTGTTTTCTTATTCATTATTAACCCTTTCCTGCATTATCCCTATTTGATTTTGTATTTATAGTCCTATATTTACCTGACCAGAAGTCCTGTTCACTTTGCCACTGAACATCACTAATTCTCACTACTTCTAACGTCAACCTATCCATTTCCCTTTTTAAATCTTCTTACCTAGCTGCACAATTAAGGGATCTAACATTCCACACTTCAATCTATAGAAGGCCAGTTTTGCTTCTCCTGAAGTGAAAATCCTCCTGAGTAGTCCTCGCACACAGATCCTCATGGGGGCTATTGTACCTCCAGATTATTTTACCCAAGAGGACACCATCATTATTTAACCATACAGCAGAGCTGCGTGCCCTCAGTAAGAAATTACAGCTGTAATTTCCCCTTGCTTTCAGCTGTTCATAGTACCAGCACAGCAAGGCCATTTCGGTTGATGTTAAAAGACAAGATCAGTCAATCATCCAGACTCTTGCCCCTGCAACTACTGAAAAGACTGATACCCCTCTTCGGGAAACACACATTTGTCTGGCCTCTCAACAGACACCTCTCCGTTGTGGTTGCACCCATGGTGTGGCTATCTGTATTGTTCGATGGCAAGTCCATGGTTCATGGGGAGCTGATATAGTAATCAGATTTAAGTAATATTAGATTGTACATAGGTGCTGATTCTGATTTCAGAAATGTATCTCATTGGTGGCATACATTGAGAACAAGGGCTCCAAGGGGGTAACATTTTGGTTAAATCGGTTCTCAATGATGCATAAAGTCAAATTTTTCATGAAAAAATGTGGTTGTTGTTGTTGTTGTTGTTGTTGTGGTCTTCAGTCCTGAGACTGGTTTGATGCAGCTCTCCATGCTACTCTATCCTGTGCAAGCTTCTTCATCTCCCAGTACCTACTGCAACCTACATCCTTCTGAATCTGCTTAGTGTATTGATCTCTTGGTTTCCCTCTACGATTTTTACCCTCCACGCTGCCCTCCAATGCTAAATTTGTGATCACTTGATGCCTCAAAACATGTCCTACCAACCGATCCCTTCTTCTAGTCAAGTTGTGCCACAAACTTCTCTTCTCCCCAATCCTATTCAATACCTCCTCATTAGTTACGTGATCTACCCACCTTATCTTCAGCATTCTTCTGTAGCACCACATTTCGAAAGCTTCTATTCTCTTCTTGTCCAAACTGGTTATCGTCCATGTTTCACTTCCATACATGGCTACACTCCATACAAATACTTTCAGAAACGACTTCCTGACACTTAAATCTATACTCGATGTTAACAAATTTCTCTTCTTGAGAAACGCTTTCCTTGCCATTGCCAGTCTACATTTTATATCCTCTCTACTTCGACCATCATCAGTTATTTTACTCCCTAAATAGCAAAACTCCTTTACTACTTTAAGTGTCTCATTTCCTAATCTAATCCCCTCAGCATCACCCGATTTAATTTGACTACATTCCATTATCCTTGTTTTGCTTTTGTTGATGTTCATCTTATATCCTCCTTTCAAGACACTGTCCATTTCGTTCAACTGCTCTTCCAAGTCCTTTGCTGTCTCTGACAGAATTACAATGTCATCGGCGAACCTCAAAGTTTTTACTTCTTCTCCATGAATTTTAATACCTACTCCGAATTTTTCTTTTGTTTCCTTTACTGCTTGCTCAATATACAGATTGAATAACATCGGGGAGAGGCTACAACCCTGTCTCACTCCTTTCCCAACCACTCCTTCCCTTTCATGCCCCTCGACTCTTATAACTGCCATCTGGTTTCTGTACAAATTGTAAATAGCCTTTCGCTCCCTGTATTTTACCCCTGCCACCTTCAGAATTTGAAAGAGAGTATTCCAGTTAACGTTGTCAAAAGCTTTCTCTAAGTCTACAAATGCTAGAAACGTAGGTTTGCCTTTTCTTAATCTTTCTTCTAAGATAAGTCGTAAGGTTAGTATTGCCTCACGTGTTCCAACATTTCTACGGAATCCAAACTGATCTTCCCTGAGGTCGGCTTCCACCAGTTTTTCCATTCGTCTGTAAAGAATTCGCGTTAGTATTTTGCAGCTGTGACTTATTAAACTGATAGTTCGGTAATTTTCACATCTGTCAACACCTGCTTTCTTTGGGATTGGAATTATTATATTCTTCTTGAAGTCTGTGGGTATTTCGCCTGTCTCATACATCTTGCTCACCAGATGGTAGAGTTTTGTCATGACTGGCTCTCCCAAGGCCATCAGTAGTTCCAATGGAATGTTGTCTACTCCTGGGGCCTTGTTTCGACGCAGGTCTTTCAGTGCTCTGTCAAACTCTTCACGCAGTATCTTATCTCCCATTTCATCTTCATATACATCCTCTTCCATTTCCATAATATTGTCCTCAAGTACATCGCAAAATGTGGTAATGATCGACTATTACTGCGTTAGCATTGTTAAAGTTCACTAACAACACTGATGAAAAGAAATGCAAGTCTGATAGGTACAGTAAGCAGCGATCCTAATTGTTGATCAGCAATGAAATAAGCAGAGTCCCCAGTAGCAAACTGAGTTAAAGTTAGAATCAAGGCACTTAAATCCAAGTCTGATCTGGCCTAACTCATGAAAAATGTAAGACACACTGAACTACCCAACCATTGCAGATTTCTCTCAAGTTCCCTCTGAACTATTTGCAGAATGTTGTCAAGTACCAAGACTTATCATCAGAGAAAACTACTAAGTCCAAAAGTACATTGCTAGACCACCACCCAAACTGCCATAGATCTTGCTTGTACAACTCCATTCACAAGAATGCTCTTGATGCTAAATGGCAACTGCCTTTTATAAGTTTGGTACCCCCTTCCCTGGAAATTCCAAGCGTCTGTATCACTTAACAACTCTAAGAGCAATCACCAGCCTTATTTACAATTCTTTATACAATAGTGGAATCTTAAATGTGGATGACCATTAGATGTGTCCTAAAAATCTGAATAAAATGACATATTAATATGATTCTACATAAGGTAGTCTGTGTGCAAATTAAAGTTAAACAAATGCATATTTTAATTGCATTGATCAAATTCAGTTTGTGCTCTCTGTGCATTGAATAATTGTACAAACACGTGACATTTCTTTCTCACAGTAATTGACAAGCTATTTCCACTGCTGCAATTAGAATTAATGTAACACTGTCCATCTTTAAATTAATTGTAAAACCAAACAAAATAATAAACAATTAGTTAAAATAACAAAGAAACACAGAATTGTTATAAACTTAATATTGTCAGTGATGGGTTTATATGTCTACCAACTCATACTGCCTTTCTGGTAGTGTAACTGCTTTACTCTGTAAAATATTCTGTTTTAATCAAATATCAAATTAAATGTTTCCCAATGGGTTATTGTTTAAGTAATAGACTTTTAGGTAGCTCAGTCAATACTTACTGATGCGCACTACTAAATGATAGGTTGATCTCTTTGGCGCAATTAAAATTATACTAGTTATTAATTATTTACTATGCTTACATTAAAGGAATTTTCTTGATGCTGTAACTTCTCTTACACTCATTTCCATAGTATATCCACCAATTTGTCCTTTTCTCATCTTTAAAACTGTGTCCTGTTTTACTGTAATGACAATGGTTTACACTGTAACTACAATAGCTTGCACTGCACAAGCGCAAACACGACACTGATATTCCTCCCTTTGTGATCATATTTGGGGCAGAGGACATGATGTCACGTCCAGGTAGTGCACATATCTGACAGTTCTGCTTGGTCCCAGATACTCTGCTCTGTGGGCCAGCATGCCCTCCAGTTAGAAGTCAGAACCATGCCAGCCTGGGCTCTTCACCACAGCATGTGGAATTCAAACATTGCACCAGACCAAGATCAATCACTTCAGCTCTGTTTACAGTATGTCATGTCACAGCCAGAGGTGACTGCCTGTCTGTGGTCAGCAATGAACTGGTGCAGGAAGTTGCCGAATAAACTTATGAAAACTGATATTCCATGATATCACAACTATAAGAGAACTTCCCATATATTTCTCATAGTATGTTGTATGCTACTGTGCTTGATTAAACAAATGTGTACCACAAGTTATTGAGTTCAAAACTCTGTCCTGATAACAACGAAACACAATAGATGACTGCTTCTCTGGACTTCCTTTTTCAGTATATGAAAGGAGAAGGCCAGAATAACATAATAATGACAGGAGATGAAAAATGAGTTTCCTATGCTGAAGTGGAGATACACAAGTAATGAATGATGTGGAGTCATACTGCTATGTCCAACAACCCAAACAAAGCCTCCCTGACTCATAGCATCCATAAAGGTTATGACCACTTTTTTCTGAATGTGAAAAGGATCTTGTTTGTGGATTTTATAGAACATGGAAGAAAGGTTCATTCTCACACCTATTGTAAAACATTAAAAAATTGAGAAGAGTCATTCAAAACAAGCAACAGTTTCCCCATCACTGTCCTAATTTGTGTGACATTTTTAACCACACTTTGCTTGGCACACCAAAGAATGGGATATATTTGAACAACTGCTCTAGAGCCCCAACTGGGCTCCATGTGATTTCCACCTTCTTATAAACATGAAAATGTGGCTTAGCTCGCTACACTTGGACTCTGACAAAGAAGTTCAAGATGCTGTCAGTGGCAGATTGCAATCTCATGCAACAAAGTTTTGTGGAGAGGGATTTAGTCAACTCATTAAGAGGTGTAATCTATAATAAACACTTAATTCTGAATGGTGATCATGTAGAGAAATAATACAATGGTTTCATTTTAAGGTCCTTCTGATAAATGTGTTTTACCGGTAACTACTGCAGTATTTCATTTGTAGCCTCCCATGTGTGGCAACTAGCATCAGACTATAAATTTCTCTGCAAATTTAAAGATGAACTAAATCAAGTAATATAACATGTTAACTGTTTGGTGTAAATGAATGAAAGCGTGAGAGCGTGTTGTCAAGCACAGAATGGTGGATCGTCTCATGGCGTGAGGTCAGTGTGACTTTAGCACGAAGTAGGGGCTGGCCCTATAACAGGAGGAATGGAAAAAGCGTGTGTGTCAATCAGCAAGAAGTTACCGTGCACTATGGTGGTGTTCTTCAGTACAACATGGCCCAGAGACAACATGTGGATGTTTTCATATGGGGAAGAATCACAGGGAAACTTGGAGGACAAAGTGTAATGAGTGTAACCCATGAGTTTGGTATTGCTCACAACATTGTTTCACGTGCATGAGGAGAATTCTGAACCACAGGCAGTGCTGTCCAAAAGAGAGGAGGCAGTCGAAAACAGCGGGTACAATTGCAGCCACATTTAACAGGGCTGCAAGGCACGTAGTCTCACACTCCACAGTTGCACAGCGACTGCATGGGGTGGTTTCTTGGCCAGATAGCCATTTCGTGGTTTTGAATAGTGATTCTGGATGTATCCTCATATGGTAGGAGGTGAGAACATATAATAAACCCTGGAACATTGTCGAACATGATTCTTTTGGTAGTCTACATGTTACGGTGTGGGCAGGCAAATGTTGCATGGACATAATGACCTCCAGATATTTTAACATGATACATCCACCAGGCAGTGTTATGATGACACTGTACTCCTTTCCTGTTTGCATCTTTTCAGTGGTGTATTCAGCCCTGAGTTAATTTTTATGGATGACAATGTGCTTCTGCGTGAAAAAGTGCAGATTGAGTAGATCTTGGAATAAGAGGACATTCGGCAAATGGGCTGGCCTCCCCATTGCCTCAACTTAAATCCCATCAAGCATGTGAGGGATGCATGGGGGAGACATATTGTAGCCTGTCCACATGCACCAATGACCATCTAGCATTTGTCAACTGCACTGGTGAAGGAGTGGAAAGAACTCCTTACCAACCTTGTGGCCATCATGGGAATACATTGCAGAGCGCGCATTGCTGTGATCACACTATTGAGAACCATGTCTGGCCTTTTGTAATGTCCAGGGGACCATCAAAAGTCACTGTAACTTCAATGTGATTATTATCTTTGAATAAAAGTGTCATCTCTGTTCATCTCATTGTGTATTTCTTTAAGTTACCTTCCCTACTATACTGTAGCGGTTCTTTCTATGTATGGTCGAAGTTTCATTCAGCTGTGTTACTTGGCAGTAACACATCATGTGAAACTTATTTGTCCTTCAGTTTTCCTCACTGTATATACCACCAAAAGGCTGTTATAAAACTTTGTAATGCTGCAATTAGTTTTGACGGGTTTAAGTTGTCATCTGGCAGTCCTGCACATAGAATATAATAAGAGGAACCATTTTTTCTGAAGTGAAAGATGTATTTGTGGCACAGAAAAGAGTGAAGTATTTAGACACAATAATTTTTGACCCTCTACACAGTAATATGAAGAATTTAATCAAGAATGAAATTAACTTCAAACACAAACTGAAATGCAATTCTTTAGCTTCTCCTTGTGTACTTGATGATAAAATAGTTCACTGGTGAATGGCTGGATGTCATTATTCAACAGGCACAATATTTCAGCAAGTGACCATGTTGCCATCATCAGGTGTGTTGAATTGACTGCTAATGGGTTGGGGTGGCACATTTATCTCTCAGTGCAACTGATGATGCCAACGATGCCAATGTGGTCAGCTGCCAAAATATTATGCCTGTTGGACACTGACATCCAGCCATTCACCACTCAGCTGTTTTGACATAAAGTACACCATGAGAAGCTGAAAAATGACATCGCATACGTCTATGCAGGAGGTGTATCACAGCATGAAAATATTTGACAAGCTGTGCCACTGGAGGAGCCTTTTGTTGAGTGGCTTTGCATTCCTTATGAGATGCCGTGGAGAACGTGTGGTGACGAACTTCTCCAAGATAATACGTCACATCGACTCAGCGCAACCAGAAGAATTGAGAAACGTGTCACCCTGGCAATAGTATGGCAGATAGTACACTTTACTCATTTGCGTCTGGACTCGGCTAACAAAGAACCTTTCAAATTATGTCTACAGGTGGCCAACAGTTCAATTCCTGGACATAGAATGGATTGGTGATGTCACATGAAACACAGGAGAGACTGCACGAAAGAAGGCCATCAGAGGCCAAACATCAAAATTGTAGATTACACCAGACACACAAGTGTCTGTTGCTCCCTTCAAGACTATCAACAATGTCATAGTGAAGCCACTGGATGCAGACACTGTTAGAGTCCATCAGAGTGAACTCGATTTTGCTCCCAGTAATAAATCCACAACCTATCATGGACATAATCAGTGCAGTGGAACACGCAACTGCTCATCTTGCACCTGAAGTAGCTAAACAAGTACATCATGAAACCTGTCATGTTCTCATGCAAACAAAACCTATGAAACTGAATATCTGTAGCAGGGGCGAGTGTCCACACAGAAGCTAAGAGAAGATCCAGAAATTGTGGTCTCACCAACCAACAAAGGCAATGCAACTGTTGTCCTTCTTTACCAGGATTACATTGAGAAAATGGTCAAATAAGACAGGGTCTGCTGCTAGAAGACAGTGCATATAGGAAGATTAACACTGTTTCTACGAAGAGAGTGGCTTTCCACATGAAGTTCCACAGAGACTTTGTGGAATTCCGATGGGTCACAAAGATGGGGGTACCTTTACATCTCATTGTTAGCAACTTTGGTGCCCTCACATACTCACTCCGTAAATACCTAAAGGGTATACTTCATCCTTACATTGGAAAAGTCCATATGATATTCACATCTTCGTGGATTTTGTTGTGTGCTTTGTGGGCTTCAGCATTGTCTCCCTTCTGACCAGAATGCCTTTACAAGAATCCTGAGAACATATTGGCTGGAAATTTGACACAGAGATAACCAATCTTTTAGACATGTCTTGTTGACATGCTTTCTTTGAGACACTGGTTACTGTAAGCAGTTAGGAGTAGCCATGGGGTGTCCACTTTCACCAGTTGTCACTAACTTGTATTTGGAACATTTCGAAGAGGAAGCCCTGGAATCAGTCCAGTGGATATCTATCTGTTTTTCTGGTCTGTAGACTACATGTTCGTCATGTGGTCATGTGAAGAGATAAGCAAACGAATTCCTCGTATGTCTCTGGTTCAGAACATCAGTTTTACCACGGAAGTCACAATGGATTGGGTGCTCTGCTTTCTGGATGTTCTGGTAAAAGAAGAGCAAATGACACATTGGGCCACAAAATGTAGTGGGAGAAAATGCACACCAACTTATACCTACAAGCAGGTAGCTGTCACCACCCAGCTCCGAGGAATGGGGTGCTCAAAACTTTGGTACATAGGGCTGGCACCCTCACTGACAATGAAAGTGTCAACCAAGAACTTGAACATCTGAGGACGGTGTTCCGGAAAAATGGCTACAAGCAGTAGCAAATTTAGAGAGGCTTAAATTGTGCATCCACTGTACGGCTAGTGGAAATAGAAGAGGAACTTCAGGAGGATGCTGCCATTGTGTTTATTACATGTTGTGGTGCATTATGCAGAAAGATTGGATGAATTCTCCAGAGACTCTGAGGGCATGAGATTTCCCAGATATTCTGTAGCCAAAGTTTGGAAATAAATAATTTTGTTGAGTGGAAGTGAAATCTCGTAGTAATTTTGAATATAAATGAACAGGTTTTATTAGTAGAATTTTGTTATCCAGAATAATCATTCAGAATATAATGTAAGAAGATTTATTAAGATACAAGTCCTGTTTTGTGTATTTTATTATTTGCATGAGTTATTCTGTCTGGTGTAATGCCATTCCAAGAGAGTTGAAGGCATACTTGGAGTTTTGATGGGCAAAGTAGTCAAAGGCGGCAAAGAGTCTTCTGCGCTAGCCATGCTGTCAAGGAATTCCAGTGACCAGAAGTTTATATCAATAATGTAAATATGCATGTATTGAAAAGGTGCTTGTTATTCGTTACCCAGAAGGTCTCCTGTGACAAGATACTTATAATCTAATATGTGTTGCATTTAAAGGGACAATAAAAGCCTTAAAAGATTGATGTTGCTATTTCCTTGTTTTTAGTAAAACTTAAGTTATCCTACAGATAAAAAGAATATTTAACCAGATGATGGTTCACAGGCTACTCTGAGCTGAAGATCACAATGAGGTAACTTAAAATATAAATGAACCCTCACCCTGCCCAGGTGAAGACAGTCTTTCAGCTAAAACATGGGCATTGCTCGGTAGTGTCGAAGATGACCTTGGACTATGGAAATAAGAGGTCTATCATTTAACGTGAAAATGTGGCAAAACACACAAAGGTCAAATGATCTCTGCTGTCGAAGTTTGTTGTTGAGAACACCAATGGCACATCAGATTGCCGCAGGTTAACAAGTTGACAATCACGGAATATTGCCTATCAGAATTACATGGAATGGGTGACAACCATACTAATGTTGTTCTGACACAGACATCTAGCTTGTGGGACTGTGTCTTTAAAGAATCGATTGAAATTCGAGTTACAGAACCACTGATAAATCAACATAGTGGTTACATCCTTAGTAAAGCCTGGAAACTCACAATTAATCTGATTAAGAAGAGAAGAGAGACATCCCATGATGAACTGACTTCAGGGCAGCTGGAGGAAGAGCAGAGGTGCTGCAAGCATGCATACCTGGGTACAAATGGAGGGTAGAGCAGTTTGTTGGCAGGCGGAGTTGGGGGAGGAGATGGGCAGTAGACAGAGCAGCATATCAGAGGAATGGGGAAAAGAATAAAAGTGGTGCACTGACCCCAAGCAGACATTTCATCAGTGCACATGATGGCAATGTGGGTACTTGCCGAAATATTGTGCCCAATGGACACTGAAATTCGACCATTCACCCATAAACTATTTTGTCACAGAGTGAAACCCTATATGCTTGACAACTACTCCTGTTACATAGAAGAAATTCTGAAAGTGTAGTGTAGTGTAGTGTGTGTGTGTGTGTGTGTGTTTGTGTGTGTGTGTGTGTGTGTGTGTGTGTGTGTGTGTGTTGAAAGAGAGAATAAAGCAAATTTAGCTTATAAATTTTATTTAAATTCAAATAAATATTTAATGAAATAAGTTCTACTTAGATTTTTATCACCTCAAGTAACATTAATATACCCTTACGTAATACAGTTTGAAACACTCTAGCATGTACTGTGAAACTCTACAGCCAAGACGCCACTTTATTGTTACTTTTACTGAAGACTTTCGGGATGCACTTTCTTCTCTGTGGAAGGAGTTCTGTCAGCAAAGAGGCTTCCTAGAAGTTTGTTGCTTCAGACATTTTGGGGAGTAGCAGTATGTTAATGCATACCTCCTTTCTTTGCAAACTCCTCAGCTAAATTTATCTTATAGCAGCATGTAGTCTTTATTATTTCTTGTTTTTCAGTACAAGATGTAAGCCTTCACAACTACCATTATAAAGAGGTGAAAAACAGTTTATTCCACAATTTCATTTGCCTTCTGTTGAGATGGTAGTAAGATATGAGTTTATCATTCCGGTATACACCTGTCTTGTTGAGTTTGAGGTCTAGAATGGCATCAAGTTTTATCGCCTTTATCATCCCTGATTTTTAAAAAACTTTTTCTTTTGTATCTGTCATCTTGTGAAGACTTGAAAAATGTGGAATATCTCTTGTGTTCCTCCACTTCAGAGGCTACAAATATTTCTTCCTCATAAATGTAGTGTCAAACCGTTCTTTAGCTTTTTGTTGACTACGCTCTGTTTATGGAGTCCTCTATGTTTAGGAGTGAACATTCCCACAGTCTTGGTGTTAGTGTCTTTCACAAAATCAAAAACAACTGGTGAACTCTAATATCTGTCTGTGAAAATGGTACGTACCTTGTCGAGGTAGTCAGACAGAAGCATACGAAAAAGGACATTAACAGAATTATCTTCCTGCCCTTTGTCTGTCTAAACTCCAGTGTGTGAAATGTATGCTTCCTTTGAATCACTTGAGATAAACTGTTTGAGACCATTTGGCAGGTTTGTTTTTTACATAGATATGGAAAATAACTCTTCTCATGAACCCACACCCACTCATCACTGGTAAGGTTTTCATCAGGTGAAAACTATGCTAGAAACTGTGAAAGTAAATCATTTATTTATTTATTTGTTTATTTATTTATTGTTCTGTGGGACCACATTTAGGAGAAGTCTCCATGGTCATGGAACGAGTCAATACATGAAATTATAACACGATTGTAGAAACAGATAAAATGAAATATAAGAAACATATTCAGGCGACAAGTCGTTAGTTTAAATAAAGAAAATCAAGAATGTAACACTGAAATTTGCTTAATTTTTTAGCTCTTCCAGGAGCTCTTCGACAGAATAGAAGGAGTGAGCCATGAGGAAACTCTTCAGTTTAGACTTAAAAGTGTTTGGGCTACTGCTAAGATTTTTGAGTTCTTGTGGTAGCTTATTGAAAATGGATGCAGCACAATACTGCACTCATTTCTGCACAAGAGTCAAGGAAGTGCATTCCACATGAAGATTTGATTTCTGCCTAGTATTAACTGAGTGAAAGCTGCTAACTCTTGGGAATAAGCTAATATTGCTAACAACAAACGACATTAAAGAAAATACATACTGTGAGGGCAATGTCAAAATTCCCAGACTATTGAATAGGGGTCGACAAGAGGTTTTTGAACTTACACCATACATAGCTCGAACAGCCCGTTTTTGAGCCAAAAATACCCTTTTTGAATCAGAAGAATTACCCCAAAAAATAATACCATATGACATAAGCGTATGAAAATATGCGAAGTATACTACTTTTCGTGTTGAAATGTCACTTATTTCAGATACTGTTCTAATGGTAAATAAAGCAGCATTTAGTTTCTGAACAAGATCCTGAACATGGGCTTTCCACAACAGCTTACTATCTATCCGTACGCCTAGGAACTTGAACTGTTCCGTCTCGCTTATAATATGCCCATTCTGTCTGATTAAAATGTCAGTTCTTGTTGAATTGTGGGTTAGAAACTGTAAAAACTGAGTCTTACTGTGATTTAGCATCAAATTATTTTCCACAAGCCACGAACTTATATCATGAACTACATTATTTGATAATGTTTCAATATTACACACAAGATCCTTCACTACCAAGGTGGTGTCATCAGCAAACAGAAATATTTTTGAATCACCTGTAATACTAGAAGGCATATCATTTACATAAATAAGAAACAGCAGTGGCCCCAGCACCGACCCTTGGGGAACGCCCCATTTAACAGTGCCCCATTGGGACTGAACATCATTACCACTCTCAATATTGCGGAGGATTACCTTCTGCTTTCTGTTCTTAAAGTAGGAGGCGAACCAATTGTAAGCTACTCCCCTTACTCCATAATGTTCCAACTTCTGCAGTAATATTTTGTGGTCAACACAGTCAAAAGCCTTCGTTAAATCAAAGAAAACACCTAACGTTCACAACCTTTTATTTAATTCGTCCAAAACCTCACAGAGAAAAGAGACTATAGCATTTTCAGTTGTTAAGCCATTTCTAAAACCAAACTGTACATTTGACAGCATTGTATATACAACCCTCTCGATAACTTTAGCAAACACTGATGGCATAGAAATAGGTCTATAATTGTCAACATTATCCCTGTCTCCCTTTTTATAAGGTGGCTTCACTACCGAGTACGTTAATCGGTCAGGATACCGACCACTCCTAAAAGAAAAGTTACAGATATGGCTAAGTACTGAGCTAACATGCGTGGAACAATACTTCAGTATTCTGCTAGATACCCCGTCATATCCATGAGAGTTCTTGGTCTTTAGAGATTTAATTATTAACTCAATCTCCCTCTTGTCAGTATCATGGAGGAGCATTTCAGGTAACAGTCTCGGAACCCTTTTTTCTAAGAGCGCTATATGATTCCCTGTTGGGACTAGGTTTCTATTTAGTTGACCTGCTATATTCAGAAAGTGATTATTAAGTACTGCACATATATGCAGAAAAGGTCTGATTTTATGCATGTCATCGTGTCCAGGTTTGTTTGTTGGAATGTACGAAACATTTTCAGTTACATGCAGGCAAGAGAGAACAGTGGAGAATCCATTTGTGGTCAGAACTTAACCTTAAAATGGTGCAGGTACAAAGTCATTTGTAGACCAATAGTAATGCAGTCTGTTTTTCTGTACTAGTCACATATGGATTGTAATGCAAAGAACAAATATATTTCATGAAGTTTTACCCCAGTCCACATGTGCCACATGCTTGTGGGTTTCATGTAATGTGGTCTTCTCACTTTATCTACAATGGGTTTCACGTACTTGCTAGTTTCTGCCTTGATGTGCTTCATCATTGATTCAGGGAAAAAAGTTGAAAAGTATTGAAAGGACTGCTGCCATCATCCCTTTTTGCCATAAATCAATTTTCTTCTTAGAGTTCAAGCAATGATGGTTGCTCGTCTAATGAGACAGCACTACATTGGAAATACTACTTTGATTATTAGGAAGTATATTGTGCATTGTTGGGGTTGGAATTTCATCTGAAAACTCAGTAGAAGTATTACTTACATAGCAGATTTCTCAAGCAAAATAATGTAGAACAGTGGCACAGTAATACTGAAATAATATTGTTCTTGTACAGAATCAAAATCACTGTATTCGTTTTCAAAAAAGTCCATTTCATATCCAGAGTCTTCAAATGGTTCATTCAAAACCTTATGGATCTCAGTGTTAGTCAAAAACTTTGACATATTTATCAGAAAATGCACTGCTAGCACAGTGAGAAAACCATGGAAACTATGGTAGTATACATCAGTGCAGTGGTAGTGAACAATTGAGGGTTGTCTCTTGAGAACACAGAAATAGCTTCTGAAACATCCACACTATGGCAACGCAGTGCAGAGACCAGTTCACAGTGTCCCAAATGGATAGAAGCCATAACCACAATGAACACAGTGAGAGTGGAGGAAGACAAATGGAAATCGGGCATGGAATACTCACATTGTGGCTGCCACTAGAGCTGTGCTTGGCTGTAGGACTTTAAAGAAATAATAAAAAAGCCACTGATAATATGTACGATAATTGTTAAATGTGCTTGTTCCATATCATAACAAGAGGTCAGAATTATGATTCATTCAAATAACTAACTATTTAATGCTATAATTGTATTATTTCAGTAAATATTTACTTTAAAGCTGAAATGGTATGTACAACATGTCCATTGTTGTGAAATATGTTACATTATATTTAATACCATGAACTAAGTGGGCCTATAAAAAAAAGTGTAGTATATGTCACTAATATGGTACTACCAAGTGATAATGACTACTTTTCACAGTCAGTCACAAACTATGTGACATATACCACAACACTGTCCAGCCCTCAACATGCAGCTGGCCTGTACTCCATACCCCACTTATTTCTATGCCAGACAGGGTATACTGAACTATCAGTATACGTGATAAGTAGTATTGGAGTCCATATGTTCAACGTTAATCATTATTTACACTATATACATTACTTTTTTTTATTAGAGAAGCAGCCATCATTGAGATGCACTTCTATGCTTGTTTTGATAGCTTCACTTGATTCCACAGCTTTAACTATATTTTAACATATTTTGCCACAATGTATGTGGGGTGTACATCATTTTAGCTTTGAAGTAAGTACTTAATGATATAGTGGGAGGCATATTCAGAAACTAAGTGTACTGTGACCATAACAGGTTGTGGTTTTTTGTTTGTTGAGGGTTGCCAACACTGAGTGGTGGAGGGGATCCACTGACCAGAGCAAGCATTGCAGGATCATAGTAGTATGTAAACTCTTATTGTAGTTTCCAGTTGCATGAAAGATGTTGGTAAGAAATCCTGCCAAGTGTGAACTGTGTGCTGTGATCTGCTTTGTACTTGCAGAACAAATAACCCCTACCAAAATTTTTTCATGAATCAAAACAGTTCAAGTTGAAGGTGTTACTAACAGAATGAATGTGTTTAAGTGGTTAGGAGTTCAGTGGAAGCAGAATAAATACTCCGATGTTTGCAGGAGTGGGAGACCTTCAATTCTGACTTATGAGTTGGGGGGGAAATCAAGAAAACTGTCCATGAAGATCCCTGATTGAAAATAGTTGAAATTTCTGTGCTGTTTCCACAACTCTCCAGAACTCTCGTACATGAGACACTCACAGAAATGCTGGGATACCGGAAACTGTGCACAAAATGGATTCCAAAACAGTTGACAAAGCAGCACAAGAAAAATAGGGTCACTGGTGCCCCTGAGTTTCTTGAGTGACTTTGATTGGAAGGTGAGGCTTTACTGAGCTCTATTGTTACTAGAGATGAAACATGGTAGTTCATTACATGCCTGAGGCAGAAAGATATTTGTTATAGTGGCATCACACCAATTCCACATCTGCCAAAAAATTCAGAACCACGATTTCTGGGAAAAATCATGGCCTCAGTGTTTCGGGCCTAAAAAGGCATAATTTTGGTCAAATTTTCATCAATGCATAATGATATTATAAGATCATGTCCGTTATAATTATCCAGGCTGTTATGCCGTAGTCAGTTGATGAATTCTGTGTCAATTCCCAACGTTTCGTCCCTGTCTGCGGAGGACATCTTCAAGGGGGTCTGTAGCTCGATGGAAGGTCCAACACACCCACTGGCTCGCTACTGACTGCTGCTAAATTCCGTGTCCGCGCGCTCCCGCGCCGAGGCGTGACGTCACGTGTTTTGAAAACATCAGTGCAATTGGCCGCTGTCTGCTGCCGCCGATCGCCGTTGCCATCACCCAGTGGTGGACAGGTGGTACCCATCTTCTTCAACACTGGCCTCCATATACCGTTTAATTTCATGACCTCCTCCTTTTGATTGTAATTATTAGGGTGTTTGGCGATTTCGATTGCCTCCCTGTAGAGCCTTTCGTAATATCCGCTTGTGGCTACTAGTACATGCGTCTCCTCAAAACGAATATGGTGGTTACGTGGTTGGGAAGCATGCTCCGCAACAGCTGATCATTCCATTTCTCCTCTTCTACAATTGCCCTTGTGCTCTTCCGAACGATCTGAAACAGTTCTTTTAGTGGTATCCACATAAACATCTCCACAGCTGCATGGGATCCTATACACTCCAGCTTTTTCCAATGGTTTGCGAGCGTCCTTGGCATGCTTAAGGTATTCCTGTATCTTCCTGGTGGGCTTGTAAATTATGGTAATATTCCGATCTGTCAAGATCGTCCCTATTCTTTCTGTTACATTTTTAACAAACCACAGGAAAACCTTAGATTTCGCAGTAGCCTGTACGTCACTACGGTTTCTGCGTGGCTGTCTCAACGCACGTTTTATTTCGGCGGACGAATATCCGTTCTTCATTAGTGCATTGTGGAGATGTTACATCTCAGCGTCGAGCAACTCGGGTGCACAAATATTTCTAGCTCTGTCCGCTAACGTCTTGATAACACCCCGCTTCTGTTGTGGGTGGTGGTTCGAATCCCGGTGCAAATAACGGTCCGTGTGCGTGGGTTTGCGGTATACTGAGTGGCCCAAACTACCATTTTCATTTGTAAAAACAAGCACATCAAGGAAATGTAATTTCCTGTTTACCTCCTCCTCCATTATAAACTGAATTCTGGAGTTTATACTATTCAGATGTTCGTGGAACTGGCTTAGTTCTTACCTGACGTGTCTCCACAGCACAAACGTGTCATCCACATATCGGAACCATACATTTGGTTTTTTGCTAGCTGTACCTAAGGCCTGTTCTTCGAATTTCTCCATAAAGAAGTTTGCAATTACGGGACTTAGGGGGCTTCCCATAGCCACGCCATCCATTTGTTCATAAAACTGTTCGTTCCACTTGAAGTATGTGGTCGCCAAACAATACTTAAACTGTTCTGAAATATCAGCAGGAAAAATTCGATCCAGCTGTTCCAATACATCATTAAGTAAACAGCGATACCACATCGAAGCTGACCAATATGTCCTCCGGCTGGCCCACTATGCCATCCAATCTGATGCATGTGCCATGGCTCACCACATGCATGAATGTGATAGGGATTATGTGTAACAATAGTCAACAAGTCTATTAAAATGTTCTCTATTTTACAAGTACACTTTTTCCAAAATAAAGAATCTAGTGTACTTACTTTCTGAACATATCTCGTATGATTATAGTATTATTACATTTGCCTTTTCTCTCAGCGAAAATTTTATGGTATATTATGTCGAGGTCTGCCAGATAATGACATAAATAGTCAGAACTAGGTGCAGTATAATAAAGTTTTGTAGCAGCTTTGTAGTGGTAAATATAAAAATACCTTTAAAAAATTGATGAGTGAATCTATATCAGAAAGCACTGCAACTTCTACACCTAATGCTTCATCTCACATGTCCTTCTGCTCTGTGTGACTCATGGTTAAGACCTGCACATTCATGGTGCCTTGGTGGCTAAGGGTTGTGTGAGGACAGGTGTTGCTGTGCATCAAGACATTCAGCAGCCGTATTAGATACAAGGCTGAGACATAAATAATTATGTCATATGCTAACTGTTTTGCAGCTACTGTGTATCATTCTATGTGGACGTAACAACTAAACATGTCTACCCATAATATAGCTACTGCAAAACACTCCTTTCTCTTGAGTATTCTATTTAGTTAAGGCTTGTAGGGAACCAATTGTAGAGTTTCCAAAAACAGGTGGAAAATGGTGACAAATTAAAACATTGAATCACTCTGTATTATGTTCCTGGATGTAACGTTAGAGCATTTTTCATGTGAGGCTAAAATTTGAGTGTTACTCCTGGTCTGATTCAGAGTTTTAGTTTGCTGTTACTCCATGTATTTCACTCTATCATGAAAAATGTGTTGTGGGTTATCAGTTTTTCTGTTAGTGCAGAAGGTGAGCCGCAATGATTACTTCAGGAAAATAAATTGGGTTTATAGTCATATGTGGTTCACATTTACCACACACTATTTTACGAAATTCCCCAGTGGCTCATATGACAGATGGGAGGTGCGCAGGGCACTCGCCCCCCCTCCCCCTCGTCCTCTTATGGGACCATCTGCATTGCCACCCGCCATTCAGCCCACATGCTATTCATTCGTTTCTTTCATCAGCCGACTCGACTTAATTGAGTTATTGAGTAGTTGTACTTTCCTATATAGCATGTGTGTCCACGTCATCGTATTTTATACATTTCTCTCTGGCACATAGATAGCTAACACATACCTACGAGAAAAGTCAGCCATTCTAGTGATCTCGATACATTATTCCGTGTGGCATTTGTTCGAGAAAAGTCACGAATATTCTACTGTTTTCTTGTACAGAGAACCTTCAAGGTCGACAATGGATGAGGATCAACTTAATGGCTTAGTTCTGTTGAACATTCACACTGACATTGATTGTCTTATTGATGATGTAAGTAACCAATTGGCCAAGAAGAATAGGCACACAGAATTCATCATTAAGGAAGAGAACCACAATTGTAACTTTTTTATGTCATAGGATGGCATTGTCTTGTATAGGTGCATAATCAGTGTAAATAAAACTTAGTTAAACTTTGCATGTGACTTGATTATTTTTTATTATGGTAAAAGTAAATGTATCTTTAATGCCCCCCTCTTTGAGGTTTTTCTGTATCTGCCACTGCCTGAGGATCATTCTTGAGCCTCAGTTTTTATGAATCCAATAATTAAGTTTTCAAGTAGATTTAAAATGTGTGCCATATGATGACTTGAAACTGGACTGCTTCCACACCAACACCACATCTTTTAATCTCAGTGCAGCACAGTTATAATGAGCTATTGCAATACACAATAAAAAAGAGCAGTCTTTTTATTGCCTTTGCCCAAGAAGTACATTTCTATTGCCAGACAGTCATAATGTTCATGGAAAGGCCAGGTGGGGGATTGCAGAGATTGTGTTCAGATTTAGTGTGTATGCTTCATATTGCAACCGTCAGCAAAAGTGATTGCCCTGAAATAATCAAGGGCACCTGCTTATGCAAATTACTTTCTATATACATTGCTATGTAGCCAGTGTAGATATTACTCATTTATAATAAAATTTCTGTAGATTACGCATTACATCATATGAAACACTCAGAAATTTAAGTATTATACTTAATCACTGCTTTAATTGAATGATGTTGCAGGCATTGAAATACTGGCGCTTCCGTGTGTACCTACTACCCTTGAATCATCAAGCAACAAAAAAGATTTTAGATGGAGCAGAAAAGTGTGATATTTATGCACCATTGTCCACTGAAGAACAAGGTCATTTTGTCGAAGGGTTTCTTCGTTTTATTGAAACATGGGTCAATAAGGTTAAAAGGCCAAATACTCATAAAAAACCTAGAGTAAGTACTTTCAAATTAGATCTTAAATTTGAAAGAATATTGTCTGTGAAAGGCAGGTGTCAAAGTCAGATTTCTCTGGAACATAGTTTTAACAAGCGATAACTATTCTCTGTGTGTTCACCTTTAAATGAACATGTCTCTTTCTTGTCTTGACAATCTTAGTTGTATTTCTGATATTAGTGCCAATTTAAAAAACGAAAACATTGGCACTGCATGATAACATACATAACATTTGTGTAGAATGCAAGGTAAAAATATTATGTTTCCCATTTTAATGGAGCAGTGATCGTAGATAATTATAACATTTCAGTATCGAGTGCATTAATCATTCTGCTTGGTTTATACGAACATTCATGTAATTTGCATGCTTTTCATTTGTGCATGCTAGTGCATGGTATTTTATATTTTAATTTATTTTGGTCTTGTGTTGTTCTGGATGACCATGCTTGTAAATTGTACTGAAAGTTAAAACAATTTTTTAGTTTAGTGATCATATGCTTTTCTGCCCAAAATAGGTCTGACATCTTTAAAATATCTTGATCCTTTTGCAATTTTATTTCCCTCAAGTGAAGCATGCTAGTCCAGTCTGTTATATGTTGACTGTATCAGTGCTAATTGTATTGTTTTGTTTCTTGTTTTAAACAATGTATTTAGTTAATTTTTTCCGTGCTGCTTTTCCTTGTTGCATGTGTTACAGAGCCCTGTTTCTGCGGGGAACAAGGCTCATCATAGGTTGATTCTTCGCCGACATAGTGCCAGTACGATTTTTCTCTCCCACAATAACACTTCAAGTAGTAATTTGGTTACTGCATCTGGTTTACAATCAACTAATTTGCAGGTACAAAGTAGTTAAACTTCTTGTAGAATCTAATCCCTGTCACAAACGTAAGTTTAAATAAAATTACTAGTTACACATATTTAGTGTTGGGTTTATACTGAAGACTGGTTGTTTTATTAATTTTATTATTACTGTATCACAGTCTTGTGGCAACAGTTGTGAGCATGTTTTGATATTAAATGCCAATAGCACATAAATGTAGAACTACTAAAAAGTCTTGAATGTAGTTGTTCAGTGGCAGTTTTATCTCAGAATTGCTGGGAGTAAAACAGAAAAAAATGCATGCAGTGTGGTTGCTAAAAGTTGCCTGGGTGTAATATTAGTAGGAAGGAAGTTGTTTATTGTATTTGGAAGTAACAACAAACATTGTGCATGTTGCTGTGTTAGTTTTTTTGTTTTTTCAGTTATTTATGTTTATTTAGAGCATAAAAATGAAATAGAGATCATTAACCAGTCGCAATAATTTACTAACACTGTAATACATATTTTTATGTTTTAACTTCCAACTTCATGTAGTTCTGATCTTCAGCATATGCATTAGTGTTGATCTGATGGGTGTCCTTGTGATTACAGCAAGTTATGCTGTTGTTCATTGCTAGATGTGCCCAAATCAGCAAAAATTACATTATAGAAGTACTTCTGTAACTTGATAATTACGTATGTATGTTGTATGACATGTGTGTGTGTGTGTGTGTGTGTGTGTAAAATGCCATTGAAAGTCAGATGTCATTGATTATAACTTAATACTTCACACTGTGAGGTCATTAAATTACTGTACGTAACATGTTTTTCCGCCTGGGACACAATCTGAGGCATCAGAGGATCATCATTTTAATATTGGAGGCAAGTGTAGGGGGGTAAAAGTCGTAGAGGGAGACCAAGAGTTGAATACATTAAGCAGGTTCGGAAGGATGTCGGCTTCAGTAGTTATTTGGATATGAGGAGGATTCCACAAGACAGAGTAGCATGGAGAGCTGCATCAAACCACTCTTCAGACTGAAGACTACAACAACAACAACAGCATTGGGTAATCTTGTTCATTACATTATTATTTCTATGTTACAATTCCTTTGCCAGTCAATTAATTACAAAGAATATTATTAAATATCTTTCATTAAATCAGGTACACGTCATGTGGTATTTTAAATGAAAGAAGATGCATTTCGATGCAGAAAAAAGCTAATGCACAATTTACATTGATAATTTCATAGCTTAGTGTTAAAGTGCCAGATTAAGATACCAAAAGTCTTGGATTCAGTACCTGGTCAGTCCAAGAATCTTCCTGTCACTTATTACTTCTTTCATTTCAGCCAAAGTTTGTTAATGTGAAATGGGCTGAATTGCACACTGTTTCTCGGAATCCACATTAAACTGTAGTAGGTCCCCCTATAACTGGCTAGGTAAGTCAGTTCAGAGGTCGGGAGAAAGTGACAGCGTACTACTTCAGAGGTCGGGAGAAAGTGACAGCATACTACTTCAGAGGTCGGGAGAAAGTGACAGCATACTACTTCTAATATTACCATGCCTAATAAAGTAGTGTGGTGCTCATATCTACCTTTACTTATTTTTTATGTTTCACGTATGCTGTCTTGGTTGTGAATGTTCGAAAGATATTTCACATATCATGGTATTATAGTTTAGTAACAAAAAGGTAGGCCTATTGAATTTGAGTAGTCAGAGTTCAGACAGCTTTAAGTATAATTGAGATTAGGTTCATGTTTGCTGAAAATTTCCCATTCACAATAAGACACAGAGTTCTACTTTTCTGCACTGCATAAATTGTGTTGCACAATTGACTAGTCATTGGGTGATGGTTAATAGACAGCAGTGGAGCACAGTGCTTTACCTACAGGACAGGAAAGTGCAGCACACCAAGATTAAATCTAATCTCCATTTTAATAGCCAATCTCCAAGCCATCATGGGCATTATTATGCAGTTCTTATGTTGTGAGCTGTGCTTTCATCCTATCAATAAGATCATTTCATATTCGAGAAATTTTAAGTAAATTATATTTGAAATGAATCAAGATTGCTAATTAGGTATGGTTTTAATAATATTTTGGGTTTAAAGTGCTTTTAAATTTCTTATCTGGACTGTGTATTGCCTAATGGGACAACACTGAAAGGACAATGAAGAAACAATGGTACGAAGATTTTTAATTTATTTTACATTACCTGTTCTTCTTATCTCTTTGCAATTAGAACTATCATTTGAACTATTTATTCAATATAGTTATTTGACAAATCTTTCTCATTTCAAAGAAGCCATGATTAAACTTACTTGAACATCTGATGGGGGCTGTGCAGTACATAAACAGAACTTCTACACAAGGTCATGAGCTCAGCCACTTTGATGATGGACTGATGACCTTAGCAATTAAGTCCCATAAGATTTCACACTTTGATAATGTCAGTGTATTGACCCTCTGTAAATAGCAACATGTTCCTCCAATTGTAAACGTGGCATGCTGTATCACGTGTGAACACTGTCAATGGCAGTCGACTCACAAATGTGGATTACTCATTAGAAAGCATATAATAATCAGCTTCTCACAAACTGATACAAACTTCACCAGAGCAAACTTCATTATCTGGAAAAAAGAACAAATGGGTCTTGTATTTTTATATTATTTCACCACCCAAAGTATTAGAAAACCCTGCAATCTCATACATCCCCATTACTATTTTATTTCAACTTCTCATATACTCACACACACATTTCCAAAAAATTACAGGATCATTTTTAATTACATTTACACAACAGTTATTTGCATTGATTTTTCAACATCCATTTGTTTGTTGTAGATTCTGTTATACTCAGTTGGTTGTAGGGAAGCACACAATAACCAATTAGCTTGCCTTTTTATTTTTATTTTTTTTAGAGGATATTTCTGAAAAAAGTGCTAAAACTTTACTTGCTTCAAACTGACATGATTGTCACATCATAACAGAGAGTTGTGAGAGGAATACAAATAGTGGAGGAAGTAGAGGTAACACCACACTATATTGTTGAGGTGTTGAGCAGCTATTGTACACCATGTAGTCAAGCAGGACAACATGGCCATGTTCTTGTGTGTCGTCTGTGTTAGCTCTGAAGGAGGACATTATACAAATGTATAAGAACATTTTCAGTTTTGTTTGTATGCTTGTCAACCACTCATTGCATAATCTGTGTGGTGTGTTGTTACCTTTATTCCTTCTGTTATTTATAAAAGTCACCATATCTTCATTTTTTGTGTTACTATTGTGTGGAAAGTTGTGACTATTCAGGACTAAAGATAACAACTGTGTGAATGGTAGAGGTGTTGAATCACAGACAGGCTTATAAACAAGACTGAAACTTTTTGCTAGCTCCAAGAGTTCTGGAATCTGTACGTAAAATTGGAATAGAGATCAACATAAACATCATTTCTGCCCTTTTTATTGCTCACGAAAGCCACACATTGCATGTTGTACTACCATACAGCGAGACTATCAGAGGTGGTGGTCCAGACTACTGTTCTTGCTGGTACCTCTAATAACCAGTAGCATATCCTCTTGCATTGATGCGTGCCTGTATTTGTGGTGGCGTTCTATCCACAAGTTCATTAAGGCACTGTTGGTCCAGATTGTCCCACTCCTCAATGGCGATTCGGCATAGATTCCTCTGAGTGGTTGGTGGGTCATGTCGTCCGTAAACAGCCCTTTTTCAATCTATCCCAGGCATGTTCGATAGGTTTCGTGTCTGGCGAACATGCGGGCCCCTCTAGTTAACTGATGTGTTTTATCCTGAAGGAAGTCATTCACAAGATGTGCATGATGGGGGCATGAATTGTCATCCATGAAGATGAATGCCTCGCCAATATGCTGCCGATATGGTTGCACTATCGGTCGGAGGATGGCATTCACGTATCGTACAGCCATTACGGCACCTTCCATGATAACCAGCGGCATACATCAGCCCCACATAATGCCACCCCAAAACAGCAGGGAATCTCCACCTCACTGCACTCATTTGACACTGTGTCTAGGGCATCCGTTCAGCTTGACTGAGTTGCCTCCAAACATGTCTCCAACGATTGTCTGGTTGAAGACATATGTGACACTCATCGTTAAAGAGAACGTGATGCCAGTCAAAAGCGGTGCATTCGGCATGTTGTTGGGCCCATCTGTACTGTGCTGCATGGTGTCGTGTGGTTGGAAAGATGGACCTCACCATGGACATCAGGAGTGAAGCTGTGCATCATGCAGCTCATTGTGCACAGTTTGAATTGTAACACCACGTGCTGTGGCTGCACAAAAAGCTTTATTCAACATGGTGGCATTGCTGTCAGGGTTCCTCCGAGCCATAATCTGTAGGTAGTGGTCATCCATTGCAGTAGTAGCCCTTTGGCGGCTTGAGCAAGACATGTCATCAACAATTCCTGTCTCTCTGTATCTCCTCCATGTCCGAACAACAACGCTTTGGTTCACTCCGTGATGCCTGGACACTTCCCTTGTTGAGAGCCCTTCCTGTCACAAAGTAACAATGCGGACGCAATCGAACCACAGTACTGACTATCTAGGCATTGTTGAACTACAGACAACAGAAGCCGTGTACCTCCTTCCTAGTGGAATGAATGGAACTGATCGGCTGTTTGGCCCCCTCCATCTAATAGGTACTGCCCATGCATGATTGTTTACATCTTTGGGACGGTCTAGTGACATCTCTGAACAGTCAAAAGGACTGTGTCTGTGATACAATATCCACAGTCAACCTCCATCTTCAGGAGTTCTGGTAACCGGGGTGATGCAAAACATTTTTTGGTGTGTGTATTACTGTGGCTGGCTACTACTCACAATTTAGTTTCTGTGTTTGATACATGGGTTTTGCAGTGCATAGGGCTCATGATCCAAGTTACCACATTGTAAGGGGAGAATGGAGAAAGCTGAATTCTTTTTGCTACACATTCTACTTCTTTTCAAGAATAATATGAAAATTGTTACCACTGTTGTGATGGTCCTTGTAACAGAACACACAGTTTTGCATTAGTTCTTTGGTTCAGCATTTTAAACTTTTATAACCATATGCTTTCCTTCCCAGTTTCATTCATTAATCAGTACAGTTGCCAGAAATTAATGTGGCACCTGTCAGTCTCTTCTTGCTTTTACAGCCAAAACATTACTTGCATGTGCTTACAGTCTGTTGTTATGGAGCAACTTATCCATCCCCACAATATGAACCTAACACACATCTGCTCTACCACTTTATGTGACATTGTCACACAAGACCAAACAATGGAAACTACATGAATTGAATAGTAGCAGTATGGAAAGGATAGATTGCCACTCACCACATAAAGGGGGTGTGGAGTCTAGACGGAGAGAGTAAAAAAGAATTTAGAAATATTCAGCTGTAGGAAAAAGTCTTTTATCAGATGTAGAAAACTCCTACACATTCACACAAGCCACACCCTTCCCATGTAGTCATACATGTAATTTTCCAGCTTCACTCCCTGTAACCTATGTTGTACACAGTTTACTCTCATCTGACGTGTTCTTTGTCTCCTGAACATTCTAATGCTTCTTTCTCTTGTGTTATTCATCTTTCTTTCTTGCTTTCTTTTTATCTTTCTTTCTTGCTTTCTTTTTATCTTTCTTTCTGTTATTTCATACTTCTGGTTCAGTTTACATTCTAAATTCATGGCACAAATGACTGCCATTAATGTACTGAAATTTGTCAGTTTAGGTAGTGATATGCACAGGCATACCCAAGTCACATTTAATACCATTTTCTCTTGCTATTATACTGCTCATCTTCATCAGCAAAGATTGTTTCATGGTTATCGGTCCAGGTTTTATCTGTATTATCTCCGTTCAGCTACTCTGTTATTTTCTCATTGCTGTGGTCTGCTTATTGCCCCATTTTTGACACAAATTGTGAATTTTCTGTGAGACAGTCAGTTAGTTATTACTCTTCAGTTCTAAACTTGACCAAACTTACAATTTTTCTCACTGGTGACTGTAAACCATCTGAGTTTTTAGCATATGTATTTCCTCTTTGTACACACCTCCTCCCCCCCCCCCCCACCCCTTTTTTTACTAGTTTTACTGTCACACGATATTAGTTTGTATCCATTTACATTTAGACGTATGTTTCAAGGGTTACAATTGATATGTTGATAATAATAACACATTTGCTGATATTCCAGTAGGCTTTTAATTTTACTGTGCTAATATTAGAAGTTCATCCCTTTACTTGTAAGACTTAAGTTTTGATGGAAGATAGTATTTGAAATTTTGATGGACGATAGTAATTGAATTTTTGCACAAATACTCAGATGTTTTGAAATTTTGTTATTTTGATTTGTTTGTAACAACAATGTAATTGTAACTACATTTATTCTGCAACTTTGTCTTTCAGAAGAACTTAATTTAAAGAAGACCCTGTGAAAGCATTGGAAATCACTGGGTTAGTTTGGATACTGCCTTGATCGGACTGGATGCAGCTGATGTTTAGCTGTGCAAGTAGCCTTTCATTAAGAGAATTAAAATGCAGACATCACCCCCTCATATGTATGTCTGCCTGGGCTTAACAACACCATGTCCCACAGAGTGTTTCACCCAAAACTTGTAGCAATGCTCAACCTGTGACACTGTATTTGGGCTAGTGTGAGGAGCATTCTAATTGATGTGATTGGTGACACTCTCAATTATAAACTGTGTTCAATGCAAACTCTTCGCTGCATGCCAGCTGTAATAGTACAGCCATCTATATTAACCTCTTTCCTTAAAGACCCTAAATTACAGGTGCCATCATTCAACCCTGCATTTGGTGTTTAATACTAGTTGCCCAGTGGTTATGAACCAGGGAATTATTTGCCAGCTATGAAATTCTTCTGTTATAATGGCTACTTAATGATAAGACATTTTTATCTTCGTAACACTCTCCTTTTTTGTTGAAAAAGAAAAAAACAGTCCAAACCAAGAGAAACATCTCTCTTGTGTGTACGAAAAGAGCTCCCTGTGCCTAAAGCAGAACAATCAGTATGTGTACTGAAAGAAGATACTCTTGCACCAAACAAATATTTTAATGCAGATGTGTACAAGATTCAAACTTTCACTGTGTTCCATGCAAATAAGTCTTCCTGCTATAATACGCTATGTGATAATGAGTGGGAATGGCCGTTCTGTTTGAGGCATTTAAAATACCTAAGAAATACTACAATATCACGAAAATCCTAATCATATAGTGGAGATGCTGAGTTGCAGGTAAGCACAACAAAAACACTATCACACGGTAAGCTTTTGGCCAATAAATCCTTTGTCAAAAATAGCAGTTACTGGCAGCTGAAGCCAGAGACTGTGGTCATGTGTGTATCAGCTGTGTTTGCACTCTCATATGTGTGTGTGTGTGTGTGTGTGTGTGTGTGTGTGTGTGTGTGTCTGTTTGTGTTTTGTCTATTTTTGACGAAGGCCTTGTTGGCCAAAAGCTTATAGTGTGATAGTCTTTTTGTTGTGCCTATCTGCGACTCAGCATCGCTGCTATATAGTGAGTAGCAAATATCCTTTTCATAATATTGTTACATTCGAGCCTGGATTTTCCATTGTTCAAGAAATATTATGCATTTGCGGTAGGCATTCATGGACAAATATAATCCACATGCGGTGTCAGTAACTGAACATGGCTAAAAGCAGGATGAAATAATGTATGTCTTTTCCCTAATAAGTAGTTACTGTAGCCAGCACCAGAAAGGGGATGGGGTGGTTCTTTATGTTAACATATTAAAAAAAAGTTATTTCTTGAACAGTATTTGCAGAATAGGCTCACTTTAATTTACTGGCACTGTGATACATTACGAAACACAAATTGGTAGGGGTCTGTTGTCACTAAATGGAGAGTTGTATCATTTCTTCAACAGATTCAATAAGGTGATTGGCAAAGTTGGATCCAAGAACCTCAAAACACTGGGTGATTTAAATACCAATGAAAATTCTTGTAATATTAGTAATTTAAAATTATCAGATCTGTTGAATTCATGCAGTCTTGTAAATGTGGTAACTTCAGACATCAGAATAGCAGATTTAACCTCCAGTAGGATAGGCAGTGCAATAATTACCAAATATGATGAAGATAGTATTATGTTCAGTAACACGGAATTCTACTTCTTTGATGATTATTGCCAGCAAATTGATTACTTAAATGTGGGTCAGCCAGGAATTTAAATAAATAAATAAATAAATCATCATCAGGAATGAAGCCTAACCCTACAAACATAATCACATTCAAAAATATACTAGCTAGAGAGAATTGGGACGGTGTCTACCAGTTAGAAGGGTCAGATAATAAATGGAATGAATTCTATTCATTTCTTTTAAGGCATTTGGTTCTTATTATCCAATTAAATCAAAATCAGTCACCAGTCAGTGGGAAAAAAGAATTGAGTTCACCATGACCTCTGTATAAACAGATCTGCTCAACAACCCAGTACACTGCTACAGAACAGATAAGGGCTATGAATTTGAGGAAGTAAAGGAGCAAGCAATAAGGAAAATAATTTACAGCTAAAAAACGAAAACCCAAGTGGTTGGGATGGTCCTTCCAATATAGAAATTAAAAAATGCACAAACTTTGTAAAATCAAATATCTCAACAATTGTAGCATCAAAGAAGGTATGTTTCCCAGTGCACTGAAAAGGAGCATTGTCTGACCAATAAATAAAGAAAACAATCAGAGGAGGAAGCATAAACTACAGGTCAGTATCACTGATTCCTAGATTGTATAAGATTTTTGAATAGTAATGTTGGCACAGCTTGGTGCCTTTTTCATCTCACAGAAACTTGCACATGTTTTAAAAAATATTGCAGCACCACAACAGCTGTCATAGAGTTTTTTTTCACAAAGCCTGTAGCTATCTAGATGAAGGAAAGCATACTGTAAGCATATATTTACATCTTGCAAAGGCTTTCTACCTGGTCAATGATGCACTTCTCTTGCAGAACTGAAGACATGCGATATCCCACACAATATCTGGAACTCCTATGTACTACCCAAAAAAAACATAAAAATGCACAAATATAAATTATCAAAGTAGGATGGTAATATCAATATTCAGTTCATGACCTAAACAATAATGCAG
This sequence comes from Schistocerca piceifrons, assembly GCF_021461385.2. NCBI lineage: Eukaryota > Metazoa > Arthropoda > Insecta > Orthoptera > Acrididae > Schistocerca > Schistocerca piceifrons. The sequence goes on from NC_060138.1 coordinate 931,176,407, forward strand.
GACATACCACAGGGCTCAATATTGGGACCATTTCTTTTTCTTGCGTGTGTAAATGATATTGTATAACCTGCTATATCACGTACAATTGATTACACTGATGACACCTAAGTTACTAAATATTTTACTAACTGAGGCCTAAAAGAAAACATTACAAAATCACAGTTGCTGGAGGAAATATTTGTAGAATTTTGTATACAGACAATGAAGACTGTAAATTCCTTCATGTGCATTTAGATGGCAGTCTATAATAGAAAAAACCCATTTTAACTTTATTGCAGGAAAATAAGCAGTGCATTTTACTTGCTTATCAAACTGTCCAAAATTGTATGTAATAAAATGCTAAAAACACTGTACTGCATGGCAGTTTCCCCATTTATAAAATATGGGATAGAGTTGTGGTGGTAAGCTGCTGATGTGCACTTGAAAAGAATAGTGTTGCTATGCACTTGAGAAGAATAGTGTTGCTACAAAAGAGAGCTGGTAGACTAATACATGGTTTGGGGTGCAGGGAAAGCTATCATTTTGCCCTTATCAAAAATAAGTATGTCACTGAATACTCGTGTGTGTGTGTGTGTGTGTGTGTGTGTGTGTGTGTGTGTGTGTGTGTGTGTGCGTGCGTGCGTGTGCGTGTGCGTGTGTGTGTGTGTGTGTGTGTGTGTGTAGACTTGTCACATTTTTTGTAAGCCGTCACGGTTATGACAACCAAATATTATGCTGTACATTATCACAACAGAAGAATTAAGCACATTTATTGCAAGTAAGGAAAAAATTTAAAAGTAATGCACCACAGTCCACTGAATAAAAATATTTTGGAGAGAGAAAGGAACAAAACAAACAAAAATTTTGTGAAATGATTTGTCTAAAAGTGAGATGTAAAATAGATTAGAGGAACAATGGAAACTTCATGTTGAAATGTCAACAATAATAGGAAAATGATAAATTGCTACTCACCATAAAGATGACTTACTGAGTTGCAGACAGTCACAACAAAAAGAATGTTCAGTGGTGCTTGACATTATGTACTGCAGCTGATATGCTCATATGTTAGTGACATAAGGATACCATTGAGTGAAATTCCACCACACAGTTACCCTACAGATCCCTTTAAAATTATAAGCCCTAAATTAAACGCTGAATTTCAAATTCTCTGTCAGCTCCTCATTTACTGAACATGATTTTTAAGCATCATTCAAAGGCAAATGAAATGTGTCCCTAATCTGTTTTATTTCTTAGTTTTAGACAAATCATTTCACCAAACATTTCACCTTTTTTTCTTTTTCTCTTTATTTCAAAATTTTTCATTTTTATTTTCATTTTCAAGTTTTATTCTGAAAGCAAGATATATATTTAAACATCAGTTGGTATTCTATTATAATTAAGAGTATATTGATCAAGAGAAAGTGGAGAAGTTTCAGTCTGTGCTGTGATTTGATATTTTATGATAGGAGCTGTTCGTGAAATATTCAATTTTTCTCAAATCACTCGTTAAGCTTTTCTTAATTACCCTGATTACTTTGAAGCAGCAAACAGGAAATCCGAGTTTGAGTCCTGGGTTTGATGCAAATTTTCAATAATAAGTACATATTTGCGACACTGTTAGGTCAACAAATTTAAATAATTTGCCCTGATATTGTTTCATATTGATGGATCTTCACTCATTTCTTCCGCATTGGTCCATTCATTTAATTTGTCTTATTACAGTCACTTTGTGGTTGTTCATGTTATTGACCTCAGCACATTTCAGATTTGCTTCAAATGTTTGAATTTTTTGTTAATGCTTCTGTTAATCACTGTTTGCTTAGTATTCACATCTACTGGAAATATTTATGTTGATGTGGTACAAGCAGTTTGGAGTCTTCTCCACCTACATTCATCCTTATTGAAAGGAAAGTTACTAAATCTAGAGCATGCTTGTCTGGGCTTCCCTCTAGTCATGCCTGCACCTGGGAGTGCATAGTGGGTCTTGAAACTTTCAACCATGTTATGTAGGCCATAGAAAAGACAAACCAGATTGTCTTAGTTCAAAATATGTACACATAATAAACAAATTTCAAGTTAAATGTGAACTGCAACACTTTAAATTTATTTTCTCCGAACTGTAAATTTGTTTTGTTTCTTAGAAAAAGTTATCTGAGCAGCATTTGTCCAGATATTTTATGCACCTTAATTTTTTGTCCTCTGCGACATTAAATCTAACATTATGTTTGATGTTCATTCTGAACATTTACACCTTTTTAGAAATATTTTTGTCCATATGTAGTGAAAAGTAAAGGTCCTGATAACACTACCTTGGGGAACTACAGCATTGGTTCTTCATCTGAAGATTTCTGTCCATGAAATTTTATCCACACTGTCCATTTAAAAAGTTGTTTTGCCGCAGGCAAGCCCATCTCCAGACTGAAGATATGTGGCATTGTGTATAATCCTTCATGGTAAGGCAAACAGTAAGTCTGTCCTTACTAGCACTAATTTGCATGGAGTTATTGAGGTGCCACATGACATTGAGTATGGCCATCCTGAACCCATCATTTTCAGATGACAGTCAAGGGATCGCAAACAACATTAGCAGTAATTTTTTCTATGATAGATTGTAGTCTCAATAGGTAACAATCCTACTGTCTGTCAAATTCTGATACATATTGGTAGATGTTGGCCTTTCTGAATGGGGCATAACAGGATCTTCTCAAAAACAAACAGCATTCAAGTGGAATTTCTGAATGAGCATCTCCCAGTGTAATTTTTCCTTTTATACAGAATATAGATTACATTAATGCTGCCTGCTTTGTGTGGTTGCACTGAAATATTACTATGTTAATCATTTACGTAGCCAAGCATGTAGTGCAGTTCATACCAGTTTGACGTTTGTTGCATGTCATCTTCATTGTGTTGCAATTTAATGGCCAGCAGTGTAGTTTCTTACCACTAAACATTTCAGCCCAGCACTGCAACAAATTCCCAGTTGCCTGCATCAGCATATTTAGTAATTAAAATCATGATCACTGTTTCCATTTGAATGTTTTCATGACTCTGAGGCAGTGCACACTCATTGATTGCAGTTATTGTTAGTAAATATGATTCAAAATACAAAATGTGGAATTTGTAGCATTTCCTATGGTAGGTAGTGAGTCCCACAAGGTATGCAGGAGAACAACTGTGCAGTTTGTGAAGTAGAAGAGAGTTACTGCCGGGCTGTGAATATGCGTGGATAACTCAGTCAGTAGAGGGTTTACACGCAAAAGGCAAGTTTATGCGCAAGAGGCAAAGGTTCTGGGTCTGAGTCCTAATCCAGCATACTATTTGAATCTTTGACTAAATTGAATTATCCACATTTTACATAGAATTTCTTATTTGAACATGCTCATGTGAAATAATATTAAGAACAACAGCTCCATTTGGAATCAGTCCTGGGCTACAATAGTGATTTCATTTGACACACCAAGAAGTCAGGCCATGTTTTTAAGCAGCTCTTAACACATGCTTATGGAGCTGCCAGTTTGGTTGAATCTTTCTCTTGCTATTCTATTATTCAAAGAGTAAAATATAACAATATAAGTAATAGGTATATGATTTACTATCTGAGACACACAAGATTCCACCCATTTGCCATGTATCATGCAGCACTGTTATGACATTAAATTCATATGATCACAAAATGCCATACTCATGGTGAGGAAAAGCACATAATATTTTGATTATGTGAAAGGATGAAGAGCTTCATCAGAATCAAAGGTTGAAGTTAGTAAGGATTCTTTTCTTGAAAACTGTAATTCAATTGGCAGTTTCTGTTGGGTCTGCATTTGGATCATAGTTTTGTTATTTGATGTTGGAAAGCTGTTAATCTTACTATGAGTTCTGTATAGTCATATTTGAAAGAAAATGTCAGCTGAATTTTTGACTTGAAAATGAGGATAGGGAAGTTAGATAAAATTTGTTGCGCTTCTTATGTTGCTAACTGCAATTAATGCCAGTGAGTCAGTATTATGGAATACAAACTGTCAGATGTTGGAATCCTGTCGGAAGTTGTCCATAGTAGAGTTTTTTTGTTCATAATAGAGATTGTGATGAGAACATACACTTACAAAACACTCAATTCAATTCAAACCTTTCTTTACAGACTAGTGTGGTGGGAAATTCACCATTCAGAGAGCGATTAGGAAGTAACAGAGTGTTGGAGAAACCACGACCAAGGTTTGTTTAGTGATCTTACCTGGCACTATTGGGATCTGTAGGGTGTTGCGCGTTATTTGTTGCATGTGTTTTCATGTACTTTTCATTTAGAATTGCATGGTTATTGTGACTGTGCCTTTGCACGGGTTGCTATGGGTAAAGGGAGCTTGGTGTGTGTGTCTTGAATGGATTTGCTTATTTATTTCTTTTTGCTTGAAACTAGTTCATGTTTTTCTTATATAACACAGAGTTTGATATTAAAATTAAGCTTTCTTGGATTTTTGTTCACTCGATGTCCCTTGTTAATTACAAAAATGTACAAATTCTCATAATTCTTAATTTCATGACTGTAGTCCAATACAAATTCTGCTAATCAAAAAACTAACTTACAGCTACACAAAGGTAGGTGAAATAAGTTTGGTTGCCTAATATAAATCTCTGTGAATGTTGAGATGCAGAATCTCAAGTTTTTTGTCCTTCGTTCCAAAAGTAAGCAGTGAACTGAGAAAAAATGGAAATGTGGCTAGTTGTTACAGATATTATGTAAATGCTTGCTCTTCCAACAAAGCAAATGTGGAAGATTTGGTAGATGTTCTCAGAAGTACTGAGAAACAAAAGATGATGATAAAGTGTGCAACAAATGAAGCTGATATTTATGAAAACGTACAGGATGTAGCAGAGATCATCTTTAACAAGTCAGAGATTAATGAATAGCTAATATAGGGCAGGTAAATGTACAAGGGAAACAGAGATTGGGGGATGGGTTTAGCAGGTTGGAGAAAATAGCAAATCCTCTATCAGTATGAAACTACAAGGTTTTTTTATTGATTCAGTCACCACATAGAAAAGATGCTAGCATTAAATTAATGTAAAACATAAAAAAATAAATGGTAAACATGTTTCCAATTTTTTTCTGAGAAAATGTATTGTAACTGTAAATTTACAAGTTCTACGTAGTGGCGAAAGATTTCAATGAGATCCATAAAATGCACAGTTAACTAAACTGAACTGAGTATGTTTTTGTGTTTATTCAGTCACCACATAGAAGAGAGGGTAGCATTAAACTAATGTAAAACATAATCTTATAATTGGAGAATGTGTGTCCATTTTTTTCTTCTGAGAAAATAATTATAAACTAATAAGTTCCACATAATAGTGAGAAATCGCAGTCAGTATCCATAAACCGTGATGTTAACTAAATTGAACTGATGTGCTAGTTAACCAGGTAATAAAGAATGCACTGTTGCAGCTGATATTGTACAACACATTAATAAACATGCAGAGATGTTTTCATTATGTCAACTGTCTTTGATTTATTTCCTTAATGTAATGACCCTTCAGAATTTTGTTGGTAGGACTTGGGTTTCCAACACACCATTGGCTCCTAGCAGATGCCTCGTCTTAACTTTTATCGGTTTTGTTCACTTTTAACGATACATTGTTGCTCCATGGCCATTTTATTTCACCACCCTTTCTCCCTCATCCTGTTTTTGTTTCTACAGCTTATTTTCTGGCCTTTTCAGCTTTTCCATTTTCATTGCTTTCATGCCATTTTATTCTCAACCATGGTATTACTTGCTGTTGGATACATCTCCATTATTTTCATTTCCAATTCTCCTTCAGTCTCATATGCGTCAGCTAGTTCTATAGTTACAATAAATTTTGTGATATGAATTAACTCTGTCAATTAAGACAAAGGCTATAAACTCAGCAAAATATCAGCTTTGTGTTTTAGCAGCTATATGTAGTATTCAACGAAGAAGCAGTATCATGTAATGTGAATCAGGAACACCCATCCAGAAAATTTAGTGCAATCTGTCTTGCCTTCCGTACCCTCTTCCCTGCACTACTCAATTACTCACCCTCCCACCAGGCCCCTTTTTCCCATGACACCGAAAATTTTATCACGCCTCCACATGGATCGAAATCCAATAAGTTTTCATTAGAAGTACAGCCCTGAAAACAGTCTAAATTCATATTTATAATAATATATTTTATCATGCACAAGAAGGTATAATTAGATGAATGATGAACACTCACTTCACTTAACGAAGGTTTATTCAGCACTTGCACGTAAAAGAGTGCGGAGTGAACTGCCTCTGGCCAGAACACATACAGTATATATACTATTACAGAACATTCCAGTACAATAATTCTTGACATTTGTGGATACTTCTAGAATGTACTCAAACCGAATATAGAAATTAAAATTTTAGAGTTCAGGTGAGTTTTGAACTCACAACCCTCCATGCAACAGTCTAGTATCATAACCACTACACTGTGGTGACTGTGCTAATCAGTTTCTTCTGCGACATTGCTCCCTCCTTAAGAGAACAGTGTCTTGGTGTTACGTTGTCCTAGTCCAGGAACAAGTCATCAGTCCTGCATTCTCAGACTCCTGATGACTGATGTTTGCCCTGACGGTGATCTTCTTAGAACTTACTTTGCCACTACGCTCTTTGTCAACTTTCTGCTTGTGGCCTGTCGCTGGAGCTTCGAATTTACACTGGGTTGCAGGATCCTTATAGGGCTTCATTCGAAGGACATGGGCCGTATCTCTGATCTTTCGTTGTCTTGTGTTGGGGTCAAAATCTTCAACTTCATAAGCAACATCAGACAACTGTCTTACAACCTTATAAGGTCCAAAGTAGTGTCTGAGGAGCTTCTCAGAGAGACCAACCTTCCGAACCGGAGTGAAGATGCAGATGAGGTCACCAGGCTGGAAGACAACAGGGCGGTGGCTCACATCATACTTTCGGCGATCTTTTTCTTGAGCCTGCAACATTCAGAGTTGAGCTAACTGCCAAGCTTCCTCAGCTCTGGTTAACACCTGGCTGATGTAGTCATCGTCCACATCATCAGGATGCAACGGAAACACAGTGTCCATCATTGTAGTCACCTCACGCCCATGCACCAGGAAAAATGGTGTAAATCCTGTGGTGACTTGTTTGGTGATGTTGTAGGCAAACGTTATGAAAGCTAGCACCTCATCCCAGTTGCTCTGCTCAACACTGACGAACATTGATAGCATGTCGGCCAAGGTCTTATTGCCCGTTAGTTTGTGGATAGTTGGCAGTTGTCATGTGAAGAGTAATGTTGCACTGACGGTTTATCACTGTCACAAGATTGTATTGAAAAACTTTCCCTCAATCCTTAATTAATGACCTTGGGGCACCATGTTTTAATACAATGTCTACCATGATGAATTTGGCTACCTCAAGTGCTTCGGCTGTTTTCACGGCTTTTGTAATGGCATATGGTGTAAGTGAGAACAATAATCCATCCATTTCCACTAGCAAACATTTGAAATCATCCAAGGAGGTCAATCCCAACACGGTGGAAAGGCGTTTTGGCTGGTGGAATTGGTATGAGTCAGCCAGGTGGTCTCTGAGGAGCTGCCTTTCTTCTCTGGCACTCTCGAAAGTGCGACACATAGTGACGGACACTCCGAAATAAACCTGGCCAGAAAAATCTCTTGCGGATCCTAAATCATAAATGCCCGGTCTCAGGTGTGTCATGGAATTTCTGTAAAACATCTAAGCGCATGTGTTTAGGAATCAATGGTAGGCACCTCTTTCCAAACGGACCAAAGTTTTTCTTGCAAAGTAATCCATTAACTACCTTAAATTGTCCTTTCACATCCTCTGACCGATTTAAGGCAAGCATAATTTGAGATATCTTGGTATCCTTCTGCTCAGCAGAGAGATCCTGGAGTGCAGCGAGACAATCACTATCTTCATCAAAGGCTTGATGGTCTTGCTCAGGGTTCCTTGAGAGACAGTTGGCGTCTTGGTGTTTTCTTCCACTTTTGCACACTATGGTAATGTCATACTCTTGAAGACGTTGTGCCCACCTGGCAAGTCATCCTGTTGGACCCTTAAGACCTGTCAACCAACAAAGTGAATGATGGTCTGTAACAACTGTGAATGGCCTCCATGGATATACTGTCGAAATTTGCATATGTCCCAAATCACAGCAAGACATTCTCTGTCTGTAGTTGAGTAGTTTCTCTTGGCTTTTGTGAGTGTCCTAGAAGTGTAGGCTATAACTTTCTCTTTTCCATCTGAAATTTGCACCAGAACAGCACCGATTCCATAACCACTGGCATCTGTGTGTAGTTCCGTAGGTGCTCTCTCATCATACACACCAAGTACAGGGTCAGTCATCAGAGCTTTTTGCAGCACATCGAAAGAATCTTGTTGAGCACCACCCCAGATAAATTTAGCATTGGCTTTTAACATCTCTTGGAGTGGCCTGGCTTTGATACAAAAGTCTTTGATAAAACGACGATAATAAGAACATAATTTGAGGAAGCTTCTCACATCTCTAATACTTTTAGGAATAGGAAATTCCGTTATAGATCTCACCTTTTCTGTGTCAGGCTGCACACCTTTGTTTAACACAGGGTGTCCAAGTATTTGATTCCTTTTGTCCCAAAGAGACACTTTCTTGCATTAAGTTTCAGTTCGCCTTTTTGGAGACACTTAAGAATGGCCCTCAGTCTTTTTATGTGTTCATCAAATGTCTCTGAGAGCACTATAATGTCATCTAAATAACAGAGACACATCGTCCACTTCAGGTGACTTAGAAGATTATCCATCATCCGTTCAAAAGTTGCTTGTGCATTACACAAACCAAATGGCATTACCTTAAACACATACAGGTCCTCACGGGTGATGAATGCAGTTTTCTCAAGATCAGCCTCATCTACTTCGATTTGCCAGTATCCCAAGTACATGTCCATGGCTGAAACACTTAGCCCCCATCAGACAATCTAGTGTATCATCGGTTCGTGGAAGAGGGTAAACATCGTTTTTAGTTATCTTATTAAGTTTCCTGTAATCAGCACAAAAGCGCCGACTGCCATCCTTCTTCCTGATGAGAACCACTGGTGATGACCGTGGGCTCTGTGAAGGTTGAATGATGGCGTTCTTCATCATTTTCTCTACCTCATCGCGAATTATTCAACATTCCGTTGCTGACACATGGTATGCTATCTGGCGTATTGGTTGATGGTCTCCAGTGCTAATCTGGTGCTTCACCATCGATTTGTCTAATTTGTTCTTCACCTGTGGATTGAAGCATTCAGAGAACTCTTGAAGAATGGCTATTACCTTCTTCTGTTGTTCCTTAGTGAGATCTGGTGATAGTCAAGCTAGAAGATCTTGTCTTGTAGTGGTAGCACTAATTTCATCCACAGACTCGGCATGGGAGGTTTCTATGATGCTCAGCTGTTCTGCAATTAACGGCTTAGCGTTTGCTACGCACATGCATCTTGGAAGGTTCTGCAGTTCTCGGCAACAGTTAACTATCCATAATTAACTGAATCCATTCTTAAATGACACAACAGAGGCTGGGATGACGAAGTTATTCTTCGGTGGCATGTTTCTCTTACATGGCTTGACACCTTTCTAGCGCTGACTGCAGGAATGATCACTTCATCCAGCACACATAGTCTCCACATACTCGGATGCGCATCTTCCTGTCCACAGTATCTAATCTCATCTAGCATAATCTTCGAGCGACCACAATCTACAATTGCCTGAGAAGCTTTCAAAAAATCCGTTCCTAGAATGACGTCATGACTACACTCTTGTAAGATCATGAATTCTAAGGGCTGGGTATGGCCACTTATACCCACACGAATGACACATCTTCCTGTAGGCTTTCATATTTCCCGTTAGCCACCTTCAGCAGAGATGTTTTATTGTCAATGAATATGGTTTTCTGCAACTGATGACAGTACTTCTCTGAAATGACTGAATATGATGATCCAGAGTCCACAAGAGCTTGGGCTGGTTGGCCATCCATGAGGTATTGATGTAGTTTCCTATCATTTTTGTAGTGATCGATGAGGGAGGAATTTTTCTTTTCGGCAGCCTCACCTTCAAGTAAACTCGCACCTTTTAGTTTTCCAGGTTGTGGCAGCTTGGTGATCAGCTGGAGCTTCTAAACAGTGATGGAGACCTTGGTTGGCGTTTTGGGGACCGTCCTCTCCAGCGGCTAGCTTGTGGCGATGGTCACCTAGGTCGTCCTGCACCCACATCTTGTTCATCTTTGTCGTCCTGAAGTTGGCGTCGGCTAAGATCGGTCTGCTGTCTTCCAGCGCAGGCATCATCAAGTATCTGCTGCCTTTCTCAACACTAGTGCACCACATGTCCCGGTTGTCCACAGTGGAAACATGCTGGTTGGTTATCCTGGGCCCTCCAGATGCGGCATTGTAGGAACGTAACTCTGCCTGCATCTCGACTTTTCACCATTTTAAAGGGAAATGAAGGACGAGAGATTGGGTTCAATGTCTGTCCCACTTCCTCCCTTATGACCTCTTGAAGTGTCTCGGTTTTTTGCTCGCTGTGCAATCCAAGTGCCTTTTGAACTTCCTCTCTCACTATCTGACGAAGAACACTTGTGAAATCAGTGTCTTCCTTTATCACAGACATTGCTATGACATTTGGAAGCCATTCAAACTTCATTATGTGTAATCCTTTTTTGATGCATTGTCTCGATATACTGGCACCATTTTATAAAGTCGTCTGCTGTCGAAACCTCCTTCAGGAGTAGGGCTTGATACATGTCCTCAGCAATATCCTTCATGAGGTGTGCAACCGTATCTTCCTCCTTTATTCTAGGATCCACTATTTTACACAGCTCCAAGACATCTTGAATGTAAGATGCTGTAGTTTCTCCTGGATGCTGTACCCTGCACTTTAGTTTATCTTCAGCCTTGCACTTCTGTCGTCATGTGTCACCAAAATACTTGTGCAGTTCCACTTGTAATACTTTCCAGCTTGTGAACTTCTCCTTGTTGTTCTCATACCATTGCTTGGCAGTGCCCTCCAAGTAGAAAAATATGTTAGCCAAACATACGGTGTCATCCCATTTGTTAAATTTGGTTATACACTCATATAAGAGCAGTTGAACGGAATGGACAGTGTCTTGAAAGGAGGGTATAAGATGAACATCAACAAAAGCAAAACAAGGATAATGGAATGTAGTCGAATTAAATCGGGTGATGCTGAGGAAATTAGATTAGAAAATGAGACACTAAAAGTAGTAAAGGAGTTTTGCTATTTGGGGAGCAAAATAACTGATGATGTTCGAAGTAGAGATGATATAAAATGTAGACTGGTAATGACAAGGAAAGCTTTTCTGAAGAAGAGAAATTTGTTAACATCGAGTATTCATTTAAGTGTCAGGAAGCTGTTTCTGAAAGTATCTGTATGGAGTGTAGCCATGTATGGAAGTGAAACATGAACGATAAATAGTTTAGACAAGAAGAGAATAGAAGCTTTCGAAATGTGGTGCTACAGAAGAATGCTGAAGATTAGATGGGTAGATCACATGACTAATGAGGAGGTATTGAATAGAATTGGGGAGAAGAGGAGTTTGTGGCACAACTTTACTAGAAGAAGGGATCGATTGGTAGGACATGTTCTGAGGCATCAAGGGATCACCAATTTGGTACTGGAGGGCAGCGTGGAGCGAAAAAATCGTAGAGCATAGAGGGAGACCAAGAGATGAATACACTAAGCAGATTCAGAAGGATGTAGGCTACAGTAGGTACTGGGAGATGAAGAAGCTTGCACAGGATAGAGTAGCGTGGAGAGCTGCATCAAACCAGTCTCAGGACTGAAGACCACAACAACAACACACTCATATACCTTCAGTCACTTGTTTGGATCTTGGCCATCCTCACCAGAGAACCTGGAAGGATGTCTCATATGGTGGTACACAGTTGCTGTCATCGTTACATCCTCTGTCTCCAATAAGATCGCGATCTGTTGAATATGGCTCGAACTCAGTTTTCTCACCACATAAATGGCAGCTCTGGTGTGGCCTGATGGGAGCCACTGTGTCATCGATAATGTGCGCTATCACAAGTTTCAATACCTGACGTCTCCACCGGAATAATGTCACGTAGAAGGAGGTGTAATTAGATGAATGATGAACACTAACTTCACTTAACGAAGGTTTATTCAGCACTTGCACATACAAGAGTGTGGAGCGAACTGCCTCTGGCCAGAACACTTACAGTATATACACAGTTACAGAACATTCCTGTACAGTGATTCTTGACATTTGTGGACACGTCTAGAATGTACTCAAATCGAATATAGAAATTAAAATTTTATAGTTCAGGTGAATTTTCAACTCACAACCGTCCATGCAACAGTCTAGTATCATAACCACTACACCGTGGTGACTGTGCTGTTCAGCTTCTTCTGCGACAATATTAATTGTTCTCAGTCAAAAGTTATTTCTTTAAAGAGTCTATGTAATTGTTGAATATATTTGGTTTGAAATACTAACAGATTTTTCAGAACCACTGATAACTGAAAAGGTATAGGCTGATAATAATAATGAAATAACAACTCATTTTCACTTCATCACCAAGACAATAGAAGCAGCCACAACAGCAGGAGCAGCAGTGGCAGAAGAAGTAGTAACAAAAACCATAATCCAGATTATGTATTGTAAAGGCAAGGGTGAATCATAATTATATTGAAGCTAAATAAGATAGCTTTACTTGTCAAGACAGTACTATTGGGCCTTCATGGCCTGTTCGGGTGGAGTTTTATCCAGACACTATGTCAGTAAGGAGATAGGGAAATGATGAGGAGCTTGTCCTGCGATGGTGGGAGATGGCTGGTAAGCATGGGGTATGGCCCACTGCGTCCTCAGACTTGCTGGTAGAGTAGACCTGGTATGGCCTATTATGCCCTGGTACTAATTTCAGGTTACCGACAGACAATACCTCACCAGTATTATTGTTTAGTTCTCTTGTGTAAATAGACAAAAATACTTCACGTAGCACATGTTGATATAATGGAGTTATTTTCAGTTTATTAAATGAGTCCTTATTTGCTGTTGTTTATGGAACATTTGTGTACATTCCTATAAAAAGACAGAAATATGTAATTTGTAAGTGTGATGTTGTCAGTGACCTATGTAGTATTAGTGGGAAAGGGATTGCATAGAACCTTGCTGCTGTGTATTGTTGACAGCATATTGAAATGCCAAGTAATTGTGTTGTAGTCACTTGGTGCTGAATTAATGAATGACTAAAAAGTTGCAGCACCTCTCTCACCATTCATTCCACAGTAACAGTGAGGAAGAAATTGTGAATGAAACACGGAATCTGATTAGATCAGCGAAAACTGTATACCCAACGTCCAGGCTGGTAATTAGTGGAATTATTCACCGAAGATCGGTAAGTGATACTTACATCAACAGGATAAATACCGGCATTAGGGAACAGTGCAACAGACTTGGTGCAGTATTCATTGACCCAAACAAGTTCTTAAACTATAAGTGTCTGGGAAAAGACAGCCTGCACTTGAATAGATTAGGCTCTGTGAACCTTAGTAAAATGTTCATAGACGTGTGTAAAATCCTAAGAAGCAAGGGAAACTAATTCATTCTAATAGGGGTGATAAAGAAAAAACTCAAACTGAAAATAAAAAGTTTAGGTACCAAACAAAGGATGCACTGGAATAGAAATGGCTCAGGGGCAGAACTTCCAAATCGTAAATACTCAAAAATCGACGAACTAAAAATTCTGCTTTCAGAATCCGTAAATATTAAAATAATCTGTCTAAAGGAACACTGGTTAACAGAAGATAGTATAAAAGTATTAAATAGAATTAATAATTTTAAGGTAGCTGCTAGCTTTTGTAGAATAAGCAAATCTCGTGGAGGCTCCTGCATTCTTGTCAATTCTTCTGTAAGTTATACAGCAATAGATAGTTTTCATTATTTAAATGAAGAGAGCGTGTTTGAAAGTTGCTCTCCCTAAGTGATCTGAACACACTGGTTATAGCAATCTTCAGAATTCCTGGATGTGTGGTAACAAAAGTGTTTTTAGACAAATTCGAATGCCTCCCAGAAAAACTCCAGAAAGTAAGTAAGAAAAAAGTTGTTATAGCAGCAGACTTCAACTTAAATGTCTTAGTTGGAAGCAATGATTCCACAAAATTTTGTGACTTAATTCAGAAATCTGGTTTCAAGCTAAATTTTTTTGAAGGCACTGGGGAAAACAGCAGATCAGTTACCTGCATTCACAATATTATTACTAACTACTAATTTGACAGTGGAAATAAGCACAAACACTGCTTAGACTTGGGTATTTCAGATCACTCAGCTCTGTTTATTGAGCTCCCAAAAGCAAATAACCTAAAGCCTCCAGAAGTGTATATATAAAAAGTGATCTCAGTAAAAGTAAAGTGGATTTATTCTGCAGTAAATTAAGTACAATAAGCTGGCCTGTAGACCACAGTAGTTCAAGCATGATAAACTATAACAAATTCTTAAATTGTTTCTTAGAGGTATTTTCCTTGTAGATGTAAGCAAAAGAAAGTAAATGGTGAACTCAAATGGATTACAACAGGAATAAAAATTTCAAGTGCCAGAAAGAGAGAGCTCCACAATGAGTTAAAATCAAACAGAAATCTGGATTTTGTTACTTATGTCAAACAGTATAAAGCTGTATTTAGGAAACTTGTAGTGGCAGCTAAAAAAATGGTAAATAATAAATCCATACGAGAACACAGAAATAAGACAAAAGTGGTCAGTTGTTCAGTCTGAATTAGGAGCCAAAGTAAAAATTCATGAGATTTTGAAAATTAGACATGAAAATGAAATTATAGTAAACCCTGTTCAGATGTCAAGTTGTTTCAATGAATTCTTCCTAAATGTAGTTAGATCGGATGTGGATATGACATTCTATCAGGGCATCACAAATTTGGAAAACAGCCAGAACACATCTTTTAAACAATTTGAAAAAAATCACCCAAAGGGATGTGGAAAAGGAAATATTGTCTCTAAAACACAAAACCTCACATGGGTGGGATGAAATAACATCTGTAATCAAGTATGTGTATGATATTATTTCTCAACCACTGCCAATTATTATAAATCAATCTTTTGAACAGGGATGCTTTCCAAATGTATTGAAATATGCTGAGATCAAACCTCTATTCAAGAAAGGTTCAACAGAAGATATGGGAAATTACTGCCCTATCTCTCTCTTGGTGGTCTTCTTTAAAGTGTTTGAAAGATTGCAGCAAAACAAATTAATAAA
Source organism: Schistocerca piceifrons (assembly GCF_021461385.2). Lineage (NCBI taxonomy): Eukaryota > Metazoa > Arthropoda > Insecta > Orthoptera > Acrididae > Schistocerca > Schistocerca piceifrons. Next base: position 931,191,654 of record NC_060138.1, read on the forward strand.
TTTCTTACTGTAAATGATATAATTTTTCAAAACCAGTTCGGATTCCAACAGGGTAAAAGCACTGTGGATGCTATAAATGAGTTTATTCAAAACATATGCTCCACGTTAGATAAAGGTAGAAAGATCACTGGAATATTCTGTGATCTAACTAAAGCTTTTGATTCAGTGAACCATGCCATTACTCCTCCAAAAAATTACAGATGTATGGAATCAGAGACACTGCTTTAAAATGGTAATTTTAACTTCAAATGGAACCAATTGTTCCTCAGACTGGAAAACAGTTCTCCAAGGAGTCCCACAGGGTTCGATATTGGGTCCCTATCAGTTTCCTTTTTACATAAATGACCTACCACTTGCTACTGATGTTCATTCAGTCTTATTTGCTGATGGTACATCAGTTCTAATTGAAAATGAGGTATCTGAAAATATTCCAGAAAAAGTCAAGAATCTTTAGAAAAACTTGAATCTTTGTTCTATCAAAATGGACTAAAACTGAATGTACCTAAAACCAAAATGATACAATTTGAAGCTAAATCAGTAGAAAGGACTGAAATAAAGATAACTTGCAATGATCAGGATATCACAGAAGCAAACCACATGAAGTTCTTAGGCCTAAATCTTGACAAAAATTTTAATTGGGAGGTACGCATAAATTACTTAGCAAATAAACTGAACAACTTAGCATTTGCAGTGTGTGTGTTGTCAGATGCCACATACATGGATACCAGAAAGATAGTTTATCATTGCTACTTTGAGTCAATTATTAGTTATGGCATAATCTTCTGGGGAAATTCAGCAAATGTCACTAGGCTCATAGTATTACAAAAGAAAGTAATTAGAAACATGTGTGTTGCAAAAAAACGGGAATCCTGTAGACCACTGTTAAAAAATTTAAAAATACTGTCTATCCCCTCACTTTACATATATGAGATGGTGGTGTACCTATGTAAAAATCAGCATACACTAAGGCACTTTCTGTTCTGACCACAACTACAGCACTTGGCACGGAGATAACTTCAAACTTCCAACACATCATTTCAAACTTTATGCCCAAACGTCAGAGTATATGGGGTTAAAAATTTTCAATAAAATAAAAGGTAGTAATATATTTAAAATGGAGCTTGGTTCACTGAAAATATTGCTCTTTACTCTTCTGGTGGAAAAGTGTTATTATTCTGTCAAATTCATTGAGGACAGCTTCTCAGTCTGAACACAGCGATTGTATTATATGTATTATTTTATCCTTGAGCACCCCATTTCTCTTGACTCTTTGCCGAATTCTGTTGAATACTACTTCCAATCTCCTCATCTTATACGGCATTTCTCTTGGGTTGAAAAGCACCTTCAGTGGCCACTAATGGTTGGTAAATATCATAACCTCTTACCTCGAGAACAGCACTCCTCCTTGCAGCAGTTGGTTCTGCAGCACCACCTCCCCAATGCAGGCAACATAATGTAATATTATTATGTCTTTCGTTCTTGCCCTCAACATATCACAACCTTAGAATAAGGACTAATATCCCTTCTCTGCCCCCCTCAGAAATCTGCTGCCACTACTGAGCCTATTCATGTACAACAAAAATAACAGAAAAAAATTTATTCACTACAATCCTATACTAAGCAAATACAATGAAAATAGAAATCCTTGACAAACACCCCTTACCTTCTTGATCTTACTGCATGCAGTACTGCTTGCACAGGCCAAACCACCTCTTCTTTTCTCTTCCTCTAATTCCTTCTCCTCGTGTTCTTCTCCAGTTCCATCCTTGAAATGCCTGTAATCAACAGTCAACTCCGCACTACCTTGAAGAGGTCACAGACACCTGACATGTACTATTTTTATTCTTTTTAGTAACTGAAGCTTCATGTTGACTGGTGAAGTAGTCTTCACTGCCTGATAGGGTCCTTGATACCTTGTGATGAACTTCTTTGTCTTTCCTTCGCCACTCATTGCCCTACGTTGTTCTGTGGTAAATTAGCCATACATTTCACTGATTACTCCTGATTCTTCAATGCCTTTGTATTTGACTTCTATACTTGTTTCCATACTTCTTGTACTGCTTTTGCAAACTCACAGACTCACTCCCCATTTCTTTGCCTTTATCAAATCAAATGATGTTGGCATTTTTGAACCGTACACCACCTCATATGGGGACAACCCAGTATTCATATGTATTTTATACATTGGCACGACATACCAAAGACATGTATCCCAATTTCTGTGATGTGCATTCACATAGTTACTTGAGATTTTCTCAATTGATCCGTGTACCCACTCCATTCTGCCATTGGTCTGTGGATGAATAGAACTAGTTGTTAACTTCTTCACATGCAACAACTGACTCAGCTCCTTCAATATATCCAACATGAAATGCATACCCTGGTCTGTAGTTACTGTATCTGGCACTCTAAACTTCAACATCCACTGCTTGTGCAACTGTCACTGCCTCTGTTTTGGCATAGCAACCATCTCCATGTACAAAAAAAAGTGATCATATAACTTTTAATATGAATCTGTTTCTTGGTAGCATATGGTTGAGTGGCTCCAATACATCGATTCCAAGCATTTTAGATGGTTTTGATGCTTAGGGCAGCTTCTGCAATGGCACTCTCTTACAGTTCAAGTCTGTTTGCAGCACACACTGCAAGCAATTCCTTGCATTTTGAGCCACTTCTGCTTACCATCCTCTCTTCCAGTATCTATTGGCTACTCTCCGGTTTGTTGCTTTGCACCCTCCTTCACCAGATAACATATGATCATGCCCTTGTTTTAAAATCTCTTCCTTAAAGTTCATTGTTATTACTACGCAGGGCCCTAGACTTCTTTCCTTGCTTAGCAGTCCATTATGTACTAAACTGTGATTGCATCCTGTACTCTTTACAGTCACTGTGAGTATTCTTTGCTGCCTGCCATTCTGGAAGAACTTTTAGCACTGCTACCTTCCTCCTCAATGCATCTGCATTCCTGTGCTTTGTCCCTGGCTTGTGTACTGTGTTGTAGTTACTTCGCTAGGTCTCTGGCCTCATCTTCTCTGCCTGCTAGATGGATCCCTCAGTCACAAATATCACCTCAAAGCAGTGTGGTTGGTCAGTACTTGAAATTTTTCCCACAAAAATAACATCTAAAATAAGGACACCATAAATGAGGCTCAGCATATCTTTTTCAGTCATTGAATAAGCTCTGCTGCATTTAGCTGTCTCGATGCTGAGCCTACATGATACACTTTACTGTTAATCTTCTGGCTTCAGACACATCCCAAGGCAAACCCATTTAGGAATGTTTTGTATTAATTTGAGATCTCTGATAACAGACTGCAGTTCCTTAACTGACTTAGGCACTGAGAACTCGTGAAAGCATACATTAGCCTGGAGTGTGTCCTTACTCCATATTTATTAATTTCCTGGCTTAAATACCCTACCTCTTCTAATTCAAAATGTCACTTATCCACTCCCAGTGTCAGACATGCAGCCATCAATTTCTTAAACACTTCCTCCACAGGTTGTCTATGTTGCCCCCATGTCTTTTGAGAACACACTGACACTGGCATGGTTTCAAGTCTCTCAACACACCGTTCAGCAATGTATGAAATATTGCAGGTGCATTTTGTCATCCAAACAGCATGCTGTTGTACTGATAGTGCCCACATGGCACCGAAAAATGCTGTCTTTGGCTAGTCTTCAGAAATAACCTCCAATTGATGGAACTACTTCTTAAATACATGGTCAGCAAGTACTGACATTTCCCTAAGTTACCGATGGACTCATTAATGTTGAGGATGGGGTATGCATCCATTACGGTCTTTCAGTTCAGGTGATGGTAACCACAGCAAAACCTGTACTTTCTAGAAACGTCTGTAGAATTCTTTGGTATGACTACAGTTCCTGCACCCCACAGACTTCTGTTATCCCATCAGCTAACTGCTGGCTAATAAAAACTTTTATGATCAGCTGCAAATATCTAAGTAACTGATATGGTTTCTGGTGCTTCATTCACTGTTGGTATATGATGGTGTGCCATGCGCATTGCTGGCAATGGACTCCATGAAAGAAACAAATTCTTAAATTGAAATAGCAGTTCTTCCATCCACTCTCTTTAATCCATTTAGATGCTCCACTTTCCTGTGTACTTCAGTTTTTATTATGTCTTGTGGCTGCATGTGGTTTACACTCCTCATTCACAATTCACCCTCATCCAGAATGTCCAAGCTTAACATCTCGTTGCTTAACTTCACTGCTTCCGTATCAAAATTATCTACACTGCCGGTGGAAAAAATAAAAAATAGAAAGAAAGTAAATGAATAAATATACCATGTTAGAGGTTTCCAATTCATTCAAGATTTATTATTGCAGTATTGCACATGGAGAACATTAAATGATTACATTTACAGGTCAATAGCACAAGCAGTTCTGAGGTACCATGTATCGACCTATGCTGAAACACACTTATTTGTACATGATATAGCCTCCACAGGTGGCAATGGAGGCACTGACTCGGGCATCTAGTTGACCATAGAGATGGCAAATACTGTCCTGGGATACATTATGCCACACCTGTATGACCAGTTCACATAGTTCTGTATGAGTTGTTGGTCGACAAGTCACACGGGTCACTTCTCATCCCATCATATCCCACACATGCTCAGTTAGAGATAAGTCCAGAGATCATGCTGGCCAGGAAAGTTGCTGCATGTCTTGCAGAGCAAGTTGAATTTCGCAGGCAGTGTGCAGCTGAGCATTATCCTGTTGGTACAACATATCACCTTTCTGTTGCAAGAATAGTAAAAGAACATGTTTAACAACATTCCACACATACCAAGTGCTGGTTATCGACCCCTCCAGGAACACCAAAGGTGAATGAGAATTCTAGCTTGGCATACCCCAGACCCCAAGGCTTGGGGAAGGGCCATTATGTCTTGGATGAAGGCATTCTGCAGACAGTGCTCACCAGGTCTACATTGTATTTTCATATGACCATCACTTGCATGCAGGCAGAATCAGCCTTCATCACTGATGTGATCCAAGTGATCCTCTGATGGCACCAATTGAGCCATGCATGTTGATGCTGTGGAGTGAGTGGAAGAGAGCTAGGTGTGTGTGTGCGCGCCCATAGTCCCACTGCTAATAAATGGTTTGCAACAGTTTGTGCTGACACATCTGGGTGCACAGGCCCTCTTATCTGTGCTATTGTAACTGTACAATCTGCCATTGCTGCCCTTATGATACGACAATCCTGGAGGGGGATCTATGTTTTGTGGATGTCCAAAACTCATCTATGTGTGTAAGAATGTCCACACGATGACTGATACCAGCCCCATTGCGCAGCAGGTCCAACTTGTGTGGCAGTTCTCCAAAAGGACCATCCAACAGCTCAGAAAGCCACAATTTGACCCGTTTCAAACCTGCTCAGTTGGCTGTAGGAAGCACAAGTGTGTCGCTGCAGCATGATTGCGTGCCTGCTTCAAACATCTGTACCACACTGAGTTGCGAGCAATCCTTACTAAAGGGTAGAGACAGATGGCACTCTGGTAGCTATGCCACTACGCCATCTGTTGGCAGACGGTGTTGAAACTATTATCAGTACATCTACTATTCTCCAGATGGCATATGCCATCACTGGATTGATATTGACGTCATCTTCCCAGGTGCAATAATTTTTTTCTCGGCAGTGTGTATTTTCAAGTACCACTCTCTCGCCATTCCTTTCTTGTGTGTGTACAACACTTCACTTAACAAAACAACTTGTTGGATCCAGCGTATTGTGCACTTCCAGAGGCTCTACAACTCACAACACACCCACAGGTAAATTTGGCTTCACATTCACCCCAAGTGACTTTCCAATGTCATCTGTCACCAGAGTCATACGAATCAATCCTTAATGTAGTTGTATGTAGTTCAGCGTGTTTGTCCAATATGCTAGACACCCCTTGCAACAGTTCTACACTGGCAACCTTAGCCAGAATGTTATTCCACAAAGTTCTGTTATAGATTGCTGAAGGTCAGTTTTAGCACAATGTTGATACAAAACTCTAACTACAGGATCATTCTGTAGCCCTTGCTTACAAGTGGTACCACTTCTACACACTGCTTAAACTGATATGACCCTGTATGAACATCTACATAAACTGACCCCAATGGCCTCGCATCAATATCCCCAACCCTACGTAACCTGTAGCATGGCATGTTCCATCACCACTGACCCACTAAGTGTCTACTGGTAACCGACACATGCACCCCTGTGTTCAACAGAAACTTAAACACCACTTACAACACCCATTACTGTATGCTACATCTCTGCATACTTATTTGTTGCTTCTTGGGAACACCTTTTAGTGGATTTGGGGTTCCATCTTGCATTTAATGGCCGATTACAATCTCCTTGTCCACCTCACTCTGTTGACATTCAATTTCTATGCATTTTGCCACTAACCTAATAGCAGAATAAACATCATTGGGTGCATCTGTGTGCACTCTCCTTGACGTGTCTGAAGGTAGTACCCTCAGGGAAGTTTTGAGCACCCTCTACTCACTTACTTGCAACAAAAATGCATTTGCTACATCACTCTGCCCTAACTCTGTTTGTTACATTTCCTTATCTTTCCCACAAATTTTTCCTTAGTTTCCCATATCTCTTCACAGTAGGGCTCAACTGCTCCCAAAAATGCATGACACTGTTGTGGTTTTTGTGTCTTTGCAAAAGACCCTTCTCCAACTGCTCCAAGTTAGCTGCATTCTGCAATGCCTCTGTAGCTCTCTTATACATTTTCACTTCTCTAACCAGTCACAATTTTGTTACCCACAACAACTGACTATTGGTCCAACACCCTATCACTGTAACTGCCTTAAGGTCCTCTAATAACTAGTGCACATACTCATATGATTTCTAAAAAAGCGAACAGTTGATTCTGTGTCAACTGGATCCACCTAATGCTGCAGTTCTGTTCATCCCTAGCTGTTAGCTGCCCATGTAATTGCATATTATCTTCTGTCAACTGTGTTACATTTCTAACAATGCTTGTACTGCTTCCAGCTCGGACACACCTTCCATCTCAAACTCTGCCATTGTAATACTATTACCCTCCAATATACACAGTAATAACAAAAAAATTACAACTCAAAAAATCATCACAAACTAGCCTTTACACTGCATTGTGAACCAGCAGACTCTCTAATTTGCCCTGCAATATGACCTTCCTGACGACTTGTGTAACAGTTTAGAGGCACTGACTCCATGCATGTTGCAGCATACCTAAGAAAACATTACATACACATTACAGACATCAAATACTGCTCTGTACGTTTACCTGTAAGCTCAGATAAGTCACTTGGCTCATATGTTCTAAACAAGTTACTATGACAATCTTGACCGAGCGAGGTGGCACAGTGGTTAGCACACTGGACTCGCATTCGGGAGGACGACGGTTCAATCCCGCGTCCGGCCATCCTGATTTAGGTTTTCCGTGATTTCCCTAAATCGCTCCAGGCCAATGCCGGGATGGTTCCTCTTAAAGGGCACGGCCAACTTCCTTACCCGTCCTTCCCTAATTCGATGAGACTGATGACCTCGCTGTTTGGTCTCTTCCCCCAAACCAACCAACCAACCTATGACAGTCGTGCCTCGCATCCACGTATGTTACAACCTACAAAAAATAACCAAATGATTTATCACTCTTTGCACCATGCTGACACTATAGGCAGTGGTCCAGAAGCTTTGCTGTGTGGAGGTGATGACACTAATTCTGACAACAAGCTATATCGCAGCTGCCTTCCCACCCCCTCCCTGTCTAGGGTGGGGCTTCTATCAGCCAGGATGGTGTGAGCAAGTGGTGGAGGCAATGTGAGAGCCCAGGTGGCTCCAGAGGAAGGCAGTTGCAAAGGTAACAAGTTCTTTATTGAAACATACGCACTGTGTAGTAGACTGTGCCAGTGGACAAATGTCCACTGAGTTCTGCTGGGCTGGCTATTTACATACCCTGTGATGCTGAAATGGAGCCTCTGCTGTGTGCTGGTGACCTCGTTATGCAAGCCAGTAGTGAGGATTCTCTGGCAGCAGTATTTATACTTAATGATGCCATATTGGCTGCGGATGGCACCTCAGCTGTGGCATGACAGCGGATCCCTTCTGCCATGAGGTGCTTGTCTTGTGATGGCTGAAGACAGCTAGTGTGCACAGGGAATGACCCACTGCCTCCTCGGCAGGAGTTGGACATGCTGCTTGAGTAGACCTGGGAGGGCCTGCTGTGCCATGGCAGTAAGTCAGGGAGGGACTTAATGTGTATAGCTGCAGCCGTATCATAGCCTCAAATCAGTGACTTCTATTGGCAGGTCCACTTGGTGACCTTGCCCAGCACAGTCCTGTCATCATGGTCGAGATGCAAGTTAGGTTCATTACAAAATGTCCAGTACCTATAGTTGGCATTGGTGCACTTGTGCACATGTGCCCTACCAGTCATGTATCCTGAAACATCACTGCCACTGTCAGTGTGGAAATCTACCTTTCCCCTTGCTGTGTAAGTTTGTGCCATACTGCTAAGTCCTCTGTTTCAGCAAGCTAAAAGTGGCTCACAACATTACATTGGGCTCATTGAATTATTGTAGTGACAACATCCTGTGCTCGTCTGCAGTTAGCGCAGCTACAATACACCACTAAGATAAACAGTATTATGCCAATATGTGGTCAGAGCACTACAACATCTACACACATTGCCAAAAATGAATAAGAGACAGATTGAAATCCTATGACTGTCTGTGGAGTGCACCCAAGACTTTGGACCTGTTGTCTGGCACTTTCCCACTGAGCCATTGAGCTACTTTATTTGCTTATGACAGCTGATTGTAACCTTGTGAATTACAAGGTGTCTTAACCCAATATCAGTTGCAACATACTTGCTTTGAATCTTGCCATCAGATTGGAGGCGAAGTAGGCCATTCAAGCGGCTGTATGCAACTGGATGAGATGGTGACGGTGTCAAGTTGAGATTTTTTGGTATCTGTGGTTGGAAACAGTACGAAATGACTGAGATGTCAGACTAAGGAGGTAGATATGGTGTTAATAGTGAAATGAGACTCTGGGTTAGTTTTAGGTCTGCTTTTAATGCTTCTTCAAACATGCTGAAGAGCAGAGACATTGAGTTATCACTTGATTCTTAAGACCCACTTAATAAAAATGCAAAACATTATTACTAAACAATTTTTAGAACAAGTGGCCACACCAGTTAAATGCTCTATTACAAATAAGATGCACACAGTAACATTTAAAAATGGTATTCCAGACCACAAATCATGAAAAGGAGTCAGTTTTTATTGCTGTAATTCAACATTTAGGTCCCGTTGTATGTCAGAATGAAAGTGAAAAAGAGATACAGTTACACATAAGCAAATGTACAAAGGAAACACTGTCCAGATGTGGATACAGGCAAGTTATTACAAGTCCTTTTTAGTATACAAGCTTAACTGCGTATTATCCTCACACATATAGTTTCTGCTGTTGGCTGCTGATAATCCAAGGCAATGGCAGGGTTGAACTTCACTCCAGGCTGGAACTTGGTCATGCCTGACATTTGGAGGCCTCTGTATTCAGCATTTGGGCCTGTTTTCTTACAGATAGTGCATGACTGTTTCTCCTTTTGTGTCCAATTTGCAATAAGTGAGCACAAAAACAGTGATTTCTTAATGCATATGACACCATACTGAACTGACAAAAGTGACTGGCACATTATGTCTCCATCTAGGTTTTTAATATAAATATTCATGTCTAGATGATTTTGTATTTTATTGACAACCCTTCATGATTAGGTCATTACAAAGGAAAGGTGGTACTTTTAAGAAAGCCGGTGCTTCCTCAGTTACATTATCAGTGAAATGTGCTTACATAAATCAGTGAAACTGATGTGATGATTCTCAAGCATGATATTGATACAAACATGTAGTTTTGCATTTACAGTGCAAATATTAGCAAATACTGTTGAAATGAGTTAATCAAAAATAGCATCTCATATTTACTTTTAATCTATCATTAGATATGGTATAGCTTTATGTGGAAGTTCAAACAACATCTCTTGAATACCGAAACTACAAAAGAAAATCGTCAGATAAAAATGAACTGTACAACAAAAAGAATCTTGTCACCTATTATTTCGGAAACTGCACATCCTAACGGTGTTCTTCATATACATTTATGAAATTATTATCTTCCTAGACAGCAGACAAAAATTATTTCATATGAATGATTTTAGTCATACATACAACACAAGACAGAAATGCCATTGTTATGAGGGTACTGTTGTTAAATTAGTTCTTCCATGTTTGTGCTGAAGTTTTTACATGTTTTTGACGTGTCTCCTGTACCTGCATCAAATGGTGTAGATTGTGTACATTATGAGATTAATAAACCACAAAACGCAAAAGCCAACCTTAAGGTTGGCAGCTATACATTTTTTTACTTAAGGAAATGTACACTCTCTCAGCATATACATCTTCCAGAGAAAGGAAATCTGGAGCAGATGAAGATACAATGTTAGAGCATATTATGTGCACTGAAACATAATTATAGAATCAATTGTAAAGATGTTGGGGGGGGGGGGGATGGACTGATCAATTTTATGAGTGCTTCACTGTTTATTGGCTCATGTACTGGAAAATCCATTGAGTACACTGTTGTCGGGAATAACAAATGTATCGCAACACAAACAGCTTGTAATGCGATAGTTTGTGTGAGATGTGAAGAATTTCAAGCATTACAGCTGCTCTTTCCTTGGCCCTGACATCACTTAGGTCATCAGTCCTGGAGAAAAGGTATGTAAAGGTGCAGATACACTTTTTCGTTCAGTTATTAACTTACACTCCTTAATTCTTATCATGAAGGGCAGCTTTCAAAAATGGTAAATGAGCCGAAGTTATTCATTAACAAACAGAAACAGCCACCACAGGTAACTTGTCTGAGGTATACCAACAACCAGTTGTGACTGCTCTACTTACACCAAGAATTATGGGAATTGATTCTGATTTATTGAATCTGTAATAGGAGAAAAGTAGATATTTTGGGGGAAAAAAAGGCCACTGCTCTTTCTCTTACACTTCTCAGCTGTTGTTTTTATCTATCACTTCATACCAAGCCTTTATTTAACTTAACAGTCCACCTTCATAACTGAGTGGTCAGTGCGACATAATGCCATGTGAGGGGCCTGGGTTTGATTCCCAGCTGGGTTGGAGATTTTTCTCTGCTCAGGGTCTGAGTGTTGTGTTGTCTTCATCATCATTTAATCCCTGTTGATATGTGAGTTGCCAAAGTGGCACCAACTAAAAAGACTTGCACCAGGCACCCAGGCTTCCTGCAGTTGGAGGAGGGGGCTCTGGACCTAGCCACATGCATTGTCATTATTGCTTAACTTAACTGATATAACATATTGCTGTCCTTTGTTTGTTTATTACTGGAAAAGTTATAAATCTGTTTGATATGCATGTCATCGTAAACTGCAGTTATATCCACAAGTCCAAATATTTTGGTAAATTATGTGATTAGTGAATAATAAGATAATTGTTACTTTGTTTTTGAATGTGTGTGGATTTATAAATTACTACCTGATGCCTACCGGCAATCTGATACAGATTTTGGTTCAAAAATGCAAAGCTTCATTTTCACCCCAAGACAGGAGCGCACAATCTATACATGTTGTTGTTTGTTGTTGTGGTCTTCAGTCCTGAGACTGGTTTGATGCAGCTCTCCATGCTACTCTATCCTGTGCAAGCTTTTTCATCTCCCAGTACCTACTGCAACCTACATCCTTCTGAATCTGCTTAGTGTATTCATCTCTTGGTCTCCCTCTACGATTATCTATACATAGATTATACATAAATTATACATAAATTATATAATTATTAACACAAAAGTGTGCTCAGGCTGAGCTTGAATGAACAAGTTTACACAACTTTTAGAGTTTTGGTCTTTGTTGTAGCTTGTTATAATTTTCATTCTCTTTGCACACGTACTTATCCATATAGCATACACTCTTCAGTTACAACTTGTCGTTGTTCATATTTTATGATGGAACTAATGTATTGCGAATCTAGTTGTTAAATGTGTCTGATTCCTACACTGTCTGGTTCAGCTGTTGTCCAGCATGGCTGATGAGTTGTAGAACAATAGGTCTATCTCCTTCTTCTGGTCTATTAATCAGTTCCTGGTAAGGTCCTGTGAAAGATAGCCAGTGCTGTAATCTGGTGTCATCTGTGAAATAAGTCTCGTTCATGAGTTCAAATGTAAGTCAGGGTGGTAATTCATATATAAACTGGGGTGGTATCATGTTTCCACTGCTAGTATCCATTTCATACACATGGTCTTGACTTTTTCTATTAATTTAATATGGGTTATTTTAAGTCTTTTACATATGATCCATATTCCACAGATTATGACTAGCAGCACTGTTGCTTTGAGCAGTGTCATTGCTGTGCTTGTCAATAGATTGGATATGTTTGGAATGTTGCATGAGGCTTTGATGGTGGCTGCTGCTGCTGCTCTTCCCTGGAAGATGTTACTGTTCTCTGTATGTAATCTGCAGGTACTTATATTTCCCTACTGTTTGCAACGGTTTTTTGTGTTGTGTTTTGTCTTTCGATACTGTTTTTCTTCCCTTCCTGAATGTCATTTGAAATGTCTTCTCCTGGTTTCTTTTAGGACATTTTCCTTTGACCAAGTTTCTAGTGTTCTTAGTGCTTTTGTAGGTCCTCTGTTACTGCCGGTCCTACAACCAAGTCATCTGCATACAGTATCATTTCTATTTTTGGCTCTTCTCTATTGTGTTTGTCACATCTGCTGTATAGACGATGAACAGCATTGGACTCCATATAGTCTCCTTGGAGAACTCCATTCATCTGTGTAATTGTCTCTGAGATTTTAACATTGTTGCTTTTTTGGATCAAATTTCATTGAAGGATGAAAATCATTTTACTTATAGTGTTTTGGTTTTGAATTCCACAGTCTCTCCTAAATTCGCTCATATTATTGATTGCCAGTTCTATGTGCTGAAACAAATGGCCAGAATTGAACCTTAAAAACATTTTATTGAATCTTTTAGGGTTGGAACCTTTTTAGATATTATCTTTATTGGAAGCAAAATGTGGAAAAAACTGGAAGTAATGGTGAGGGGGAAGTTAGGGATTCATCATCATCATCAGTTATCTGCTACATAAGCAGGTCCTTTGCCTCTCCATTTTCTGCAATCCAGTGCTTCCTTCTTAAGGCTGCTGTTTGTTGTACTGTCCATCATGTCATCCGTCCATCTTCATCCAGTATCCGGTTGGGGATTAGGGGGCATAATTTTTAAATTGTTGGAAGTGAGTTCTGATGGCTCACATAACAGTTGAAATTTATGTAGTAGTCTGTGTCAAACTTTGACATATAATTCTAATTATCACATGAATCAAATGGTAAGTAAATTTACTTGCTTCCTATGAGTTTTGAAGAAAAAATGAAAATTAGTAAGGAAAAATGTTTTTGTATGTTGATAAATTGGGAGCTGGTGAAGTTATGTATGTCACTTCAGTATAGTATTTACGGGATGTTTTATTAGTGAAAAGAAGAAAAAACTAATTTACTTTTCAAAATTGTTATCTGCAAAAGTACATTGTTCAAGATGTGCTGGGACACCTTATCATTTATGCAATACAAATTGTGAACTGAAACATGATAGTCATCATCTTGGATTTTGTTGAGGTAAACAGCCTTCTCCTCTCCACCCAGTAAAAGTGTCCTATCCACAGGTATTTTCATAAGCAGCAGCATTTTCTGGTGTTCTTGCATTTATCATTTGCTGCAAGCAACAAATATTAAAAAGTGATTCACATTCAGTGTTTAGTGAATGAATGATTTTTGGACTGTATAGCATGTAATATATATTTTTCTGTGTACTCCTCTAGGGCATGTTTTATTGTCCTATTAACTTTTATTTTCTCTGGTAGGAGAAGCTTGGTTCTAATCGCATGGCTGATCGACCTGCATTCAGGTTGGTATGTGTGTTTATGTACTGCTTAATCTAGCAAAATTGGTTAAGTGAGCTTTTTAAACTTAAAGCACAAATGTTTTAAGAACTAAAGCCATTTGATTTCAAGTATGGTTGTATGTTATTGTATGCAATCCTAAGGTGCCTGTACACCAGAGAAAACACAAGCGAATGAGCAATCCAGAGAACAATTCATGAGTGTTCACTACAATGTGCTTGTATTTACGAACAAGCGCCTACACCAGACGAGTGAAAGAAAGCAATGTTGAATGTGTATTGAGCAAGTGAACACTGTGATTTTGTTTATTTGGTACTAAACTCATATATACAGATATCCAATAGAAGTGTACCATAGTGAAATAGTCACAGTGAAAAACAGTGAGACAGGATTGTTGTGTATGCTAGCTGCACTGTTGGTCTTGCACAAAGCAAAGCAGCAAAGGGAAAGAAAAATATGGGGATCTGAAGTTTCACAGAAGCGTCAAATACATGGTGGTAGTGTGCTAGTCACTGAATTACAGCTCCCAACTTCATTAGGCCTGCTTCAAAATTTTATGCATATGTCTCAGTTGACTACTTGAAGAAAGACTTGCACTTATGCTCTAGTTCATAGAAACTAGAGACAGTTACGCTAGTTTTAAGTATTTATTTCGAATTTCAACAGCATATATATCACAAATAGTTCCTGTAGTCTGCAGTGCTATATGCGAAGCTCTCAAGGAGTATATTAAGGTAAGAAAATAACTTCAATAAATATGAATAATGTAAAGTGAAAATATACAAATGACCTAAAACAGGTCCATAAAACATCTATTGCTTCAAGCCTGTGGTTCCCAACCATTCTAAGATCATTACTCCTACCCCTCAGTGCAATCAGGTGTAAACTAATTGTGCTCCCCCTCCCTCCCAAATCGTGAACATTATTGCCAAACTTAATTTTAGAATGAAATTTTTTTTATAATTTTTATTTATAAAATGATTAAAGATAAACAATCTTTGCTTCTTGTTAGTGTTTTATTAAAAAAAGAACTGAGTGTGAGATACTGGTACTGCTTATATCTAATCATCTTTTATACACTTGGTTTGTTCTCAGACAATGTACACTGTTAAGTCATGCTCCAAGTCTATTCAAGTCTTTTTTGTTTCATTGATATCATAATTAGAAATCCCCTTTCAAACATGTATATGTTGATTGCAATGTTTCTTTCAGTGTGTGGTGCTTCAGTAGTTTGTGTGCTAAAAAGGAATGATGAAGCAATTCCCAGTTCATTACAAGGACTATCTACAACTCCTCCTCAGAAAAGAAAGCTGCACCACTGTCCTTCCTAATGGTATTTGCTTCTTCCACACCCTCTACCCTTAAGTAAAATCAACCTAGAAAATGTGTTTACTATACTTTCTATTTGTAAAGTATTTGATTGCTGGGCCTCCTTACTGCCAAACTGGCTGAAATAGGAAGATTTCAGTATGCCAGTGCTTCATTTCTGAGCAATACCACTAATAACAATAATAGCAATAAATAATATTGTGTAGAGCACTACACTAGCCATTTCATAGTTACTGTCTGTTTTTGCGCCACTTAAATTGCTTATCTGTTTCAGAGTGAATACTGAAGAAATTTCTGGTGCATTGTAGGAACTACATTAAAGTCAGAGGAGACATTTTTCATACATTTGGCATTTGTCACTCCCATTTCTCACTCTTAGGCATGGTACAAAACACAATACATGTATGTGTGCTAACAATAGTGATCCTTCAAAAATAATTTAGTCTTGTGACAGACACAATCAAAGACTTTTGCATCCACTCCTCAAAAAATTTCATTTTACCCCTCAGGGAATAATTACTGCCAGGTTAGGGATCACTACTTTATGTAATAAAATCTGCTTTGTAGCTTTTAGGCATAATATAATATGATGAAGATGAAAGCTTACATTCATACATACTCATACAGGATAGTCCAATAAGCCAGTCAGTAATATACAACTGTATGAGGCATTGTGTATCCACAATTTCTGCTGAACAAGTGAAATTTATAGATTTGAAGGCCAAAATAGTATAATTATTCCTGTTGTTTCAGCTTCCTTGCCAAAGAATATATTGGTTGCAGATTGCAAAGGGCTTTGAAGAGCTACGGAACTTTCCACACTGCCTTGGAGCTGTGGATGGCTGCCACTGTGAAATTAGTGCACCTGCCAATAGTGCAATTGAGTTTTACAATTTTGGAGGTCTCTTCTGTGTAATTAGGAGTTGTTGATGCAGAATATTGTTTTATATATGCAAATGCTGGTTCCCAAGAACGCAACTCAGATGGCGGAGTTCTGAAAAATGTTTCATTTTGGAAACAGGTTGAAGCTAATGTACCAGAGGAGGCACCACTAGCAGGAAGAACGAAAAATGTAGCTTATACATTGCAAGCATTTGCCATGCATGAACATACGTTGAAATTGTATCCTGGCAAACATGCACAACAGTCAGTGGAACATTTGTTCAACTACAGATTCAGCAGAGCTAGAAGTGTGGTAGAGAACACTTTTGGAATTTTGTGTGCAATTTTCCAGGTCTTGAGGAAACCTGTGCTCCTGCGTGTAGACAACTGGTAGTAGTTGGTACGCATGTGCATATCTGCATAATTTTTTTAGTAGTAGTCAGAGCTGGATACACTTGTATATGTCAAGAGGAGTGCTAGATGACAAGGGTGAAAATGGAAATGAGGTTTTTGGCAGCTGGTGGCAAGGCAGTGAACACAGTTCATTTTTATCTCTGAGATCTGTGCCCCAGAAATCTTCGAAGAAATGTGCATAAATTCGAAACCAATTGCACAGCATTTTAACTCTGCATTGGGTGGGTCACCTGGCAAGACAATTACTGTTAATTTTTACATATATATATATATGTTCAAAGGTTCAGTTAATGAAAAGAACTATAGACTGTAAATCAATTTTATTCATACTAGTAGAGCAGCATTTGAACATGTGGTAAATCTTAGTTCACTGTTCCACGTCAGATTTTTAATCAAAATTTCTCATATCTGCCTGAAATAATGAATCACTCATTATGTATTGTACATTTCTGATGTCACCTTTTAGTTTCACTGCTACATATTCACCATAATAACCACTTGCTGTCCTAGGCTTTCTACATCAGTAGCTTTGATAATATTGTTGCCAACAGATTTTATTAAGTTGAGAGCACTGCTGATTTTTGCTTCTGCTTTATTAATTCTTCTTTCCTCCTGTGGTGGTTACTTCACATCTGTGACACTTTTATATACCACAACTTCATTGTTACCCAAGTTGTCTTCCACTACCTCTAGAATGCTACATTGATCTTCATATACTACAGCTTCTTCAGCTGAATTATTTGTATCCTGTAAGAAATCAATATTTATTAATGTAGCAAATTCTTTCTGCTTGACATGATTTTGCAAACAAAGCACTTACATAAATGGACTCATCACTTACATAAATGGACTCATATGTAGTTTATTTATTTCTATCAACACCTAAAATATGGACCAGCTCAAAGTTCATTTATTATCCAAACATAAAATCTGTCAAAGAGAGCATTAAAGCCACTTTTTGCAAAGGGAAGGTGCATGGGGGGTGAGAGTTAGAGTTAGAGAGAGAGAGAGAGAGAGAGAGAGAGAGAGAGAGAGAGAGAGAGAGTGTTACCAGAACTTAGTTCATGTACACATGCATACATTTACAAAATAGTATGTAATCTCCTCGTGTATGAGTGAATTACATGTTAAATTTCTATATGCTGTTGTAATGCATGCAGATGAACATGTGTTCAACTACAATCTTGGTGGAGAAGGGAATGTGATAGACAGATGTGTAGTAGAATGAGATTTTCACTCTGCAGCGGAGTGTGCGCTGATATGAAACTCCCTGGCAGATTACAACTGTGTGCCGGACTGAGACTCGAAATCGGGACCTTTGCCTTTTGCGGGCAAGTGCTCTACCAACTTAGGTACCCAAGCATGACTCGCGCCCCGTCCTTACAGCTTTACTTCTGCCAGTACCTTGTCTCCTACCTTTCCCGCGAAAGGCAAAGGTCCCGAGTTCGAGTCTCGGTCCGGCACACATTTTTAATCTGCCAGGAAGTTTCAGATGTGTAGTAGTTGTGCAAGCATACACATATCTGCCCTTTTTTTAATTTTTTTTTAAATTTCTTTTTTTAAAGAATGCAGAGTTCAAGACACTTGTACACACCAAGAGTAATGATTGACAAAGAGATTGAAGGTGGAACTTTGGGTCTTGGCAGCTGGTGCCAAGTTAATAAAAACAGTACTGATAGAGTGTTTCCCACAGCATCAGATAAATTTTTAAAGGGTCATTAAAAAGTAACAGGCAGCACTCAGCTTTGAATTTACTTATGCCACATGAATGTTTAAATTTCAGATAACTTTGCATTTACAATCCAAGTAGTTTTGTTATCTTGCAAATGGGATGACTTGTGGTGCTTTCCACTGCTGTCATAATTTCTTTTTAGATCTTTCTATGTCAGGTGGTGTTCACTAATATTGAGCAATCACTGTTAAAATATTTTTATAGTTTGTTTTATGACTGATAGCAATTTTGCCATGTGATGCAACAGTGAGTTTCTCTTAGTTTATTGAGGTAATAGATGGGCACAAGAAAGTGACAAGATAATATATGGAGCTGTAGAAAACAACATGTAACCTTATATTCAGTTGAAAACACTGTATGAGCATGTAGAGTGCTAAACCTGTCATGTTTTCATGTTAATATATAAACAAAAATGGTTGTTTATTTTGAGTGAGAGGAATTTGCTATATTTATACAGTCACACTCAAGAATATAAGACATTGTGACAAGATTTCTGTAACAATATTTACTGGCAGAAGTCATACCTATAACAAGAAACTGCATAGAAATTTCCACATATTGTTCCTCTGCCCAACACCATATATTTAAAGTATGGTGCCTGTAGAGACCATGAAGATAAAATTAGAGATGTACAAGCCTCCACATACTTGGATAAACAGTCACATGCCCCACTCCCTATCCGTGAATAAAACAGGGAGACACCTTGTTATGTGGAACTAAAAAACTGAAATATATCTTGCAGTTGGGTGACTTATGACATCAAGTTATTTTCAGAGCTTTGGAAGGTTACACACTACTCTTTACAGTTTATTTATGTGGGTTGCTTGTTGGCCAATCTGGGGCAGGGAACTCAGTTGTAACAAGACCTGATCATGGTCAGCATGTTATTGAATCCCACAGCATTGCATGTACTAAATGCAGTTAGCATAGTTATACGTTACACCAAAGTTTCACTTTGTGCCTTTTTATCTGAAATGTTTCATTATAGAAAAAGTGATCACAGAAATGTACACTACACTCTACAAATAAGTGATTATAAAGATATTGCTAAATGAAATTACAAAAATGCTATTAATGCAACTTTAAGGAATATCTTGCCTCTGTGCACTTGCTTTGGAATATCTTGCCTCTGTGCATTTGCTTTGTCTGGTGTTGATTTTATTGAGTAGAAAAGACATCACCTTGAAAGCAAACCACTTAGAGTGGTATGCTTCACCATCACTTGAGCCCAAACTGGTACATTCTTTATTTCTTTCTTATTGGAAGGAAGCTAATAAAGATATCTTCTTCTTCACTTCCTCAGGCAGAATGAGAAGTATCTTGGAAATTTCTCGCCAAGCGTCTGTTTATTTATTATTATTATTATTTTTTTTTTAATTTAATATTTTACATTGCAAATCCCTTGGATCCCACAAGCACATCCTGGATCAATATTCTCCATTCCTACAAGTTTCAATTTTGCGTACAGTAACAAAGAGAAAAAAAAGAAAAAGGCAACTATGAAAGCGAATGCTTTCTGTTTACACCAATCTCAGCGTCAAAGCTGTGTGAATGCGAACTTCCTTTGATGATTTGCTCCCAGACTGACAACCGATGGATCACGTGTGAACACTTGGGAATGCCAAATAAATGCTGCTTGCTGCCTGTTTACATCTAAGTAAATGCTATGTTCACTGGTTTACACCAAAGTAAATGCTATATTCATTGTTCCTTATTCGCTGCATTTTCTCCAGTGTACAGGCACCTTTATAAGTAACATTTATCTCAAAAATTAAATTAAGTGAAATGTTGGTGAATTCAAAATAGTATTTTTGAAATATTATACACTAAGACATATTTTTATGATTTATAAGATTACCATTAATATTTCTTTTCTTTTTTGCCTAAACTTTGTGCAAGATACCTGCAAATACCTCTCCAAAGCAATATTAAAATTAATTACATTAGTCATAACTTGCAATTGCAATCCTTCTGACTTTACTAACTCAGGCTGATTAGTTATCATCACCACTGCCCCTTGCATACAGCATGTATTTTGTGTAGAAAAAGCCTTGTAGTGGTGTGTCTAACTGGTGTCTAACTGCTGGCAGGGGAGTCTCCAGGTATGTCTTCATCCTGGAATCTCATTGACTGGAGGAGACGTATCTTCATTGATGGGCCCCAGTTTGAATTGAGCCCTGTGACCAGTGAAGACCTGTCTCTAGATGCGCCAGACAATCTACATCTACGTCCATACACCACAAGCCACCTGACGGTGTGTGGCGGAGGGTACTTTGAGTACCTCTATCGGTCTGCCCTCCTATTCCAGTCTCGTATTGTTCGTGGAAAGAAAGATTGTCGAAATGCCTCTGTGTGGGCTCTAATCTCTCTGATTTTATCCTCATGGTCTCCTCGTGAGATATACGTAGCACGGACCAATATACTGCTTGGCTCCTTGGTGAAGGTGTGTTCTCGAAACTTCAACAAAAGCCTGTACCGAGCTACTGAGCATCTCTCTTGCAGAGTCTTCCACTGGAGTTTATCTATCATCTCTGTAATGCTTTCGCGATTACTAAATGATCCTGTAACGAAGCGCACTGCTCTCCGTTGGATCTTCTCTATCTCTTCTATTAATCCTACCTAGTACGAATCCCACACCAGTGAGCAGTATTCAAGCAGTGGGTGAACAAGTGTACTGTAACCTACTCCCTATGTTTTCGGATTGCATTTCCTTACGATTCTTCCAATGAATCTCAGTCTGGCATCTGCTTTACTGACAATTAATTTTATATGGTCATTCCATTTTAAATCACTCCTAATGCCTACTCCCAGATAATTTATGGCATTAACTGCTTCCAGTTGCTGACCTGCTATATTGTAGCTAAATGATAAAGGATCTTTCTTTCTATGTATTTGCAGCACTCTACACTTGTCTACATTGAAATTCAATTGCCATTCCCTGTACCATGCGTCAGTTCGTTGCAGATCCTCCTGCATTTCAGTACAATTTTCCATTGTTACAACCTCTCAATATACTACAGTATCATCCGCAAAAAGCCTCAGTGAACTTCCGATGTTATCCACAAGGTCATTTATGTATACTGTGAATAGCAACGGTCCTACGACACTCCCCTGTGGTACACCTGAAATCACTCTTACTTCGG
Source organism: Schistocerca piceifrons (assembly GCF_021461385.2). NCBI lineage: Eukaryota > Metazoa > Arthropoda > Insecta > Orthoptera > Acrididae > Schistocerca > Schistocerca piceifrons. The sequence continues at coordinate 931,213,146 of NC_060138.1, forward strand.
AAGACTTCTCTCAATTGAGAATGACATGCGTATTCAGTTATCTAGGAACTCTTCAATAGAATCATACAATTGGTCTGATAGTCCATATGCTCTTGCTTTGTTCATTAGATGACTGTGGGGAACTGTATCAAACACCTTGCAGAAGTCAAGAAACACGGAATCTACCTGGGAAACCGTGTCTATGGCCCTCTGAGTCTCTTGGATGAATAGCGCGAGCTGGGTTTCACACAATCATCTTTTTTTAAACCCATGTTGATTCCTACAGAGTACATTTCTAGTCTCCAGAAAAGTCATTATACTCGAACATTATACGTGTTCCAAAATTCTACAACTTATCAACATTAGAGATATAAGTCTGTAGTTCTGCACATCTGTTCAACATCCCTTCTTGAAAACGGGGATGGCCTGTGCCCTTTTCCAATCCTTTGGAACGCTACGCTCTTCTAGAGATCTATGGTACACCGCTGCAAGAAGGGGGGCAAGTTACTTCGCGTACTCTGTGTAAAATCGAACTGGTATCCCATCAGGTCCAACAGCCTTTCCTCTTTTGAGCGATTTTAATTGTTTTTCTATCCCTCTGTCATCTATTTCGATATCTGTGTGTCAGTCAAGAGGAGGAAGTACACTGCAGTCTTCCTCTGTGAAACAGCTTTGGAAGAAGACATTTAGTATTTTGGCCTTTAGTCTGTCATCCTCTGTTTCAGTACCATTTTGGTCACAGAGTGTCTAGACATTTTGTTTTGATCCACCTACCGGTTTGATGTAAGACCAAAATTGCTTAGGATTTTCTGCCAAGTCAGTACATAGAACTTTACTTTCGAATTAATTGAATGCCTCTCGCATAGCCCTCCTCACACTACATTTCGCTTTGTGTAATTTTTGTTTGTCTGCAATTCTGTGGCTATGTTTATGTTTGCTGTGAAGTGCCCTTTGCGTCCGCAACAGTTTTCTAACTTGGTTGTTGTGCGACGGTGGCTCTTTTCCATCTTTTATGACCTTGCTTGGCACATACTCATCTCATGCATATTGTACGATGGTTTTGAACTTTGTCCACTGATCCTCAACACTATTTGTACTTGAGACAAAACTTTTGTGTTGAGCTGTCAAGTACTCTGAAATCTGCTTTTTGTCACTTTTGCTAAACAGAAAAATCTTCCTACCTTTTTTAATATTTCTATTTACGGCTGAAATCATCGATGCCATAACTGCTTTATCCCACAATAGTGGGATAACAACTTGACTGTCGCCCACCGTACTGCCAGACGACTAGGAGTGATGGTCTAGGGGAGCCATTTCTTTTCACAGCAGAATGCTTTTGGTTTTAATCCGCCAGCAATACCTCAACGATATTCTATGCCCCATTTGGTTGCCCTTCGTGGCAAATCCTATTGTGCTTACATTTCAGCAAGGTAGTGTCTGCCCTCACATGATGAGAGTTTCTGCTGTTTGTCTTCATGTTTGCCAAACCCTGCCTTGGCCAGCAAGTTCACTTGATCTCTCACCACTTCAGAATGTTTGGAGCATTTTGGGCATGGCTGTCCAACCAGCTCAAGATTTTGACAGTCTAGTGTGTCAGCTGGACAGAATTTGGCACAATATCCCCTGGGAGTACATCAAAAAGCTCTATTATTCAATACCACACCATATAACTTCTTGCATAAGGGCCAGAAGTGGACCAATGCATTATTGACTTGCTCAATTTGTGGAAGTTCTTCCTCTTGAGTAAATGATCCAATTTTTCTGTTGTAATATTTGATTTGTCTTTACATGTAATCACACATACCGATTTCCAGATTTTCATCCTGTTTCCCCCCTTTTTTTCCTTTAGAGTGTATAATCTTCACCATTTGCTCAGATTCCAGTGGTTAATCTTAAAGCCCACTAAGTGATAGATGCATACTCATTCATTTATGAGACTTTTCCACTTTTCTTTTCAGGGTAATAACTTGATTGTAGCCTTTGCTTCATTACTCATTAAACTGTAAATGGAACTTAGCTACTTTGTAAGCTGCTTTAAAATTTTTCCTGAAGCTAATATGGATACTTTGTGAGTTAACGAGCATTGCGCTTTCATTTAAATATATGGCCAAAAGAGTCAGCCTACAAGAATTGTGAAACGAGCCCTGTCGTCCAGGACCGCATGCCACAAAGGGCACCGATTCACCATGAGATGTGGAAATTCAAAGGCATCTATTATCTATTGAGGCCTAAGTGCCGTAGTGTGTGAGTGAGACAGATGAGACCCTGCCTCATAGTGAAACCCAGTAGAAGCTGTTTGTTGCTGAGGAGACATAGCAGTGTTAAGTAAGGCAGACCTAAGATCAGCTACAAAGGGTATCGTTTACGGAAACTATTTAATTCTGTATTAATGCAGGGAATTAAGCCACACTTATTTTAATCTACAATCCTTCATAAATTTTCATGGTGAACCCGATAAAACCTGAATATTTGTTATATCTATAATAGTTTAGGATTTACTGTTGAAGTGAAATTAACAAGTTTTGTAACAAAGACCAGAATGCTAAAATCTGAACGCTGTGGTCGATCTTAATGATTGACATTTCATATAGAAGTGCGTCATTAAAATGACAAACATTGTAAATATCAGCTCTGTGACTTTATTTGTTTAAAAGATATAGTAAATTTATATTATCAATATTTTCAGTTAAGCACCAGATCATCATTTCCTCCACACAAAACATATTGAACGATGACAGCATGACACCTTATTGAATCATTAGGTAATGGAATATTTGCTGTCAAGTTTGGTGCGTAACAGCTACTTTTGTTATTTATTTATTTATCAGAAAGCACATTGGTGCAAGCCTACTGCCGATGACATTCAAAGTTAAGAAGGAAATTGTATTGGTTTTATGTAAAAGAATTTAATGTTTATTATGTAATGGATATTATTGTTACTTTATTTAGGACATTAAAGTGGTCAAGCTTTGATTACTTAAATAAATTAAAATGTGAAATAATGTTGAATAATTATATTAAATTTCAGCCTCCAGTTGCATAAGCAAAGAAACTTTACCTAGGTTTCAGCTATAAAAGTGTAGCCTTCTTCAGAAATGTCAGAATATAAAATTAAAATTAAACCATGCTAGATATTGGCCTTGTCAAACTTTAAATGTTAGTACTACAGTACATAGTAATTAGACTGCATCACTTCTACAAGGTTTTGTCAGTAGGCCACACAAACAGGCCAGACAGATGGGCTGCGGGCGCTGAGTCGTAACTCAATGTAGAATAAGCTGTAGCCAATCAGATAGATGGCTTCAGGAAAGGGAACTGCCTTAGTCAGTTGAGTGACAACACTCGGCATGCCAGAAACACAGCTGGGGATGGGCAGAGGGCATGCTCGTGGAGACACGAAAGCAGACAGTCGGTCTTTAGGTAGCTTGGAAGTGAAACAACTTAGAAAATTCCATGTTGTGTGGTATCATGGGACTTAGTGTCTGAGCGGTGAGCAGCCGCGTGCCTGGTGTGAACTCTTTAACTTTTCGCAAAGATAACGTGGTGGAATATTAGGCTTGTAAATATTCTAACCAAATCGCAACTGTGTGTCCTAACTCATTTATGGGTAGTTAATTTATTTCTCGATATTATTATTACTGTTAAAACTTTGTATTTCTCAAACTTGCCATCGGCCAGACAATTTAACCAAAGGGCCACAAGTGTCTAATTTAGGGCTTGTAATGCGACACGTGCAGTTCAACGCTTACACGAGTTTGAGCAAAGAAATTTCGAAAAAGAGGAACCACGTGAGCCCGAACATCTGTGGGATGTTAGCTTGCAACTTGACTTGGGCAGATATTGTGTTACCTCCCCTGTCTGCTCGTGATCATTTTCCTGTCTGATTGTGCTACTCATTGGAAATGCATGTGCTCTTTGTTTTCGTGTATAAAATTTTTAAGTTGTATGGTCTGTCTCTTAGGTGCCTGAAACCTGCAAATGTTCACTAAGTATTTAATAAACAAGTACAGGTTTTTAATGTTTTTGAAGCCCAGGCACATAAGTTATAAATTCTGTTTTTGCATTACCTTTCCAGTAATGCATGCAACAAGTTGACTATAAGTATCAAAACTTTTTTTGTTTTGATGATTTGCCATTTATCCTCCTGTAGCTTTGTGCCTCTAATACTTAATTTTAGGAATATGATTGGATTTCTGAAGTCAAATAGATAATTTATTTGGGATAATTCCTTTTTACAATGTTTTCTGGCATGATCTGCATGCATATATCTGTTGAACAAGCATATATCTGTAGATATTTTGTTAGAAGTGTGTGTGTGTGTGTGTGTGTGTGTGTGTGTGTGTGTGTGTGTGTGTGTGTGTGTGTGTGTGTGTGTGTGGAGAGAGAGAGAGAGAGAGAGAGAGAGAGAGAGAGAGAGAGAGATATTTTTTCATTAATTTGTATGTAGACAATTTCCATTGTATAAATGTAGTCAACATACGTACCATTCCAATTATATGTATGCATACAGTATAACAAAGACATATCTAATTTATTCAAAACTTAATCTCCCAGAGTTGAACACCCAACACCAATCCAAGATTTGACTTAACATAAGCTGGATGGGATAAAAACAAGAATGACACACTATAATGTCCACAGGCATTCACACACTACTGTTCACATTCATGCTTTCACAATTTCATTTTTATAATGTACACATATGCTCATTAATCTTCACTGTCTTCACTCTGGCTACCTCACTTTGTAGTAGCATATATGTCCAAGGCATCTGAACTAAACAAAAAAAAAAAAAAAAAAAAGAGCAAGCAGCAACAGGATCATTCTTATATAATGAGAAAGATCATACATTGTATATTTATGCTTCCTAGTTTATCGATACGCAGATGTCTCAATAATTTCCTGTTTGAATGAGACTCTCTCTTCTGTTTAGCTTCTAAGTGTTCTTTTAGGCTAAGTACTAATGGAAGGACTAAATAACTTCTGAAATTGTTACTGAAAACATACAGTATGCCTTTTCAGTGCATTTTATTCTGAATGGTATTTTATTTTATAAATTTGGCCCAATAGTTATGGGATCTTTTTTTGGTTAATTTGAGCCAGCTTCTGTATAGATAATAACTGTCCCTGTTTGTCATATTGTAATTGTGTGTATCTGTGTAACTTTGCAGTACTATTTGCTGCCAAGAGCATAATTGTTGCAAATATACGGGTGTCCCAGGAGGAATGGCCAATATTCAGATATATGACAAGAACAATCATCCAAAGCAGAAAGTCTTATAAACATTCGTTCAAACTGCACACCTTCAGAGCTATGAATATTTCTTCATCTTTGATACTGACAAAAAAATCTCTTCTACTGCAAGCTCTTAGCTTTCCATATTTTAGGAGGTAGTAATACAGACCGAACCATGGAAAAAAATCCTGGTAAACATGAGCTTTAAAATGCATACCTTAAGAGCTGTGACTCATGTTCAGTAAATGAGATGTATTTCACAGTAGTGGAGATCAAAAAGAGTTTATTGCTCCAGAGGTATTCACATTACAGCCAATGTTTACTGGAGAATTTTTTCTTATTTTGATCCATACTACCACTGCTCAAAATATGGAAAGGAAAGAGCTTGCAGTAGAAGAGAATTTTTCACAGTTTCAAAGATGGAGAAGTGCACATGGCTTGCAAGGTTTGCATTTAGAACCCAGGTTTACTAGACTTTTTTGCTTCCAGTGATTGTTCCTGTCATATCTCTGAATATGGACCATTTCTTCTGGGACACCTTGTAAATAGTGAAGATCATGATATCAAGTTCTCTTAATTTATTTCTGCAGGATGTCTTTGGCCAAACTGTAATGCATGTAATGTATCTAACACCCTTCTTCTGAAGCTTCACTGTTATGTATATGCACATGTACTTCTTTTCCCCAGATTAAGATGCATTGTAAGTGAGGGTAGAATCGACCATAGTATATATTTCACAGTGTGTGTCTGTTTACTGTCCTAGACAACTTTTTCATTGAGAATATTTTAGTGTTTATTTTTGAGCATATTTTGCTGTTATTGTCCTTCCATGTCAAGTGTGTATCAATACTGACACCCAATAATGTGTAATTCCCTACTTTCTTGATAAATGAGTTACCTAGTTCAAGGCAGATATTATTAGTCTTTGTAGTTTTATTTGTTTGTATTTGTTCCTATTTGCATTTACAAACAGGTTTTTTTTAACTGAAATGTTTAAAAGCCTCTTTGAGATTGCAGAGAATATTTGATTCTAGTTCTTGTACTGGGTCACTTTTTACTACGAGTGAAATGTCATCTGCAAACATTAGTGCATTGTCATCTACTGCTAATATCATCTCTGTGTACCAGAGTTTACAAGCTGAAAATTAATATGCACATTTACAGCACCACCACTTGTTTTATGCTTTTCTGCTGCACACTGCTCTCTGTTTTCCTCTTTCTTGCCCTGAGTAAGCATAACAGTTTAGTTTGTATATTAGTCTGCTGTGACACACATAATTAAATGCCTTTAAATGTTAAGGAAAACTACACAGATTTTTCTTATCTCATCTAACATTCCAAGTAATATCAGCTACAGTCTTAGCTGTGGCTGCGGTAGTAGACTTACATATCAAAACCCTTGCTATATCTCTTTGAGCATGTTATCTCAGGCAACTGAAACCACACTGCGAGGAGCAGCACATGTGCATGATGGGAGTGGCGACTTGGTGGGGATAAGGAGGAGGAGGCTGGGTTAGGGAGGGAGAGGGACAGTATGGTGGGGTGGTGGACAGTGAAGTGCTGCAGGTTAGACGGAGGGCAGGGGAGAGGTAGGGAGGGGCGCATGGGGGGGAGTATTAGAAAAGGAGAGAAATAAAAAGATTGGGTGTGTTGGTGGAATGAGGGCTGTGCAGTGCTGGAATGGGAACAGGGAAGGGGCTGGATGGGTGAGGAAAATGACTAATGAAGTTTGAGGTCAGGAGGGTTATGGGAACATAGGATGTATTGCAGGGAAAGTTCCCACCTGCGTAGTTCAGTAAAGCTGGTGATGGTGGGAAGGATCCATATGGCACAGGCTGTGAAGCAGTCGTTGAAATGAAGGGTGCCATGTTTGGCAGCATGTTCAGCAACAGGGCCAGTTTGTTGGTGGCCATTCATGTGGACAGACAGCTTGTTGGTTGTCATGCCTATATAGAACACACGGCACATTGTTTGCAGCTTAGCTTGTAGACAACATGGCTGGTTTCACAGGTAGCCCTGCCTTTGTTAGTATATGAGTCGTTAGTGACCGGACTGAAGTAGATGGAGGTGGGAGGATGTATGGGACAGGTCTTGCATCTAGGTCTATTACAGGAGTATGAGCCATGAGGTAAGGGATTGGGAGCAGGAGTTGTATAAGGGTGGACAAGTATATTGTGTAGGTTCAGTGGATGGCAGAATACCACTGTGGGAGGGGTGGGAAGGATAGTGGGCAGGACATTTCTCATTCCAGGGGATGATGAGAGGTAATCGAAACCCTGACGGAGAACGTAATTCTGTTGCTCCAGTCTTGGGTGGTACTGAGTTACGACGGGAATGCTGCCCTGTGGCCAGACAGTGGGACTTTGTGGGATGATGGGAGACTGGAAAGATAAGGCACAAGAGATTTGTTTTTGCACTAGGTTGGGAGGATAATTAAGGTCAGTGAGACACTCAGTATATTTCAAGAGGGTCTGCTCATCACTGCAGATGCAACGACCATGGGTGGCTAGGGTGTACAGAAAGGACTTCTTGGTATGGAACGGGAGGCAGCTGTCGAAATGGGGGTACTGCTGGGGTTAGTAGGTTTCATATGGATCTATGCATCCTTGAGGTGGAGGTCAACATGTAGGAAGATGGCTTTTTGGGTTGAGTAGGACCGGGTGAAGCAAATGGGGGAGAAGTTGTTGAGGTTCTGGATGAATGTGGATAGGGTGTCCCCACCTTGGATCAAGATAGTAAAGATGTCATCAGCGAATCTGAACCAGCTGAGGGTTTTGGGATTCTGGATTTTGGAAGGATCCCTCTAGATGGGCCTTGAATAAGGCGGCACATAACGGTGCCATGTGGATGCCCATAGCAGTACCCCAGATATGGTTGTAAGTAATGCCTTCAAAGGAGAAGTAATTGTGGGTTAGGATATAGGTGGTCATGGCGACTAGGCGGGAGGTTGTTGGTTTGGAATCCATCGGGTGTTGGGAATGGTAGTGTTCAATAGCAGCAAGGCCAAGGGCATTAGGAATGGGAAGGCGGAGGTGGAGGGAAGGCAGTGAAAAAGGAGAGAAATAAAAAGACTGTGGGTGCATTGGTGGAACAGAGGGCTGAGTAGTGTTTGAGTGGGAACAGGGAAGGGGATAGGTGAGTGAAGGAAAGTGACTAACGAAGGTTGAGGCCAGGAGGGTTAGGGAGTGTAGGGTATACTGCATTGAGAGTTCCCGCTTGTGCATTTCAGAAAGCTGGTGTTGATAGGAAGCATCCAGATGGCACAGGCTGTGAAGCAGTCATTAAAATGAAGAATGTTGTGTTGGACAGCATGCTTAGCATCTTGGTGGTTCAGCTGTTTCTTGGTCAAAGTTTGCTGATTGCCATTCATGCAGTCAGCCAGTTTGTTGGTTGTCATGCCCATGTAGACAACAGCACAGTGGCTGAAGCTTAGCTTGTAGATCACACGATTGGTTTCACAGGTAGTCCTGCCTTTGATGGGATAATTGTTGCTTGTGAGTGGAATGGAGCTAGATCTATTACAGGGATATGAGCCATGGGCCGAGGAGTTCAGAACAGGAGTTGTGTGGGGATGGATGAAGGTATTGTGCATATTTAGTGGGTTGTGGAATATCACTGTGGGAAAGGTGGGAAGGATAGTGGGTAGGACATTCTTCATTTTGGGGCATGATGAGAAGCAGTTGAAACCCTGGTGGAGAATGGGATTCAGTTGCTCCTGTCCTGGGTGGTAATGAGTCTCTAGAGGAATGCTCATCTGTGGCCACATGGTGGGACTTCGGGAGTTGGATGCGTGTGAGGCATCTGTTGCTTTACAAGTTTGGGAGGCTAATTATAGTCTGTGAAAGCCTCAGTGAGACCTTTGGTATATTTCGAGAGGAACTTCTCATCACTACAGATGTGACATCCATGGGTGGATAGGTTGTATGGAAGGGACTTTTTCGTATGGAATGGATGGCAGCTACTGAAGTGGAGGTGTTGCTGGCAGTTGGTAGATTTGATGTGGACAGAGGTTCTGATGTAGCCAGCTTTTGAGGTGGAGGTCAACATCAAGGAGGGTTGCGTATTGGGTTCAGGAAGTCCATGTGAAGTGAAAGGCAGAGAAGGTGTTGAGGTTCTTGAGGAATGTGGATGGGGTGTCCTCACCCTTTATCCAGATACTGAGGATGTCATCAGTGAATCGGAACCAAGTGAGGGGATTGGGAATCTGGGTGGTTAGAAAAGATTCCTCTAGATGGCCTATGAGTAGGTTAGCATAGGATGGTGCCATGTGGGAACCTATTGCTGTATGCTTGATTTGTTTGTAGGTGATGCCTTCAAAGCAGAAGTAATTGTTGATGAGCATATAGTTGGTCATGGTGACCTGAAAGGAGGTTGTACGTTTCGAATCTGTCATGCACTGGGAAAGGTAGATTTCAATAGTGGCAATGCCATGGGTGTTGGGGCTGTTAATGTAAAGTGAGGTGGCATCAGTAGTGATGAGCAGGCCCACTGAAAAACTGCGGACGAGAAACAGCTGGACCACCCAGTTGCTGAGCACACTGCCCAAAACAATAATCTTCACTTTAATGATTTCTTCACAATCTCTGCCATCTGGATCCTTCCTGCCAACACTACTTTTCTGAACTACGCAGATGGGAACTCTCCCTGCAAGATATAACCTATGTTCCCAGCTTTGCTGGTCTTAACTTTCGTTAGTCATAATCCTTCAGCTACCTATGCTCTTCCCTGTTCCCACTCTAGCGATACACAGCCCTCTACTCTACCAATGCGCACACAGTCTTTTTACTTCTCTCCTTTCCTGCTGCCGCTCCTCCTCTCCCATCCCTCGTCTAACCTCGTGACTAACCGAGCGAGGTGGTGCAGTGGTTAGCACACTGGACTCGCATTCGGTAGGACGACGGTTCAATCCCGTCTCCGGCCATCCTGATTTAGGTTTTCCATGACTTCCCTAAATCGCTTCAGGCAAATGCTGGGATGGTTCCTTTGAAAGGGCATGGCTGATTTCCTTCCCCATTCTTCCCTCACCCGAGCTTGCGCTCCGTCTCTAATGACCTCGTTGTCGACGGGACGTTAAACACTAATCTCCTCCTCTAACCTCCTGACTGCACCTAGCCAACCTACACCCTTTCTTCACCTCATCCCTGTATGATACCAAAAGTGGCACTTTACCATCCTCGACCCCTACCTGCTATCCCTCCTCCTCCCCACCCCAGCCTGCTCCTCACTTCCACCATCCAGATTGCTTCTCCTGTGAGGCACAGCTGCTCACAGTCTGGCCTCCGTAGCCAGAGACCATTGTTGTTGTTGTTGTTGTTGTTGTGTGTGTGTGTGTGTGTGTGTGTGTGTGTGTGTGTGTGTGTGTGTGTGGATGGGTGGGTTGGAGGGTCTTATTTGGAAGAAGGCCTTATGGCCCAAAAGTTTACGTATTTGACAGTCTTTTTGTTGTTTTTATCTGTGACTCGACTTTTCCGCTATATAATGAATAGGAATGTATTTTTTTCGTAATATTGTCATTATTGCAAGATTATATCAGTTTACATAATTTGTTCCCCATATTTTATTTACTCTATATTTTATATTTTCCCTATATATTACACCAAGGAAACTAAAGGTGGAGATGGAGAACACAATGTTGAGCCTCCAGCTGAAGATGAGAGGAAGGGGAAATTGAGATCGTGAACAACCACTTGAAGATTGGCAGCAGTTTTACAAATTATGTGAAAGGAGCCGAATTTGACCCCCAGCTGAATGTGCTGGGAAGTAAGTAGACCGTCTTGAACCAAACGCTTTTGAAGAGGCACTCTCAGGTCCAGACAAAGAAAAATGGAAATGCTCAATTGAAGAGGAACTCCAAGCATGCCAAACAAGTGAAACTTGGTTCATCCTGCCGTAAAAGACCCAGACAACAATAGATTCAATGTGAGTAGTCAAAATCAAACCATTGAAAACCAAAAATGACTCCCAATGAAAAGCTCGACTTGTCGCTCGAGGCTTTACTTCTTGCTTTGGACTGGACCACAATGAAATTGTCTCACCAGCAGTGAGATATGACTCACTATGCACTTTATTTGCAATCATTTTTTAAACTCTTGAAGAAGTTAGATTTCAAAGAGAGTGACACAGATACATGTATTTTCACTGGGAAAGTTGGAAATGACCTGGTCTTCTTGGCTTTGTGTGTAGATGACAGGTTGTTGTCTGGTAAAAGTGAAGAATCCCTTGAGGTCATTGTAGAAGGAATGACGAAAATGTTTGTAGTAACTGTTTTCAAATTGAAAGTCTTTTGCAGAATGGGAAATTGAGCAAAATAAAGAAGAAAAAATGTTGTTTGTGCACAAAACAGTATGTGTGAGGCGAATCCAGAAATATTTTGACTTGGAAAATTTGAATCCTGTATCTGCTCTGGCTCTTCCAAAAGTGAAATTGTACTCAGCAGATGAAAATGCATCCGTTATAGCAAAATTTTCATTCAAGAAAACAGTTGGTTCATTTTTATTTCTCACAACTATTAATTGCCGGACCTGGCTTTTGCAGTGAATGCAGTGAGCAAATACTTGAACAATGATGTTAGTCATTTTCAAGCCATCACACACATTTTCAGGTATATACAAAGCATGAAAGACTTTGGCGTATTGTGCAGAAAGAGTTGAGACAAGATGATTCTGTACTGGTATAGTGACTCAGATTGCATGAGAGATACAGAATGAAGGTAGTCAACTTCTGGTTTTGTTTTTCTGTTATCAAACGGACCAGTAACATGGTCCTCTCAGCATCAGATAGTGACCTTGAGCACCACAGAATCGTAATATGTGGCAGCCAGCGTGGCTGTGAAAGATGAAATATGGCTGCGAAATCTGATAAATGATTTTGGAAATCAATGTGATCAAGCAACAATACTACATGTGGATAGTCAGAGCATGATAAACCTCATAAAAAAATTCCAAGTTTATAAAAGATCAAAACACATTGATATCTTACATCATTTCATAAGAGAAAAGTATGAGGCAGAAGAGAGTATGTTCCAAGCAAAAAACAATATGCGAACATTTTCACCAAACTATTGCCCAAAGATAGGTTTTTGATATTGTGCACATGCTTGAACAACGTCAGAAGTAGATTTTAAGATACTCAAATAGTGTTAAGTGTTGAAACTGAAATGTTATTTTTTGCATTTAAAATCTCCCTCTGTATATGATATTAATGGCACTACAGTTCGATGTTCCTTGGGCATATCCCCCTGTTGTTTATTCATTGTGTGTGTCTCATTCAGTGCACTTTGTTTTGTATTAAGACATAATAAAAGTTGTTATTTACATTCATATGTCCAAAATTGGATTCTGTAAGCTTAATAGTTCCTCTTATTATTCTATTGTAGACTCTCTTCCTGTCCTTATAAGTGTCAATGCTGTTCATAATTTGTTTATTAGGCAATTTTCATATGCCATTTTTAGATCATCCACCCAATTTCATAGTGTTTTGTGTGGTCCAGTTCTTCATATTTACCATATTTAGATTTTTGGATGCTACAAGACAAGCACTATTTATGTAGTAGTACCCTAATATTAACAAAAGTACCCCCGTCTCTTCTCTAAGTTATTTAACAAGTCCATTTCCCTCCATCTGTATAAATCTTCACAATATTTTTTTTACAAAATCTCTGTCTCGTGATATTTGAAGTATTTGTCCATAAGACTCAAGACTGCAAAATTTATGACCTGCACTGATGGCCTACTCTGAGGAATGTTTGTAATTACATGATCTATCGGTGTTTGTGAAGTTTGACAACGTCTTGTTGGGATACATACACCTAACTTCAGATCGTAGGCATTGATCAGATCAGAGAAACTTTTTGTATGACAGCTGTCACTATTTAGATCCCCCACTATTACTATATAAGGAAATTAATTAATGACTTATCTAAAAGCACTTCTATTTCTTTTAAAAACTTTATTTGTCAGCTATATCAACAATGTAGGAAAATACAGATTGCTACTTACCATAAAGAAGATACATTAAGTTGAAAATAGGCACAATTAAAAGACACTTACATAAAACTTTGGGCACAGCCTTCATCAGTAAAAGAGACACATATATCATTCATACACACAAGCAAGCACACCTCATGCACCCATGAGTGGATGGCGGTCATGTGTGCGTGAGATGTGCTTGTTTATGTGTATGAATGATGTGTGTGTGTCTCTCTCTTGCTGGTGAAGGCTGTGCCCAAAAAGTTTATGTAGGTATCTTTTAATTGTGCCTGTCTGCCACTGAATGTGTCTTCTTTATCGTAAGCAACACTCTACGTATTGTCATTGTTTTATTTGCAAGGTAGGTGATTGATACAGATGTAATATCAACTTCTCTCCCTGCATTTTTATTTTGACAGTTACTTGTTCAGAAAACATTTCTGAATTATTTTTGGTTGGCCATGGAGTAGTTTCCCTCATCTTGACACTTACATACACAACAATTTCCTCTCCATTATACTTACCCCTTCAGAAACCCTTATTTCATTTTCTCTCAGGCCATATTCAGACAGAATAAAAACGTGTGCTATCTTAGTTGGCAATAAAATTCCTGTCTCATCTAATTTACTTGACTCACACTGAACATTTTGGTGCAAAATTTTTATGGTGGAACTACCTACGTCAATATTATCTATGTTCCTTTTTCCCCGACCCATGAGTTAAAAAAACCTGGTTCCTCTTGTTGGTGGACCTATGAGTTCTTCCATTTTATTTGCATTGCTCTGTAATCTCTGCTGCTGCTGCCGCTTGTTGTTGTTGTTCTTGATGATGATGGTAGCAGATTTTCTGCTATAGCTGATTGTAATACAGGGAGTGAGACTATGAAAGAAGTCACTGAGATTTCATAAGTTTAATTTAGTTCATGTATTAAACTCCTAAGGAAGAATATTCGAGCATGGCTAGATAAATGAGAGAACTTACGTTTACTTTCTCTTCAGCTTAACAACCTAAACTCTTTGACAACAATCTAGGAAAGGACAGATTGCTACTTACCAAAAAGAAGATATATTAAGTTACAGATGGGCACAATTGAAAGACACTTACCTAAAGCTTCCGGCCACAGCCTCCCTCAGCAAAAGAGAAACACACACCATTCATATGCCCAAGCGAGCACACCTCATGTACACATGACTGCCAACTCCAGCATCTTGGCCCCAGCCCGAAAAAGGCTCAGTTTTCTGTGGTTGTGTGTCTCAGTAATGGTTGCAGATTGTTAATATTCCTGTAGCTACTGAATAATTTTATACTATGATATTATCAGTAAAATTAAAAACATAAAAATACCAGAAAATGGGACATCATTATTATTGAAACTTCCTGGCAGATTAAAACTGTGTGCCGGACCGAGACTCGGTCCAGCACACAGTTTTAATCTGCCAGGAAGTTTCATATCAGCGCACACTCTGCTGCAGAGTGAAAATCTCATTCTCGAATCATTATTATTGTTTTTGACAAAATCACTCAATGTTTCAAAAATACAAAATTATACACTAACTACGGGAAGATTAACAATGTGCAACAATTATTGATTATCATTTAAAAAATTCATCACAGATGCTGACCCTGTCCCAATGAAGATAGATTGTTTGGTTATCCATTGTATATCAACTTGGAATTCTCTAGTACGTTAAACACTGTCCACCTCCATCTGTAGTATGATATGCCTTTTTGAAATCAACAAATATGATTACATTATAATTATTGATTTTATTTTTATTTATTGATTTATTTAATTGTTTACTATAATATGTCACTGGAGGAAAGCAACATTACATTGAAGATAGCTATTACAGTAGTGGTACTCAAAAGTGATTCTGTTTTTTAAAGAAGTACCTCTTCACTATTGCAAGAGTTGTTTCTGAGCACTGAATGACACGCTATCACAATTAAGGGTTATGTTTGCCATCAAATTAACATTTTGGTTGTTTCCTTTATGCAAGTTACAGTCCTGCAAATATGCATAACCTTTCTGCCTGTATGGCGCTTCAATTGCTTTTTCAAGGTGCTTTGCAGCAGTGTGATCTGCTGATGAAGCTACACTGGCTGCCACCATCTAACATGCTTTCACCTGTGGGCCTTGTTACATACAATTTGACTGCCTGGAGGTAACTGAATCATAAACATCCAGTATTCATGTTGCTGACTGAACTGTGT
This sequence comes from Schistocerca piceifrons, assembly GCF_021461385.2. Lineage (NCBI taxonomy): Eukaryota > Metazoa > Arthropoda > Insecta > Orthoptera > Acrididae > Schistocerca > Schistocerca piceifrons. The sequence goes on from NC_060138.1 coordinate 931,228,542, forward strand.
TCAGCAGGAGTAGCTGATGGTGTAGAATGTTTTGAATTGCTGCAGACTGAATTATCATCATTCTTCTTACAAGAGTGGTAAACTACTCTTTTACCATGTGACCCTGATTGAGGCAAAAATGCACCTGTTTCTGGATCGATCATGAACATCTTTCACCTTCTCGCAATCTTCTGCCCAGTGACCATGCTATTTAACAACACAAAGTAGGCTTGGATCTCATATAAGGTCATCTGTGCTGTACATTCTGATTTAGTTCAGGCAAATACTAGGATGATTCCTTTGAAAGGACGCAGCCGACTTCCTTCGCCCATCTTCCCTAACCCGATGGGACCGATGACCTCACTGTTTGGTCCCCTCCCCCACCAAATGAATGAACTTATATTGAACATTGAGGGCTGCTGTAGACTTTACAGTGTAGTTTGTCTGAAAGATTCCCCATGAATATTTTATGCCATCAGGCCTCCTGTCTTACTCTTATAATGAGAACTCCATCCATTTCAGGATTTTCCCTTCTGACAATTGTTTCCTCCTCAAATGAATTACCCAACATCAACATATGTCTCTCAGAAAAGAGCAAGGTATCTTTGAGACTAAGACTCGACCATAGATCTCTACGGCCTCCCATAGTGCATGAAGAACTTGTATGTGCTTATTGAATTCAGTAAACGTCAGGAGTTTCTGGGGATTGAGATATTGTAAGTGTAACATCTTCCAGGTAGTCAAGATGTGCCTGGGTAATTCTATTTCTGCCATCATAACATGCATGTAAAATTTCCATACTTTGGTCATAGGCAGCTGTGGTATAGTAACATCTTGTGCCAAACTCTTGGGTTCCTTCTCCATGCATCCTCAAAGAAATACTTGTTTATTGACAGTTCACAAGCTGGAGTCTGCATCAGTAGTGGATTTTAACTGTTTGCAGAAATGACCCCATTGCGTAAAGTCAGCAGAAAACGTCTCTAATTTGATTGGTGGCAGCTGAGCAGTGTTATTGTGCCTACTGACAGCCATAGTGTCATCCCTGAAAATTGTATTTTGCCTTCAGGAATGCCCATTTCACTGAGTTTCTGTATTCTTTGCATGCTAAGATGCCGGATTTGTATTCTGCATTGTTGAGTAAGTCTTGGATAGCGTCATCCAGGATCGTTACATTAGCCAAAGTTCCCTGCAGTTGACTGCTAAAATATTCTGTCTCATTCTTGGATGTGAAATTATCAAACCAATTTATCTGATAAACAGAGTCTTGCACTGGAACATAGTGTTCCTCATTTACATTTCAATTTAGAGGGACAGTCAGTTGTTTGAATATCTTTCCTAATGTTTAGTCATAATTGTAGTATTGCTAACACTTGAAAACACTGGACAACTCAGCTATGCACATCCTACATAATTCAACAGTTACTCTTCTATCCTCTGCTCAGATATTACTCCAGTACCCAGAGGGAGATGTGTGCAGTATGTTGACAAATTACAATAATGAATGCAAGTGAGATGAAGATCTCAATGTTTATATGACTTAGCTGAGAGCATGTATTGTATTATATCCATCAAGATGTTCTGCCATTTAGTTGCCCTGAATTGATGGGTAGGTCCACTTGAATTATTACTGACATCCCTGATATCTTGAAGGTTTCTGTCCCCATCACTACTCCCAGGTTTTGACATCAGAAATTGTGTGGGAGCAGTTATCAAATGATTCGACTTAAGCCAACATAAAAACTTTATTTACACAGTACCTACAGATTGTGGAAGTTATTTTAAATAATGCCTTAAGTTACGAATGCAGTGGTAGAGATATAAATGCAGAGATGTTTAGTGATCCCCTAAAGGAATACAATGTGTCTGAAAAAGAATAATTCAGAAAAAAGTATCACTTGTCTCAAAAAGGAAAATGTGGTCATGAGTGTCTCCCTACTTAATAGGAAACAGTTATCATATATTGACGTGGAGAACAGATGTGAGTAGGGTCAGAAACTGGGGAACTGAGGAGAGAGGAAAAGAAAACACTGAAGGCTTTTAAAATATGATTTTAGAGCAGAATGTTGAGTATACAGTGAACTGGCAGAATGTCAAAGGGATAAATGCTCAGAAAAGCTGGTGAGAAGAGGAACCTATGCACAACAATTAGCATGGAGATAACAGTGTGGTAGTTATGTGCACCGTCATTCTGCCAGTCCACTACCCAGATGGAGGAAATTGTAGTTAGAAGTAGACAGGGAGGGAAGTCATGACTGAAAATCAGGGAAGAAATTAAAGAATGATGACAGAAAATTCTGTATAACATTAATAAACTACCTTCAGAAAAGGATGAAATGTGAAGTAGCTCTCCAGCCTCTGGTTTCATGCAGAGGAAGTACAAGATGTACACAGGGTCATCCAAATAGACGTTACCACTTATATGGGAAGTGATTATTTGATTTTGTTATTTTTATATTATATGATTATTTTATTTTAAATATAAAAACACATACAGTATACACAAATCAAAATAAAACTAGTGAATTTTATTGATCTGTACTCCTTGGTTCTCAATGTGTGTGTAAAGCCTGTTTACCATGCAGGTCATTGCTTGTTTACACATCTCAGTAGGCAATGGTTCAAAGGCTCTGAGTACTATGGGACTTAACTTCTGAGGTCATCAGTTCCTCAGTAGGCATACAGTGGACAACTTTTGTGTTGCAATCATGGTGGTCTTTAATGTCAGTAGGATTGTACCACACATGTTCTTTCACCAAACACACATTATTTCACCTTTTCCCATAGCCAGATATTACATGGAGTCAAATGGGGTGAATATGGTGGCCATGCTGAAGATCAATCTCTTCCAATCCAGAGTCTACAAAATATCTCATCCATGTAGTGTCAAATATTTAACTAATAATGTGGTAGTGCACAATCTTGCGCAATCTTGCTGGAAGCAACGTGATGTTATGGTGTGGATAGAAAGATTATCATCATTAAAATTCTACAAAACTCTGCAACTTATCTAGGTAAGAAAAAAAAATGGGTGAAGTGCTCCAGACTTCAAAGTACCACTCCCTGCATTAACTTTTGGAGAGGATCGAGTGTGCTCTCTCAATTTATGGTAATTGACTGTACATTAAATGACACAAGTGTGCTTATTCATGTTGCCGTTGACACCACATCTGACATAAAGAAAACTGCACTTGGATGTATATGCATCATTTCTAACAACACTTCTGGAGCTCATACACTAGCAATTTTATCAGCATTACATGGGACCTTTATCTTTGGAAAGTGGTATGGCTACATTCGCAGATCAATGTCCAGAATTATTAAGACACTTGTCCGTGTGACTCCAGTTTCCAATGCTAATTTCATATTTGACATTTTTGGGCTCTTAATAATTGTGCTTTGGATATTTATGATGTTATCTTCTGTACAAATATGCCTTCAACATCCTTTGTTTTGTTTACAGTCATTGGTCACAGACCTGCTGCCTACAAATTTCTGCAGTTGACAAGTAGTTAGATGACTCTGAGGATCTTTATTGACACCTTTGCTGAAATTTTTTTCAGACTATTGAGGGTGACTCAAACACATCATCCAAACTGTTACCGTCCTTCTCTGTTCCAAAGTATGTTGGGTAGCTATCTCTAATCTGCAACAGAAGGAATTTTAAAATTATGTAGTGCCATATGTGTGATAACATCTTTTTGGATAACCCTTGTATATGAATGATGTTCAGAACATATAAATAAATAAAGGTCACCTGGAAATACCTTGCCCATAATAGGCCAAAAAAATCGATAATCCAGGATGGAATGTAACAATATTATAAGAAGGAAAGTTGCTACTCACCATATAGCAGAGATGCTGAGTCACAGATAGGCACAACAAAAGGATTTTCACACTTAAAGCTTTCGGCCAGTGGCCTTTGTCAACAACACACACACATACGCGTGCCTGCGCGCGCGCGCGCGCACACACACACACACACACACACACACACACACACACACACACACAAAACTGCAGTCTCAAGCAACTGAAACCACACTGTGAGCAGCAGCACCAGTGCATGATGGGAGTGGCGACTGGGTGGGCGAAAGGAGGGGGCTGGGTTGGGGAGGGGGAGGGATAGTATGGTGGGGATGGTGGACAGTGAAGTGCTGCAGGTTGGACGATGGGCAGGGGAGAGGTGGGGAGAGGTGGGGAAGGGGGGGGGGAGTAGTGGAAAAGGAGAGAAATAGAGAAATAGAAAGAAAAAATAAAATAAATATAAATTAAAAATAAAAAAAATAAAAAATGGCTGCAAGTGGTGGTGGAACGATGGCTGTGTAGTGCTGGAATGGGAGCAGGGAAGGGGCTGGATGGGTGAGCACAGCAATTAATGAAGGTTACCACCACACCCAGTCTTTTTATTTATTTTATTTTTTATGTATTTTATTTTTATTTATTTGTTTTTCTCTCTATTTCTCTGTTTTTCCACTAATCCCCCCCCCCCTCCATCCTCCCCACCTGATCTCTACAATGGTCGCCCCCCAACCTGCCAACCTACAGCACTTCACTGTCCGCCATCCCCACCCTACTATCCCTCCCCCTCCCAGCCTTCTCCTTTCCCCCACCCAGTTGTCACTCCTATCATGCAATGGTGCTGCTGCTCATAATGTGGTTTCAGTTGTCTGAGACTGCAGTCATGTGTGTGAGTTCTGTTGGCGTGCGTGTGTGTGTGTGTGTGTGTGTGTGTGTGTCTGTGTGTGTGTGTGTGTGTGTGTGTGTGTGTGTGTGTGTGTGAGTATTGTTGACAAAGGCCATTGGCCAAAAGCTTTAAGGGTGAAAATCCTTTTGTTGTGCCTATCTGCTACTCGGAAACAAAAGAAAAATTCGGAGTAGGTATTAAAATTCATGGAGAAGAAATAAAAACTTTGAGGTTCGCCGATGACATTGTAATTCTGTCAGAGACAGCAAAGGACTTGGAAGAGCAGTTAAATGGAATGGACAGTGTCTTGAAAGGAGGATATAAGATGAACATCAACAAAAGCAAAACAAGGATAATGGAATGTAGTTTAATTAAGTCGGGTGATGCTGAGGGAATTAGATTAGGAAATGAGGCACTTAAAGTAGTAAAGGAGTTTTGCTATTTGGGGAGCAAAATAACTGATGATGGTCGAAGTAGAGAGGATATAAAATGTAGGCTGGCAATGGCAAGGAAAGCGTTTCTGAAGAAGAGAAATTTGTTAACATCCAGTATTGATTTAAGTGTCAGGAAGTCATTTCTGAAAGTATTTGTATGGAGTGTAGCCATGTATGGAAGTGAAACATGGATGATAAATAGTTTGGACAAGAAGAGAATAGAAGCTTTCGAAATGTGGTGCTACAGAAGAATGCTGAAGATTAGATGGGTAGATCACATAACTAATGAGGAAGTATTGAATAGGATTGGGGAGAAGAGAAGTTTGTGGCACAACTTGACCAGAAGAAGGGATCGGTTGGTAGGACATGTTCTGAGGCATCAAGGGATCACCGATTTAGTATTGGAGGGCAGCGTGGAGGGTAAAAATCATAGAGGGAGACCAAGAGATGAATACACTACGCAGATTCAGAAGGATGTAGGTTGCAGTAGGTACTGGGAGATGAAGAAGCTTGCACAGGATAGAGTAGCATGGAGAGCTGCATCAAACCAGTCTCAGGACTGAAGACCACAACAAACAAACAACAACAATCTGCTACTCAGCATCTCCGCTATGTGGTGAGTAGCAACTTCCTTCTCACAATATTGCCCATAATAGTACCATATACCGGGTGTGTGAGAAAAGTAATGAGACTGACAACAATGTGAGCAGTCTGGCAACATTATGCTGTTCTACTTCTTTAGCCTGGTGTGTTCATTCCTTCCTGATGCCCAGTCCGAGTTTCAGTTGCATGCAGCCATCACATGATTTTTCAGAGCGTCATCAGTGAAGTTGTGTTTTTGTCATGCGTTATGAAAATGGAACAGTGGAATTTAGAGCAACATTATGCAGTAAGGTTTTATGTTACAATTTCTAATGGTTTCGGTGACAAGGGAAGCTGTGCAAAACTGGATTGCGAACTTCACACTTCACTTACTACAGTTGACTTATTTGAAATGTTTAGCTGATCCTCTTCTCTGGATATGTGACTGCGTTAATCTCCATAACTGCTTCTCCAAAGAAATAATGCTGGTTAGAGGGACTAAACATGCTCTCTCTCTCTCAAAAGAAATAACTCTCTACCCTCATACTTTCAGTTCAAGTATATTTTCATCTCCACAAGTTTCACATGTAAGTATACAAACTCTTGCAAGTCAACTACACTGATACCCATTAGATACAATTAAATATAATTACATTGTGATGAGTTTAATAACCACCAGAAATTCAGAAAACAAGTGTTGCTTCTTGCTTCTAGCAAGTCTAAAAGCAAGATTAAGTAAGAGTCTCTAGACAAATGATGTTTCAATTGTCTGTAAAAATTACAGTTATTTGACCACCAAGGAATAATACATAGTTACTCCTTGCATCCTCCATACAGACACTTGCCAGTGTCACTCGTCTGGCACAACTCTTGTCTTTCCATGATAAATGTCCATCCTGCACACACAGACACATGTTGCACAGTAAATAGGCTCTCTCTCTCACACTTATTTTTAAACCATCGCATGTTCGAGGTGGCAGAGGGTCGAGTGGTTCCAGAATTTACGTGGAAATTCTCGAATCACTATAAATTGGGGAGTCACTACATATCCCCCCCCCCCCCCCTTTAGATCGAACATGCGATATTTTATAAATATTTACCATGTACATTAATATCACATAGGATAACACTTCATTTTTCAACAATACATCTTTTTCTATTAATTATTGTAAATACTCTTGTTCTTATTGCTTGGTCATTCCTTTTCTCCATTCTACTACAATTATAAAACATGAACCTTTCAATCAATGTTGGAGTTAGCTCTTTCAATATCTAAAAATTGAGAGGACTAAAATTTTTCTTTTCTGTTCCTATTGACACTCAGAAAACATAATAATGCAAATGAAATATAGAATTCAGTTCCTACAAAATGTGTGACTTCTGTCATGATACTGTCCTTTTCCCCTTGGATCAGTATCTTTTCCTTAAATATGGGTCGACCCTACGAGTGCACTTCCTCCTTCCGTTTTGGTAGGTACACACCCCTTAATTCGTATTCTCTTATGGTACAGGTCAACCCCTTCTTGGTGTCCCTGTCCGCACAGTATAGGTCAGCTTTCTTAGGTCTGCCTATCTGCCTTATATATTCAATAAATGCTGAGTGTGCCTCCCCCCTCCCCCCTGATACTTTACAAGTAGGCCTCATAGTTCCTTGCCCTAGTATACATCTTTGTGTGCACAATAGTTAAATATTCTTTGGTAAAATTAAAGATGGACTTCACACTTTACACTTGCTTCTTAATCCTTCTGTTCATACCCTAGAATCCTCCTTTACTAAACAACTTCTAACCATGTCTATATACTCCATTCAATATATTTTACTCAAGCTATAAGAGTGCCACTATCATTCTCTGGCTTATGTTCTCTTTCCTTACGCACCCTTCTTCTTTATGCATACTCAGTGTGGAATCATTCTAGTTTTTATATACTTAAAAAAACAGGCAATGTAGATCCATTACAGTAAATGACAATGTGTGCATATCTCCCTAAAGTATTCTTATATAACCGTGTGTGTGATGTAGAACTGTCACCGTAAATGGCATTGTGTGCATCCTTTCTCAATGCACGCATTCCGTTTCTCCCCTACAATGCTCGACGATTCTCCCCTTTCGATGTGTAAGATCATTGTTTGTGTAATCGTATTTTTTGTGTGTATGTGTAAGTGTGTTTGTGTAGCCTGATTCTTTGGAGTTCTTATATAAAATAAGGTGTAAATTATTGGAAACCACGTAAAATGAGAGACTTCTGTGATAGAAGTAGTTGAACATAGAAAGAGGGAAAGATAGATAGGTCCTCAAATGGGAAGTAAGAACGGAAAAAGTAGCAACGGTTGCTAAGATCAAAGAAGAGAAAGAAGATAGCTCCAAAGACAGGAAACCCTTCCCACCCCCTTCCCCAGGTTCCCTACTTCGACGGTACTTGTGTGGGAAGCCGGAGGAGGTATGGTGTTAAACGTCTCCACAGAATTAACATTCTCACCTTCGCCCTTGAAGTCCCTGAAGAAAAGTGTTAGCAACACCTATGGAACAGCAAATGGTGAAGAATCAGTCACACTTGTTTGCAATGGTTGTTTGAAAGGTGTGGTGTGTGTTCTGTGTTAGCCATGATTTATTTGTTAGTGTAAATCATGCTTTAATCTATAATACCCGCCCCTTCCAAAACCAATACAAACCCTCCCATCTACATCACATTTCATAAAAGGTATAAAATATTCTATATTAAATAGAAAATCATCACTACGATAACATAGTTGTTTGGGCATTAAGCTTATACTGTATTTTTATACACACATAAAAGATTATGCTCAGTTCATGTTGTCTAGATATTATTCTGTTTGAATACTACCATCATATTATGTTTTCCACTAATACTATATACTGTTCGTTGCCTTTCATGTTTAGAGATCACTGTTTATCCATGATTCTCTTAAGTCTCTTATCTTTTAGTCATATTTATTTTCCTAGGTACTAACACTATAGGATAGTTAAAGAATTCAAGAATAGATTACAGAATAGTTTAAGATTTGATGGGAATTCGGTGTAGGAAATATAGTACAGAAGAAATACCGAAAACAACTCGGGATCCAACAGTCGTCACTCCGCCCGTTAACACAGAATGTTAATGTCCCTGGGGGACAGACATGACTCCACCTGGATCCCATGGATCTGACATTAACCTCACTCAATTACTTACAGATGAATACTTCTCGTTAAATTTTGTGTGAAAGCCTCCACACAACAAAACAATTACCACTTTACTAGGTAACACAACATTGGGTAAAGTTATTGTGTTTTCTACTCTATCCTGGATAAGTTTGAATTATTACATAAATTATCTATACTCTCTTAGTATCATTAAGTTCTGAAGCTAAATTTGAAGAAATGTTGTCAGGGGTTATCCTCTCGTCAACTTCTCGGTTAATTATTTTCTCTACCTGTTCCTCCAGATTACTTTTATTTACTATGTCTGAGGTTTCTCTTGGACATTTCATTTCACATCATCTACTCAAATGCTCATGCCTGCAATTTGCGATTGGACCATAGGTATTAATTTACACTGTCTTTCCAAATGCTCTTTTAAGGTGTGCAACCTCTGCTTTACAGCATCGAATGTAACATCACAGAAACTCTGAAATGATCATAATTTTTCACCAAGTTCAGCTTCTACATTATTATACTTATCTTCAATATCACATTCTAACTTTTTAGCTAAGTCCTGAAATTGGTTACTCTGTGTCTGACTCAAGTCAGTGAACAGTTGGTTTACTTGACTACTTAACAAATCAGATAACTCTTCTTTCAAATCTATTTTAAAATACTCTACTTTTGTAGTTAAAGTGTCATTTCCCATGCCTTCACATAACTGACTAAATCCTTTACTTTTTTATGTACTCTAGCACTTAACAATCCTAAAGTCCCATTCTGAACATCCAATTTATTATTTAATTGAGTGTTCACTGAATCTAATTTAAGACTTTGAGCATTTAGAGTTGTATTTAGTTCCTTTCTTAAAGAAGTATTTTGAGCGGTGAGTTCTTTAGTTTGTGCATCTAATTTTTCACTTAATGTTGCAATTTCAGAATTTGACTCTGTTCTTTGGTTATCTAATTTAAGACTTACTGCTTTAATTAAATTTGCTACCTCAGTCCAGTTTTCTTACTTTTAGATTGAGTTATCATTTTAAAAAATCCACCTCTTTAATAACTATACTGACAGTCTATTTTGAACAGTATCCTTAACTTCACACTCAAATTGTCTTTCGCTCACCTGGTGTAGAGTTTTAGGCTGCGTCGGTGAGCAGGTGTGGAATCAGCACCAGTGAACAGCACAGGCACCGGCAGTGTTAAAGGTTGGTTTCAGCATTGGTGTCGGTGAACGGATTTGTAGTCAGCACCGGCGAGCAGCAGCTGGCGTCGTTGACATCAGTTACTGGTTATGGGGTCCATGCCCCTGTAATGTGTGTGAGGGCTGCTTACTCTCCACACTGGATCTTCGTCGCCGAATAGATCTCGTCGTAACTCTTCTTAGTCTAAACTGTTGAGATTTTCTTTGTGTCTTTTCTGTATGGTATTTATTAATTTTCACCCCTTTTTACCGTTTATACAGAATCCAACTCTGCTAAACAATTTCCCTGTCTTGTTACAAATGGTTGCTATGGCATCTCACAATATCTTTTTATCTTGATTTCGTTTCAAAATTCCTCTTTCTTCAAGTCCTGATCATGTCGGTCATCACGTTCTAATGATTTCTGACGATAGAATGTGTGGAGTAAATATACAAACTATATGTTTTCACCAATTAATGATGTATTGGATTATGCAGAATAACGTTCTCGCATTTCACGTGTAAATGTTCCTGTCTTCTTGTATTTCAAGCTTTTAACCCATTTGATTATCATTTACAAACGAGTTTGGTTTTAGAACCACTTGGAAATTCAAAAAACTGGTCTTTCTTCTAGCAAGTCTAACACCAAGAATAAGTAAGAGTCTCTAGACAAATCATGTTTCAGTTGTTTGTAACAATTACACTTATTCGATCGACAAGGAATAATACAGTTACTCCTTGCATCCTCCACACAGATTCTATGGCACGAGCAGCAAACACTAGTTGGCGTTGTTCGTCTGATGCAACTCTTGTCTTTCCACGATAAACATCAATCCTGCACACACAGACATGTGTTGTGCAGTAAATAGGCTCTCTCTCTCTCTCTCTCTCTCTCTCTCTCTCTCTCTCTCTCTCTCTCTCTCACTTATCTTTAAAACATCGCGTGTCCGAGGCGGCAGATGGTCGAGTTGTTCCAGAATTTATGTAGAAATTCTCGAATCACAACAAATTGGGGAATCTCGAGTGTGACCTTTGAAAAGTTGAAACAGGCCTATGGGGAACATATCTTTTAGAGAGCACAAGTTCATCACTGAAACATATCATTTTGGGAATGCCGTCTGCTTCACATCTCCTCTGCAGCAAGCTATGTAAATTTAGGTATTACCTGTGTTTTTCTTACTTGTCACTTCTTTTTCCATGTGTTTTGGCTTTTAGGGAGCTTTAATTTTCGAGTATTAGTAATAGCGTTCCAGAGATTTCGTGTTTGTTTTGAATACAGTCCAGAGACAGTTAGTGCTTACTTTCATTGTTTTCTACAAGAAGTGTGTAGTACCCACAGTTTAGTCAGCTATCATTCACCTTTAGTGAATTAGCAGCCTAGTTAAAAGTTGATTACTTAACTTTCTACAGTTAATTGTTGATTTCTTAGGATGGAGAGGATGTGTGACTGCTGTGTATGGACGCAGGAGGAGCTGGCCACTGTTTGCGAACAACTGAGCATGCTGATGGCCACAGTCAGCCGTCTTCAGGCTGCTGCCTCGTAGTGTAGCGGCAGTGGGGGGGGGGGGGGGGTCTGGTGCAGTTTTGGTGGGGAGATTTTAATTTACCAGATATTGACTGGGAGACTCAAACATTTATAATGGGTGGCAGGGACAAAGAATCCAGTGAAATTTTTTTAAGTGCATTGTCTGAAAACTACCTAGAGCAGTTAAACAGAAAACTGACTCATGACGATAACATATTAGACCTTCTGGTGACAAACAGACCCGAACTATTTGAAACAGTTTATGCAGAACAGGGAATCAGCGATCATAAAGCGGTTACAGCATTGGTGATTTCAGCCGTAAATAGAAATATTAAAAAAGGTAGGAAGATTTGTCTGTTTAGCAAAAGTGACAAAAAGCAGATTTCAGAGTACTTGACAGCTCAAAACAAAAGTTTTATCTCAAGTACAGATAGTGTTGAGGATCAGTGGACAAAGTTCAAAACCATTGTACAATATGCATTAGATGAATATGTGCCAAGCAAGATCATAAGAGATGGAAAAGAGCCACCGTGGTACAACAACCGAGTTAGACAACAGCTTTGGAAGCAAAGGGAACTTCACAGCAAACAGACAAACAAAAATTATATGAAGCGAAATGTAGCGTGAGGACGGCTATGCCAGAGGTGTACAACGAATTTGAAAGTAAAGTTCTATGTACTGACTTGGCAGAAACCCTAAGCAATTTTGGTCTTATGTCAAACCGGTAGGTGGATCAAAACAAAATGTCTAGACACTCTGTGACCAAAATGGTACTGAAACAGATGATGACAGACTAAAGGCCAAAATACTAAATGTCTTTTTCAAAAGCTGTTTCACAGAGTAAGACTGCACTGAAGTTCCTTCTCTAGATTGCCGCACAGATGACAAAATGGTAGATATCGAAATAGATGACAGAGGTATAGAAAAACAATTAAAATCGCTCAAAAGAGGAAAGGCCGCTGGACCTGATGGGATACCAGTTCAATTTTACACAGAGTATGCTAAGGAACTTGCCCCCCTTCTTGCAGCGGTGTACCGTAGGTCTCTAGAAGAGTGTAGCATTCCAAAAGATTGGAAAAGGGCACAGGTCATCCCCGTTTTCAAGAATGGATGTCAAACAGATGTGCAGAACTAGAGACCTATATTGCTAACGTTGATCAGTTGCAGAATTTTGTAACATGTATTATGTTCGAGTATAATGACTTTTCTGGAGACTAGAAATCTACTCTGTCGGCATCAGCATGGGTTTTCGAAAAAGACGATCGTGTGAAACACGGGTTCCCACGTAGATGCCATGTTTCTTGACTTCCACAAGGTGTTTGATACAGTTCCCCGCAGTCATTTAATGAACAAAGTAAGAGCATATGGTCTATCAGACCAGTTGTATGATTGGTTTGGAGAGTTCCTAGATAACAGAATGCAGCATGTCATTCTCAATGGAGAGAAGTCTTTCGAAGTAAGAGTGATTTCAGGTGAGCCGCAGGGGAATGTCGTAGGACCGTTACTGTTCACAATATATATAAATGACCTTGTGGATAACATCGGAAGTTCACTGAGGCTTTTTGCGGATGATACTGTAGTATATCGAGAGGTTGTAACTATGGAAAATTGTACTGAAATGCAAGAGGATCTGCAATGAATTGACGCATGGTACAGGGAATGGCAATTGAATCTCAATGTAGACAAGTGTAATGTGCTGCGAGTACATAGAAAGAAAGATCCTTTATCATTTAGCTACAATATAGCAGGTTAGCAACTGGAAGCAGTTAATTCCATAAATTATCTGGGAGTAGGCATTAGGAGTGATTTAAAATGGAAAGACCATATAAAATTAATTGTTGGTAAAGCAGATACCAGACTGATATTCATTGGAAGAATCCTAAGAAAATGCAGTCCGAAAACAAAGGAAGTTGGTTACAGTACACTTGTTCACCCACTGCTTGAATACTGCTCACCGGTGTGGGATCCGTACCAGATAGGGTTGATAGAAGAGAGAGAGAAGATCCAATGGAGAGCAGTGCGCTTCATTACAGGATCATTTAGTAATCACAAAAACATTACAGAGATGATAGATAAACTCCAGTGGAAGATTCTGCAAGAAAGACGCTCAGTAGCTCGGTACTGGCTTATGTTGAATTTTCGAGAACACACCTTCACCGAGCAGTGAAGCAGTATATTGCTTGCTCGTACGTATATCTCATGAAGAGATCATGAGGATAAAATCAGAGAGATTAGAGCCCACACAGAGGCATACCAACAATCTTTCTTTCCACGAACAATACGAGACTGTAATAGAAGGGAGAGCCGATAGAGGTACTCAAGGTACCCTCCGCCACACTCCATCAGGTGTCTTGCGGAGAATTGATGTAGATGTAGAAAATAACTCTCTCTCAGGGAGACCTTCAACTTCTAAAAAATGATTTGCTTTTTGACAGTACGGATATCATGCATAAATAATTTGTTCCTCATGGACAGATTGTCAACCAAGTGTTTTATAAAGATGTTCTTGCTAGGCTCAAGAAAAGAGTGAATTGAGTTATACCAGGCATTGCAAACAAATGGATGCTGCATTATGACAATGCCCCATGTCACATGGCCACTACAATCATGGAATTTTTGAGCTCAAACTGCATTCCTGTTGTTCCACCCCCTCCCCCCCCCCCCCCTTTTTTTTCTCTGGATCAAAGTCCTTGTAAAGTTTTTCTGTCCCCGAAAATGTGAATCGTAAAAGGATGTAATTTTGGGACTCTGGAGAATATTCCAAACAACGTGATCGGCCGACCGCGGTGGCCACGCGGTTCTAGGCGCTGCAGTCCTGAACCGCGCGACTGCTACGGTCGCAGGTTTGAATCCTGCCTCGGGAACGGATGTGTGTGATGTCCTTATGTTAATTTGGTTTAAGTGGTTCTAAGTTCTAGGGGACTGATGACCTCAGATCTTAAGTCCCATAGTGCTCAGAGCCATTTGAACCATTTGAAAGAATGTGATCAACACAAAAGAATGTGATCAACATGTTAAGGCCCCTACCAGCTGAAGCCTTTCAGTGCTGTTACCAAGACTGGGAACAGTGACTCAGCTGGTGTATGTACATCTACAGATAAAAAAGTGATTAAAATTTTAGAAAAATTAGGTGATTTATTCAAGAGAAAGATCTTAACAAACTGAGCAAGTCAATAAAGCATTTGCCCATCTCTGGCCCTTACGCAAGCAGCTCTCAAGCTTGGCACCAATTGACAGAGTTGTTGGATGTTCTCATGAGGGATATCTTGCCAGATCCTGTCCAACGGGCCAAATAGATTTTCAAAATCATAACCTAGTTGGAGGACCCTGCCCATAATGCTCCAGACCTCATTTTGGGAGAGACTGATGACCTTGCTGACCAAGATAGGGTTTGGCAATCACAAAAACAAGCAGTAGAGACTCTTCCCGTGTGCTGGTGGGTATTATCTTGTTGAAATGTAAGTTCGGGTTGACTTGCCATGAAGGGCAACAAAACGGGGCACAGAATACTGCTGTCTGTAAGTGTGCCATGGATGACAACCAATTGGTACCCCACAGCTGTCCAGGGCATCTCCGGACATGTTTTCATCCAGTCTTCCCATTTTTCATATCAGGACCCCTTTGGTTGTCATCCATGGCACCCTTCCAGTACAGTATTACGTCAACAGCATTCTACATCCCATTTTGTTGCCCTGCCCTCAGTGGGAGTTTCTGCTGCTTATCTTCATGCTTGCCAAACCCCACCTTGGCCAGCTAGGTTGCTGTCTCTCTCTTCAGTTGAGAATGTTCGGAGCATTATGGGCAAGGCCTATGCATCAGCTCATGCCAGTTGAACAGAATTTGTCTAGCTATACCTCAGGAGAACATCAACAATTGTATTAATCAGGGCCAAGTTGTAGAAATGCTTGCATAAGGACCAGAGGTGGACCAATACATTCTTGACTTGCTAAACCACTTTCTCTTTAATAAATCATTCATTTTATCTGTAACTGTAGTCATTTGTTTGTCTGTACTTGTACAGCTCATTTACTGATTCTCCCATTTGCAGATGTTTATTTATTTTAGAAGTTATGTATGGTTTAGGTTCTTATTTCATTTGTGGAGAGAGCTGCTTTGATATGTTTATTTAAAATTGACCCTATGCCTACTTATCGACTATCTTCTGAGATAGCTTTATGCTGTTATTAGATGCATATAATTGTTATACATTAACATGACACTAGTCACCTAGTATATAACCTTTACAATTACCTATGGGACGACAGTCACTCCACGGCTGTAAAACTAAGCAATACACAGCTTCCCTCTGAGTGTTCTGTTCATCATTTTCAACTTAATTCTAAGGTGAGTTGTGACACATGATAAAGTCAGTAGCTGTTAGTAGAACTATGTACACACATCAACAATAGTTTTGCATCACCCTGATATGTCTTGGACATATGTTGCTATTGTTATTGTTCTTGTACTGATTGGAAGGCCGCCACTGGTGTTGTTTGTAAACATACACATGGTAACAATAAGCACGACCAATGATGACAATTTCTTCTTGATGGGTGATAACTCATATACTATTGTGCTATTATCATGAAAACGTTCCTTCAGCACACTAGGAGCACCAGAAAGGAGTTGCCTGCCTGTTTCCCAAACATTACCCAGTCGAAGATGTGTAGGAATAAATGAAACAAGCTGTTTTATGCTGTCTACAACATACATGTACTCTGCACGACTTATGGAGAATCTCCTTTGAAGAATGAGACAATGTGGACCGGGACAATGTAGACCCAAGCAAGTTTGATGATCTCATCGATGATATGCTTAGATGGATTCAAGCCTGCATCCAAGTATGAGAATGTTCCACTCCCACAAATTGACATTGTTCAGGAGTGCTGTGAAAAATCCCCATCAGACAATTTCATAACTACAAAAATGTCCTGAAATAAATGGGCGATGCAAAATATTTTTGACTTGTGTATATCTGAAATGCAGTGTTATCTTCAGTTGCTCCTTTAGCTGGAATAATATGCATACCTTCTTAAATTTTTTAGTCTGACACTTGCACAGTGAGCGAGTTAAAGGCAAACCTGTGGGTTTCATTATTAGAAGAAGCAAAAAGCCAAAACAGAAAAAAAGGTAAGAAAAGATGCAAGACATTATAGGTAAGTGTCTCAGAAACCAGTTTCAGGAGTGGATAAGAACAGTGGGATGTGAGTAGAGTGCAATAATAAAATTTAGTTAATGTTAGCCCCTTTAATCTGGAATTTTGAGGTTTGTTTCTACAATCTTATCTCCTTTCTTGCATATAGCTCGGCATGCGGTATTGGAACTTAGTTGATCAATGGGTATGGTACATTGCTATTTATTTTTGCTCTTCATCTAGCTTCTGTTCTATACAGAGAGATAATACTTGTCTGCTATCTGTGTCAGTGTTGTAATCCAGCGAGTAATAATGTACACATCACTGCTGTATTCATTAAAGCAGTGTAACAAAAGTCATTGACTCTATCCATGTACTATTTTTTATTAATTTTTGAGTTCTAAATATAATTTTGTAAAATGTGGGTGTCATTCTATTTCCAGCTGCTTTTCCTTCTGTCCGCTTTTCATGGTGCAGGTTGATGTTACTTTTAATATTGGTCTTTTGGAAGGAAGGTTGGGACATACTTTCACGGAAGGAAAATGCGCACCTAGAAAGCTGCATTTCTAAATGTCTTTTTTTTGTTTCTAGATCTGGATCAAAAGTAATGGAGCGAATAAAAGCTGAAGGAATGAATACGAGTGGACGAATCTCACCAGCTAGTGAAGCAGCTGTAAATGAAAATAAAAATATCTTTCCACAGACATTTGCATTTGAGTCATCTGTAGAGTCCCAAGATAATGCTGATGACAGGTATTCTTCGTGCACAATTTATTTTAATTTGTTGATCATAACCTTATTTGATTTTACTGTGTCTTTCTACAAGATCATTTGTGAGTTTTACGTTGTTGTATTTGTTGCGCTTCATACAGAGATTCTGTTTCAGATGTACTTTATTAATAAATTTTTATGAATGTATCTGAATGAAGTTAAGGGAGTTTGTTTGTTTGTTTGTTCACTTAAGTACTAAACCATAGTGATCAATTTATTGCTGAGCTGCAGAGATAATGCTTACTTTCACATTAAAATGAACTTTTCTGTCATTATTTAAGAATGGAGTCTACATATCAATAATCATTGCACTGATATGAACTATATTGTGGACTGACTGTTGACTCATAAAGCCATTGTTATATGGCGATTAACACTTCTTAAACTTAACAGTATGATAAATTGAAAGTTATAGTATTTTGCAGAAATCATCCTGGAAATGTACACTTGCAACTGCTGCTTAGAATGTTTTGTTGTTCCATTGTTATTAAGTACCTTATAACAAAACAATGTACCAGAAGCTATTTTAGAGATGCAATTATTGATAAATGTATTGATGTATCACATTAATGTCAGGATCAATTTCACTGAAAATGTACTACATTAGCATGTGGCTACAAAAGTGAACATCTTTATTTCATAAATTCTGTTGGCAGTAACAATGCCTCTATGACATTTATTATTTCCAAATCTTTCTAACATATGAATATGACAATATACAAGCACAACACAAAAAAAATAGTTTCCAAGGAAAATGAAATTGAAATAGTTTTAACACTCAATTCATCTTCTTCTTCAATATTACAAGCTTCCTCATGTTTCAGATTGTGACAGAATTCAGGGTAAACCGTTGTGATAATGTTCTTTTGACATAGGAGCATCAAGTCAGAAAACTTTTTCTCTGAAAGTGGCAATGGTGATGATTTACATATGGCAAGTCCTCTACAGCATACTCTATACTTAGCCTGCGACCTTGAAATTTATGCATTGAATCAATTGTATCATAGTCTGGTATAAATTCATATTTAAATGACATCATCCATGGTTCTTCCTTCCTCACCATTATTACTCTGATGTTATCTGACCATCTTGCCCTTTCTCCATTGTAAACTGTAGCAGTTTCAGATCTTTGAAACCCCTTTGGAATCAAAGAAATCAAGTACATCACACCTCTTACCATTTTTCTTGGCTGTGGCAACTAGAGTGTACCACTGCTGTAGCACATAAATGTTCATGTCTGTTTTCGTACTCTCGGTAACACTGTACATACTATCTGCTTCATTTTGGATGCGTGCCTTCTCAAGAAACTTATGGGTAATTGAATCAGTTACTAGAGTACTCACACTGTACAGATACATAAATACATAATTCCATTTTGGTTCTGACCTCTGCAATTGTCAGAGAAGAAAGAAATATTTTTGTAGCCAGTCTCACTTTGCTGCTTTAGGAATTTGTAGATGCAGCTAGCTGTGCCTGTGCTTCCTCTACATACAGTTCTCTTGTGCCAAATTAAGCAAATCTCCTTTTGTATTTGCATGTTGTAGATCAGGGGTGTCCAAGTAAATTTCAAAGTGGGCCACATTATTAACTTTTACCACTGTGTCAGGCCAGACCAAAAATGATTTTGTAAAGGAATTAAACCCATGGGAATAAAACACAAATTTTCTCAGTTGACATGCAATATGTACTTTCATTAGAATATTACAAACTTAAAATTAATGAAAAATAAAATTAATGAAATGTAAACTTAGAGAGACATATAACTCTCTCTCTGTCTTTCTCTTTCCTTGCATATTTGCATGATGTTTGGAGATATATTCATCCACTCAGCTGTCTGTCTGTTATTGAAGATATCATTTTAGATTTTACATTTTTCATGTATGAGGACAACTGCTTGAAGATATATGTGCTTCTGAGTAAGGACACCATTTGAAGTGCTAACTGGAATAGATTGGGATATTCATCAGATTTTGTACATGTTTTTATAAAATTCTGCAACTTCACTCTGAGAGTGTGGATGGTGATTATGCGTCTCTTCTGTGGCCATCGTAGTATGCTCATGTACCGTTGGTGGGAAATGCGCGGTAGGTAGCAGGTGTGGAAGAGGACAACTAGTAGGTTAACAGGTAGTCAACCACCCCCTCCTTGTACATACATGTTTGTTTGAGCCCTCACACAATTGATAAAGAAGGTTAATTTTAAAAAATTTTCCTCAGTTACTACTGGTCTGAAAAACAACGTTGTCGCGCTATGGTGGGCCACAGTCTTCATCCGCGGTCCGCAATGTGGCTCACAGGCCTGATGTTGGACAACTCTGTTGCAGACAGTCAAACTGCAGGATCCCAGCTTTCTTTCATAAAAGAACAAGGACACTTCACAATGTGGAGTCTTTGAGTACCTACCGTAAATCAATCATATGGAAATGTACTGTCAGTTTGCGCTTTTAGCTTGTCAGAATCTTGTTCTGTTCAAGCTGTGACCTTTTTTTTTTTCAGATGTCTTATTTCCTTATCACCTTTCTTGCAGTCCTCACACACATCAAATGCATCTTTTGTAGGGTTTGAAAAACCTAAGATTTTATTCTGTGTTGAAAACATGTGCATACCTCCAAGGTGACGCATGTTCCTCTCCTTCCTCTTGGCAGCTCTGAGTGTTCATTCTACACATCTTTCGAACATTGAGCATGCTATTTATGTATTTCCATGAACTGTCCTATCTGATGTTGTGTGTTTCTACTTATCAAATTAATGTCAATGGTTTCTTATGCATTCAATAATGTCATCTGATGTTTGTAGATGATTAGTGCACATGCCACATTTGCTCTCATTCGCTACACCTTCTGTACTAGTTTTTCCAAATATTTTTTTACCCACTGAATTTTCATAATCAGCTAACTTAGATAATCACATTTCCTGTCTGTAATTTCTAAACCATCCTCACTCTGAGAATGATGTTATGGCTGATATTCTGATGAATCATCAGACACTGGAATGTCTTCTGCAGAAGAATCACCACTGTTGCCCTCTTCAGCATCTAATTAATAATAATAATAATAATAATAATAATAATACCCGTAAATAATAAAACCCGTGGAGACCCAGGAAAAGATAGGCCTCCGGTATGTTCTGCCAGTCGTAAAAGGCGATGAAAAGAACAAACCACTAATAGGGCTAACCCCCCTTTTAGTGTGATTAGTCGGTTCAGGACAGAACTAATGAAGCCTCGGACAAGCGCTGTCATGGTCGGGGATGACACTTGAATTCTACGGCCGTCCACAATGGCAATGACACTGCTAGCCACATGGAAAATGATTAAAATCCAAATAGAGGTGTTTTGCAGGATATGCTTCCTGCAACCACTCTAGAAGGAAAACAAAGACAGAGGATGAGATGGTCAGATGAAGTTAACCGACACCTCATGTTCTGTTATTACCAAGCAACAAACTTAGGAACCAACACAACTGGATACAGATCACAAGTATACACAACATTTATTACCAGATACCCAGAATTAAATTTTTTTAACAGAACAACGACTAGCTGATCAGATTCGTGTAATAATTAAAAATAACAGGATACCCCAGTCAGAATTAGAAAACCTCAAACAACAAGTACAACAAATACTGGAACAAAATAATGTGCAATCAGAAGAAGAAGAAAAAACAGTAATGGACTCAAACATCCCAGAGCAAACAAACAAAGAACAACACGCATCAATTAAACAGTCAGAGGAAATCGAAATCTTAAGACAGCCACCAGAACAAGCACAAATAGAACACGAAATGACACACATGTTAGATATAGAAGAAAATTTTCAGCTGACATATATAGAATACAAAAGACACAAATACAGACATTAGCCCATTCTTGCATAGACCACCAAATAACCCACAAGTTGAAAAACAATAAAAACTATCAACACAATCATACACAACAAAATAAATGAAAATACAACTATGGAAGAGTTACAACTACTGATTTATATAGGCGCACTCACTACACTAAATATACACACTAGGCAGAGATCAGAACCAACCAACACACACAAGAAACCCACAAAACCAGCATGGCAACACAGGCTACAGATCAGAATAGAAAAACTGAGAAATATATTGGACAGCTAACACAATTTATAAGAAATGAAATATCAGACAAAAAACTAAAAAGGTTAGGTAAAATCTCACAACAAGAAGCGCTAGAGCAATTAGATGAAAAGAAGCAGAAATTACAAGCATAGGCAAAAGGACTTAGAAGACAAAAAAAGTGAAAATAGAAGAAAACAAAACCAAACATTCAATACAAACCAAAAGAAATTTTACCAGACAATAGATAACACACACATTAAAATAGACAATCCACCAAACATAACAGACATGGAACACTTCTGGAGCAACATATGGTCAAACCCGGTACAACATAACAGGCATGCACGGTGGATACAAGCAGAAACAGACACATACAAGATGATACCACAAATGCCTGAAGTGATAATTTTGCAACATGAAGTCACCCAAGCAATTAATTCTACTCACAATTGGAAAGCCCCTGGAAAAGATAAACAAATTTCTGGCTAAAGAAGTTCACCTCAACACATGCATATCTAACTAAATTATTTAACAGTTACATTGCAGACCCTACACATTCCCTGATACACTTACACATGGAATAACTTATCTGAAACCTAAAGATCAAGCAGACACTGCAAACCCAGGTAAATATCACCCCATAGCATGCCTACCAACAATATACAAAATATGAACTTCAGTCATTACACAGAAATTAATGACACATACAACACAGAACAAAATTATAAATGAAGAACAAAAAGGCTGTTGCAAAGGAGCACGAGGATGTAAAGAGCAACTGATAATAGATGCAGAGGTGACATATCAAGCTAAAACCAAACAAAGGTCACTACACTACGCATACATTGATTACCAGAAAGCTTTTTATAGTGTACCCCACTCATGGTTAATAAAAATATTGGAAATATACAAATTAGATCCTAAATTGATACAGTTCCTAAACATAGTAATGAAAAATTGGAAAACCACACTTAATATCCAAACAAAATCAAATAATACCACATCACAGCCAATACAGATTAAGCGTGGAATATACCAAAGAGACTCATTAAGTCCTTTTTGGCTCTGCCTTGCTCTGAACCCACTATCCAACATGCTAAATAATTCAAATTATGGATACAATATTATTGGAACATACCAACACAAAGTCACACATTTGCTATACATGGATGATCTAAAACTACTAGCAGCAACAAATCAACAACTCAACCAATTACTAAAGATAACAGAAGTATTCAGCAATGATATAAATATGGCTTTTGGAACAGACAAATGTAAGAAAAATAGCATAGTCAAGGGAAAACACACTAAACAAGAAGATTACATATTGGATAACCACAGCAACTGCATAGAAGCGATGGAAAAAACATATGCCTATAAATATCTAGGATACAGACAAAAAATAGGAATAGATAATACAAATATTAAAGAAGAACTAAAAGAAAAATGTAGACATAGACTAACAAAAATACTGAAAACAGAATTGACAGCAAGAAACAAGACAAAAGCTATAAATATTTATCCTATACCAATATTGGCCTACTCATTTGGAGTAATGAAATGGAGTAACACAGACCTAGAAGCACTCAATACACTTACATGATCACAAAGCCACAAATATAGAATACATCACATACATTCAGCAACAGAAAGATTTACATTAAGCAGAAAGGAAGGAGGAAGGGGATTTATCAACATAAAAAACCTACATTACGGACAGATAGACAATTTAATAAAATTCTTTATAGAACGAGCAGAAAGTAGCAAAGTACACAAAGCAATCACTCATATAAATACATCTGCTACACCACTGAAATTTCATAACCACTTCTACAACGCTTTATATCACATAACATCAACATATACAAAGAAAGTAAATTGGAAAAAGAAAACACTGCATGGTAAGCACCCGTATCATCTAACACAGCCACACAGGATTCATGATTGCAATGCAAGATCAAACAATAAACACCAGATATTACAGCGAGCATATTATTAAAGATCCCAATACCACAACAGATAAATGTAGACTTTGCAAACAACAAATAGAAACAGTAGATCACATCACAAGCAGATGTACAATACTGGGAAATACAGAATACCCCAGAAGACATGAAAATGTAGCAAAAATAATAAATCAACAACTTGCCATACAACATAAACTAATAAAACAACACATTCTCACATACAAGTATGCACCACAAAATGTACTGGAGAATGATGAATACAAATTATACTGAAACAGAACCATTATAACAGATAAAACAACACCACATAACAAACCTGACATCATACTCACCAATAAAAAGAAGAAATTAACACAACTAATCGAAATATCCATACCCAATACAACAAATATACAGAAAGACATAACGTCTGAGAAAGGAAAGAAATAATAATAATAAAAATAATAATAATAATAATATAAATATAAATATAAATAATATCTTAGCCCATCCTGTGCTGTAGTGCTTAGCCTACAGCCATATTATTACCTTCTTGATTGTTGCTTGCTTGCTTTTTAGACGAAAGACTACTCTTACAAACTACTCCTCCATAGCTTGTGTTCTCTGATTAAGAAGCTGGTTGCAGAAAATTGTCCTCTATTGCCTTTTCTAAAGTAATTTGTAACATAAATCTGGCATAGCTCATTATACAGGGTCAACCAAAAGACAAAATGGAAGCTAGGTTAGACTATATACAACACAATACATCGTGCTGTAACCTGAGTCAATGATTTTCACCACAGTACCTACAATATGGTCATTCAAATACAGTAATTATAATTACGATGCTGATGGTTGGGTGATATTAGACAATAAACACAACACAGAATAGATAAAAAGCTTTAATTTCCATCTCCTGCTTCAGTTAACCACTTTTCCCATGCATTATAATGACAAAAGGTTGTGCTGTGGTATATAAACTTCATTTGTTTGTTCAATGAAACAAAATTGTAAAAGCAGTTAGGATAAAAGGCCACACAAGTTGCTGAAGGTATAAATGCAAAAGGACTCTAACAGCAGTTGCGATTGTATTAAAATAAAAATGTATGGGATTGTCAGGTTACCATGTTCAATCATCTCCTTTGCATGATGGATCAGTAAAAGAAGCAGTTACAATTTTTTTGTTTCACAGATAAAACATTAGCTTGGACAACGCAGTTTCATTGTAGCTTCATTTTCTCCCAAATTGTAATTAAAGTAGTATTGCTCTGAGCCATTGATACCTGGAAAATGAGCTATTACTGTCATTGTTAATACAGAGGGATTCTCAGGCATGTCACTGAAGCTACAATAGTTTGATGGAATACCTTCTTGTCATCTTCAGGCAAAGCTGTTGGCTATTGATGAGAAGTACCTGGAGATTGCTGCATGTATCTTGAAAAATACAGACATGCAGAAATAGTTTATAAATTTCTGTCGCTATTCATTGTTTTATGAAGAATAATTTTATAAGTAAAGTGGGCTTCTTTATATTTGAATCATTTGGTCAGAATTTAGAGGTATAGAGTAATATGTGCCTAGCAAAAATATAGAGGAGGGATAGGATCCAACTTGGTTCAAAAAACATATTAGGAAGTTGCTGAGAAAGCAGAGAATTTTGCACCATTTTAAAACTAGTCATTGCCCCGCTGACGAACAGAAATTATGTGAAATGAAAGCAGTTGTCAAAAGGTCAATGAGAGATTGTTTTAATGAATTTGAAAGCAATATTTTATCTGCATATTCTAAAAATAACCCCCAAAAATTTTGGTTGTATGTAAAATCTATGAATGCTACAAATAATTCAATACCTTCTCTTGCTGAGTGTATGGGTAATGTAATGGATGATGATAAACAGAAGGCCAAAATTCTAAACCTAGCTTTCAAAAACTCATTTACAGTGGAGGACTGCAGCACCATTCCTCCTTTCAATTGTCAAACAAAGGCAAGGATGGCTGACATAGTGTTCAGTGTATCTGGGATTGTAAAACAGCTAAGATCCTTAGACACCAGGAAGGCATCTGGTCCAGACGGTATCCCCGTAAGATTTTATGTTGACTATGCTACAAATATAGCACCATTATTATCCATCATCTGTCAGAAATCATTGGAACAGCAGAAAGTAATAGGTCCACTGCTTTTTACGATTTGCATAAAAGATCTGGTTGATGGTATTGACAGTTACCTTTGATACGGAATGTTCATACTTCGCAAAAGAAATTTGTTAATGAGTATAAAGAAATAAAACATTAGTAATTAGACATCTAAACTATTTCTCATGATCTAATCCTTCTAGAACCACTTAATTTTTGCCACTGAACTGTAAAACGACATTTCAGCTACCTCCAGCTTTTTTCCTTCTTCAGATTTCCCATTTGTATAAATGCATTCAGTATTTCATTCAATAGTTTTCAGTTGAATATTTTTTCAAAGTTCTCCATTCTTTCATTCGGAATGTCTGTGCCATCTATTTCAGCATTAATATGTCAGTAGCTTTCAGTAGATTGTGAAGCTTAAAATAGAAAAAATCAGTTTGAATCATTTCTGAAGTAATAAATAATAGACTGATATTCAAAAGAATAAAGAGAAAGGTTTACTTGTGGAACTACAATAGTTAAATATAAGAAAAAAATGACATTAAGTGGAAATTATTCCCTATAAGTGACCACTGTGCTAAACAAGGGTGTGAATGGTAGTTCAGGAGACAGAAGTGGAATGCAATGCAGAACTAAACAATTAAACCTGGAGAGAGCTCCATAATGACTTCCATGCATAAAAATGGGAGAAAGCATAGGTGAAGTAATGAAATAATAATGCTACATATGAAGTAAGTTGCGAAGACGACTAAGAAACTGATGGGCACACATGATGAAACCTTTCTTTACCAGTGGAGCTGCAATAATATCAAATATTCACATGTAATTGATGCTGATGTTTTTAAAACTGTGAATATGGAGCACAGCATTTTATGCAAGTAAAATACAGACATTGGGGAAACAACAGTAGTAATTGACGTTGATACTACAGAATCATACTAAAAATTAAATTGATTGGTAAAGTACAAAACAAAGGAGTACTGGGAAAAATAGGTTAAATCATTGGACAGAAAAATTGTTTGCACTTTAATGATGACACTTTTTTTAACCATTGTAGCGAAAAGTATATCCGTCAGGCGTAATTTTCAGTGAACTTCCAAAAGAGCTGAAAAATGTGGGTGATAAACTATCAATTTTTCAAATCAAACAATAAGTCACAAGTCTGCCCTGTGGCACACTTCTTTTATCCTGTAAAGAAGTTTTTTGCAGTAGTTTAGTTTGAGAGTACTGACGCCTTGCACTCTAATGTGTTATTTATTGTACATTATTAAATATTTTTTTATTGTATTTCTTTTCATTTTTGTTGCTTTCTATTTATGTTTTCAAATTTTCATATTAGCTTTCTGTGAATTATGTAGTGACTCATTCCAAGATCAAACAACTTCGGCTTACATGCTCATTTGGAACCAGAGGATTTAAATCAGGTTACAGGGAATCTATGTGTGGACTAGTAAATCTTGCCAGGTGATGAGATAGCTCAGGTGGGTATGGGCTAATTATAGAGAACATGATTAGTATACAAAAATGAGAAGATAAACACAAGACAGGAAGAGATTTGGGACATTGTAGCATCACTTATCGAAAAACAAGCAACAAACTAAAGACATTATGAAATAGATGTAACTGAAGGACTTTGGATCACTTTCTATTTGCACAATTCTCTTTGTTGTGATGTTGAATTTTGTTCTGAGATATAGTGTGAAATTAAAGGTGTTACAGCATGCCTATACGTTCTCCAATGGATTATCTCCACCTTTAGTGACCAACCTTCAGTGGTGACCTTGCACAAAATGTGTCACTATGAATTCAGAAAATGGAGATTACATAAGAACAGAGTATGATGACAACACTTCGCAACTAGCCAACAATAATGTGAAAGGTACTCTGCAAGATCAACAGCCTCAGCAAACGGCTTCACAAGGTAGGAACACGCAAAACATTAAACTGCCGTTGCTGTTGACCTCAAGACCAGAATTCTGGTTCCAACATGTGGAAGGCATGCAACATACAGGGTGACACCTTACAATTCCATTGTGTCTTTGGTCACTTAAGTGAAGCTTGGACAGTTTTTGCAGAGGATACTTCAAACATGCATAGCTACACAGCACTTAAAGTCTGTCTCATCAAGTACTTCAGATACTTACTGGAATACAGGCCACACAGATTAATGGGGGACAATGGACAAGAAAAGATATCCCCCACCTAGCTATTGCACAACAATCACTTGCTATGGGGGGTCTGACCTACTTTGTAGTCATTCATTCATGTTTTTGTCCTTGGTGCATATGTACAATGTGCCAAGATGTCCACATCATCCCCTGCATCATCGTCTCTGTTCTCAGGCATGGTGATTTCTCTGCGTGCATCTCCAGCAGTGGGATTTCAGGCAGTAGCAATAGTGTAACACACACACACACACACACACACACACACACACACATAGGGCAACAACAACATTTTTCTGCCAGTCCCAAACAAGGATATGATAAACATGTGCTGCAGTTACATTACTGCCTCACCTTGCTGTGAAACCTTCAGTTTCGAAGAACTGTAATTTGGCAGTGGTCAATACTCACTAAGCAGAGCCTCACTGATGGATCATTTTCATGTTGGTTTCACTTGCTCACAGAAAATATCAAAAAGATAACTCATGATGGGCAAAATAGCATAGTCAAGTTTTTGTGGACACTGATTCCAACATCAACATTTTACCAAGGACAACAGTCTCAGCTGAACTGTATGGCAGCTGCCCTCTACATCACAGCAACTAATAACATGCCCATTTCGACATACCGTGAGAAGAGATTGTGCGTTGACATAGGCCTAACAGAGCCAATCAAGTGGAATTTCCTAATTGCACACATCCTGTACCTTTTCCAATTACTCATAGATGTCGGGAGAGGCTTGATAGCTCAGGCTGTCATCACAAGCCCCTTGCAGGAGAACAAGTTTTGAAGAATCATAGACTAGTTCCCTAGCCTCACTTCACCGTCAGGTGACAGGCATAAAAGGGGACCAAAGATTCAACACATCACCTGTATGAACCCGGGGCAACCAGTGGCGGCTAAAACCAACCATCTCAAGCACAAGAAGTTGACTGCATCCAAAGTTAACATGGAGAGACATGGGGATGGAAGCATGTGCCCTTCGGACAGACAGTAGGCCTCCCCCCTCCATATGGGACCAAATGAGATGGTCTGTGGAGACTGGGAAATTACTGGATACTGAATGAGAGAACCATCCTTGACAGATACCCAGTTCTCCAAATTAATGCACGTGAGCAATGAATTGGCTGGAGTGACAGTGTTCTGTGTAATTGGGGGACATGGCAAAGACTGCCATAATGACCCCTTTTGGTTTATATGAGTACTTGTACATGCCATTTGAGCTAAAAAATGTTGCCTAAGTGTGGCAATAGTTCATTCACTAAGTTCTCCAAAGTCTAGTGGATGTATGTTGTTGTATGGATGATACCCTTATGTTTTCTCTTTCTCCAGCACAACGTTGTAAGCACCTACGGTAATTTATCAAATATACTTGAACAGGCAGGGGTTGTGGTAAACACAGCTAGATGCATTTTTGAGTTGGGTGCTGTCAAGTTATTAGGATTTGTGGTGCCAACAGCAGGCATCTTACCTTTAGTGGAATGAGTCAGAACTATCCAGGAAGTGACATGACCAAGAACATTCGAGGGCCTTAGATGGTTGTTAGGTATGCTCAACTAACTCATGTGGCTTTGTTACTGGCACCAGTGACCACATTGCTTTGGCGAGAACACACAGTAGTTACTAGGAAGGAGCCTTGGAGTGAGGAAGCAATAAACATGTTTGAGTTGGCAAAAGAGTGTGCCACACATGCTGTACTACTGAATCATCTGCATGAAAATGCACCAACAGCTATTATGGTCAACGCAAACCAGATCGCTGTAGGTGCTGCCTTCCAGTAGCACATTGACATATGGCAGTCCCTGGCATTCTTCCGCTTGCTGCACATGGCAGCCCCTGGCATTCTTTCCCTTGCTGTTAACAGAGAGGCAAGGAAACTGGAGCACCATAGATCATTAGCTATATGATGTCTATGTGGCTGTCAAGCTCTTCTGCAAGTGTGTGGAAGGCAGAGAGTTCACGGCTTTCACAGACCATTCCTCCATAACCACACTGTTTAAAAAAAATTGACTTATTGGTTCACTTCCATAGATCAAACAGGTGGTGTTTATTTCCAAGATTACCACCAATATCTGCCACGTGAGTGCTCACAAAAACATTGCCACTGACTGTTTATCCAGAAGCTACACCAGTATTAGGATGGTATGACAGCACCACATCGCCCTTGCACACGCACTGAACAGGAAGTTAGATGCACTACAGGAGCAGCAGATTTCAAATCTACAATTACCGAGAGTAGGCAAATGTATATCTATGGTGCGATGTGGCACACATTAGCACACACGTCTACATATTGCGCAACTTCCAGAGAATTTTTTATCAGCCTTTTGTAACCTCCTGCATCTAGGAGAAGAGGCTATGGTGAAGCTTGTGAAGGTTAAGGTGGTGTGGCCTAGTATTGCCAGAAATTCCTGCATGTGGGCAAAGCAATATAACAAATGTCAGCGGAGCAAAATTGACCACCATTTTCCTGGCCATAAGAAGTCATCATCACACCTTTGGTGAGAGTTGGGCATGTCCTTGTAGACCCTGTAGGTCCCTTTCCATGCTCCAGTGGCTTCTGTTACCTGGTAATGCTAGTGGATTGCTTTACCTGGTGGCGGAGGTCATTCCTGTCACAGACATCATGGCAGCTAAGGTGGTGAAGATCATCTTACAGGTATGGATCGTGAGGTTTGGTGTGCACATACCATCTGACTGACAGGTGGTGGCAGTTCATGGCATTCTTACTTCAGGAAAACCTACAACTATGTGGCTGTTTTCACATACATGCCACCAGGTACCATCCTGCCAGCAGTAATATGTGGAGAGGTTCCACCATGTCCTGAAGGTGGCGTTGATGTATGCAATCATAACATGGTTGGGTTCAGTACTGCTTTTCCAGTTGAGCCTGTGATCAACAGTCAAAGATGATCTGTAACATTCACCAGCACAACTCACATACGGTGAAGAGCTATGCCTGCTGGTGGAACTAACCGACAAGTATTCTGACCTCCCTCCACTGGCCTCCTTGACAGAGTTAATGTGTGAGAAATGGTGCCCCAGATATGCTCCTCTGTGGTGTAGTTACACATACATGGGAATGTTTTTATACTCTAGGGCCTCTACAGCATACCTTCCGGGGTGATGACTTGGCCCATCCACCTCTCATACCACCGTTCAGTGGATCGTGAAAAATTCTGCAGCATGGACTGCACGCTTTTAAAACTCAATACAGAAAAAGAATTAAATGGTTTCAGTTGAGTGGCTGAAGCTGGCACACTTGAATGCAGAGGCAGCAGAGGTCACTGCTCCTGTACCACCCACCACACCACTAGCTGCTCACAGACAGTGCAGCTACCACATCCTGACCGGATGTCAACTGTGGGATCTCACCTCTTCCCCATCCCCACACAGAAACTGGTTCCAAAGACTACAAGATTTCACTACATTGTAAAACATCAATTTTTTAAAGAAAAGAGAAGTGTGTGTGTGCGTTGGGGGGGGGGTGGGGTGGGGGGGTGTTCGTGATGTAGTGACACAAATTGACAAACAAAGAAAAAACTATAGACAGTGTGAAATTGCTGGACTTTGTATCACTCTCCATTGGTGGGATTCTCCCTATGCCACCATAACATGAATCAAGATAGTAAAATAAGAGATCTCATCAAGCCAGTGTGTTGTTTTTGTAAACATTATGACATCTGGAATGTCAGAATGACTTAAATCTTACAAAGTGAACTTTGATTTGCATGCAGTAGTGATATCATCAAATAATTAAGGATGCTCAATAATAAATATATTAAGATCTAAACTAATAAATATTTGATAACTTTCAACCTTTCAGTTTGGTGCCATTTCTGTTATAGTGTTTCAAGCAGTATCTTGTTTCACCTAATGAGGCTAAGTGGACTTCATTCTAGATCTTCTCACCTCAGAAAAAACTTAGGGAGTCACCGGAAATTGAACTACTGACTTCCTTGTAAAAGCCAGCAGCACTAACTACTAAACAACAATTTAAGCCAGTAGTACATAGGCAATATCATAAAAAATAGTACTTGTTACTTTTCTGTCTAGTACATATTGTGTTTTGCAGCTACTCAATGCTATAAAAATCAGACAACACAGGAATACTTGTTATTTTTCATTTTATGTTTTTTTTTACATGTTTATCTTATATATACCCTACATTGTGGTATTACATCAATTTTAGTGTCAACCAGACAGTTACGCATCGCCTGAAAAGTAATGCATCCATTCAGGAAATTCTGGATGCAATGAAGAATGTGCAGACTGGGGTTGGATTCCTTACAAATCATCCTAGTTTACCATCTAACACATTTGTGAGTGCTGATGCTGTTCAGTGGCTCATAAGCCATGTGGAGGGTATCAACCATGAAGAAAAGGCAGTGAATTTGCTAACAGTATGTATCTTTGATTGTTATAATTAACAGTAACTAAATAAAAAACTCATATAGGAGAACAACATGAAACTAAAACCATTGGATTCCAATATTTCAGTGAAAATAATCAGTTTATGCAGATATAATGTAAGTGGATACATAAAAATTTTGTTGACATTCCTGACATGAGCATCATTGGCATCCTGAACGAGTATCATCTTTAACTTCTGTCTGCCCATTTTTAAACCATGTGAACCATTTGTAACACCAAGAATGGGTTAATCACTCATCATTATAAGCTTCCTGCTGTGTTTGGTGTGTCTCTGTAAAGGTTTTCCTTGGTTTCACACAAAATTTAACGCACATTGCTACTCCAACTCTGCCATCTCAAAATTGACAAACTGTGTGACATAACATTTATTCAGTATGACACTGAACAATTACTGAAAGATGTACAACACTGAAACTTCCAGCAGTTACACATTAAACACAGGCATGTGGGGAGGGATGCCAACCAAATTTCATTCCAATGCACCATTGGCACGAAATTACGAATCTTCCGGAATTTTTTGAACAGACTTCGTACAGTCACAATACATAAGCTAATCACAAGTGCTTTATAGGAAATACAAAAAGTTAGTTATATGTGGTGACTTCAACATTAATTGTCTAAGTGATTGTGCAAGGAAAAGGATGCTGGTAGACCTCCTTAATTCATATAATCTTATGCAAACCGTATTCTTTCCAATGAGAGTGCAAGGGAACAGTAGAACAACCATAGACAACATTTTTGTTCATTCCTCATTACTAGAAGGGCAGTCTGTTAGCAAAAAGGTGAATGGCCTTTCAGATCATGATGCACAAATTTTAACTCTAAAAGACTTTTGTGCTGCAACACATGCTAAATATAGTTATCAACTGTTTAGGAAAGTTGATCCAGTTGCTGTAGAGACCTTTGTAAACCTTATCAAGGAACAAGAGTGGCAAGATGTTTATAGCGCTGATACAGTAGATGATAAATATAATGCTTTTCTCAAGACTTTTCTCGTTCTCTTTGAAAGTTTCTTTCCGTTAGAATGTTCAAAACAGGGTACTAGCACAAACAGGCAGCCTGGGTGGCTGACTAGAGGGATAAGAATATCTTGTGGAACAAAGTGGCAATTATATCAAAACGTTAGAAACAGTCAAAATCTAAATGCAGCAGCCCATTACAAACAGTATTGTAAGGTGCTTAAAAATGTTATTAGGAAGGCAAAAAGTATGTGGTATGCAGATAGAATAGCTAAGTCTCAGGATAAAATTAAAACCATATGGTCAGTCGTAAAGGAAGTGGCTGGTCTGCAGAGACAGGTTGAGGATATAGAATCAGTGCGTAGTGGGAATGTCCATGTTACTGATAAGTCTCATATATGTACAGTATTTAATAATCACTTTCTGAATATAGCAGGTGAACTAAATAGAAACCTAGTCCCAACAGGGAATCATATAGCGCTCTTAGAAAAAAGTGTTCTGAGACTGTTACCTGAAATGCTCCTCCATGATACTGACAAGAGGGAGATTGAGTTAATAATTAAATCACTAAAGACCAAGAACTCTCATGGATATGACGGGGTATCTAGCAGAATACTGAAGTATTGCTCTATGAATGTTAGCCATATCTGTAACTTTTCCTTTAGGAGTGGTCGGTTTCCTGACTGATTAAAGTACTCGTTAGTGAAGCCACTTTATAAAAAGGGAGACAGGGATAATGTTGACAATTTTAGACCTGTTTCTATGCCATCGGTGTTTGCTAAAGTTATCGAGAGGGTGTATATACAAGGTTACTGGAGCATTTAAATTCACATAATTTGCTGTCAGATGTACAGTTTGGTTTTAGAAATGGTTTAACAACTGAAAATGCTATATTCTCTTTTCTCTGTGAGTTTTTGGACAGATTAAATAAAAGGTTGCGAACGCTAGGTGTTTTCTTTGATTTAATGAAGGCTTTTGACTGTGTTGACCACAAAATATTACTGCAGAAATTGGACCATTATGGAGTAAGGGGAGTAGCTTACAATTGGTTCGCCTCTTGCTTTAAGAACAGAAAGCAGAAGGTAATTCTCTGCATAATTGAGAGTGGTAGTGATGTTCAGTCTCAATGGGGCACCATTAAGTGGGGCGTTCCCCAAGGATCGGTGCTGGGGCCACTGCTGTTTCTTATTTATATAAATGATATGCCTTCTAGTATTACAGGTGATTCAAAAATATTTCTGTTTGCTGATTACACCAGCTTAGTAGTGAAGGATCTTGTGTGTAATATTGAAACAGTATCAAATAATGTAGTTCATGAAATAAGTTCATGGCTTGTGGAAAATAATTCGATGCTAAATCACAGTAAGACTCAGTTTTTACAGTTTCTAACTCACAATTCAACAAGAACCGATATTTTGATCAGACAGAATGGGCATATTATAAGCGAGACGGAACAGTTCAAGTTCCTAGGCGTTCGGATAGATAGTAAGCTGTTGTGGATCTTGTTCAGAAACTAAATGCTGCATTATTTACCATTAGAACAGTATCTGAAATAAGTGACAGTTCAACACGAAAAGTAGTCTACTTTGCATATTTTCATTCGCTTATGTCGTATGGCATTATTTTTTGGGGTAATTCTTCTGATTCAAAGAGGGTATTTTTGGCTCAAAAACGGGCTGTTTGAGCTGTATGTGGTTTAAGTTTGAGAACCTCCTGTCGACCCTTATTCAATAGTCTGGGAATTCTGACATTGCCCTCACAGTATATATTTTCTTTAATGTCGTTTGTTGTTAGCAATATTAGCCTATTCCCAAGAGTTAGCAGCTTTCACTCAGTTAATACTAGGCAGAAATCAAATCTGCATGTGGAATGCACTTCCTTGACTCTGGTGCAGAAAGGAGTGCAGTATTCTGCTGCATCCATTTTCAATAAGCTACCACAAGAACTCAAAAATCTTAGCAGTAGCCCAAACACTTTTAAGTCTAAACTGAAGAGTTTCCTCATGGCTCACTCCTTCTATTCTGTTGAGGAGCTCCTGGAAGAGCTAAAAAATTAAGCAAATTCCAGTGTTACATTGTTGATTTTCTTTATTTAAACTAACGAATTGTCGCCTGAATATGTTTTTTTATATTTCATTTTATCTGTTTCTACCATCGTGTTATAATTTCATGTATTGACTCGTTCCGTGACCATGGAGACTTCTCCTTAATTTGGTCCCACGGAACAATAAATAAATAAATTTCACTGCTATACCACCTCAACATAAACTCATTGGATAAAATATTAGTCAACACATTATAAGAAAATATTGCTAACTTAAGAACATTGTAGCTAGTGTAGAATTGATAAGTGACCCTCTTCCACTGACATATGTCGTGACAGTGATGTGTATGTGTCAGTAAGTTCTATGGTATTACACTACATGTCACACAAGCCTTTTTTTGTGAGGTACTTATCTCCAAGTGCCCATTCCATGCTTCATTAAGTTCACTCCAAAACTGGTTGAAATGGACCTGCATTCACTGACAGCAGCATTTTTTTGTCACATTTGGACCAACTGTCATTGATAAAGCAAAGTACTTGCCCTGGTCTTTGTTAGTTTGGGTCTTTTTACAACTACTTCTCTTATGTCATGTTACATGGCTGAAAGTAGTACACTATTACGTGTAGACACATTGACAGTGCACATTGATACACCAATGAATCAGGTTGCTTTCACAGTGTGGTCATAGGCCCTTCCAAACACAATAGTTCCTTTCTACTATTTTGTTACATCTACACATTGACACAATCTTACTGTGCTGACTCCATACAACTAATTGACACATGCACATCACATTACTGCCATGACATGTCAGGGAAACATACTAGTTCTGCACCACCTACAGTGTTCCTAAGTTAACATTGTGTTCTTATAGTGCATTGACTAATACTTTAATGCATTGACTGATATATCGGTGGAATAAATGCCTGCTTGAAGGCCCTTGCGTTATTACTCCCACACTTTGTAACTTACTTAGTTCCACCTTAACTGCACATTCTGAATGACATTGGGCATGTCCTGTAAACATTCGGTACTGTGGATTTCTGCAATAATGTTCCTGTTTCAAACTGCAAAAATTAATTTATGTTCAACTTAATTCATGTTTAAACAATTGCTTGTGCTGTGCATTTATTGTATCAAGTTCTTGGAATAGAATGATATTTGAAACTAGGTTTACTTGGTCTTGAATTCTGGAACCATAAAACACAAAAGTGACTTAATGCAAATATTTTGTTTTTGTTTTTAGTTATTTATTTTAAGAGTAAACCACCATTGGGGTGTTTATTACTACCGTATTTACTCGAATCTAAGCCGCCCTTTTTTTCCGGTTTTTGTAATCCAAAAAACCGCCTGCGGCTTAGAATCGAGTGCAGAGTAAGTGGAAGTTCTGCAAAATGTTAGTAGATGCCGCGACAACTAACTTCTGCCATTGAATATATGTAGCGCTACACAAGCGTGCTTTGCAGGCACAAAGATAAATACTGGCGCCAAAACCTCTGCGTCAGTAAATAAATTAAAAAAAGGTCGAAGACAAGCTTTTTTTCTCCGCCCCGAGTTTCAACCACTGCATTTCCTACATTATCCAACGAAGTAAATACAAATTCCGTATTGTTCATCTTCGAATGTAGCAGCATTTCAATGAACTACGAAAATCCGACTGGCATGACTGGGATGTTTGTCAATATGGCCAACTCTACGTTCTGAATTTTTTCCTACCTGTGAGAAGAGATGGTTGCTAATTGGAACTTTTATGAATTGTGAATCACATGCGAATACTGTAGCTGTATCGTCATTCATTCAACCTATATTGTGTCTCATATTACAATGGACCAACTTTGTATCGATTTGGAGGTGCGGCCTAAAACTTTTCTCTCCCCTTGAATTTCGAGTCTCAAGTTTCAGGTGCGGCTTAGATTCGGGAAAATTTTTTTCCTTGATTTCGAGTCTCATTTTTCAGGTGCAGCTTCGATTCGAGTAAATACGGTATATTTATCTTCTTACTGTCTAGATATGGCTTTTATGACATTACCAGCTGCAATGCTAAAAGTTGTTAGACTGTTGTTATGTCACATCTGTTAAGGCTGTACAAAGCAGATAAACAAGACTAATGCATGTCTGTAAGATGTCTGAGTTATATAGTAAAGACATGGGTCAGTCTTGTTTACCTGCTTTGGACTGCTTTAATAGATATGATATAATAATGGTCCAACAACACTTAGCATTGTACTGATAATGGTATAAAAGCTGAAATCTAGAAGATACAGAAGTTAAATATACCAAACAATGGAAAATTCAGGATGGAATGTAACAACACAGGCAAAAGAAAAGTTGCCACTCACCTCCTAGCAGAGATACTGAGTCGCAGATAGGCACAACAAAAAGACTCACAAATATAGCTTTTGGCCAGTAAGGCCTTTGTTAAAATTAGATTTCAAACACACACACACACACACACACACACACACACACACACACACACACACACACACGTGACTGCAGTCTAAGACAACTGGGCCCAAACAACTGTTTGTTGTCTAATTTTGACAAAGGCCTTACTGGCCGAAAGCTATATTTGTAACAATCTTTTTGTTGTAGCTATCTGCTATTCAGCATCTCTGCTGCATGATGAATGGCAACTTTCCATTTCACAGAAGATAAATATAGTAATACACAGTCAAATGGCAGTTTACTCTTTTACAAAATGTTGCATGACTGTGACTCAACACCATTGAAAACTTTTTCAAAAATGTTAATTTATGTGCAGGGTTAGTTGCCTAGCTACTTTGTTGTTCTCAGCTTGGATGGAGATTTGACTCCATAACCGGATCAGCTACCTATTTTATGTCACCACTTTGTACTGCAGCAGTGATTAAACAGTTTGCTGTGTCCACATTAATAAGGGACACTGTTGCATCAAAACACATGACGCCATGGGATGGGCAGTTCATTCCTAATGCTGCAGATGGATAACTGGTTAATGGTTGAGAGGAAACTTTTTGTGAACTTCAGCTTGCTTTGTTAGGGCATGATGGCAAACAAAGTGCTTTTCCCTATGTACATCTGTCAGTGTGATGGAGGATGATGTAACTAGTGTATGCTGCATCACTGGACTACAAGTGACTAACTACTTAGTAATTCAGACAGCGACATTGAGATACTGTCAGCAGTTAATTGATGAACACAACATTG
Source organism: Schistocerca piceifrons (assembly GCF_021461385.2). Lineage (NCBI taxonomy): Eukaryota > Metazoa > Arthropoda > Insecta > Orthoptera > Acrididae > Schistocerca > Schistocerca piceifrons. Next base: position 931,266,929 of record NC_060138.1, read on the forward strand.
ATTACTGTTAAGAAAGTCGATGCTATTGTTATTTGTTAATCAATTAATGTGACATTGAATATTACTGAGATGTTCAACACTAATTTTATCACCAAACATAACCTGTGATGAAGCTTTAGCAGTTTTTTTAGAACCTCATTTAATTTACAATCAGATGACACTAGCGCCATTGCACCGACTGCCTAGCTGGTGCTAGCTGTATGACAGTGTCACAGATTAAAGATTCAGTATAAGATGTGTCACACTGTTTGCATGAAAAATCACACTTGGGTGCTAAGCATTGCAAATCTGCACTCCGTGCTGTGTACATTTGCTTATGCCCTGTAACACACTGATTAAACTTGAGGCTAGGTGCGACTGTGTGGGTTTGTTGGCCATGGTAGTAATTTGTTTTATTGAAGTAAGTGAATTGCTGAGGGAGGCAATGCTTCAGCTGCTTCAAGCTGTTGTTACAGCAGTGTAACATCAGCTGTTCTGGTTATCTTCTTCAGTTCACATAAAAATCTTTCTTAACAAACAGCTCTAGTCTATTTCCATTCATGTTGAATTTCCAAAAAAATGTTTAAATTTATTTGAAAATGATTGCTTATTATTTGAAACTGAAGATTACTAATATGAAACAATTTGGAGTTCAGATAGATATACATGTCCTTAATGTGATAAGTAGGTGATGATATTGGTTAGCTATCTGCTGCTTCAAAATTTGCTGGTGTTGCTGTTGCACATCTAGCTACTACTGATGGTGCATTTCCTGTTTTTATTGCTATTGTTATCACAGTTCCAACTAACACTGTCACAACCACAACTGCAGAAACTAAGGATCCATGATAAGCATTGCATAATTGCACTTTTCTATTCTACTATGGCTGTATCAGAAGCTAAGTCCAGATTACTTTGAAGGTTCTTGTAAAGGATGACAAATCTGCCCAGAAATTAATACAAATAAAGAAATGTAAACTGGGAATTTCATACCACAAATATCCATATGGTGCTGTAACTTGAGGTTCCATAGAATGTAATAGGTTGCCTGAGGCACCTCTAGCTGCAGTATTTATTAATTAATGGTATTGCACCAGTGAGCACACCCACTGCATACATTGGTTGCACTCTTCACAATGCCACAGACAAGGTGCTAGGATTGTCCAAATATCTATGACTGCATGTTGAGATTGATATTTGAGCAGAGCAGGGAAAAAGTAAACTGCTACTAGATGCCTTATTATCCAATAATATTTAATTTCAGAGGAACAAATTCAAAATAGCATTTTATTTGTCCTTTTAAAGAAATGAAATTAAACAGAACTTTTATTTTCAAATATTTGTATTCAGTACTGTTGACAACAAACTTCATATGACCTGTTTAATGTTTAAATAGCTCAGTTATCTATACAGTGATGAGAGGTGATTACAACTAGAATTTGAAAAGGGAATACAAGGAAAAGGACTAAATGTTTAAACAACAACAGGTTGTTTCAAAAAGATTCATCCAATTTCACGAGACTACCTCTTACGTGGATGATAGAAACTTGGGGTGAATTGTAACCTATGCATATGACTACAAAGTTTAAATATAGTAAGGAAAGTTCTGACAGAATGTTAATACTTTAGGAATAAAATAGGCTACTTACCGAGTAGCAGAAGAATTGAACCATTGAGAGGCGCACACACAGAAGAGAGAGATAAAGCTTGTGCATCTATACATTGCTTATATAAATGCAGAAATTAATTTCAAATTCAATATTCCTGATAATAAAGAAAGAAGATGAATTTTTGTGAAAGATCTTGCTGTTGGCCTGATAGAATAACACTTCAATCAATGAGCATTACATCAAACACATCCCAAGGATATTCATGTCTTCTTGCCTGAGTACAGGGATGAAGGAGAGCAGATCAAGGAACCAGCAAAACCTGGAGTTTTTTTTTACATATGTGGCAGGCATAAAAGCAACAGAACAAAAACAATATTTGTGAAATGCAAGAAAAATGTATGCAAGAAACATAATGTGCAACATGTGCGCAATGTGAAAGTGAGCTGCAGATTGAAGTTGACTAATTTATTCACAATCATAAACAGGAGTGTGTGTTTAAGAGTGCTCCATTTCATAATGTGTTCTCATGTTACTTGTTTTCATGTGAATCAGTGTAGTTAACTGATATAATTAAAAAATATCATGAAGGGCCAAAGAATATCTGCACCTTGTAAATTACAATGACAGTAATAGACAAGTGTGAAAACAAGATATAAAAGATTATTTTTATAGAGCCATATAATGTTTTGTTATGCTTTCTCAAGGAAAATGCAGCTAGCAGTTATATATAGATTGTGATGTAAAAGCCGCAGTGTGCCTACTCATGGAAGTTTGAATGATGTGTTCACCAATATGTTAATGGAGATTGAGGCCAGGAGGGTTATGGGGGTGAAGGATGTTAGCAGTGATAACTCCCATCTGTGTTAATGAAGCAGCCACTGAACTCGAGCATGTTGTGCTCAACAACATGTTGTGCCACTGGGTAGACAACTTTGTTCTTGGCTGCAGTTTGGCAGTGGCCATTCATTGTAATGGACAACTAGTGGTTGTCCTACCAACACAGAAAGCTATGCAGTGATGGCAGCATTTTCGGTATATGACAGGGCTGCTTGTAGTGGTGTTCCTGCCTCTGATGGGATAGGATAATTTTTGCAGGACTGGAAGTGCTAGGTGAGTGGATTCAGTCTTCCACGGGGATGTGATCCCTGGGATTGGCATAGGGATGGACTGGGATGTTTTGTTAGTTGCGTGAGTGGCAGAACACCACATTGTGAGGGATGGCAAGGATCTTGGGTGAGCTGCACCTCATTTTTGGGCATGATGATAATCAAAACCCTGTCAAAGAATATGGTTCAATTCTTCCAGTCCATAATGATATTGGGTGATGAGGGCAGTGCTCCTTTGTAGCTGATCATTGGGAGTGATGGGAGGATTAGGGTTGTTTGAAAATATGGCACAGGAATCTGTTTGCAGAGTAGGTTTTTTTTGGGGGGGGGGGGCAGGGGGGGGGGGAGTAGTGGCAGTCTGTGAAGGCTCTTGTGAGACCTTCAGCATACAGGACAAAGGTGTTCTTCTCACTGTAGATATGCCATCCATGGAGTGACTGGGCTGTATGGGAGCAATCTTTTGTGTAGAAGGGATGACAGCTGTCAAAGTGCTGGTACTGTTGGTGGTTTGTAGATTCAGTATGGCCAGAGGTGTGGATGGAGCCATCAGAGATGTGGATGTCAATGTCCAGGAAGGACATATTACGCTCCTGTTGCATTTTTGGTGTTGTTCTTCTTCTTACGAATGCCAATTTGTGGTTTTTTCTGCACATTCCACAGCACTATGAACTGAACACTTGTTTCAATGCAATTGAAGAACAACACCAAAAATGGAACAGGAGTGTTAAGAAATTGTCCACACAACCTGCCACTGATGATGCCTTGCAGAAAATAAAGGCGAAACACGTATGGCACTAAAATTGTGTTTTATTCAGTTGCTGTCAGACGGTCCATAAGTAAAAATTATCAATATTCTGTAATATTACACACAACTGAGGAAGACAGGACTACAAAAGTTGAAGAGGAGAGAGAGTGTTGAGGTTGTGGAGGAATGAGGATAGGGTGTCTTGGCTCCTGAGTCCAGATCATGGAGATATCATTGATGAACCTGAGCCAGACAACGGATTTGGGGTTTTGGGAGGTGAAGAATGTTTCCTCTAGATGGCCCATAAAAAGTGTGGCATATGAGGGTACCATACAGGTGTCCATGGCTGTGCTGGAGATTTGTTTATATACCTACCCATCGTGGGAGAAGTAGTTGTGTATGAGGATGTAGTTGGTAAGGTGCATTAGGAATGAGGTAGTGTGTTTGGAATCTGAAGGATATTGGGAGAAGTAGTATTTGACAGCGGCAAAGCCATGGGCATGAGGGATGTTGGTGTGTAGGGAGCTGACATTAACAGTGGCGAGTAGGAATCCAGGAGGTGAAGGGGTGGGGATGATAGTGTGTCAGCGAGTGATGTAGTTAGTGTGTTTGATGTGAGAGTCTAGGTATCAGGCAGGCCACTAGCTAACCTCCACCCTGTAACAACCCCATCCATCCTAGTCTACCTGCCACAATACTGGGATTGTGTATCCAATCAATACTGTGTAGGGGCACAAGGGTGGATGAGAGCATGAATACTTTGTGAGTGAACTCATTCTGCATGCTAGCAGGTTTTCTTTCCATTGTGTGTGTGCCTATCAATGACTCAGCACTACTTCTTTTCGGTGAGTGGTCTCCTTTACTCCTAAAGTATTGTATCTAAGGTTTTATTTTCAAAAGAACCCCATGATTTTGCTGGGGTATCCCTTTTACGTGAATACAGTTATAATCTGGTGGGTAATTTTTGCAATTACATTTGGGTTCTAAGTTTTCATTAACCTTTCACAAATGTTTAATGAGCCCTTCACTGGAAGCACAACAAACGTTCAGACGATAATCAAACTTATCCCATACTTCTACGAGCATGCATGATGTTACAGCATTCAGTGCTGTTACTACAAGGTGTCGCAATGCACCCAAAGTAATTGGAAGGGGAAGGAAACAGAGTCTTCACAGTCTCCTCCCCCCATTCTCCACCCCCCCCCCCCCCCAAAAGAAGGGTGATTAGGTGACCTTAGAGGCTAGTGGTGCAGTGATGCAAAATCTATACACCCATTTAGGCTGATTCATCACTGAGGGATATTGTTGTTAAGAAAAGCTCTTGTAAGCTGGTGCAAGTGCAGTGATGCTCTGTCCCTTTGAAAAATGAAATTTTTATTATGTTCTCACAATTACAGAAGAAGCCACAAATCTAACACATTCATTTGCATAATTTCTGTAATTGAATGAGTGATGCAGCTTGCTGCACCAGGGAGACACCTACTGGCAAACTGTTGAGCTGGCAACTCACAACTGGCACCGAGAAAAAGTATAAGATATAGTCTTTAACTGGATGACTCTTTCTGAAATAACATACACTTTAAATTTTTATTGTAGCTTGTAGTATGGAACAGCCAAAAAAAAAAAAGAAAAAAAAACCTAGATTACACAAGGGTGTTAATATGGTGTTAATATTGATTTAGCAGCACTGACAGAGAGAACAAAAGCAGAACATTGTTCCATGAACTGTCATTGCTTTCAGAGTAAGAATATTGCATAAACTGTTCACTTTTAGCTATTTCTGGCTTCCTTACAATGTTAAAATTTCTTATTTTAAACTGTTGGTGGAACCTGTAATTTATATATTGAGCACAAAATGCAGATTTATATGAGATTGTTTACTCACTACAGTAAATGTGTTTACGTCTGTTGGAACTCCATATTGTATGGCAGTGGTACTCTACAGCTGCATATATTATATATGCTACAGTTGCCATTTAAAATTATACAATTCTTTGAAGACTCATCATGGACGGAAACAGAATAAAGTGATTTTCTGGTGAATGAGGGGAAGAAGGTAGGCAGACTAGCATATCATGAGTAGCTTTTGTATTTTTACTGCTTGTACACACAGGTACTGTAGAAAAGCAGGAAAACTAAATAAGAGCTCAGCTATGTTGTTGTTGAGTTACCTACAGATCTTCTAATGGGTCTTCCTTTGTTTACCAGGTGTGATTAACCACGAAAATTACCATTGTGAAATAAAACAAGATAGGACAAAGTTTATTACAGCCTTAAAATTAATGGAAGCATGTCTAGACATACACAAATTCTGCCACATGAATTTTGATTTGTTTTATTTTTTCCAGAATATGCTAAATGAGAAAATGATATGCCACGCATCTGGAGACTTTCGTCATCCAATTATAATTGGTTTTTATCTGTATCATATAGTTCACCAGGAAAAGGATTTGAAAGGTAATATTAATTCACTAAAATGAAAAGTTGTAAAACTTGTTTCTGTAAATAAGATTAAAACTTACTTCCTATACCTATCAGTTTATTTTAGGGGTTTCCATGGTTTTCAAAATCATTCTAGGTAAATTCCAGAATGGTTCATGATGATGTTCCAGAATTAACACCTTCCTGTATTCTTTAAGTGAAGAAGAATTGTGAAATGAAGTATTACCTATGAAAACGGACTTAAGTCCAGGCAAGATTAGCAGGCACCTTTGTGTTTATGATCAAGGAATATGATGGGGCAGTAGTAACAGCATACATGGAACATTTTTATAATTGGAATGCCATTTGCAACACATCCATATATGAATGCTCTGCATAGCACAACAATTAAACAATGAAGGCACTTTAGTTTGAAAATATGCCTGACTCACTATCACTTTGGTAACATTTATCAAGTGTAATGTCTCTGAATAAGCCAATGACTACTTTAGTTCTGCTACTGTACAGTTTTGTAAAATAAATGATAATTAATTGAAACCCTCAACTTCCGACAGGTGTTGTTGATATACCTCAATGGGGACAGCTGGAAATGTGTGCCTCGACTGGAACTCGAACCTGGGATGTCCTGCTTGCATGGCAGATGCTCTATCCATCTCAGCCACCAAGGACACAAACGGTTAACACGACTGCAGGGACTTACCCCTTGCACGCTTCCCATGAGACCCACATTCCCAACTGTCCACAATCTACATACATAATGTACCTAATAGATATTTGCCCATCCACACATTACTCGCACCCACTAAAGTGACGATTCCCATAAGAGTTCAGACAACCTGTGCGCATTTGCACAGACGAAGGACAGTGGCCAGGTAGCCTTTAAGTAGGTATGAAGATAGTAACTGTTCTCGAAAGAACAGAAACCATTGATGACCATGCAGCTTCTCTAGAATAAATGATAATTAATTGAAACCCTCACCTGCCGACAGGTGTTGTTGATATACCTCGATGGGGACAGTTGAAAATGTGTGCCCCAACCGGCTGCATGGTCATCAATGGTTTCTGTCCTTTTGAGAACAGTTACTATCTTCGTATCTAGTTAAAGGCTACCAGGCCATTGACCTTCGTCTGTACGAATGCGCAGAGGTTACTCGAACTCTTACGGGAATCATCACCTTAGTGAGCCCGAGTAATGAGTGGATGGACGAATATCTATTAGGTACATTACGTATGTAGATTGTGGACAGTTGGAAATGTGGTTCTCACAGGAAGTGTGCAAGGGATAAGTCCCTGCAATCACGCTATTCATCTGTGTCCTCAGTGGCTCAGATGGCTAGAGTGCCTGCCATGTAGGCAGGAGATTCCTGGTTTGAGTCCCAGTCGGGACACACATTTTCAACTGTCGCCTTGAGGTACATCAACAACACCTGTCGGCAGCTGAGGGTTTCAATTAATTATCATTTATTCTAGAGAAGCTGCATGGTCATCAATGGTTTCTGTTCTTTTGAGAACAGTTACTATCTTCATATCTAGTTTTGCAAAAGTATTATGTTATATGTTGAAACTATATCATCTCATTTGCTCATGGTGGTTTGTTTATTCTAGTACCTTTTAAAGTAAAATCCTGTGGAGACAACAATTTTGTGCAGAATGTCCTGGCTTGCCCTGACATTCACTTTTGTGCAGTGAAAGCTGTGGATTGATGACTGATTTTATATATACAAGGCAGCTTGTTTATTTTTATTTTGGTCGAACTGGTACTGGACTACATTCTTATTTTCAGTGGTTGTGTAATTTATTATTTTGCCTTCATATATTTTCTGAAGATGATGTAAAATGCCATTCATAACCTTGATAAAGACTGCAGGATATCATGAATATAAAATGAATGCTGGGAAGTGTTTACAGAGTAGAAATTGTCACCTAATAACATATTGTGTGCACTTCACTTCTTCATTGTGGGGGTAGATACTTGAATCTGATTCTGCTCTAAATTCTCTCTCTCCATCCACAATTTTCCCTCCATTGACTTAACTTCAATATTTTACGTGCACATTCCATCACTTCATTCTTCAGCACTGTACCCCTTTCTTCTTCTCATTGTTAATAAATTAAATGATGTTGAAAGCAAGCGGTCATGGCTGCTTGTGAATTCATTTCTCTCACATATAACGAGGCTCTACTCAGTCATGTGAGCAACTTAGATCCCCATATGATCTGATCTACAGTTCACTTCTACTATGTTGTATTGTTATTATTATTGATGATGTTGTTACTTTCATTTCAGAATTCCATAGTTCAACATTACATTATTTTAATGTTGTTTGTATGAGCTTGTATCATTGACATAAGGGTTCATTTGAATAAAATATGAATGAAAAAAGTGATATAACTACTCTACTATATTTTTAACAATACCAGAGAAGGAAAGTTGCTGCTCACCATATAGCGGAGAGACACGATAGGCACAATAAAAAGATTCACACAATTAAAGCTTTCAGCCATTAAGGCCTTTCTCAGCAGTACACACACACACACACACACACACACACACACACACACACACACACATAAATGCAACTTGCACACAAATCTGTAGTCTCAGAGAGCTGAGACCACACTATTTACTTTTAGACATTTTGAAGTAGGCATAATCCATATCAGTTTGGTCTGGGGCGGGGGGGACCTTCATAGTCTTGAATGTTATTGAATTTAGCATATGTTAAAATTCAGCAGTAAGTAAGAAACACGTATTTTTTTTGTTTCCTCCAAAAAATTATGCAGTTTTGAAGATGCAAATTTTGGAAAAAAATTAAAATTCTGTATATCTGTAACAGTTATAGATATTTTGTTAAGAGTTCTTTTTTAATTGGAAGATAATTTCTTTATGAATACAATGGTATCTTCCATTTTGACAGATCTGTAAAAGTTTTTTTACTGTCACCTTTTAAATATTTTTTTGTGTTTTCCCCAAAAAAACTGTTTTCAAAAATGCCAATTCAGAAAAGTTAGATTTTTTTATGTTGATTAGTACCATATATTATTATATTCTCTGTAAAGGAGAACTTCCACTTTTAAGTTGGACTGGTTTTATTTTTAAAAATAAATTTTTTAACTTTGAAGGGTAATGTATGTCTTCACTGAAGTTGTTTCTTAGTAATTTCTTTGTTACAATGTTTATTTTTATTGTCTTTGTTGCAGTTATTTCTTATCACTTTCTTTGTTGCAGTTATTTATTTTTACTTTCATTGTTGCAGATATATCTTATACTTTGTTGTAGTTTCTTTGTCGTGGATGTTCATTGTAGGCTTCTGTATTGTAGTTGTTCAGTGCTAATTTGTTTACTGAAGATGCTTCTAAGAAATCTAAGACCATCCAGTGAGTTCTGTGTTTTTGTGAGGAATTTGCTGGTTGACACAGTTGCAGTGTGTTTTGTGAAAAGGACTGTTTAAAACGTCTTTTGACTGGGGTCACAGGAGAGTGAAGTGTACTGACTATTTGCATAGCCATGAAAGAGTATAAGACAACAAAAAAAACAGACTTTGTTAAGGTTGGGAATAATTTTTCTCATTTGAAGTATCTGTATCAAAGTGAAGATGTTTTCAGTGACAACTTTTTGTGTTCTAAATTTTATTCAATCTTGTTCCATAGTTCATGAATATGACATTTCGTAATGATGTGGAACGTGTCACTTTAACATAAGTTTTCTTTACACAAAATAATTAATAATAATAATAATAATAATAATAATAATAATAATAATAATAATAATAATAATTATTATTATTATTATTATTATTATTATTATTTTTACAGTTACTACTTCATATCTAAGAATTCATCTATTGAGTAGAAGGAGTTGTCATTCCGAAATTCTTTTAATTTGCTTTTAAGTGTTGGTTGGCTATCTGTCAGACTTTTAATACTATTTGGCAAATGACCGAAGATTTTCGTGGCAGCATAATTCACCCTTTTCTGTGCCAAAGTGAGATTTAATCCAGAATAGTGAATATCATCCTTTCTTCTAGTGTAGTAGCTGTGCACTTCACTGTTATTTTTGAATTGGGATGGGTTATTAATGACAAATTTCATAAGTGAATATATGTAATGTGAAGGTACTGTGAATATCCCGAGTTTCTTAAATAAATGTCTGCAAGGTGATCTTGGGTGGGCTTCAGCTATTATTCTGATTACACGCTTTTGTGTAATGAATACTTTCTCTCTTAATGACGAATTGCCCCAAAATATGATTCCCTATGAAAGCAATGGATGAAAATATGCATAGTAGGCTAATTTACTGATATGTTTATCACCAAAATTTGCAATAATCCTAAAAGCATAAGTAGCCAAACCTAACCGTTTCAGCAGATCATCGATGTGTTTCTTCCGATTCAATTTCTCATCAATGCACACACCCAGAAATTTTGTGTATTCTACCTTAGCAACAGACTTCCTTTCATAGTCTATATTTATCAATGGTGTTATGCCATTTGCTGTACAGAATTGTATAAACTGTGTTTTCTCAAAATTTAGTGAGAGTCCATTTAATAATGGAATTGATGGCATTTCCAACAGAGTACTAAAAGCTTGTTCCCAACAAATAAGTAGGATTCTCAGTCATTTATGTAGTAGTTCACTGAAACATGGAATTTTTCCAGATAGACTGAAATATGCTATTATTAAACCATTGCATAAAAAAGGGGATAGATCTGATGCTAAGAACTACCGCCCAATCTCACTTCTGAAATACATTATTTGCAATGGCCTCAGTTGATTCTTGCTTCTTGGGTGTGATTACTATAATTGCATCATCAGCAGAAAGAAGTAATTTTGCATCTTCACAAATATAGAGCAGCAAGTCGTTAATATATGATAAGAACAATAAGGGATCCAAGACTGAACCCTGTGGGACACCATTCTTGATATCTCCCCAGTTAGAGGACTCTGCTGGTTTTTATAGACTATCTGTACTGTTAATTTCAACCTTCTGCATTCATCCAGTTAAGTATGAATTAAACCATTTGTGCACTGCCCCACTCATACCACAATACTTCAGCTTTTCTAGAAGAATTTCATGATTCACACAATCAAAAGCCTTTGAGAGATAACAAAATATCCCACTGGGTGATGTTCGGTTATTCATTGCATTTAATATTTGATCAGTGAAAGCGTATATAGCCTTTTCTGTTGAAAAGCCTTTCTGAAAACCAAATTGACATTTTGTTAGTACTTCATTTTTACAAATATATGATGCTACTCTTGAATACATTACTTTTCAAGAATTTTGGATAAAACTGTCAGAAGTGAGATTGGGCAGTAGTTCTTGGCATCAGATCTATCCCCTTTTTTATGCAATGGTTTAACAATAGCATATTTCAGTCTATCTAGAAAAATTCCGTGTTTCAGTGAACTACTACATAAATGACTGAGAATCCTACTTATTTGTAGGGAACAAGCTTTTAGTACTCTATTGGAAATGCCATCAATTCCATGTGAGGTTTTACTTTTGAGTGAATTTATTATTTTCCTAATTTCAGTAGGAGAGGTAGGTTGAATTTCAATTTTATCAAATTGCGTGGGTACTGCCTCTTCCATATACTGCCTTGCATTTTCTAATGAATAGCTGGAATCTACACTCCTGGAAATTGAAATAAGAACACCGTGAATTCATTGTCCCAGGAAGGGGAAACTTTATTGACACATTCCTGGGGTCAGATACATCACATGATCACACTGACAGAACCACAGGCACATAGACACAGGCAACAGAGCATGCACAATGTCGGCACTAGTACAGTGTATATCCACCTTTCGCAGCAATGCAGGCTGCCATTCTCCCATGGAGACGATCGTAGAGATGCTGGATGTAGTCCTGTGGAACGGGTTGCCATGCCATTTCCACCTGGCGCCTCAGTTGGACCAGCGTTCGTGCTGGACGTGCAGACCGCGTGAGACGACGCTTCATCCAGTCCCAAACATGCTCAATGGGGGACAGATCCGGAGATCTTGCTGGCCAGGGTAGTTGACTTACACCTTCTAGAGCACGTTGGGTGGCACGGGATACATGCGGACGTGCATTGTCCTGTTGGAACAGCAAGTTCCCTTGCTGGTCTAGGAATGGTAGAACGATGGGTTCGATGACGGTTTGGATGTACCGTGCACTATTCAGTGTCCCCTTGACGATCACCAGTGGTGTACGGCCAGTGTAGGAGATCGCTCCCCACACCATGATGCCGGGTGTTGGCCCTGTGTGCCTCGGTTTTATGCAGTCCTGATTGTGGCGCTCACCTGCACGGCACCAAACATGCATACGACCATCATTGGCACCAAGGCAGAAGCGACTCTCATCGCTGAAGACGACACGTCTCCATTCGTCCCTCCATTCACGCCTGTCGCGACACCACTGGAGGCGGGCTGCACGATGTTGGGGCGTGAGCGGAAGACGGCCTAACGGTGTGCGGGACCGTAGCCCAGCTTCATGGAGACGGTTGTGAATGGTCCTCGCCGATACCCCAGGAGCAACAGTGTCCCTAATTTGCTGGGAAGTGGCGGTGCGGTCCCCTACGGCACTGCGTGGGATCTTACGGTCTTGGCGTGCATCCGTGCGTCACTGCGGTCCGGTCCCAGGTCGACGGGCACGTGCATCTTCCGCCGACCACTGGCGACAACATCGATGTACTGTGGAGACCTCACGCCCCACATGTTGAGCAATTCGGCGGTACGTCCACCCCGCCTCCCGCATGCCCACTATACGCCCTCGCTCAAAGTCCATCAACTGCACATACGGTTCACGTCCACGCTGTCGCGGCGTGCTACCAGTGTTAAAGACTGCGATGGAGCTCTGTATGCCACGGCAAACTGGCTGACACTGACGGCGGCGGTGCACAAATGCTGCGCAGCTAGTGCCATTCGACGGCCAACACCGCGGTTCCTGGTGTGTCCGCTGTGCCGTGCGTGTGATCATTGCTTGTACAGCCCTCTCGCAGTGTCCGGAGCAAGTATGGTGGGTCTGACACACCGGTGTCAATGTGTTCTTTTTTCCATTTCCAGGAGTGTATTTTCTCTACAACACTTAAAAAATGGTTATTAAAAATGTTTTCTACTTCTGTCTTCGTGTTAACAAACTGTTCATTGTGTTTGATAGAAATACAGTCTTCCTGTGCTCTCAGTTGCCCTGTTTCCCTTTTCACAATATTCCAAATTGTTTTATTATCTTTTGTGTCGCCTTGTAATTTTACAATTGTTTCAAGGGAATTTCCCTGTTTGTACAAGTAAGCTTTTATTTACGCAGTTCCCTCTTTTTTGTAAAATAACATTTTATAATAAATTACTGAGCTGTTACCTAAAATCCTGAGATTGTGAGTAATTACTTATGACATGAAACAATGGCCAGTCCAGGATAGAATAATGCCACTATTATGAAAAGGATAGATTGATACTCACCATATAGTAAAGCCATTGAATCGCAGATGGGCACAGCATAAAGACTGCTAAACAAGTGAACTTAAGTAGACGTAGACAAAACACACACACACACACACACACACACACACACACACACACACACACACAAACCACTATCTCTGGCTGCTGAAGCCTCGGGATCTCAGAATGCCGGTCCGAGCTGCTGGTTATAGTGTGAGGTGTGCTTGTTTGTGTGTGTGTTTTTCCTTTTATGAAGAAGGCTTTGACTGAAAATTAATATGTAAGTGTCATTTCATTGTGCCTGTCTGCAACACAATGTGTCATCTTTATGGTGAGTAGCTATGTAACCTGCTCTTATATTACAGATTCAGTTACACACATCTCTGGCAGTCTCCTTTTTGTTTTTTACATGAATAAAAAGTTTAAGCGCAATAAAAATAATAGGCAGATGTGTGGTTCTGTTGTGGTGAAATGAAAGTAAATGATCACTAAATTTAAATGTGTATGTATTATGAAAGTTGGAAAACACTCCCATGATGAGGAATTCCTAAACTCATAAACAGAAGGTTCTAGTGGTTGCTAAGATCTTATTTGGAAAGAAACAGTGAAGTGGAGTGTAAATGAGCCATATATCACACTTATTATTCCCAAGTGGCAGTATGGAAAGAGTGGGTTTTTTGTACAATATTCATATGTTGGAACACTGTTTGAAACGACATCGTGTGTTTTTCATCTCTTTCTTATGTTTGCATACCATAAGTAAAAGAAATACAATAAGAATAGTATAAAATGATGAATTTTTATTTAATTCATAGAATGTCTGGAATGTAATGGAAACTGCAATAAAGATACAGTCAAAATGCATTGCCCCAAGTTACAATATGTAAGTAGTCCTAATACCTTAAGGAAAGGTGTGTGTCTTGTATTATTTAATCAGGCCTGGCTTTTTAGTCTCACCAAAGTTAACAATAGTACAAGTGTTAGAATTGCCTGCAAGATAACATTATCTAATCATCGGTGAAGCTACATTTGATCGCCTCCAAGAGCAGCTGGAGTTCAGGCAGCAAGTACATATAACAGCAAAACTCACAGCACCTGAAGAAGTCAGCTGGGTCGGTCATCAAAATAATGTGCTTAAAATGGGAACACCTACTCTACAGAACACTCAGATGTATGTTATTAAACTATGACCTTTGTTGATCAAATGTATAACCACTCAATTATTTTTTATTGTTATTAGGTCACAGATGCATAGTTACTGTTGTCTCCAATGACTCAATACAGTGGTGCAGTTGGTAAAACACTGGACACACACTCAAAGGGATATTTATTATTTGTTTGGAATATTTAGATTTTACATAGTTTCTCTAAATAATGGGAGGTTGTGTCATGGTGCTTAAACAGAATCAAAAATCATTTTCTTCTGCATCCTTGGTCAATCTGAGTCTTTCAACAAAAGCCAGGCATTTCTCCAGGTGCAATGATGATCATGATGAACTTCATTCTTGGAGGTGACAGAATGTGCAGTTCAGAGCTTTTCTCATGTTTTAAATGCTGCAAAGTTATTGTGCTTGATGGTAACCCTATAACTCTGTGAAATTTCAACAAAGCACCTTAAAGTACCTGTGTGTCATCTTCAGGTAATATTGTTAACTGTTACTGGGTGACCAGGAATAATTTGTCAACTTACAGGTCTTTCTTATACTATGATTGTGAAATGGGACTTCACCCCTGTGTGTGATAGCAGCGAGGAAGCATGCTTCTAAGAAGTAGTCACATCAGCATTGAGACTGGCAGCATCTTCAACATAACGAAACATGGCATCAAGATGCAAATGAATTAATGGAATGTTTGTAAAAAATTAATTTAACCTATTCACAAAATTTCCATTTCACTGTCTACAACATGTTTTGCAGTCACATGAAGAAAGGGTTTGCTATGGGGTATTTCTTGTGAGCATTCTGAAATGATCTTTAATTAATCACAAGTAATTCCAAAGCTCTATCAGAGAAAAATGTATCTCATATATTCATTGGGGGAGGGGTGAGGCACACTCTCTTGTCGAAGACGACTAGTACTACCTCGCCTAATGACACTGTTGTGTTTGTGTGTTCAGGCATGTGCCACTCACTAAACCATACTTGTTGTAGCATAGACTGCAAAGTCACTGGGTGTACTAGCATTGGGACACTGAGCACATCCTTTACTCATTACTACATCTTATTGTTTCACCTACCTTCCAGTCAGTGCTGTTAACATCTTCAGTGACAATGAGTATTATCACTTGTTGAATAAATAAAGATAGACTGCAGCTTTTTGTGGTAACACCTTCTTTTTCAGTTATTGTCAATTTGTATATTTGTTCCCATAAAAATCTTCTGCGTTGTACACCATGTCATATTGCAAAATGGTGACCCAATGTTTTAGCCACTATGAATACACTATCTGATAGAAGTATCTAGATACCTCTACGTAATGTGGAATTGACCACTAGATGTAACAAAAAGCAAACGCACCACTATAAAAGGGGGTGAGGTGTATTGCATTGTCGGTAGAGAAACGGTAACAGCAGAATGGGCCTGTCAGAAGAGCTCTTTGACATTGAACACAGACTACTCATTAGATGTCACCTGAGTGTCCATCAGGGAGATTTTAACTACTGTAAAGCTTCCCAAACTGTCTGACTTGTCATGTAATCATGAAGTGGAAAAGTGAAAGAACATCCAGAGCTTAACCAAGACCAGGAAGATCTCATGTATTGATTGATAGGGACCATTGAGCATTGTGGAAGATGCTTGTAAAAAACCACATGAAATGAGTAGAAGGAACCACTTGTGAGCTCCA
Source organism: Schistocerca piceifrons (assembly GCF_021461385.2). Taxonomy (NCBI): domain Eukaryota; kingdom Metazoa; phylum Arthropoda; class Insecta; order Orthoptera; family Acrididae; genus Schistocerca; species Schistocerca piceifrons. Next base: position 931,283,080 of record NC_060138.1, read on the forward strand.
GAATGTTAGCAGCAGTCCAGCCAGCACAGTCAATGGACATATAGGGTTAAAAAAAATTAGGTACAATGTTCAAACAGCTCCTCATAAGCTACACATTAGATTACTCATTAGACGTCACCTGAGTGTCCATCAGGGAGATTTCAAGTACTGTAAAGCTTCCCAAACTGTCTGACTTGTCATGTAATCATGAAGTGGAAAAGTGAAAGAACAAACACAGCTCAACCAAGACCAGGAAGATCTCATGTGTTGAGTGATAGGGACCATTGAGCATTGTGGAAGATGCTTGTAAAAAACCACATGAAATGAGTAGAAGGAACCACTTGTGAACTCCAGAATGTTAACAGCAGTCCAGCCAGCACAGTGAATGGACGTATGGGGTTAAAAAAAATAAGGTACAATGTTCGAACAGCTCCTCATAAGCTACACATTTCTATAGCCAACACTAAGTGATACTTAATGTGGTGCAAAGAACAGCATTGTGAACTGCATACAGTGGAGCAATAATTCATAGATGATGGATGATTGTATCAGCGTAAACTACACCATGTCGTAAAGTAGCTTATGCAGGGCAATGGTTTGTGGACAATAACATTCCTGAAATGGACCAGTTGAACAAAAGTCCTAACCGAACCTGATAGAACACCTTTTGGATAAGTTAGAACATTGACTTCACTCTAGACCCCAGCATCCAAAATCACTACCATCTCTGATTTCGGCTCTTGAAGAAGAATGGGCTGCCATTCCTCCACAGGTATTCAAACACCTCATCGAAAGTGTCCCCAGCAGAGTTCTAGCTTTCATAAAAATGAAGGATGGACACACCCTTTTTTACTGTTTACTAATGGACATCTGGATGTTTTGGATCAGACAATGTACTCTGATAAAGAAAACTTGGGGTAATACCCAAAATATTGGTTCATTGTTTTATGATTTGGTGCTGTCTACTACACAGAATTTTTTAATGGAAATTGTTATAAGATTACTCTTTGTGGGATATCCAAAACTTTTGTTAAAATTTTTTGTGATGCATAAATCCACTCCATTTGTATTTGTGTGTAAGATTTCATCCAAATAAAGGATTAGTCAAGTACAACTGTGGCAGATTTATTCATCATAAAAAATGTTACAAGATTCTTTACTCAAGTTAACAATGGAATTTTGATTGAGACAGGGAAACAGCAGCAGACTATACTTTATGTTCAACAGTGGTTTGAGTTTATGTGAACATTGGTATCCTCAACTAGCAACCTTGTACATAAAAAGATTGGTAATGTACCTGCTAGAACTTGATCAAAATATGTGTTTAGTGCAAGTGAATATTTAATTACCATAAGGATCCCCCCCCCCCCCACCTCTCTCCCCTCCCCCCACCTCTCCCCCCCTCCCCCCACCTCCCCCCCCCCCCCCCACGTCTCTCTCTCTCTCTCTCTCTCTCTCTCTCTCTCTCTCTCTCTCTCTCTCTCTCTCTCTCTCTCTCTCTGTGTGTGTGTGTGTGTGTGTGTGTGTGTGTGTGTGTGTGTGTGCGTGCGTGCGTGTGTGCGTGTGTTTTCTATTTGGTAGTTTTTGAGTATTATTATGATAAGTTTAAGTAGTAAATACAGTGTGTTATAGAAAATCACAATTACAGATGGTGACTATGTGAGACCTATAGGTGATTTACCAAGTTTTGAGAATGAGTGGCTAGAAGTTGAAGTGAAGCATCCAGCAGGCTGGCAACAAGAACAGTTAACATCTCCAACAAGTGAGCCTTCTTCCTCAGCAACACCCAATTTCCTGTTAGATGAACTTGATAAATGTTGTCATTATCATGGGGAGAACAACAACGCATGGTCAGGTAATAAACCCAATATTTGAGTAAATCATGCCTGTGCCCTTGCAGAATTGATTTTTGTTATTTAACTCATTCAAAATGTTGAACAAACTTGGTGTACAGTAAAAATTCATTTATACGTTTTTCACTTAATATGTTTTTCTCACTTATAAGTTTTTTTTTTTTTTTTTTTTTTGTCCCGGTGAAATATCCACAGTGTGCACAAGTTATCATGCAGTGTTTCACAGTGGGGTGGGTTGCCGAGAATTGGATTGGTAAGGCCAATATTAGACTATAATAAGATTTGATAGTGTCATAAGGAACTTTGTTAAAGTTAGGCATTGGTCAAATTTTCTTTGATCAAATGTAGTGCCTCACCTTAGATTTGATCAAAGGTGTTCGTCTTATGTTTACTGCATGGAGAAATCAACCGCTTGGAGCACTAGCTTCACTGCAGCTGTCTGACACTCAATGTTTATCAATATGACTCCCAAATTTACTTGGTGTGTTGCATATATAATGAAATTGATATAAATATTCAAGGCAGATGAAGCACTGTGTAGCTTACGACATCCCCAATACGGTTCATTTCTTTTCCTTGGCCATAAAGGGTCTTGTTTTTGTTTTGATTTGTATGTCTTTGTTTTTACTGGCAATCTCTTAGATTCACTCTTTGTAGATGTTCTGTGCACATTCAATTTTTTATACAATTTTGGTCCAGACTTTGCTTCCTGGTCTATGGTTCAACATAGAATTATATACTCTATTGCAAAGGTATTAAACTAGGCTCCCATCCAGCATAAAGTAATACTTTTGGACTCCCTTTAAGTTCAAAGCAATGTTAAACATGTACTCATTTGTGGTTCCTACTACATATCATCTGAATGTCTAGATTCAAGGATTGAAAATTCCTGTTTTAGATATTTAGCAAGTACCTGTTTGAATTGTAAAGCTGTGTTAAAGGTAATTGTTTGTCATAAATACTGCTTTCTTGTTGCAAAATGTATAGATTACTCTTTTTTTTAAGAGTCATAAACCTATCAAGTAAATATTAATTTACAAAAAGAAGTTAAACTACAGCTATTTAACATGGTTTAAGAAACTGCAGCTTCTTTCAAAGCAGTGGCTGTCTTGGTATATTACTAGGTTACATTTATCAAACAATGGAAAACCCAGGATGGAATGTAACAATAGTGGAGATGCTGAGTCGCAGATAGGCACAACAAAAAGACTGTCACAAATATAGCTTTTGGCCAGTAAGGCCTTTGTCAAAATTAGATGGCAAACACGTGCATACACCCTCATGCAAACGCATGTCACACACACACATGACTGCAGGCTCAGACAACTGAAGCCACACTGCAAGCAGCAGCACCAAGGCATGATAGGAGAGGCGTCTGAGTGGGGGTAAGGAGGAGGCTGGGGCAGGGAGGGGCTGGGATGATAGGCAAAGTGTAACTGACAGTGACGTGCTGCTGGGGAGCGCGCAGGGATGAGGTGGAAAGAGGGTAGGGCGGCTATGTGCAGTAGGGAGGTTAGACGGAGGGCAGCGGAGATGTGTTCGGGACATGGGGGGGGATAGCCGAAAAGGAGAGAAGTAAAATCACTGGGAGCGATGGAGGAATGAGGGCTGTGTAGTGCTGGAATGGGAGCAGAGAGGAGGGGCTGGATGGGAGAGGACAATGACTAACAAAGGTTCCCATAACTCTCCTGACCTCAACCTTTGTTAGTCATTGTCCTCTCCCATCCAGCCCCTCCTCTATGCTCCCATTCCAGCACTACACAGCCCTCATTCCTCCATTGCACCCAGTCTTTTTACTTCCCTCCTTTTTCCCTATCTCCCCCCCCCCCCCTCCCGCCCACCTCTCTGCTTCCCTCCGTCTTACCTCCCAACTGCAAATAGCTGCCCTATCCTCTTTCCACCTCATCCCTGCGCACTTGCCAACAACACATCACTGTCTGCCACCCCCACCCTACTATCCCTCCCCACACCAACCTCCTCCTTACCCCTACCCAGTCACCACTTCCATCATGCACCAGTGCTGCTGCCTGCATTGTGGCCGCAATTCCCTGAGACTGCAGTCATGCATGTGTGAGTTGTGTTTGCGTGAGTGTGTGAGTGAGTGTGTGTGTGTGTGTGTGATCTAGTTTTGATAAAGGCCTTACTGGCCAAAAGCTATATTTGTGACAGTCTTTTTGTTGTGCTTATCTGTGACTTAGCTTGTCTGCTGTATGGTAGGCTGCGTTTATCTAACATATGCACAAATTGTATTAAGAAGTGTAGTCAGTTTATTGTTAATATAGTGTATAGATTAGGTTTCAAGGAATGTTTATCATTTGTTAATTTGTACCTTGACATGTTCCACATCTCTAAAGGTTCTCACTTGTGATGGAATCTATGGGACATGGTGATGGATGGATGATGGATGGATGAAGGGATGGATAAATGAATGGATGAAAGATGAAAAAGAATGAGTCAAAGAGAGCAAGTAGAAAAATAGCTTACCTGTTGCTTGGAGCTCCACAATTTTCACGATTTTGACTGTGAAAAGGGATGTTACAGTGTTAATCTTCAACACAAAATTTGTGCTTTTTAGAAACTTTCACCCACAGGATCCTTGCTCAGAGCTAATTGCTCCCTAATTTCGTCATAAATTCATATAAAAAAGGTATATTTTTGATAGCATCTAAAAGGCAGTGAAGTTCATATAACACTATCTACAAAAAGCTAGTGAAAAACGAAATTTGACAGCGGTGAGAGTTCTTGTGGAAATTGAACCATGTATCAAAAGACTAGGCTAATGGTAAATGGAGCCAGTGTATTTGTCACAATGGACAAAAAAATCCATGAGATAGAAATTGAAACAGCATGTGAGATTGTTTAGACAAGACTCACTGTCAGGGGCAATCATAAAATTGTAAATGGTTCCTTCTGTTGACCATCATACACACCTCTCAGTGTAACCAAAAAGTTGACAGAAACCTCAGGTTGTTAATAGTTTAGTTCCCCAATCGTACTGTAGTAATCCCATTTAATTACAGTTTTGTTAGGGGTGTGTGTGACAAGACACATTACCGAATGCCTTCTCTGAAAATCTACCTTGAACATATGGTTCTGGACCTCACACCTGATAGAAATATAGTTGATCTTTTCTCGACAAATAGACACCTGACCTCTTGGAGGTGTCTACATCATAACTAGTATCGGTGACAATGAGGTCATTGTAGGAACAATGGTTATCAAAGCACAAAGGTAAAAAAAGATTTGTATGTTCAGTAAACTTGAGAAGAAGCAGTAGTGCCATATCTCAATGAGGAACTTGAAACTTTCGGCTCAGGGCAGGAGCATGTAGAGGAACTGGGGCTCGAATTTAAAACGATAGTTTGTAGTGTAACTGTAACACTGGGGATACAAGAAATGTTGTTCCAAAAAGAAAATAAACTGAAAGTTTTGTAATGTTGATGGTAGCTGTAAATAAAGTTCTTGTAATTTGGTGGGTGTAACTCAGTATCTTTAGAATGATAATGAATGTCATTAATGTATCTTGCTCATGATACTCTGGAGACTTCAATACAGATGCAGTTTCTTGGAAGTTTGTTAAGTGGAAAATCAGTTCAGTGAACCACATGGCTCTCAATATATGTGCAAAGACAGTTGTTGTTTCTGGGTTATTTATTATGTCACAGAGTCCTTGCCAAAATCTCTCATCATACTGCTTGCCCCAGCTCTCTCTCTTACTCTCTTTTTTTACTTTTTCGAAATAATGACTTTGTTTACATCATCAATAAGATTTTATTTTATGAGTTTTAGTACTTACTAAGTAAATAGGTGTTGTTATTATTAGCAATTACATAGTAAGCTGTCAGTATGTTAATTAGAGTTATTACTGGTTTCAAACATTGTCTGTTTCATTACTCGATTGATTGTAGCTGAATATAAGTAAATGAATTGATTGTACATATTCTTAGCAATGGTTAGACATAATCTTGACGAGTACTTTGACATGATGTTATTGAAAATTAAATTTCGATGTTCATAAAGTGAAATTTTCTACGAGTCCTATTTATTGATATAACTGTTAATCAAGCAACCTGAATTAGCTTTATGTCATGTCATGTGAAAGATAAACTAAATCAGTTAATTAGTCCTTGGAATCATATGAAGAATGAGCTGTTATGTTTAAATAACTCCCCTCCCCAGAAATATATGTAAATATAAGCAGACCAGTTCAGAATATCTTCTAATTTTAATTTGAGGCAGGCAAGCACGATTCATATCCCTATTTCTTTTCACTTTAAACAGAACGTACATTGATATTTTTACGAATCCCTCTATACAAGTCGTCAGTTTACAGTATTTCATCTCTCACAATCATCAGTCTCTTCTCGTTGCTAAAGGCAAATCCAGTCAGCTATTAATATTTACTCAATCTAGGTTCTTTTACATTAAAATACGTATTCTCTTTGTACACAGAGCATAACAGTATTGGTTTTCTTTTGTATTATGACAGAGGGTGTCAGGTAAAATATCATCTCTCTTTCTCCAATGTGTAAGAAGTCATCAGTAGAATGTTTTTCAACTTGACTGATCCCAGTATGTATAAGTAAACATGAATTAAACAGACATTCCCTCACTTTTTATTATCACATGAAAAGTCCAACATCATTTTTATGTACAGTGTAAGTAATACAGTTCAGTACGGTTCATACTAGATTGCCAGTACACATTTCAATATACAGGATGTAAATTTTAAGTTGACAAACCAGAATAACTTGAAAAATAAGCTTCACTTGAAAAAATCTGTAGAATCCAAAGCTGATTATTTTCAAGGGGGACATCTGCTGGTGCTAAAGTTAGCCTGCCAGGCCAGCCCCCTGGGAGTGGACAGGAGGCAACTTTAAAATTTCAAATGGGAACCCCCATTTTTTATTGCAGAATCAGATTATACATAAAAAACTACATAGATTTTGTCTTAAACATTTGTTTTGATTCTTGGTAGTTGGCACTGTAATTCAAGAAAATCCATGTTCTCATTTTTGCAAGGAAAATGGTCAATTTCATACCAAGGCATGTGTCAGTACTACCATGTTATGCATCTAGTTGTAAAATTATCTCACCACAGCAGTGGCACATAAAGTGCCCTCCACCACACACTGCTGGGTGGCTTGCGGAGTATAAATGTAGATGTAGACATAATCAGTACCTCTTCTCCACAAAATTATACATCATCAATAATACTGTTCATAAAATCAAATACATATGTACATGTTTCTGGCAAAAAGTGTGTCAATCCATCAAAGTTACTAGTAAATGCAGAATAAGTAATCATAAGAATAATATCAAAATGTCTGTATCAGTGTTTGTTTCCCATTCTCTTGTGGTTAAATGGTTAATGATAAATTATGATATTCTCTTTCACATTTCAGAATGTGTTTCTCAGAGTATTTCAGAGTAACTCAACTTCTTCCTCAGTATCTTTTCTGTGTATTAATAGTGTATGTCACAATTCATAATCCCAAAAACAAAATGTTAAGTATTTTCAGTTCTCATCATCCATGACCTTACAAATGCTGAATGCAATAGCAGTCTGAACAAACGTAGCATCACTTCTTTTTCATATGAGTGAAATGTCATGGTGTAGTGTAATAAACAATATCCATAATCATCAGTATATCATTGCATTCAACATAGTTAAGTAAATTTTCCACTTGTAAATAACTGTGTGCTGAAGGTATGCATGTAGAATCCATGTCATAGCTTTTGAACTTTAAGTAGATACAGAAGACTCGACTCATGGTTACTGGCTCAATACTGAGTATCATGGTAAGAGATGTTGAAGTTTCAAATGGATGAATACAGTTATTCCGTAAATTAAGAACTTTCAGGAGACAAAAGATATAAATATATGTGTCTATGACATAGTGTAGGCAAAATAATCTCATCATAGCATGGCAGAATTGTTCTCTAGTACAAATGTTATAAACTCAGTATACAGTATGTTTGTAATGAAAAACCAAGTACATCTTCATAACCAGATCTCCATCCAAACATCAAAGTATACCAATCAAACAGAGACATGTATATATGTAGGTGTTTAAGTTATAAGAATAGTCTAAAAAAATAAGTGACATCAGAAATACATTACTGTAAAAGCAAATGCCACATGGATGGAGTGTTTACATTTGTCACATGCATAATGCAAGACTGAGTACGCATCCCCCTGAGGGACTCTACTATTTTCCCACTTTTTTATCAGCTATAGATTCCTTTCCACCACTTTCCTTTTACAAATGGGTTTGCCATAAGGCTTGTACTGACTATGACTTATTCCCATTCTACAGTGCCATTTAAACTGCTTTTCTTTTACAGATGGGAAAACCATAAGGGTTAAAGAAAAATGGATCATGAGATTTCAACTTAATTGTACATTATAATTCTTCATTCTATCTGATGTCAGATCATTTTAGATTCCTTAGAAATGTTGGAACACGTGAGGCAATACTGACCCTACGACTTATCTTAGAAGAAAGATTAAGGAAAGGCAAACCTATGTTTCTAGCATTTGTAGACTTAGAGAGGGCTTTTGACAATGTTGATTGGAATACTCTCTTTCAAATTCTGAAGGTGGCAGGGGTAAAATACAGGGAGCGAAAGGCTATTTACAATTTGTACAGAAAGCAGATGGCAGTTATAAGAGTCGAGGGGTAGCAGTGGTTGGGAAGGGAGTGAGACAGGGTTGTAGCCTATCCCCGATGTTATTCAATCTGTATATTGAGCAAGCAATAAAGGAAACAAAAGAAAAGTTCGGAGGAGGAATTAAAATCCATGGAGAAGAAATAAAAACTTTGAGGTTCGCCGATGACATTGTAATTCTGTCAGAGACAGCAAAGGACTTGGAAGAGCAGTTGAACGGAATGGACAGTGTCTTGAAACGAGGGTATAAGATGAACATCAACAAAAGCAAAACTAGGATAATGGAAGGTAGTCAAATTAAATCGGGTGATGCTGAGGGGATTAGATTAGGAAATGAGACACTTAAAGTAGTAAAGGAGTTTTGCTATTTGGTGAGCAAAATAACTGATGATGGTTGAAGTAGAGAGGATATGAAATGTAGACTGGCAATGGCAAGGAAAGCGTTTCTGAAGAAGAAAAATTTGTTAACATCGAGTGTAGATTTAAGTGTCAGGAAGTCGTTTCTGAAAGTATTTGTATGGAGTGTAGCCATGTATGGAAGTGAAACGTGGATGATAAATAGTTTAGACAGGAAGAGAGTAGAAGCTTTTGAAATGTGGTGCTACAGAAGAATGCTGAAGATTAGATGGGTTGATCACATAACTAATGAGAGGGTATTGAATAGAATTGCAGAGAAGAGGAGTTTGTGGCACAACTTGTCAAGAAGAAGGGTCCGGTTGGTAGGACATGTTCTGAGGCATCAAGGGATCACTAATTTAGTATTAGAGGGCAGCGTGGAGGGTAAAAATCGTAGAGGGAGACCAAGAGATGAATACACTAAGCAGATTCAGAAGGATGCAGTAGGTACTGGGAGATGAAGAAGCTTGCACAGGATAGAGTAGCATGGAGACCTTCATCAAACCAGTCTCAGGACTGAAGACCACAACAACAACAACAACAACAACAACAACCTGATGTCTTGTCAAAAATATCCATGTATTCCCACAAAAAATTTTCTAGTTCTTCCTGATGCTCTACTCAAAACTTCAGCTTCCCCTATCATTTTGCTACATGTTCATTGTAAGAATCATTATTTATTTCCCCATCACAAAATCCTTCATCTTCCTCATAGTATCCTTTGTCATCAAATTCTTCACCCCCCCCCCCTTCCCCCTGATCTAATTGCTATTATTTATCATCACAATATCTGTCTCCCCAGAAATTCTCCTCTTAGGATCAGTAAATGTTAATTTCATCTCACTCCAGTTAAAGCTAACTTTACCCTTGACAATCCACCTCATTCCCAGTATTAGACTTTCATTTACATTTTCAATACCTAAACATTCGTGCATGTAAGATATATCATTTATTTTAAAGAGCAATAAAACCTGTCTTATACTTTTTCCAGTGGCACCTTTAACTTTAGCTCTAGTTACTGGAAACTTAGCAAAATTCTCCACAGCTTTTACTCTGTCTCTAAGCATTTTTGATATTCCACAAATAGGTCTTCCAGTGTTTACCAGACAATTACATCTCCAGTTATCAGTTTGAATGCAAATATATGAACTCCCTTGTATATCAATATTTTAATCATCATATAACAAATCCATCTCTGTATCTCTGACACCCATACCTTTTTTTCCCCCCACAGATTCTCCAATCCCCACAGGTTGTAAGCATTCCAAAACTACATTGCAATTTACTGGCTCTTCGTTAGGTACAGAATTTATCGCCCCCCCCTGCCCCCCCCCCCCCCCAAAATTCAGATGAATGTCCTGACAAATTCCCTTCAATAAATCACATATTTCACTACCATTACCAACATTATCAAAATAACCACAAGTAGCTTTAAAAATCCCATCAATAATCAACTCAGTTTGCTTATTCACATGTTTGTGGACACTAATTCACTGATATTGACTGGTATAAGCCATTCATTATGTATTTCCCTATTCTTCACTAATTCATCATCAAGATCTGCAGTTTCACTCTTTATCGGTACCTTTCATCAGTGTTTCCTGTTTAATCTCAATGTGAATCATTCCATCTAATTCTTCACAAACTGTAGTATCATCATCACTTTAATCATCAGAAACATCATTAATGACAACAATACATAATGGCAGCAAAAACTCCGCCTATGTTTTTAGTAATCGAAAAACTGCATTGCCACACGAACACAGGCAAAGAAGTAAGCCCATTTACTTCGCCAACAAAACAGGAAAACGTACCACAACTTCAAAACTATGACATGTTGTATATTGTGTAGCATAACAGCTACCAAAACAAGAGGACAATAATATAATGTAAGTTAAAAATAAAAATAGAACCCACTGATCATAGCACAAAAGTGCTGAAACATGTATGGGTGAAACAAAAGAAAAAAAGGTGTCTTGCATAAGGCGGAACTTCTCATCCCATCATTAATAGCTTTATGTTTGCCTCAAATGCCATGGCTGTAGACTGTATTTATGGGAGGGAATGTTTGACATGGAAAGGATGGCAACTATCAGAATGTAGGTACTCTTTCTTGTTAGTAGGTGACCCTCAGTGAAAGTTAGCTCTACATCAAGGAAAGTGGCATGGGAATCGGAATAAGACATGTGAAATGTAATTGGGGAGATTCCATAAATTTTAATATGTTAACCTCACCCTAAGTCCACACGGCAAAAATGTCATCACTATATGTAAACCAAACCAGGGGCTGAAGGCTAATGGGTCCAGGAAAGTCCCCTCCAAGTGACCTTTGGCTAGAAAGGAGCCATACTGGTTCCCATGGTCTTGCAACTGCCATCAAGATCCCCTGCCTATGATACAAACTGACGTAGAGTGCCTCTTAAAAACTTCAGGCCCCTCACTAGGAATAACACCTCAATCCATTGCTCCATATCAGCTGTTACATAAACACTGTTATGTTTTTAAGTTGGTATGCCTACCACCAGGTTATCCATTAGGATGAATGATCATAGACAGTGGGTGTATACTGGCAACACACAATATCCCATTGCGGAGCATCCTCTGCAATATGTCAGCCATGACCTAGGTCCCTGTTTTGCCACATGTGCCATTTGGATTCTCCTCTGTGACACCAATTTCTCTTACTATGCAGGTGGGAACTGGCATTACAGTATGCCCTTGGTTCTTGCCATCCACCCGGCCCTAATATATGTGAATTTCTTTGATCTCAGCATTTCTTCGCTCCCGTTTAGTTTTCTGTCTTTTATTTTCTGACCTTTCTATTTCCCTCCACCTGCCCCAACCCCCACCCACCTCACATGTCAACTATAAATAATGCACTTAGCTGTCTGCTCTTATTAACTTTTGCACAATGTTTTGGCGATAATCTCTGTATTGCTAATTATCCTATCCTCTACCCTCAAGTTCTCAAATCTTGTCTGGAGCAGTCGCCAACAATCAGTCCTTTTATCTCATCCCATCTGATAAATCTCCCCTGACTTTTGGTTCTTAGTGACTTTTCTGTAACTCTCCCCATTTTGTAATGTTCGCCAGTCCTTTTTCTTTATCCATCTTCATTCCCCTTCAACCATTCTTCCAGAAGTAGGAACCACTGGCTCTGAATGTGTGCACATTTCCTGAACTTTTATATGTGTTTCTCCTGCTGCCAATGTCTGGTGAATAGATTATTATAAGTTGGTATGCCTACCACCAGGTAAAGTCATTTATATACCTCGATCTGCATTAACAGCAAACAGTTGCATGGAGGAGGGTACCCTGAGCCATTACAAGTCATTTCCTTTCCTCGTTCACTCGCATAGAGAGTGAGGGAAAAATGACTGTCGATATGCCTTTATATGAGCACTAATTTCTCATGTCTTATCTTCATGGTCCTGATAATCATTCTTTGGTCAGCTTCAGTGCTGGTTCTCTAAAATTTCTCAAGAATCTTCTTTGAAAGGAACGCCACCTTCCCTCCAGGGATTCAACAGTTGCATGGAGGAGAGTACCCTGAGCCATTACAAGTCATTTCCTTTCCTCGTTCACTCGCATAGAGAGCGAGGGAAAAATGACTGTCGATATGCCTTTATATGAGCACTAATTTCTCATGTCTTATCTTCATGGTCCTGATAATCATTCTTTGGTCAGCTTCAGTGCTGGTTCTCTAAAATTTCTCAAGAATCTTCTTTGAAAGGAACGCCACCTTCCCTCCAGGGATTCACATTTGAGTTACCAAAGCAAGTTGTCTACTTCTTTAACTGTGTTTTATTGCACATCAGATCGAAGTATGTTTCCCCCTGCCCCACTCTTTCCCTCTGCTGGCAGTCTTTCTATTAGCTTAGACATGATTCACCAAAGTCTTTGAGCAGTCATATTATACAGCCTCAATGACCGTAAGTTTGATCACTCCAGAAGAATCACTACTGTGCGGAATACAGGTCATTATCTTCCTTCTGGTCTTTAGGTAAGGGTGGTTCAGGTTAGGCTTCAGATAGCCACATTAGAACCTATCTGTGAGCTGCATGTTACTTTTGACAAAATACGGTTGTTAAGAGATCATTTTGATGAGTTTGATGACCTGTTCTATCAGCTGAACTTCCTACTGAACTTCCTAGTAGTTCTGTCACACATAGGGTAGTGTGGGTGCATATGTTCACTCTCATCAAAAACCAAAGATATTAAGCATGTTTTATGTAATTGTTGAAAGATAAGCAGAGTGTATGGGCGTAAATAAAGTTATACAGAAACATGCTGGTTTCCATAATTTTGCAAGTAAAGGTTGTATATGATCTGCAAATGGCGTGTGAAGAAAAGCAGAAAACAGATGAGATTCCAGTAGAGTGGAAAGTCACTTAACACACCTTCTGTACAAGAAAGGAGACAAAAAATATGTCAGTAACTACAAAGGAATGTCTTTCCTACCAGTTATGTCTAAATTATTTTTAAAAACTTCAAGTGAATAGAACTACCAAAAATCTCGAACAACAACTGAACAAATACCAAGTGACTTTAGAACAGATATTCATTTTGAAATCCATAATCCATCACACACTACTGAACTTTGAAGACATGGTTGTAAATTTTGTGGATTTCAAGAAGTTATTTGACTCTTTTGATAAGAAAACACTAGAGATAGGAGTCCAAGAACTTTATGGTAAAACTAAATTTTCATGTCTAATTCATGGCATGCTTACAGATGGTCCTGAAAGTAAAATCCATATTTGTAGTTTTTTTAAAAAATAAATACTTGTGTAAGATATGTTAGTGACTTACCTCCAGCCCTCTGGTTATTAGAAAAAAATGGTATAAATTTGTATGGAAAAAATAAAAGAATATCAAATATGACCAATAAAAGTAGGACTAAAGAAACAGTATATTGAATTAAACTGTCTGACATTTGCAGATGATTTTGCTTCACTGTCTGAAAATCTAGCAGATGTGGAACGACATCATTGTCTTTGACAGTAGAGTAGATTTTAGAACCTCTGCACAGAAAACCAAATTTATCATTAATACAAAAAAATGCAAAAATTTTAAATGGACAGTCATTAGCCATAGAGAAGGTGAAACAGTATCTGGGAAGATAATTCAGGGAAATTGGTTGAAAATGAGAAGATACAAAAAATGGAAAGGGCATATGGAATAACAAAAAATATCTACAGTAAAAAGTACCTGTCAGTAACGTAAAAATAATAAAATAATATATTACAATATGATAGTGAAACCAGAATGCCTTTATGTAAACCAAAGCCTAACACAGAATCATAAGCTAGATGAACTAGAAATATTAAATAAGAAGGAAAGAAGCAATGATGAAGTATATCAAAATGGAGAAAAGTAACTGAAACAACAAAGAAAAGAAGACTGGTGTGATTTAGACAGTTGTTAGGATAAAGTAATAGACCAAATCATTGTCTGTCTGTGGGGGGGGGGAACCACACACTTCAAGCTGGACCGTGTTTTGAAATTACTACATGGAAGGCAAAAGAATATTGGAAAGAAAGAAAAGAGGAAATGATAAGGAATGCAAATTGTCAGATTGGTCCCTAGTTTGTCATAATGGAACGGTGGGTGGGGTAGGAGAACTCCTATATCGGAGGGAGGTCAATTACCATAGTGAAACAGTGCTGTAGTGCCATGTTATGCTGTGCTGCTATGTGATCATATACCAGCATAACATGAACATCAGACTATGTATTTTATAATTTTGATACAAGGCCATTGAGAAGAGATTGTGCATTTAGGAATCATCCTGAGAATGTGGCAGTTGATATGGGAACATAAAATAGCTATTCTTATAGTTTTTGTAATGTTAACACTGGTATGCTGTATGCTTGTTGCCTGAAATGATGATCAACTTCAGAAATTATTTGCAGTGGTATATCAGTTCCAAAAATATACAACACTTAAATCTCTGTCAGTATTCTATGCTGCAGATATTTCCATAATTTTCCAATGACTGCACTTTTTGCATTTTGCACTGCTCCAAGAAAACTGGTTAATCTGACAAAATAAACTCTTTGTCCAACATAAACATCTTCGTGTTCCACAAATAAAATATTTTTTCACCTTTTTGCATTATTGTAAAGTTTCAATTGCTGTGCAGTGCTTCGTGATCCGTGTTAAGTCATATGACGTATAACCTTTTTGGATGAGATAAAAATTGCAATTCACCAGTGCAACATGTTTAGCACAAGCCATTTACAATATCATTTTCTTTTGTTTAATAATTACAATATTTAAATAATGATGACAGGGAATTAGAACAAAATTATTATATCTTTTTTGCAGTTGACTGTTGTCAACTAAATGCGATGGAGCAACTGGAGTGCTTACAGTTTTCTCCACGTGAAGTATACAAAACTGTGTTGCTTTGATCTTCACTCATTCAACTTGAAACAAAAACAAAATAGACCATTTGCAAGTACTTGCAGACCTCTATGAAAGGAAGGAACTGTCTGATAACATGATAGAAGAAGAAATTGGAGTTGATACTGGAGTTAGTTTAACAGAGCTGTGGAAGATTTGCAGTCGAATAAGGTGGAAGGCATAAATTATAGATAATATTGCTCCAGACATCATGGGGCTTGGGAGTGGCAACCAAACAATTATTCAAGTAGGAAAATATCATCCACACAGTCTTGAAGTTAGCTAGTGTAGATAAGTGCAAAACATATCGTATAATCAGCTTAACAGCTCATGTATCAAAGTTGCTAACATGGATAATAATACAGAAGACTGGAAAAAAGAGGCTTTGTTAGATGACAACCAGTTTGGGACCAGAGAGAGAGCTTGACATTACACTTGGTGATGGAAGTGGGACTTAAGGAAAGTCAGGACACATTCATAGGATTGTCGAATTAAAAAAAAAGGGTTTGACAAGAGATTATGGTGCAAAATGTTCAGAAAGGCTCAGGAAAGTAGTCGTAAGCTATAGGCAGGAAAAGACAAGTAATTTTCTACAATATCTTCAAAAATCAACATGGAATATTAAGAATTGAATACCAAGAAAGAAGTACCTGATTTAAAAAGAGTGTAGGACAGGAATGCAGTTTTTGCCCCTACTGTGCAATCTGTACATCAGAGAAACAATTATGGCAATAAGAGAAAGGTTCATAAGTGGGACTAAAATTCAAGGTGAAATGATATCAATGATAAGATTCACTGATGACATTGCTCTCCTCACTAAAAGTGAGAAGACTTACAGGTCCTGTTGAATGGAACGAAAAGTCTGAGTGCAGAATATGGGTTGAAGGTAAACTGAAGAAAGATGAAAGTGATATGGAATAGCAGACTTGAGATAAGCACAAACTTCATATCAAAATTGGTAACCACATAGTAGATAAATGGAGGGAATTCTGCTACCTTGGAAGCAAAATAACACAATATGGACCAAGTAAAGAGGACTAGAAAGCAGAAAACCAAAGACAAAGATTGCATTCCTGGCCGGGGAAGTCTGCTACTGTCAAACATTGACCTAAGGACAAAATTTCTGAGAAAGTTATTTGCAGCACAACATCGTGAGGTAGTGAATAATGGACTTCGGGAAAACTGGAAAAGAAGAGAATCAAAGCTTTTGAGAAGAATGTTGATAATTAGGTAGACTGATAAGAAATGAAATGAGGAGATTCTGTGCAGATTCGGCGAAGAAAGGAACGTATGGGAACACCGACAAGAAAAAGGTACAGCATGATAGGACGTGTTAAGACATCACAGAATAACTTCCATGGTACTAGATGGAACTTTAGAGAGTAAAAAATGCATAGATTATATCCAACAAATAATTGAATATGTTTGATGAAAATGCAGGTGAGAGGGAGAGCCTGAGATGGGAGAGGAAGTTGTAGAGGGCCACATCAAACCAGTCAAAGTATTGAGACTGACGGAAAAAATAAAGAAAAGCTGGCTTATAATTGGTTGAAATTCACTAAATATGTTTTACATCATTTAGTATCCCCACCAGCTGTCATTGAGACGGATGTGGGGGAGTTGGTGAGGTTACTGCAGAGGAATAATATAGACCTCTGTCACAGAGGGTGCAGATGAATCATGACATGGGGAAGAGCCTCTGAACTACCTGTTTATCTGCCAGCAGCAATAGGTCTTGCCCACAGCTGTAATGCTGGTTTCGATGTCTGTGTGCGTAGCCTTTGCCTGACGCTGTGTCTCCATGTGTTCAGTTGTCAGTTGCTCATGGTTACATGCTGTATTTACCTACTTGCTCGATCTCTACATGGAGTTCAGAGTTGCTGCTTTCCTCTAGATTGACATGTACACAGAACTCATTGCCTCCTCCAGTGCTCAGCTCCCAGCATGTTGTCAAGTCCCTGTCAGCTTGTATGTCATTCTTTAAACATGTGATGCTGTTATTTTTTTAATAGTGTTCAATTGTGGCCATGGTGGCCCACCATCTTTACTATGCTGGAAAGAGCAGTTGCGCCTTCAAGAGCAGCAACGAAAGCTGCAGTAGGAGCCGGTGCAGAAACTGGTCAAACAGAATGCAGAAGTGCTCCGTACTTGTGCCATACTGATAGTGGGCTAGGTGCCTGCCAAGAAGCTTTCTCTCCCTGCCCCTGCTGATGTTCACCTCCATCAGACTTGATGGGTACATGTAAACTGAAGTGTTGTAATCCCCGCTTACAACTTTTTTCGGATTCTTGATGGGACTGCTTGCACATGGATGCCATATGTAGGGTGCGGTGCAAAGTGGGCCATTTGGCAACACTTTGTGACAGTGAGTGAGTCACAGGGTGGCAATCAGAGACCCCATCATTTTCCCTGGAATCGAGAGTGGTCTCTGACATCCAATGAGCATCACCCCAACATATTATACTGACAGTAGTAGTGGATGGGAGACCAATTGATTATCAGTTAGCCAAGGGAGTGATGGCCTCATTAACTTAGATATTAACTGGCTCTTGGGGTGTCCTGGGTTGCAATGGGCACTATGTCATGTTATCTTACAGTTAACAGCTTGTTCCTCTGAGGGCACAATTCTCTGTTTCTGTGTGTTATTAGAATGTGGAACAGAAACTTATATTTAGGGGTTAATTCATGATTGTAGAATAATAGTTTTGGGTAAGACATCTTTTCTGTTTTTGGTTTCTGGATTTTGGATGAAGTACATTTAGTGTCTCAGATTTGATTGTATGACAGGTTGTTTGAGAATATCTAGGGGCAGCAGAAAATTTTCAGGTACACATCTTCCTTAAACCATGTGCAAAGCCTAAATTTTGGCCCACCAGCCCTATTCCCTTCATCATGTGTGACAATGTCAAGGCTGAGTTGCAGCATTGGCAGGACCTTAACATTGTTCATCCTATGTCGTCGAGTCAGTGGGTCACCCCATTGGTGGTTCAGAAGCTAGATGGTACCATGCATCTTTGCAGAAATTTTAAACAGATTGTCAATGCGCAATGCATTGCAGACTTGTACCCATTTCAGTACCTGGAGGAGGAGCTGCTGGCAAAGTTGGGGGAAGGGGAGGGAGACAGTATTTTGGATGCTTTTTCTTGGAATTTCTTAGTGCTCAACTCCTTCATTGGGCTTTATCAGCTGAATCGCCTGCCTTTTGTAATGTCATTTATGCCTGTGATTTATTAAAGATATTTGGAGATTCAGGATCCACCTTGTTACATAAATTACCTCAATCACATCTGGGTCACAGGCTCCAAATGAGAGGAGCATTTACGGAATCTGCAGGGGAATTTCCAATGTCTTCTAGAGAACTGCCTTCATTACCAATTGGAAAAATGTATTTTTCCCTGAAGGTGCATTTTTTAGGTCATATGCTCAACAGAGATGACCTCATCCATGCAGACAAGCACGTCAAATATATTGTGAACTTGCCACTATCCAAGAACATGAAGGATCTCTAGTCATTTTTGTGCAGGATTTTTTATTATGGTAAGTTCATTCCCCAGGCCACATGCATCTGCCATCCTTTTAACTGTCTTCGTCAAAAGGGTGTCAAATGTGTCTGCTCTGCAGATTGTCATAGGGCTTTCCAGTCCCTCAAGCAGTGTTTGTGTTCTGCTCCCTGTTTGGCTTCCTTTACACCAGGTGAACCTTCACCCCTACCTGTAAGGCTTCCCCGTGTGACATTGGTGTGGTCCCGTCACATCAGAACCAGATGGCCCTGAGCAGTCTATCACTTATGCATCATAAATACTTTCCACAGCACAGTGTAATGATTCACAGGAGGAAAAGGAGGCACTGGCTGCTGTTTTCAGAATTTCCCCATAGGGGGTGAAGTTTATACTCATCACTGACCACAAGCGGTTGATTTCCGTATTCAGCTGTCATTCCAAGCTGACGTATAGGACTGCCCACCAATTGCAGAGGTGGGTGCTCCTCCATGGTAATTATTGTTATGACATTTGATACCGGTCCATTGCCCAGCATATAAATGCGGATGCACTGTTGTGATTGCCAGCAGCACTGGATACAAGTTCTACCCACAAGAGTCTCTTGTTTTCATCTTTAATAAGGCCTTGCAGCAGACTTCCTTTAATGGCTTGGGAAGTTGCAGCCATCATGGCCACCAACTCCTCTTCCGGAAAACTTTTTCAGGCGTCCTGATGGGGTGACCAGAGCATGCTCTTTTGTTAGTGGATTTGGCATGGCGTACATGATTGTGATTGCCTCAGCATTGCTCAGGAGGTCCTAATGCAGGCTATGGAGGAGCAGAGCTGTAGAGTGGTCATACCTCCACCATTTTGTCCCTGCATGCGTCACACTGGGGTATGTTCCTATGAAGGCTTTGGCATATTACCACTGGTCGGCAATCAGTCGTGATACTGAACATCTTGTATGGACGTGAGTGAGGCTGCACCGCAGTGTCAGTTTTCCCCTTGGCCAGCCCCAGAGCGCCTTTGGGGCAAAGTGAACATCAACTTTACACGCATGGTTTTAAGACGCAGTATGATAATCAGTGCATTGTCAATGTTCTTGTATGTTGCCATCTGTCAACAACAACCGTTCATGCTTTGTCAATGAATTTTGGTATCAGAGGCTTCTTCCAGACACTCATAACTGATAACAGTTGGTAATTTGTATCACAGTAGTTTGAAGACTTTTGCATTTGCAATAGTATCCAGCACCTAACTATTGCCATGTTCCACCAGGTGTCCAACTTGGAGGTGGTGTGTTTTGTACTTATGTCCATATGCGCATCATCCCAGGACAGTGCATTGTTGAGTTTTCTGGCTGTGTACTGGGTGCTGTTGTTCAACGGGTGTAGCCCAGTGGAACATTTAGAGAGATGCCAGCTGTTGGGTCCTTTTGATTTGTTGCACCCCGATTCGCCTGCCCCATTCCAGTCCTGCCCGCCACGTTTTCCTCTCAAGCCTCCCATTTTGGTGCAGTCTTTTGGCCAGCAGCAGGGTTGGCTGCCGGTTGTTATGGTGGACCACAAAGGTCTTGGCAGTTGTTTGTGGTGGATGTCAGTCAGATGAGGCTGATCCATCATTCCAGTCAGTTGCAGCCATATCCGGTTGGACCTTCAGTGCCACAATCTCCAAGCCAGCTGGGCAATAGGGTCATTCACAATGTTATTCTGGTAGGAGGCTTCCAATGGTGGCAGCATACCCACCACTGCTGCCATTACTGTCCTACCTTTGACCACATGACAGGGTGATAGTGGGGCTAGCTCCTGCGCTTACTGCTGCTGATCCCATGGAATTTGAACTGGTTCCCTCTTTTCCCTGCTCTACAGTTGCAGAGTCCTTCCTCCACCCAGGTCTGTGGATCAACCGCTACCCCAGCCTACACGACCTTCTGCTGCTTCGGCAGAGCAAAGTGTGTTGGTGTTTTCTCTTAAAGTGTTCAGTCTGTATAAACTGAGTCGCATGTCGTGTCTTGTTCCATTATCTGGGGTTCAGCTTCCTTGTATGGATACTAATCATCACACAGGCAGCAAAAGTAGCAATGTGATCAAAAATTCATGTCCTATTGCAAAGCTTATCTTTGTTTGTAACAGTAGAGATCTTTTTTCTGTTAACACTGCTGCTTCCATTTCAGTGGAACAGATTTTCAAGGTGAACAGATAATTTGTACAATAGTTTATAAATAAATAATGTTTGTAATTTTGTTTATAATTTACAAGAATTCTCAATTTCCTCTTTTGTGTATGGGAATTTCTAGACTAACTGTGCGTCAGAATACAGAACTTTACTCCTGAACCCTTTACAAGCATTGAAAGAGAAGAAATAATTTCTTTTTCTTTTTTGGATAGTGTTGTGGAGGTGGCACTTAAGCTGAAATTGATTTGTATTGTTAGCAACAAATACCATGAAGGAGTGAATATAGTTGGGGTGAATGTAGGAATTCCAAAATCTTCAAAAGGATTTCTGCAAGATTTTCAGATATCTTTGTTAAAGAGTAACCTTAGTGTTAATTTTTTCTGAGTAAATGGTTTATTTACTTTAACTGCATTTGCCCAGAAGATAACAAACTTAGAAATCATGCAGAATAAGCCAGAACCTCAGTCTTCAAATCAGAATAATGCCTTACACTTAAGTTCAAAGTAGAAAGAATTGAGAAAGTTAATACATGTGTTTCTTTCTTTACTTTATTGTTTCTACTGTCCACCTGGGTTCAAAGAAATTTGACACATAGCATAACATTTAGTGTATTTATTTTCATTCAGTTTCATTATTTAATTCATCAGGTTCTGTGGGACAGTGGGGCCAATTCTGTTTGATCAAGAAACAAGTCACTACATAATGCACAGAAAGCTAATAAGAAAATGTAAAAACCGAAAAAAAGATTATAAAAATTAAATAATAATTTCTCTAATGTTTCACTTTATGCAAAAGTTTAGCATGGTCCATGTAACCGAATGCTTTTATTAAATAATATGCCTTCTGCACTCAATGTTTCATTTACACCTGCAAGTGCTGCATACCGTATTTACTCGAATCTAAGCCGCACTTTTTTTCCGGTTTTTGTAATCCAAAAAACTGCGTGGGGCTTAGAATCGAGTGCAAAGTATGCAGAAGTTCTGAAAAATGTTGGTAGGTGCCGCCACAACTAACTTCTGCTGTCTAATATATGTAGCTTGTAGCACTAGACAGGCATGCTTTGCAGGCACAAAGATAAATACTGGCGTCAAAACCTATCTGTCAGTAAATAAATTAAAAGAAAAGGTAGAAGAATGTAAACATTATGCCGCGTATTCTTTCGTGTTTGCTGCTATCTCATTTAAATCCTGTCTGCGTAATAAACTACGAAACTAGAGTGAGACAACAGCAAACGCGGAAGAATATACATATTATGTAATTTTTATATTCGTATTATTCTTATGCTGAATAGTGATACAGTCATAAATGAAGCACGAATCTAGGATGACTAACATCTGTGCAGAATGTAATGTACTAAAGAGGCGTCTGCAAATATTTTCAAACGGAGAAAAATTTTCGCTAAAGTCTCGTTCGGAACAAATTCTATCATACGCCGTCTATTATTTGGTTCTTGTTGATCATTATCAAAGAAAGCAGCAGTGTAAGTAACAACAAATAGCAGTCTCTTGCCGTTGTTTCGGTTAGAGACAATTCCTCTCTTTTATTTTATTGTAAGCGGCGGTAGCGCGAACAAAAGCGAGCCACACCGCGAGCGGCGACAGGCCGTAAACACGCACTATCAGAATGCGACAAACAATGCATGACACAGTGCAGTAATGCATTTTCAGCTTAGAGTGACGAAAACACCTATAACAAAGAGAACGGCACTTATCAGGTCAAAGCAAAATAAGCAATCGATTCAAACCAGACGAAGCACGTTAAAAAGGAACGGTACCCGTATAAATACGGACGGAGCACCTGACGTATAGCAATGGCTACCTGGTAAAGCTTAAGTGCTAAGCTTACCACTCGAACCAAACTACTGTAGCTGTATCGTGATTCATTCGACCTAAATTGTGTCTCGTGTTACAATGGACCAACTTTGTTTCCATTTGGAGGTACGGCCTAAAACTTTTCTCTCCCCTCGAATTTAGAGTCTCAAATTTCACGTGCGGCTTAGATTCGGGAAATTTTTTTTTTTTCTTTATTTCATTCTCATTTTTCAGGTGCGGCTTAGATTCGAGTAAATACGGTACACACGAAAGAATAAATTATGTTGGGCACTGATATTGCTTTCTTAAATACAAACTGCAAGTCTGACAATAAATCAGATGTACTGAGATGTACAACTACTCTATTATTCATTAGTTTCTAAAAATCACCAGTAACAATGATAGCAAGGATATTAGTCCATGATTGTGGACATTATCTGTCTCTTTCTTTTCATAAATTGATTGGGAAGGAAGCTTCAAAAGTTTAGCCGTCTAAACTTTTACAGTTTTATACACGTATAAAGCAATAATGTGGTCACGAAAGTAAGTTCAGAGTGGATAACAAATGCATAAAACCATACCCACAGCAAGTGGAAGGAGAATAGTTTAAGAAGTGTGTCTCATTGGCACTTCCTGAAAAAGGGTCTCAGCTCCTCAGCTCTCAGGATCCAATTAATAAGAAGTCTGCTCAATAGCCTACAGAACAATGTGCATGATGGTACCTCTTGAAGTATCTAGTGGAAAATGAATATTACAGTGTTGAAGATTTTTCTAACAAAATAAATCTGTAAATTATGTTCTATGCAGTTATCAGAAAGTCTAATCAGAAATGTTACTCTTGTACACTGTGGAGACTGGAACCGTAAATGAATTTTGGGCCTAGGAAACTAGCCATTTCTGCTGTTATTCAATTGTGTTACTGGCACATTTGTAATGGATGTGTCTTCAAGAGTGATACATAGTAAAAAAGGGCCAAGCTTCAAGATTTATGTTTCATCTTCAGTTCTTGTGGGTGTGGAACATGTCAGAAAGTATAACATAAAAACATAAAACATTTGAATATAATACTTACTATCCTGGTCATTTGTCTAGAGGTCTCAAAATATTTTGCTCACTCAATATACAAGACATATTTCTAGCAGAATTGCAGCAGACTGTGAAACCTAAAGAGTAAATGCATGAAATTACGCCAGTGCGATCATATTGAGTCTGCCAATCATAACAGCTGCTGTTATGTTCACTAATGCTTCTTGACATGAGAAGGCAGCACGAATCAAGATCCAGGTCCTGAGACATTTATACACTGTTGTCATGTGAAATGAATGCAGTTTTCGAGGGGTAGATGGGCTCCACTTTGAGGAAACCGGTGCCTGCCCTATATTCGAGCTTGGTCTTTTTAACACAGAGTTGTGGCCCAAGCTGTGCTCAGGCTTGGTCTCTAGAGTGTTAAGTAATTTGTAATATTGATGGTCCTATATTCTTGGCAAGGCCCATATTACATGACAACTTGCAATACACAATATGATCCTACAGGATCAAATAAAATCAGTCACTCAATCAAACAGATTCTGTAGGTTTAATTTTGTTTTGAGAGGTCCACCACATTGTCTTGTTGTAATGGCATACTTCGGTACTTCGCAGTATTGTCTGTGGTGAAATTCTTTAATCTGTCTAGGAGTGTCCGTGCTATGACACAGCTCCTGTTTCCTCATAATGACATTCTAATGCCTTCTGTCTGTAGATTTTATTGTCTTAATCTACAACAGCAGGTTATGCATAAAAACCTGAACAAGTCGATATATAAGTATACAGGTGGAAGTGATTTCTATGCATGCTTATTTAGTATTACAATAATGAACTTCATACATAAAGTATTTACATAGTACTCTTGATAAATTTACATATTTTTTAATTGAGTAAAAGCAGTGGACAGACAAAACTTCATAATAGCAGGACTCTAAGATATGATACATACAACAGAAGATCCATTTGAATCTCAGGGTTATAAAATTTACAATGGAAAACCAGGACAAAGATTTATGAAACAGTGCCCACAATAGGGAACAGGGTTTATAATAAATTTGAAAATGATAGATTTAGTAATTGATTTTAAACTATTTCTCCACAATCACAACTTTAACTCTGAAAACCACAAACAAGATCTATACTATTATAAACACCCATGCCCCTAACAGTGACAAAAATTTTCGAACAAGAACTGTGATAGAAGTAGAAAAAATTCTGGGATCTTTTGGATCAGACAGTAAAAAATCAAGTCGATAAAAACAATGTAAAAATCTTAATAGGGGATTTTAATGCCAAAGTGGGAAAGGAAAAGAAGTACGGAGATATAATTTGAAAATGGGCCCCACATAAAGGGACAAAGAGTGTGTGAAATTTGCAGAACACGTGAGCTCATCTCTAAATTTACATATTTTAAAAGAAAACCAAACAAACTTATGAAACAGAAACATCCTGATTGAACAAGAGGAGACTGGCAGCTAGACCATATCTCCAAGGACAAATACTTTCATAAAGAAATTTGAAATGTTAAAGTACTGAGAGGAGCAGACACAGGTTCAGATCATTATTTAGTCAAAATCAAAATCACCCCATTAAGGAAAAAAAGTCATAGAGCAATTGGAGATAAAAGAAAGTATGACCCACATAAATTAATAAAAATGATAAATACTAGGAAAAAACACAAAATACAATAGTAGTGGATAATCTTGAGGGATTAATACCAATTTTAAAACAACACGCTGAAGAATTGGCCCCAGTAAATCAATGTAAAAAACATGCATGGTGGATTATAGAATGTGATGACATTCATGATGAAGAACATCAAGCTTAGACAAAATTTCAAACTCACAAAATTGAAAAAAACTGCAACTAACCTCAAAAATGTCAGAAAAAAGTCTCTCAAATCATCAGAAAAACAAAGCAGCAATATCAAATGGATCTACTGAATTCCGTTGAAGAAACTACAAAACCAATTTCAGAGATTATTTTAAAGCCTTTGATAAACAATTATCTAATTACAATGCTCCCACACTACTACTTAGAAATAAAGATGGAAGAATAGCCTGTAATAACAAGGAAAATACAGAAATCATAGCAGAAGCATTCTACAAGTACTTGAATTGCAATGAACCTGAAAAGCTTTTAACAGTAGACACAAGCATTCTTGTAAAAACCAAACCAGAAAATATAAACCTACCTACACTACAAGAAATAGAAATTGCACTTAAAGAAATGAGAAACTATGAAGCATGTGGTGAAAATCAAGCATTTGTGGAAATGTGGAAGTATGCCAGTAAAACAACTCAAACATCTTTACATATTATTATACAAAAGATTTGGGCAACAGAAAAATTCCCAGAAGAAAGGACCGCAGCTGTAATTAGCCCACTCCGCAAGAAAGGAGACAAAAGAGATCCATAGAGGAATCTCACTCTTGGACTGTACCTACACAATTTTTTCAAAGATTTTACTCTACAGGATCAAAGAACAACTGGAGAAGGAAGTGGGGGATTACCAAGGAGGCTTCAGACCTTGGAGAAGCCTTGCCAAACCAATAATTACTCTGAAATTAATCATGGCTTATTACCACAAACAAGACAAGCCTTTCTCAAATACATTTATAGGTTTTAAGAAAGCATACGCTTCTATCCATAGACCCTCACTGTTGAAAATTTTCACACATTTTGAACTCCACATAAAATTAATTAAACTGATAGCACTTACCTTAACAAATACAAATTTGAAAATTAGGTTCAATGGGGAACATTAGTAACAACTGGTTTAAGGCAGGGAGACAGCCTGTCACCATTCCTTTTTAATGGTGCCCTTGAATATACCATGAGGGAATGGTACAAGGACAATCCAAAGAACGTCAAGGTTGGAATACAAAAAGTTGACATAATGTTAAACTGTTAGGATATGCTGATGACCTTGCTCTTCTTGCCAACAACACTCAAGAAACAAAACAACAAACTAATTCATTACAGGAAAAACAGAAATAATGCCAAGGGAACAGCTACTGGCAAACAAAATTAGAATTCGAGAACATGACATAAAAGTTGTTGAAAAATGTAAATACTTGAGAGACATAATTAGAAATGACCTGAATGAGAAACCATCATGGCAGAGTAGAATAAACAAATTGATTGAAACACGTCATGACAAAAAATGCATCTCAATAGCCATAAAACTGAAACACTACAAAACAGTCGCACAGCCACAAATAACATATGCTAGCAAAACTATATTTAAAACAACCAATACTATAGCAATAGACAGATTACTTAAAACAGTAAGGATAGCCAGAACATGTATCAATAAAAAATACAAAAAAGATGGAGTTTGGAAAATAGCTTCAAATGAAGCAGTTTATAAAGAACTAGAAACAGTGACAAGTACAATAAAAAAGAAACAGGTCTGTCTGCGTGTACATTTGATGAGGAGAACAGAAAATAAAATTAGCAGGAGAATAATTGAGAAGTTATCGAATAGTAAGAGCGGCATTAGATGGAGAACAAAGATCAAGGAGGACATGATGAAATCACAGATTTGAAGGGCAAGACAGATGGGCTCAAGATACTTCAGGACAAACGTAACACACCACCAGTAAAAATTAACAATCTGAGAATGGGAAAGGTGATTTCGGATGAGGGGAGAAGTGCACAATCTGAAAGAAAGTAAAAGTACTGTGCATACAAAAAACAGAAGAACCTAATTCATAATATTGGCTAAAGTGGACCAGTCAGTTGTTGTGGGCAGTGATGCTGTAGGGGGTATATGTAAGGTTTTTTTGTCTGGTAAAGTGATGATGAATATCGCAGTGGTTTTTTCCCCATGAGACCTTAATTATGACATTAGTTTAAAGAATATGAGTGATTACATAATGTAGATATATGGTGGAGGAATATCAGAAATTGTAAACAGAGGTGCCCTTGAGTCTCTTGAGTTGCATCCAAACATGATTGCAGTGGCCAGTTTTTGTAGTTTGAAAGTGTTGATAGCTGGGAATTTCCTCAGAAAGTGACTCCATATTTAAGGTGAAGATGAAAGTAGACATGATATACATTTTATTGAAAATGATTGCTTACTAGTATTGAGTTTGTGACTGTGAGTTTTTAATGCAGAAGTTCTATCAGGGAAAACAATGAAGATTTCTAAAAGTATGTTTATGTGCCACTCAAATTCTTTGCACTGTAGATGTCTTGTGAAGTGTGCCCTACAAAATTGGCTTTATATGTAATGCATTTTCTAGTACCAAAAGGTCATTAACATTTGTTTCCTTTGTACTAGCTGCAGACCTGTTGAGTTATCATCTTAGATGTGTCAGTCTATTGAGTTAGCTTCCATCATCTGACATATGGCAGTATATTTGAGTTAGCTTCCTTAATATTGACACTTTTCTAATTGTCAAATGTTACAGTTTTAGTTGTACATTGTTGTAATGCAGGACATTGTTAGCACTCATATAGATGAATGTAGAATACTGTAGACTAAAGTCATTTAATTGAATGTATATAAGTGACAGTACATGAGTCATAAGTTGTTGTATCTCTTTGCTGTGTTTCAGAGCGTAGCAGTTTCCATTATATTGCTAATAGACACAGTGGCTGAAGGGAAGGCATTGTACATAAACATTGTTTCACTGAAGCATTTATAATTTAATAATGTGCTGCATTTCCATTCCACTTCGACTACACAGTTGTACAACAGACCCAGAGTATTATTGCAATTTCCTTGGTTGTGGATGTAGATATTAGTAAGCTGGTAATTGTGGCATTGAACAGATTGCACTTCATCAGAATGCATATTTCTACCACCTCTTATCAGCATGTGGATGCTTTCATATCATGGAAACATATTGTCCAGCTCACCATTAAAAATGCTCTAAAATTTCCAAACCAACAGTGGACAAACTGGAGAGGTGAATTTGGACCAGATACTGCATAACTTTTTTGAGGTTTCTGTCACCACCTAGCAGGGCAGTCACAAGTGTGTATCCTGTGTACTGTCATCAGAAGATAAATGCAGGAGTTCTCAAGCTGAACAGTACTGTATCTTATCTGGCAGTGTACACATTTCTGGCCCTGTTTGTTCCTATAATTTTTATGCAAGCCTGCAAGAAATACTGGTTCCTAAACTCTGCCCATTATAGGGTTATCTGTTGAGTTTTTCAAAGGGAATGATTCACATTCCAGTTGCATATTTGTAATGTAACTCTGGTGTGTAAGGTTTGATGCCATATTAGCCATCAATTTTTCTATCATTTCAAATTGAGTGGAATTGTGGTTAACCATTTCACTGCATTCAGTAGACAGTGAACCAGTCAATCTGACTGTTGTATTATACACAAGATTCTGCAACTAGGGATTGTTGAGTATCTACACTATTTCCAGTGTGGATACTGTTGTTCACATAGCACCAAATATTGTGTGCGTGCAATTCCCTTTACACACTTTTGAGGACAGGTTCCTTTCATTAAAAAATGGGGGGGGGGGGGGGGGGGGGGTAATAAATGTGGGCTCTAAAATGTATACCTTAAAAGCTATGAGCACTTGTTCATCTTTGATACTGTGAAAACCCATCTGTTCCACTGAAAAGCTCTTTGCTTTCCATATTTGGGGAAGGGGGACCAAAAACAAGAAAAAAGGTCCTGTAAAACATGGACTCTAAAATCTCATACCTTAAGAGATATGAACTCTTTTTCCAATAGTAGAGGTGTGGTTTTCACAGTAGCGAAGATGAAACAAGTACTCCATAAGCTCTTAAGGTAAAGATTTTTGAGTGCATGTTCACTAGACATTTTTTTTCTTTTTTTGGTCCATACTATCTCCTCCAAAAAATATGGAAAGCAAAGAGCTTGCAGTAGATTTAAAAAAAATCACACATCTCTTTCCTCCTCTCTGTGTTCACCTCTTCCTCCCTCAGTCTCTCTTTCCACTTCAGTCTCTCTTT
Organism: Schistocerca piceifrons; assembly: GCF_021461385.2. Lineage (NCBI taxonomy): Eukaryota > Metazoa > Arthropoda > Insecta > Orthoptera > Acrididae > Schistocerca > Schistocerca piceifrons. The sequence continues at coordinate 931,312,828 of NC_060138.1, forward strand.
CCACTTCAGTTCACCTGCTCCTCCCCCCCTTCTCTGGTCATCTCCTCTTCCTTCCCTTCTCTGTCTGTCTAGCCCTCCTCCCCCCTCTTTATGCCCATATATTGCTCCTCCTCTTTGCGTCCATCTTCTCCTCGGCCCTTCTCTCTTCCCATCTCCTTCTCCCCCTCCTCTCTTCCCATCTCCTTCTCCCCCTCTCCTCCCCATCTCCATCTCTCCCTCTCTCTGTATATCTCCTCCTCCCCTCATTATATCCATATCCTCCAACATTTCTCTGCCGATCTCCCACATCCCCTGTACCTATCTATCTCTTCCTGCCCCACTCTCCCTAACCACCTCCTCCTCTTCATCTCTTGCTCTCCTTTCCTCTCCCCCCTATCCATCTCTTCCTTCCCTCCTCCCCCTATCCACCTCATCCTCCCCAGTTTTTCTATTCCTCCCTCCTTTCCCCTCTCTCTGTCACTCCCCTCCTCCCTCCCTCTCCCTGTCCCTCCCCTTCTTCCTCCTCTCTTCCTGTCCCCTCCCCTTCTCCCTCATCTCCTCCTGTCCCATCCTTCCTTAAACCATATGTTCCTCCCCTCCTTATTCTCTATGCCCTCCCCTCCTTTCCCCTATCTGCGAGTCCCCTGCTCCCCCCTCTCTATCCGACACATCCTCCCCCCCCCATCTGTCCATCACATCCTCCCCCTCTCTGTCTCCCTACCTCATCCTTTCCCTTTCTCTGTCCACCTCAGCCTCCTCCCTCTCTCACTATCCATATCTTCCCCCACTCAATCTCTGCTGACTCATGCCCATCCCTACATATAGCTCCTACAAGGTACGCCCAATACCACCTGCACTACACAACTCCTGACCCTCTCTCTGTTCATCTCCACACCCCCCCCTTCTCTGTCCATCTCCACACCCCCCCCCTCTCTGTCCATCTCCACCTCCCTCCTCTCTGTCCATCTCCACCTCCCTCCTCTCTGTCCATCTCCACTTCCCCTCCCCCTCTCTGTCCATCACTCCCTCCCCATCTCTGTCCATCTCCACCTCCCCCCTCTCTGTCCATCTCCACCTCCCCCCTCTCTGTCCATCTCCACCTCCCCCTTCTCTGTCCATCTCCACCTCCCCCCTCTCTGTCCATCTCCACCTCCCCCTTCTCTGTCCATCTCCACCTCCCCCCCTCTCTGTCCATCTCCACCTCCCCCCTCTCTCTCTGTCCATCTCCACCTCCCCCCTCTCTCTCTGTCCATCTCCACCTCCCCCCCACTCTCTCTGTCCACCTCCACATCCCCCCTCTCTCTCTGTCCACCTCCCTCCTCTCTCTCTGTCCATCTCATCATCCACTCTCTCTTCCTACCTCTTCTTTCCCCCATTTTTCTGTTCATTCACTGTTCTTTCCCCCTTTTTGCTATACATCCACTGTTCTTTCCCCCTTTTTGCTGTACATCCACTGTTCTTTCCCCCTTTTTGCTATACATCCACTGTTCTTTCCCCCTTTTTGCTGTACATCCATTGTTCTTTTCCCCTTTTCGCTGTACATCCACTGTTCTTTCCCCCTTTTTGTTGTTCATCCACTGTTCTTTCCCCCTTTTTGCTGTTCATCCACTGTTCTTTCCCCCTTGTTGCTGTACATCCACTGTTCTTTCCCCCTTTTTGCTATACATCCACTGTTCTTTCCCCCTTTTTGCTGTACATCCACTGTTCTTTTCCCCTTTTTGCTGTTCATCCACTGTTCTTCTCCCTTTTTGCTGTTCATCCAATCCTCTTCCCCCCCCCCCCCTCCTGTCCATATCCCCCCCCTCCTGTCCATATCTCCTTTTGCCCACCCTCTCTCTCTGTCCATATCCTGATATCCATCTCTCCCTGTCTCCTCCCATCCCCTCATACTATCTATCTCCTCCTGCCCCCACTCTGGGTCCACCCCCCCCCCCTGTTCCCCTCGCTCCCTATCCATTCCCTCTTGCTCCCCCTCTCCCCATCCATTCCCTCTTGCTCCCCCTCTCCCCATCCATTCCCTCCTGCCCCCTCTCTCCCTTCTGCCCCCTTTCACCCTACTCATTCCCTCCTGCCCCCCCCCCCCTTCTTACCCTACTCATTCCATTCTGCCCCCCCCCCCCCATCTCTCCCTGCCCATTCCCTCATACTCCTTCTTCCCCTATCTTTTACCTCCTGTGCCCCTTTCTCTGTTCACCCCCTCCTCTGTACACAACCTCCCTCCATCTGAGCCCATCAGCATGTGGGGCTCCTGCAAAAAAACAGGCCTATCTATCAAGCTGATGCTGCCCTCTCACAATACACCTGCCATTCAGGGAAGCCTACTTGTCAGATGCAGAAAAATCTTTTTTTCTCATATCCTGGTTCCTGTGTGAGGTGATTCTTGTTTGGTAAGCTCTAAGTATACCAAATTTAGTTGAATTCAGTCCAGTGTTTTAGGAGGAGATGCTGGACACACACACACACACACACACACACACACACACACACACACACACACACATTCTTTTATATGTATATTTAAGAGCCATGTTTGCCCATTTGCAAACCATTAGATCCCTTAAGAGTGTTCATGTTATCATCTCAGACTTTTGTATTATTTGTATATATACTGAAGCAAGTAATGCTGAGTATCACCAAACTAAGTAAACATAATTAAAAATATAGTTGCTTATATGAAACCAGCAGCCCATCTGTTTATTGTCAACTAAGCATACATTTTTAATGGAAACACTGAAAAATATTAATAAGTGTATGTTTCATTTTCCAGTGCCATTATACAAGCATACACACTTGGAAACAGATGTCAACAACAAGAGTGATCGCATTGAATGGGGTCATGCCCGTTATCAGTCTGTTTTCAGACCAAACAGAGCATATGAACTAGTTGTGCAATGGGTTGCTTCCTCAGGGACAATTGTAGCAGAATTGGTATGTTGAATTTTCACAATATATCTTAATAAAATATCTGTTAGAACCCTTTGCCAATACCACGAATTTGCTTAAAGTCTTCATTTTGCTCCTGTTGTGGCATTTTTTATGTGCAAATATTAATGCTTCATTAATCCACTGATAAGTTGGCTACACAGATATTTCTGCCTGGAGTTATGAACAGAACTTGCTATACTGAGTTAATGCAAAACATGGTAAGGTCAGGAAGTTCAAATATTCTGATTAAGATGTGGCTCATGGTTTCCATCCGTACTAGGAAAGTCTGCGACATTTGAATGGTGCCCTGTAACAGTGTTGTACATCACATTTTGCCCTTTTTTAGAACTGATGAAAAATGTATTCAACCGTAAAAGTGCTCATGTTTATATAAAAAGTAAACAGGGTTATGAATTGTGTTAAGTAGAAGAGCTTGCTTCATACATTGGCACACATTTATTCTGCTGTAAGGAAAACAATTACTGTCCCTAGAATATAGTAGTACATCACTACAACACTATAAATTGCTATATATCATTCATTAGCATTTTTATAAATATTTTTATTAATACTATAACTTAGTAACACAGTAAAGAAATGCAGTGTGGAATAGAAGTATTTGTTTATCACAAACATCAATACTATCAGCAGTAACAAAAGTTTTCATCATACTGGCTTTAAAATGTAGTCAGTCTTAGAGACAAAGCTTGTAACACAGTATGCTAAACCAGTGACCTGTAAAATTTTCTGTACTATGGCTTTAAGTACTGCAACATTCAGATCAAATCCATATTTTTTGCCAGTGAAAGAAGAATCAACTTTTTGTGTAATGGTGAGAATTGTTGTTGTGATATTGGAAACACATGATGCAGTTAGTGTCCTCTTCTCCTCTTGAGAAGAGTGTTATGATGCGAAGCTTATAGAACATTGTGGCTTTCTCTTATGAAAAATGCATTTGGGTCATGAGACATAAGTTTTAGATGCATAATTTTTACTTAAAAATCTTGTTTGATGTCTGCCTCTCTCTGTGAAAAATCAAAAAGTATACTTGGGCCTTTTTTCTACTTTTTTCTTTCTATGAGTGTGATATCTCTGTCACAGGGCAAAAAGCTATGAACGAGATAAAAAAATTTTGCTCAGTCTGAGAAAAATACCCTGGATGTAGTAAATGCCTGTACACTGATAGCAATTTCCAGTTACTATTTGGCCAGCACAGCGGTCAGACTAAACAATAAGTTGATGTCGTTGGCCATGCTCTAATGACTTGTACATGTCTATTACATATTTAAACATGCAAGAAGCAACTTCAGCTGATCCCATTTTTCCCAGGCATTCATGTCATATGTGCATTGTTGTGTCATCAGTTTTAAGGCTGTTAATGGCCAAGTTGTAACAGGAAAGTTACCATTGGTACTAGATGTTAGATTACTTTAATGTGGGGCAAGACAAGGCCTGCTTAAGATCTTTACATAATAAAACAACAGCTTTATTTGCTGGTGATATCGTAGAATCAGTTTTCAGCTCTGCATAAGCATTGTCTGGACATGAATTAAACACCTATCTATGTCATTATCAGCCTCAGTCATTTTAATATACAGCTCATTAACATATTTACAAATGTCTGTTCCAGAAAGACCAATTTTGAAATTGTATGCTGATTTGAAAATTTCTTCTTATAAGAGTTTGCTTGCATTAACATCCAGGTATTTTTACTTCAACAGCCTATACATTATACATATGTTCAGGTCTGGGAATAGATATTTAGAGTCTGTTTGTACATGAATGTAATGACTGATTTGTTTAGGGAAACTCTGAATATGCTCTTTAACTGAAGTCTCTACATTAGCTGAGATAGCATATGATCGATTGGCTTGTTTTCTGCATAAATCAGTAGAGATCTGGACACCAGTTTTCATTTTATCTTGCAGTACCTGCAGCGTTTGTGGTGTCAGAGAGAAAGTATTGCAGAGTGTTTTCATCCAGATTTGTGTTTCTTTATTGTCAAGCATTATGAAATATCTGAAAGTACATTTCTATCACAATGATGTATCTGTATTGTTGCCTCGTTGTTTTGCCGGTTCATTAAAGTATATGTACTTGTAAGGTAACTGTGATTGACTCTTGTAATCAAACCCATAGAACTTGTTATAGAGCATTAGCTTTTGTTTAGAGGTGAGTTTAACACAGCCCTCTTGCAAACATCCACTAGGATTACTTGCAAGATCCTGAAGTAACCGCAGTTATATCCTGTAATATGTAATAAATAATATCACATAAGACTGACTGATTGGTAGTAGATATACACTGCATGCACTTCATAATAGTCTGGTTGTGAATATATCCTTTGAATCCTGTAGCATAACGTGAATTCAACTTCTTATGCATGTCAACCGAGGATGATGTAATATGTTTACAGAAAACAATAATATGTAGAGGTTAAAGCATTGTTTTGAAAGTGAAACTACTCTGCACACCGCTTTCAGTACTAGTATAAACAAGCACTCCCATAAGTGATATGCATTGTTTTTGCACTTGCCTTGTCTTAAGGTGATTTCCCTTCTATGTTATCATCTTTCACAGTTTTATATGGTTTTCCAGTGTTTTGCAGCTTCTTTCTCACATTATTTGACCATTTATCTGTGTTGATTTATGTATTTTTTCCCTTGTTTGTTGCATTTAAGGCATGAGTAGAATTACTGACGCAATTGACATTAGCTACCTTTTACGGTATACGTTATTCCAGGGACGCATATTCTCCAAACTCATGTTACGATAGCAGCAGTCGATTCCAGAGATTATGTACAACTTTACTATGTGTATAACTCAGCTTGCCCAGAAAATGATGTACAACATGATTCAGGGGACCATTCATTTATTGATTAGAACTAACCTAGACCCTGGGCTGTGCTACAGATCAGTGTCTCATCACATTGAAGATTTCAGAGGGGACCCAATTACACACTCTAGCCAAAAGTTTACATATTGTATATCCTTTTCACTTCATAATCAACTGCTAAACAACACCAAAAGCTAACTCCAATATGAGATCTATGTGTAGCATATTTATTCATTCATTGACATCATTCCCCAACACTTTATCACTATAAATTGTACTAAAGAACATACTTTGGAGAGATCCTTAATGTAATGTATATTAGCTTCACTGCATACTCAATGTTTTTTATGTTTTCAGTTCTGAACTTGTTTTGGATCAACTTGATCTTTTGATACCACCCGTCAGTTTTGAGCCATGATGTGTTAGGTGACGACATTTATTAATGAGCTGAGAATCCTAATCATTCATAAATTAAACCTTATCAGTGGTTGTGCTAGTAGTGACCAAAAACAGTTATTACATTTTACATGAAATTTGAATTAGGTATAAATAAATTTTCCTTTCTGAAATAAAATATTTCCACAGGATGCTAGTTGCTGTGGGAAATTGAGTCTCAAATTTTGTATTATAGGGATGTAATGTATTAATCCTTTATTTTCTTTGTTTCATTCCTTTATTTTGTTCATTCATGACCTTGGTATGATTCTTACAAAATGGATCCTTCATTAATATTTCAAAGTCATATACTGTAGTGGAAGATGGAAGATCAGGAGTTGACTATTAACATTTTACGAAAGTTAATTGTAGTTGGAGAATATTGGAGATGTCATGTATATGGTGTTAATATGATTTGATGAAAGTTTTGTCTGAGTGCTCATCTGACTGCTAGTTGTGGAGGTGCCAGTGATAATTTGTGGCAGCCAATAAGGTGTGGTACCTGGCTTGAGATATCAAAACTCAGTTCTCTCTCCTGTAGTGATATCGACATATTATTTTTGTTATGAGTCCTTTGTAAAATATGTCATGCATGAAAGTGATGTTTTTGAATGAATAATAATAGATTGTGTATTGGTATCATATTTTGGCATTTTGTACAGATATCACCTTCTGGCTTTCTGTGTTGGTAGCAGCATTTTATTGGTATTGGCATTTTTAGGTGAGCTAAATAGCTCAACTGATGTTTTCGATACCGTCAGTTGTTGCTTTTCATGATTTTCTCTTTGTTATTGGTATCACCTTATGACTTAGTGTAATGGTTTTGATTTTTGGCTTTTTGTATTGGTATTGGAATTTTAAGGTGAACTATGAGGGTTGTAAAGGAGTTTTGCTATTTGGGGAGCAAAATAACTGATGATGGTCGAAGTAGAGAGGATATAAAATGTAGACTGGCAATGGGAAGGAAAGCGTTTCTGAAGAAGAGAAATTTGTTAACATCGAGTATAGATTTAAGTGTCAGGAAGTCGTTTCTGAAAGTATTTGTATGGAGTGTAGCCATGTATGGAAGTGAAACATGGAAGATAAATACACTCCTGGAAATTGAAATAAAAACACCGTGAATTCATTGTCCCAGGAAGGGGAAACTTTATTGACACATTCCTGGGGTCAGATACATCACATGATCACACTGACAGAACCACAGGCACATAGACACAGGCAACAGAGCATGCACAATGTCGGCACTAGTACAGTGTATATCCACCTTTCGCAGCAATGCAGGCTGCTATTCTCCCATGGAGACGATCGTAGAGATGCTGGATGTAGTCCTGTAGAACGGCTTGCCATGCCATTTCCACCTGGCGCCTCAGTTGGACCAGCGTTCGTGCTGGACGTGCAGACCGCGTGAGATGACGCTTCATCCAGTCCCAAACATGCTCAATGGGGGACAGATCCGGAGATCTTGCTGGCCAGGGTAGTTGACTTACACCTTCTAGAGTACGTTGGGTGGCACGGGATACATGCGGACGTGCATTGTCCTGTTGGAACAGCAAGTTCCCTTGCCGGTCTAGGAATGGTAGAACGATGGGTTCGATGACGGTTTGGATGTACCGTGCACTATTGAGTGTCCCCTCGACGAACACCAGTGGTGTACGGCCAGTGTAGGAGATCGCTCCCCACACCATGATGCCGGGTGTTGGCCCTGTGTGCCTCGGTCGTACGCAGTCCAGATTGTGGCGCTCACCTGCACGGCGCCAAACACGCATACGACCATCATTGGCACCAAGGCAGAAGCGACTCTCATCGCTGAAGACGACACGTCTCCATTCGTCCCTCCATTCACGCCTGTCGCGACACCACTGGAGGCGGGCTGCACGATGTTGGGGCGTGAGCGGAAGACGGCCTAACGGTGTGCGGGACCGTAGCCCAGCTTCGTGGAGACGGTTGTGAATGGTCCTCGCCGATACCCCAGGAGCAACAGTGTCCCTAATTTGCTGGGAAGTGGCGGTGCGGTCCCCTACGGCACTGCGTAGGTTCCTATGGTCTTGGCGTGCATCCGTGCGTTGCTGCGGTCCGGTCCCAGGTCGACGGGCACGTGCACCTTCCACCGACCACTGGCGACAACATCGATGTACTGTGGAGACCTCATGCCCCACGTGTTGAGCAATTCGGCGGTACGTCCACCCGGCCTCCCGCATGCCCACTATACGCCCTCGCTCAAAGTCTGTCAACTGCACATACGGTTCACGTCCACGCTGTCGCGGCATGCTACCAGTGTTAAAGACTGCGATGGAGCTCCGTATGCCACGGCAAACTGGCTGACACTGATGGCGGCGGTGCACAAATGGTGCGCAGCTAGCGCCATTCGACGGCCAACACCGCGGTTCCTGGTGTGTCCGCTGTGCCGTGCGTGTGATCATTGCTTGTACAGCCCTCTCGCAGTGTCCGGAGCAAGTATGGTGGGTCTGACACACCGGTGTCAATGTGTTCTTTTTTCCATTTCCAGGAGTGTAGTTTGGACAAGAAGAGAATAGAAGTTTTCAAAATATGGTGCCACACAAGACTGCTGAAGATTAGATGGGTAGATCACATAACTAATGAGGAGGTGTTGAATAGAATTAGGGAGAAGAGAAATTTGTGGCACAACTTGACTAGAAGAAGGGATCGGTTGGTAGGGCGTATTCTGAGGCATCAAGGGATCACTAATTTAGTATTGGAGGGCAATGTGGAGGGTAAAAATCATAGAGGGAGACCAAGAGATGAATACACTAAGCAGATTCAGAAGGATGTAGGTTGCAGTAAGTACTGGGAGATGAAGGAGCTTGCACAGGATAGGGTAGCATGGAGAGCTGCATCAAACGAGTCTCAGGACTGAAGACCACAACAACGGTTTGATAGTTGTTCCGAAAGTAAGGCCTGAATTGCTGTAGCTAATCGAATGTCATACAAACATTGAAACACCCTTGCTCAGAGACTCCTGGCATGCCTTGCCTGTCAAATGACACCATTTGCATTTGCATTGATATTGTCACAGTGTGTTGTTTACAGTGTCAGTTCAAAATGTTTAAAAGAATAGATCAGCATGACAGCTGTGAAATATGGTCAGTGATTCAGTTCTTGACCACAAGGAACATTCTGACAAATAAGTGAGATGTATGGCTCCAGTGCGATGACTGACAGTAAAGCATGTAAGGTTACACTGCTTATTCTGTATTACATATCGGAGTTTAGTCAGAGTAAGGCAATATGCAAATGCATTTATTTTTGCCCCTTGCTGCATAAATTTGACTATAGTACATTTAAATTAGTTGTGACTTTTGATGTTTGCCTCACCGAAGGGGACATGATGCCATTGTCCAGGTAGCACCAATGGTGATCTGGCTTTCCCGACCATGCCGCCAGCAGTTTGGAAGGCAAATTGCCCCTGTTGCCATGCCATGGATGAATAGTACCACATGGTGTCATGCGTTAGATGCATCTACATTCATTAGCTCTTGTCATAAAGTTATATTTTCTGGTGTTAACGTGTTCTGCAGTAATTGTGAACAAGTGTTTTGTGTCGGAGTCTCGTTAATAATAAGAGTGCAGTACGTCTGAACACGAGATTCGCAACAAAAGTAGTCAACACCAGTTTTGAAGATCATGATGTGCTGCATAACATTCCTGCAAATTCAACAATAGTAATAGACAATGTGCCATAACACTGTTGTGATGGATGAAGCTCCTACAATGCATGGAGGAAAGCAGATATTTTGTTCTGTGTACAAAGAAATGTTCCATTGGATAAGGGTGAACCTAGATTGTGTAAGATGGACTGAAAGGTACTTTTGTAAAAGCCTAAAAAGCCCTGCTGCCAGGTCGACAAACTGGTTAGTGCTAAAGGGCTTTGTTTAATCAGGCTCCCTCCATATCATCCTCAATTAAATCCAACTGAGAATATAGTAGCCTAGTTGAAAAGAAATGTGGAAAAAAAGCAACAAGAAGTTTATGCTCAGTGAGGTTGAAATGCTGACAAAAGAAGCCACTGCAAATGTTACATCACAGCCATACCAAGAAGGTAGTTGAGGACATGTGTATTCACGAAGGACTGTGACGAGTTTGGAGTAATATGTAACTTCTCTTTTGCCATGCCTACACATAGCATATTTCATAAATATTCATCTCACTAACATTCTCATGCAGTTGAAATTGTGACAGACTTCTAAAACACTACTGAGGGTGAGACAGGTCAATAGCTATGAGAAGGCCCATTCTCAGTACATAAATAAACATGTAACTTCTTCACTTATATTGTTGCAAAACCCAAACCAAATTTCATTTCATTAGCTATTTATAGTCCTTAAATGTTACATTATTCCATATAAAAACATAGTTGCTTGACTACTGCAGCAGAAATGAAAGTTTTGCATATCACTCATATGGTAAAATACTCTCCTCTTTGCGTGGTATCACTTGCCAAAAATCTTGTTTGGTATCTCAGACCATTTATGAGATATGAGCAATTTATGAATATTTTATTCTGGCTTTTTCACTGGCATGTACATTCTTGACAGAGCCCTTTACATACATTCAATTTCCTTGGCATTAAAGACAGTTAGTGATAGCCCTCAAAGTTTAAAGAATGAAGCTATAAGATGTGAGAGAACCAGAGTTTATTACCAAATAGGTTCTTTAAAATAGTTTGAGAAAGACTGCAGATCATCTGGCTTGCACAGCTATCAGTTCACACAGTCAAGTGAGCTTGACAGGTCCCATGTTCAGCACATGCCAGCAACTACGTTACTGACCATTCACTGCGTACTGAACTGTCAAAAGTCACAACAAATTTTAAATGCACTATAACAAGACTCCATGTCTATACCAAAGCCCAACTGCAATAGCTTGCATGATGAAATTGTCTGCTTGACCTTGATTATTTTGGCTGGTGGTGATGTGTAATGTTATTCCACTGACTGATGTTTGGAATCTAGGGTCATGTGAGAAACTCAAACATCTCAACTAGTTTGACAATGTTCTCTAAAAATTGATCACCTTCCTTATGATATCGATCCAAAAAAATCAAGAGCACAAGCCATTCTTTCCATTTTGTGTATCTCAGTAGGCAGCCTGGGAACTCAACATGGACACAATATGCAAAATTAAACTTTTCAGAGACAATTTGTGCAAAGCTGTTTTGGCCACATTCGGAAATTCCAGTGTTAAAGTTGAAATTGAGAACTGACAGTCTTCATGAATCTTGTTGTCCACGGCTTTGACCAAATCTTCTGAAATCACTGATTGTTGGGATAATTATGGTTAATCTTGGGACATTTTTACATCCATTCTTGAAAGCTTGTAAGTTTGACTTACAATGCATGTTATATGCCTGGATGAAAACTTAAATACTTTTCTAGTGTTAGTGAGGAAGACATTAACATAGCAGCATAGCAGCAGCAGTAGCAGCAGCAGAAGTAGTAGTTTTATTAATCCTTGGATAACTTTTACAAGGATAATGTTACGGTATTCCAATTTAAAAAAAAAAAATTGTTGTTCATGTATACAATTACATATGTATGGGGAGGAGTAGAGGAAGGGGTGCAGTATTGAACACACTGTTTATGTGCATTCAAATATGTACACTCAAATGCCAAAGAAACAGGTATAGGCATGCGTATTCAAATACAGAGATGTAAACATGCAGAATATGGCTCTGTGGTTGACAATGCATATATAAGATGACAAGTGTCTGGTGCAGTTGTTAGATCAGTTACTGCTGCTGCAATGGCAAGTTTTCAAGATTTAAGTGTGTTTGAACATGGTGTTATAGTTGATGCATGAGCAATGGGAGCAGAATCTCCGAGGTAATGATGAAGTGGGGATTTTCCAATTGACCACTTCACGAATGTACCGTGAATATCAGGAATCCAGTAAAACATCAAATCTCTGACATCACTGTTGCTGAAAAAGATCCTACAAGAATGGGACCAACAAAGACTGAAGAGATTTGTTAAACATGACAGAAGTGCAACCCTTCCGCAAATTGCTACAGATTTCAATGCCGAGCCAACAACAAGTGTCAGCGTGTGAACCATTCAACGAAACATCATCGATATGGGCTTTTGGAGCCAAAAGCCCACTTGTGTACCCTTGAGGACTGCATGACACAAAGCTTTACACCTTGCCTGGGCCTGTCAACACTGACATTGGACTGTTGATGACTGGAAACATGTTGCCTGGTCAGACGAGTCTCATTTCAAATTGTATCAAGTCGATGGAGGTGTATGGGTATGGAGACAACCTCATGAATCCATGGGCCATGCATGTCAGCAGGGGCCTGTTCAAGCTGGTGGAGGCTCTAAAGTGGTGTGGGGCATGCACAGTTGGAGTGATATGGAACCCCCTGATACATCTAGATAAAACTCTGACAGTTGACACACATGTAAGCATCCTTTCTGATCACCTGCATCCATTCATGTCTCCTTTTATGTCTTAACTGCAACTGCTCACATCACTGCAGGTTAGTTGGATCAGTTCCTGGCCAGTGCTGTCCAAGTTAAATGCACTGGTAAAGCTGTTGCCCATATCATCGCTGAGTCAATATACGCCTAACGCACAGGTTAAACATATTCTCGTTATCGTACTTGACTGTACTCGAGACAGCTTGTCTACCGCTTCATGTGAAATGAAATCCAATGAGGTTCCAGCAAATGCGAAAGAATATATAGTGTAATGTTTACATGAGGTTTATTCTTATGATGAACGGAGTGTACTCAGGTAGCTATCGGTGAGTGGGGAGCACAGGATAAAACGTATTCTCGTTGAATGGTGGGCTCCATGTCGTTCCCATGTTATCGTACTTGACTGTGGTCGAGACAGCTTGGCTTCTGCTCCATGTGAATGAAATCCAATGAGGTTCCTGCAAACACAGAAGAATATATAGTGTAATATTTACGTGAGGTTTATTCTTGCGATGAACGGAGTATACTCAGGGAGCTAACTGTGAGTGAGGAGCACACAAGGGTTTTTTCAGATTAGGTGGCTCTCCATCCAATCATGATAACAGCAGCTGTAGCAAACCCAGAAGTATCAGTGTAAGATCAAAAGAAGTGCCTCCCACAGATGAAAGTATTAAAATCCTGAGGATAAACTGCTGAAGCATTCACAACAAACTGCCAGAGTTTGAAGTGCTCATGAAATGCAGTGAAGTTCACATAATACTAGGTACAGAAAGCTGGTTGAAACCTGAAATTGATAGCAGTGAGATTTGTGGGGAAAATTTAAGTGTACATGGAAAGAATAGGCAAATGGGAAATGAAGGTGATGCATTTGTCACAGTAGACAAGAAACTCAAATCCACCAAGATAGAAACTGAAGCTGTACGTGAGAATGTTTGGGCAAGGCTCAGTATCAGGTGTGGGCATAAAATGACAACTGAATTTTTCTATTGCCCACCATAATCATCTCCTGATGTACCAAAAACTTTAGAGAAAACCTCAGATCACTTCTACGTAAGTTCCCTAGTCACACTGTAATCATCGGTGGAGACTTCAATCCTCCAACAATTAATTGGGAAAATTACAATTGTGTTAGTGGGGGGTGTGACAAAACATCCTGTGAAACTTTACTAGAGACCTTACCTGAAATTTACATTTTTGTTAGTGGTGGGCCATGACAGTCACATTCTGTGAAACTTTACTAAATGCCTTCTCTGAAAACTACCTAGAACATTTAGTTAGGAATCCAACTCATGATGGAAACACATTGGATCTGATGACAATAAGTAGACCCGAAGTCTTTGAGGATGTCTGTATTGTAACTGGTATCAGTGACCATTATGCAGTTGTGACAACAATGATAACCAAAGTACAAAGGACAACTGAAACAAGCAGAATGATATATATGTTCAGTAAAGTAGATAAAAAATCAGTAGTGTCATACCTCAGTGAGGAATTTAAAACTTTCAACACGGAGCAGGAGGATGTAAAGGAACTATGGCTCAAGTATGAAAGAATAGTTGACCTTGCACTGGATAGATATGTACCCTGTACAACAGTTCATAATGGGATGGAAGCTCCATGGTATACAATCATTGTAAAGAAATTTCTAAAGAAACAGAGACTATGGCAAAATAGGTGTAAAACAAAGTGTACAGCTATAGATAGAGAGATGCCGAATGACACGCATTTCATGTTCAGAAATATAAAATTGTGCACTTTACAAAACGGAAAAACACAATGTCCTATGACTATAATATCAGTGAATTGCTCTAGGAAACAACCAACTCTTACAAGACCTGGATGTAACATTTTGTAGGAATATAGATTGGAATGATGACATAGGTTCAGTCATGGGCAAAGCAGGTGTCAGACTTGAATTTACTAATAGTATACTGGGTTAGAGCAATCAATTAACAAAGGAGATTGCTGACAAATCACGTGTGTGACTGGTTCTACAATGCTGCTGAAGTGTGTGGGACCCATACCAGATAGGACTAATGGCGGATATTTAACGTATACAGGTAAGGGTAGCACGAATAGTCACAGGTTTGTTTAATGCATAGGAGAGTGTCACAGAGATAATGAAGAAATTGAAGTGGAAGACCCTTGAACTGTCCTGAGAAAATCTATTAACAAAGTTTCAAGAACCATGTTTAAATGATTACTCTAGGAATATACTACAAACTCCTACCTATCGCTCACATAGAGATCGTGGGGATAAGATTAGAATAATTACTGCATGCACTGAGGCATTCAAACAATCATTCTTCCCACACTCCATACATGAATGGAAGAGGAAGAAATCTTAATAACTGGTACAATGAGATGGACCTTCTGCCATTTGCCTCACAGTGATTTGCAGAACATAGATATAGATGTATTTGCAGATGTAGATGAAGAAAGTGCTTGTAAAGAAGGTATATAATGTGGGTGGTTGTGTTCACTGTGTATATATTTTTATGAATGAGCTTGCTGATAGCCTGACATTCCAGGTCTTAAACCTTCATTTTGAAGCTAAAAAGCTCTTAATTTTTATTAATTAATTAATTTTTTTGGAGGGTGTGGGGAGTGCAACAAATTTTCACATTTTTATTTGAAGAACAAGTCACAGAGTTTTCTGAAAAGGTGATAGTAATATTAAGAAAATAAGAATGGCATTTAAAAATGGGGCAAGTATCTTCTGCCGCATAGTAGATCACCCTTCCATCCCTTTTAAACATCTTTGTATATCACATTTGTTAAATACACCAAAGAGCCAAAGAAACTGGTACACCTGCGTAATATAATGTAGAGCCCCCGCGAGCATGTAGAAGTGCTGCAACACCATGTGGCATGGGCTCGACTAATGTCTGAAGTAGTGCTGGAGGGCTGTCCACAAATCCATAAGAATATGAGGGAGTGGAGATCTCTTCTGAACAGCAAGTTGAAAGGCATCTCAGATATGCTCAATAATATTCATGTCTAGGGAGTTTGGTGGCCAGTGGAAGTGTTTATACTCAGAAGAGTGTTCCGCATTGTCCTGCTAGAATTGCTCAAGTCCATTGAAATGCAAAGGAGACGAGCAGAGAACAATATAGCTTTGAATGTCATTTAATTTTTAAACAGAAGGAAATAATATATGGAAAAACTCACGCGATACACTTCTTAGGTTACTAGATGGGAAACATGACATCTGAGTTAACAGTTTTAGCTAAAATAGTATTGTAATTAAACACAAGACTGTTGAAAATTCCTGACTTTACCAAGGGTAATTTTTCTGCATGAGCTATATGTGGCATAAAAGTGCACTGCTGATTTCCCATGTAGTTAAATATTGAAGCCACTGAAGGTATCGCAGTTAGTCGTCTGGTAATCTCTGACCTCCTTCCATATCAGATTCCAAGTGATACAGTACATTTTGGTACTGCTACATTGATAACAAGGCAATCAGCAACAGAATCCCATGCCACCAAAAATCCACATTTCCTCCTCCTCTTTTGTAACTTACTGTTCTGTATTTCACCATCATTTGGCAGTGACATGTCAAAGCTTCTTGCATTAATCCCAGTACATTTGGCAGCTTAAATGTCTTGTTATTTCTTCCAACAAATCTCTCTAACTTGGCTCCAGATCAATTCTATTGGGTTCAGATTGCAGTTTTATGGTTACAACTGTAAAAATGCAGCATTTCTACAGTGTGTTCAATGCCACAAATATTGGTTTCCATGTTTCTGCGATGCTTATCATTCTGGCTCATGTGAGACCAAATCTGCCCTACACAACAAAGGGCATATTCAGATAAAGAGTATTTGATTTTTGATTTGTCTTCAAAACATTTAATTGTGTAATATTTTCTTAACTTTGACAATCTTTAATGATCTTTTATAAAATATTGATACTTTAGAATGTATGTTTGCAAAGAAAACCTGAATTTTCTGTGTGATAGATAATTAGAAACTAGAAGACATATCTCTTCTTGAAAAATGATAGTTATAACATATATTTCATGAATTTCATATTTAAATTATTTAGGTGTTCAAAGTGGGGGGGAAAAAAAATTACAGACAACAACGTGTTTTGGACCGCCACCCACGAGCGTAAACGACTGCCATTCTATGATACTACCATTTGCACCACGCATATAATTACAGTACCTTGCCCTATATTCTTAACATACTGTTTCTCGATAAACATAAAACCTGGTTTTTCTCAGTAAACTCGAGAAACACATTAAGAACAACTTGTTTCTCACCATTAATGGTGTTCCGCACACGTATTTCACTACAAAGCAGGAAGCAATGTCATCCATTTTGACAATATGTACTAACACAAGACAATCGGAGCACAAGTAGTGTTTACAGAGACTGTGATTGTACACAATTTTTTAAATAAAAATTACTTAGCTAAAGTATGATTTAGAGAAATGTTGATGGCTGTTAATATGTGAGAATGTGCTAAAGGTTCTTTTACAGTGACAGCAATAAGATGTCTAATACTTAAGTTGGACCTACTTTCAGCAGCAGAACAACATCAGTGTATGAGACCTACATCTGCTGACCAATCATTGTGTTTGTGTTTGTTTACATCAGGTTTATTCTTATGATGCGAAAAGTACAGCAGCCTCTGATGTGTAGTGCACACCTAACCAATTTAGAGTAACCCTACATTCCTCAACGCTGTGATGCAAGTCCAGGAAGTCACAGCCTAACTTGGCACATAACTTTCGAAGTCTCTGATTCAATCATTCCACTTGACTCAGAACCAAACAGCCAAGATCTGTTCTGGGGACAACGCTGCAAATTGTGAGCTTCGTTGAAACTCCACAGGCAAGGTTGGTCTTTTCAACTTTCTCTGTCATTCGCTGGAGTGATCCAAGAATGACCTCAGGGCCCAGATGACAGGCCTCATTTGTTCCAATGTGCACCACAATCCACAGTTGGTTGCACCCTTTTCCCTCAGTGGCTGCTGGTATAGCCTTTTCAACATGTTGAATGAGGCCCCTAGTCATGTACGTTGAGTGCACCTGGTGTCCATTCCTGTTCCTTGCTGCCATTTCCCTAAGCAGTACCATCATTCACTATACATTTGAACTTCTGATGATTAATAGGCACAGACCGTTTTGCATTTGCCTCCTCCTGACACTCGACAAACAGACAGCACCTTGAACTTCTCGGTTAAGGGGATCGGTACAGCACCCTGAGTCCTCTCTGGTCCCTGCCACCCTGTACAGTATGCCTACATCTGCCAATGACACACCACTCACCGCCAAGTGGATAAGTAATGACAGATTCTGTACTTTCTGCAGAGGAGGCAGGATCCACGGAAGAGGGTAGTACTTCAGGTACCTCTTCCAACACACCTGTTCGCAGCAGCTATCAATTGTTTGACAGTAGTCAGGGTGATTTCCAACTGCTTATGAATGTCAACCAACTCATCCTGTGTTCGAGAACAGAATTCACAGTGGGGCTGCATTTTGTCTAGTGCAATGTATTACAAGGCACTGAACAAGTAACTTTGATTAAGCCCACTCATTGCCTTTTAATCTGTTGAGCTGAAAAGTTGCTAATTCCCTATAAGAAGCAAATGCACGAACGAGATTTGAATGAATAAGAATAAATGAAGGGCTGGGGGGATAAAAGGGATAAGTCCATCAATTCTCTAAACAGATGTTTTTATGCCCAACTATACGTTGAACCAATGGCTTTCGAATGGTGTTGTTGGTTGCGGGATAAATGGAACTGATCCTTCTAAAATTAAAAAAAAACAAGAATACTCTATTCGGGGATAAAGGAGATCAGTCCGTTCCATTTGAGCAATAAAAGGGTTGTTCCATAAAAACACGGGAGAACTGCCGGATATCAGTAACGTCCTGCCACGATATTTCGGCGCAGAGTCTTCTGGCCATCTTCGGGTGAGTGCCACTGTAGTAGTACTGGCGAGTACGTGCTGAGCTCCGCTATTTAAAGCCGTACTGAGGTGACATTGCGCATGCGCTGCTCAGCGTGCGCGTTCATAACGGCTCCGTGCGCTGCGCCTCGCACCCTCCACTGTGAAAGCCTGGCGTATCGGTATCAGGTCGATTTCCATCTTTATGCAGATAACTACGTTGACTATGAAGTTTCTCTATAACAGGATTCCAAGCAGAGTTTAGCTGATAACTGTTATCTCGATTGATGAGAGTCTCGTTGTCAGACAATCTTATTTCCACAGAAATATCGTGGCAGGACGTTACTGATATCCGGCAGTTCTCCCATGTTTTTATGGAACAATAAGTACGCCGGGAAAGCTTTAAACATCACAATAAAACGGTTCATTCCAAAGATTCATGGGAATTGCATGAAGACTGGGATCAGTCTCAGCACTTGTTGTGCCATGAACCATGACTCATAGGCATTTCTAGACTTGTTTCTAGATTGGCCCACAATATTGTCTTCAGTCTCGCAACAAGACGTGAGTGAATAAGAAGCTCCGATAGTTAGTGTACAGTAGTGTGTGTTCATTGCAGTTCGTGCTGCTAAACTCGGGTAAGTGGAGTTTAATGCGCAAAATTTGTGGCTCTTAGTTTGTTTTTAGTGCATCACAGTGCAGTGCTAAAACAGTTGACAAGTCTGCAGGGTTCACAAACAATGGAGAATGATTCTGATGAGTTTCTAAGAAGTTCAGGGACGAAAAAAAGAAAAGTGAGTGGTAGAATGTCAGCTGTAAGGAAAAAAATTAATCTAATAACTCATGTTCTTGGCCAATGTTGTGAATGTCGACTTTGATGTTTTGAAGTGGTACCAAATTTAGTAAAACATTTGATACTTCAACAGTTTAATCTCATGGAAAGTAAAGACGAGCAAGACACTTACATTAACGGCTTTATATCTGTTCTTCCTGTACAGCGTCAACATAATCGGAAACCAGCAGCAGAGGCTAGAAGTAATTCGGCCACTTTTAAATACAGAGTCCATGGTAAAAATGATGAGGGCCAGGCAGCAGAGTATGACATTTGCAGAAAGGCTTTTTGTTCTTTTCATGGAATAGGGAAAAAACGAGTAGAACATGTTTGCACTGGTCTGGCAGTGGATTTTGTACAAAAAGCAAACAAGGAAAGCACGATGTTAGGCCTCACAAGATTAAGGATGATGTAGTAAATTTAATCAGAAACCACATTAAATCATTTACTTCCAGGAACAATCATTATGGTTTGAAAGATTCCAAACAGACTTACCTGCAACAAGATTTGAATGTAAAAAGAATGTTTGAATTGTTTAAGGAACAAAATCAAGGAGTGAAGGTGTCCTACCGCTACTACAATGATGTGTGCTCTCTTCTACACGACTTATTTTATAATCACCTGCGACTAGAAATCAAGGAAATACACTTCTTTTGTGACGCATGTGGTGGCCAAAATAAGAATTTCACCATATTACGTTTTATGCATTATTGGCTCCACCATGAGATGCGCTTTACCAAAATTACTCTCTTATCCAGTCCGTGACCACAGCTACTTAGACTGTGACAGACAAACCCAAAAGCTTGGCTTGAGACACCTGAAGCTTGGAAGGAACACTTTGAAGCAGCTCGGCGAAAACCTTCACCCTTTGTAGTTCAACTTATAACAGAAAATGCCCAAAACAGTGATCAGATTGTTGGGCAAAACATTTTTTGGAAATGGACAGAACACCTAACTCCACTCTACGCAAAGAGGAATCTTCCAATTCGGCCAATACGAGAGGTAAGGACCAACAACACCACTGAAGACATTCTTTACTGGATCACATACAATGGAGCGTGGGAAAAAGCAGTCATTGTGAAAAGAAAAAGCAGTCATTGTGAAAAGGAACAATTGGCCACCACAAAATGAAGAATTCATTCTACCAGGCCTCTCCTATGATAGTAAGTTATTTTCATTGGACCCTTTTTTTAAATTTCATTAAAGAAAAAAATTAGATTCTTAATCACTTGTCTTTTTATTTGAGGGCTCATTCCAATAAGTGCAGTAAAATATAAAGAGCTACAGAGTTTGGCCAAATTCTGCGAACCTAAAGCTAGGATCTTCTTTGAAAACCTTCAACACAATTAGGCAGGAAGGCAACATTCTCTAATTGTAGTTTCTATAACTTCTTAACTTGTAACAGTTGAAAGTTGATTAAACTGAAATACTATGTGAAAAAAATAAAAAATAAACATTGTTTGAAGTATTATTATTTTGCAAATAGAGGGATAAGTCCTGTGGACTAATCACCTTTTTCCCACAAAACTTTGTACTTCAGACTATTTTTGGAGGAAAAAATACCTAATAGCCTTATTTTTACTGTACTTTTTATTACAAATTGTAAATGTATATACTTAAAACTACTAAATAACTAAGAAAAATTAAAAATAAATTATGAAAGACAAAAGTTATTTTGTTTCAAATCATTGTTTCTGCTCTCCTGAAAATTTTTTAAAAGTGGACGTATTCCTTTTATCCTGCCTGCCCTTCAAATATAAATATAATAAATTAAATGTGTGATTGAGTTGAGGTGTAGTATAATGCAGGAAGCTCTAGTTTCTTCAGTTAGTTTTAAACTATGAAGAGCCTTATGATCAATATTTATTTTAGTGTAGGAGTAGTGTTGTGAATTGTGGTTGTTGTTTTGGGGGCAAAGGGCCTGGTGTTGAGGGCACTAGAACAAGGGATGTGCAGTCTGTACAGATTATTTGCAGTTTATTCATCATAGCTTAGTCCTGGGTTGTTTGAAATGTTTCCTTTCTACAGACCCAAAGAAGCAGTCCCTGGTTATAAAAACTTGCGTGTGTACTTCTTGTTGTGTGTTTCCTTCAACTGCTGCTTGATAAAAGCATTTTTGTTGTCCATATTATAGTCCATTAATCACAAATAAATAAATATTTTTGTTTTAAGACAGTTATTAAATATTATCTGTATGATGGTCAGTTGCTATTTCTACATGTTATAGAAACATTAACCTTTTTTTAAAATATGATGCTTGAAACATTTATTTCAGATTCAAGGATGGTCTCGAAAAGCACCAACTTGCGGATTTCAAATGGTACCAATACCAGCTGATACTATTTCTCTTCCCTTCACTGACAAGTCTGATCCTTTAAGGGGTCCAATATTTGTAACTCTTAATACAGAATGCTTATTGGGTAGTAGAAACTTCTTATTTGAAGGTAAGATTATATTTCATTTTGATGGTAATTACATGTGTTGCTGCTGTTTTATTTCAGTGTGGATCCATAACATGAATATATTGACAGGTTGTCAACTGAGTCATGTAATTGCATTAAACATCTTTTGCAGCAAGTTCTAAGGCTTACAGTGTAATTCATATGCAGGGCTTTACACATAAAGGGTGATAAAAATTTTCAACTACCATACTCTTATTATAAAACACAAATTTAATCACACTTCAATAAGTCCTTTAGGAAGTGGTATTGGAAAAGATAAAGATGTTTTTCTGTACTAAGGGCAACTATGAATGATGTGACATGAACTGGTTCTGCATTATATACCTTTGTTAATGAATGACATCTTGGTGCAAACGCCACTACAAGCTACTGTTTCCAAATAACCTTTTATTTCCATACTAGTTTCAGTCAGTTAACTGTTTTATAGTTGATCCAGGCTATTGGTTGCTCTGACCCATCCAGTGCACAGCAAGAGCACACAAATTTAAATGATAGGGCATCCTGGGATGCTTTGTTACTCCTTTGTTTATTTCTTGTATCTTGATCATGGTATACTCTATTCATGCTAACCTGCGTTCTTGCCAATTGTTGAGGATCACCAGTTGTTTGATGGAGTACCTAGAAGTTTGTCTAGAATGGACTCTTACTCATGTTTCTAGTGGTAATCTATTGTATGATAAATACTTTATTTGCTTGTTACTGGTTTTCCCAAAGTATGATAATACCTTACGCTGCATTTGTTGGAAATAGCCAAAGTTGGCAGTTTTGATTCATCAGTGTTATAAATCGATGCAATAGCTTGAATAGTGATTGATACTGAACTCTATTTCTTACATAATCAGAGGTGTAAACCCTCCATTTTGGAATAATTCAGATTGGCTTTTCAGAAATAGTATAGATCTGAGCACAGAACCCCAGTGAACCTAAAATTTTATGCTGTTTAGTTTAAACATCTGAGTGTCATATCTGAATTACTCAGTACTACAGTCTGCTTTCTGTCCTCTAGATAGTATCTGAACCAAATCACTACTTCTTCGCTTGAGCCATAATGCTCTACCTTCCTGTGTAAAATTTTGTGGGCCACCCCATTTGGAATCTCTAAAAAGATTACATAAAACTCCAACCTGTGGCATTTAATTGTTTATTGATTTATCAACTTAGTTAACAAACAGCACTACTGCCTGTTCAGTTGAAATTATTTTCTGGAACCCAGACTTGACTGTAGCTAAGAATGTTTGTGGTTATTACAATGATGCATAGTTCATGTGCATAGAGTCTTTTCTAGTCTTGTAAGTGGTAAAGTAGAGTAGTAGCTGGAAAACCCTGCTTTATCAACTCTTTTCCACAACGATTTAAACCTGTTCATGGCAGTACTATATTTTACTAGGTCATTAATATATTGCAGAGAATTTGGTCCACTTCATTGAAGTTTTTGCTTTATGTTTCTTGGGTAACCTCAGTTCAATTTGTCCTGACAGGGGTACCTCTATCTGGTTGATTTTGATCTGCACAATTCTTCGCTGAGGGTTCATGGTCTCAGCCACAGACACTTTACAACTTTTCAGCTTCTGATAAAAACTGTTACTAAAGATATTAGTATCAGTTTCCTTTTCACCTACTGTGCTGTCATTGTGACACACATATGTTGTTGCAGTTCTTTGTCATTTATGTGGTCAACTTTTTATCACCTTAAAGGTTGTTTTTATTTTATTATTTGACTTGTCAATTTCAGATTTACTGAATACGCCTTTGAATTTTTGAAACACATTCATAATATTGCTGCAGTATAATTTGTAGTGCTGCCTATGCTGAGGTTCATTAATAGTTACAAGTGAGGTGTAAAGAATTCTCTTTGTATTACAAGACCTTTTGATGTGTGTTGTAAGCCACTGTCTTTTTACTGTTGCTCTCTTGGTACTTTTACACATCCTCTTAAGAAATCTGGTTCAGGCAGGCTAATAAATTCATCCAGGAAACAGTTAAGTTTATTTTTTACATTTGTTGTGAGATTTTTTGAGTGTAATTGGATGTGTTGCAAATAAATGCTTAAGACCTATAGGTTTGAATCCTTAATTAATCCAAATGATCTAGTGATTTGAATTACTTTGTTCTCACCAAGACTATCATCACATACTTTTTACAGCTCCCCACCATGGTCAGAAAGACTTCATAAATATTATTTGGCCATTATCCTGGTAACTCTGCTGTTGTAAGCAAAAATATTATTACTTCCCAGCAGATTAAACTGTGTGCCAGACTGAGACTTTGAAGCAGGACCTTTGCTCTACCACTGAGCTACTCCAGCAAGACTCAGGACCAGTCCTCAAAGCCCTTTTACTTCTGTCAATACCTCATATTCTACCTTCCAAACTTCACAGAAGCTTTGGTGTGTGGGAGAGCTTCTGTGAAGTTTGTAAGGTAGGAAAAGAGTTACTGGCAGAAGTAAAGCTTTGAGGATGGGTCACAAGTCATGCTTGGGTAGGTGGCCTGCAGTTTGTGGACTAGTGACTAGTGTTGCTATCTCTGGATCATGCGGTCCTGGTTTCAATTCTTGGCGGGGTCAGGGATTTTCTTCACCCAGGGACTGGGTGTTTGTGTTCTTCTCATCATCATTCAGGAAGCACTGAGACTGGAAAAGGAAAGATTTGGCACTTATACAGCTGCTGATGACCACAGTGTTGAGTGCCCAACAAACAAACATCATCATCATCAACTGTGGTAGGCGCACAAAGGCAGAGGTCCCATGTTTGAGTCCCAGTCGAGCACACAGTTTTAATCAGCCAGGAAGTTTTATATCAGCATACGCTCCACTGTAGAGTGAAAATTTCATTCTAATAATTTTGTTAATTAGGCATTTATAGTTCATTGTCTCTCTTGTGAGAAAGTTAACAACTGCCATCAAACTGACAGACCTCATTACATCCTCAATAATTTTATGTCATTCACATCGAAGAAAATTAACTTTAAAATATTAAAGATCAGGATCAACAAGCATGATTATTTCCTTGGCCAATGTGAACAGGCATACTGATCAGGAAAAACGCAGTCATGTGTTCTTCAAAAATCACCCAATTCCTCATTTTAAGCAATGGACTTCCTGTACAATATTTACTGTTAGCCACACCAGGGCAGGATGGTACATTATAACTGATTAGAGGAAAAATTTTTGTCATAACTCCTCTTAATATCTTCAAAGACTTTTTGGCTAAGCAAGAGCCGTAACTGATCGATAGTCCTTTTCCTCAAATAACTCAAATGCACATTGTTTAAATAATCTGAAATGAAGAATGAAACTTTCACTGTGAAGCAGTGTGTGTTCTATTTTGAAACTTTCTAACATATTAAAACTGAATACTGGTTTGGCACACAATTTTTATAAGTTAAAAAGTTCCACTTGAAATTGAACCTTCTCTAGACATCATTCAGCACACAGAGATTCTAACTGGTTTTTATCACTTTGAACTGGAATGTCTGCCACTGACTTTTTGTTTTCAGTATTTGTCTTTATTCCATCACTTATTCTACAATGCGGTAAAAATGTTAACTTTTTTAATATAAATTCCACCTCTGTTAATTGCCTGGGAAATTCCTTAAGCAACAATAGTCTTATCAAAAATAGAAATGTTCGGTCAAAATGAAGTAGCTTTATAAGGTAACGTTTGCCATTAAATAAACAACTTGTCTATTTTCTACTCTCCTTGCATTACGTAATCTTCTGGTACCTGGATGCTAAGGCATAGAGAGTTACACATTGCACCCAAAACAACTTATGAATTGTCTCACTCATATTTTCATCCATAAAATACTTGAAAATGGCCTAAGGCCAAAATTGTACAATTCTACGTGAAATAAAGAGAATGGCAGTTGAAGACATCATGAACTCGTTGAAAAAATTCAACTCAGCTTTAGACCCTATTGCACTGAAAATTACATAATTTAAAGTTTGAGCATCAAAACAGTTTCTACCTGAGTGTGTCACTGTATGGGCTACTATACTCATGGCCGCCGCCACCACCACCACCACCACCACCACCACCACCATCTGAAATTTCTTCTCAATCATTTTACATGGTTTAACTTTGAAGTGGGAATTAAATTTAACATTCCACTGGATTTAATGAAAATACAGGTGGTGAGAAAAAATATGGAAACATCAGATTCACAGCACATCACTGTGCATAAAAAGTTGTAGGAAAACTTCCAGTCATCTCAGAAGGGAAATACAGGTCCTATTTTGGTTTTCAAGGGAATTTTATACCAGTCTTCTTGCAAAATAGTGGCAAGTTCAGATTACAATGATGGAAGTGAATAGTGATCATGCACTCTTCTCTTCAAGGCTCAGTAATATTGGATTCCGATGATAGTGGTGGACAGGGGAGACACACCAACTCATAAAGCAAGTCCTGGACAAAGCACACTGTGTGAACAGGGGCGCTGTCACCTTGAAACACAGAATCACCATTGGATAACTAATATTGCAACAGTGGATGGAACCAATCAGACAAAATGGTCACATAATCCTTGGCAGCATTGCGACCTTGTAGAGTACCATAATATGGCTGTCCAAATCATCACCGACCCTGCTGTATTTCACTCTTGGGTTATAAACGTGGCTAGAGGTTGGAAACAGTGTGAAACAACACTCATCAAACCAAACGACATTCTTCTATTGCTTTATAGTCCATGATTAGTGGTTTTGGCACCACGTTTTCCTGTTAAGGGCATTTGCATCAATGATCAGTGGTTTTGAAATTCCAGCTCACCCTGCAATCCCCTCCCGGAGCTCCCTTCATGTTGGTTTGGTGCTGACAGGGGTTACGAGTGTGACATTAACTTCTCCAGTGTCTTTTGCAGCTATCTTCCTCTCATTCACAGTCCTCTTCAGTGACTGTTCGTCATGAGCACTAAGCATACTCTTTCATCCATGTTGTGACTTAGTTGATAATGTTTTTCTGCTTTCCCTTTATGTGATATAACTCTCTTGAAACACAGAACACTTTGGCTATCTTGGTTACAGAAGCACTCGCTGTACGAGCACCAACAATTTAACCACATTCGAATTCGCTGAGCTCCGACATATAGCACTCACAACTACACAGAACACTAGGGTGTGTCATTTTAGAGGGCAAAAATAAGATTTCATGATTTTTGTGAATGAGGGGGTATCAAAAATGTGGCTTTTGACGTGTGATATCCTAAATTAAAAGGTTTTTCTTTAATGATATGCATTTAGCTTGGTAAATTTTCTCTTGATTGTAATGTGTATTGAAATTTCTGACAGAAGGGCATGTAAACTCCTCCAAAATTTGCACAAATAGTGGTTTAATGAACACAAACAATTTTCTTTATATTCGGTTTCTATTATCAAACACTGAAAACACATTGCAAAAAATGTAAAAA
The DNA here is from genome assembly GCF_021461385.2 of Schistocerca piceifrons. NCBI lineage: Eukaryota > Metazoa > Arthropoda > Insecta > Orthoptera > Acrididae > Schistocerca > Schistocerca piceifrons. The sequence goes on from NC_060138.1 coordinate 931,340,038, forward strand.
GCTTCAACCAACAATATTCATCGAATCATGTTTCAGTAAATTTCTAGACAGCATACTTCTGCTTGGATCCTGGCCCCTGGCTTCTAATGTGTCTTTCTCGTTTGTCATGAGTATACATTTTGCCACAAGCTTCTGTTACTCTGTTACTGTATGGACTATCCATGACATGGAACTGTTTAACTTGCCCTGTGTCTTGAACAAACTTTCTTCTTTCATATTTTGAGCTCACAGTTAAGTGGAGGTTCATATACTTTTTCTGACCGTTCTGTCAGTTTCAAAAGTGAAGTTGCATTTTGATTTATTGCAGGTATTTTCCTAGACCAAACAGGTAGATCTCCTGGTGTATCATTATCTTCATTCCTCAATTTAGATATCTTCTCGGCCCCTGCTGTCTTTTCTTCTTGGTCTTCTGAGCATAAAAGTGGTTGAAGCACCACTTCACTACATGAAAACCATGGTGAACATTGACTTGTTGGCAAAACAATATCTGCTACTGCCTTCTTCTGGGATTGATAAAAAATGTGTTGGGGTCCATTCCACCCAATAGAATTTCAATTTGATTGTAAACCAGCTGGGACAGTAAATGTCAGCAATATATTCAATAAGCAGATGTAACGTCCCAATGTGTTACCTTTAAGACGGTGTTTTGAAACTCGTGAGCTTCCAGGATCAATTTCTAATGATGCCAGATTATTTGGAAGAGCACCTGCCCTCATAGTGTGAGTTATCCTGTAACCATAAAAGTGATTTGTAGAGAGATTTTTGGCAAAATTGTCACTCAGTGGAACCAAAGGCTCTGGAAAGGCTATTCTGACAAATGAGAAACTGATTTCATGTTTCACTAATAAGCATGTTACAAATCATACCACTCCACTTGTTGTTAGACAAAGTTTTCCAATCCAAAAGTTGGATCAGGTGGCACAAAGGTGGCTCATTAATATGAGGAGAACAAACCAACTATGCGTTTACTATTCAACTTTGTCTCAGCCCAACACATGACTCCTCCTTTCCAACTAGTGTCGAAATTACTTGACTTACCACCAATAGTCTGCAAACTTTTATCAGTGTTGTTTTTATTTAAAAAATACACAAGATGCTTAACAATAACTTCACCAGGTTTCATTTTTGTTAAGTCTTCCTCTAGAGTAAAATGGCACAGATACCTTCCACCAGGCTCACTGTAAATGGTGTAATACTCTTCTTTCACCATACCTGGAAACAGATGACTTGAGTTACGCAACATTGTGCAACTGTAATACATTACACTGATTTATACTTGAAGTAGAAGTTATATCAAAATCATCACTTGGTACCTGCAAAGGATTTTCATCAGTTCTCTCTTCATCTTCTACATCTACATCTACATCCATACTCCGCAAGCCACCTGACGGTGTGAGGCGGAGGGTACCTTGAGTACCTCTATCAGTTCTCCCTTCTATTCCAGTCTCGTATTGTTCATGGAAAGAAGGATTGTTGGTATGCCTCTGTGTGGGCTCTAATCTCTCTGATTTTATCCTCATGGTCTCTTCGCGAGATATACGTAGGAGGAAGCAGTATATTGCTTGACTCCTCGGTGAAGGTATGTTCTCGAAACTTCAACAAAAGCCCGTACCGAGTTACTGAGCGTCTCTCCTGCAGAGTCTTCCACTGGAGTTTATCTATCATCTCCGTAACGCTTTCGCGATTACTAAATGATCCTGTAACAAAGCGCGCTGCTCTCCGTTGGATCTTCTCTCTCTCTCTCTCTCTCTCTCTCTCTCTCTCTCTCTCTCTCTCTCTATCAACCCTACGTGGTATGGATCCCACACTGCTGAGCAGTATTCAAGCAGTGGGCGAACAAGTGTACTGTAACCTACTTCCTTTGTTTTCGGATTGCATTTCTTTAGGATTCTTCCAATGAATCTTAGTCTGACATCTGCTTTACCGACGATCAACTTTATATGATCATTCCATTTTAAATCACTCCTAATGCATACTCCCAGATAATTTATGGAATTAACTGCTTCCAGTTGCTGACCTGCTATATTGTAGCTAAATGATAAGGGATCTTTCTTTCTATGTATTCGCAGCACATTACACTTGTCTACATTGAGATTGAATTGCCATTCCCTGCACCATGCGTCAATTCACTGCAGATCCTCCTGCATTTCACTACAATTTTCCATTGTTACAACCACTCGATATACCACAGCATCATCTGCAAAAAGCCTCAGTGAACTTCCAATGTTTATGTTTGCTGTGAAGTTCCCTTTGCTTCCGCAACAGTTTGCTAACTGGGTTGTTGTACCATGGTGGCTCTTTTTCATCTCTTATGATCTTGCTTGGCACATACTCATCTAACACATATTGTACGATGGTTCTGAACTTTGTCCACTGATCCTCAACACTATCTGTACTTGAGAAAAAACTTTTGTGTTGAGCCATCAGGTACTCTGAAATCTGCTTTTTGTCACTTTTGCTAACGAGAAAAATCTTCCTACCTTTTTTAACATTTCTATTTACGGCTGAAATCATCAATGCAGTAACTGCTTTATGATCGCTGATTCCCTGTTCTGCGTTAACTGTTTCAAATAGTTCGGGTCTGTTTGTCACCAGAAGGTCTAATATGTTATTGTCATGAGTCGGTTCTCTGTTTAACTGCTCAAGGTAGTTTTCAGATAAAGCACTTAAAAAAATTTCACTGGATTCTTTGCCCTGCCACCCATTATGAACGTTTGAGTCTCCCAGTCTATATCCGGCAAATTAAAATCTCCACCCAGAACTATAACATGGTGGGGAAATCTACTCAAAATATTTTCCAAATTATCCTTCAGGTGCTCAGCCACAACAGCTGCTGAGTCATGGGGCCTATAGAGACATCCAATTACCATGTCTGAGCCTGTTTTAACCATGACCTTCACCCAAATTATTTCAGATTTTGGATCTCCGTCAATTTTCTTCGATACTATTGCACTTCTTATCGCTATAAACACGCCTCCCCATTCACTGTCCAGCCTGTCTCTGCAGTATACATTCCAATCTGAGTATAGAATTTCATCACTGTTTACATCTGGTTTCAGCCAACTTTCTGTCCCTAGTTCTATGTGGGCATTGTGACCGTTTATTAATGAGAGCAGTTCTGGGACCTTTCTGTAGACGCTCCTGCAGTTTACTATTAGCAGATTAATATTGTTATTCCCTGTTGCATTTTGCCTACTCCTACCTTGCCGCATCTCAGGAGGCGTCTTGTCGGGCCTAGAGAGGGAATTCTCTAACCTAAAAAACCCACATGTGCACTCCACACGTACTCCGCTACCCTTGTAGCCGCTTCCTGCGTGTAGTGCATGCCTCGCCTATTCAGGGGGACCCTACATTTCCCCACCCGATAGCAGAGGTCGAGAAATTTGCACCCCAGATCTCCGCAGAATCGTCTGAGCCTCTGGTTTAAGCCTTCCACTCGGCTCCAAACCAGAGGACCACGATTGGTTCTGGGAACGATACTACAAGTAGTTAGCTCAGATTCCACCCCGCGAGCGAGGCTTTCCGCCTTCACCAACTCCGCCAACCACCTGTACAAACCGAGGATGACCTCTGAACCCAGACGGCAGGAATCATTGGTCCCGACATGAGCAACAATTTGCAGTCAGGTGCACTCAGTGCTCTCTGTCACCGCTGGCAGGACCTCCTCCACATCTCGGATGAGACCTCCCGGCAAGCAGACAGAGTGAACACTGGTCTCCTTCCCCGACCTTTCCGCTATTTCCCTAAGGGGCTCCATCACCCGCCTAACGTTGGAGCTCCCAATCACTAATAAACCCCTCCCCCCCGTGTGCCTGCTCGGACCTTGCTGAAGGAGCGGCCAGATGTCCACTCACAGGCAGAGTGGGCGATGCTACACGGCCAGCCTCCACATTGACCCTCCGCCTCGTGCGCCGCAAACGCCGCTGAACCTGCCACTCCCCTTGGGGAGAGGGTGGCCCAACCGCGCCCGGTACCCACGAAGATGTCTCGACAGCAGGGACAGTGGGTGAAGCATGTAACACATGGGGTGTACCATGCGACGCACCAGACTCCCCACTGCCGCTACACTCCGAGGCAACAGCCTGAAGACAGCTTACCGCGGCCATCAACACGTTCAGCTGTTCGCGAACAGTGGCCAGCTCCTCCTGCATCCGTACACAACAGTCACACATCCTATCCATCCTAAGAAATCAATTTACTGTAGAGAGTTAATCAACTTTTAACTAGACTGCTAATTCACTAAAGGCAGCTGATAATTGACTAAACTGTGGTTACTAGACACTTCTTGTAGAAAACAATGAAAATAGCACTACCTGTCTCTGGAATGTATTCAAAACAAACACTAGCACTACTGGCACTGTGGCTGTCTGAAGGGACTCTCTCTGACTGTATTCGAAACAAACATGAAATCTATGGCACACTATTACTAGCACTCAGCAATTAAGGCTTCCTAAAAGCAAAAACACACGGAAAAAGAAGTGACAAGTAAGAAAAATACAGTTAATACTTAAATTAACGTAGCTCTCTTCACAGCAGACGTGACACAGATGGCAGGTCTTCTTCGGAGAATGGAATTTCATTTAGTTGTGATGTTAACTTCTCCTTCCTTTCCTGCTTTTCAGAACTTCTCCTTAGTTCCCCTTATTGCCTCTTCTGCTTTTTAATTTGTCTTTTGTGTGCAGGTAGATCTGGTAACACAATTTGATACTGTCCAACGGATCCAACATTCTCTCTTTAATCTTTAATAAACACCAATTCTTTGACAGGGATCTTCATATCCATGGAACAGTAGTAGAATATGTGCACTTCATGTTTACATTCAACACCACCTGGAATGGACCTGAAATTCTAAAAATGGCTTAATCTCACACATACAACTGATTGTGTCAGAGAACTTGTCTGACATTGCTATGGAAGCCTCTTTTACCTCCAGTTTTTCTCTGGCAAGTGATAAGTTTTTGGCCTTTCACAGTTTTCTTGTGTCTTCTTCAGGACTGTGACTCTCAAATTTAAATTTGGCACCACAAAACAGGTCTTTGATATGCCCCATTTTTCAAATTTTTTTGGATAAATAACCTTTGCAAGAGTCACTGCTGTTCAATTTCTGGCATTCTTTTCACTCTGCTGTCTTAGCAGAACCCCATAACAGAACATCACACACAGTTCGGAGTTCATAGGCAGCATATCTTGACCAGTTCCAATGAAGTTACTCATGTGAATGGTTGTTGCCACTCTTTTCTTCCATTTACTAGCTATGGTTCTGAATATCCAGATTTTGCAAGTGGAAGAATCTATTGGTTCCAGGAAAAAGAAAGAGGAGACAAATGTGTATTGCTAGTTTAAAAACTTCTAGAAGTGGCATTAGAAAGTTAACAGAAGTTACAGTATGTTCTTATCCTCAGAGTGCAAGTAAAGACAGGAATAATTATAAGAACACACTTCTTGAAAGAAGACAGTTTGCTGCGAATTTTACATGAAAGGTCAAAGTATCACAAAACTGAAGAAGCTATTTACTGAGTGAAACAATGTAATTACCATTTCTTATAAATATAATTGGAAATTGCTGTGCAAATCACAACTTTATGACCCTCTCATTTTTTAAAAAGGGAAGTCAAAATATTAGACACATCCTAACAGAACACGGTTCTGACCATGACACAAGCACAACATATGGAGAACATAGCACAAATGCCCGTTTGTGGTCAAATACAATAGTGCAACCTGCAGGCTTGACTAGCATCTATATCCATGCTCAAGCATGGTTTTCTTATGGTGCTTCCATATTTTTGTTCAAGCACTGTGCTTCTTCACAGTTTAAGTTTAACAGAGGTGCTTTTGATTATTCTCTTTGAGCCCCTATATCATCCTTATATTAGACACACTTTACAACTTCATTCTGCACATTTCCCACAAATGTTGAGCCTGAAATTCTCTTTCAGTGTAGAATTTACTTACTTATGTACATACTTACTGGTCAACACTACTTATCTTGTAGAACTGTGGCCTGCTTTGGCACCTGTCTTCTGTCTGCAGTGTCTCTTTTTTACCTTCTCCAATTCCTGACACCCATTGCTTTAAGGTCCTCCTTCATATCTTCAAACCACCTTTTCCTGGGTCTGCCTCATCTTCTTCTCCTCTCAAGCTTTCTTAACAAGTTTCTGACATTTTCTGTACATGAATAGCCCATGTTATTGTTCCCTGCTTGATTTTCACTATAATATTCATCTGTTCAAAAAGTGTCTGTAATTCTGCATTTTCCTTATTCTCCAGGTTTCTTCCATTCTCATTGCCCCCAATTACTTTTCTCAAAAAAATCCTTTCCCGTCTCAGTCAGTGAACAATTTCCCTATACTAAAAAATCAGAAGTTATTCTTCCATAAAATTATACACTTCTCACTTGTTATTTTGAGTAACATATAATACTGTCATAGGGAATACTTGATCAGTAAGTCCACTCCTAAAATAATACTGATGTTCCATTTCTGCAGTCTTAAAAAATGAAGGAAATAAACATTTGTCGCATTACTAACATAATCAGATGGTCTATGATACATTCAACATATTTTCAATTACTAGCATCATTGTAATTTCCCCTTTATAGTTAATATATTCAAAATTATTTTAAAAATTGTGTTAATTCCACTTCTTTTCCTAACTAATACATGTTGGCTAAAAATACTCATTCTGTGTGAACTGAAATTTGTGGTGGATACTGTACTGAATTTCTGTGAAGATAAGTCACCCAGTTACAATCATATGAACATTCCTGGATGTCGTGTGTTGCCACCACCAGAATTTGATGTCTCCAGTGGAGCCTAAGCCCCAAGTGATGAAACAAACCAAGCTGTCACTATAGCTGACATATTTGTTGTGAGAGGACAGCAACTCTATTGAAATTTAAAAGAATTCTAATATATCATTTATTTTTCAGTCCCAGTTGCACATTTTTTGAAAATACAGGACTAGTTTTGATCTCCCTGCATCATATTCAGATGTAAAAACAAAGTAAAGTTTAACATGTACTGTCTGTTATTTTACAAAAAATGTAAAAGTATTGTACATAATTGTGGAATTTACTTATGTAATTGAGTTGGCAACCCTTCATATCTGTGTCAAAACCACACATCAGTGTACTGTGGTATGCAGCTATGGTCCATGTTTTAAACTGGTAAGTGGTGAATGGAAGGGTGGGAGTTGGGGAAGAGTGGGAGGGAGAAAAGTGGAGCGAGGGAATTGGGCAAGGAGAAAGAAGTGGGACAGGGGGAGGGGTGGTGGTACAGATATCATGAGTCTAACAAATTTACATTTGGTAAAACATTATAATAACTTGTGTAAAAAGTAAGAGTCTTATGCTAAAAATTGAAAAAGTAAAGTGATGTAAAAAAATTGTTAAAATATGAAGAGTATAGAACAAATAGGGAGGTACCTCATGAGCATACCAGATTACATCCGGTAAAACATTGCAGTAACTTAATGTAAAATTAAAAAAGGAAAATTATGTACAAATTATCATTAAAATATTAAGAGTTTAGAACAATGCATGTTGACTGCTTTTGCTTCTGCTTAGTGGAATTGTGTGACAAACAGTTCCACAATATGTTCAGAAGTCAGTCTCCGTGCCAGCTTGCTGCTAGCAATGTGTGCAAGTCGACTTGCTGCTGCTGTATCTTCTTGGTGAATGGAGCTGTTGCTCATATGTGAACTGTGTCATGGTGGACAACTGAAAGAAGTCTTCAAAGTTTCAAAACATGCACTGTTGATAAAGTCATTCTGCTGGTTTAATGTGTTGTCAGGCTCTTGTAAACAGCATGTAAAACTCACAGTTTCTTCTAGCATTATCAGGGGGTGTCTCTTAGGTTCATTGTGTAGCACATCCAAATGCATAACAATGGTTCCAAGAGAGTGTTTCAATATTAGAATGTTCACCAGACGCTCATAATGGCCCTACCACTCTCGCTCCCTGCCTTATTTCCCCCTCTCCAGTCCCACTCTCTCCTCTTTCCTCTGTCCTCTTTTCCCTTCCTTCCTCTCACCTTCCTCCCCTCCCTACTAGTTTAAAACATGGACAACATTTGCATACCAAAGTACTTCAGTGCCTGATTCTGACACAAAAACTTAGGATTGCTGTTTCAACAACATAGCTAAATTCTTCATTTATGTACAATACTTTTCTACTTTTTCTAAAATAACAGACAATACATTTTTTACTTCATTCTTGGATCTGAAGTTGATCCAGAGAGGTTGAAACTAGTCATGTATCTAGAAAATATGCAACTGGAGATGAAAAATAAATTATACATTAGAACTTAACAATATCAGAGAAGTAAAGTTGCTACTCACCATATAGCGGAGATGCTGAGTCGCGATAGACACAATAAAAAGATTCACACAATTAAAGCTTTTGGCCATTAAGGTTATTTTAAAAAACAAGGTGTAGTTAAATAAGACAAGATGTTGGTGGTGTGGAGAGTTCCTTGTCAGAAATGGCATCTTTTGTGTTGATTTGTTCTGTTAGTTTTCAGATATGAAGTAGGATTGTTCAATCAGAATATCCTGAGCTTGGACATGGATACCAGTTATAAGGTATTCTAGTAGTGCAGCTGGCAGCCACAGTGTGTGTTCTGTGGTACCAACCTATATTTACTGCTACCACTGTCAAATTGATGTCGCTGATGCAGCTGATTTTCTCTAAGGTCAATGCCTACTCTCCTGTGAGAAAAGGACTATACTTCCTTGTAGATGCTAAGTATTACTGGAAAGACTCCCTACTGTGGCTCTGTGGACAAAGTGATGCCACCTACAGCAGTGGTAGCAGACATTTGTCAGTGCTCACTGAGATGTTTCCACTGATGAAGTCAGTATAGGAGTTGGATTACATGCCCCAGGGCATGATTATGAAGAGTCATGGTGGAGAGTCTAGCATTTTCACATCCGAGGATGTGAAAATCTCGTATGCTGCTGGAAGCAGTTAACAGGTGACCAGTGAAGGATTTGGAGTTGGTAGTGCTGTTGATTCTTCTGTTGGCCATAAGTTTGGCTTGATGTGTGTGTCAAATCAGTGGGTGATGCTTTTGGTGGCTGTGATGATGGGCAATTAATGCTGGTGTCAGTATGATGTCCATGATTATTTTCTGTACTCTGCTGATGGTACTGAGAACACACCAGGGCCAGTGACCAGCGAAACCGGTAATGATGTGATCCTATGGCTGGTCATCTTTGCAGGTCATCTGATCAGAGGATGAGGAGTATGGTTCTGCCGTTTTCATACATGAAGCTGTTCCACTGGGCTTTTTCTTTCAAATAGTGTGATATGGGATGTGCTCTAAAAGGTTCTGTGTTGTGTTGACTCCATATAATATTAGGGCCTCGTTTAATGTTGAGACAAGCCTTCCTGCCCTCTCCTGGAGAAAGAATGGTAAGGAGTGATGGAAAATGATGGATGCTTTACAGACAGAAAAGCTAGTAAGCAAAGGGCCCTATAATTTTGGAACATTTTAGGAAACAATGATCCCTGGTAGTCTCTTAGTGGCCATGAAATGACCAAAACAAGAGTGGTCCCTTTGTCATTATAACCAACTGCATACTGCCAAAAAAGGCCATCAAGATCCATGTAGTGGTCAGTCAAGGGTCCTGCAGCAGTGGTGAGGGCACGAATTCTGAGCATGGTGCTGATTAGGATGAGTCGTAGATCTTGGAAGAGGTGACTGTTGTCTCAAGAATATTTATTTTAGCAGTCTCAATTTGAAATTTAAAAAATGATTGGTGCTTGCATCAATTAATATCATCTTCAGATCTATAACTAAAAAAAATATGTTAATAAGTGACTATTTACAACTGCAAATCTTTAAAAAATTTTAAATATACAGTTATAGCATGTCTAATGACAAAATGTCATCTGTTATCAAGACTTTTACCTCACTATCTTGGTTCATTCCATGCCAATGTACCTCACATATTGATAGACTTTCTACTTGAAATCAGGTAATTCTTCTGGATGAGAGAGAAAACTTTTCATAGCAAAGACCATTATTTGCACTGATACATCCAGATTACATTTGCATTTCATGTACCCATAAGTGCACAAATTTCTGCAGTGTTTCCTATGTGGACTGTGCAAATGTGAATGGCAAAACACTCAAATTGGCAGTCTCTTTGCATGTTAGTGGTATCTGCACCTGATCCATTAATCTAGCTACCTTTTGTGTACTGGCTACACTGGCCATATGGTAGTACAGTGCTAAAGATTCCTTCTCTACTCCGCTACTGGTGTTAACATGGCTCAAATTTTATGAAGCCCCTCCAAGAACTGTCTTGCAGACAAGAGTATTAGGGTCAAATAGCCACAGACAGCATGGAGAAAAGCTTCCTGCAGTTATGTGGCTTCAGTGTACATGTTGATGACACTTTCATCAGGAGTGTGTAAAAGACATGTGAGGGTCAAATGTGTGGCTAATGCCAGTCAGTCATTAAATATACCTAAGATGGGATTTACTGTGTCTGCTGATTCCCATACATAGGTCACAAGTGTGGCGGCCATGGTGCATAGTTGTTGGGTATTGCTCACCACATCTTCTTCAGACTTGCAACCTGTACGGCGTGCATTTTCAAGGTCTGCTGGTTCCCTCCCCCATTTGTTGCAACACCATCTTTATCTTCTTTAAGTCTTCTGCATTGACAGTGCCGCATAGTGTCTTTTAGGATTCTGCCACTTGAGTCTAAGTAGCCCCTTTCTTTATGAAACCCACATGACCAGTTCTTTTGTCTGGCACAGTTGCCCCTGTAAATGTACAAAGGCTGATATAGTAATTGACATTTATCTCAAGCATCATTCAACCCCATCTTGCCTTGTATCATGGATTGCAATTTCCCAAAAGTATTTTCAAGTCATTGAATTTCATTTTTTAGCGTCCCACGTGTTAAAATTCATGCTTAATGACCATTTATGTTCCAACATTACTGCATCTGACTGCTGTGTAAATAGTGCCCCACCACTCAAAAGCCATACCTTGCATACTTCTGCCAATTTCTGACTGCCCAGCAGCCGCAGGAACACCACAAAAATCCTCTTGTTTTCATGTTGCCCTCTGTCTTGCACTTAACGATCGGAGCTGGAGCTGCTAACATCTGCTCTCCGTAATTTGGTCCTGGGTTGGATCTGGTCCACATCCTAAGGGAAGAGGAAATTCCCTGTTAATTTGCCTGTCCCTTTCGCACCCCAAGAGCATAGGGGGTAAGTTGGAATAATCACTGGTATATCCTGTTTTAGTTGGCTAGTTATACCTGTCTTTCTTTCATTTCCTCCAACTACTTTTCTTCCCTTTCAGAAGGAGCTGCCGATAACTGATACAGTGCTTCTGGTTAACCCTGAAATAGACCAATCTTCTCTGCAGAAACAGTTGTGCTCTGGACTACCTGATAAGGTTGCTAATGCTCCTTCCTTTCGGCACATAAGGGTTAGATAGCATAACCCACTGCTCGACATGGTGCTTAGACAGTTCCACTTTTTTGTTGAGAGTGCCTTCCTACCATTGCAGAGCCTATGTATTCATCTTTTTAACCTGATGCCAGATACTTCTGTACCTTTTAGCAAAATTTTGGATAGAGTAGGTTGGCATTATTCAAAAGCAGATGGTATCTTGTGGCCAAAAACAACCTCATAAGGTGATAAGTTCATATTTTCATGGATTTTCAAGTTATATGCTGCTACCACATACAGTAGTAGCACATCTCATAATTTTGCGACTGCTAATGTAATAACTTAATATTTTCCTCAATGTTCTATGTACCCTTTCAGTTCCGCCATTCACTTGCAAGTGTAGTTTACCAGTTTGCAACTTCTTTATGCATAATAGTCAGCATAAACGCTTCAGTAACTTGGACATAAAGTCAGTGCCTTAGTCAGTTATTACAGTCTCCTGTGTTCTGAATTTCAGTAACTGTTGGTTAACCTTAGCCTGTACCACCATTTCTGCTTGTTGATTTGGTATTGCAATCATGGCCAAAACACATGTGAACTGATCAACTACCGTATTTACTCGAATCTAAGCCGCACTTTTTTTCCGGTTTTTGTAAGCCAAAAAACCGCCTGCGGCTTAGAATCGAGTGCAAAGCAAGCGAAAGTTCTGAAAAATGTTGGTAGGTGCCGCCACAACTAACTTTTGCTGTCGAATATATGTAGTGCTACACAGGCATGCTTTGAAGGCACGAAAATAAATACTGGCGCCAAAACCTCTGCGTCAGTATATAAATTAAAAAAATAAGTGGAAGACAAGCTTTTTTTCTCCACCCCGAGTTTCGACCACTGCATTTTCATACATTATCCAAAGAAGTAAATACAAATTCCGTATTGTTCATCTTCAAATGTAGCAGTATTTCAATGTACTATGAAAATCCGACTGGCAAGACTGTTTGGGATGTTTGTCAATATCGCCAACTCTACATCCTGAATTTTTTCCTACCTGTGAGAAGAGATGGTTGCTAATAGGAACTTTTATGAATTGTGAATCACATGCAGTATTCTCTTCACCATAAGAATAATACGTATAACCATTTTGCCATGTATTGTTTCGTGTTTGCTGCTATCTCATTTAAATCCTGTCTGCCTAATAAACTACGAAACTAGAGTGAGACAACAGCAAACGCGGAAAAATATACATATCATGTCATGTTTATATTCATATTATTCTTATGCCTAGTAGTGATACAGTCAGAAATGAAGCACAGCAATTGACTGGATTTTTAAATCTAAGATGACTCTAATTTCTGTGCAGAATGTAATGTACTAAAGAGGCACCTGCAAAGATTTTCAAACGGAGAAAAATTTTCACTAAACTCTCGTTCAGAACATCTTCTATCATACGCAGTCTATTATTTGGTTCTTGTTGATCATTATCAAAAAAAGCAGCGGTGTAGGTAGCAACAAATAGCAGTCTCTTGCCATTGTTTCGCTAATGAGACGATTCCTCTCCTTTTTTTAATTGTAAGCGCCGGTAGCGTGCACAAAAGCAAGCCACTTATCAGATCAAAGAAAAATAAGCAATCAATTCAAACCAGACGAAGCACGTGAAAAAGGAAGGGTACCCTTATAAATACGGATGGAGCACCTGACGCATAGCAATGGCTACCTGGTAAATATTAACTGCTAAGCTTACGACTCGAACCAAACTACTGTGGCTGTATAGTCATTCATTTGACGTAAATTGTGTCTCATATTACAATGGACCAACTTTCTTTCGATTTGGAGGTGCGGCCTAAAACTTTTCTCTCCCCTTAAATGTCGAGTCTCAAATTTCTAGTGCGGCTTAGGTTCGGGAAATTGTTTTTTTCCTTGATTTCGAGTCTCATTTTTTAGGTGTGGCTTAGATTCGAGTGCGGCTTAGATTCGAGTAAATACGGTATAGTAAATAGACATTGGTTCTGTGGTGATGTTTGTGCCAAGGGGCCAAGAATGTCCATTCTGATCATTTGGATTGGTCTATCCAATTCAGGTAATCTTTGTGATGGAATTTGCTGATGATGCATTTTGATCTTTGAGTGCAAGAAAGGCAGTTCTGTTTTTAATGCTTTACATGTTGTTTCCAATAATTTTCCACAATGTTTTGCTCTGTGGCACATCATCCACTATCTCATGTCAAGATGGAATCATGAGCCTGCCTCAGTACTCCACTTAGTCAGTTTTCTGGCACAGCTATGTGGTGGCCGCACTTGTTTCCTTGTACAACACCCAGTTGTCAGAGCTGAGTTGCACCTGCCTCACTGACTGTTGACAAACTGGGTAAGCGGCCTGAGCCTTGCACAACTCTCCATACTTACTCCAATGCATTCTACAGTGCATATTTTGCGACAAAGTCTGTCCATTTTTCCTTGAGGCTTCCCTGGACAATGTACATCCTCGAAATTCACTGAACTGTAAAGCCCAGAGGCTCAAAGGACAAGTCAGATCTTTTAGTCTGAGAAGCCATTTCAGCGCAGCATGATCAGTTATACCCTTCAAATGTTTCCCTTACAAATAATAATGGAAAAAAGTGATGCCAAAAATTAGTTTGAGCATTTACTTTTCAGTAGTCAAATAGTTATTCTCCGCCTCATTGAGCTGTCTAGAAGCGTAGACTATTGGGCATTCTTTCCCCTGTATCTCTTGACTAAAAACACAGCCTAGGGCATGTTTGATCAACTTGTACAACAATATAAACTGTTTATGGTAGTGAGGAGAAGCAATGACATGACCAGTGGTCTATAATTCTTTCAGGCACTCAAATGATGCTTTGCAACCTGGAGTCTAGTGAAACTTTACTTCTTTCTTTAATAAAGAACTAAGTTGTCGCTATGCCTCCACAAATTTTGGAATGGATTTTCTATAAAAAGTGGCAATCCCAAGATAATACTGTAGTTCCTTTACTGTTGCTAGGCGATGAGAAATCCATTATGGCTTGTACCAGTGATAGATCGGATCATACACCATCTTGGCCATTAATAGGCTTCAATAGCAGAACTCCTGTAAGATGAAGTGGTACTTTCATAAACTTTCTTGTCACATGTAACTGATCAAAAACCTTTTGTGGATGCACAGTGTGTTCCTGGATATCCTTGGAGAATACTACAAAGGTATTGTCTCGGTAGACCATGCACTATTTCGGTTTGAGACCCCATAGCACCCTGTCTAAGAAGCATCAGAAAGTCACAGGTACATTTTTCGTACCAAATGGCGTCCAGTGATACTGTTAGTAATGAAATAGAACCAAAAATGCTATCTTAGGTCAACCCTCTGGTGCTGTGTCTAATTCATGCTACCCACTTCATAAATCCTTGGTTGTAAAATAACAACATTGCCCCAGGTTGTCTAAGGTATTTTTTATAGTTTGCTTGGCATAGGCATCAGTTATTGTCTATTGGCAGCAGAATTTCTAAGTCTTCATACCATCCGAGTACTTCTTTGGAACGATGATGACAGATGGTGACCAGGAATTAGTGCTATCTTCTATTATCCTCCCATGGAGCTGTTGATTAGTAAACTCCGCCATGAGTGGTTGTAGATGGTGAGGGACTTAATACAGTCTTTTGTATGCAGGCAGCCCATTCCCAGTGGGAATTCTGTGCTGCATTTGTGGCCTGTGCTGCACTAGTGGCATAGCTGGAAATGATCCAGACGGGTTAAATAATTCTGTGTGTTCCTCCAATTATCCCGTCATGTGCGCTCTTTCATTTCCTTTCAGATGCAACACATTTCCCCTTAGAGTGGTTAAATAAATGAACTGTCTGGGTGTTGTGTATTCTACACCAAGATCCCTACTGCACTCCTTTTCCTCTAACACTTCTAAGATAGCTATCGGTGCGCATTTTGATAGCATAACCTCTTCTGAATCAGAATTGTCTATGCTGCCAGACACTGCCAATCTACCATTGATTTCTTACACAAGAGATACATTGTGTCATACAGAATTTTGTGCCTGATCCAGTTCCTCACTTTTTTGACAAAGGCTCTACTACACATAAAGTATGAATCAGCAGATAACCACCTACATTCATCCAAAGCAGCCTTCATGTACCTTTTGGTATTATATCCTGTGAGTCTAATCTGCACAGTCTAAGTGGCTTACCCAAATGTCTTGAGTATTCTTTGTGGCAGTTTGGTTCCTTCAGCATTAAAACCAAGACAGAACAATGTTCCATCCATCTCCACTCTGCATTGCTGTAGATCGACTTTGGTGTGATGTTTAAGCAGGTAGTCTGGCCCAAGAATGATGTCAAAGCTTATGTTTATGCTAGTAAGAACTCCCACACACACATAGAATTATCACCTTCACACTCAGAAAACCAGCAATGATGAAAACTGAGATAGTGAACACTGCCACCACCCACACCACTTAGTTTACAACGTTATTGTTTCAGACTTAGGGCACCTAATACACTGCGGCTAGCAATATATACCTGTGATCATGCATCCAACAAAAACTTAGGCAACTTTCCTTTTATATATATAACAATGAAAACAATCAATTTTTGACAAAATAATTTAATTGGATGGATAAAAAAATCTACTTACCAAGCAGTGGCAGAACACACACATAAAAGAGGGTTGTAATTAGGCAAGCTTTCGGAGCCAGTGGCTCCTCCTTCAGGCAGAAGGGTTGAAGGGGAAGGAAGAGAGGTGAAGGAAAAGGACTGGTGAGGTCTAGGAAAAGGGGTAGATTTTGGGAAAGTCACCTAGAACTGCGATAGTGAATTTTGTTCCTACTGCCCACCAGTGGGTGTTCCATATTTCACAGTGAGTGCTAGGCAGTAGGTGTAGGCAGTAGGTGTTTTTAAAAACATTTTCATTTGATTTCCATATAGTTTTGACATAAAGTATGTGGTAAGTAATTACTATTATTTGCCTTAACTGGCTGTAGCTTTGCTTTATAAATTTTATAAAGTTACTTGCCCACTTTATAAGTCATTACTGTGGGACTTGTGGGCAGTTAAAAAATTTTACTACTAACAGAAATGCAAAAGTGAATGGTAAGTGAAAAAGGTTGTTTACCCATACTTTAAGTGATCTATTTCCTTATCCAAAGCCTCATTATCTGTTCAGATTCTCACTAACTCATCCAAAAAAAATGCTGAATCACTCCCTGAGTTGCCACTTTTTCACTGTCAGATATTCTATGAACTGTTACTACCACAACCCAAATCAAAAAGAAAGGAAACGACAAAAAACACTACAAAACAGGCCCAAAAAACTTAAAGTTGCAACTTGCTGGAAGTGTTGCACTGATTGCTACTGCTGCTGCATTCTGCTTGTTTCTGCCCTCTTTTGGTCGTGAAATGTGATAATTATGGCCTCTTAATCCAGCCAAGTAGGAAAGCAAGGAAGAGCTGGACCAATGGGGATTTTACACACTTCATTCACTGGTAGAACAGATTTATTTCACACAGTTTCAATTACATAGCAGCCAGTTAAGCCCTTTTTTTTAATTAATTTAAAGCCCAAGCAATGACGCTCATTTAAAATTCAATGCCACTTTAAATAATTTACAGAAGATTCAAAGTTAATTTTAACCAAAGATGACTTAATATTCTTTAAGGCAAGACATGCCCTCTGTCAGACAATAGGGGTAACATTGTAATAAAGACAGACATAAATCTAAACAACAGTACCAGAACAGATCAGAAGGACCTTAATTACCAAATGGTGAAAATAAAACATGATTAAACTTGATTGATCAAACAAACTAAAACCACACTTAAAACAATGAAAAACATTTTAACACCAATATCTAGGCAAGACAGTTTTGAACCCAGAAACACACATGAATTGAAGATTTAACTCATTTTTCAATAACACAAGAACAATTAAGTTACAACACATGTCAAAATTTGTTTAAGTTGATGGCCACAAGCTAAAGGATACAAATTCAGAATTATTGCAAGTATAAACTTTAAGTGGTGTGGTTGCGGTTGGAGGAAACAATGCCAAAGACAGACAGCGGTGAGCGCTGCCGAGTGTGTGCGCTCCATATGTCGTAAACAGCCAGCTAAGCAAGCTAATGGGCCATGAGTAAATGGGGCCCAATCCTGGGTATCATGTACCAGCAATGAGGTACAAAAGATTTTTAATTTCAAGAACTGCAGCACAAATAATTTTAATTAGAATTCCAACACACAGCCATGCATCAAATAAATAATTCTTAGGGTAGAATTAATTAAACTGAGGTCTTACCAAAATCCACGACAACCAGTAGATCTAAGAAACCAGCTACAAATATTTTTTTAAAAAATAATTTCAACAGTTAAATAGTAATATAATTATTTTACACACACACACACACACACACACACACACACACACACACACACACATTAGTCCATAGCAGTTCGGGGAGAACAAATGCATCCAGGAACAGCCTAAAATTTATCTGAGCCTCGTAAATATAACAGACAAACTATATAATCTCTTAGACAGCATAGGCCTTTAACATTAACTTCAAGGCAAATTATAAATAGACCAGTAAAAAAGAGCAAAGCTGACACTTATTCTGACATGAATAATTAAACATCGAAGATAACTAGTAATACTAAACATTTCACTGTGCCTCCAATTGAAAATGATGTGACCAATAATTTACTTTAAAAATCAGAGACGTAATGGCAGGCGGACAAGAACAGGTATTGAGTATACTAGTGCGCACTGCCAACTCTGGAAGACAGTGCTTTACACTGGCTAAAGGTTCACAAGCAGCATGGACACATAAGGTTAACACACAAAACAAATTATAATATGATATCAGCTAATGAATCAATGGAAAATGTCTACCAGAATTTGGAATCTCATTGCCCCTCGAACACCATGGAGACATGGGCATCCATACTTAACAACAGACAGAAGACAGATCAAAATGGCAGTAAACAGTCCCTGACAGGTTGGTGCCCTTCTGATTAACCACAGCACAAGCCACATCGGAACTCAATAACTTGTACGGGGTGACATAACCTCAATATTGGTGGCCCACCAAGAGGTAACACCACGACAAAGAGGCCCCGTTGGAAGCTCGTTACAGCTCATACTGCCCAGTGAACTGGCCAACATGCCTGGAGCCACCACACCAGAGGGTGCTGCAATCCAACAGCAACATGTTAGTCAAAGATCGTAAGAATAGTGATAGCGATACATTGCGAGAAAGCCGTCACAGCTAAACCTCCCCCACCAAAGCTTCTGTGCTGCACCCTATTGGGATTTAGGGCTAAAACTCACAACTTAACCTGGCTAAAATGTATTCTAGATACTTACCAGTCTTATTGTTTTGCACTAGTAAATTGAGTGGGCTCAATAATTGAAGAACCTGACAAGGGCCCACGAAGCAGGGACACAGTTTACCAGTAGACTCTAACTTTGGGCCTCACTGCATAGTTAAGTTAGGTATAAACATATTATCACCAATTTTAACCTTAGAGTAGTGCCTTGGGTGGTTATATCCAAGACATTGTCTTCAAAGAGCTAAGTCAATATTCTTCCTAGTCTTACTCCAGTTACTTCATCAAGAGACCATAAATTGGGTAAGGTAGAGTTAATAGGATAAGACAACATCAAAGAAATTGAGGTGGCCGTAATAGCTTCATGCTGAGCGGTATTAAACACAAAATCAAGTCACAGGATAGAACTGTCCCACTTCTCCTGTGCCTTAGTGTGTAAGATGGTAAGTGCCAATTTAAGGTTTCTATTAACCTTGTTGACAGACGATCCCTGGGGCTAATAAGGGGCAGTTTTAAGATGCTGAATGCAGTTCTGAAAACAAAATCTTCTGAACTCCTTAGAGACAAATGTTGGAATGTTGTCACTAATCAAGCTCTTAGGTGGATCAAAAACAGAAAATATCTTTGTTAGATGTTGAATGGTCAAGCCAGCAGTGACTCTCGTACTAGAGTAAATGCATTTACCACCACAAGAATATAATGATACCCATTCCTGGTATGAAGGAGGGGACCTACATAAGATATATAATTTTTGTCCATAGGGCTATCTTCGCGAGTAGAATGCAAAAAACTCTTCTGAGAATTGGGATTAGGCATAACTAATTTGCATTTTTCGCACTGCCCCACCAAATGCTGAACATCCTTAAACAACGGAGGCCTGGTAACATGTTCCCCAATTCTTAACAAAGGTTTTATGCAGTCCCATGTGACTCCCTATAGCGGAGTTCTGAAATTAATGTGACACGGCAGGTATTAACTCACTAGGGAGATAAATCTTTAATCCCTTGAGTTGGCTGTCCTTATGACAAACAGTGCCCTTGCTCAGAACATCGTCGTTAACATGCTCTCCCTCTTGTAAGCTGCATTTAATAGGTCAAATAACTGGGTTTTGGTCTTGCTTAAGTTTAAGGTCAACAAATTACTCTGGAACTTCTGTGAGTATGGCTCCTGTTTGCCCAACCTTATGGACAACATCATCTGGCTCAATATGATCATGTTCTCCCAAAGATTATACTAAGGGCATCGGTGAGTTGATTGTCAGTGACTTTAAAGTGCCTAACTCAGAACTTAAATACAGATATATGGACAGCCAAATGGGTGATTCTTCCTGTATTTCTGGGTCGTCCCATAACCCAGTTTAACGCCTGAAACTCTCTATGCTCTAAATAAAATTTGAACTTCTCTCGGGTGAAGAGAACAGTGAGGGCTTCCATTCATACACCGAATATGTTAATTGGGCAGGTGATAATCATCTCGAGGCACAAGTTATAGAACATCTTTGTCCCTCAAACTCCTGCAAAAGTATAGTGGCCACACCTGAGATTGAAGTGTTAGTTTGAATGATAAATGGAAGTTCAAAATTAGGAATTTCTTAGCAGCTAGCTTAGCAAAATTAGGTAAGAATTTCCGAAAAAAATGGCCATATCAATAACCCTGGCTATGCCCTTTTTATTCTTAGGAAGTGGAGAGTTATGCAGATCATACTTATGCTTTTGATCTATTCTGATTCCCTCAACTAAAACTAAATGAACCAAAAAGAAGACCTACAATCTAGCCAAGTTGATCTTATATGATTTGACAGTAAGACCTGCCCCTCTAAAACAAAGTAACACTTGCAGAAGATGAACCAAATCTTCATCAAAGCTTGCACTGCAGTCAACAACATCGTCCAAGTAGTTGTAGACATACTTAAATTCTATGTCTCCAAGCACATTAGCTAACAAATAAGACAATACTGCAGCCCAAGTGGGAAGACCGAATGGAACATGATTAAACTCGTAGAGATTCCAATTGTTACAGAAGATGGTTACATGTTTGCAGTTCTCAGTTAAGGGTATCTGATAATAAGCTTGGTTCAGATCTAAAACAGTAGAATAATGCACCCCCAAAAACCAAGTAAAACAACTGTGTAGATCTGGTTAAGGAACAGACACTAAGATGACCTTTTCATTGAGGAGCCTATAATCGACAACAGCTGTACAATCACTTCCCTGCATTTTGGGAACTGAGAAGACAGGAGGGACATAAGGGGAGGTGGACACCCTAATAAACCCTTCATGAATCATACCATTGATTATTCCCCCAAGGGATTTTATATTGGAAGGGGATAATGTATTAGGGGCTTGCCTAACAGATACATCATCTTCCAGATGTATCTTATACTCCATTTTGCTAGTAACACTAAGTCTGTCTGTTAGAATGTCGGGTAAATCGTGAAGAACCTTCAACAACTTCCTACTTCAGTCAATATATAAGTGAACAAGATAAAAACCAAGACCTTGCTTGTGCACCTTATTAATAAAAAAAAAAACCATGCCTGACAAGAGCTAAGAGCAATGTGTGTACTAGGACAAAACTTGAAGTAAAACATGTTACCCCATAACAGGGGTGCCGACTTATAAAAAATATTGGGGAGGCCCATACTGGAGGGTCTTGCTCCATGAATTTTCTAAATTTTAGATGAAAAATAGTGAGTTTTAAAGTTTTTTTTTAATCATTTTAGAGTCATATGATCAACATTAGAGCCCCAAAAACTGGACTCTCGATAACTCGACACTCCGGGAAACTTGACAAGCCTGGCGCATTTTTTGGCTTTGAAAAAAGAAGCAAAACATAAACACGCACGGTATTTTGGTAAAAAGCTAATTTAATTTACAGTAATAATCAAGCTTACACACTATTACAGAAAAGTGAATATACAGCTCTGAAAAGACTGAAATTATATTTAAATAAGTCCTAAACTATCATTACAAGAATAAAACATAAAATATTGCTGTTGCACAGTAATAGCACTTTGATTAATAAGTGAAATAGCTAATTTAAGCTTACTCTGAATAAGGCTCAGGGTTCATTAAATAAAAACAGTATCTCAAAGTTAATGCTTTAATACAGTTAATAAAATTAATACAGTATGCCTAATATTTTCAGTCAAAAAGTATGTAAATAGTGGGATTTAATTGGGTCTTACACCCTAAAAATATTTAAGTATTTGAAAATAACTAATACAGTAATACAGTACTAAACTAGTACTAATATTTCGAAACTGAAAATTTAATGTTATGTATGTATTTCATTCTCTATTTTATAAAGCTTTTTAATATTGCTCTAAATGCCATTATTAGGGCTAGAATGTCTTTAGAAAGGTGCAAATGTCGACCATCTGACTGGATTACTGAATATGAAGTCATTGATGACTGGTCGGATATCCAATTCATACAAAACATCTCAGTGGGCATGAAGAACAGCCAAGTTGTTCAATCGCTTCTGTCCCATTATTCATCGAAGATAGGACTTCAGACATCTAAGGGTGCTAAATGACTGTTCTGCTGTTGCTGCCGTGATTAGAACTACTTAGAGAAGCTTAATGCACTTCACTACTTCACATAACATTTCTCCAACTGCAGGCTCTTGTGTAATATACTTTCTTACATCACACATGTTTTTTTAAGACCAGTTGTTTTTTATTACCGATATTGGCTAACATATTCTAGTGTAAGAAAAACTCAGTTGATTTTTCTAAATTTGTTTCACCTCTGTTTACTAAAAGCAAGCACTCTTGTTCAACTACATGTTTCATCACAGGGTTATTTGTTAAGTATGATAGTGTTACGGAGATGTTTAGCAAACTAAAGTGGCAGACTTTGCAAGAGAGGCGCTCTGCATTGCGGTGTAGCTTGATGTCCAGGTTTCGAGAGGATGCGTTTCTGGATGATGTATGAATATATTGCTTCCCCATACTTATACCTCCCGAGGAGATCATGAATGTAAAATTAGAGAGTTTTGAGCATGCACGGAGGCTTTCCGGTAGTCGTTCTTCTCGCAAACCATACGCGACTGGAACGGGAAAGGGAGGTAATGACAGTGGCGTGTAAAGTGCCCTCCACCACACAACGTTGGGTGGCTTGTGGAATATAAATGTAGATGTAGATGTAGTATTCCTTTGGGGTTTTGAAAGTGTGTGGTGAGCTGGCTTTGTTGTTTCCATACTTGTCAGACATATCGATGGTTCAGTTGATACGATTACCTGCATATCTTGGAAGATCGCCAGGTGTGGCATGGAGTAATACATCCACTATTGTCATGTCACATGGGTAAACACCAGTGGCAGATTTAAAGACTACTTAATGTCTGAGGAACTTATGATACTTGCTTATTTTATTGATCATGGATTTTATGTGTTTCTTCTGGAACACGGTGCTTTACTCTGGCTAAAAGTTCACAAGTACAAGGGATACATAAGGTTAACACAAAAAAATTACAAGATGATATAAGCCAATAAATCAGTGTAAATGTCTCCTCATTGCAGTTTTGTTCCTTAGCTTCCCCACCAAACTAGCCACCATGCCTGAAGATGTCACACCAGAGGGCTCTGTGCTCCAATGGCAACATATTAGTCAAAGATCATAAGAATGGTGATATCAATACATTGCAAGAAAACTGCCACAGCTCAGGTCTACCATTACCCTTCAACAGTTATTGTGACACCAATTGCAATGGGATGTTACTTCAGTAAGGTGTGGATGAGTAGCACTCTGCTGATCGTGGGTGAAATGGGACAGTGTAGGCAACCAATCTGTTGGCAAAACTTTTTATAAACAATCATACATGACATAGAGCTCAAGCAGTCATCATGGCCCAGAAATGGTGGTCATGGTTGTGACATAAATTTGGCAACGATCAGCACAGGTTGTGTTTAATAGTACGTCTGAGCTGCACTAATGATGTTATGCTGGATCTGGGAATTTAAATACTACTGCACAGGACTGAGTTTGCAGGAGAGACATGTTTCTGTGTCACTTGGAAACCTGTGGAACAGAGGACGAAGACTGTGGCTCGACTGTTGTCATGTGGCAGCTGGCCTCAGTCAACAGCTTGTAAAAGGGGACAGTGGCTTCTGCTGATGTTGCTGTGTGGGCAGGAACATTGACCTGCTAGCAGGCTGTGGCTGCAGCTTGATTCGTGTTCTGGGCTGCATTCCATGCCATTAAAGTTCTATGCTGCTACAATGTAATGCATATCCTCCATATAGTTTTTGACTACCAAATATAGTGAAGTTATATTTCAGTTCATTATCCCCAGTTGATATGCTATCTCTGCATATCTAGCCATTATATTAATTGCCATTTAGTGACATGTTTTTATATAATATCGTTTAGAAAAAGTACTGTGATCTATTGTAAATTATCAAGATCACATTAATCATTTATTTAAAAATTGTTACGAGGTTTGGTCTTATTATTGCCATCCTCAGTTCTAATGCAACATATGGCTGCAGTCAGTAGTGCATGTAACTGTTCTGTGCACTGCCAGCTGCAACCATATGGTGCATTAGATTCAAAGATGGCCAGCATAAAGGCCGGAACGTGTCATAACTTTTAAATGAATCATTGTTGTGATCTTGACTTTTCTGTTAATAGATAATTTAGTGACATGTATTAATTTACTCATCTTGATTAGTAAAGGGAAGTCTCTAATAAGTACTTGATGGAAGTTGAACTTCTTAGCCAAGATTGCTTGAAAACAACCTTTGTTATTGATTGATAAACATGGTTACATCATGAGATTTCGATGGGTGGTTGCTTTTCATTGTTTGTTTCTGAAAACCGTTTTCATAAACACCTCAGTACATTTTGCTTTCATATAAATCTTCTGAGTACTACATCAAGACTCCACAAAACCTTATTTTACTATTTCACAGACCAATGGCAGCATTGTTTGCTTTGCTATGAGTAATCTTGTCAGACATATCGATGGTTCAGTTGATACAATTACCTGCATATCTTGGAAGATCGCTAGGTGTGGCATGGAGTAATACATCCACTGTTGTCATGTCACATGGGTAAACACCAGTGGCAGATTTAAAGACTACTTAATGTCTGAGGAACTTATGATACTTGCTTATTTTATTGATCATGGATTTTGACTGTGTTATTTCTGGCCCTCAAGATTTGACTTGCACATGGACAGGTCTGTTTTCCTAATGTGATGTAATCTCCATTCCCCTTTTACTGCATCTTATGCCTACTGTTAGAGTGCTGATAGCATGTGGATGCATCGAGACAGTGGTTTGCGATAGTGTCTCCCAGCCTGGTTGAGTTACAGTGTTCTCCAGAACCAGCGTTTGTCTTATTCAGTAAATCTACAGAGTGCTTTAATTATCAAGAGGTATCAAAAAATAACAAGTCTTTGTTTCTTTTTGGTTCAGTGACGTCAGGATCTATTTTCTGTTATTTATTTGTACTTAAACAGTGTTCAATACAACCTGTACTGTTGAAGAACCAGACATAAAACAATTACTATAAGCTTTTTACAGGGCAGTAACATGACAATGAAAACTGAATTCACTCACCTCTCTTTGGATTCCTCTACTGTTGATCTCTATGTATAAGCTTTAATTAAAGTTCCCCGTGTTACTTGAGAAAGATATCTGAAAATTAGTTCATACAGTGGTCCCTAGTCAGCTACTTTCTTAGGTTGCTGTGAATGGTGATAGGGTGTAGTTGTTCACTGTTTTTTATATTTCACAATGACTGTTGTAACTGCATTCCTGGACCCATGTAACCTGTGAGATATCTGACAAAAAAGTTGACTCTTTGAGCTCCTATACACCGAAGTGCCAAATAAACTTGTATAGGCATGCATATTCAAATACAGTGGCATGTAAACAGGCAGAATACTGCACTGCGGTTGGCATTGCCTATTATATAAGACAACAAGTGTCTGGTGCAGTTGTTAGCTTCATTACTGCTACTACAATGGCAGGTAATCAAGATTTAAGTGAGTTTAAAGGTGGTGTTTTTTTCTGCACACGAGTGATGGAACGCAGCATCTCTGACGTTGCTATGAATTGGGGATTTTCTATACGACCATCTCACAAATGTACCGTGAATATCAAGAATCCAGTAAAACATCAAGTCTCTAACATCATTGTGGCCGGTAAAGGATCCTGCAAGAACAGGACCAACAGCAACTAAAGAGAATCGTTCAACATCACAGAAATGCAACCCTTCTTCAAATTGCTGCAGATTTCAATGCTGGGCCAACAACAAGTATCAGTGTGCAAACTATTCAATGAAACATCATTGATATGGGCTTTCGAAGGTGAAGGCCCGCTCATGTATCCTTGATGACTGCATGAAACACAGCTTTACGCCTTGCCTGGGCCCATCAACACTGACATTGGACTGTTGATGACTGGAAACATGTTGCCTGGTCAGGTGAGTCTCGTTTCAAATTGTATTGAGTGGATTGGTGTGTGTGGGTTTGGAGACAAACTCATGAATCCAAGGACCCTGTGCATGTCAGCAGAGGACTGTTCCATCTGGTAGAGTCTCTGTAATGGTGTAAGGTGTGTGCAATTGGAGTGATATGATATGGAACCCCTAATGCGTCTAGATATGTCTCTGACAGGTGACATGTATGTAAGCATCCTGTCTGATCACTTGAATTCATTTGTGTCTATTGTGCATTCCAACAGACTTGGGAAATTCCAGGAGGACAATGCCACACTCCAAATGTCCAAAATTGCTGCAGACTGGGTCCAGGAACACTCTTCTGATTTTAAACATTTCCACTAGCCATCAAACTCCTCAGACATGAACATTATTGAGCATATCTGGGATGCCTTGCAACTGTTCAGAAGAGAGCTCCATCCCCTTGTGCTCTTGCAAATTAATGGACAGCCCTGTGGAATTCATGGTGCCAATTCCCTCCAGCGCTACTTCAGACATTCATCGAGTCCATGCTACATCATGTTGCGGTACTTCTGCGTGCTCGCGGGGGCCCTACACGATATTGGGCAGGTGAACCTGTTTCTTTGGCTCTTCAGTGTATTTGCACCTTATTTAAATTTAATTGTCTCATTTGACTCAGTCTGATAAAAAGCATGTGAATGATATGCATTGTACATGTCTGGATGCAAACATTGATAATCACAGTACATGTAATCAGTGGAGGTCTAGAGACATATGTTCAAGTAAAATACATCTTTAACAGCAAAAAGTTGCTGTTGGACACTGTACTGTGTCTTATGGTTCACTCCCTTTGGGGGGGGGGGGGGGGGGTAATAAGGATCAATGTCCAAGGGGTTAAATCCTTTCAGTTTAAGAAGCTACTTCTGTAGTTCCCAGAAGTTATTTTGGTATTATTATTATTATTGTTTCACTCCCCTCTCAAACCCCACGTCTGGTCAAAGATGGAAAGTGACGTGGACCTTGGTCAAGCGTGACTTCCTTTTAACTTTACGGTATATGTTACATTGCATTTAGGAACTTTCGGGTAATTGAACATGTATCAATAAGTACATATTTCTGTAGTTGTATATATATGTTTGGATGTAGCTGTATTGCGTTGATGTACTGGTGGATATTGTGTGGTATGCTCCTGTAGTTGATAGTATAATTGGTATAATGCCAACTTTATCCTGATGCCACATGTCCTTGACTTCCTCAGCCAGTTGGATGTATTTTTCAATTTTTTTCTCCTGTTTTCTTCTGTATATTTGTTGTATTGGGTATGGATATTTCGATTGGTTGTGTTAATTTCTTCTTTTTATTGGTGAGTATGATGTCAGGTTTGTTATGTGGTGTTGTTTTATCTGTTATAATGGTTCTGCTACAGTATAATTTGTATTCATCGTTCTCCAGTACATTTTGTGGTGCATACTTGTATGTGGGAACGTGTTGTTTTATTAGTTTATGTTGTATGGCAAGTTGTTGATGTATTATTTTTGCTACATTGTCATGTCTTCTGGGGTATTCTGTATTTGCTAGTATTGTACATCCGCTTGATGTGATCTACTGTTTCTATTTGTTGTTTGCAAAGTCTGCATTTATCTGTTGTGGTATTGGGATTTTTAATAATATGCTTGCTGTAATATCTGGTGTTTATTGTTTGATCCTGTATTGCAATCATGAATCCTTCCTGTCTCACTGCATATATTGCCTTTTCTTAGCCATGTGTTGGATGCGTCTTGATCGATGTGTGGCTGTGTTAGATGATACGGGTGCTTGCCATGCAGTGTTTTCTTTTTCCAGTTTACTTTCTTCGTATCTGTTGAGGTTATGTTATCTAAAGGGTTGTAGACATGGTTACGAAATTGCAATGGTGTAGCCGATGTATTTATATGAGTGATTGCTTTGTGTATTTTGCTAGTTTCTGCTCGTTCTATAAAGAATTTTCGTAAATTGTCTACCTGTCCATAATGTAGGTTTTTTATGTCGATAAATCCCCTTCCTCCTTCTTTAATATTTGTATTATCTATTCCTATTTTTAGTCTGTATCCTAGATATTTATAGGCATCTGTTTTTTCCATCGCTTCTATGCAGTCGCTGTGGTTATCCAATATGTAATCTTAATGTTTAGTGTGTTTTCCCTTGACTATGCTGTTTTTCTTACATTTGTCTGTTCCAAAAGCCATATTTATATCATTGCTGAATACTTCTGTTATCTTTAGTAATTGGTTGTGTTGTTGATTTGTTGCTGCCAGTAGTTTTAGATCATCCATGTATAACAAATGTGTTATTTTGTGTGGGTATGTTTCAGTAATATTATATCCATAATTTATATCTAAAAACAAAGATGATGTGACTTACCAAACGAAAGCGCTGGCAGGTTGACAGACAAACAAACAAACACAAACATACACACAAAATTCAAGCTTTCGCAACCAACTGTTGCTTCGTCAGGAAAGAGGGAAGGAGAGGGAAAGACGAAAGGATGTGGGTTTTAAGGGAGAGGGTAAGGAGTCATTCCAATCCCGGGAGCGGAAAGACTTACCTTAGGGGGAAAAAAGGACAGGTATACACTCGCGCACACACACACACATATCCATCCACACATATACAGACACAAGCAGACATATTCAAAGGCAAAGAGTTTGGGCAGAGATGTCGGTCGAGGCAGAAGTGCAGAGACAAAGATGATGTTGAATGACAGGTGAGGTATGAGTGGCGGCAACTTGAAATTAGCGGAGATTGAGGCCTGGTGGATAACGGGAAGAGAGGATATATTGAAGGGCAAGTTCCCATCTCCGGAGTTCGGATGGGTTGGTGTTAGTGGGAAGTATCCAGGTAACCCGTACGGTGTAACACTGTGCCAAGATGTGCTGGCTGTGCATCAAGGCATGTTTAGCCATGCCCATGAGGGTGATCCTCATTACCAACAAACACTGTCTGCCTGTGTCCATTCATGCGAATGGACAGTTTGTTGCTGGTCATTCCCACATAGAATGCGTCACAGTGTTGGCAGGTCAGTTGGTAAATCACGTGGGTGCTTTCACACGTGGCTCTGCCTTCGATCGTGTACACCTTCCGGGTTACAGGACTGGAGTAGGTGGTGGTGGGAGGGTGCATGGGACAGGTTTTACACCGGGGGCGGTTACAAGGGTAGGAGCCAGAGGGTAGGGAAGGTGGTTTGGGGATTTCATAGGGATGAACTAAGAGGTTACGAAGGTTAGGTGGACGGCGGAAAGACACTCTTGGTGGAGTGGGGAAGATTTCATGAAGGATGGATCTCATTTCAGGGCAGGATTTGAGGAAGTCATATCCCTGCTGGAGAGCCACATTCAGAGTCTGATCCAGTCCCGGAAAGTATCCTGTCACAAGTGGGCCACTTTTGTGGTTCTTCTGTGTGAGGTTCTGGGTTTGAGGGGATGAGGAAGTGGCTCTGGTTATTTGCTTCTGTACCAGGTCAGGAGGGTAGTTGCGGGATGCGAAAGCTGTTATCAGGTTGTTGGTGTAATGGTTCAGGGATTCCAGACTGGAGCAGATTCGTTTGCCACGAAGACCTAGGCTGTAGGGAAGGGACCGTTTGATGTGGAATGGGTGTCAGCTGTCATAATGGAGGTACTGTTGCTTGTTGGTGGGTTTGATGTGGACGGACGTGTGAAGCTGGCCATTGGACAGATGGAGGTCAACGTCAAGGAAAGTGGCATGGGATTTGGAGTAGGACCAGGTGAATCTGATGGAACCAAAGGAGTTGAGGTTGGAGAGGAAATTCTGGAGTTCTTCTTCACTGTGAGTCCAGATCATGAAGATGTCATCAATAAATCTGTACCAACCTTTGGGTTGGCAGGCCTGGGTAACCAAGAAGGCTTCCTCTAAGTGACCCATGAATAGGTTGGCGTACGAGGGGGCCATCCTAGTACCCATGGCTGTTCCCTTTAATTGTTGGTATGTCTGGCCTTCAAAAGTGAAGAAGTTGTGGGTCAGGATGAAGCTGGCTAAGGTAATGAGGAAAGAGGTTTTAGGTAGGGTGGCAGGTGATCGGCTTGAAAGGAAGTGCTCCATCGCAGCAAGGCCCTGGACGTGCGGAATATTTGTGTATAAGGAAGTGGCAGCAATGGTTACAAGGATGGTTTCCGGGGGTAACAGATTGGGTAAGGATTCCAGGCGTTTGAGAAAGTGGTTGGTGTCTTTGATGAAGGATGGGAGACTGCATGTAATGGGTTGAAGGTGCTGATCTACGTAGGCAGAGATACGTTCTGTGGGGGCTTGGTAACCAGCTAAAATGGGGCGGCCGGGATGATTGGGTTTGTGAATTTTAGGAAGAAGGTAGAAGGTAGGGGTGCGGGGTGTCGGTGGGGTCAGGAGGTTGATGGAGTCAGGTGAAAGGTTTTGTAGGGGGCCTAAGGTTCTGAGGATTCTTTGAAACTCTGCCTGGACATCAGGAATGGTATTACCTTGGCAAACTTTGTATGTGGTGTTGTCTGAAAGCTGACGCAGTCCCTCAGCCACATACTCCCGACGATCAAGTACCACGGTCGTGGAACCCTTGTCCGCGGGAAGAATGACGATGGATCGGTCAGCCTTCAGATCACGGATAGCCTAGGCTTCAGCAGTGGTGATGTTGGGAGTACGATTAAGGTTTTTTAAGAAGGATTGAGAGGCAAGGCTAGAAGTCAGAAATTCCTGGAAGGTTTGGAGAGGGTGATTTTGAGGAAGAGGAGGTGGGTCCCGCTGTGACGGAGGACGGAACTGTTCCAGGCAGGATTCAATTTGGATAGTGTCTTGGGGACTTGGATCATTAGGAGTAGGATTAGGATCATTTTTCTTTGTGGCAAAGTGATATTTCCAGCAGAGAGTACGAGTGTAGGACAGTAAATCTTTGACAAGGGCTGTTTGGTTGAATTTGGGAGTGGGGCTGAAGGTGAGGCCTTTGGATAGGATAGATGTTTCGGATTGGGAGAGAGGTTTGGAGGAAAGGTTAACTACTGAATTAGGGTGTTGTGGTTCCAGATTGTGTTGATTGGAATTTTGAGGTTTTGGAGGGAGTGGAGCTGGAAGTGGGAGATTGAGTAGATGGGAGAGACTGGGTTTGTGTGCAATGAGAGGAGGTTGAGGTTTGCTGGAAAGGTTGTGAAGGGTGAGTTGCCTTTCCGGAGGTGGGAAACCAGGAGATTGGTTAGTTTTTTGAGGTGGAGGGTGGCATGCTGTTCTAATTTGCGGTTGGCCTGTAGGAGGATGCTCTGAACAGCAGGTGTGGATGTGGGAGAGGAAAGATTGAGGACTTTTATTAAGGATAGGAGTTGACGGGTGTGTTCATTGGCTGAGTTGATGTGTAGGTGAAGGATTAGGTGGGTGAGGGCAATGGATTGTTCAGTTTGGAACTGGTGTAGGGACTGATGGAAAGAAGGGTTGCAGCCAGAGCTGGGAACTTTAAGTGTGAGGCCTTTGGGGGTAATGCCAAATGTCAGACAAACCTGAGAAAATAAAATATGCGAGCGTAATCTGGCTAGGGTGAAGGCATGTTTCCGGAGGGAATGTAAATAAAACTTAATGGGGTCGTTGTGGGGGTGTTGTGAGGGTGACATGGTATTAGAAGGTGGAAAGTGTAACATGAGCCTGAAATGAAAATGAAAATAAAAATATATGGGGAGAGATAAAGGTGAACTAGAAAGTAACTGGTGTTTCCCTCTCCTTCCCTCTTTCCTGACGAAGCAACCGTTGGTTCCGAAGGCTTGAATTTTGTGTGTATGTTTGTGTTTGTTTGTGTGTGTGTCGAACTGCAAGCACTTTCGTTTGGTAAGTCACATCATCATTGTTTTTAGATATATTTTTCCCTCGTGGAATGTTTTCCTCTATTATATTCATATCATTAATTTGAACCCAACAATTATGTTTGTTATTGTCACTGTTGCATTTCGAAATCTTTTCTGTTGTCTTATTTTCTCTTTCTGTTTTTGCCAGTAGTTTCACTTTGTATTCACCTTCTCCTTTTTATCGTAATCTACTATACAATTTTATCCCGCCTATATATACACAATAACACGTAAACCACTTGCAAACCTTAAAAAAACCCTCTCCTTTTAATACATTTACACACAGTTTTTTCGAAATTTTCCCGAATTTCTCCACCCTTTAACGTGTTTTGGCGGCAACACAACCACCTAACCTTTGTGCACATCGTTGACTACTAACCCAAGTTCACCACAAGATCAACATAGCCCAGCTTCAACCAACACTTTTTCGCCTTTTTTCACACCAGATCTCCAGTTACTTTCTAGTTCACCTTTATCTCTCCCCATATATTTTTATTTTCATTTTCATTTCAGCCTCATGTTACACTTTCCACCTTCTAATACCATGTCACCCTCACAACACCCCCACAACGACCCCATTAAGTTTTATTTACATTCCCTCCGCAAACATGCCTTCACCCTAGCCAGATTACGCTTGCATATTTTATTTTCTCAGGTTTGTCTGACATTTGGCATTACCCCCAAAGGCCTCACACTTAAAGTTCCCATCTCTGGCTGCAACCCTTCTTTCCATCAGTCCCTACACCAGTTCCAAACTGAACAATCCATTGCCCTCACCCACCTAATGCTTCACCTACACATCAACTCAGCCAATGAACACACCCGTCAACTCCTATCCTTAATAAAAGTCCTCAATCTTTCCTCTCCCACATCCACACCTGCTGTTCAGAGCATCCTCCTACAGGCCAACCGCAAATTAGAACAGCATGCCACCCTCCACCTCAAAAAACTAACCAATCTCCTGGTTTCCCACCTCCAGAAAGGCAACTCACTCACCCTTCACAACTTTTCCAGCAAACCTCAACCTCCTCTCATTGCACACAAGCCCAGTCTCTCCCATCTACTCAATCTCCCACTTCCAGCTCCACTCCCTCCAAAACCTCAAAATTCCAATCAACACAATCTGGAACCACAACACCCTAATTCAGTAGTTAACCTTTCCTTCAAACCTCTCTCCCACCCCCCTGCGGGTTCGGGGGTAAGAATAGACCCGCGGTGTTCCTGCCTGTCGTAAAAGGCGACTAAAAGGAGTCTCAAACTTTTCGGCCTTCTGTGATGGTCCCCTGTTGGGTTTGACCTCCATCTCTCAAAATTTTCCGAAGAGCGAGCGATTGGGGAAGGGCACCTTACTTGGTGCATTGTGTCCATCTTGCGATCAGACCTTTCGCCAGCTTATTCGCTGTTGAATTGCAATCCTGCCCGCTCTCCATCTCTTGGGCATGACTACATTCCTGCGTGCAGATTACACCTTGCACAGTGCAGTGCCTCTTTCTGCACTGACGGCGGCAATGGACCACATGTTACCTAACATCCAGCATGGTAGCCAGTCCGTTGTGGTGGGGCCGCCATGTACCCCTTTGGTTGTAGCCCCCTGACAACACAGGGATTGCTCTACTGATGCCTGCGCCGTTAACTCCCCACGTATGCCAAGGAGTAGATGCCTATCCTCCTGGGGTATCGGGACTCCCGTCAACGGCCATCCTGCCAGGTGGCCTTTGCTGCGGCTGGGTGGCGCCCGTGGGGAGGGCCCTTGGTCGGCGTAGGTGGCGTCAGGGCGGATGACCCGCAATGAAGCGTGGTACATCGTCTCTCACTGGTGGCTAGCCGCCAGCAGTCTCTAAGCGTCTCGGGCTCAATTTAACGCTCAGAAGTACGATCCAAAAACGTTCCCCTCCCTGGCCTCACCGTGGCAGGAACGTAAATCTCAGGATGGCAGTAGCAGTTATTCCCCCCCATTCTTAGTTTGTACGAGAGCTGATGGGGAGTCTTTTCTCTCCACAAAGCCTCAGTTCTTCATCGAGCATTTAGAGGACAAGTTTGGGGAGGTGGAGGGCTTGTCCAAAATGCGCTCTGGATCGGTCCTGATACAAACGGCATCCTCTGCCCAGTCACGACGGTTACTTGTTTGTGACAAGTTGGGGGATGTTGCTGTTACGATCACACCGCATAAGAGTTTAAATATGGTCCAGGGAGTTATTTACAATAAGGACCTTCTTTTGCAGTCTGATGACGAGCTGCGCGCCAACTTAGAGCGCAGAGGTGTACATTTTGTCCGGCGCATTCATCGGGGTCCGAAGGAAAATCAGATAGCTACCGGTGCCTTCATCTTGGCCTTCGAGGGTGATACGTTACCGGAAAAGGTCAAGGTGATGGTCTACCGATGTGACGTCAGGCCCTATATTCCTCCCCCGATGCGGTGCTTCAAGTGCTGGAAGTTCGGCCATATGTCTTCCCGTTGCACTTCCAGCCTCACATGTCGAGATTGCGGCCGCCCATCTCATCCCATTACTCCATGTGCCCCGCCTCCCATCTGTGTCAACTGCGGGGAGCACCATTCACCTTGCTCGCCAGACTGCAGAATCTTCCAGAAAGAACGCAAAATCATGGAATATAAGACCCTGGACCGACTGACTTATACTGAGGCCAGAAGGAAATACGACCGATTACATCCCGTGAGAATGACATCTTCTTACGCTGCTGCTACAACACCTGTGCTCGCCCCATCAGTTTTGTGACTTCCAGCCGGATCGCTGAGTGGTACAACTCCTCCTGCCCCCTTGCCAGTGGGGGGCTCTACCCACCGGGTTGCTCCTGCGCCACCTACCTCAGGAGCAACACCATCCCCCCCATCAGGGACGTCCGTCCCTGCTTCTAAGCCAGAGAAGTGTCCCACTTCTTCGGCTTCTCATGCTTGCAAGGGATCCCTTGGGTCCCTCCCTTCCCAGGTCTCCACCAGTGGGAAGGCTGCCGACTGACAGTGGCGTAAGTGCCCACAATCAGCTGGTTGAAGGGCTTCATGATCCTCCTCAGTCCCGGAGACTGAATCGGTGAAGCCCTCCCAGCCATTTAAACCCAAGGAGCAGCGTGAGAAATCCAAGAAGAAGAGCTCTAAGCCCAAGGAACTCGCGGTGGCAGCCGCCCCACCGCAACCTTCCAGCTCTGCATCTGAGGACGAGGTGGAGATTCTGGTGTCCGCTGAGGACCTCGATCTCGCCGGTCCCTCAGACGCCATGGATAGCACTAGCATAGGTGCTCAATCGGAGGCAGCAGGTGACCCAACGGCGTAATCTGCCTTCCCCGTCCCGTCACGCCTTTCTCAGCCATGGAAAACACCATCCTCCAGTGGAACTGCAGTGGTTTATTCCACCATCTAGCTGAGCTCCGCCAACTTATCAGCCTTCATTCTTTCTTCTGCATTGCTCTTCAGGAAACTTGGTTTCCAGCAATGCGAACCCCCGCCCTCTGTGGCTATCGGGGTTATTATAAGAACGGAGCAGCATATGAAAGGGTGTCTGGTGGCGTCTGCATCTATGTCCTTAACTCTCTTCACAGCGAGTCTGTCCCTCTACAAACAGCCTTAGAGGCTGTCGCTGTTAGGGTGTGGACGCCACAGGCTATTACCGTCTGCAGTCTTTATCTTCCACCGGATGGTGATGTCGCGCAGCATGAGCTGGCTGCGCTGCTGGCCCAATTGCCGCCACCTTTCTTGTTACTGGGCGATTTCAATGCCCACAACCCTCTATGGGGTGGGACTGTCTCCGATGACCGCGGTCGTGCCGTGGAACATTTGTTGGCTGAGCTTGACCTTAGCCTCTTGAACACCGGTGCTCCCACGCATTTCAGTGTGGCCCATGGCTCGTTCTCGGCCATCGATCTCTCTCTTTGCAGCCCTGGACTTGTCCCATCCCTCCACTGGAGAGTGCATCCTGACCTGTGTGGTAGTGACCATTTTCCCATCTATTTGCCACTGCCCCAGTGTCATTCTTCTGGGTGCCTGCCCCGCTGGGCTCTCCACAGGGCTGACTGGCTGGCTTTTACTTCCGCTGCAACCATCGAGTCTCCCCCACAGGGTGACATTGATGGGGTGGTCCGTGTCTTAACCACGTCAATCATTTCGGCGGCAGAGGCTGCCATCCCCCGCTCTTCTGGACTCCCTCGGAGGAAGGCTGTACCCTGGTGGTCGCCAGAGATTGCTGAGGCTATTCGCGAGCGTAGGCGGGCCCTCAAGCGCCATAGGCGGCACCCATCTCTAGAGACTCTCATCGCCTTTAAGAGGCTCCGTGCCTTGGCCCGTCGTCTTATAGCACGGCATAAGCAGGAGTGCTGGGAGAGGTATGTCTCATCCTTGGGCTCCCGTGTCTCCCCCTCCCTCGTGTGGTCCCGGATCCGGCTGATTTATGGATACCACACCCCTATGGGTGTCCCTGGGATCTCCTTGGACGGCGCCGTCTGCACGGACGCTGCCGCCATTGCTGAACGCCTTGCTGCGCACTTTGCTAAGAGCTCTGCGACTGCAATTTACCCCCCCCCCCCCCCCCCCCCCCCCCCCCCCCCGCCCCCCGCCTTTCGCTCCCTAAAGGAGCGAGCCGAGCAGACGCCGTTATCATTCCACACGCGTCGTTCTGAAAAATACAATGCTCCTTTCAGCGAGAGGGAATTCCTCACTGCCCTCGCCGATTGCCCTGATACAGCACCAGGACCAGACTGCATCCACGCGCAGATGCTGAAGCATCTCTCCACGGACTGCCAGAGACACATCCTCACCATCTTCAACCGCATTTGGAGCGAGGGCGTGTTCCCGTCGCAATGGCGAGAGGGTCTTATTGTCCCCATCTTGAAGCCCGGTGTGGACCCACTGGCGGTGGACAGCTATCGTCCCATTACCCTCACCAACATTTTGTGCAAATTGCTCGAACGTATGGTGGGGCGGCGTTTCTGTTGGGTCCTTGAGTCGCACGGTCTCCTCGCTCCATCCCAGGGTGGCTTCCGTTGGGGCCGGTCTGCAGTGGACAATTTGGTGCAGCTGGAATCTGCTATCCGTACGGCCTTTGCCCGACGTCAGCATCTCGTTGCTGTCTTTTTTGATCTGCGGAAGGCGTATGACACCACATGGAGGCATCACATCCTTGCTACATTGCATGAGTGGGGTCTTCGTGGTCGGCTCCTGGCTGTTCTTCAAACCTTTCTATTGCGCCGCTCTTTCAGGGTGCAAGTTGGTGCCACCTCTAGTTCCTCTTATACACAGGAAAATGGGGTCCCGCAGGGCTCGGTGTTGAGCGTCTCATTATTTCTAGTGGCCATTAATGATCTGGCTGCAGCCGTGGGGTTGTCGGTGTCTCCTTCTTTGTATGCCGACGACTTCTGCATCTCCTTTAGCTCCACGACTACGGGAGTTGCCGAACGCAGGCTGCAAGTAGCCGTTCACAAGGCAGCATCATGGGCTCTGACTCATGGTTTTCAGTTCTCTGCAGCCAAGACTCGAGTTATGCACTTCGGCAGGCGTCGGGCGGTTCACCCTCATCCTGAACTTTACCTCAACGGCCACCTGCTTGAAGTGGTGGACACATGCCGCTTCTTAGGAGTCGTCTTTGATGCCCGGCTCACATGGGTTCCTCATATTACTCAGCTGAAGCAAAAGTGCTGGCGGCACCTCAACGCCCTCCGCTGCCTGAGCCACACATCTTGGGGTGCGGATCGCTGCACGCTGTTGCGATTGTACAGGGCCCTTGGGCAGTCCGGGCTTGATTATTGGATCCTGGCCTATGGGTTTGCATCACCGTCCGTGTTGACATTGTTAGACCCCGTACACCACTGTGGGGTTCGGCTTGCAACTGGCGCTTTTTGTATGAGCCCTGTGGATAGTCTACTGGTGGAGGCCGGGGTTCCCCCACTGCGGATTCACCGCCATCGACTGCTCGCCGACTATGCTGTCCATGTGCATTGCTCGCCGGGCCATCCCAATCGTCGCCTGCTTTTCCCTGCCATGGTCCTCCATCTGCCCAAATGGTGCCCTAGGTCTGGGCTTTCCATAGCTGTCCGCGTCCAGTCCCTGCTGTCGGAACTGGGGTCATTCCCTCTTCTGCCTCCCTTCCGAGTCCGTGCACCTACGCCTCCCTGGTGTTTGCCCCAGCCGTCCGTCCGTCTGGACTTGGCACAGGGACCCAAGGACTCGGTTCCTCCTGTGGCCCTCTGTCGCCGTTTTCTTGCGCTCCTCGCCTCATTTTCGGGCTGTGAGACTGTCTACACTGATGGTTCCCTGGTTGATGGTCGCACTGCCTACACTTTTGCTCACACTGCCCATGTTGAGCAGCGCTCCTTGCTGGCTGGCTGTAGTATTTTTACTGCAGAGCTGGTGGCCATCTTGCGCGCTCTTGAGCATATGCGTTTCTGCTCAGGTACGTCCATCGTCGTCTGCAGTGACTCCCTGAGCAGCCTCCAGGCCATCGACCGCTGCTATACCTCTTCTCCTCTGGTGTCCTCTATTCAGGAGTCTGTTTCCGCCATTACCCATTCTGGTCGTTCGGTGGTCTTTGTTTGGACGCCAGGTCATGTTGGCATCCCGGGGAACGAACGTGTTGACAGGCTGGCCAAAGGGGCGATCGACGCCCCAGCTTTGGAGATCGGCCTCACGGCTCGCGATCAGCAGCTGGTGTTGCGCCGTAAGGTACTTGGGATGTGGACTGCTGAGTGGCGTGGCATGACATCCCCGAATAAACTGCGGGCTGTCAAGGAGACGACCGATGTGTGGCGCTCCTCCCTGCGGGCTTCTCGCAGGGACTCTGTCATCCTGTGTCGGCTCCGCATCGGCCATACCTACCTGACGCACGGTCATCTTTTGCGTCAGGAGGATCCCCCCCTGTGTCGGTGTGGGTCCCGGCTGACGGTCGCCCACATTTTGTTGGAGTGTCCCCGACTGCGCACCCTCTGGCAGTCTTTTAATCTCCTGGGCACTTTGCCTTTGATTTTATGTGATGATGCCTCCATGGCTGATGACGTTTTAAATTTTATCCGTGGTAGTCCTTTTTATGGTTCCATTTAGGGAGGTCCTGCACCTTTCCCTTTCTGTGTCTTTTGTCCTCGCGTCTCTCCATATTTGTTGCTGTTTTGGTTTGTCGTCAGATGGTTGACTCTTTTCCTTTTTTTGTTCTCGTGGTCAGTCAACCAGTCTCCGGCCATCTTCTTTTCTTCTGTTTCTTTCTGTCTGGTGTTCATCTGTACTCTTCTTGTCTGTAGTGTTTGTTGCTGCATTTGTGTTCTTTCAGTGCCTGGGGGGTCGTCTCCTCCACCCCCCCCCCCCCTTTGGTTTTTACCTGCTCCACCGATTTTCGACTCGCCTGTTTTTGGAATGGGGGACTGATGACCTTTGCTGTTTAGTCCCCCTTAAACATCCCAACAACAACCACCACCACCACCACCTCTCTCCCAATCTGAAACCTCTGTCCTATCCAAAGGCCTCACCTTCAGCCCCACTCCCAAATTCAACCAAACAGCCCTCATCAAAGATTTACTGTCCTACACTCGTACTCTCTGCTGGAAATATCACTTTGCCACAAAGAAAAATGATCCTAATCCTACTCCTAATGATCCAAGTCCCCAAGACACTATCCAAATTGAACCCTGCCTGGAATAGTTCCGTCCTCCGTCACAGCGGGACCCGCCTTCTCTTCCTCAAAATCACCCTCACCAAACCTTCCAGGAATTTCTGACTTCTAGCCTTGCCTCTCAATCCTTCTTAAAAAACCTTAATCGTACTCCCAACATCACCACTACTGAAGCCTAGGCTATCCGTGATCTGAAGGCTGACCGATCCATCGTCATTCTTCCGGCGGACAAGGGTTCCACGACCGTGGTACTTGATCGTCGGGAGTATGTGGCTGAGGGACTGCGTCAGCTTTCAGACAACACCACATACAAAGTTTGCCCAGGTAATCCCATTCCTGATGTCCAGGCAGAGCTTCAAGGAATCCTCAGAACCTTAGGCCCCCTACAAAACCTTTCACCTGACTCCATCAACCTCCTGACCCCACCGACACCCCGCACCCCTACCTTCTACCTTCTTCCTAAAATTCACAAACCCAATCATCCCGGCCGCCCCATTTTAGCTGGTTACCAAGCCCCCACAGAACGTATCTCTGCCTACGTCGATCAGCACCTTCAACCCATTACATGGAGTCTCCCATCCTTCATCAAAGACACCAACCACTTTCTCGAACGCCTGGGAACCTTACCCAATCTGTTACCCCCGGAAAACATCCTTGTAACCATTGCTGCCACTTCCTTATACACAAATATTCCGCACGTCCAGGGCCTTGCTGCGATGGAGCACTTCCTTTCATGCCGATCACCTGCCGCCCTACCTAAAACCTCTTTCCTCATTACCTTAGCCAGCTTCATCCTGACCCACAACTTCTTCACTTTTGAAGGCCAGACATACCAACAATTAAAGGGAACAGCCATGGGTACTAGGATGGCCCCCTCGTATGCCAACCTATTCATGAGTCGCTTAGAGGAAGCCTTCTTCGTTACCCAGGCCTGCCAACCCAAAGGTTGGTAAAGATTTATTGATGACCTCTTCATGATCTGGACTCACAGTGAAGAAGAACTCCAGAATTTCCTCTCCAACCTCAACTCCTTTGGTTCCATCAGATTCACCTGGTCCTACTCCAAATCCCATGCCACTTTCCTTGACGTTGACCTCCATCTGTCCAATGGCCAGCTTCACACGTCCGTCCACATCAAACCCACCAACAAGCAACAGTACCTCCATTATGACAGCTGCCACCCATTCCACATCAAACGGTCCCTTCCCTACAGCCTAGGTCTTCGTGGCAAACGAATCTGCTCCAGTCTGGAATCCCTGAACCATTACACCAACAACCTGGTAACAGCTTTCGCATCCCGCAACTACCCTCCCGACCTGGCTGTGGCTAAGCCATGTCTTTGCAATATCCTTTCTTTCAGGAGTGCTAGTTCTGCAAGGTTCGCAGGAGAGCTTCTGTAAAGTTTGGAAGGTAGGAGACGAGGTACTGGCAGAAGTAAAGCTGCGAGTACCGGGCGTGAGTCGTGCTTCGGTAGCTCAGTTGGTAGAGCACTTGCCCGCGAAAGGCAAAGGTCCCGAGTTCGAGTCTCGGTTGGGCACACAGTTTTAATCTGCCAGGAAGTTTCATGTCAG
Source organism: Schistocerca piceifrons (assembly GCF_021461385.2). Taxonomy (NCBI): domain Eukaryota; kingdom Metazoa; phylum Arthropoda; class Insecta; order Orthoptera; family Acrididae; genus Schistocerca; species Schistocerca piceifrons. The sequence goes on from NC_060138.1 coordinate 931,381,197, forward strand.
CGTACACTCCGCTGCAGAGTGAAAATCTCATTCTGGAAACATCCCCCAGGCTGTGGCTAAGCCATGTTTCCGCAATATCCTTTCTTTCAGGAGTGCTAGTTCTGCAAGGTTCGCAGGAGAGCTTCTGTAAAGTTTGGAAGGTAGGAGATGAAGTACTGGCAGAAGTAAAGCTGCAAGTACCGGGCGTGAGTCGTGCTTCGGTAGCTCAGTTGGTAGAGCACTTGCCCGCGAAAGGCAAAGGTCCCGAGTTCGAGTCTCGGTCGGGCACACAGTGTAATCTGCCAGGAAGTTTCATGTCAGCGTACACTCCGCTGCAGAGTGAAAATCTCTTTCTGGATTTTGTATATTGTTGGTAGGCATGTTATGGGGTGATATTTTGCTGGGTTTGCTGTGTCTGCTTGAACTTCAGGTTTCAGATAAGTTATTCCTTGTGTAAGTGTATCAGGTACTGTGTATGGGTCTGCAATGTAATTGTTAAATAATTTAGTTCGATGTGAATGTGTTGAGGTGAACTTCTTTAGCCAGAAATTTGCTATTTTATCATTTCCAGGGGCTTTCCAATAGTGAGTAGAATTAATTGCTTGGGTGACTTCATGTTGCAAAATTATCACATCAGGCATTTGTGGTATCATCTTGTACGAGTCTGTTTCTGCTTGTATCCACCGTGCATGTCTGTTATGTTGTACCGGGTTTGACGATATGTTGCTCTAGAAGTGTTCCATGTCTGTTATGTTTGGTGGATTGTCTATTTTAATGTGTGTGTTATCTATTGTCTGGTAAAATTTCTTTTGGTTTGTGTTGAATGTTTGGTTTTGTTTCCTTCTATTTTCACTTTTTTTGTATCTTCTAAGTCATTTGGCCAATGCTTGTAATTTCTGCTTCTTTTCATCTAATTGCTCTAGCGCTTCTTGTTGTGAGATTTTACCTAACCTTTTTAGTTTTTTGTCTGATATTTCATTTCTTATAAATTGTGTTAGCTGTCCGATGTATTTCTCAGTTTTTCTATTCTGATCTGTAGCCTGTGTTGCCATGCTGGTTTTGTGGGTTTCTTTTGTGTGTTGGTTGGTTCTGAACTCTGCCTAGTGTGTATATTTAGTGTAGTGAGTGCTCCTGTATAAATCAGTAGTTGTAACTCTTCCATAGTTGTATTTTTATTTATTTTGTTGTGTATGATTGTGTTGATAGTTGTTATTGTTGTTTCAACTTGTGGGTTATTTAGTAGTCTATGCAAGAATGGTCTAATGTCTGTATTTGTGTCTTTGTATTCTATATATGTCAACTGAAATTTTTCTTCTATATCTAATATGTATGTCACTTCATGTTCTATTTGTGCTTGTTCTGGTGGCTGTCTTAAGATTTCGTTTTCCTCTGATTGTTTAATTGATGCGTGTTGTTCTTTGTTTGTTTGCTCTGGGATGTTTGAGTCCATTACTGTATTTTCTTCTTCTTCTGATTGCACATTATTTTGTTCCAGTATTTGTTGTACTTGTTGTTTGATGTTTTCTAATTCTGACTGGGGTATGCTGTTATTTTTAATTATTACACGAATCTGATCAGCTAGTCGTTATTCTGTTAAAAAATTTTAATTCTGGGTATCTGGTAATAAATGTTGTGTATACTTGTGATCTGTATCCAGTTGTGTTGGTTCCTAAGTTTGTTGCTTGGTAATAACAGAACATGAGGTGTCGGTTAACTTCATCCTCTGTCTTTGTTTTCCTTCTAGAGTGGTTGCAGGAAGCATATCCTGCAAAACACCTCTATTTGGATTTAAATCATTTTCTGTGTGGCTAGCAGTGTCATTACCATTGTGGACGGGCATAGGGTTCAAGTGTCGTCCCCGACCATGACAGTGCGTGTCCGAGTCTTCATTAGTTCTGTACTGAACCAACTAATCACATTAAAAGGGGGGTTAGCCCTATTGTGGGTTTGTTCTTTTCGTCGCCTTTTACGACTGGCAGAACATACCGAAGGCCTATTCTTTTCCCGAGCCTCCACGGGTATTATTGTTATTATTATTATTATTATTATTATTTATGTTGTTGTTGTTGCTGTTAATAATTATCTTCACTACTATAAAAGACAAGTTGTAGTTTAACATCGTTACCAAAAATCTCACAAAGTTCATGACTGATTTACTTCAGATTTTTGCACAATACTCAAACATTCAGATATACATAGGTTGCAAATTTGTTAATATATGTGGTATATAAATATATGTGTAAAGTCTATACTTCTAAATGGAGACAAGTCATAGTCTAATGTTGTTACGCAAAATCTCAAGAGGTTATTAACCAGTTTATTTAAGATTTCTGCATGATGGTCTGATAAGCATTTGGATGGATGTGGGTGTCACTTTTTTCAAATGTATAAGGTATTCAAGTATTTCTGTACCATATAAGTGGAAAAAGTTGTTAGCAAAAATCTTGAAAATTTGTTCACTGATTTTCCTCTAATTTTTACACAGTACGCTAATAAACAATCAGAAGGACATATACAACATATTTTTTTGTCATTTAAAAAGAAACATTGTTGGCAAAAATCGTGAAAAGTTCTTGACCAATTTAATTCATATTTTTTTACTAGAACCTAATAAATGTTTGGATTGACATAAGCTACACATTTTTGTGGAAACACACACACACACACACACACACACACACACACACACACACACACACACAGAGCTAGCAAAAATCTCAAAAAGTTCTTGGCTGATTTACCTCAAATTTTTACACAGTACTCTGTTAAACATTTGGAGAGACTCAGGCTATATTTGTTATTACGTTATACTACTATGTAAAAACAAGACATGTAACATTGTTACCAAAAGTCTCGAAAATTTGCTGGCTGACTGACTTAAAATTTTTACACAATATTGTATTACAGACTATATATACTTAAATATATGTAGTATATAAATTTATTTCAGATACAATAAGCAAATGTTGTTGGCAACAACAAGTCATGGAAAGTTCATAATCGATTTCTTTCGAATAAACTGACTGGTAGGGGGGGGGGGGGGGGGGGTTTCTGTGCTGTAAAAATATCACAGTCAGTTTTAACTATAATATCAGGGCATTTAAACCATTAAAAAATTATTTATCCTATACATATTCCTTCTCCTTATATAACATGTGCACACACAACAATGTACTGTTTCATTTTACTCCTTACCTATGGTTTTAACAGAAAACAGGAAACTTACATTTATGGCTTACTGGCTCACGATTTTAATGTTATTATGGAATCTAAATCATCCACAACTTTCTAATCCTAACCTTTTGTGAGTTAAAACCCTACAAAATACTGTCATTGAAGCTACTATCTTCACAGTAATAGCAACTGGGCAGTTCTCTCTTATACTCTCATACATTAATGATCCCAACCCATTAACGTATTCACTTTGAATGACTTCAATTTCCAATCAAGATTTCCTTTGCAACACCAATAAACAAGGCTCAGAGTCAGAGAGAGAGGGAGGAAAGAGGAGGTGGTCGTAGGGGGGGGAGGGGGATGAACATAGAGGGGGGAAGAAGGAAATGGGTAGAGAGAGAGGGGAGGAGGAGAATAACAGAGAGAGGGTGGAGGAGTTGATGGACAAAGAATGGGAGGAGGCAGGGCCCCGAAGGATAAAAAGGGGGGGGGAGGGGGAGAATATGGACAGAGACCAGATTAGGAAGTAGATCCAACTACCATACATATTTAGCAGTTGTGAAGGATTGCTTGGTTCACTAGTAATAAATAACAGTAATAATTGTCACTACTACTAATATTACTACTATATTTAAATTGCTTGTTCGCGAATTTTCATGGACTGTATATGACTGAAAGACACTTACTTTCTCTTTGTAGAATACCCTGTGGAGACATGGAAACAGAGATTATTTCTCTTCCAAGAATCTATAATTGAAAGATTTGGCTTCATACACTGTGCGAGTGAAGGCCACAACAATAACTCATTAGCAACAGACAGTGGTGGTGTATCTCATCATAATATATATGTTCATGTTACTGGAAATGTTTTTATACTGATACCTTCACAACATTGTCAGGTAAATACATCCTATATTTTCAGTGCTTTATGTGAAGAAGTGAAATTAGTGTTTGCTCTCCATAAAATAATTTTATATTTGTAGCTTGAACATGGATAGTAACAGTATTCTGATAAATAGTTTTTACTCTATTTATGTGTGAGAGCTACATCAATATTTCAACACAACAGAATTTTACATATCTCCTGTCACAGTATGATTGGTAGAGAAATTACACATAAAAAGTGATAGAAAGTGAAAAACTTGTAGAATGACTGTGAAAGCTGTTCATAAAGGCTAAGTGTTATAAAAGTTAGTATTTAAGGTACTTTGCTGATCCAGTGTATGTGAAATGCTTTAAATTTCATAAAGTACATTTATGTGACACCTGAGTATTGTGCTGTTGTGTAGAAAATACAAACATTGAAATGAATTACAGATGATGTAACATATCGTAGACGCTGTAACTGCTGTTTATTATTCTCACAAGGGAATGGTTCAATAAGATATGTCGAAACCGGCCCTGATTTTTTTTTTTAAAAAAAAAAAAAACCAGGAAGAAGGCAACGAAAGAAGTATGCTGCAAAAATTTTAGCTGCTATGAGGCACTGCAAGTATTTTGTAAAAAGTGTTGAAGTTATACATTCTTGTTGCGCGAAGAACAGCTTATAACAGCGATTTGTACTGCCCTGCCCGCCAAGCACACGACTCAGCAAATCACTTGTGCAGCACCACATAGCAAAATTATCCAGAGTTCACGGACAACGATTTTAAACACCTAAAGCCTTGTTTACTGAGGAGTGAATGGAAGTGAACATGTGTGAATGAGAATTTGCAGAAAATTCACTCCCATTTGTTTGTATATGGGTAGAATCATTTTTACTAGAGGGAACGGAAGAGAACACGAGGTAGCAAACATTGACTATGAACAATGTGTTTTTAGTTTTTGGAGCTAATATATGACGTACAGCATGCAGTTTTACTGTATGGTTAAATGATGATGGTGTCCTATTGGGTAAAGTATTCCGGAGGTAAAATAGTCTTCTGTTTGGATCTCTGGGTGGAGACTACTCAAGAGGACGTCGATATCAGGAGAAACAAAACTGGCATTCTATGGATCAGAGTGTGGAATTTCAGATCCCTTAATTCGGCAGGTAGGTTAGAAAATTTAAAAAGGGAAATGGATAGATTAAAGTTAGATATAGTGGGAATTAGTGAAGTTTGATGGCAGGAGGAACAAGACTTCTGGTCAGGTGAATATGGGGTTACAGATACAAAATCAAATACAGGTAATGGAGGAGTAAGCTTAATAATGAATAAAAAATAGGATCACAGGTAAGCTACTGTGAACAGCATAGTGAACGCATTATTGTACAGGGTGTATCCGACCCGGGACAACCGGGAGATCCGGGAAAAACCTGGGAATTTTTTCATCCAGGAGAAAACCAGGAAAAACCCAGGAATTTTTTAGAATTCCAGGAATTTGTAATTGTTTTTGTTTTCAGTTAAATTTTTGCAATTTTGTCTGGTAAGAACCGATGCTCTAACAAAGGGTAGTACTGTATCCTGCTACAGCAGATTAATACTGCAGCAATAAGACATGAACGAGAGAAAAAATGAAAATGAAACTTAAATTGCCATACACAACAACAAAACACAGTGCTCATACAAGTAACAACAAAATGTGTCAAAGGAAGACTATGCAATGCTTCGTAACAAGAAATTGCCTCTGATGAGTGTGACGTCACAACTGTTTACATTAGGTTCACTGTTTCAATATAGCAGTTAGGCACGGGATCGTGCACATGTGCAGTTGAGTAGTGCCTTCTCCCACTTCTGGCTGCAGAAATGTGGCTGTTGGTTGTGTAAGCAGTCGCACCAGCAGCTAGATGCTACCGGGAAAAATTTTACTGACGTGCCCAAGCTGCTAGATTCATGTATGCACAGCAGGCTGGATCCTTGAGGGGGTAGGGGGGGGGGGGGACAAATTCATATTCTTGAGGGAAAAAACCTTGTTTCACAAAGCACCTAGCATCCAGTGCACATTGGTCTATCGGTTATTCATATGACTTTGAAACACATCCCTGTCGCGTTTTGAACACATTTGAAGTTGATTTCTGAAGGATTTGCGAATGTGTGCATAGTGTACGTGATGTCTGTCAAGGGAATCCTTGTTGCATCTAGAAATAAACTTTCTTGCAGACAACAGGGGCTGTATGAGCTGAGCGGAGTAAAGCCAAATGGATGAATGCCAACCGCTGTCTGATCATGCGGTTGATTGGGTTTGCAAATGATGAGCGTTGTAATAATTACTAGCGAAATCCATAGGTTGATACTACCAGAGTGGAAATAAACTACTAAGAGGTAATAAAGATTATGTATTATCTTCTTGGTGTATCCAAGAAAATGAAATTTTGACAGCGCCACTACCTAGTATTGCTCCAGTTCGGAAATATTGTGGATCTGGACCCGATGCACAGAGCAGTCTGAGTACAGCGGGGAAGTGGGTAGTCTCCATGTGACCTGTGTTTACATTTAGTGATTTTGATGTTTCCTCTTCATTTACTGCTCTCAAGTCAAATGAAAACAAAACAGATTTCTGTGGCTGGGAGCTATCAAGTGAATTAAAATACATTCACATAATTACGGAAGGCAAAAATATGTTATTACTTTCAGATTTTATTTTATTTACACCTTTCTGACGGTCGAGCATTAATCGTCTTGTAGAACAATTAAGTTATTTTTGTCGGTTTGCTAAAGAAATTTCCTTTTATTAATCTTTTCTGTTGAGGCAGTCAATATATTTGAAACTAAGTGTTTAATTCCACACTATTGGCTAGTTTCAACTATTCGCTGCATTTCAAGTGCACGTTTTCATCTTCTAGCACGTACCGCATTGTGCCATAATAAAGAACCAAACATTAGGTAACACAGTACTGATACTCCAAGAAAATTTACATCTCGAAAACCATATTGAAAAGCTTAATATCAGGTTGAGACCTACTTCATTTGGAATTTGGACATACGAATGTGGCCTTTAAATGTGTACATTTTAGTATGGTTCACAAAATTCCGATGCTCTTGGAGTATCCTCTGATGTCTTGTTTCTTTTATGACATAATGTAAGATCTTTTAATGTTTAATACATATGAACATATGGGCCTCCTAAGTCATAGTAGCTCTGCAAGTGCAGTGGTGCCTCTTATCTGGCGCTCTATAGCAACTGCTGAAACGAACCTATTTCTAACAAGTTGCGGGAAAATATTGTGAATGGTGGTTTGAAAAGCGTTACTTTCAAAGTAAATTTCCTTTTACACAAGTTGAACTATGTGCAAGATTGTATGATGAATTTCTTAAATCACAGAGCATTTGACTCTCATTTAAAAATCAACTGATGATGAGCCATTTAGAAGAATTTCGAGCCCAGAAGATCAGACATTTATGTCATTATTAAAAATTTTACTGGCTCATTTGTGTGATATATCTTAAAGTGTAAGACGTGCATAAAAGACCAACATTATATGTGAAAGCTTAGCTTCTCTTGCAGCGTATTAACCGTAGACACCGATATTATGTGTGAAAGCTTTGCTTTTCTTGTAGCAACACTATATATATTAATTTAAACCGTTAACTGTTGCTGTTTGTGCGCTACTTAACAGTGATATTGCCATTGGCTGACTACATCATGTGTCCTAAGCTCTGAATATCCACTGTCATTGGCTGGCGAGATCACGTGACATGACCTATGACTGGCTTACAAAAGCTCATCGCAATCTCGATTTTAATGCTTCGGAAAGTGACATGCGGTGTTTGGTGGAATTCGAATTTATACTTTTGTAATGTGAAAGTATGCAGTGTAAATGTTGCTGCACATCAAAGATTTTTCCAAAACGTGTTTTCTTCCCTGAGTTTCGTTTTCTAAAGTGCCAGGAAAGTGTACACCCATGTATAAAGCCATAATAATTCAAAGGATTGGTAAGTTATACAGTTCCGAGAGAAAATATACTGTCAGTTAACAGTGAAAAAGTGTGTTTACACCCGGGAGAAACTGTATTTTTAACCGGGAAATCTGGGAGAAATCCGGGAATTTTTGTTCCTTGTTTGCGTATACATCCTGTTGTAGCCAAGATAGACATGAAGCCCACGCCTACCACAGTAGCAGAAGTTTATATGCCAACTAGCTCCACAGGTGATGAAGGTATTGAAGAAGTGCATGATGAGATAAAAGAAATTATTCAGATAGTGAAGGGAGACAAAAATTTAATAGTTGTGGGGGACTGGAATTGATAGTAGGAAAAGGAAGAGAAAGAAAAGTAGTAGGTGAGTATGGAATGGGGGTAAGGAATGAAAGAGCAAGCTGCCTGGTAGAATTTTGCACAAAACATAACTTAATCATAGCTAACACTTGTTTCCTAAATCTCTGTCAGAGACAGCAAAGGTCCTGGAAGAGCAGTTGAATGGAATGGACAGAGTCTTCAAAGGAGGACATAAGATGAACATCAACAAAAGCAAAACAAGGATAATGGAATGCAGTCTAATTAAATCAGGTGATGCTGGGGGAATTAGATTAGAAAGTGAGGCACTTAAAGTAGTGGATGAGTTTTGCTGTTTAAGGACCAAAATAACTGATGATGGTCGAAGTAGAGAGGATATAAAATGCAGACTGGCAAAAAAAGCACTATTAACATTGAGTGCAGATTTAAGCGTCAGGAAGTGTTTTCTAAAAATATTTGTATGGAGTGTAGCCATGTATGGATGTGAAACATGAATGATAAATAGTTTAGACAAGAAGAGAATAGAAGCTTTCGAAATGGTGCTGCAGAAGAATGCTGAAGATTAGATGAGTAGATCGTGTAACTAATGAGGAGATACGGAGTAGAATTGGGAGAAGAGGAATTTGTGGCACAATTTGGCCAGAAGAAGGTATCGGTTGGTAGGACATGTTCTGAGGCATCAAGGGATCACCAAGTTAATGTTGGAGGGCAGCGTGGAGGGTAAAAATCGTTGGGGGAGACCAAGAGATGAATACACTAAAGAGATTCAGAAGGATGTAGAGTGCAGTAGTTACTTGGAGATAAAGAAGCTTACACAGGATAGAGTAGCATGGAGAGCTGCATCAAACCGTCTCTGGACTGAAGACCACAACAACAACAACATTTGACCTACAGGATACAACACTATCTTGTTAGAGCCACAGTGCAAAACTTTGGTATTTAGTGAGAATTATTTTGCGTGGTGAGCCCACTGTTCTTGATGGAGTATGCAAAATGTTGCAGGGAAGGAAGAATTTAAGTGTGTCAATTTGTATATGGAAGTGTGACATGTGTGGAGATCTTGCACTTTACATGGAATTGCATCTCTAGCTCTCCTTAGCACTGATCCCAAATTTTCCTTGTATGTCGGCTGCCATTTTTCCTGGGCTTCTCATTACTATTGAGGGGAAATTTACAAACAGAAGACTAATTATCGACGTCAAGCATCATATCGAGAGGTGACACAGTTGGTATTTCCACTATGCGTGTAAGGTCTAATGGTCATATTCTTTTTTGTTGTCCCCCCCCCCCCCCCCCTTCTTGTAAAATAAAAGCGGGCTAGTGGCAAAGCGTGCACTTCGTGATCCAGAGAGTGCGGGATCAAATCCTGTTCAAACCATCCAGTCTCTTGTTCTGCATATTGCGCTGCATATTAGGCATACTTGATCAAAGTCATAAAGCATGGTGAAGAACACTGGTAATGCACAAAAGACTGTAGCTTAAGAATACTGTTCTTCCGATAAACCTGAAATGAGAGAGTGGTATTGGAAATTATGCTGTCTGATAATTTCCTGAGGAATACTTTCCACTATCAAAAATATTCTTTTTCGAGAAGTTGAATCATACGAGTAGTTCCATGCAGAATCCACATTACATCTACAGGTTTTTCGTCGTCCTCCACAAAAACAGTAGCATCGTTAAGTCCAGACCATGAATCCAACAAAAGCAGTGAATTAGTTTCTGCAGTGGTAGGAATATGTTTCGAATAAAATGTTGAAAATTATTCTTTCCCTTTTTTTCCATATTTTGATACATCGATTACAAGATTTTGGGTACTAAACAGTCCATTTTTTATGTTTGGTCCTAATTTGCCTTGCAGTTCTTGAAGACAGATACACAGCTGCGAAAATAGTAAATGACTCATACTTATTACTGACATTATCGCGTATGAATGTGTCATTGCATTCATTGATTGGGCAACAGACTCCGTCTTTCTTTTCACTGCGAAATGATAAAGTGCAGTGTGCTTGCAGTTCTTTCACAAAACCTGACTGATCAGTGTTATAAACAGCAGTTGCAGGGACAACAGCAACTTTCGTCTTTATGTCAGCTATGAATTTCTCTATATCATACTCTGTATCTCTATATCGTACTTACCAATACTGCAAAAAGCAACTGATGATTTGTAATAGACATTACTTGAGTGGTTAATTCGAGAGAATAGTAACTGTGTACTGTTGTGTCAGAGAACTATCAACGAACGATAACCTGAAACGTTCTTTTCAAATTACGATCGGGTTGTGTCGTGTTTTCTGTTTACAAATGTACCACCGACCTTGGCTGTGTGTGTGTGTGTGTGTGTGTGTGTGTGTGTGTGTGTGTGTGTGTGTGTGTGTGTGTGTGTGTGTGTGCGCGCGTGTGTGTGCGCACATGCACAGTTGCTACTGTGCCAGTAGGGGTGTACATTTCTACTGCCGCTTAGTGCACTATGAATTTGGCAATTTTCAGCTTTTTTAAAAAATTACTTGCAGTGTCTCTTAGCAGTCAAAATTTTGACTGCATTTCTTTCATTGTCTTCTTCCTGTGTAAAAAATTTCAGGGTAGGTTTCGGCATGTCTTATTGGACCTTGTCAGCTAGAGTACCACCATCAGAATGACATTCATCTCCTATGAGATTATGAAATTTACTTAAGTTTCAAACTTAATGTTGGTGTAATGTACTTTTGAAGATGGATCACCACTAACTAAACAGAAGAGATTCTACACAACAAAAAGACACACAGAGTGGACAATAAATGTATTAGCTTTTTAGACAAATTCCTTCTGCAGGGACCAGTCATGCTGAAGTGCTTGTGAGCAACAGTTTGTGTGTGTGTGTGTGTGTGTGTGTGTGTGTGTGTGTGTGTGTGTGTGTGTAAGGAGATATATATATATATATATATATATATATATATATATATATATATATATATATACTCTGCAAACCATTTTGAAGTACATGGCAGAGGATAGTTCCCATTGTACCAGCTATTAGGACATCTTTCCATTCCATTCCTGTATGAAGCATGGGAATAATGATTGTTTAAACATCTTTGTACATGTTGTGGTTATGGTTAAACATCTTTGTACATGTTGTGGTTAGTCTGCTCTTGTTCTTGTGATCCCAACAGGAATGATATGTTGGAGGCTATAGTGTATTCCTAGATACACCACTTAAAGTTGGATCTAGAAACTTCCTAAGTAGGTTTTATCAAGATAGCTTGTGCGTATCCTCGAGCATATGCCAGTTAAGTTGTAGAAAGTCATAAGAAATGTCATTGGCTGAAAGTCAGAAGGTATTATTAATATTATCTGGCTTTTCAGAAATCTAGAAATGCTGCATCTGAGTGACTGCCTTGGTCCATGGCTTTTAGTATGTCATGTGAGAAAAGTGGGAGTTGGGTTTCAAGAGATAAATATTTTGTAATCAATGTTGGTTGGCATGAAGGGGACCATTCTGTTCAAGGTATCCCATTACATTTGACCTCAGAATATGTTCTAATATTCTACAACAAATGGATGTCAAGGATTGTGGATGGTAGTTTTCTGGATTACTTCTGCTACCCTTCTTACAGACATGTGTAACTAGTGCTTTCTTCCAACTACTGGGCACAGTTTTTTGTTTGAGGAATTTGTGGCATGTTATGCATAGAAGGGGAAATACGGGCTGACTTGCTGACAAACTCTGTTTTCCTTTGTAAAGAAACATTTGAAATCAAAGTTCAGCATTTCTGCTTTCAGATTGCTACCCTCAATTTCAATTTGTTTCTTATCCATGAGTGTCTGGAAATCAACTCCCTTTGCATAATTATGACTGGAACTTGTGTCTTGTGAGAGATTTTTCAATAATATTCTGCTATGGTAGTTATTGAAGGCTTCACATTTTGCTTTTTGACAACCAAAGACATTTCATTCAGCGTCACTTTGTATATAGCCCTATGCTTTGTTTGTTACCTAGTATGGAGTAGTCTCTGTTTATTTAGAAGTTTTATCACAGTGAACTGTTCTACTAGGTACACATGTATCAAACACATGGTCAACTGTTCTTTTAAGCCTGGGCCACAATTTTTATACGTTCTTCTTTCCAGAGCCATATGTTTCCTGTTCAGTATTGAAATATAACACTACTGCCTTTTTATCTAGTTTCCTGATAAAATAAACCCTTCTATTTATTTGAACTGCCCTTTGTGCTTCAGTAATTGTTGTTGTTCAAACTGCAGTGTGGACATCCTCAAAGAGGTCAGATCTGTTTGTTGCCATTAGATCCAATACATTGCCAACATGAGTGGACTTCTGAATTATCTGTTCTAGGGAATTTTCAGAGAAGGCATTCAGTGATTTTTCACAGGATATTTTATCAAGCCCACCACGTACAAAACTTTAATTTTCACAATTGATTGTTGGATGATTAAAGTCTACTCTTATCATGACAGTATGACTGAGGAACTTAAGTACTGGTGAACTCAGGTTCTCTTTAAAGTTTTCAGTTAATTGGGAAGCGAGTTGGGGTACTCGATAGAAGGATTCAATTATAAGTTTATGCTCACCCTTGATGCTGATTCTTCCCCAGTTTAATTCCTACTCCAAACTTTTATTTTGTTTTCTTTATTGCTTGCTCTATGTACAGATTGAATAACATTGGGTATAGGCTACAGCCCTGTCTCACTCCCTTCTCAACCACTGCTTCCCTTTCATACCCCTTGATTCTTATAACTGTCATCTGGTTTCAGTACAAGTTGGGGTAGGCTTGTGCTCCCTGTATTTTACCCCTGTCACCTTCATAACCTCAAAGAAAGTACTCCAGTCAGTGTTGTCAAAAACTTTATCTAAGTGTACAAATACTGTTTTCATAGGTTCGTGTTTCCTAAACCTATCTTCTAAGGTAAGTTGTAGGGTCAGTATCACCTCATGTGTTCCTACATTTCTCCGGAACACAAATTAATCATCTCCAAGGTCAGATTCTACAAGTTTTTCGATTCTTCTGTGAAGAGTTCTTGGTAGTATTTTGCAAGCATAACATATTAAACTCATATTTCAGTAATATTCACCCACATCAGCACCTGCTTTCTTTGGAGCTGGAATCATCACATTGTACTTGAAGTCAGAGAGGATATTTCACCTGTCTCATACATTTTGCACAACAAATTGAATATTTTTGCCGTGGCTGGCTCTCCCAAGGCTATCAGTAGTTTTGACGGAATGTCATCTACTCTAGATGCCTTGTTTTGACTTAGGTCTTTCAGTGCTCTGCCAAATTCTTCTCACAGTATTGTATCTCCCATCTCATATTCACCTATGTCCTCTTTCATTTCTATAATATTATCTTCAAATACATCTCCCTTGTATAGATCCCCCATACAGTCCTTCCACCTTTCAACTTTCCCTTCTTTGCTTAATACTGATTTTCCATTTAAGTTCCTAATATTCATTCAACTGTTCCTCTTTTCTTCAAAAGCCTCTTTAATTTTCCTGTAGATAGTATGTATATTTCCTTTTGTGAAATATGCTTCTAAACCCTTAACTTTATCCTCTAGCCATTCCTGCTTAACCATTTTGTACTTCCTGTTGATCTCTTTTTCTAGACGTTTGTATTTCCTTTTGCTTGCTTCATTTGCCGCATTTTTACATTTTTTTCGTTCATCAATGAGATTCTGTAGTTCACGTGATATCCAAGGATTTCTACGAGGCCTTGTCATTTTACCAATTTGATCCTCACTGCCATCACTATTTCATCTCTCAAAGCTACCATTTGTCTTCTACTGTATTCCTTTCCCCTTCTCTAATCAGTTATTGCCTAATGTTTCCTGTGAAACTCTCAACAATCTCTGGTTCTTTCAACTTATTAAGGTCCCATCTCCTTAACTTCCTATCTTTTTGCAATTTCTTCAGTTTCAATATACAGTTCATACCCAATAAATTTTGGTCAGAGTTCACATCTGTTCCTAGAAATGTCATTCAATATAAAATCTGGTTCAAAAATCTCTGTTTCGCCATTATATAATCAATCTGAAACCTTCCAATGTCTCCAGGTTTCTTCCATATATACAATATTTTTTTGTGAATCATAAACCAAGCGTTAGTCATGGTTATATTATTTTTTGTGTAAAATTCTACCAGTGGGTTCCTCTTTCATTTCTTTCCCCCAGTCCACATCAAATACTAGTTTTCCTTCTCTTCCATGTCCTACTATCGAATTCCTGCCTCCCATCACAATTAAATGTTAGCCTCCCTTAACTATTTGAACAATTTATTTTTTTAAAGTGATGATATGTTGGTTGGCTGCTATAGTAAAATGTTGATTTACTATTAAATATGTCATGCAAAACACTCATAACTTCTGAAATTTCTCAGAAATATATGCTTATTCATGTAGATTAGGGGGCGAATGATTGGGACAGGGAAACTACTGCTAAAGTTGTATAAAGCACAAATGTTGATTACATCTAACACTATAACACAAACTACATTTTTCATGATACTTTGCATATGAAAATACATAATATATCATGACTGACTTACAAGCTTTAATTCAGTCAACACAAAAACCAAATTTAATTTTTATGTGAAGTTTTTGAAACTATTTTTTCAAAGCAAATAGATTTAGCACATATGATTTTACTTGGACACAAAGGAAATACCAGAAATCAGCATATAAATGTAAATAAACATGGGAATAGTACTGATCTTGCATGTAGCTGGTTTCATGACAAGTTCTACACTAGTGTGCCAAAGATGAACACTTTAGTGTCAGTATAGATCACAAAACCAATGTGAAATGTGGAGCACAGCCAAGCACTTCTTCTGCTTGGAGCAGCTAACAATGCAAAGGATAAGTTATCAATAAAGTATTAGAATAGAGACCTAGGTACATATTTTTGATGAATTGGTTCAACTGTTCATTTAAAATTGAGCCACATCTCTTGTCTTTCTTGGCTGAATGAAATGATTGTAGCCACTATTACAGAAAGAAGGTACCCTCCTTCTTACCCATTTTACTGAAAATACAAACTTTTCTGTTTGTTTTTTGTTCAATGGCTATCATTGTTAGCAAGTGAGAGGGTGTTATAACGTCAAGTTGAACACATATATTTCAAAACGACATAACACATATAAGTCACTGAGCAAGTTGCAAAGCAAGACAAGTGAACGGGGTAACATTCGAATGAGCACTGAGTCCAAGTCTAGCAGCCACTGGCTGGCTGGCTGCTTAGGTGGCACGGCTGCTGCATGGCTGGCAGACAGCGCTGCATATAGAGGACGCGCGTAATTGTGCAGCGGCACTTTGAATGATCGGCGAGTCACAACACTTTTCCCCCCTTTGAATTTTTTTGCACTGGTCTTGATGGAGGTGGCCTGTAGATTGCTAATGTCCATAGGCATTGTTTGACTGGCTGTAAACTCTTGAGGAGGAGGCTTCCCGTACGGACGGAAGTGTCCCCGATGATAACGGCTCGAGATGACAGGAGACGTAGGTGTCGAATCTGCTGGGGCCCCGTGCACCAATCTGCCCATTGGGGCAAGTCAGCTGATATAACAGGAGACATGTGCGATGTGTCAGCGGCCATAGGAGAAGGAGGCGAGTAGATTGGCTCGGGACAGATGATGGTCATCCGGTTCCTGCATGGGCACGTCTCCTGGTGGCGTCCGTTCTTGCACTGGCACCGAGATGACGGTGAGAGGTCTGCGTTGTGAATAATGAGAGATGCCAAGATCCCAAGCATCGGGTAGAGCCGAAGGTGGTGTAGCGGCATTCAGAACAGGCGTTGCCGGCACACGAGGCCGAAGCTGGTCTGAATGACGCACTGCAACACCCGTGTCCATCTGGATTTCATACAGGCATCGGCCACGGTGTCGTAAGATGCGGCCCGAACTCCATTTTGGCCGTCTGCCATATCCCCGTACCCAGACAAGGTCATTGGCGGTGAACCAGCCAAGCGAAGGCACCCACGCCCATGAGGTGGAAGGCCGCAGAAGATGAAGTAGCGTGCAGGGCTGTCGGCCATGTAAGAGCTCAGCCGGGTTGTGGTCGCCCATGGGGGTGAATCAGGAAGAAGCCAGAAACTGGAGAAACACATCATCAGCAGCAGAAGAAGTTAGGAGTTTCCGCATCTGAGCCTTAAAAGTGCGGACCAGTCGTTCAGCCTCACCGTTTGATTTTGGATGGAACGGAGGGGCCGTGACATGCATAACACCATGATGAGCACAAAAATCTGCAAATTCGGAAGAGGCAAATTGCGGACCATTATCAGTAACAAGAGTAGAGGGAAGGCCTTCCAAAGAAAAAATGCGGGCGAGAGCACTTGTGGTTACCGCAGTGGTAGGCGATGTGCAACGGACAATGGAAGGAAAGTTAGAGTAGGCATCAATTACGAGGAGCCAATAAGTACCTAAAAGAGGTCCTACGAAGTCAGCATGAATGCGCTCCCAGGGCATCTCAGGCGAAGGCCACGGTGACAAAGATGACTTCGGGGCGGCGGCCTGTGAAGCACAAGGCCCGCAGGCAGCGACCATGTGTGCTATTTCAGAGTCAATGCCAGGTTAGTACACATGATGGCGCACCAGAGATTTTGTGCAAGAGACAGCCCAGTGCCCTTGGTGAAGGAGGCGCAAGACCAAAGCACGCAAAGACGCAGGTACCACAACACGCAGCGAAGCATTGTCGGTGGAAAGGAGGATAACACCATCCCTAGCCATGAGGCGGTAGTGCAAAGCGTAGTAGTTCCGCAACAGATCAGAAGTCTTAGCGGATGGACGATCTGGCCAACCCTTCTGAACACAGCGTAAAACCCGGGAGAGGGTAGGATCAGTTGTTGGGAAGTGACGTTGATGGATGAAACTAGGAAACAAGTGGTTTGTGATCCGTAACAAGATGAAATTTAGATCCATAAAGAAAAACACCAAACTTATGAAGAACATAAATAATGGCCAAAGCTTCTTTTTCAATTTGAGAATACTTTTGTTGGGCATCCGTGAGCGTTTTGGAGGCATAAGCAATGGGTTGTTCAGAGCCATCAGAAAAAAGGTGTGCAAGGACTGCACCGACCCCATATTGAGAGGCGTCCGTGGCAAGAACAAGATGTTGGCCAGGTCGATAAGTAGCCAGGCATGGGACCTGTTTCAGCATAGTCTTCAATTCCTGGAAAACCACATTGCATGACGCGGAACAGTGAAAAGGCACGTTTTTATGCAACAGGCGATGCAACGGCTGAGCCACCGAAGCAGCAGACAGTAAAAACTTGTGATAGTATCCTATTTTCCCCAAGAAGGCCTGCAGTTCCTTAACAGATGTAGGGCAAGGAAGGGCATCGATCGCAGTGACAGTTTGTTGAAGCGGACAGATACCATCCCGAGAGAGTTGAAAGCCCAAGTATGTGATAGATGCCTGAAAGAATTGTGATTTCTGAAGGTTACACTTAAGACCAGCAGTCTGTAAGACATGAAAAAGTGTGCAGAGGTTCTGAAGCTGTTCTTCAATGGTGGAGCCAGTGACAACAATGTCGTCCATTTAATTTATACACCCAGGGACTGGGAGCAATAATTGTTCCAAGAATCGCTGAAAGAGAGCAGGGGCGCTGACAACTCCGAATGGCAATCGTTGGTATTGATAGAGGCCGAAAGGCGTGTTAAGGACCAGAAACTGGCGGAGAACAGTGTCGAGAGGAAGTTGATGATAAGCTTCTGACAGGTCAATGGAATCGGCATAGGATTCTTTGTGAACGTCAGTAACAAGTTGACACTTTCGACTGAGGCCATGAAGTTCAGCAGCCCAAGCATGATAGGATTGATGCAGTTGTTTTTGACAATGATAAAAGGCAACACGAGAGGCTACCACATGCGTTTGCTTTTGAAAATAGACAGACAGAAGTGAGCACATTTCAGCAAAGGACAAAGATGCAAGATCTTTCAAAGGAGCCAATTGCGACAACAAATGATACATTTAAGGTGAAATCCATGACAGGAACAGACACTTACATGTTTCTTCATCCGTGACATCAAATGCCAAGAAGTGCTGTCAAAGACGTTTTTTGTAATCAGACCAGTATTCCGCCGTCTTGTCGTAAGGAGAAAAAGGAGGTATAGACAATGACGAGAAACGCCCCGCCTTTGATGCCGCGACGAAATCGCAAATTGCCGATGTTAGAAGCATTTGCAATAGTTGCTCCACAGTATCCATGAAAACCTGTGGGTCAACAATGAAAAGGAAAAATCCCATCCTCGTCGCCAATTGTTATAACGTCAAGTTGGACACATATATTTCAAAATGACACAACACTTATAAGTCACTGAGCAAGTTGACAAAGCAAGACAAGTGAACACGGTAACATTGGAATGAGCACTGAGTCCAAGTCTAGCGGCCACTGGCTGGCTGGCTGCTTAGGTGGCGCGGCTGCTGCATGGCTGGCAGACAGCGCCACATGTAGAGGACACGCGTCACTTTGAATGATCAGCGAGTCACAGCAGAGGGCTGAGTAGTTAGCACGTTGCACTCACATTTGAAAGGAACAAGATTCATATGCCTGTCAGAACATCTAGATTTTTGTTGTTTCCGTGAACTGATTCGGGTGAATGCTGGAATGGTTTTTGCAAAACTGATACAGCCAAAAATCCTTTCCCTGTGAGATACCTACAGTTTTAAAAATAAAAAAAAGCTATTGATTGTTTTTATATGTTGATGGATGACCTATTTATCATAACAGAATGAAGTAATGACTTAGTGATACTGAAATCCAATCATTACACCACCTTGCTGATCTGGTATACATTTTGCTGGAACCATCTGGAGCTATTATTGCTTGTCTGGACAGAACTGCATATTACAAAAACAAAATAAGTAAAACGTCCTAGGTAACTTTGAAAGAATCAGCTAAAGTGGTGTAATGCAACCGTAAGTTGCATAATGGTGAATATCTAGTAAAACCCTAGGTTCTCATAGACTTACCGTAATGTCAGCTTCAGTGTTTCCACATTACTTAAAGTGTAATACCTAAAGCACAGTAAGTAGATTGAACATTTACCTGAGCACTATGGATGAGGTTGATCATTTCAAACTTCTCTGAAATTTACTGGTACAAATCAAATGACCGTACAACATAGATGACACATATCATTTTTCAGATTGTGTGTTCACTTACTGGCATGGTGGTATACTCGAAATCCTTAATGAATTCCTTACGTGTACACACTGAGTGAACATTGATTTAGTTTATTTATGTATGTGATGGTAAATATAGTGTTGCACTGTGTACAGTAGACACTGAAAAAAACCTTAGTGCTGTAAACATTTCTTACACTAAAACACAATTATTTTTAGCTGTAAATAATATTACATAAAACTGTGTTATTGAGTATATTAGACCAACATAGCATCAAAGGATGTTACAGCTTTATTTTTCTAGATACTCCTTCACATAATAATTGCACTGCTGAATCAAATAATCTTTTACAGCTTCCTATCCCTTGCTGCGATTTACCAAAAATATGAGTTCTGTTTCATCTTTGAGTCAAATTGTAGTGCAGCCACATTTTTTTCATTCACTTAGATGCAGAATATCTGTTTTGGCCTTCTGAAATTAAAACTATCAAGCACCTGTTGGCAGAACTCCAAATGCTGAATGTTACACTATCAATATATTAAACAAAACTATAAATCTCATGACATGATAAATCTCTGGCTCAAATATAGAGTGAATGTGCTATGACAGTTATTTATAAAGTTAAACACATCAGGCTAAAGAGCCTGTAAGTAAACTGCTGGAGAAGGTAAAGCAAATGTATAGGAAGATATGTTAAAGCTACATCATTGTATTATTCCTCTACACAATCTCCATTCAGATATAAGCATTTATCTAATCTGTTAGCAAATTGACAAATTCTGTATGCAAAAAATTCTGCCACTTAAGATTGCAGCGAGCCTATAAATGTATCGTAAAGCCCTTTGTCAAAGAATTGGGAGCCAAACCAGTTTTTTGTGTTGCATGAAGAGGTGGAAATCACTTGGAGCCAACTCTGGGCTGTAGAGCTGAGGCTCAAAAATGTCTCCCTAAACTGAGCCAGTAATTCTTGTGTTTGCCAGCAGAATGGGACCAAGCATTGTTCTGCAAAAACATAACACCAGTAGTCAAGAGATTGTATCATTCATTGTAAATGACTCTTCTTATTTTTCATAAAAGTTCAAAGTAAGCTTCAGAATTGATAGGCCTTCCACATGTAATAAAACCAATGAACACAATTACTTCAGTGTTCCAGTCCGGCTGACAGAGTTTGGTACACTATTTTTTTTTATTTGTTGGGTAAGGCAGTATGTCCCCACACCATTGTCTACTGATTTATTACCAAGTTAGTGAAGGAAAGCAATGTCTTATGTCCAGTTAGGATTCCATTCAGTAGTCCTTACATTTACACATGGTAAAGAAATTCCAGAGCAGCACTGTTTCGTGGCCTTCAGATAGGAGTTTTGAAACCCACCAAGCACGGAACTAGTGGTACATTAATTGCGTGAGTGCGGTCTCACTCAAAATGCTTAGAGAAGTCTGTGGAAAGGTGTCCTACAGTAGAGAAAAACACCAATTTTTATGAATTTTTTCATTATTTTTCGATACCAGTGTGATACTGATCATAAATGGATGGTCGCTTATGTCATAACACGAATATTTATTCTTCCACTGTTATGAAAACAGTGCTATTGACACACAAAACTTTCAGTTATCAAATTTGATCTATGTATAGTACAATAGTACAGATTTCACTACACACACACACACACACACACACACACACACACACACACACACACACACACACACACACACACACACACACACACACACGCGCGCGCACACACACACACACGCCAAGGGAGACCTGGAGACCCATAGTGTTCAGTTTTCGGTCCACTCTTTTTCCTCATGTATGAGAATGACTTTCCACTTAATATTCTTTAAACAGAATTGTTACTTTCTGCAGACAATGCTAGTGTTGTAATACATCCAGTTAGAGAGAAACCAACAGAAGCAATTGTTATTGATGATTTTTGAGAAAACACCATATTCAGCTCTGTACAACAGTTGATGCGGCATACAAACAACAGTCAATAAACAGGGTAGACTGACACATCTTTAGAGTCATTGCAGTCTTTTAAAGGGCTTTTGAACATGTTTCCCGAAAACTATCTTTAGCAGCTAGTTTGACAACCTACACTCAATGGAAATATTTTACACTTTGTAGCAACAAACATATGTTCAGACCTTGTAACTATAAATGGGCTTAACTTTATCAACAGTATCAGTATAGAGAGAGGGGTTAGTGATCATGATGTCATCTTAGCAATGATGGTTAGTATGGTTAACAAATTAATCAAGAAGACTAGGAGAGTATTTTTGCTAGAAAAAGCAGGTAAGCAGTTGCTAGTAAGCAGTTGCTAGCATCCCGCATAGGCAGTGAATGGAAAATATTTATGATGGAAGTAAAGTAATAATGGGCAAAGTTTAAACAATTGTCACTGATGCTCTGGAGAAGAATATGCTGAGAAACTGGATTAAGGATAGAAAAGACTCACCATGCTTAAATAACAAAATTCAGAAAATGCTGAGGAAGCAAAAACTGTTGCACTCTCACTTCAAAAGAGAATGTGCAAATGATGACAGATTAGTAGAGATTTGTGTGTCTGTAAAAAGATCAATGTGCAAAGCATACAACTACCACTTTCATACCTTAGCAAATGATGTGGCTGAGAAGCCGAGAAAATTCTGATCCTACATAAAATGACAAAGTGGTCGAAGGCTTCTATCCAGTCACTCATTGATCAGTCTGGTGTGGCAATAGAAGTAGGCAAAATGAAAATCAGAGTTTTAAATTTCATTTTAAGTAATCCTCCACACAGGTGGATCATACAAACATACCTGCGGACAAACTCCCATATAGAGGTCATAGTAGTAGACATCCCTGGCACAGAGAATCAACTGAAAGAGTTGAAGACAAATTTGTCACCAGGTGCAGATGGGATCCCAATTTGGTTTTCCAAAGAGTACTTTATGGCATTGGTCCCTTATGTTGCTTGCATTTATCTCAAACCTTGCCCAGCACAAAGCCCCAGGTGACTGGAAAAAAGTATAGATAACACCTATATATAAAAAGGGTAAAAGAACTGACCTGAAAATTTGCAGTTTTACAATCCTTAACATGTTTTTCTGTTGAATTCTTGAACATATCATTAGTTCATATGTAATAACTTCTCTTGAGACAAAAAAGCTTCTGTTCACAAATCAGCACAGTTTTAGAAAGCATTGCTTGTGTGAAACACAGATTGTGTTTTTCTCACATGATAGTCTGTGAACTAAGCAGGTTCCATATTCCTAGATTTACGAAAAGTGCTTGACATGGTGTCCCAATGCAAACTCTTAATGAAGGTATGCTCATACAGAATAGGTTCCGAGAAATGCGAGTGGCTTGAAGACTTCTTAAGTAATAGGACCCAGTATGTTTTCCTCAATAGTGAGACGAGTGTTCACCTTAGACAAAGGTATTGTCAGAAGTGCCCAGGGAAGTATTACCACTGTTATTCTCTATATACATAAATGATCAGCAGTATGCGCCTGTTTGATGATGGTGCTGTGGCGTACAGGAAGGTGTCATTGTTGAGTGACTGTAGCAGGATACAAGATGATGTATACAAAATTTCTAATTGGTGTGATGAATAGAAAAATGTAAATTAATGCAGATGAGTAGGAAAATAGTCCCTTAATGTTTGAATAAAGCATCAGTAGTGTGTTACTGGACAGAGTCAGGTCAATTAAATATCTTGACATAATACTGCAAAGTGGTTCAAAATGATACAAATATGTAAGGATTGTAGTAGGAACGTGAATAGTTGACTTTGGTTTAGTGGGAGAATTTTAGGAAAGTGTGGTTCATCTGTAATGGAGACCACATGTAGAACACTAGTGCAACCCATTCATGAGTACTGCTTGAGTATTTTGGATCCCCACCAGGTCAGAATAAAGGAAGACATTGAAACAATTCAGTGGCAGGCTGCTAGATTTGTTACCAGTGGGTTTGATCAACACTCAAGTATTACAGACATGCTTCAAGAACTCAGATGGGAATTCCTGGAAGGGATTCTTTTTGAGGAACGCTGTTGAGAAAATTTAGAGAACTGGCATTTGAAGCCGACTGTAGAACAATCCTACTGCCATCAACATCGATTTGGAATGAGAACCACGAACATAAGATAAAAGAAATTAGGGCTCCTGCAGAGGCATATATAGACAGTTGTTTTTCCCTTGCTCTCTTTACAAGTGGTATGGGAAGGGAAATGACTGGTAGTGGTACAATGTACACTCTGCCATGCACTGTACATTGATTTGCCGAGCATGTATACAGATGTTGTTGTAGGTGTGCCTGTAGAATGCTCCAAATTTTTTGGTGTACACATTGATGAAAACTTGAACGAGAATGTTACAACCTGTTCAAACTATTCAGTTGAATTACTCTTGATCTTCATGTAACACTCTTAGTAAACAATCAAATCAATATCCTAACATATTTTGCATATTTCCAGTCAATAATGTCTTGCAGTGTTGTTTTCTGTGGTAATTTATCACTAAGAGAGAAAGTACTGATTGTACAAAAGCCACTAATAAGAATAATATGTTAAGTTCATACACATTCATCTTGTGGGCGCATCTTCAAAGAGTTAGTAATTTTGACTCTACATTTGTAATTTTCACAAATGAAATTCTTCACGTATATTCCATTACAATTTGAAAAGAATACTGATGTCCATACCTACATCACTAGAAAGAAATGACCTTTATTACCAATTATTAATGCTGTCGTTGGGTGAAAAAGGAGTTCATTATGCATCAACAAAAATTTTTGAGCATTTGTCCAGTAACATAAAATGTCTGACAGGTGCAAGATTGAATTTTAAATCTGATTGCAAACTACTACATATAAGAATTTTCATTTAAAAGCTGGTAGCTTGTAAAAAAAATAGAACTGAGAAGTAATATGTTCATTAATCTTGAAACTAATCATGTATACATGTTCTATAAACATTCTGTAAAGTCATTCAAACGATTTGTGAAATACGTAACTGAGTAATTAACTTACAGCTTTGAGATTTTTTGCCACTATAAACCGTATTGCTGAAATGATTTATTTGGCATGGTTTTCAGTCACAATACTAATTTTGAATGGCTACTGCAGGTGAATGGAAAACAATGTGATTTCCTGCTATTACAGCTTGAATCTCTCTGATCACCCAAGTAATACTGTATAGTAACCTATTTATCCTTCTTCCCCTCCCACCCCTGCCACTTTCTGGACAGCTCTCGTAATAAGGGCAGCAGTTGTCATCTTCTTACATTACATTATTCTGTGAATAGGAAATAAATTTTCTCTAACAGCAGCTTTATATCACAACCATACAGGATCTCCACGCCAAGAATCCATTTCATTTCTGAATTATTGTGCAAGCGCTTCTGTGATTTTTTAATTCTATTCAAATTCTTGTTTTTCCTTGAGCATATTAACCACCTTTCGCAATAATTTGGAAAAGAACTTGCACATGTTCGTATGATCATTATGATGTGTGTTTTGTTATATTATTTGAAATATTTTAGTACATATTATTCTAAATTTGTTGCAGCACACACACAGTCAAGCAGAACCAGTTCTGCAAACTAATAGTAGAGCAAGTTCAGGGGGGAAACAGCAACTCAATCAGGAAGGGAAAAGATATCCTGTACATTCTGAAAGTGCCTCAAGCCCACACGAGTCATACATTACAAGACATGTCAGTGAGAAATACAACAAAGATATAGGAAGTGATCTAAGGGTAAGTAGATTTTTTTCTGCAAAACCTAAGGTAGAAAAGAAGGCATATAACCTGAAAATACTGGGTGAATAGTTTGTTACTGCCACTTTGGGAAGCTATTTTATATAGTGTACATAGTGTTTTGTACATGCATCAAGTGTTGCAACAGTGATTGGTTTATTATCCTGTCCAACTTGTGGAGCCAATTTACATTAATTATATTTATTAGTGCATATAATGCACAGAAGTGTCAGAAGTGTGGCTAATCATAATTATAGTATTACTTGAATCATCCACATGAATTATACATACTACACCTAAACAACATAGTGGGTGGTTAACCTTCACAACATTACTCACTCCCTTGCCCTGTATTAATTAGACCAAAAAATGATTTAACTTTGAATTAAAAACATATTGTCTGCTTAATGTCTCTCATAACATCCATCAACAAACTGTTGGTCCTCTTTTGAAACTGTGACCAAGTGCAGAGTTGTCCACTCAGTAGTAAAACGTATTCCTGAGCACTACATTCTTGACTTGAGTAGCTGCTTCACAGTCCATGCCATATGACTCCTGATTCTGCCCCCTCCCCCCTTTACCTCCATACCATCTTTTTCAAATTATGACTATATTTGCTAGCCCCTACCCTCACCCAACTACATCCCTGTCCATATGCCATCTGCTTCACTCATTCTACCCTCACATTTTCTCTCCGAACTCTTCTTTCTCTGTTTTATATCATTCTCCCAGCCAACTCCTCTGCTTCTTTGTGTGCTTTCATGGAACTCTCCATGCCTGTGCTGGGGGAACTCACCAGTGTCACATTTTTGTCCCTCCCTCCCTCCCTATCCACATCCCCATCCCCCTCCCCCTCCCCATCCCCATCCCCATCCCTGTTTGTGTGTGTGATGTGGCACACCAGATTGTTGGGATGGGTGATTTTGGGGGGGGGGGGGGGGGGATCCAGATGGCAACAGGAGTTGAGCAGCCATTGACATTGGGTGTATTGTGCTTATCAGTGTGTTATGCCTCTGACTGCACAACTCTACTCTTGGAAAGTGTTTGGCGGTGGCCATACATTCAGGTGGACAGCTGGTTGGTGATAATGCCTACATAAAATTGTTGCATGGATTGCACCAGTGCTGGTGTATGACATGACTGTTTTGAGAGTTGCTCCTGCCTCTAATGGAATAGAATCAGCCTGTCCTCAGTTTTCACTAGCCCCTGCCTCACACCTTTTTCCATTCTTGTCCCATTACCCTTACTGTACTCACACTCTCTGTTCCACAGTCTCTCTATTTTTCACTTGTGTCTGTCCTTCTCAATCCACTGCTCCAAGTCATCTTGCACTACCCACGGGGCTTCCTGCTTGTGCTCAGAATGTGCTCCCTGGTGCAAAATTCCTATTCTGTGCATCTGCTACCTCTTCCTCCTGGCTGTCAGTTATCTTTCATGAAGCATCCTTCCCATTCTCTGTCTGCGTGCTCCCTTCACCCCCCTCTACCTTTTGCAGCCTTGCACCCCAGCTGACCTGCTGCCTGGCAGAATATAGTCAGCCCTGACAGTGTAGCCATATGGATGTGTGTGTATGTGTATGCTTGTATGTATTTGTATGCTGTATATATGTGAAGAGACATTCATCTGAACTGTAGCAGATTTTTTTCAGTTTTGTCTATGTGCCTACCGTAACTCAGCACCTCCACTGTGAGTTATATATATTCTGCCATAGACTCTCCATACTGTGTGTGTATTCTGCATTACTTGATTCACACAGATTAGCCCTTAGTGACATGGTGCAAAATGAAGCATTCCCCAAGATTTCTTTAGACCATACGTCTTTCTTCCATAAATTTCTTATATTAGTAAGTTGTTATTTGAAAAAAAAACTTTGAAACTGGTTTACATGATTCCTGCCTCAACACATTCTTGTTATTTCATATTCTTATAATATGACTTTGAGCAGAGCACTCAAGTTGAGACTATTTCTTTTAGATTTTTACTATCGTTAGCTAGGTATACATGAGTGCCATCCATTTTCCATGTGAACAGTTGGTTATTATTCTGCGGTCTACATAATTTTAATGTGATCTTAATTATGTACTAAATTATGTATAACAGTTACTTTTTCTGATTTTGTTATTTTATCAGACAATGCTTTCATCATAAGATGTAGTTTTTCCATTTTGTTGTAAATATTTATTACCATTAGATTTATCATTAAAAACAACATTTAGTTTTAAAGGATTTGTATTTATTTTTTGTTGATGTTGTATTCATCTACATCAATTATTCTTTAATTGCTTCTCTATTAGTTACACTAAACAACACTCATCACACTTTTGTCCTGCTTCAACATCAAATAGTACCAGACTCACCTAACTGAAATTTAGCTCTTGCCATTCATAGAATCAAGAGTGGAAATAGGAATAAGCTTCATGGAGATGAACAGTTACTTACTTTAGTCCAGAAAGGTCTCTCTCTCTCTTTCTCTATCTATCTATCTATCTATCTATCTCACAGCTGTATTAGTTACCAAGATAGTGGTATAAACTTTGCTTTTTCAAATGGAAGTATAGTAATTTGTACTGCTAGTATAATAGCACTAAAAGAGAC
Organism: Schistocerca piceifrons; assembly: GCF_021461385.2. NCBI lineage: Eukaryota > Metazoa > Arthropoda > Insecta > Orthoptera > Acrididae > Schistocerca > Schistocerca piceifrons. Next base: position 931,408,952 of record NC_060138.1, read on the forward strand.
AAATTCAAAGGCATTTCACGCTTCAAAACCTGATTAGCAGTTCAGAAAAATTACGATATTTAGACGTGAAACCAACTGGTATCTTATCGGGAAGTTTGTGTTACTGTGTGAATCTGTTGTGTCAGACTGATAGTGTTCTCCAACTTGATGCAGCTAACAGAGTCTACTTACAAAAGTGGAAAGTGGAGAAAAATTTAATTTGAAACTGATAGTAATCACACTTCCACTACATGTACATTTACATCTACATCTATACTCTGCAAACCACTGTGAAGTGCATGGCAGAGACTACGTCTATTGTACCAGTTATTAGCATTTCTTCCCATTCCATTCATGTGTGGAGCATGAGAAATATGATTGATTGAATGCTTCTGTGTGTGTTGTAATTATTCTAATCTTATCTTCATGATCCCTATGTTAGCAATACCTAATGGGGTATTGTATATTCCTAAGAGTCTTAGTACATGTGATTGGACTGACACATCAACTGGAAGGCAAAGGATGTGGCATCTAAGTGAATATTGAGTCAAGCACCCATCTTGTTGGTACCACTGACATCATACTTTCTCTAGGAGAACCAGTAACACCTTGGTAAGACACACCCCCCCCCCCCCCTGCAGGCCCAGGGGTTAAAATAGGCCCAAGGTATTCCTGCCTGTTGTAAGAGGAAACTAAAAGGTGTCTCACACCTTTGAGCCCTTATTTGATGGTCCCCTGTAGGGTTTGACCTCCATTTTTCAAAATTTTCCCAAAGAGCGAGCCAATTGCGGAAGGGTGCCTCACATGGTGCATCATGTCCATCGTGCATTGAGATCTTTAGCCCACTTTCTCGTTGTAGCATTGCAGTCCTGCTCATCCTCCATCTCTTGAGCAAGGACATCTTCCTGGGTGCATTTTCCTCTGCCCAATATGCAGTGTCGTTTTCTGTGCCGACAATGACCATGGAATTCGTTGCACTTAATATTCAGCATGGTAGCCAGTCCATTGTGGTGGGGCTGCCATGTCCCCTGTTGGTTGTAGCCCCAGACCACACAAGGATCCCTCTGCTGCTGCCTGCTCCATTAACTTCCCACATATGCCAAGGAGCAGATGCCTGTCACCCTGGGGCACTGTGACTCCCGGCAATGGCCATCTTGCCAGGTGGCCTTTGCTGCAGCTGGGTAGCGTGGGTGGGGAGGGCCCCGACATGTGATGAAGCATACCACATCATCACTTGATGGTGATCAAATGCCAGCAGCCTTTAAGTGTTCCAAGTCTGAGTACAATGTAAGGAAGTATGATCCTGAATCGTTCCCCTCCCTGGCCACATCATGGGAGGAACACCAGGCTAAGGATGGCAGCGAACCTTACTTGCCCCAGTACCTCATATGTATGAGAGCTGATGGGGACTCCTTTGTCTCGATGAAGCCTCAGTTTTTTGTAGAGCATTTAGAGGTCAAGTTTGGGGAGGTGGAGAGCTTGTCCAAAATGCGGTCAGGGTCAGTCTTGATAAAAACGGCATCTTCTGCCCAGGCATGGGTATTACTCGCTTGTGACAAGCTGGGGGATGTTTCCATTACCATCACGCATCACAAGAGCTTAAATATGGTCCAGGGTGTTGTATTTCACAGGGACCTTCTTTTGCAGTCTGACGATTAGCTATGAGCCAACCTAGAGTGATTAGGGGTTCATTTTGTGCAGCGCGTCCATCGCGGTCCAAGAGATAATCAGGTTGGCACCAATGCCTTCATCTTGGCCTATGAGGGTGACACATTACCCGAGAAGGTGAAGGTGATGGTCTACTGCTGTGATGTCTAGCCATATATCCTTCCCACAATGCGGTGCTTTAAGTGCTGGAAGTTCAGCCATATGTCTTCCCACTGTACTTCCAGCATCACTTGTCGAGATTGTGGACATCCATCCCATCCCAATACTCCATGTGCCCCACCTCCCGTCTATGTCAGTTGTGGAGATCATCATTCCCCTTGCTCACCAGACTGCAGGATTTTACTGCGAGAAAGGAAAATCATGGAATACAAGGCCCTGGACCGACTGGCCTACACTGAGGCCAAGAGAAAATTTGAGCGCCTACATCCTGTGACTATGACCTCCTCTTATGCCACCGCTATGAGAACAGTTGTAGACCCATCAGTTCCGCAAGTTACAGTCGGCTCTCCGAGCTGGAAGACTACACCTGCCCCCTTGATCGTGGGGGGCACTTCGTTCCCTGTTGCTCCCACACCACCTACCTCAGGAGCACTGTCCCCCCAACCATCGGGGACACTAGTCCTCACTTCTCAGCCAGAGAATCATAAGTCTTCTTTGGCTCCTCTCGCTACGAAGGGGTCCGATGGGTCACTCCCTTCCCAGGTTTCCACTAGTGGGAAAGATGACACCCTCCAGTGGGTGAAATGCCCAAAAGCAGCTGGTCATAGGGCTTCACGATCATCCTCAGTCCTGGTGACTGAATCAGTGAAGCTCTCCCATCCAGGTAAACCCAAGGATCAGTGAGAGAAGTCCAAAAAGAAGACCCCCAAGACCAAGGGAATTGTGGTGGCACCCACACCACTGCTGCCTACAAGCTCTGCATCTGAGGATGAGGTGAAGATTCTGGCATCCTCTGAGGACCTAGATCTCGCCAGGCCCTCAGACACAATTGATATAGCCTGTTCAGGAAATAAGTCAATGGCAGCAGGTGACCCTGAGGCATAGACTGCCTCATTGAGTGTTTCATGCCTTCCCAGTCTCACGATTATGTCATCCTCCAGTGGAATTGCGGCAGTTTTTTCCACCACCTGGCTGAGCTATGGCAGCTGTTAAGCTTTACACCTGCTTTCTGCGTTACCCTCCAGGAAACCTGGTTCCTGGCAGTGTGGACCCCTGCCCTTCACAATTACGAGAACCATAGTGAATATAATAGTGTGTCAGGTGGAGTATGCGTTTATGTCCTGAACTCCGTATGTAGTGAACCTGTGCCCCTTCAAACTCCTCTTGAAGCTGTGGCTGTCAGGATATGGCCGACACAGGAAATAACTGTCTGCAACGTATACCTCCCTTCCAGATGGTGCGGTAACCCTGAATGTATTGGCTGCACTGATTGATCAACTCCGTAAATCTTTCCTACTTTTGGGAGATTTTAATGCCCATAACCCCTTGTGGGGTAACACCATGCTTACTGGCCATGGCAGAGATGGCAAAAATTTACTGTCCCAACTTGACCTTTGCCTCTTAAATTCTGGGGCCGTCACACATTTCAGTGTGGCTCATGGTAGTTACTCAGCCATTGATTTATCAATTTGGAGCCTAGGAGTTCTCCCATTTATCCACTGGAGAGCGCATGACGACCTGTGTGGTAGTGACCACTTCCCCATCTTCCTGTCACTCCCCTGACATCGTGACCATAAACACCTACTCCGATGGGCTTTAAACAAAGCAAACTGGGTTGTCTTCACCTCTGTTGTCACCGTTGAATCTCCCCACGTGGTGCTGTCGATGTTGTGATAGAGCAGGTCACTACAACGATAATTTCTGGGTGGAAAATGCAATCCCTCATTCTCTAGGGTGCTCATGGTGAAAGACAGTCCCTTGGTGGTCATCGGAAGTGGCAGAGGCAATTAAGGAGCATTGGTGAGCTCTACAGCAACATACGCGGCACCCTTCCCTAGAGCACCTAACAGCCTTTAAGCGGTTCCGTGCCCGCATTCACCTGCTTATAAAACGACGGAAACAGGAGTGTTGGGAGAGGTATATGTTGATCATTGGGTGCCATACATCACCTTCCCAAGTCTGGACAAAGATCAGACGTCTTTCTGGGTACTAGATCCCAACAGGTATCCCTGTCGTTAACATCAATGGCATGCTCTCTACCAACGCAAATGCAATTGCCAAGCACTTTCCTGATCACTACACTCAAGCCTCTGTGTCGGAGAACTACCCCTCAGCCTTTCGCACCCTCAAATGGCGGATGGAAAGGAAAGTCCTCTCATTCATTATATGCCACAGTGAACCCTATAATGCCCCATTTACAGAGTGGGAGCTCCTCAGCGCCCTGTAACTTTGTCCCGACACAGCTCCTGGGCCAGATCGTATCCACAGTCAGATGATTAAACATCTCTCATCTGACTACAAGCGATATATCCTCATCCTCTTCAACTGGATCTGTTGCGATTGCGTCTTTCCATTGCAGTGGTGGGAGACCACCATCATTCTGATGCTAAAACCCAGTAAAAATTAACTTGATGTGGATAGCTATTGGCCCATCAGCCTCACCAATGTTCTCTGTAAGCTGCTGGAACGTATAGTGTGTCAGCGGTTGGGTTGGGTTGGGTCGGGTCCTGGAGTCACATGGCCTACTGGCCCCATGTCAGGGCAGCTTCCACCAGGGTCATTCTACCACTGATAATTTTGTGTTTCTCGAGTCTGCCATCTGAATAGCCTTTTCCAGATGCCAACACCTGGTTGTCATCTTTTTTCACGTACATAAAGCATACAACATGACCTGGCGACATCGTATCCTTGCCACATTGTATGAGTGGGGTCTCTGGGTCCCGCTCTTAATTTTTACCCAAAAGTTCCTGTAACTTCATACTTTTGTGTCTAAGTAGGTGCTTCCCATAGTTTCCCAGCTGCAGCTCCACAGAGCCCTTGTTCAATCCCACCTTGACAATGGGAGTGTGGTTTACGGTTTGGCAGTGCCCTCAGCATTGCGTTTACTCGACCCAGTGCACCACTGTGCGTTCGCCTTGTGGTGGGGGCTTTTAGAACAAGTCCGGTGACCAGTGGCATTCCACAGAGCTCCGTATTGAGTGTATCTCTATTTTTAGTGGTCATTAACAGCCTAGCAGCAGCTGTAGGGCTGTTGGTCTCCCCTTCTCTGTATGTGGATGACTTCTGGTACTGGTGTTGCTGTGTATCACCTGCGGGGAGCCATTCATAAGGTGCAGTCATGGGCTCTAGCCCACGGTTTCCAGTTTTCAGCTGCAAAGTCACATGTCATGCACTTCTGCGGTGTCATACTGTTCATCCAAAACCTGAACTTTATCTTAATGATGATCCACTCACTATAGTGGAGACATTAATTCTTAGGACTGGTTTTCGATGCCTGATCGACTTGACTACCTCACCTTTGTCAGCTTAAGCGGAAGTGCTGGCAGCATCTCAATACTCTCCGCTGCTTGAGCAACACCAACTGGGGTGCAGATTGCTCTATGCTGCTGCAGCTCTACAGAGCCCTTGTTCAATCCCACCTTGACAATGGGAGTCTGGTTTACGGTTTGGCGGTGCCCTCAGCATTGTGTTTACTCGACCCAGTGCACCACTGTGCATTCGCCTTGTGGTGGGGGCTTTTAGAACAAGTCCGGTGACCAGTGTCCTGGAGGAGACTGGAGTCCCTCCATTGCAGATTCGATATGCTCAACTGCTAGCCAGTTATGCTGCGCACATTCGTAGTTCTCCTGCGCATCCAAATTACCGTCTCCTTTTCCCACCCATGGCAGTTCATCTCCCGCATTGGCAGCCCAGGTCAGGGTTCACGATTGTGGTTTGCGTGCGATCCCTTCTCTCTGAACTGGAGTCCTTCCCTTTACCACCTGTACTTTAGGTCCATTCAGTCACACCTCCATGGTATACCCCTTGGCCAAAGCTTCGTCTGGACCTTTTGCATAGCCCTAAGGACTCCGTTAACCCCGCTGCTCTCCGCAGTCGTTTCCTCTCTATTCTTGATGTGTTCCAGGGCTCTGAAGTTGTTTACACCGATGGCTCGCTGGCTGACGGTAATGTAGGCTTTGCCTATGTCCACAGAGGTCATACTGAACAGCATTTCTTGCCCGCTGGCTGCAGTGTATTCACTGCAGAATGGGGCCATATCTCGTGCACTGCAGTACATCCGTTCCTGTTCTGATGAGTCGTTTCTTATCTGTTCTGACTTCCTGAGCAGCTTACAAGCTATCGACCAGTGCTACCCTTGGCATCCTGTGGTAGCGAATATCCAGGAGTCCACCTCTGTCCTAGAACTGTCCAGTCGTACAGTGGTGTTTGTGTGGACCCCAGGACACTTTGGAATCCCAGGCAACGAACTTTCTGACAGGCTGGCCAAACAGGCTATGCGGAAACTGCTCCTGGAGATGGGCATCTCTGAAACTGACCTGCGTTCTGTCTTACACTGCAAGGTTTTTCGGCTTTGGGAGACGGAGTGGCATAACAGTATGCACAACAAACTTCGTGTCGTTAAGGAGACTGTGAATGTATGGAAGCCTTCCTTGCAGGCTTCTTGCAGGGAATCAGTTGTCCTTTGTTGGCTCTGCATTGGCCATACGTGGCGCACACATGGTTACCTCCTCCAACGCGAGGACCCACCTCAGTGTCGCTGTGGCTCCCAAATGACAGTCATCCACCTCTTGCTAGACTGCCCACTTTTAGCTTCTCTGCAGCAGACTTTTAACTTTCCCAGCACCCTACCTTCGGTGTTGGATGACAATGCCTCAACAGCAGCTTTAGTTTTATGTTTTATTCCTGAGGGTGGGTTTTATCATTTGATCTGAGTTTTAGCGCATGTCCTTTGTCCCTCTGTGTTGTCCACCTTAGGGCTTTTAGGGTGGAGGTTTTAATTGGTTGCAGAGTGGCTGGCTTCTCCTTTTTTATTCTCATGGTCAGCCAGCCATGGTAATCTGCCTTCTTGATTTTAGTTTCTTCTCCCTGCTTCTCGTGTCTTTCTGTGGTTTTCTTGTTCTGTTTCGTCCATTGTACTGTTTGTAGTCATTCTGTCATTCGTCTGGTTCTTCCTTACTCCTGTTATTGTACTGTATGTCTTCGTTTTTTTCTTTCCCTTGGGTAATTGTTCTACTGGGAACAAGGGACCTGATGACCTCGCAATTTGGTCCCTTTCCTCCCCTTTTAAAACAACCAACCAGCCAAAATTGGTGAGAAAGTGTGCCCTTCATCCTTTACCCATTAAGGTTTCTTCAGTGAAGTAAGGACCAGTCATGTTGTCTCCAATAATCTTGCACAAATGCCTCAACCAGAGTAGATTTTCATTGGCCCGATAATGCATATATCTTAATTCAGCCTTCCATGATATATAAAGGTGGCTTCATCAGTAAATAGAATTCTTTGAAGAAAGAGCATATGTTTGTGACATTGTATTACAATCAAGTGACAGAATTCCATGAGTGTTTTGCAGTCTTGCTGGTGAATGTATACATGATATGGATGGAAACAATGTACACAAAATATGAACAATGTTAGGATGACCTATTACAGTGGCACTTCCAATATTCCTGGAGCTAAAATGTGATTTACAAGCAACAGCTGCCAGAAAGACTATTTCTTTTGCTCTGCCTGTTGTCATATGTGCAGTATTCCAGTACCCTTTCCAAATTTTTGTCCAAAGTTGACCAGAAATTGTCTGCCATTCACACCTTACATGATTCAAGCACTACCAATTTCATGCTTTGTGAGAAAAAACCAAGCATTGATATAACACCTCCCCCAAATTCTCAATGTTCCAGTTGGTGTTGAAACTATGTAGTTGTCTGCTCCAGGAATCACCTATGTGCAGTGTGAGGTATAATGCATCTTTGTTGTTGGAGAAAAAAAAATGTAGATTGTAAATTTAGATTTGAAATCACTGGTTTATTACTCAGTAGGTTCATTTCAACTTAGTCATACACTACTTCACCATAAATCACACTGTTGCGCAATGCAGTAATATAAATGCTCGTGACAAACGTGACGTGTGTCCTCTTTCAAATCCAAACATGATCTTCCACTTCGATGTCCCAGTGAGAAATGTAGTGGCTGTAGTCAAGAGTCAATGCATTAGCTACAATTTAACCACCTTTTGAATGTGACAAAGGGAAGACAATATTTATGATAAAAACTAAACAGATGTTGGCCATTTTCATGTAATAATTCTACTTATATGTGCTGATCATTAACTACAGAGACATAATTTATAGTTTTTGTGTTTGACAGTACAGTGCACACGAATCTAGTACTTGTTTTTAAATGAAGGCAAACTTATGTTTTAAAGTTGCTTTTCTCTGAAAGTGATGTTGTAAGTTTTGTATATTACATGAGTATTGTAAAAACCAAATAGAACTCCAGTGTCAACAGTTGGGAAAATTAAGTTTGTTTTAGAATTTTGATTTACAGTTCAGTGAAAATGTTTCATATTGTAACAATAACTTAATGCAGCAAATTTGACAAGATTTAAAGCGTGTTATGAATACTCCATCTTCTAAGCTTTCTGATAAGCTATAAAATTTCAAAAGTTAATTAATTTTTCTGAAATAAGCAAATTATTAAATCAAGTAAATTGTGAAATTACATTTCATTTTGTATTCTGTAACTGTTCAGAATGCTTTTTGTTTTATTATAAAAATTGTGGTCATTATCAAAATAGATTGAGTACCATTCATAGTGAAATTGTTTCACTATATGTTAGTTTTGAATATTTACATGTTGCAGATGTTGTTGTGAGTATGGTTTATTGAAATAAACCTTCATTTGCTTGGCTAATTGTAAGAATATAAGCTGAACATTACACTGTTGTACAAGTACAGGTCTCAGTGATAGTACACCAGCGTTTATTATTTAAATCGTAAGTTTTATATACCAACTACTGAGCACACAAACTGTTAATGAAGAACCTGATCCACAGCAGCAGGTGTTGTACTACCATATATATGACCAGGTTCAGTCACCTGATACTCCAGCTGTTGTACCATTCAACAATAATTTTTTGCACGGTCATGGAACTTCGTCATTCTTGTTAGTCACCTTTTTGCATACAGCTCGGTTGTTCTCTTTGTGTTCCTTCTGCATCCTCCTCAAAGAAGTAACATTTCTAGTTTCTCTTGGTATGTGAAAGACAATTATTGGTTTTCAAACTAATCAGCTCTCAACACACATGAATGACACAGTGGAATGAAAAGAGACTGTACATCATTTAGTGAGGACCTACAACTCATTTGAGGATGAATAGAATTATGTTATAACAGTGCCAGAAGTACCTGAGATAGAGCAGATTCATTCTGTATAGCAACAGGCAGGACTGACCAACCCTCAGCTTGAGAACACTGAACAGCATCTCAAATCAGTATTCCAGCTCATGTATTCTTTCTTCAATTTTTCACATGATGCGAACATCCTCTGTTTTGAGTACAGTTTACTTTCAGTCCCAAATCATGGTCATTCATTAATGATTGAATTGAATTCCTGTAAATAACTCCAAAATAGTGTGTGGGGAAAATTTAAGAGTATTAAAGTAAATGTAAGCCAAAATAGTTTACCATGTAGTTGATGCATATGGCTACAGACATAATTCATCATATGTGTAGGTTGGATTCCTGTGGTCATGGAACCACATGGTTAGCCGCCGATGGAAGTCATCATCTACACCGGCTACAGGGGATGAAGGATTCCAAACTAAGCTTCTGAGAGATTTCCGTGATTTTTGTGCAAATGGCAACAACAGGCTGCAGAATTACTGGAACTCATGTTGGCTTCTTAAGAAGTGAATGTTTCTTGTTTTTTTGTTTGTTTTTGGTTCCTATTTTAAAAGTTTTGTATAAAAGTAATGTTTTGTGTATCTGATTATCTATGTTTGTACAAAGTGTCTAATGGTAAAATATATTTTTCTACAAAAGCGTATATTTGTTTTCATGTTTTAATTAATCCCAACAAACTTTCATGGCTTCTTCTTTACACATTCTACCTTTCCATTTCACATTTTTCTGCATCTGAAAAGTAGTCTTACTTTACCTTAAGTTTCCTGCCTAAACTGTTGCTTTTCTCCTAAGAAATTCATAATAATTCAAATAGCTATTGAGAAGTATAAACTGGACTGTGACTATGAAGTACCATTTACTAAAGATACTTCATTATTTTCAACTGTAGTTCATTATTTTCATTTGTTGAATCATGCTTTTGACATACCATGTTAATGTGAAAAGACATTTCCAAAAGTAATCACATCAATAGGAACATCTCACAGAAGCTATTTGATAATAACAGGTATTTGAAAATCCATCCAGACTTTTAAGTACTTCAGTTCCATGAAAGAGTCATGAGACATAGTTCGTAAATTTTTATCACTAGTACAGGTTTGTAAGAGGGTACTGATTTCTCCAAGAAAGACATTTAATCACAAAGTAATGTGCAATGCATGGAACAAGAGCGAAACAGTTTGAGATGTCACTAACAATGAAACAGGGAGAGAGAAACAAAAACATAACAACATACAAATTTGGAAGGGTATGAAATATAAATAATCTACACTAGTTAGCAAAGTTTGTGGAACAGCATTTTTGGAGTTTTGCAGGTGTAACATACTGGGATGGTTTTCAAATAACAAAATTATGAAATGAAATCAATCATCAAATGAGACTAATTTTTTAATTGCCAATCATCAGAGGGCAAGCACGCTGCCACACATTAATTTCATGCCTAGACTACTTACCTAGGAATCTGGTTGTGCACTGTTGCATTGTAACCAGTGAAAGTTTTTGAATCATAAATGTCCAGACAAAGGAACAGTCAATGAATTAAATGTAAAATATTAAACAAGATGGCATAGGAATAGTCCACAAGGGCAAGAATGTCTCTGACAACAGTTTCAATCTTGATTTTATATAGTTCATGAAAACAAATTATATTGAATGATGGTATTACAGAAGCTAATATTATTTGTGTGAAACAAACAAAATGGAAAAAAGAGGTGCAGTCAAAGCAATCATAGAGTACATAGGTAATGTTTAACTTGTGCCACTGGCACTGTGCAGTGCACCATTACATTAACCTGAATAAATTCCTCACATTTAACAGTTCACACAAGTCTGTCTAAATAACCAATTTATGTACAGCAAAATTCAGTATCAAAGTCTATATTAGCTCTCAATGAGTTCACAGTGTGTGATGTCCCTTCCCTCCTCCTTCGCCTAAAGCTGTCGGCACACGGACCGTGATGTAGAACGACACTCAGGAACAATGTGACTTGTGCATACGGTACGTAGGCCCCAACTTGCTATATGCGATCACAACACACTCCAGCGGCAGTTGCGGGATGTTTCTAGCTCATAAATCACACAGTATACTTAACGTGTGCACGTAAAATTCCCACATTAATTCTACCAAAACGCAGTTTCCTCCATTGCCCATGGGCTGGTCACGATGTTCTATATTTAATATGCACAAATAAAAACATCAATACCCATGTACATGTTTTAAGATGAAAAGGAAAGTACCATGTCCAATAAGTAAGGACACAGGCTTATAAAAGTTCTATTACAAACAGTGTGATGCAAATTTGCAATAGTTCTCCACATAAGATAAACATTATTTCATCATTCCCACATGTTAGTAAAACCCCAAGGTCAGCCTTACTTGATCACTGCTCCTACCCAGTAGCAGAATCTTTGCATCATGTGCATTACGAAGTGTAAAAGAAAAAGGAGCAAAATATATTTATACAAGTAGCGCAAGCTGTCCTATAGATCAAGCCAATCAAACAAACTCACTCCTCAAAAAAAGGTGAACTTATATTTACATAACATCAAATACTATAGTATATACTTACATTAAACTAATAATAATGCGTCAGAACCTATTACACCAATGTTGAAAAAATAAGTAAATAAATAAAATCAGACATGGTGAGACACAAACCATCGGCATTTCATGCATGTCGATAGAAGGCTGTAATACTACTCACTATGCTACATAGACAACAAACCTCATATAGCCAATCTTAATATATTGACACTTGCTAAAAGCTTTAATCGTAGCTATGTTGCTAATTGAAATTCAATTATAACAAATCGTACCAAGAAAAATGCGTTTTTGCTGCATCCTCGGTAGGCTATGTCATTGCCTTCAAATGGCATACTTTCATACCACGCAAGTTACAATAATGCTTTTGCCACAAATAAGATGTTTCTGGTTTTTTTTTTTTTTTGCAACGAATCATGCAGTTAACAACTGATTCTCAATTTTCTGGTGCTCAGAAATGGCATATATATGTTTAGGCTTGAAATGAATGCCAATATGACACCTCAACAACTCTGCTGAGGGAGATGGCGTTCATTGTGCCACCTCATTGGTCAATACTCAGACGCATGCTCACAACATCTGACCTGCTAGATATTGCCCTGTATGTTCCAGAAGACTCCCATACGTGCTATTCCACTTTCACGCTATGACGTCAGAAACTCGGCATGCTCAACACTCAATGTTCGGATGCACGATCCTTGTGCCAACAGCTTAGGGGAAGAGACGCGACTCGTAACAATGTTCGGCCACGTCGGTGTGACGTGGAACAACACCTGTAACTCTTGTAAGAACACAACTCCTCACGTGGTTTAGAAATATTCTGTTATCTGTCCGCAACAGTCTCCTCAATTTGCGCGAACTGATAAACTGCAATAATTTTTTTAATTTTTATGCCCGGTTGATTCTTGATTTCATCACTACAGTCGTTTTTCACATCACACATAGCAAGGATGAAGTTTTTCTGTCTACTATGCCGTTGCTAGGTCCAGTTATTAACAACAGTCCGATGTAACTTCAGAGATAACTTATGATGGAGTAAATGTTTTTTTTTTCTTTTTTAATACACCGTAATACTGGTTTAAACTAATCACTCTTCACTGTCCATTATTCATATAGTCACTTAAAATATTTAAAGAGTTAGGCAACACGTAAGATTTATCTTTTGATTCAGATTGTATTGTTCTTTTTGTAATTAATTGTTTGTCCCTACAACACATGCACACCAATATGTCATTCAAGATTAACTTCTGTTCAGTTCAGTAATCATGATGCTGACGACAACTTTTGACTAATCGGCGTACTTGTCTTTCTTCGTGTCTTCATTTTATTGTGTCCTACTCAAAGAGTACGAATTGTTTTTCTGCCGTTGATAGATTCTAAAAGTTTGTAACTGTTCATCAGTACGAAGGCTAAGTCTGATAAACCAATATCACTCAACTGAAGTCTAACACTCGTCTTATTATACTGTTGCATTGAGAACAGTAAAGATTAACATTCATCAGTCGAATGACTGAGTAATACTTCAGTCTCTACCTCACGAATTATCAAACTTCCAAAACTGAAAGAATCTAATAGCTTTTGCGTCCAGACAACTATCGCAAAAGTACTCTAGAGCGACTCAAGAGCAACTAACTGAACATTTCCATATCCGAGTTGCATTGTAGTGACATTGAATTTCCTTTTCGATGCGGCTACAACTCTCTTCCATGGTAAATGTTAGAGCCAGCCAGAGTGGCCGAGCGGTTCTTGGCGCTACAGGGGGTGGAACCGCGTGACTGTTGCGGTCGCAGGTTCGTATCCTGCCTCGGGCATGGATGTGTGTGGTGTCCTTAGGTTAGTTAGGGTTAAGTAGTTCTAAGTTCTAGGGGACTGATGTCCTCAGAAATTAAGTCCCATAGTGCTCAGAGCCATGGTAAATGTCATCTTTGACTGAATTACTTTCTTGGATTTAACCTTTATTCATATGATTTTGAATTTATTCTATAGATGTTTGTTAAAGGATCTATGGTAATCCTTTCCTTTTATCTCCCCTTTTTGTATACTATTCTCAGTATTTGAATAATATGGGTGTTAATCAAAATATTACCAATGTAGATTTTATCGTCAATAGTTGCCATCTCTGTCAAGATGACTAGCTTCCCTTAGTTTAATTTTCCACAAAGTTTGTTAATTAGGGTTTTCTGTCCTTGGTGCGTTACAAGTGTCCAGTTGCAAAAAGCTGCACCGAAATGAATATGTGCAATATAGCTGCATCCCATACTAGCCCTTTAACACACACGCACCTCTTACCTATTAACAAATCATGCATAATCTTAGAAAGATTGTTTAACGAAATTTTCGTGTACATTAATAAATGGTTCCTAGCCAATTCTTTGTCACAGAAGTCACAGAACTTGGAAAAAATAGGCTACAGGCAGTTTAGAACTTTTAAGAAGTTTCACAATAGTATATGCCTAAAATATGATAACAATCAGATAGAAGAAATTAACAGTGGTAAAAATTTGGATTATAGTCTGATAATAAATTCAGCTCAGAGGAGTGTACCACAGAACTGTTGCAGTGCAACAGTGAAGTCAGACATAGTTGATATAAAAATTAAAAAATGTGGCATACTATAATTCCCTTAATTGCATAATGTCATCAGGGATTATATTTTGGGTTAATACTTCAAGCCAAGCTAAAGTTTTCTGTTGTCAAAACTGTGGTGTAAAGTCAAAAACATCGCTACCCATTAAACAATCTGTCCACCTTCCTGGATAGGCTTCAGGTTGTATGCCCCTTCACTCTCCAATGGTAGATACTGGTTTAGCCGACAAAAGCAGCGTTGACTAAAATTCGACTAAATACCTACCACGCAAAGGCCACGTAACTTCAGTCCACAGTTAGTAACTGAAAGTTAGTTAAACTATTGAGCATTCAGGATTCACACGAGTCATTTGAAAAAATGCCAAAAATATCTTTTTATTTGGTTTATTGTCTTTAAAACAAGGAAAATGGTTATCAAGTCTGTATTTAATATCCCAATATGAATTATGCAGTGTTACTGACATCTCTGTTACAAGTTCACACCCAAAAGCAGCCAGAAGGTATTTAGTCCGACCTGATGTTTTGAACATCGTGAACAGTCACTGACCTATGACTACTTGTGAGTTAACACATTCAGTCCTTCAGTATGCTTCTTGTAAAGAAGTGCTCGCCATAATGATTCGTAATCTGTCTAAAGTATGCCATGCGGAGTTGATATACAATATGAAAGGTTCACATGTGAATATCTTGTAAGCTAAACCACTTACAATGTGCAAGTTTTCACAAAATACTCAAAACTCTAGTTGCTTTTCACCAATAACATGAGAACCGCTCAAACGCCTGAATTTCTTCATGTTCATACAAATTTTATCCATGCAATTTAAGGTATGTTTACCAGAAGATGGCTCCTGAGCTACTATCTCGATTCATAGAGCAGAGTTCCTATTGGCTAGTACGTTAAGCAGCCAATCAAATCATCTCGACCACTCCTATACTCGTGGTATTTCTAATGTCAGACAATCAGATTACCACAAGTAATTTACACTAGAAATCTCGTAATTCTGAAACTAAATAAAAATAAATTAATAATAAATTTTATACTCAACCCCCTTCTGGCTGCCTTTTACAAGATCGAGCTCACTCGGACATATACCACAAATTACGCTATTGCACAACAACTCCAAAGATGAATACATTACAGGCCCTAACTCGGCGTTACAATGCCAGTATGTTTATTATGTGTTTTAGTGAAAACTTATATCTCCAAAATTACTGAAGTTATTGATTTGAAATTTTACCAATATGGTTGTGTTATCCATAGAATTTGTTACACCAAGTATGAAAAAAATTGATTAACATTTAATAGTACTTCTTTATATCCATAGAGAGTATGTGTAACGTAATGCACGCAGCATTAAGGGGAGTTGGCATGCCCTGTCCCGACAATGTTAATTTTAGTGGCTTGGCTTCCCTGTATTTCAGGAACCACTGTAGCCATCAACATGAAACTTTTACGGGACGTTAAACTGTATGTTCTAAGTCTCCTGAAGTTCCACAATTGCACTTCAGCCACTGCTTTTGGAAATACAATTTTTTAATTACATGGTTAAAATTTTGTGTACTGTTTTTGTACATTATCCTAAACAATTTAAATTATACATAACATTGTGTTCTTTCAGTTCAGTGGACTCAGAATATGTATGTTATTACTCCCTGAATATTTGAATACTCTACTCGAAGTGGTTTCTGAGATTTAGGGAAAAATGCAACAGAACGTAAATTGTTAGGAACGGCTTCTAAAGTTTTAAAAGACTGTAACTCATGTAATATATGATTAATTTTTTTATTTAGTCACTCAGAAGCACCATACTGTATATCATCCTCTTGATCATTTTCCAACTTTTTTCTTCTTTCTGGACTCCTTAGTGGCCAACTGTGCTGCATACTCTGCTTTATCAATGCGAACCTTGTCCATCTGTTCAAGTTCTCTGATGCAGTTTGCTCCAGGATTAATTCCCATATGCTGTAGCACTTTCACCCTACCAATGTTGCCATAACTGAAAGCAATAACAGCATCACTGACCCACCACTTTAGTGTCTTCATCCCAACAAAAACATTTTTTGGTAGGTGAGCCCATATAAGATTATTGAACAACTCATTGGGATTTTGAGTCTGACCATGCAGACATTTCTTCAGTAATTCAGGATTTGCCAGGTCTCTGAAAATAGGTTGTATGATATCCCTAGCTGCTGCTGGGATGGAGTGTTTATGGCTGTATGAATTGTTTGAGTACTGGGCATTGCGGTAATTGAACCATGAATCACGTGCAGGAGGGCAAAGTTGGTATACAGGTTTTTCATCAGTTGACAGTCTGTGGAAGAAGTTAGCCCATACTGCCTGCTTCATTTTCAACAAATCCTCAGTATTATTTCTAATGGCCATCCCATAATGCTGCTGTAGTTCATCAATCATTTTGTCTGTCAGTCTGCCTCTTATGGTTTTACCATCAGAAAGTTTCTTTCTCTCAAACTTTGTTTCAACTTCCTCAACCTGGTGCCCATCCTCTTCTGGACATGACCAACACATTCCAGTTTTGTGGTAATCTTCTCACCATAAGACTGAGCGGCTACTACACTGTTATATGCTTTTGAGTCTCCATTACCTAAGAACTTAGTGTAACACCCTCCCCTTTTGTTCACAGATCGACTAAAAATTTCTATAGCTACAGAGGCCGCCTTACCACCACTTGTTCCTTCATACTTTCTGTCACAGATATGCCCTTCTTCATTCTGTGATTTACACTTATAACAACGTTTTGTTACAATCTGGAAATCCATTACCTTTCCAGTATCCACACTGGTCACCGTAGCAACAGAATTCTTAGAACTGTAGCTGCGCTTCTGCCAAGTGCCATCAAAAGCTACTGGTATGTCAGTCATACCATCATTTATTTCAACAGCTTCATTTGAGGCACCCTTCATTGACTCACATGCAATAGATTCCACAGCAGCTCCATTAAATCCTACATACTTATCGATTTTACAAGGTAGGCGTGGCATATTCATCACCGCATGCATTGTTGCTGCTGCAGTGTGTCCTTTGCCAATAGCTCTCAGTCCATAAAACCAACTAACATTTATTTCAAAATAATTATATTTATACTTATCAGAATTCCAAAATGAATGCGTATATTTACAACTGGCACAATTATGATATGTTTCCTGGTTAGTCCATTTGATACCTCAGTGTCTTCATGTAAACTAACTGGCCCTCCACATATTTTACAACACACACATTCACCTAACACCCTTAGTAGGATGTGTAAATTGATCAGAATATAACCTAACCTACCATCTACATCTCTTGAGAAAACTGTGTATCACAACGTTTTATTTTAATCTTCGAAGCACTAATGGGTGTTTCTCTAGATACTGACGAGTTTGCCTGTATTTCATTGCCTGTAACTTCACATGCCACATGTTGAACACAATGTTTCCCTTTATTTGAAAATTATTATCATGAAACCCACGTTTCTTAAAAGCACTTCGTTTTGGCATCATACTTTACTTTTTGAGAGATTTACCAATCTGTTCATTACTTTTCCTCAGAAAAATGTTAGCACTTAGACATACAATGTGTGTTTATACTATGAAATGAAACAGTACTGTTTTCGACAGTACTACCAATACAAACACATAGTTTAACCTTTATAACACAGCAATCCATAGCCTTCTATATAAAAAATTACTGATTTTATTAGATCTTGAGGAAACACACTAAAAATTTTAACATTTTCAACCAGTGTAGATTATATTTAAAAAATAAAATAAAATACTTCCCATATGAGTTTATAAGTGATATATATTTTCATTCAGAAAATTGCAAATTTTATAATGAGATAAAAATCTGAAAATGTGAATTTTTTTTCCAATCGAACTCCCCTTAAGCAAGTATACGGCTCACGCAGCCCATTAGCCAGTCTCAGCTGTGCTATGTTACAGCTGTTTAGGGAACTGGGGATACTAATTGCTGCTTCCCAATGTGTTTATTCCTTGGTGGAGTTTGTCATTGAAACTATATACCTTTTTCAAATCAACATCTTAGTTCATGAATCAGTATTGGAAATAGCAATAATCTGCAACAAAGATTTAAAGTCACTTAATTTGATTCAGATATGTATCAGTTATTCAAGGACACACATTTTCAATTGCTTGCCAGCAGTGATAAATAGTTTAACAACTAATGACGTTCAGTATAAGAAGAGCTTGAAGGATTTATTGTTGGCCAACTACTTGTACTCCATTAATGAATTTCTAAGTAGAAGCAACTCATGTGTATATGTTATTAATAATACCAAACAGTGTGTGTGTTCATGCAGTCTGACTTCTGTACAAATTCAGTACATTAATGTGATCATTGTAAATAAGTGCTGTAAAATTAATTTAATATCTGATGGTGCATGGCTACATATAACCTAAGATTTACCATATGCACCTCCACATACTGAAAATTTATGTTTTTTGTTACAAGTTATTTATTATCATTTAGATGAAAATATGTTTAAGATTTGTTGGCTTATTCCATATCCATTGGAACCATTTCACTGGTATCTGCAGAAGGTACTGTATCATATTTGTTTTTCTTTGTGAATATTTATTTTGTATTCTTGTTTTTTTTTTACATCATCTGCATCCTGGAGGATACTCTGACTATGGAGCTATTGGAATGAAAAGTACATTAATCCAACCTAATCTTACCCCAGACAAGAATAGTGAAAAAGACCTCGATCAGTGCTCTGCCTGCTCCCGCTTCAGCTCCCTGATGTGACTGAGATCCATTGTCAAAACTGCTACTGTCATTCCAAGAATATAATTCTATTAAAGTTTTCAAATATTCTAACTACATGCAATATATATGTTTGAACGGTAGTAACTGAATATCATTTCTTTCTAGTGACAAATGTTAACATCAAATTACTTTTTATATTCTGCATGAACCGGAACAGTGATTGATGGTTAACTGACCATCTTTATTCTCTCTTGCCAGTTTCACACCTTGATAGTAAAATGGATGGACTAAGTAATTCACGCTGAGACTAACCTGTATTGTATGTAATTGTGGAGGACTCTTTGCCTTAATAATCAGCAATATAACAATTTATTTAAAACAAATTGTTTATACAATGGTATGGCAAACATGCTCTTTTGTAGCCAATGTCATGGACCCTTCAAATGGCAGAACAAATGCCTAAGTAAAGTGTCTGGAACTTTTGTTATGAACTATTTTATACATAAACATTAATAATGTGCTACTATCAGTTGTACATGTATGGTGATGCCTTTATTGGAGTCATCTGTTCATTATGAATTCATAGCAGTTTTCAGATATGTTGTGGCTTGCCTGGAAACAATTTTAATATTTTTAGTGAATATTTAAGACTTGTGGTCTAGGAGTAGCACCTATGACTACTTATCAAAATGTCCTGGGCCTTTGGTTCGAACCTTGTCACTACTTAAATTTTTATTAAAAATCATCAGCAATAACAGCTGAATATTTCAGGCATAAGAATCACCCTGGTGTTGTCAACAGCCTTGTCGAAGAAGGTGGAAGAGCGGACAGATTTTCAGGGCACTCTCTTGCCCTTGGGATCGGATACTGCCCCTAAAATCTGGATGAAACAGCAATTATCAATGATGTGTCAATGCAGAAGGCAATGGAGACCACTGCATTAAAGACAAGACACACAAAGTGTATCCACAGGAGAAGTGACATGTAATCGAAGAGAATGTCATGACAATCTCTCCATAGGCAAAAGATTGCGGACAAGTCCCCCATTCAGAGCTCCTGGAGGGGACTGCCAATGGGGAGGTGATCATGAGAAAAACATTGAATAACTGACAAAGGGACAACATACTATGTGTCAGGGTATGGAATGTCAGAAGTTTTAATGTGGTAGGTAGCTGAAAAATCTGAAAAGGGAAAGGCACAGGTACAATGAAATGAAGTTTTAGGGGAAGGAGTAGAAGAAAGAGTTATGGAAGAATATGGCTTGGTAGTAAGAATTAGCAAGGAGAAAGACTAACTAAGTTGCACAACAACTTTCGGTTAGTAATAGTGGATGCTCTGTTCAAGAATCATAAGAGGAGAAGGTATGCCTGGAAAAGGCTGAGATACAAAAAGATTCCAGTTAAATTACAACATCATCAGGCAGAGATTTGGAAATCAGGTATTGGACTGTAAGGCATAGCCAGGAGAAGGCATAGACTCACATCAAAACTTAGTAATGGTGAAGCGTAGGCTGGGAAGAATCAGTGCACAAAGAAATGGGATACTGAAGAATTAAGGAATGAAGACATACATTTGAAGTTCTCTGGGGTTGAAACTTCCTGGCAGATTAAAACTGTGTGCTGGACCGAGACTCGAACTCAGGACCTTTGCCTTTCGCGGGCAAGTGCTCTACCAACTGAGCTACCCAAGCATGACTCACACCCCGTCCTCAAAGCTTTACTTCTGCCAGTATCTCATCTCCTACCTTCCAAACTTTACATAAGCTCTCCTGTGAACCTTGCAGAACTAGCACTCCTGAAAGAAAGGATATTGCAGAGACATGGCTTAGCCACAGCCTGGGGGATGATTCCAGAATGAGATTTTCACACTGCAGCGGAGTGTGAACTGATATGAAACTTCCTGGCAGATTAAAACTGTGTGCCAGACCGAGACTCGAACTCGAGACCTTTGCCTTTCACGGGCAAGTGTTCTACCAACTGAGCTACCCAAGCACGACTCACGCCTTGTAGGAGACGAGATACTGGCAGAAGTAAAGCTGTGAGGACGGGGCGTGTGTTGTGCTTGGGTAGCTCAGTTGGTAGAGCACTTGCCCGCGAAAGGCAAAGATCCCGAGTTCGAGTCTCGGTCTGGCACACAGTTTTAATCTGCCAGGAAGTTTCATATCAGTGCACACTCCGCTGCAGAGTGAAAATCTCATTCCCTGGGGTTGTAGATAGTGCAATAATGGGTAGCTCAGTAGGCAGTTCATATGAAGAATAGTGGACATCTCTAAAGATGGCAGTTACAGAATTTGAAAGAGAAGCATAGCTGCAAGGAATGTAACTGCAAAGAAACCATGGGTAACAGAATAAATACAGGGTGACATAGAATAACGGGAATGTTTGAAATGAGTAGCGGCAGCCATAGGCAGGTGGCAGCACTGCGGGTTCATGACAGTTAGTGAGTAAACAGTCCACCATTTTATCAATCATGCATCAGTGGAATGGACAACAGTGTGCGTTAGCCGTAAAAAGTTTTATAAAAACAATGATAGTGACGCAGAGGGAGTTTTGACAATTTTATAATTTAGTTCTTTATACTCATGAAGTAACATCGACAGGGGATGTCACATTGATTCCATATTTTCAGATCTCCAGAAGGCTTTCAACACCGTTGCTCACAAGCATCTTCTAACCAAATTGCGTGCCTATGGAGTATCGCCTCAGTTGTGCGACTGGATTCGTGATTTCCCGTCAGAAACGTCCGTAGTAATAGATGGAAAGTCATCGAGTAAAACAGAAGTACTATCCGGTGTTCCCCAAGGAAGTGTTGTAGGCCCTCTATTGTTCCTGATCTATATTAACGACATAGGAGACAATCTGAGTAGCTGTCTTAGATTGTTTGCAGATGATGCTGTCATTTACCACCTTGTAAAGTCATCAGATGATCAAAACGACTTGCAATATGATTTAGATAAGATATCTGGTATGGTGCGAAAAGTGGCAATTGACCCTGAATAAGGAAAAGTGTGAAGTTATTCACATGAGTACTAAAAGAAATCAGCTAAATTTCGATTATACAGGAAGTCACACAAATCTGAAGCCTGTAAATTCAACTAAATGCTTAGGGATTGCAATTACAATGAACCTAAATTGGAATGATCACATAGATAATATAGTGGGTAGAGCAAACCAAACACTGTGATTCATTGGCAGAACACTTACAAGGTGCAACAGGTCTACTAAAGAGACTGCTTACACCATGCTTGTCTGTCCTATTCTGGAGTATTGCTGTGCGGTGTGGGATCCGCATCAGGTGAGACTGACGGATGACATCGAAAAAGTACAAAGAAGGGCAGCTCGTTTTGTATTATCGTTAAACATGGGAGATAGTGTCACAGACATGATACGTGAATTGGAGTGGCAATCATTAAAACAAAAGCGTTTTTCGTTGCGACGGGATCTTCTCATGAAATTTCAGTCACCAGTTTCCTCCTCCGAATGCAAAAACATTCCGTTGACATCCACCTACATAGGGAGACATGATCATCACGATAAAATAAGAGAAATCAGGGGTCACCCAGAAAAATTTAAGCCCTCGTTTTTCCCGCATGCCGTTCGAGAGTGGAACTGTAGAGAGACAGCTTGATGGTGCTTCATTGAACCCTCTCCCAGGCACTTTATTGTGAATAACAGAGTAATCATGTAGCTGTAGATGTAGGCCGTCATGATGCCATTTCGTCGAAAAGCGATAAGTTGTTGGATTAATAACTTTGAAGACACTGGATCTGCACTCAAGAAGAAACCAACAGGACAACCAAGAAGTGTGTGTTCTTCAGCGAACATTGCTGTTGTACGTGAATCTGTCCTCTGAGCCCATGGTGTTCAATTCATATGCCATCAGCAGTGGCTGGAATGTACCGGAAGAGTGTTCGCAGAGTTCTTCAAATAAACAATGACAATGAATTTCTAAACAAGTTGAGGATGTCAGATGAGGCACATTTTCATCTCACAGGTTACGTGAATCGAGACACACCAATGTTGAATTTGTATCTGTCCTGAGACGCCATGACCGGCCTCATTTGAACTCTTCTGTTGGGAGAGTTAATTTGGAGTTGGAACGGCTGCTTGTGTCGGGTGCGGGGGCTCATATTGGTGTGGTTCCTGTTGATTATCTCAGTAGGTGGGACTATACCAGGCACGGCCTACATCTCAACAGGAAAGGGAAGGGGAAACTGGCTGGGGTAATAGCAGGAAATTTAAGGGGGGGAGGCACTGCCATGAATGGTAAAATACCAGTGGTTACAGGTGTTGGAGCAGCACCTTTTTTAGGATAGGTAAGACAGAAAGATGTCAAGTTCTACGAGAGGTCAGGATTGAAACAAATCTTCAGTTTAGGAAAGAAATTCAACAGCACAATTCTAGCACATTGGATCACCAATCACAGCTATCAATTATAAATTTTCACCAATCACCAGAAATTTTATCTCCACCAAGTTGTATCTCAGTCCTAGGTAATTGCATTGATGAACTAAAGTCACCCAACCCAATTGACATAATCTGCCTCTCTGAACACCATGTGACCACTGGTATAGGAACTAGGCCTAAGCACAATGAGAAACTCAGACAGGAGAGTACTGCAAATGTTAGAATAAGGAAAGGTTCTCATAAAAGTATAATTAAAAATAATGTAAGTATATTTCATCAAAATATTGGGAGTTTAAAGAATAAAGTAGATGAGCTTCTGGTTTGTTTGGAAGATTTAGAAGCTGAGAATGAAATAGATATACTATGCCTGTCTGAGCATCACATTGTTACTGATATGGATAAGGTAAATGTAAGTGGTTATAAGCTCTCTGCACATGTAATGAGAGAAAATATGGAGAAAGGAGGAGTTGCCATATATGTCAAAAGTTATCATTATGCAAAAAGTATAGAAACAAAAAAGTTTTGTGTAGAGAAACATATAGAAGCATGTGCCTGTGAGCTTAAATTAAATAAAGGCACATTTATAATTGTAACTGTATATAGGTCCCCATCAGGAAATTTTCATCTATTTCTGAAAAATTTGGACTCCTTGTTGTGCTATCTGTCAGACAGGGGGAAGCAAATTATTATTTGTGGGGACTTCAATGTAGATTCTCTGAAAGAGGGTAATAGGAAAAATGACCTTGAAGTATTACTCGGTTCTTTCAATTTGACACCCGTTATTGATTTTCCTACTCGGGTGGTAAAGGATAGCAGCTCACTGATAGATAACTTCTTTATAGACCAAGATAAGTTTAACCAGATAAATGCTCAGCCTGTTGAGAATGGTCTTTCCGATCATGGTGCACAGCTAGTTACAATATATGACATAGCTCCATTCAGCAATACTAAACAGTCCTCCAAAGTAGTACGTTCAGTCAACAATTTAACAATTGCAAATTTCAGGGAAAGCCTACAGCAGTTAGACTGGGATGAGGTATACCGTGAACCTGATGCCAATTTAAATTATAATTTATTTCATTACATTTTTGTAAATGCATTTGAAAACTGCTTCCCCAAGAAAATAGTTAAATATACTCGTAAGAAACCTTGTAACAAACCATGGCTTACTAAGGGTATAAAAATATCTTGTAACCGGAAAAGGGAAATGTATCCGACAGCAAGAAAGAGTAGTGACCCAGAAACTATCAAAAATTATAAAAACTACTGTGTTATATTAAGAAAAGTTATTAAAAAATCCAGGAGTATGTGTATCATGTCTGAAATCAGCAACTCTGATAATAAAATTAAAACAATTTGGAACATTATTAAAAGAGAAACAGGTCAACCAAGAGCAGAGGAAGACAGTATTACCATCAAATTGAATGAAAACTTTACGAACAAAAAGTCAGAAGTTGAAAATATTTTTAATAATCATTTTCTAAATGTTGTGGATATAGTAGGATCCAGGTGTTCATTAGAAGATGCTAGGCTGTTAATGGAAGAGGCCATACCTACGCAATTTGATACAATTGAAATCTCACCCACTTCTCCCTCTGAAATTAGGAAAATAATAAACTTGCTTAAAAGCAAAAACTCACATGGAATTGATGGCATTTCCAGCAAGATACTAAAAGCTTGTTCTCAACAGATAAGTAAGATTCTCAGCCACCTGTGTAATAGCTCTCTGGAACAGGGCATTTTCCCTGATAGACTGAAATATGCTATTGTTATACCTTTGCATAAAAAGGGGGATAGATCTGATGTCAACAATTACTGTCCAATCTCCCTTCTAACAGCTTTATCCAAAATTTTTGAGAAGGTAATGTATTCAAGAGTAGCTTCACATATCTGTAAAAATGAAGTACTAACAAAATGTCAGTTTGGTTTCCAGAAAGGTTTTTCAACAGAAAATGCCATATATGCTTTCACCAGTCAAATTTTGAATGATCTGAATAACCGAACACCACCCATTGGGATTTTTTGTGATCTCTCAAAGGCTTTTGATTGTGTAAATCATGAAATTCTGCTAGACAAGCTCAAGTATTGTGGCATGAGTGGGACAGTGCACAAATGGTTTAATTCGTACCTAACTGGAAGAGTGCAGAAAGTTGAAATAAGTAGTTCTCGTAACATGCAAAGATCAGCACATTCCTCAAACTGGGGGACTATCAAGAATGGGGTTCCACAAGGGTCAGTCTTGGGTCCTGTGTTGTTCTTATTATATATTAATGACTTGCCATTCTATATTCATGAAGAGGCAAAGTTAGTTCTCTTCGCTGATGATACAAGTATAGTAATCACACCTGAGAAACAAGAATTAACTGATGAAATTGTCAATACTGCCTTTCAGAAAATTACTAAGTGGTTCCTTGTAAACGGACTCTCTCTGAATTTTGATAAGACACAGTACATACAGTTCCGTACAGTGAATGGTATGACGCCATTAATAAATATAGACCTTAATCAGAAGCATATAGCTAAGGTAGAATATTCCAAATTTTTAGGTATGTCCATTGATGAGAGATTAAATTGGAAGAAACACATTGATGATCTGCTGAAACGTTTGAGTTCAGCTACTTATGCAATAAGGGTCATTGCAAATTTTGGTGATAAACATCTTAGTAAATTAGCTTACTACGCCTATTTTCACTCATTGCTTTCATATGGCATAATATTTTGGGGTAATTCATCACTGAGGAATAAAGTATTTATTGCACAAAAGCGTGTAATCAGAATAATAGCTGGAGTCCACCCAAGATCTTCCTGCAGACATTTATTTAAGGATCTAGGGATATTCACAGTAGCTTCTCAGTATATATACTCTCTTATGAAATTTGTTATTAACAACCAAACCCAATTCAAAAGTAATAGCAGTGTGCATAACTACAATACTAGGAGAAAGGACGATCTTCACTATTCAAGATTAAATCTAACTTTGGCACAGAAAGGGGTGAATTATACTGGCACTAAAGTCTTTGGTCACTTACCAAATAGTATCAAAAGTCTGACAGATAACCAACAAGTATTTAAGAAGAAATTAAAAGAATTTCTGAATGACAACTCCTTCTACTCCATAGAGGAATTTTTAGATATAAATTAAGAAAAAAAAGAAAAAAAACAAAATATTACAAAAATAAAAAAATAAAATAAAAAATAAAAATAAAAAATAAAGAAAAACAAAAAAACACGAAAAAATAAAGTTGTTATATTAACTTAAGTATGTTGTTAAATTAACCTAATTATGTCATGCATTGGAAAATTCGACTCGTTCCACATCATTACGAAATATCGTATTCATGATCCATGGAACTAGTATTAATCTAATCTAATCTAATCTAATCTAATCTAAACAGAACTGACATTACTGGGCAAACACATGAACACCCTTTACATGACAGTAAAGTGACAGTATGGTGTGGTGTTTTGTCACATGTGATTATCGGACCGTATTTTTTTGAAAATGAACAGGGAAACACAATAAATGTCAATGCAAATTGTTACATGGAGATGTTATCAACTTTCATTACACCTGCATTGAACAACTTTCCAAACGTTCAAGAAGCCTAGTTTCAACAGGATGGAGGGTGTAGCCTCCTCCTCACTTATCGACCTTAATGACAGTGAAAAATTAAACTGCGTGCACCTAATGGAAATTTGGGAAAAGCAATCGTCACTGAAGTTCATTTGTCAGTAAAGAGGGAGGAAAGGGTTACATCTAAATGAAGACAAATGCAAATGAAATTGGTGGAAATTAATTTTGAGAAAAGGGTAAAACTAATAAAGAAAGTAAATGTGTGGTCGTTACATTAACAATTAATTGGCGTTAATTAGATATTTGAGATTTGCGGAAAATTACGGTCGCCAGTCCTATGGACAACTACTATAATAACTCAAAATGAAAGATTAATGCACATATAATTAGCACTAAAAGCATGGCAACTGAAGGTTGACACGTGTTGTGTGAAAACTGAATGTTTGTCAGAAGTAATAAATTTCGCTACACTCTGACGTTATTTAGCAAAAGAATTAATAATACTGGAAAATTGAAAGTTAATTTAGTGACTGAAATTAATAGTGAACTTTGTTTCGGGAGCACTACGAAATTCAATAAAATAAGGTTCGTCTTGGGCAACCTCAACTATCATTTCAAAAGCTACTTGAATATACGCAATTTAGAAATGAGAGATTTAACTTTGAACTTGAATTAAATGATTCTAAACAATTAACAATAGTTAATAGTAATAGTACGTACCAAGCTGAGCTGCAGTCACAGGTAAGCTAAAATATGGTAACAAAACTCGCACTCTTAATTTGTGCTTGTGTAATCTAAATATTGTAGCCAGCTATGAATATTTTAACTGAACTTTGAAATTAAAGTAGTGAAATGGAATGATATTACTTTAATGCTGGCGTTTGAATTTCAACGACACTCGGAATTTTGCTGATTTAGAATAGCTGAACCATTTTCTATGTTTCCTATGAATGTTAATATGTTGTCAACCTGTTTTCTTTTGTGTAAGACGACAGACTGGAATAAGGTTAGGAATGTCTCCACTCAATTATTATGGTCTAAAAATTGGTTTATGGTTCAAATTCATGCCTACGTCAATGGCATTTGGCCAGTTAACAATGTGTATAGGCTGGTATTGCCTATGCACACCGTCTCCTGCCTCGTCAAAACTAGCTACTATTGTTTTATCTTGTGACGTACATGTCAAAGCTTTGCTTTCACAGTTAATCACTGCATGGTACTTTAATAGCCAATCTAACCCGATAATTACTTCCGTAGTTAAGTCTGGCACGACGACAAACTCTTGTTCAAATCGTGCCCCACATATCTGCAAGTTGACAAAAATCTGTTTTGTGACCGGTTTACTGGCCTTCCCAATAGCACCGATAATTTTCACTCCTGTTACTGGCATAGCTACGCAGGTCTGTCCTTCAGTAACTCAAATATTTTCCCAGATACAGCACTCAATTCTGCACCGGTGTCAATCAACACGTTTAGTTGTAGGCCGTGCATATTAACAGACACTACTATCTGTCTCCACTTGTCCTCGACTGTTTCTTTATCTTCCCACATTAAATCCTCTTCTATATCCAGGTCATTCCAGAAAAAAACCACCCGGCTTCGATCCTAGATCCGGCTTATTTGGCGGCTTTTTCAGCTTCTGTTCACATACAGTTTTAATTTCAACACGTTTGTCCTGAGGCTTAGTCTGTAGCTTCGCCTCCAATACCGAAACCTTTTCCTGTAACTCGTCAAGTAGTGAGTGTTGCTTTGCTATAAATTCACTAACTGTCACCTTCGTTGATTCCTCTTTGGCCAGATTGATCTCATCTGCCAATCTACCTGGAGGAATGTGCCCAGTAGTATCTGCAATTACTTCCTCTAGATCTGCGCAATCCACACTGCTATCGTCCGGCCTTATAACGTCAGCTCTAACCTCATACATGCTGTAATCTACGTGCTTTTCTACCAGTCGTGTCCGGCTGTCACTAAAATTCTCGTAATCTTTCTCCTTAATACTCTCGCAATGTTTAAATTGGAGTTTTGCGCCGGATGGGTCGGCTACTTCTGCCACTACAACTGTCGGCAAGGTCTGCCGGTTAGGGCCAGAACTTTCCGTTACTACAACATCCAACTCCTGCGGGACGAAACAAGACGAATCTTGCTCGTGCTCCCCATTAACATCAACTATTTCTGGTAAAGTCTGCCGGTTAGGGCCAGAACTTCCTATCACTTCACAAACACTATCTTCCTGCGGGATGAGACGAGGCAAATCCTGCCCGCGTTCCCAATAAACACTTCTCCCGTACAGGCCCCTATAATCTCTTAGCTCGTCGTATAAGCGACCGAACTGCCTTAACCAGACCTCATCCCTCTCTGCATCCCCTCGCTCGATGACGGACGTGTTATCCGACATCTGATCTTCTCTCAACACTGGCGAATCATTCTTAAACTCAATCTCCAGTTCTGCTGTGGGTGTTATAGCTGCCACTTTATAATTGATTTCTGGAATAGTACTTAAATTGTTCTCACTGACAGTGAATGTATTTTCTACTGCCGTGTCTACAGCTGATCTACTACTTGTGGGCGCACTCCTTTCTCCTAACACTGGCACGCTCTCCCACCGTTGATTATTCCGCACGGAATTTTCATAACGACGACACCTGGGTTTTCTCCTGTTATTGGGCCGCCAAAATTTCTCCACACCCGGTCGGCCCCTCACCGGCGCGGCTAAGGCTAGGCGCAAATTGAGAAGCGCTTAGCACGTGTGACGTGACGCTAGACTACAGCGCGACACGCACGTGCCGCACGGGTCGCGCGGGTCCACCGCATATTGCGACGCGTACACCATACTTCGCATACGCCGACTGGCGACGCTCTGCGCTGACTGAACCGAAGCGCGCGCAACCTCTTATCTTTCTCAAACGACTTTACAGAAACTATTCTCTGAAAATATATGATTTTTGCCTTACTTGTAGCGTTTATATGTCAGCTTCGTGACGAAGTGCCCATCACCTCACTAATGACCATTCTTATTGTGATGTACACATTTTAGTGAGACACTACGCAAAACTCAAAAAGTTTGCAACGAAAATTAGGGGTCGCTATGATTTTGCGTTTGGTGCGTGTTACACCATATGTTGCTGCGTATGAAATTCAGCTAACATGCTGAATTTTTGTTTAGACTTGGGAGGAGATCTCTAACTGCCTCCCGATCTCGAGAAAGTGGATCCCATGTAGCGCGCTCACTTCCGATCTCACGCCCGCGAGAATGAAATACTCGCAACATTTCTCATATTTCCTAAACCGCTCGAGACATCGAAACGAAAGTTTGGCGAATGATAGCACACAGGGAGGAGAGTATTTTGCCAATTATTGAACACACGGAACTTTCTTATCTGTGGCGATATATCACTACTTATACGTCTTTTTTTATTTATTTCACTCCAGTGACTGTAATTTTTTAACAGTTATCGACAGCTAGCGAAACAAGAGCTTCCTAGTATGAAAATAAACATGAAATTTCTTCTTTTATGTTACTGCAAACCGATACTACGAGGTTTTTCGTAAGCTATTGAGCTCTGTGATTGCCAATTACTTGTTTAATGAGGCCCTCCGTTTCGGAATTCTGTCTCAATAGCTGATGCGAGATAAGTCTGGCAAATTACATTGTGACAAAGGAAATACAATTAAACCAGTCACCAAGAGAGAAATGTGGCCTTTACTCATAAATGGTGATGCTTCTTCGAATGAGAAAAAGTTAACAACTCACACAAAAACAGATTGGCAATTCTGTTGGAATTTTGGTGGAATCCCCGTAACCCATCGTATTTTTAACACTGAGCGACTGGAATGGAAACTTACCAAAGGATTTTATTCCTTCTCTTGATCTGAGCAGTATTAAAATAGTGACAAGCGTTCCTTCAGGCGGAATGATAGGCACATGCCAGATACTGTTTACTCACCTAGGGCTTGCCAAACTGACAATGCGTGATCGCGAATAAAATAGTTGTTACTGAGAAAAATAAATAATTGATCTGTCGCACAACACAATGGTGAGTGTATTGTCAGCAGCGAAGGATAATGCGCGCGACAGGAATGCACAAGCTAGCCATGTGTGCCTTGTGAGATGGAGTTCGAAAAACATTGTCATGAAAGTAGATCTGCCTTTGTCAGCAGCACATTTCAACAAATTATATCTATCTAATCATAACAATCTTTTAGGATATTCCTACTTTCGTAATAATACCGACCATTCTCTTCATCTGTGTAGCCTGTTGTTGTATAATTAATTTATTAATGCTGATAATGTCCATGCAACAATTGAAATGCTTTTTCTCATCACGGCGAACCAATTAAAACATTGTTATTTGTGACTGCTTTTCGACTGTTTCTAGCTTGCAGTGGAAATATGTTGCTCACATGCATATAGTACAGTGTGTCGTATTACATTATTACATCCATATCAGAGTTATCACAGTGAAACTTCTATACTTCAGATTTTGGACGCTTTTTACCAGATGCACAAAGGGATCACACCTGTGGAGATTACCCCTTTCTAGATTTTTGTAACAGATCGTACAGATACGCTAGCTTACTAGGCAGCGAGAAGATAACCTTGCTTTACTTTCCTGCCTTGATTCTTAATCACTTGATTTTATAATATTCCTTGCTTCCTTATTCACTACCCTCTGTCCCTTCTTGCGATCTGAAAACATCGTGGAGGCAATATGGTGCAATTCCAGTGGCCAATGGCTCATCAGTTACTGAAGTATACATTTTTCTTGACAGAAGAAAAACAAAACAAAACTATGCACATATAAGTAACAGAAAAGTATAACGTGCTAACGAAGAAAGCTGGAGCGTTTAAATGGCGAAAAACGAAATACTACCCAAAGGCAATAAAATTCAGTACACAGTAAGGCAAAATTTATCGTATGGGCAATATTACCACTGCTCATATGCGCCGTTCCGATGTGAGCATATGGCCGTGCTACTTTTCCGCTCCCCGCCTCAAATTTCCCACGGTGCTAGCGAGGCAAGCGCGACGCGCGGCGCGAGAAACTGTGCCTCAACAACAACGCCGCGCGACCTGGCGCAGGCGCGTGTCGCGTCCCAGTCGCGTCGCGTCGCAATTTGCGCGTTCCCATTTGAACCTGTGATGTTACAAAAACACGCGCTGCGCTGCGTCGCGCCACACGCGCTATACGCGTCTCAATTTGCGCCTAGCCTAATGGTTTCCCTGTCTCGTCCCAGCAGATCTGCTCCCCGGATGCTGCTGAGGCGGCTTATCACACCCTCTGGCGTTATTACTATTCTGTGAAGCCCGTATCACGTTAGTATGATACTGGTCTCCGTCATTCCTGTTATTATTTGCATTGTACCGATTGTCATTACGGTCCGAACCATTATTGTTATTGCTGCCATGGTTGCGGTATGCATTATTCCCATGGTTATCGTTGTTGTGGTTGTTGTGGTACCCGTTGTTGTTACCACGGCCTCTACCACTGTCGTGATTATTGCGCCAATTGTCCTCGTCCTCAACTCTTTCCAGGATATCATTGATTGTCTTGTAATTGCTTCCTATATAGCGTTTTGTATCATCTGGAAGCTTCTTGTAGAGTTCCCAGACTATTTCGGATTCCGTGCGGCGATCACGCAAATATTCCAAGTTGCGGATCCAGCCCTCGCAAAACTCCTTCATCCGCGCAAATTCGCATGGAAAGGCCTCGATACGACAAATTTGCGCCAGACACTTTGTTGTTTTTGCTCTGACCAGTATTCAACGAGAAACAAATTTTTAAACTCGGCAAAAGTCAGGTTCGTGATGTTGAGGTTTAAGCCCCAACGCTTGGCATCACCAGCCAACACGTCAATAACCGCATAATTTTTCTCTCATTAGTCCATGATCTGGGTAAAACTCTTTCACAATTTTTAATGAAACCCGTCGAGTGTATACCGCCTTTTTTCAAGGCGTCGAACCGCTCCTCTTTCGTCAACAATTCCGAACTATGTGCACAAATTGGCACATAGCTCTGTTTTTCGTCAAGTTTCTTTTCTAATTCCGACACTCTCGTAATTACTTGGCAAGTGGTTGTTGCAAGCGTTTCCACTTCCCTCTTTTTCTCTTCGCAGGTATTAGCCTGCTTCCTCACTTTAGTATCTACTTCGGATACTAAAGCCTTTAAAGTTTCCACCTTCTGTTGTTCCTCTTTTTTCTCTGATTGAATTTGTTCCGTCACCTTATTCTCGATGATCGGAGCAACTGCTTCTCCTACACTTTTCTCGATTCTGCTAATTTCGGAATCAAAACGAGTATTTATGCTCGCAATTTCCGCCTGAACGCCCATCATTTCCTGCTGAAGATTACCGATTTCGGTATTAATCACAACCATATCTTCTTTGATTTTATTAACTTTGGTGTTAACAACTCCAACATTGTTGGTAACAACATTAATAGCTTTGTTCTGATTGTCTACCTTCCTGTCAATTTTTGAGACTGAGCTTCTTGCTTGGCAGACTGAGCTTTAATTTCTGCCGATTGAGTTTCTATCTTGCTAGATAATCAAAACATTCAATAAATCAGTTAAATTCCCAGAAACCGGCGGTTTTACATCCGTAGGGGGTGCCTCTTTAATTGTCCCCCCGTATTCGTCATCAAGGGGTTCAGATTTGATTTTCACTTCCGATTCCGAAACATTTTCTAAAGTTTGGAATTTCATTTCTGCTCTTTGTTGCGTTTCCGCGGTCGCGTCTTTCATGCTAGCCACCTGCCCCTGAATAATGGGTTCCGCAGTGCACGTTTCCCACTGCTCGATCGATTGTTCCATATCCAAGTCTACCAAATTTTGGTAATTGTTCCCTTCACTCATTTTAATAATTTTCAATATAAATGCCAAATCTCAAATCTAATTAGAATTCTTGCCACTACTTATCCTCACAGACGTAACGACCTGTTCATAACCAATACTATGTTACGAGATTTGCACAATGCAAAATTCGTGTCCAGAACAGCCTCAGATCCGAAGATTGTCCTGTCACCAGGTCGCCATGTGTAGCCTCCTCCTCACTTATCGACCATAATGACAGTGAAAAATTAAACCGCGTGCACCTAATGGAAATTTGGGAAAAGCAATCGTCACCGAAGTTAATTTGTCGGTAAAGAGGGAGGAAAGGGTTACATCTAAATGAAAGGAAAAATTCAAATGAAATTTTGAGAATAGGGTAAAATTAATAAAGAAAGTAAATGTGCAGTCATTACATTAACAATTAATTGGCGTTAATTACGTATTTGAGATTTGGGGAAAATTACGGTCGCCAGTCCTATGGACGACTACTATAATAACACAAAATGAAAGATTAATGCACATATAATTAGCACTAAAAGTGTGGCAACTGAAGGTTGACACGTGTTGTGTGAAAACTGAATGTTTGTCAGAAGTAATAAATTTCGCTACACTCTGACTTTATTTAGCAAAAGAATTAATAATACTGATAAATTGAAAGTTAATTTAGTGACTGAAATTAATAGTGAACTTTGTTTCGGAAGCACTACAAAATTCAATAAAATAAGGTTAGTCTTGGGCAACCTTAACTACTGTATCATTTCAAAAGCTACTTGAATCTACGCAATTTAGAAATAAGAGATTTAACTTTGAACTTGAATTAAATGATTCTAAACAATTAACAATAGTAAAATTTAGTACGTACCAAGCTGAGCTGCAGTCACTGGTAAGCTAAAATATGGTAACAAAACTCGCACTCTTAATTTGTGCTTGTGTAATCTAAATATTGTAGCCAGCTATGGATACTTTAACTGAACTTTGAAATGAAAGCAGTGAAATGGAATGATATTACTTTAATACTGGCGTTTGAATTTCAATGACACTCAGGTTCATTCCGGAAAAGGAAGGGACCCTGCTTGCTAATGCAATTGGGACAATGAGCAACAAAGGTTCATGCTACGTTGCTGTAATTTTGTGAGACAAATTGAACAATTTGAAAAGCTGAGGTCTGCCATACAGTTCTAAAACTTTACATGCTTTCAGTCTTCTTTGTTGGTTGATTGAAGGTTTGAAGTCGTCGATCGAGGAGGTGGCGACAGTCACTCATTGTCGGCTGTCACTGTTGCAGAAACTGGATGTTGGCACGCCTTCTTCTCAACACGGTTACCAGGCGAAACAGGCTCTTGATGTGCGCCAGCTAATGCTTCACGTCCGCGACTGAAACTGTCATAGCAAATCGAGCGCAAGTACATGCTGCCAAACCCCGAAAGCGCGGCAACTCGCGGGAGCATCACACAAAACACCTGCTCCACTGCCCTACTCCAGCCAGACTCCCCTGCTTGCACTCCACGCAGGAGAGTTAATACCACCAAAGATCCTAAACACTTTGGTTCTCCACACGATCTATCGATGTAATCGTTCGATAGCATAGTTTTCCCTAGGCCAGACCCAGCCTAAAAATACGAATAACATTTACAATACAAAACAAACCAATTGTACATTGACATAAATGCATATATATATATATATATATATATATATATATACACAAATAGTAAAACAATTACAATATATAAAGACATAGAAATGTCATATCTTCAGGTAACAAAATAAGGAAAAACATTTATAGTACAATAGATGGAAATAGGAGGATATGCATTTCTGGCGTTACAAGGTACAGTACACACTTCATGGCAATCAATGGCATATGAGCAAGAATTATTTGGCAACCATGTGATCTCATGATTCAGTAACATTCCCTGGCCCCCTTGGTCACCAGATTTATTTGGTTGGATTTTTTGTTGTGGTGCTACCTTAATAGCAAAGTCTATATGATTTGACCAAGAACCATAGATGAGTTAAAACAGAGGATTCGGGATGCAATTCACAGTATCCCAACTGAGATGTTGCAGTGGTCAATTAGGAATCTCAACAGCAGATTTCACAAATGTATTTGTACAGGAGGATGCCATCTATGGACTTCATCTAAAAATAATAATAAGTGCCATCAATGTTTAAATTACTATGAATTCAATTTCTTTCCTTCACCACTTCTAGTTTTATTGGATTGTGGAAATGTTCCCATTTTTCTGTGTCTCCCTGTACTTCAGTTGACTGAAGAAATAGGGAAGTACAAAAATGTTCAGGGAAATAAAGAAATACAGAAAATACAAGTCACTTAGGAATAAAATAAATAGGAAATGCAGCTAAGTTGAGGCAAAATGGCTACAGGAAAATGTGAAGAAATTGAAAAAGAAATGGTTGTTGGGAGGACTGACTCAGCATATAGAAAGTCAAAATAAATATTAATGAATTTAAAAGCAAGAGTGGCCACATTAAATGCAGAGGAGAGAGAGGATGGATGCAAAGAGTACATTGTAGGCATTCTCTCTGATGACATGGTAGAAGAACTAGGAGTCGACAGGGAAGAAATAGGGAGTCCAGTATTAGAATTAGAATTTAAAAGACCGTTGGATGATGTAAGATCACATAAGGTAGAAGGAATAGATAACATTCCATCGGAATTTCTAAAATCATTTGGGGTAGTGCCAACAAAACTACTAATATAGTTAGTGCGAGAATGTGTGAGACTGACAATATACTACCAGATTTTCAGAAAAACATTATCCACACAATTCTGAAGAAAGCAAGAGCTGTCAAGTGTGAGAATTACTGCACAGTCAGCTTAACAACTCTTGCATCAAAGTTACTGACAAGAATAATACACAGAAGAATGGAAAAGAAAATTGAGCATCTTATATATAATTATCAGTTTGGCTTTAGGAGAGGTAAAGGCAACAGTGAGACAATTCTCATATTTCATTTGATAATGGAAGCAAGACTGAAGAAAAATCAAGAAACATTGATAGGATTTGTTGATCTGGAAAAAGGAACTCACATTTGCCTCATAACAGCATATTATGACATTTCTCATCAATGTTTTACCATTACAAGTTCAGCAACCATGCAGTTGTGTGAGATGCCTACGTAAAATATGTCCTACATATGCAATTATTTCAATCTGTGTTATGTGAGATGTATAATCATGTTCCTTCCTTTAAACTAGCATAATAGCCTCTAGGAACTGCAACATAACATTTATTATAACTTCATATATGGCTGTGATGTAATTGTTAAAATAATTAACTTATGGTATACTGCACATCAGTGTGTTGAATGTGGTTCTTTCATATGGTGCTATCTAAAACTGTCACCGAGGCAACTGTGATGCAGCATCTGCCATATATGTGAGGGCTGAACGATGACTGCAGCGATGTGTACAAGTTAATAGATGAGCAATTGTTGAGCAACTGAACAAGCACATGAAGCAAGGGAGTGGAATTTATATTGCAATACTACAACTGGACATCCATTGAGTGTCGACAGTGGCCTTTTCAGATGAATCATGTTTTATGCTCCATCAGCATGAAACGACAAAAGCAAACACACTGCAACAATCATCAGAAGGGTTCAGGCCAGAGTGGAAGTCTTATGTTATTGGGAAAGTTTTTGTCATATTGCCTGGATGATCTCATCATTCTAAAAGGCACAATGGATCAACACAAGTATGCATCTATCCTTGGGGACCATTCCCATGTCTGCATACAGTTTGTTTTTCCTCGACATGATGGCATCTACCAGCAGGACAATGCAACATTCACATATCTCACAGTGTATGTGCATGGTTCAACGAATACCACAATGAATTCACCATACATACTCCACTGGCCACCAGACTCCTCGGATTTAAATCCAATCGAGACTCTCTGGCACCTCCTCAATCTGGCTGTTTGCGCCATGGATCTCACCCAAGAAACCTAGCACAGTTGGCCATGGCACTGGAGTCGGCATGGCTCTCAGATCCCTGTCAGTACCTTCCAGAACTGACTCTCTTCCTGCACATCTCTCAGCAGTCCACACTACAAAAGGTAATTATCCAGGCCTTTGACAAGTGGTTACATTAATGTGACTGGAACAGGGTAGAAGTACTAATAAGTATTGATAATTTAGTAGATTGGAGAAATTGCATTCACAAACTAAGTTACACATTTACTCTTATCTTCTCTGCTTTGCACACAGAGTCACGATTGTTTAAAATTATTTTATGCAGCATGTAACTAAGATTTTACACATGTAGCTTGTAACATGA
The DNA here is from genome assembly GCF_021461385.2 of Schistocerca piceifrons. Taxonomy (NCBI): domain Eukaryota; kingdom Metazoa; phylum Arthropoda; class Insecta; order Orthoptera; family Acrididae; genus Schistocerca; species Schistocerca piceifrons. The sequence goes on from NC_060138.1 coordinate 931,446,906, forward strand.
ACTGGGCCTTAAGACCCTTTGTAACTGACTCAAGTTGTCAGAACCAATTGCTGCACTCAGTCAGTGGAGCACTAACCCATGAAAGACAAAGGCCAGGTTCAAGTTGCCATATGGCACACAGCTGTAAACAGCCAGGAAGCTTTAATTATAAGGCAGTTAATAAATTTTATAAGCTAAGTTGTAAATTAACTGTTGAAATGAGATACTTAAATCTGCCAGTTCACAAGAGCAGAGTGTGCACTCTCATGTGAACTTAGTCAGACATTGCAGTTTAGGATCCTGAGAATGAATACTGCCATTAATTGTGCACATGTGGTGGACTAGTTTCTCTGTGTCATCTATTCAGAGTGGAATTTACTTTTTTAAATCAAAAAGTACCATAGGTGAATTAAAGGCCATATAAATTAAATGTAATCTGTTATTTTTGTTACAAAAACCCAAGAAAAAATTTGTTTCCTTTCTCTCACATATTACTGCTATTAAAGGTATTTAGTATTACTTTCTATCTCATTAATAACATTATATTAGTGATCTGCATTGTAAAAATTAAGCTGTGGTTAAGTAAATGATATAGGTACTGTACCTAGTAATGGTAACACTTGGCTTGATTGTATTAATTAATGAAGAAGAAGATAGCAGCAGTAATAGAGACTTTAGTGAAGCAATGTGCTTTAATGATTTTATATTATGTATTTAATTTTGTGGAGAAGCATTTTTCTTAATAAGATTGGTATAAGAGTTTCGTTCAGCGGCAAATAATATTATGCAGTCTAAAGACAGTGATTAATTCCTGTGGCAATATGGTCCACCCACGTTTGACAGCAGCAGCCTGTGGTGCTGAACTCTGCCAAGTGGTAATTATGGTGAGGTAGTCATCTCTCCCAGCAGCAGTTGTCATTGCTCATGCAAACATCTAGAACAAACTTATGCCAGACATCACTTTACTGTAATCGGGGAATCAAGTACGAACATAATGTAAACCATCGATCTGTCTGACAAGGAAGTAACACGGATTTTGTGAAAAGGGGATGGGGGTCCAATTTTGGTAAAGAGGACTTTAAAACGGCTCATGTTTCTCATTTTATGCCGAAAATGAGTATATTTATTTATTAAGTCTTTGCACACAATTTGCTTGGGCATGGTCTTCTTACAAATAGCATGTGGTCAATAAAATTAAGCAAGAAAAACTCGACCTATAAAAGTATGGCATGTACTCTGAGCAGTGGTGTGTGTGTGTGTGTGTGTGTGTGTGTGTGTGTGTGTGTGTGTGTGCACTCTATTGGCAGACGACTTAAAATTCGAATATAATGTATTGTCTCTTTGCTAACGAAGCACGGCTCAGTCTTGTAATATAGTGGTCATCATCGTAGAGTAGAAGAATCTCAACATTGGCTTGACTAACTTATAAAGTTCCATGTTGTCAAATCTCTTTTGACAGTATCAGTTTATCTGCAACTACAATCTTTTATTTAAATTTATGATTTATCTGAAACCACGTCGTAATCTACTCTAGAACTACATCTACATGGATACTTTGCAAATCACATTTAAGTGCCTGGGAGAGGGTTCATCGAACCACCTTCACAGTCCTCTAGTATATTTTATTATGGTGATCGTTTCTCCAAACATAGGTCAGCGTCAATTTAACATTTTCGTATTCGGAGGAGAATGTTGGTGATTGGAATTTCGTGAGAAGATTCCACTACAACGAAAAATGCCTTTGTTTTAATTATTTACACCTCAAATCCTGTATCATTTCAGTGACACTCTCTCCCCTATTTCGCGATAACATAAAACGTGCTGCCCTTCTCTGAACTTTTTCGATGTACTCCGTCAATCCTATCTGATAAGGGTCCCACGCCGCACAGCAGTATTCTAAATGAGGATGGACAAGGGTAGAGTATGCAGTCTCCTTAATAGATCTGTTACGTTTTCTAACTGACCCGCCAATAAAACGAAGTCTTTTTTTAGCCTTCCCCTACAACATTTTCTATGTGTTCGTTCTAATTTAAGTTGTTCATAATTGTAATTCCTAGGCATTTAGTTGAATTTACGGCCTTTAGATTTGACTGATTTATCGTGTAACCAAAGTTTAATGTATTCCTTTTAGCACACATGTGGATGACCTCACACTTTTCGTTATTTGGGGTCAATTGCAAATTTTCACATCATACAGACATATTTTCTAAATCGTTCTGCAACTTGTTTTGATCTTCTGATGACTTTATTAGTCGATAAACTACAGCGTCATCTGCAAACAACCGTAGACCGCATCTCAGATTGTCTCCCAAATCGTTTATATAGATACGGAGCAGCAAACGACCTACAACACTACCTTGGGGAACGCCAGAAATCACTTGTTTTTACACGAGAACTTCCCATCAATTACTACGAACTGTGACTTCTCTGACGGGAAATCGCGAAACTTGTCACATAAATGAAACGATATTCCATAAGCACTCAATTTCACTGCATCCCGCTTGTGTGGTACAGTGTCAAAAACCTTCCGGAAATGCAAAATATGCACTCAATCTGAAATGCCTTGTCAGTAGCACTCAAAACTTCATGCGAGTATAGAGCTAGTTGTGTTTCACAAGAACGATGTTTTGTAAATCCATGTTGACTGTGTGTCAACAGACAGTTTTCTTCGAGGTAGTTCATAATGTTGATACACAATATATGTTCCAAAATCGTGCTACATACCGACGTTCATAATGTTGATACAGAATATGTGTTCCAAAATCGTGCTACATATCGATGTTAATGATATGGGCCTGTAATTTAGTGGATCACTCCTACTACCTTCCTTGAATATTGGTGTGACCTGTGCAACCTTCCAGTCTTTGGGTACGGATCTTTCGTCGAGCTAATGGCTGTATATGATTGTTAAGTGTGGAGCTATTGCATCAGCATACTCTGGAGGGAACTTAATTAGTCCACAGTATGGACCAGAAAACTTACTTTTATTAAGTGATTTAAGTTGCTTCACTACTACGAGGATATCTACTTCTATGTTACTCATGTTGGCACATGTTCTTGATTCTAATCCTGGAATATTTACATCGTCTTCTTTTGTGAATGCATTTCGGAAGGCTGTGTTTAGTAACTCTGCTTTATCAGTACTGTCTTCGATAGCTTACTTCATATTCAACCAGGATCTCTGGAATGTTTTGCCAGGTTTCGAGAAGAAGTTTCGTTGTGGAAACTATTATAAGCATCTCGCATTGAAGTTCGCGCTAAATTTCGAGCTTCTGTAAAAAATCCCCAATTTTGGAAATTTTGCGTCGTTTAAATTTGGCATGTTTTCTTTGTTGTTTCTGCAACAGTGTCCTGACCCGTTTTGTGTACCAAATGAGGGGCAGCTCCGTCGTTTGTTAATTTATTTTGTATAAATCTCTCAATTACTGCCGATACTATTTCTTCGAATTCACGCCACATCTGGTCTACACATATATCGTTGATTTGGAAGGAGTGGAGATTGTCTCTCAGGAAGGCGTCAAGTGAATTTTTATCTGCTTTTTTGAATAGGTATATTTTTCGTTTATTTCTGAATGATTTGGCGGTTACAATATTCAATCTCGCTACGGCAACCCTATGTTCACTAATCCCTGTATCCGTTTTGATGCTCGTTATTAGCTTGGGTTATTTGTTGCTAAGAAGTCAAGTGTGTTTTCAAAACCGTTTACTATTCGCGTGGGCTCATGAATTAAGTGCATGAAAAAATTTTCAGAGATGCTTTTAGCACAATTTCGGATGATTTTTATGCAGAATTAAACAAGTATTTTCGCCGACACATCGAGGTTAAATTCAAGTCACCACCAACTATAATCGTATGAGTTGGGTACGTGTTTGAAATTAAACTCAAGTTTCCTTTGAATCTTTCAGCAATTGTATCATCTGAATTGGGAGATCGGTAAAAGGATTCAATTATTACTTCATTCTGGTTTCCGATAGTGACCTCTGCCCTTACTAACTCACAGGAGCTATGTACATCAATTTCGAAACAAGATAAACTACTTCTAACAGCAACAAACACGACACCGCCAACCGTGTTTAGCCTATCCTTTCGAAATACCGTTAGGTTCTTCGCAAAAATTTCAGCTGAGCTTATCTCTTCCATCTTTAGCAAGCTTTCAGTGCCTATAACGAATTGAGCGTCAGTACTTTCTATTAGCGCTTGGAGTTTTGGTACTTTCCCAACACAGCTACGAAGATTTACAAGTGTTATACCAACGGTTCCTGTATATACGTTCTTCCTGTGTTCAGCCTACACCCTTTGTGATTAAAGCCCTTTTTGTGTTTCCCCGAGATCTTCTAACCTGAAAAACCGCCCAGTCCATGCCACACAGCCCGTGCTACCCAGGTAGCTACCTCCTGCATATAGTGGACGCCTGACCTATTGAGCGGAACCTGAAACCCAACCACCCTTAGCGCAAATCGAGGAATCAGCGCCGGCCGGTGTGGCCGTGCGGTTCTAGGTGCTTCAGTCTGGAACCGCGTCACCGCTACGGTCGCAGGTTCGAATCCTGCCTCGGGCATGGATGTGTGTGATGTCCTTAGGTTTGTTAGGTTTAAGTAGTTCTAAGTTCTAGGGGACTGATGACCACAGATGTTAAGTCCCATAGTGCTCAGAGCCATTTGAACCATTTGAGGAATCAGCAGCCTACACGGTCGCAGAACCGTCTGAGCCTCCGTGTCAGAACCTCCACTTGGTTCTGTAGTAGAGGTCCGCAATCAGTCTTGTCAACTATGCTGGAAATGGTCAGTTCTGCTTTCATCTCGCAAGCAAGACTAGCAGCCTTTACCACTTCTGTTAGCCGCTCGAAATCAGAGCTAATGTCGTCTGATCAAGAGTGACACACGTCAAAGAATGCCACGTTTCTTAATTCAGTTACAAATTTTATTAAAGTAATAGGTTGGAGCGTAAGTTCATAAAGTTTCTCCGTAACTTTAATAAACACAACAAATACACGTAACATACAGAATTCGTTGAGCCATGTTTGGAGCACATTTTGATCTGGAAAGGAAGTTCCTTAAAGGTTGTTTGATAGAGAGCGAGAAAGGTGAAAACTGAGGGCTTGATCAGATGAATAAGGTCCATGCAGAATGACTTCCCAACCCAACTCGCGAATGGAGCTTTTGTCAGTCTAGCAGATTGCGGAAGCGTGTCATCAGGGAGTAGCATCACTTCCTGCCATCTTACTGGTCATTTTCTTGGGATCTGTGTGCAAAACGTCTCAGTTGTTGACAATGAATGTCAGCAGTGAGGGTTATACATAATATAATAAAAATATAATAAAATATATATATATATATATATATATATAAATTGGAAATAATTCGTCCACAGTAGAAAAAGATAAAAATTAGCGTGTTGCCTATAATACGGAACGTTAAGAAGTTGCAGAGGAGCGAGATTCATCTGAATCGTTATGTTAAACACAGACTATTAAATGAAAATGCTGTTGGATGGTAATTAAGTGAAAATGGCTCACAATATAAGAAAAGGTGGAAAGGGTAGCTCAAAAGATTACTATTATTTTTTCAAGGAGGGGGGGATAAAGAGAAAGCCATATAAAACTTAGCGAGTCCACATTATTCTAGTTGTATGGCGAGGTTAAGAGAGGCCAACAATACACATGATCGCAGGCACCCATGAGACTTGCTCAGCTTTTGAAGAGTGCTTGGAAACGGAGACAGAGTTAAACTAGGAGAAGATCTCTGCTGATATCTGACAGAAAACGTAGGCGAAGCTGATGGAGAAATTCCCATAGGCATGACATCCACTGAACATACCGTAGGAAGTGGATTCATACCCTCTCAGCGACCCTTCAGCTTACCATTATGCCTGATGTTAAACCTCTCCGACGCCCCTCTGTCACCAAATTAAGTGACTTTCAAGTGCAAAAACATACATTGAGCAGACAAAAGAGGAGCAAGGGGAGCAAAGATATTCCGTCAGTGGAATAGAAATAAATTGCACTTTAATGTTGCAAGCATGGTACAATGGGTTGTTTCGATGTTCCAAGGGACATTACGTATGTTGTAGGCCTACGTCTGTGTAAATCGGAAATGCCATGTGCTTTTTAGTGCCTTAAAGGACGTCTTTGTTTTTAAATTTAAGAGGCCTTTCGTTAATAACCAGCATTGGAGAGTGAATCTTTGACAATACGAGCCACCTGTGCCTGCAAAACTTCAGGGAAATCATTAAAAATAAAACACCAGCTGAAGAATCCGAGACGGCAAGCAGTATGTCAGCAAATGGCCATGAAAGCCTCAGCAGTTCTGTAGTTACACGCTATTTTGTATATAGGACTAGCGACCATACAGTACTCAACTTTTTATGTGTTCATGATTCATTACTTTTTTACTGTACTTTTGAGACTGTGATTTGCTGTTGTTTGTGATAGTTTTAGATAGATCACATTGTTTATATGTCCTATTGCCACATATACTTCCGATTTCCCTAATTTATTAAAAATGTTTTGAAATTTAGATTACTGGTGCTTCTGAGCTGAATAAGAACCTATTCTGCTCCTGTCCAGCTGTCGTATAGATGGCTGCAGTTGCATTTTCTTATGTGCTTTCATTCTATATATTTGTTTCTGTTGCGTATATTGTGATAACACCATAGTGTTTGAAGCAACAACATTCCAGACTTCGATCATACAATTTTATTTTTCTGCTTTTTTATACTTTGCTATTCAGAGGTTTGTAGAGGGGACTGTGTATTGTACACTACTGGCCATTAAGATTGCTACACCAAGAAGAAATGCAGACGATAAATGGGTATTCATTGGATAAATATATTACACTAGAACTGACATGTGATTACATGTTCACGCAATTTGGGTGCATAGATCCTGAGAAATCAGTACCCAGAACAACGACCTCTGGCCGTAACAATGGCTTTGATATGCCTGGGCATTGAGTCAGACAGAGCTTGGATGGTGTGTACAGGTACAGCTGCCCATGCAGCTTCAACATGATACCACAGTTCATCAAGAGTAGTGACTGGCGTATTGTGACGAGCCAGTTGCTCGACCACCATTGACCAGACGTTTTCAATTGGTGAGAGATTTGGAGAAGGTGCTGGCCTGGGCAGCAGTCGAACATTTTCTGTATCCAGAAAGGCCCAAACAGGACCTGCAACACGCGGTCGTGCATTATCCTGCTGAAATGTAGGGTTTCGCAGGGAACGAATGAAAGGTAGAGCCACGGGTCGTAACACATCTGAAATGTAACGTCCACTGTACACAGTGCCGTAAATGCGAACAAGAGGTGACCAAGACGTGTAACCAATGGCACCCCATACCATCACGCCGGGTGATACGCCAGTATGGCGATGACGAATACACGCTTCCAATGTGCATTCACTGCAATGTCACCAAACACGGATCTAACCATCATGATGCTGTAAAAAGAACCTGGATTCATCTGAAAAAATAACATTTTGCCATTTGTGCAACCAGGTTCGTCGTTGAGTACACCATGGCAGGCGCTCCTGTCTGTGATGCAGCGTCAAGGGTAACCGCAACCATGATCTCCAAGCTGATAGTCCATGGTGCTGCAAACATCGTCAAACTGTTCGTGCAGATGGTTGTTGTCTTGCAAACGTCCTCATCTGTTGACTCAGGAGTGACTGTGTCACTCATGGTTTTCTTATGTTTTATAAAATTGACCTAGTTACCTAGAACCTACAAATGATTCTACTTTCCCTTTTAACTAATAATAATGTAATATAATAATAACTATAATAGAAAACCATTTATTTTACATACATTCCGCATAGGTGAATGGAATGTAATTAAATAAATTAGAGAATTAACTAATATTTTAAAAACAATTTTTAAAGAGACATTTTTTACATCATTTTCTTAGCCCCAAAAATTATCCTATTTTTGCCTTCTGTGAAAAACGCGTTTCTTAAAAGTATTTTCGTATCAAATATAAAAAAAAGCATTTTTTATAAATTTTTCTTACCCCAAAAACTGTCCTATTTTTGACTTCTGTGAAAAACGTGTTTTTGAAATTATATTAAAGAATAAGTATATAAAATTATTTACTTTCTGCTCTAGCAGCCATAAGATTGTATGGATGAGGTAAATATGATTTCAGGGTCAGGATTTTTTAAAAAATCTAAATCACATCGGTAAGAAAATTACTTTACTTTTAGCTACTTTTTGATTGTGAGTAAATTAATTAAAACAAAAGTAAATTACTTTAAAAAATTTACATTGTGAACGTAAGTAAATTAATTAAAATAAATTAGGTAACAAAGGTAAATTCTATTAAAATTTTTATTTTTTTATTTTTTCTATTTCTTAAAATGGTCCAGAAATGTATATAAACATGAATTTAACACTTTACTAAATTTTTTAAGTTTTTCATTCATGTATATAGAAGCAAATGTTAATAATTAAACATTTTCAGGAAGTAATCTATGTTGTGCATCATGTGTAAGATTCTTTTTACCATACATAATTACATAAGGAAGTGTATCATTCGGAATTTTTTTATTAAAAGTAGCACAAAGTTTCGTAGTTGTTTTCTGTGTAGTAACAACATTTTTTCTATGTGTCATATTGATTACATAAATTGGATAATTAGTTATAAAACTAAATTGATTAATATCAATATCTGATTTTAGTATAGTAATTCGTTTAAAATCTAGAAATGCATCATATGCCTTACAAAAATTATTTGGCGGATTAATATTCCACATTTCTTGAGGAAAAAGTTCATTTCTACCATTTTTAAATAAGTATTCTGTATTTTAACATGATCACATAATGATGAATCAACTAAGTGATTATTTTTACGATTTGTCTGAAATGTAACGAATTTCCATAGATTCTATAACTATTTTTCCTTCTGTAGGAAGTGTATCTTTTATTTCAATTCTAGCATCATTTGTATCAGCCCCAGAAGTTGAACTATGTCTAAAAATTACAGCTAACTCTCCTCCCCACATAATTTCTTTATAATCTTTAAAAAAATCCACCAAGTAATGATATTGGATATAGTAGTTCATTTCTTTTACTATTTATTTTTCCTGTATTAATTATATGTCATTCTAAACTTATTTTATCAGTAACAGATGAAGTTAGTGGAGTAAAACAGATGAAGAAATAAAAGGATGTTCAATTCTATATAAAATATTATTTCCATTCTTTATCATTATAAAATCAAACAGTTTTGCTTCATAATTATCAATTAATTTTTTGTTTGATTTTCCATCATAAGTTGGATAATCTATACCATCATTTCCAATAATAGTAAATTTCATCTACAATTTTGCACGATTTGGATGAAGCCAACCATCGCCAATATTTATTTCAATTTCTGTATCTTTGTTAGGAACACTTAAATAATTTTTAGTTTTCTCATTCACAGGGAATGAGTAAAACTGGCAACTTTCAATTTTATTCATGATTTATTAAGGAAACAATTTATTAGCATCAGCAAAGCAGACTTCAGTTTGCGACTCAGATATTTCTAAAACAACTGTTACACTAGCACCATTAAAGTCTATTAAATTATCATATTCATCAGTTATAGTAACTTATAAATCTTGAATTGTATTAAAAATAGTAACATTTACAGACTATTTTGGTTAATAAATTATTGGTCAACCAAACTCTGCATTATGTTCAAATGAAGCAATAATATCAGTTTCTTTATGAAAATGATCATTATGTTTTACATACATTCCGTTAGCAAGATTAAAATTTATATTAATTATTTAGGAATATCTTTAGCTACTGAATTTTCATTAGCTAAAACAACTTGATTATTAAAACCAAGTAAACTTCCAATGCTATCTTCTATATCCGTATACAATTTTACATCACTTTTAATAACAATTCCATTCAAAATTTCATCTGCTTTAATATGTATATTAGGTTTTTCTGAATGAATAAATTTTTCTAAATTTTTAAAACTATATTGACCTACAGGAATTTCTATCGTTTCTCCATCACAATAAAGTTTATTGTCTTTTTGTAATATTTGGTGTTAAGAAAGTTGAATAAAAACCAACTGGTGAAACATTAGTATAACTATCATGTATTGGAACAGTTAATCTTTTTCTAAGTATTGAAGATTTATCACTAAGTAGAAAAAGGTGGCTCATTTATTATTGGAAAAATATTAAATAAATGAACAAAACAGATTGGGAGCCTAAAGTAAGAATTCCAGAAAATAAGTTAAAAAACAAACATGGTAAACTTTTACCAAATTCTATTAGATGTGCAATAATTGGACATGTGCTTGTGGAAAAACAACATTAATGATTGATAATTATATTTTAGCTCCAGGATGGTTAAATTGGAATAAAATTAAACATTTATATGTTTATTCATCAAGCTTAGTTCAGACAAAGTGTCACGAATTTGTAAAACAATGTAAAAAAATTGAAGATAAAATTAATGAAAATATTGTTAGTTTTATTGAAAATAATGAAGAAATTATTCCTTTAGAAGAATGTGAAAATAATTCAGTTGTTGTATTTAATGATTCTATAGTAAAAAATCAATATATTGTTAGAGATTATTTTACTAGAGGAAGACAAAAACTTAAAGATTACTTTTATTTAGCTCAAAGTTATTCAAAAATACCAAACCAGTTAGTTAGAGTCAATTTAAACTTTTTAAATATCTTTAGACAAGATTTTACAAATTTAAATCATATTTATCATTAATTCGTTGGTGGAGATCTAAAGTTTGATAATTTTAAGGAAATTTATAGCAGATATTGGAATGATGAATTCTGATTTTTCACAATAGCTATGTCTAGAAAACCAAATGAAGATAAGTTTAGAAATAAAATACAACATTTCTTAACAATGTAACTATTGAATAAAAACATTAACTTTAATATTAAATGAAAAACATAAACATAAACATTATCATTAAACATAAATGTTAAACATAAATTTAAACATAAACATAAACGTTAAACATAAACATTAAACATAAACGTTAAACATAAACATTAAACATAAATGTTAAACATAAACATAAATGTAAACTAAAACGTAAACATAATTAATGTTTTTTCCTCCTTAATAAATAATTGCAAAGTACAATGAAAAAGTTGTTAAACAAGCTTAACAAAATAAAAAGAAAGCTGAAGAATTCAAAGAACAATTTAAGCTTTGGAAAAAGCAACCAAGATGAGAATATGAAAAATATAAAAAGGATGATCAACCTGTTGATGCTAATGAAAAAGTAAAACAAAGTATTCAAGGTTTAGGTGATAATGTTTTTTAAAGCAAGTGAAGAAAATAGATAAGTTGAAAACAAATGATTCGTTATAAATGTCATATACAAGATTTTGGAGATTTATCACCAATTAAACCATTAAAAGATTGGTCTGATGATATTGCTGGAAAACACGATTACACATTAAGCGAATCAGAAATTCGGAACGTATTAAATAAATATGAAGAAGAAAATAAAAGTAAACATATAAATGAAAATGAAAATAAAAAGTAAATGAAATTAAAAAAATAAATGTTAGATAAAGAGTGTTAAAATATATAAATCATAGTGAAGATAAAGTATTCAATGGTGATAAATTAAACATTGGTAAAAGAACATGTGAAGGTACAGATGGATTAATGAAACTTTTAACTGAAAAACAAATTACTATATAAGATTTAAATAAAAAGTTTGATGCTGTAGTTTCTCAAATTATGCAAATATATTATTTAATTCAGGAGCATTATAGTCTGACAATAATCCAAATAAAATAAGATCAAGTAGAGATAATAAATATAATTACTTAATAAAAGAAATTATTGATGTTTATTTTCGAAATTTAACAAGGTCAACTAAAGATGATTCAGAACTTAGTTCTCCTGAAAAAATTGGTGATGATTTGGTTAAAAATATACAGATAAATCAATTGAATATGTTTGGATGAATGATGTTAGACAATTAATTGATAGATTACAAGTTATTCATGGTGAAGAACTAGCTGGAAATAAGAATTATCATAATGAAAAAGTTAGTATAGCACAAATGTTAACAGAAAATTTAGTGATTTTATAACTGGTAATCCAAAAGGAATTCTATATTTAATTAGAGTTTTGAGTAATCTTCCACATACATTTTTGAAAAGTGATAAATATGGAAAAGGATTAGTAAATACTTTAATTAACAAATTACCATTTGAAGTGCATCTTCCAGGTTATAATAATTGTGGTCCAGGTACAAAATTAGAAGAAAGATTAGCTAAAGGTGATAAAGGTATAAATCCATTAGATGAAGCTTGTAAAAAACATGATATTGCTTACAGAGATAATGAAGATATTAAAAATGACATATAGCTGGAAAAGAAAGAATATATGCAAATGATGCTTCATTTGGTGAAAAAATTGCAACAACAGCAGTTAGAAGAATCACGTGCGAAAAACGAAAATTAGGTATGGAAATTAATATTGATAAAAATAATTGGGGATTATAAATTTAAAAAAATCTTTATTACATTTTAACCATATAAATGAATAACTTCACAATTGATTATACTTTGTTTCCTAGTGGCCAAATCAAACCAAAGTCAATTAAATTAAAGTTCAAGAATGAACAATTAAATGCAATTGAACAATTTTTAGCAGATGTTCAAAAAAGGAAAAAAGTAAAGGAATTAGGTGGAAAATTGCCTATTACATTAGGTATTCCTTTTGTTAAAAAAATTATTGATTATCTAACAAAAAAGAATGATAGTAAACGACTAACACAACATGATGGCGGATTTTTACCATTATTATTAGCTGTATCACTTTATTTAGCAACAATTGGCTCTTTAGCTGGTGGATCTGCAGCATTTGCAAATGCAGCTATAAATAAGAAGAAAGCTGATAAAGAATTAGAAGAACAAAAAATAATTTTGAAATGGAAAAGAGAACTGATAATGGAATAAAGAAAACAAAAAAATTTCGAAAAGTAACTGATAAATATCGTAATGCATTAAGTAATTTTGGTATAGCAGAACTTACTAAACAATTAAGAATTGAAAACATTCGTGATTGATGAATTAGTACATAATCCATTTAAAATTGAATATGGTATAGTTAATTTAGATACATCTGATAATCCTGGTACACATTGGATTTGTTATTATAAAAGTAATTCTAAAAAAGTTGTTTTTGATTCATTTGGTGGCAATATAGCAAAACACTTAGTTAATTTTTTAGGATAAGGTGAATTATATTACAATACAGAAAGAATACAAAATTTTGATGAAGTAATATGTGGTCATTTGTGTCTTTTTGTTTTAAAATTGCATCATGAAGATTATAATTTTAATGATATTTTAGATTTAATAAACGGTCATTTTTGGAAATAAGATGCAGTTATTCAAACAAAATGAAGTAGTTAATACTTTTACATTCGATCTAGAAAAAATTGAAAATATGATTATGCAATTGATCCAAAGATCACTAATCGAATTAAACAATTTCAAAAAGAATTTAATGCTATTTTAAAAAACCAAAAGTTATATTGGTAAAAAAATAGAAGACATGCTAATGTAAATAATCCAATTGATTTAAATGATGTAGTGCACAAACAACACTTAGAAAAAGAATCTGTTAAAAAACCAAAATACACAAGAATTCTAACACAGTTCAGTAATTATTTTATCAAAAAAGAAGTAGAAAAAGCTTCTTCAGATTATTTCTCAAAAACAGATTCAACTCCATACTTAAATAAGTTAAGTAATCTTAAAAAAAGTATATGATAAACTAATAATTGAATTTACTTTTATAACAGGTGGTGATTGTTGGTAAAAATATAAATAGAGTTTTAAACTTTGATGATTTTGATATAACAGTAAGTGTAGCTGATAAGGCTATATAAAATAAATAGTAATAGTCAACCAACAATGGCACCTAAAAATAAAGTTTTGAACTGTAATATTGAAAGTTTCTCTTAAAACTGTAGATGTAAATATAATTGTATTTCGTGAAATAATTTAAACTTCAATAAATTTTTTATCTATATAAATGGAAAATCAGGGTCACATGATTATCATATTTATTGTTTAAAGTGTAAAAATTTTACTGATACACTTATTCCACATAGAGTAGCAATTAAAAAGGAAAGACAAAGAATTGAATGTCTTTGTACAATTTGTAAATATAAGAAGAGTAAATTAATTTAAAAAATTTTGTGAGTGCTGGTGAAGGCTTAAATAATATTGGTGAAGAAATAATTAATGAATTACATAAACCAATGAGAAAGAAAGTTTGAAAGAAGATATGTTGTTTCTTTTAGCATAGATGAGTTATGGCAAGATGTAGTTGAAATGTATTCAGGTAATTTAAAAGGTATTTCTAAAGTAAATAAAGGATATAAAGATTTATTGCTGTCTTTTCGAAATTTACTTGGGCTGTTCCTTTAAAGCTAAAACAGCTAAAAATATAGTTGATGCATTTGAAAAAATTTTATAGATAGAAAGCCACATAATTTACAAACAAATAATGGTAAGGAGTTTTATATTTAAGAATTTAAAGGGTTATTAAAGTAATATAACGTTAATCATTATTCAACTGTTTCAGAATTAAAAGCAACAGTTGTTGAAAGTTTTAGCAGAACACTTAAAGAAAAAGTGTGCAAGAAATGCTCTTTACAAGGAAATTTACAATAAAAATAAAACCAATAGAAGAAAATGAAAAAAAATTAAAATTGTATCTAGTGAGCAAGCTTAATTTAAAAAAAGGTGATAAAGTGAGAATCAGTAAACTTAAAGGTCTTTTCGAAAAATGATATATAGGTAATTGGTCAACAGGAGTATTTGAAATTGAAGATGTTATTTATTCCAATCCAATTACATATAAATTAAAAGATAGAAAAGAAATTTTCATTAACAAGAACTACAGAAAACAAAATATCCAGATGTATACTTAGTTGAGAAAGGTTTAAGAAAGAAAGGAGATAAAGTTTATGTTAAATGGTTAGGTTGTGATAATTCACACAATAGTTGGATAAACAAATAAAAGTAATTTTATAGTTGTTCAGTTTGATGATGAACAACTGATAAAGCAGTCTTTGACTGCGTCAAGACTAATTATATCACTAGTCAATTGTTCGTGTTTATAGTTATCCAAAATATTGAAATAGTTCAGATGACAGACAATCTTCAAATTTTCTTTCATTCTTTGAGACAGATTTATTGAATTGAGATTATAATTCAATCTTAACATTTCCTCACAATTTAGATGACTATGTTCGATTTACAAAGTTGTTTCTGTAAATTTGTTCATTGTGTTCTAATGACATAATAGTTATATTCACATTCATCATCAAATAATTTTAAAGGAATGAATGTTGGTGCTTGTAGTAATAAACTATTTATTTCTTCTTTTCTTTTACCTATTATTTCTGAACCAATATTAACTGTTTCTCTCAAAATTTGATAATGATCGGCTTTCTTTTTAATTCTACCATCTTTTAATTGAATTATTTCTGTGTTTAATTTATTCTTTTCTTGCAGTTGTTCTATACAATTATATTTGTATTTTATTTGATATTTATAGGCAACAGTCATCTCTTTTCTAATCTCATATTCTTCATGTTTTCTAATTGATGGTAAAACTTCATGAGTAACCCATCTTTTAAATTGTTTAGCTTCATATTTTTGGATTTTAAAATTAAAGAATATAATCCAGATTCATTGATGAAAATAGTTTGTTTATCAATTCCTTATTTGGGCTCGCAAAACACGATGCTAAAAAGTTAGCAAAATTTGCTTTATCTTCTGAATCAACATGTTTAATTATTGCATCATTTGTGTTTCTCTATCCTAAAATCTTAGCAACATATTTAGCTTTGAACCATGGATTATTTTCTTCATCAATAATCATGAAAACTTGCTTATTGTTGTAAGTAAGCTTATTGTTGATGATATCTACAATCGATTCCATTTAAGAGAAATTTTTTTATTAGTCTCGCAAAAAATAAATAGTAGTTTAAATTGTTAGCAATTATAGCTTGAAACAGTACCAGCGATGGCGAGGCATGACAGAATCTCTGACCAGAGAGTTGTTTATCGTTGCTAGTCTGCGCTTGACTGCGCGAGAGTTCAGTTGCGTGTAGGGAGTCGCGAGTTGCAGTTGCGAGTTGGACTCGGTCAGGAGTAGTGTGTGAGGAGTCAGCGGGCGTCGACATGGGTCTCTGGTCACGGTTCGGGACGAGGTATATTGTTAAATAAGGTAATGAAGCAGCATTGCGCACATCTGATAATGTAATGTATGTTAATTGTAATTAATTTGTTCAAGAAATGCCCCAATAATAATTTTGTTTTCCAAGCAATCGTTTTTTAAGAAAAGAATCATTCCAATTGAAACAATATTTCCTATGCTTTTCCTTCCAGAATCAATTTTATCAGATTAATTATTGCACAGGGCCTAAGGTCAGCGATGCTGTCCTATTATTGTGGGTATAATGATTAATGTTAATTTCTCAATTTTTGTGTCGAGTTTACATTGGGCCATTATTTTTCAATATTTTTGTAGCGAAGGTACAGTCGCTTTTATTTCAATTTAACGATGTTTTGTGGGAGCTCAACAACATTTGGCTCTATTTCGATTAACATTCAAATATAGTCTGTTTTACATTTCTGCGGGGTGGTTACACAAGGCGACATCCGGTCCAGGATCGTATTTCTTTGAGAATCTTCTGAAAAGTAGCCAGATATCTGCTCTTATTTACTTAAATATAATTAGGATTTGGCGCAACGCTTTTGCTTATTTTGTGACTTTCTTCCACAGATCATCGGCAATTCGTTGCTCTTTGTTGTATTTGTATTTGTTGAATTTTGCGTTGTCTTTGTCTCATTTGTGAATAATTGTGATTTGTGTAAAAAATGCCGCGAAAAACTATTAATAGTACATCACGAGGCGTAATGAATGAAATTACCGATTTAAATAACTTCACCGATAGTAATTGTGACACACAGTACAATGATGACAATCCTTTGTTTGCTGACAATCAGCACGTACCGACCACTAATAATGATTTTTATCTTAATGATGAACAAACGTACTCAATTGTGTCGTCTGTTAATTTAATGACAATTGATGATGCAGGGCGTTCTGTTGCAATGAGCGCTCCCCAGCTCAACACAACCGGTTTGCAAAATTCACGTGACGAACAGACGAAATTTTCTAATGAAAATGAAGAGGATACTCAAAGTAGGACAGATTTATTTAATTCCGATTTAGTGACCAACAGTGTACATCCGATTAGCAAACACTTTCAAGAATCGCAGAATGACCAAATGGTTTCACAAAACGCGACAATTGCAGATACACCATCAAACAGTACAGAGAATAGAGTAGGTAATGTTACCTTGGAGCAAATTATGGCAATATTGATACAATGGGGTGAAAAATACGATAAACTTAATGAAAGTTTCGACAACCATTATAAACAACTTAGTGAAACAATTAATGAAAGTTTCAAACTGACGAACGAAAAACACGACAACCTTAGCGAACCGAACAAACAAGTAAGTGAACAGATTACTGCCGTTACCATGCAATGTCATGACACTAAAGAACAATTACGTGTGGATACTAAGACTTGTGTTAGTAACAGTAATGAAGAAGTTGGAACTGTTGCACAATGCTTAGGTAATACAGATGCAGCGACAACAGAATCACGTAGAGACAAAATTAGTGCAGTCACTGAGCAATGTTCAGCAAACGCAACACAGATACGTGACGAGTTTAATTTAAAGTCACCAGAAATTTCACACACTCTGAGTACGGAAGTCGATAATAAAAGTGAATGACAGAACAACCAAATTGATGAGAGTATTAAAGTAACAGAAATGAAAACTATTTCAGTCACCAATACGTCACAGAATCCGCCACCTTGCGAGCATTTGTCACACTCACACAGCCAGTGTAACTTAAACAATTTACAGAGACTACACGACTTAAAGCCCGAAAAGCTACGCGATATAAAACCTGAAAAGCTACGCAAATTGAAATCCGAAATGAGACGGACAAACAGATTCCCACACAAACCTGAACGTGTTCTCAAATTCAGTGTCAAGAACGTTGATTATAAGCAATTTGTGTGTGTAAAAAAATTTAAGGAATTTAATAATGACAGAGCACAGATACACGATTTGAACTGGATACGTCGATTTATTTTTGTACTTTCACTGGCATTGCCTGTAACGCAAAAGCTGAAATTTATTTGTAGCGCGTAATAAACCTCAGGGGATTCATTACACTTTAATGAATATGTGCCGTAGCATGCATAGGGCCCTGAGCTGTAGTAGTGCTGTTTCCTCTTTAGTTTTCTGCACTGCTGCCTTCTCTTCTACTATCCTTTATATCTATCAGAACAGCTCTTTAACTATTGCTCTATCTAGAATTAAGAAATGTAGTAACAAAAAACCCGAAATGACAAGTTCTACCGAAAGTGACATTTTTTATTAGACGCTCCAGAAATGACAACCACGAGAACATAAGAGAAAAATATAATCATCAGTATGTATAGCATTTTCAGCAATCGTAAAAAATTATCAACAACAGCAAACGCATTTTAGTAACAATAGAGGTTTTTCACTGCAACAACATCAAAGCCAGCCGGTTAGCATACCTAACCAACAATGCAGTCTACAAGGTCAACCAAGCTTTAATGTTTCGCCATGTGCACGTATAGTCCCAGATACAACAAATAGTAATGCACAGCAACAAGGAAATAAGTATGTACAGAAGACACACTATTTTAATTCCTATCGCAATGCGCTGTATAGAAGTGACTATCATGACAAACGTAAAAATAATGAGCACAATTTTTCAGCGTACATTTAATAACAGTCGATCTTTTCAGCAGCAAGAACATCAGCAACAACATATTACCATGAATGAACCAGACAATAGGTGTCATCCATAGCGTAATACGTCAGGAAGAAATAATAGGATAGTACAGATAGTTGAAATGCCACAGCATCCTCCTGAAAATAATAACACGTCAGATAGAATTTGACCAAATACAGTACAGGTTGCATATTCCAGTAACGCAAGCAATACTTTTGACACGCAGAATCTTGTTCACGAGAATGTTATTTGAAACACATCTTGTTGAATGCACCACTTTTATCGCACCCAGATCTTACTATAAATTTTTCCATTGCCACCGTCAGTTCTAACACCGCTTTAGGCGTACACATTTTCCAGGAAATTGAAGAAGATGGCTCTACAATAATTAAAAAACATCGCATTTGCAAGTCGCATTCTGTCACCTGCTGAACGAAATTATTCCGTTACCGAACTGGAAACATTATGTGTTGTATGGGCTTTTACGAGATTTAGGCAGTTTCTTTATGGCGGACATACCACCGTATACACAGACCACAATTCTTACTTTCTGCTAAATTCACTCACGACAGATTAAGCAGATGGAAATTACTTACAAGAATTTAATTTTACAATAGTTCACATTCCTGGCACACAAAATATTATAGCAGACGCACTATCTCGTTCTCTCAGCAACAATCAGCAAGAAATCGCAACCAACTTCTGCAAAGCAAATTTCAGCGTTATGTACATTCAACAAGTTGCATTTTAAAATTTTATTTCGTTGTCATTGTAGGACATAGCAAAAGAGCAAAATAAAGACAACGTGTGGAAAGAAATTAAACACATCTGGCAAGATAGGAATAATGTTACGATCAGAAACCATTACACTGTACGCAATGACATTCTGTTTCGCCAGTCTCATCCTGACAGCAACAATTGGTTATTATGCATTCCGGACGAACTGGTTAACAAATTAATCTGGTATACTCATTTAAGTTACGCACATTACGGATCTAGAAAATGTTTTCTTATACTGAGACAGAACTGTTATTTTGCCAACATGGAGAAACGTATACGACGAGTTTTAGCGTCATGTAAAATCTGCCAGAAAGCCAAGTCAGACACAACTTCACATATTCCTCCATTATATCCCATTGTACCTGTTAAATTAAGACATATGGCCGCTGTAGACATTTTTGGTCCAATTCCGAGAACTAATAGAGGTTTTTGCTACATCTTTGTCGCTGTTGAACTCACGTCAAAATTTGTTACTTTCACTCCGTTACGCAAAGCTACTGCTAAAACCGTTTCGAAAGCATTTGTAAAGCATTTTCTATTTCATGTAGGGCATGTGTTGAAAGTAATTTCCGACAATGGATCACAATTTCGTTCTGCTATATGGACACGCATGTTACGAGCTACAAACATTTCTCCGATCTATATATCCGAGTACCATGCTTCTTCAAACCCTTGTGAACGGTTAATGAAAGAAATTGGTAAACTGTGTAGAATATACTACCACAAAAGACATATTGATTGGGACACACACATATTCTCATTCCAAGATGTAATTAATTCCATTCCAAATGAATCCACTATGCTATCTCCGTCTGTTATACTGAAAAATGAAGAACCACCTAACAAAATTACAGAATTAGTAAACTTTCCTGCATCTCGTCGATTACGACACCATGAAATAATTGACATTGCGCTGAACAACATCAAACGTGCTGCAGAGCGCCGGAGAAGGCAGCAAGAACAGGTTTGTACACACTGTGACTTTCACATTGGACAGAAAATATTAGTACGTACACACTATTTATCCAACAAAGGAAAAGGTAGGTGCAGTAAATCTGAACTTCTATATGCAGGTCCATATCAGATTCGCAGCATTCCTCACCCCAATGTTGTACATGTCGAAACTTTGAGAGCCAGAAAATCCAAAGGCACTCACCACTGGTCAAACATCAAACCTTTTATTGAATGAAGACGCTTTATGATTTAACATGCTGTAATGCCATTTTGCTGGTTTTATGATCACTTATGCAATTATATTGACATGACTAATTACCAATGATTATCGTATTTTTTCTTGGCAAGTGCCCGGCAAGGTAAGGTTAGCAGGTCGCTTTTCTTGTCGTTACACATCAGACCGTGCATATTTTTCCAGATGAATTTACACATTTTATGACCATTTATGCAATTATATTTATGTGATTACTTACTGATGATTATCGTATTTTTTCTTGGCAAGTGCCTGGCAAGGTAAGGTCAGCAGGTCGCTTTTCTTGTCGTTACACATTAGACAGTGCACATTTTCCAGATAAAATTACGTATGTTACGAATAATTATGCAATTCTATCTAGTGATATATTAATTTTATCAAATTTTTTCTCTATTAAAGTCTTCAATTCTCGCCTCTATTAACTACACAACATACAAGCTGAACACAACGAACGTCACATTTTTTGTCTTTCTTAGGTATATATGATTGTTTCATGTTTTGCTTGTATGCACTATGAAATAGTTAAGATATAGCAAAAACCAGTTGACTTTGACATTTTGCCTTATGATATCTCAACATTGTGACTACTTTACTGTTACATTGTGATACACTGAGTACATTTTTTGCCTCTGAACACTATATAAGTTTTTCACATATTACGTTTTCTGTCATGTTATGCTGTATGCTTAATTATGTTACCATAAACCAATCTTTATTTAATGAGTATATGATTTAAATGCAAGACATTAATTTCTGTTCATCAATTTCGGAAAGAAATGATGCGTGAAAGAAATAAATTAAACAGAAATGGGAATTTCACCTTCGGAATGATCGAAAGAAGATGCAAACCTCGGGAGGAAGAGTAAATGGATCAGGATTAACAAGCATTAACAAGAATATACTATACACATTGTAGAATAGCAGTCTTAACTAATTTCTTCTTTCAGAATACAAGGCGATTGATGCAGGCTGTCAGACAGAACTACACATCTTAATTTTAGTGATGGAATATGCTAGAGATAAGGAATAGTTATATAATGAGTAATGAAGTGATTTTTTTGCAGATGATAATGAATGCTGATGAATAATGATGAAGAATATGCTACTATGGATAATGAAGTTTTTCTTTACAGGTGATGATAATAATGGAGTTATAATATAGATAATGAAGTGATGGATAATGAAGTTTTTTTTTCTTTACAGATGAGGATAATGTGGAAGTTATGTAGTCATACTATGTAGTTATTTAAGTATTTGTTGCAGTTCGCTTTGACAGCAGGTGTTATATTGCATAGTATAGTGACTGAAGGTTTTGGAAAGGACAGCTATGGAACACAATTTTATACACATTTCACTACCTGTTAATTCGAAGTTCACTACTTTTCAGCATAAAATGCGTTTCTTCTTTCAACTTAAAAATCCATTTTTTTATATATTTTTGCAGGAGAAATTATTTATGAAATTAATGTGCTATAAGCAGTTGTTCATTAAATCTATGTCATTTATGAATGTGATTACATATACTCTACTTGTTTCATAATCTTGCTACAGCTGACTCATGACGAATGACGTTACACATTTTCATTTAAAGGAACAACCCAGAAGCTAATTTTTTTCTTTTTCTCTTCTTGCTTTCCCCTATAAATACCCAAAGCAATGCATTGCTAACAAAAAAATGTATTACTAGTCCCAAATAATGATACCAGTTTAAGAGAGTTCTGAGTAATACTGATTAGCTCTGAATAGTATGTCACTTGAATAATGAATGCGTAAATACTATGCGCATAATTTCATTACTGTACTGAGATGACCAATGATTAATTAATAATGCTTTGTAACTGGGAAATGAATGCTACTGATTACTGTATTGAAATGACCAATGATTAATTAATAATGCTTTGTAACTGGGAAATGAATGCTACTGATTACTGCATTGAGATGATCAATGATTAATTAATAATGCTTTGTAACTGGGAAATGAATGCTACTGATTACTGTATTGGAAAGACCAAGGATTAATTAATAATGCTTTGTAACTGCGAAATAAATGCTACTGATTACTGTATTGGGATGACCAATGATTAATTATCAACATAATTCTGTAATACTATGTTAGTGACTACATCCTGTTTTAAGTAATGACTTCTGATGATTTGTAATTAGGGAATGAATGCCAATGTTCTATGTAAAATATTCTCTGTAAAACGAATAACTTCTATGATTTGTAATTAGAGAATGAGTGCCAATGTTCTCTGTAAAACAATTAATGAACATTTTTCTGTAATACTACATACATGGTACAGAAATGTTCAATAACTGGGCTATGACTGCCGCAAACTACTAGTGTAATTCCCAATGAAGACTAGTATGTGACTTAATGTCCTTCATCTTCTGACCTAATTACCCTGAATTACTGCAATATCCATTTGTCCTGTATATCCTCTTGATCATGGAGCACTATATTTGGTTTTTGCAGTAATTCTACGTTGGTGTGCCTTGTAAGAGCGTGGTGTTGACACGACATGCTCTCCACCACCGTGAGCGATGGAGACGTTATTATGGTCCCACTGTTTGGTGTACCTGATGTACTGCCAAAATGATAACATGGAATATTACTACGACATTTCAGTGTCTTGGCTACGCTGATAAACATTTCTGGGAAAAGAACTTCAGATTGTCTCACTTGGTGTTGTACTTGTGTGGAAAGATATGGACTTTCAGTGCAGCTGCATGCAACCTAAAGTGCTACAACCATGATGCACTCCTTCCC
Source organism: Schistocerca piceifrons (assembly GCF_021461385.2). NCBI lineage: Eukaryota > Metazoa > Arthropoda > Insecta > Orthoptera > Acrididae > Schistocerca > Schistocerca piceifrons. The sequence continues at coordinate 931,470,507 of NC_060138.1, forward strand.
TTTCCTATCCTAATTCTTCTAACATAGGGAAAATCATTTTTTTGCTAACATCATTTGTATTCATGACCAATACATTTTTTTTGATTTGCTGATATATTCTGAATTATAGTGCGTGTGCACTTTTGTCATTTCTCTAACATGATTTCTACTCATTGTATGTACATTTTTTCATTTGCTGATATGTTCTGAACTACAGTACATGTGCACTTATGTCATTTGTCAATGAGATTTGTACTCATTATGTCTATTTGTTGTGAAAACTTTGAAGAATTTTTCAGTGCATGTGCACTTATGTCATTTGTTAATATGTTTTGTGCTGAATGTCAGTAAGTGTGCACTTCTGTCATTTATCAATATGATTTGTATATACGTTTTTCTGATTTGCTGATATGTTCTGTACTCATTGTATATATTTTTTGTCATTGTCTGAAATGTTTTGTACTCAGTGCATGTGCGCCATATTTACTTCTTGTTCTATATCTGTATATTCTCTGTTTGTAAAGTTAATTAGTTAAGAAAAAATTTGTTGCTCATGGCAAGTCCAAATGACTCACCATCGCTGCCAAATTTTTGCCCCCCCCCCCCCCCCCCAGTGGAGGGTTATGAAACAGTACCACCGATGGTGAGGCATGACAGAATCTCTGACCAGAGAGCTGTTTATCGTTGCTAGTCTGCACTTGACTGCGCGAGAGTTCAGTTGCGTGTAGGGAGTCACGAGTTGCAGTTGCGAGTTGGACTCGGTCGGGAGTAGTGAGTGAGGAGTTGGCGGGCGTCGACATGGGTCTCTGGTCACGGTTCGGGACGAGGTATATTGTTAAATAAGGTAATGAAGCAGCATTGCACACATCTGATAATGTAATGTGTGTTAATTGTAATTAATTTGTTCAAGAAATGCCCCAATAATAATTTTGTTTTCAAAGCAATCTTTTTTTAGGAACATATAATCTAGATCCTTCTTGGTATTTTACAGTACCAGGTTTATCTTGGGATGCAATGTTAAAAATTACTAATCAAAATTTTGAATTATTACATGATTATGATATGCTTCTAATGGTTGAAAAAGGAATAAGAGGTGGAATTTCACAATGTAGTAAAAGATATGTAAAAGCAAATAATAAATACTTAAAAGATAACATTAATAAAGAAATATCAAATTATAAAATGTATCTATATGCAAATAATTTATATAGTTATACTATGAATCAATATTCACCATATGGGGATTTAAATGGGAAGAATCGGATAATTTTAATTGTACAAAAATAGGCGAAATGTCAAACCATAGTCAAGATGGTTATATATTTGAAGTAGATCTAAAATATCCAAAAGAGTTACATGATTAACATATAGATTTACCATTGGCTCCTGAATCAAAGTAATTTAATAACTACTTCAGATAAAAAGTGTAATTATGTAGTACATTACAGAAATCGTAAACAGTATTTATCTTTATGAATGAAACCAACAAAAATACATAAAGTTATAAAATTTAAATAATGTGATTAGTTAAAGAAGTAAATAGATCTAAACACACTGTTAAGAGCTAAAGCTAAAAATGATTTTGAAAAATATTTCTATAAATTAATGAATAATTCTGTATTTGGTAAATCAATGGAGAATATAAGAAACAGACAAGATATAAAATTAGTTTGCAGTAGTGAAGTATGTGATAGACTCGTAGCCTAAACCAAACTTTAAGCATACAACTATATTTACTAAAAATCTAGCTGCTGTCCATATGAATAAAACTAAAATAATATTTAATAAACCTATTTACGTTGGATTAAGTATACTTGATCTATCTAAACAACTGATGTACGATTTTCTCTATAGAGTTATGAAACCTTAATATGGAGAAAATATTGAATTATGTTATCAAGATACAGATAGTTATATTTATAATATTGAAACAGTATGATTTTTATGAAAATATGAAATCAATGATTGATTAATTTGATACAAGTGATTATCCAACAGATAGTATATATAATATTCCACAAGTAAACAAAAGAGTTGTTGGAAAAATGAAAGATGAATGTAATGGAAAAATAATGGAAGTATTTGGTGGTTTAAGAGCAAAGATGTATGCTTATAAAGTTGGCGACAAAATAGAAAATAAATCTAAAGTAATTAAAAATTGAGTTGTTAAAAACAAAATATGTTTAGAAGATTATAAAGATTGTTTATTTAACAATATAGAAAATTTAATTTAATTAAAAGTGAAAAACATGAAATCTATACAATTAAAGTTAACAAACAAGCACTACGTCCTCATGATAATAAAAGATGTGTTTTAGAAAATGGAATAGATCCATTATCATATGATCATTACTCATTATTGAAAATCTAATAAAAATTATAATATATAAAACTTCAGCAGCACCCGTGGTCTAGGGGTAGTGTCTTTGATTCACAATCAAAACGTCTTCGGTCCCGGGTTCGATCCCCACCACTGCCTAAATTTTGATAAATAATCAGCATTGCTGGCCGAAGACTTCCGGCATAAGAAGTCAGCCTCATTCTGCCAACGGCCTTGTCAAAGAGGGCAGAGGAGCGGATAGAGGTTCAGGGCACTCTCTTGTCCTAGGGGTGGGAAATTGCCCCTAAAGGCGGAAGAATCAGCAATGATCAGCGACATGAGGATGCAGAAGGCAATGGAAACCACTGCATTAAAGACATGTAACGTGTATCCACAGGACATGTGGCCTGTAAGTGAAGAAGTGTTATGATGATCTCTCCATTGGCAAAAGATTCCGGAATAGTCCCCCATTCGGATCTCCGGGAGGGGACTGCCAAGGGGGAGGTTACCATGAGAAAAAGACTGAATAATCAACGAAAGGATAACGTCCTACGAGTTGGGGCGTGGATTGTCAGAAGCTTGAACGAGGTAGGGAAACTAGAAAATTTGAGAAGGTAAATGTAAAGGCTCAATCTAGATATAGTAGGGGTCAGTGAAGTGAAGTGGAAGGAAGACAAGGATTTCTGGTCAGATGAGTATCGGGTAATATCAACAGCAGCAGAAAATGGTATAATAGATGTAGGATTCGTTATGAATAGGAAGGTAGGGCAGTGGGTGTGTTACTGTGAACAGTTCAGTGACCGGGTTGTTCTAATCAGAATCGACAGCAGACCAACACCGACAACGATAGTTCAGGTATACATGCCGACGTCGCAAGCTGAAGATGAACAGATAGAGAAAGTGTATGAGGATATTGAAAGGGTAATGCAGTATGTAAAGGGGGACGAAAATCTAATAGTCGTGGGCGACTGGAATGCAGTTGTAGGGGAAGGAGTAGAAGAAAAGGTTACAGGACAATATGGGCTTGGGACAAGGAATGAAAGAGGAGAAAGACTAATTGAGTTCCGTAACAAGTTTCAGCTAGTAATAGTGTATACCTTGTTCAAGAATCACAAGAGGAGGAGGTATACTTGAAAAAGGCCGGGAGGTAAGGGAAGATTTCAATTAGATTACATCATGGTCAGACAGAGATTCCGAAATCAGATACTGGATTGTAAAGCGTACCCAGGAGCAGATATAGACTCAGATCACAATATAGTAGTGATGAAGAGTAGGCTGAAGTTCAAGACATTAGTCAGGAAGAATCAATACGCAAAGAAGTGGGATACGGAAGTACTAAGGAATGACGAGATACGTTTGAAGTTCTCTAACGCTATAGATACAGCAATAAGGAATAGCGCAGTAGGCAGTACAGTTGAAGAGGAATGGACGTCTCTAAAAAGGGCCATCACAGAAGTTGGGAAGGAAAACATAGGTACAAAGAAGGTAGCTGCGAAGAAACCATGGGTAACAGAAGAAATACATCAGTTGATTGATGGAAGGAGGAAGTACAAACATGTTCCGGGAAAATCAGGAATGCAGAAATACAAGTCGCCGAGGAATGCAATAAATAGGAAGTCGAGGGAAGCCAAGACGAAATGGCTGCAGGAAAAATGTGAAGACATCGAAAAAAAATGATTGTCGGAAGGACAGACTCAGCATACAGGAAAGTCAACACAACCTTTGGTGACATTAAAAGCAACGGTGGTAACATTAAGAGTGTAATGGGAATTCCACTGTTAAATGCAGAGGAGAGAGCAGATAGGTGGAAAGAATACATTGAAAGCCTCTATGAGGATGAAGATTTGTCTGATGTGATAGAAGAAGAAACAGGAGTAGATTTAGAAGAGATAGGGGACCCAGTATTAGAATCGGAATTTAAAAGAGCTTTGGAGGACTTGCGGTCAAATAAGGCAGAAGGGATAGATAACATGCCATCAGAATTTCTAAAATCATTGGTGGAAGTGGCAACAAAACGTCTGTTCACGTTGGTGTGTAGAATATATGAGTCTGGCGATATACCATCTGACTTTCAGAAAAGCATCATCCACACAATTCCGAAGACGGCAAGAGCTGACAAGTGCGAGAATATTCGCACAATCAGCTTAACAGCTCATGCATCGAAGCTGCTTACAAGAATAATATACAGAAGAATGGAAAAGAAAATTGAGAATGCGCTAGGTAAAGATCAGTTTGGCTTTAGGAAAAGTAAAGGGACGAGAGAGGCAATTCTGACGTTACGGCTAATAATGGAAGCAAGGCTAAAGAAAAATCAAGACACTTTCATAGGATTTGTCGACCTGCAAAAAGCGTTCGACAATGTAAAATGGTCCAAGCTGTTCGAGAGTCTGAAAAAAGTAGGGGTAAGCTATAGGGAGAGACGGGGCATATACAATATGTACAACAGCCAAGAGGGAATAATAGGAGTGAACGATCAAGAACAAAGTGCTCGTATTAAGAAGGCTGTAGCCTTTCGCCCCTACTCTTCAATCTGTACATCGAGGAAGCAATGATGGAAATAAAAGAAAGGTTCAGGAGTGGAATTAAAATACAAGGTGAAAGGATATCAATGATACGATTCGCTGATGACATTGCTATCCCGAGTGAAAGTGAAGAAGAGTTAAATGATCTGCTGAACGGAATGAACAGTCTAATGAGTACACAGTGTGGTTTGAGAGTAAATCGGAGAAAGACGAAGGTAATGAGAAGTAGTAGAAATGAGAACAGCGAGAAACTTAACATCAGGATTGATGGTCACGAAGTCGATGAAGATAAGGAATTCTGCTACCTAGGCAGTAAAATAACCAATGATGGACAGAGCAAGGAGGACATCAAAAGCAAACTCGCTATGGCAAAAAAGGCATTTCTGGCCAAGAGAAGTCTACTAATATCAAATACCGGCCTTAATTTGAGGAAGAAATTTCTGAGGATGTACGTCTGCAGTACAGCATTGTATGGTAGTGAAACATGGACTGTGGGAAAACTGGAACAGAAGAGAATCGAAGCATTTGAGATGTGGTGCTATAGACGAATGTTGAAAATTTGATGGACTGATAAGGTAAGGAATGAGGAGGTTCTACGCAGAATCAGAGAGGAAAGGATTATGTGGAAAACACTGATAAGGAGAAGGGACAGGATGATAGGACATCTGCTAAGACATGAGGGAATGACTTCCATGGTACTAGAGGGAGCTGTAGAGGGCAAAAACTGTAGAGGAAGACAGAGATTGGAATACGTCAAGCAAATAGTTGAGGACGTAGGTTGCAAGTGCTACTCTGAGATGAAGAGGTTAGCACAGGAAAGGAATTTGTAGCGGGCCACATCAAACCAGTCAGTAGACTGATGACAAAAAAATATAAATCTGGTAAAATTTATTCTATATAAATGGAGACTATCATCAAGAAGCTTAATGATGTTAGTGTCACGAAAGAGATTTAAAAAATAACTGAACTAGAGATTAATGTTTTATATAAAGTTACTGACAGTGAATATTTAAATACTAGATATGGAGAAAAAATTTGTATGGAACTTAATAATGATTTTAAAGTTATTTTGCCAAATAAATATTAGAAATTAATTGGTCCTTGGGAACTTGAAGTAATTAAAAAAGGACAAATGAAACTGAACTATAAAGGAATGTAAAAACTTAAAAGTAGTAATAATGAATATCATGATATAGAGTTCACAGTGTGAAATTTGTTAAAAAATTATTTTTCTAATTAATTTACCTACATTCAAAAAGTAGCTAAAAGTAAAGTAATTTTCTTACCTATCTGACTTAGATTTAAAAAAAAACCAGGGTCGAAAAATGTAGACCCTGAAATCATATTTACCTCATCAATACAATCTTATGGCTGCTAAAGCAGAAAGTAAATAATTTTATATACTTATTCTTTAATATACAGGGTGATTCAAAAAGAATACCACAACTTTAGGAATTTAAAACTCTGCAACGACAAAAGGCAGCGCTAAGCACTGTCTGTTGGCGAATTAAGGGAGCTATAAAGTTTCATTTAGTTGTACATTTGTTCGCTTGAGGCGCTGTTGACTAGGCTGAAAACCAAACTACCCGAGGCAGCCCGTGACAGAGCACTTCATCACTGGCCTCCAAGAAGCCCTGATCTTACCCCCTGCGATTTTTTCTTATGGGGGTATGTTAAGGATATGGTGTTTCAGCCACCTCTCCCAGCCACCATTGATGATTTGAAACGAGAAATAACAGTAGCTATCCAAACTGTTACGCCTGATATGCTACAGAGAGTGTGGAACGAGTTGGAGTATCAGGTTGATATTGATCGTGTGTCTGGAGGGGGCCATATTGAACATCTCTGAACTTGGTTTTGAGTGAAAAAAACCTTTTTAAATACTCTTTGTAATGATGTATAACAGAAGGTTATATTATGTTTCTTTCATTAAATACACATTTATAAAGTTGTGGTATTCTTTTTTAATCACCCTGTAATTTAAAAAGCACGTTTTTCACAGAAGTCAAAAATAGGACAGTTTTCTGGGCTAAGAAAAGGTTATAAAAATGCTTTTTAAAAAATTTGATTCGAAAATAATTTTAAAAAACGCGGTTTCACTTAAGTCAAAATTAGGATAATTTTTAGGGCTAAGAAAATGATGTAAAAATGTCTTTTTAAAAATTGTTTTTTAAAATAATAGTTAATTCTCTAATTTATTTAATTACATTACATTCACCTATGGGGAATGCATGTAAAATAAATGATTTTTTTATAGTTATTATTATATTATATTATTATTAGGTAAAAGGGAAAGTAGAATCATTTTGTAGGTTCTGGATAACTAGGTCAATTTTATAAAAAAATAGGAAAATCATGAGTGACGCAGTCATGAGTGATTTTATTATTTCTTATAAAATTGAGCTAGTGAGCCAACCTACAAAATGATTCTACTCTCAGGGATGGAGACATGGCTGCACGATCTGTTACAGCCATGCAGATAAGATGCCTGTCATCTCGACTGCTAGTGATACGAGGCCATTGGGATCCAGCATGGCGTTGCGTATTACCCTCCTGAACCCATCGATTCCTTATACTGCTAACAGTCATTGGATCTAGACCAACGCGAGCAGCAATGTCGCGATACGATAAACCGCAATCGCAATGGCTACAATCCGACCTTTATCAAAGTCGGAAACGTGATGGTACGCATTTCTCCTCCTTACGCGAGGCATCACAAGAACGTTTCACCAGGCAACGCCGGTTAAGTGCAGTTTGTATATGAGAAATCGGTTGGAAACTTTCCTCATGTGAGCACGTTGTAGGTGTCGCCACTGTCGCCAACCTTGTGTGAATGCTCTGAAAAGCTAATCATTTGCATATCACAGCATCTTATTCCTGTCGGTTAAATTTCACGTCTGTAGCACGTCATCTTCGTGGTGTAGCAATTTTAATGGCGAGTCTGTATATGTTGCGTGTTGTTAGTGAAAGTGTGTCAGAGTAGTTCGATTCCGATGTTGTGGTATCATGTACTGAGAACACCTCATGGGCGTCTTTTGGATCGGTAACAGAATGGCAAGTTTCCTTTACGCACTGGTAGCAGTCGTAAGGGGTCTGGCGAACCAAACGGTGTCTACCTGCTGAGCCACGTCTCCTGTGGTTCAAATGGCTCTGAGCACTATGGGACTTAACTTCTAAGGCCATCAGTCCCCTAGAACTTAGAACTACTTAAACCTAACTAACCTAGGGACATCACACACATCCATGCCCGAGGCAGGATTCGAACCTGCGACCGTAGCGGTCACGCAGTTCCAGACTGTAGCGCCTAGAACCGCACGGCCACTCCGGCCGGCGTCTCCTGTGGCTCTGGACTATGCAACGATATAGGACAGCCAGTGGCAGCAATTCATCCCACTTGCACTTGGAACCTTATCCCTACAACACCATTGTTCGTGCTTTATACAGTGAGCCACATCCTAGTTGCTGTTGTATGAGTTGGGCTATAACTCTTGCTGCATTATTTGTAATGAATCTTTGTATGCTTGGAGTGATACAATTTATGTAAATCTTCTGTTTGTTGTGTTATATTTTTCGCTAGTAATTTATGCTCCTGTCCAGCTTTCCTTCGACGACAGTTGCCGCAACACACCATAGGCTACCCCTCCTTAGCATTGTGTACGAAGTTGTACACAACAGATTCCTACCAATGTACTAATCTTATGTGCATTCTGCATGGCTTTATTTCCTGTTTTAGTTGTCTTGTCTCCAATTTAGCCGATTTTCTTAATTTTATTTATAAGTTCGTCGTGTATGAGTCTGCGCTACATTGTAATCAAGAAATGTATACCAAGCATCTGTTATGATTATCTGAGGTGTGAAGTGTATATGTGGTCCTTGTGCATTCCAACCACCTCGCATTTTTCTCCAGTTTATATACTGAGCGAGATGGCGTGGTAGTTAGCACACAGATTTCCCTTTCTGGGGGATGACAGTTTAAATCTGCATCCGGCCATCCAGATTTAAATTGCCAGGGTGGTTCCTTTGAAAGGGTACAGCCGATATCGTTCCACGTCAGTGAAATAACCCATGTGTGTGTCTGTCACTAATGACGTCGATATCGACAGGACGTTAAATCCTAATCAACTTCCTTTCCAATTTATATAAGATTTTTGGCTCCAATTTTTTGCTTATCTACTTAGGACTAACACAGTCTGTCGATGGAAAGGGGCGGCTGCGTAATACATGTTTACCAAGCTGGTGGTGAAAGTGTGTCAGAGATTATTCTATTTGCATTTCCACCAATGGCCATATTTTACGTGTATTGAGCATGATGTGAGAAGTCATCGTAGCCAGCGGTATGGGCACAGGCACCCTCTGGGTTTTTAACAGAATGTTCCAAACCACACAAGAGCTGCGATACCCTCACTATGGCAGCCTAGGATTAACGGAGGCACCCGAGAAAGCTTTCAAAGGTTTTTTCCTGGGGACTGAGCAAGTCCTTGGCCACAGATAAGTTCCGATACGTTCCCTTGAATGTTAAAGATCTTCTCTGTCATATCGCAGCACCAAACTGAGGGCTCCTTTTAGCTTTAAGCAGGGCTGAACCAGTGAGAAGAAACAAGCTGATAAATAATTCTAGCACCACAGTGCCGACCTGCCCTTACTTTGTGTCACAGATGCGACCAATGGTTCTCCATTAGTACTAGCACTGTTGTCCTAATAAGGCAAGCATTTCCAATGATACAGATATACTAAACGTTCGAGGACCATGTCCCTATGCCTTCCAGTCAAATAAGTAAATAAAAATAAAATAATAAAAAAACTCTCAGTGCTTCGCCATTATTTTGGAATGTCTAGCACGCGAATGTGGGACTTTTCAGGTTTTATGCTCGTTGCAAGTGCGGTCAGTCTGTGAGGCCCGACAGGAATCGCATTCCATCAGAAAACAAAACACAATATCATTTACTGTGTCCTGATGCGTGATGTTTAAGGGGTGACCAAGAAGTTTCCGTCTAAGAGCGCTGCTGCAGTGGATGTGCAAGGTAGCGTGCCTCCGATGCGGGTATATAAACGCTGACATCTAGGCAAGGGATTAGTGTGATATTCGTGTCTTTTCGACGTGTGCGCGGTAAATGCGGAAACGTGACCTATGAAAACGTTATTGTCAAATGTGACCAACATGCTGTTATTCTATTCTTGGTTGCCAAAGGACGAATAGCAGAATACATCCATCGGAGAATGACGAATGTGTATGGGACAGGATGTTTGTGGAAAACCGCCTTAGTGAAATGCTGTGCCAAGGGATACTACTGCTTCATGATAATGCACGTTCCCAGTCATAAATGTAGCGGAGAAGTTAAATGAACTGAACTGAGAGATACTACAGCACGCGCTCTGTAGTCCTGGTGTCTCTCTCAGTGCGAGCATCACATCTTTGGTTCCTTAAAAAAGGACTCGAAGGGTCAACGATTTCTGTCGGACGAAGATGTGCAACAGGCAGTTACGGACTTCTACACACAGCAGGACACTGTGGTTTGCCGTATGGACACATTCAACCTGGTTTGTCGGTGGGATGGTGGCCTCAGTGCTCACAGCAGTCTTTCCTTGTTGCTATACCGACTCTGGACTGCATGATCTTTGAATGAAAGCTTTTTGATAGACTCTTTTATTTCAACTTAGTATCTGAAGGCACTGCTCGTGTTATTTATGAGGGGCGGACCATTTACGAACAAGTTTAACCGAGATTCAGCTATCTTTCCCAAACATAAAGGAACAAAGTATATGTCAGTAGAGACTGGATGTCAGTTACTCATGTATATCAAAACACAGTAACGATAGAGAGACTTAGCAATTACGCAGGGTGGAGAAAACTTGTGTCACGAAATTTTAACCCTGGATAGCTGATGCCAGTAGGAACCAAAATTACAAATGTTGTGTAGATCTACAACGCACCATTTTAAAACTACAGAAACTTGGCGCCACGCACTCCGATTGGCCGTGGAATTGCCCTGTTGCCATTCGTCGGTTGACGGGCACCGTTATGGTTGATGGTTCACACATTCAAACGTCCCTCGCCCCGTTACTGCCCCAACGTGATACGCATGCGTGTCGAATAGGTCTCGCTGTTTGTCTCCACCTCATGTCAGAGGCATTCACATGTAAGCTTCGCTTCAGAATAAACACACGCCAGCTGCGATTTAGTCGTACAGTAAGCATGGCGGCGCAGTATTCATTTGAAGTACAACGAGATATGGTTTTTGTTTATGGACTAGCCGATGGTAATGTGCATGAAGCTCGACGGTTGTCTGAGGAATGGTACCCAGCGAGACGCCACCCACAACCGCATACGTTTACAGCAATTCACCAGTGACTTGGCGAAACAGGCCCATTAGCGGGATATCATGGTGATGCTGGAAGATCTCGAACACGACAGGATGCTGCATTTGAAGAGACTGTTCTCGAGCGCTTCGAGGAAGCATCTACAAGTACTCGAGCGGTTGGAGATGACGTGGGGGTCACTCATCGGTTAGTCTGGGAGGTGTTGAGTGATGACGGACGTCATCCATTTAGTTTCCACCCTGTCCATGACCTAAATCCTGCGGCGGACTATGAACAAAGGCTTGGTTTTGCCGGTGGTTTCTCTGACGTGTTGCACGATGTCCCGAATTCCCAGTTATTGTGCCGTTTACCGACGAGTGCACCTTCCATTGGGATGGCTTTTACAACACTCGAAACGTTCATTACTGAGCAGGGGAAAATTCTCACGTCACGCACGTCCACGGACATCAGGAACGATTTTCGCTCAACATTTGGGCAGGCATTGTGGGTGACCATTTGACTAGGCCGGTCCGTCTATCTCCTCGACTTACGGGACAAATTACCTTCACTTTTTGCAAGAAACTCTACCCATCCTGCTGAAAGATGTTCCCCTGGACATACGGCTATGCATGTGATTGCAGCATGATGGGGTACCCGCACGTAACGGTCGTGCTGCGTGTGGATATTTAAATGAACTCTTCGACAGCCAGGTAATTGGCAGAGTTGCTCATAGGACATGGCCTCGCGATTACCAGACCACACACCACCGGCTTCTTCAATGTTTAAAAACTGTGCGTTGTCGACCTACACAACATTGGTAATATTGGTTCCTACTGGCATCAGCTATCCAGGGTTAAAATTTAGTGACACAATTTTTCTCCAACCTGTACAGTTTGATCTGTCTAGGAAATGACCATTACACCATACAATACAGGGTAAGTCAAAAAGGACTTTAAACTTTAGAATGACATAGAAGTTTATTGAGGTAATGTAAGGTGGAGGGGGGAGAAAGGAAAGGAAAGGGAAGAGGCTATTGACAACAGCTGCATCGGAACTTTAAGCAGAATCAGCAGCAATGAGTGAAAATGTGTGCTGGACTGGTTATGAACTCGGGACCTCCTGCTTACTAGGCAGCAGTTTTAACCACTGCGCCACCAGGACACAGTGTTTAAGGCAACTGCATGGCGTATCTCGGCGTGCCTCTTGGCCCACCCACACTCCCACCTAGTACCATCAGTCCGCAGTCGCTATCCATGTCCTTCATGGCTCGGTACTGCAAGATTCCCACAGGAGGTCAAGTGTAATTGTGCATCCACACTGAAGAAAATGGATTCGTTGCCCATCGAGGTGAATCAGTTAGATATGAATATGCGATGTTTGTTCTTTCCGGCATGTCTGAAGAAATAGACACCAGATGTTGTTGTTGTTGTTGTTGTTGTTGTGGTCTCCAGTTCAGAGACTGGTTTGATGCAGCTCTCCATGCTACTCTATCCTTGCAAGCTTCTTCATCTCCCAGTACCTACTGCAACCTACATCCTTCTGAATCTGTATAGTGTATTCATCTCTTGGTCTCCATCTACGATTTTTACCCTCCACGCTGCCCTCCAGTACTAAATTGGTGATCCCTTGATGCCTCAGAATATGCCCTACCAACCAATCCCTCCTTCTAGTCAAGTTGTGCCACAAATTTCTCTTCTCTCCAATTCTATTCAGTGCCTCCTCATTACTTATGTGATCTACCCATCTAATCTTCAGCATTCTTCTGTAGTACCACATTTCGAAAGCTTCTATTCTCTTCTTGTTTTAACTATTTATCGTCCACTTTTCACTTCCATTCATGGCCATACTCCATACAAATACTTTCACAAACGACTTCCTGACACTTAAATCTATACTCGATGTTAACAAATTTCTCTTGTTCAGAAACACTTTCCTTGCCATTGCTAGTCTACATTTTATATCCTCTCTACTTCGACCATCATCAGTTATTTTGCTCTCGAAATAGCAAAACTCCTTTACTACTTTAAGCGTCTCATTTCCTAATCTAATTCCCGCAGCATCACCCGATTTAATTCGACTACATTCCATTATCCTCGTTTTGCTTTTGTTGATGTTCATCTTATATCCTCCTTTCAAGACACTGTCCATTCCGTTCAGCTGCTCTTCCAGGTCCTTTGCTGTCTCTGGCAGAATTACAACGTCATCGGCGAACCTCAAAGTTTTTATTTCTTCTCCATGGATTTTAATTCCTACTCCGAATTTTTCTTATGTTTCCTTTACTGCTTGCTCAATATACGGACTGATCAACATCGGGGATAGGCTACAACCCTCTCTCACTCCCTTCCCAACCACTGCATCCTTTTCATGCCCCTTGACTCTTAAAACTGCCATCTGGTTTCTGTATAAATTGTAAATAGCCTTTTGCTCCCTGTTTTTGACCCCTGCCACCTTCAGAATTTGAAAGAGAGTATTCCAGTCAACATTGTCAAAAGCTTTCTCTAAGTCTACAAATGCTAGAAACTTAGGTTTGCCTTTCTTTAATCTATTTTCTAAGATAAGTCGTGGGGTCAGTATTGCCTCACATGTTCCAACATTTCTACGGAATCCAAACTGATCTTCCCCGAGGTCGGCTTCTACCAGTTTTTCCATTCGTCTGTAAAGAATTCGTGTTAGTATTTAGCAGTCGTGGCTTATTAAACTGGTAGTTCGGTAATTTTCACATTTGTCAACACCTGCTTTCTTTAAGATTGGAATTATTATATTCTTCTTGAAGTCTGAGGGTATTTCGCCTGTCTCATACATCTTGCTCACTAGATGGTAGAGTTTTGTCAGGACTGGCTCTCCCAAGGCTGTTAGTAGTTCTAATGGAATGCTGTCTACTCCGAGGGCCTTGTTTCGACTTAGGTCTTTCAGTGCTCAAAATTGGTTCAAATGGCTCTGAGCACTATGGGACTTAACTTCTAAGGTCATCAGTGTCCTAGAACTTAGAACTACTTAAACCTAACTAACCTAAGGACATCATACACATACATGCACGAGGCAGGATTCGAACGTGCGACCATAGCGGTCGCGCGGTTCCAGACTCTAGCGCCTAGAACCACTCGGCCACCCCGGCCCTTCCTTTCAGTGCTCTGTCAAACTCTTCACACAGAATCATACCTCCTATTTCATCTTCATCTACATTCTCTTCCATTTCTATAATATTGTCCTCAAGAACATCGCCCTTGTATAGACCCTCTATATACTCCTTCCACCTTTCTGCTTTCCCTTCTTTGCTTACAACTGGGTTTCCACCTGAGCTCTTGATATTCATGCAAGTGGTTCTCTTTTCTCCAAAGGTCCCTTTAATTTTCCTGTAGGCAGTATCTATCTTACCCCTAGTGATATGCCCCTCTGCATCCTTACATTTGTCCTCTAGCCATCCCTGCTTAGCCATTTTGCACTTCCTGTCGATCTCATTTTTGAGACGTTTTTATTCCTTTTTGCCTGCTTCATTTACTGCATTTTTATATTTTCTCCTTTCATCAATTAAATTCAATATCTCTTCCGTTACCCAAGAATTTCTATTAGCCCTCGTCTTTTTACCTACTTGATCCTCTGCTACCTTCGCTATTTCGTCTCTCAAAGCTACCCATTTTTTTCTACTGTATTTCTTTCCCCCATTCTTGTCAATCGTTCCGTAATGCTCTCTCTGAAACTCTGTAAAACCTGTGGTTCTGTCAGTTTATCCAGGTCCCATCTCCTTAAATTCCCACCTTTTTGCAGCTTCTTCAGTTTTAATCTGCAGTTCATAAACAATAGATTGTGGTCAGAGTCCACATCTGCCCCTGGAAATGTCTTACAATTTAAAACATGGTTCCTAAATCTCTGTCTTACCATTATATAATCTATCTGAAATCTTCTAATACACTCCTGGAAATGGAAAAAAGAACACAATGACACCGGTGTGTCAGACCCACCATACTTGCTCCGGACACTGCGAGAGGGCTGTACAAGCAATGATCACACTCACGGCACAGCGGACACACCAGGAACCGCGGTGTTGGCCGTCGAATGGCGCTAGCTGCGCAGCATTTGTGCACCGCCGCCGTCAGTGTCAGCCAGTTTGCCGTGGCATACGGAGCTCCATCGCAGTCTTTAACACTGGTAGCATGCCGCGACAGCGTGGACGTGAACCGTATGTGCAGTTGACGGACTTTGAGCGAGGGCGTATAGTGGGCATGCGGGAGGCCGGGTGGACGCACCGCCGAATTGCTCAACACGTGGGGCTTGAGGTCTCCACAGTACATCGATGTTGTCGCCAGTGGTCGGCGGAAGGTGCACGTGCCCGTCGACCTGGGACCGGACCGCAGCGACGCACGGATGCACGCCAAGACCGTAGGATCCTACGCAGTGCCGTAGGGGACTGCACCGCCACTTCCCAGCAAATTAGGGACACTGTTGCTCCTGGGGTATCGGCGAGGACCATTCGCAACCGTCTCCATGAAGCTGGGCTACGGTCCCGCACACCGTTAGGCCGTCTTCCGCTCACGCCCCAACATCGTGCAGCCCGCCTCCAGTGGTGTCGCGACAGGCGTTAATGGAGGGACGAATGGAGACGTGTCGTCTTCAGCGATGAGAGTCGCTTCTGCCTTGGTGCCAATGATGGTCGTATGCGTGTTTGGCGCCGTGCAGGTGAGCGCCACAATCAGGACTGCATACGACCGAGGCACACAGGGCCAACACCCGGCATCATGGTGTGGGGAGCGATCTCCTACACTGGCCGTACACCACTGGTGATCGTCGAGGGGACACTGAATAGTGCACGGTACATCCAAACCGTCATCGAACCCATCGTTCTACCATTCCTAGACCGGCAAGGGAACTTGCTGTTCCAACAGGACAATGCACGTCCGCATGTATCCCGTGCTACCCAACGTGCTCTAGAAGGTGTAAGTCAACTACCCTGGCCAGCAAGATCTCCGGATCTGTCCCCCATTGAGCATGTTTGGGACTGGATGAAGCGCCGTCTCACGCGGTCTGCACGTCCAGCACGAACGCTGGTCCAACTGAGGCGCCATGTGGAAATGGCATGGCAAGCCGTTCCACAGGACTACATCCAGCATGTCTACGATCGTCTCCATGGGAGAATAGCAGCCTGCATTGCTGCGAAAGGTGGATATACACTGTACTAGTGCCGACATTGTGCATGCTCTGTTGCCTGTGTCTATGTGCCTGTGGTTCTGTCAGTGTGATCATGTGATGTATCTGACCCCAGGAATGTGTCAATAAAGTTTCCCCTTCCTGGGACAATGAATTCACGGTGTTCTTATTTCAATTTCCAGGAGTGTATCTCCAGGCCTCTTCCATGTGTACAACTTTCTTTCATGATTCTTGAACCAAGTGTTAGCTATGATTAAGTTATGCTCTGTGCAAAATTCTACCAGGCGGCTTCCTCTTCCATTCCTTACCCCCATTTCATATTCACCTACTACGTTTCCATCTCTTCCTTTCCCTATTACCGAATTCAAGTCACCCATGACCATTAAACTTTCGTCTCCTTCACTATCTGAATAATTTATTTTATCTCATCATACATTTCATCAATCTCTTCGTCATCTATGGAGCTAGTTGGCATATAAACTTGTACTACTGTGGTAGGCGTGGACTTCGTATCTATTTTGGCCACAATAATCGTTCTCCATACTGTTTGTAGTAGCTTACCTGCATTCCTATTTTCTAATTCATTATTAAACCTACTCCTGCATTACCCTATTCTGATTTTGTATTTATAGCCCGGTATTCACCTGACCAGAGGTCTTGTTCCTCCTGTCACCGAACTTCACTAATTCCCATTATATCTAACTTTAACCTATCCATTTCCCTTTTTAAATTTTCTGCCTGCCCGATTAAAGGATCTGACATTCCACGCTCCGGTCCGTAGAACGCCAGTTTTCTTTCTCCTGATAACAACGTCCTCCTGAGTAGTCCCTGCCCGGAGATCCGAATGGGGGACTATTTTACCTCTGGAATAGTTTACCCAAGAGGACGCCATCATCATTTAATCGTACAGTAAAGCTGCATGCCATTGGGAAAAATTACGGCTGTAGTTCCCCTTGCTTTCAGCCGTTCGCAGTACCAGCACAGCAAGACCGTTTTGGTTAGTGTTACAAGACCAGATCAGTCAATCATCCAGACTGTTGCCCTGCAACTACTGAAAAGGCTGCTGCCCCTCTTCAGGAACCACACGTTTGTCTGGCCTCTCAACAGATACCCCTCGGTTGTGGTTGCACCTACGGTGCGGCTATCTGTATTGCTGAGGCAAGCAAGCCTCCCCACCAACGGCAAGGTCCATGGTTCATGGGGGGGAGACACCACATATTCATGTATTATTGAGGTAACTTACAGAATAGGTAGATGTGTCAGTTTGTAGCAAACAACCTCAAGTTTCACATAAAAGAGTAAGATGTCATTTTGATTAAATATGACTACCATTTGTGATGTGGCAAACATCCGAGCGGTAATCAATTTCGGTCACACTCGTTGCAGCAAATCGGGCATAACTTGTGCAACAGCAGTGTAGATTCGATTTTCAAGTCGGGTAAATTGTTTGATAGGTGAGCAACATAATACGGTCTTTAATAAAACCGCAGAGAAAGACATCCAATGTTGTCAAGTCTGGGGAGCGAGGTGGCCACGCGATTGGCCCTTCACGGGCAATCAACCAACCTGGCAAGCGATAATCGAGGAAACCTCGAACATATGTGAGGAAATGAGGTAATGCACCGTCTTGCTGGTAGTAAACCATCCCATCTCGGCCATCTCTATCGATTTTTGGAATTAAAAAGCTTTCAGCCATATGTGGACACACAATACCAGTGACAGTTTTTTTTCCACACCAGTGAAAGAAGTCATTTTAACTGTGCGCTAAGCTGGCGCTACTGGTAGCGGACTGGGGTGCACTAGGTTAATCGAACTTGAGTTTGTTTGCTACGAAATGACACCTACCGATTCTGCAAGTTATCTCAATAAATGTCTGTATAATTCAAAAGTTATAAAGTTCTTTTTGACTCACGCTGTATATTGTTCGAATTCGACAGCGAAAATAATGGAAGACTTTGGTGCTTTGTGCGACCAAATCGTGTTCTTTATATCGCAAATGGATCAAGATGCACTCGAAGTTGCTGAGTTCTCACTTAACTGAAATATGTATCCAATTTGTTCATGGAAAAGGTACAGAACAAAGACTTATAGAAGTTCGAAAAATTACAAACACACTTCCTCCATAATGTTACCTGGTTGCGTGGCGTTACTCCAAATCACTGCACACTGAGAGCTCAGAGCTGCAGATCTTGTAAGCCGGCTGTAGAGAAAAATGTGAAATGGTAAGCAAAGATATAAAGCTGAAAGCGGAAATGGATTACCTATGAAATGGGTGGTATTTTATGTCACTTAATGATTGAGTACTGTGTTTTAGATTCATAAATATGTTTACACTGTATGTAAAATGAGTTGTTTTATTTTACTCTTCAAAATTACGAAAAAGTCAGCAACTGTTAAATAAGAACGTAGGGTTGCGTGGCTGGAGTCTATTTCATAAAGTGCTTTTGGGTATGCGACCGCATGTGGTCTCATCATATGTGACGTAACTACCAACATTTGGCTGATATTGCAGGCAACCTTCATCGAGACACTGACATACCCTAATGGGCGATGTCTGTAATAACAACCAATCTTTGGCAGCTTTATCAGCTACATTGTGGTCAAATGCTTAGAAGGATTTTATTGAAATAAAACTATTTGCTGTCCACGGTTTTGATCCCAATGCATGACGATGTAAAATTGTGAACGAACTTCAGTCTACATTAGTTTTATTGATAAGGAGATGATTTTCGTGAGAATATTTCCGGAGATTTTTCATTTGACACAGTGCTGTTCACATGTTGAGATGGGATCATGTTGAGCTTTTTCCGTTTGTTGGTACTGCGGGACATAACGTATCATTTGTTTCTTTGTCAACAGTGTAAAGAACAAAGACTGTTTGCTTTAAAGCGATCTGGGAGAAAAGTGGAACGGGAGGAGTGAATAGGCTGTCGGATTGCTCTCCCAGGTAATATGGCACATCGGTGCACTGTTCTCCACTCCACATGCTCCTCAGTGGCTGGCTATGTAGTTCAAATTGAGCACTGTACGCCCTTTGCCATCGCAAATAACATTATTTTCTAAAATTTGAGAATACAGTGAAGTGATTCGAACGGGACTCTGAAGCACGAAAATATGTAAAGGAAGTAGTGGATCCAGGGGCGGCTTCTGAGGTAGTGCCGCTGTGCCGTGGCACCACTTGTATAAAAAAAAAGACAAATCTATGCAAACTGCGCATAGAACATTGTTTCGGAGTATGTATTTTCTGATTTGAAGTAGTGCATTTCGCCGTGCGCACTCTCGCGGTAGTTTTCTGAAGCTTGGAGTCAACTGCAGATTGACACCATCTGCCCTCATAAAGCGCTGTGTGGAAGGATTGGCCTTTAGTTTCTACACGCTTCTTATGGCGAATACGGAGCTACAGCTAGTCAGAGCTTTACATTCTTTCCGCCAGAGAGCAGTAAAGTGCAGTACCTATTGAAGCACCATCTGCCATCTAGCGATACATCGGGGCGCAGATTTCTTGTAATCCAGTTGTTGCAAGTTAATGTTAATTCGTTCCTAAACGCTTAATTAAATCGAACACAGAAATAACACACTTAAATATAGTTATAAATAGCTATACGTAATTTGAATATAATCCACTTAGATTTTGAACCTAAGAAACTTCAGTATTAGTATATTACACAACAGCATGGCTATTGCTACAGAACAAAAAAACTAACGTATTCACCACCTGTTGAGCAACTGTTTTCCAAGCAAAGGTGCAGTATTTCTGTTTATACTCGTTACGTTCGTGTAATACAGTTTTGTGCAAACACTTTGTTGTTATTGTGAGGTCAGGTGATTGACCGTATATAGCTGTGTGCACAGTGTTATCTGTAAGGGAAAATTCAGTTGACTGTGAAAATAGAAAACATGGACAAAGTAAATGAGTTATTAAAAACAACATTTAGTGACAGGACTCTTAGATAAAAAAAACACTAGGTTGGCCACTCCCGAATCTGAATCTGCCTCAGCAAACAAAAAATCGATGCCGTAATTTCAATCTAGAAATTTACCAAAAGAACAAATGGAATTGTGGTTGAGAAGAAATCAACGCTGTATTTTGTTTTCCTTGTGTGTTATTTGGAGGTGTTGTTCATTGGTGTAAGACCGGAATTACTGATATTGAGCACATATGCTCTAAAATGAAAGTACATGAAATGTCAAAGCGACACATGAATAATATGCTTAGTCTTTCATTTCTAGGCAAAGCCCACATTCAGCAAAAATTAGATTCGCAATGTAGACAAACAACTGACAGCCACAATAAACGTGTAGAAAAGAACAGATATATATTTAACTGTAAAGTTTATTCGGTTCTGTGGTGCCTTGGAACTGGCTCTCAGGGGCCAAGATGAATCTGATGCCTCTCAAAACAGGGGGGTTTTTCGTAAGCTAATTCAATTTTCTAAGACTATTCAGAACGAACTACTGCAATGTACGTTGGAAGTGTACCAGGATGAAGTTCGTAAAGAAATAAAACGTGTCAATTATGTTGCAATAATCGCGGATGAAAGCACAGATGTGTCTGGCGAATTTCAATTGGATATTGTTTTGCATTATAATATTGAGGGAAGACTTGTTGAAAGATTTTGGAACTTTGTTAATCCAGGAAGTCACAATGCTCGTACTGCAACTGAAAGTATTCTGAAAGATATTGAACCATTAACTGGCGATGACCGAGCAAAACTAATAGCTCAGAGTTATGATGGTGCAAACGTTATGAGTGGCAAGTCGAAAGGGTTCAGAAATTAATTTAAGACAAATATCCAAATGCAAACTACATCCATTGTTACGCGCATCAGTTCAACCTTATGACTACGGCCGGCCGGTGTGGCCTGGCGGTTCTAGGCGCTTCAGTCTGGAACCGCATGACCGCTACGGTCGCAGGTTCGAATCCTGCCTCGGGCATGGATGTGTGTGATGTCCTTAGGTTAGTTAGGTTTCAGTAGTTCTAAGTTCTAGGGGACTGATGTTAAGTCCCATAGTGCTCAGAGCTATTTGAACCAATTTTATGACTACAGCAGTGTGTTAATCGCGAAGCCTGCATGTTTTTTGCACACCTTTCAGGTAATTCTTCTTTCTTTTCTAACTCGCCACAGAAATCAAACGTGTTGCATAGTGTTATTCAAAAAAGCTTGCCTCGTGTTTGTTACAAGGTGGAATTACAATTCACAAATAGTAAAAGATATTTTTGAAATGAGGGAGAAATCTTGTTACTGTTATGAAAGTCACTGAAACAAGTGAGAGCATAAAACTATCTGTTACTGTTGAAAACGCTGGTTCATACAAACAAAGAGTGCAAGATAACGAATTCATTTTCTGGCTATCATTTTTCTGTAAGATAATGCCTCATGGAGACATACTTTTTAATCAGCTTCAGAAGAAGATAACCGAATCGACGAAATCATCGCAAGATAGCCAGAACTTTGAAGCAGTAATGCAAAACATCAGAGACGACTTTGACCCATCCTTAACAAGATTTGTTTCGAAGATGACGAAAAGACGCCTGCCAAGAGGCCACGGGTTCTTGATGGGCATAAAAAAAAAGAGGTGCTTTGGAAGTGTGCGATATCTTCTTTTCTGAAACAAAATTTCGTTTTCAGTTCACGGGACACCTCATTGCAGCTATCTTATTTGATGTAAATCAGTTTGACAAATACATCACACATTTTCCAGACAAATAACTTGAAATTACAGACATGTAATAATTTTTGGAAAAAAGAAAGTTGAAGGGAGAGCTTCAAGTCTTCTATGCTAGGCCTGAGTTGAGAGCAGTTGCTGGCGCAGTTCGATTTCTTTCGCTGATTCTAGAGGATTAACTTTGTGACACTGAGCCCTGGAAAAAATTGCTGTTTTGAAGAGCGCGCCGCAGCGCGTTGTGTGAAGCAGTCGCCCTCCGTTTCTGGCGGTGGCTCCGCTATGGAAATCGCAGCTTTGGTGTCTCCCTCTGGTGGAAAAGGGGAAAGATTGCCTGTTCACGTGCATTTAAGGTGCGCTATAAGCTCGCCAGGGGGAGTCGGTCCGTCGGAGTGAGTCTGGGTCACTCACTCGTCACCAGTTGCTGGTCTGACTCTCGTTCGCATTTGTGCGGCAGTTGGTGTCTGTCTGTCGTTTGGAGTGCTAGTATGTCTGTCGTTTGGATCAAACTTTAAAGCCGGCAAAATGAGAGTCTTGCCCCTCTGCCAGTAACAGAACTAAGCTACTGGTTGCCCGGTCGGGGATGAGTTCCTGCATCTGAGTCTGCGCGTTAGGCCGCCAGTCTGCTCGAGTTGCTCGGCCAACGGTCATTGGCGGTTGGATCGATCGGTTGGTCGGTCGCGCGCTGAGACACAAGAAGACTTGTCTTCCTTGAGTGTCGGCGCATGTGAGGTCGCCACGTGAGTCCAGTGGGCCGCTCCATATAGCGAGGGATAGTGGCTTCGTGGCCGACACGAGAGCAACAGGAATCAACCCCCGACATCGGTCTGGCCGGTGCGAGCTGCGACGCCGTGAGACGGGAGATCGGCGCACCTTCCTGCGTCCGTTGAAGCGGCTGGCAGCGGACGGTTCGGGTGCTGCGCCAGGTCTTCGCCAGAAATTATAGTTTGTTAGAAGTTAAATGATTGGAGATACGTTGTTTCATTTACTTGTTCAACTCTACTTATTTTCTTGGTGAGGTCATCAGCCACTTTGTTTTGGGGTCGTCCCACCATTCTTCTCTGTTTGCCCACCCACAGGAAGGTGGTTATTTATGAATTGGGTGGTCCGTTTTTCCCTTGTGGAGTAGGGGCGGGTTAGAGCAACCTGCGGTTCGGGTTGTTTAGTAATTTCCCTGTCAATCTGCCATACGTTAATAGCTGCCTCTGTCATGTTTGTCGGATTCGGTGTTAACGAATTCATTGCTTGAAGTGTAACGGCCAAATTCCTGAAATATGTTTTTACCTTGCCTATCATCTGGAAAGGCGGTATATGTGTAATGTAGGGCATGTTTGGCTAACCTTGTATATTTTATGTAAGACTGCATTTCATGGGTTTTTATTTAAATGGTTATTTTAATATATAAAGATGCCACCCTTCCACCGTAAGAGTTTTTTTCTTTTGAATCAAGTTGCACGTTCGGTGGCAAGTTAATCTTTTAATGTTAGTTTTTTGTACCATTTCCATCCCTCCTATGGGGTGCATAGTTTATGTGCTTGTGTGAGTTGTTAAAATTTTTTAGTTTAAGGTAATCTGGTGTGTTGCAGATTTGCACCGGTGTAGTCTTTCAGAGGTTGCTGTGAGCGGTCGTGACTACGACCGTATCAAAAGGGAGCGGCAAAGTTCTCAGCCCGAAAGTTTTCATCAGTTATCCACTGGCAACTACTTCCACGCTCACATAGTGTGATTAAATGTGTTAATGTTCTTGATAAATCGCTAGTAAATAAAGTAAATTCTTAAGAAAAAGTTTTGAAAGGAAATTCACGGTTCAGACACATTCGACGAGACTGTTAAAATGTAGAAATTGCTAATCATCTCGACAACAGAAGCTGAGCGGTGCCTTTCAATGCTCAAGAGAATTAAAACGTTCGTACGAAACACCATGAAAGAAGACCGACTGAATGCCTTAGGGATGCTATACTGTTTAAAGTCATTCGTGTGTAAAATTGAAGATTTCAGTTTGAGAGGACAGATTTATTTTCCAACAAGAAGGGACGACGTATCGATTTACAGTATCATTTCTATTAATTATTTTGAAGCTGTCTTCCCAAAGTCATGGAGTTGCTGCTTTTGGTGAATAAAATGCTTTTAGTTTTAAATGTTGGTAATTTGATTAAATTTGCTTCGCAAAATCCGGATTACAAGTTCGAATAACTTATACATGCTCTATAATTTCTCGTGCTGGCACTCATGTTGTAGAGGACATTTTTCTGGCAGTCGGCCGCGAACATAAAACAGACGAGGAGTTCTTGCTGTCGAGGGGAGAAGAGCGGAATGGGGAGACAAGCCACACCTCCCTCTCACAGGGCTGGCAACCTACTTCCGTGCTCTGTGTTCCTGGGAAGGCAGAACCGATGTAACAATGTACTTAATGCATCACGACTCCGTCTGGTGTTGTGAGAGCCGTATTCCAACCCTGTGATGGAGCAACATTGCCCTCAGCTCTCATTTCAAAATAAGAAAAGGGAACAACTAGCAAGCACAACCCCCAAAGCAAAGCGGAGGACATAAATCATGCGGTAACGGATAGAGCCCAATCGTTAGCTGAGGTCCAGGTAGTTCAGGCCCTATCACCACCGGTATCTCAAGCAACTATACGTCAAAACACCCCCTGCTTACGACTGCCACGTAAAAGTGACCGCACATACCCTGTGAGGAGTGAAGAAGTGTGCTGTTGATGAGTGTGCACGCCCGTCTTTGAGTGTGCGAGAGAGATTTTCGGAGTTAGTGTTACGTTTTAATCTCATGCAGAAATGCGAAAAAGATAGCTAAAGCAACATCTCTCTCTCTCTCTCTCTCTCTCTCTCTCTCTCTCTCTCTTTCTCACTCTTAAAGAAACTGTTGCTATATGTTCTCCAGAAATATAACAATCTCTTACTGTGCATAAGAAGGGTGCTGTTGTAATAAGTGTTTACTTCTGTTTCCCTTTAAGTTTTGCTTGATATGATACCTTATGAAATATACGAATTATCGACAAAATTCCGTAATATGTTCGATGCTACCAAACTTAAGTTTTTTTGGCACCGCCAATGGAAAGCCTCAGCGGCCGCCACTGAGTGGATCCTTTTCATCGAAGCACTGATTTGTAACCGCTAGGCAAAAACCTGTCACAGAACAGTTTTCTTACCTCTATTTTTCCACTGGAAACATATATGTACGATTCTGAAAATGCACAGAGGTAGGGTTTTCATTTGTCTGGGGAACTCAACAAATCTTAGTACCCTTGATGTTATGTGCGCCATTGAACGCCTGCCCCTATTTCTAGTTAGAGAGTTCGTGTAAAAGGATAATAATCAATGTGCTGGTAATAATGTAGGAAACAGCAATTCGTAATATTTTTGATAGAACTGTTACAACGTTCGCCTATTATTATTTAACTAAACATGGAGGACAATGAACGAGATAATCTGATTAGCATCTGAACTCTTGAGCCGCTTCTTTTGTTTGCTTCAGTCAGTTGTAAGTAGTTGCGCGTATTGTTCAAAACACTTCAATATACTATGCCTGTGAACTACGTACTGCTCGCCTCGCCCCGAGAAGATAAGGCCTTACTCCTGTTCTGGTGCTTATTCGAGTGACAGGATTGCGGCCAACCTGCTGAATAAGAGAGTGCAATATTCATATTGCTTTTACTCTGCGTAAGCCTGCCGCATAATCTGATCAATCTGCATCTCATTCTACTCTACGTCAGTTACTGAGTGAAGATCGTATCAGTTGTCGCAGGCGATTCGCTTTGTCCGCATTTGTGGGTCACATTATCTGATATGAGCTCTTCACTGCTGGATTGCCTTTATACCGGCAGTCTCCCTCGGTATCCCAGCAAACAAGCTACAGCCGTTTCAACAAGTAAATGTTTACTAGTGCTAAGTCTCTATGTACTTAGAGTCGCAAAGTCGGTGCTTTCGTATTTATTACGTATCTGAATAAGGTGAAACATAATATCACCATTGACGTCTGTAAATGCTTCGACTATTACCAACGCGGTAACATTCATGGTGCCAAATACAAGAATTTTGTACTCTGTTCTTGTGAAAAATTCTTGCGTACGTTGTGCCATAGGTAGCAATTAATAATATTTGAAATGTAAGTATTGTAACATATTTTGATGATACTGCGTCTTTGTGCAGTGAGACGCGAAAATAGATCAACATAATTAATGGCAGTGACTGAAAACGCCTTGACAAGTACTTTCACCGGACAGAATATAGGGTGTTTCAAAAAGAATGTAGAGGGTGACAATTATTGAACTATATGAGAAAAAACGTAAATTAGTTACAAATTGCGGCGTGCACGAACTTTATTCAACATGTAAACGTCACTACAGATATTTAGGTTATGACATGTTACATATGGCTCCAATCATTGGCGATGTGTGGTGCAGAGGAATAACGACATTCTCCAAGGCACGCTAAACTGTCAGAACATCGATGCTGTCAATGACCTCCTGAATGGCTGTTTCCAGCTTAACAGTCGTTTCGGGGTTATTTGGTTATACCTTGTCTTTAATATAGTTCCACAAAAACGAGTCGCATTTGTTCAGATACGGAGAATATGCTGGCTAATCGAGGCCTATGCCAGTGGACTCTGGGTACTCCAGAACCAGAATGCGGTGCCCAAAGTGCACCTTCACGACGTCAAACACTCTCATGCTTGCATGAACCACATCTTGTCGAAATCAGTACCACTTTGGATAACGGGGATGAAATCATGTCCCAAAACCTTCACGCACCGTTCGGTAGTCACCGTGCCACCAAGGAATATCGCATCGATTTTTCCGTGACTGGACACTGCACACTACACAGTCACTCGTTGATGGTGAAGAGACTTTTCGATCGCAAAATGCGGAATCTCAGTCCCCCAGTTTTGCTTATTGACGAACCCATCCAAAAGGAAGTCGCTAAACCAAATGAGGCGTGTGTACATGCGCATACTAATACCCATCATGCCTCGCACCCACCCGTGCAGTTTGAACGTCCTAATGCAGCCTGTCCAGAAGTTATGACGATTTATTTCATATAATACAATATTTGTTACCCTGCACGTATTACAAAGTATTATGTTGTCAAAATTATCTATCCCTGCGCTACGGCTCCGTTATTGAAGGAACGAATATATTGTCTAGTTTATATTAATTACCCCTCGATGTCAGCTGTCTTCTGTTTGCGTGGTTACCGTCACATGTTACGAAATGGCTACTCCGCAGCAGAAACCATTTTGTGTTATCGAGTTTGCCAAGCGGAATCCTGTGTCTACAATGCAAAGACGTCCCTAGCTGAGGTTCAAAACTGATCCTAAGAATGAATGCAACATTGTTAGGAGGTATCGACAGTTTCTACACATAGGATGTGTATGTAAAGTAAAGAGCTCTGATCACCCTCGTGCTTCCGGCGAAAATGTCCCACGAATTCAAATCGCTTTCCAACTCGACGTGCCAGTCGGGAGTTACATCTGCCTACAAAAACAATTTGGCGTGTTTTGAGATGTCGTTTGTTTGTGAAGCCATGTATGTTACAGCTGTTACAGGCCCTACGTTTGACGACAAACACAAACATCTGACATTTTCTGACGAGTTTTAGAATTCTATTGGCACACAGTGTTAAAATTTGGGGCCTACGGAACCCACATGCACACACTGAACGTCATTGTATTTTGTGTCATATCCTAGTCATCTGTTTAAGGCTCATTCTTCTCTGATGGAAGCACAATTAACGGTCAGCTTACTATGCTACAAAACTGGTTGTTTCCGAGGCTGAACAAGGACAACTTCATTTTTCAAGAAGACAAGGCATCCCCATATATCAGTGGCCAAGTGCGTGAGTGTCTGAATGAAACTCTTCTCGTCGTCGGATTGGTCATCAAACAGCCGACGCCTTAGCACTTCTGTTAGCCCCCATGGCCACCAGATTTGATGCCCTGTGACTTTCCTATTGTGTTTCATTAAGGACAATGTTCATACACGAACACTACCATTGAACCTAGAAGAGTTGAAGAACAGGATCTGTACTGCCTTAGACAGCATCAGTGACGATGGATATGCTTACCCAAGAATGGGAGGAATTCCAGTATCCGTGTCATGTTGTTTGTGCCGCTGATTGAGAACATATTGAACACCTGTAAAATAAACTTGAGAGGTTCATATATAAGTGTCCCAAGTGTCACAGTTTTATCTACATCTACATCTACATGGTTACTCTGCAATTCACACTTAAGTGACTGGCAGAGGGTTCATCGAACCCTTTTCATACTACTTCTCTACCATTCCACTCTCGAATGACGCGTGGGAAAAAGGAACACCTAAATCTTTCCGTTAGCGCTCTGATTTCTCTTATTTTATTATAATGATCATTTCTCCCTGCGTAGGTGGGTGTCACAAAATATTTTCGCATTCGTAAGTGGAAGTTGGTGATTGAAGTTTCGTAAATAGATCCCGCCGTAAAGAAAACCGCCTTTATTTCAGTGACTGCCACCCCAACTCGCGTATCATATCATTGAGACTCTCACCCCTATTGCGCGATAACACGAAACGAGCTGCCCTTCTTTGCACTTTTTCGATGTCCTCCGTCAATCCCACCTGGTAAGGATCCCATACCGCGCAGCAATATTCCAGCAGAGAACGGACAAGTGTAATGTGCGCTGTCTCTTTAGTGGGGTTGTCGCATCTTCTAAGTGTTCTGCCAACAAAGCGCACTCTTTGTTTCGCCTTCCCCGCAACATTGTCTATGTGGTCTTTCCAGTTTAAGTTGCTTGTAATTGTAATTCCTAGGTATTTAGTCGAATCGAATTGACAGCCATTAGATTTGTGCGATTTACCGTATACCCAAAATGTATCGGATTTATATAAATCAGGAACAGCAGAGGGCCTTGCGGAACACCAGATATCACTTCTGTACTACTCGATGATTTACCGTCTATCACTACGAACTGTGACCTCTCTGAGAGGAAATTACGAATCCAGTCACACAACTGAGACGATACTCCATATGCATGCAATCTGATTAATAGTCTCTTATGAGGAACGGTATCAAAAGCCTTCTGGATATCTAGGAATGTAGAATCGAACTGAGATCCCTTGTCGACAGCACTTATTACTTCATGGGAATAAAGAGCTAGCTGTGTTGCACAAGAACGATATTGTTTGAATCCGTGTTGGTTATGTGTCAATAAGTCATTTTCTTCAAGGTGATTCATAATGTTCGAGTACAGTATATGTTCCAAAATCCTCCTGCAGTTTGAGGCAAGTGATATGGGTCTGTAATTCAACTGGTTACTCCTATTTCCTTTCTTGAATATTGGTGTGATCTGTGCTACTTTCCAGTCTTTAGGAACAGACCTTTTGTCAAGAGAGCGGTTGTATATGATTGCTAAGAAAGCTGCTATTGAGTCTGCATACTCTGAAAGGAACCTGATTGGTACACCATCTGGGGCGGAAGACTTGCTTTTCTTAAGTGATCTGAATTGTTTCGCAACACCTAATATATCTACTTTTAAGTCACTCATGCTAACAAGTGTTCTGGTTTCGAATTCTGGAACATTTACTTCGTCTTCTTTCGTGAAGGAATTACAGAAAATTGTATTTAGTAACTCTGCCTTAGTGGCACCATCATCGGTAACATTTCCATCGCTATCTTGCAGTGACGGTATTGACTGTTTTTTGCCACTGGTGTACTTTACATACGACCAGAATCTCTTTGGGTTTTCTACCATATTTTTAGGCAATATTTCATCGTGGAAACCATTAAAAGCATCTCGCATTGACGTCCGCACTAAATTTCGTGCTTCCGTGAAACTTAGCCAGTCTTCGGGATTTTGCGTTCTTCTGAATTTGGCATGCTTTTTTGGTTGCTTCTGCAGCAGTGTTCTGACCTGTTTTCTGTACCATGGTGGATCAGTTGCGTCTCTTATTAATTTATGCGGTATGAATCTATCTATTGCTGTCGATACTGTATCTTTGAATTTGAGCGATATCTGGTCTACACTTACATAATTAGCTTGAGAGGAATGGAGACTCTCTCTTAGGAAGGCATCAAGCGAAATTACAGTTTGATAACTATATGCGTTCGAAATACGTATATTCTTTTTGAAACGCCCTATATTACTCAACCGCTTTAAAGAGCAGAGAAGTCGCCTTGGACTACTGTACGTGTTACACTACTGGCCATTATAATTGCTACACCAAGAAGAAATGCAAATGATAAACGGATATTCATTGGACAAATATATTAGACTAGAACTTACACGGGATTACATTTTCACGCAATTTGGGCGCATAGATCCTGGGAAATCAGTACCCAGAACAACCACCTAGGGCCGTAATAACGGCCTTGATACACCTGGGCATTGAGTCAAACAGAGCTTGGATGGCGTGTACAGGTACAGCTGCCCATGCATCTTCAACACGATACCACAGTTTATTAAGAGTAGTGACTGGTGTATTGTGACGAGCCAGTACCTCGGCCACCATTCACCAGATGTTTTCAATTGGTGAGAAATCTGGAGAATGTGCTGGCTAGGACAGCAGTCGAACATTTTCTGTATCCTGCAACACGCGGTCGTGCATTATCCTGCTGAAATGTAGGGTTTCGCAGGGAACGAATGAAAGGTAGAGCCACGGGTCGTAACACAACTGAAATGTAACGTCCACTGTTCAAACTGCCGTCAATGCGAACAAGAGTTGAGCGAGACGTGTAACCAGTGGCAACCCATACAATCACGCCGGGTGATACGCCAGTATGGCGATGACGAATACACGCTTCCAATGTGCATTGACCACGATGTCGCCAAACACGGATGCGACCGTGATGATGCTGTAAACAGAACCTGGATTCATCCGAAAAAATGACATTTTGCCATTCGTGCACCCAGGTTCGTCGTTGAGTACAACATCGCAGGCGCTCCTGTCTGTGATGCAGCGTCAAGGGTAACCGCAGCCATGGTCTCCGAGCTGATAGTCCATGCTGCTGCAAACGTCGTCGACCTGCTCGTGCAGGTGGTTGTTGTCTTGCAAGCGTCCCCATCTGCTGACTCAAGGATCGAGACGTGGCTGCACGATCCGTTACAGCCATGCGGATAAGATGCCTGTCATCTCGACTGCTAGTGATACGAGGCCGTCGGGATCCAGCACGGCGTACCGCCTTACCCCCCTGACCCCACCGATTCCATATTCTGCTAACAGTCATTGGCTCTCGACCAACGCGAGCAGCAATGTCGCGATACGATAAACCGCAAAAGCGATAGGCATTCCGACCTTTATGAAAGTCGCAATAGTGATGTTACGCAATTCTCCTCCTTACACGAGGCATCACAACAACTTTTTACCAGGAAACGCCGGCCAACTGCTGCTTGTGTATGAGAAATCGGTTGCAACTTTCCTCATGTCAGCACGTTGTAGGTTTCGCCACCGGCGCCAGCCTTGTGTGAATGCTCTGAAAAGCTAATCATTTGCATATCATAGCATCTTCTTCCTGTCGGTTAAATTTCGCGTCTGTAGCACGTCATCTTCGTGGTGTAGCAATTTTAATGGCCAGAAGGGTATAAAACTGGTACCAGGTGGTCATGTTACCATCGACCACTGACGTAAGTAATGGCAGTGAAGTGATGTGTATGTGGCAGTAGGTTATGTGGAATCAGCATAGTAAGGTGCATTGAGGTGGAGACGTGACAGAATGGCAGAAACGAGCTATCGTCTCTGGACACGTACGTGACCATACCATGACTGTCCAACATGTCTACAAGGAATAGCATACCACTCACAGCTTTGTAACACGGCGTAAGAACAGTGGTCGTGAAAAAATCCTAACCAACAGGGACTGGAGACGTGTTCGCAACGTGTCATTGCCAATCGATTTCAAACCCGACAGGTAATAGACCAGTCACGTTTAAATGACCACTGCCTGCCTTCGACGTTAACGTGAAATGACCACTTACAGACGGCAGATGGCAGCACTAGCAGTGGAAGCTACATAAAGCACATCCATTGGGTTAGGGGGGGGGGGGCATATGGGAAACAATGCAGTCATTGTCGTAATGCCAATATGGAGCGATATATCTGACATCTAAAAGAGTATTACTGCAGAAGTTGGACCTTTATGGAGTAAGGGGAGTAGCTTACAATTGGTTCGCCTCTTACTTTAAAAACAGAAAGCAGAAGGTAATTCTCCGCAATATTGAGAGTGGTAGTGATGTTCAGTCCCAATGTGGCACTGTTAAATGGGGCGTTCCCCAAGGGTCGGTGCTGGGGCCACTGCTGTTTCTTATTTATATAAATAATATGCTTTCTAGTATTACAGGTGATTCAAAAATATTTCTGTTTGCTGATGACACCAGCTTGGTAGTGAAGGATCTCGTGTGTAATATTAAAACAGTATCAAATAATGTAGTTCATGGAATAAGTTCATGGCATGTGGAAAATAATTTGATGCTAAATCACGGTAAGACTCAGTTTTTACAGTTTCTAACTCACAGTTCAACAAGAACCGATATTTTGATCAGACAGAATGGGCATATTATAAGCGAGACGGAACAGTTCAAGTTCCTAGGCGTTCGGATAGATAATAAGCTGTTGTGGAAAGCCCATGTCCAGGATCTTGTTCAGAAACTAAATGCTGCTTTATTTACCATTAGAACAGTATCTGAAATAAGTGACAGTTCAACACGAAAAGTAGTCTACTTCGCATATTTTCATACGCTTATGTCGTATGGTATTATTTTTTGGGGTAATTCTTCTGATTCAAAAAGGGTATTGTTGGCTCAAAAAAGGGCTGTTCGAGCTATATGTGGTGTAAGTTCGAGAACCTCTTGTCGACCCCTATTCAATAGTCTGGGAATTCTGACTGCCCTCACAGTATATATTTTCTTTAATGTCGTTTGTTATTAGCAATATTAGCCTATTCCCAAGAGTTAGCGGCTTTCACTCAGTTAATACTAGGCAGAAATCAAATCTGCATGTGGAATGCACTTCCTCGACTCTCGTGCAGAAAGGAGTGCATTATTCTGCTGCATCCATTTTCAACAAGCTACCACAAGAACTCAAAAATCTTAGCAGTAGCCCAAACTCTTTTAAGTCTAAACTGAAGAGTTTCCTCATGGCTCACTCCTTCTATTCTGTCGAGGAGCTCCTGGAAGAGCTAAAAAATTAAACAAATTCCAGTGTGACATTGTTGATTTTCTTTATTTAAACTTACGACTTGTCTCCTGAATATGTTTTTTATATTTCATTTTATCTGTTTCTACTATCGTGTTATAATTTCATGTATTGACTCGTTCCATGACCATGGAGACTTCTCCTTAATTTGGTCCCACGCAACAATAAATAAATAAATAAATAAATAAATAAATATGATCATTGGCTTTCAGCCCAGGGATGGAACCATTTTGGAAATGGCTAAGTTTGTAAACTGTTCGCTTGCGACTGTGTTTAAAGTATACTGCACATAGTAAAAGGGCACTACCAAAACTGGCACCGAGGCAACTGCGGTGCACCAGGGGTCATAGACGAGGGGTGAATGACGGCAGCAAAGATGTATACGAGCGAACAGAGGTGCAACTGCTGAGCAGCTGACCGCCCACAAAAACCAAGAGGCTCTGAACAGTGTCTCAATGACCGTTCAGTGAACATTGCTGACTGCTCTTCATCGGCGATGAAGACTGGAATTTGAACGCCAGTACAGCATGTCAACGTTCACTGAGTGTCGCCTGGTGGCGTTTTCAAGTAAATCACATTTTATGCTTCACTGCCGTGAAACGTCTGAAAGCGAGCACCCTGCAACAGTCATCAGAAAGATCAGGCCGGAGGAGGTAGTGTTATGGTCTGGGGAATGTTTTTATGGCATTCTCTGGGTGATCCCGTCATTCTGGAAGGTACAATGGATCGACAAATGTATGCATCAATTTTTGGGTGCCATGTACACTCCGAATTGTAGTTTGCTTTTTCTGAACAAGATGGCTTCTACCAGCAAGGTAGCAACTTGTCACACATTTTACAGTCTACATGCAAGGTTAGAAGAGCAACAGGATGAGTATACCGTACTCCCCCGTCCACCAAACTCCCTGGATTTAAACTCAGTCGAGAATCTGTGCGACCATCTCGAGCAGAGTGTTTGCACCATGGATCCTCAATCAAGAAATCTAGCGCAGATGGTCACGGCACTAGTCAAAAAGGCTCCACTTCCCTGAAGGCACCGTCCAGAATCGCAATCTCTCTCTCTTCCAGCACGTCTTGCAGCGGTCCACGCTGCGACAGTTGGTTATTCAGGCTTATGACAGGTGGTCACATTAATGTGACAGCACAGTGTATTTCTGTGGTCAGTGAATTCAGGTCTGTTTCAACCAGCTTATGAGCGAACATTGTGTTCACAGCGGCCCATGTTTCGCAGTGGCTGACTAGAAGTGTGAAGTGTTGTCTGACGAATCACAGTTTTGCTTCTTTTCAAAAGATGCAAGACACTGAATGCACAGATGGGACAGTGAGGTGTGGAAGGTGCAGTTCAGACCGGAAGTGGTTCTGTGATGTTTTAGGACTTTTTTTGTAGACTGACTTGACTATTCAGGTTACCACGCATATGAAAGAGACTGTTTCTTTCAACATTATCTACAAGCAAGTGTTGACCTTTCCTCTACATCCTCAAGGTAAGTATACAATGCAAACTCCCATATTCCAAAATGAAAACAGCTGTGTTCACAGAGCGCATGTATACGTTCCTGGTTTGATGAACAGTAAGGCACTCTATCACTCTCCGGTTGGTTCAAATGGCTCTGAGCACTATGGGACTTAACATCCGTGGTCACCAGTCCTCTAGAACGTAGAACTACTTAAACTAACCTAAGGACATTACACACATCCATCCCTGAGGCAGGATTCGAACCTGCGATCGTAGCGGTCACGCGGTTCCAGACTGAAGCACCTATAACCGCACGGCTACACCGGCCGGCCCGATTGGTTCGCTAAATAATACAACCTTAAAGCAATAGAAAACCTTCGTATCCTTTTCTTCGCTGTATTGAGGCATTTATAAAGATTAGAGGCGGTGTTAGAGTCTGCACAGATTACCATGGCCAGTAGGTATGCAGATGGCAGGGCACGTGTGGGGAGAGCGGTAGTGGTGGGGGCTGCGGGCCGGCGCTGTAGGGGAAATGCCGAGCGCTGTACTCACAGTTTCTGTAAATATTAATTGGGGCCTCTCCACACCCACACGTGCGTGATGACCATTCAGAAAGATCGTCACCTTTGCTTTGGTTAGTATCTAAAAAGATTTATTTTCGCCTGGCTTGCTAACCATTTGTAACTTTCAGAGAAGCGTCCCGAGTGGCGAATTTTGTGTAAGACATACTCATTTCTCTTGTCGCCGTGTTAAAATTCATACAGTCTCACCTCACTAACATGTGTAGACACAGTTGCGAGAGGATTCTGGAACAGTGGTTTATTAAAGTTATTAAGTGATGAACTGAGGAAGAGTAAGTAAGTATCTTACAGAAAATCAGATCCTTGGTACAAAATACGTGTGTAATGACTTCACTTATGTTGTTCGGAAACCTATAACATTTCTTGTTTCACCAGCTATTGATGTCCCTTAAAAATTGTAGTCTTTCATCGAAAAAGTCTGTATTTAGTGGAATAACATGGTAGATAATGATGTTTTGCATAATAACCATGCAGCAAAATACCTTCCTCTTTGCATGCTATCATTTTCCAAAATCTTATTTCAGTACCTGAAACCGCCTATGAAGTAAGTGAAATGTTGTGGGTATTTCACCCTGGCTTTATCGCTGGCGTGGCGCGATCGCAGATGAGTGAACTACGTCAGGACAATTTTCTTGACCTCTAAAGAAAGATTCAGTATGTTAGCTAAATTGTGTGACGCATAAAACTACAAGTAAAGCAAAAATGGATTTTTTTTTTTACTGAATAGTTTGAGAATGATTGCAAGGCGTGTGCCTCGGTTCTGTCGTCGCCAACCAGCCGAAAGGTGCAGGCAGTCTCGGGCTACCCTTCCGAACAAACAAATGAACTCGCCCATCGCTTTGGATGAAAACTGATCACTGCGCATCGGCCACCTCATCTGCGTGGAGTCTACGTGATATTAGCGTGTTGTTTCCTGCGATGTTTAATGTTTTGTCTGATGTGATTATTTTCTATAGAAGGCCTCAAAGTGAAGTTGAATCAAAAGCTTTCCAAAGTCTAGAAGCATCGGATCAATCTGGTTTCCTTTTGTGACAAGTTTGGTACGAGGTCTGTTTTAGCTATATCTTCCACTTCAAGGTCTAATGGAGATATAAAGGGCTACATTGTCGTGGACGAGCAGCTTAGGATCTCGAGAATAAGGTTAGAGAAATGTAGACCTCAACCATGGCGTTATATTGAATACAGCAGAAATTATTTTTTATTTGCATTTTCGTTATGCAACACGGTTTTTGTTGTAGGCCAAAATATGGATCTTGTTCCGCATAAATACACATTACAATTCTTGTGTATTGCGCTTTTTGGAGCTTTCAACATTAAAGTAGCATAGCAGTGTGTGCAGTGTTGCAGTGGCGGTTTGTAGCTAAAGTTAGTGGGGGTGCTGCTCCATAAAAATTTTTTGGCTTTGTTTTGAAGTCGTCTAAAAGAAAAGAAAATGTATAAAAAAGAAAATTTATTTAGTAACTTGATAAAATCCCAAAGAATAAAATCTAAAGTTTTTTGCTTATTTTAACCTAAATTGTTACAGTTGAAGGTGACTCTTTCCATTTAAACTGAAATTCATTGTCCTTGTTTTAATTAGCTTCCTCAT
This sequence comes from Schistocerca piceifrons, assembly GCF_021461385.2. Taxonomy (NCBI): domain Eukaryota; kingdom Metazoa; phylum Arthropoda; class Insecta; order Orthoptera; family Acrididae; genus Schistocerca; species Schistocerca piceifrons. The sequence continues at coordinate 931,507,235 of NC_060138.1, forward strand.
TGCTTATCTCTTTCATTTCTGGATGACAACTGAGCAAATTTTTCTCCGCTGAGCACTGCAAGTCTTTCTGAATTCCTGGTGCTTCTTCAAAAAAAAAAAAATTCATTTCAGTGTTGAAAAGTAGCGTCCTGTCTTTGGTGTTGTCCAGGGTACTGTCATGAGGATTCTCACCAGTTTTGTACTTTCACTAAGATTATTTCCAGAGACAAAATTCAGCAGTTCAATTAATTTGAAATATTTATGAATATCAGAGCTGCAATAGAATAGCTTTAATTCAGTTTCAAACTTTTCTTTGTCAGTCACGGGGTATATTTCAGCAACAGTAGTATCTCTTCTGTAAGTGTGTGTTGCTTAATATTTTCCGCTCATGATTTTCTAAAATGTGTTTTTCAGAGAGGTACACAAGAGCGAATCCTAGCTAAACCGCTCTAATCACTGGTCCTAGACAGTTTCATTGCGTTTCAATAACTTTAAGTGTTTTGAACGATTTACAGGAACCCACAACCAAAGAAAAACAGGCTGTGAGCTGATCACTTAATATCTAAAGAACAAAGGAGCAACCCTCGTAATAGATAACCCGACACTCAGTGGGAAAAATTGAAATTATATACTATAATCGAAAATGTGCGTGACTATTAGTCTGTGTCTTGCAAGAAATAGTAGTATGTAGCAGCTGTAGTATTAGTACTAGTAGTAGCAGTAGTAATAGCAGTTTTGTTCACCCATGGATTAGTTTTACAAGGATATTTGACATGTCATGGTATGGCAGTTCAAGAATAAAAGTAAAACCTAATTCATCTATACAGGCATTTACATACGTGTAAGTATAGTTTGACAGGGATTGGATGGGTATTCGCCGGCTCGTGTGGCCGAGCAGTTCTAGGCGCTTCAGTCTGGAACCACGCGACCGCTACAGTCACAGGTTAGAATCCTGCCTCGGGCATGGATTTGTGTGATGTCCTTAGGTTACTCAGGTTTAAGTAGTTCTAAGTTCTAGGGCACTGATGACTTCAGATGTTAAGTCCCATTGTGCTCAGAGTCATTTGAACCATTTGATGGGTATTCGGCGTGGCCTTCTAGTAATAATCATCTCATAGTTCGCCTGAATTAATTTACGGAAACCACAGAAAACTAAGAGCGGCTGAATGGAGATTGGAACCTCAGTCCTCCCTCACACCAGGCCAGTCTGATCAAAACAGTACAACCTCATTCGGTTTATACCCAGTGGGCCATGCTCTTTTGCAAATAATTTATTTAAACAATATAAAAAATAGTGCTACACTGTATCCTTATTTCTCACCATGCATCATTGCACACACTACACACATTATACCACAAAGTAATACTAAACACATTATCAGATGACATGAGGACCATAGCAAGAATGTTTAGTGTACCACAGCTCCCCTTTTGCTTGCCCAACCCAGTGAACCTCCATAATGGGTAAGAAGTTGAGCTCAGAAAGAGGATAAAATGTTAGTATTATCCACTGCAGAGCTTTGAAGTAAGGTTTTCCAGAAAAAACCTTGGTGCTGCGAAATGACATATGTCTTATTATTATTATTATTGGCTCCTAATGAACTCATTATTAAACAAAGTGCACCATTTGTTTACTACATATTTTTACGAGCTTCTAACAGGAGCGACTTCTTTTCAGTTACCTTCGTAGTTACTAGTATATTTTTTTAATTTCTTGCGTGTTTGAGTGCTTACTAGGACCAATCTTTCATTTTAAAAACAGTGTAGCGTACAGTACTGCCGTTGCTATTAACCTTTTTATCGACCCTTGTATCACGCAAGCTTTCGTTTGTTTTGCTTAGAACAGCTCAGTGTCCTTTAGACCATCAGTGAGAGAGCACCGTGAGTTCCTGCTGCTAATAAGGCGAGTATACCATTTGTTTATTACATATCTTTATGAGTTTAAAACAAGAGCGAGTTCAGAAACGGATAGGCACTGTGACTGTTGTGTACAGATGCGAGCTGAGTTGGTGAACCTTCGCTCACAGCTCCAGGCAGTGTTGGCTTCTGTCACACAGCTTGAGTCTGCTGCCAAGGGGCATCACTGTGGGGGGTCAGATGCTGGGATGCAAGGGGCGTCGAGCATGACCCATGTGTCCCCTGATCGATCCAGTGCTGTGGCTGTCCCACGTAAAGCCTGCACTGAGGTTGACCCCTCACCCATGGTCGAGTGGGAGATCATTCCCAAGTCTGGCAGCCAGTGAAAGACTTTCTGTGGAGCCTATCGTAGGGCCTCCACAATTCATGTGACGAACAGGTTTCAGGCGCTGTTTGGGGATGACGAAGTCTCTGAGCCGGATGCAGTCATCCACCCTGTTCCAGAGGAAGCTTCTCGGCCCACAAGATCATTCACAGAGGATGGGTTTCATGGTAGTTGGCAGCTCCAACGTTAGGCGCATAATGGGGACCCTTAGGAACCTGGCTGCCAAGAAGGGGAAGGATGCCAGTGTGTAATCCGTGAATTACCGGGGGAAGTCGTTCTGGAAGTGGAAAGGGTGTTTCTGGATGCCTTGAAGAGTATAGGAAGCGGCCACACGGGTAGCGGGGGCTGTGTGGAAGGGACTGGGCGGTTTTTTTGGTTAGAGGGTCTCAGGAAACCACAGAAAGAGCGTCCATCTAAAAGGGGGCAGGTAAAACACAGTAAGGTAGTTGTAGAAACGATCGGTATTGTAGTTGTAAATTTTCGTAGCTGTGTTGGCAAAGAACCAGAGCTCCAAGCCCTAATAGAAAGTACTGAGGCTCAAATAGTTACAGGTATAGAAAGGTGGCTAAGGCCGGAAATAAGTTCAGCCGAAATTTTTTCAAACGATCTAACAGTGTTCAGAAAAGGCAGATTAAATACAGTTGATGGTGACAATTTATTGCTGTCAGAAGGGGTTTGCCTTGTAGCGAAAATGAAGTAGATAGTTCCTGCAAAATAGTATGGGTAGAGGTTATACTTGACAATCGGACTAAACTATTAATTGGATCGTTTTACTGACCCCGTGACTCAGAAGATGTAGTTGCTGAACAATTCAAAGAAAACTTGAGTCTCATTTCAAATAGGTACCCCAATCATACAATTATAGTCGGTGGCGACTTCAATCTACCTTCGATATACTGGAAAAATTATACGTTTAGAGCCGACGGCAGGTCAGGAGGACGACGGTTCAATCCCGTCTCCAGCCATCCTGATTTAGGTTTTCCGTGATTTCCCTAAATCGTTTCAGGCAAATGCCGGGATGGTTCCTTTGAAAGGGCACGGCCGATTTCCTTCCCAATCCTTCCCTAACCCGAGCTTGAGCTCCGTCTCTAATGACCTCGTTGTCGACGGGACGTTAAACACTAACAACAACCACCACCACCGACGCCAGGAATAAAACGTCATCCGAAATTGTACTGAATGCTTTCTCAGAAAACTATTTTGAACAATTAGTTCATGAGCCTACCCGAAGCGTATATGGTTGCGAAAGCATAATTGACCTCTTAGCAACAAATAATCTTGGACAAATAGAGAGTATCATGACGAATACAGGGATTAGCGACCACAAGGCAGTTGCTGCTAGGCTGAATACCGTAACACAAGCAACCATAAAAAAGAAACGCAAAGTACATCTATATAAAAAAAGCTGATAAAAATGCTATTAACGCCTTTTTAAGAGACAGTCTTCTTCCGATCTGATCACGTAAGCGTAGAAAAGATGTAGAATGATTTCAAAGAGATAATATCGACGGCAATTGAGAGATATATGCCACATAAATTAGTAAGTGATGGTACTGATCCCCATGGTACACAAAACGGGTCAGATCGCTGTTGCAGAAACAACGTAAAAAGCATGCCAAATTTAAAAGAATGCAAAATCTCGAAGATTGGCAAAGTTTTGCAGAAGTTCGAAATATAGTGCGTGCTTCAATGCGAGATGCTTTTAATAATTTCCACAACGAAACTCTGTCTTGGAATCTAGCAGAAAATCCAAAGAGATTTTGGTTATGTATAAAGCACACCAGTGACAAGACGCAATCAATACCTTCACTGAATGAGATTTTCACTCTGCAGCAGAGTGTGCGCTGATATGAAACTTCCTGGCAGATTAAAACTGTGTGCCCGACCGAGACTCGAACTTTGGACCTTTTGCCTTTCGCGGGCAAGTGCTCTACCATCTGAGTTACCGAAGCACGACTCACGCCCGGTACTCACAGCTTTACTTCTGCCAGTATCTCGTCCCCTACCTTCCAAACTTTACAGAAGCTCTCCTGCGAACCTTGCAGAACTAGCACTCCTGAAAGAAACGATACTGCGGACACATGGCTTAGCCACAGCCTGGGGGAGGTTTCCAGAATGAGATTTTCACTCTGCAGCGGAGTGTGCGCTGATATGAACCTTCCTGGCTTCTGTAAAGTTTGGAAGGTAGGGGACGAGATACTGGCAGAAGTAAAGCTGTGAGTACCGGGCGTGAGTCGTGCTTCGGTAGCTCAGATGGTAGAACACTTGCCCGCGAAAGACAAAAAGTCCCGAGTTCGAGTCTCGGTCGGACACACAGTTTTAATCTGCCAGGAAGTTTCATATCAGCGCACACTCCGCTGCAGAGTGAAAATCTCATTCTGGAAACCTCGCCCAGGCTGTGGCTAAGCCATGTCTCCGCGGTATCGTTTCTTCCAGGAGTGCTAGTTCTGCAAGGTTCGCAGGAGAGCTTCTGTAAAGTTTGGAAGGTAGGGGACGAGATACTGGCAGAAGTAAAGCTGTGAGTACCGGGCGTGAGTCGTGCTTCGGTAACTCAGATGGTAGAGCACTTGCCCGCGAAAGACAAAAGGTCCCGAGTTCGAGTCTCGGTCGGGCATACAGTTTTAATCTGCCAGGATGTTTCAATACCTTCACTGTTCGATAACATCGGTGAAGTTACTGATGACAGTGCCACTAAAGCGGAGTTATTAAGCACGGTTTTCCGAAACTCCTTCACCAAAGAAGACGAAGTAAATACTCCTGAATTCCAGTGAAGAAGAACTGCAAAGATGAGAAAAATAGAAGTAGATATCCTCGGTGTAGAAAAGCAGCTTAAATCACTTCATTAAGGCAAGGCTTCTGGTCCAGATAGTATACTAGTCACGTTCCTTTCAGAGTATGCAGATGCATTAGCTTCATATTTAGCAATTATATACAACCGCTCGCTCACAGAAAGTTCCCTACCTAAAGACTGGAAAGTTGCTGAAGTCACACCAATACCCAAAAAGGGAAATAGGAGTCATCTGCTGAATTACAGGCCTGTATCACTAATGTCGATTTGCGGTAGGGTTTTGGAACATATGCTCTATTCGAACAATATGAAGTACCTCGAAGAAAACGATCTACTGACACATAGTCAGTACGGATTCAGAAAATATCGTTCTTGCGGGACACAACCAGCTCTTTATACTCATGAATTAATGAGTGCTATCGACAGGGGATGTCAATTGACTCTATATTTTTAGATTTTCAGAAGGCTTTCGACACGGTTCCTCACAAGCGACTTCTAACTAAACTGTGTGCATATGGAATATTGCCTCAGTTGTGCGACTGGATTCGTGATTAACTGTCAGAAAGGTCACAGTTCGTAGTAACAGACGGAAAGTCAGGAAGTAAAACAGAAGTAATATCCGGCGTTCCCCAAGGAAATGTTATGGGCCCTTTATCGTTCCTGATCTATATTAACGACATAAGAGACAATCTGAGTAGCCCTCTTAGATTATTTGCTAATGATGCTGTCGTTTACCGTCTTGTAAAGTCATCAGATACCAAAATGAATTGCGATATGATTTAGATAAGATATCTGTGTGGCACGAAAAGTGGTAATTGACCATGAATAAAGAAAAGTGTGAAGTTATTCACAAGTGTACTAAAAGAAATCCGCTAAATTTCGATTACGCGGCAAGTCGCACAAATCTGAAAGCTGTAAATTCAACTAAATACTTAGGGATTACAGTTTCAAATAACCGAAATTGGAACGATGACATAGATAATGTTGTGGGTAGAGCAAACCAAAGACTGCAGTTCATTGGCAGAACACTTAGAAGGTGCAACAGATATACTAAAGAGACTGCTTACACTACACTTGTCCGCCCTGTTCTGGAGTATTGCTGTGCGGTGTGGGATCCGTATCAGGTGGGACTGACGGATGACATTGAAAAAGTTCAAAGAAGGGCGGTTCATTTTGTACTATCGCGAATTATGGGAGATAGTGCCACAGACATGATCCGTGAATTGGCATGGCAATCATTAAAACAAAGGCGATTTTCGTTGCGACAGGATTTCCTCATGAAATTTAAATCACCAGTTTTCTCCGCCGATTGCGAATTCATTCTGTTGGCACCCACCTACATAGGGAGAAATGATCGTCACGATAAAATAAGAGAAATCAGGGCTCGCACAGAAAAATTTAAGTGCTCGTTTTCCCCTCACGCCGTTCGAGAGTGGAACGGTAGAGAGACAGCTTGAAGGTGGTTCATTGAACCCTCTGCCAGACACTTAGCTGTGAATAGCAGAGTAATCACGTAGATGTAGATGAAAGATATGATAACAAAGCAACAGAAACATTATGCTGTAAACAAAAAAAAAAAACAAAAAACAAAAAAAAGACGTTGCACTCCATATTCATATTCCAATTATTTGATCCCAGATGTTAGTCAGCGGCTCTAATCACTGCACTATTAGAATTCAAATTCGGGACGTTATGTTATTAATCTTATTCAGACCTCCATGGAGGAACACTTAGCACTTACACTGCATTGGGAATATCAGCAGCAGCAACATTATCATCGCAATATCACCATTATGAGACACAGAATACTCTTGCTTTCCAAACTGATCTAAACCATAAATATCTTTCTGATTCTAATTTAAATGAAACTTACACTCTAATACGACTTTGACGATGTATCAAAAACCTACTAACATCGTACCTACCCCTGTGAACGTCAATTCTGAATTTTATAAACACCTAGAAGTTATCGGGTCGGTCAAATAAGAACACTACTGTTCAAGAAAGCATTAACTCGATCGATGCAACCACATGTAACTTCTAGTATTATCAACACAATTCGTCACAATCTTAACATACAAATGAGTGAAATATCTCTTGGGTAATCGTTAATAACACAAATGTTCTGACTGTTAGTGGTTTGGCAGTCGAAGGGTGCATAATTCCTTTTAAGCCATACTACCTACTTTTTCTTTACCATGAACAGTTTTTCTGAGGGACATGGTAGCAATTACTGATGTATACAGCTCACAGCCATATCGCCCAGGGACAAGTACCATAACTTGTTTCCTTGTTCCATGTGACAAAATCATGTCCTTATAGAAATTTCCACTCAGCATTTTTAGCAACCTACCTCTGTATCAATTTAGAACCTGATATTATAGCAACAATGACAAGCTGAAACGCTGAAAGTAAAACAAAGTTTTTGAAACTTGTTACGGAAAATGTGATTTTGTGAACGTTACTGCAGTGAATGGATTAATCGTATGGACTCCTCCAACTTCGAGAATAATTCATCTGCGGAGAATATCAAAATAAGTTCAGAACTTACATGTTCTAAATTTAGCATGAAATTTGACTCAAACTTTTGCTAACATTATTTCACGTAATTTTCCAGAAGTGGTGAGTTTTTGACATAGCCATATTTGATTATGAATCCGTGCGTCTTCTATTTTCACTGTAACTGAAACAAAGATTCTTGAACGAGTTAGTGTGCTAAATATGTATCACTCCCAACAAGTTTAACAGTTGCATACAACTGCTACCAACAACTTCTATGGGAAGTATTAATAGTGTCATTGCTTGAATGGTAGAATTTTGTATTCTATAAGAGATTTAGATTCTGACTAATTTTAATTTGTATTTTGTGTAAATTGGGTTGCACAGACACGAAGACTCCGTCAGAGGTTAAAATCATGATAAATTTTTGCCAATATGAAAAATTTATTAACTTTCACTACAGGTCCGGTTCAGCTTTTAAGCTCTTGCCAAGTGGTACCTAAAACATGAGAAATACACATCAAACGTATTCAGGTGCTAAATAACATGTAAACCGCAACGTCACAATCATAAAACATTCAGGGTATAAAGTAAATTATTAACATTAAAACTTATTATGAAACTTATTATAAACTTTTTATGGTCTAACTTTCATTTTGATATGAGATTAGATTAGATTTGGTTATCGTTCTATAGACCGAAAAATGAGGTGATTCTCTTGGCTGTGGACTATGTCAGAAAGTATAACATAAAGACATAGACGATTTGAATATAATACTCACTTTCCTGATCAATTGACAGAAGATTGTCAAGATATGTGAATGCATCACACTAAACTGGAATTGTTAATATTTACAGAACGAATACACTGCCAGAATGAAACATAGTAATGTTTTCAATAAATTTATAATATAAAAATACCTAATCTTGATTATGGTGATCAAGTGCTGTCAAAACTGAAATCTAACAAATTTTTTCTTAAGCTTGTCTAACAGACCCTGTTAAGACAGTCATCCACAGAGTAGAATGAGTTGGCTACCAAAGAGTCTTTAAAACTCTTAACAGTGCTTCATCTGAAACCAAGTTTTTAATGATTGCTGGCAATTTATTGAAAATCTGTATTTGTGAATGTTGGATCCCTTTTTGGACCAAGGTAAATGTTTTAGGTCTTTATCTAGATTGTTCTTATCCCTTGTTCTGATACTTGGCATTGAGCTATTGGCTGGAAATAGAGATATAGCTATTTGCAACAAATTTCATTAAGCATTAGATATACTGAGAAGCAGTGGTTAGGATACACAGTCCCATGAACAGGTTTCTACTTGATGTTCTCGAATTTACTCCACAAATGAGTCTTAATACACGCTTTTGCATTCTAAAAACTTCTGCTCAGTTTAATGAGTTACCCCAGAATATCATCCCACAGGAGATAATAGAAAGAAAATAAGCAAAGTATGCAAGTTTTATTATATTCATATATCTTACATCTGACATCATTCACATTGCAAATACAGACTTGTTTAGACGCTTCAGCAATTCTGTGGTATGCCCTTCCCAACTGAATTTTTTATAGAATTGTAATCCCAGAAATTTAACACTGTCAACGTCTTGTATCTGCACGTCTTCATTTGTTATACAAATGCTGGAAGGAAATCTCTTACAGGTTCTGAACTGTGTACAGTGGATCCTCTCAAAGTTAACTGTCAGTGAATTAGCTTTAAATCATTTATTAATGTCCATGAAATTTTGACTAGCAGCCATTTCTAAATCTATAGCTGACTTGCTATTTATTACAATGTTTGTATCATCTGCAAACAAAACAAACTTAGCATCTGTCAGTGTAACAGACGAGATGTTATTAATGTACACAAGAAAAGCAACTGACCAAAGATGGAATCTTCAGGAACGTCACATTAATTTATTCCCAATCAGTTGAACACTGATTGCTTACTCCACAGCTATTGCCTATGACACCCTTCCTGCAGCACTGCCAGTGACACCATAATATTCTAATTTACTTAAGAGAAAGCTGTGATTCACACAGCCAAAGTCTTTTGACATGTTACAGAAAACGCCATTACGCTCTAATTTGTTATCTAATGAATTAAGTACATTCTAACTATGCGTGTAAATAGCCTTCTCTATATCAGAACCCTTAAGGAACCCAAACTGTGATTTGGACAATGTATAATTTGCAGTTAGATGCTTAAGAAGATGCTTGAATACAACCTTTTTAAATAGTTTGGAAAAAGGTGGCAAGAGTGGAATTGGTCGATAGTTTGACGTGTATCTTTATCCCCCTTCTGGTAAAGAGGGTTAATTTCGGCATATTATAGCCAGCCTGGAAAGGTTCTGTTGATAGGAGATTGTTCTGGATTACTTGCTGCAGTATCTTGTAGTATTTTTTGTAGTGGATTACAATGCTAACATCGGAGTTATTCCTAGATAGTACATACAGTTTTCTTTTGTCCCTCAAGGTACTTTAATTGCTTGTGTATTCCATGGTTTATTATTAGATTTCTGTTTGACTTGAATTACCTTTAAGGGAAAACTATATCCAAATGATAAAGTAACTTTGTTAATGAATGCTTTGTATTTTCCATTTGAGTTGGAAGTATTGTAAACATCTGTGCAGTTCAGCTGAGCAGTCTCCTAAAATTCTCAATTTTTGACTGATTTATTACCCCTCCTGTACTCAGATTTAACAGATTTTATATCCCGACAAGTTTCAACATTTAATATAAGATGCTACATATCATGATCAGATAGCCCATTTACTAAGGGTTTTTCCCTGGATTTGCCTGTAAAGATTTTATCAGTAACAGTCTCTGGGCATTTACATACCTTAGTTGCAAAGTTCCAAAGTTCACAGCAGGAATGAAACTGAATGACAGTGTTACTGATTGCAGAAATTCTTCACTGACAGAGCTACTAATTTTTTTTTTGTTAACTGTGAGATGGGTCAAGAGAGCTTCCAGGTTTTTAATGAGAAGGTTACAGTTTCCTGAAGGTGCTCTGTACATACTCACTATTAAAAAGTACTTACTATGATTTAGTAATTCTGTTGCACAAGCTCTGAAGTGCTGCTCTGAGCAAAATTTATTGATATCAATATTCTTCAAAGAAACTGTCTCTGACAGATGTGGTAACTCGTCCTTTCTCCATGTTGTCTCTGCAGAAGTAAGAAGCTGACTTAAATCCTGTAACATTCAACATATCTATGCCAGTGGTAAGCGGCGTTCAAGTCGTAGTCAATCACCTTGACTTAGGTTTTCATAATTTCCCTTAATCACTTAAAGCGAATGCGAGGATAACACCTTAAGCCACTTAGCGCTCTATCCAGTTTAAACTAAGGCTCTGTCTCCAACGATCGACACATCGACCTGACATCTGCTGGACTTTAGGGAGGACACGCAAAAATAAATAAGTAAGTAAATAAATAAGATGTTTTAAAAATATTCAACCGATTTCACAAGACTGTATCTTCAGGTGAATGAAGATAGTAACCTGGGATGAATTGGAACGTACACATCGTAACTTTAAGTTTTCCTCGATGCGAACTGCGAGTTGCATGTTCCTTGGGGCTGCTGGCAGCTGTCTCCTTGGTGCAGCTATGTCGCTCTATCCTCCATCATTACCCAAGTGTCTAGAAGATGACAATACAGCATCGAAACAGTCCTCAGTTTTGACATGAAATTGCAAGTAAGAGAATTCATTAACAGTGAGATGCTTCATCGACGGATCCGTCGTAAGGGGTGTTCGGATCTCGCATAATATATCTTGCTTCGTTGATATATTTATTATATTCTGCGCAGGGTTTTTCCTTTGGTCGAGTTAGTTACCTTCCAGCGCTTGTCTTTGGCTGGATAGGTCCACTCACAAAAGAAACACGGCATTTTTATGTAGTCGTATTGTTGATCAAGTAACATGCCGAATACTTTCAAATCCAAACGTATTGTCGAAGAATTTTTTCATGATTCGCTTATTTCAACACAACATTGAGGTGCTCATATGTCTCCTTATGGTACACTGAATGTACGACATATTTTTTTTGTGGTGCCCGGCTTTTGTCTTGATCATCAAGATAGTTTTCACGAAACAATTCATGTTCTGTGTTTGCTTAGCAATTAAGTAGCTACTACAAACATATCAAAATACGTTTGCGGGACCTCATTTGTAAAAACGTGAAGAATTACATTTAATTGCACAAATATAACCTTACCACACTACAGCATGTCAACAATGAGCTATAAAGTTTCCCTCATAACAGCCAGGTGGGTGTGATAAGTGTGGCCAATTACTCCATCTTACTAAAGTGAAGCTTCTTTTACTTGCAGTATAATTTCCCTCTGTGAAACCTAAGTTTAAATGAAAATTAGTTTACTTGACTTATGAAAAAACTGCTCATGATAGAAAAACACTAATAACAGATATGAAATCAGCGCAAAAAAAAGTACTACAGGAACAGTGGAAATTACGCAAACATAGAAAATCATGTTGCATAGTACTCTTGTTTTTGTTCTGGCATTGGAGTGCGGGAGGGTGGGATCTGTCACTTTGCCGTTCGACACCGTGCCCATACAACCACGTCGCCTTGGCTGCTTCAGATTCCTAGATGTTAAACATATTTAGCTTCGATTGTTCACTATATGACAAAGGTATAAACATACTTCGCCACATGAAAATAGTGAAAGCTGAAAATACGTCTTAGCATAAATAAAACTAAATAAAGATGGCCGGTTGCTGTATTTATTCAAGGAGGAGGAGGAGGAGGATATTAGTGTTTAACGTCCCGTCGACAACGAGGTCATTAGAGACGGAGCGCAAGCTCGGGTGAGGTAAGGATGGGGAAGGAAATCGGCCGTGCCCTTTCAAAGGAACCATCCCGGCATTTGCCTGAAGCGATTTAGGGAAATCACGGAAAACCTAAATCAGGATGGCCGGAGACGGGATTGAACCGTCGTCCTCCCGAATGCGAGTCCAGTGTGCTAACCACTGCACCACCTCGCTCGATCATTTATTCAAGTAACTTCAAACACGCTGGCTAAAATACATGACAAGTTTGTCTATAGTTTGAATGTTTGTTGTGCGTCCATTGGAGGTCACACAAGACATTCCTGATGGTAAATAAAGACTTACAAGGGTAACTCCCCATCGCACCTCTTCTCAGACTTAGTGATAAAATGGCCCAGACGATAATCCGTGAAAAAGCGAACACAGGTCAAGCATGAAAACTGGGAGAATGTGCACTGAACTGTGAAAAAAGAAGCAAAATAGAAACAGTGAACGGCCGAAGGTGAAGACGTTCAACATCGAACGAATTGCAAGAAAACGGCGTTGTGGTTGTGTGTTTACGGTTTTGGACCGCAAAGCGGCAGTTCCGCCGATCCTTCACTTTTTCACAATTTTATCAACTCTCCATCCGGTTATTAAAACGTCTGTTCTTCTTCTGTAGTCTTGGCAATTGTTGTACTATTCACTGGTTATAAAATATGAGTCATGTGGTAAGAATATATTGACGTCGCAAGTAAACTGATTAACAGTGACAGCAGGCGAGATGCCGCATAGATCTCACAGAAATGTAAACAACAAATAAACAGGTGTGAACTATGTTGCAACAAAAGAAATGAAGATTCAAAACTTCCAAAATGGACACAAGAGTCATAACATGCGGTATTTGTGTAGAACAAAGGAGGTACGTACGTTTGGAGGTCCCTTCGCTACACCTCGCTGTTGCAAACGGAAGTTCCATCACGACCCAGACCCAAATCTGAATACAGCGAACAGACACATCAATGACGGAAGCACGGTTCGTAATTTTGTGGAGAAAAAAATTGTCAGCTGGTAGATTTTAACACGGGTCTGTCACTTTGCCGTTCGACACCGTACCCATACAACCACGTGGCCGTGGCTGCTTCAGATTCCTAGTTGTTACACATATTTAGCTTCGATTGTTCACTATTTCTATTTTGCTTTTTTTTTATCACAGTTCAGTAAACCATAGTTTTCACGCATGATCTGTGTTCAGTTTTTGACGGGCTGTCCACTGGGACATCTTACCACTAAATATGAAGGGTGGTGTGGAGGGCGGGGGGGTGCGATGGGGAGTATGCCTTGTTAGTACTACTGTAATTGTTTAAGGTACCCCAAGATTGTATGTGCATGCGTGTAAAAGCTATAACTTTTTAGCATTGAATGGTTCTATCGAAAGCTAAAGTTTTGTAGTCTTCAGGGTAACTTAAAATTTATCCCATGTTTCTATCTTCATTCTTATAGGAACGAGTATCTTTTGGAAACTTCCTTTAGTATCACGTCTATGCTTGGCATGATGTAAGAAATATATCACCATTATTTAACTTTCCGTTGCCATATACGCTGGAAGTCGTGTAGGTGCCTGATAATTATCTTCGATGTATTGAGGTACATTTGCTGGCTGTCGCTCACTTCCACGGTTAGCCTGCCCTCGCGCTGTGCACAGGGAGCGTGCCATGCGGGTGACGGCGGTTGCTGCGGTGGCGGCGGCAGCGGCGGCGGCGCTGGTGTGCGTGGCCGGCCTGCACCCCTCCGAGATGGCCGACCAGCTGCTGCTGCGCCGCGTTGTGCGCCTCATAATCAGCGTCAGGGACCACTACCACACCGCCTGCGTCTTCCTTGCCTACGGACGAGCAGGTACTGCTGCAGCCGGAAACCTCATCCAGTACTGATCATGTCGCCACTATGTAAGTCATAGACAACCAGCTGGGTATCATGTCACAAACAACCTGAGTAGGCTAAAATAAAGAAAAATGTTGAAGAAAACAGATAACAAAATAATTTCTAGGGCCACAGAAACAACGAGAAACTGTTAATTGTATGCACGGACGGGAAAAAATCGCAACACCTAGAAAGAGTTATGCAACATAAACGAAAATTGGTAGGCGCGTTTCTTCATCTGCAAGACGATGACTATTCAGATTTCACACCAGTCACGAAAAGGGTGGCGCTAAATAGCACCACTATGAGGACACAAATCGGGTTTCCATTAAATACGCGCTGTAACGTTCGTAAACTTAGTTACCTTTGAGACTGGACGTGGTGAGTTGATGTCAGTCAAGAATGCTTAAAACACGCCATTATCAACGAACGGGGTCATGTAACAAGACTACGAGAAGCTGGATGTTCCTTGTGCGATACTGCAGAAAGACCTGGCACGCATGTAGCCACAGTAAAAGACTGCTGGCACCTCTGGTCACGACAATGTACGGTCGCAAGAAGACCGGGCTCCGAACGGCCACGTGGCACTACCGAGAGGGAACGCAATTGTGTCCGGTGTATGCCTCTGGAGCATCGTACTGCATCTGAAGCAGGAATCTGAGCAACAGTGGACACCACAAGGATACAACGAACTGTTACAAATCGGTTACCTGAAGGACAGCTCAGAGCCAGACGTCCTGCAGCGTGCATTCCACTGACCCCAAACCACTGTCGTTTGCAACGTCAGTGGTGTCAAGCGAGAGCTCATTGGAAGGCAGCTCTCAGTGATGGCCTTGTGTTGGTTAGGATTTCAGCTGAGGCCCTGTAACCAACCTGTCTGCATGCTAGACACACTGGACCTGCACCTAGGGCTATCGTCTGGGTGCGATTTCGTATGATAGCAGGGTCCTCTCGTGGTTATCCCACATAACTGGCCTGCAAATTTGTACGTCAGTCTGGTGTTTCGACCTGTTGTGCTGCCATTAGTTCAAATGGCTCTAAGCTCTATGGGACTTAACATCTGAGGTCATCAGTCCCCTATGCTTAGAACTAGTTAAACCTAACTAACCTAAGGACATCACACACATCCATGCCCGAAGCAGGATTCGAACCTGCGACCGCAACTGCAGCGCAGTTCCGGACTGAAGCGCCTAGAACCGCTCGGCCACAGAGGCCGGCTGTGCTGCCATCATGAACAGCATTCTAGGTTTCTTTCAAACAGGATAACGCTCGCCCACACGCCGCTGTTGTAACCCAACATGCTCTACAGAGCGCCGACATGTTCCCTTGGACTGATGAAAGACCACATTTGTCTCCAGTCAGGTACATTTGGGTCATCATGGGACGACAACTCCAGCGTCATCCACAAACAGTATTAACCGTCCTTGTACTGACCGACCAAGTGCAACAAACATGGAACTCCATTCCACAAACTGACATCCGCCGCCTGTAAAACACAATGTATGCTAATTTGCATGCTTGCATTCAACATTTCTGCTGTTTCATCGGTTATTAAAGTACCTGCATTTCATATTTGCAATGCCTTAACTCACACTTGCGTTAACTGGTGAGCTTGCAAAGTCAATCACTTCAATATATTACCTAGACAAATCTATTCCCGAAATTTAATTGCTCTGCATTAGTTATTTTTTGGTGTTGCGATTTTTTTCTGTCTGAGTATATATACAGACTGTCCTAGAAATGTTGCGACAAACTTTGAGAGATTGTGGAGGATATCTTGAGGAACAAATCGAGGATAGGAGCCCATGTCCGGGAACGTCATTCAACTATGCTACATAGTGTCGAAAATATGGGTGCCAGAACCTGCCACTAGCCCACCCCTTCGGCAGAAAACGTGACTTTGTAAGCTGATGGACTGTAGATGGAACACCTCGCAATGTTGTTATTCAGTGATTGCGACGGATTGCCACACTCTGTAGCGTCTTTAGATGACATTTCCGGTAACGAGTTCCTGTCCTCGATTTGTTCCTGAAGATAGGCGAGTGCCAGTGAAGAAGATGGAGCTAGCCACTGCGTAGAAACGCCGTGTATCCTATGGATGCGATGCTCTATTGCCTCAGTGGGTGAAGGTATTGGACACGAGTTTCGATCCACGGTTTACGTTTCTCCTGGAACCCTCTAAAATCTCCAATGTTTTTCGGTATCAGGAGGAAAATAAACTTCATATGGAAACGCATGTCAGAAGCAGTCATCCACCAACCAATTTTGCATTGCCTTCATAGTCCAGGTCTGTCTACGCAGCAGATAGCTCCACCTTCTTCACTGGTGACCGTGGCGATCAGTTGCGACCACTGAATAACAAACAACATAGCGAGACGTTCCGCCTATGGTCTGTCAGTGTACAAAGTCACGTTTGCTGCCGAAAGGGTGAACTCGTGGAAGGCGCCAGCGCCTATAAATTCGACGCTCTGTAGTGTCGTTGGATGGCTTTTCCGGACACAGGTCCCTATCCTCGATTTGTTCCTTAAGACACCCTCTACAACTCCTCGAGGTTTGTCGCAACATTTCTGGTCCACCTTGTATATAGAAAACGTATGATTTCATGCTCTCCCGGTGTGTGATTATTTTGAAATTGTATCGGGTATTCAGCTGGGTAGGGTCATCAAAATTGCGTGATATTTCGGCAAACTGATATGTTGCCATCTTCATGCGGTCCTGATCGCTGTCCTACCACTGTGGATCTTAAAGGAACTGAGTCTGCAATCTGGGGATTCAGGGTTTCACAACATATTCATGTTTTGGCTCCCATTCTTCTGCTGATGACTTTGGGCTTCACTTTGGGGGTCTTCAGGTTGATCCTTGCTGTAGTTCAGAAGTGGTGCTATGCAGCAAGTTGATGTGGCCATCTCTTTGTGATGCTGTGCTGCAGTTTCTAGCCCAGAGTCCGAGTGCTACTGTTTCTTGATCTTATCCTCTCGTAGAAGAAGCAAGCTATCTCTCGGAAGTGTCGCCGAAGACGCGGGATATCCGCAGTGTCGTGTAGTGGAATGGCTGGGAAGTCGTGCAGTAGGTGCAGAACCATACGTAGTGCACGATTATGCAGAGTTGAAGGTTCTGTATGAGCATGTCGGCGGCCTGGTCCCGGACGATGGTGACGTATTCCAGGACAGGATGGAGCAGCTCCTTGCACAGTATTATGCCTAGTAGAGGCGGAGGGCTTGAGTCACCATTTAGTGAGGGACACAGCTTGCTTCTTGCTTTCTTATTCACTTCTCAGACGTGCGCGCAGCGCACCACGTGAGTCGGCGATTTGAGGGGGCGCCGAGATACCGCGCCGTAGGTTTGATGTAGAAAGGCAGAGCCGGTTTAAAGCCCAAGCGACAGAAGCTGAGAGGGGTGCCAGAGGTGCCCCTACTGCAAAATTTGTGCACTGGTGAAAACAATCAGTTTCTAAGCTCACTAGATGTGGATTAATTTCTAAAGGTCTGACCAAGAACCAAAGAAACAACAACTACAGTATAAAAATGAGGGACGTGGGGGCACCAAACGACTTGTCGCTTATGTGGAAAAATGTTCCCTAACCGGCCCCGTTGATGGCCGGCAGGTCTTCGGAGATGTTGCGCCGGGTGATCAGTAGAAACTGGTCAATATAGAGATGGGGCCCCTCCACGCCCGCACCAACGTGGTGACCAAACCAAAAGTTCTACTGTCACCTCCGTCAACATGTTAGTTATCTAGTAAGTGGATCACAGGATGCTGGGCTGTGATGTTATCCGTGCGCCTGGATAAGACTACGCATTAACACTGTCCATCAGGTGATAGACAGTGGACGAAACGCGAGTGAGGGTAGCAATTTGAAGAGCACAGGGAAAAAAGTGCCAAGGCTCGTGCCGTGGGAAAAAAAACCTCTGCGACAGTGGGATGGATAGTAAGAGCAGTAGTGGCTTACTAGCTGCGATAGTTCATGCAAGGTTGGATTTGTTAGTATGGGTATCATGCATCATTACCGCGGCAAGCGATGGCGATGTGTCCCAGTTGCTGCAGCCGCTACATTCCTGGAACAATCGAGATCGTTATATTGTAGTGGGAGATCGGCCATAGATCATCTCTCTGTGTGAGGGATGCGTGGAGCTTGTCTGCATGCAGTGTACGGTACGGCTTTCCTGCGTGGTGCCAGTTATTCGCCAGTGTATTCCAGCTGGATATCCAGTAATGGCGTCTGATTAACAGGTGCGTGTGCTTGGCCATAGATGTTAGGTCCTTACAAGTATGTCTTTTGGTCTTTTATGTTTCCATCTATGGTTGTGGTCGTAGTTCCCCAGATTCAGAATAAACGGGTTCTGCGAATGTCTGGAGTTTCTGTATGATCTTGTGGTGAGTTTGTGGATTACCTCCGTGAGAGTCTCAAGACGGTATTCCCGGTGAAAGTCCGCGATGCGTGTGTATCGTGGAGCATTGCTTATGTTTTTGAGTACTTTGTTTTGTATGAGCTGCAGACGGCGCCGGCGAAATTGGTCTTAGCGCCGTTGAACTGCAGACGCCATTTGAGGGCCCAGATCTTGAGGGCTATTTGCAGTCGATGGTGAAGGCTAACGGAATTCATATTTCGGCTGTAGATCGACCTATCGTAAATAAATAGCGCTAGATATACGCGATCTGCTTACGTGTGTCGGTGCTGTAATGCATGTCCAGGATGGGTCCTAAAACTCAGCCCTGTAGCTCCTCAGCTCGGATGCGACAATCGATGGACTGCCAGATTCTGTCCTCAAGTGGAAGATCCTATTTTCTAGGTGTGATCTGCTGAGGTGGGCATGTGGCACTGGTAACCACTGTTCAAGAAGCTTGAACAGTGGCTGTCGTATCACATATAAGTGTGACACAAAAGCGTATAGTGTGCCTAGAATCACTGCACCAACGAATTCACGGGCTCCTTGGCATCGAAGGTCTCTTCAACCATTTGCAATAGTTGGTCATAAGTCGAGTGTGCCTGGTGAAAGCCGAACTGCTCCTCAGGTAATGAGGCGTCTGTGACGACGTGAAGTTGTAGCATCCTGAGTTAGTACTGGTTAAAAACAGTCTTGGTTGCAATTTTAGTTTTTTTTGTTTTTCAACGACGGGTTTCGCCTTATTTAGGCATCTTCAGGTTATCTAAATAGAAAACAGAGAACAAATACATCTATTTAAGAATCGCGATCGCGTTTTGCAGACTTGGTTAACCTATAAGTATGTATAAACAGATCACCTATTGAAATTAAACAGATCATTTGCTCTTTCCTATGTGCGTTCACCGCGATGTCGCCAAACACGGATGTGACCATCATGATACCCGGCCGGAGTGGCCGAGCGGTTCTAGGCGCTACAGCCTGGGACCGCGCGACCGCTAAAGTCGCAGGTTCGAATCCTGCCTCGGGCATGGATGTGTGTGATGTCCTTAGGTTGGTTAGGTTTAAGTAGTTGATAGTGCTCAGAGCCATTTGAACCATTTTGAACCATCATTATGCTGTAAACAGAACCTGGATTCATCCGAAAACATGATGATTTGCCATTCGTGCATCCAGGTTCGTCGTTGAGTACACCATCGCAGGTGCTCCTGTCTGCGATGCAGCGTCAAGGGTAACTGCAGCCATGGTCTCCGAGCTGATAGTCCATGCTGCTGCAAACGTCGTCGAACTGTTCGTGCAGATGGTTGTTGTCTTGCAAACGTCCCCATCTGCTGACTCAGGGATCGAGACGTGGCTGCACGATCCGTTACAGCCATGCCGTTGGGATCCAGCACGGTGTTCCGTATTGCCCTCCTGAACCCACCGATTCCATATTCTGCTAACACTCATTGGATCTCGACCAACGCGAGCAGCAATGTCGCGGTACGATAAACCGCAATCGTGATAGGCTACAATCCGACCTCTATCAAAGTCGGAAACGTGATGGTACGCATTTCTCCTCCTTAGACGAGGCATTACAACAACGTTTCACCAAGCAATGCCGGTCAACTGCTGTTTGTGTATGAGAAATCGGTTGGAAATTTTCCTCGTGTCAGCACGTTCTAGGTGTCGCCACCGGCGCCAACCTTGTGTGAATGCTCTGATAAGCTAATCTTTTGCATATCAGAGCATCTTCTTCCTGTCGGTTAAATTTCGCGTCTGTAGCGCGTCATCTTCGTGGTGTAGAAATTTTAATGGCCAGTAGTGTACATTAAGAGGTCACGTCATTACTGGTGTGAAGATACTTCTTCGTGGTATGGACGCAGCTCTTCTATTGGTGTGGCGTGAACAGGCCTTCCCACAAACTTCTGTTATGCGGGAGAAAGAAAAGAAACCTGCTGCGAGGGTGTCAGGTCTTTGTTGTGGAGGGAAGATGCGCAGAGCACTCATCACATGGATAAAGAACAACCAACAAACTCAGCTGTCGCTACGAGCTGCATCTCCAAGGGTCATAGCATGAATTATGACAGCACCAAGTTGTGAAAACAGACTGGGACTGCGTTTTAAAAGAATCTGTAAAGATCTGGTTACTTAATGAGCTTACAAATAAAGACAGAAATTTTCAGCTTACAAGGGGAAGGCCTCAGACACGATCAACCGATTCGTCTCGTATGTGGCAGGTTACTTATGTACAACGGAAAATGAAATACTCTAATACATTTTGGCTCAACACTGATTTGGAGCAAGTGACGAAAAATTTTCAGTGAGATGGTTAAACGTTTGATATTTTCTATACCCTGAGGACCAAACTAATCATTTGTTCGTTATAAGCAGCAGAGAACTTAACATTTTCCAGCTGCTGTGATGGAATACTGCGCCGCACACGAATGCATTATACACTCCTGGAAATTGAAATAAGAACACCGTGAATTCATTGTCCCAGGAAGGGGAAACTTTATTGACACATCCCTGGGGTCAGATACATCACGTGATCACACTGACAGAACCACAGGCACATAGACACAGGCAACAGAGCATGCACAATGTCGGCACTAGTACAGTGTATATCCACCTTTCGCAGCAATGCAGGCTGCTATTCTCCCATGGAGACGATCGTAGAGATGCTGGATGTAGTCCTGTGGAACGGCTTGCCATGCCATTTCCACCTGGCGCCTCAGTTGGACCAGCGTTCGTGCTGGACGTGCAGACCGCGTGAGACGACGCTTCATCCAGTCCCAAACATGCTCAATGGGGGACAGATCCGGAGATCTTGCTGGCCAGGGTAGTTGACTTACACCTTCTAGAGCACGTTGGGTGGCACGGGATACATGCGGACGTGCATTGTCCTGTTGGAACAGCAAGTTCCCTTGCCGGTCTAGGAATGGTAGAACGATAGGTTCGATGACGGTTTGGATGTACCGTGCACTATTCAGTGTCCCCTCGACGATCACCAGTGGTGTACGGCCAGTGTAGGAGATCACTCCCCACACCATGATGCCGGGTGTTGGCCCTGTGTGCCTCGGTCGTATGCAGTCCTGATTGTGGCGCTCACCTGCACGGCGCCAAACACGCATACGACCATCATTGGCACCAAGGCAGAAGCGACTCTCATCGCTGAAGACGACACGTCTCCATTCGTCCCTCCATTCACGCCTGTCGCGACACCACTGGAGGTGGGCTGCACGATGTTGGGGCGTGAGCGGAAGACGGCCTAACGGTGTGCGGGACCGTAGCCCAGCTTCATGGAGACGGTTGCGAATGGTCCTCGCCGATACCCCAGGAGCAACAGTGTCCCTAATTTGCTGGGAAGTGGCGGTGCGGTCCCCTACGGCACTGCGTAGGATCCTACGGTCTTGGCGTGCATCCGTGCGTCACTGCGGTCCGGTCCCAGGTCGACGGGCACGTGCACCTTCCGCCGACCACTGGCGACAACATCGATGTACTGTGGAGACCTCACGCCCCACGTGTTGAGCAATTCGGCGGTACGTCCACCCGGCCTCCCGCATGCCCACTGTACGCCCTCGCTCAAAGTCCGTCAACTGCACATACGGTTCACGTCCACGCTGTCGCGGCTTGCTACCAGTGTTAAAGACTGCGATGGAGCTCCGTATGCCACGGCAAACTGGCTGACACTGACGGCGGCGGTGCACAAATGCTGCGCAGCTAGCGCCATTCGACGGCCAACACCGCGGTTCCTGGTGTGTCCGCTGTGCCGTGCGTGTGATCATTGCTTGTACAGCCCTCTCGCAGTGTCCAGAGCAAGTATGGTGGGTCTGACACACCGGTGTCAATGTGTTCTTTTTTCCATTTCCAGGAGTGTATTTGTATGTTACCACCTGTGACAAGGCGTCGGTTTTCTTCCTTATGCGATGAAGTGGGTCGAGTGCTCGTCTTCGAAGCACACTTATTCGGAATTATTAATCCTCCTATTCCTACCAATTCCGAAACTGAAAAAAATACAAATGAAAAGAAGTGAAAGCGCTTGGGAACTGAACACAGGCTATCCTCTTCCAAGTCAAATACCTTGGTCGCTCAGCCAGTGGCGCCTTCATAGCACAGCGTTTAACATATGAGTACACAAGTGCCCGTCAAAAAAGTTTCTTTCTTCGGTTTCTAGGAAAATATGCGTTTGTGGACCTAATGTATCACGATGGAAATCTGCTCATTTTTCTATTGTTATCTACAGATCTTGTCAATTTAGAGTCAACTGCGTGTCATGAACTTTAGAGATGATTTTCTCAACATCGGGGTGGTGTCGCGCAAAAATATTTTTTAGTTTTTCATTTTAGGTTGTACACCAGCGACCTGCCAAATATGAGCCAAATTTGATGGTGCTCCGTAAGTAAGGCTTACGACCAATGCTGAGCATGCTGAATGCGGAACTGTAGTCTGTGGGAAGGCCCACTCACACCACAGAAACTGAAACGCTGGCGCCCCTACTACACAGAACCATTTTCACTCCAGCAGTGACATGAGTTCATGGGCGTCAGCACATAGACTGAGGGCTGCTGATTAGGTCCCACCAGTGCACTGACGCCACCACCTCGTCAGTGGAGCTGTGCTTGGGCATCACGGGTCTGTGATCAACAATAGGAGGGATGGGAGTGGTGTATGTCAGCCAGCACAAGATAATCAGTCATCAGGACAGCCTGAAAATGGCGATAAGTTAGTCTGCCGAAATTTTGCACCATTTGGTCGAAGCCATGGGGTGATTGACAGAGAACATTTCAAAATGTGTCTGCATAACCAACTCCATTTACTCTAATAAACCAAACGATAAAAATGTTATCAAAATGCGTTTCTAGAATCAAGCTAATTTATTGTTGACTGGAAAATATAAAATAACTAACAATATTAGTAAATAATATACAATAATTTACTTTACAGTACAAATCGATATTAATTTCTTTACTTGCTGTCTCCCTCATATTTTCCCATCTGTGACATCAGATGCCTTGTGGTTCGCTCACACTGCCACATTACAACTAGTACTCCCTTTTTTCTACTTCGCAAAACTCACTCGTCACTATTTACCATAGGATCTTATACGGAAGAAGTAGATGGTGCAGAACAATAGATGAGAAATTGCAGCCGCTTGAGATATGCCTTACTTGCTACTCATGTACAGGCCACAAGGTGACCCATACAGGATAACTACTTTATTCACTACCAAAATAATTTTTATTACACTCATCTCAACGAACAGCCATACTGCTTCCTGTGAGCCCTATTGCGCAAAATACTCTCCAAAAATGTTGGTAAACTATCCACATTATCTTTCGGTGCAGCCTCCAACAACTGTCTCACAAATATTGGTAAAATCATAGTATTGTTATCCAACTGGCAGTTCAAATGTTTTACTTTGTTGGTCCACATCTAGCCGAATGATTTTATACTCTCCTTACTATAACCCTTCCAGAATGCAATGATATTTAAGGTAATAGCAACTGAAGCGGATTTTTATTCTAAAACTATGTTCCTGAGTTACGGATGCTCAGCTGATCAAATATTTTGTAGAATTCAATGAGTGCAATTTGACGCCTTCCTGTGGGCCAATACGGATGTAATTCGGTAACGCTCCTTCAAGAATATATACGCAAAACATTTTAGTGCCTCTGACGTGCCAGTGGCTTCCATTCCTCGTAATAGAGCATCTCCCTCCAGATGGCTCTGTGTGCCGGACCGAGACTCGAACTCGGGACCTTTGCCTTTCGTGGGCAAGTGCTCTACCATCTGAGCTACCTAAGGACGACTCATGCCCCGTCCTCACAGCTTTATTTCTGCCAGTACCTCGTCTCCTACTTTCCAAACTTCACAGAAGCTCTCCTGCGAACCTTGCAGAACTAGCAACACTTGCCCTCTAAAGGCAAAGGTCCTGAGTTCGAGTCTCGGTCCGGCGCACAGTTTTAATTTGCCAGGAAGTTTCATATCAGCGCATACTCCGCTGCAGAGTGAAAATCTCATTCTGGAAACATCCTCCAGGCCGTGGTTAAGCCATGTCTCCGCAATATCCTTTCTATCAGGAGTGCTAGTTCTGCAAGGTTCGCAGGAGAGCTTCTGTAAAGTTTGGAAGAAAGTAGGAGACAAGGTACTGGCAGAAGTAAAGCTGTGAGGACGGAGCGTGAGTTCCATTGCGTTATTATTAAATGTTCTGTGTGTACGAAGTTGTGCTATTGTTCATTCACTTTACTTTGCGTCATTTCTCTTTTTTCTGTGTCAATCACTATATGTTTTGTTAATTATACTTGTCGTCTTCTGAAAGCTTCTCCTTCTTGTTAATCTTGCGAAAATATGACTATGGACTTCCTTTCCTACATTTCAATTGTCGATGCAAGCAGCCGACTCCAGGTAACACCAGTGCAAGGCGATACGAGTATAAAACATGAAGTAAAGTACTCACAACTTGGCTCCACTTCACTTCAGTAAAAATACTTAATACTGAAACTTCCTGGCAGATTAAAACTGTGCGCCCGACCGAGACACGAACTCGGGACTTCTGAGTAAAGCTGTGAGGACCGGGCGTGAGTCGTGCTTCGGTATCTCAGATGGTAGAGCACTTCCCCGCGAAAGGCAAAGGTCCCGAGTTCGAGTCTCGGTCGGGCACACAGTTTTAATCTGCCAGGAAGTTTCATATCAGCGCACACTCCGCTGCCGAGTGAAAATCTCATTCTGGATACTTAATACTCTTATTAAGTCTTCTCTTATTCAGAAACACATATAATACAAAACCCTTGTAGCACGCCATACTCCGAGCAATACATCGTAACCATCCATCTACATACGAGAGAGTGAAACAAAATCGTGTACAAAAAAGTGAATGATATTTCTTGTTCATTTGTCTGCGCCTCACTGCGCATTCATAATTAATATCTTTGCCGACGCTTATGGTCGGTCTTTACCACATCCTGAGTGTCTTTCACCTGGATATACACAGTATGCGCCGAAGCACACATAACTTTCGTTGCCGACGAGGGCTCCTGCGGGAGTATCCAGGCTGCGGCGAGGGCGCTCGTTGACGCTCCTGGATATTTGAGTCTTCACCATCGCCAGCTTGGGTGGTGGGGGGGGGGGGGCGATCGTTGCTCTGACTGAGCCACCTACGGACGCCAGAGGGTATGAGGTGGTTCGGGGTCAGGCACTGCAACAGCCGCGGCTGCCTCTCGCCTTGCAACGAACGGCGCTTTGCATGACGGTGCGCACCACTCGGGTGTGTGTTTGACACCCGTCCCCACAACCACAGCTCTAGTTGCACATGGCATAGCAAGCTCTTGTCGTGGTGGTGTTGGTGTCATCTCTGTAACATTGGAATAACAGAAAAAAATCAAGCACAACGCTCAAGATTTTTAAAATATATGCTGTAAACAAACAATGACAATGAAGTACATCAGCATTCCAGAATAATAATTATATGCTTTAACATGATGGTCACATTATAATCACCTTTTACACTCTGAGGTCCGGATTGAACTGTTTGGTCAGTCTTTCTGGTAGTTCTCCCACCCAGTCAAATATCTCCACCTCCTGTCCCACGAGGGAGATATCACACCGCATTTCAGCAGCCACCATCACACGCTCCCACTCACGCATCTCACCCTCGCCGGAATTGTTCTTGTTCTGGAGTCATCGCTCCATCTTACGGAAGTCGTCTGGAACAAGATTTGATTATTCGAAACAATAAAAAAATATTTGTACTGAATTTGACTACCGCGAGATACAGATTATACATAACTACGAAAAAATTTAATAAATATGTAAAAGTTCATACAAGCTGGAAGTGATGACTTGTGATCATCATTCTCGACGCATACTCCTGCCAGAATCTTATTTTCGTCTTGAGCTGTAGCAACATCTGCAACAATGGTTAATATATACCTCACACAACTGTATACGATGAAAAACAAAGTCAAACAGCAGTATATTACAACTGTACTTACTGTGTTGCTGCATTTCAGACTCCAGCAGCAGCTCAAAGTCCATCAACTGCTGCTCTAATGCTGCAACAGCGATATAAAAAGTTTTATAAACACTTGTTGTGATCTGAATACATCGAGAGCTGTTTTCTGGACATGAAAATTATCACACAGAATTTGGAGATGTATTTACATGATGGCAGCACAAGCTCTTCCACTTGATGGGGACTTTCATGTTCCAGCTGTTGCTGCTCTAATGCTAGAATAACGATATAAAAGTTATAAGCATTTGTTACGATTTGAATACTTTAAGAGATGCTTTCTGAACAAATAAACTGTCACACACAGAATTTTGAGATGTATTACATGATGGTAGCACATCTCTACCACTTGCTGGATTCTTTCAGCTCCCAGCTGGCATTCTAGTTCTATCAACATTTTTGCAATGAATGCTGTAATAGTAAGAAAAAAGAACTTTTATAACAAGTTAATACGAAAATGTGTCATAATCTCGAAAAATTGGAATACTTTGCTACGGGATTTTATAACTGTCGCAATTTGAACTCATAATTTTTTTCATGAACACCTACATGGCGATTGATCCAAGTTTGGCTGTTGTTTCCCACCACCTCTACCGCTGGTATCACTGCTGGCTGTCCGTTTCATGTTGCAGGATTCACACTGACACAACGAGGCAATGTCAAAGACTGATGATGAGCGTGGTGGGGGTTGGGCTTTATATTGCTTTAGACTCCACCCTCTATTTTGTAGAGGACCAATGCCTTCTTTTTTCTTCAAGCAGACTTGGTGCAGCTGTTTGAGGAAAATGTCACATCTGTGGGGGAAGAAACAAAGATCTGAGACAAACATCCTTTGTTTGCCGTCAAGTGGCTGGAATATTGGATGCAGTTGCTAGCTTTCGAAAAACACTCTTTGTTCATTCTGAAGGAAACAGATAGTTTAATGTCTCTAGCATCAGCAGCACCCTTCGAAATACAAGTTGTTGTTACTCAGGGTATAGCTGGGGTGTGAGGACGCTAACCTAGCTTTCTTTTTCCTCATCACGCAGACTTGGTGCAGGCAGTTGCTGTAGGAGACAAAAAATTTTGTGAAACAAATAGAGGCCCCTTACTGAACACATTCTTTGTTTGCCGCAAGTGGATGGAAAAATGTACACATCTGCTATCTTTAAGAAAACACCCTTTTTTCATTCTGAGACAGATTGGTAGCCTGGCACGACCAATGCCAACTGCATCACTCGAAATATATGTTGTAGTTTTCCTTAAGAAAGAGCTGTAGGGGATGACGCTAACCTTCGAAAAGAGATCTATTGTTCACAGTAATGACCAACAAAGCACACCTCGAGAGTGGTATTGTACATCCTTCTGCCGATTTCCAGCTGCTGGCTGCCATCCTCCCCCTCCCCCGCCCCCCCCTCCCTTGCGGCATGGAAGCCGAGGGCTGGGGGACTGTTAGGGAGGCAGACGGCAGACAAGTGGTCATCAGTAGACCACCAGACACATAGAGCCAAGCAGCACATGTGTCGCAGTTGTGCCATTTGGCCTCTGGAGAGTTAAGAGCTCACGTGGTATGGCGCCTTACATGTCAAAAGGCCTGCAGCAGCCAGGAGGTGGGAGTAGGCGGATCCAGCAGTGTCAGGTGAGGCGCCTCATGAAAGCAGCCTGGCTGCCTACTACTGGTAATGTGTTGTTGTCTTTTCTTATTGGTGTTTTCATATTTTTGTCCACTCTCTGTATAAGGAGAATAAATATTGTCTGATGTTGAGTGATCACTGTGAATGGCATGGAGATGCTGCCTACTCGTATAGCAGCATTATCAGCATCTGACAAAGTTTGAAATGTACCTCACTGTGTGCCTCCTTGTGGTTGGCTGGTCGAATCGTCCAATATCCAGATTTACAGTGGCTCTGCATGGGATTGCAAGGGTAGGCGTATCCATCAACGTTCGGCTGGAGTATGTCCTACCACCAAAAACGAGGAACCGCTTATTGTGCACAGAGCACATCGTAACACATTCACTTCTGTGCCTGCCATTCGAAGACAGGTAATGGACTCCATGCAACATTCTGTGACAACGTGCACCACTGACTGGAGACTAGCAGCAGACAGACTACGCAGTTACTGTCCCTTGTGTAGACAGGTTTCAGCACCACAACACAAACGGCTACGTTTGGAGAGCTACTGTGACTCGGAAGCATAGGCTGCTGATAAATGGCGTTGCATTGTGTCCAGCCATGAATCACGGTTCTGCACTACTCTGGACGACCATTGTCAGTGAGTATGGCGGTGACCTGGTCAGAACTTCCATTCTACTAATGTTTTTGAGAGGAACAACGGTGTTATACCAGCGTCATGGGGTGCGT
Source organism: Schistocerca piceifrons (assembly GCF_021461385.2). Lineage (NCBI taxonomy): Eukaryota > Metazoa > Arthropoda > Insecta > Orthoptera > Acrididae > Schistocerca > Schistocerca piceifrons. The sequence continues at coordinate 931,536,150 of NC_060138.1, forward strand.
AGCCGTCGGGCTGACTTAAGATCATGGCTGATAATGATTGAGGGAACACTGACGGACAACGGTGCGTCGCGAAAATTCTGTGTCCTCAAATGTTACCTCTCATGCGACAGTAGATGTGTCATTTTTGAATAGGACAATTCTTGTGCAGATATGGCACGTATCTGTGTGAAGTGGTTGCGTGAATACGAGGTACTTCTGTGGCGAGGTAGATCCTAGGGTATGCCCTGGAGAGAATACATGTGGAACCAGCTCGGATGTTAACTCTGTCTCAGAATCAGTATCCAATATCCAGGATGCCCGTGTCAACGATATAAAGTATCAGTTGTAACAGTTCTCGGCCGCCTTGCGTCAGGGGAGGACACAACGACTTTGTGACAGCCTTCGTAACTGAATTGGTGTGCGCATGTAGGTCAAAAAGGCTGCAATGACATAGGAAAAATTGGGCTCATACTGACAAGTTATTTGTAAATCTGACTCGATTTAGTCATCACTGAAGTAACTCAACATACTCTTCCAACCTGCGCAGTTTCAAGTTTCTTTTCATTCTCCCCTTACAGGTGCTTCTCTCTTTTTTTCTAGGCAGTGTAAGACGAACAACAACCAAAGGAAAAAAATTGCAATGATGTGTAGTCAAATGAAATTAGTCAGTGCTGAGACGCTAAATTAGATTAGGAAATGAGACACAGGCAGTAGTAACCAATAAGTTTTCTCTTTGGGAAGCAAAATAATCAACGTTGACTTTGCAGAAAATCAAAAGCAAATAAATATTGAACATAAATTTAAAGTGTTGGAAAGCCCTTTCTGAAGCTGACCAGAGTGTAACCACAGTCTACCATAGGGTTGGCCACAGGTGCACATGCGCACATCTCAGCCAGCAGGCAAAGCGGAACAGCTAAATCTGTGATTAGTTTTTAATGTAAGTTATAATAATAGATACCTCTTGAACTCTTCGTTTCTTGAGTTACATTCGTAACTATTTTGCTGTACAACGTACTGTTTTCAATTTTCCACAATGACAATTGCAGTACATATGCACTGCCAGCAAATGTCAAAATTGCATTAAGAATAGCAAGATCCGGGAAACCGTTTTTCGAAGGGGAGTTTGTAAAAGACTGTCTGATTGATGCTGCGGAACCTTTAGATCCCACGAATGTTTGCAGATTTCAAGAAATCGACCTTTCCAAACAAACAATGACACGGTGTGTAAGTGTTATGGTCGGCGCTGGATGAAGCAACAGAACTTACAAATACAGCTCAGGTATTGATAACGCTCTGCGCGTAACAAAGGACGTTTAACATTTAAAGCCTATGAAAGGGACCACTACATGTGCAGCTTACTCCAAGCTGTCCAGCAAGCGATTGATGATGTCGGCCCTTTTTTTTGTCACTAGTCTTCAGACTGTGCTAACCTCTTCATCTCAGAGCAGCGCTTGTTGCAACCTACGTCCTCAGTTATTTGCAGGATGTATTGCAATCTCTGTCTTCCTCCATAGTTTTTGCCCTCTACAGCTCCCTCTAGTACCATGAAAGTCATTCCCTCATGTCTTAACAGATGTCCTATCATCCTGTCCCTTCTCCTTATCAGTGTTTTCTAAATATTCTTTCCTCTCCGATTCTGCGCAGAACCTCCTCCTTCCTTACCGTATCAGTCCACCTAATTTTCAACATTAGTCTGTAGCACCACATCTCAAATGCTTCGATTTTCTTCTGTTCCGGTTTTCCCACAGTCTATGTTTCACTTACCATACAATGCTGTACTCGAGACGTACACTCATCGAAATTTCTTCCTCAAATTAGGGCCGATATTTGATATTAGTAGCCTTCTCTTGGCCAGGAATGCCATTGCTAGTCTGCTTTTGATGTCCTCCTTTCACCGTCCGTCATTGGTTATTTTACTGCCTAGGTAGCAGAATTTCTTAACTTCATCTACTTCGTGACCGTCAATCCTGATGTTAAGCTTCTCGCTATTCTCATTTCCACTACTTCTCATTACCTTCGTCTTTCTTCGATTTACTCTCAATCCAAACTCTGTACTAATTAGACTGTTCATTCCATTCACCAGATCATGAAACTCTTCTTCACTTTCGTTTAGGATAGCAATGTCATCAGCGATCGTATCGTTCATATCCTTTCACCTTGAATTTTAATTTCACTCCTGAACCTTTCTTTTATATCCATCACTGCTTCCTCGATGTGCAGACTGAACAATGTCTTGCACTCTTTTTAATACGAGCACTTCGTTCTTGGTCGTCCACTTTTATTATTCGCTCTTGGCTTTTGTACATATTGAGTATTATCCGTCTCTCCCTATAGCTTACTCCTATGTTTTTCAGAGTTCCCAACATCTTGCACTATTTTACATTGTCGAACGCTTTTTCCAGGTCGACAAATCCTATGATCGTGCCTTGATTTTTCATTAGAATTGTTTTCATTATTAACCCCCATGTCAGAATTGCATGTCTCGTGGCGTTACTTTTCCTAAAGCCAAACTGATCATCATCTAGCGCATCCTCAATTTTCTTTCCCATTCTTCTGTATATTATTCTTGTAAGCAACTTGGATGCATGAGCTGTTAAGCTGATTGTGCGATAACTCTCGCACTTGTCAGCTCTTGCCGTCTTCGGGTAACCAGACTCATACATTCTACACACCAACGTGAATAGTCGTTTTTTGCCACTTCCCTCAATGATTTTAGAAATTCTGATGGAATGCTATCTATCCCTTTTGTCTTATTTTATACTGAGTCCTCCAAAGCTCTTTCAAATTCTGTTTCTAATACTGGATCCCTAACTCTTCTAAATCGACTCCTGTTTCTTCTTCTATCACATCAGACAAATCTTCCCCCTCATAGAGGCTTTCAATGTGTTCTTTAAATCTATCCGCTCTCTCCTTAGCATTTAACAGTGGAATTCCCGTTACAGTCTTAATTTTGTAACCATTGCTTTTAATGTCACCGACGGTTGTTTTGTCCTCCTGACAATCTTTTCTTTTTCGATGTCTTCACATTTTTCCTGCAGCCATTTCGCCTTAGCTTCCATGCTCGTCCTATTTATTTCATTTCTCAGCGGATTGTATTTCTTTGTTCCTGAGTTTCTGGAACATTTTTGTACTTCCTCCTGTCATCGATCAACTGAAGTATTTCTTCTGTTTCTTCGCAGTTACCTGCTCTGTACCTACCTTTTCCTTCCCAACTTCTGTGACGGCCTTTTTTAGAAATGTCCACTCCTCTTCAACTGTACTGCCTACTGAGCTATTCCTTATTGCTATATCTGTAGCCTTAGAGAACTTCAACCGAATCTCGTCATTCCTTAGTACTTCCGGATCCCACTTCTTTGGGTATTGATTCTTCCTGACTCATGTCTTAAACTTCAGCCTACTCTTCATCACCACTACATTGTGATCTGAGTCTTTATCTGCTCCTGGGTACGCATTACAATCCAGTATCTAATTTCGGAATCTCTGTCTGACCATGATGTAATCTAGCGGAAATCTTCTTGTATCACCCGGCCTTTTCCAGGTATACCTTCTCCTTTCGTGATTCCTGAACAGAGTATTCGCTCGTTACTAGCTGACACTTGTTACAGAACTCAGTCTTTCTCCTCTCTCATTCCTTGTCCCAAGCACATATTCTCCTGTAACCTTTTCTTCTACTCCTTCCCCTACAACTGCATCCCAGTCTCCCATGACTATTAGATTTTCATATCCCTTTACATACTGTATTGCCCTTTCAATATCCTCATACACATTCTCTCTCTCTTCATGTTCAGCTTGCGACGTCGGCATGTAGACCTGAACTATCGTTGTCGGTGTTGGTCTGCTGTCGATTCTGATGATAACAGCCCTATCACTGAACTGTTCACGGTAACATACTCTGTGCCCTACCTTCCTATTCATAACGAATCCTACTTCCGTTATACCATTTTCTGCTGCTGTTGATGTTACCCGCTACTCATCTGACCAGAAATCCTTGTCTTCTTTCCGCTTCACTTCACTGTCCCCTACTATATCTAGATTGGGCCTTTGCATTTCCCTTTTCAGATTTTCTAGTTTCCCTTCCACGTTCAGGCTTCTGATATTCCACATCCCGACTCGTAGAAAGTTACCCTTTCGTTGATTATTCAATCTTTCTCTCATGGTAACCGCCCGCTTGGCAGTACCCTCCCGGAGATCCGAATGGGGGACTATACCGGCATCTTTTACCAATGGAGAGATCATCATGACACTTCTTCAATTACAGGCCACATGTCCTGTGGATACAGTTACGTGTCTTTAATGCAGTGGTTTCCATTGTCTTCTACATCCTCATGCCGTTGATCATTGCTGATTTTTCTGCCTTTCGGGGCAATAGAGTGGCCTGAACCTCTGTCCGCTCCTCCGCCCTCTTTGACAAGGCCGTTGGTAGAATGAGGGGTGACTGCTTATGCCGGGAGTCTCCGTCTTCCAATTCTGATAATTAATCAAAATTTAAGCACCCGCGGGATTCGAAACCGGGACAGTTTTGGTTATGAACTGAAGACGCTACCCCTAGGCCGCTATCGGTGTGGATCGGAATCGGTTAATCTCAGTGACCACGGATGGTGCACCGCCAATGAGAGGCCGTCAAAGAGGAAGCATAGCACTGAAGCGTAAAAAGCTAGGACCCATCGAAGATACTTTATGCAAAATCAGTAGCATTAGAAAAGATCATACACTCTTTGTGCGTACTGTAAAGTATCTGAAAATACATGGGCTTATGCATCGCCAGTTTCGGCAGTTCATGGAGGAATTAGGAGAGGAACACGCGTGCGGTTAAAGGCGCTGCAGTCTGGAACCGCAAGACCGCTACGGTCGCAGGTTCGAGTCCTGCCTCGGGCATGGATGTTTGTGATGTCCTTAGGTTAGTTAGGTTTAACTAGTTCTAAGTTCTAGGGGACTAATGACCTCAGCAGTTGAGTCCCATAGTGCTCAGAGCCAGCCAGAGGAACACGGCGGCATACCTTACTATATCGAAGTACTCGTGCTCACTCGAGGTAAAATGCTGAAAAGAGTTTTTGATTTATGTTTGGCCGTAGTACATTTGTTACATGAGAAGGGAAAGAGTGACCAGAAATTAGGAGATCATGGCTGGATATCAGTCCTTGTATTTCTCGTGGACATCACATCTACATGAACAGTCTCAATGGCAGTTTGCAAGTTGAAAATAATTGAATTTCTGACATGGTGGGAAAAAATGCATTTGAAAGGAAGCTTGCCGTTTGAGAGAGCCAGTTGTTGCTTGAAAAGAAAGCATGTTTCCGTATCCTTGATTTGGTCCACGAAAATGTTAGATTTCAAGAATACATGTTAACAATTGTAAAAGTTAAGAAGCAATTTCGAGCACGATTTGTAGATGTTATTAGTGTATCTCCTGTCATTATTGCTTTGCACGGCTGTTTTCAGCATCAGATGAAGATGCTCCGAATCATAACAGATGGAACTGATCGACCTGCAGTGCAATAAACGGCTGTAGGACAAGCTCTTTGCAGTAAGAAGTGCAAAAGAACACGAAGTAAACTTGCCACAACAAGAATTTCCACGCCTGCATCAAGAAGCTGCGAGATTTACGTCCATATCTACTTACGTAAAAGATTTTTCTCCATGATGAAAATGAATAAATCAAGGCTTCGATCTAATATTTGTGACCAAAATCTTCGCAACTGCTTGCGTTTATCAGTGTGCTGTGATTTTTTGCCCGACATCAATTTTATCGTTTCTCTTCGCCAATGATAAATATCGTTTGGATTTTTTCTTTTTCTAATTTAAAATTGTTTTTACTAACAGCTTCATGTTACAAAGGCAAACATTGTTATCTGAAAAATTTGGTTCTAAACCGGTTGTTCAAGGTATACTTACACGCTTAAAATTATCCTCTATTTATTGAGTGACATGTTTGATAACCTTGCGATGAAGGCTATTTAGGTACCTAACGTGTCCGTAAAACCAGTCCGGCATATTCATGCGCCATTTGTTAGAACCGTGATGTTTGGTGATAGGTCAATGGAATAAGGCGATAATGTGTGTGAATATCTAAGGGACCAAACCGCTTAGGTCATCAGTCCCTAGACTTACACACTACTTTACTAACTTATGCTACGAACAACACACATATCCATGCCTGAGGGAGGACTCGAACCTCCGGCAGGAGGGGCCGCACAGTCCGTGACATGACGCCTCAAACTGCGCGGCCACTCCGCGCAGCAATAAGGCGATATCTTGCCATGATTTTATTGCACACTGTGGAAAGACAAAGAGAGTGCCCAGGTACAGTTTATCCCAGCTTCAGGGCAAGGGGAAGCGGTGACATCTGTACTTGGTGAGATACACTAAATGAGCGGTGACGGTTCCGCTTCCCTGTTTACGTGTCCGGTAAGTGCTCGCACTGTCAACAGGAAGCTGCACATGCGCTGCTGCTCCGCACACGTGCAGAATTTCTAGCCGACCCTGGTCTAATACATATAGTCACGACGCTCTCGGGTGCTAAAGTTGGCGTTTGACAGCTGAAGCGATACTAGCGCTCCAAGCTGTGAGAAAGCAGGCAGTTGCCTGAGTCGTAAGGACATTTGTTTATAATTATTTGTCTAGTTAATTAATAGTTGTTATGTTTCGCATTCTATGCATTAGTAAATTACCTAGAGACAAAAATTATCGTGAAATAAATGTAAAAACAGCCAAATGTCACTGATTCTGTGGCGTAAACTACAACTTACACATGAACAAATACTTTGGAATATCTGTATAATTGCAGCTTACTCCACTGAAAGCAAACAGACTCTTCTTCCCTGGCCTTACCATTACGTGCGTCACCATGTATGTCCGCCCCACTGCCGCTATTCCTTTTGACTTCCTTTCCCCCGTCGACCGTACTTTCTCCTCCTACGCGATTACCGCCGACCTCAACATCCATAGTCGTTCCGCCGCCCAGTTACGGCGGTGGCATCGGTTCCTCTCCACCCTCCATGGTGACCTCGTTCCCATTCCCCAGCACACCCGCCGCGAATCCAATACCGCTCCAGATGTCGTCCTCTCCTCCCCTAACCTCCTTGGCTGCATAGCGGTGGACGTCCTAGACCCTGTTGGCAGTGACAATCTCCCCATCCTCCTTACCATTTCAGACGGTCGTCGCCCCCGTTCCAATCCTCGCATCGACAATCCCCCAAAATATGTCCATGATTATTCCCGTGTCGACTGAAATGCCTACCGGGATACCCTCTCTACTCAGGTCGATCGCCACCCCCTCCCCTACCACCACCCAGATGATGTTACCCATGCCGCCTCCTTTCTCCAGCAGACCCTGTCTGAGGCCGTGGCGGCCCACATCCCTATCGTCGCCATCCACCCGCACCATCCCACTTTACTCCCACAGGCCATCTTCCTCCTACGTGAATCTCGCCATCTCTACCGTGCGTTCCTTCACATGCGTGACCGGGACACACTACGACGCCACCGGCAACTACAACGACACGTCAGAAACTTTCTCCCGGCTAAGAAACGCCGTGACTGGCGACAGACATGCACCCGTCTTAGTTCTACCTTACCTATCAACTCGTCCAAGTACTGGTCAGCCTTCCGCCGCCTTACTAGGTCTAACCCCCCCCCCCCCCACTACCCTCTCCTTCATGATGACCACCCCTTCCCTGACAACTTTAGTGAGGCCGATCACTTTGCCTCCTACCTCTCTGATATCTTTACCCTCCCTGACGATCCCCATTTCGATTACTCCCTCTTCCCAGACGTCTGCGATCGATCTGACACCTCTGTCCCTCCACACGCCCCTGGCTTCCAGTACTTGGACATCATTACACACAACGAACTCAGTGCCCCCATCACTACTCAGGATATCATATTTACACTCCAAACGAAACGCAACACTGCTCCCAGTCACGATCGTGTTACCTATCGCCACATCCGTGAAGTTCTCACCTCCTTCTCTCCGCCCTGGCCAGGCTATATAATGTGGTCTTGTCCACTGGCTACTACCCCAACCTCTGGAAAACCTCCCGAATCCTGATGTTCCTCAAACTCGATAAATCGCCATCCGCTGTCTCCTCCTACTGTCCCATCAGCCGTACTTCGGTCTTCAGCAAGGTCTTGGAATCCTTCCTTACCTGTTGCATCCACCAGCAAATCCGCCAGCACCGCCTCCTTCTCGCTACTCAGTGTGGCTTTCGACTATCCTTCTCTGCCGATGACCTTCTCCTTCATCTCACTCATCTCCTCCCTGAACAGCTCAACTCTCATTGATCCGCCATCTTCCTCTCTCTCAGCCTTGAACGTGCTTACGACCATGTATGGCATTCTGGTCTCCTCTTCAAACTCCAAACCTTCGCCCTTCCTATCAACTACATCTGTCTGATAGGGTCCTTTCTTTCCCTTCCTACGTCACCATCCATAACACAGATACCTACACCTTCTACCCCTCCGCCGGTGTGCCTCAAGGTTCCATCCTCTCCCCTCTTCTCTACCTTCAACTCCCATCCACCTTCTCCAGTACGCCGATCACACTGCCTTCCTTGCCCTTGCCCCCACCCTGCAACGCTCCCAACACCTTCTCCAATCCCATCTTGACCGGTTCACCACATGGTGCAACCAGTGGTTGCTCAAGGTCAATCCTTCCAAGACCCAGGCGATCATTGTAAGCAAAACCACCCCTTCCTTCCATCTCCTCGACTTCTATATCACCATTTATGGCCATCCTATCACACTCACCCCCACCCTCAAGTACCTTGGCGTCACCCTTGATCATTGCCTCTCCTGGACCCCCATCTCTGGACTATCCAAGCCAAGGCACACTCCCGACTCCATCTCCTCAAGCTCCTTTCTGGCCGCACATGGGGTCTCGACCCCTCCACCATCCTCCATACCTATCAATCCCTCATCTGCCCTATCATCTGCTATGCCCACCCTGCCTGGTTCTCCGCCCCTCCTACGTTTTACAAATCCCTTCAAATCCAAGAAAGCCGTGCAGTCTGCCTCACCTATCGCATCCGCTTTGCCTCCCCCATGTGGACTCTGTGTGACCTCATTCCATTCCCGCACCTCCTCCTTTTCCTCGAATAGATATGGGTCCTCTACACCTCCCATAAACTTGATCCCCCTCACCCACTTGTCTCTCCCGTACTCTCCCACCCCTGTCTGCTGCCGTGCCTGTATTCCCACATTCCACCTGCTCTCCATCTCTCCACTCTCCATACCCTCACACAAGGTGGCTTCGGCCAACTCCCCCTCCCTGATGATGCCCTCATCCCCTCCATACACCCCTCCTCCCAACTTTGATTCTTCCCTTCCACCCCCTGTGTCTTTTCCCAAGGGCACCCTCTCTCCCTTCTCTCCCTCCTCCCTTCCTGCCTCCCTCCTCTCCCCCGGGCTTCCCCCATCCCCCTACCTTCTTTCCTCCCCCTCACATCTCCTTTGCCACTGGCATCTACACCCTCCCCCTCTCCCTCCTCCCCCACCTTTTCCCCTTTGGCTGGTCCCCAGACTCGTACATGAACAGTGAACATTTGCGCGCCAGAGATCATCACCTAGTGTTTGTGTGTGCCTTTGTGTTCTTGTTCCAGTGTTTCATCGTTTATGCTCCTTCGTTTGTGTGTGTCATTTCTGTCATCTCTGTGTGTGTCCACGTTTCTGAACGTTCTTTATTTTGGACACTGCGCCCGTGAAGGGCTCCGTGTATTTCAATTTTGTATGTCTACTGTTGTTTATCCACCATGTCTGTTTTTTGATGTGTCCTTATGTATCGTTTGTCATCTCTGTGGCCGAAGAGTGGCGTAGTATGCCGCTGCTGGTCTACCTGTATCAGGTGTGAAAATAACAATAAAGAAAAAAACTGAAAGTAAAAGAATGTAGTTACAGATTTCATGCCTGAGAAACATATATTTCTGTTGTTGTCTGTTCTTATTATGATAGAGACTTTCCTCAACACGTAAATTTTTTTTACGGAATCTAGAGATTCGCTTATTCTTACACTTCACTCGACTTTATAATGGAGGATTTTCTTTAGTAAATGTAATTATGTTTGCTTCAGAAACTAACATACTGAAGATTTTTGCCGTTTGTGGCTCAGATGAAGCAAATGTTGTGGAATTGGTGTCTTCTGTGTTGAGAAACATTTTTATTTCCTTTGGCGTTTTATTAAAAGGTCTGCGTGACTTTCCGTTCAGCTGCAGGTGTGGTGGCTTATTTTGTACATTTAATAGTGTACGTATTATATTCCATATAGTTTTTCTACGTTCCACGTTCACTGATTTGGATGAAAGCGTAGCGAATGAAACTTGGCATTGTTAGATATACGACGTCTTTCTGCAAAAGCTCTGGTCTTTCTGATGTTTACTAGGAAATTTTTGTTTCTAACGTAGAACGATATTTTTCAGTAAATATCTATACTTTTCAATTGAATCGGAAATAAGTTGTTCCGTAAGGTGTCGTTTCATACCCCTCAGGGGGTCTTAGGAAACCATTGAATGACAAGAATGCTGTTATTTTATAATTACTGTCAATTTTTATGGCACTGCATACGATTTCTATTGTATGAACTGTACTACAAATTAATGTAAACGATGGTATTTGCCCTCATACGGTATTGCATTTAGAAGTGTCGCCTGCTGGCCACTTGGCGAGCTGCTATCACAGTGCCTAACAAAAGACAGACGGGTTGTCACGGCTGTTGTCTTAGATTGTGGTGTAATCTTGTACGGAAGTGAAACGCGGATGTTAAACGGTTGAGACCAGAAGAGAATAGAAGCTTTGAAAATGTGCTGCTAGATAAAATGTCGGATACTAGATAAGCAGAACGGATAACTAATGAAGAGACACTGAGTCAGACTGGGGAGAAAAGATATTTGTCGCAAAATGTTATGTTATATTAACCAGGGACCTATAAACGACAGAGAGGCTCCGTCCCCGCTGCAGCCGCAGTGGTCCGCAACCCCACGACGACTACCGCAGTCCACTTCACCCCTCCGCCGCCCCACACTGAACCCAGGGTTATTGTGCGGTACAGCCCCCGGTGGACCACCCAGGGAACATCTCACTCCAGACGAGTGTAACCCCTATGTTTGCGTGGTAGAGTAATGGTGGTGTACGCGTACATGGAGAACTTGTTTGCGCAGCAATCGTCGACATAGTGTAGCTGAGGTGGAATAAGGGGAACCAGCCCGCATTTGCCGAGGCAGATGGAAAACCGCCTAAAAACCATCCACACTGGCCGGCTCACTGGACCTCGACACAAATCCTCCGGGCGGATTCGTGCTGAAGACCGGCGCTCATTCCCGCCCGGATCGCAAAACGTTAATAAAAGAAGGAATCAGTTGATAGCACAGATCCTGGGGCAATAAAGAACCGTAAATTTGGTAATGAATGGAACTTTTTGAAGTAAAAAAATTTAGATGGAGGCTATAACTTCACTACAGCAAGCAGGTTCAAATTGATGTAGATAGCAATAGTTACACAGAGATGAAGATGCTTGCACGGGATAGACTTGAGTGGAGAGCTACATCAAACCAGCCTTCGGACTGAAAACAATAACATCAACGTTTTACAGCTGCGTGAATCAGCGGAACTTATGACAACGTGTGATATGTGAATTTTTGGCAGGCATGAAGAAGGAGCCGCGCATGTCGCGGCTGCAGAGACTGCTGACGGACGAGGGCCACTTGCCCGCGGCTGCGGTGCCGCTGGGCCAGTACGCGGCGGGCAACGCGCGGCTGGGCGTCTGCACCAACAACGTGCCGCTCAGCGTGCTCGTGGACACGGGGCGGAGGGCGCGGCGCGCGCTCTGCCAGGTGAGCGGGCGGCGCCCACGCCTCACACACGCCGTGTTAACAGTGCGCGCAAAGGGGTGCCTCGTGTACCACTGTCATGTCCCCCCTGTCCCAGCGGGAAGACTCTGGTAGTTCTTGACATGATTATCGCATTGTGAAGTAATGTTAACAGTTCAACCGGTTTTGAGACTAAGTTATCAAATTAAGCGTCATCATCATCCTTTCAGGTATTAGGCCCTTTGGCCCGTTCCAGTCTCACTCCACCTTTGCCTCGGTCTTCCTGAGCTTGCCACTTTCGGAGCAATAGCTTAGGTCTGCATGTGAACAGAAGTGCTTCGCACTTGTCGACATTTGCTTATATTCGCCACCGTTCCAACCAAAGCTCGGCAGTACTAGCGCCGTCTGTATTCGTGAATTTATGTTAGACGATCTCCAGTCTTGCGCATGGATGGCTGTGTCACCCGTGTAGATGGCTAACGTCGTGTTTTGTGTTGCTGGAAAAATCATTAACGTAGAGGTTGAACAAGATGGGTCCCTGAATGCTTCCCTGGGATACTCCAGCTTGGATACCGTTCCGTGTCGATTGATTGCCCTGCACGTCAGTGTTGAAACATCTGTTCGTGAGATATGAGTGTATGAGACGTACAAGTCCGTCGGGGAAACCAGCATCGCTTAGTTTGCCAGAGGCGGTCGAAAGCTTTTTCGATATCCAGAAACACGGCTTCTGTGGCTTTGTTCGTGTTGTAGCCATGTGTTACATGTTCGACTACGTGGAGGGGTTGAAGTGTTGTTGACTCGTGATTCCTAAAGGCGAATTGCTCCGGTTTTGGGGTGTCATTGGCGATGCAGTGCCAGGTGACGCGTTTTAGTATTACCTTCTAAACAATCTTGCTGAGCGAGCACAGCAGACTGACGGGTCTGTATTTTTGAGGAAAGGAGTGGTCTTTTCCTTGCTTCCTCAACATCAAGACCTTGGCCGCCTTCCAAAATTCAGGGAAATGTTGGTGTTTTAAGATGGCATTCGTTACATGTGCAACGTGTTCTATGGCTTTAACCGTGAACTCCTGGAGGACACGGCTTTCCCGAGTGCTATCGGGCCCAGGGGCTTTCCTAGCGTTGGTATGCTTGATAGCCCAAGTAATTTCCTTTGTACTATTACGTCTGATTTCATCGCGCGTGGGCTGGGCTACAAGATGTGTAACTTCCTGGTCCGTTTCAAGTGTGAATACTGGATCTGAAGGAGCCAGATTCGGCGTGAAGGACGCTGCAAGTGTTGTGGCCATAAGATCTGCCTTCTCATTTGCGGAGTAAGCTGGGCCATCTGGTCCTTGCATAGTATGAATATAATGTTTCTCCCTGATGAAGTGTCTGGCTACGTTCAACACGCCAGGACGTGTGGTATCTAGCCCTGCGAGTTTCTGCTCCCATTGCTTGTTTCTAACTGTATATATTTTCTCTCTTATTAGACCCAGGAGTCTGTTGACGTTTGCAGTCTTGATGAGACCCTTGTCTCTGATGAACGCTCTCCATCGAGGATGACGTACTGGTATCTATTACTGAAGAAGTCTTAGAGCCACTCACGTATCTGTGAACCTATTCCATATGCTCGTATCATCTTTAATAGTCTGCAGTGGAGCACCGTGTCAAATGATTTTTTGAAATCTAGAAATATGGTATCTGCCCGTTGCCCTTCATCTACATTTCACAGTATATCACGTGAGAAAAGGGCAAGCTGAGTTTCGCACGGGCGATGAGTGCTAAAATCATGCTGATCCTAGCACAGGAGCTTTTTAGTCTCAAGGAAGTTTATTATGTTCGAACTTTATGTTATCTTGATTTCGAAGGCCGGCCGGAGTGGGCGAGCGGTTCTAGGCGCTACAGTCTGGAACCGCGCGACCGCTACTGTTGCAGGTTCGAATCCTGCCTCGGGTATGGATGTGTGTGATGTCCTTAGGTTAGTTAGGTTTAAGTGGTTCTAAGTTCTAGGGGAATTATGACCTCAGAAGTTAAGTCCCATAGTGCTCAGAGCCATTTGAACGATTTTTTTTTTTTTTACTTTGAAATGGAAGATACTCTTCTACCATCGAGCACCTGACACGTGAAAGGGAACTGAGATTCTTTAATTTCCTAACAATTTTCCCCGTCTTAAAAACGGAAATTTGTGAATGTTGCCAACACCTTCTGTTTCAAACTGTTTTAAACTTTTAACTGGTTTTCGATACTACTTCTTCTTAATTTGATTTACTGATTGTTAGTGTTTCGTAGAGTCGTAACATAACACACAGCGTATTAGATACAGCATTGACAAGATTTTTCCAATTGCAACACCTTTTCATTTCGATAGAATATTTTTTCTAGCTACCTGACGGTGTTTTACCTTGGCACAGTTTTTCACATTTGGAAAAATCATACTTTTCTGGAGTAAATTTTATAATTTCACAAAAAGACTGCAGCACACACAAAGCGAATACTATCAGTTAAAATAAGAAAATATATTAAACTTCCGTTATAGGGCTGGCTACAGGAGAAAATTTGCAAAGTGTTCGAAGGTAGAACACTCTCCCATACCTTTCTTTTTTTCTGTAGTAGTTAGCACTGGTTTGCCGTAGCCGCTAGACGGAAAACCTTACATTTGATGGCTGATAAATAAAGTAAAAATAAGTCTCCTTTTGAGCCCGAATCGCTCTAATCTCATCTTCTCGGTCTTTTCGTAAGATAAAAGTAGCAGGAAGCAAAACGTGGCTATACTCTTCTGGAAATGTACGATCACTGAAATGTAACAGTAAACCACAGCATGACACACAGCTTCAACGTTGCAGCGTCCACCTCTAGAGTTGGAGAAACAATTCGGTGACGGTTTCGTGCATACTTGAGAAAAGCGCTGCTCACCTTTGGATCTTAGCTATATCCCCTATCAATGCAACAGGCAGGGGTACCGAAGTGATGGGGGATAGCCAAGTATCAGTGGAGAGAATGTTTTGTAAGGTATCTTCTTCGCGGCCAGACTACACATATTACGAGCTCGTACCATGAATCTTGTTGTGCTTCCAGTTTTAGTGAGGCAACTGTGTGATCAAATAACATATTTAGAATATTAAGGGAAGTAGAAATACATAGAAACGTGACGCCCAGTAGCTTATTCTTTCTACAGATATTAGTCAGGAAGATAAAGAATGTAATACATTGAGAGACAGGCATCAAGGATGTCGAAGATGCAGTTGATTAATCTCAACTCTTCCATTTTTAAACTGAAGAGGAAGAAAAATTATGGAAAGCAAAAAAAGAAAAGGATCTTCCTTCTGGTTGAAACTAAGACATTTCAAAACATAAAAAGAAAAACCGTTAGAGACAGATTTACATTAAAATCAAACTAATACAAGCGCAAAGTCACTGAATTTTTCTTGCATAGCATGCCATATTATACAAAACAGAAACGTGAAATTTATTTGTGCTGGCTACTTTGATAAGTCCGAAAACTTTCTATTTAGCAATAGGAAAAGTTTACCCGGATGTGGAGAACGTCGTACGTCAATTGTGTTCGTAAACAATAAAGATTTCAAACAAATATAACCTTCGATGTCAGTTGAAATAAAAATTGGCTTGATTAAAGGCTTTACATCTTCTAGCAGCTAGCTTTCACCCATTTTACCCATACCTGGATTTGTGATATAGTGGGAGCCTGGCTCATCAGGGGCAGATTGTCTTCACTTTCATCTCGATCATCTTATAAGCAATTAGTTTAGACCACACTGCTTCGCTCGAGTGTGTGTAGTAATTACAATAAAAGTAATCTTATAAACATAAATTAGTTCTTCTGTAAAATTAATGTTTCTCTTTCTACGCAATTCTGTCAAATTCTGTCGTGGTACCTGTTAAACAGCTTTCTTTGTTTTAGTTCACAAATTGCAAAACCTTCTAAATTTTTCACGCTAATTAAGGCCATAGAAGCAAGGTCTTTTACAAATGTACTTATGACCAAAAAGCGATTCTAGTAGCTGCAGTCGGAGGTTTTTGTTAATCTTACGTTTTGACTTCTTGTGATGCTAATTTCATAGACTCTTTCACCCATAACACATAATATTTCTTTATTTCTAACCGAGAACTCAAATATCAATTTTCACAGATATAGCTTTAAAATGTTTTAATGTAACGAAAGATTTTCATAAAAATTTTCTTCCCCTTTTCCATTCTATTAGGGACTGAATTAAGAAAAAAAGAAATAAAAGAAAGGAAGAAAGAGAGGGAGAGAGAGAGAGAGAGAGAGAAACTGAAACACAAATCATTTTTATTTCTAACCGAGAAGCAAAATACAGAACTTCATAGATATAGCTTCAAAATACTTTCATAATGAAATATTTCCACGAAAACTTTCATCCTCTATTTCATCCCCTTATAGGTTGAATTACCAAAAACACTGACAGGCCTACCTTTTTTTATTATTTCTAATCGATGTAAAATACCAATTTTCATAGATGTAGCGTTCAAATTCCTTAGGAGTTCTTTAATAAATACTTACTAAAAAGACTTTTATCCCTTATTTCCCCTCTTTGGGGTTGAATTGCCAAAAACAGTGTAACACGTATTTTTTTATTTCTAACCGAGAAGTCAAATACAAATTTTCATAGATATAGCGTTAAACAGGCTTTAGTAGTTCTTTAAGAATAACTTATTAAAATAAGTTCATCTACTTTCTAGCCCTCTTAGGGGTTGAATTTCCAAAATTTCTAAAACACGTGTTATTTTTTTATTTCTGACCGAGGAGCCAAATACCAATTTTCGTAGTTGTTGCTTCAAAATTGCCGTGACAGCGACATACATATATTTTTTTTCAAAAAAAGCCTTTCCTCCCTTACTCCTCTCCATGGGGGTGGAATTCCGAAAAATCCCTTCTTAAACGATGCCTCTCGACAGTATAAACATCCATGCCAAATTTCAAGTTTTTTTGTAAGCGTTTTGGGCTGAGTGATGACGAGTCAACGAATCGGTTACGACGTTTCCTTTTATATATAGAGATGGTGCTTGTCGCATTTCCTCTGTCGCGAAGCTGCTAAGTGTTAACACAGGGCGGCTTATAGGAAATCCAATCACCTTCATGTTTGTGACCCAACTCCTTTTTGTGAACCAACTGCGAAGCTAACTTGCCATCTAACAATGCGAGGATACTGCAAATCGATAGCTATTGCCATATATAGTTACAGAATTTGTTGTACCGATGCGTTCAGTATTCAGCAACACAAAATACCAAGTTATTAACACGATAAATAATTCGTCATGACTAACTGCAATAAGTTATTAACATAATAAATAATTCGTCATGACTAACTGCAATCATATGAATCACAGGTCCTACACAGAATTTATTTAATCCTACAAAGGTGGCATGCAGCCGTGATCTGGAGGTAGCGTCTTTGATTAGTAATCAAAACGTCCTCGGTCCCGGGTACGAAATCCCCAAACGCTTAAATTTTGATTAATAATCAGCACTGGCGGCCGAAGACTTCCGGCAAAGTGTCACTCATGTTCTGCGAACGGCCTTGTCAAAGAGGGCAGAGGACCGGGCATAATTTCAGGGCATTCTCTTGTCCCTGAGGTGGGAAACTGCCCCTAAAGCCAGAAGAATAAGCAAAGATCAATGATATGAGGATGCAGAAGGAAATGGAAACCACTGCATTAAAGACACACAACGTGTGGCTACAGAACATATGGCCTGTAATTGAAAAAGAGTCATGACGATATCTCCATTGGCAAAAGATTCCGCAATAGTCCCCCATTTGGATCTCCGGGAGGGGACTGCCAAGGGGGAGATGACCATGAGAAATATATCGAATAACCAACGAAAGGATAACGTTCTACGAGTCGGGGCGTGGAACTCCAGACGCTTGAATGTCGTAAGGAAGCTAGAAAATCTGAAAAGGGATGTAACAGGGGTCTGTGAAATGAAATGGGAAGAAGACAATGATTTCTGGTCTGATGAGTATAGTGTATATGAACAGCAGTAGAAAGTGGTATAACGGGCGTAGGATTCATTTGTATAGGAAGGTAGGACAGAGAGTGTGTACGTGTGAACAGTTCAGTGATAGGGTTATTCTTATCAGAATCGACAGCAAACCAACATCGACAACGATAGTTCATGTGCACATGCCGACATCGCAATCTGATGATGTAGAGATAGAGGAAGTACACTGAAGCGCCAAAGAAACTGGTATAGGCATGCGTATTCAAATACAGAGATATGTAAACAGGCAGAATACGGCGCTGCGGTCGGCAACGCCTATATGAAACAAGTGTCTGGCGCAGTTGTTAGATCGGGTACTGCTGTTACAATAGCAGGTGATCAAGATTTAAGTGAATTTGATCGTGAGCGATGGGACAGAGCATCTTAGAGGTAGCGATGAAGCGGGAATTTCCCAGTACGACCATTTCACGAGTGTACCGGGAGTAGCAGGAATTCGGTAAAACATCAAATCCCCGACATCGCTGCAGCCGGAAAAACGATACTGCAAGAATGGGACCAACGACGACTGAAGAGAATTGTTCAACGTGACAGAACTGCAGCCGCAAATTGCTGCGTATTTCAATGCTGGGCCATCGACAAGTGTCAACGTGCGAACCATTCAACGAAACATTGTCGATATGGGCTTTCGGAGCCGAAGGCCCACTCATGTATCCTTGGCAACTGCACCATACGAAGCTTAACGCCTTGCCTGGGCCCGTCAACACAGAAATACTAATGCTGTCCACCAAACTCCCCTGACATGAACATTATTGAGCATATCTGGGATGCTTTGCAACGTGCTGTTCAGAAGAAATCTCCACCCCCTCGTACTCTTATGGATTTATGGACAGCCCTGCAGGATTCACGGTGTCAGTTCCCTTCAACACTACTTCAGACATTAGTCGAGTCAATGTCACGTCGTGTTGCTGCACTTCTGCTTGCTCGCGGGGGCCGTACACGATATCAGGCAGGTGTATCACTTTCTTTGGCTAGTCAGTGTATATGAGGATACTGAAAGGGTAATACAGTACATAAAGGGATATGAAAATCTAATAGTCATGGGGACTGGAATGCAGTTGTAGGGGAAGGAATAGAAGTAAAGGTTACTGTAGAGTATTGGCTTGGGTCAAGACATGAGAGAGGAGAGAGAGTAACTGAGTTCGTAATAAATTTCAACTAGTAGTAGAGAACACTCTGTTGAAGAATCACAAGAGGAGGAGGTATACCTGGAAAGGGCCTGGTGATACGGGAAGATTTCAGTTAGATTACATCATGGTCAGACAGAAGTTCCGAAATCAGATACTGGATTGTAAGGCGTACCAAGGAGCAGATATAGATTCAGAGCACAATGTAGTAATGATGATGAGTAGACTGAAGTTTATGATATTAGTCAGGAAAAATCAAAATGCAAAGAAGTGGGATATGGAATGACGAGATACTCTTGATGTTCTCTAAGGCTATAGATGCAGCAATAAGGAATAGTCAGAAGGCAGTACAGTTGAAGAGGAATGAACATCTCTGAAAAGGTCAATCACAGAAGTTGGAAAGGAAAACATAGGTACATAGAAGATATGTGCGAAGTAACCATGAGTAGCAGAAGAAATATTTCAGTTGATCGATGAAAGAAAGAAGTTCAAAAAAGTTCAAGTAAACTCAGGTATACAGAAATACAGGTCACTGATGAATGAAATAAATAGGAAGTGCAGAGAAGCTAAGACGAAATGGCTGCATGAAAAATGTGAACAAATAGAAAAAAAATTGCCGGAAGGACTGAGCCAGCATATAGGAAAGTCGAAACAATCTTCTGTGAAATTAAAAGCAAAGGTGGTAATATTAGGAGTGCAAAGGGAATTTCACTGTTAAATGCAGAGGAGAAAGCGGATGCCCTCTATAAGGGGAGAGATTTGTCTGATGCGACAGGAAAAGAAACAGGAGTCGATTTAGAAGAGATATGGGAGCCAGTAATGGAAGCAGAATTTAAGAGAGCTTTGGACGACTTAAGATCAAATAAGACAGAAGGGGTAAGTAATATTTCACCAGAATTTATAAAATTATTGGGGGAAGTGACAACAAAAAGGCTATTCATGTTGTTGTGTAGAATGTATGAGTATGGCGACGTACCATCTGAATATGAGAAAAATATCATTCACACAATTCCGAAGACTGCAAGAGCTGACAAGTGTGAGAATTCTCTCACAGTCAGCTTAACAGCTTATGCACCCAAGTTTCTGACAATAATAATATAGAGGAGAATGGGAAAGAAAATTGAAAATGTGTTGGATGCCGACCAGTTTGGCTTTAGGAAAGCTAAAGGACCAGAGAGGCAATTTTGACGTTACGGTTGATAATGGAAGCAAGACTAAAGAAAAATAAAGATACGTTCATAAGATTTTTCGACCTGGAAAAAGCGTTCGACGATATAAAACGGTGCAAGATGTTCGAAATTTTGAGAAAAACAAGGGTAAGCTCTAGAGACAGCCAAGAGC
This sequence comes from Schistocerca piceifrons, assembly GCF_021461385.2. Taxonomy (NCBI): domain Eukaryota; kingdom Metazoa; phylum Arthropoda; class Insecta; order Orthoptera; family Acrididae; genus Schistocerca; species Schistocerca piceifrons. The sequence continues at coordinate 931,556,408 of NC_060138.1, forward strand.
CAAGAGGGAGTAATAAGAGTGGACAACCAAGAACGAAGCGCTTGGATTAAAAAGGGTGTAAGACGGGGGTGTAATCTTTAGTTCCTACTGTTCAATCTGTGCATTGAAGGAGCATTGATGGAAATAAAAGACTCAAGGTGAAAGGATATCAATGATACGAGTCACTGATTACATTGCTTTCCTGAGTGGAAGTGATGAAGAATTACATGATCTGCTGACTGGAATGAACAGTCTAATGAGTACAGAACATGGACTGAGAGTAAACAGAAGAAAGACGAAGGTAATGAGAAGTTGCAGAAATGAGAACAGCGAGAAACTTAACATCAGGATTGATGGTCACAATGTTGATGAAGTTAAGGAACTGTACAACCTAGGCAGCAAAGTAACCGATGACAGACGGAGCAAAGAGGACGCCAAAAGCAGATTAGCTCTTGGGAAAAGGGCATTCCTGGCCAAGAGAAGTCTACTAGTATCAAACATAGGCCTTAATTTGAGGAAAACGTTTCTGAGAATGTACGTTTGGAGCACAGCATTGTATGGTAGTGAAACATGGACTGTGGGAAAACCGGAACAGAAGAGAATCGAAGCATTTGAGATGTGGTACTACAGACGAATGTTGAAAATTAGGTGGACTGATAAGGTAAGAATTGAGGAGGTTCTGCGCAGAATCGGAGAGTTAGGGATATGTGGAAAACACTGACAATACGAAGGGACAGGATGATAAGGCATCTGTTAAGACATCAGGACAAGACTTCCTTGGTACTAGAGGGAGCTGAGGAGGACCAAAACTGCAGAGGGAGACAGAGATTGGAATACATCCATCAAATAACTGAGGACGTAGGTTGCAAGTGCTACTCTGAGATGAAGTTGATGGCACAGGAGAGGAACTCATGGTGGACCGCATCAATCCAGTCAGAAGACTGATGACTCAAAAAATAAATAAAAAGGTGGCATCGTGTTGATGAACCAAACTATTATGACCAGTTGCTTAACAGCGTGTTGGTGCACCTTCGGGACACTTTACAGCACCGATTTTGCTGTCCTGGATTCGGCAATTCCTTGGTAGGATTCCGGAGGTACGTGGCACCAGAGACCTACTCACATTTGATTCCTATTAATTACGGGCTGGTGGTCTGACTGCGTGGAGCTGACCCCGACAGCGTCTCTGATATGCTCCATCGGATCCAGGTCAGGCAAATTTAATGTCCATGACACCGACGTTAGTTCATTATCACGCTCCTCAAACCAATGTAACGTAATTCTGGCGTTGTGACATGGACAATTATTCTCCTGAAAAGTGTTATTGCAGTTGGTGCAGACATCAAACGAGAAGGCATGCAGGTCGTCTGCAATGATGTTCACGTAGTACACAGCCGTCATGACGTCCGTAGTATGGATATTAGAGTAAGTGGCGTTGAAAGAAAGCTATCTTCGAAAACTGAACAAAAATCCATGGTCAGATTGAATCTTCACGAGATTCTGTGCAGAATTTACGAGTAAATTAGGCTCTCTTTAAACCTTAATTTATGATTGATTCCTCGAACAAAAACCTTTGAAAGAACGCGGTATTTAGACAGAATACCTTTCAATCATCTGCAGGTAGAATGAGCGTCTTTGCTGCGTCACAGCTCCTATGTAGTCTTATTGTTTCACACCCCTTAACTATCGAGCGAGGTGGCGCAGTGGTTAGCACACTGGACTCGCATTCGGGAGGACAACGGTTCAAACGCGCGTCCAGCCATCCTGATTTAGGTTTTCCGTGATTTCCCTAAATCGCTTCAGGCAAATGCCGCGTCAGGCCATCCAGGTTTAGGTTTTCTGTGATTTCCCTAAATCGCTTCAAGCAAAGGCCGGGATGGTTTCTTTGAAAGGACACGGTCGACTTCCTTCCTCAGCCTTTCCTAATCGGACGGGACCGAGACCTCGGTGTTCGGTCCCCTCCCGCAAATCAACCAACCAACCCCTTGACCCGCTTTCTGCTCACGCGCAATGTCGCTTGAAGTATTGGTAGGTATGCTTTCGTTCTTTTCTTTTTATACATGTAATCTATTTGTACACAAAGCCGATCGGTGTGGCCGTGAGGTTCTAGGCGCTACAATTTGGAACCGCGCGACCGCTACGGCCGCAGGTTCGAATCCTGCATCGGGAATGGATGAGTGTGTGATGTCCTTAGGTTGATTAAGTTTAAGTATTTCTAAGTTCTAGGGGACTGATGACCTCAGCAATTAAGTCCCATAGTGCTCAGAGTCATTTGAATAATTTTTTTGTACACAAAGCCAAAGGTAAATTAACGAGTTATTTTGTGGCAGAGATAATGTTTTGAAACAAAAGGGAGAAGGGATACACTCTTCAATTGATTAATTTCTGTATCTTCACCTGTTTGTTTCTAAAAGTGGCAGCGGGCGGACTATGACTAGATCCGTCCCGTCGTACTAGTATTGTTTAAAAATGTGTATTTCGAGCGTACATTAAAATTGTTAGAAAAAGTTATTAGGAAAGTAAAGTTTTATAAATACATTCACATCGACCACAACTGGCTGTTAGTCGTCATTTCGCCCGCTCCGAGAATCCTGCATCAGCAGATTCGGAGTAGACAAGAGGAATTTGCGCGAGCAGCGGAGGAGCAGTCATGCATCGGCATTGTTATAATCAAGACAACGCACAGTGGAATTAATATGATGCAGTATATAACTCAAAAGTGTGAATATTGACCTTGAATGTATTTCCATTGAAGGTCTGTTGATATTAGTATCAGTTAAAGTTCACCAAGATAATTGTACAGATTTGTAAATTACCTTCCTATTTTTCAACTATTCTTTCCAATCAATTTTTTCAATTATTCAAGCAGCAATTATTAATAAGTTTTCATTATTTGACCACCCCCATTATGCCACTTTTCATAGAGTGTCACAAGCGCCGGTTGCTGGACACGATCTCCCATACCTCAGTGCTTTACCGACTACCGAGAGCGCGTTTTGAATGAAGTTTGTTGAGGGCTGGGTCTCGTGCTTTACTAAAAATAAAACCACTGCCTCATTGATCGGGTTGCTGGTGGTCACCTGTATTGCAACAGTCTCCTGTAAGGCACAGTCCCAAAACGACGACGTTTGCCTAAGCACTTTCGTTTGTTCATGCGCGTTACGCAACAAGTGCTCCTTCCATCTTTCTTCGACTGTCTGATATGTCTTACCTCACGTACATGGAATATGATAAACGCCTGGTTGGAATTCGATAGAGTCAGAATTGTGTTCTAACGAGGCGTGGTTTGTGATATTTCTGTTCGTGCTGGTCGACATCGTACGAATATCATGCGAATATAGAATCGGTAATACTCAAGAGTGCCATACTCAACGCTATGCGGGCTTTCGTGACTGGCAACCAAGAGTACAGTTATGTTGTTCACTCCACAGGGTCTGTAGCAACACAGGTAACCACGAGGACTTACCAGCGGCGTCTGGAACATCACATAGTGACAGAGCGGAGAGCAGGGAGCGGCGTGCCGACAGTGATGCGCCCAGCGACACAGAAGCAGCGCAACGTCGCCTTTTCAAGCGAGTCCCAATACTGCACACAGCATCACAGTGCACGCATCCAAGAGTGGAGCTTTCGAGGAAAGGGAACGTTGCCAGACAGCATTCGTCATCGTCTTGCAGGCTCGACACCTGGCGTCATGGTACTGATTGCCACTGGATTGTATTCCAGGAACACACGATGTTGGTGGTTATTTCAGGTTAGTGGCTGATTTCCAGAATTACACGACAGAAAGCGCACTAGGGACCGCCATAAGCAGGTTCCGTTGTTGTTGCTAGACATGAGCTCGTGTTTTCCGCCGTATTTGTAAAGATTTCGCATTCTACTCATTTAAGTGCTGTATAACACACTAAAGCTATTTGGAACACATTATTCGTTCTTCATGTACAGAATTTCATGGTGAGTAAAATGCTATGTATTTTAGAACTAATTATATAACATACTTGTTGGGCGTGCACCACCTTGTACTTTCAAACGGAAAAACATCTTCTACAGTGGAACATTTCATTTGATTTTTTCAAATGAATCGTGTTTCTTCAGTGTCTAAACAATTTTAACTGCTTTGAAAACAGAAATTTGTGTTGGTTTCCAGTAGCTTCTATTTCAAAATTATTTAACTTGTAGCTGGTTTTTGGTAATACTTCTACTAAATTTGATTTTTCTTGGTGATTATTTGTGTCTAGAGAGTAATAATATAAGAGACAGACTATTAAGTACAGTATTCAGAAGAGAAAGCAAAGGCGAACCAGCAGCGCTACCACTATAAGCGTATACGTATCAGAAGAAGGGATCTGTCTAGAACCTGGAGAAGAACCCCAAAAATACACTGTTACTGGTAGATTATTATGATGGGTGATTGGAATGCCAGAATCGAATATTATAGGGCCTCTTGGAGAACCAGTACATCATGAAAATTGAAAAATACTCACAGATTTTGCCACTTACAATAATCTGATACAACAAATTCAGTTTTTAAGAAAAGGGATGTACAAGAGTATACATGGGCCAGTAGTGGTCTTAGGTCGATAATTAACTACTGGTAGAAAGTTAGCAAGTCAAGTAAGGGATACAGAGTTTATACAGGACAAGGTAAAGGATCAAATTATGCTTTTAGTTATCTCTAGGTTAGATATTTTCACTAAATGGAAGAAAATGACCAAATAAACAAGTAAACAACAAGATAAGAGCATTTCTAAAGTATACTTCCTTGGAAAGGACAGCGTCAAACATCTTTGCCAAAGCGGATTAAATAAATCTGAGAAGAAGCAGTACTGTAAGGGGAGAAGAAATATAGCTAAATGTTTAGTAAGGCAAGCACAACAGGAACAGCGGGGTGGATTTATTATGAAAACGTTAACACAACAGAAAGAGGAAAGATACAAATAAACAGTACTGACAAAGAACAATTGGTAAATTACTACAAAGGATTATGGTATGATGCTACAGCGCAAATAACTGAAAATGAACCAATACATGAGAAAGGAGTATATGAAATACAGTCTGAAGAACTAACATCTCCCTTAACATCACTTAAGGTCAGAAAAACGACAGGAAGCAGATGGTATTAATGCTGAATTGCTAAAATAAGCTACACCTACATCTGGTACATCTCTTACACGAATTTTGGCAGAGCAAAAGTATCCCTGAAGACGGGAAGATAGCTAGAGCGATAACATTTTCTTAAAAAAAAAAAAAGAAATACACTCCTGGAAATTGAAATAAGAACACCGTGAATTCATTGTCCCAGGAAGGGGAAACTTTATTGACACATTCCTGGGGTCAGATACATCACATGATCACACTGACAGAACCACAGGCACATAGACACAGGCAACAGAGCATGCACAATGTCGGCACTAGTACAGTGTATATCCACCCTTCGCAGCAATGCAGGCTGCTATTCTCCCATGGAGACGATCGTAGAGATGCTGGATGTAGTCCTGTGGAACGGCTTGCCATGCCATTTCCACCTGGCGCCTCAGTTGGACCAGCGTTCGTGCTGGACGTGCAGACCGCTTGAGACGACGCTTCATCCAGTCCCAAACATGCTCAATGGGGGACAGATCCGGAGATCTTGCTGGCCAGGGTAGTTGACTTACACCTTCTAGAGCACGTTGGGTGGCACGGGATACATGCGGACGTGCATTGTCCTGTTGGAACACCAAGTTCCCTTGCTGGTCTAGGAATGGTAGAACGATGGGTTCGATGACGGTTTGGATGTACCGTGCACTATTCAGTGTCCCCTCGACGATCACCAGTGGTGTACGGCCAGTGTAGGAGATCGCTCCCCACACCATGATGCCGGGTGTTGGCCCTGTGTGCTCGGTCGTATGCAGTCCTGATTGTGGCGCTCACCTGCACGGCGCCAAACACGCATACGACCATCATTGGCACCAAGGCAGAAGCGACTCTCATCGCTGAAGACGACACGTCTCCATTCGTCCCTCCATTCACGCCTGTCGCGACACCACTGGAGGCGGGCTGCACGATGTTGGGGCGTGAGCGGAAGACGGCCTAACGGTGTGCGGGACCGTAGCCCAGCTTCATGGAGACGGTTGCGAGTGGTCCTCGCCGATACCCCAGGAGCAACAGTGTCCCTAATTTGCTGGGAAGTGGCGGTGCGGTCCCCTACGGCACTGCGTAGGATCCTACGGTCTTGGCGTGCATCCGTGCGTCGCTGCGGTCCGGTCCCAGGTCGACGGGCACGTGCACCTTCCGCCGACCACTGGCGACAACATCGATGTACTGTGGAGACCTCACGCCCCATGTGTTGAGCAATTCGGCGGTACGTCCACCCGGCCTCCCGCATGCCCACTATACGCCCTCGCTCAAAGTCCGTCAACTGCACATACAGTTCACGTCCACGCTGTCGCGGCATGCTACCAGTGTTAAAGACTGCGATGGAGCTCCGTATGCCACGGCAAACTGGCTGACACTGACGGCGGCGGTGCACAAATGCTGCGCAGCTAGCGCCATTCGACGGCCAACACCGCGGTTCCTGGTGTGTCCGCTGTGCCGTGCGTGTGATCATTGCTTGTACAGCCCTCTCGCAGTGTCCGGAGCAAGTATGGTGGGTCTGACACACTGGTGTCAATGTGTTCTTTTTTCCATTTCCAGGAGTGTAAAAGCCTATGCAGTAATTACAGAGGAATACGTTTGTTGGGGTCCGCATAGGGGATATATGCTAAGATTTTGAACACAAGATTGAAAAACATACGGAAAGTAGTAGACACAAATGGTTTTAGGAAAGAACGCTCCACGAAAGATGCAGTTTGTACACCACTGGCCATTAAAATTGCTACACCACGAAGATGACGTGCTACAAACGCGAAATTTAACCGAGAGGAAGAAGATCCTGTGATATGCAAATGATTAGCTTTTCAGAGCATTCACACAAGGTTGACGCCGGTGGCGACACCTACAACGTGCTGACATGAAGAAAGTTTCCAACCGATTTCTCATGTTCAAATGTTCAAATGTGTGTGAAATCTTATGGGACTTACCTGCTAAGATCATCAGTCCCTAAGCTTACACACTACTCAACCTAAATTATCCTAAGGACAAACACACACGCCCATGCACGAGGGAGGACTCGAACCTCCGCCGGGACCAGCCGCACATTCCATGACTGCAGCACCTTAGACCGCATGGCTAATTCCGTGCGGCCTGATTTCATATACACATACAGCAGTTGACCGGCGTTGCTTGGTGAAACGTTGTTGTGATGCCTCGTGTAAGGAGGAGAAATGCGTACCATCACGTTTCCGACTTTGATAAAGGTCGGATTGTAGCCCATCGCGATTGCGGTTTATCGTATCGCGACATTGCTGCTCGCGTTGGTCGAGAACCAGTGACTGTTAGCAGAATATGGAATCGGTGGGTTCAGGAGGGTAATACGGAACGCCGTGCTGGATCCCAACGGCCTCGTATCACTAGCAGTCGAGATGACAGGCATCTTATCCGCATGGCTGTAACGGATCGTGGAGCCACGTCTCGATCCCTGAGTCAACAGATGGGAACGTTTGCAAAACAACAACCATCTGCACGTACAGTTCGACGACGTTTGCAGTAGCATGGACTATCAGCTCGGACTCCATGGCTGCGGTTACCCTTGACGCTGCATCACAGACGGGAGCGCCTGCGATGGTGTACTCAACGATGAACCTGGGTGCACGAATGACAAAACGTCATTTCTTCGGATGAATCCAGGTTCTGTTTACAGCATCATGATGGTCGCATCCGTGTTTGGTGACTTCGCGGTGAACGCACATTGGAAGTGTGTACTCGTTATCGCCATACTGGCGTATCACCTGGTGTGATGATATGGGGTGCCATTGGTTACACGTCTCGGTCACCTCTTGTTCGCATTGACGGCACTTTGAAGAGTGGACGTTACATTTCAGATGTGTTACGACCCGTGGCTCTACCATTCATTCGATCCCTGCAAAACCCTACATTTCAGCAGGATAATGCACAACCGCATGTTGCAGGTTCTGTACGTGCCTTTCTGGATACAGAAAATGCTCGACTGTTACCCTGGCCAACACATTCTCCAGATCTCTCACCAACTGAAAACGTCTGGTCAATGGTGGCCGAGCAACTGGCTCGTCACAATGCGCCAGTCACTACTTTTGATGAACTGTGGTATCGGGTTGAAGCTGCATGGGCAGCAATACCTGTACACGCCATCCAAGCTCTGTTTGACTCAATGCCGAGGCGTATCAAGGCCGTTATTATGGCCAGAGGTGGTTGTTCTGGGTACTGCTTTCTCGGGATCTATGCACCTAAATTGCGTGAAAATGTAATCACATGTCAGTTCTAGTATAATACACTCCTGGAAATTGAAATAAGAACACCGTGAATTCATTGTCCCAGGAAGGGGAAACTTTATTGACACATTCCTGGGGTCAGATACATCACATGATCACACTGACAGAACCACAGGCACATAGAAACAGGCAACAGAGCATGCACAATGTCGGCACTAGTACAGTGTATATCCACCTTTCGCAGCAATGCAGGCTGCTATTCTCCCATGGAGACGATCGTAGAGATGCTGGATGTAGTCCTGTGGAACGGCTTGCCATGCCATTTCCACCTGGCGCCTCAGTTGGACCAGCGTTCGCGCTGGACGTGCAGACCGCGTGAGACGACGCTTCATCCAGTCCCAAACATGCTCAATGGGGGACAGATCCGGAGATCTTGCTGGCCAGGGTAGTTGACTTACACCTTCTAGAGCACGTTGGGTGGCACGGGATACATGCGGACGTGCATTGTCCTGTTGGAACAGCAAGTTCCCTTGCCGGTCTAGGAATGGTAGACGATGGGTTCGATGACGGTTTGGATGTACCGTGCACTATTCAGTGTCCCCTCGACGATCACCAGTGGTGTACGGCCAGTGTACGAGATCGCTCCCCACACCATGATGCCGGGTGTTGGCCCTGTGTGCCTCGGTCGTATGCAGTCCTGATTGTGGCGCTCACCTGCAAGGCGACAAACACGCATACGACCATCATTGGCACCAAGGCAGAAGCGACTCTCATCGCTGAAGACGACACGTCTCCATTCGTCCCTCCATTCACGCCTGTCGCGACACCACTGGAGGCGGGCTGCACGATGTTGGGGCGTGAGCGGAAGACGGCCTAACGGTGTGCGGGACCGTAGCCCAGCTTCATGGAGACGGTTGCGAATGGTCCTCGCCGATACCCCAGGAGCAACAGTGTCCCTAATTTGCTGGGAAGTGGCGGTGCGGTCCCCTACGGCACTGCGTAGGATCCTACGGTCTTGGCGTGCATCCGTGCGTCGCTGCGGTCCGGTCCCAGGTCGACGGGCACGTGCACCTTCCGCCGACCACTGGCGACAACATCGATGTACTGTGGAGACCTCACGCCCCATGTGTTGAGCAATTCGGCGGTACGTCCACCCGGCCTCCCGCATGCCCACTATACGCCCTCGCTCGAAGTCCGTCAACTGCACATACGGTTCACGTCCACACTGTCGCGGCATGCTACCAGTGTTAAAGACTGCGATGGAGCTCCGTATGCCACGGCAAACTGGCTGACACTGACGGCGGCGGTGCACAAATGCTGCGCAGCTAGCGCCATTCGACGGCCAACACCGCGGTTCCTGGTGTGTCCGCTGTGCCGTGCGTGTGATCATTGCTTGTACAGCCCTCTCGCAGTGTCCGGAGCAAGTATGGTGGGTCTGACACACCGGTGTCAATGTGTTCTTTTTTCCATTTCCAGGAGTGTATATTTGTCCAATGAATACCCGTTTATCATCTGCATTTCTTCTTGGTGTAGCAGTTTTAATGGCCAGTAGTGTATTTTGCAGCAGATAATACAAAATTCTGAGGATGTGATAAAGATACACACATTGCTTTTGACTGAAAAGTTCATGGGTGCATTGCCGGTTCATAGTGTCCAACGGGCGCAATATTTCGGCGGTCAGACATGTAGCCATCGTCAGGTACGCGGAAGAACTGAGCTTCTGAGAGCGCGCGGCCGACTAATACCACACACGCCGACTTTAGCGTCTCCGCGGTCCGCCGACATGCGGCTGCGGGCGCGGATCGCCGATGGCGCGGCTCTCTGGGCCAGGGGATATTAGTCGGCCGCGCGCCCTCAGAAGCTCAGTTCGTCCGCGCACCTGACGATGGCTACATGTCTGACCGCCGAAATATTGCGCCCGTTGGACACAATGAACCGGTAGTAGACCTGTGGACTGTTCAATCAAGAAATATGCCGGGAGAAACTGAAGAATCAATCACATTGCTCTTATTTATTAAAAAAAAAGCTTTTGCCAATGTCAGTAGACATAAACTTTGGAAAATAAGGACGAATCACGGTTATTCAAAACATCAGATAAATGCGATAAAAATTAGTGTCAGAACACATTACTCTAGATGTCAATGGAAAAAGAACTGGTGAGATACCAACAAACAAAGGAGTATGACAGCACTGCTGTATCTTCCCAACTTCGTTCAACATTTACGAACATGAAATAATGCATATATGGAAAACGGAATTTCAAAAATATGTCAGGAGAACTATTTTAAATAACTTGCTATATGCCGACGATACAATGATCCTATCTGATAAAGAAGGGGACTTTACGAAAGATGTTTGCTTACTGAAACAAATATCTGAAAAATTTAACATGGAGATCCGAACAGAGAAACTAAGACAATGGTCTTCACGGGGAAAGAACATATTAGAACCAAAACAGTGATAGATCAGAAGGCTTTGGAACAAGTAAGCCACTACAGTTACCTAGGATGTGAGGAGACACATGGCTACAGCAAAGACAAAGAAATTAAACTTAGCTAATTCAGCTCGGTATATGGAACAGCCAAGACGAAACCTTAAAAACAAAACTAGGGAAGATATTCAAAGTAAATGCTATAAAACTGTTGCAGTCCCCATGCTGTTCTATTGAAGCAAGAAAGCTATATACAGGCACAGCAAATGAAATTCCTGAGAAGGTTGCACAATAGAAAACAAACTAATGAATTAAGGTATTAGAGAAGAACTACAAAATTTTATCCTACTGATAATATTCTGGATTATAGAAGAAAATGGAACGGACAACTTGAAAAAATGGAGAGTGAGAGACTCCCCTTAAAGGCTAGAAAATATAAACACCAAGACAGAAGAGACACAGGAAGATTCCGACAAGGATAGGTACCGCAAGAGGCAATTATGCGTAATACTAGAAGAGAGGAAGAAGAAGACAGGATTTTTCTCGATTCCAGATTTTCTCGATTCCACGATTGTTCGTGGGTGCGTGAGCATTGTGTACCTTGGAACATGTTTTCACATTTGGGAAAACCTTAATTCTCCGGAGTAATTTTGGTAATTTCATAAAAAGACTGCAGCACATAAAAAGTGAATGTCATCCTTTAAAAATGGAAAAAGAAAATATTAGAGGACTAGCCAGAGGCGAAAGTCTGAAAAGTGTAGTAAGATACAACACGCTGCCCTACACAATACAAACACCTCTGGTTTACACAGTCTCTGGGGCAGTTTTAATGGCCAGCAATATAAAATTGACCTTCCAAGCCCGTATAGTCCAACATCGGTATACCAGTCAGACAAAATCTCCACGAGCGCTGGGGCAAACATACCCCCGACGCACCAGACTGTAGACACCCGTTTGATAAAACACCGTGACTTGCAGCGTAACTGCCTGCTACACATCCTCGGCCCCCAGGAATCGTCAGTTCTTCAGGGCCTTTTGCAAGGGACTGAAGGCACGATAGTCACATGGGGACGGATCAGGGCTATCGTCAACCGTTCTCTTGAAACTTCCTGGCAGATTAAAACTGTGTGCCGGGCCGAGACTCGAACTCGGGACCTTTTCCTTTCGCGGGCAAGTGCTTTGCCAACTGAGCTACCCAAGCACGACTCACGCCCCGTCCTCACAGCTTTAATTCCGCCAGTACCTCGTCTCCTACCTTCCAAATTTCATAGTGGAACCGCTCAATTATGGTGTCAGTAATGCGTATTGTGTCGAATCGCGACCACACGGAACATGGCTCACCATTCCACAATGGTGGTTTCAACAGATGTACTACCCCATATACACACACACTTTATTCATTTTCCGATGGATGTCTACCGATGTTTGTCCTTCGGCAGTCAATAAAATAATAACAGCACGTTGGTGTCCTTTGGTCTCATTTGGTGATAACGTCGCCATAGTTTACGTTTACCCATTTACCGCAAGCACATAGGAAAGACATGAATGTCTCATTAATCCGCTGCCCATATGTCGGTGCTTATATATCCGTATCGGGAGTCGCACTACATTGCATAGAGAGGAGCGGGGGACTTTGGCGCAGCGGGTAAAATGACGCACGTCAATGTGACTACTTTGAGACCTAGTCTTGTGTGATCGGTGCTGCCATCTGGTGCACAATTATGCAAGGAAGCATACAGAACGCGGGAACCGTTACTTGCCAGTTGTCGGTGCAAGAAGCAAGAGTGTGTTTTGTCTCTGTTTCTGCTAATATTTGGTCTCTAGTTTATAAGAGATAGCCATTTCCTATTATTTTAAAACACAAGTTCATGTTTTTATGGCTATCTCTGCACATTAACAGTCACTATTAGTTAAGTATTACTTCTTTTAAGCAAAGCGCGGGTGTTTAACAACAATTTTATATAAGCCATGCCTGTTGGGGTAATAACTCCCCCTCCCGGATGATGCCCTCTCTCCCTCCATTTGTCCCTCCTATCAGCTTTGATCCCCCCCCCCCCTCCTTTCCTCTGTCCTTCCCTGGGCTCCCTCTTCCCCCCCCCCCCTTCCATCCAGTGTTTTCACCCTGCCTAACCTCTCCCTACCTCCCTTCTCCTCCCCCCCCCCCCCCCCGCCGAGTCCTTTTGTATTTCCCCTCCTCTGCCTTCTCCACTCCCTGTCGCGTCTGCTCAGCAGCCCCCACCCCTCTTATGGGTCCTCATCCTCCATTGGCTCTTCCCCCCCCCCCCCTTTTTTATTTTACCATCATCTGCCCAGTTCCCCCCACCTGCTCTCGGCTGTGGTATGTCATATTTGCCAACCTTTTAGTGCAGTGTTCCAGTGAATGTTCGTCTTTCCAAGTGTCGCGAACAGAAACCATGCTGTCGCTGGGTGTGAATTTTATGTCTTTTGCGAACAGAAACCAGACTGTCGCCGAGTTTTTTAATTGTCTGTCTATTATTTTACCTGTCTGCTTCATATGTATTTTATTAGCATCATCATCCCTTTGTTCTATGTTTCAAGTTCCACGATTTTTTCGCCAAGTTCCCATTTAAGTCTCCCATTTTATCGCCTGTTTTTATTATATATTATCTTCACCTTTTTCAAACAAAATCTGTAGGCTGAAGAGCGGCATACTACGCTGCTGCCAGCCCGCCACCTTCGGGGGAAATCGAAATTCAATAAAGAAAAAAAAGGGGTAATTTGACGCACAGAGGCCGAGTGCGTCATCTTACCCCACTTCAGTTTCACATTGATGAAAGTAGGTAGCTAAATGAGATACGATAATGTATATTTAACGAAAGTAAAAATAACACAGTGCATCATTTTGATATGAACAGGTTCGTCAGTTCCGATGACGGGACGCACACCTGTAAAACAGAGAGAGCTTTATGGACGGTGGGTGCATTAAGAAATGTCGTCAGTGCGGTTCATAATGTAACTCCTATTAGACAAAGAGCCATCCAGCACAACATACCAGAGGCAAAGATCTGTGCGTAGTGTGTGGTGAATTCAGCAAAGATGGCGAGAAATGGTACTGGCGTATTTCTTGTGCTTTTTGGTGTCGTTCTGAGTGCAGTGGGGAACAGTCCTGAAAACTATAACTGTGGCTCCCGTCTGAAGAAGCGTTAGTTGTTTAACAGGTATGCAAGCGACCAATTACTGGATAGGATGTCAAATTAAATACCTTTCAGCCGTCTAGATTCCAAACTTATTTTATTTGGCTACCAATTTCGGCGATTTACTACGCCATCTTCAGGCCCCTGACCGACGTCTAGGAAGATTTCACCTCGGTTTTGATCAAAACAGGATACCATTAAAAGATTTGTGTGAATTCTTATGGGACTTAACTGCTAAGGTCATCAGTCCCTGAGCTTACACACTACTTAACCTAAATTATCCTAAGGACAAACACACACATCCATGCCCGAGGGAGGACTCGAACTTCCGCCGGGACCAGCCGCACAGTCCATGACTGCAGCGCCCAAGACCGCTCGGCTAATCCCGCACGGCTGGGTACCATTATATTTCTGCTTGTTATAGCGATACTTTCAGCCATCATCTGCCAACTCGTAGCCAAACGAAATAAGTTAGGATACTAGACTGCTGAAAGGTGTTTAATTTGACATCCTGCATCGAACAACTGAGTCCAGCAAACATCTCTGAAAATATGGACATACAGAGAATTACTGAATACGCTTATACTCGAGTCTTCTTCATTTATGTCACTATTTTGTACGAAAACTCTTATTATTGTTTCGTATCTATTCCATAGTTAATTAAGCTTATGCTGCCGATATTTTCCTTTTTTTGACTACATTGTTCAGGGTTTCATTTGTAAAAATAATATTCATTTCATATATTTTGTAATATAAGGCGTGGAATTAAATACGTTATACCACTCCTTGCGCCAATTTAGCATACTTAACTGCATCATTTCACCCGGTATGTCGAGTAAAATGACGCAATGCAGTGACGTGATAATTATCAGTTTTTTCCTAAAAAAAAAAAAAAATGGTTCAAATGGCTCTGAGCACTATGGGACTTAACATCTGTGGTCATCAGTCCCCTAGAACTTAGAACTACTTAAACCTAACTAACCTAAGGACATCACACACATCCATGCCCGAGGCAGGATTCGAACCTGCGACCGTAGCAGTCGCACGGTTCCGGACTGAGCGCCTAGAACCGCTAGACCACCGCGGCCGGCGTTTTTTCCTAAAACCTGTTGCTGTATATTTATGGTGTTGAGGTACTTTACAGTAAATACATTCGGCTAATGCTACACGCAAAGTAGAGCCTCTAGGTATTATAGACTAAACGTTATAGCCAAATGCCTTAGGTGCACCAAATTCCACCACTTCCCCCATATGCTGCTGCAACGCCGTCTGCCGGAAACTTTTTGTTCGCCCTTTATAGATATTTATCCACTAAGCTGCTGCTTATGAAGTTATCGTGTTGACAGCAGGGACAGTTGAGCACAAATACAGACAGAGGTGGTGCAGGTGAGCGCCGAGCAGCTGCTGGCGGCGCGCATGTGGCTGATGGTGTTGGGAGCGGGCCAGTCGGCCGAGGAGTTCCTGAAGTGTGCCCGGCTGTCGTTCTCGCTGGAGTTTCTGGTGGCGCGCCCCGACGTCGCGAACAGGACGTGGCGCGTCACCGACTTCTACCGCGTGGCGGAGGGCGGCCGGCTGCTGGAGGGCTCCTACGGTGACCTGCCGTGGGATGGCGACCTGGAGCAGCTGGAGCGCCGGCCCGTCTGGCCCAGCCCGGAGCTCTACCTGCGCCGCAGCAGCCTGCACGGCTACCAGGTCAACGCCGCCGTTCAGCAGGTAAGCGCACCTGTTTCGTCCTCTTATCGGCCGATATATGCCGAGATGACAAGGGATAGCGATATGCATATTACAGATGGGGATAGTAACGCGTACGCAAGGTAAAACAGGCAGTGCATTGGCGGAACTGTCATTTGTACTCAGAGGTGATTCACGATGTGATTATGGCGCACGACAAGAATTAACAGCTTTGAACGCGGAATGGTAGATGGAGCTAGATGCATGGGACATTCCACTTCGGAAATAGTTAGGAAATTTAATATTCCGAGATCCACAGTGACAAGGGTGTGCTGAGAACACCAAATTTCAGGCATTACCTCTCACCGTGGAGGACGCCGGCGGCCTTCACTTAACGACCGACAGCAGCGACGTTTGCGTAAAGTTGTCGGTGCTAACAGACAAGCGACGCTTTGTGAAATAACACTAGAAACCAATGTGGGCCGTACGGCGAACACATCCATTAGGACAGTACGGCGTTAACGGGATATATCAACCGACGCGAATGTCTTTGTTGTTAACAGCACGGCATCTTCTAGGTTCGTGACCATGTTTGTTTGACCCTAGACGACTGGAAAATCGTCTTGTGGTCAGATGAGTACCGATTTCACTTGGTAAGAGGGTTGACGTTGAAACACCCCCGTTTAAATTCCTTGTTGGATTTTGTGTAATTTATTGAAGCCGCCAAACAGTTAATTATTATGATTATATGACCGTGTGCTTACTGGATGAAAGGCTATCGGTTTTTCTGCTGTGGTTTCGGGGATATTTCAACCGAGTGCTGCTGTTCTGAGACTGAATAGTGGAATGGTTGGAAGTTTGTCTATTATTAAGGACCATAAAGGTTGCGATGTACAAATTGATATATATTTCCTACTAACACACAAATTCTGAGGCATTGATACCTTCGCCTTACACGTCTAATTACGGTTATATCTTTTTATTGATTGCTGATTTTCAGTACTTCGTCACAAGCAATGCTGATGGTTAACATTCACAACAATCCTCACTGCAATCCATGGTTGTGGCTGGCCGACGCGGTTGCCGCGAAACACGTAATTCGGCACTTGTCACTTTCTGTTTCATGTCACTCGCGAATCGGTATTGGTGAGGGTCAACCCCACGACGATCAGGGGGACGTGCTCACTCGTCATACTCTGGTGAATTTTACCGTTTACAACTCACTCGACCACCATTCTTGCCTGTCTCTCCAGCACCACCGCTCACTCGTCACTCTCCCATACTACTGCGCACTCAACACTCGTCTCACTGCCTCCTGCAGCACTCGACAATTGACTCCTGTCTGCTATCGACCTGAGTGTCAGATACTAGCATCTATGTTCGTGGGATCACGGATCCCTTAAAATGTGTGGCGCAGATCCCACGAAGCCATGGAATCCAAGTTGTCAACAAGGCACTGTGCAAGCTGTTGGTGGCTTCATAATGGTGTGGGATGTGTTTACATGGAACAGACAGGGTCCTCTGGTCTATGTCACGGGCCACAATTATTTGCAATTGGTTTAGAAACCATTCTGACAATTCCAACGAATGATTTAGCTACCCGGACCGCCAGACGCGAATCTCATTGAACAATTATGGGACGCAATCGAGAGGTCAGTTCATGCACAAAATCAAGGCTCAATATTTCTACAAGGGACTTCAAACGACTAGTTGAGTCAATACCATGTCGAGTTGCTACACTAAGCCGGACAAAAGGAGATCCGACACGATTTTAGGAGATATCCCATGACTTTCGTCACCTCAATGTAAACTCACCAGGCAAAACAGCAGCCATCATATTAAAAGCGCACAATGGCCGCTTTAGAGCACTCTGTACGGCGCATAACCGGTACCAGCAGATCGTTTCACTCTGCACCATTGACGTAAGCCGTGGTAGTGACGTGGTGAATACGTGCCAGTTGGTTGTATGGAATGAGCGCAGTGGAGGAATGACTCAGTGGCAGAAAGGGGGTGTAGTGTTTAGACGTGCTCATTGCCACATAATGAATGAAGTTGTCTGATTTCTTGGTGTATATATGCAAACTGTGTAAGATGTCTATCACCTGCAGTCAGGCAACATGGAGTAAGAAGGGTAATCGTTGAAAGATCTTAACTTATAGGGACCAAAGACGAATGTCAGTGAATGTAGATCCAATTAAGCTAGTTTCTGAGCGAACATTAGGAAAGGAACTGCATGCAGTTGGCTTTGGAGCGGCACATAAAACTGTACGTCTTCAACGGACCAAACAGTTCAGAAACTGGACAATTGCTGACTGTAGACATATAGTGTGCTCCGATGAATAGCGATTTTGCCTCACGATTGTACACACGGCCCAATGAGATGTTTAACCTGCACAGAGTGGACTGTATAATTCAGGCCAGTAGTGGTTTTGTGATGTTTTGAGGGTCTTTTTCGCACATCCATTCGAGCCGACTCATTCCTATTACCATTATATTTATTTCAATATTCTCTGTGATTAAGTTACCTATTATTCCACATCTTACTGAGGAGTATGCTGTGAGCCAACAGCTGTCTTTACAGAATGCATACTTATACTATGTGATCAAAAGTATCTGGATACCCTACGTAACGCGAAACTGACAACTAGACGCCACGAGAGGGCGGTATAAAAGGAGCCGTCGAGCATAGAGTTTTTAGTAGAAAAACAGTAACAGCAGAATGGCTCGGTCAGGAGAGCTCAGTGGCTTCGAATATGGAGTAGTCATTGAATGGCACCTGAGTAATAAACCAATCAGAGATATTTCAACCCTTTTAAATCCGCCAAGTCGACTGATGGCGATGTGAATATGAACTGGACACGCGAACGAACATACACACCTTAATCAAGACCAATACCTTATTTACTGACAGAGAAGGATCATCCAGCATTGCGGAAAGTGGTTGTGAAAATTACATAAAACCAGCTGAAGTTATTACTCTTGAGTTCCCAAGTCCTACTAGTAGCCAGCTAGTACAATGACTGTTTGTAGGGATTTAAAAAGGATGGGATACAATGACTTATCAGCTCCTCACAAGCCACACATTTCTGTCGACAGCCTGAGGTGGTGTAAAGAGGGACGCCACTGGATAAAAAATGTTCAAATGTGTGTGAATTCCTAACGGACCAAACTGCCAAGGTCATCGGTCCCTAGACTTACACACTACTTAAACTAACTTATGCTAAGAACAACACACACACCCATGCTCGAGGAAGGACTCGAACCTCCAGGGGGAGGAGCCGCGCAGTCCGTGACAAGGCGCTTCAAACCGAGCGGCCACTCCGCACGGCACGCCACTGGAGATTCGATGACTGGGAACGAGTGATTTGGACTCTTGAATCACGCTATACAATGTGGCAGTCCGAAGGCAGGGTTTGCCTTTGAAGAATGCCTGGACAGAGTTACCTGCCATCATTTGTAATGCCAGCAGTGTAACACAGAGTACGCGTTTCTTCGGTATAGTGGTCGTTTTGGTGATTAGATTGTGGTCCCGTTATTGCGCTCAAGAAAACGTAAAACTTGGAAGGACATGACCACATTTTGCAGCATTTTGTGCTGCGTATAGTAGAAGATCAGTTCGCAGTTGATGGTTGGTCACATCAGTGTAACAGTGCAACCTGTCATAAAGCATCATCTGTCAGGCAATGATTTGTGGACCTGAAATGGACTTGCCTGCCCAGAGTCTCGACCAGAACCCAATGGAACACCTTTGCGATGAGATGGAACGTCGACTTCACTCCAGACCCACAAGTACAACATCACTGCCGTCCCTAGTTTCGGCTCTATTGACTGCTGTTCCTCCAGAGACATTCAGATATCTCATTGACAGTGTCCCCAGTAGAGTTCAAGCCATCCTAAAGGCGAAGGACGGACAGACCCCGTAATAATGCCCACTAATAGTTCTCCTTATACTTTTGATGCGATGTGTTAATGGTTTGACAGACACACTGGCACCCTATTACCTGATTCGATCGTTCGATCATAATACCACCTAAAGTGTCTGGGACAGCATCTGAAATATACCAATCAACACACTCGCAATTTGGTAGATCTGATAGCTCTAATCATCGACGAGTGGCTTCAGCAGGATGCAGCATACATTGCAAGCCATCGCTTTTCTTCTATTTGCGTCCTCTGTTTTTTCTCCTCCTGTCGCCTCTTCTCTGCCTCTTGCATAAACTGAGTGATTGATTCTAACTCCATACTTCCAGTAACGTACCCTGGACTAGACGGACGCGACTAAACTGCTCTGTGATGGCTTGCTCCGGTCGTAGGTTCGAATCCTGCCTTGGGCATGGATGTGTGTGATGTCCTTATGTTAGTTTCGTTTAAGTATTTTTAAGTCTAGGCTACTGATGGCCTCAAATGGTAAGTCCCATAGTGCTAAGAGTCATTTTTTGAACGCCTTGCCCGAGTAATCGGACTGTTACATTCCCTGACTGTTCCGCTTTCCGTATTTATAGAATCTACAGGACCTGCTGCCTCGGATTCGTTTTTACTTTCATTCCCTGAGTGAACTGAACCTTTATCATCGGAATATCCTGCATTTGACATTTGTGTGCTGTCTGTAGAGTGATTTAAATGAACTTCTTCCGCCGTTCTATCTTGTTCTGCATCAATCGCTGGTTCGTGTTTCATTTTGAACGATATTAGTGTGCAGCATCCCTCACTTTACAAATGAGCTTTGCTTTCAAAAGCATACAAATCGATTGGTACTTCTGATTCTAAAGCATGTTGCGCCACAACTCTATTCTAATCTTCTTTTATACAATGCACTCATTTACGCCTAAGCCCATGAAACAAAACCTACTCTAAAATGCCGTGGACATCGCCATAAACAAATTTGTTCCACAAAAGCTTGCACAAGAAGTGACGCAGAAGTCACTGACTAGACACAATGAGAGACAAACAAAATAAATAAATAACGCAACACTACTTACAGTTGCGGGCTTTCAAATAAAATGATGAAATTTGGCATTACAGGCCAAATACTGCTGAGTCTACAGTATACGATAAGAATAAGCACATGAATCGAATTGTCGAAGGTTTCTGTCACTCGGGAATTGTGAATTATGAATGTAACGTATAAATTTATAAATGAAAGATTGCAATTAAATAAAATCTGCAGGTACTATCTTAACGATTTTAAATGAGGAGTACGATAGTATAAGCACTTTTGAGAATGCGGTATATTTCTGCAAAACAGTCATTGGTGTCGATGGTCCAGCAATTAAATAAAATATAAGTTGAATAGCAGGGAAAAAATAGATTCCTACTTCACGTAATCAGTTATGAACAACAACATAGCTCGCGAGATATTCAATTCTGAAAGCATAGTACAACTTCACAGCAGAAGCCACGGAAATCACACAGGAGCACACAGGTCGGCACTCCGAAATATTTCTATCCTCCGCGACCACGCGCAAACTGCTCCACTGTACAAGTCTCTCCACCGACTCCGCGTCCGTCGCGTCCAGCACTTCCCGTGTCCTGTGCCGTACTGTCCAGCACTACCGCACTGCCAAAACTACCCTCATGTCCTCTCTCGAAACGATCCTCCTCCCCCACTTCCATACAGTCTCACCATTACGAGCACTGTGATTGGCTACAGGCTCCCTCCATCTCTCCAACCGAACGTACACTCACAAACATATTTAAGCACATACGAAATACTGGACTAACATTAAAATACTTGAAATTAAATAAATATTCCTACAGATTTACCATAAACACGCTCCAACACACATTATTAGATACATAAACAAATTAAATAAGCATATGTCAAAGGAATAGAACAAAAGGTAGGCCAGTAGCCTAAAGTCTCTGTGCTTTCTAAAACACAGTAAATATTTAACCAGTGTCTTCATTAATAGTATATATCGGATATAAACAAAGACATAGACGAATAAATAAATTTATAAGCATTCTGCTACCGTTTTTTCGTGTCACTGTGGAGTACTTATGGCCTGACGCGATTAGTAGTAATCAGCCACTTTGACCTCCAATAACTCATGTACTATTCAAGCTACATGCCTGTAATTCATACCAATTTAGGTTTCTACTAATAGCTTTCTGAAGACATGTAGATCGACGATATCGGAAATTGGAAATTCGTTGCTGGGTGGTATTTGTATAATTCACAGTCAGATACTAAACTTTAAACTAATAAATATATTGAAAATCTGATTATACCATCAGAATCATCGTGCAGATAATGGTGATGTACATGTTCCTTTTTGAGGTATCACGATTCATCTGGCTGCTATTAATCTCTATATGGACTTTGAAATGTCTGCCATTAAGGTTTCACAAAGTCGGCCATCTTTGGCACTCCCGGCGTGTCTCCTTCATCAACACAGCGTCACTAAGGAATTCCCAGCCACGTGTTCGGCCTGGAGCATGCGCTGTCTTGTCTGACTAAAGTTCGGCACCACGTGTTTGCTGCCGGACCCCGCCTTTCCGAGTGGCCCGCGAGGCCGCACCAACTCCTAACTTTGAATATATTCAGGGCGCCACAATTCGCCCGTTACCTCATTCAATGAAATGAAATGACTACAGCATACTACAAATTGCTGAGATACAATGCATAGCGCCGAACCCAAGTCTAAATGTTCTCATTCGGGCAAGGTCGCAATATTGCAAAAAAAAAAAAAAAAAAAAAAATACCCTCTTCTGTTTGGTAGGTAACGCACTGACTACCTCAAAAAAGTGCCATGATTCGATATCCTGTCCAAAGGACGGCAACTGAATGCCGTCGCTTCCTTGCTGTAACTACAAGTGGCTGACAAATCGTTAACAAAAATGACAAACACAAATCATAAAAGGAATAATGTTTCATTGGCAAAGCAAACATTGGGGTGGAAGAAATACAAATTCTCTACTGAATTAATTCCTTTTCCAACGCAATCTGACTGTTTACATGAATCCATTGTGAGGCCCAACTCTCTTCAAATGGAACCATCTATGACCAAGAATACCACAAACTATGAAGCATCTGAGAACAGGAAGCTGTGAATGTCATTTATAACTTTACGCCGGTGCAGCAGTATTTTATACTTTCACCTTGATTCAAGCAGCAGCAGAAAACAGCATGATGTGGGCGGGGAGTGGTGCGCTGTGGCAGCTGTTATGTTCTGTCGCGTCCACGAAAATCTGCAAACTGCGCGGTTTTGGCGTTCTGATTAGCAGAACACGGGAAACGTCACTATCAGAGCCCTGAAATCCCGGCAGATTTCAGTGTGGGGTGCACCCGTTCGCTGGTCTCCCCATAGCAATTTGATTCACAGACATGGCGTGCTGTAATTGTCAAACGTCAGATGGCAAACTCAGGACGAATAAGTTCAGGCTCATGACATACGATATGTCCGAGATGATACGTAGTTCCACTGCCAATACAGTTGAAACTGCCACTGGCTATTAGTCCACCACGAAGATACAGAACACAGGTCCCACCCATATGTTTTGGCAAAAAGCAACTACCTAGACAGGACCACAGTCCCTCATTTATGAAAAGATCTAGTGTTTCTGGCCTGACCATTTCCAATTTATGAAAGAAGGCAGACAATTGTGCCCATGAAATACATATGTTTTTCCGCTTACCAAAAGAACCTGGCGACTTTCTGGCGTCAGGGAGCTACAGTCCTCTCTCCACTAAACACGTGCACCAGCCGCACTGATCGTATCGTCCCAGCTTCTAACATGAGGATGCCCGAAGTTTTATGATTTTCCCACTGTTTGCACAAAGGCTCAGTTGACTGCAGTGTCTCTTAAATGGCTTCGTCCACCCACTTTCTGCCAACTGGCTGCCTTCGCGACAGACAGCCACCTGGCCCAGGTAAAATGTTCTGTGAACCGGCGTCCTTCTCTCCGACCCTAAGCGGAAGGTCGAGAGGGCTTTATGGACGGCGGGTGTATTTAGAAGTCTCTCTTCCAGGTACAATCCTATGTGCATTGCTTCCCAGAATCATTTGTGCAGCTAATTTTCTGCACTCAGCATTTATGTTCCTCAGTTCATCTCTCTTCCTCTTCTTCGTCGCCTCCACTAGGGCTCCTCAGATACAAGGGCTCCACGGTTTACAAATGCAGGTACATGAACATTCTGCCCACAATTGCCTCATGAAAAATGTCGTTAACTACATATAGCAAATATAATACTGGGGTACACCGTGATCATGACCTAAAATATGAACATTAATCTGACAATGTTGTTGAACTGAGAGAGTGGCGTGCCAACCTCTCAACATGAAGGAACTTGTGTAGTTCTTCATCGCCGATTTATGGTCATTACCAAGACCAGAGGCACAGGTAAACGGTATTTATTTATTTTCATTTATTTATACGTCAAGATCCGTAGGACCAAATTGAGGAGCAAATCTCTAAGGTCATGGAACGTGTCAGTACATGAAATTACAACATAAGAGTAATAACAGATAAAAATAAAATGTTTATGAACCCGAAAAAAGTCAAGCCATAAGTTTACATAAACGCAATCACCAGTCTAACATCTCTACTCTAGTCTTCTTTTATACAATGCACTCATTTACGCCTAAGCCCATGAAACAAAACCTACTCTAAAATGTCGTGCACATCGCCGTAAACAAATTTGTTCCATTAAAGCTTGCACAATGCTGTTAGCAACGGCGCAACATCAGACAAGAAGTGACGCAGAAGTCACTGACTAGACACAATGAGAGACAAACAAAATAAATAAATAACGCAAACACTACTTACAGCTGCGGGCTTTGAAATAAAATGATGAAATGAGGTGGTGGCCCTCAACTACGTAACCTCTGACTTAGAGTTGCAGTATTAAAAGTTTTGGCTGGTTTCGTTCTCTAGGGGCTGGGATACGTAGTTGCCGCATTACAGGCCAAATACTGCTGAGTCTACAGTATACGATAAGAATAAACACATGAATCGAATGGTCGAAGGTTTCTATCACTTGGAATTGCGAATTATAAATGTAACATATTGGTCCAGCAAATAAACAAAATATAAGTTGAATAACAAGAAAAAAATAGTTTCCTACTTCTCGTAATTAGTTATGAACAACAACATAGCTCCCGAGATATTCACTTCTGAACGCGTAATATGACTTCACTGCAGAAGCCACAGAAATCACACAAGAGCACAGGTCGGCACTCCGAAATATTTCTATCCTCTGCGACCACGCGCAAACTGCTCTACTGTCCAAGTCTTTTCACCGACTCCGCGTCTTTCGCGCCGTCGCGTCCAGCACTTCCCGTGTCCTGTGCCGTACTGTCCAGCACTACCGCACTGCCAGAACTACCCTCATGTCCTCTCTCGAAACGATCCTCCCCCCCCCCCCCCCCCTTCCATACAGTCTTACCATTACCGAGCGCTGTGATTGGCTAGAGTGCTCCCTCCATGTCTCCAAGCCTACGTACACTCACAAACATATTTAAGCACATACGAAATACTGGATTTACATTTAAATACTTGAAATTAAATAAATATTCCTACGGCTGGACCATAAACATGCTCTAACACACATTATTAGAAACATAAACAAATTAAATAAACATATATCAAAGGAATAGAACAAAAGGTAGGCCAGTAGACTAATGTCTCTGTGTTTTCTGAAACACAGTTAATATTTAACCAGTGTCTTCATTAATAGTATATATCGGATATAAACAAAGACATAGATGAATAAATATATTTATAAGCAAGCTGCTACCGTTTTTTCGTGTCACTGTGGAGTACTTATGGCCTGACGCGATTAGTAGTAATCAGCCACTTTGACCTCCAATAACTCATGTACTATTCAAGCTACATGCCTGTAATTCATACCAATTTAGGTTTTCACTAATAGCTTTCTAAAGACACGTAGATCGACTAAATCGGATGAACCGTTTAGATTTTGGAAATTCGTTGCTGGGTGTTAGTTGTATAATTTACAGTCAAATACTAAACTTTAAACTAATAAATATATTGAAAATCTGATTACACCATGAGAAGCGTCGTGCAAATACTGGCAAAGTACATGTTTCTTTTTGAGGTATCATGATTCATCTGGCTATTATTAATTTCTATACGACTGTGGAACGTCTGCCATTAAGGTTCCACAATGTCCACCATCTTTGGCATCCTTCATCAACACAGCGTCACTAAGGAATTCCCAGCCACGTGCTCGGCCTGGACCATGCGCTGGGGCTACCCCTCTTGTCCGGCTAACGTTCGGCATCACGTGTTTGCTGCTGGGCCCCACCTTTCCGAGCGGCCCGTGAGACCGCACCAACTCCTAACTTTGAAAATTTTCAGGGCGCCACAATTCGACCGTTACCTCACACAGTGAAATGAAATGACTACAACATACTACAAACTGCTGAGATACAACGCATAGTGCCAAACCCGAGTCTAAATGTTCTCATTCCACCATAGTCTCAATTTTGAAAAAAAAAAAGACCTCTCCTGTTCGGTAGGTAACGCACTAACTACCTCAAAAAAGTGCCATGATTCGATATCCTGTCCAAAGGACGCCAATTGAAAGCCGTCGCTTGCTTGCTGTAACTACAACTGGCTGATGAATCGTAAACAAAAATGACAAACACAAATCAGAAAAGGCATAGTGTTTGATTGGCAAAGCATACATTGGGGTGGAAGAAATACAAATTCTCTATTGAATTAATCCCTTTTTCAACGCAGTCTGACTTTGTTTACGTGAATCCATTGCGAGGCCCAACTCTATTCAAATGGAACCATCTATGGCCAAGAATACCACAAACTATAGAGCATCTGAGAACAGGGAGCTGTGAATGTCATTTATAACCCTACGCCGGTGCAACAGTATTTTACTCTTTCACTTTGAGTCAATCAGCAGCAGAAAACAGCGCGCTGTGGGCGGGGAGTGGTGCGCTGCGGCAGCTGTTATGTTCTGTCGTGTCCACGAAAATTTGCAAACTACGCGGTTTTGGCGTTATGATTATCAGAACGCGGGAAACTTCCCTATCAGAGCCCTGAAATCCCGGCAGATTTCAGTGTGAGGTGCACCCGATCGCTGGTCTACCCATAACAATTTGATTCACAGACATGGCGTGCTGTAATTGTCAAACGTCAGATGGCAACCTCAGGACGAATAAGTTCAGCCTCATGACACACGATATGTCCGAGATGATACGTAGTTCCACTGTCAATACAGTTGAAACTGCCACTGGCTCTTAGTCCACCACAAGATACAGTACACAATTCTCACCCACTAGGGAAAGACCTAAAGGTCACCATCATGGGAGGACCAGAAGACAAAAGATGCATAGGATCACAACCACTTTCCACCAAGCCTCGGTACCTGAGCCGAATTGGCAAAACTGAAACCGCCCCCACGTTACACAAACCAATCGAACTATCCTATACAGACTGAATATCCCCTTTTGACGATTCTGTTGGCCTGTAACCAATCCAGAGACAGCACCGCGATTCCCATGCTGGGGAAGCAAGTTCTACTTTCCATATCCTGAGAGGAGCCAGTCAGCGACTCCAGCTCTCTCTTGTCGGAAAAAAGAAGATTTTAAATAGGGAGGCATTATTCTCACGGTAAGCATTACCATGTTTTGGCGAAAAGCAACTACCTAGACAGGACTACAGTCCCTCATTTGTGAAGAGATCTAATCTTTCTGGCCTTACCATTTCCAATTTATGAAAGAAGGCAGACAATTGTGCCCATGAAATATATATGTTTTTACCGCTTACCAAAAGAACCTGGCGACTTTCTGGCGTCCGGGGAGCTACAGTCCTCTCTCCACTAAACACGTGCACCAGCTGCTCTGATCGTATCGTCACAGCTTCTAACACGAGAATGCCCGAAGTTTTATGATTTTCCCACTGTTTGCACAAAGGCTCAGTTGACTGGAGTCTCTCTTAAATGGCTTCGTCCACCCACTTTCTGCCAACTGGCTGCCTTCATGACAGACAGCCACCTGGCCCAGGTAAAATGTTCTGTGAACCGGCGTCCTTCTCTCCGACCCTAAGCGGAAGGTCGAGAGGGCTTTATGGACGGCGGGTGTATTTAGAAGTCTCTCTTCCAGGTACAATCCTATGTGCATTGCTTCCCAGAATCACTTGTACAGCTAATTTTCTGCACTCAGCATTTATGTTCCTCAGTTCATCTCCCTTCCTCTTCTTCGTCGCCTCCACTAGTGCTCCTCAGGTACAAGGTCCCCACGGGTTACAAATGCAATTACATGAACATTTTGTCCACAATTGCCTCATTAAAAATGTCGTTAACTACATATAGTAAATGTAATACTGGGGTACACCGAGATAATGACCTAAAATATGAACATTAATCTGACAATGTTGTTGAACTGAGAGAGTGGCGTGCCAGCCTCTCAACATGAGGGAACTTGTGTAGCTCTCCATCGCCTATTGATGGTCATTATCAAGACTAGAGGCAGAGGTAAACGGTATTTTTTTATATACTTATTTCATTTATTTATACGTCAAGTTCCGTAGGACCAAATTGAGGAGCAAATCTCCAAGGTCATGGAACGTCTCAGTACATGACATTGCAACATACAAGTAATAACAGATAAAAATAAAATGTTTATGAACCCGAAAAAAGTCAAGCCATAAGTTTAAATAAACGCAATCATCAATCTAACATAAGAATCAGCTCAATTTTTGAAGGAGATCCTCAACAGAACATAGTTTCGAATTGAAAGTGCGAGGATTACTGCTAAGATTTTTGTATTTTTATGGTAGCTTACTGATAATGGATGCAACAGTATACTGCACGGTTTTCTGCACAAGAGTTCAGAAGTCCGATCCAAATGCAGGTTCGATTTCTGAGTGAAAGCTGCTTATTCTCGGGAATAAGCTGATATTGTTAACAAGAACCGACAGTAAAGAATATATATATTCAGAGTCCATTGACAAAATACTTAGGCTAGTAAACAGGAGTCGACAAGAGGTTCGTGAACTTCACCTATTGCCTGAACTGCCCGTTTCTGAACCAAAATACCCTTTTAGAATGGGAATAGTTACCCCAAAATGTAAGACCATACGACATAAGCGAATGAAAATAAGCAAAGTAGACTAATTTTCGTGTCAAACGATCACTCATTCCAGATACCGTCGAATAGTAAAAAGTCTTTGAACAAGAACCTCAATGTGGGCTTTCCACGACAGTTAACTATCTATCTGAACATCTAGAAATTTGAACTGTTCGGTTTCGCTAATCCTATTCCCATTCTGTGATATTAAAATGTCTGATTTCGTTGAATTGTGTTAGAAACTGTAAAAACTGAGTCTTACTGTGATTTAGCGTTAGTTTATTTGCTACAAGCCATGAACGTATGTCATGAACTGCACTATCCGAAATCGAGACAATGTTGTACACAATATCCTTTACTACCAGGCTAGTGTTGTTAGCAAAGAGAAATATTTTACAGTTACCCATAATGCTAAAGGGCATATCATTTATACAGGGTGTTACAAAAAGGTACGGCCAAACTTTCAGGAAACATTCCTCACACACAAATAAAGAAAAGATGTTATGTGGACATGTGTCCGGAAAGGCTTAATTTCCATGTTAGAGCTCATTTTAGTTTCGTCAGTATGTACTGTACTTCCTCGATTCACCGCCATGATTTCATACGGGATACTCTACCTGTGCTGCTAGAACATGTGCCTTTGCAAGTACGACACAACATGTGGTTCATGCACGATGGAGCTCCTGCACATTTCAGTCGAAGTGTTCGTACGCTTCTCAACAACAGATTCGGTGACCGATGGATTGGTAGACGCGGACCAATTCCATGGCCTCCACGCTCTCCTGACCTCAACCCTCTTGACTTTCATTTATGGGGGCATTTGAAAGCTCTTGTCTACGCAACCCCGGTACCAAATGTAGAGGCTCTTCGTGCTCGTATTGTGGACGGCTGTGATACAATACGCCATTCTCCAGGGCTGCATCAGAGCATCAGGGATTCCATGCGACGGAGGGTGGATGCATGTATCCTCGCTAACGGAGGACATTTTGAACATTTCCTGTAACAAAGTGTTTGAAGTCACGCTGTTACGTTCTGTTGCTGTGTGTTTCCATTCCATGATTAATGTGATTTGAAGAGAAGTAATAAAATGAGCTCTAACATGGAAAGTAAGCGTTTCCGGACACATGTCCACATAACATATTTTCTTTCTTTGTGTGTGAGGAATGTTTCCTGAAAGTTTGGCCGTACCTTTTTGTAACACCCTGTATACATAGCGAACAGGAGCGGCCCCAACACTGATCCCTGAGGCACCCCTCATTTGACCATTCCCCACTCAGACCCCACATCACAGCCATTGTCAAACTTCGAATAATGACCTTTTTCTGTCTGTTATTAAAGTAAGACGTGAACTAATTGTGAGCTATTCCCCATGTTCCATAATGGTCCAACTTCTGGAGCAATATTTTGTGATCAACACAATCAAACGCCTTAGTTAAATCAAAAAATATGCCTAGCGTTCGAAACCTTTTGTTTAACGCCTCACAGAGAAAAGAGAATATAACATTTTCAGTTGTTAAACGACTTCTAAAGCCTAACTGTACATTTGACACCATATTATGTGATATAAAATGATCAATTATCCTTACATACACAGCCTTTTAAATAACTTTAGCAAACACTGACGGCACAGAAATAGGTCTGCAATTGTCTACATTGTCCGTTTCTCCCTTTTTTCTAAAGCAGCTTTACTACTGAGTACATTAATCGTTCAGGAAACTGAAGTGACTAAGTACGGGGCTAACATGGGCAGCACAGCACTTTAATATTCTGCTAGACACTCCATCATATCCACGGGAGTCCTTGGTCTTCAGTGATTTAATTATTGACTCAATCTTCTCCTTGTCTGTATCACAGAGGAGTATTTCAGGCATCAATCTCGGAAAGGCATTTGCCAAGAGAGATATATGATTCCCTGTAGAAACTAAATTTTTATTTACTTCACCAGCAACGCTCAGAAAATGATTGTTAAATACTGTACATATATCTGATTTATCAGTAACAGAAACTGACTTTATATCGTTGACCAGGTGCTGCTGACCAGACAATTCCTTCACAACTGACCATATGGTTTTAATTTTATCCTGTGAATTAGCTGTTCTATTTGCATATCACATGCTCTTTGCCTTCCTAACAGCATTTTTAAGCACCTTAAAATATTGTTTGTAATGGGCTATTGTATCTTGATTGTCATTGCTTCTAACATTTTGTCAGCCACACGGGCTGCCTTTCACTGCTAGTACTCCACCTAGAACGTTCTAATGGAAAGCAACTCTCAAAGAGCATGAGAAATATGTTAAGGAAAGGACTGTATTTGTCATCTATGTTATCAGCGCTATAAACATCCTGCCACTCTTGTTCCTTGACGAGGTTTAAAAAACTCTGCTGGATTAACTTTCCTACATAGTTTGTAATTATATGTGACATTTGTTTGAGCACAAAAGCCTTTTAGTGTTAAAATTTGTACATCATGTTCTGAAAGGCCATCACCTTTTTACTGACAGAATGCCCATCTAGTAATGAATAATGGATAAAAATATTGTCTATGGCTGTGCTACTGTTCCCCTGCACGCTAGTTGGAAAAAGCACAATCTGCATCAGATCATATGAATTTAGGAGATCTACCAACATCCTTTTTCTGGCACAATCATATACAAAATTAATATTGAAGTCACCACATATAACTAATTTCTGGTACTTCCTATAAAGTGAATCAAGAACCCTCTCTAGCTCGAGCAGAAATACTCTGAAGTCAGAGTTAGGGGATATATAAACAACAACGATTAGAAGTTTAGTTTCAATAAATTCAACTGCCCCTGCACAACGTTCAAATACCTGTTCAGTGCAGTGCAGTGATACGTCTATGGACTAGCTAGTAACTAGCGTTTTTCCCGTTGTACATACTACAGTAATTACGATGAGATCTTGGCAAATCAAAATTTCAAGTTGTACTGTGATTTAGAGTACACTTTAAAGTATCTTATTGCTGGGAGTAAACAGTTCAAAGGTCAGAGGATAGTAAGGGAATACAATCTCCTTGAGAAGTGTGTCTGTAAAACACTTCAAATCAATATTTGGGTAGATGACAGCTTTAGTTTTTACCGTGGAGCTTCCATTCGTTTGGATGATATGAATTATATGAATGCGTGGTGTCTGGTCGTTTACCTGGGGTGTAATTAATGACTGTGTGTATTTTCCTCCTCTACCAGACAATTTAGCAGACCTAGAAAATCGAATCTGCGCTGCTGTTGCACGAGTTATGCCCGGTTTGGTGCAACAAGTGTGGGAAGTATTTGATTACCGGTCGGATGTTTGCTGCATCACAATTGGTACTCAGGTCGAAACCCGCCAGGTTAAGCGAGCGCGCTAATGCGCTGCTTCCTGGACTCGGGTAGGCGCGCCGTCCCCGGATCGAATCCGCCCGGCGGCTTAACGACGAGGGTCGGTGTGCCGGCCAGCCTGGATGTGGTTTTTAGGCGGTTTTCCACATCCCCCTAGATGAATATCAGGCTGGTCCCCACGTCCCGCCTCAATTACACGGCTCGCAGACATCTGAACACTTTCGCACTGTTCCATGGATTACACTAGTCGCAGACAGTTGGGGTACACTAATTCCTTCCTGGGGGTACGGAGTGGTGGCAAGAAGGGCATCTGGCGACCCCTTCAACTAACATTGCCAGATCCGATTAACCATGCTGACCCTGCGTATCCGCGGGAAAAGCGGCACAAGCAAAAGAAAGAAAAAAATGACAGTCACATTGAACCAAAATGACACCTGACACTTTCATGTGAAACTCCAGGTTATTTGCTACAAAATGCCACTTTTACCAATTCTGTTAGTTACCTCAATAATATATTAATGTGTAGTGTCTGCTCTTTCAGATGTGTCCAAAAGCACAAACACCACAAATTCATATATAACTGATGCACCTAGAAGCACAGTGGATCTATGTTCCCTTGCGTGGATGGACAAGTACATCCAACGACGTTTGGGAATCCCAAGAGTAGCGAGCATGGAGGAAATGGACAGGGACTGTGGATAGATGGCACTTGGTGGGAATGTGGGTCAACTGTGGGTAATGCCGAGATAGTCCGCACAGCTGCGATAACACTGTGTCCCAAGTGGCACAATGGTTAACACGACTGTCTAGTAAGCAGAAGATCCTGGATTCGAATGACGGTCTGGTGCAGATATTCAGTCGTCGCTGATGACTCCACGTACTGTCCCGATGAAGCTGACATCAGTAACCCCTTCCTTTTCATTTCATTTCTCGCCACCCCCTCTCCTCCTTCAATTTTCGTATATTGTTTAGATAATCCAAACTATAAGAACGTGAGTCTTCTTTTGGCTGTAATGTCTCGACATTTTTCTTTATACTAGCTACAAACAATAACAGCATACACCGCAGATATTGTCTTATAACTCGAAGTAATTCTTTCAGTGACTAACAGAAATGGATCTTCTTAGCACATTGTTTTTGAAACGTATTTTTGTGACAGTACATTTGACTGCCTGTTTCACATGATACAATGAAATATGCTTGCAGGTACAGTACTGCAAGCAAGGCAACCAAGCGTCAACAAGTACTACGCGTACCTTTAACGATCTCAGAAATATCAGCTATCTCTATGTGAGTGCCTTAAGCTGCTTGAGTGGCCCATTTTGCTATAAGTGAAGACCGAATGGGCAAAGCGTACAATAAACCATTAAATCTGTTTCAAAAATATTGAAAATTTCGTTGTATGGTCATTCGAGCACCAAGAGAATCAAGAACGCCAAGGCACTCGCCATATTGGGACAAAGGGGTCATGGTAGCTCGACTGCATTCTGTGGTGCACAGACGACAGAAGCAAGTTGGCTCTTTGCTCGGTCTACTGATGAGCAAAGTTAAAGCCTGCAGTGCTCCTTAACCAGATACCCCCACTCTTCCCCCTGCTAACAGCCACTGTGGGAAGACGTCAAAGTGACATGCCATTCAATGCGACAGAGGCTATACTGGTTTCGTCACGTTTTGTTGTCTTTGTAGTACAACTTGCAGTATACCGTTTCAATGGCTTTGCGTACTGAAGACTGGTACAACTTGTTAAAATTAAATATCAGTTAATGTGGCATGAGCGATAAAAGCACTCATTAGATTCGAAGATTAATCGTGTTAAAATATCGCACGTCATACCTTGACCAGAGTTTAGTGGTGTAGTACGTGGACTGGGGACTCGAAAGAGGAGGCAGTGTCACGCCCTATCATAAACTAATTTTTTTTCGTGCCAGCATTTTAACACATTCTGAGACTCTCTTATGAGCCTAACACAACTATTCGATGTTGTTTACATATAACAGAGTACTCTCTCAGGAATGGGTGTGTCGTGCGTAAATGCAATTTCTTTATGCACACAACATAATAGTTAATGATACGGAGTAACCATAATCATAAGACTGCTAAGAGTGTCTCTCGTATATTTTGTTTTCAGCTCAGAGTCAACGCGGAGAATAAAGGAGTTTTACTGTTACTGTTTTGTGGTTTTCCCAGCACACATGAAATCTTTAGCAGTCGATTCACTGTCCACATCAAAAGTGTCTTCGATTATGAGACATCTGTCCGATTAGAAAACGAAGAATGAAATTGCTGCGAGTGAAGCGACCACCAATGACATTTGTATTCTTGCTTGTCACAAATATTTGGCCGTGTTTTTGGAATATGTCGCAACTTCCGAGGATGTTGTGAGACAGGAGTCTAAGAATACAGGTTAATTGCTGTGAGTGAAATGTTCGGCAATGAAATTTGTGTTCCTTGTCTGTCACAAATATTTTGCAGTTTATCTACGTTTGTGTAGCGATATCTGAGCGTATAGTTACATGAGGCTACTGCTTAAACCGCTGCGAGTGAGATATTTAGCTGTTGTTTCTGCGATTTCCGAGGTCCACTCGCCCACGGAAGGAGGTGGTGCCAGTATGAATCTCAACTTACTCGAAGTGTGCTGCTGGACGCGTAGACGTCATTTTAACGTCAGTTCAGAGTCTACCCTCCAGAGAGGCGCAGGTTTGAAGCTCATGTCTGTTGACGTCATAATCGTCATGTGTCTCTCCAAAGTGCCTGCTAATAGACTTGCCCGTTAAAGTATCAGGTGAGGAGGTAGTCGAATTCCAGTGAGACCGCTCAGTGCGGCTCCTTTGTGCGCGTGGCGACATGTGGCAGCCTAATAGAAAATTTAAAACCACTGTCACAACAGAAAGGGCGTGATGCACTGTAGCTATATAAGTGTTAAGCATCTCAAATTAATGGCCTTCGCAAGGCAAAACAGATGGGCCCACAGTGGAGCTCATATCATAATTAATTTAGCAGCCACACTCTGTAAAGGTGTACAAGTTATTGCAAATTAACAACTAAAATTGTATTAACTGAGCTGATCTGAACGATGCCTCAAAACAAGCGTAATTCATTGTAGAACTATGATCTAGCATCAAAAGTTGGAAATTTATTTTGGTATTATTAGACTTTTCATATTTTGTAAATAATTTTAGTAAAATTTATCGAAAATGCCAATTAAAACAATTAAAAGTAAGAAACTCATGCACCTTGAGAAAGTAGATCTAAAGACGAGTCGACTGAGGTGCCACAACCTTGGTGCTCCTCAATCTGATGCGAGTCAATCAACTGAGCCAGGAGGCGCAGTGGACTCGCAATTGGGAGGACGAGGGTTCAAATCCGCATCCAGCCATCCGGAAACAAGTTTTCGTGATTTCCGTAAAGCACATGCCGCGATGGTTCCTTTGAAAGGGCACAGCTGATTTACTTCCACGTCGTTGAAACATCCTGAGCTTATACTATTTTTAAGCAACCTGTCTTCCTGTTAACATGTATACTGTAAAGGACGATTTCAATATTTAATGATAATGGGAGAAATGATAGTTAAGGATGATTTATATCCACTACTGAGATGCAGGCTGGATAGATGCATCATCTGACAAGAATAATAAATATGTAAACCGAAAATTTTTTACATGGCGAACCAAAGTGAAATTTCGATGACACTGAAAAACGATCAACGCGACTATACACATGGCCGAAAGCGCGCTCGTGAAGGCAGTCTTTTACTAGCCAGGTCACGGGCAGTCATGCTAGAGAGTGTCATGATACGATTTATGCAGATAAGAAACGCTAGGAGATGAGAGATGAAACTGCCACATTGCTAAATTTACAGAAATTCTGCTAGTTTGCTATGTTGCGAGAATTTCCGGATAACACTCCTAGAAGAAAAGTGGCACATTGGTGCTGGATTTTGGAATATTTTCGACAGTCTTTGGATTTCGAAATTTTGTCGACAGTCGCTGGACTTAGTCAGTCGAAGTCGTGGGAACTTTGATTTTATATATTCAGCTTGAGACTTTGAAAAAATTTGACCAAGTTGGGGTTTGGAATATTTTATGCGAACTGGGGATGTGACAGAAAACTGAACATTTGTGCACTGATCGTCTAAATTACGTGCGAAATGTGAGATTTTACTGTTTTTGGAATTCAATAACGTGAATAAATTTTGATAAACTGTTTCATTCAGTGAGTATCCCTTTCTTAGGAAAATGTATTACCGTTCTGCGACTTTATGACTTTATTAGATTATAGCGGGCATAAAACTAAAAGCAATCACCTCCTTTGTGGACCTCCTAGACACCAACGCACATTAGAGCAATAAATAGTTATTTTTTTAAAGTCCTGTAAGAGGAGCAGTATTACGTCGTGATTGAAATTTGTATCGATGATTTGAAAATTTGCTTTCCCTTACGTTTATATTCTATTTTATGACATGAATAGGAAAATATCAGTAAATTAAGAGTTTTGTATTAGATGTAAAAACTAAATAAATAATTAATGTGCATCTATGTGTTAGTGTAAGGTTAATGTTTAACTGTATTATATGTTTTAGTGCTTGTCAGTGTGAACTGTGAATTGAATCACTCGGAAATTTCGAGAGCAATGTTTTAAGATTGATAAAGCATAATTAGTTACTAACAAACAATTAAATTTTTGGATATCCCTTTTTGCCGATGACAGTGTTACCCTTTAGTTATCCATTTTGTCACTATAACAACAGAATATCACACAAAATATTAGTTTTCTGGGTAACTCTCCTAGAAGAAAATTGTCACTTACAGTGCATACTGTGGATCGTACACTCTTATGGACTAAGGATTACGCGTTGTTTAATATACTCTTGTTCAGAAAATGGAGGGATTTTATCTTTGATAGTGATCTGAGAAGAAATTTTTCATTTGATCTTTATTACTATATGACAATGACTTAGTGCAATATTTAACCACTTTGTAGATTAGCTTAAGGCCTAGCACTGCGGACCCTTGTGTTTACCGACAATAGTGTCGTATGTATTTTTGTATCTACTTTTAAAATAACTTTAATTCATGGATGGAAAGAACCAGTGAGATGTCAGTTACATGTGACTACTTGGTATCGATGTTTTTTGTTTGAAGCTAAGCAATTCGTCCTTTTATTAACTGCCAATATAAAGGCTTTATTGGTAGCTTTATCTTCTTATTGCTTAAGGAAATCGTCATACATCAACAGAAGACGATCAGTGATAGCTTCAACATCTGACAGTGTTTTTCGTAGTACTTTAAATGTTTAATATCTGCTTTATGCTGTGGAACATATAGGATTAGTTACGCGATCGCTGCTAGTAGTGAGTCCTATTATTATAAATTTACTAATCTATGCACTGAAAAAACTACACTTGCATTTTGTCAACTTTTGCTCTTTGTTATGAATCTCCTATTCTTAAAATCGGACAAATAAGTAGCTTATTACTCAATGGCTGTCAATTATTGTTTGTTTTATCTGTGTTCCTTAGTAATGTTCTCTGTGTTACAGATATATTTCAGTTCGTTTTCCAGTATCACAGAGGACATCAATATTTACTTTGCATCTATATGGACAACGCTGATGCAACAGAAAAATTTTACGTAAGTATCCTCTGAAGAAAACTTTCTTGCGAACTAAGGCTCGTGACAAACCATAGAAACATTTTTTGAACCTTTGTGCCCGTCTCCCGTCTTACACTGTGTTTAGAAAATAGCGACCTTCTTGCTGTATTTGAACAGTAACATTTTGACATTACCTCTTATGCGTAAGTAGTGCAATACGTTCCCTAGATACTGCATCAAGGGTACTCTGGGTTGCAGAAACACGAGAAAGACGTACTTTTTATTTAAGTGCAATCCAATGAAATTACTTAGCATTATGAAATATTATTGTGCAACAGGGCTAATGTAAATTATAAAATAACCTAAAATATGAATTTTTAGAGTTTCTTTGAAGATTCTTCTCAATGGATTAGAAGCAATTTCCCAATAGAAAGATCTCGACTTCGCTCTTAATTTCCATAGCATTACCTGCAGGATATTTGATATGATCAGACAGTTTACTGAAAGCATGTGTACCAACATATCTGATTACTAATCATGACCCCTTGAAGCCATTGTAGAGGATGTTTTTAGTCTTAATGTTCTTTCGTCCCTTCTCACTAGTTTAAAAAAAAAGAGAAAATTGATAAGACACACACATACACACACACACACACACACACACACACACACACACACACACACACACACACACATATATATATATATATATGTACCTGCACTTATACCTGTAATACCATATATATATATATATATATATATATATATATATATATATATAAATTGATAACAGTAACACACACACACACACACACACACACACACACATATATATATATATATATATATATGTGTGTGTGTGTGTGTGTGTGTGTGTGTGTATGTGTTACTGTTATCAATTTTTATATATATATATATATATATATATATATATATATATATATATGGTATTACGGGTATAAGTGCAGGTACATATATATACGAACACGACTAGGAAGATGCCGGGACAAAATAGAAATATAAAACCTAGCTTTCGCAGACGATCTGGCCATACTATCAGACAACAGAGCAGCAGCAGCCAAACAAATAGAGGTACTAAAAGAATGCGTGGAAAAAGTTGGGCTGCAGATCTCAAAATGCGTGGAAAAAGTTGGGCTGCAGATCTCTTTCGAGGGGTCTGAATTTTTCTGCTCAAAATTAAACACAACAAAATTAGGTACAAAATACGGCAATATAAACAGAGTTGCACACTTCAAGTATCTAGGTGAATTCCTTAACATACAGAAGAAGAAAATATCGCACAGAAGACTCGACTACAAAAAATGAAGAGAGCATTTGGCAAGAAACAACACGTGTATATATAATGCAATAATAATAAATGCATGACCATTCACACAAAATTCAGACACTACAACATAGTAATCAAGCCTGAAATACTGTATCCAAGTGAGACGCTAACACTACATACGAAAAGTGACATGGAAAGCATACTGAAGGAAGAAAGGAAAATCATGAAGAAAATTCTCAGCCCAAAGCTGACAGAAGAGGGATACAGATCACACCTTAGGAAAACTATGGAGAAGATGTCAAACATAGCAGCAAATATCAGAAAAAGAAGGTTGAAGTTCTATGGGCACATCATCAGGCTATCACCAAAACGAC
Organism: Schistocerca piceifrons; assembly: GCF_021461385.2. Classification (NCBI taxonomy): domain Eukaryota; kingdom Metazoa; phylum Arthropoda; class Insecta; order Orthoptera; family Acrididae; genus Schistocerca; species Schistocerca piceifrons. The sequence goes on from NC_060138.1 coordinate 931,595,605, forward strand.
TCACCGAGAGAATTCTTACAGACAAGGGGTCAAATCAACAATACCATGAATCACACAAGTCAAACTGTAAGCAGCAAAAATCGATACAATAGAAATTGAAGACAGAAATGTACACAGAGACAAGATACACAAGTGGAATGTGAGGTCAGAGAATGAAGTCCCAAAGAAACCAGGGACAAAGTGGACTGAAGATAGAAAGAGACTCCATGGAGAAAAAAATGAGAGAATCGTGGAAGATCAGAAAAAATGCTCAAATTATGCAGCATGTTTTGCGTGATCCTACAAGGTCTCGACGCAGATATCTGTATTGATGACTGAAAACTTGTTACTGAACAACATTACATCACTGTTTGCTTCATTTACAGACTAATAATTATAGTCACTATGAGTCATATGTTTTTAGGTTGGTGAGTACTTCCAAGTACACGTTGCACAAGCAAGTCATTAACGTTTATTTTCCCCTGGATAACAAAATGGTTCAAATGGCTCTGAGCACTATGGGCCTTAACTTCTGAGGTCATCAGTCCCCCAGAACTTAGAACTACTTAAACCTAACTATCCTAAGGACATCACACACATCCATGCCCGAGGCAGGATTCGAACCTGCGACCGTAGTGGTCGCGCGGTTCCAGACTGTAGCGCCTAGAACCCCACGGCCACTCCGGCCGGCCCCTGGATAACAGGTCAAGTTGTGGAGTGTGGGGGCATGGATTCAAAATAGCTGACAGGCATAATCCTCTTCGTGGTGAAGTTATGACTGTGCAGAAAACACTTGGTAGCAAGTTATGTGATGTGTTTGCAGGAAGACTGTTAGACACAGAGATAAAAACAACTAATACACTGAAGCGGGTACATATTAAGGTACCAATTGTCACAATATCTGTACCTATACTTTTAACACTCTGCACAGATGTGTACATACAGTAGTTGTGCAAATAAAAAGTTTCTTGAAAACGTCTCTGACAGTATAATTTCTGTAATATACTGTTCCTCCATAACCTGAAAATAGAAGATTTTTATCCCTGTAAGTTTAGATTCTCCCAAAACTAATGCCATAGGTCATTAGTGAATGAAAATATAAGCAATAAACTAGTCTCATGGTTTCGGACGATACAGAGTAGTAGGTGAATTTTACGTTTTTTGTGGCCTTATGGAATACTTTTTCCTTTAGTGTGGGAGGTTAGACCCCTTTTTGTGGGGACACTTTCGTAGCATACTTCTCAATATGCAGGTTGTGTATCATAGAGACTGGTGAAAAGAGAAATATGAAATAAGTATCCTTCTGATCATACAAGTGCTCCGGTGGTGTACTGAGTGTTTGCGTCTGTACTTGTATTTGGATTTATCATATTTCAGGTATGCAGTTTAAAGAAATCTGCTTCACTAACGGAAGAAGCAGATTTGTGCAACGCCTTGAAACTAGTAATGGAAAGACATTGGAATATTTAACGTATGATCTTCTCCATTTAAAATACTGAATTATTGTATGGCATTTGAAACTGACTGATGTTTGTTTTTATAAGGACAAAAAACCTACTTTATACGAACTTCAGTGGTCTCATGAATTGCCTTGTGTAGTAATAATAATGGCAAATTATCATCCACACATAATATTTAGAATGATATATTTGACAAGTGGATACAAAGAAAAGATGTAATAACAAATTAACTGAGTCATATATCTACATCTATTACAAATTAAAGTCACCCATCTCATTTTTTATGTCTGTATGTGAATCCTAATCTCAGGAACTACTGTAGGGATTGTGACATGGTTTTCACCAATAGATAGACTGATTTAGAAGGAAGGATTATGTATATAATGTATAACTATTTCGTTCAAATATGCTGAATTATGATGAAATAAAGTTTCAAGCCGCGTTTTTCTATTTGTATACGAAGGCTATTGTCAGGAACTACTGTGGAAATTTTCATATGATTTTCAGTAATAACTATAATGATTCTCGGGGATAGCTTGTGTATATAATTTATTACTGCCACTTCATACAAGTCCTTGCCTGTCGATATGTAGTGCTATTTAGTGCTACCGATATGAAGCCAGGGCAGATTGCTAGTACAATTCCGGTTTGACAATAATTTATACATTATCTACATTATTCTCTCGTATATAAGCAGTTGCAAACAAGTTAGCTCATATTTCCAAAACTTATGATGCGCTCTTCATTCGTATTTCATCACAAATCACTGTACTGCACACATGGCCCACACTGCACACGTGACGCATTAGCACATACACAAGGGGATGCACCTGTAGACTTCAGAACCATGAGACTGCTGCTGTATTTCTGGCATGTGCCTCATGCTTTCTCATTTGTCCGTCTGCAAATACAATCAGCATCCCTCCTTAAGGAATGAGATGTAGAGCTCAAGAAGATGTAAGTGATTAACATTATCAATCAAAGATCTTCGATGTAAAATTTTCCAGTAAGATATAATATTTAACTAGGAAAGTTTATTATATAAATATCGTGATGTTTTGTTATCAATTTACACTGTTTTGTGTCATCCTCATCACTGTGTTATCTAAATAATCCTTTATCATCAATCATTTGACATCCACTGATATACAATTGTGCTGCGTGTCTTGTGCTATGATCGATGCATCTTCCATCTGGTTATCGTATCGGTGTTTTCTTCTCTCTTGAAATCAAACAGAGAATTTCTTTGCTTACCTACCATCCATTAGCGTGGTAACATGTCCCACCCACCGCCATTTCATTTTCGTTATGCTCCAGTATTTTTCCCGAATCGTTTGTTTGGTTTCTTGTTTCTTCTGCTAATTCCCAACAGACACTTCTCCATTGCATACTGAGCAACTCTTTTAAGTTGTCGAATACTTTCATATTTAAAGTCTTTGTGCGACATTCGTAGTACAAGATTGGTAACTGACACAGATTGTAAATTTTCCGAATTAGACTTGGGGATCTTAGTTTTGAAACCTCTGCTTAGTTTATCAAAAGTGCTACTGGAAATTATTTCCCTTCGCTGTATTCCGTTTACTGTCCATTCAGTCTTTGCCGTACATACCCTAAATAAAAAAAATCATAAACTGAGTCTCTGATTTCATTGTTAATTTGTTTTAATTTCTTTTTCATGTATTCACAGAACATACTACTAGTCTCACAGTAGTTAAGATTCAGGTCAGGTTTCAAATTTGCTCAATTAAATTATTCCACTCACTGTTGAAGTTTTTTTGAACTGTAAGTAACTAGCACAATATCGACCTCAAAACAAAGGAAGTTTAGATGTTTTCCATTAAGTTAGTTAGTTGTTTATTCAAGCACAGATCATTTACAGAATGAAGGCAGACATTTCATAATAATTATGTAATATGGTCCTCTTTGGCGCAGACCATGGAAAGAGGGAATAAATGGTCGTCGGAGAAGTACTGAGAGTCAGTATTCCCCGACAGATCACTCAGCTGCCGACCTTCCGTCCCTGGATCGTATGGGAGTCAACTTCCTCTTGTACTACAGGTGTTTCGTTGTCTAATAATGAATCAATTAAACTAACGAGGGACACCAGGAAAGCTAAAGCTAGGTAATCAAATCGTACATTCAGAAATTAACGCAAGAAAGCGACTCAACCCTATCGCGAAGTCTTCCTTGGCCATCGCTCACATATAATATCCTCTTGATGACTGAATGACTTGCTGTGGGACAAATTAGAAGTTATAAATAGTTCCATAAATAGTTACAGTATGAGAATAAAGGGTGGAGAGTAAACCAAACTTAAACACGACACTCAAAGAAGCCAGCCATGAGTAACGTATATTATCTGGAAGGCAGGGGTCAGATGATAGCGGTTACATACTATGACGTGTGGATTTGCAGTGCAGGTATGCCGCGGTGCAAATGTCGTGATAGCACAATCGCAACCACCGTAGTTGCGGCGTGCTTCCCAACGCAAATCATGACGAAGGGATCGCAGATGGCTGAACTCATTGTTGTTCCGCAAGTGCAGGGAGGCAACACTCGTAACAAACTGCCGCGCGCGATGACTTTCGTGTCGAACACCGTTGAGAAAGTCGGCCGGCGTAGCCGAGCGGTTCTAGGCGCTTTAGTCTGGCACCGCGCGACCGCTACGGTCGCAGGTTCGAATCCTGCCTCTGGCATGGATGTGTTTGATGTCCGTAGATTAGTTAGGTTTAAATACTTCTAAGCTCTAGGGGACTGATGACCTCCCATAGTGCTCAGAGCCATTTGAACCATTTCTGAACTCGCTGAGAAACCAACTTGACGGGACTGGAGAGTGGCTCTTGGTGTGCATCTGCGGTTAGCAACTAGAGTCCCGCAGCCGACGTGTGGCGGTAGTGGGGGGGGCGAAGGAGCCATTGGAGCAGTCTCGCTCCCTCCTACAGCGGCACGGTCTCTTTGCCCCTTTAATTGGCACACATACTTGGGCACCAGTTCTTCGAATTTAGGAGGAACTGGTATACCGCTGTCACGGCATGGCCTCAACGTACATCTGAAAAAATAAAATAAAATAAAAACGTCTGGGGAACTGTGATAAACTTCGCGATCTTGGGCGTTTTCTATATTAATTAAACTGGGAATGTCAAAACATTACCCCGCCCCCTGCAACCGATGGTCCTCTATGTAGACAAGACATCTATTGTGTCTGCTGACCAGGAAAAATTAATTTAACAGTATAAGAAGGGTAAAAAAAATTGATGACTTGCCAATTAATCCACTGACTGGTCTGAGTTTAGTATCAAATTGCTCTGAATTTTATGATGAATCTGTGATTGAAATAAGTCAAGAATTAAATTTATTCGTATCTCCTCCATTGTGGTTGGGACTGGTCTGGATAGTGTCTGTGGCGCTGCCACGTGTGATATCTGTGCTTACATACATCACTTCGTTACAATTGAAAAAGGAAACAATTCTTTAAAAAATTAACTAATACATGCACATACGAGGGGCGTTCAGTAAGTAATATAACATATTCTTTTTTCGGCCAATTTCAGTTGAAAAAAAATGGCGGGATTTGTTGCGAGACGTCGTGGAATATTCTCGCTTCAGCATGTATAGTTTCATGAAATACTTATAGGGGGTGGCGCTATACGTAGCCTTAAAAACTGTGTCTGTAGCGGAGGTGTATGCCAGACAGAAAGCTGTCACTGAGTTTCGTTTGGGGGAAAACCGTAGCATTGCAGATATTCAGAGTCTGTAGCAGAATGTCTACGGAGACCTGGCAGTGTACAAAGCAAGGTGAGTCGTGGGCGAGGCGTCTGTCATCACCGCAACAAAGTGGCACAAACCTGTCCGATCTCCCGCGTGCCGGCGGGCCGCACACAGCTGTGAGATCTGCAGTGTTGGACCGTGGGGACACGCTCACTGGAGGCGATAAACGGATCACAGTCAAACACCTCACTGAACACCGGGACGTCTGTGTTGGTAGTGCCGATACACTCGTCCAACAGCGTGTGCCAGCTGGTTTCTTGCCGCCTAACAGAAGACCATAAAGACCAGTTGCTTGTTCGTTACAAGGCTGATCGTGACAATTACTTTGTCGAAAATCGTTACAGGCGATGAAACACGGTTTCATCATTTCGAACCGGAAACAAAGCAGCAGTCTATGGAGTGGCATCGCATCACCTCTCCTCCGAAAAGAAGTTCAAAGCCGCGTCCTCAGCCGGTAAAGCCATGGCGACGGTCTTCTGCGACTCTGAAGGGGCTGCTCTGTTTGATGTCCTCCCTCACAAAACTAACCTGCTTTCAGAGAAAAAAATGTGTTGCCTTACTTACTGAACGCACCTCCTAGTAATATCATCTCATTTCTAAGTTAAGATGTTCTGTTCTTAATCTTGAAATGTTGTGAATAGTGTTTTTCAAACATATTTTCAAACATGCTTTGAGCATCACTGTTAACTACCTACACTACAAAAGCACACATTACAGTTCACTGCACAGCACAGCACAGCACACACACACAAGCGCGCGCGTGCACGCACACTCACTTACTTTCGGCTGGCATCAAGACGTTGATGGCAAGCGACTGAGATAAGAAACTGTGACAACAGCCTCAATAAAGACGATGGCCTCCTTTAACACTCTGAATAATTTCCTTTATCTCATTACATATTATTTCAATCTCTGCATCGTCTGCGGAGTTAGTTGACACATAAACATGTATTATTCTAGTGGATTTTGGCGTTGCGTCTATCTTGGCTACGATAATGGTTCACTGAGCTGTTCACAGTAGCTTACCCGCATTCCTATGTTCTTATTCATTATTAGTCCTACTCCTGCATTATCCCTATTTGATTTTGTGTTGATAACGCTATACTGACGTGACTAAAAGTCGTGTTCTTCTTTCTGCTGTGATTTACTATCTACTATTATATCGCACTTCATCCTACCCATTTCCCTTTTTAAATCCTGTAACATATCTGCCCAGCCAACGGATCTAACATTCACGATCCGACTCGTGGAATGGCCGACTTCTTTTTCCTCATGACAAAACCTCCTATGTAGTCCCTGAGAAGTGGAAATCCGAACGGGAGACTATTTTACCTCCGGAATATTTTACCCAAGACGATAACATTATCATTAACTCGTACATCAGAGCTGCATGCCCTCAGGAAGAATATCACAGGTGTAGTTTCCCTTTGATTTCAGCCATTTGCAGCACCAGCACAGCAAGGCCATGCTGGCTAGTGCTTCAGGGCCAGATCAGTCAATTATCCAGACTGAGATTTTCACTCTGCAGCGGAGTGTGCGCTGATATGAAACTTCCTGGCAGATTAAAACTGTGTGCCTGACCGAGACTCGAACTCGGGACCTTTGCCTTTCGCGGGCAAGTGCTCTACCAACTGAGCTACCGAAGCACGACTCACGCCCGGTCTCACAGCTTTACTTCTGCCAGTATCACGTCTCCTACCTTCCAAACTTTACAGAAGCTCTCCTGCGAACCTTGCAGAACTAGCACTCCTGAAAGAAAGGATATTGCGGAGACATGGCTTAGCCACAGCCTGGGGGATGTTTCCAGAATGAGATTTTCACTCTGCAGCGGAGTGTGCGCTGATATGAAACTTCCTGGCAGATTAAAACTGTGTGCCCGACCGAGACTCGAACTCGGTTGGTAGAGCACTTGCCCGCGAAAGGCAAAGGTCCCGAGTTCGAGTCTCGGTCGGGCACACAGTTTTAATCTGCCAGGAAGTTTCATATCAGCGCACACTCCGCTGCAGAGTGAAAATCTCATTCTGGAAACATCCTCCAGGCTGTGGCTAAGCCATGTCTCTGCAATATCATTTCTTTCAGGAGTGCTAGTTCTGCAAGGTTCGCAGGAGAGCTTCTGTAAAGTTAGGAAGGTAGGAGACGAGATACTGGCAGAAGTAAAGCTGTGAGACCGGCCTGAGTCGTGCTTCGGTAGCTCAGTTGGTAGAGCACTTGCCCGCGAATGGCAAAGGTCCCGAGTTGGAGTCTCGGTCGGGCACACAGTTTAATCTGCCAGGAAGTTTAATTATCCAGACTGTTTCCCCTGCAACTACTGAGAACTCTGGTATCCCTCTCCAGGAACCGCGGATTTGTCTGACCTCTCCACAGATACTCTTTCTTTGTGGTTGCACCTGTGTTACAGCTATCTGTATCCTTGAGGCACGAAAGGCACCCCACATCGGCAGTGTGTGTGACACCACAGGTGAAAGATTTATTGAACTGCACGAAACTTTTGACATTAAACTCAAGTCTGCTTACTTCAATAGACTTTTCCCGAAAAAGGAAACAGGGTGCACATTGCGGAAATTCTCTGTAAATATCAGCTGGTCCACGCTCCCACCTCAGAACGAAACACTAGACAAATTATGAATGCAGAAGATCGGAAGAAGCTAATTTAGACTTGCATGCATAAAATGCGATACGAAATGGAACGAGCAAGTGAGGATTGTGGTGGGAAAGTCGAATGCTCGACTTCGGTTTATTGGGAGAATTTTAGGAAAGTGTGGTTCTTCTGTAAAGGAGAGCGCATATAGGAAGCTGGAGTGACCTATTCTTGAGTACAGCTCGAGTTCTGGGATCCGTACCAGGCCAGATTAAACGAAGACATCGAAGCAATACAGAGGTGAGCTGCTAGATCTGTTACCAGTAGGTTAGAACAATGCGCAAGTTACAGAGATGCTTCGGGAACTCAAAAGAGGGAAAGACGATGTTCTTCTTGAAGAACATTATTGAGAAACTTAGAGAGCCGGCATTTGAGGCTGACTGCAGAACGATCCTACTGCTGCGAACATGCGTTTTACATAACGACCACGAACTTAGTATACGAGAAATTACGGCCCATACAGTGGCATATAGACAGTAGTTTTTCTCTCGCTCTTTCTGAGAGTGGAATAGGAAAAGAAACGACTGTTAGTCGTACAGGGTACACTCCGCCATGCAACGAACGGTGGCCTGCGGTGTACGTATGTAGATTTGAAGACCACTCAGGCACCATTTTGCTCTTCGACTGTCTGCTAAATTACCTGATCTCAACCGGACAGAAACTGCCTGGAACTATTTGGAACAGCGGGTGAAACGTAGCAGTCAGCATCGCCGCAGTTTGGGAGCTCTATGGGATCTAATAATCAGTGAATGACTACGGATGGATATAGCATACCAGAAGAAAGTCGTGGACTTCTTTCCCAACCAAATTAATACCATTATCAAGGCTAGAGGTGGTTTTACACGACATTAACGTGCTGTGTTCTTCCAACTTTTACAGTGAGGTGACAAAAGTCATGGGATATCTCCTCATCTCGTGCCAGACCTCCTTCTACCCGGCTTAGTGCAGCAACTCGATGTGGCATGGGCTCAACAAGTCATTGGAAGTCCCATGCAGGAATACTGAGCCACGCTGTCTCTATAGCCGTCCCTAATTGCGAAGGTGTTGCCGGAGCAGGATTTTGTTCACGAACTGACCTGATTACGCACCATAAATTTTCGATGGGATTCATGTCGGGCGAAATGCGTGTATGTGAAATCTTATGGGACTTAACTGCTAAGGTCATCAGTCCCTAAGCTTACACACTACTTAACCTAAATTATCCTAAGGACAAACAGACACGCCCATGCCCGAGGGAGGCCTCGAACCTCCGCCAGGACCACCCGCACAGTCCATGACTGCAGCTTTTAGACTGCTCGGCTAATTCCGCGCGGCTCATGTCGGACGATATGGGTGGACAAATCATTCGTGTGAACTGTCGAGAATGTTTTCAAACCAATCGCAAACAATTGTGCCCCGGTCACATGGCGCATTGACATGCATAACAATTCCATCGTTGTTTGGTATCGTGAAGTCCATGAATGGCTGCAAAAGGTCTCCAAGTAGGCGAACATAACCATTTCCAGTCAATGATCGATTCAGTTGGACTAGAGCACCCACTCTATTGCATGAAAACACAGCTCACACCGTTATGTAGCCACCACCAGCTTGCACAGTGCCTTGTTCACAACTTGGTTCCATGGCTTCGTAGGGTTCTTTCCACGCTCGAACCGTGCCTTCAGCTCCTACCAACGGAAATCGGGATTCATCTGACCAGGCTACCGTTTTTCAGCCGGCTAGAATCCAACCGATATGGTCACAAGATCAGGAGAGGCGCTGTAGGCGATGCCATTTTATTAGCAAAGGCACTCACGTCTGTCGTCTACTGCCATAGCCCACTAACACCAGAGGCCTCCCAACTGTCCTAACAGATATGTTCGTTGTACATCCCACATTGATTTCTGCTGTTATTTTACGCAGTGTTGCTAGTCTGTTAGCCCTGATAATTCTACGTAAACGTCGCTGCACTCGATCTTAAGCGAAGGCCGTCGACCACTGCGTTGTCCACGGGGAGAGATAATGCCTGAAATCTGGTATTCTCGGCTCACTCGACACTGTGGATCTCGAAATACTGAATTTCCCAACGATTTCCGAAATGGGATATCCCATGCAGCTCCAACTACCATTCCGCGCTCAAAGTCTGCTAATTCCCGTCGCGTGGCCCTAATCAGGTCGGAAACCTTTTCACATGAATCACCCGAGTGCAAATGACAATCCACTGCCCTTTTATACCTTGTATATACAATAATACCGTCATCTGTATATGCGCTATCCCATGATTTCTTCACCTCAATTATATTTACATAATACAAGCAGCTCTGATATATGGTTAAATCGTGATATCACCATACTCCGGAGGTAAAAGGGTCATGCAATCGGATCTCCAGGCAGGGACTTACCAGGGTAGTATGTCTAGTAATGAATCAAATGTAGGGACGTGGGAAAGCTACTGCGAATAGCACATTGAACGTATTGTAGTAGACAAGATCGGCACAGAGCCAAAACCCATCACATTTGAAGGAGAATACAATGATGAGACAAAACTTTATGACCACCTATTGAATATCGCTTTGTTCCAGCTTTGTAATGCTACTTTTCGAGGAATGGATTCGAGAAGTGCTTGGTATATTTCCAGAAATATGTAGCACCAGATGTCTACACATAGGTCAAGGAATTCCTGTAAATTATGGGAGGACGTTTCTAGGCGCGAAACTGGCGACCGATAGGATTCCGGATCCATTGGGTTCAGATCAGGTGAATTTGTTAGCCAAGACAACAACATGAGTTCCCAACTACGCTGCTAAAACCACTGTTACATGGTTGTGGCATTGTGACATGGACAGTTATCCTACTGGAAGATTAACGTTAATCTGGATATGTTTACAATGCAAGGATGTATTATAAAGCCTACTTTTTACATGTAATGAACAATAATTTGACAGTTACAACATCTAATATGTAACATTGCACTTGAAGATGACGATTGGTCGAAATTCGCTAATGGCACAATTTAAATAAAGATCGTCTACATTACAGCCTACTATGAACCATGTTAGTAGTGGGGCAACAAGGACATCAGTGCAGTTTGTTAGTGTGGTTTGCCTACATCAGGAGCAAGTATACATTCAGAGCCAAACGATTTGTTCTTTTTTGATTGACACGTCATTAACCTATTGCTCTGCTGAGAGGATTGTGACTCCCTGGGCATAATCTGTCCTTTTGATTGACAGGTCCTTAACCTATTGTTTGGTTAAACGGTTTTCCTCCTCCCCCATCCCTCTGGGAACTCCCCTCATCAATGCACACTTTTGATATAAATTTGACTGACTAATTGGGTAAATCGATCAATCAATTAATCGCTCCCCCTTTGGGAAACTTCCCCGCCCCTCCCCTTCCCCACCCAGAAATTTGTGGGAAAAAGAATCAGTTGATTGGCCATTTCGTGGGAAATCGATTGCAGTGTATAGAATATTGTTTAAACAATTTAGGCAATATTGTTTATTTAAACAATTTATAGGGTACAAGGCAGTCTTTGGAATATATTTTATATATTTGATTAGAGAATTTATCGGAAAATTGACTGCAGTACATGGAATACTGTTTGTTTAAACACTCTACAGGATACAAGGTGGTGTATGGAATATAGTTTATTTCTGGAATTGGTCAGGAATTAGATTGCAGTATGGAATATCCAAACAATTACGACGTTTATTTATTCTGATCGCGCATGGAATTGTTCAATGGGCTTAGTTTATATTTTTTAACACTCTTATATTTTATTTTTCGCACATTTTGAAGCACACTAGTGTCTAAGGGCAGATGGCAAAATTAAAACAATTACGTATCTAAAACTTCCTGAAAGATTAAAACTGTGTGCCCAACCGAGACTCGAACTCGGGACCTTTGCCTTTCACGGGCAAGTGCTCTACCATCCTTTTTTTTCCCTCGTTTTTGATCGTTGTGTTTGGTTGTTGCGGACGTCACATGACATCCCTTCAAGTTTATTTGTTGATCCTTCCACTCAGTTTTTTATTACAGAGGCCAATCGGCTCTCTGACCGAACAGCTGAGCTATCGTGCCGGCAACCATCTGAGCTACCGAAGCACGAATCACGCCCGGTCCTCACAGCTTTACTTCTGCCAGTATCTCGTCTCCTACCTTCCAAACTTTACAGAAGCTCTCCTGCGAACCTAGCAGAACTAGCACTCCTGAAAGAAAGGATACTGCGGAGACATGGCTTAGCCACAGCCTGGGGGATGTTTCCAGCCTCCTGCGAGGAGGAGAGCTTCTGTAAAGTTTGGAAGGTAGGAGACGAGATACTGGCAGAAGTAAAGCTGTGAGGACCGGGCATGAGTCGTGCTTCGGTAGCTCAGATGGTAGAGCATTTGCCCGCGAAAGGCAAAGGTCCCGAGTTCGAGTCTCGGTCGGGCACACAGTTTTAATCTGCCAGGAAGTTTGATATCAGCGCACACTCCGCTTCAGAGTGAAAATCTCATGACGTATCTAAAAGTTCGTGATGTATTTCGAAACCCACTGCCTCTTTCTGTAGATGGATAAATTACGAGAATCTCAGAGGCAAACTATTTTGTTTAGATCGAGAAACATACAGCAGTCATATTACACTGACAGTTGAGCCCTGTAAAAGGGGTTTGCACATCATGTACAGAATGATATGCAGTATGATATCTACCATTCGGGGTCTCCTGCACGTATGTCTATCATCAGGGTTCCGCTACGAAGGTCAAAACCACCCAATGTCTTAATTAATGATCACGTTACTAAATACCTCTGTCCATGGATCGTATATCGGCATCCTTTGATCTCACAGCCCCTCAAACAAAGCATCAAGTGGTGGCATTTTGTTGTTCAGGAAATTGCAGAATCGCTTGCTGTCTCTGTCTTTCTCAAGAGACCACTTCCTGTTTGCCTGTGTGAACCAATGTCTCAAAACATGTAGACGGAGCTTTCCATCTCTCCTCAGATGAGAGTGTTCCTCTTGGATAATGCCGCAGAAAAAGTAAGAGCTGACGCAATTTTGATACCAAAAATAGAGTGAAATAATCCATTTGCACTATCCTATCAAATTAATTTTTTTATCAATTACAGGAGTCAAATAGATCCTTCTTCATAATAAAACATTTTCAACGTTTGAGTATCACACAAACACATTATGTAAGTTTAGTACCGAATTTTCCAACCCTAATATATCCGAGGTCTTGTACACAACAACATTTGAGAGAAAAATACCCTCCTCCACCACAGCGTTTCCACTAAAAATATCTGGTGAAAAAATAATGCTACTGATCACATAAACTAGCGATAGCGAGAAACATACTGTCTGCCGGCTTCAGGGTAGTGCCACTCCAGGCCGGATGGGAGAGAGACCCACTCCCATGCAGGTCATGTCTTCCCATACCAAACACATGTGTGCTATCGGAAACAATTAATTGATCAAATGAGAATTTGACAATGCGATTGGGTTTTTAAAAATACTATAGAATTCCTAAGTTGACTGGTTTTCTCAGTTACACGAGAAGGAAGAAAGAGGAAGGAAAGGAGCTGTCGTGTGATAGGGTAGTAACAACAGCAACAACAACAACAAGAAATACCACAGCGATGTATTGAGAAGCATTAAACACGACGACTTAAACCGTGGTCCGATCCGGAGTAATCAGTTGTCATGGCTAGATGTCAGAGATCGCTATCAATCGGTAATTTGACGTCGCGATTGGGTTTTCAAGCACTAGAGAATTCCTAAATTGGTTCCCTGTGCTACATTCGGAAAGGGGAATGCCTACTGCATGATGGGATAGATACAACAACAAATACCAGTGCAAGAGAAAGTCTACTGCGATGTATTGAGAAACACTGAATATGACACATTTAAACTACGTTCCAGTCAATAGCAGTAGCTGCCAAGGCTATATGTTGGAGATCGCTGAAACGCTCGCACTTCACGCGCACTCATGTCCCAAGTCTACACACAGTACGTCAATCCCCTCTATTGCTACTGGCGCCAACACTCAGAGACTGGTCAAAACTACCACTGCAATCACAGCCACAGTTGTGGATGCGCATGTATGCCAGAGTGCACCAGCCCCGGCCTTGGAAGGCACCCATGAACGACTGGAGTGGTAGGAATTCGGATGTTATAAATACATCCAGTGCAAACATTCATCATTTTGAATATTCTCTCATGCAACACACATGTTCGCTTCTGTTGCACTCACCCAGCACACTGATCAATTCGCCAGCCCTCGCTGTCAGAGATGATGATGTTCTTTTCGAGGAACACTATTGAGAACCGACATTTGATGCTGACCGCAGAAGGATTCTATCGCTGGCGACATACGTTTCACGTAAGGACTGCGCTATTAAAAACGTGATCACAACGACTATGTTATTATCACCCTGAATAAAAGCGGTCTTGATTCTACAGACACATCTTATAATGATTACAGCCACTGGTGAATAATATTCGTGCCACTCTCCTATCTCGAAACGAGTTATCCTTTTCGAAACTATCTGCTAAGGTCCCCATACAGCAAAATTCCGGTGTGATTTTTTATACAGTACCTCTATTTCTTGTAACTTTCCCACTGTCTTTGCCCCACTCTCCTTGCCACTTTATCCATGTGATCGTTCCAATTTGAGTCAGAACTGAACGGAAGTCAGAGAGCTCTATGTCTGCCATCTTCTGCATCCCACTGAGAAACAGGGTGAGCTGAATTAAAACGACGGGACCATGTTTAAACCACTCAGTGGAAATGGGAACATGACCCAGAGTAGACCCGAGTTAGTGTTTGACTGCAAAGCCGCAATGCGCTGTATCCAGAGTGATGTTTGGATGTGGATCCACAGTAAACCATGTCCAGGATAGCATTCGACAGAGGATCCAACACGTGTTATGTCCAGAGATGTGTTCTATGTCTGAAAGTGGATCCACCAGTGGAAGGAATGGGTCATGGGAGCCATCCAAGACACATGCACGTACACAGACATACAGAAAACATAGTAAACCTAATGCAGCTGTAGAATATGTGATTGAAGGTGACTGGATACATTCGAGTACAGTGCTTTACTATACCATCCAATCAGCAAAATAGTGCATTTGTGCTAGATGTTGTCAAATGTAATAGATTTACAAGGATTTTTAGAATACTTGGCAAGAAGTGATGTCATGATAATATGGTCAGAAGTGACATAAAATCGCTAAAATTACCAAAAGACTGAAAATACCTTAAATTAAGGGAAAATATGACAAAATACATGGGTAATTGGGGGGGGGGGGGTACTACATGTCTTCTGCTTGGCGCGGGAAAATTCTTGTACATGGGAACGGCTATACGGTAGTAAGAAAAAGACAAGGAAAAGTTGACATGGTAGCACTGGAAACCAGGGAAACAGCAATTTTTCGTCGACAGGGATAAGACGGTTGGAACAGAGTGTATTAATGCGGGTGACCGCCAAATGTAGAGTAATAAATTTATATTCGTCGGACCACAGGCCCAAGAGTGACCACAAAGTTATTGGCAACCACCTTACAGATTTTTTATAAAGTGTCATTTGCTAAAGAGCATTGTATTACCACCTGTCGGAGTGAAAATTACAGAGTGAATCATGTGCAGGACTGTTTAGGTTTTTGAAACCCTAACAAAAATATTTACAATGTAGCTCTCTGTACTCTCTGCCAATCACAGCCTTGTGGTGTCAGCTGACAAATACCTTACAAACAGTTGCTGTATGGTTTTTCAACAGCATTCTACTGTATGTCTATTGAGACCATAGTGATACATGCAAGTCGACTGCTGTCTTCATGCTTTCATGGGAAAGAGAACCTTCCGCCTCTAAATTGATGGAGTGATCAGACGAGATGGCGTTGTAACGAGGTATGATTTAATGGAAGACTGATGATGCATTTTAGAGAAGGCGAGATGTTGCTACAGCTCTTTTATCATGCATTTAACCATTTTTTCTTTCGTTCTCTTGGGGTGCATCAGTTGTGAGGTGTAACTTCCAAACCAGTGGTATACAACTGCGTACTCTATGTGTGACTTCCAGTTCTATCTACCTGCAATCGTTAACAGCAAATGTCTCTACACCACTGTCAGCAGAAGGCTTCTGTCGCATGTGTGATGAATCTTGTTCATTGATGAAAACCTGTTTCAACATCCCCCTGTAGATGAACGAAGATGTATCCTAGGTATTGCATTTTTCTGTCATATCATGGACATAAATCAAGTCTTCAGTTTCATATACGTACAAAGCGACTGTTACAATACGTTTCATGTTCGTCCTGCCCTAAATGCATGCATTTGGATCATCTGAGAGAGGGCAAATCTTAGAATGTTTTAGTATCTTGGTGTATAGGATGCGGAAATATTCTCACAGAAAATCCAACAACACATCTGAATGACCGTATACATATGGAAAACTGTGGAAAAAATATGAAAAATGACATAAAATGAGTTTCATAGAAAACCTGGTTTAATCGTGAATAATTAATGTGAATTACGTAAAAATTGAGTGAAATTAGATAAAATATGTAAAAGCGCGACAACCTTGTAAAATTGTGGAAATTGACTGAGAATACATTAAAATTAGAGATGAATGCCATGAAATAAATACTAATGAGCAAAATAAATAAAATTGTGTGTTCTGGAAGAGGAGAGTAGACCGATGCTACATATAAATGCCTTAGTAGTGGAGAGAGGAGGCATTCTAGAGACGTGGCTTCAAAGCGAAGTGGTGATATTATCCTGCACGTCAGCAATACAATAATATAGGGATATGACTTCTTTGTGCAAGAGAGAGGTTATCAGGGGGAGTGGTAAACTGCAGTAACACTATTATATTATCTCTGGCTACTGATTGTGAGTTTAGATGTAGAGATCATCAGTCAACTCAGACAACTGTTTGGAAATGCTCCAAAATTCTTCCAGTTTCCATGTACTGTGATGTCTTCCGGATTTTTTTTGTCAATAAGAAACACCATCTCTATCTTTTCCTTCAATCATCCTATGTGTTGTGGGAGCAGCAGTGGCATAATTTACACCATGCAATATCCAGTTTTCTGTGAGACCCAATCGACTGAAATGTGTTAATGTCAGTTCAGAAGATAACACAGGCCTCGAAGTCATGGTGGAAACAGCAAAATGTATGGTGGTGTACAAAGATGTACACTCATGCTCATAAATTAAGGATAATGCCGATACATGGTGAAACAACGCTCTGGTGGGCGGTTTGCTGATTTAAATCACCTCGGGGTGTGACCATGCGGTGCATTTGACTTGCAGTCGTCGCACGGTGGTGGTGGCAGCAGTCCACATATGCAGAGGTGTGTTGGTGCATGTCAGAGTACGGTGCAGCGAGTAAGTTTTCAGACGTGCTAATGGTGACTGTGTGTGTTGAAAATGGCTCAAAGAACACATATTGATGACGTTATGAGGGGTGACTTCTAGGGTGACCAGAGGCTGGTCAAACACAACAGGTTGTAACACGGGTCCTCCGTGCGACATGCATTGTGATCTCAAGATTATGGCAACTATTCCAGCAGACAGGAAACGTGTGCAGGTGCTACAGTATGGGACGTCCACAGTGTACAACACCACAATAAGACCAATATCTCACCATCAGCACCCGCAGACGGCCACGAAATACTGCAGGTAGCCTTGCTCGAGACCTTACCACAGCCACTGGAACAGTTGTCTCCAGACACACAGTCTACAGACGACTGAACAGATATTGTTTATTCGCATGGAGACCTGCAAGGTCTGGTCACAGGAGAGCCCGTAAAGCCTATTGTCAAGAACACAGTACATGGTCATTGGAACAGTGGTCCGAGGCTATGTTCAGGGTCGAGTCCAGGTATAGTCTGAACAGCGATTGTCGCCAGGTTTTCGTCTGGCGTGAACCAGGAACCAGATACCAACCCCTTAATGTCCTTGAAAGGGATGTATGGAGGTCGCGGTTTGATGGTGTGCGGTGGGATTATGATTGGTGCACTTACACCTCTGCATGCCTTGGTCAGAGGAACTGCAACAGGTCAGGTGTATCGGGACGCCATTTTGCACCTGTATGTCTGCATTTTCAGGGGTGCAGTGGGTCCCACCTTCCTCATGATTGATGATAACGCACAGCCCCACCGAGCTGCCATCATGGAGGAGTACCTTGAAGCAGAAGATATTGGGCGAATGGAGTGGCCTGCCTGTTCTGCAGAACTAAACCCCATCGAGCACATCTGGGATGCTCTCGGTCGACATGTCTTCAAACCCCTACGACACTTCAGAAGCTCTGACAGGCACTGGTGTAAGAATGGGAAGCTATACCCCAGCAGCTGCTCGACCACCTGATCCAGAGTATGCCAACCCATTGTTTGGCCTGTGTAAATGTGCATGGTGATCATATCCCATATTGATGTCGGGGTACATGTGCAGGAAACAGTGGAGTTTTGTAGCACATGTGTTTCGGGATGGTTTTCTTAACATATCACCAATACCGTGGACTTACAGACCTTTGTCATGTGTGTGCCTAAGCTATTAGCGCCAGTTTTGTGTAAGACCACGTTCTGTGGCACCACATTCTGCAATTATTCTTAATTTATGAGAATGAGTGTAGTTATACACTGACTGGAAGTGTTGCATCAGAAAAAACAGTGTATCAGATAACAACACGGTGACCCTGTCTTACAACTGATAATCTGTGGGATATTGTCCACTTACAACATATGCAAGAAAACCTTACACTGGTCTGTACAGGTGATTTTGATCGCTGGCCACCTACTTCAGTGGACCAGTACATGTATATTTAATGTGATCACGATGTGTACTTGATGCCAGCACATAGATGGTATGTGTTCTCTGATATATCGGAAGAGAGAAATGCGGTGAAAGTCGTATCAAGTTGTCTATCAGATGACATTAGACACCAGTGTGCTTCTAAAAGTAAGGTAAATAAAAAATAAGAGCCTTAACAACCCTGACTCTGGCAGCAAATATAGACTAAGATTATTCAGCACTTCCATGTGCGATCAGAATAAAAAGTGTGTCGCAACGGATTAAATATTCTATACTGCAATCGATTTCCTGACAAATTCTTTAAATAAACTATATTCCATACACCACCTTGTATCCTGTAAATTGTATAAATAAACAGTATTCCATACAGTGCAGTCAATTTCCTGACAGATTCTTTTACTAAATAAATAAACTGTTTTTCAAACTTCAGTTTGTATCCCATAAATTGTTTAAATAAACAATGTTCCACACATTGTCTTAATTGTTTAAACAATATTCTGTACTCTGTAAACGATTTCCTGCCAAATGGCTAATGAACTGTTCCTTTTTCCTGCCAATTTCTGGGTGGGGGGGGGGGGGGAACTGGGGCTGAGAGGTAGTGAAATTAATATAAAAAGTATGCTTGTATGCGTGAGGGGAGTGCCAAGATGAATGGGGGACTAGGAGGGGAAGCGGAAAAGGAGAGGGAGGTGGAGGGGTTGGGATTTCTTGGGAAACAACTTAACCCAACTATGGGTCAATGATCTGTCGATCAAAAGCACAGATTATTCCCAGAGGGCCATAATCCTCTTAGGAGAACAATAGATTAAGAACCTGTCAATCAAAAGAGAACAATTGGTTTGCCTCTGAATGTATATTTGCCCCTAATGTAGGCAACCTGCACTAACAAATTACACTGATGTCCTTGTTGCTCCACTACTCTTGTTTTCTTTTATTAAGAATATTGGAACACTTAAGTCGAAATAAAGCATCTCGAGTAGATGACATGCTTCAAAAGTATTGAAATTCTTGGAAAAACCAATCATGAACAAATTATTCCATCTGGTATTGAAGATGTATTTGACAGATTAAATGCCCATAGACTTCAAAAATACTGTAATAATTCCAGTTAGAAATAAGGCAGGTGCTGTCAGGTGTGAGTATTAAGAAACTGATTTTTTTAATGAAAAGACTGATAGGATCTGACATCACAGTAGGTCAGTTTGTGTAGTCAGCCAGGTGTAGGAATACACAAGGAAACACAGGCCCTACGATTTATCTTAGAAAATAGACTGAAGGTAGACAAACTGAAATATCTCTATTACTGACCGAATAAATATCCTGGCAGGGTGAACTAGATCAAAGATCATAGGGGTGTTTAGTAAATAACTATGCAGTTCATAACTTGCCGTATTAAAGTCGTAGAAGTTATAAGAGATGGCGAAAGTGATCCCCTTGAACTTGAAGACACAGCTGCACACGTTTCTGCAAGTTCTTGAAGACGTAGTGCAGAACATCGGGAGTGATGTTCCGAATGTGAAGTGTCAGTGCAGCTTGGAATTCTTGTGTTATGTGCGGATTGCCTTCATAGACCTTTCCCTTCAGCGTACACCATAGAAAGTAATCTGGTGAAGCCAAGTCAGGTGAACGCGGAGGCCAGAGTCCTCGAGAAATGATGCGGTCACCGAAAATGTCCTTTAAAATGTTCATCGCCTTGTGGGCCATATGTGCTGTCGCCCGATCCTGTTGGAACCAGGCATTCTCAATTTCGTCCTCATTCAGTTCACCTAGGAATGGCTCCAGAATGCAGGTGCAGTACCGTGCTTTTATGGCGTCGTGAAAGAAGATCGGCCCAATGATGCGTTTACGAGTCATGGAGCACCAGATACTAACCGTTTGATTATGCAGTGGTGTCACTTTAAATTCATGCAGATTCTCTGTAGTCCACACACTACTATTCTGGCTATTCACGTAACCGGAGAGGGTAAGCGGTTAGATGAAACCATGCCTTATCCGTGAAAAATTTGCTATCAAGAATCCGCTCATCATTACCCTGCAGGAAGGACAGAAACCAGTTGCAAAAGTTCACACGCGCCAGGCGATTGATGTGTCTTAGTTCATGCACGGCCGACATTTTGTGTGGATACATGGACAGTGACGTCTGGAGAATCTTATGAGCGGAACCCACGTACAGGTGGACCTGCTGAGCTAGAAGTTTAACCCATTTCTTTGGACTTTGCAGCATCATGTCTTGCACATCTCCCGCCTTCCCTTCTGATGTGGATGGCCTGCCTGACTTTGGAGCATTATGAACGGTTCCGGTCTTTCGAAACTTGGTGATGAGGTTCCGTACAGCATTGTGGTTAGGCACCTTCACTCTTGGGAACTTGGTTGCAAATGCAGCTTCTACTGCAGAGGTAAACATGTCTCCATTCCGGAACACACTTTGTTCAGTCGTCAGCATGATGACCTGGATGACGTTGGTCTTCAATCAAAATGGACCAGCGAACAAGTAAAAATACCTAGTCAAATATGGTTCAAATATATTCAACAATGGAAAATGTTGTATTAATAATTGACAGTCATATCAGTCTTTACTTAGCGCACCACAACATGGCATTGCATATTTACTTTCTGAACACCTAGTATTACTAGCTGAATAAATATTCTGGCACTGTGAGCTAAATGAAAAGACATCTATTATGGGGGGACTGCGTAAGATATTGCTTGATTTTACTAACGATTCAACACAAGGGTCGCCAGATGCGTGAGTATCAGTGAGTGTTAAAAAAATAAGGGAATATATACTACAGCCTGCAGACTGATCAGAGGTTAACTGTGATTTAAAAGAAGATTTACTCAGCGGAATTGTCATAAGAAACAATGTCCCCCATGTATAAGCAAGGCTGGTGGCCTTGGTCAATCTACACTGAAGTTCCAAAGAAACTTGTATGGGCATGCGTATTCAAATACAGAGAAATGTAAACAGGCAAGACAACAAGTGTCTGGACCAGTCGTTAGATCGGTTACTGCTGCTACGATGGCAGACGATCAAGATTTAACTGAGTCTGAACTTGGTGCTATAGTCAGAGCACGAGCGATGGGATGCTACATCTCCGAGGTAGCGATGAAGAGGGGATTTTCCAGTACGACCGTTTCACGAGTGTACCGTGAATATCAGGAGTCCGCTAAATCATCAAATCCGTGACATCGCTGCGGCCGGATCCTGCTAGAACGGGACCAACGACGACTGAAGAGAATCGTTCAACGTGACAGAATTGCATACCTTCCGCAAATTGCTGCTGATTTCAATGCTGGGCCATCAACAAGTGTCAGCCTGCGAACCATTCAACGAAACATCATCGATATGGACTTTCGGAGGCGGAGGTCCGCTCGTGTACCCTTGATGACGGCACAACACAAAGCTTTACACCTCACCTGAGCCCGTCAACAGCGACACTGGACTGTAAATGACTGGAAACACGTTCCCTGGTTGGACGAGTGTCGCTTCAAATTCTATCGAGCGGATGGACGTGTACCGGGATGGAGACAGCCTCATGAATCCATGGACCCTGCATGTCAGCAGGGGACTGCTCAAACTGTGGAGGCTCTGTAATGGTGTGGGACGTGTGCAGTTTGAGTGATATGGGACTCCTGATACGTCTAGATACCACTGTAACAGGTGACACATACGTAAGCATCCTGTCTGATCATCTGCATCCATTCATGTCGATTGTACACTCCGACGAACTTGGGTAATTCCATCAGGACAATGCGAAACCCCCACGTCCAGAACTGCTACGGTGTGATTCCAGTAACACTCTGCTGAGTTTAAACACTTCTGATGGTACTCCCCACACACGAACATTGTTGAGCATATCTGGGACGCCTTGCAACGTGCTGTTCAGAAGAGATCTCCACCCCCTCGTACTCTTAGGAATTTTTGGACAGTCCTGCAGGATTCATGATGTCAATTCCCTTCAGCACTACTTCAGACATTAGTCGAGTCCATGGCACGTCGTGTCGCGGCCTTCTGCGTGCTCGCGGGGCCCTACAAGGCAGGTGTACCAGTTTCTTTGGCTATTCAGTGTATATTCAGGTGACGTGGGGTTACCTAACTATCAAAATGATGTCAATAACAATTCGATTACTGCACATTATTTCACCAAAGTTTTACACACACGGGAAAAACTAAAAACGACGAACATCTTCATTCGGAATAACAGAAAACACATGCAGTATTAAATTGTCTCAGTTACAAGTAATACATGAATTGTGGGTCCTCGAAGTTCTGGGAAACACACATATAAAAGATGATTACTTCCAGAGATCTCGTCTGAGATGACTTTAAATGATGAGACAGAAATAGCTGGTGTACCCGTGGGATTAAGGAGACGTTAGACATGGACCGAATTTAATATACAGACTGACAAGTTAACGAGCAAGTCGTGGTAACACGAGATTCAATGTAATAATCGGTGAATCCTGGATTGTGAAAGAATCGAAATTATAAAATTAGAAACAATGAACATAGCTGTAAAACATTTCTAACTCTAATCTCAGTGAAATCCGAACACCTCGGCAGAACACTTACGTCATGCAGCAGTCTCGGATCTCGAACGAACGCCAACTGCTCTCCATTGATCTCAGAACAAGAATGCCTTCCGTCCTCCATGAATCTCCAAAACAAGGTGCTCTCTTTACAGATCTTCGGAAAAGAATGCTCTCAGTACTTTGTCTTTCCCTAACTCAGGCGTCTTAACGAAAAATAATCCCGCCAAAAACCTGCATCAACAAAACGCGCTTCGTGATTAATAATTAATATTGTTGACGAATAGAAGAGAGAAAATTTAACAGTCGACTTCCCGCCTCTCGTCTTATGAGTCTCAGAAAGGTCCACACCACATTTTAATAGCCAATGAGGGCTCTTGTCTCTGCGGTAGCCGATAAGACTTTAGCAAGTGCTCGCTTCTTCCCCTTCCATTCAAACTGTTTTCTAAAACATCTTAAGATAGTCCACAAATTTGTCACGGTTCTCGTGAACACAAACGACGTCGCTAAGTCTTGTGGTGGTTTAACTTCATATTCCATCAACAAACTGTAAACTCTTGGCTGGAGCCGGCAAGTCTGGCGTGGTCGTGTCCCTTCATCAATTTCTAAGCTGTCTCCTTGTGGCTGCTGCGAGCGCGTCTGGAGAAGGCGTAACTACACCGTTAATCAGAAGGCTGTCCACCACAGCGCGTTCCGCCGAACTCAAACCGTTGACGGGCCTCTGGCAAATTTGATAAGAACTCGTAAGCGAGAGCCCAAGGTGGAGTGTCGTGTGTGCATTGGTTGAGTGTCTCCGTTGTCTGAGGGACGCAATGGACTACTCTGCCCTTAGAGCCACCCGAGTGAAGAGAGAATTCGGTAATGTGAAAACATTACACTGGTCAAAAATACTGTTCATCATCATAAAGATCATCATCAGGATTTCCTTCCAACGAGCCGGGTGCGAACTTTGTGAACGATATGTCTCCAATGATTTCTGTCCTGGTATTGTTTTTGTCTCTCCTCTGAGTCCTACGTCACTCCCCTGCTCTTGAGATCTTCATTAGCCTGGTCTGTCCATCTCTTCCAAGGCCGCCAAGTCGGACTTCTTCCTGGTATCACCAACTCCAAATACTGACGTGGTGTTCGAGTCAGGTGAATTCGCTTCACAGGGCCTAACCAGCTCAGTCTTGCAGCCCTTATTCTTTCCCCCGTTGTCAAGTCATCTGCAAGTCTTTCCTTACATATTCGTTCCTGACTCTGTCCTGGTTTTTTGTCTAGATGACGTAAGGAATTTCATTTCACATGCCTCTGTCTCAATCTCTTCTCTCTCATTTATGACACAGGTTTCAAGACTGTATATCATGACTGGCAGGAGATACGTTTTATACAGGCTCTTCAATTGAAAACGTTATGTTTTCTCAAGGAGTCCCATATTTTATCCCTTGGTACACCGTCGTATGCTTTTTCCAAATCTAGGAACACCATTATCAGATCCATTCCTTTTTTGCGAACACTTCACTGTTAACCGAGGAAGAGAAAAATGAAATCTGTCGTTCGAGTTTCACTTCTGAACCCATGGGTTTGTTCCTCAAAGTGATGTTCTAGGTTTTTCTAAGTCTCTTTTGTATGACATTTTCCATTATATTAAGATAATGTGATAGCAGTGTGATTCTTCGGTAGTTGATGCACTTTTTTTTACTACCTTTCTTAAACAGTGGTATTATAATGTCCTTTTTCAATCATCCGGCTCTTTATTCTCTTTCCATATTCCCAGAATTCAATGTAGTCATTGCCTTCCTTGTATTCTAGTTGCTTCAATCATACCCGCTGTCAGTTCACTCTCATGTTGGCTTCCCAAGTTTCATCTGTTTCAGGGCATTTTCAGATTCTGCACAATAAATCGGACGCTGTTCTCCCTCTGCTTCAGTGAATTCAGTGTCACTTTCTTGTTTATTTTCCACATTCCATAAGATTTCAAAATAATTCTTCATCACTTCCCTGATGCCTTCCATGTCCCTGATCATATCCCCATCAATCGCTTTTATACGTATCTTCTCTGTCAGATCTTTTATTTTTCAACTACCCATATAACAATTTTTGGTTCTTCTTTCTGTCTTCCTCTAGGGTATGGGTGAATATTTCCCAAATATTTTCCTTTTATTCTGTCACTACTCTTGTTGGAATTTCTTCTGTCGGTATTCCTGCTCCAGTGTTATCACCTTGTGTTCATATTTCGGCACCAGCCCTTGGTTCTGATCTCTTTTTTCAATCTCCATGTTTTTCTTTGCTATATTGCGTTCGTAAATTATATCTTCTACTCTGTTGCGGAGTCTGTCTGTTGCACTATCGAGCGTGTCCCAGGTGGCTGATAGACGGGGGGGGGGGGGGGGGTCGCTGAGCTTATCCGGAGAGTTTTGGAAAATAAAAGACCTGTTGCGGACCACAACCAAGTCCCTTACCTGGGTTATGGTGAAGTCCTTAACGGCAACTTGGGTGGAGAAGAGTACCTCTGGTATGGTGCAGTTGGTGGAGGAGGCTCCCACTCCTTTCTGAGGGCTAGTGAAGAGAGGAACCACTGCGCTTAGCAGGCCAGCAGCCAGCAAGAATGTAAGGGAATGTTACTGCTTTCAATGAAAGAACGGACCTCGGATTGAAAATACCTAATGACAGCACTTCTTGTACCCATGGAATGAATGACAATTCTTTCCAACCCGAAGAAAATCCAGAGAGTGCGGAAAGATAAAGGTCGAAAAACTATAACGCAACAAAAAAATAAAAGCAAGTTCAGAGGGAGAACATTAAAAGCGAGAACCTTGTAGGAAATTGTGAAGAGGTTGAAGACATGATGCGGAGGAGAAAGATTCGTATGTTTGGAATAAGTGAGATCAAATGACAGGGAAAGAGAGGGGATTAGAAATTATACTAGCATGGGCACAATAACAGGGGCAAGAATGGAGTGGGCCTTGTGTTTCACAAAAACATTGATCCCAGTACAGATGTGAGCTCTATATCTGAACGGGAAAGAATAGTTTCACTATACCCCAAGTGTACGCACTCAGCAAGAGTGCAGTGACGATGAAAATGTGGAATTCCTTGAAGAACTGGAAGACCAAGTAAGACAAAGTAACATAATGACAATTGGGAATTTGAATGCGCATATCAGCATTGATAGGAATGGATATGAGGAAGTGATGGAATCTATGGTTATAGAAAAAGAAATGTAGTGGGTGAAGAAATTCTAAATCTTTGCACAAGGAATAGACTTTTAATCGAGAATATATTCTTCAAAACACGAGATATCCATAAAACTACTAGAGCCAGTTGGAATGGCAAATCTAAGACCGTTATCAACAATGTCTTAACTGACAAGTTATTAGCAGAGAAAGTGAAGGACACCAGAGTAATACCCAGTGACTCTCTCGATAGTGATCACGGGTTACTAGTAACCGATCTAAATTATAAGATTAAAAGAGTGACTACTGTACAAAGAATGCCTAAAATTATGGAATGGAAGTTGAACGAAGAAGAAAATAAGAAACGTTTCCAAAAGTCAGTAGCACAAAAATTGCCAGTAACAGAGACTGGCACTATGGACGAAGAATGTAAGCTGTTTAGAACATCAACACTCAGTACTACCGTGCAAATATACTGCAAAACAAAGGGTAAAGTAGAAAGACGAAAATACCGTTATTTCAATAAAGTCTGATGTGGTTATTCCTTCCCCAGTTAAGACGGGTATGAATTTATCTGTCGACAGTCTACTGAAAAGAGTTCACTACTAGTCATTCTGACTGCAATTACTTCTACTCTGGTTGTCCTCTCACTGGAACTGATAGTCGAAACCAATCTTTAACGGCTTTTAATCAGAGCTGCGGGTGTCTCTCTCGAAGTGTAAGTAGTATATGCCAGTAACTTCCTATGTTCCTTTCATTAACTTGACAGTTTGTCATTTGTTGTCGGACTTAATTTTCGTACTAGTTGGATTAGGAAGGGAGTCAGGAGTGCGGAATAATTTTATCTTTTATGAAGTTTGCAGACCTAAGGAATACAATGGTACACTTCTTTCTGAGAGGCTAGTTATATTTGAAACATTTAGCTCGTGGCGAAAGTCAATGAACAGTTTATAAAAGCAAAAATATATGAGAGGGATGTGACAGATTTGTCTCAAAACTACGTTTCTAGATTTAGAGAGCGCTTTTGATGATGTAGATTGAAATTCTGACAGCATTAGGGAATGGGAGCATGTCTAAAGCTTGTACAAAAACCAGAATGTAGATATGAGTCGAACAGGAGCAGCAATTGAGAAGAGAGTGGGACATATCCCACATACGTAATCTGTACACTGAGCAAGCAGTACAAGAAACCAAAGAGAAATTCGGAAAGGGAATGAAATTGCACTGAGAAGAAATAAAAAACTTATGCATTTTCCGATAACACCGTAATTGTGTCCGAAATGGCAAAAGAGTCTGAGTATCAGTTGAACGCAATGTATAGTGACTTGAATAAGAGATCGTAAAGTGAACGACAACATAAGTAAAGGAATGATAGTAGAGTGTAGTGAAATCAAATCAGACGTTGCTGAAGGATTTAGATCAGGAAATGGGACACTAAAAGAAGTACATGCGATTTTTTTATTTGTGCAGCAAAATAAGTGGCGATTTTTGAAATAGAGAGGATATGAAATATAGATGGATACTAACGAGAAAAATATTTCTGAAAAAGAGGAACTTTTAACATATACTATAAAATTTAAGTGAAGCGAAGTATATTTTGAAAGTATTTGTCTGGAGTGTACCCATGTACAGAAGTAAAGCGTGGACGACAAGCAGTACAAGCAAGAAGAAAACAGGACCTTCGAAATGTGGTGTTACAGAACAATTCTGAATTGGGTAGGTCGGATAACTAATAAAGAGATGCAGCATGGAACAGGCAAGAAAAAAAGTTATGGTGGAACTCTACTAAAAGAAAGGATCGGTTGACAGGACATATCAAGGAATGATCAGGCAGGCCAAGACGCGACTACAGTAAGTAAGTTGGAGTGGATGTACGTTGCTGCATTTATATGGAGATAACAGGGCTCGCACAGAACAGACTATCGAGGCGAGCTGCTGTGCAAATATATATAAAAAAATAATACAAATTAATTTCAATCGTACCAAATTTGATTTTTACAAATTTTGAAGTGAATCAATTGAATCGAATGGATTATCTTTCGGCCTTAATTTACAACTCTTTTAAATTGTAAGCCAGTAGTAGTGTGAACTTACGTCGATTTTTGTGTTCCCTACGCCGTTGAGATTTGTGTAAATTAGTTATATACATGTTTCTTCTTCCGCCATAAGTAATTCTCATTTTTGACCGTGAATACAATGATGCATTTTATCGGACTTCCTCTTCATATGCAGGCAGCTACAGTGACATGATGTTAGTATAATGCGCGGAAGGAAATGAAAACTTTCGTGGTTTTGCACTAATAAGAATCCTCACACTTCATATTTTCATAAAAATTATTATGCAGATAATACAATGTCTACTGCACACTTCTCACAAGAATACGTCTTCTCTCTACGAGAACTAAAGACAGAGTCTATTACTATTATCACTGGTTTTTAACTTTTGTCGTAGCGTGTTGGGGCTTTTCCTTACGTATCTGTACACTGCGTCAAACCAATCTTCAAACTGAAGACTACAACAACAACAACTGTAGAAAATTTTCTCGTCTAGAGGTGACGAACTTTTATGGAAGAAGTCTATGTAACAATATTTTTGAGGCCCAGATATGTTCGAAAATGAACTGTTGACATTGGATCGTGTTTGTTAGAATTTACAGTTGCAGGAAAATGAAGAGACCATGTGAAAAAAAAAAGATGATAATTCTGTTTGGTGAATGAATTTTTCCCTCTGTAACGGAGTGCGCGTACTTGGGTAGCTCAGCCGGTACAGCATTTCGCCACTAAATGCATAATTCCTGTGTTCGCCTCTTACTCTGGTTCACAGTTTTAGCTTGCAACAGAGTTTCAAATTCTAGTTCTGTTTGATGATTGAACCATTACACAATAGTAATATTTGTTAATATCCTCATTAAGAAATAGTAGGTTTTAAATGCTGGTTTTGCTGTCTAGCTTGAAGTTTCCATTGCTTTCCTGACTCACGCCGTGGGGATGATAGTACGATTTATTTACACTACTGGTCATTAAAATTGCTACACCATGGAGATGACGCGAAATTTAACCGACAGGAAGAAGATGCTGTGATATGCAAATGATTAGCATTTCAGATCATTCACACAATGTTGGCGCCGGTTGCGACACCTACAACCTGCTGACATGAGGAAAGTTTCCAACCGATTTCTCATACACAAACACCAGTTGACCGGCGTTGCCTGGTGAAACGTTGTTGTGATACCACGTTTCCGACTTTGATAAAGGTCGGATTGTAGCCTATCGCGATTGCGGTTTATCGTATCGCGACATTGCTGCTCGCGTTGGCCAAGATCCAATGACTGTTAGCAGAATCTGGAATCGGTGGGTTCAGGAGGGTAATACGGAACGCCGTGCTGGATCCCAAAGGCCTCGTATCACTAGCAGTCGAGATGACAGGAATCTTATCCGCATGGCTGTTACGGATCGTGCAGCCACGTCTCGATCCCTGAGTCAACAGATGGGGACGCTTCCAAGACAACAACCATCTGCACGAACAGTTCGACGACGTTTGCAGCAGCATGGACTATCAGCTCGGAGACCATGGCTGCGGTTACCCTTGACGCTGCCTCACAGACGGGGGCGCCTGCGATGTTGTACTCAACGACGAACCTGGGTGCTAGAATGGCAAAACGTCATTTTTCGGATGAATCTAGGTTCTGTTTAAACCATCATGATGGTCGCATCCGTGTTTGGTGACATCGCGGTGAACGCACATTGGAAGCGTGTATTCGTCATCGCCATACTGGCGTATCACCCGGCGTTATGGTATGGGGTGCCATTGGCTACACGTCTCGGTCACCTCTTGTTCGCATTGATAGCACTTTGAACAGTGGACGTTACATTTCAGATGTGTTACGACCCGTGGCTCTACCCTTCATTCGATCCCTGCGAAACCCTACATTTCAGTAGGGTAATGCACGACCGCATGTTGCAGGTCCTCTACGAGCCTTTCTGGATACAGAAAATGTTCGACTGCTGCCCTCGCCAACACATTCTCCAGATCTCTCACCAATTGAAAACGTCTGGTCTATGGTGGCCGAGAACGGCTCGCCACAATACGCCAGTCACTACTCTTCATGATCTGTGGTATCGTGTTGAAGCTTCATGGGCAGCTGTACCTGTACACGCCATCTAAGCTCTGTTTGACTCAATGCCCAGGCGTATCAAGGCCGTTATTACGGCCAGAGGTGGTTGTTCTGGGTACTGATTTCTCAGGATCTATGCACCCAAATTGCGTGAAAATGTAATCACATGTCAGTTCTAGTATAATATATTTGTCCAATGAATACCCGTTTATCGTCTGCATTTCTTCTTGGTGTAGCAATTGTAATGGCCAGTAGTGTAAGTTGTCCACAGTATCGCTATCATCCCTTTTCTTATCTCTCTGAGTTGAAGTATCTCACCGTTAATGTGATAAATACGCTTTTGTATGGAGTAACATGTTCATAATCAGGGTTAATAAGGTAGATAAAGCAATACAAACATTGCTTTCGAAGCTCTTTACTATAATACAAGTGAGGTAAAGATGTTACAAGAGGCTTCCAAAGTTTAGCTGATGAGAGGCAGGGTGAGGCGCCGCTGAATTCGAGTGGTCTATGCTGCGCAGGTCCAACTTCATCGACATGGAGCGCAGCGGCCACCAGGCGGTCAACGGCTCGTGGACGGGCGTGATGGGGGCGCTCACCACCGGCGCCGCCGACGTCAGCGCGACGCTGTCCTACATGAGCTCGCAGCGCGCCCACGCCGTTCGCTTCATCTACCCCCTCTTCTCCACCAAGTAAGCGCCAGCGAGTCCGCATTCCGCCCACACCACATAGCTGTCGTCACCTACAAGACTGGAAGTCCCACTCCTTCTTTTCTCCTTCCTGCTACGTCTCTGCCTCTGCAGATCGTTCAGAGAGCCTGTTTGAAGCTGCTCTTTTCTCCCACAATCTCTCATTTACCATCTCTTCCCAGTTCACACATCGTTCATCTGGCCTCTCCTTTTTTTTTCGTGGTCTTCCAGTTGGTCTTCGTCCAGATCCTGTCCATTTTAGGGCTCTTCTCGGATGTTTTATGGCTCAAATGACTCTGAGCACTATGGGACTTAACATCTGAGGTCATCAGTCCCCTAGACTTAGAACTACTTAAACGTAACCAACCTCAGGACATCACACACGTCCACGTCCGAGGCAGGATTCGAACCTGCGATAGTAGCAGCAGCGCGGTTCCAGACTGAAGCGCCTAGAACCGCTACAACGGCCGGCGGAAGTTTTATGGTCCAGTTCTTTTAATGTGGCAAAACCATTTAAGCTTATTACTCTCCATAGTTTCTTTAGCTGCTCGATCTCCAGGGTGTTTCGTATTATTTCATTCTTTGCTCCGCCCCTTCTGGTCTTACCGAGAATCCGTAGTAGAAAGTGCATCTCTGTGGCTTGTATTCTGTATTTGAAGCCATTTTGACTATTTTTCGACCGTGATTGTCTCATGAAATATGTAAAGGTTTTTTTTTAAATTACCGCTACTAGTCACAAACTTTGTCAACTATTGAATTACTTATTTATTTAGGGACATGTTTCGAGGGTTAAACCTCATCTTCAAGCTAAATGGCATTAAAAAAACAGCGTTACAGTAAGGGCATACTGATGCTAAGTAGTCTTTTCGTAAATGCTGTGGTCATCTTTGTTCTTCTGGCGTGGCAGTCTCGTTGTGATGCGTTGCGGTGTTGCCATTTCCGTGGATCTCTTGGTCACTGTTCACAAATTGTCACTAACATAGCAGTAACTTGGAAACACGATCACGAAAACAAAAAGAAAAAAACCATTACATATTGCTTGTATTCTGCTCAGATATACTTTTGTCCGTGTCCAACATTCGGATCAAATGGTTCAAATGGCTCTGAGCACTATGGGACTTATCTTCGGAGGTCAACATTGTGATCCATAGGCAAAAATTGGCAGATAATATGACTTGTACATCACGTCCTTTGCTTATGCAGGTATTTTCCAGTTACTAGTTATGTACGATACACAACAATAAAATTTAGAACAATTATCTGTTCTCTTTGAAATTTCATCTTTGATATTTCCTTTCCTGGATAATTTACTTCCGATGTACTTGAAAGCATGTACTTCTTTAATAATTTTTCCATTGCAAGTTACATCCTTCATTTTTTCATTTTTCCTGCCGATTTTCATTACCTCATTTTTTGTTAAGCTTATTTAATGCCTGCTTCTTCGATTACTCTCTACCTGGTGTTTAGTTGTTCTTCCATTTTCTCCTCATTTTCTTCGTAAATTATCACATCATCTGCACGTGGTATGAGTCTCATATCATCTGCTGTTGACCCTTGACGAACTTTCCTTATGATGTGATCCATGAATACATTAGAAGGTACAGGTGAGAGCACTCTTCCGCGCCGAATCCTCTGTCCGCTATAAGCCATTCTGATTTTTTGCCGTCTGTTATAACACAATTCAGGCAATTTTTGCACATGCTTCTGATTTCAGCTGCGTTCCTTTCGACAGTTCCAGTCTACACAGACCTTGCCATATATCTTCTCTTCTAATAGTGTCGTAGGTCTTCTTTTATATCCCTCATTGGCGACGAGGATGGGATCCTGCCTACTCATGTAATATAGGGTGCCTAGGAGGCGGTTTTCTCAGATAGCTAGAAAACATACGGGCAAATCGTATTACTGGAGTTTACTACAGTAATTGAATTGACAATACTCAATTTGCGTATGTACAAGGTGGTGTCGCAAGCAATTGGCGACATGCAAATAATCAGTGTCCTTCGAAATATGCAGGTTCCATGCAAGTAACTGATGTGGAACACAAGTCATGGCTCGTCTCCTAGTGCGGACGAGACTGGCAGGAGCGGCGCTTTTATTCTCTTCGTGTAGAGGCCGCTCATGTCGTGGTGACGTCCTAGTCATCGTGCTGTTGGCTGACATCGTCTCACAGCCTTGTCTGATGCATCGTTCTTGCTCTTCGTGCCGGTGCTTGTCGTTACGCCGAAACAAGGATATTCCCGGAATTATTTCCCAGTTTCATTATCACGCAAGCAAAGGTGAGTGATTCAGATATTAGTGTCAGTGATGCTGAGAAATTGAAGAAAACTGGACAAATCTCCGGGATCCAATGGAATCCCTGTCAGATTCACACATAACTTGGAACTTAGTTAACTCCCCAACTTATCATAATATACTATAGCTGCCTCGAATGAAAAGCTCTACCCAACGATTGGAAGAAAAAAAATTCACACACATACGTAATAAAGGTATCAGAAGTGATCGACGAAACTAGGGGCCACTGTACTTGACATAAATCCGTTGCAAAATCTTAGAACGTACTCAGAGATCCAAGGTAACGAGGTACCTCGAACGGGACGAAATGATATTCTTCATGTCAATCAGTGCGGATTTCGTAAAAATCGGTAATGCGATACCCAAGATCCTGAAAGCCAATGATCAAGAAAATCAGCTGGATGCAGTATTTTTGATTTCTGCATAGCATTTGACACAGTATTACGTCAACGCTTAACAACGAAAGTATGCTCTTATGGGGTTTGCAACATACTACCTGGGATGGGGAACATCGACGGATATACGAGGTAACATCAGGCAAGCCATATAGAACTGTGTTGCGTCTCTTGTTATTCATGCTCAATATCAATGACGCGACAGACAGTATTAATGGTAACCTGCAGATGATTGAGTTATATATATATATATATATATATATATATATATATATATATATATATATATATATATATATATTACTACTATCTGCAGAAAGGCTATTATAATGCTCTTATCATGCCTTGATAAAATTTTAAATCGGTACAAAGATTGGCTATTCGCTGTAAATATTAGAAATGTAAAACTGTGCACTTTACGAAACTACAAATATTGTATCGAATGTCTATAATATCACTGTGTTACAACTCGACTCAAACTAATATCAATACCCTGTTGTAACATTTTCTGGGAATATGAAATAAATGGTTCAAATGGCTCTGAGCACTATGGGACTTAATTTCTGAGGTCATCATTCCCTAAAACTTAGAACTACTTAAATCTAACTAACCTAAGGACATCACATACATCCATGCCCGAGGCAGGATTCGAACCTGCGACCGTAGCGGTCGCGCGGCTCCAGACTGTAGCACCTAGAACCGCTCGGCCACCCCGGCCGGCTTTTTAGGTATTGATAGACGTCGGCCAGGCAAGGTACAGGCATATTCTTGCTCTTCTGATGAAGACACCCCAAAAAGCACACAGGTTTGATTCTGAAATACAAAAGCATAAAATGTGTTTATTGGCTATGGGCACTGCCACTTTCTCCGTTCAGATATCACTGTTTAACACGCTCTGACGGAAAATCTCACATGAGACCACGATGTCGGTTTTCCTATGTTAAGAGCCATCTTCATCTCAACTTGGTACGGTCATAGGATAGTCTCCATGCCTATAAAGGTGGCCCTGTAATAGAAAGACGTGCATCTCCAAGTGTGGCTGTACATGTCCAACTCTCTTCCTTCTGCCGTAACCTTAACAGCTATTAAAGTGACTTCAATGCTGAATTTCATGCTGCGGAAGTTGCGTAATATCAACATTGTGTCAGGACAAACGAGATCTAGGAAATAGTGACACTGAGTGATTTAACGACAGCTCTCAAAGCTTTCTCTTTATACGACAGTCAAAATATGTTAACCATCCCCAAACCCATATCGTTATTAAATGAAGGAAAATAAGTAACTTTTCAATGGATACCTTCCCATGT
Organism: Schistocerca piceifrons; assembly: GCF_021461385.2. Classification (NCBI taxonomy): domain Eukaryota; kingdom Metazoa; phylum Arthropoda; class Insecta; order Orthoptera; family Acrididae; genus Schistocerca; species Schistocerca piceifrons. The sequence continues at coordinate 931,630,708 of NC_060138.1, forward strand.
TGTAATTAATGGTAATGAGGTGACAGACCAACTATCCCCAGGAGGTAACGCAATAAAACGAACAAAACATGCAACAATTCCGTACACTCTATTACAAAAAATAATGAATGGAAACTATCGTAAGGTTGCACACAACGTCTACACCACACGGCGAAAATAACTTTTGGTAAGCTCTCTTGTACAGCGTAAACATTGTTCCAAAAAAAATCTATGGGACGAAACGGCGGCAAGAATTGCTTCGGTTGGAACTTGCACCGATTTGTTGTGCATATATCGGCCAAATGTGTTATATGAAATAAAAGAGACACTGGAAGACAGTCTTTTGACCTGTGATCATTTTCGAACTAATAAAAAATCAGAACTGTACTCTACAGAACATCATTATGTGAAGCATAACAGTGTGAAGCTCGAAATGAAATGGTTGTATCCAAATGTTATGGGCATAAAATAATGAAATAAACATATGTTGTACTGGTAAGGGATGAGATTGGTCTCGGGGAAACGCAGACTGAATTCGCACTCTGAGGTACGGATAGGTTCCATTCCGCTCTTCGGTAAAAGCGTGTTCGAAAAGTGAACAGTGAAAAATTTGGAGATTGTTCTACAAAAGCTTGCATTAGTTTTCAACGCACTATGCCACCGAAACCGCCACGGAATAAAAGGAAACTATATACACTAACAGAAAAAATACCAGCACCAAGAAATAATACAGTAATACAGAAATAATACAGTAATAAAATTTTGGGAACAAGTTTGTCAAGGTAACACGTATAAGTGATTCACGTTGGAAAATCAGAGGTTAATATACACGTGAGGAAAGTGATTGTAACTGTGATATGCTGGTACGTTGACAACAGATATAAGTTCCAAAATGTTAACTGCAAGCATCCAGACGTGCATCCATTGAGTCGTAGAGGTGCCGCTTGTCAGTTTGTGGGATGGAGTTTCATGCCTATTGCATTATATCGGTCAATACGGGATGGTTAATGCTGGTTGCGGGTGACGCTGGAGTTGTCCGATGACGTCTCACACGTGCTTGACTGGCGACACATCTAGCGATCTAGCAGGCCAAGGTAACATGTCGATACGCTTTAGATCATGTTCGGTTACAACCTAGACAAATGTATGTACTCGAGCGTTATCCTGTTGGAAAACATCCCCTGGAATGCTGTTCCTGAATGGCAGCACAACATGCTGAATCACCAGAGTGAGGTCAAACTTGTGATCAGGGTGCGTGGGATAACCGCGAGAGTGGTCCTGCTGTCATACGCAATTGCAATCGAGACCGTAACTCCAGATGTAGGTCCACTATGAAGGCCGCAGACAGATTGCTTGTAGGAGCTCACCTGGGCTCCTTCTAACCGACATAGGGCCGTCACTGGCACATAAGCAGAATTAGATCTTATCAGAAAATACAGCAGACATTTATTCCGCCCTCCAATGAGCTCTCGCTTGGCACCACTGTAGTTGCAAATGGCGGTGGTTTAGAGTCAGCGGAATGCAAGTTACAGGGCGTCTGTCTTGGAGCCTCCTGGATGTAACCGTTTTGTTGCAGTTCGTTGCGTCACTGTGGTGCCAATTGCTGCTAGAATTCCTGCTACAGACGCAGTACGAAGCGCCACAGCCGGACGCCGAGCATCATACTCTTCCCTCTCAGCAGAGCCACATGGCCGTCGGGAGCCCCGTCTCCTAGCAACATATCTTTCCGTGACCACCGCTGACAGCAACCAGCATAGTGGCTACATTACTGCTAGGTCTTTGTGGAATATCACACAAGGACATAGAGCTTTCCATAGCCCTATTACACGACCTCGTACAAACTCATGGAGCTTCTGATAATGGTGTCTTCGTCGTCTTAATGGAATTCTTGACTAACATCGACTTTCTACGTCCAGTCTCAATTTGAACAGAGTCTACCAACTTTCTTTATCTCTCATAACTCCTTCTTATTGTAGGAATTCTTTCCTGACATTGTAATTTACGGCGAACAACATGACAACTAACGAAATACAAGAAAAAGTACTCAGTGTTTACATTCATGCTCGTCAACATAACGCAAAAACAGAGTAAACCTGTGATTTGGTAGAAGTATAAACAATCATTTCTAGAAATTTATGAGTATTATGCAGTTTATATTAAAAACTGTCCTAATTTAGAAGTAGCCAACTGCATGTGTTAGTGCATACCACAATTTGAAAGAGAACCAAAAGGCACCTCTGTCATGACGGCATGAATAATTATTTGAATAATATACAATGAAGTGCCAAAAACATGGTGTATATATGTGTAATCAAATGCAGAGATATGTAAACAGGCAGAATATGGCTCTCCAGTCGGCAACGCCTATATAAGACAAGTGTCTGGAGATTGTTCTACAAAAGCTTCATTAGTTTTCACATAACGTGTTTCGCGTTTCTATCCGCTACTATCTCGCTATACACCCAAACTTGATCTGGTTAACTATCACTCGTTCATGTTGGCAACAAGGTCCAGATCCGGTTACAATGCCTCACTATAAACTGTTAGCACACAGTTCACTAAATTAAATGTTAAGATACTGAGTACGTTGGAATGGTAGTATACAGGCGTCCGCTAAGGGGGAAGGCGAATGGGATACTGGGGGAGGGAGGAGATAAGAAAGCCGCTTGCCATGCTAACCTACCATTCACACCTCGCCCGCCTCCCTCATTTGGGCCTGTAATATTGACCCTTAATTCTGACAATATTGTGAGTTTTCTTGCAGTACAAATTAAATGCTATGAAGAATCATGTGATGAAGCATCATAAAAGTGTGTTGTATCTGGTAATATTCGGAAAGGACTGTCATGTCAAATGATAATATTTACACGATCAAGAATCGTTATCAAGCTATGTAAAACTTCAGTAGTATTACCAAAGTGAATGCGCCCGTGGTGTGGAAAAGTCTTAACTGACAGTATGCCCCTGGTATTTATAAAATGTATGTCGCCACTACATCGTAAAAATTGAGAATTTAGATCTCCAGTAATAAATAGTCAGGAATCTCCTGTGGCCACATACACAACTTATTTAAGGGAACCATAATCATTTTATATGTGCGGTGCAAATGGTTAACCTATTACAGCGTTTCCAGGATACACATAAGTGTATTTCTAAATCATGTGGAGCGTTTTACGAAAATTCGCCCTACTGCGTAAAGTTAACACTTTCAACCACGACGTATTGGTGTGCGGACAGTAATTGCGGCATCCAAGTTACCGTAAGGTGACCAAATGATATAAACTGTACGTAGGGGTTCCGGTCAGGCATTAGCGAACACATGTCTACGCTACGCAAATTACAATTCGTATGTGATTGAATATTCTAACGGAATAACACCCACAGCACAGTCTTTCTTCAACGTACTATCCCATAATGGAAGAGGACGGGGATAACACTGTTTACCTTCTGTAGGACACCGTACGGTCGCTTAGCCATATAAAGGATGAATCTGAAAGGCACCATTAAAATTTCGGAGGTTGTTCAGATATATTTTTTGAGTGTTTTGGTACAACGGACTCGCAGCCTCTCACGGCTCATTATAAAGTAATAACGCAATTGTTATTTATTCTGCTTGTCCCCCCCCCCCCCCAAAAAAAACATGTTCATAGGATTAGTCGACTTAGAAAAAGCGTTCGAAGACGTAAAATACTCCAAGATGTTCGAAATTCTGAGAGAAATAGGGGTAAGGTAACAGAAAAGCTGGACAATAAAGTGGGTACAAGAACCAAAAGTCAACAATAATGTAATAGGTACAAGAGCCAGGAAGGAGCAATAAGAAGGAAGACCTAGAACGAAGTGCTCAGACTAAAGGACTGCCGTTTTTGGTCCGTACTGTTCAGTCTGTATATTGAAGAAGCACTGATGCAAATAAAAGAGAGGTCCAGGAGTGGGAATGAAATTCAGGGTATGGGGACGAATTGCAGGACTTGTTGAATGGCATGAACAGCTTAATGAGCACAGAGGACTGAGGATAACTGAAGAGAGACGAAAGTAATGAGGAGTAGCAGAAATGAGATTAGCAACAAACTTAACATCAAAATTGCGGCCCACGAAGTAGACGAAGAGAAGGAATTCTGTTACCTTGGATGTAAAAGAACACATGACGAAGTTAACCAGAAGGATATAAAGAACAGACCAGCACAGGCAAAAAGGGCATTCCTGGCCAAAGGACGTTTATTAGCATGAAACATATGCTTTAATTTGCCGAAGAAATCTCTGAGAATGTAGGTTTGGAGCACAACACTGTATGGCAGTTAATCATGGACTGTGGGACACCGGGAAAAGAAGAGAATCGAAGTGTTGGTAATGCGATGCCATAGAGGGATGTAGAAAATTATGAGGGCTGACAAGAAAAAAAAAGAGGAGTTTTTCCGCAGTATCTCCGAAGAAAGGAACATAGGGAAAGCACTGACAGGAAGATAAGGAGGATGATAGGTGAAAAGACAAGTATTAAGACACCAGGGAACGACTTCCATGGCACTAGATGAAATTGTAGAGGGTTACAACTGTAGGTGAAGACAGAGTTAGGAGTACATCCAACAAACAATCGTTGTGACACTCTTACAACCCGGTCAGTGAATCCATACTGGAAGTATTTATCGACCAATTCTTCATCTTTCCTGTTCCAGTCGCGTACGGTTAGCGGGAAGGACAACTGCCGGAAAGCCTCCGTGCGCGCTCGAATCTCTCTAATTTTACATTCGTGATCTCCTCGGGAGGCATAAGTAGGGGAAAGCAATATATTCGATAACTCTTCCAGAAACGCACCCTCTCGAAACCTGGACAGCAAGCTACACCGCGATGCAGAACGCCTCTCTTGCAGGGTCGGCCACTTGAGTTCGCTAAACATCTCCGTAACGCTATCACGCTTACCAAAAAACCCTGTGACGAAACGCGCCGCTCGTCTTTGGATGTTCTCTACCTCATCAGTCCCCTCGACCTCGTACGGATCCCACACCGATGAACAATACTCAAGTATATGTCGAACGAGTGTTTTGTAAGCCACCTCCTTTGTGATGGACTACATTTTCTAAGGACTCTCCCAATGAATCTCAACCTGGCACCAGCCTTACCAACAATTAATTTGATATGATCATTCCACTTCAAATCGTTCCGTACGCATACTCCCAGATATTTTACAGAAGTAACTGCTACCACTGTTTGTTCCGCTATCATATAATCATACAATAAATGATCCTTCTTTCTATGTATTAGCAATGCATTACATTTGTCTACGTTGTAAGTTGCCACTCCCTGCACCAAGTGCCTATCCGCTGCAGATCTTCCTGCATTTTTCTGCAATTTTCTAATGCTACAACTTCTCTTTATACTACAGCATCATCCGCGAAAAGCCGAATGGAACTTCCGACAGTCTACTAGGTCATTTATATATATTGTGAAAAGCAATGGTCCCATAACACTCCCCTGTGGCACGCCAGAGGTTACTTTAACGTCTGTAGACGTCTCTCCATTGAGAACAACATGCTGTGTTCTGTTTGCTACTCTTCAATCCAGCCACACAGCTGGTCTGATATTCCGTAGGCTCTTACTTTGTTTATCAGGCGGAACTGTATCGAACGCCATCCGAAAGTCGAGGAAAATGGCATCTACCTGGGAGCCTGTATCTAATATTTGCTGGGTCTCATGAACAAATAAATCGATTTGGGTCTCACACGATCGCTGTTTCCGGAATCCATGTTGATTCCTACAGAGTAGATTCTGAGTTTGCAGAAATGACATGATACGCGAGCAAAAAACATGTTTTAAAATTCTACAACAGATCGATGTCAGAGATATAGGCCTATAGTTTTGCGCATCTGCTCGACGACCCTTCTTGAAAACTGGGACTACCTGTGCTCTTATCCAATCATTTGGAACCTTCCGTTCCTCTAGAGACTTGCGGTACACGGCTGTTAGAAGGGGGTCTTTCGCGTACTCTGAGTAGGATCGAACTGGCATCCCGTCAGGTCCAGTGGACTTTCCTCTATTGAGTGATTTCAGTTGCTTTTCTATTTCTTGGACACTTATGTCGTTGTCAGCCATTTTTTCATTCGTGCGGTGATTAAGACAAGGAACTGCAGTGCGGTCTTCCTCTGTGCACTGATCAGCCAGAACATAATGACCATATGCATAATAGGTGGTGTGTTCACCGTTGGCAGGGATAACAGTTGCGACGCATCACGGCATGGATCAAAGAGGTCTTGATAGGTCGCTGGAGGGAGCTGGCACCACATCTGCACACACAAGCACCTAATAGGGGAGGGGGCGATGAGCTCTGACGCCACGTTCAATCTTGTCACAGATGTGTAGATTGGGTTCAGATCTGGCGAGTTGGTGGGCCTGCACATCAATTGGGATTCGTCACTGTGTTCCTCAAAATCCTGCATCACACTCCTGGCCTTGTGACATGGCGCGTTATCTTGCTGAAAATGCCACTGCTGTTGGGAAACATGATCGTCATGAAGGTATGTATTTGGGCTGAAACAAGTGTATGATACTCCTTGGCCATCATGGTGCCTTGCAGGAACTCCACTGGACCCATGGATGCTCGTGTGAATGTTCCCCAGAGCATAATGGAGCCGCTGCCAGCTTTCTCCGTCCTGCAGTAGATGTGTCAAGGAGCTGTTCCACTGGAAAACGACGGATTCGCGCCCTCCCATCAGCGTGATGACGAGGGTACCAGGACTCATCAGATCATGCAACGTTCTGCCACTGCACCAACGTCCAGTGAACAAGGTCAAATGGCCATTTTAGTCATAGTTGCCTATGTCATGTTGTTAACATCTTCATATATGTGGATCGTTGGCAGTGGAGTCCCATCGTTAGGAGTGTTCAGTGCACTGTGTGTTCAGGCACACTTGTACCATGACTAGTATTAAAGTCTGTTCTTACTTCCGCCACAGTTTGCCACATGTCCTGTTTTATCAGTCTGTCCAGCCTACGATATCCGACATCTGTAATGAGGGGTGACCACCCGACCCCACGACATCTAAACGTTATGGGCATGTAGGCGAGCTAATCGGCTGTCTAGGATCGATGCAAGGTAAAGTAAATTTGTTTGTGACCCTAGGGTCGACAGCATGACGCAGGCGGGGGGCCACCACGGCCGCTCCACGCAAGCCACGTGCGTTAGCAAAGGACCAGATGTGGGGAATATCCTGTACGGCAAATTTGGACGACGCGTGATCACAGCAATGGCAGGCTCTGAGCCAATCTGAAAGAAGCTTCTTACAGCTCTCTGAGAGACTATAATAATTTACAATCAAATATTAATGCAAACCTGAATACATCTGTGATGTCAGAAAAACGAGGCGCATCCAAGGACACAACAATGTTCACGATCTTTAGCACTACTGTAGTGTGTCACAGCGAATGAACCGCTGAATTAAAAACTTTTAATGGTTTCACGCGATTTCAACAAATGCTACCTCAGAAGACAGCGATGCACTATAGCTATCATTCCTAAAAGCTATATCTATTTTATTTAATGATTTACGTCTTTTACATCTCTTTCATTATGCAAATGTTTGTCAGAACGTCGTATTCTCCACATTTACACAGAAAATGAACACAGCATTACCTCACATTTTTCCATACGTATGTGCTTATTTAATGAACAGTTTACTATTTTACCAGTAACTATTTCAATGTATATTGCAAGTTTCTATTAAAAAGTGTCCTAATTTAGAAGTAGTCAGTTGTATGTGTTAGTAGATACCGCAATTTGAAAGAGAACCAAAAGGCACCTCAGTCATAACGGCATGAATAATTATTTGAATAATATATACTGACGTGCCAAAAAAACTGGTATATGCATGTGTATTCAAATGCAGAGATATGTAAACAGGCAGAATACGGTGCTCCAGTCGGCAACGCCTATATAAGACAACAAGTGTCTGGCGCAGTTGTTAGTCATTTACTGCTGCTACAGCTGCAGGTATTAAGATTTAAGTGAGTCGGCGCACGATGGGATACACCATCTCCAAAGTAGCGATGAAGTGGAGATTTTCCCGTACGAATATTTCACAAGTGTACCGCGGATATCAGCAATCCGGTAAAAACATCAAATCTTCGACATCTCTGTGGCCGGAACTAGATCCTGTAAGAACGAGATCTAAATTGACTGAAGGGAATCAAAAAATGGTTCAAATGGCTCTGAGCACTATGGGACTCAACTGCTGAGGTCATTAGTCCCCTAGAACTTAGAACTAGTTAAACCTAACTAACCTAAGGACATCACAAACATCCATGCCCGAGGCAGGATTCGAACCTGCGACCGTAGCGGTCTTGCGGTTCCAGACTGCAGCGCCTTTAACCGCACGGCCACTTCGGCCGGCTCTGAAGGGAATCGTTCAGTGTGACAGAAGTGCAACTCTTCTGCAGATTTCAATGCTGGGCCATCAATAAGTGACAGCGTACGAACCATTCAACGAAACACCATCGATATGGGCCGTCGGAGCCGAAAGCCCACTCGTGTACCCTTCATGGCTGCATGTCACGAAGCCTGAAGTCTCACCTGGGCTCGTCAACACCGACATTGGACTGTTGATGACTGGAAACATGTTGCCTGGTCGGACGAGTCTCGTATCAAATTGTGTCGAGCGGATGCACGTTTTACGGGTATGGAGACAACCTCATGAATCCATGCATCCTGCATGTCACCAGGGAACTGTTCAAGCTGGTGGAGGTTTTGTAATGGTGTGGCGCGTGTGCAGCCAGAGTGATATGAGGCCCCTGATACAGTATGTCAAGATACGACTCTCACAGGTGACACATACGTAAGCATCCTGCCTGATCACCTGCATCCATTCATGTCCACTGCGCATTCCGACGGACTTTGGCAATTACAGCAGGACAGTGCGACACTCCACACGTCCAGAATTGCTACAGATTCGCTCGTCTGAGTTTAAACACTTCCGCTGGCCACCAAACTCTCCAGACATGAACATTATTGAGATTATTTGGTATGCCTTGCAACGTGGTGTTCCGTACTCTTACGGATTTATGGAAAGCCCTGTAGGATTCATGGTGTCAGTTCCCTCCAGCACTACTTCAGACATTAGTCGAGTTCATGGCACGTCGTATTGCGGCACTTCTGCGTGCTCGCGGAGGCCCTACACGATATTAGGCACGTGTATCAGTTTCTTGGCTCTTCAGTGTATAACGACAACCTGTTCTCATTTATTGTGCGAACGTCTGCACAAGAATATTGCCTTATTTATTTATGGACAAACCTTTATATATAATTATCGTAAATTATCTGAGCATGACAGGAAGTTTGTAATATTTCTTTATTTAAATATTGTTGTAATATGTTAGCGTAGTCTGGTAAGTGGTTAAGATGATTCACGTCAAGAACGATGTATTTTTGGTGGGGATAGCTTCAGCCCATGTAAAAGCAGACAGTATGAGAACACTATGGGAGGCAAGTGGAGACTGGGAATTTTCGAGTGAAGAGCTCAAGAGAGCTATTCTGGGCACTTTGTGTCGAGCTCTTGAAGAAGGAAGACCTGTCTGCGTTAACGTGCATGATTCGATCGTGGAGTGTTCTATTCTGGGTGATGAACGGCCGCCATCTTACTTCTACAGTGCCTTTATAATTCGAGAGGTCTGAATGTACTCCAGAGTAGGACTCTAGCTTTTGCCACTTAATTACAGAGCTGAGAATAGACAGAATATGAGTTACTCTCCTTCATATAACGTGTGTTTATTTGTGACTCAACACGTTGAAATCTGAACTGTTTTGAGTTGGTGAATGTTTTGTGTATTGTGATCACGAAATGGACATAGTTTTCGCGAATATTTGATGATTATTAGTTTCATTGTTTTGCTGCCATTCTCGTAATACTCTCAAACTAACTTTATTGCATTTAATAAGGCTATTTTCTGTTAGTATTTTAGATGAATATCATACGACTACTTCCTGTTTGTTTGAGATGTCCTTGCGTGAATGAACATTGTTTACATAATTCTCTGTCGTCTTCATCAATTGCAGACGTTAGAATAGAATACTTTTTATTAAATTATTCGTTTATCTTTTATTTTACATTGCTGTGTGTTTCGTTAATTCACAATTCTAGCCACTGCATAGACTATTTCAATGCAGGATCACAGCAGCAGGTTTTAGTTGCAGCGAATAAGCTGCGGGGCATGGAAGCAGACGTGCACCGCTCAATCTTATGACTTCTTCGAGCTATTCTTTTTAAGCAGAGCCTTGCGTATCCCAGTACATAAAGTACGAGTAACTGTAGGTAAAGATGCAAAAGGTTTGCTTGTGCTGACTGCTGGTAAGAAGAGCAACTACACCACCAGTAACCGTTAGGTACTGTCGCAGTTTGTTTTCACCTGGGTTTCGCCATGTGTTGAGGACACTCACCACAGGATTCCTCGAACACCCGACAAGTCTTGCAGTTTTGGAAATTCTCATGCCGAGCCTCTGGGCCCTCACAGTCTGCCCTCGGTCAACTTTGCCGTTCTGCATATGGGCGGCACACTCACTGATACTACAGGCACAATGCTTGTGTCTGACGAATAATCATTCCGCGCTAGATGACGCTGCTATCGCCTGCACGGGGTTTATATCGGTATCAGTTCTGTGGTCATAATGTGCTGGCTGATCAGTGTATCACATTAACATTGCCGGAAAAGCCAACCCGAGACAGAAACTAGCAGTACTGAATGCAAGCTTGAGGCGAACACTGCAGAGGGCAGTACTTTTCTCTACTACAATTACCGTGATTTGTCCGCCCCAGTAGCTGAGTGGTCAGCGTGACGGATTGCCGTCCTCTGGGCCCGGGTTCGATTCCCGGCTGGGTCGGAGATTTTCTCCGCTCAGGGACTAGGTGTTGTGTTGTGTTCATCATCATTTCATCCCCATCCGGCGTGCAGGTCGCCCAATGTGGCGCCGAATGTAATAAGACCTGCGATATGGCGGCCGGACCTGCCCCGCGAGGGGCCTCCCGGCCAATGACGCCAAACGCTCATTTCATTTCCATACCGTGATTTAATGGAATAACATTGTTTTCCAGCAAGCCACGCAGCGCACACCGTCGAGATTTGCACTGTTGTGCAGATACCTGCAGTGCAGTACAGATGCAAAGATATGCGGGGGTAAGATATAAAATTAAATGCAGTTACTCTGTAGCGAGCCTCTGAGAAACACGAGACTCTTATAATAAAGTAGAAAATATCGACAACCTTTGACATATTACACAGGCCAACGAAAAATTTTGTTTTAAAAACTTTTTTTTACTTTGATAGTTGATCTTTATAGATTTTTTTGAGCTGAATCCGAATTTATCATTAGTTTTTTTTATCACCCATAGTTCTCGAGTAATATGATTTTCATTACACAGTATAAAAATCCTATGCTATACGGTAAACGGGGAAATTAATGAAACGCTTTGTTACAATATAAGCATGGTTTGTATTTACAGTAAGCTACTTAAAACAGTGATATGTGTTAATAGAGGTTTCACTTGTCAGCTGGAATTGGTTTGCATTTTCTTTCTCTTTTTTCTTTGAAGCTTCTTGTGTAGCTTTTTCTACGATGATTCGCTTGCTGAATTTCTCGGTGAAGTGACCAAAAGTATTCCCCCCATCATGTTGGTGTTCCAGCGGCCTTGGTAGCTGTTTTCCATCACTTTAATGTCCTGGAGAAAACGCTCTCCTTACTCCTCACTAACATCTCCCATGTTGTCCGGGAATTAATCAAGGTGACTGTTCAAAAACTGAACTTTCAGGCTCCTTAAACATAGTAAAGTTTTAAACTTCCTTAACATTGCAGCTATAATAGAAACATATTCTAGGTCTTTTTCATGTCCTAAGAACTTTGTAACGACTTGCTTGAAGGATACCCATGCTTCTTTCTCATTTAAGTCATTGTGGATTCAAAGTTAACATCAAACATCAGTTTTCTAATGTCAGGTCCGACAAAGACGCAGTTTTTTGGTTTAGCTTCTGAAAGGTGTGGAAACTTTTGGCAGAGATACTTAAAACATGGTCCATCTTTAGATAAAGCCTTTACAAACTGTTTCATTAGGCCTAAATTTATATATAGAAGTGGTTGGAGTTCTTTTTTTGGATCTTCAAGGTTTTTGCGTAGAATGCTCTTCTCCCCAGGTTTTAAAGACTCCCTCACAGGCCAGTTCTTTCTGCACCAATGTTGATCCCTAGCCCTACTGTCCCATTCACACAAGAAACATGGAAATTTGGTAAAGCCACCTTGGTGACCAAGGAGCATGCATGTTACTTTTAGATCGCCAGATACCATCCAACTATGAGCAGACAGCCTATTTTATTTAGCACTGTTTCTAGGTTTTCTTACCTTACTTTCATATGTGCAGAATGTCCAACAGGTACAGATGCATACGTGTTACTATTGTGTAATAAAACAGCCTTTAAACTAGTTTCGGATGAATCAATAAACAGCCTCCAGTCTTCCTTTTTGTATTCAGTACCAAACTCATTCATCAGACCGGGAATGTCTGAGGAGTACACTAAATCACCTTGATGAAAATACTTGGAAAATTGCTGCTCTCTCTTTCTATACATGTATATGCTGGTTCCAACTGCCAATGAGTTCTTTTCTTTTAATCTGCAGCCAGGCAATTCAGCTTTTTCTTTCGTTATGCCCAGATCCCTAACCAGATCGGTAAGCTTGGTCTGAGTAAACAATTTGAGCTCTAGACTTTCTGTATTACAATGGAATTCATCATCATCTGGTTCATCTAAATCACATTGTACACCAGAAAATACTTCTGTTGGAATAGAATTTAAATCATTTGGTGGTTCAGGAACTGACAAGTCTACACCATGCCCTACTGGTCGGATGGTTAGGGTAGCTTATTACCTTCTCGATTTTCGAATTATGACCAGTAATATCAAAACTGAAAAAGTAGCAATCATCAGAATGATTTCTTGGCTCCTTCCGTATCGTAAGAACAGCAAATCTAAAGGCTTTTTTCTCCTTTTTGGACCATTTTCTCAGATCTTCAACACACACATAACATACCTTATGTGGCGCCCAATATTTATCTTGATCACCAAGTGTAGATCCAAAGTATGATAGATAAGCCTTTTTCATAAAGTTTGTAATGTCTCTCTGGTGTTTTTTAATCACAAATTCACCACAAAGATAAGATAACAAAAACTGTCAGCAGACTTTTTACAACCACTATTAGACATTGTACTGTGCACATGTACAGGAAACAGGAAAGTGAGGTTAGGTTGACAGTAAACAAAACACTGTCTGTTAACACAAAAATAGAATCGACCTTTCTTGCCAGCAAATGTTTTTCAGCAGTGCTACCAACGTCATCTACATTCATTACACCTCCTTTTAAAATTATTTTAACTTTATAAAAGCTGTTCATTTCTTTAAAAAATCCCTTAACTTAATAAATTTTACTGTAAAATGTGAAGAAATGGTGGATGATAAGTTTTTTAAGTATCATATTTGGATTTCCCACCATAAAAACATAAGATGAAGGTATTTTCAGCAAAAAAGTTTTTCCATCGTTGACCTGTATTATCGGTGGAGTCCTGGTTGACCCTGTACAGTTAAGTTAGAATCCGGCATCCCTTCTACAGAGAACGCGAAATACATGCCGATATTTAGTTCACTACCGTGTGTCGTATCAGGGCAACCAGCTTCCTTCATAAATTCTTCTTACCCAGAGTTCTCCTGACGACTGATTATTATTTCACGTATCGTGCAAGGTGTTTGTGATTGCGACCAATGAACAAGTGCAGGTGAGCTGATTGAGCGACTCATGGCCGTCTGTGGTGGCAGGTTTGTGGCGGTGGTGCAGCAGCCGCCCTCTGCTGTGGGCTGGCGTCTGTACGGGTCGCCGTTCGAGGCGCGCCTCTGGTTGGTGATGGCGGTGATGCTGGCCGCCGCATCGCTCCTCATGTACTTCACCGTCCGCACTGATGCCCGACTCCGACCGCACTCTCCTCACCGGCCCAACATCGACATCGTGGATGCTATGCTGCTAGTACTTGGAATACTTTGTCAACAAGGTAAAAAAATAACGACCAGAGAAGTGCCAAAATCAGGTATAAAAGTCTCGGATCCGACCTCCGATCGGTTCTAAGATATTTGCCTTCATCAGCTCTCCCACATCTTCCAGTGTTTACTGAAGTGCAAAAAACTAAGTTGCATCGGAGTCCACGTTGAACTGCAGCTACACTACTGGCCATTAAAACTGCTACACCAAGAAGAAATGCAGATGATAAACGGGTATTCATTGGACAAATATATTATACTAGAACTGACATGTGATTACATTTTCACGCAATTTGGGTGCATAGATCCTGAGAAATCAGTATCCAGAACAACCACCTCTGGCCGTAATAACGGCCTTGATACGCATGGACATTGAGACAAACAGAGCTTGGATGGAGTGTACAGGTACAGCTGCCCATGCAACTTCACGCGATACCACAGTTCATCAAGAGCAGTGACTGGCGTATTGTGATGAGACAGTCGCTCGGCCACCATTGACCAGACGTTTTCAATTGGTGAGAGATCTGGAGAATGTGCTGCCAGGGCAGCAGTCGAACATTTTCTGTATCCAGACAGGCCCGTACAGGACCTGCAACATGCGGTCGTGCATTATCCTGCTGAAATGTAGAGTTTTGCGGGGATCGAATGAAGGGTAGAACCACGGGTCGTAACACATCTGAAATGCAACGTCCACTGTTCAAAGTGCCGTCAGTGCGAATAAGAGGTGACCGAGACGTTTAACCAATGGCACCCCATACCATCAGGCTGGGTGATACGCCAGTATGGCGATGACGAATACACGCTTCCAATGTGCGTTCACCGCGATGTCGCCAAACACGAATGCGACCATCATGATGGTGTAAACAGAACATGGATTCATCCGTAAACATGACGTTTTGCCATTCGTGCACCCAGGTTCGTCGTTGAGTACACCATCGCAGGCGTTCCTGTCTGTGATGCAGTGTCAAGGGTAATAGCAGCCATGGTCTCCGAGCTGCAAACGTCGTCGAACTATTCGTGCAGATGGTTGTTGTCTTGCAAACGACCCCATCTGTTGACCCAGTGATCGAGCCGTGGCTGCACGATCCGTTACAGCCATGCAGATAAGATGCCTGTCATCTCGACTGCTAGTGATACGAGGTCGTTGGGATCCAGCACGGCGTTCCGTATTACGCTCCTGAACCCACCGATTCCATATTCTGCTAACAGTAGTTGGATCTCGACCAACGCGAGCAGCAATGTCGCGATACTATAAACCGCAATCGCGATAGGCTACAATCCGACCTTTATCAAAGTCGGAAACGAGATGGTACACATTTCTCCTCCTTACACGAGGTATCACAACAACATTTCACCATGCAGCGCCGGTCAACTGCTGTTTGTGTGTGAGAAATCGATTGGAAACTTTCCTCATGTCAGCACGATGTAGATTTCGCCTCCGGCGCCAACCTTGTGTGAATGCTCTGATAAGCTAATCTTTTGCATATCAGAGCATCTTCTTCCTGTCGGTTAAATTTCGCGCACGTCATCTTCGTGGTGTAACAATTTTAACGGCCAGAAGTGTACTTGTATCCAGCTCTCGTTGTTCAAAACACTGGATATTTTAACTGCTCCATGTGAGCACATTTACCAATCAGTTATGCACGTAAAAAATTACATTGATACTCCTTATTACAGCACAACTGCTCTGTCCGAGAACACGAACAAGATCTAGACCGAAAGAAAGAACATGAAACCCAAAATGGTATTTTCTGCCAGGGAATAAAACTGTACAATAAAATGTGGAAGGAAATTAACGAGATTATATACTTTACATTGTGTAATCAGACCCAGATGACCACACGCAGCTGCAAGGATCTACTTGCAATGGATTCTCTTTCCTGATTTCTTTCTTTCTGCCGATCTCCAGCATGTCATCATGGATTCTCTTCCTCCACCTTTTCTTTAGGCTGCCTCGTGGTCTTATTCCTCGGGGAGTGCAATTCATGGATTTCAAATCACACCGGTCTTTGGTTCTCAACAGCGATACAAAATTTGGTCCGTTGCGGGCCTCATCCAGCTGACAATTATGCCGGATCCTCCATTCCCCAATGATCTTATCTTCTGTCGAACGATATTTATTTCTTAAGCCGCTTGAAAACTGAAAGATTATTTAAGTCTTTTTTCCGGACACTCCAAGCTTCGCAACCGTGTAGCCCTATGGGCTAGCACAGTGTTGTGTACAGCTGGAGTCTGAAATTCCTTGAGAGAATGCGCGATTTGAAGAGCTGACTCAGACTGAAGTATGATCGGCTTATGGCTTGGATCGTTTCCTTGATATCTGTCTCTCATGATGCGTCCTTTGTAAAGCGTTACCCTTAGATGTTCAAAATTATGAACCCTTTTGAAGGATCGGGTTCTGACCATCAGTGACTGGAGTGGGTCTTGTGAATAGACATGAGGCCTGCTCATCACCAGATACTTTGCGTTCGATTCATTTACAAGGAGACCAATCTGCCGCCTCCATGCTGTCACAGACCCGCATCAGCGTTTCCTTAGATATGGGCAACAGGACCACGTCATCGGCAAATGCGAGTTGTATGATTTTCCCACCTTGTACCTTGACCTCTTCTGAATTCTTATGGACAGTTTTTGACTTTTATTTTTTCGAACGCCATGTTGAACAGTATCCGTTAGACACCATCTCTTTGTCTCAACGCTGTGTTTTCTTTAGAACTCTCCATAACTTGGTTCCTGAGATTCACTTTGCCTTTTGAATCAATGAGACAAACTAGAACTACGTTGACAACTTTCTTGGGCTTTCTGAACTCAGTTAGGCAATTCAGCAGGCTCTTCAGGTGACTGCAGTCTTGTGATTTCTTAAAATCTATGAACACTGCATGAAGTATTTACCAAATTCCCACATCTTCCCGGTGACCTGTCGCAGTACATAGATGCCATCTACAATAAAACAGCCCTATTGTAAATCACGCTGATATTCACCAATCAATTTTCCAGCAAACGGCTGGATTCTGCCCAATATACTGCTCGACAAGATCTCATGACACACGTTCAGGAGAATGATTCTTCTGTAGCTGGTGCTGTCCGTTTTGTCACATTTCGTGTGTGTGGAGCAGATGACCACTTTCTTCCAGTCTTCTGAGATTCCTCCTCTTGATCGGTTGGTGGATTCTGTTGTGAATTCTCTCCTCTCCAACTTGAATGATTTCTGCCTAGATTCAATCTTCTCCTGCACTTTTGTCCTTCTTCATCTTCTTTATTTTCTCCAGCGTAGGTGGCGGGTAACCTAAATCTGCAATGTCAGGAGATCGGAATTCGAACAGATCTTTAGGTTCGTGACAGTTGAGAAGCTCCCTGAAATATTGGTTACACCTCTCAGCAATGTTGGTCTCTTTGGTGGGTATGGTCCCAGTGTTGTCTTTGACGAAATTTGTGCGGCTCTGATATCTCTTCTTAAAGATGTCCACCTTACGGCACATCTTTTGAGCCTCTTTTTCCAAGAAATCTTGTTGAGTCACCTCTATCATACATCTCATACACATTCTTTTGATCTCCTTGGGGTTGCTTTAGTAGTTTTCCATACTTATTCGAACGGTGCTCTGCGTCGTGTAAAATCTTGGCTTCCCTTATCTTAACTAATGTTTTAATGCATTAGTCCCCAAACTACATCTTCTTGTCCATGATCTGCTTCTTGACGAATGCATTTGCCGCCTCATTTACAGCGTCCTTGACATCTTTCCGTGTTTCTTCTGGGTTCTTCTGTGAATCCTCTTCCTGCAGAAGGTACAATCGGCTACTGAAACGGAGCTAAAATTCGTCTTACATTGTAGTATCTTTGATCGTATCAATGCTGTAGCGAGCTTCTTTGTTAAGATGGGTTCGGACTCTGGCTTTGTACTGCAGGTCTACCTGTAGCCAGCTTTTTACTAGGACGTGACAGTTCTCACACTCCGCACTAGCTTAACGTCCATCACCCAATTCATTATTTTGAAATTAAATGCAGTATGACCTATCTGATGAACTGTTTTACCTTCTGGTAACACACAAGCTCCTTGTGTGTAAATTTGTGCTACTGATGAACATCTCTTTCGATGTTGCAAAGGTGATGAACCCGATGCCACTGTCGTTACTGAGTTCGTGTAAGCTGTGTCTTCCAGTTGTTTAAAGGAATATACCTTCTTTTCTATCAATGCTAATTCATAGCGCCCAGTAGGACTCGACAGTTGGCAATTGCTACTCGGAATGGTATCCATCACTACCTACAATTCTGCATGGAATTCGTCCTTCACTTGGGGTGTACTTTCTTCTGTGGGGGCATGACAGTTGACAAACGACATTTTGCATCTGCTCGTGTCTATTGTTAACACTGCTGTTCTTGAGGTTACTGAATGAGACCCAGATACATTAGCAGCTAGAACCTTACTCACACGAAATCCCATACATAAATCGTGTGCTGAATCACAGTTGCCATAAAAGACTGCACACTTTTCGACATCATGAATACCGGTATCCTTCCACCGAACTTTCTGTAAAGCAGCTAAATCGATGCTATATCTTTCGACCTTCTTGATCAGGGGCACCTGTTTCATATAAACAAAGAAACTTCTCGGACTTTTCGTCTATTTTCTATCAATAAATTCCGAGGCTTCCTCGTAGTTTATTTACTGTTACCAAGTTTTCCACGATGAGCTGGCAACCCATCGCCATCCTCCAGCATGGAAGACGAGGGCTTTTGATTTAGGGGTAACCGTCAAGCAGATTAATTGCTTTCCCTACAGCTGTCGATATTCATCTCCATTTTACTTGAAAATGTGTAAGGATGAAGGTGAGGGAGTGGCAAGGTAGGATGATGTGAGGTACACTTCGTTTGGTTCATCGACTAAGGCCTTTTCGGCAAGCATTTTCACTCTGTTTTTTTCTTCTTTTCTTTCTGGAAAGCATTATTCGCGAAGATACGCAATTTTTAACACCAACACCTATCCTCTTCCTAAGCACAACATCTCACTCATTATAGAGAGATGCTTACTCAGTTTTTCTGGCTAGCATGCGGTAACTTGCGGCACAAAAAATGGAAACCAAACATCCTCGCTATGGTTCTGATTTCAGTTGACGGTGTACGTAGTGTTACATTATCAGTTAGTGTGAGTATAGCGTGTGTGTGTGTGTGTGTGTGTGTGTGTGTGTGTGTGTGTGTGTGTGTGTGTAGTGTGGGCTGTACTGGGAGTGAGAAATGAATGAACACTGTAGCTCTAACCTTTTACATTAATTAAAACCATATTGTACACTGAGGATGAGCCACATGCGGCTCATGTTTTGAACAGACTGACTATGTATCCAAGGAAGCGGCGGTTGGAGGTTACAATCTTCATCCGGCCATCCCGATTTACGTTTTCTGCGTCTTTTATAAATTATTTAAGGAAATTGCATGGATAGTTTCTACTATAAGGCCACGGCCAACTACGTGTCCCATCCCTGTCAAACTAGATGTGTAAGTATGTAAAAGCCTGTAAATAAGAATTGTGAAATTTTTGTTGTTCTTCGTCTGAGTCCAATGGGATGTCCAACGGCCTTATGGGATGATCTATGGACGAATAAAACTACTACTACTACTACTACTACTGTCACTAATACTGCTACTACATAACTGACTGGGATGGAGAGAAGAGATGGTGACTGCCAGACCTCGCTGTTCTCGAGAAGGGCTGAGCGGGCACGAGCTGCGGTCGGCGGCGTCGCGGCTGGCTGCGCTGTCGGTGCTGGTGCCGGCCGTCGTGCTGAGCGCCGCCTTCTCGGCCAAGCTGGTCTCCTCGCTGGCCGTGCGCCGCGTCGAGAGCTCCTTCTCCACCGTCGACGAGATGCAGCGGCTGGGCCGCTTCCGCTTCGCCGTTATCGAGCACTCCGCCGCTCACGTCATATTCCTGGTAGGCGGGCGCTATCACAGTGCTAATGTCTGCAGGTTGGTTGGGGGTTAAGGGACTAAACAGTAAGGTCGTCAGTCCCTCGGTATACATCTACATCTACATTTGCACTCCGCAAGCCACCCAACGGTGTGTGGCGGACGGCACTTTACGTGCCACTGTCATTACCTCCCTTTCCTGTTCCAGTCGTGTATGGTTCGCGGGAAGAACGACTGCCGGAAAGCCTGCGTGCGCGCTCGAATCTCTCTAATTTTATGTTTCTGATCTCCTCGGGAGGTAAAAGTAGGGGGAAGCAATATATTCGATACCTTATCCAGAAACGCACCCTCTCGAAACCTGGCGAGCAAGCTACACCGCGATGCAGAGCGCCTCTCTTGCAGAGTCTGCCACTTGAGTTTGCTAAACATCTTCCTAACGCTATCACGCTTACCAAATAACCCTGTGACGAAACGCGCCGCTCTTCTTTGGATCTTCTCTA
Source organism: Schistocerca piceifrons (assembly GCF_021461385.2). NCBI lineage: Eukaryota > Metazoa > Arthropoda > Insecta > Orthoptera > Acrididae > Schistocerca > Schistocerca piceifrons. The sequence continues at coordinate 931,651,133 of NC_060138.1, forward strand.
TCTCCTCTGTCAACCCGACCTGGTACGGTTCCGACACTCATGAGCAATACTCAAGTACAGGCCGAACGAGTGTTTTGTAAGCCAACTCCTTTGTTGATGGACTACATTTTCAGATTCCCAATAAATCTCAACCTGGCCCCCACCTTACCAACAATTATTTTGATATGATCATTCCACTTCAAATCGTTCCGTACGCATACTCCCAGATATTTTACAGAAGTAACTGCTACCACTGTTTGTTCTGCTATCACATAATCATACAATAAATGATCCTTCTTTCTATGTATTCGCAATACATTACATTTGTCTATGTTAAGGGTCAGTTGCCATTCCCTGCACCAAGTGCCTATCTTCTGCAGATCTTCCTGCATTTTGCTGCAATTTTCTAATGCTACAACTTCTATTTATACTACAGCATCATCCGCGAAAAGCCGCATGGAACTTCCGACACTATCTACTAGGTCATTTATATATATTGTGAAAAGCAATGGTCCCATAACACTCCTCTGTGGCACGCCAGAGGTTACTTTAACGTCTGTAGACGTCTCTCCATTGAGAACAACATGATGTGTTCTGTTTGCTAATAACTCTTCAACCCTCCACACAGCTAGTCTGATATTCCGTAGGCTCTTACTTTGTTTAACAGGCGACGGTGCCGAACTGTATTGAACGCCTTCCGGAAGTCAAGGAAAATGGGGTCTACCTGGAAGCCTGTATCTAATATTTGCTGGGTCTCATGAACAAATAAAGCGAGTTGGGTCTCACACGATCGCTGTTTCCGGAATCCATGTTGATTCCTACAGAGCAGATTCTGGGTTTCCAGAAATGACATGATACGCGAGCAAAAAACATGTTCTAAAATTCTACAACAGATCGATGTCAGAGATATAGGCCTATAGTTTTGCGCATTTGCTCGGCAACTCTTCTTGAAAACTGGAACTACCTGTGCACTTTTCCAATCATTTGGAACCTTCCGCTCCTGTATAGACTTGCGGTACACGGCTGTTAGATGGGGGGCAAGTTCTTTCGCGTACTCTGTGTAGAATCGAATTGGTATCCCGTCAGTATCCCGTCAGGTCCAGTGAACTTTCCTCTGTTGAGTGATTTCAGTTGCTTTTCTATTTCTTGGACACTTATTTCGATGTCAGCCATTTTTTGTTCATGCGAGGATTTAGAGAAGGAACTGCAGTGCGGTCTTCCTCCAGGGTTAGTTCATCTAGAATTAGGGACTGTCAATGTCAATGAAGCTCATGGACCAACATAGACAGAATTAGCGATGACCGCGAAGTACATATTCTGATGATGATGATGACGAGAGTACGAGGGAGGGTAAGAACGAGGCACTGAAAGCAATACTGATACCATAGCTACGCTGGCCAGATTTGAAACAGAAACAATCGGGACACTTGAGTTTGTACTTTATACCTAACTTCATTACTACACATACCATTCTCGTCACTCTTCTCGGTATGTTGAAATCGATATTAGGCTTATGACGATGCTGCAACAGAAGAAGCGTAGCAAGGAAGTATCTTCATTTTGTGAACTGGAAAGGAACATGAAGGTACATTGCATATAAATAAAATTCTTTTCTTAAGAAATAAAAAATATATACACTACTGGGCATTAAAATTGTTCCACCAACAAGAAATGCAGATGATAAACGGGTATTCATTGGACAAATATATTATACTAGAACTGACATGTGATTACATTTTCACGCGCATTGGGTGCATAGATCCTGAGAAATCAGTACCCAGAATAACAACCTCTGGCCGTAATAATGGCTTTGATCGCCTGGGCATTGAGTCAAACAAAGCTTGGATGCCGTGAACAGGTACAGCTAGCTGCCCTTGCAGCTTCAACACGATACCACAGTTTGTCAGGTGATCAAGAGTAGTGACTGGCGTATTGTGGCGAGCCAGTTGCTCGACCACCATTGACCAGCCGTCTTCAATTGGTGAGGGATCTGGAGAATGTGCTGGCCAGGGCAGCAGTCGAGCAATTTCTGTATCCAGAAAGGCCCGTACAGGACCTGCAACATGCGGTCGTGCATTATCCTGCTGAAATGTAGGGTTTCGCAGGGATCGAATGAAGGGTAGAACCACGGTCGTAACACATCTGAAATGTAACGTCCACTGTTCGAAGTGCCGTCAATGCGAACAAGAGGTGACCGAGACGTGTAACCAATGGCACCCCATACCATCACGCCGGTTGATACGCCAGTATGGCGATGACGCATACACGCTTCCAATGTGCGTTCACCGCGATGTCGCCAGACACGGATGTGACCATCATGATGCTGTAAACAGAACCTGGATTCATCCGAAAAAATAACGTTTTGCCATTCGTGCACCCAGGTTCGTCGTTGAGTACAACATCGCAGGCGCTCCTGTATGTGATGCAGCGACAAGGGTAACCGCTTTCACGGTCTCCTAGCTGATAGATCATGCTGGTGCAAATGTCGTCGAACTGTTCGTGCAGATGGTTGTAGTCTTGCAAACGCCCCCATCTGTTGACTCAGGGATCGAAACGTGGCTGCACGATCCGTTACATCCATGCGGATAAGACGCCTGTCATCTCGACCGATAGTGATACGAGGCCGTTGGAATCCAGCACGGCGTTCCATATTACCCTCCTGAACCCACCGATTCCATATTCTGCTAACAGTCATTGGATCTCAACCAACGCGAGCAGCAATGTTGCGATACGATAAACGGCAATTGCGATAGGCTACAATCCGACCTTTATCAAAGTCGGAAACGTGATGGTACGCATTTCTCCTCCTTACAAGAGGCATCCCAACAACGTTTCACCAGGCAACACCGGTCAACTGCTGTTTGTGTATGAAAAATTGGTTGGAAACTTCCATGGAGGTAAGAATAGAGGGAGACGCCGTGACGTCACAGCTGCGAAGCTATGTGAAGCCGAGGGTAGCCATCTCAATCCGACCAAAACATTGCTGCTGTAAGCTTGTGTGCATAGGCTTGTCGCTCGCTTTTGGAAGGATTTTTCGCTATTATGGTGACTTGTGTGGTGTTCGGATGTACGAATCGTTCTGATTGTGATGCGAAATCGAAGGGAATAATATTTCATGTGTAAGTTGTCTCGTTAAGTGTGATTTTACAACTTCATTGTGAACGAACGTGTGCTACATCTGTACTTGTACTATAGCGAATTTTTCTCCTGTATGGTTTTAGATTTCCTAAAAATGAGCGTCTAAATGGAGCACTATATGTTCTCAGCATTTTCGAGAAGAGGACATAGACCGAACTTCCCTTTCAACAGTAAGGCTGCGTGAAAATGCTGTACCATAAGTTTTCCCTACACACCCAAAACATTTGCAAAAGGTATGTTAATTCAAAGAATTAAATTCTTAGTTTTCAAGTTCACGTTTCAGTATAATACGTACGTATCGTCGATAGTCGAAGTGTTGAGTAACTCACTTTGTCTTCATCATGTACCAAATGAAAAGATAACACTACATTAACTGGCGTAAAGTATAGGCCTAAGCAGGACACTGTATAGATTTGCCATTCTATGTACCGTATTTCAGTAAATATTGGTGGTAATGAACAGTGTTTCCCAGTAGTGTAACGTAACTGAAATGTTCCAGTACGTATTACAAACAAAATGTATTTATGGGGCTTTGGAGGGAGGGTATAGCTGACTTAGTTTTCAGTTACTATTATTTAGTTTGTGATACACGTTTATTACTGAATTAACAAAATTGTATCGTTTACATTGAAGACTAGCTACTCGTAATATTACATTAAAAACTATTTTTAATCAGAAGAAACGCGGAATTTCGCCTTTACGAGATTTTATTTTAAACAAAAACTTTGAAACAACCAATCTGATGACGTTACATGCGTATATGGTGCAATTAGCGACTGTAATACACGCAGCGCTATAGCACACTGGCAATGTTTTGGTCAGAGTGTCATGGCAGCGAGCCACGCCCCCTTGGCTTCAAAACGTAGTACGGCTGGGATACGTAGCGCCATCTCCCCTTATTCTTACCTCCATGGAAACTTCCCTCATGTCAGCACGTTGTAGGTGGCGCCACCGGCGCCAACCTTGTGTGAATGCTCTGAAAAGTTAATCATTTGCATATCACAGCATCTTCTTCATGTCGGCTAAATTTCGCGTCTGTAGCACGTCATCTTCGTGGTGTAGCAATTTTAATGGGCAGCAGTGTATGTATATAGGGTGAAGAAAAGTTTACTTCGCAGCGGGATTCCTCATATACTAGCAGTACAAAAATGTCTCACAAAACTTCGTCCTGTACATATTTCAAACAATAAATGGACGTTAAAGATTGGCAATCTGGCAACATTGTAATCACACGTACGTTAACTACCTCTGTCAGGAACGAGACTACTACTGTGCTGTTGGTGTTGTGGATAGTGTTGGGGATTAGTATGCAGGAGGTGGAGGGTTCGATTATCGGTCGATGCGTATTTGTTTTTATTTGATAAAGGTAATCTGGGTCTTAATCGTCATATAGCGATTACAGTGGGTCTTGTACAAAACTTTTACAATTACATACTACGAACACAGAAATGGAAATACGATCGTTTTCACTGGTCAGCTTTTAAAGAAACCTTTCGCACATCGTGGACATGAACTGTTTCGCACCACTGCATCTACTAGATTCCGAACTTATTTTGTGTGTACCCTCCCCCAGTGGTCCCATCCGATTAATTGCCACATTCAGGTGCATTACATTTCGTTAGGGCTTTGCGTCACCAATTGCGATGGGACCATTGGGGGAGGGTACACACAAAAACAGTTTGGCAATCTAGCAGATGCAGTGGCGCGAAACAATTCGCGTCCACGACTTGCAATACGCCTCCTTAATAGGTGATCAATGAAAGTAATTGTACTTCCTTTTCAGTATTGGTAGTATGTAACTCCTCAAAAATGTTCAAATGTGTGTGAATTCCTAAGGGACCAAACTGCTGACGTCATAGGTCCCTACACTTACACGCTGCTTAAACTATCTTAAACTAACCTATGCTAAGAACAACACACACACCCATGCCCGAGGGAGGACTCAAACCTCCGGCGGGAGGGGCCGCGCAGGTCTGGAGAGCAGGCAGGCCACTTAATTCGCCTGATATCTTCTGTCTCAAGATACTCCTCCACGATGGCAGCTCGGTGGGCCGTGTGTTATCATCCATAAGGAGGAAGGTGGGACCCACTGCACACCTAAAAAGGCGGACATACTAGTGCAAAATGACGTCCCGATACACCTGACCTGTTACAGTTCCTCTCTCAAAGACATGCAGTGGTGTATGTGCACCAATCATAATCCCACCCCATACCATCAAACCACGACCTCCATACAGGTCCCTTTCAAGGACATTAAGGGGTTCGTATCTGGTTCCTGGTTCACGCCAGATGAAAACCCGGCGAGGATCACTGTTCAGACTATATCTGGAGTCGTCTGTGAACATAACCTGACCACTGTCCCAATGACCATTTACTGTAATGATTATAAAGAATCCGCCTCGATTGCAAACAGAAACCGGATGTTGACCTAGGTTTCGGCGCGGATAAACACGCCTTCTTCGGAACGCATTAAAACTACAAACTACCTAAAGAGGCATGGTCCAACATTACTACAGGACGCCCAAAAGGGCAAATGACTCGCATAAAATGTAAAATAAACGGTACGTGTGTACCATGTCAATAACTGTACTTAGCTCAAATGTCAGAAGCGTGCTTCCCCACCCCAGCCAATGTTCGGTGGGCCGCGGGCTCTGAGGTAAACAGAGGTGGCGCCGGCAGCTAGGTTATGAGAATGTCAGAAGGTATGCGCATGTGCAAATTGAGAAATCGTCTTCTTCCGTGTGATTGGCATTAAATGTGTTACGAAAGTGATCCGATAACCCGGTCAAAGGCGCAAGAAGTTAATCTATCATGCGGGTCTTTTGCCCTTTTGGGCGTTCTGTATTAATGTTGGACTATGCCTCTTTAGGCAGTTTGTAGTTTTAGTGTGTTCTGAAGAAGGCATGGTTATCCGGGCCGAAACCTAGGTCAACATGCGGTTTCTATTTGCAATCGAGGCGGATTTTTCATAATCATTAAATTATTCACGATTGCTGTGTTCTTGACACCAGGCTTTATGGGCTCTCCTGTGACCAGGGGTCAGTATAATGCACCTTGCAGGTCTCCGGGAGAATAAACTATGTCTGTTCAGTCGTCTGTGGACTGTGTGTCTGGAGACAACTGTTCCAGAGGCTGCGGTAAGGTCCCGAACAAGGCTGCCGGCGGTACTCCGTGGCCGTCTGCGGGCACTGGTGATTAGATATTGGTCTCCTTGTGGTGTTGTACACAGTGGACGTCTCGTACTGTAGCGCCTGGACACGTTTCCTGCCTGCTGAAATCGTTGTCATAATCTTGAGATCACACTTTGTGGCACACGGAGCGCCTGTTTTTGTGGCGGTGTTCGTAGCGACAAACACTTGGCTGTAGAAATGGCTTACGAAGTCACCGCCACACTTTTAATAGCGGGCCGACCGGTCCGCTGGAACAGTGAACAGAAAGATGAAAGCCCAAAGACTCTGATTAAATAAAAGTCGATACTTATCTTTTATTAATGAAGATACAGTAACACAGTAGTGAACTCAGTGTCTACAGAAATCTGTCTAGTTCGAGTCGGAGCGGCTAGGTCAGCGTCGGCTGGCGACAAACAACAATTCTGCTGGGATGAACACACAACTGACTACCAAGTACACAATTCGGAGGCGAGTATACAACTGAGCGGCGAATGCGGAACTGTCCTAGCGCTCGCGACTCCAGCGCTTAAGAAGCCAGAAGCCAGCGGTGGCGCGCGCAGACTTGCGGCGATTTGCTGTCTCGCTGGCGCTGCTTATGCGGACGGCGCTCGGACTTTGATGCTGCCAACCTTTTGGCAGCGGGCTCGGGTGGCATTACTGGCTAGGACATAACACCTGTGCTACGACCGTCTGTGGTTGACCAGCCTCCAGTCGCCCTAGTATTCTACCCCTTATAACGTCATCAATATGTGTTCTTTGAGGCATTTTCAACACACAGTCACCATTAGCACCTCTGAAGACGTCTGCACACTTACTCGCTGCACCGTACTCTGACATGCACCAACACACCTCTGCGTATGTGGACTGCTGCCAGCGCCACCGTGCGACGACCGCAGGTCAAATGCACCGCATGGTCATACCCAGAGATAATTTAAACCCGCAAACCGCCCACCAGAGCGTTGTTTCTCCATGTATCAGTATTATCCTTAATTTATGAGCATGAGTGTATAATGCAATTCCAGCCAACTTGGCGTTGGGTTTTAGAATATTTCTTCGATTCTCTTGCGAAGAGTTTGAACCTCAAAATTAACTAGCATTCTGTCACTGTGCTCGTCTTTTTAAGCGCTTTCGGATCCCGTTAAGAAAAGCATATTATTTTATTTAACAAGTCATACTTGCTTCAATATCTCGATGGATACAAAAGACTCTTCATCACGTATCGAAAGTACATGCCCCTTGGTGTAGTGTTATTTGCTGGAAACCTCGTTTCGCTGTATGGAACCGTTAATGTTGAGTCTACATGTGTAAGTGCAACTACGGCTGCTGCATCTCATTTTGCGTTCCTACAATATATTTCTATGATTAATTTTAGGTTGTATCGGACGTTATTCCGAACACGCACTTTACCATAGTGAGCAGACACAGAGCTGTGGTTTGTGTGCGGCAGACGTCTAGCGACGAGACGCTGCGCGCCATCTACTGGTCGCCGCTGCTGGTGCTGGCGTCGCGCGCCGCTGCCCTGCGCTGGGTGTGCTCTGACGCGAGCCACGTGCTCATCGACGGCGGCTCCTACCTCTCCGGACACCTCGGCGACATCGCCTGCACGCTGATGGCCGTGCCGCTGGACATGCCCGGCATCACCATCACTGCCGCCGCCGCCCCAAACAGCTCCTACGGCGACTTCTTCAACTACGTGTAATCAATGTGTCTTCTCTCTCATACCTGACCTTTTGGACAAAAGACGCTCTGTCTTTTAGCTGCAGCAATAATGTTCCAGCTCTCTACAGTTCGAAAGTAACTCCGACTTGTACTTACGGCAGACAGGATAGAGACAATCCCCTAACCACTAAGTGGTAAAATTGCAACTAATGTGGCTCTGACAGACTTCTGTAGTTTTAACAATCTTCCGCAACATAGATCAGTGAATTGCACACTCATGGCCATTAAAATTGCTACACCATGAAGATGACCTGCTACAGACGCGAAATTTAACCGACAGGAAGAAGATGCTGTGATACGCAAATGATTAGCTTTTCAGAGCATTCACACAAGGTTGGCGCCGGTGGTGACACCTACAACGTGCTGACATGAGGAAAGTTTCCAATCGATTTCTCACACACAAACAGCAGTTGACCGGCGTTGCTTGGTGAAAAGTTGTTGTGATACCTCGTGTAAGGAGGAGAAATGCGTACCATCACGTTTCCGACTTTGATAAAGGTAGGACTGTAGCCTACCGCGATCGCGGTTTATCGTATCGCGACATTACTGCTCGCGTTGGTCGAGATCCAGTGCCTGTTAGCCCAATATGGAATCGGTGGGTTCAGGAGGGTAATACGGAACGCCGTGCTGGATCCCAACGGCCTCGTATCACTAGCAGTCGAGATGACAAGCACTTATCCGCATGGCTGTAACGAATCGTGCAGCCACGTCTCGATTCCTGAGTCAACAGATGGTGACGTCTGCAAGACAACAACCATCCGCACGAATAGTTCGACGACGTTTGCAGCAGCGTGGATTATCAGCTCAGAGACCATGACTGCGGTTACCCTTGACGCTGCATCACAGACAGGAGCGCCTGCGATGGTGTACTCAATGACGAACCTGGGTGCTAGAGTGGCAAAACGTCATTTTTTCGGATGAATCCAGGTTCTGTTTACAGCATCATAATGGTCGCATCCCTCTTTGGCGACATCGCGGTGAACGCACATTACAAGCGTGTATTCGTCATCGCCATACTGGCGTATCAACCGGTGTGATGGTATGGTGTGCCATTGGTTGCACGTCTCGGTCACCTCTTGTTCGCATTGACGGCACTTTGAACAGTGGACGTTACATTTCAGATGTGTTACGACCCGTGGCTCTACCCTTCATTCGATCCTTGCGAAACCCTACATTTCAGCAGGATAATGCACGACCGCATGTTGCAGGTCCTGTACGAGCCTTTCTGGATACAGAAAATGCTCGACTGCTGCCCTGGCCAGCACTTTCTCCAGATCTCTCACCAATGGAAAACGTCTGGTCAATGGTGGTCGAGCAACTGGCTCGTCACAATACGCCAGTCACTACTCTTCATGATCTGTGGTATCGTGTTGAAGCTTCATGGGCAGCTGTACCTGTACACGCCATCTAAGCTTTGTTTGACTCAATGCCCAGGTGTATCAAGGCCGTTATTACGGCCAGAGGTGGTTGTTCTGGGTACTGATTTCTCAGGATCTATGCACCCAAATTGCGTGAAAATTTAATCACATGTTAGTTCTAGAATAATATATTGGTCCAATGAATACCCGTTTATCATCTGCATTTCTTGTTGGTGTAGCAATTTTAATGGCCAGTAGTGTGTTATATGTGCAATGATGTTTACACTGTAGTATTTGAAAAGAGAGCTACTGCACCTTTACGAAAGTGATCACTGAAAAAGTGGATAAACAATGTGCTCTTGAATGGAGGCCAGGTGTGTATAGTTCTAGTCAGGTTGGGCCAAGTAGGAACAAGCTGTATATGACAAGTGCATCGTGAACTATCGTAAGTTCTTTTATATCACACGAAAATTGAAAAATATAATTTGGGTGGGACTCTAACATGTTATCTTCTGCAGTGTTGCCAGCACTGGGGGCATGATAGGGTGATAGCCCACGTAGGTGAACATATTTGTCGGCGAGCCCATTTGTCGCTCTCCTTAATTGCTTTTATAGGTCGACATGGCGCAGCTGTAAGGCACTGGTATTCGGAAAACAGGCTCTTCAAATTCCCGTCCAGACACACAGCTTTAGATTTTCCAATATTTTCTTAAATAGCATAAGCCGAATTCCCGGGATAGATTACTTTGAAAAGGCATGGCCAATTTCCTTCCTTCACCGAACGAAACTTGTGTTCTGTCGACGGAACGTTAAACCATAATTTTCGTTCCTTTTTCTCTTCCTTATTATAATGAACTCCGTATAGAACGACAATGTGCTGTATTCATGGGCTGAAGATATAATTTGAGGAGCGGATGATGGCTCGGTAAAGAATCATTTCACACTAAAATAAGATAGTGCTTATGAAAAGTTAGAATTTGAGCTTTTTAAATTCGATAACAAAGCTTGTGGCTGGCTACTTCAGCTGTTTCACAGTAGTTTGATCACCAAATAGAGCAGGGTTGTATTTGTCAATGCAGTTCTGGTATCGTCTGGAGACAGTTTACGATTATCACAGGTAGGAATTTTATTCTGTTGGTATGGGTGTGAGCTGAAATCGCTCTTGGAAACGGATAAAGATGGAGGGAAAAGTCAATGCCTGTAGGCCAAGTATGCTAACAGATTAATTAAATCCTAGAAAGCGGGTACGCCGAATGTTCGACGTTGTCGTTCTCCGAGCTCATCAACTGTAAGTGCAAAGCGAGGAAACGGATCGGTTAGTTAAATTCATTCATTCATTCGCTCATCGTATTCTTTAAGTCCCACCATAAAGAAAAGTCTTCAGGGATGCGAAAGTAGTGAAGTTATACACTGAAAGGTAACGCTGGTGTTGACTGTTTAAATCAGTGGTCCGAGGACCCCCAGGGGTCCTCGAGCTATGCCAGAGGGATCCGCAAGATGCTATTAGAATAAAAAATTTATTAAATACATTTCGTATGATAACAGATTTCTTGTTTTGACCGCTTCCTGCATGAGCAGAGCTTTAGCCAATGATGGCTAAATTGTAAAAGTTTTAAGCTCAATGTTTTTTCAATAATGAGTATTTCAATGTTTTTTCTAAGTACCAAAAATAGAAAACGTATAAAAAGACTCTTAATTTGGCTTTCTTAGGTATTTGATACTGTGATATAACAAGGTACAAGGATGATGGAGTCCTCGAGAAAATTTTGTTGGCAACCCCTGGTCTAAATGATTGATTGTGTTGGCATAATTTTAATGTTCAAACAACATTTATTTTTTCTAATAAACAGACATAAATTATGCTAAACACGTTACTGATTGAATACCGTAAAGAACTAACAGGTGGTTTAAGACTACATTGGACAAGGACCCTGGGTTGGCAAAGACGGTTTAACTCTGGCCCTAAAAATGTGGATAAAGCAATCTGAATGGATCTGACGCTGAGAAGACTTTGATTGATCAAATCTACGGTAGTTTCTCTACATAGGTGCAGCAGAGAGCAAGTGGCGATTGAGATCTGTACGCCCTGACAATGTCGGAGCTGCAGTACGTTACCCTGTTTGCTTCGTGCAGCCATGTAAATTGCAGCTGGCGAGATGTGTATGTCGGAGGCGAGACGAGGAGGCAGCACGTGTGAATCGACCGCGGCCACGAAAAAAATGCAAAAATCTCACGGTCTAGTGATCAGGCAGACGGATCGCTATTTACTCTCTACCAGAGCCCTGAAATCACAGTAGATTTCAGTGTGTGACACACCCGTTCGCTGGTCGTACCAAGGACCAATTTCGCTCACTTATACGACAGAGCGCACAAGGATACCAAATGTCAAGACTGGTAAACCAAAAATGAATAAGTGTGCCCTCGGCAAACGAGCAGTCCGAGACGTTTGAAGTCTCACTGTCGGTACAGTAAAAACTTCACCACAGGCTCCCCAGTCCAAACTACTCGCAAGTGAAGTCAGTCTCAGAACAGGTCCCAAGTACCAACTACACATGCCAGAGCTTCGACCAGACGTGCTTCCAGACCAAAGTCCAGCACCCGAGTGCTTCGCGCTTCTCCAGAAAAAATTCCGTTTTCCCGCAAAGTGCATGAAAGACACCGCCTTCACCCCATCTTGAGCCAATCACAGGGCTCTAGAGGTGCTAAATCTCCGTTCCACACGATAGCACAAACTCATGTCAAAGCAGGGCAAGAGTTAAGAAACATGTATCTCTGAAAAAAAAAAGAAATCGCCAATTACTGGCTTTTTTAAGTTCTCGCAGAGGGGGAAGATGATTTTCTCCGAAGTCGTGTCGCTTCCCACGGCAACAATCTTAATCCTGCAGTGGTCGTGCGGGATATTCTTTCACTGTAGGTCGCATGGCGTCTCACAGACGCCATAAGCATTATTGCGCCAACAATGTACATTTAGTTCAATCTGTTCAAGTTTATATTTGTAAACGCACTAATCAAGTACTATAAAAGGGATGAGTACTTTATGACCAATGGAAAATAATTTATTTTTCTTATTTTTAAGTGTAAATGTGCTTCAGAAAACTGTTGACTGTCACATTACGTAATTTTTAATGCCTTTCATCACAAAGGTGAAAACTATCACACACTTTTCAAAAAATTGCATTACAGTCCTTGTATGGAAACATTGCTGGTTAATTGCGTTGGACAAATTATAACAGAATCATCACATTCAGTGAGCACTTTTCTCAGCAATCAGTGCATACTTGCTGCGCATGTTGTACACACAAAAATTTCTTACAGCTGCGGCGTCTGTACTTGGTGTATAGATAGGTTGCACAGTAGCTGCATCTGGGAAAAGATTCTGAGTATCTTGTCTGAGATTTCTTGGCAACGATAAGCACTGGGAACGTTGACGCAAATAATCGTCAGCTAGATTACGTGCCAGAAGTTTCAGAAACTCATTGCGCCTGTTGCGAGCACTGCTGTTATTTGCATGGTATATTATTTGCGCATTTATACCAGCAATATTCATCATGACATAAAAAATCACCATTGGCCATGTGATGGTTTCTCTTGATACATTGTAGGTGCTGCATAGCCGATCGACAGTATCAACTCCTGATTTGGCTGCATTATAAAATGTTATCATTTCTGGCTTTTTCTTATCGCCAGAAGTGGCATCAATTACGTTATCGTGATGCATTGTGGATAGTATCAGAACCGTCTTGTTTTCCTTGGCGAAATATGACATTAGAGGTGAGTTTTCTGAAACCCAAACAGTGTTGTTCTTATTTCCCGTTTTCTTGTTTGCGTAAACTCTGGCGGAATCTCAGGTTTATTCTTTCTCATAGTTCCAACCAGAGTAAGATTCTTCTGAAGCAAATGATCAGCTAATTCTAAGGATGTGAACCAATTGTCTACAGTTATATTACGTCCAGTTCCTGGGATCTATTAGTGAGACGTTTCACAACATCTCTTGGTTTGTTGCTAACAGAAAATGGCCCTGTAGGCTGCTTACCAGCGAAAATTTCCAGGTTGGCTGTGTAATACATCCTAGCATTCACCAAAGCAAATATTTTCAGCCCATACTATTTGGTTTGCTAGGGATGTACTGTCTGAAGAAACACTTGCCCCTGAAAACTTCCAGCTTTTCATCAGTAGTACAGTACTCCCCAACAGAATAAGCATTTTTACAATTTTCCACAACAGAAGAAAACCCCTCACGTCTGGGGGCTAAATTATCCACCTTCTTCCTTTCCTCTCGGGTATCCTAGCTGTCGAACCTCAAGCAATACAACAGGTTCAAAATGGTTCAAATGGCTCTGAGCACTATGGGACTTAACATCTGAGGTCATCAGTCTCCTAGAACTTAGAACTACTTAAACCTAACCAACCTAAGAACATCACACACATCCATGCCCGAGGCAGGATTCGAACCTGCGACCGTAGTGGCCGTGCGGTTCGAGACTGTAGCGCCTAGAACCGCTCGGCCACTAAGACCGGCTAATACAACAGGAACCTAAATCGTTTTTCAGTCATTATCAGATGACATAACTCAATTCCCATTTTATTGGCTGCCCATATATCTTGGGTGTTAGTATGGTTATCTTTTCTTGCAGCACATAAATACAATATTCCTAACAGAAATTTTACTTCAGATACGTCTGTCAGTTGAGCATCCTTTTCTCTGAAATAATTTTGCTGTACTTCAGAAATATTTTTATTTGTGTGATCAACAATACTAGAAAGTAATTCACCATCGAAAAATAATTCCCAACTTTCCATCGGTGTTCTGGCATTCTTAGTGGTTCCTTTCACTCCTGGTAAATGAGTAACAATGTTTTGTCGTCGAGTACGAACATTTTTGGGGGGACACACTTTTGACCATTTTGTGGATTTGTTCCTTCCTAGAAAACATTCATCAATATGATTGTCACTGTCACTCTCACTGGACTCCGCGTCTTGCTCAGTGTTCGAATCTTCTTCTCTTGTTTCCACATTGTCTTCTACCACATCACTGTAAATATCAAACTCATCATCTAATTCATCATTTTCCTCCAAAAACAGTCAGAGTATAATTCCCCTATCACGTTCATTTTCCAAATTGTAAGTCTTCTGCGAACTCATGTTGCAGCGGAAGGTAAAAAAATATCTGTTAGCAACAGCTGTTACTAACAAGTATTAAAAACTACTACATTAGATAAAAAATGTAATATATACCTTCAGTAATGGGAAAGGTTGCGTGGCATCTGGTAGACTCCAGCGATACAGCTCCGGAAACAATCTCTTCCCTCTAACGCTGTATGGCGACTAATACGATATTGATGTGCTGAATACGTCTGTATTTAGTTAACTGAAAGGTAGATGGCACCACACATCCGCCTGTGTATGGGTTGAACAACAGTGAGTGAATGAAGTGCAGCTGGCGTCTGTCAGATGCCGTGCGACCACTCCAGGGTTAAAGATCTTTATATAAATCACCTGTACCTTGGAGCTTCTTAGTCCTAGCTATGAGGTGTAATAAAGATTCTATCTCTAAACATTTCTCAGACGCTGGAGTTCCTTATACAACTGAGGTGGCCAATGGAAGTGGTTCACAGGCCTATTTGCAGTATCGGCAAACATGAAAACTTGTGAATTTTTACTACACAATGCCTGGTTTATGACTCCACTGTGTAGATGCATTCCTTCAGAATGTCGTCCCCCATCCTAGCTTCGGCTGGGGACTCAGCAAGTATCGTGGCATTGTTCTGCTGGACATCTGTCTTGATGAACGGTTGCCCTGTCTGCCCTATAAGGCTGTGGTCCTGTCTGGCAAGATTTACTAAGGGGTGAGCTCGCCACCAATTACTTTCAACTCCCAACATGCCATTTCTACGAGGTAAGAACCATAAAAATACATCATCCTTTTAGCGCCCTACCAGGCTCTATCAATGTCTGCTCAGGCTGTTAACTTTCTAGAGTCTCGAACAAGGTGCGTCAGGTTGTATCAAAATCTTTAATAATTTTCGGTATGCGAAAAATTGGTGAGGGTGTAACTTGTCCTCTTTCAGCATTAACACCGAGCGAGGTGGCGCAGTGGTTAGACACTGGACTCGCATTCGGGAGGACGACGGTTCAATCCAGCGTCCGGCCATCCTGATTTAGGTTTTCCGTGATTTCCCTAAATCGCTCCAGGCAAATGCCGGGATGGTTCCTTTCAAAGGGCACGGCCGACTTCCTTCCCCGTCCTTCCCTAATCCGATGAGACCGATACCCTCGCTGTCTGGTCTCCTTCCCCCAAAAACCACCACCATCACCATCAGCATTAACAGACTACTTCTGTAAATATTAAAGACAAATTATGATTAGTGCTTGTCTACTCACACTGACAATTCCTTCTGAATTGTTTTACATATGCACAAGGGTTGCAACTTAAATAGTGGCAAACTATTTATTCACAACCGATACATAAGAGTTACATGTTTGCACCTGTTACTGCCCTTCAAAGTAGTCACCAGCGTTGTGTAGGACCCGTTGCCAGCGATGTGGAAGGCGTAGTATACCGTTAGTAGAGCCTTCTATAATCTTTGTGAATTTTTTGTATAAAATCATTTCCGATTTTGGCTGTTAAAACATAATTTACTGCCATTGAAATTTCGACACTTTGTCATTTTCAAGCATTTTAGGATGTTGTAACCCACTCAAAAATACGTGCCATGCTGTGTAAGAGCATTTGCACGACGAGTTGTAAACTTATCAGCTAATCAATATACTATATACGATATAGAGCTGGTGAAACAACGATGTAAATACTAAAGTTTAATAAAAAAATAATATGTCTGAAGACAGACATCATTGAGGTCCAAAACTAGTAACAAATTTCCCGTAATGGCCACCGCCGTGACTGTGTACTACTTATTACCTCATGTATCTCATGTAATACCCTAACGACCATGGTGGGAAATGCAGGGTGAACATTAATAAAACCGACAAACTGCAGGGACGTATTCCTGACTGGAAATGGAGGGAAAAATGTCCTACGAACGCGTGTCCAGACATGCATCGTTGCCATGGTAGATGGCGCTGAGGAATGAAAATTCCTCTGACGACTTGCCGTCTACTCCTTGTATGTTTCAGGCTGTCTGATTGGCGCAGCGTACTGTAAGCAACAGGATGATCCGTTATTCATGTCGGGAATAAGCCGAGATGGTGTTTGTGTACGGCCAGGTAGGTCGAAACGGTCGAGAGGCAGCACTGTCATATCAAAAGAAGTACCCTGATAGACACCAACCACATCACACAACATTTAAAGCCCTTTTTGGGCGTTTGTGTGATCATGGGTTCTTTTAGACAGGCGAACAAGCAGGGAGGCGACGGACTGTGTGTACATCACATCTGGAGGACCAGTTTCTACAAGATACTGAGACGAATCCTAGTGCAAGCTCCGGGAAAGTGGCCCGCCAACCATGTGAAAGTCAAAGTACGATTATGTGTAGCCTGCATGACAACCACTACCATCTCTTATCTCCTGTGGCGAGTGCAAAGACAATCAGCAGAGGATTTCCCTCCACGGAAAGGATTTTATCGATTGTTTTTGCACCAGACCATCACAATTATGGGATTTCTGTCATCGGTCCGTTTCACCGACGAAGCAACCTTTATCAGAACTGTCATCATCAGTCTGCATAATCGTCATCTGTGGGGTAAAGACACTAGACATGGTCAGAGGAACTTTCATTCGGCAGCGCCATCTACCTGGCAACGGTGCATTTCCGGATACCCTAGGATCTTTCTTCCTCCATTTTCAGTCAGGGATCTGTACCGGCGATGAGTCGGTTTCATTAATGTTCACACTGTATCGAGAGCTTTGGGCCTTTGCAGTGGGGAAAATCGTTGGTACTCTCCAAAAATTGCACTGTGGCTTGCGTATTACAGAGGATGTCAGAAAACAGTCAGTGAAGTCAAGCGCAACCGTCAGGAGTGATTTAAAGTGGAACTGAAGCATCGACTGACAACAAACTGAACACGCCAACAATCGTCGTTATATGAATCCAACACTGAGGTGCTACTACGAGACCACGCCTTCCAACTACAGGGCGATCAAATGTAATTATTCTCAGTGACTGACTGTTGTCTGTCAAAACATTTCTTTTCAAGTTATGTTAGTTCCTCAGGTCGCTTGCTATCATATTGCCCGCTGCATCGGAACTCTTATAAACACGCAGTGTTATGACATTATGCACAGCTGAAAAATAAGATAACACATGCCGGAGTTGCTGTGGAGGAGATGAGGCGCTTGGATTTGACCACAACTTAGCAGCTGGCAACGACTTTGTGGACGTGTACTTTGTACTGTGTTAGTAAATAGAATCTGGCAGCCTAAAACAATAGCGATGAGTACATACGTTTAACAAAATACAATTTTGTTTTTTATCGCAAACATATTTCACTGCAGCATCGTCAGTGGACTTTTATTTTATGGCTTTTTAGCACATGGTTTGGTTTTCCTGACGTGTTATGTTTTTGCAGTGACTGGTTTCTTTCACAGTTTTTCACAGTTTGTCATGTTTTCTGTTTTCCTCATTTTCTTCACTGTGCTATTGAGTTGTCACTGTCATTGTTCCACCGTTTACCAGTTCTTTTTTTTTTTTTTTACAGGTGGTGAACAGTGAAACAGTGACAGAGACAGCTCAATAACACACTGAAGAAAATGAGGAAAACAGATAACATGACAGTCTGTGAAAGAAATCAGTCGCTTTAAAAACATAACACATCAGGAAAACGACACCATGTGGTAAAAAAGCATAAAATAAAAGCCCACTGACGATGCTGCACCTGCAGTGAAACATGTTTGAGAAAAAAAAACTGTGTTTTGCTAAAGGCAGACCCCATCCAAAAACATACGTTTTGTTAAAGCAAACATGGACAAAAGAGCTTTACCCCAATACGATTAATAGCGATGAGATTTTTGTTGCTCCACATCGCTAACTTTCTTGCCATTTAACAAGCCCACGGAAGATAGAAAAATTTTATTCACGGCCATTTTGACATCCGTCAAGAAAACACGTAAGTATCATTCATAGGTTATATGCAACAATCTTGAATATCGGAGGTCCTGTGTGGACACCTTCATTCGACAAACAGTTAGTTGTTGCGTGAATGATCTGGAGATGTACTCCGCAACATTGAAACAACCATACGCATAGTTGGACAAAGTTCTAGTATTAGTCTCAACATTCGAAATTCCTCTGGGTACTGAGCATACCTTGTAAGAATGAGTAGGGACAGGGCCGTCAATTGCTGCCCTTCAAGAAGTCTGTCTGCTCGTAGACCATTACGGCCGCAGCAGCGTTAAGTCTTCTAAACCAAAAGCGGTGCTCTGAAACCTCGCAAAACTACTCCCAGTCAAAAAAATCGATCGACCTTGGCGTTGAATTCATCTTACACAGATTACTTTGCGTCGACACAGTTGCGAAGGTCTCCTTGTCTAAAGT
Organism: Schistocerca piceifrons; assembly: GCF_021461385.2. Classification (NCBI taxonomy): domain Eukaryota; kingdom Metazoa; phylum Arthropoda; class Insecta; order Orthoptera; family Acrididae; genus Schistocerca; species Schistocerca piceifrons. The sequence continues at coordinate 931,669,988 of NC_060138.1, forward strand.
TACTGTCTCGTTTCTTTCAGTACTCGAACTTGTAGTAAGTGCCAGCTTAATCACTAAGAATGTGCGCCTGGCCACAAGATATATAATTTTAGCAGCGTTTTCTATAACCAAGAAACACACTGAAGTATGCATCCAGAGCCACCCATAGTATCGGTAATATTTCAATGACGTAGAAGCAGACAACATGCATAACACAAAAATGTATTCTTTTCCAAGCAGATAAGATATGCTTCAGTGTTCCTTATCAACATGGAGATATACTTGTGCTTAAATCTACCAGATGTATCAGTTCCACAGTAGCATTTGCATAATGAGAAGTCATCAGATTACCATCAAAGATAAATTATCTATAAAGGTGATGCATTTTAGAATCACATGTTTATTGTTGATCTCAGTACTCTCACTTCCAGTACTGGAAGTATTCTTGAGTTGGACGAAATTCTGTGTCTCTATACACTCATCAAGAAAAGGTTTGCATCGCCTCGGTTCTGGAACTTGTACAGAAAATTGGAATAGAGATCAACATAAACATCATTTCCGAACATTTTATTGCTCATGAAAACCACACATTGCATTTTGTACCACCATACAGCGAGACCTTCAGAGGGGGTGATCCAGATTGATGGATACACCGGTATCTCTAATACCCAGTAGCACGTCCTCTTGCATTGATGCGTACCTGTATTCGTCGTGGCATACTATCCACAAGTTAATCAAGGCACTGTTGGTCCAGATTGTCCCACTCCTCAACGGCGATTCTGGACGTCGTCCAGAAACAGCCCTTTTCAGTCTACCCCAGACACGTCGATAGGGTTCATTTTTGGAGAACATGCTGACCACTCTAGTCGAGCGATGTAGTTATCTTGAAGGAAGTCATTCACAAGATGTGCACGATGGGGGCCGAATTGTCGTCCATGAAGACGAATGCCTCGCCAATATGCTGCCGATATGGTTGCGCTATTGGTCGGAGAATGGCATTCAAGCATTTTTTTTGTTGAAAAATGTGTAAAAATCAGCCAACCGGTTGCATAGGTTTTCTATATACCTTGACCAGGTTTCGTCACCTATAAAGTTGACTTCATCAGAAGGTAAGGTAATTACATGAAGAACACATCGTCAAAGATGTACAGTGATTTAAGAGCTGAGTTGCTCAATTCATACATTAAAATATAAAACATAATGTTCTTCAAAAGGTCAGACATTAAAACGTAAGTAACTTTTTCAAATTTGTGTATACGGTTGCTGCAAACGTCAGCCATGTTCAAAGTTGTACGCATTCACGTATCGTACAGCCATTACGGCGCCTTCCATAACCACCAGTGGCGTGCGTCGGCCCCACATAATGCCACCCCAAAACATCAGGGAACATCCACCTTGCTGCACTCGCTGGACAGTGTGTCTAAGGCGTTCAGCTTGACCGGGTTGCCTCCAAACACGTCTCCGACAATTGTCTGGTTGACGGCATATGCAACACTCATCGGTCAAGAAAACGTGATGCCAATCCTGAGCGGTATATTCGGCATGTTGTTTGGCCCATCTGTACTGCGCTGCATGGTGTCGTGTTTGCAAAGATGGACCTCGCCATGGACGTCGGGAGTGAAGTTGCGCATCATGCAGCCTATCGCGCACAGTTTGAGTCGTAACACGACGTCCTGTGGTTGCACGGAAAGCTTTATTCAACATGGTATCCTTGCTGTCAGGGTTCCTCCGAGCCATAATCCGCACGTAGCGGTCATCCACTGCAGTAGTAGCCCTTGGGCGGACTGAGCGATGCATGTCATCGACAGTTCCTGTCTCTCTGTGTCTCCTCCACGTCCGAACAACACCGCTATGGTTCACTCCGAGACGCTTGGACACTTCCCTTGTTGAGTGCCCTTCCTGGCCCAAAGTAACAATGTGGCTGCGATCGCACCGCGGTATTGACCGTCTAGGCATGGTTGAGCTACAGACAACACGAGCCGTGTACCTCCTTCCTGGTGGAATGACTGTAATTGATCGGCTGTTGGACCCCCTCCCTCTAATAGGCGCTGCTCATGCATGGTAGTTTACATCTTTGGGCGGGTTTAGTGACATCTCTGAACAGTCAAAGGGACTATATCTGTGATACTATATCCACAGTCAACTTCTGTCTTCAGGACTTCTGGGAACTGCAGTGATGCAACATATATTTTTTTTTAATGTCTGTATATGACACGAAATTTCATTGTTCTCTGAACAGTCAAAGGGGCTATGTCTGTGATACAATATCCACAGTCAACGTCTATCATCAGTAGTTCTGGGAACTGGGGTGATGCAATTTTTTTTTTGGTTTGGGTATATGATGACACGTAATTTTATTGAGCGATAGACCATAATCTGTGATAGCAGCTTTTGGTCTCTGTGTCTGGGTTCTGAAAAAGGTTGTTCAGTGACTTTATATGTAAATTGAAGGTGGAGAGGGAAAGAAATCAAAGGAAAGAGAGGGGATCAGTGCTGTCAGCTGCAGCGGGACATTACGCGGAATCAGCGGCGACGAGTGAAAATGTGTACTGGACTAGTATTCGAATACGGGAGCTCCTGCTTACTAGACAGGTGCGTTAACCACTGCGCCATCCAGGAGACAGCGTTATAGTCATTGCGCGGACTCTCTGCGCACGCCTCACAGCCGATCCACACTCCCATCGAGCGCCATCTAACCTCAGTTCCTGTACATGTCCTTCATATTTGCTCTCTGAGATTCCTACAGGAGGTCGGACCTATTTGTGTATCTGCGCTGAAGGATGTGGATCCATTGCCCAGCTAGGTCAATCAAATTACCTGAATGTGTGGGGTCGATTCTTTCGGAGATGTCCGAAGGAACAGAAACAAGCAGAATCCGCAGCTGATACACATTACATGTAAACTGAAAGTGGAGATAGGATTCCACGTAATGTCCCGATACAGCTGACAGCTCCCTTTTATTTCCTTTCTTCCGCTCTCCACCTTCGATTTACGAGGGTGAGTCAAATGAAAACCGTAAATTTGTAATAACTATTGTGACGTAACAAGACTGTTACGCCACACGGTAGTAGCCAAAAGAAAGGCACGCTAAACTAACGCTGTAGCCGATAGTGCACGCACGGCAATAAGCATACGGGCGTGAAGTCTGGAACATAAAACTTATGAATGAATAAGAAGAAAAGTATTTAGATGCTTTTTACTTATCTTTTATTTAGTTCGTGGAATACATCTCTCTTGAATACTCGTAAGCTATAGGCACTGATACAAATGGCTCCTTGTTAGTTCGTAGCCATTAACTTAGATGGCTATTCTGTCTCTCGGCTAATGAGAGAGAAAGGCTTCGTACAACTGGGCGATAGCTAGGTTCGCGTACAACTGGGCGGTAGCTTGGTTCTCGTACAACTGGGGTCGAGTCCACTATCGTATCACGAGACCTGCCTTGGTGGTGGCGCTAGGTCTGCGATCACAGTGGCGACACGCGGGTCCGACATGTACTACATGGACCGCGGCCGATTTAAACTACCACCTAGCAAGTGTGGTGTCTGGCGGTGACACCACATTCCTCCCCCGCAAATCGGCGAACGGTCGTGTAATAAGGCTTCCGCCCGCCGTGGGGAGGACCACATGTTGACGTATGCGATGAGGTGGGGAGCCTAACAACAGGCGAGGCTGTGCCACCCGCACCCGGCCATCCGGTCCGAGGGGAGCTAGGAAACGCCTGCAAAACTAGTCCAGGGTGCACGTCAACATGCGGTGTATGCGCCCGTAAAGAAACATGAGGGGCCGAAGTGTCGACCTCCATTGCGTCGGGGTAGCCGACGCGCGATGACGTCACGTGGTCCGGAGCGGGCGGGAGTTCCATGGCGGCGGACAGCTGGTCACGGGAAGCGATCGGCGGCGCGTGACCCTGGGAGGCGCCTGGCGGCTGCAACGAAGCGTCGAATGCGGTCGGCGCCGGCGGCGGCTGCTGCTGCTGCTGCTGCTGCGGCGGCGGCGCGTCGCCATGGGGCAAAATGGAAGGCATCGTCGGTAACACCTGGGGATGAGGCGAGCCAGTAGATGGGTCCCCAGGGCGCTGACCGGACGGCACCGTCGCTGAAAGCAGACGGGGAGCGGCAGAACCCGAGCGACGACAGAGGCGCAGCTGATTGAGATGCCGACGCACCTCACCAGAGGCCCCCATAACCAAATACATCGCGCGGCCGAGGCAGCGAAGAATGCGCCCTGCGAGCCAACGCCGTGAACCTCGATAGTTGCGATAAAATACAACGTCGCCTGGAGCAAAAGCAGGAGTCTGCCGCTGCACAGGAACCGGATGCGGCGGATGCAGCAAAGACATCAAGGTGCGATGAGGACGACCGTGGAGCAACTCAGCCGGCGAGCGACCATCTCGGGGCTGAGAGCGATACGAAGACAAAAAGAGCAACAATGCGTCCTCCCGAGAATGCGACTCTTTCAATTTCAACATCTGTGACTTGAAAGTCCGGACCAAACGTTCAGCGGCACCGTTGGACTGAGGCGAAAACGGCGCGGATGTCAGATGTTGAATACCATTGGCCTGGCAGAAAGACTGGAATTCTGCGGACATGAATTGTGGGCCATTGTCGGAAACAATAGTCTGCGGAAGACCTTCAATGCAAAAGATAGCAGACAACGCTTGGATGGTGGCGGAGGACGTCGTGGAAGACATCCGAACAACAAAAGGAAAATTACTGAAGGCGTCGACCAGAACCAACCATCGAGCATTCCAGAATGGACCAGCAAAATCAATGTGCAAGCGTTGCCAAGGGGAAGTGGCTTTTGGCCACGCAAAGACTTTCCGCGGCGGTGCGGACTGTTGTTCGGCACACGCCGGGCACGAAGAACACATATTCGTAATCGCAGCATCGATTCCGAACCAAGTACAGTGCTGACGAGCAAGTTGTTTCGTTCGCACTATACCCCAATGTCCTTGATGAAGAAGCCGTAAAACAGAGGACTGTAACGAACGTGGGACCACGACTCTGGACTGATCATTATCAGAACGCAACAACAAAACACCACGTCGAACAAAAAGTCTCTCCTTGTGAGCAAAAAATCGGCGAACCAACGGATCCTCGATCCGAGACTTTGACAAAGGCCATTGCGTAGCAACAAAACGTAAAACAGTAGCAAGGACAGGGTCAGCAGCTGTGGCTGTAGCGACACGACGAAAATCAATCGGAAACGATTCGACCACTTCATCGGTTTCCGAATCAATGAACATGCAAGCAAGTTCGGAAGAATCGAATGCTTTATCCTCAGCAACCGGCAAACGGGACAACGCATCGGCGTTTCCGTGCTTAGCAGTGGACCGATACAAGATATCGTAGCGGTACTGCGAGAGGAAAATAGACCAGCGAATGAATTTCTGCGCTGTACGTGGAGGTACAGGCTTGTTCGGATGAAAAAGCGACGTCAAAGGTTTGTGGTCTGTGATGATGGTAAAGTGACGACCATACAAGAAATCATGGAACTTAGTAACACCAAACACGAGAGCCAAAGCTTCTTTCTCTATCTGTGAATAATTTCTTTGCGCAGACGAGAGCAATTTGGACGCAAAGGCAATAGGGCGATCATGTGAGCCAACTTTGTGCGCAAGCACAGCACCGATCCCGAAATCCGATGCATCTACCATCAACAAAAGGGGTTTCTGGGGATCGAAAGGCGTAAGGCAAGTATTAGAAAGCAACGCCGATTTCAACTGGCGAAAGGCGCGTTCACATTCCGTCGTCCAGACGAACGGAACACCTTTACGGCGTAAGCGATGAAGCGGAGCTGAAATGGAAGAGGCATTGCGCACATATTTATGATAATAGTTAATTTTACCCAACACACTCTGTAGCTGTTTCAGATTTTGAGGGGAAGGCAAATCGTGTATGGCACGGAGGTGCTCTGGACTCGGATGTATGCCTTGGGCATTAATGACATGTCCCAGGTATGGTAAGTCACGAGCAAAAAACACACATTTGTCCTTCCTCAAGCGAAGACCATTTTGCCGCAAGACCTGAAATAATGTTCGTAAATTCGCAAGATGATCTTCTTCTGTCTGTCCGGAGATCACTATATCGTCCAGATAGTTTGCTGCAGTAGGGACCGACGCACAAATAGTTTGTAAATATTGCTGAAACAAGGCAGGGGCGGATGCACACCCGAATGGCAGTCTTTTGAAGCGGTACAATCCAAGATGCGTGTTAACCACCAATACGCGCTGGGATTCGTCGTCCACCGGTATTTGCAAGTACGCATCGGCTAGGTCCAACTTTGAAAAATATTTTCCCGGGCACAGTTTAGCAAAAAGATCTTCCGGGCGGGGCAAAGGAAAAGTAGCAGTCACTAGCTGTGGATTCACTGTGGCCTTGAAGTCCACGCAAAGTCTCAATTTTCCGGAAGGTTTTGGCAAAATTACTAAGGGTGAGGCCCAGAGAGAAGCTTGCACACGTTCAATTACACCCTGTGATTCGAGATCGTGTAACGTTCTTGCGACCTCATCACGCAATGCGTGGGGAACATTGCGCGCCCTGAAAAATTTCGGTTGCGCGTTGACCTTCAGTTCTAAATGTGCTTCATAGTTTTTAGCGCAACCTAAACCCGGTGCAAAAATGTCTGCAAATTCGTCACACAGCCGAGAAACACTGTCTGTAGGCACAGTCTGATTCACTGATAGGACCTGATTTACAATAGACATGTTAAACAACTTAAATAAATCTAGACCAAATAAGTTCACTGCAGAAGAAGAACGAAGAACGGAAAATGACACAAGTTTTGTTTGTCCCTTGTATGTTGCAAGAAGGCTGCACTGTCCTAACACAGGAATTTTCTGTCCGGAATATGTAGTTAGCTTAACATTTGCGGCACGCAACGGAGGTGCGCCCAGTTGTTTGTACGTGTCGTGATTGAGCAATGAAACTGCAGCTCCGGTATCGAGCTGGAATGGTATCACTTTGCCTTCAAAGTCTAAGTCCACAAAAAGTTTATTGTCCTGCTGACGACAAGAGCGACTGTTTTGTGCAATTGGAACAGACACTGGTACAGAATCACTTGCTAATTGACGTGATTTCCGGCGACGTCGACGCACAGTTTTTGTGGGACGATCACAGTCACTGTTAGAGAAAGTGTCACTGGACGAAGTGGAATTAACGACATGAATGTCCATAGGCGAAGGTCCACGAGCCTGAGCGTCCTTGGTTCGATTCCGGCGCGAAGCAAAGGGCCTGGAATGATTGTGATTGTCTGATCTGAGCTTTTTCTGGCAAACACTTTGAACATGTCCTTTCTTATTGCAGAAAAAGCAAATAGCTTGGCGTGACGGGCAATGTTCACGCGAATGTCTAGTAGCACACCGCGGGCATGATTTCACTACATTTGTGGGCTGGCGCGGCACACCTGGCGTAGCACGCGGCGGTCGCTGTGTGTCCGTGCGCGAGGCCCGGTTACCGGGCCGCGGAGCGCGTCCAGCGGGCCGGTTAATGTTACACACGGCTGGCGAAGTTTCAAAAGATTCCTGAGCACAGTCCAGTGTGTCCTGTCTATCCAATATGTCTATCACTTGTTGAAGGGAGGGATTAACTAGTTTCAAAATTTGCTCCCGTATGCGAACATCAGAAACGTTCTGTGCTATTGCATCACGCACCATTGTATCTGAATAAGAAAGACCACAGTCACATTCAAAGGCACAGTCCCTAGTAAGTCCTTGCAATGTTGCTACCCACTCCCTATTAGTTTGACCGGCCGTACGTTTTGTACGAAAAAACGTATACCGTTTTGCAACCACATTAACTGTTTCTTTGAAATAGGCATCTAAGGCAGACAAAATTTCCTCGTATGACAGAGTTGCTACGTCGCGGCGGGGAAACAATTTCACTATCACACGGTATGTGGACACACCGACACAAGAAAGCAAAAACGGCTGCCGCTCATTACCTTGAATTCTGTAGGCAGCAAGGTGGAAGGCGAACTGACGAGACCACTCTTGCCAGGTCTCGTGGTTCGGGTCGTAGTGCCTAAAAGGCGGTGCAACGGCAGGTTGTGGCTGCGGTAGCGGTGAAGCGGCTGCGGCCGCATCGGTGTGCAGCGCACGTTGACCCTGGACGAGCTGTCCAAGGGCATCCAGTAACGCCTGCGTCTGCTGATTCTGCAAGCGATAAAATTCGGACAGTACATCTGGAGAATGTGGCGAAGCCATGACACAATGAAATGTAAGCAATCAGAACACTATAAAGCGGCGCCAACGTGGCAAATGAATTAATACAAACTCTTTTTCTCGTCGCCAATCTATTGTGACGTAACAAGACTGTTACGCCACACGGTAGTAGCCAAAAGAAAGGCACGCTAAACTAACGCTGTAGCCGATAGTGCACGCACGGCAATAAGCATACGGGCGTGAAGTCTGGAACATAAAACTTATGAATGAATAAGAAGAAAAGTATTTAGATGCTTTTTACTTATCTTTTATTTAGTTCGTGGAATACATCTCTCTTGAATACTCGTAAGCTATAGGCACTGATACAAATGGCTCCTTGTTAGTTCGTAGCCATTAACTTAGATGGCTATTCTGTCTCTCGGCTAATGAGAGAGAAAGGCTTCGTACAACTGGGCGATAGCTAGGTTCGCGTACAACTGGGCGGTAGCTTGGTTCTCGTACAACTGGGGTCGAGTCCACTATCGTATCACGAGACCTGCCTTGGTGGTGGCGCTAGGTCTGCGATCACAGTGGCGACACGCGGGTCCGACATGTACTACATGGACCGCGGCCGATTTAAACTACCACCTAGCAAGTGTGGTGTCTGGCGGTGACACCACAATAACAAATCGAAATTTCGCGCCGTTATCCCGTAAGTTGGTAAGCGTGCTACAAACAGCATGCAGAATGGCCTGTAGGTGGCAGCATAGTGCAGATGCACACGTACCGTCGCAGTATCAGTATAAAGATGGCCGCCCCACTTGCGACTTGCACCAGGGAAGAGCAGCGTTCTGGTGTTCGGTTTTTGCGTAGTGAATGTGTGAAACCTATTGATATTCATCGACGAATGAAGGTTCAGTACGGTCATGCATATTTGTTACAGCAGCAAGACTACGAATGGAGTAGGATGTTCGCAAATAGTGTGACTTCAGTGGAAGATGCTCCTCGTCCGTGTCAGGCACAACGAGTTGTGACTCCACAGAACATTGCAGCAGTTGAAGCCATAGTGAAGGAAAACCGCCGAGTGACACTGAATGACATTGCAGCATGTTTACAGATTAGTCATGGGTCAGCACACCACGTTGTGCATGATGTGCTCCAGTTTCACAAAGCGTCTGCAGGATGGATGCCACGGCAGACTCCTGAAATGAGAGAACGACGTGTTGATGCTTGTGAAGAACTTCTTCGGCGCTTTCAACGAGAAGGTGATGGCTTCCTTGCAAGAATCGTTACTGGGGACGAAGCCTGGGTTCACTTCCACCAAACGGAAACGAAGAGAGCGAGCAAGGAATCGCGCCATTCCTCATCACCAAATCCAAAGAAGTTTCGAACAGAACCATCAGCAGGGAAGGTTACGCTGACTCTCTTTTGGGACGAAAAAGGCGTCATTTTGGAGCATTACATGCTTAGAGGGACCACTGTCACCAGTGCGTCATACACAGATCTCCTAAAAAATCATCTGCGGCCTGCAATCAAATCAAAGCGACGTGGATTACTGTCAGCAGGTGTCTTTTTGCAACATGACAATGCAAGGCCCCACACTGCCCGTACAACAGTTGCAACAATCACAGACCTGTATTCTGAGTGTCTTCCTCATCCACCATACTCACCAGACCTTGCCCCAAGTGATTTCCATATGTTTGGACCACTCAAAGACGCAATGGGAGGAAAGAAGTTCCGTTTTGATGAAGAGATACGCCACGCGGTGCATGTGTGGTTATGCAGACTACCAAACGAATTTTTTTCTATGGGAATTTATACACTTTGCAAGCGCTGGAGGACTTGCATTGAGTGTGGGGGAGATTATGTTGAAAAGTGATACAGCTTTGTACCAGTTCTGCACAATAAATAATATTTAAAAATATTTAAGGTTTTCATTTGACTCACCATCGTACATATAATGTATAACAGCTGTGGATTCTGCTTGGTGTTCTGTTCTTTTGGACATGACTGATAGAACGGACGCCTCACATTCATGTAGTTAAATGACTGCAGAAATGTGCTGTATATTTTTGAGCAAATACCATTATGAATTTTTCTTCGGTATAACGATCCAACATTTGAATACGTTGTTCTACCTTGTCTGCCCAAGAGTCGAGATCCACTTTCATTTCGCAAGAAGTGTGGTAGCCCATAACAGATGCCAGATGACTCGAACTGTTGAAGAGTTTCCTTTATGGCTGCTCTTCTCGCACGGGCTGCAGAGCAGGACCTCGTTCTCTGGAGGGTTACGCAATTTTTGCGGTACGGTTGGCCCACCGAACTACCACTGATGTCTGATCGAGCCCTCTGTTTTTAGTCTTTACTTCGGCAGTCGGCAGCGTTAGTTAAAGGACTATTGTATTTCATACCTAACATGCAGTACATTTTTCTGCTCTTACATATCCGAAATCGGCGTTATTGCATCATAGCGATTGAGAATGACTCGTATGGAGTGCAAAGCTGAGCAGACGAAAAGATGCTCTTAACTCATGACTGCCGACTAGTAATATAAGGATGTGAATTCTGACCATAGACCAGATAACCTTCTTAATTGCGACTGACTGCATGTTCAAAATAGTTAATGAGCTCGTTTCTACTATTATCTTTGTATACTGGCTTTAACTAAGTTTAAGTTCAACATTTCACTGAATGTTAAGTGAATCTCACTAATACCGGCTTTATGACACTTTTATAAAACACACGATGTTTTATTTATTTGGAGACTTGTAATTACCTTGTGATCTAGTTCTCCATACCGTAAACATGTGCACTTGTCTTTCAACCATACCAGATGGATACTCTAGTCAACAGAGCATACACGATGAAATGTAATTATTGTGTTCAGTATGAGCTGACAAGGGAACCTCCCCATCGCACCCCCCTCAGATTTAGTTATAAGTTGGCACAGTGGATAGGCCTTGAAAAACTGAACACAGATCAATCGAGAAAACAGGAAGAAGTTGTGTGAAACTATGACAAAAATAAGCAAAGTATACAAACGGAGTAGTCCATGCGCATGGACTACTCAGTTTGTATACTTTTTTTTTTTTCATACTTCCACACAACTTCTTCCTGTTTTCTCGATTGATCTGTGTTCAGTTTTTCAAGGCCTCTCCACTGTGCCAACTTATAACTAAATCTGAGGGGGGTTCGATGGGGAGGTTCCCTTGTGAGAAATACACTCGTGAGGATTGGTTCCTTATAATGAGGAAGTAAGTAAAACTGTTATTAATCCGAAAGTTGGTTTGATCACCACGGTGTTTTTTCTAGGCATGATCCAGACGAAGATGATATGCCATTCCTTAATCAGACCTTTGAACTGACCTTCCCAGCCAGTTATTGTGCATCTAAAGTTTAACGTGGATTCCGAACCACGGTGCAGCTCGGCATTTTTCATTTTAGCAAACATTGCCAAAGGTAAAAGCAGTGGACACGGCTAAAATGTATGGCGTAACGAGTAGTTTATTGCTCATTAGCAAGTTTCATATGATAAGAAGCAAGCCCACACTAGTACGTCAAATGAAGTATTGATTTTTCTCCGAGTCGCTTGGTCAAGGTTTTTCCAACAGAGCGTCTGAGCATACGCCACGAGCCACTAACAAAGAGAAAAAAACAAACACCATAAATTTTTAACTGCTGCCACACACGTGCTGAATGATGTCTTCATAACGTTTCTAAACGGCAATTAACTTACCTATGTGGATGGCGAGAGGGCGATTGTTGGTGACAATTTGTAAAAAATGGAAATGGAATATGTTTTGAGTGTTTTTTTTTCTTTTCACAAAACATGTTTCCGGCGCTATTGTGTTCGTGGTACTCTGTTGGATGTCCCTACACTTCACGCAGGTGCCAAACGAGGGAGAAAGTCTTTCAAACACGCATTAGTAGATTGTGCATGTTCTTTGTGCCAAGCTTTACTTCCTTCTGGAGTTTCAAAATTTAAGAGATATGGGAAATTGTTTTGTTGCTTTCAGTTCTAGTAATTACAAAGTTAATACTGTACTTCTGTGCACAAGAACTATCCAGAGTATTTGGGACCGGGTGTAACACAGATTACCGAAAATCCAGATAATATAGAAATATTCTGCTAAACGCAAAAACTCTAATATGTGCTACCATATACAGACCTTTTATTTTGGCACTAACAAGAAACACATTTGTGGCACTTAAATTCTATAGTGAAGCCAGGTTTTAACTGTATAAGTTTCTTTTGTTACAAATTTGTGGGATATTTGAGAGCAGCATGAAGGCATAGGCCTTTCACTGTTATCAGTTTGGTTAGAGTTATTTCCGGCTAATGTTCTAGGTAGATCATTAGTTTTATCAGCTGTACCATTGGTTCTGCATGAAGCATTATTTCTTTCCCTCAAAAGCAAAAGCTCACATGGAATTGATGGCATTTACAACAGAGTACTAAAATCTTGTTCCCAATAAATAAGTAGGATTCTCAGCCACATATGTAGTAGCTCACTGAAACAGGGCATTTTTCCAGATAGACTGAAATACGCTATTGTTAAACCATTGCATAAAAAAGGGGGCAGATTTGATGCTAACAACTACTGGCCAATCTCACTTCTCACAGCTTTATCCAAAATTCTTGAAAAAGTAATGTATTCAAAAGTAGCATCACATTTTTATAAAAATGAAGAACTAACAAAATGCCAATTTGGTGTTCAGAAAGGCTTTTCAACAGAAAATGCTATACATGCTTTCACTGATCAAATATTAAATGCATTGAATAACTGAACATCACCCATTGGGATATTTTGTGATCTCTCAAAGGCTTTTGATTGTGTGAATCATGAAATTATTCTAGATAAGCTTAAGTATTGTGGTATGAGTGGGATAGTGCACAAATGGTTTAATTCATACTTAACTGGAAGAATGCAAAAGGTTGAAATTAACAGTACAGATAGTCTGCAAAAAGCAGCAGAATCCTCTATCTGGGGAGGTCTCAAGAATGGTATTCCACAGGGTTCAGGCTTGGGTCCCTCACTGTTCTTAATATGTATTAACGACTTGCCATTCTATATTCATTAAGATGCAAAGCTAGTTCTTTTTGCTGATGATACAAGTATAGTAATCACACATAGCAAGCAAGAATCAGCTGAGGAAACATTAAATAATGTCTTTCAGAAAATTATTAAGTCATTCTCAGCAAATGGACTCTTATTAAATTTTGAGAAAATACGGTTTATACAATTCTGCACAGTAAATGGCATAAAACCATTGATAAACACAGACTATGAATGGATGTCTGTTGATAAGGCAGAATACTTATTTCTGGGTGTGTGCATTGATGAGAAAAGGAATTGGAAGAAACACATCGATGATCTGCTGAAACGATTATGTTCAGCTACTTATGCTATTAGGGTTATTGCAAAGTTTGGTGATAAACATGTCAATAAATTAGCCTAATATGCCCATTTTCATTTGCTGCTTTAATATGGCATCATATTTTGGGGCAATAATAGAGACAGTATTCATTGCACAGAAGTGTGTAATCAGAATAATAGTTGGAGCCCACCTAAGATCACCTCGCAGACATTTATTTAAAGAACTCGGGATATTCACAGTACCTTCGCAATACATATATTTACTTATGAAATTTATCATTAATAACCCATCCCAATTCAAAAATAACACCGAAGTGAATAGCTACAACACTAGAAGAAAGGATGATATTCACTATTCTGGATTAAATATCACTTTGGCACAGAAAGAGGTGAATTATGCTGCCACAAAAATCTTTGGTCATTTGCCAAATCGTATTAAAAGTCTGACAGATAGCCAATCAACATTTAAAAGCAAATTAAAAGAATTTGTGAATGATAACTCCTACTCAATAGATGAATTCTTAGATATGAAGTTGTAACCATAAAATAATTAATTAATTAATTAATTTGTGTAAAGAAAACTTATGTTAAAGTGATATGTTCCACATCATTACGAAATATTGTATTCATGATCTATGGAACAAGGACTAATATATGTATATATGTATGTCAAACACCATTGCCCACTTCACCACACTGTCGTTCTCTGTGCTACAACAAGTCACGGTACATAGTTTGCCATCGGTTATCATGCCGTGACCAGCATCACTATCATCCTGCAACTAGGCAGATACGTCATTGATGTGTACACGCCGACTATCAGGAATGTTTATTAATATTTCAAGGAATCAAGAAGTTTTAACAACTACACAAATTTTAGTGGCAGGATTACAAATAGCAGGCCGTGCTGTTGTCTAAGAATTCAGAATCGATATTTTAGGAACTTAATCCCAGAAAGATACAACCATAAACGACACATCTATGATATTTGCCGATCTGAATACAGAAGTCATACGAAGTTACCCCTCTTCTTCAATTAACATATCCAGTATCTGCCGTCTGTATACACAGAGTATACAGCACATTTTCGCATTAAAAAAAAATGAATCCGGATTTATGAGGGCCCCATAAACGAGGTTGTTGTGTACTTGGCCTATCACATAAACGTAATGCCTCAGTGCTAATAGTACTTGGAACAATAACACTCTTCCTATTATTTTATAAAAATCTGAAATTTTTGAGAGCGCAGTTGTATACAAAGTACAAGTTGACTCTTGAGAAGAAAACATCAAATCACCACTGTCAGCATTGACTTTTATGTACACTTATAGCCAGTAGCGTAGTAATTATTTCTTTAGAGTGGGGGGGGAGAAAGGAAACCCAGTTACTTAGCAATAGGTTATTGAGGAATTTTCTTGCAATACTACACCTAGCTCAAGTGTATGCATCCAAATTTTAGTTTTCCTGCAACTTACAAGAATTGTTACATCTTAGTTCTCGATACGATGTTACATGTATGTAGTTTGTGAGTTTAACTTATATTGCTACATAGTGATTATTGACACCTTTGTTGATTGAACCTCTGCTTGCTTTGTTGTAGTGGTAGGGAATGCTTATTTACCGATCATTGTTAATTATTTCTGGAACATTTCTTCGCTTTTTCCTGCTTGAATCCTTGGGGTTGACCTGTCTGCCGAGTGTTACAATGTAAATCCAGGCACTGTCTTGTTGAATGCTTTTTTATTCTAGTCTCTGATCACAAAGTGAATTCTTTAGACGATGACAGGTTTAATGACCATTCTCAGATCTAAAATAAATAAATATATACATCTAGTCAGCAGTGTGTCTTTTAACATAAAACAGCAATATGTTTCACAATGTACTGCCAGGCAACCAGGGAAATGTACAGATAAAATATGGTATAACGTACCTTTTTTACATCATGTCCTAAAGTGATACAGCCATAATAGCGTCGTCAAAACATATAAATATAATCAGCATAGCATTGTCACATAGATTTAAGATATGGTGTAGAATAGGCCACATCGTCCACATAGTGATTATTGCCAACTAGCTATTGAAGTACAGTAGCATCCAGAAACCTGTTTGCCTACACCCTGTACTAGCCTTACTTGATGAGTTATGTTGAGAACAGAAGGCATTTGCCTTACTTCCACACAGTAGTCGCTGTAATCCTGTAACCTACCCTACCTGCTCATGGAATGTATAGCCAAACTATATAATTTTATTTATTGAATGCTTATATGTTGTTTAAACGTTTTCTGTGGGAGACATGTCACGATGTATGTAAAGCCCTCTATTGGTTAAGTTCTTAAGATCGGTGCGCGCCTACATAAGATCCTAGTGGCCGACCCAACAGAGGGCGCTGTTCATTGATCTGTCTCTTTTTCAGCTGCCATATAGACATTTTATCTTTCATAAGCATTTTATAGGTTGCCAGAGGCAATGTATTACGCTATATTAATTATTGACCACACATTCACCATAAAAAAGGATCGGACCTATACTCTTCATATATTTCCTTTTATTAATTTTACATGGGTAACTGCATTCATCTTATAATGTATCACAATTGGTTTCTATGATAGTCATCAATTTTAATAAGTCTGCTACATGCATTTTATCTAATGTGCTCTTATCAGATTATGTTTTTGCGTAAATGATGACTACATATAAGCAAGCCCACAGTAGCGACATCTAGGGAGGGTGTAGGCAAACAGGTTTCTGGATGCTACTGTACTTCAATAGCTAGTTGGCAATAATCACTATGTGGACGATATGGCCTATTCTACACCATATCTTAAATCTATGTGACAATGCTATGTTGATTGTATTTATATGTTTTGACGATGCCATTATGGCTGTATCACTTTAGGACATGGCGTAAAAAGGGCACGTTATACCATATTTTGTCTGTACGTTTGCCTGGTTGCATGACAGTATATTGTGAAATATATTGCTGTTTTATGTTAAAAGACGCACTGCCCACTAGATGTATATATTTATTTATTTTAGATCTGAGAATGGTCATTACAGAGTGAAACCGGTCATCGTCTAAAGAGTTCATATTGTGATCAGAGACTAGAATAAAAAGGCATTTTACAGTATTGGATCACTGTTTGTATACGCGATTATGTCGCAGTTGGTGTAACTGTTTTGTTGCTTTTGCATTGATATTTGGTGCCCCCTTTAACCCAAAAGCATTTACATTACATCACAAATAACTAACATCTTTTTGCAAATACTCTTGGGTACGCCATAGCTTCGGCCCCTCTCCCCTCCTCTTCCCATAAAACTTTCACTGAGATGTGTAGGAATATAATTAATTTACGTTCTTCAACGAACTACTTAGAACAATCAGTACTGAGCTACGTGATTTATGACAAATAAATTATATAAAATAATTGCATACCATTCACCACAAAGGTTCACCCATATCACCTCGAAACTGCAAATCAAATGTGTGTGTCTTTACCTGTGAATAGAAAACTGGAGAAAAATGATGTTTCATGTTCGTTACCAGAGCAACAATGCATAGCTATGTAGCTACGGCTTGAAGCCATGGTAGTCGGAAAGGGAGGGAAGAGGGGGTGAGTGTTAGAATACTGCCTCGCCTCACATTTAGATTATCACATTGTTTTTGTTTCATTAAATGTTGGATTGTTCGTAGAGTGCAGCGGACACTGCCGTAGCGGCGAACCAGGTCAGGCGTACTGACTGCTGTTTGGACATTGTTGGCCGGTGATTGTCATTTTCGATGCAAACCCACGTGGCTTGTGCCTGCGTGACTGCAAGACTAAAATGATTAAAAAAAGTTGTGGACCACCCGAAAATCTGCGAACATGTGTGGATTTAGACTCAAGGGGAACCGAACAGTAAGTAATGAAGTGGGTGCCAAAACTTCCTTTGGACAGTATGTTATTACGCCGGTGCAGAGGATAACTCAACGTAAAGAGACAGCAAAATCAGTTTTTTACGGTCAAGATTTCTTCCTAAGTCTGGCGCTCCTCTCCCAAATTCAACGCACTGCCCACTCTGTAATTCGTGTATTTCTCACTGAAGGTAAAAGAAATTGTAAGCTAAAACAAACTCTAGAAATTGAATTAGTTCTGTACACTCTCCTGTACTGATCTTGTTATGGGATAGGAGATTACATCTAATAATGTCAATAGTTTTTTTTACTGGGATATTACTGTAGAGTTTTCTTACACCCAGGGATGCTAATGTTGTATTGTTTGGTATATGTACATCCTTGATTGCATTTACTAGCACGGAACTGTTTTTGAGTCCAAAATAATTATCGAACGTATAAACTGATTTTAAGTTAATTGTTAAAAAACTTATTTACTTTCTAGCATGGTGATGACATATTGTTCACAATCGGACGAACCGGATTTTCATCTTTGTTAATCTTAACTTGAGAGCTAAGCTGGGGTAGTTTGACATTCATCATTTTAAGCGATTTCTTTTCATATTCGTTAAGGAAAAACTGGGAGCTGTCAATCTTCCTCCGCAAACCAGTCTGAAACTTCTCAGTTGGATCTTTGTGAGTTTCTGTAATATCGTTTACTGAAAAAAGCTCTTCCGTTTTCCTAATGTAGTCATCTTCATGTATAAGAACTGCCGTATTCCCCTTGTCAGCTCGAATGACCATTGCTTTCTCCTTCTCCAACTTGGTATTGAAATACCGCTCTCGTGATTCACCACCTTACAAGAACCATTCTGAGCAGATAAAGTTTTATTGACCTTAGCAGCTGTTTTCGCAATTTCTAATTTCATCATCCCAGCCGCTTCGCATGCCATTTTAGTTTCAAGTATTACTCGCTTAATATTTTCCTTACTAACATGTGGAGTGATGTTATGTTGTGAACCTTTGTTCAACAAAATTTTTTCATCGCTACTCAGTACAATACTTATAAAGTTAGCTGCCCTGTTATTCAAGCGATGTTGCCCAATGCTGTCCTTACTTTTTACAATACACATATTCTGAGGTTAAATCAATTTAGCCAATTTTTTGTGATGCCTCTTTTCAGTTTTCTCGACATTATTCCTGGCTCTATTAGTAATCGCTTGCCACATAAACTGAAACTGAGTACAAGAAAGTTCGTTACTTAGTTGCAAATGCAGTTCGAAAGCCTCTTTATTTAGCAAGTCTTTATGCTGATATGACTCACGTAACTGGGCCCTAATCCAGTTGATCTCACTTTTGTATTTAACTGATAAGGCAAGGGCTGACCGCTGCTTAATTTTCACTTTCGCGTAGCTCGGTGTGACACGAGATGCGAAACACTGCTTATTGATCTTAATGTTCATTACCTCGGTACTGATCTTCAATTTACAGAGCCTTTTGACTCTGTCGTAAGCCAGACATGGCATTAGTTTGATAAGCTGCGACATGGTCGCGAATTGAACAGTGATCCAAACATAGAATAAACTTCCTTTGCTTCACGTCTACGGTCACAAATTTTTGTCATCAGACTATTGGTTTCGGTTTATAATTACCATCATAAGATCTGCAGCAAAATATGGGAAAATCAAATACAACTAGCAGATTGTCTACAGCTTACAAAAATTAAATAGACCATTGGGTAGAAGGGGCCCTCTGGCGGTCACGTTCCTCTAACCACTTCTCCCTATGCAGTGTTTTGGTGTTAGCGCCAACAGAGCACACTGATTACGTGCAGCAGTGTGTTTTCATTCATTGCGCTTCTTTATCTATTTGTTTGTAATTTTTATATTATTCTGTGCACTCGGAGAGCCGTATGTCAATTACTGCCTTTTAACTTTTTACTTTTAACAGTCTAACTTTTGTCGTGCTTTATTTCATTGCTTTTTATTACTCTAATGCCCTTTAACCCTTATAAGCCCTTTACAGACTTTGCTGATTGTATCCCCCTTTATTTTGCACCATTTAAGAATATATGTATGCCTACAGTAGTGACATCTGGCGAACTTGCAACACAAACATTTTGTGGCTACTGTACGGCAGTTTATTTTGAACAGTAGTGCTGCTGACAAGATGACTATTATTAATATATATCTGACGATGCTGACGCTGATTTTGTGTTCAGCTTTTGACGATGCCACTATGTCTCCAGTACATTAGGACATGTTTTTATAAAACAGATACGCCTAATCATATTTAAAGCGCACAAATGCATATGTATGACGGTAACACTTTTCATCATGATCTAATTTGTTGTTTTAAGCTGTAAGCAATCTGATAGTTGAATTTGTTTTTCCCATATTTTGCTGCAGATCTGAAGGTGGTTATAACAGACCGAAACCGGTAGTCTGATGGCATAAAAATTTGTGACCGTAAATGTGAAGTAAAGGAAATTTATTCTATTTTTGGGGTGACTGTTCAGTTCGCGACCCTGTCGCAGCTTGTGAAAGGGTACGTAAGTGATTATAGGTGTAGTTTTCTGTAGCAGGCATAACGGAAACCAGATCGAATTGGTGTTCATGTTTAAGGTTGTTAACATGGAAGGTAGGCTGTAGAAGGGGCGTGAGCAGTGTCTGACTAGTGATCACTGTGAAGGACTCGGATATGCCACGTACTCGCTCGAGATAGCATTATCAGCATCTTACAGAGTTTGAAAGGAGCCTTAGTGTAGGACTCTATTTGGCTGGCTGGTTGAATCATGTAGTATTGTGCAGCAAGCACATCGTAACCACTTCATATGTGTACCTGCCACTCGAGAACAAGTAATGGACTCTCTGCAACGTTCTGCATCATCCTGCATCATTGGTCGAAAGCAGCAGCAGTCAGACTACCGAATTACGTTCCCATACATAGTATTAAAAACTAATGTGCATCACCACCTTAATGTAATATAAAAAGGTAAGCTAATGACGCTGCCATTAACACAACACAAACTGCTGCGTACGGAGTTGTGCTGTCACTAGGACTGCTGAGGAATAGCGTCGCATTGTGTTCATTGACGAATCGCAGTTCAGCGCTACCCCGAATCACCATTTTCGGCGAGGATGGCGGCGACCTGCGGAGAGGTCCCATTCTTCCTGTGTTTTTGAGTGGCACAGCGCAATCCTCCTGGAATCGTGGTGTGAAGAGCCATCGAGTATGACTTCAGATCACGGCTAGTGATTGGGGGAACTCTGACGGCACACTGCACATCCGGCGTTCTCACGTGTTACCTCTCATGAGACAGTATCATGCAAGCATTTTTTAGCAGGACAATGCTCGTCCAGACATGGCATGTGTCTGTCTCAACTGTCTGCGTCATGCTGAAGTACGCTTGTGGCTACCAAGTTACGCACATCAGTCTCTGATAGAATGTGTGTGGGACCAGCTTGGTCAATTCTGTCTCGGCGCCAGTATGCAGGACATCACAGACCAATTACAGCAAATGTGGGACAGCTTGTCTCAAGAGAGGATACAGTGGATTTATGATACCCTTCGAAATCGCGTTAGTGCATACATCCAGGCTAGAGAGGGTGCAACGTCATACCGATAAGTGGGCTCTTACTGACAAGTTCTTCATAAATTTGACTCGATTTTGTATTCACTGAAATATCACCATATACCTTCCCAGCCCTTGAAGTTTTATTTCATTTCCTCTTTCCCTTCTTTTTTTGTCAGATATTATATATGTAGCGTGTTTGAAAATTACACTGATAAATTTTGGGAGGATGTAGAAGGCGTCTTGAGGAACAAAATGAGGACAGAAACCTGTGTCCGGAAACATCATCCAACGACATTACAGAGTGACGAATTACAGGAGCAAGCGCCTGCCACTAGGCTTCCCCTTCTACAGCAGGCATGACTTTGTAACGAACAGGACGTGCTTTTTCGTATTCGGTGATCACGAGTGACTGCCAAGATTGCCAGTGGAGCAGATGGAGCTAGCTGCTGCTTAGTCAGGCCTTGTCTCCTATGGATGCGATGTTCTGTTATCCAGGTGGCTGACAGTTTAGAATGCGGGCTCCTATCCGCAGTGTATGTTCCCCGGCACCCTCTATGCAATTTCTGAAGTGTTGCGGTAGAGTGTACAGGATGTAACAGACAGAGAACGACAGTGGCGAAATTACACGGGTGAAAGTCGGCCTACGCCGCAGCCATCGCTGTCTGCCCCGCTGGAGTGCACGGCAGTCTCCCGCATCACGTGAATAGCGGCAGACATTCCGGGACGTCGGCGCCTTTATTGAATTTAAAGGGCGGGAGCCATGAATGCGAGGAAACGGAGAGGAACTATATATGTAGACACTGTGGCAGTTATCAGACATCAGGATGCAAGGAATGTACATTACCCTTTATTCTGGTGGCACGGGAAAATAAATTAGTTTACCGGATACTGCCGGCCGCGGTGGTCTAGCGGTTCTAGGCGCTCAGTCCGGAACCGCGCGACTGTTACGGTCGCAGGTTCGAATCCTGCCTCGGACATGGATGTGTGTGATGTCCTTAGGTTAGTTAGGTTTAAGTGGTTCTAAGTTCTAGGGAACTGATGACCACAGATGTTGTCCCATAGTGCTCAGAGCCATGTGAACCTTTTGTTTACCGGATAGTTGGTACTCCCTACAACACTGCTTTCACCACTTACAAATAAATACAATTATAGCATTTGCCTAAAATACCTGCCTCCAGCGACGCAGCATGCCTGACATCTGCATATTACTGACTGCCGCATTCGCTCGAAGATACTGAGCGTGGTGCGAACAAAACTTACACGCTGCTTGGAGGGTCACCACTACATTTTACTCTTACTTCACCGGGGTCTCATACAACACATTCTTCAGACGGCCCCACGGGAAGTAGTCCAGCGGTTTTAGGTCAGGCGACCCATGCGGCTACGTTAAGGGTCGCCTCGACCAATTCAGCGATCCCCAAACATCCGTCCGATCTGGTTTGTGGTAGCTCGACTGAAGTGTGCAGGTGCCCAATCGTGCTGTAACCACATACGTCGATGGACTGAAATGGAACCTCTTTCAGTAATTAAGGCAGCATTTCCCAAATGAACGTCGTACATCTACCGTCTGTCAGTCGAGGGGAAAGCATGTAGGGTCAATCAAGTAATCGTGGACCATACCAGTCCATACAGTGACGGTGAACTTTTCCTGTGACCTCGTTCGTGTGGGTGGCCTGGAGGTCCGCCTCCGCTCACACATTTGTGGGTGCTGAACACGCCCTCACAGGCGTTGGACGCCTCGGCTGTGGACAACAAATACACAGCGTAACACTGCTGCCAGGGTCAATGCTGCAGGAACCACTCCCCGAACTCCACACGTGTAGCAAAATCGTGGGCCAATAGAACCTGTGTCTTCTGAAGATGGGATGGATGCCTTCCTTCGTCATGCAGCGCTCGCCAAACAGCTGAGTGGGAGTTTTGCGTTGTGTATGCCACAGACCGTTGCTTAAGGATGGGTCTGCTTCGAACCTGTGTAATACGTCCTCCGCAAATCGTGGCGCGCGTACGCTTCGCGCGCGACCTCTGTCGTTTCGACGCCCTGTGAAACCAGCCACTTCTCCCAGATGCCAATCGATGGCCGCAAACGGGGAGCTGTGCGGCTGACGCCTATTAGGATATCGTTATCCACAGGAGCGTATCGCTGCGCGCCCATTGCCTCTCGTCTCACCATACGCGAAATGCATGTCGCGCTGCTTGGCCCAGGTGAACGTCTCCATGCTGCGGCACGCTAGCACATGGCACATTACGCCTGAGCGCTGTGTTTCTATGGCATATGTTTATCGTTCCCCTCTGTCACTACCGACGTTAGCGGTCTCTATACTGTTGGCGTGGCTGCATTCGGCGCCTTACAACTACCAGACTGCTGACAAGTACATTGCGAGACTTACAAGGTCACGTCTGATGCCGGCGCCTGTAGCTTTGACGCTCTGTACCGTCGTTGGGTGACGTTTCCGGAAACGGCTTCCTATCCCCAGGTTGTTCAACAAGACGCCTTCTACTGCCCTCGAAATTTGTCGGTGTAATTCAGAAACACCCTATACGTACGCTTTCTTTTATTCCAAATTCACAAGAGCAAGGCGTACTATTGTAGAAATTCATTCTTTTTAGCCTAACATCATAATAGACTGGCCGTGGGACGTAGGGATTCCCAGATGGGAACAGCTGGTATGGGATTTTCAGTTCTGGCATTCCCCTTGTAGAGAAGGGTGTTCGGGTAATGAACCACGCAGAATGAGGGACTTGTCAGCGAAATACGAGGTGAACTGGTTCGTGAACTTGGGAGCAACACGCTGCCATTGATGCGCACAGGTAGCAAGGAACAACGGTACATTTATCAGGTACTAAAAGAGAAAATGCAGTAACACGGTGTCTTGGGACATCTTGGTTCAGGGCGGAAGTCAATTACTCATTATTGCACTGAAAAGTTCTTACATAGACAAAGTCCGTGAGGCTGTGGTTGGGATGAGCAGTAGGCTGATCAAGGATGGATTGCAAATAGAGTGCAGCAAGGTGGTGAGCCCAAGGACTGTTGAAGACAAGGTTCAGCGAGGCGGTGAGGTTGAGAACAGATTGAAGATAGAGTCCATCGATGTGGTGAGCAGAGGATGCCCTCAGCGAAGGCCTGGTTGCTCGGACACTGCAGTGGGATTATCTTCATTCTGCTCAACAATGTTAACTGGTAGTAGAGCAGCCGGGCAGCGTACCAGATACCCGATCGGCGGAAGGATACCGGCTCGGCGGTCAGTGGGCACACGATTCGTGGAAGCGAGGTAGTGCCCACGATGGCAGCTCTGTTTACGCCGATGCTTACGCTACTTTACTGTGACGGCTGGTGGAGATCCGTTTGAAAAGCATTCCGCATGTTTGTGTTGTCGGCCTGAATTATTTCGATCTCCAGAGTTAGCTGCAATGTTACAAACGAGTAGCGGTAACTACTGCTAGACGGCCGTGTGCCCGAGCGGTTCTAGGTGCTTCAGTCTGGAAGTGCGCGACATCTACGGTCGCAGGTTCGAATCCTGCCTCGGGCATGGATGTGTGTGATGTCCTTAGGTTAGTTAGGTTTAAGTAGTTCTAAGTTCTAGGGACTAATGACCTCAGATGTTAAGTACCATAGTGCTCAGAGCCATTTGAACCATTTTTTGGTAACTACTGCTGCTAGCAACCCAGTAGAGGACGAGTGCACAACCTGTTAAATGACTCTTCTGCACAAGGTTCCGTTGCATGCCGTTTCTTTATGCCCTTACATAAGAGATTAACGATTATTAATGTGACCTATGAGGTCAGTCAGAGAAATACCGATATGTAAGAGCAAAATGAACCGTGAAACCGGGAACTGAGGATATTAATGTACGTTTAGCACCCGTTAGAATTATATCGTTGCTTTATTCACAGTGTATGAATGATGGTCCTACACATAATGGTCCAGTCGAATCTGAAAGTAGTTTTACCATAGCAGTTGTAGGCAATAAATACAGTAGTTCACTATCTCACAGTCACGGTAGATTCCACCCCGTTCACAGCTCACAAACTTACGAATCGAAGAACAGATTCTGAACAATCCCATAGGCATGATCCTATCTCGGAACTAAAATCCGTGTGGCACCAGGTCGTTCTAGCCCACATAACCCGCATGGCTCCTAACACACACAAAAAAACACGATCTCTGCCTTGCATCTCTATACTGCGCTTTGTCAAATGACACACCGCTCTATTCAAATTAACATCCATATACCTATCATTCGTTTATAAACACTTTTTACAATATACAAATACTTAAACTAAATACATTACACTGTTCTGTATACACTTATTCTGTCACGTACTATTATATTTTCTTGTTACAGTTGTTTTTATTTTGATATATTGCACGAATCGGAACAGAAATCGCTCTTCAAAACAGCTACTTTATTCTTTCTTGCCAGTTTTGCATTATGTTATTCAAACCCTTCTACAGTTACTAATGGATAAATGTATTATTAAACAAACACAGATAATGAAACATCGGTACAAATTTCCCACGCAGAAGTTAACAATTTTATATATTTGTGGATGACTCCGTTTTAGGTGCACTGTTTCACCCGTTATGTTACATAGTGTCGTTAGTGGGCTATAGTTTCTGCAACTAGCTATACAAAACTGTATGGTTGGTGACTGTGTCGGAGGAAGTAGCTGGGGATACCGAACTGGTAGTGAGCCAGAGGGAGTGCCAATTAGAACTATACAAGCCGATTCGTATAAGCTGTTCACCCAGATATTTCCTGAACCGTTTAAGATAACATATTTCCATTTTCACCAGAATTAATTGTGAAAAAGTCCGCACTAAAGGACATATATAAGTTTTAATTACAGACTTATCGGTATCAAATTCGCATTTTCAAATGGAACTGCAGCATTTCTGCAGCTAGTATTTTAATGCCAAAAGAGGCAAATTCAAAGGCGTTACGATAGTTACCGTTCCCAATGCTGTAATGGAAACTGATTAATCGAGCAATAATGATTCTTGCCGCCTTATTATTTGCAGTATGTTACATTAATCTCCGCTGAGCATTAACTGACAGTGTCTGCTCTAAGCATCCATCCTCTGACGGCGTTTCTACATTTAGATGTGATGATCTGAGACTGCGACTTTTCTATACGGAACAGCATAATCAACGAACAGTTATCGATATTTCCCATCACATCAGTTTTATACGTCGCGAACATCAACGCCATGGCAAGCTGTGGAGGTTAGTTATGTGACGATTTTGTGACGTTAAATGGTGTTGAATTATATCTACTAGGAAGTCCTGAATCCGGTCACGAGGTGGTGAAATTTATAGTAAGTTTGTATATTGTTCACACGGCGACAGTGAGGAAACGTTTGAACGCCTTCGGGAAGTGAAGGAACACGCTACCACCCAAGGCGTTGCTCTCCGTTATTTTACGGATCTCATGGACTTAATGGAGCGAGCTAAGTTCCTCTAGGCCATTGCTTCCCGAATCCATGTCTATTATTATAGAGAATTATACACTGACATCATTGATATAGCCCTCTAATTACGTACTACTATCCAAGATACCTTCTCGGATACAGGTATGACCTTCGCGTCTTCGGATGACTAGAAAGTTTCTCTGTTCCAATGATCCACAACAAATGGCTGCTTAAACAAGAGAAAGTCGTTTCGCCAGAGATTTATTGCAATGTGACTCGAATTTTCGGACGTAGGATTCGATATATTTGTTCAATAAACAGGTTGCTGCCCACTACAGCATTTCGATAGCCAGTAAGTCGTACATGATCCATATTTTCGCACCTAAGATTGTCTAGCTTGTTTGTTTATGTCGTCAGTCCATCTTCCATTAGGTTGTCCTTTAGAACTTTTGTCTCACAAACAGTTCTAAACAGAATCTATTTGTGTGTCTCTTATCATTCCGCCTCGCAGTACTGCCAGCCCATCTATATTTCAGTTTAATAACATTTACTATCACGGTCTCATCTAATGTCTTAAGGTCTTTTTTCTTCTCCACTGTTCATCTTTCCCTTCTTATTATGCCCTACATGCATGGTTGCATTGGTCGTTGTACAAATCCCATTTCTTATTATTTGGACATTTAGCGTCCATGTTTTGCCTCCAAAATATGAGTAATGGCAGTATAAACTGGTTATACAAGGTGTTCGGAAACTCCCATTACAAATTTCTAGGAATTGTAGAGTGGAGTGAGTACTGTTTCCGTCCTAGAGTTGTTTGAAATCATGTTTGCTAGGTACATTCTCAACAGTATAGTCATGGTGGGGGGGGGGGGGGGGGGGTGCTTACGTCGGATCTGTTGATGGTTGATGCCATTTGACGTCTATCCTGTCTCTCTGACCTGATTCGAACCTCATTCACATGTCTTTGATTGTCAAAGCATCACGGTTGAGTACACGTTTGCATAATACGCCGGCACGAACCATCTGTATTGCGAACCTCATGGTAATGGAAGAGCTACTAGTCGGCTTTACGTTATGCGAACGTCCGACTCCATCACATACCCTTTTCGCTACAATTACGCAACGGCTTCGCGAAAGCGGTACCTTCACTATCAGCTGGCGTGACTGAGGTGCTCCAAGGCGTCGCCGCATACACGAATTGGAAGAGGCCGTACCGCGTTACTTTGAAGAGAACCCTCCCGGCCTCTTTGGCCGAGCGGTTCTAGGCGCTTCAGTCCGGAACCGCGTGCCTGCTACCGTCGCAGGTTCGAATCCTGCGTCGGGCATGGATGTAGGTTTAAGTAGTTCTAAGTTCTAGTCCCATAGTGCGCAGAGCTACTTGAACCATTTTGAAGAGAACTCTTCAACGAGTATACGAGCAATTTCATGTGCAATGCCTATTGCTCCCAGCACCGTCTGGTATGTTATTGATGACCACCAACCACATCCGTCCATTCCACTTCCAGCACTTCATACCACCCCTAACATTCACAGATTCGAACCAGGAGAGACAGGTAGGATGGACGTCAAGTGGCATCAGCCAATCCGACTTAAGCAACCCCCCTCCCCCCCCCCCCCGCCCCCCACACACACCCAGACTCCCCTGTTGAAAACCTACCCCGCACACATGTTTTCAGACAGTTGCAGCACGGAAGCGGTACGTTTCCGGACAGGAGTTTCTATTCAAAAATGTTATGTACTCACTCCCCTTTATAAGTCCTAGAAGTTTGTAATGGGAATTTCCGAACATCCTGTAGATATTACTTTTAAGGCACATTGTGAATTTAAATCTTCTTGCAGTATTGAGTCTCCAAAGCTATTTTTACCGTCGTCTTCATTACCTTAAATGTCCACGCGCTAGTAGTGTTCAGTTCTCCTGAGTATATAGATTCGTCAATTCTTTCCATAACTTCTTCATTAATGTTTATTATTCTCCTATAAGCATAAAACAGCCAAATTAAATACCAGATAGTAGGTGAAACTCCCAAAGAATGGGGGCTGTAAGCGATGTGAGTGCGCGGCAGTTTGCAGGTGGTGGGCAGCTCCGGTATCCTGAGCCGAGAGCTGGGTCCGCAGTCGCTGCTGCACAAGCTGTCCTCGGGGAACGCCATCGTAGTGCTGGGTCCGGGAGGCTCCGAGGTGGAGGACGCGTCGGACTCTAGCAAGGTGCAGGTGACGCTGGAGAGCATCGCGTCGCTGCTGCTGCTGCTGGCCTGCGGCGTCGCGGCGGCCGTCGGCGTCGCGGCCGCGGAGCGCCTTCACGCCCACCTCGCGGCCGGCGCGCGCCGCCATCCTCGCCAGAGGCGCCCAGGGCTGCGCGACAAACGACACCTGCGGCTGCTCGTGCAGCGCCGGAGGACATTCTTGAAACCACGAGAGTATTACCTGTTTTAGGAGTTACTAGATTACACTTAGGTGAGCAATAGTTACTGGGGGTGTGACAATGCAAGTAAATACAAGTAATTATTCGATACTTTCGTTTCGGTACTGACAATGGGAGGCCACAGCGTCTGGAACGCGGATTTACTTCAAACTTCGTACACTCTTAGTACTCCATTAGGACAACAAAATGTGTAAGCAGTAGCGCGTACTTCTCAAGCGTTATGGAGAAAATCGCAAGATAATTTCGGTCGTCAGATACAGGGTGTTACAAAAAGGTACGGCCAAACTTTCAAGAAACGTTCCTCACACACAAAGAAAGAAAATATGTTATGTGGACATGTGTCCGGAAACGCTTACTTTCAATGTTAGAGCTCATTTTATTACTTCTCTTCAAATAACATTAATCATGGATTGGAAACACACAGCAACAGAACGTACCAGCGTGACTTCAAACACTTTGTTACAGGAAATGTTCAAAATGTCCTCTGTTAGCGAGGATACATGCATCCACCCTCCGTCGCATGGAATCCCTGCGATGCACCCTGGAGAATGGTGTATTATATCACAGCCGTCCACAATACGAGCACGAAGAGTCTCTACATTTGGTACCAGGGTTGCGTAGGCAAGAGCTTTCAAATGCCCCCTTAAATGAAAGTCAAGAGGGTTGAGGTCAGGAGAGCGTGGAGGCCATGGAAGTGGTCCGCCTCTACCAATCCATCGGTCACCGAATCTGTTGTTGAGAAGCGTACGAACACTTCGACTGAAATGTGCAGGAGCTCCATCGTGCATGAACCACATGTTGTGTCGTACTTGTAAACGCACATGTTCTAGGAGCACAGGTAGAGTATCCCGTATGAAATCATGATAACGTGCTCCATTGAGCGTAGGTGGAAGAACACGGGGCCCAATCAAGACCACCAACAATGCCTGCCCAAACGTTCACAGAAAATCTGTGTTGATGACGTGATTGCACAATTGCGTGCGGATTCTCGTCAGCCCACACATGTTGATTGCGAAAATTTACAATTTGATCACGTTCGAATGACGAAACTAAAATGAGCTCTAACATGGAAATTAAGCGTTTCCGGACACATGTCCACATAACATCTTTTCTTTATTTGTGTATGAGGAATGTTTCCTGAAAGTTTGGGCGTACCTTTTTGTAACACCCTGTGTATACCTGTGCGTGGCCATTTTTACCACGAAGCGGCGCCAGCCGAGTGGTTAGCGTCCAAGCCCCGTAATCGCTGGATCGAGTCCCGTTCGTCTGTTTTTATTTTATTTTTAACAGAGTCAATTTCTTTACTTTTTATAATACCATTGATATAATGGGAAAAATACGTGTAATCGTATGAACTTTTATTACGTTTACAACGTTATTTGGTGGTCTACTCATTTTTATTATCAGATATAATATAATATTCATAACTATCGACTAGTAAACGACCAAACGCATAAAATGATACTGAAAATGTATGCTCCGTGATTTGAGAAATCCCTTATACCTGGAAGGAGCCCGAAACGACTTGTTACCTCCAAGTTTTGACCGGCACAGGCGGCTTTCGAAAGATGTACAATTAATCGTCGCTTTCGACCTTACGAGTACAAATTGCAGGATGGTATTTTTCGTAAAAACATGGAAAACAAAGTTAAACGGCACCAGTTGCATTGAATAAAAGCTATGTTTCCGCATACGCAAGGCCTTTTGAGGTTTTCCGTGGAAAAACAAACCTCGTTAACATTTTCAAAAACCTCTCTTTCAGGCGAGAGGGTATTTTAATAGCGTCTTCCGAGAAGCAGTTTCTCGTTCTCTTTCGATTAAATACGAACAATTTTGAAGACACGGACAAACATAGATTTTCAGTATCACTTATGCGTTTGGTCGTTTACTAGTCGATAATTATGAATATTATATTATTTGTGATAACAAAAATTAGTAGACTGCTAAATAACGTTGTTAATTTAATAAAAGTTCATCCGATTACACGTATTTTTCCCATTATATCAATTGTAATATAAATAGTAAAGAAAATGACTGTGTTGAAAATAAAAAAAAACTTTTTTTTTTTTTAGTTTCATTTTGTTCTATATTGTTCGTTGAATTTGTTCAGGGTGGACGTCCGATAACACCCTTTCAGTTTAATCGTTGATCCGTTCGCTCAGTTTTTTCATTACAAAGTGTAACTAACGCTCTGGCCGAACACGCTTTTTTTTCCTTTTCATTAACTCAGTTTTTTTATTACAGAGGGTAGCTAATCCTCTGACCGAACACGCTGAGCTAACGCCGCTTCGTGGTAAAAATGGCCACGCACAGGTATATACACTCCTGGAAATGGAAAAAAGAACACATTGACACCGGTGTGTCAGACCCACCATACTTGCTCCGGACACTGCGAGAGAGCTGTACAAGCAATGATCACACGCACGGCACAGCGGACACACCAGGAACCGCGGTGTTGGCCGTCGAATGGCGCTAGCTGCGCAGCATTTGTGCACCGCCGCCGTCAGTGTCAGCCAGTTTGCCGTGGCATACAGAGCTCCATCGCAGTCTTTAACACTGGTAGCATGCCGCGACAGCGTGGACGTGAACCGTATGTGCAGTTGACGGACTTTGAGCGAGGGCGTATAGTGGGCATGCGGAAGGCCGGGTGGACGTACCGCCGAATTGCTCAACACGTGGGGCGTGAGGCCTCCACAGTACATCGATTTTGTCGCCAGTGGTCGACGGAAGGTGCACGTGCCCGTCGACCTGGGACCGGACCGCAGCGACGCACGGATGCACGCCAAGACCGTAGGATCCTACGCAGTGCCGTAGGGGACCGCACCGCCACTTCCCAGCAAATTAGGGACACTGTTGCTCCTGGGGTATCGGCGAGGACCATTCGCAACCGTCTCCATGAAGCTGGGCTACGGTCCCGCACACCGTTAGGCCGTCTTCCGCTCACGCCCCAACATCGTGCAGCCCGCCTCCAGTGATGTCGCGACAGGCGTGAATGGAGGGACGAATGGAGACGTGTCGTCTTCAGCGATGAGAGTCGCTTCTGCCTTGGTGCCAATGATGGTCGTATGCGTGTTTGGCGCCGTGCAGGTGAGCGCCACAATCAGGACTGCATACGACCGAGGCACACAGGGCCAACACCTGGTATCATGGTGTGGGGAGCGATCTCCTACACTGGCCGTACACCACTGGTGATCGTCGAGGGGACACTCAATAGTGCACGGTACATCCAAACCGTCATCGAACCCATCGTTCTACCATTCCTAGACCGGCAAGGGAACTTGCTGTTCCAACAGGACAATGCACGTCCGCATGTATCCCGTGCCACCCAACGTGCTCTAGAAGGTGTAAGTCAACTACCCTGGCCAGCAAGATCTCTGGATCTGTCCCCCATTGAGCATGTTTGGAACTGGATGAAGCGTCGTCTCACGCGGTCTGCACGTCCAGCACGAACGCTGGTCCAACTGAGGCGCCAGGTGGAAATGGCATGGCAAGCCGTTCCACAGGACTACATCCAGCATCTCTAGGATCGTCTCCATGGGAGAATAGCAGCCTGCATTGCTGCGAAAGGTGGATATACACTGTACTAGTGCCGACATTGTGCATGCTCTGTTGCCTGTGTCTATGTGCCTGTGGTTCTGTCAGTGTGATCATGTGATGTATCTGACCCCAGGAATGTGTCAATAAAATTTCCCCTTCCTGGGACAATGAATTCACGGTGTTCTTATTTCAATTTCCAGGAGTGTATTTGACGACCTAAATTAATTTGCGATTTTCTCAGTGAGGCTTGAGAAGTACGCGCTACTGTTTACAGGTTTTGTTGTCCTCATGCAGTACTACGAGTGTACGAAGTTTGAAGTAAATCCGCGTTCCAAACGTTGTGGCCTCCCCTTGTGAGTACTTTTAGAATCGATTCATTCTTTCGATACCGAGTAACTATTTCAAATCAAATGGTTTTATCGCACATACCCTAGTGAGGGAGTGATTGTTTACTTGTGTCTGCTGTAGAGATAGAAGCACTCAACCAATTTACAGCTTTTTTTTAAAGTCTTTTGGATACGTCACAAGAGAAGCGTTAGGACAAAAGTATGTTACAATATCCGAAACTATATCAATGATTAATTGTTTGTCAACAGAACTTAAGAGTACCACATCAGTTTCATCACTTTCCAAAGAATGCAAGGACGTTTTACTGAGAGAGCTGAAAAAAAAAGTATGGGTAAAGTGAGTAAAACGATTATACAGCCATCGCTACACTATTGCATCCATAGTATAAATACCTGCGCTCTCAAAATCCAGCAGCATGCAGGCGTCACATACAAAAACTCAAAAGTACAGTTTATGAGCAATAAAGCTGCCCATCTGAATCCTAGGAAGATGCTGTTTCGTCTAGTGTAACACAGGAATTTTGGAAAAACCATAAACTGCTAGCGCAAAAGAAGGAAACACACGGTGGTAACTAAATAGTTCTTTATTTGTCAAACTGTGTAGAATATTTAAAAAGCAACCCATTTATATAATGGGAAGACACGAAAGACTTTTTTCCATGTTCGTACAAATATATTCAACAGTATCTTATAGTCGTTGCAACAACTGTACCTATTTAGTGTTAATTTTCAAAAGCTGGTGCAGCTATGATACAAAATAGAAGTAAGTTATGTTCTAAATATTTACAGCAATTGCTATTTTTATGAAACCTTTCAGAAGTTGACTTTTTTGTTTAAGTTTATCATTAATAAAGAAACAAAGGTATCAATGTGTTTTATTAGTTTATATGAAATAAGCAATCACATAAAACATCTTATATACTCGGCATTACTTCATTTTCATTAAACGTTTAAAAAGCATCGATATGAGTAGGTATCGATACTTTTGGAGTAGTCATATGATTAGTATTGTAAGACGACTTGAGTGCTACACATCTGGTAGATGTCGATACTTTGATGATAGCAGGGCGCCCCTAGTAGTTTCCTCGGCTAGTTCTGAAAGAGAAAAAATTCTTCACGCTGTAAATGATATCTTCCCACAAATTCGAGTGCTTGACACGCCAGTCTATCATGTAACGAGATTCTATTGTCTATTGCAAACACTCTGGCACTTTCGTGGTAGAAGCTAGGTGTTTCGGAAGCACTTGGCTATCTAGAATTACGAGGGATAGTGGTAAAACTTCAATTATCACAAAACAACGAGACGGAGGCTATAGAACTTGGTGATGCTCTCACTCCTTCTCTATAAACACGCCCTTCAGTGCGACGCATTTTCCCCAACGACGGATGGCTTGGTGGAAAATTGGAAATTTGTGGTAAGGACTATGGAACCAAACTGCTGAGGTCATCGGTCCCTAGGCTTACGCACTACTTAATCTAACTTAAACCAACTTACGCTAAGGACACCACACACGCCCATGCCTGAGGGAGGACTCGAATCTCCGACGTGACAAGACGCCCCAGACCGCACGGCTACCCCGCGCGGCATGACTTGGCGGATACCTCCGTTCTATATGATTTCATTTTGGTTGTCCAGGAAACATCCTACAATTCTAGAAATGCCTGCCACAAACAAAGAAGCGGCGTTTGTGACTGTGTCCTTTGCAGAATGAGCTGGGGCGTCATCGTGAAGCAAACACTCCCTTGGACAGCTTCGTCTTCATAGCCTCCAGTAACCTCATCACCGTAACCTGGGACGGTTTGCTCGTTTCGAGCATAATCTAGTAGTACTACACCATGGTAATCCCAAAAAAACACTCAGAAGCATCTTTTCCCGATGAGATTTGGGTATTCACCGTTTTCGGTGATGGTCAATCCACATGTATCCACTTCCTTTGCTTCTTTGTCTCGGGGTCTTAGCGATAAACCATCCACTAGCTCATCTTGTTGAGGCAGCTACAGAAATAAACTGGATTGCCTAGAAACACCTGCAACATTTCCGCTGCCGCCCCGCTACGGCCAACGTTTCGAAAACGTGTCAGCAGTATGGAATGCCATATTCAAAATGTCGTGTAAGATGTGGAAACTGATCCATTACTGATTTTCACTTTCTTGACTATCGCCTTGCATGTAATACGCCGGTTCCGGGCACCGCGGCCTCTAATTTCTTGCGATCCTCAGTTCCTTGCAGACAGATGTTTTATCACTCTAGTTCTCGTCATTGAGATATGTCTAACCACACTGGAAGCGTCTGCGCCCCTAATCAAGATGTCATATGATAGTGCATTGGTTTCGTACACTTATACCACCTCAGCATGAATTGTTGCAGCGACGTTTCCGTCAAATGCAGAACACAAATTATTACATTATACCTCACTTTATTAACTGGCTGCGCTAATGGCGTCCTAAGGTACTACCACTGTACACATATACTTTAAAACAAATGAAAATACAGGATGTATCAAACTTTTTGGGCCAAATTGAAACAGATGATAGTGGGTCCATAACCGATTATATTGATATAGGGAACCAGTGGTCGAAAATACATATTTATTGTGTTGCGGACACACACAGATACGCTGTACAACTATAGCGTAGGTCAGAGCAATTGTTCGAAACTACGATCGCAAGTCACAATGCATGAGTGCCAACAGCGCATACAGTTCTGCCACACTCTCTCAAAGATCTCTGACAGCTTTGACCAAAGCAAGCAGGTCTTCATCCGTTTATTTATTTATTTTATTTTATTTAGACGTCAAGTTCCGTAGGACCAAATTGAGGAGCAAATCCCCAAGGTCATGGAACGTGGAAGTACATGAAATTACAATATAAAGATAATAAAATATAACAATAAATTGTTTATGAACCCAAAAAAAGTCAAGCCGTAAGTTTAAATAAACGTAGTCAACAATATAACATAAGAATTAGTGACTACGTAGGCTTTCCCGGCGTAATAAGTCTTGAAAGTCTTTTCGGGTTTGCTGCCGGATCCTAAAATCAACTTGACTCGATATTTCGGCGATCCAACTGTTCGCCATCTTCAGGAAATGCTGCTTCTGCTGATGAGTTAGTTTAACTTTTCAAGGAACTCCTCAACAGAATTGAGGGAGTGACCCATCAGGAAACTCTAGTTTCGATTTGAAAGCGCATGGAATACTGCTAAGACTTTTGAATTCTTGTGGTAGCTTATTGAAAATGGATGCACATGGGTTAAGGAAGTCCGACCCAAATGCAGGTTGGATTTCTGCCGAGTATTAACTGAGTGGAAGCTGCTTATTCTTGGGAATAAGCTGATATTGTTAACAAGAAACAATAGTAAAGAATATACAGGGTGGTCCATTGATAGTGACCAGATCAAATATCTCACGAAATAGGCATCAAACGAACAACTACAATGAACGAAACTCGTCTAGCTTGAAGGGGGAAACTAGATGGCGCTATGGTTGGCCAGCTCGATGGCGCTGTCATAGGTCAAACGGATATCAACTGCGTTTTTTTAAATAGGAACCTCCATTATTTATTACATATTCGTGTAGTACGTAAAGAGATATGAATGTTTTAGTTGGACTACTTTTTTCGCTTTGTGATAGATGGCACTGTAACAATCACAAACGTATAAGTACGTGGTATCACGTAAAATTCCGCTTCGTGATACATTACCCCCTCAACCTCTCTCTCCGCCTCCTCCTCTCCCATCCATCTGGGAAATCCCCTCGCTGATATAAGCACACTTTTGATATCAATTTTATTGAATAATTAATTAACTCGATTAACCAATTAACCCTTCGCCCTCTGGGAAACACCCCAGCCATCCTCCTGCCCTACTTCAAAGGGGCGGGAAATTGACTTAGTTGATTGACAATTTGACGGGAAATGGATTGCAGTGTATGGAATATTGTCTAATCAAGTTAGACAATGTGTGAAATATTGTTTATGCTAACAATTTATGGGATGCAAGGCAATGTTTGGAATATAGTATATTTATTTAGTTAAAGAATTAGTCGAAACACTGACTGCAGTGTATGAAACACTGTTTATTTAAATAATTTACAGATTACAGGGTGGTGTATGGGATAGAGTTTATTTAAAGAATTTCTCATGAAACGATTGCAGTATGGAATATTTAACAGATTGTGGCGCCCTTTTATTCCGATCGCGTGTGGAAACACTGAGTAGGCTTACCTTATGTTTACTGCTGGAGTCAGGCATGATAAGGCTCTTCTTTTTTATTTTCCTCACTTTCCGAAGCACACTGGTGTCTATGCACGGATGGGAAAATCAGAACAATTACATATCTAAAAGTTCATGATATATTGAGAAACTCAGCGCCACTTTCTGCAGATGGACAAATTACTAGAGTCTCAGCAGCAAACTACTTTGTACAGATCGAGAAACACAGAACAGTCATATTGCACTGACAGTTAAACCCTGCAAAAGGAGTCTACAGATCATGAATGGAATGAAGTGCGGTATATTAGCCACTGTTTGTGGTTTCTCGTAGACGTGTCTATCGTCAGTGCCCCGCCACGAAAGTCAAAACGACGCAGTGTCCTAATTACAGATCACGTTGCTAAATACCACTGACCATGGACCACGTATCGGCCGCCTCTGATCTCACAGTCCCCATACAAAGCATCAAGTGGCGGCATCCGATTGATCAGGAAATTTCAGACTCTGCTCCTGTGTTTCTCAAGCGTCCACTCCCTGCTTGTTTGTGTGAACCAACGTACTAAAACATACAGATGGAGGTTTTCATCTCGCCTCAGAATACTGTGTGCCAATTGGCTAATGCAGGAGACAAAGGAAGAGCAGATGCAATTTCGATATCAAAAATAGAGTGAAATAAGCCATTTGAACTATCCCCTCAAATTAATTGTTTCATAATTTAAAAGAGTCACATATATCTATTAAAACACTGAACTCCACATTGTAATAAAACATATTTTCAAAGTCTGAGTATCACACAAACACATTATGCAAATCAAGTAATGAAATTTCCACCACAAATAGATTGTAATACTCAATATATCCAAGGCCATGTACACTCCAATGCTTGAGAGCACGAACACCCT
This sequence comes from Schistocerca piceifrons, assembly GCF_021461385.2. NCBI lineage: Eukaryota > Metazoa > Arthropoda > Insecta > Orthoptera > Acrididae > Schistocerca > Schistocerca piceifrons. The sequence continues at coordinate 931,707,760 of NC_060138.1, forward strand.
CCTCCACCATGATGTTCCACTAAATATATCTGGTGAAAAAAATCCTACCAATCACACAAAACTAGTGATCGCAAGGCACGTGCCGTTCACTTTCTACACGGTAGCCCCCGGCTGGGAGAGAGACCCACAGCCGTGCTGCCAATGCCTGCCTGTACCGAATGCATGTGTGCATGGAATATAACTATGGGAAACAATAAATTGATCAATCGGAAATTTGTTCTCTCGATTAGGTTCTTAAACGTACTACAGAATTCCAAAATTTGTTCTTTCCACTTCATTCAGAAGGAGAGAGGAAGGTTCTACTACATGATAGTGTAGACACACCAAATATACCACAGCCATGTATTGAGAAGCACTATACATGAGGCACTACAACACGATCCCATCCGTAGCAGTGGTTGCCATGGGTAGATATCAGAGATCGCTGAAACACTCACACATCCCACGCACTCATATCCCAAGGTCCACACGCAGTGCGCCAAATCCCTCATATGCCGCCGGCGCCAACACTCAGAGGTCGGCGAAAACTACCGCCATGATCGCAACCACAGTTGTGAACGTGCGTGTGTGAGAGTGCACCACCACTGGCCCTGTAGGACATCAGGGGATGTTTGGGGTGGTAGGAATTCGGATGTTATCAATACGTCCAGTGCAAACACCCGTCATTTTGGATCTTCTCTCGTGCAACAATACATATCCGATTCTGTCGTGCTCACCCAGCTCACTGGTTACTTCGCCAGCCCTCGCTGTCGTGCGTAATACCAGACAGGTCTGTACATTCTTTGTTACCTGTCACAGGCTGTGCTAATACACAACTACCGGTCGGCAAATTCCGTGAGCATCCTTGCAGGCAGCTGCGGTGCACTGCGAAACAAACAGCTGCATCTTGGAAGTGTACCGTAGTTTTAAACAATTCCACTTTAGTTAATCTGAGACAAGAAGGTTGTTGACCATGCACGTCGAGTTTCTCACGTGAAATGTAGTTTTCTCCCTTTAATTCGAGTTATTTTCGAAGACAGAAGAAATCGAGGCATACGAGCTTTCTCACATCGCTACAGTAACGCTACTTGTGAAAATCCTGTAACAGTATGGCATTGGCACATTTGCCCTATGTATTCTCTCATCAGATAGGAAAAAATCTTTTCCTTTCTGTTACATCATGCATCGCAGCACAAGAATATTGAACTCATTTTGGCTCATGATGCCTCCTCACTTTCGAGCTCATTTAAAGTAACTAAATGTCTCACCACATACAAAGTCTGTTAAGGTAACAGCACAGAGAACTTGTAAATACAAGGTTTGTACTATGTATCACTTTATAAATTCGGTAATACATCAGATTTTATTATGATCATCGTCTCTCTCTGTGTAGGTGAGAGATTGAAATATCATTAGAAGATATCGCTGCAATGTAAAAAACGCTGTTTACCGCTCCATTGTACCCTAGCCATGCCTCCACCTGCCAGGCCACACGTCACTGACGTCAAATTGATAGGCTAATTAATTAAACCGATCATGAGAGTCACTTTTCATGGGGAGTAATTTCTTTCCAGCAGTTGGAGTACACTCACCAGGAAGCTCAAATGGGAATCTCAGGAGGAAGACGACATTCTTTTCAAGGAACACTATTGAGAACCGACTTTTGAAGTTGACCGCAAAGTATTCCACCACTGGCAACAAATATTTCATATAAGAACCGTGCTGTTAAAAACACAATCACAACAACTATGTTACTGTCACCTTGCATAAAAGGTGTTCGTGGATCTACAGGCACACACGAGAGTCGCTGATAGTGTTACGCTTTCTGGTAGAGATGCTGTCTTTGATTTCAAATCAAGTCTCTCCATTCAACCACATACTTGCGATGGATCCTATGGAGACATCTTTTAATGATTACAGCCACTAGCGTATCATATTTGTGACACGCTCATATCTCAAAACAAGTCACCTTTTTGGAACCTATCTGCTATTGTAAAACGCCAGTGCAGGCTTGTAGACAGTCCCTCTCCATCTTGCAACTGTTCCTCTCCCTCCCTCACTGAGCTTTACCCAAGTAGTCGTTCCACTTTAAGTTAGAACTGAGCAGGAGTCGGAGATCGCTATGTCTTAGACCTTCTGCATCCTGTCGAGAAACAGGGTGACCTGCTTAAAGTGACAGGATCATCTTTTTTGACCACTCAGAGGAAATGGAAACATTGTCGTAACTCTGCCAACTGCCTAAGATGTGTAAGTACTGCGCACCATGAAGCTTTCTCCTGCAACACGAGGTATTAGGAAAGACACTATGAGCTGGAAGAAAAATGATGGTTTTGCTACTACATTATGGTGTGTCTCCAGACCCCATACAGGTACTGCAATCAGAAGGAGATCTCTGTGCCTTGGAGCGCGTTCACATCTGACACCCAAACATTCTCTCTATCATCATTATTTTGTACCACTGAACAGAGAAAAAAAAGCTACGAACTATAAAAACCCTACTAACTGCATCCGGCTGGGAACTCAGTAAGATTTTACTGCTTCTCTCTCTTCTGATATATATGCATCGAAAACAAATACTGTATCTGTGCTGGTATCGAACATATGGCGCAATCCTAATAAATATACAGGTATTGATCCATTGGAGCTGGTGATAAGCGATCAAAGTCACCTGCACAAACCAGTGTAAAGTTTCACTGCTTGTACTAGAGGAGGAAGATATCCCACAGATTATCAGTCAAAGAGAAGTTTCCTGTTATGTTGTTTGATACATCGTTATTTCTGCTGTAACACATCCAAGCAATGTATGACTACAGGTTTGTACACCACCATACATTTTGTTATTTCCACTACTTCGATGTGTGTATCAGTTTCTAACCTAAAATCAACACATTTCAATCCATTGGCTCTCACAGAAAATTCGTCTCTGCATGTTGTGCTCCCACAACATACACGATGATTGAAATAAAGGGCAGTTCCAAAACATGGAAACTGGAAGAGTTTTGCAGCATTTTGGAGCATTTACAAACAGCTATCTGAAGGTGATTGATGACCTCTACATTTAAAGTCATCTGTCACTGCAGCAGGTGGCTTGGTGTTCCATTTCGAATGATTCCTCATTTGTAGTCGTGTATATTATCATTGTTTCAGTGCTACCCATCCCCAAAAGGAGTCGGTCCTCTCGCCCCCCGCCCCCCCCCCCCCCAAGACTCTCTATTCATCTCAAACAAGTAATGCGAGTAATTAAGAGTGTATGAGTGGATGGATGGGATGAAAAGACATCACCAATGTACTATAATAAGCATCAAAGTTGACTGTGCGATCAATTTTAGCAATTTTACAAGTTTTTCGATAATTTCAACACCAGGCAATGACGAAGCAGCATGCTTCCCAATTTCTGTATCATTGTTAAACAACCCTTTCACTACTTTGCGAGTACCATATTTTAGATTGAGAATGTAGATAGATGACTGTGCAGAACATCTATTCATTGTTAATTCTCGAACATATATATAGCAAAATACACCAGACAGCGTCCTATATCAGTTTACTATTTCTAGCACTTCAATCAAAGTGCACAATTTACGATTACGATTGCCCACCTTCCCCTATGCAGATGGGAGTCACAGACCATTCCCGCATTCCTAAGATAAAGTTGGAGATTGAAATATCTCCCCACACTGTCTTTGACCAACCCTTCCCACAACAATGTCACCGATTTAATTTGCAGTGGACAATAAGTATGAGGCCACTACACACACTATATTCCACGTCTTGTGAAGGAACAGAGAAAGATGAGTCCATAACTGCGCTTCAGCAATGACTGTTTCACACCAATCTTACTCACAGCGACCATCCAGTGCACAAGATCTCTCCAGATGCGCGCATGTCGAGAAGGTTAGCATCCATTATTGTTGTATAATAGATATCCAGCAGATGTAGTTTGAAGCATTTTATGTAAATCAACTGCGCCATCAGTGAAGAAGCATTTTTCTAGATTCTGAGGTCTGTACCAAGAAGGTATTGGTAAGAAAAAAACGATCGTGGAACGTAAACACATGCATTCTTAATGTTACAGGTTTTGCACTTAAAACACGCTATAATGGCAGAGGGTTGTGGTTTCCAACGTTTTAGTCATGCCGAATGCAACACTGTTAATATTAAAATATAATAAGTTCAAATGGCTCTGAGCACTATGCGACTTAACTTCTGAGGTCATCAGTCGCCTAGAACTTAGAACTAATTAAACCTAACTAACCTAAGGACATCACACACATCCATGCCCGAGGCAGGATTCGAACCTGAGACCGCAGCGGTCACGCGGTTCCAGACTGAAGCGCCTTTAACCGCACGGCCACACCGGCCGGCTATAATAAGTACATTCTCAGCACATGACATTCATTCTCCATGCAAGTTTCACTATGAAAAACTGTGGTGATAAATTGTAAAGTGATAAGTCTACTACCTTGCACACCGAAGAAAACATCGAGTCTTTGTAGCACAAACACTACCTAGGTTCATAGAGGTGTAGGACACCTAATGTTTACGAAGCTCAAGCCTGATTAAGATTTGGAAATTATGATATATTCAAAACAGCCTTATAAAATGATTCTCGACAGCCGAAAATGCATACTAAGAAACACTGACATCTTACAATGAAATAAACACCACAAGCAGTAGCCAGAGGAGATGTAACAGTCTTACCTCAGTTTATCACCACAACCTGGTAACCTTCCTCTTGCACCTATGTCAGAAGGAGGAATACGAGAAAAAATTGACAGGGAAGTGCCAGGAACTAGGGAAACAGTCATTTCTCGTTGACAACAATAAGATGGTTGGAACAGAATGTTTAATGTGGATGACCACCAAACATAGAGTAATGAATTTATCTATGTCGGATCACAAGCCAGGTGTGACCCCAAAGTTAGAGGCAATCGCCTTATAAATTTTTATAAAGCGTCCTTAGCTAAAGAGCGTTGTTTTAGCAGCTAGGGTGACTGCAGTATACAACTACAGAATGTATCGCGTGTCTGATCCTGTGCAGGACTGTTTAGGTGTTTTAAACCTTAACAAACAGTATTTACAATGTACTTCCCTGTATCTCCACCAATCACGTTCTTGCAGTGTCAGGTAACAAACAGTTGCTGTATGGTTTTCTTTTTTTCTCCAACATTCTACTGTACCTCTATTGAGTTACTAGTGATACATGCAAGCTGACTGCTATCTTGGATGTTTTCTCGGAAAAGAGAGCCAGCTCCTCTAAACTTAGATGGATTTGCCTTAAAGGACGATAGAAAGTAAATGGAGTAATCAATTGAGAGGGAGATGTTTGCTGCAGGTCATTTACCACGCATCCAGGGTGTTTCAGTTGTGTGGTATAACCTGTGATCGACTCGTATGCAGTTGCGTGTTCTGTGTGTACTTAGAGCACAGCGATCGATAACAGCAAACCTCTCCAAACCACTGTCATTAGAGGACTTCCAGCTCACATGTGATGAAAGATATCCATCAATGGAAAACCTGTTTCAGTACCCTCCTCTAGATGAATGAAGATGTATGAGAAGTAGCCCATTTCTCCGCCACATATTGGACTTAAATCGAGTCTTCAGTACCAAGCGACTATTACTATACTTTTCATGTTCGTTCTATCCTAAATGCATGCTACTGGATCATCGAGCAGTGGGCAAATCCTAGGATCTTTTAGTAGGTTGGTATGTAAGATTCACAAATATTGTTGTAGAAAATCAAACAGCTCATGGATGTATCAGCAATATGACCATATATATGCAAAACTGTGGAAAAAATATGGAAGACGGCATAAAATCGGTAAAATTCGAGGAAAACCTGGTATAATCACGAAAAATTGATGTGAGATGTCAAAATTAAGGGAAATACCATGAAACATGTAAAATCGCGAAAACCTAGTAAAATTCTGGAAACTGGCTGAGAATACATAAAATTAGAGAAAAGAACCATCGAAAGAGTACTGAGCAAAATAAATAAAACTGCGTGCTCTAGAGGAGGAGAGTAGACTGATGTTACATACACACATCTTAATAGTGGAGAGAGGACGCATTCTAAGAGACGCGGTGTCAAGGTGAAATGGCAATATTATCCTGCACGTGAGCAATGCAGCCTGAATTCGGACCATGACCTCTCTATGAAAGAGGAAGATTACAAGGGCTGGTGGTAAACTGGCAACTGATTCAGGTGTTTATTTCGCCATAAGATATCACTCTTTCTTCATATGCATTTTCGGCTGTCAACGCTCATTTTATAAAGCTGTTGTGAACATATCATAATTCTGATCCATGATTGCGCTTGAACTATGTAAACAGCAGGCGTCTTACGCTTCTATAAACCTAGGTAGTGTTTGTGTTACAAACAATCGATGTTTTGCTCGTGTGCAAAGTAGTAGTTTTATCGCTTTACGATTTTCCACTATAGTTTTTCGTAGAGAAAATTGCATGGAGAACGTATGTCATGCGCTGGGAATGTATTTCTTATACTGAAATATTAACAGCATTGCATTCAGCACGACTAATAGGTCGGGAGCTGCACCCCTCTAGCATTTTAGCGTGTTTAAGTGCAGAACCTGTACCCTTAGGAATGCATGTGTTTATATTCCATAATCACTTTTCTCTTACCAATACCTTTTTGGTGCTGACCCCAGAAACTATAACAATACTTCTGAATCGATGATGCAGATGATTTACATAAAATGCTTCAAAATATGTCTGTTTGGATATCTACTATACACCGATAAGTGATCCTAACCTCCTCAACATGCGCGCAGCTGGAGAGATCTTGTGCAGTTGGATGGGCGCCTGAATGAGATTGGTGTGGAACTGTCTTTGGTGAAGAGCAGTTATGGACTCGGATTGCTCTCTTCGTTCACAAGACATGGAATGTAGTGCATGTAGTGGCCTCCTACTTCTTATCAGCTGCAAATTAAATCGGTGAGTGTTGCAGGAAGGCTTGGTCAAAGACAATGCAGGGAGATCTTTCAATCTCAAACTTTATCCTAAGTTTGCGAGAATGCTCTGTGACTCCCATCTGTATAGGGGAAGATGGGCAATCGTAATCGTAAATTACCCAGTATGATCGAAGTGCTGGAAATATGTAGATCTATATAGACACTGTCTGGCACAACTTGGAACATACATGTTCTAGAATTAACAATCAATGAACGTACTGCCCAGTCATCTACCAATATTAGCAGTCTAGTGTATGGAACTCGCAAAGTAGTGGAGGGTGGTTTAGGGATGATACAGAAATTCAGAAGCATGCTGCTGCGTCACTGGTCAGTGTTGAAATTACAGAAAAACTTGTAAAGTTGCTAAAATTGATCGCACAATCAACTGTGGTGCTTACTACAACACATTGATGGTGTCTTTTCCATCCAATCCGTTTACTCGTACACTGTTGATTACCACATAATGATTGACTGACATCACTTGCATGGAGAGGGGGGGGGGGAACACCTCCTGGGGGTGGCTAGCAGCAGAACGGTGACCATGTACATGACCGCAATATGAGGTACCAATCAAAATGGAACACTGAGCCATCTGCTACCCTGTCACTCTGAATGATGACTTCTAATGTAGAGGTCATCAATCACCTTCAAACAACTGTTTGGAAATGCTCGACAGTACAGCAAAACTCATCCAGATTCCATATGTTGTGGCTGTCTTTGGGTGACACACACACAGCCATTAAGCCATTGAAGGAGCGGTCAGTAGTCCTGCCAGAATCCACCATCGTCACTTAGCAGCGAACAACTCACTGAATCAGAGTCTCAACACGGACTACTTTGGCGCACCCCCATTCGACTATCGATAGTACCTGCTGCGACCTGCGTGGGGTAAAGATGTATTGTTCCCAATATGTAAGGGTGGTTGACCCCTTACTTCCCTCCCTCCCCCCCCCCCCCCCCCCCCCCCAAAAGGACTTCTTTGGAACTGGAGGCGGAAAAGAATAGAGTGTTCACAGTGATAGAAAGAGAATAATGTGTCGTGGGATCAGTAGCTCTGTAATCCTACAGTACAAGTGATGAAACCTTACACTCGTTTGTGCAAGTGACTTAGAACACTGGCCAACTGCCCCAATTGATCAATATCCATATATTTAATAAATTCGCGCCATATGACGCTGGCACACAGACACTATTTGTTTTCGATACATATATATTGGAAGAGCAAGAAGCTGTAAGATCTTGCCAAGTTGTCTGTCGGATGAGGGTTGTGGGGTTTTTATGGTTCCTAGTTTTTTGTCTCTTTTGGATGGTACAAAATAATGATGATAGGGCGAATGTTTGGGTGACAGACGTGAATTCACCCTGAGGGACGCAGATCTCCTTCTGACTGCAGAATCTGTATGTGGTTTGCAGACTGAAACACTCCCTTATTTAACACATCGTTACTGACCAGTGGATTATAGCCTAACAGTTTAGAATAGCCTGACCATGTGCAACTGATAAAGGCTGATCAGTTAATATTTGCTTGGGAGTTGTTACAAATCAAGTCCAATAAAGCTAATTAGGATATCAGGTAGCAATAATCGATACATACTTTGTTGTTATGGTTATATATATATATATATATATATATATATATATATATATATATATATTGTCTAAACACACAAATGAGGCAGTTACTCCCTTAGTCTGACAAAGTCATAATGGTTAAGTCATCACAGGCCGCCTATTAAGATCGTCACACGTCAATATTCTTCATGTAGCACTAAATGCACAATCCTCACTGCAATCCAAATCGTGGGTGCCCAGCATGGTTGTCGCATAATCACGCTGCACAAATGAACACTTAAAACACATCAACAAATCACTCACTTAATGCCATTTCCATATTTGCTGGAGGTCAGGCCCATGGCGTTGGGTGACACACACACACACACACACACACACACACACACACACACACACACACAAAACCATTAAATAATTGTAAGATTGGTCAGTTGTCCTACCGAAATCCGCCCTCCTCTCTTAGTAGCGAAGAATCTACTTACTCAGAGTCTCAACATTGACTACTTTGGCGCACCAGGCGTTCGACTATAGGTAGTACCTACTGCGACCTAAGTGAGACAAAGATATATTGTTCTCAATAAGTAAGGGCAGTTGACCCCTTACCCCCCCTCCCCCCCCCCCCCCACTAAAAGGTCTTCTTTGAAACTGGTGGTGTTGGAAAAAAATATAGACAGAGTTCACAGTGATAGAAAGAGAATAAACATATAAATACAAGTAAATGAAATTTACAAATTGAATGGTAAATCTTCTGACTCCAGTCGTAAACTGCCTCTACAAAACAGATTATATCTCACATACAAACTATGCTAATGACACAACTCAAAATTGTAATTTGTTGAAACAATACCATCACATATAGATTATAACAAAACTAGTCTCTTGCACGATCGATGAACTATGCAATGCTGGATGTCTTTTGAATCACATTGTAACAAAACTATTTTCATTTTGGTTCGTCTCAGAGAGGTTTGCTGTCCAGAACACAACGAAAATTCCATTATATTAGCACCACATATCACAGGAAATAACTAATTAGACTAGTACCTATTTAACCTAATATATCAGTGGCCAAAAACATAGTACATAATAAACAATACTTAATACAAATGCAAATAAATGACAATAATTTACTCTCACTCAGTAATGCATATATGAATATACTGTTCATGCGGTCATTACAAGATCAATCTCTACAAAAATGTCTTTCTCATTGTTTGCAAATTGTGTTTACTCCTTTAGAGCTTCTATTACTGACACAGTTCACAGAATGGTCCATAGCTAGATCCTGTTAATACACACTACAATATTTCAATACTAATACTTCTCACACTATAAAGGATTACTATATCTCAGTTATTATAAGCAATTCATCCCTTAAATGTGATTCTTCTCTAATCATGAAACCTATAATCCTGAACAGATTAAAATATAGTACCTAAAAGACAACAACTGACACTTGAACACCAGTACTCATGACCTTTACTCTCCAAATAGATATAATAAAAAAACACACGCATACACATTTATGTTTATGCCTGACTAGGCCGTACTTCATCATCCTGATTACTTCTCTCCTCTGGGCTGCCCCAATATTCTTGTGGATAGAATATCTTTATATTTTCAACATGTTCCTTGCCTTGCACTTGATTAGTTTGAGCATATTCCAGCTCCACAGTGTTGGGATTTGAATCTTGATAATTTTATATGGTCCGTTGTATAACCCTTTAAGTTATAGGTTTCACCAATTATCATGTCCTTCTTCCTCATGTTCATTCCTGCTAGTTCACATTTCTTGTCCCAACTTAGGTTATCTCCTTGTGGATATTCCATTGACTCATGAAAAACACTGTCAGGTTCCTGATTAAGTAAGATTTGACATGATGCAAATCCTGTTGAATCATGCGGTAGGTGGTTACAAATACGTTTTAATTCTTCTAGGTATTCCTTCTAAGTACCATGTTTCTTGTGACAATAGGTCCGACACAAACGATTTAACTCCTTCATCATTCGTTTGGCAGGGTTCAAGGCCGGTCTGTATCTACAGATGGCAATCTGTTCTACTCGAGGTATATTCGACATTTCCCTCTCCTCCTTCGATCGGAATTGGGATCCATTATCACTTAGGATTCGTTTCGGTTCACATACATTGCTCAAGTAATCTTTTTCAAACTTATTAATGATGGTACCTTTTTTTAACGGATAAAACTTTACAAATTTAGATACCTGCCACGATGAATCTAATTGATTCTGGTATGACCGCATGCAGGTAACCTTATGTTAAACGGTGGTAGTTTTAGTTTTCTGACAGGTATCACAGTTGCTCAGCATCTTGCGTATACGCCTTCCATGTTGTTGAAGACGCAGTTCAATTTCAGTTTCTCAAGGTATTTCTTAGGTCCTTGATGGGCATTGCTATAATGTGTGTACCAGATTAACTTGTCTATTATATGCTCTGGTATACACAATCTACAGCTCTCTTCATCCTATCTTCTTCTCTTGTACAGTATTACCTGGTGGATATAATAGTATATCCCAATCTTTTCTTCATCAGCATATCTATATTTATTCTTGATTAATTTAAGTTTTTGTTCCTGGTTCTGCTCTCTACATATTTTCCTCAATAATCTCTTCACAAAATCTTCATTAAATTTATCCAAACTTCTCCTCCCTCTGGTCTGCTTATGGCTGTTCCCCAAGATTCGAGTGGCAGCCTTGATAACGCATCAGATATGTTATGTGATTTACCAGGCTTGTATATCACTTTGAAGTCATAATCTTGCAACGCCCATCTTATCAAGCAGCTGTGTCTCAGTTTACTTGTAGTTAAGAAAGCTAGTGCTTTGTGGTCCATGGACACCTTTACATGTCGTCCTGTTAGATAATAACGAAATCGCTTAAAACCCCACATGATAGCCAGTGCCTCTTTCTGTAACGTTATATCTCCTTTCGCATGCATTCCAGCTTCTGCTACCAAAGGCTACAGTATCACCTTGGTATCTCCTTCTTTCTCGATCTGGTATAAACGTACGCCTAGACCATAAACTGAGCTATCCTCTCCCAAATAAAAGTCTCTAGAGAAATCAGGATGGCATAAAATATCTGCATTATACCATGCTTCTTTAATCCTTTAAAATTCCTCTTCAAATTCGTCATTTCAGTGCAGATCATTTCGGTTTTAGTAAGTGTTCTCAAATTGGGGGCAGTGAGTATAAGTTCCTTCAGGAATTTTCGATAGAACTCACAGACACTGAAAAATGCTCTCATTTGCCTTTTGTTAGACAGGAACTGCAAATTCCCTAATTGTCTTGATCTCATTTGGGTAAGGGTAAATACCCTCTTCTGTAGTTATGAAGTCAAAGAATTTTTTCTGGAATTTGACACATTCTGATTTATTCAAATCTGCTGTCACCCCAGCTTCCTCAAACGCTTGCAATACTCCCTCGAGTTTCTCTAAATGTTCTTCCCATGTCTCACTTGCAATGAATATATCATCCATGTAAACAATAACCTCCTTATGTAATTCTTCACCCAAAATCTTGTCCAATGCTCTAATGAATTCCGAGACCAACACACTGAGCCCAAATGGCAATACTCTTTAAATGATAACTTCTGCCAGCATATGTGAAGGCCGTGTACTGACATGACTCAGGGGTCAGAGGTATTTGCCAGCATCTGGCAGTCAGGTAATTGCTACTAAGTATCTTTGCATCCCGAAACCTTTGAATTAATTCTTACATCGTTTCTGACTTGTTTTGCTCTGGTTCAGTGATCTTATTTACTGTACGTGCATCCAAAACCATTCTCACCTTCCCATCTTTCTTGTCTATCACAAATAATGGACTATTATATTGGCTCTTGGTTCTCTCAATAACCCCAAGGTCAACCATTCTTTGTATTTCATCTTCTACCTCTTGCCTTTTAGCCTGAGGGATGGAGTATTATTTAACACTGAAAGGCTTGTGTTCCTTAATTTTCAATTTATATTCTACCCCTTTCATGATTCCTCACTGCTGTGAGAAGACTTTGCTGTGCTTACATAGTATGTTTGCTAACCTCTTCCAAATCTCTTCATTCAAATGTGTCATATCTTCTAGTTTCTTGCATATAGCATCTTCACTAGGTTGATCCGCCTGGGCTAATTCCTTGTAGAATATCAATACTTCCGCATCATCCAGTTGTTCTTCTGTAGGCCCCTCCTCATAACACAAATTAACCTGTCGGATTTTTTCTTCCCTTTCTTTCTGCCAAGGTCAATTCTCTCCTTTTTCCCTCACGTCCTTTTACAGTCACTGTACCTTCATAGAAATTCATGACTGCTTCTACTTCGTTTAGTCAGTCAACTCCCAAAATAACTGCCATGTTAAGACCTGGTAGCACCAAAAATGTCGCTTCATACACTTCTCCCTCTACTTTAAATCCAAACAATGTTTGTTACTTAATGGGCTTACTTTTGGCACCTACAGCATTTACAACTCGGACACCATTTACAGGAAAACTAGGTAGGCTGGCGTTAGTATTCAGTGTCTGTTCATATAGCTTTCGAGGTATAGCACACGTTTCACCCCCCGGTGTCAACTAGGACATCAACATCTAATACACACATCTTAATCCTGGCTTCAGGTAATATTGGTTCCTTGGAACTCTGTTCCTTTTCCCTCATGAGGTCTTCTTTCAGATCGCCATCACCATGCCTAATCAGATTTATATGGGTCCTCCCCTATCCCACTCCTGACCAGACCTCATCAGGAGCATATTCTAGTTTACCGATCTTCTTTCCTCCTGATCTTGGGCCTCACTATTTCTTCGCCTGCCACCTTCTCTCTCATATTCCCTTGTATTTTCATCTCTGCTAGAATCGCCTTGGAACCGATGTCCATTTCCATGGCACCTACCCCCATGATAGTCTCCTCTTCCTTGTTTGAACGATGGGTTATTAAGCTGATTCCGTCGTTAATTATCTTCTCTTTGGCCCTGCTCACGTGCTTGACTATTCTCTTGCCCATGTGTGGACTCCAATTGCTCCAGTACCAACAAAAGGGCTTCTCTGTCTTTAATCAGACTTCTGAACCAGGTTTCGTGCAACGTCCAACTTAATATTCTCTTAAATGCAGAAATCACTATCTCATCATTTAAGGGTTGCTCTAAAGTTTCATTCAGTTCCCATAAATGTTCAGCAAATTCTCTTAAGTTACCTCTCCAATTATTGAGAGACTTGTGATGTAGCAGGTTTTGGCAATGTTGCACACTGATGTCTCTTTGACCAGTATTTCCTTAGAAACTCTCCTTCAAACTTGTCATAATACTAACTTCTTATACCTTCTTCACTCGCCATATAAAAGCTTCACATTCCATTATATCTATCGCAAAATGAATTTTGTCTTTGTCTCGAAAATGTGTTGGAAAAATGCCTCACAGCCATTTCATAAAAATCGTCAGGTGCAGTGATCCCTTTGGCTTTTATTTTTGCCCCACATGAGCTTGTGGGGTACCTATTATCATCACCCATTAATGTTATCACTTTAACTTCCCCTATAGCTGTTGTTGCATTACCAATCTTTCTGTCAGTCAGTTTTCGTTTCTAACTGTTGGATTTCGCCCTGTATTTGTTGCATATCCTGTGAAGTCCTCCTATTATCTTCTTCCCTCTGCACTGCTATTGCTTTTTGTATATTTCGAGCTAATTCAGTCTGTCTGTTGCGTAGTCCCTTAACAGCTACTTCACATTGTTGTTGCTTCTGTGTTATCTCTTCGATCCTTCCCCCTAATTCTTGCTTAACTTCTTGAACTTCTTCATGGACTTTCTTGGTTATCTCCTCTTCCACCTTCTTCATATCCTCTCGGAGCAGGTTTATGCTCTGCTGGAATCTGCCTTCTCTCTCCTCGCAGTCTTTCCTCACATCTTCCTTATAATCCTGCAGTTCTTTCTACAGATTTTCTTGTTCTCCTAATGTCATTTGAATCTTCTCATTAACAGCGCCAATCTTTTCTTGGGTTATGTTATTGGTTTCCTCGAGTTTCTGATTGGTGGCTTCAATTTTTGATTCAATCTTTTCTTGGGTTGTTTTATTGGTTTCCTCTATTTTCTGATTGGTGACTTGGCATCAATCTTTTCTAATATCGCAAATAGCATGTCTTGGTGTCCTCACTCTACTTTGTTTGATTTACTACTCCCAGGTCTTATTGGTGTCTTGAGGTAATTGGTGGAATGTGCTAACAGGATTGCTATTGATAGTCCAAAGTCACTGATTCCTGAATCACCTCTATCCTCCTGTCCTATCTCCTTCTCAGTTTCCACCTCCGGAATCTCCTGCTTGGTTTCAGGAGACATGTTTGGTTACATATATCATATACCAACAATACTATAAATTAACCCTTGGGTAATCAAAATACTCTTGACCAAGTGACAATTTAAACAAAATAATGACAGCAGTACTAAAACTAGCTCAAAACAGAAACAATACCTATTTCCAGTGGATATAAAAAAAAATCCACCAACTTATCTGAATTAAACACCAATGGTAATATTTATCATCTCACACCCAAGCATTAAAAATCAAATAACATCACCAATTAACAGTATAAACAGTATAAAAATCAACAGTTAATGCTGCAGCATAAGTCTTAAAATCTATTCACTACTGGCTTGCTGGTGAAAACACAAAAAACGAATAGATAAACACACTACTGCAGAGCCAGAAAATTCCGAAATGGAAAGAAAAATTACTATCAGTTCTAGTAGCGTTACATACTGTGATTAAATTCGTTATATGCTCTGCAGATAGCGTAATATAAATTATTAGTGCGCGGGCAGGTTGTCTTCACTCACCGCACGACGCTAATACTAGCTGTGGAATTCTGCTCGTTGTGCGCTGTGTTTACTGGTAGCCAGTCGCGTTACTAATCGAGTCGCCGCCGCTGCCGTTGACTCGTTCCATGCTGCGACTGTTGGCTGACGCGTCGCTGTCGCTGCCTGGAGTGATTCGTGCAAATGTTGTCGTCGAAGTTCGCTGAACGGTGGCCAGGTGGCGCAGCGGACACGATACTTCGTAACTTCGCCACGAGATGTCGCTTCGGTGGCGTACTGGTCGCTGCTCGGTGTAGCTTGTCTATGCTGTCGAAACTCTTACGCGGCTGGAACTGGTACCGTGTCAAATCACTTCTTAACTGACGTTCTTGACGTGGCTGCTTGGCTAGTCTTCGTGATGTCACTCAACAGTTACATCAGTCACTTGCATTATTGTCTATGTATCAGTTTACGGGTCCGCATCAATTTGTACTATTTTCAAACGGTTTAAAGCCGGTTTCGTGTGTAAAGTCACAGCACAACACTTCTCTGATACACTTGTAATGAATATGCGATCGGTTACTCCATGATAATGTCTACCCGTGTCTCTCGTCAATATTCACTTCGCATTGTTTTTCACACGAATTTACGTGCTTGTACTCCACAATACAGCTATTAACACTGTTTCAGTCGTCCGATACTGCCAGTTACTTTTAATTATGAGTTATCACTACGTTCTATTATCATGCAATTTTGCAGTTACGTCGTAGTAAACTGTCCGAAATTTCTTACACAGATTTTCACAATGAAAACTATTGTAAAGCACTGTTTATCGAAGATTGTTTTTCAAGTAATTTTTCAGTTGTTCATACATAAGTAAACAACATGAAGTTTTTGTTACCATATGAACTTCTGCTTATTATTTTAACACTGCCAATGTTCTTTCCCGACAAGCACGATTAAACCATTTTTTGTTATTCTCCCTTCTTATCGTCTGTCTGAAAATTGCACAATGTCATTTCACGGAACGCCACTATGAAACACTTCCTTATTTAAACCACCGTTATTGACTAGTGGATTACAGCCTAACAGTTTAGAATAGTTTGACCGTGTGCAACTGATAAAGTCTGATACATATTTGTACGGGAGTTGTTCCGTATGAAATCCAACAAAGCAAATTAGGGTGTTAGGTAGCAATAATCGGTACATACTTTGTTGTTAAGGTTCTATAATATATTGTCTAAACAGCACGAATGAAGCAGTTACTCCCTTCGTCTGACAAAGTCATAACAGTTAACTCATCATAGGTCGCCTATTAGTATCGTCATATGCCAATATTCTTCATGTAGCACTGAATGCAGAATCCTCACAGCAGTCCAAATCGTGGGTGCTCGGAGCGTTTGTCGCGTAATCACGGTGCACAAATGAACGCTTAATCACATCAACAAATCATCACTTAATGCCATTTCCGTATTTGCTGGAGCTCAGGCCCACGGCATTGGGTGACACACACAGCCTTTAAACAATTGTAAGTGCGGTCGACTGTCCTGCAGAAATCCGCCATCCTTACTTACCAGCCAACAACTTACTTACTCGGAGTCTCAACACAGACTACTTTGGCACACCGGGCTCTCGACTATCGATAGTACCTACTGCGACCTGCGTGAGGCAAAGATATGTTGTCCTCAATACGTAAGGGGCGGTTGACCCCTTACAAGACACATCGCAATGCAGCAGCACAATCCTAATTCTTCTTACATTTCCGTTAACTCTTCGTACTGCCTTTTCTACTACCTCGTGTTGCAGGAGAAAGTTTCGATTGTCGCAGCCTTACACGCCGTTCCAAACATACATTCTCAGATATTTCTTCCTGAAATTAAGGTCTATATTTGATACTAGTAGACTTCTCCTTGCCAGGAATGCCCTTTTGCCAGTGATAGTCTCCGTTTGACGTTCTCCTTGCTCCATCCATAATTGGTTATTTTACTGCCTAGGTAGCAGAATTCCTTAACTTCTTCGACTTCGTGACCATCAATCCTGATATTAAGCGTCTCGCTATTCTCATTTCCACTACTTCTCATTACCTTCGTCTTTCTTCGATTTACTCTCAATTCATACTCTGTACTAATTAGACTGTTCATTCCATTCAGCAGATCATGTAACTCTTCTTCACTTTCGCTCAGGATAGCGATGTTATCAGCAAATCTTATCATAGATATCTTTTCATCTTGAATTTTAATCCCACTCCTGAACCTTTCTTCTATTTCTATCACTGCTGCTTCTATGCACAGATTGAACAGTAGGGTCGAGAAGCTACATCCCTGTCATAAGCCCTTTTTAACCCTCCTAATACCGCGGGGGTCTATAATGACCCCAGGCCGTAATTTTATGTAAAATATGCCTTATTTCCTGTTCCTAAAAATTATGAAAAATTCAGACTTTTCCTGAATTAAGTAATAGGTCATAATATATTAATATAACTTTTTGAAAATATTTAGTTTTGCAGAAAAGCAAGAGAGAACCACTGAATACCATTGGGGTTAAATGCGACCCCATTTCTCCCTTGCGGTATTATTACCCAATAATGCTACATTGAATCCGTAACTGTTGCTGTATTTCCTTTGTTTTATTCTTGTAAACAGTGTTGTAACGTGTGATTGTTGCCAATACTTTATTAGCCGACAGTTATTTGTTCCATACAAGTGGAGACTACTATCGTGTGTGTTGCATCTTGTGGAAAATGTCTTGTCACCTTTCCGAAGTGCTTCAAAATATTACTGCAGGATAATCCTCTATCTGGAGAATCAAATGGTGATATCAGCGATATAGTTTCTGATGTCTCATGCAGCGATGGAGAAATTGACGTCTTAGAAGAGAATATTCCTCGATCAGACGGAAGTTCAGAAGAAAATTTGGACAGCGCAGATGTCCAGCGTGAACAGGAAGTAACACATATTTCTGATTGTTATATGTAAGTACACATTGTATTTTTGAAAATGTGCGATAGGGTCTAGCGCCAAGATATACCCTTTGTATTTTTTATTTTGTATCGGTCTAAAAACAAAGAAGAATTGTGGCACAAACGCAAGTTGAGAAGAGCTCGTGGAAGAGAAGGTAGATGGAACATAATGCGAGTAAAAACAGGTCCTGCAAAATTCGCAGTGAAAAATGTAGACTCCATAGAATCAGCTTTTCAGTTGCTTCTTACAAGGGAACCTCACCATCGCACCCCCCTCAGATTTAGTTATAAGTTGGCACAGTGGATAGGCCTTGAAAAACTGAACACGGATCAATCGATAAAACTGGAAGAAGTTGTGCGTAACTATGAAAAAAATAAGCAAAATATACAAACCGAGTAGTCCATGCCCAAGATAGGCAACATAAAGGACAACTTAAGCTCAGGAGTGCCGTGGTCCCGCGGTTAGCGTGAGCAGCAGCGGAGTGAGAGGTCCTGGGTTCAAGTTTTCCCTGGAGCGAAAAGTTTAATTTTTTATTTTCAGACAGTTATCAAAGTTCAAGCACTCACACATAATCAACTTCGCTCTCCAAAATTCCAGGACATGTTCAGATTTGCTTGGACATTTGCAGGATTTGACGGTCTACACGCGGAAAAATTTGAAAACGTGAAAAACATATGTGTTGACAGAGCACAGGGAAAACTGTGCGACTGTGAAAGTGTTGCATTCATTTGTTGCAGTTTATGTGACAAACTCTTATGTTTTCATCACTTTTTTGGAGTGATTATCACATCCACAAGAAAACCTAAATCGGGCAAGGTAGAAGAATCTTTTTACCTATTCGCCAAGTGTACAAGTTAGGTGGGTCGATAACATATTCCTGTCATGTGACGCACATGCCGTCAGCAGTGTCGTATAGAGTATATCGGACGTGTTTTCCTGTGGAGGAATCGGTTGATCTATGACCTTGCGATCAAATGCTTTTGGTTCCCATTGGAGAGGCACGTCCTTTCGTCTACTAATCGCACGGTTTTGCGGTGCGGTCGCAAAACACAGACACTTAACTTATTACAGTGAACAGAGACGTCAATGAACGAACGGACAGATCATAACTTTGCAAAAATAAAGTGAGTAAAAGTGTCACTCGAGGGAACACTTGAACCAAGGACCTCCTGTTCCGCAGCTCCGCACGCTAACCACAGGACCATGGAGCTCCGGAGCTCACACTATCCTCGACATTGCCTATCGTGCACATGGACTATTCAGTTTGTATATTTTGCTTATTTTTTTCATAGTTACACACAACTTCTTCCTGTTTTCTCGACTAATCTGTGTTCAGTTTTTCAAGGCCTATCCACTGTGCCAACTTATAACTAAATCTGAGGGGGGTGCGATGGGGAGGTTCCCTTGTTAGAAGAAACATAGTTCATATAATTCTAAAGTGGACTAACAAAGAGGGTAGTCTTGTTTACGGTAGTAAATGGAAACCGGTAGATGCCATTGAACTGAAGTGCTTTATAAGTTCTTGATCCTAGCAGGTCCTTACAAGGCCCATAATGAAGCAGTTATACATCTGTGGAACAAAGATGTAGACCCATTTTTAGTGAAGCAATGGCTAGAAATCGCTTTACGCAAATTTAAAGGAGCATACGATTTGATGACGCAGATGTGAGACGTCACAACCGTGCTCTTGGCAAGCTGGCTCCCATTAGAGAAATATTTGAAATGTGGGTACACACATTTCAAGAAGCATATGTCCCTCACAGCAACGTAACAATTGATGAACAACTTGTGGCATTTCGTGGTAGATGTTCATTTCGGCAATATATTCCTTCAAAACCAAGAAAATTTGGGTTGAAATTATGGGCTGAATGTGATGGTGCAACGTTCTCAATCTCCAAGTTTACACTGGTCGACAAGAAAATGAATCTCCTGAAGTTGTTCAAGGCAAGAGAGTTGCTTTAGATATGGTGAAAGGCTTAGAAAATAGTTGCAGAAATGTAACAACTGACAACTTTTTCACTAGCCTTAGTTTGGCGAGAGAACTTCTGAAAATCAATCTCACACTCTCAGGAACAATTAGAAAAAATAAAAGAGAACTACCACAAGCTTTCACTCAGACCAAAGGTCGAGTCAAATATTCATCAGTTTTTGGATTCCAAGAGCATGTTTCAATTGTTTGGTATTGTCCGAAAAAGGGAAAACCTGTAACTTTGCTCAGTACAATGCATTCAAGGAAGGAAGTGAAAGATCGTGAAGATTGCAAGCCAGTTATGATTCTGGATTATAATGAAACAAAACCAGGAGTAGATACCATGGACAAGCTGGTTAGCACGTACACTACAAAGAGGGTGAGCAGAAGGTGGCCAATGGTATTATTTTACAACATGTTAGATATCAGTGCACGGAATGCATTTATCATATGACTACATCTTACCCCAGACTGGGCAGAAAGGATCAACTACAAGAGACGGGCATTTCTCATAGAATTCGGAAAGCAGCCCGTTGGAAGAAAGCCAGACAAAATTATTTCCCCAGTACTTCCATCAACAGTATAGACAAAAAAAAAAGAGGAAGGTGTCCGTTTTGAAAAGGTCTAAGGATAGAAAATTCACCGATAAATGTACAAAATGTGGATTTTCTGTATGTAAAAACCACTCTGTAGTTTATTTCTGTAAGTGTAATGCGTCATAAATGTCAATTCGGAATTTAATCAAGATTGTTTGCAGTTTCATGAGAATCGTTTGTAAACTTTACCGAAATAAATAATTTAAAAAAATATGCATTTTAATGTAATGTAATGTCACTGACATCATGTTTTAGATTGTGGAAAAAATAAGGAATGTGATTTTATTCTACCATTATTAAAACTATCCTTAATAAGAAATAAATTCCGCTGGGGGTCACTGAAGACCCCAACGGTACTCAGTGTAACAAAAAATACTCGGTATTAGAAGCGTTAATCTGAGCCCTTCATTCTTGGTCGTCCACTCTTATTATTCCCTCTTGGATCTTGTACATATTGTATTTTACCCATATCTCCCTATAGCTTTCCTCTGTTTTTCTAAGAGTTTAGAACATCTTGCACCATTTTCCTTTGCCAAACGCGTTTTCCAGGTCGACACCATCCTATGAAAATTTCTTGATTTTTCTTCAGTCTTGCTTGCATTATGAAACACAGCATGAGAATTGCCTCTCTGTTGCCTTTACCTTTCCTAAGGCCAAACTGATCATCACGTAACATATCCTCAATTTTCTTTTCCATTCCTCTGTATATTATTCTTTTCAGCTACGTGAATGCATGAGCTGTTGTGAGATAATTCTCGCACTTGTCAGCTCATGCAGTCTTCAGATCTGTGTGAATAATATTTTTCCGAAAGTGAGATTGTATGTCGCCAAACTCATACATTCTACAAACAAATGTGAACAGAAATTATGATGGAATGTTATCCATCCCTTCTGCCTATTTGCGCTTAAGTCCTCCAAAGCTCTCTTAAATTCTGATTCTAATACTGGATCCCCTATCTCTTCTCAGTCGATCCTTGTTTCTTCTTCTATCACATCAGACCTTCCCCCTCATGGAGGCCTTCAATGTACTCTTTCCACCTATGCACTCTCTCCTGTGCTTTTAACAGTGGAGTTCCCCTAGCTTTTAATGTCACTGAAGTTGTTTTGACTTTCCTATATCCTGAGTCAATCCTTCCGACACTCATGCTCGATGTCTTCACATTTTTCATGCAGCCATTTCGCTTTAGCTTCTGTGCTCTTCCTATGTATTTTATTCTTCAGCGAAATGTATTTCTGAATTTCCCTCAACATTTTTGTAATTCCTTCTTTCATCAGCCAGCTGAAGTATTCCTTGCATTACCCATGGCTTGTTCGCAGTTACCTTTTTTGTACCTATGTTTTTCTTTCCAACTTCTGTGATTGCCCTTTTTAGAGATGTCCATTCCTCTTCAACTGTACTGCCTACTGAGATATTCCTTACTGCAGCATCTATAGCCTTAGAGAACTCCAGGCATATCTCATCGTTCCTTAATACTTCCATATCCCACTTCTTTGCGTATAGATTCTTCCTCACTAATCTCTTAAACTTCAGCCTACTCTTCGTCACTGCAACATCGTGATCTGAGTCTAAATCTGCTCCTGTGCACACCTTACAATTCAGTACCTGATTTCGGAATATCTGTCTGACCATGATGTAATCTAACTGAAATATTCCCACATCACCAGGCCTTTTCCAAGTATAGCTCATCCTCTTGTGATTCTTGAACCGAGTGTTCGCTATTACGAGCTGACATTTATTACAGATCTCAAGTAGTCTTTCTCCTCTCTCATTCCTTGTCCCCAGTCCATATTCTCCTGTAACCTTTTCTTCTACTTCTTCCCCTACAACAGCATTCCAGTCCCCCGTGACTATTAGATTTTTATCTCCCTGTATTATGCCTTCAGTATCGTCATATAATTTCTCTGTCTCATCATCTTCAGCTCGCGACGACGGCATGTATACCTGAACTATTATTATCGTTGTTGGTTTGGTGTCCAGTGTCATAAGAACAAACCTATTACTGAACAGTTCACAGTAACACATTTTCTGCCCTACCTTCCTATTTATATTCAATCCTACTCCCGTTATACCATTTTCTGCTGCTGTTGATATTATACTATACATATCAGACCAGAAACCCTTGTCTTCTTTCCATTTCATTTCACTGACCCCTAGTGTATCTACATTGATCCAATGCATTTCTGTTTTCAGATTTTTTAGCTTATGTACCACATTCAAGCTCCTGATGTACCATGTCTCAACTTGCAGAACGTTATCCTTTCGTTGGTTATTCAATATTTTTCTAATGTTCACCTACCCCTTGGCAGTCCTCTCCTGTAAAACTGATTGGAGGACTACTCCAGCATCTTTTGCCAAAGGAGGGATCATCATGACACTCTTTCAATTACAGGCCACATGTCCTGTGGATACACGTTATGTGTCTTTAATGCAGTGGTTTCCATTGCCTTTTGTGTCCTTATGCTGTTGATCATTGGTGATTCTTCCACCTTTAGGGGCAGTTTCCCACCCCAAGGACAAGACAGAGCCCTGAACATCTGTCCACCCCTCCTCCCTCTTTGACAAGGTCGTTGGCAGAATGAGGTTGACTTCTTATGCTGGACGTCTTCAACTGCCAATGCTGATTATTAATCTGAATTTAAGTGGTGGGAGGTTTCGAACTCGGGACTGAGGGCATTTTGATTACTAATCAAACACGCAACCCCTGTACCATGGGTCTAAATTCAATTAGAAAATATTGCATTCAGTGCAATAGATTTCCTACCAAATGGCCAATAAAATGAATCTTTTTCTTGCCAATTCCTCAGAGGGGAAGAGGGTAATTAATTGATCGAATTAATTGATTAGTCAACCAAATTGATATCAAAAGTGTGCCTGTGTCAGAGAGGGAATTCCCAAAGGAATGGGGGAGGAGGAGGGCGAGGGGATGGGGTTTATTGGAAAACCACTTAACTGAACAACAGGTTAAAGATGTTTCAGTCAAAAGAAAACAATAGTTTGCCCGTGAATGTATGATTGCTCCTGAATGTAGGCAACCTGTGCTACCAAATTGTCCACATGCCCGCTTTGTCTCTCTACAAATGATCACACGTCTGTTGTTCATTTATTGAAAAATCGCTTCAGTTGCTTAATTAGATCTTTACTACTTCCACATGACCTGTTTCGACTTTTTATTAGGCCATTATCAATTGTACCCAGAAACGGACAATACATATAGTTATATGGATACATAAATATTTAGTATGGTGTTTACAAAATTTCCTTCTCCGATTGTGTTATATTGGGCAAATGGGAAGGAATTTTAGAACGTGACATAAAGCAACACAAACAATTAAAAAGAAAAAAAGTAGGAAATAGCTTCACCTTTGCACTTCACCTCACACAAGATAGTCAGTCACAGGGTATATGGTATCGAAAACAACCTCGAAATCCTTCGTATAATTCAGAAGATACACTTTATGGGCATTTATGAAGAGATAGATATCTACATCCATCTGAAAAAATTCAAGGAAAAGACGTTCAACGAGCATGACAAATTAAGAAACACGAGTTTCTTGGATATCTGCAGCCTTGTTATTGACAACTTTCTTTAAAGACGCTGCACAAGTTCGTTGCTCTATCTAGGTTTGTTAATATGCTTTCGAACTGAGTCGACGATGCGTCCAATCTTCACTACAGCCCTCAACAGTTCATGGTGGTTCAAATTTCTGCCGTTAGAGGACGTAACTTTACGCTCGACTTGCCCAGACTACTACAACTATTTCACACTTTTATTTAACCCAAATAATTACTTTAAGCATTTTATCTGAAAAACATACTACCTGAAATTTCGGAACTCGTCAGAATATGACTCTTCTCATGCCAAAAATTCTAATCGTTTTAACGTATCGTATTGTGCAGTTTTTATAATTATGACACGCCTATTTTCCTAATGATATCATTGGACGTAATTTTTTTTAAATCCATTTGACTTTTGCTGTTTTTATCATTGAAAACTCTTCTCTACTACATAACGTAAATTGCATACCTTTTTGTTCTTATACTGTACGTGCACCGTGGTCAGAAGCAGTCTGGAAACACTGGTAGTGTGGTGAGAAATAACCGTTGAAAATAAATTCGATCCATTGTACCGTCTCCGAGTTAGTTAGCACTGAAGTTAGCCAGTCAGGCCGTAGTGCTAGCAAATTTAAGCGGCCCGCCTGAGCATGATACAGTTAGTATCAGCAGTTCTCATAGCGTAAATGACAGCGCGCAACTGCTCAGCCCTTGGCTCGGATTCGATCCTCACTACTGTTTCACGTACAATTTTTGTATGGCTCTCTCACTCGGTTCTAGGAAACCAAACGCAGAATATCTCTGATATTCCGTCTCTAGTGGTCGCTCAATTTTGCGCAGGCAACGGCCTGATAGGCTAACATCAATGCTAATGATCTCGGAACGGCACAAAGTATCAAACTTTTTCCTTAGCAATTATTTCTGGCACAACTTACCCTGCAACACTTTCACAAGCTTCTCAGATTATTTTTGACCACCCTGCCTAGAAGCAGTGTCTCCTTTTCTATTATATTAAATATTTATTTACGCATATTATGTATTGGCATTTTCAGATACTCTTGATAGTGGCCTAATTTTTGACTACCCTGTGTAGAAGCAATGTCTCCTTTCCTGTTATATGAAATATTTATTTATGCATATTTTGTATTGGCATTTTCAGATACTCTTGACAGTGGCCTAATAAGGTCAATCAACTCGTTTCATCGATGTCAATAAAAATATGTGTTTAGGTTTTCGCGTAATTAATAGTTCACGTATATTATATAACTTGATTGTCGTTGGATATAATGATCAATCATTTCACAAGCTTTGAACAATCCCGATCATATTCCATCGACTGTTAATAACCGAATAGCAACCTAACTTTGTTCTGATGTGAACATGAACTAATAGATAAGTGCTAATTGGGTTTAGTTGCTTCGGGATTTGTTCCTAATCAAAATGCGACTGCTCAACAATGTTAAACGCAACGAAAAGTGTCAACATATTTTACACTGTGTGATCAGTATATTCTGACCAGACACAACTTGAGGTAGACACTACCTTCCTCTTACACTTCTAATTATGGTTACTCTCAACACTGGTAAATGCTTCCGTCTTTCGTCATATGCTGTGACAATAATTCACACATACAATCCTCACTGCAATGCACTCTGTGGCCGGCGCAGATGACGTGAATCCGAATATTCGGAAAACTGTAAACTGTAAAACAGTAATATTACTTATCACAGCTCGGTATAATGTTTTACTGAGGGACACGCTCACCCGATACGACACCACGCGTCCCTCACTGGCTCACGGCTCCCCGAAACTACAGGGTGTCCGAAAAGTCTTTCCCTGATTACATAAATTGATAACTCAGGCTAGAAGTAAGATACAAATATGAAACTGGTGTCTAATTGTTTACAAACTATCAAAGTTTTTTTCACACATCAGTAAACTTCCACATGAGCACCCTTGGTAGCACGTAGCACATTTAGGCGATATTCAATTTCCGTCCACACATTAGCCAACATCACTGGAGGGATCGATTCAACGATTGTGGTTATCCGTTGCCACAGGGTTTCAAGATGTGGTACACGTGTTCGGTAGACCTCGTCCTTGACATAACCCCATAAAAAGAAGTCTAATGGGGTTACGTCAGGAGAGCGCGGAGGCCAAACGTTGGCCCATCACGACCAATCCATCGCCCAGAAAAGGTCATATCGAGATAGGCACGGACGTAGAACCCCAATGAGGCGGTGCACCGTCTTGCTGAAACAAGACATCGGGGTGATACTGAAGCAGCTGAGGAACAGCATACAGTTGCAACATGTCCAGATACACTGCAGATGTGATGGTAGCCTCAGCGAAGAAGAATGGCCCGATAATTCGATCGTGCAATAGCGCGCACCAAACAATCACCTTTGGACTGCCTCTGGTGCACTCCATGACCTCGACAGGGGTTGTGAACCCCAAATGCTCACATTGTGGCTATTCACTACTCCACTGACAAAAAAGGAAAAGGCAATTCGTCTGAGATAACCTCAACGTCCTCAATACGTGATAGCATTTCGACCGCAAAGTCATATCGACGTCTATTGTCATTGGGCAACAAGACCTGAACGATTTGCACTTTGTATATGCACGAAACAATAAACGTTTGTGTAAAATATCATGGAGAGAGCTTTTTGGCAACTGTAATTCACGTGAGGCGCTGCGCACCGATTTCTTCGGACTTCGAGAAAAGACTGCCTTACAGCTTCCACCCTGTCTGCTGAGGTTCTTGCTCGACCAGACCTCGGAAGGTCAGCAACCGATCCTGTGTTCTTGAACTTCTCATACCAGGCTTTAATGCTCTTGACATCAGGTGGATTCCTTCAAAATGTTGTCTGGAAGTGTCTCTGCACTGTGGTTGGTGATCGTGTCTCATGGTACCACAGGACACACTGGGCCTTCTCATGATTGGTTAACATGGCTTCTCGGGCACTGCACCTCATCCACTGCTTACGTACTGCGAACCTAAGACAGAAAAAAACTTTGATAGTTGTAAACAATTCGACACAAGTTTCATATTTGTATCTTACTTCTAGCAGAGTTATCAATTTATGTAATCAGGGAAAGTCTCTTCGAACACCCTGTGCTATTACGTTCACTCACTCAGCGGTTGCGGCGCTCGACAGTTGATTCTCCCTACCATCGACCTGCGTGAAGCAAAATGCCTTTGTCTTAGAGTAAGGGATCTTGGACCGCTTACAAGCTGCAGCGACCAATGGTCGAAATTACCCGAGTCTTTTCCTATAGACCATGCGTACAGCACTTTACCTATTCCTCCCAAAAAGCCGAGTCTGACATCAAACGTCGTACTCTAACCTTTGGTTGCGCCAGTAAGCTCCGCGTTTCTCACTCTTGTGTAGGCCGGCTGCTGCCCTCCACTATGCTCCTCCTATGTATCACTTACTTCTCAGCCAATTTTATTACAAGGAGCTCAGCCTGTTGTTTTACTTGCCACTTATATCTGTAACATCAGACTGTCTTCAGAATTACAATAGCCTTCACTGTCGCCATCATTATTACAGTAAAGCTTGTTTAATTTAGATGATCAAATTCTGTTGTAATATCTGGTAATGTGCAGTGATGAGCCAATACATTACGGTCACTATCCGTGGCTAGAATAAATGCTCTCTGGTGACGTTATCGGTACGTGACGCGGTAAGGAAAGTATGTGAGTGGAGCAGAGACGAATGGGGAATCATTCTAGCAAAGGTAAGAGCCGGAAACAGGGATATCCACTGACATAGACGGTTGAAAAAAGAAGGAAAGCTGTTTTTTTATCACTCGGCGCCTGGGAAAAAGCACCTGGGAAAAGGCGAATAAGGTCGGCTTTTCGTGTGCTGCTGCCGTGAGGGGCATCTGTGATTAGAGGCAGGAGGACAGTAGCACAGTGAAACCACGCAAGCTGATGTCCCCCCTCCCCCCCCCACTCCCAAAAAAAAATCACTCAGCAGTCCAAGCGCTTCCCATAGCCCCCCCCCCCCCCCCCGTCTCCCCCAGACGATAAAATTTTTCACAACGTGTAGCGTCAATGCTCCCGAATAGGTCGTAATATCTTTGGGTTTCAGGCTAGTGAACGACCCTCACGACAAACTGTAGCTCTATAGTCACAGGGCTGGGTCGTCCACCGCTGTGCATATGTCGTAATAACAGTACCAGCAGTTGTCTACAATAGATTTTATCACGCAACATATGAAGTTTGGCATAGGTTGCAACAATTAATGAGTCATTATGTAAGTTAGATTAAATCAATAAAATTTAAGTGCAAACAATATAATAAAGAATGCAGTCAGAACAGTGATGAACTTAAGGTGAATAATGTATGTTGACACCCAAAACACAAAAATAAACGTGATGGTCTTACATAAAAATAGTTTTTGAACAACAAGTTACAGAAATAAGATAGCAGCTAAATGCAGATAAGATTTGGCAGATTCCCCAGTTAGAACAGTTCCCGTAACAGAAGAACCAAAGTTCAAGTCCCAATGACGAGTAGATATTGAAATGCATCAATGATGTTGTTTCTTGTCCATTTAAATTCAGCACGAAACAGAACTACCACTACCACACGCCAGATTTCAGGTATGACCGATTTAATGTAATCAAACTACATAGTACTTAACTTGCCACGGAAAAAATTTTCATATATAAACATAAATACTATTAGGAAAACGGTAAAGATATAGGTTACAAATTCTGACATAATGATTTTGGGGTACATTTAGTTGTGGTCAATTTATCTAAGCGATTTTAATCAGATCGTCGATTCCGTTACGGGCAAACTACGTCCGTATGTGTTAACTATGGAGTTCTGCTCTTGTTGAACATATTGTTTATCATTTTGGCAGTTTGGATTATCATTACTGTAATTTAAAATGTTTTTGCACTCATTGTTAAAAAAGTCAATTAAAAGTTAAGAATTTCCACCGTGTCGTGAACTCATGACACTGAGATGCACAGTTTGATTTCCTCGTTTATAACATACGTTTACTGGATTCGATTTTAGTGTTTTTCTCTGTAATATTGGCGATAGTATTTTGTGTTTTGCAAGTGACATCTTGCGTCTGAAGCCGGTTCGAGGACCAGAATATTTCAGGATTTGTGACCATTATGTGCGGCAGCCCGTCTTTGTGCTCAGTGCCCTGCTCTTGTCAAGCTAACAAAACTACTCAGCCTCTGTGTTAGCCTCCCAGGCCAGTGCAGGAGCCTACCAGTCTTTTGTAATTTATTGTTATTTTAATGCATTTCTTTACACTTCGGAATTTCCACATAGAAAATATTAAGCTTTTACGAGTTCAAAGTCGTGTGATCCGCTCAGACATGTGAAAACTGCACCCAATGAAATTTGCACCCAACCAGAAATATGTGAAAATAATAAGCTTTTACGAGTTCACAGCTCTGTGATCCACTCGGTTATGTGAAAACTGCATCCAATGAAATTTGCACCCAACCAGAAATATGTGAAAGTTGCACCCACTCACCTGGAAACCACCTGCTCACTACGTCGCAGCCTACTCGTGCCAAGTCCTTGCTCGACTGCTCTCTTCGGCGGCAGTGGGGTGCTACACGGCTCTGTCTTAGCCGCGTTGATGCCGTCATGCAAATAACCAACGCGAACAAAATGTCTTGCTACCGGGAGAAGAGCAAGAGCGCCATCAATTGTCTATATAACACTCTACCGCATTCCCTCTTACATAAGCATATGACACTTGTCCTACTTGGATTAACTTTTTCCTTCTGTTATGATGCACATTTATATCTACATCTGTATCTACATGATTACTCTGCAACTCACATTTAAGTGCCTGGCAGATGGATCCTCGAATCACTGTCACACTATTTCTCTACCTTTCCACTCCCGAAGACTGCATGGGAAAGCTCTGATATCTCTTATTTTATTACGATAATCATTTCTCCACACGTAGGCGGGCGTCAAGAAAACATTTTCGCAATCGGGGTTCCAATTTGGAGATCGAATTTTCATGAAAAGATCTCGCCGCAACGAAGAACGCCTTTATATTAACGATTGCCGCTTCAACTTGCGTACCATGTTGTTGTTGTGGTCTTCAGTCCTGAGACTGGTTTGATGCGGCTCTCCATGCTACTCTATCCTGTGCAAGCTTCTTCATCTCCCAGTACCTACTGCAATCTACATCCTTCTGAATCTGCTTAGTGTATTCATCTCGTGGTCTCCCTCTACGATTTTTACCCTCCACGCTGCCCTCCAATGCTAAATTTGTGATCCCCTGATGCCTCAGAACATGTCCTACAAACCGGTCCCTTCTTCTTGTCAATTTGTGCCACAAACTCCTCTTCTCCCCAATTCTATTCAATACCTCCTCATTAGTTATGTGATCTACCCATCTAATCTTCAGCATTCTTCTGTAGCACCACATTTCAAAAGCTTCTATTCTCTTCTTGTCTAGACTACTTATCGTCCACGTTTCACTTCCATACATGGCTACACTCCATACAAATACTTTCAGAAACGACTTCCTGACACTTAAATCTATACTCAATGCCAACAAATTTCTCTTCTTCAGAAACGCTTTCCTTGCCATTGTCAGTCTACATTTTATATCCTCTCTACTTCGGCCATCATCAGTTATTTTGCTCCCCAAATAGCAAAACTCCTTTACTATTTTAAGTGTCTCATTTCCTAATCTAATTCCCTCAGCATCACCCGACTTCATTCGACTACATTCCATTACCCTCGTTTTGCTTTTGTTGATGTTCATCATATATCCTCCTTTCAAGACACTGTCCATTCCGTTCATCTGCTCTTCCAAGTCCTTTGCTGTCTCTGACAGAATTACAATGTCATCGGCGAACCTTAAAGTTTTTATTTCTTCTCCATGGATTTTAATAACTATTCCGAATTTTTATTTTGTTTCCTTTACTGCTTGCTCAATATACAGATTGAATAACATCGGGGATAGGTTACAGCCGTGTCTCACTCCCTTCCCAACCACTGCTTCCCTTTCATGTCCCTCGACTCTTATAACTGCCATCTGCTTTCTGTAAAAATTGTAAATAGCCTTTCGCTCCCTGCATCTTACCCCTGCCACCTTTAGAATTTGAAAGAGACTATTCCAGTCAACATTGTCAAAAGCTTTCTCTAAGTCTACAAATGCTAGAAATGTAGGTTTGCCTTTCCTTAATATTTCTTCTAAGATAAGTCTTAAGATCAGTATTGCCTCACGTGTTCAAACATTTCTACGGAATCCAAACTGATCTTCCCCGAGGACGGATTCTACCAGTTTTTCCATTCGTTTGTAAAGAATTCGCGTTAGTATTTTGCAGCTGTGACTTATTAAACTCATAGTTCGGTAATTTTCACATCTGCCAACATCTGCTTTCTTTGGGATTGGAATTACTATATTCTTCTTGAAGTCTGAGGGTATTTCGCCTGTCTCATACATCTTGCTCACCAGTTGGTAGAGTTTTGTCAGGACTGGCTCTCCCAAAGCCGTCAGTAGTTCTAATGGTGTATTGTCTACTCCCGGGGCCTTGTTTCGACTCAGGTCTTTCAGTGCTCTGTCAAACTCTTCACGCAGTATCGTATCTCCCATTTCATCTTCATCTACCTCCTCTTCCATTTCCATAATATTGTCCTCTAGTACATCGCCCTCGTATAGACTCTCTATATACTGCTTCCACCTTTCTGCTTTCCCTTCTTTGCTTAGAACTGGGTTTCCGTCTGAGCTCTTGATATTCATACAAGTGGTTCTCTTTCCTCAAAGGTCTCTTTAATTTTCCTGTAAGCAGTATCTATCTTGCCCCTAGTGAGATAAGCCTCTACATCCTTACATCTATCCGCTAGCCATCCCTGCTTAGCCATTTTGCACTTCCTGTCGATCTCATTTTTGAGACGTTTGTATTCCGTTTTGCCTGCTTCTTTTACCGCATTTTTATATTTTCTCCTTTCATCAAATTCAATATTTCTTCTGTTACCCAAGGATTTCTACCAGCCCTCGTCTTTTTACCTACTTGATTCTCTGCTGCCTTCACTATTTCATCCTTCAGAGCTAGCCATTCTTCTTCTACTGTATTTCTTTCCCCCATTCCTGTCAATCGTTCCCTTATGCTCTCCCTGAAGCTCTGTACAACCTCTGGTTTAGTCAGTTTATCCAGGTCCCATCTCCTTAAATTCCCACCTTTTTGCAGTTTCTTCAGTTTTAATCTACAGTTCATAACCAATCGATTGTGGTCAGAGTCCACATCTGCCCCTGGAAATGTCTTACAATTTAAAACCTGGTTCCTAAATCTCTGTCTTACCATTATATAATCTATCTGATATCTTCTAGTATCTCCAGGATTCTTCCATGTGTACAACCTTCTGTCATGATTCTTGAACCATGTGTTAGCTATGATTAGGTTATGCTCTGTGCAAAATTCTACCAGACGGCTTCCTCTTTCATTTCTTTCTTAAAGTGGTTTAAATGGCTCTGAGCACTATGGGACTTAACTGCTGTGGTCATCAGTCCGCTAGACCTTAGAACTACTTAACCCTAACTAATCTAAGGATATCACACACATCCATGCCAGAGGCAGGCTTCGAACCTGCGACCGTAACAGTCGCGAGGTTCCGGACTGAAGCGCCTAGAATCGCTCGGTCACAGCGGCCGCCAATACTCCTGTGGATGACCTCACACTTCTCATTATGTAGCGTCACTGTTGACAATTTTCCCGCCATACCGATACTTCATCTAAATCTTTTGTAATTCGTTTTGATATTCTGATGGCTTTCGTAGCTAACAAATGACAGCATCATCTGCAACTTATCATAGAGGGCTGCTCAGATTGTCTCCTAAATCATTTATATCGGTTAGGAACAGCAGAGGGCCTGTAACTCTTACTTGGGGAATGCCACGTATCATTTCTGTTTTACTAGATGACTCTCCGTTCATCAGTACAAACTGCGATCTTTCAGTCAGGAGCCGGCCGTGGTGGCCGAGCGGTTCTAGACGCTACAGCCTGGAACCGCGCGACCGCTATGGTTGCAGGTTCGAATCCTGCCTCGGGCATGGATGTGTGTGATGTCCTTAGGTTAGTTAGGTTTAAGTAGTTCTAAGTTCTCGGAGACTGATGACCTCCGATGTTAAGTCCGATAGTGCTCAGAGTCATTTGAACCATTTGCTGCGTATCGCTGTTAAGGTACAACTGACACTGCTGGAAAAAACAACCCAAGACTGGACCGAGCAATACTGAATCCTAGCTCGAGGACAAAGACTGTTGTCAATAGCAGGTACTGTCAATCAATGGAACACGTTTGTCTCCAAACAAGACACGTTGCATTCACCTTCGACATTATCACTTTCGTGATTTTCAATGTAATACCGATACGAAGGGCAATAAATGAAACGAAATGTAACGACCCACCGAAGAGCACGGGTCTCTCACACCCAAAATACTAGGATAATATGCCTGAATAACTCCGAAATTCTGTCGAATTAGTTCTGGTTCACCTTGTATAAATGCAAAATGGCCTTTTCATTAGTATGACAAAGCATCTTATGCACGTTACTTGTACCATATGATGATCCACGGGTATGGACCACAAGTAGAAGTCATAAGATTTTTAAAATCCACGTTCGTAATTCGGTTTTAATGTTTTCCACTGTATTTTCTGAAAATCTAGTAGTAGGTAAAACTAAGTTATTATTGGTCCGGGCAAGTCGCGGAGTTGTGACGGTCCGGTGGTGGTGTGGGGGTGGCGGGATTAGTGGACCCCCCCCCCCCCCCCTCTCTCAACATTTTCTGGACGCAAATTTCGCTGGGTGCAGTGTACAGGTCACCGATTCGCTCTTGTTTCTTTCGACTATCATCAAATGTTGCAAGTGATCAATCTGAACTATTCCCACTAATACTGAAATGAAAGTCCACTACATTACCCCGATTCTGAACAGATTTTATACTGATAACACTTTCTCCAACCATTTCTATTTCTAAAAATAAGAAATTTTATCAGAATTACAGTAGTTGTCCTATAAGAAACTCAAATATTTCACCATCCCTAGATAAACACAGCTTCGAAACAATTAGCACCACTGATATACCATTTATGAAGTACAATACGAAACTGAGAGTAAACAAATCATCATACGGAGCTATACAGTTCCCGCAAGTAGCATAGAATAGATTAATAAATACACTCCTGGAAATGGAAAAAAGAACACATTGACACCGGTGTGTCAGACCCACCATACTTGCTCGGGACACTGCGAGAGGGCTGTACAAGCAATGATCACACGCACGGCACAGCGGACACACCAGGAACCGCGGTGATGGCCGTCGAATGGCGCTAGCTGCGCAGCATTTGTGCACCGCCGCCGTCAGTGTCAGCCAGTTTGCCGTGGCATACGGAGCTCCATCGCAGTCTTTAACACTGGTAGCATACCGCGACAGCGTGGACGTGAACCGTATGTGCAGTTGACGGACTTTGAGCGAGGCGTATAGTGGGCATGCGGGAGGCTGGGTGGACGTACCGCCGAATTGCTCAACACGTGGGGCGTGAGGTCTCCACAGTACATCGATGTTGTCGCCAGTGGTCGGCGGAAGGTGCACGTGCCTGTCGACCTGGGACCGGACCGCAGCGACGCACGGATGCACGCCAAGACCGTAGGATCCTACGCAGTGCCGTAGGGGACCGCACCGCCACTTCCCAGCAAATTAGGGACACTGTTGCTCCTGGGGTATCGGCGAGGACCATTCGCAACCGTCTCCATGAAGCTGGGCTACGGTCCCGCACACCGTTAGGCCGTCTTCCGCTCACGCCCCAACATCGTGCAGCCCGCCTCCAGTGGTGTCGCGACAGGCGTGAATGGAGGGACGAATGGAGACGTGTCGTCTTCAGCGATGAGAGTCGCTTCTGCCTTGGTGCCAATGATGGTCGTATGCGTGTTTGGCGCCGTGCAGGTGAGCGCCACAATCAGGACTGCATACGACCGAGGCACACAGGGCCAACACCCGGCATCATGGTGTGGGGAGCGATCTCCTACACTGGCCGTACACCACTGGTGATCGTCGAGGGGACACTGAATAGTGCACGGTACATCCAAACCGTCATCGAACCCATCGTTCTACCATTCCTAGACCGGCAAGGGAACTTGCTGTTCCAACAGGACAATGCACGTCCGCATGTATCCCGTGCCACCCAACGTGCTCTAGAAGGTGTAAGTCAACTACCCTGGCCAGTAAGATCTCCGGATCTGTCCCCCATTGAGCATGTTTGGGACTGGATGAAGCGTCGTCTCACGCGGTCTGCACGTCCAGCACGAACGCTGGTCCAACTGAGGCGCCAGGTGGAAATGGCATGGCAAGCCGTTCCACAGGACTACATCCAGCATCTCTACGATCGTCTCCATGGAAGAATAGCAGCCTGCATTGCTGCGAAAGGTGGATATACACTGTACTAGTGCCGACATTGTGCATGCTCTGTTGCCTGTGTCTACGTGCCTGTGGTTCTGTCAGTGTGATCATGTGATGTATCTGACCCCAGGAATTTGTCAATAAAGTTTCCCCTTCCTGGGACAATGAATTCACGGTGTTCTTATTTCAATTTCCAGGAGTGTATATAGACTTTCTGCACGTTTCATTTGACGAAGAGTCACAAGTGGTAAAAAATACACAACTGTTTCATTAACTAACTGCTTGTAGTTAACCGAAATTACGCTTCATTCAATATACGAAGTTGAAAATTATCGTCATTGAATAACTTTTTTATCTAGTAGGCTTTATACCTGACAAAAAGATGACAATTACTCAGGAATTTAATGCAGAATTCTGTTTAAAGATATGATGAACAGTAAAACTATAAATTTTTGTGTAGTTTTTACTGATATGCATTTGAATTTACTTTTCATCAAAGGAAAAGTAATATCGTATTCCGAAGGATATATTGTTGAACACAGTTCATGGGCTTTGGAAAAGATGCTTCTCTAGTCTGCGAACGCTCTCAATCTGTAAAAAACTTATGGGAAACCATATACGTTCAAGTGTCACTACTTTATTATTCTGTAAAACGTCTGTACTTCTCGTGTAGGGCTATTTGGTAAAAAAAAATTACACAGGGAATTTCAGAACAATGTGAAACACGTAAATTTAATTCTATGCTCATAGCGATTTCAATGCCAAGCACGTATATCAGGGAAATGCTGACGCTTAAAGAGCGATGAAATAAGCCGATTAAATGCTTTTGCAAATGTACCCGTGTTTCATGGCTGACCCTTCTGTCTCTTTGCGTCGTGACATGAAATACTAAAAAATAAAAGCAATGATCAGAAGAGACAAAAATGGAATGTTGTGGTAGGGACCTAGGATTAAGATTACTATTTTTCGGTTTGCTAATACTGCGTACAACAGAATGGGAATAAACGAGAGACTACGAAATAATGTACGGGGTTTTTTGAAGCCAGCATTCACTTCTGGGTGAAGGGATACGAATGCAGATTGACAGTAAATGCGATGTGTTTATAATTTTGGTTGTCCTTCTGTGTTTCTGATTTGATGTCTGTATCCTCCTGCAGCCGAGCACATATCGTACATGGAAAATGAAGTCAACCACGTGAAAATATTACCATTTGTATCACTTTTTCGCTAACGAGACATTTTAAACTTCCAGAAGACGTCCCACAGTTTCGGAAGCAATGAATGCAAGGCTTAATGTGAACACTCATCGTTTTACGAGTCTTCTATTATGACTGTGGCATGAATTATTGTGGATAAAACTTGGAGAGCTTTACTCCCAAATAATAGTACAAACAAGAATGTAGACTTTTATTACTCAACAAGTCAACATTCTTTTTTCGACTGATTTATGTAATACGTGGTAGAAACATACGACGTTCCCATTTCTAGCCGGCCGCGGTGGTCTAGCGGTTCTAGGTGCTCAGTCCGGAACCGCGCGACTGCTACGGTCGCAGGTTCGAATCCTGCCTCGGGTATGGATGTGTGTGATGTCCTTAAGTTAGTTAGGTTTAAGTAGTTCTAAGTTATAGGGGACTGATGACCACAGATGTTAAGTCCCATAGTGCTCAGAGCCATTTGAACCATCCCATTTCTATGTTCAGGTGTACCGAACAGAGTTGCTTAAACATGCTGCGCCTCCCAAACATAAGCATGCTTTATCCCCATGTAACCTTCATTATTAGGATCATATTAATGGCGAAAGACATAGTTTGAACTACTTATTATCGAGAAACAACATTTGTTTTTTCCGTCACTAATCTTATTCTAAAGCCATATTTTTGACACCCATGGCGCTAAGTGCCAGGCATTTACAGGAATCATGTGTATGCAACAGTATTGGGACACTGTAACAGTGAAAACGCCGAAAATACAGCACTAAGGTTAAATCCTCCATTTACTTTTCATATGAAATTTGTTTTGTCAATCATAACTTTCTCGAACAGTAGTGTCAGTCAGGATAAGAAACTCGTATAATTCCTAATTTTTACTGCAGTGGAAGGCAATGTCATGAAGCCGATATATACTAAAGAAGCTCTAGTGCCGGATACAGTGGCCGTCAAATGTTAATTTCTAAATGTTACAGTTACGCTTTTTTATCGTAGGAAACATTTCCTGTTTGACTTGTTGCGATCGCAATTTCGGATCTGTAACCCAATACATGGGTTATCTGCCGTGCGGGGTAGCCACGCGGTCTAGGCGTCTTGCCATGGTTCGCACGGCACCCTCTGTCGGAGGTTCAAGTCCTCCCTCGGGCATGGGTATGTGTGTTGTCCTTAGCGTAAGTTAGTTTAAGTTAGATTAAGTAGTGTGTAAGCATAGCGACCGATGGCCTCACCAGTTTGGTCCCATAGGAACTTACCACTACCACCATGGGTTATTTGAAATTTTCCAGCTAGAAGTTCTCACACCTGCTGTATCAATGATGATCTTGTTTTTGAGGTGTGTTCACGACACACCATACATCGATGCTACACATACATGCACCTCTTCCCAGTACCAATGTTGCAAGTGTTCTTCAGAAGTGCTGTTGTGCTCTATGTGTGTAACACATGACAGACCAGTTGTCTGGTTTAGTTTAACACCGCGAGTGCCATTGAAATAAATGGGAAAATCAAGAGGCGGCAACAGGAAGAGTGGTACCACTCATGCAGACAACCATGAACGCGGTAACGTCAACAACCATTGTCAAAATTCTACGTGTACATTTGCTTATAAACTCCTTACACCACTGCCCAGGGCACGGAAGAGGATTCTTTGTACCAACGTCATTGATTTTCTGTCTTTTTCGATTCGCGTATTGAAGGAGGGAAGAATGGCTGCTGTATATCTATGTAAGCGACATAATCTCTGTTATTCTCAAGATCCCAATGTAAGACGGACTTGGTGGCAGCACACTGATCGCCTAGTTTTCTTCGAATGCAGGTTCTCTAAATTTACCCAACAGGTTTCATGAGAACAACGTCGTGTTTCTTCCATGGATTTCCATTTAAGTTCCACGAGCACTTCTAGAACACATGCGTACGAGTTGTACCGACTAATAACGTCCATAGCAGCGCGTCTGTAAATTAGTCTGTTCTCATGCCCTCTCGGTAAGGCGTCCAAACACGGTAACAATACTGTAGGGATCGTCCATTGGCAGGTTGAAAAGCCCTACTCTTTTGTTAGACCGAGGACCTGTGTGGCGTCGTTACACACAATAAAACAGTATTCAAGATTATTCCATTATTCGGAATAGAAGTCGCTGCTGGGTCTTCTGTGACGGCTGGTGGCTACGTAATCAGTAGAATAATCTGTTGAATCCAAGAGCAAACTCAAGGCTGCCAATGACACTGAATCAGTCTAGAGTGGAAGTCGATGGTAGGCACGCCCAGTCAGTAGCCCTGCTTGGAGATAGCGATGATCGCGACGTATGTTTGATTTACACGCCGTTCGGGGAGTACTCGATCCCTCCCAGATCACTGCCCGCGTTGTCCTATCATGTGGATCGCGAAGTCGGATGCCGTGCTGAATGGTGAACCTGGCCCACTTATACGGCAAGCCGTCAGAATCGTGCGACGCTGGAGTTCTAGGGTAGCTTCTGCTCTGGACCGGAGCCGTGCTGGTAGACCCCTGGTCTGCCCAATAGTACTGGCTGCTGTGCTGACTTCAATACTAAATGCTGCAGATCATTATTCGTGGCTACAGATCGCTGATCTTCTCGTGAGACAGCAAGTGTTAGACCAACACTAGAACAGTGTCACACACCAGATGTTACCATTTATAACCAGAAAATCGAGTGCGCCATCACCGCCACCGGTCGTAATGATCAATTTTCTAGACAAGTGGGGGTGGAGTTTTATGTCGTTGAGGAGAGGCACCACGCTGTGATATCATTCTTAACAACCGAATCGGTTCTGCTCTTCTACAGTTGTCAGCAGTCTTCAGTTGCGCTATAATTGCTTGAAGAATTTGTTTCAGCGTTTTTTCTGCTTATTCAGACCCCTGCTAGACGAGTTCCGTCCTACATAGTGTCTCTTACATAAAGTTACGAAAGCATTTCGTTCTGCACTCTTCCAACGATTTTCTACAGTGTTCGCTCACAGTCTCGCGCGATAGTGTTGAGGTTGCTGACTTCCTCACTGAGTAACGGTGTTCAAATGTTTATGCTTCCCAGCTAGCAACTTCTACTTCATGTTACTGAGTAACGCTAACTATCCGAACTTAGAAAATTTTACTCTCTCGTTTCCTTACTGACTTGTTACGTAACAATACTCTAGAACTGGTCTCACTCATGTATTGTATATTTGCTTTACAGATGTATTGTACTTTCCCAAAGTCAATAAATATATCTTCTATTCGCCTCCTCTAGTAACAATTTTGCATGATCGTCGCTTCTTACTGTCATTCCTACGTGTTTATACGATGTGACATGTTCAAGGTACTCACCACTAATCAGCACTTCGCTAGGATCGTCCAATGACGACAGTTTTGTGTGGACAACACCATCGTTAGTGAAAAGTCTCATAGTGCTACTAATCCTATCTGATGAATTGCTTATGTGCCTTGAGAACATTGCAAATCCCATTATTCTTCCTCGGGGCGCAATCGTTGTTACTTTCGGTTCTGTAGAACATTCGCCTTTCATCAATACGTACTGTAGTCTATTAGTCAAATATTCATCAACGAAATCACATTTTGCGAAGATATTCCTTATAATCTTCGTTGGAAGTCGACGAAGT
Organism: Schistocerca piceifrons; assembly: GCF_021461385.2. NCBI lineage: Eukaryota > Metazoa > Arthropoda > Insecta > Orthoptera > Acrididae > Schistocerca > Schistocerca piceifrons. Next base: position 931,748,366 of record NC_060138.1, read on the forward strand.
GGAACACTGTCGAACGACTTTCGTAAATACAAGGCGGAATCTACCTGTTCACTTGCATATACTGTTCACAGTATGTTATAACACACAGTGTTACGAAGCCTCAGAAGAATGCCACGTGCAGTGACCAGAGCGTGGGCGGAAGCGCAAGGCGGGAAACATTGGATGAGTCGAGAAGTAATTAAAGAATAACGAATCACGTTGCAGATTCGGGACCTTTTGATGACGAAAAACATCGGCTGTACCAATAATTTCGAACTATCTAATGATTCAACCGCGAATTAAAGCGCCTAAATAATAACAGAAATGAAAGAAACCACGCAATAACAATTCAATACATACAGAGGAACCGAAAACTGTAAACAGATTAGGGTGGCCGTCGGTTTGAGAGAAATTAATAGCCTGTTCAATATGACGGCGGGGCTTAAAATGATTCAAGAAGAAAACTAGCATCATGTTGGCCTTAAGGCGCGCACGATGCAAAGAACATCCCGCCGTACCAGCAGCCGACGCTAAACCAGGTCAGGAAACCTCTGGTGCAAAAAGGGAGCGGCCAGTTCTATGGTCCAGCAGGTGACAGTCGCTTGACCACGCATAAAGTTGGCACAGGAACTACTTGTTTCAATTACAGGTACACTAGTATGAGGTACCGACTAGCTAACAAAATCCCTGAGTATCGCCACTACGGCCCATTCTGGAAAGCCTTCTTGGAGAGTCCACAGCTGCTGTCTCGCCTGCGACCGCCTATTGTCCACACGTACACTCCGCCATGCGATTTAAAGCTTAACGCTTCGTGACTTCGGTCACAGTCTAACAATGATGCTTGTATTCGATCGCCAATTAGGTTGTTTGGCGATCGTGAGTGTTTCACAAGACTACGGGAGGGCAGCTGTGCCAGCCATGAGGTAATTCCGCCCCCCCCCCCCCCCTCTACCACTTCCTTTGGTAGCTGAAACCTACTTCTAATGGTTCAGTATTCGCTCTTCGGAGTGTTCTCAGTTAAATTCGTGTAGCTATAGATGAATACTATTTCTGTATGTCATATCTGTGAATGTGTCTACGGCAGTGGAGGCCTCTCTCAGTTAAAAGTGCGTTGTTCTTTCTAATTTCAGAATGTATCTCTTTGTGCTACTTTCTAAATCTTTTACTTATGTTCTGATTTCTACCACCTTCCCCCAGTATCCCTTTAAATCAGCAGGCCCTGCAGGGTTGGGTCATAGTCCATGCCTTCCTATGGTTTGATACTGGGTGGAATAATAACATGAGCTCCCGATGACCTATCAATATTTACCCCGCCCACTAAATAGGGAACGCTCTTTTCTTTCAGGCTGCCTCGGATATGAAAACTGTGACAGTCAGTTTAGGCATGGCAGTGCAACTTAGCGACCGTGATAGGGTCCAAAAATGATTCAAATGGCTCTGAGCACTATGGGACTTCACAGCTGAGCTCATCAGTCCCCTAGAAGTTAGAACTACTTAAACCTAACTAACCTAAGGACATCACACACATCCATGCCCGAGGCAGGATTCGAACCTGCGACCGTAGTGGTCGCACGGTTCCAGACTGAAGCGCCTAGAACCGCTCGGCCACACCGGCCGCCTGATAGGGTCCATTTTGGGCTCACGTTGACCACAGAGAGTCACCTTGTCACTGACCACACAGTGAAGGGCGAAGTTTACAGCCCCTCTGCTGAAACATTTCCTTAGAATTTCGTCTCTGCCTGACATCTCAGGCTCGTAATCGCAGTGACAACATTATACTGCTTCCCACTGTACTCAACAAATTCTTGAACCCCATTTGGTGATTATGCAGATGCACCATCTCTAAGGAATTTAAGAGAAGGAGAGGGGGGGGGGAGTAGTCGTGAGAGAGTCATCAGTGTATAGAGAATTTAATTAAAATGATGAGGCAAGGCTTAAGGCCAAAGGAGGATAGGCTGGAACTGCAAGAAGATGCACAGACAGATCGTCGCTTCTCTGCCAGCTCCGGTGGCGCCACAGTGGACGTCATCTTACATGGCGATTGCCAACCGGCCGTCGAGGGTTTCGAACCACAGCCTGCAGCTACCACCTGAATACCTGAGTGGCGCACAATTGTCGCATAGCGAGGCCACCGCCGCCGCGGTACCTGCAGCTGAGGCCGACGACGTCGCCATGGCCAGCGCCGTCTCCGCTGCCACCCCCTAAATATTGTCGACAGCTTCAGAGATCTGTACAATTGATTCCCTCTATTAGAGAAACGGCAGAGTAACTTGTTTGGCAGTCGCCTTGCGTCTGAGGCTCGCCTCTGGTGGGACATGATTGACGGATGCAGTAGCAGTTCTCTCACGTAGATCAAGGAATTCTTCACTCAACACTAGAATCATGCCCTTCACTCGTCACAAGCTGCGCAAAACCATCCGCCACCTAGAAGTCGTCTGCGGGACAGGTGTAGGAACCAGATAATGATAGCGGGGGCCGCCCGGAGTAACTGGAAGCGGAGGAGACGACGACTTGGCGATAACAATTTAGATCAGCCCCAATAATGTTGTAGAACATGCCTCTCCGGCAGATCAAAGAGCTGCCAGCAGCGCAAGATTTGTTCAGCCCCAATAATGGTAGAACTGGTCGATCCGGCAGAACAAAGTGCTGCCGGCAGCGCCGGAAGAGACTATTAAGCGTTCCATTCAATTCATCTCCCGCCCCTGGATTATCGACATAGGACAGCGGAACATCGCGTTACTCGGGACACAAATTTCTACTACGCTGCCGCAACGGTAGAAAGCCGTTTTCAAGACACAGAGAAATTATCCACAAAATCATGGACGACTATTCATACTTGTTAGAAGATCCTGAGAATGGCGCTAAGAGGCTTTTCAGGACATGAATATCTGAGGAAATTTTTTAATTGAGCTAAGGAAGAATCATCTCATAAAGTGACGTCTTTTATCCCCTTAATATATCACACGGGAATTACAGATTATTTAAAAAAGTATCCAGTTATTTACACAGTATGTTATTCCAACGGTGCCACTAAGAATTATAGGGTTTATTTTAGTTAAGTTAAATCTGTCGAAATGGTATTAGATGACGCAGAATGCTGTGAGACTGTGTCTTGAAATTCATCTGTTATGTCATCCCGTACCATTGGCGATCCTGCAGAACAAAACCGGTTTCACTGATTCCAGTCATGTAAGGACTAATGTGGTCTGATGTCCTCTTGGGTTGTTTTTATTTATGAGTGTTAGTAGGCACAGCACTGGAAACCTCTCGCAAGATTGATGCTTCAGATCTCTTGTCTGTGTGTTAAGGTTCAAATTACGGTGCTCCCCCCCCCCCTCCCCCCGTCCACTGCCCATCGCAAGTCAAAATCACTTGACTGAAGTTAGTCAGTCTCCCTCAGAATTGACTGTGTCAGTTCGGGTAGAACCTGCCTGACGTGTGCAACTACAGTAGCAGACCAATCTACTACAGAAATCTGCTGCCCATGGAGTAACTGACACGTCTCAAGTGATTTGCTGATTAAGGAAATTTTGACACGCACGTTCAAGCCTTTACTGGTGCCGGAAGGAGGTTACTCACAGGAAAGGTCTACATGCCTCTCTGTCGCTGAATTGTTCACGATATTAGGCGTTAAGTCGCTTCATTATTTGCTCCACAGGGATGACAGTGTTCAAGTCTGCTTCTGCTAATTCCGAAGTAAGGTGGTAATGTCCTGCAACGTGTCCTGTCCGGACAGCTGGGAGAGTTTACGGGTGTGCATTGGTTTATAAACATAAGACTTAAGGTTAAATTTAAAGGCATTACTTTAAACACTAAGGGAAAAAAGAGAAAAGCTTTAAACCTTCCCAAGTTTGTGGAAGACTCGAGTCTAATACTACTTAAATTTGTTATGTGTTTGAATACATTTTTCCCATTTAATGAAAAAGTTGTGTGACTGAAAATCAAAGAGATATTAATTCCTTAGGAAACGGACTGTAGTGTTTGTTAGTGAAATAAGTGTTACTACATTAATGTGTGAAACTAAGAGCAGTTATTTGTAAGTTAAGTTACGAACTGTAAATTATACTGTGATTGGAGCGGAGCTGTGTTGGTGAATCGCCATTTTATCTTCATTGTCACGAGTCAACGTAACTGCGTTTCCTCGTTTTTGAAGAACTCTTCATCTTCGACAGTAGTCTCAGTACTCACATTTTTTAATTTTAAATGTTGGAGATGACAGCTTTTGTTAATCTTGTTTTGTATTAATTCATGTAGTAAATATGGTATATTGTGGAACAAAACTTCATTATTGTTACTACGAGGCAGTCTTGAGATATATTTACGATTGTGTTTGTTTGTTTGTTTGTGTGTGTGTGTTTTTCAGTAGTCTTGGTATCATGTATCTCTAGAAAGGACCAAAAATTAATGTTGAAAGAGGAAAGTGTCGTCTTTCAACATTAATTTTCATGCCAGTGAAAGTTGATTTTCAATATATATATATATATATATATATATATATATATATATATATATATATATATATATATGAGCTGCATCAAACCAGTCTCAGGACTGAAGACCACAACAACAACAACATATATAGCCCACTTAAACGTTTCAGCGCAAACATCTCTGCTCTGGAACAAAAATAGATATTGAAAATCGACTTTCACTGGCATGAATGTAAGAGAGGGGTTCATGAAAATAAATACTATGAAACATTCTAAAACATAAGTAAAAATTAGTTTCAACATAAACTTATGTTTCTTTTTTTTTAATGGACACCCCATATTATTTCTTGCGAAATCAATAACGTGAAAAATCACAAACAAATGCATTGGTTGCATCACAATACGTCAGTTACATCCACAGAAATCGCAAAGCGAAGTCGAGACTTGAAATATACGAACACGCCGCTATCGCATATCTCGAGATGCAAGCGTAAACACCGCATTGCTTATAACCATGATATGATTGCCGTACATAATCTTACTTTCACTGTTGTCACGAGAGCCAAATGTAATAATAAAGCTTCCTGCCACAAACACTGATATGTGGGGATCTTGCTTCCAACCTAGTTTGTGTTAAACTTATATTTCCGTATGTTTTAGAATGTTTCATAGTATTTACTTTTATGAGCCTCTGCCTTACACTCCTACCCGTGGAAACCTTTTTTCCGTATGTATTGTTGTATCGGAGATATCGGTACTGATACGTTAAAGTGGGTCACCCTATGATACACACTGAAGCGCCAAATAAACTGGTACAGGCATACGTATTCAAATACGGGGATATGTATACGGCGCTGCGGCCGGCAACGCCTATATAAGACAACAAGTTTCTGGCACAGTCGCTTTTTTTACCTTTTTTTAAAATGATATAGTGGAGCCCCTCCATGCCCACACCGGCACAATGGCCAACACAAAAGATCTTCTACTGCCGTCTCTGCGAATTGGTTCGTTTTCACTAAGTGAGGTCTCGCAGCATGTGGGTACTGCTATGTTTGCGTACGTCTGGTTATGATTAACCATTAATACGCGCTCATCTGGAGATAGGTTGGGTCGCAAGTTGAGCGAAGGGTAGCGGTTTGAATGGTAGAGGAAAAAAAGTGCCAAGGCAAGAGCCAACGGAAAAACCTCTGCGATATTTGAGTCGGGTTGTAAGTGTAGTAGCCGTTTTCTTGCTGCCTGCGACAGGTCCTGCGAGTGTGCAATGGTGTTACTCGGTGCTGGCTTCTCAGTCCAGTTAGGTTCATCATTGTTTAGTGTCCGGTAGGTCATACATCGAATTCACAGTGTAGGGTAGTGTTGGCGGTTTGTTTGTGCGTTAGTCTTCGAGCTTGTCGGTTTCACTGCTGTAGCCTATTGGACGGCTTTAGTAGCAGGTGACATGCCAAGTCAATGTTGCTGATTTGCAGGAGCTTGTCTGTGTTGTTGCTTGTGTGTGTATGTCAGGTCGCCATAGCTGGTTGTGCCCTAGCTAGTAGTGTCTTTGCCCGCTTATCCTTCCACCTAGGGTTGCGGAAGATTTAAGTGAGTTTGAACGTGGTGTTATAGTAGGCGCACGTGCGATTCGGCACAGCATCTCCGAGGTAGCGATGAGGTGGAGATTTTCCCGTATGACCATTTCACGAGTGTACCGTGAATATCAGGAATCCGTTAAAACATCAAATCTCCTACATCGCTACGGCCGGAAAAAGATCCTGCAAGAGTGATATCAACGACGACTGAAGAGAATCATTCAACATGGAAGATTCCGTAAATTGCTGTAGATTTCAATCTTGGGCCATCAACACGTATCAGCGTGCGAACCATTCAACGAAACGTCATCGATATTGGCTTTCAGAGCCGAAGGACCACTCGTGTACACCTGATGACTGCACAACACAAAGCTTTACGCCTCGCCTGGGCCCATCAACACCGACAATGGACTGTTGATGACTGGGAACATGTTGCCTGCTCGGACGGGCCTCGTTTCAAATTGAATGGAGCAGATGGACGTGTACGTGTATGGAGACAGCCTCATGAATCCATGGACACTGCATGTTAGCAGGGGACTGTTCAAGCTGGTGGAAACTCTGTAACGGTGTGGGACGTGTGCAGTTGGAGTGATATGGGACCCCTGACACGTCTAGGTAAGACTCTGACGGGCGACACGTACGTATGCATCCTCTCTGATCACCTGCATCCATTCATGTCCATTGTGCATTCCGACGAACTTGGGCAATTCTATCAGGATAATGCGACACCCCACACTTCTAGAATTACTACAGAGTGGCTCCAGGAACACTTTTCTGAGTTTAAACACTTATTCTGGCCACCAAACTCCCCAGACATGAACATTATTGTTGCCTTGCGACGTACTGTTCAGAATAGATCTCCACCCCCACATAGTCTTACGCATTAACGGACAACCCTGCAGGATTCATGGTGTCAGTTCCCTCCAGCACTACTTCAGACATTAGTCGAGTCCATGCCATGTCGTGTTACGGCACTTCCGCGTGCTCGCGGGGGGCTCTACACGATTTTTGGCAGGTGTACCAGTTTCTTTGGCTCTTCAGTACTATATATATTCTCTCTCTCTCTCTCTCATTTAATAATAGTATTTACTGCTTCTTCTGACTGTTCCTCGTTGTGTTGGTTTAATAATAGTGTTCATTCTATCTATTGACTCATTCATGTATTAAGCAACATATTTTTAGGAAGGGTAATGCAATTTTGGAAACCATAGGGATGACTACACAATTAATTGGCCTGTCTCAGACTCGGAGTTCTTGAGAGGACAAGTTATAACACATCGTGTTACGAACCCTCCCAAGAATGCCACGTGCAGTGACGAGCGAGTGGGCGGCCGCGCAAGGCCCGAAACAAGGGGTGAGTCGTGAAGTAATTATAGAGTAAGATATCAGGTGACAGATTCAGTACCTTTTGATGACGAGAAAGCACCAACTCTACCTCAATTTCGAAGTATCTGAAGCTTTAACCGCGAATTAAAGGGTCTAAATTACAGCAGAAACGAAAAGAACTTGGCAATAACAATTCACTACGCACAGGGAAACCGAAATCTCTAAACAGATTTCGGCTGCCGTCATTTTAAGATAAATTACAGGCTGTTCTGTATGGCGGCGATCCTTACATTGAATCAAGATCAAAATCATCATCTTCTTGGCCTTCAGGCGCGCACGAGCAAAGAACATCCCGCCGGCCCAATGGTGCGAAAAGGAAGCGGCTAGTTCTATGGCCCAGTAGGCGACAGTCAGCCGCTTGACCACCCATCGGGTTGGCACCGGAACTACTTGTTTGAACTGCATGAACACTAGTGTGTGGTACAAACCAGCTAACAAAATCCTTGACTATCGCCACTACGGCCCACTCTGGAACGCCTTGTTTGAGAGTCCACCAGCTGCTGTTTCCCCTGTGATCGCCTATTGTCCATACGTACGCTCTGCCATGCGACTGTAAAGCTTAACGGTTCGTGGCTTCGGTCACAGTCTAATAATGATGCTTGTTTTGTATCGCCATCTCAGTCGTTTGACGATTGCGAGTATTTCGTAACATTATGGGAGGGCAGCAGCGCCATCCATGAGGTATGGTTGTCAGAATTCTGCCAAGAGTGTAGCGTCGTGGTTCATGCCTTCCCACAGTCTTATACTGGCTGGAATAATAACATGAGATCCTGATGGACTATCAATATTTATCTCGTCTGCTAAATAGGGCAAGTTCTTTTCATTTAGCCCACCTCGGATACGCAAACTGTGGCAGTCAGTTTAGGTATGGTAGTGCAACTTGGTGACTGTGATATGACCCATGGTAGGGCAGTGTGTATAAATAAAGCAAGATGTGTTTCACAAGAGAGGTTTTCGCTGAACTGAGCTGATTCTCTGAGATGAGTTAGATTTTTTTGTCAGAAACGTCTTAATATTTGACCATAGTATATAATATACAATCATCGACACTAACTTATAATTTTGTGCATTCGGCCTTTTACCCTTTTAGTATTCAAGAGTAACGTATGTTCTTTTCCAGCCTGGAGAGAGTACTTGCTGCACAAAAGATTATCTCTAAATACAGGGTGTTAGAGAAGTGCAGATATTTCTACTGATGATTGAAGACAATGTACTGATAAACGTTACTTCCGTATTTACTTCATATGCAGACTAATAATTATTGTCATTATGAATTGTATGTTTTTAACTTGGTTTGTACCACCAAGTACTCGTCACACAAGCAAGCCATTGAAGTTTCTCCTGGGCAGCAGGCTAGGTATTTATGGTATATGTGGGTAAGTGGGAGTTAAACGTTGTTCTATACTGACATGCACAGCCCCTTTGTGGCGCAGCTACGATCAAGTAGTAAATTATGTGCTGTGTTTGCGAAAAGACTGTAAGATGCAGACGAGAAACGACTAATACACTTCAGTGGGAAGATATTAAAGTACGAATTACCACAATATCTGTACCTATACTACTAACACCCTGCAAACGCTAGGACTTCCACAGCAAGTCAATATAAAATCTAACTGACATAGCATCAGGCCCTGATGCCTTATCTCACTAAGTAGCCTTTTCTTTTGCAAGACATGGGATGCTGAGGTCGATACTTCTCGTCTGTGCAGCGGTCAAACATCGTTGAATTAGCAAACAGATATGTTAATGCGGAATTTAACATTTCTGTTTTATGTCTGCTGAATTCAGTTTCAACAGCAGAGGTAACAGCGAGAGATTTAGTGTAAGGTTTGGATCCGATCATTCAAGAGACAATCGGACGCAGTAGCAACCTGTTCACGGCTACCTACGATCTAGAGCAGGGTCGGCCAAATTGTGCAAAACTGCAAGAGTGGGCAGTGTGCTGCACTCGTGCGGTCCGAGGAATGACCTGTGGCCGGCACTACTTGATATGTCTCTGATTTGCTGGGTCCTTGATGGAAGTACTCGATGCAGCACGACGTTTCATTTAGCACTGCAGCGCGGCATTTTTCAGTCGGCTCGACTTTCCTCATTTCGGCAGAATGGTGGCGTCACCACTGTTCATCCTTCGCTGTTTGTTCGTGTTATAAAGGAAGTTCGTGTTATAAAGGAAGTTCGTGTTATAAAGGAAGTTGACAGGTGCAGCGCCTGTTTGCACAAAAAGAGGCAGTCTCCCCATCTATCGTGACAAGCTGTTAAAAATTAGTGGTATCTACAGAAGAAAAGGATGAGAATTCTCAATATCTATTATGCAACTGCATAAACGATGAGTACCACAAATTTGCATTTCAACACCATGCCAAAAAAATTAAGTCTGATGAATAAAGAGCAAAACATTACAACGATCGACAAACGATTTGTACAGGATCTATTGTTCTCTACATAAAGAAGCACTTCGAGCTAAATTTGTTAACATGGAGCAAGTGATGAAACTGGTGATACGAACAGTAAATTTTCTGAAGTCGCGCACACTAATATTGACTATCAGTTGTAACAGCTTGTGACAGGATTGAACGAAGGGTATGGAGACTTTACATACCACTGCAAAGTACGTTGCTTAAGTCACGGTGTAAGGTGGCTGCAATTTCGCACCTTACAAATACTCGTCCTCATACATTGCCGTGAACTACAACCACAATTAGGTATCATTTGATAGGTTGTACATCGTATATATGAATATTTAAAGGAGACTGACATTGTCACGTACGCCTTGTAAATAACTGTTAACGCTTATTGTATGAAAGGTGACGGAGTGTCTTTATTGACAGAACGACGTAATGAATGATTAACTATACTAGTAGAGGTTGGAAGCCAGTGGAGATGAAATGACAGACAGAACTCAAGCTCTGGGTGGAAGGCCCGCACAGGTGTTGGTCCTACTCACAAAACGGAAGTAGCTAGACGAACGTCGTAGCACCTGAGCTCTGGAGCACAATAGGGTGACCGCCGGCCGCTATTGTAGCAGGACGGGAAGGATAACTGGGAACGCTGCAAATGTTGGATGCAGGTGAGAGGAACGATGAAGCGGCACCTCGGAAACCACGCAGGCTGGGTTATTTCCAAGAATTTTTACTCAGAAGCGTACCATTGTTAAGAGTATAGCTTTTTCCTCGCAAACTTTCCGCGCTGGACGACAAAAGACTAAAATATGGTTGGTCGGCGTTTGGGAGAATCTGCAGGGAGGAAGAATATTCCGTGGTTTCGGGAATATGATTCGTTTTCGGAATTACGAGGGTTGGGAGCCGAGCCTTGCAGGGAAGCCAGCAGTGGAGAGATGTGGTCTTCCATTGTGAGCGCCAGTGCGTGACGGTATCGGCTTTGTCGGTACAGACGGACTTGCTGACTTTGCTCTCAGGAGAGTTTATAGTTAGAACAGTTAGGCACTGTACTGTTGCGAACCCATACGATTCTGGGCTTCACCTCGGGTTGGAAGTCGTCGTTGAGTAAGCAGCGTTCAATAATTGAGAGCACTTCTGCCTATACTTACGTTGAGACTTTATCTGAACTCCATCCTTGAGGCTGGGACTTCGCGTTTCTCGTCAGTAGAACACAGAGAGGAGAAGACAGTATTAGAGTATATTAGTCAGAGGACCGCCTTCTGCTGTCCTAGTGTCTGAAAGAGTTTATTTGTGGCTGAAGTTCTTCCATCGGCGTAGACCAGTACGAGAACCATCACTTCGATGCACTGGACGCAGTACATATGGTGATATCGGAAATTACTTCGGCTTATTAGGGCGATAAAACTAAACAGCTACTATCCCGTTAGTTTATTTCCACTGAGGTTCCAAACCACCGTAGATCATCTTTGAAAGTAGTGTCTTCTAGTGTTTGGTACATAGATGATGTCAGTCATTTCGCGTTAGTGATATTAGACTGCGGAGTCATAATAAGGGGAAGAGTTGTGCAATTGATTAATAATTTTAGTTAGGAAATATAGACAATTGTACTTGAAGGGTTGATTTTAATCTATAATAATTACATATTGAACAACAACGTTTATCATTTAGTAGTATTAGTTGCCTTCATCATTCATTTATGTTTAGATCTGCTTCAGGGGATAGTCAGACAGGTCCAAATCATCATTTTTGCGTTTATAATTTACCGTTGCGCACATTCATTTTTACACCCGCCTGGAGCAGCATCCTGGAACAATTTTTCGAATTTAAGCCCGTTGTTTCTGAAGAAAACGAGAAAGCGGGAACAAAAATCAGAACATCCTGAATGGATTACAGAACTCGCAATGTAAGTGAACCCGACTCCACACTACCCGTAGTAAGAAGTTGCAGGGTGGGAAACAATTAGTTTCTGTTTCGGTGGTGATGCATTTAAAAAGAAAATCACATTATGGTAGGGACAAATTCTGACAAAAACATCGTCCATTGGCGTTGAAGAAGTTGCGACTTTTGAAGAATTCATTATGGCGTTGAAAGAATTACAGGGCTATTTTTTATAAACGTTTTGAGGACAATGTCAATGTTACATCTGTTTCGGGACCGTTTCACTTAAAAGTGTCGCTCTACGTATGCAAATAGAACTGATCGGTCCCATTTAAAAGACAAATTCTGTTATGTTGAAACTGTCCAATGCTTCTACATTGTTTTCCTTGGGGAGACTTCTCACGTCTCCATAATGAGGTTGCAAACGTGGTGAATGGTCCGATCAACATATGTGCGAGAACGGCTTTTTTTCGAATATGAAACTAAATGAGGCACGATTACGTGGCAACGTTAGAGCCGAAAATGTATGAAATTGCATCTATTCATATCTCTAAAGTTTGTACTAGATGTCTCAGTGCACCATAAATAGTTAAATAATACTGAGAGTTTGTTTTGTTTGTGATCTGTGTTGTCGAGAAATGTGAAACCAAACTGCATGTGAGCCGTTCAATGTTCCTTGTGCGAGTGCATTGCTATATAATGAGTAGTACCTGTCGCCTTTTACTACTGGAAGGTTATGGTAGGATCAGTTTCAGAAAATATCTCTTTTCTGAATTCCTAAACCCCAAGAATGACAATGCCAGTAGAGCATACGTACGCTTACATCGAACAAATATCAAACACAAAATTTATGGCTAGTGGGTCAAATTTATTTAAATATTAGTTAGTTAACCTGATAAAAAAGCGCCACCTCTTAGATCATTTGATAGTTTAATAAAATACCAATCTATATATTGGATACACAATAATAATCATAAATGTCATGGGAACATTATTAAGAGGAGGTTGAAATTGACTGATTTTAAGGGTCCTGACGAGGAAGCGGAATGTCGCTGTGAGATGTAATAGCAACGAATTTAGCAATAATCAACATTTATTTCCTCATTAAAAGTAACACACACAGAGATTTAAGTTCAACCACAGTTACTTGGATTGTCGGCGCGTGAATGTCGGTACATAGTACATAGTACAACGCAACAACTGCACCGACACGTGTGTGTGTGTGTGTGGGGGGGGGGGGATGGGGTAAGTCTGCTAATTTAGTGGTTAAAATTTATCAAGGTCACACACATCACGTTCACACTGATCACTCACACAGCAAAAGATTGAACTGAGAAGAAAGCTGCCATACTCCATATGTAAGCTCACTGGGTCACACCACGACTGGCTTTAATGGTCAATTTCAGAGAACGAAGCCCACTTCCGAAATTTTATAAATAAATTTACCAAACTTGAGCACATCTACTTCCCGATGAAAATGAGGATTCAGTTAGGATACAAGAGGTGTTCACGTAGAATTGGAGCATGATGGTGTACAAAGAAACACACGTGGTGCAGCAGAGTACGGGCTACTAAGTCAGCGGGGATGAAACACAAATTGGACCGTAAATTAAATAAAATTTAACAAGCGTTCCATAAAGCTCACGACACATTTATATCTGATAAACGAAACTAACTAAAACTGTACATCACGCGTCGGCACGGCTTGTCCACGATAAGCTGCAGTTAGACAAAAGATCTCATCCAATAACCAGAATACTAACAAGAGTTACTACCGGAAATTCAAACAAAGCTAACTCTTACACATTTCGATTTAGCAACTAGAGATACTACTCAGAGCATCCTTAGTCACCAACGTCGTAGGAAAGAGCAAAACTAACCCACCCCGTTGCCGGAGTCTACACAGAAATCCAGAAGCGCCCAAAGAGCGTAAGCGGTTTATACCCGTACCAACCTCACAATGGATATTGACCAGTGGCCACTAATGCCTCTCTGATCCAACGTAGCCGTATTCAAAGCTCTACACAAAGGTTAGCTAAACTGCCCTTAACATTCAAGGAAACCTCCTGGTAACTAACAAGGGAAACTCCACATCACACCCCCGTCAGATTTATTGGTAAGATAGCCCAGTGGATAGACCGTTAAAAACTAAATACAGATCAAGCTTGAAAACAGGAAGAAGGTGTACTGAACTGTGAAAAAAAGGCAAAACAGAAACAGTGAACGGTCCAAGATTAGCAAATGCAACACCGAGGAACGTCGAACTGCCATGGCGTCGTGGTTAAGTGGTTGCCGGCACGGTAGCTCAGCGTGTTCGGTCAGAGGGTTACGTGCCCTCTGTAATAAAAAAACTGAGTTATACGATCATCAACGAACTTAAAAGGGATGTCTTACGACGTCCGCCCCGAGCAGACGCAACGAACAAAAGCAAACAAAATAAGATTAAAAAAATAAAAAAAAGTGTTCAAGCTGTTTGCATGTTACGCAGTGAAGCCGTGTTCAAATCTCCCTCATGCCATTTTTTTTTCACAACATTTTGAACTGTCCGTCCCGTCATTTAAATGTTTGTTCTCTTTCTGTAGTCATGACAGTGGTCATACTACACATTGGTTACAGAGTCATATGATAAGAATGCGTTACCGTCGTAAGTAAACGTGATGAATAGTGACAGCACGCGAGATACCACATAGACGTCTCACAGAAATGAAAACAACAAATAAACTGGTATGAACTACATTACAACAAAGGAATTAAAGAGTAAAAACATCCAAAACGGAACGCAACTTCAAAAACGTTAAAAACATGTGTTTTTGGCAGAGCACAGAGAAACTGTGTGATTGAGAAATTGTTGCGTTCATTTGTTGCAGTTTATGTGACAAACTATTATGTTTTCATCATTTCCTTGAGAGTCATCTCATTCACACTTATACGAACACCTAAATCGGGCAAGGAGGCATATCTCACTCGCTTACCTGGCGTAGAAATTAGGTGCGTCGGTAAGAGATTCCTATCATGTGACACACGTTCTGTCCGTCGCTAATGCCGTGTGTAACACACCAGACGTGTTTTCCCGTTGAGGATTCGATTGACTTGTCGCCATGTCATCAAATGTTTGAGTTCCCATTCGAAAGCCACTTTCTTTCGGCTGCTAACACAGTAGTTGTACAGAATCAACTGTCATTATAGGTCCCTTCCTCACACCTCGCTGTTGTAAACGGACGTTGCACCACGACACAGACACAAATTTGAATACAGCGAACAACGAAAAAAAAAAAAAAAGAACCACGACGCCGTCACTCTGGCAGGTTGTTCTATAGTGCACTTCTTGTCCTTGGACCATTCACTGGTTCTATTTTGCTTCTTTTTCATAGTTTATTGCACCTTCTTCCTGTTTACCTGCTTGATCTGTGTTCATCTGTTGACGGGCTGACCACTGGGCTTTCTTGCCATTACGTGTGAGAGGGGGGCGATGGGGAGTTTCCCTCGTAATAAAACCCGAGGTGCCAGCAACAGACAAACCACACATTCATACTAGCGGACGACAGTGGGGACAGCAAAGATATGACATGAATACCTGATAATGGATTACTCAGATACATACAGAACATAGTTATGAATCTGAAATTGAAAAAAACATTCTGCTTTGGCATTGAAATGTCTCTGCAGTATCATGCACTCTCTCTTCCATTTCTCTCCCCAGGCATAGTCGAACCGAACACCTGAGTCGTTAAAAATTGTAGCAAAACCGAAGGTTGCTTTCCAAAATTCATGGAACGGCTCACAGGGGGACGTTTCAATAGGTGTAGTATTGGGGGTGGGGAGGTGGGGGGGGGGGGGGGCAAGAGTGCAGTCAGGCGACAGAGCTCTCCACCATCCATACTCTCTTCACCATCCACGATTTAGAGCAATATCAGAAACGGAATAACATCCACCTGTTGTTGGTGGCCGCAACTGATTATGACGACACGTTTGGGTGAACGTATCAGAAACTAACAGAAGCCATCGATTATTACTCTGTGTGCAAGGTTTCACGAAACTTAGGCCCGTATTCGTTAAAACTGCGCACCGCCGGGAAAGACAAGGAGTGCAGTACCTTGGCTCGGTAACTTAAAAACAAACATCAGCGAATCATGTGTGGATTGGGGACGGCATCGTGGCAACATGAGCCCATAGTAGTGCTTCAGCATCCAGCCCTGCCCTGTTTCTTTTCTCCCTTTATATGAATTGCATTTAAGCTGTATTACCTTAGTCTAAATCTGACGACCTCCAGGTGTATCTAAGCACCAGACGCAACAACATCGCATCTGCCATATAGGATATGAGAGATGGCCTTTTTCCAACGATGCGCTCAAAACGTGGGCGTTACACTAAACCCCATAACATAAAAGAAATGTCTCACTTATATTACATTATACTACATTAGTCGTAACCCACAGAACCATGGAAGGTGGTCTCTGGGATATGGAAAGATGTCAAAATGTGCATTTAATTTAATTTAAGTGCAATATAGTCAAACGATATTAAGTCGCTGTATTGTAATGCTAATTCTAGCTATAAAATGGCCTAAAACGTTAAACTTAAGAGTCTCTGTGAAGATATTTTTCACTGGAGTTTAAGGATATTTTTAAAGAAATTTCCGACATTTGACTGGTAATTGTTCATTTATTTTACACAACCATGAATTCGACTTTATAGCTATTCTCAAATGCATGCTGAACTGAAAATTGATAAAGCGTGTGTATCATACAGCGCAGGGCATAGAAACAAGCGGTCATTACGTGTTTGAAAACATTACCTGCGTGTTAAAATATGTATAACCTGTCTGTGCATGTCACCGTCGAAATTACGTATTTCTGGACTTATAAGCCAGTTGTCATATTGTTGGATACGAGTAAATATCGAAGATACGTAATGTGGCTGACACTGTGCAAAGTGAAAAACCATTAATACATAATATGGCGTATTTAACAGGCAATATACTCCTGTGACCTGCATTCGTCACTTCTTTTCGGCAACTGGCGTTAACACATGTCAAAACAGTGGCAGAGATTGTAACACAGTGGCAGCATTGTGTGAACCACATGATCTTTGCTTTTCCTGATCAATTGCCAGCAGCGCTGTCAATTTGTGGGGAACTCCTCCAAATGTGGAGAATTTCAATTCGACTGGGGATTCTGTGGGGATTGGCGTTATGTGGAGAATATGTGGTATTTTTAAAATGTAACTGCTTATTAATATATATGATGGTGAGTTTGTTGCTAGTGTTGATTCTAATGATTTTCAAGACCTTAAGCCCTTCATAGAGAAGATTTCAACCAATATCGTGTAAAGACGGTAAATAAATATTCTTTCATATGCAGATATTACTTAAGCGAAACTGAACGTAACAGTAGCTGAAAGCATATGCAGAGGAAAGCATTGTTTCTCTTCCACATTCTGTTAGCTGAGCTGTACTTTCCCGCCACTTAGATTAGATTAGATTAGATTAGTACTTGTTCCATAGATCATGAATACGACACTTCATAATGATGTGGAACGTGTCAGGTTAATAAAAGGTGTCTATACAAGATATTACATTAGACAAAATATTACATGACACTCAATAATTTTTTGTGGAGGTTGGGAAATTACCCACTTACTATATCCAAAAATTCGTCTAACGAGTAGAAGGAGTTGCCATTAAGAAATTCTTTTAATTTCCTTTTAAATGCTATATGGCTATCTGTCAAACGTTTGATGCTATTAGGTAAGTGACCAAAGACATTTGTGGCAGCATAATTTACCTCCTTCTGAGCCAAAGTTAGATTTAACCTTGAGTAGTGAAGATCATCCTTTCTCGTAGTGTTGTAACCATGTACACTGCTGTTACTTTTGAATTCGTTAGGATTGTTAATAACAAATTTCGTAAGTGAATATATATACTGTGAGGCTACAGTGAAGATTTCTAGCTCTTTAAATAAGTGTCTGCAGGATGATCTTGGATGAGCTCCAACAATTATTCTGATTACACGCTTTTCTGCAATGAACACTCTTTTACCCCAGAATATGATGCCACATGAAAGCAGAGAATGAAAATAGGCGTGGTAAGCTAATTTACTCAGATGTATATCGCCAAAATTTGCAGTAACCCTAATAGCATAAGTAGCTGAACTCAAACGTTTCAGCAGATCCTCAGTGTATTTTTTCCAGTTCACCCCCTCATCAATGGATACACCGAGAAATTTTGAATATTCTACCTTAGCTACCGATTTCTGATCGAAGTCTATATTTATTAATGGGGTAATTCCATTTATTGTGTGGAACTGTATATACTGTGTTTTGTCAAAGTTTAATGAGAGCCCATTTGCAGAGAACCACTTAATAATTTTCTGAAAAACATCGTTTACAATTTCACCAGCTATACTTGTATCATCGGCGAAAAGTACCAGCTTTGCATCTTCGTGAATATAGAATGGTAAGTCATTAATATATATTAAGAACAGCAGAGGACCCAAGACCGAACCTTGCGGCACCCGATTCTTGATTGTTCCCCAGTTTGAGAAATCACCAGTTTTTACATATTATGTGAACTGTTTATTTCAACTTTCTGCACTCTTCCAGTTAGGTATGATTTAAATCATTTGAGCACTGTCCCATTCATACCACAGTACTTGAGCTTATCTAGAAGTATTCCATTATTTACACAATCAAAAGCCTTTGATAGATCACAAAAAATCCCATCGGGTGACTTCCAGTTACTCAGAGCATTTAATATTTCATTAGTGAAAGTATATATATAGCATTTTCCGTTGAAAAACCCTTCTGGAAACCAAACTGACATTTTGTTAAAACTTTATTTTTACAAAGGTGTGAAGCTACGCTACACTACATTACTTTTTTATGAATTTTGGATAAGGCAGTCAGAAGAGAGATTGGGCAGTAGTTGTTGACATCAGACATATCCCCTTTTTATGCAGTGGTATAACAATGGCATACTTCAGTCTATCTGGGAAAATACCCTGCTTCAGAGAGCTATTACATATGTGGCTAAGAATCCCACTTATTTCTTGGGAACAAGCTTTTATTATCCTGCTGGAAATGCTATCAATCCCATGTGAGCTTTTATTCTTGAGAGAGTTTATTATCTTCCTAATTTCAGAAGGAGAGGTGGGTGGAATTTCAATTGTATCAAATGATGTGGGTAAGGCCTCATCCATTAACTGCCTTGCTTCTTCTAATGAACATTTAGATCCTATTTTCTCTACAACGTTTAAAAAATGATTATTCAAAATGTTTTCGACTTCCGGCTTGTTGTTTATCAAGTTTCCATTCACTTTGATGGTAATGCCGTTATCCTGTACTCTTGGTTGTCCTGTCTCCCTTGTAATAATATTCCAAATTGTTTTGATTTTGTTATCAGAGGTATTAATCTCAGACATGATGCACATGCTTATGGACTTTTTAATAAACTTTCTTAATGTAGCACAGTAGTTTTTATAATATTTGGCTGTTTCTGGGTCATTACTCTTTCTTGTTGTTAGATACAGTTCTCTTTCGTGGTTACAAGATATTTTTATTGCTTTAGTAAGCCAAGGTTTTTTGCATAGTTTCTTATAATTAGATTTAACTACTTTCTTGGGGTAACAGTTTTCAAATTCTCTTACAAGTGTATGATGAAATAAGTTATATTTTAAATTAGCAAGGAGTTCCTTGTGCACCTCATCCCAATCTAACTGCTGAAGGTTTTCTCTGAAATTTCTAATTGTTGAGTCATTAATTGAACACATAACTTTGGAGGGTAGTTTTGAATTACTGAATGGAGCTATGTCATATACTGTAACTAGCTGAGCATCATGATTAGAAAGCCCACTCTCGACAGGAGAAGAATTTATGTTTTTAAACCTATCTTGGTTTATAAAAGTGTTATCTATCAATGTGCTGCTGTCCTTTACTACCCGAGTAGGAAAATTAATGGCAGTTGTCAAATTGAAAGAACCGAGCAAGACTTCTAGGTCATTCTTCCTATTACACTCTTTCAGTGAATCAATATTGAAGTCCCCACAAATAATAATTTGCTTTCCCCTATCTGACAGATAGCACAACAAGGCATCCTAGTTTTCCAGGAATAAATGAAAGTGTCCTGAAGGGGACCTATATACTGTTACAATTATAAAAGAGCCCTCCTTCAGTTTAAGTTGACAGGCACATGCTTCTATACGTTGCTCTAGACAAAACTTTTTTGTATCTAAGCTTTCTACACAGTGATAACTTTTGACATATGTGCCGGCCACGGTGGCCGAGCGGTTCTAGGCGCTCAGTCCGGAACCGCGCGACTGCTACGGTCGCAGGTTGGAATCCTGCCTCGGGGATGGATGTGTGTGATGTCCTTAGGTTAGTTAGGTTTAAGTAGCTCTAAGTTCTAGGGGACTGATGACCTCAGATGTTAAGTCCCATAGTGCTCAGAGCCATTTGAACCATTTTTTTTTTTTTTTTTACATATGTGGCAACTCCTCCTCCCATCTTATTCTCTCTACTCATATGTGCAGCTACTTTATAACCACTGACATTTACCTTTTCCATATCAGACACAATGTGAAGCTCAGACAGGCATAGTATATCTATTACATTATCAGATTCAATGTCATCTAAACAAACCAGGAGCTCATCTACTTTATTCTTCAATCCTGGGATATTTTGGTGAAAAATGGTAACATTACTTTTTAATTTACTTTTCTGAGAATCTACTTTCTTCTTTAATCCACCAATATTTTGGTTGAATGTGGTAACATTATTATTTACTTTCTTGTTGTGAGAATTTTGTGAGTTTTGGACCTCTTTAGCACCTGCATGCCTGAACTTCTCATTGGATACCGTTTTTTTTTTCCCCTCAGTCTACTGACTGGTTTGATGCGGCCCGCCACGAATTCCTTTCCTGTGCTAACTTCTTCATCTCAGAGTAGCACTTGCAACCTATGTCCTCAATTATTTGCTTGACGTATTCCAATCTCTGTCTTCCTCTACAATTTTTGCCCTCTACAGCTCCCTCTAGTACCATGGAAGTCATTCCCTCATGTCTTAGCAGATGTCCTATCATCCTGTCCCTTCTCCTTATCAGTGTTTTCCACATATTTCTTTCCTCTCCGACCCTGCGTAGAACCTCCTCATTCCTTACCTTATCAGTCCAGCTAATTTTCAACATTCGTCTATAGCACCACGTCTCAAATGCTTTGATTCTCTTCTGTTTCGGTTTTCCCACAGTCCACGTTTCACTACCATACAATGCTGTACTCCAGACGTACATCCTCAGAAATTTCTTCCTCAAATTAAGGCCGGTATTTGATATTAGTAGACTTCTCTTTGCCAGAAATGCCTTTTTTGCCATAGCGAGTCTGCTTTTGATGTCCTCCTTGCTCCGTCCGTCATTGGTAATTTTACTGCCTAGGTGGCAGAATTCCTTAACTTCATTGACTTCGTGACCATCAATCCTGATGTTAAGTTTCTCGCTGTTCTCATTTCTTTTTCTTCTCATTACCTTCGGCTTTCTCCGATTTACTCTCAGACCATACTGTGTACTCATTAGACTTCATTCCGTTCAGCAGATCATTTAATTCTTCATCACTTTCACTCAGGATAGCAATGTCATCAGCGAATCGTATCATTGATATCCTTTCACCTTGTATTTTAATTCCACTCCTGAACCTTTCTTTTATTTCCATCATTGTTTCCTCGATGTACAGATTGAAGAGTAGGGGCGAAAGGCTACAGCCTTGTCTTACACCCTTTTTAATACGAGCACTTCGTTCTTGATCGTCCACTCTTATGATTCTCTCTTGGTTGTTGTACATATTGTATATGACCCGTCTCTCCCTATAGCTTACCCCTACTTTTTTCAGAATCCCGAACAGCTTGCACCATTTTATATTGTCGAACGCTTTTTCCAGGTCGACAAATCCTATGAAAGTGTCTTGATTTTTCTTTAGCCTTGCTTCCATTATTAGCCGTAACGTCAGAATTGCCTCTCTCGTCCCTTTACTTTTCCTAAAGCCAAACTGATCGTAACCTAGCGCATTCTCAATTTTCTTTTCCATTCTTCTGTATATTATTCATGTAAGCAGCTTCGATGCATGAGCTGTTAAGGCGATGGTGCGATATTTCTCGCACTTGTCAGCTCTTGCTGTCTTCGGAATTGTGTGGATGATGCTTTTCCGAAAGTCAGATGGTATATCGCCAGACTCATATATTCTACACACCAACGTGAATAGTCGTTTTGTTGCCACGTCCCCCAATGATTTTAGAAATTCTGATGGAATGTTATCTATCCCTTCTGCCTTATTTGAGCGTAAGTCCTCCGAAGCTCTTTTAAATTCCGATTCTAATACTGGATTCCCTATCTCTTCTAAATCGACTCCTGTTTCTTCTTCTATCACATCAGACAAATCTTCACCCTCATAGAGGCTTTCAATGTATTCTTTCCACCTATGTGCTCCCTCCTCTGCATTTAACAGTGGAATTCCCGTTTCACTCTTAATGTTACCACCGTTGCTTTTAATGTCACCAAAGGTTGTTTTGACTTTCCTGTATGCTGAGTCCGTCCTTCCGACAATCATATCTTTTTCGATGTCTTCATATTTTTCCTGCAGCCATTTCGTCTTAGCTTCCCTGCACTTCCTATTTACCTGTATTTCATTCCTCAGCGACTTGTATTTCTGTATTCCTGATTTTCCCGGAACATATTTGTACTTCCTCCTTTCATCAACCAACTGAAGTATTTATTCTGTTACCCATGGTTTCTTCGCAGCTACCTTCTTTGTACGTATGTGTTCCATCCCCACTTCTGTGATGGCCCTTTTTAGAGATATCCATTCCTCTTCAACTGTACTGCCTACTGCGCTATTCCTTATTGCTGTATCTATAGCGTTAGAGAACTTCAAACGTATCTCGTCATTCCTTAGTATTTCCGTATCCCACTTCTTTGCGTATTGATTCTTCCTGACTAATGTCTTGAACTTTAGCCTACTCTTCATCACTACTATATTGTGATCTGAGTCTATATCTGCTCCTGGGTATGCCTTACAATCCAGTATCTGATTTCGGAATCTCTGTCTGACCATGATGTAATCTAATTGAAATCTTCCCGTATCTCCCGGCCTTTTCCAAGTATACCTCCTCCTCTTGTGATTCTTGAACAGGGTATTCGCTATTACTAGCTGAAACTTGTTACAGAACTCAATTAGTGTTTCTCCTCTTTCATTCCTTGTCCCAAGCCCATATTCTCCTGTAACCTTTTCTTCTACTCCTTCCCCTACAACTGCATTCCAGTCGCCCATGACTATTAAATTTTCGTCGCCCTTTACATACTGCATTACCCTTTCAATATCCTCATACACTTTCTCTATCTGTTCATCTTCAGCTTGCGACGTCGGCATGTATACCTGAACTATCGTTGTCGGTGTTGGTCTGCTGTCGATTCTGATTAGAACAACCCAGTCACTGAACTGTTCACAGTAACACACCCTCTGCCCTACCTTCCTATTCATAACGAATCCTACACCTGTTATACCATTTTCTGCTGCTGTTGATATTACCCGATACTCATCTGAGCAGAAATCCTTGTCTTCCTTCCACTTCACTTCACTGACCCCTACTATACCTAGATTGAGCCTTTGCATTTCCCTTTTCAGATTTTATAGTTTCCCTACCACGTTCAAGCTTCTGACATTCCACGTCCCGACTCGTAGAACGTTATCCTTCCGTTGATTATTCAATCTTTTTCTCACGGTAACCTCCCCCTTGGCAGTCCCCTCCCGGAGATCCGAATGGTGGACTATTCTGGAATCTTTTGCCAATGGAGAGATCATCATGACGCTTCTTCAAATACAGGCCACATGTCCTGTGGATACACGTTACATGTCTGTAATGCAGTGGTTTCCATTGCCTTCTGCATCCTCATGTCGTTGATCATTGCTGATTCTTCCGCCTTTAGGGGCAATTTCCCACCCCTAGGACAAGAGAGTGCCCTGAACCTCTATCCGCTCCTCCGCCCTCTTTGACAAGGCCGTTGGCAGAATGAGGTTGACTTCTTATGCCGGAAGTCTTCGGCCGCCAATGCTGATTATTTATCAAAATTTAGGCAGTGGCGGGGATCGAACCCGGGACCGAAGATGGTTTGATTATGAATCAAAGACGCTGCTCCTAGACCACGGGTACACGGGGACACTGATATTAGCCTAAAAAAGAGGTACATCCATGAGTACTAGTGTCCCCCCTTATGGATTACGCTAACAACCCTGCCAGTTTACTCTTCCCTTTCCTATTGAGATGTAGGCCATGCCTTGTGAAATCCCTCCTATCAACAGCCTCGACAGGAACCAATCCAATGTCTGACAGAGTGGCCGCCCTACGAAAGTGATCTAACTCCATATTTACCCTCCTGACAGAGCGGTTCAACTGAGGCTGATCATGCCGCACGAAAGCAGGCACCAGCCCAACATTGGTATGGGTCGTTCCTCAGGCTATTTTCACCAGGTCACACTCAATGCTGTAGCCCTGATCCCTATCAATACTGTTTCCCACTTCACCCACTACCATTACATGATCCTGCTTTGTGAATCCTTTGCACAAGGAACCTATATCCTCTACCACCTGGCTAAGACATGCACTTGGCTTGAAAAAGTTTGTGACCTGGTACCTAATTTTTCCTGCAAAATCTGGCCCACACCTCTTCCATGGCTGCTACCTAGCAACAGAACTTTCCTCTTACTTTCTACTTTTTTTTGAAACAGTTGGTTTCCTAGTGAAATTCTGTTGCATCTTAACTACATCTACTTCTACTGGAGCCTCTTCCTTACTTAACAGTGGTAGAAAGGCAAATCTATTGATTGTGCCAATTGGGAAACTGTCAGACACTGTCCTCTTTCTGTGGCCCCTGTCCCCAGCTGCCATTTCCCACCGCTGTTTGCCCTCCTGCCCCCTTAACCTCTTCAGTTCCTTCCTCGCTCTGTCCAAATCAGCCTGAAGGGCTCTAATTTTCTCCTCCTGTTCAGCTATAATCCTATCTCTTGAGCAAACCCTGCAAGAGAATGGAAGAGTCTCGTTTGCTTTCCCAATTCCCACTCCGCTACAATTTCCCCAATGAAACCACCTGTCACAACAGCTGCACAAAACCCCTGAACTAACATTCCTACTGCAGCTCACACACTTAGTATCCATGGTAGTTTGGAAATTAGTTAAAGAGATTTACTAAGTGATAACGATAATGTATTACATACAGATGCAAAAGGACACTAAATATGTTTTGGAAACTAATATGTAAGTAAGCTATTAACAAATGCACTTAAATTTGTGGTGTAACACTAAATATGCACGCTCATAAATTAGGCCTAAACAGCCGAATGTAACCAAAACGAACTTTTTGCGATAAGTGGAAGAATACGTAAATAAAAGAAAAACCTTTAATGGCAAGGTTGAAGAACACACTAATGAATGTATTTAATTAGTTAATCTATACCAAATGCACTTAAGATTGCGGTATAAAGCTAAGTATGCACACTCGGAAAGTAACGCAAAGCCGCGACATATAAACAAAACGAACTTTTCGCGATTACTGGAACAATACGCAAATAAAACAAAAACCTTTAATGGTGAGCTTGAAAGGCACCCTAATGAACGTATTTAATCAGTTAAACTACAGCAAATGCACTTCGAATTGAGGTATGACGCTAAATATGCACATTCGAAAAATTAGGCCTAAGCAGCAGTAAGTAAACAAACGAACTTTTCGCGATTACTAGAACACTACGCAAATAAGAGAAAAACGTTTAATGGTGAGCTTGAAGAGTACACTAAAGAACGTATTTAATTAGTTTACAGTGTTCAACTACAATTAATTACAACCTAAATAACTTATCTTTCACGAGAGCTCTGCCTCTGTACGTGCGGCCTTGTGCAGGACTACCAACTCACTCTTCAGCTCATAAGCGTGTATTCTACTACGTTCGACTTCTCATGCTTTCAGTCTGGAACCGCGCGGCCGCTACGGTCGCAGGTACGAATTCTGCCCAGGGCATTGTTGTGTGTGATGTCCTTAGGCTAGTTAGGTTTAAGTAGTTCTAAGTTCTAGGGGATTGATGACCTCAGCAGTTAAGTCCCATAGTGCTCAGAGCCATTTGAACCATTTCTCACGCTTTATTTTCTTTCCATGGGAAATAATAACGATTTTATGTAAAAGTGGATAAATGGTTCCTAAAAGTTGTATATAAAGAGGCAGAAACTAATCCTAAGATAGGTTAATAACTAAATTTTTTGAATTATTTTAAAGAGTTCGTATATAGCTTGTTCACTTTTTAATGATGTCTATGCCTATATTCTGATCTAGTGTCGTCAGTGGTAATTCGAAAGTTTTCCGCTACTTTCCAACTCCTGCCAAACTTGACCATGTGTCAATCGATACGTTAGTCATTAGGGCAGTGAAAGTTTCATTGTTGTTATTGTTTGTTTCGAAATTGGCTTAATTTAATAACATACTCTATGTTGCAAACAAGTACCATACCTGAACATTATCGGCTTTGTAGAGAATGCTTCCACAAAAGCTTCTTATTTCTTACTTCTGTGTGTTACATAAATTTCTACCATAGCAAGGATCTTAAAAATAACAAGGTTGGGCAATAACCATTTTACTCTGCCATTGACTGGTTGCTGTGAAGTCACCAAGGAATGGCACTTTCTAGCAAATGACAAACTATGCGTACAAGCATAGTTTGTTCCTGTCAAATTATATTGAAATGTTAAGTGCTTTTCTGCTGCTAAAACGTTATTGTTGAATCATCTATATCATATTCAGTAGTAGGTTTACACCCCACTCATCGGCAATATATTAGATCACAATCTATTCTGGCATCATTTAAAAAGACTATGTTCGGCCTTTGTCAGCGTATTTGAGCAGTGGAATTGGTCGAATAATAAATATTCAGGTTTAATTTAATGTTATAAGTTTCGGTTTAGACGCTCACGTTTTCATTGTGTCATTTTCAAAGTACTTGGCAGACTGTCTTAAGATGGTGTAGTTAATTAGCACTGCACTGTGTCCTGAGGAAATCGTATTGCTTATTTTCGATGTTGCAGCGAAAATGGTTTGAGGTAACTGTTTACGAAGATAACCGTTAGCTTTTCACACATGTTGAAAACTGTCTTTATTTATTCTCGAATCAGAAACATACAAATTTACAGTTGCCATACACATCAATAAATATATACACACAAATTGTATTTATATTACATGTGCCCAGTACTTTGCAACCTACAGGGCGCTTGGAGGTTGCAAAGTTCTCAGGAAGCTCTTTTGCGATCTCAGCCGTTGCTGTGGTAGATTATGTCCATGCAGTGGATGGGCACTGTCCTGTTCCACTTTCAGTCTCTCCTTGTTGGCAGCCATTGTTCTGCGTATCCATGGTTGCGCTATTCCAGCCAGGCAGTAGAGCTTATCAGTTGAGGTAGGTCTTAAGCAACCTGTGATCAACCTGCAGGTTTCGTTGAGAGCAAAGTCTACTTGTCTGGCATGAGATGACCTGTGCCAGACTGGAGAAGCATATTCAGCAGTAGAAAAGCACAAAGCCATTGCAGAACTGCGAATAGTTTGTGGATGTGATCCCCACTGTGTCCCCGCTAGTTTGCGAATTAGGTTGTTTCGAGCGGAGATTTTCATTTTGGTGTTCTTTCAGTGAGTTTTGAATGTCAGAGTTCTGTCGAGAGTGACTCCCAAGTATTTAGGTGCTTGATGATACTGGAGTTGGATGCCTGACCATGCAGTATGTAGCTCACGATTAGCTTCCCTGTTCCTTAAATGAAAGGCACACGCTTGTGTCTTCGAAGGGTTTGGTCTGAGTTGGTTCCGATTGTAGTAGCTTGACAGTGTTCTAAGTGCTGTTGTCAGGTTTCTTTCCACTCTTTCAAAGCATGAGCTCTGTGTAGCAAGGGCTAGGTCATCTGCATATAAGAATCTCCTTGTGCCATGGGTCAATGGTTGGTCGTTGGTATAGATGTTGAAAAGAAGTGGAGCCAAGACGCTTCCCTGAGGTAGACCATTTTTCTGCGCCCTCCAGCGACTGCGTTGTCCTTGAAACGCAGTCGCTGGAGAGCGCAGAAAAATGGTCTACCTCAGGGAAACGTCTTGGCTCCACTTCTTTTCAACTGTCTTAACACATGTCATTACACTAGTAAACACCACGGAACGTATGAAGAATATGAACGTCATAAAATCAACTTCTCGCAGTAAGATACAGCTAATTATAATTTAAATTAATCAAAAAAACAATGTATTTAAAATATTTAATATGAAGACGTTGACTCTCGTAATCTCAATGTCACTTATGCCATGCACTGTTTCGCTGCCGAGTGTACCTTAGTGACGTCATGCGCACGAAAGAAAAACGCATTTCGTTCCGCGCATACGTTATTATTATTATTGTTATACATACCACAGCATGCACGAAGGCCGTGTATGTTTTGTCAGCAATGAGCAAGATGGCGAAAATTATTCACCCTGCGCTGTTCGTCATTTATGGAGCGGCTTTGCTCACGCTTCCAGAACCAAAACCCGCACCTCAGGGATCATTAAAAAGTGAACAAGCTACACGTCCTCCAACCAGAGACACGACTGACCCCCTCCCCCCCCCAGAAATATCGAAGATGTTAAGACTTTAGTCCATCTTGTTAATTTAAAAATTCTGATCATACATTAATGGTTAAGTTTACAGTGGCGGTGTAATCTCCCCACGGAAAATTACCCTCTACCACGCAATAATTAATAATGGTCAACCAAAACATCCACATGTATTTACGTTTGAAAAGTATCCGATCAGATTTTCTAGTAATATATGCGCCGACAGCTCGTCGACGCCAAGGTATTTTTCTAGTACGTTTATTCTTTGGAACAACAGAGGTACAGAAATGGATGCTCCATGGTTATTATAGTAGGAGAGAGGAACAGCTTCGGAAGTATCGGTTGGAAGATTGTCGGATTGCTAAAGGAGATTTATTTACTCTTCTTCGCGCTAAAGCGAGCTAGGAAAGTTTGTGCCGCTAGCGTGATAGATAAAGGGGAAAAAAAACCTGTAAAAGAAAATTACATGAGACTTGGAACCAACAGAAAACGGAACATGTACGGAAATGGATTCAATATACAATTTTCCTCAGAAATAAGGTTTGTGACCATTTTATTCTAGAGTGAATGACGAATGAGTTCTCTGTCGGAGCCATTGATGATTGTCTGGGCCCTGTAATTAATTGGGAAGTTTCAGCTGTGACGAAGAGAGCCTGCAATCTCTGAGTTTTTATAAATCGTCCAAAAAGGCTTCGTCCACATCTGAAATTTTAGATCTGTCGTAAACTGAACGAATTGTTCAAACGATCGATTTTCCCAACTGAATGCAGCGCTTAATAATAATAACAAATGTAAAGATCTTTTCCAGCAAGCCAGCCGCTGAACATTAAGACGAAGGGCTCCACCAGAGATTCTACTAGGCTGATTTCACGCAAATAATATATTTAAACTGTACACAGATAAAGGACAGAGAGAGAGAGAGAGAGAGAGAGAGAGAGAGAGAGAGAGAGAGAGAGAGAGAGAGAGTGAGAGAATCCTCCATTAGCATAATTGTTTCTCTGTCTTTTCACGGATCAGCCTAACTAGAAAACACGAAGCCCTGACTTGATTGTACCGATTTATGTGTGAGAGGGAAAGAGCGATAAAGGCGACAGATACACTTCTGTACAGACAAAACATTACACCAAGTTAGCGGCAAGCTGCATTCACATAGACTTTCATCATTTACAAAAGCAGAGTAAAGAATTCATTATAATGGCCAATCCGTGACAGGACACGTTTCTGGACGTTGTTAAAATAATTTTGTTCTCTGTTTCATGTGAACTACGACGAGACAACTTAACTTGGAAAAGAGAAGAAATACTCGCAGTTATATAAAGTGGATCTACAAATAAAAGCAGCACGCTGGACACAGAAAATAAAGGCCAGATCTAAACTTTTTTTTTTAAAGCTTGCTAGTATTGAGGAAGTAGACGTTGAGTTGAACATTTACTAATTGTGTACATGCCAGATGTAGTTTGATTGACCTGCCCTAGTTGCATTTGCCTGTGTAAGTACTATAAAAAAGTAAACACAGAAGTATTCTTGTGTGAAGGGAGAGATATATACATATTGACTGTAGGACATTTATATGGTTTTAACTAGGGCAATGTTTAAGATGAGCAACAGCCTTCAGCTGTTAGCACTGATGATAATGATGTAGTAAGAAGTGTTGCAGAACCGATCGCTATAGATAGCGCAATAGAACGCCCGGTAGACACGGCTGGAGATGTAACAGCAGGTATGCAACATGGATTAGATCCATTAGTAATTATCATGAGACAGATGCAGATGATAACCGAGAGCATGAATAATATGAAAATCGACATTAACGCGAAACTAGCCTCAGTTACTGAAGGGCAAGAAAATATGAAAATTGACATTAATGCGAAGTTAGCCTCAGTTACTGAAGGGCAGGAAAATTTGAAAGCCGACATTAACGCGAAGTTCGCCTCAGTTAATGAAGGGCAAAATGATTTGAATGCGAAGTTAGCCTCAGTTACTGAGGGGCAGGAAAATCTGAAAGCTGAGATTAAGCAGCAGTTACATGACAGTTTTTCCGAATTGGAGCAGCGGATAGAGGCGAAGACAAAGGAACTTAAAGATCAGGCCGAAGAGACGGAACGAAAATTAACTGCACAAATAGAATTGGTTAAAGCTCAATGTGAGGAATCTACTCAACGCGTACGTGTAGAAATGAAGGAGTATGTGGCTATTAAGATAGATACCGTACGGGAACAGGTGGAAATGGCTCCGCAATTAGTACAGAAGCAAGATGCCATGTCATGTGCAATTGCGCAACTTCCTGAATTGGCACGTACGCAGACTAACCTAAAGGAAAGTGTTGAACATCTGACAGAACGTCAAGACGTTATAGACCACCAAATTAATGTATTAACGGGTAAATTATCCGAAATCACATTAGAAAACAAAAGGCTAATGTGTGAAAACGTTGAGCAAAATGTTAAAGCAGCATTCCAGAGTCTATGTGGCAAACAGGAAGAGAATTTGTTTGCGAAAGGACTTGAGGAAGTGCGACAGCAGTTAGGGGCTGATTTCGAGCATTGGAAACAAACGATAGCAGAGTCGATACGCGTTTCACAACAAGGCTCAGAACAAATGAATACAGGCCAGCAGCAGAAGTCGGCAGCGACGATAGAGCCAGTTACTGCACATTCGCACACGATACCGACTTGTGTAAGTAACTCAAATATTAAATTGCCACGAGCTAGTTGTTCGCGTGAAGTTTTATCTGACGGAGATTACGAAAGCCTTTGCCATGCCGAAGGAAAAATGATAAAGCATCGGCAATTCCAGATTTTTAACACTGACAAAAGGGGGGTCCATCCGATTGTTTTTATCCGAAGTTTTAGAGGAGTGCTACCCAGAAATTGGTCGGAGTGGCAGAAAATCAGTTTCGTGACTGGGTATATACAAGGTTCGGGGGCGATCTGGGCCTCGGACATGACTTCTGTATGCTCGACATATGACGATTTTGAGAAAGCGTTTTTAGCAAAGTTCTGGTCAGAAGGGGTACAGGAACGCCTAAGGCAGGAGGTGCTCTACCCAGAGCCTTTCTCTTTTTCAAAAGGGAGCCTTAGGAAGTATTTTGAAAAATATATAAATAAAACTAGATATTGGGACAGACCTATGCCTTTGCCAGACATAATAAACATACTTAAGGCAAGATTACCAACTAACATCCGGAATCAATTAATTTACGGGAACGATAAAGACTTGGAGTCGTTCCTCACGACGTTAGACCATATAGACATTATAGAAGAGAGCAACCAGAAAGCCCGTAACAACAGATTCCAATATAGGGAGAAAGAACCTCCGCCAAATGGTAGGCAAGGGAACGCACAGAGATCGATAAATAGTGGAGAAACCCCTCAAAATCTCAATAATAATACCGGCAATAGTCTTGCGAGGGGCTATCCAAGGAACAACAGGAATGGGAAAAGATACAATCCCGTATGGGGGAACGAAAGAAATTTCAGACCGGAAGCCTGGAACAATAACGGTAATAGAAAGTGGAATCAACCGGGGGGAATAAACTCAAATAACCAACATCAGTGGGGACGGACATCTACGAATCAACCGGTAATTACCGAAGTGACGGACGATGTCAACCACCAGGCGAATCAAAATCCAACAAACTTGTAAGGACCCACTCGTGCCCCGGAGGAGCGGTCAACAATTGGTTGAGGGGCAACAGGATATGTGTACCCATGCTAACGTATAATGATGGACGATTACTGGCAGATGAATTGACCGAGGACTTAGAACTCCAAGATGAGGATAAGGAACAGGTGGCAGTAGCCGAAGTGCAAGTCAATTTGGAGACTGTACCTATAGTGGCGGTTTTAGACACAGCTGCAACCACAAATGTTATTTCGGAGGCTCTATTCAACAAGATCAGAAATATAAGACGAGTACCAATTTTTCCAGTTCAAAATTGCAGAATAATAGGCGCCGTTGGGGCTAGATCGGCCAATGTAAAAGTGCAGTCACTACTTAGTGTAGAAGTCGGAAATGTAGCAATATTAAGCACATTCCTTGTTGTAAAAAATTTGGTGGTAGACTGCATTATAGGAGTCGACAGCCTACGTCAATACGGATGCAGAATAGATTTTAAAACAGGAAAAATTTGGTTAAATGTAAATAAACAAGAAATTGAGTTGGACTTGTTGAAAAAGGAAAGCCTTACCAGAAAATATAATAGTGGGATCAGTGTGCAAGTAATCAGGACTGCACAAAAGTCTAAACAGCACGTAAATAATGAGTTCCAAGTCAAAGGAGATTTCGGTCAATTAGTGTATGAGAAGTTAAATGAATCCGACTGTATTACTGAAGAGCAGAAGAAGCAGCTCAAAGAATTATTATTAGCGTATGAAAACGTGTTTGACGAAAGGCCAGGAGTGATTAAGGGATACATATGCCATCTCTACGTTAAGCCGCACGAAACGTATTATAGAACTTTCTATCCTGTTCCCTGGAGGTTAAAGGCTCAAGTTCAAAAAGAAATAGATCGCATGTTGAAATGGGGTTTGATCGAACCCTCTACAAGCCCATACTGCTCCCCATCGTTGGTCGTGCCAAAAGCAAAATGAACGCTCGTAAAAAACATAACAATAAACTGTCTGTGTAGTGATAGAAACCTTTAAATTGAAGTAGTTAATCAGTGACATAGAGTATAGAAATAGTGACTATTACTATCGAGTGTTGTAAAGAAGATAGTGGAGATAGGTTTCACCTGTGGTTTGGGTGAACATAGAACTTTAGCATTGCTAATGTCATCAAGAATGATTAAGGATCTAACTGACCTTCAAGAAGAATGAAATGTTTCCCGCAAATGACGCGGAATAATCAAAAGAGGTTCCGAGTGAATATTCATATATAATCTCATGTGAACGCTTACATGTGTAAACGTGTGAAGGGATGTGTTGTGGTAGTGAATCGTGAGTGACGGTTAACGCCGCAAAGATAATTTCCCGCGCAAAACAGTTGACGTCGGCGCGAGAATTAAAATCGATATAGACGATACAGATATGCTTTGAAAGAGACTCGCACCAAACGCGAGGATAAACTGATTCATGTTGAACTCTAAAAGGAATAGGTGGTATAATTAGAAGTTAAGAGTTTTTAATTTATTAACGAATGATTAAAGAAAGTAATATTCATAGATTCAGTAGTAATTTAATGGTTCGTGCTCGTTTGGGAATTTTGTGTGAAAAATCCATTTCCATATATGAGCATGGATGAACACCGTATGAATCAGAGAGTAATTGAAAGAAGCGAATCCGCATTCCTCAGTGCTAATAACTTTTACATTTCAGCACTCAAGCGAAGAAATATATGTATTTAGAATAAAAGGTTTTGAGTATAGCTAAATTATATGACTTATCAAGGAAATATAGATGATGTCTTGGTATAAAATGAACTACACTTTCCATTATTCGATGATTTGAATCCAAAATCTATAGTAAGTTACATGAATCCTTTAAATTACGAAGAACAAATCAGTGATAGAAAATGCGTTAGAACTTTTGGACGTATAAGCACAAGTGGGGAGGCAAAGTCAAAAGGTGTATTCAAACGAGAGTAAATCGGATGATGCTTTTGGCAACATCATTAAGTAATGGTTGAATTCCTTGAAGTACGTCGTAACAAAAAGGATCCATGTAGCCATAAGGATTTTGCTTTCAAAAAGGAGAATCTTTGACGGTGCAACCTAACCAGTTCTCTTACAGGAAGAGTTTTCCTTTTGGTCTTTGCTAATTCTTTTGGAATGAATGTTGCATGTGAATTCGAGTATCCCTGTTCCTTCTACTCTTACCATTGTGGGCCGCGTAGAAGATCAACTACAGAGGGGGGCCGCGTAGAAGACCGTCTACAAATGTGGACGTCGGGGACATGCAAGACCCGGGGGAGTTTAGCACCGCAAGATATTGTACCAGGAGCAAGATTGTAAAACGAGAATTCACGTTATTTATTGTAAAACGTTTTTTTTTTTTTTTTGCTAGAGGCACAAACCACTCTTCTCCAAATCGTGATACAAATTGATCCCTGTCTTTCCTTTAGAGATCTATTTCAAAATTATATTTTTTTTTCTTCTATAGGCTTTCCTATCTTCTATGTACCGTAGGCTGGGGGTCTAGGCTTAAGAGGTTTTCCAAGGTTTCCCTGCTTAAGAAAGTTCCCGAATGGGTAGACCCTGACATCAGTTCATGAAAGATCATTTTCCTTGGTTGTGCACAGCAAATATAACACCTAGATGCACGTAAAAGCAATACAGCCGCGGTACCGGTCTCTTCATTTCTTCTGTCTTCAACATTTCTTTTCTTCGTCTGTCTCAAATATAATATTCTTTTTCAGTCGGAGGACTGACAATCATTACTTCCGGGTTATCCACGCTAATAGATAGCTCGCGAAGTGTGTTCGGTGAATCAAAATTGAGCTCACAAACTTCGCTCGCTGCGAGGGGCATTGTAATCTCCCCACGGAAAATTACCCTCTACCACGCACTAATTAATAATGGTCAACCAAAACATCCACATGTATTTACGTTTGAAAAGTATCTGATCAGATTTTCTAGTAATATATGCGCCGACAGCTCGTCGACGCCAAGGTATTTTTCTAGTACGTTTATTCTTTGGAACAACAGAGGTACAGAAATGGATGCTCCATGGTTATTATAGTAGGAGAGAGGAACAGCTTCGGAAGTATCGGTTGGAAGATTGTCGGATTGCTAAAGGAGATTTATTTACTCTTCTTCGCGCTAAAGCGAGCTAGGAAAGTTTGTGCCGCTAGCGTGATAGATAAAGGGGAAAAAAAAACCTGTAAAAGAAAATTACATGAGACTTGGAACCAACAGAAAACGGAACATGTACGGAAATGGATTCAATATACAATTTTCCTCAGAAATAAGGTTTGTGACCATTTTATTCTAGAGTGAATGACGAATGAGTTCTCTGTCGGAACCATTGATGATTGTCTGGGCCCTGTAATTAATTGGGAAGTTTCAGCTGTGACGAAGAGAGCCTGCAATCTCTGAGTTTTTATAAATCGTCCAAAAAGGCCTCGTCCACATCTGAAATTTTAGATCTGTCGTAAACTGAACGAATTGTTCAAACGATCGATTTTCCCAACTGAATGCAGCGCTTAATAATAATAACAAATGTAAAGATCTTTTCCAGCAAGCCAGCCGCTGAACATTAAGACGAAGGGCTCCACCAGAGATTCTACTAGGCTGATTTCACGCAAATAATATATTTAAACTGTACACAGATAAAGGACAGAGAGAGAGAGAGAGAGAGAGAGAGAGAGAGAGAGAGAGAGTGAGAGAATCCTCCATTAGCATAATTGTTTCTCTGTCTTTTCACGGATCAGCATAACTAGAAAACACGAAGCCCTGACTTGATTGTACCGATTTATGTGTGAGAGGGAAAGAGCGATAAAGGCGACAGATACACTTCTGTACAGACAAAACATTACACCAAGTTAGCGGCAAGCTGCATTCACATAGACTTTCATCATTTACAAAAGCAGAGTAAAGAATTCATTATAGCGGCTTGTATTACGTTTATTATATTTTTTTCGGTTGGAACGCAAAAATAAACGCGAAGAGAAGTCGGTGGCTTCAAAAATACCTGTGATGAAAGAAAACTTAAAAGCCTAAAGAAAAGACTGCAAGCAGAAAACACCATTATAACAAAATGTGACAAAGGTAATAGTGTCATCCTTATGAAAATAAAACAATACAGAGAAAAAAACTGAAGAATTCATCAGAAAAAGCAAAATATAAAAATTAAAATCAAACCTAAATAACAGATTTCAAACACGTGTTGAAAACACACTCAAAAATAGAAAATATTGATTTAAAGACAGAGAGAAGCAGAGAGTCGTGCAAAAAAATTCCTCAAGCCCCCTACATGAGATGTCAACCAAAAATCCATAAAGAAAATTATCCAGTCCGTCCAACAGTGAATTTCAGAGCAACTCCTTTAGACCTTCTAGGAAAACAAGCGCAGCCACAGTTAATCCAGTACTACAGACTAAAAAATGAAAGAACAGTCAAAAATACCTCTCAACTGGTGTAACATATAAGAGACATAAAAATCTCTGGCACAGCTACACTGTTCTCCTTTGGGATAGAAAGTATTTACAGTTGCATCCCTATTAATGAAACCATGAAAATATTTGACAAAACCCTGAAAACACACAACCAGCTACCTTATGAACACATAGATGAAATAATAAAATTATTACAGTTCATAACACAACAAAATTATTTTGAATTTAATCAATAATACTACATGCAGGAATAAGGGTTATCCATGGGTTCACCTATTTCAGGAACATTAGCCAACATTTTCATGAATCATATAGAAAAATTAATATCTGAATACATAATAAGAAAGAAAAACTACAACATCATCTGCTGGTACAGATAAATAGATGAACATATGCATGGTAGACGAACCTAAAAACAGAATACAGTGTCTACACAAAGACATAAATACTGTACAAATACACATAAAATTCACACTGGAAGAAGAACAAGAAAACTCACTCAACTTTCTAGACATATCCATAAGAAAAGACAATAATAAACACACATTCGACATATACAGAAAACACATAACAACTTTCACTATCTTAAATGCAACCTCAGACCACCTGCAGAAACGCAAACAGGCTGCAGTCAGATACATTTTAAAAAGACTGAACAGTATCACCCTAAACACAATTGATTACCAGAAAGTGCTAGCCATTATAAAACAAATATCATTAAAAATCGACACATGGAAACAACGGTAGACAAACTAAACAGAATAAAAAAGCCACAAATACGGAAAAAACCTAACCATATCACACCAACACATGCAACCCGCACTAACACACAAAAATGGCATACAAAGACCTACCACGACAAATTCACACATAAAATAGATAATGTATTCCAAAACAAGGCGTAAACATCGTTTACAACACCAAAAACTCAATACAAAAGCACATTCCGCAATTGAAATCAAAACTAGAGAGATACTAACAATTTGGTCTGTATCAGCTCAGTTGCCGAGATCATGAAAAGATACACATTAGAATAACTGGCAGGACATTCGACACAAGATATAATGAACACGTCAGAGCCTTTAAATACGGTACAAACCGTCCAACGTTTGCAGATCATCCACAACATGTACATTATAGACCAAGCAACGTTGAAAAAGATATGAACATTATAATAGTGACAGACACTTCCCTCCTTTCCAACAAAATTTCCATATGCGCCAAGCACTAACACAAAATAAACAGTCGCTCAGTGACCAAATAAATATCGAAAACCAGGCTCTATATAAAATAATTCATGAAATCACATAGAAATGAAAAGAGCCTTTTCCAACCGTCACACTCTCCCACCCAATCTCCCCCCCCCCCCCCCCCCCCCCCTCCAAATTTCATTTCATTCTTGCTTCTCACCTTCTCCTCCTACTCACACTCCATCACGCTACTACACACTTACCGCCACCAAAAAGAAAAAAAAAAAAAAACTTCCATCACTATTCCTTCCGTACTTTTTCACAGCATATAAATACACAGCAACATAATTAAATATAATGACACAAATGCAAAAAACTAAAAAAATAAGGGTATAGGTCAAAGACAAACTAGTGACAACATTATGTTGGCAACACTACAAAACACAAATCACAATACATACTTAGAAGTACGAAAACAAACAGAAAATTGCGATGTGCGAAAAAGTGTGCAGTGAAAAACATACAAAACGCATAGTGCTGCAGAGAAACGAAAAACTAGACCACAGCTATCAGAGTCTAAAGATTAAAAACATCAACGATGTGCTGGCAGATGTCATTCCCCGATGTAAGCGTGAAATCATGCAGAAAACACAATAAGTAAAAACTAATATGGTGTTAGCGAACTGTTTTTCGATCCTAAAGGATATCAGAATGTAAATAACTTAATTACAGACCACTGATGATGCTTTACCTCAACAAAGCGAAACGTGGTGTCTGGTGAAAAAAACACGCATTACTTGTAGTTGCAACGATAGAAAGGAAATACCCTCATGAAAAGTAAGTGCTTCATTACCAAATCGCAACTGCAGCGTCAATCTGCGGAAATCGCACACGACGGCAGCGCTTGCAAGCGGTACGGAAACTTTCTGATACTTTCTACGAGGTGCGAACATTACTCAAAGTCACATTAAGCTACAATAGCTCATCTACTCTACGTCTTTCACACATTTTGCTTCCTTGTAAGCATTTAACAATCTTTTCTGGATTTAAGTTCTTGCATACATGTATTCTAAGTGCTCATGAGACGGCGCTTTTGAGACATTAGTCATTGTCGTGCCGTGTCCGGAAGTGGTACTTTGGTAAAGTATATATAAAAATGCCTGTAAATTATATTTAAGCAAATTATGCAAGTTTGTTGCAGTGCAACCTAATCCTTTCGGCGATGTTACATTATATTAATACATTGTATATTCACCAAGTGCTCTCGATAATGCATTTTTCTTTTTTTTTTTGACGATGGCCCTCATATCAAATCGAGAACAATTACTTTGCCAATGTAAACCTAACCACTAACACCCATACATACTCAAATATTAAATGACTGTACAAGACCGTCACGTTTCTTCATTGGGTATTAACTACTATGCGTGTCTAATATCGTGTAGAGCCCCCGCGAGCAAGCAGAAGTGCCGCCAACACAATGTGACACGGACTCAGCTAATGTCTGAAGTAGTGCTGGAGGGAACTGACACCACGAATCCTACAGGGCTGCCCATAAATCCGTAAGAATACTAGGGGTCGAGATCTATTCAGAACAGAACATTGCAAGGCATCACAGATATGCTCAATAATGTTCATGGCAGGCGAATTTGGTGGTGACTGTAAGTGTTTAAACTCAGAAGGGTATTTCCTGGAGCCACTCTGTAGCAATTCTGGACGTGTGGGGTGTCGAATTGTCCTGCTGGAATTTCCCAAGTCCGTCGGAATGCAGAATGGACATGAATGGATGCAGGTGATCAGTCAGGATGCTTACGTACTTGTCACCTGTCCGAGTCGTATCTAGACGTATCAAGGCTCCCGTATCACTCCAACTGCACATGCCCCACACCATTACAGAATCTCCACCAACTTGAAGTCCTCTGCTGATAGGCAGGGTCCATGAATTCATGAGGTTATCTCCATATCCGTACACGTCCATCCGCTCGATACAATTTGAAGCAAGAGTCGTTCGACCAGGCAGCATGTTTCCAGTCATCAGCAGTCCAATGTCGATGTTGACGGGCCCAGGCAATGGGTAAGCTTTGTGTCGCGCAGTCATCAAGGGTGCACGAGTGGTCCTTCGGCTCTGAAAGCCCATATCGATGATATTTAGTTGAACTGTTCGCACTCTGACACTTGCTGATGACCGAGCATTGAAACCTGCAGCATTTGGTGGAAGGGTTGCACTTCTATCATGTTGAACGATTCTCTTCAGCCGTCGTTGGTCTCGTTCTTGCAGGATCTTTTCCAGCCGCAGCGATGTCGCAGATCTGACGTTTTACCGGATTCCTGATATTCATCGTACACTAGTGAATTGGTCGCACGGGAAAATCCGCACCTCATCGCTACCTCGGAGATGCTGTGTCCGAACGTTCGTGCGCCGACTATAGCACCATCTTCAAACTGACTTAAATCTTGATAATCTGCCATTGTAGCTGCAGTAACCGATCTAACAGCTGCGCTAGACACTTACTGTGTTATATTGGCGTAGCCGACCGCAGCGGCGTATTCTGCCTGTTTACATATCTGTGTGTTTGAATACGCATGCCTGTATCAGTTTCTTTGGCGCTTCAGCGTAGAATAGTATATATTATATGCTATGTTCACTTATATGAAAATGATCCTCACAGAAAAAGATACTTAAGTCATAACTATATCTTTCGGATCTCTACGATAGAGCTGTAAACATATTTTAAGCGACTTCTCACTTTTTGTAACATTTTGTTGTGGATTTATTTCTACAATGTGGTACTACACATCATTTGTAGGTCATTTTTTATAACGTAAATTCCAAAACAGTGCGCTGCCTGAAGCGACTTTACGACTGTAGTGATGTCACAGGAATCACGCCATGTAAAAAAAGTTTTTGTGTCCTTGCGAATTACTTGAATTTCTGTTTTTTCTTGTAAATAAATTTATGAACTTTAACGTTTCTACTTCTGGTATTTCATTGTTTGAGAAACTTATTTTTTATAGCTGGTGGAGTTCTGTGAGAAATTCTGAACTGTATGCAGTTACTGAGTCCTGTCAAAATTCAGTGATAATTCATCTGCCTTGAGGGAATTGTTCATATTTTCAAATTTTTCATTACTTGCATTTTCAGGAAGTGAACTGGTGCTGTTTTTAAACATGTACTGAAAAATCTTCAAAAAATATACAATTTGCATCTACTGTAACTGTAAATGGAAGATCATTTATGTATATCAGAAACAGCAGAGGACCAAAGATCGAATATTGTGGTACACCGTGTCTGACTGCTGTAAATTCTGAGTAATTGTCATTATGTGGTTGACATGGATTTGATACGCATTGCTTTCTGTAATTCAGATAGAATAAAAATCACAAAATCTTGCTGTGCCTTCTATTACCCAATATTTTAATTTTTGCTCTAGGACATCGTGATTCGCACAATAAAAAGTCT
The DNA here is from genome assembly GCF_021461385.2 of Schistocerca piceifrons. Lineage (NCBI taxonomy): Eukaryota > Metazoa > Arthropoda > Insecta > Orthoptera > Acrididae > Schistocerca > Schistocerca piceifrons. The sequence continues at coordinate 931,789,347 of NC_060138.1, forward strand.
TAGCCAAATTGTAAAATATTCCCAATCTATCAAGCTAAAACTAGCCGGTTCATTTTACAGGTCGTTTTGAAATCCAAACAAGTATATAAAGCCCATTGTACATTATCGTCTCGAACATTTTTGATAACAGCGTCAGGAATGAGGTGGTAGAGTAATATTTTACTAACGTTTGGTCTCCTTTTCTGTGAAATTGCTTCGCAACAGCGTGGTTAAATCTCTCTGGAAGCTTAGCTCTGTAAACAAATTCATTTCATTACTAACTGGATACGTTATTACATTTCATTATTTTACTATTGATTTCAGTATAACCACTAGTGCATTTATTTTTGAAACAGTTGGTAACACTGAAAATTTCTTTCGAGGGGTTAAGATTAGTACAGAAAGGAGGCAGATAATGAGAATGCATGAATTCAGACAACCTACAAGGCCACATTAAACGCCATGTAGACAACGTAGTGGAATTTAAATCTGAATTAAAGCACTTTCTGTAGTGCAGCTCCTTCCACGACTTGTCACGCTCCCCATCCCCCCTCCCCCACCCCGTCCCTTTCCTGCTCCCTCTACCCAACAGTTGTGCTCTATTGTAGGGAATTTCGTGTTTTAGAAATGTGAAGAATCGAGCAGTTCTGGTTCACGATCTTTCAGTTTCTAATTTTATGGCAGTCCCGCCACTTCACATGTGCCGTACAAGTTGTTGCACAGGTGTGAAGTCTTTTACGTAGTCTCCACACATGAATGAATTACGATTTTATAATATCGCAGACACGCCACTGTTGTGAGACGAAAATTTTGTGTGCTTCTAAAATGATTATGTTTACTCTCTGGGTATGGATTATTGCAATGTATACCTGTAAGAGGCTTTTATGAACAAGTGTTACAAGGACATGTTAAGCATTTAGCTCAATAAATATCCACCTTCCCGCTGTGATAAATGGCAATACATCGGTTAAGCAAAGATCACGTGGTTCACACAGTTGTGCCGCTGTGTTACGCTCTCTGCCACTGTTCTGACACGTGTTAACGATAATTGGTGATGTAGGATAAAGCTGAATTTTATCAAACTTCTTACTGAAGGCTTTGATTGGTAGCTGTAGGCTATCTGCAAAGGAAATGTTCAAATTTAAATTTTCTGCCACTGACAGGAGAAATTCTTAAAAATTCCTGCAATTTTAGGACTGCCTTTGATTAGTTCATTATCTACCTTTAAAGAAATTTATTAATTTTCATGAGTTGTTTTTCCTGTCCCACTTTTTATTGTATTCCAAATCATTTTTATTTTGTTGGTGGAGGAGTCTATTTTTTGTTGAGAGTACATACATTTACATGCTCTAAAGAGTTTGTTTAGAATTTTACAATATTGTTTGTAATGTGATTTAATGCTGTCTTCGCCTGTTTGCCGCGATGACAAGCAGAGTCTTGTTAGTTTTGAATGAATTCTGATCCCATATGTAATCCAGGGTTAGGTGCATTTAATTAGCTTCCACCCGTTAATTTCTTAGGAAAACACGCAGTTAAAAAATTTGGAAAAGAGGTTCTACTTAAACTAAAAGAACAATTAGTGTACAGTAACAACAGTTCGGAGCAGTCGGAATGCCTCTCATACGGAAAAACGGCGTATGCATATACAAGTTGGTCAGCTCAGCCTCCATGCCTTTATTTCAGCAGCTTAATTTAAGGGATATACTCCAAGCGACACGGTAAGGGAGAAATGGCGCCACTGCCACTACCCAATACAGCTGGAATGCACCACCAATTGATTGGTATGGTGTTGCATCGATTGATTTTTGGGAACATGAAAGCCGAATGCAAGTGTGGTAATACTGTGATTCTTTTCTGCGCTTACTTCATCTTGGGCTTCAAGGTTTCAAAGATCAGTCACGATAGATGATTGTTCAAGCAATTTAAAGCAGCCCATTTCTTCGCTTACGGATGGAGATAAACGCAAGCTTCACCGGTTAAGCTTTATACACCATCTGTGAGTATGGTCTTGGATGTTGCCGATTTTCGTAAGTAATTCTGTGTACTCTTTATGTGTTACGTGTAGTTAATGTACTCGGTAGTTTTATCCTTAATCGTCGCTGTCATTAGAGACAAATGTAAGGGATTTAAAGAAATGGTGGGCTTTCAGTAGTTTCGGTGATTAATAGCTTCGAAAAACTCGAGACCATAGTGACTGCTTGTTTATACACTAGCGGAGTGAAGCAGTCTGCACTGACCCCGCGTATTTTCTCCAGCACTGACGGTGTTTCGAACTGGCCCGTTGTTAAAAAATAATTCGACTGGCAGAACTCAAAGGACGAGCTAAACAAATAACAATAACTACAAACCCAGGGCGAATTTTTGCAGAAAAAATGGAGGAATTCTTGTGGAAGTCCATTCAAGACTAAGGTCGCCAACATAAGCACTCTCAGTTAGTCAGATGCATTGCTGTTAGACGCCTGGTCCACTCCATTCTCACCACCTCACCACAAGGTGCTCACATAGTCTCTCTCTCTCTCTCTCTCTCTATCTCTCCCCCCCCCCTCTCTCTCTCTCTCTCTCACACACACACACACACACACACACACACATAAACACACACTTGCACAAATAGAACATCTTTAATCCACAAAAAATTATATGGTAATGATATGCACTGAGGTACTACAGTAAAAATCCGAATGCCTAAGCTTCATTTGTTTAACTGTCCTTAACAACTGCCAGAAAAGCGACGCTAACGTCATTTTTAATAGTTTGTGTGTATCAGTGCTTTTAAAATCTTGGTTTGTGATGAAAAGAGGTTACAAATTTGGGTTTAATTGAGAGTAAGTTGGATTATTTTGCAGAGGGCAGTACCGATCAATTTAGTTGTGGTGTAAATTAAACAATACATGAGGAAACAAATGCAATTACAACATATGTACTTTAATTACCTTTCTGTGAATAGAAGGTACATGTAATTCTTCAATTATATTCATTGCAATCGCTACGATTGAGGGCATTATTCAATTAGTTTGTCTGTCTGCCATTTGCTTCACTAAAAGACATAATTTGTAAATAACAAATGACATTTCCATCAAGTAACTCTGTAAGTAGGCTGATTAGGTTTTTTTATTGGTAACGCCACCTCTGTATAAAAATCACTGGCTGTACTGTGTGCAGTCTGTGTCTAGTTTGCATTGTTGTCTGCCATTGTAGTGTTGGGCAGCGGCAGCTGGATGTGAACAGCGCGTAGCGTTGCGCAGTTGGAGGTGAGCCGCCAGCAGTGGTGGATGTGGGGAGAGAGATGGCGGAGTTTTGAAATTTGTCATGAACTGATATATATATATATATATATATATATATATATATATATATATGATATTAAGGTAAATACATTGTTTGTTCTCTATTAAAATCTTTCATTTCCTAACTATGCCTATCAGTAGTTAGTGCCTTCCGTAATTTGAATCTTTTATTTAGCTGGCAATAGTGGCGCTCGCTGTATCGCAGTAGTTTGAGTAATGAAGATTTTTGTGAGGTAAGTGATTTCTGAAAGGTATAGTTTAATGTTACTCAGGGCCATTCTTTTGCAGGGATTTTTGAAAGTCAGATTGCGTTGCGCTAAAAATATTGTATGTCAGTTTAAGCACAGTCTTGTATAAATTGTTCAGGGCCATTCTTTTGTAGGGATTATTGAAAGTCAGATTGCGTTGCGCTAAAAAATATTGTGTGTCAGTTTAAGCACAGTCCTGTATAAATTGTTCTAAGGGGACGTTTGATATGGCGACCGTGCCAGGGTACCTCACTGGAATCTTCTGATTTTTTTCTTGTAGTTTGTGTAATTAGTGTAGCTTTTGTTTATTGCTAGCGCGTAATTGTAGAGAAAATCTCCTTTGTAGTTGCAGTCTTTCATTGTTGTACAGTAAACCAGTTGTGGCATGCATGTAGATTTGCACCAAGTATTTCGCAGCTGCGCTTGCAATTAACTACATATTATTTTCAGTGCTCTTCAAATTGTGCTTTTCTGTGTTGTCGTGTGAAATATTGTGACAATAATGGCGTGTGAAAAACGTAATACTAGGCTCCAAAGTAAACTGAGAAATAATAGTGACGACGAGCGTAGCTTGCCAGCACCACTGTGTAATGAATTAACTGATGTTCAAAGTAGTAATTTGGTAATTGTGCATAGGGAAATGGAGCGGGCTGCAAACAATGGTGTAGACAGTGAAACAATTACTGAACAGGGAAGCATTATCGATCGATCGGTCGGCAACAGCTTGCCTCAGGAATCCGAAATGACAGGACACAATCTTGCAAATACTGTAGATTCAGGTTTTGCGTCCTCACCGTTTTCTCAAATGAGTCAAGACACATTTTCCGCTTGTCAGAATGTGAATGTTGCCGGTGCAAATTCACTGCCGAAAAACACTGAGGAATATGTTTCAGACACCAGTGCATTGTTATTACAATTAATGAAACAAATGGAACAAAATCGGAGACAAACACAGCAAAAGTTAGACACAATGGAACAAAATCTTCGAAAGTTAGACATGATGGAACAGAATCAGAGACAAACACAGCATAAGCTTCAAAAGTTAGACACAGTGGAACAAAATCTTCAAAAGTTAGACACAGTGGAACAAAATCTTAAAAAGTTAGACACAGTGGAAGAAAATCTTAAAAAATTAGACGCAATGGAACAAAATCTTCACACCACGCTTGAACAAACACGTGAAGATTTGACTACTGAGTTACATAAAATGGAATCGAAATATCAAAAAGTCTGTAACGACGTAAAAACACAAATTTGTGAGCATTTTCAACCTATTTTTTCGCGGCATGAAAATGCATTACAGAATCACGAAGCAGCCATAAAAGAACTGCAAATTATTGTTCATGAAAATCATGAGACCTTGCAAGCTAAAATTGACTCAGTTGCATCTACTGATTCGGTTACGCAACTTGCAAAAACTCAGGAAAACTTAAAGGGCACAGTAGAAAGACACATGGAGGAAATTAGTACATTATCAGAGAAAGTAGCTGAACTTTCAGATCAGGTCACTAACTTATCTGATGATCTGAATGACACAAGACCTGTAGAATTCACTGACACAGAAGAGTATGAACAAATTAGAAAATCCAAACAAAATCAAAATCAGATCAATACACAGTACAAAAGAGAAATCCGGGAAGTACAAGATCAGTTGATGCAGGTAATACAAGAATTACGTATTTCAGAGGACACTCGCGCCCCAATACGGGAAGAGGGACATAGAAACACGGAACAGCCACAAAATAATAACACAGCGCATTTCGGAAATTATGAAAGAAATTAGCAAGGTGCACCGAATTTTGAAATGGAACCGCCGAAACGACGTAACAATGACCGATATGCGACTCGCCGACATGATGACTTTGACTATAAGCTGTTCATTACTACACGTAAATTCAAAACATTTAAGAATTCTGGCAACGACATTCATCCACAAGCATGGCTCCATCAATTCTCTCATTGTTTTCCTCCCAACTGGTCATTAAAACACAGATTAGAATTTATGTGTGGCTGTTTAGAGAATGAACCAGCTGTAAGAATGCGATCGGTCATTCACGATTGCCACAGTGAAGGAGAATTTTATCATGCCTTCCTCTCAGCATATTGGTCTCAAGCTACACAAAACCGAGTAAAACATAGCATCATAATGATGAAACGTTTCGAACAATGTGAATTTTCCAGTCTTGTGAAATATTTTGAGGACATGTTGCATAAGAATCAGTATCTTTCAAACCCATACAGCCCCTCAGAACTCATCCGCATTTGCTTAATCAAATTGCCTGAACATTTACGACATATTATTTTAGCAGGACGTTGCAAAGACGACATTGAAGCTTTTCAGGGCCTGTTACAAGAATTAGAAATTGACACAGACAGTCGCGGGATGCGAAAACAGGAAAACAATCACTACAGGTCACATCCGTCACAATTCCGTGGCGACAGAAACAATAACTGGACACGACAAGTCTATTCTTACAACGCAAATCGTGACCAAAACAGACACCACCCATATGACAACCACTGGCAGAGTAATAACAGTTACAGAGAAAGATCGCATTTCCGAAGTAGTGAATATGACAGAGATTACCATAGAAACAGACAATATGTGAACAAAAACAATTATTATCAAGGGAGAGAGAATAACTTCAGACGCAACAGTTCAGCGTGCAGTTACGATTCAGGAAGAAATTCTCCACCACGTGACCGACAAGAAAGAAACTCTGGCATCTACTGACATGACGACAGACGATATGATCATAACGACAGACCTGAATTTCATCAGAACTGGCGGGATTTAAACAGGGCTGGGCCCTCTGGGCAAGGTGAATTTGTAGAAGTTAGGCCTCCAAATCCCAATAACGATGTGCGCCAACAAAGAAACAGACAATGACCCGCACCACAGGCAGCCGCGTGCGCCGGCTGGCTCAGAGAAAAATGACATAGACGCTAACCTTGAGAAAAATTTTAGCACTCCTTACCGACATATACCACATGATAATTGCGTTAAAGTTGAAACTCTGCATACTAGGAAGAGTAAAGGTTTACACCACATTTCACATGTAAAACCGTTTATTGAAAGATAATCTGCTGTTTAACTTTGTCTTTGCCATATAACTTTTCACTTTACATTGCTAGTATGCTTTGTCAGACTTAGAATCTGCTAACATGCAACAATGTTTGAAGTTAAATATCCAGTCAAGAACCAAGAGAACTTAGTTAAACAGAAATTACGAATGCATTGTTATAGTGAACAGAGACACAGTGTTGTTATTTGTACATTCTTGCTTGTTAGTTGCACGATTACGTAACGACTATCAGGCTTACATACATAGAACATGTACTGGTACGGCTAATGAGATTTTAGTGCAACATTTTGGTTTACTTGAAAATACATTATGGATTCAAGGTGCTTTGTGAGAGATACCAGATGACACAGTGGTTAGTTTATTTGACAGCTACACGATTGTATCACGACGCTACTAATGTGTGACACAATTTACCTTGTTGCTTTTGTGGTGTTTCTGTTTTATATCTGCACAGTTTTTCTGAATTCTTCTGGAAAGTAAAACATGTTTTAGTAGTAACTTTGGGGTATAGCTACAATGAGACAGCCTTTTCCGTAGCACAACAATACGTTACAGCACAGTACTTTCTTCATCACGGCAATAAGCGTAATAACTAAGATATCTATACACAAAGCATTTCACTTTTGTTTATCAAGAGGTAAGTACATTGGCTTCTGCAGAACTTAGGTTTCGGAGGACAATAACTACGATACTTCCACAGAGATTATCATACAGCAAGACGCACATTTAGCGCTACAGGACATGTACTTGAGTGATTAATTTTGAACTTAAATAATTTATTTTTAAAGATATTTGAAGTACAATAATACAAAGGTTTTCCGTAATACATTTCATTCCATTGCTGTAATCTGTAACACCTGAGGGTATAATTACATTAATCCTCAGGGGGGTACACACTTACTTTGTGTACCATGTGTTTGGCAAGCACAAGGAGCCCTAGCTAATATGGTATTTGCTTATACAACTTTACACATCGGTACCATATTCCTTTAACACATAAATTACACAGCTATCTGATCATTTGACTGAGAGATAAACATTTTTTTTTACTACATCAGTGACACATGTTTACGCAATTACACAGTTCGGTAACTTCACACTTACAAAATTGTATTTTGTCTGTACTTTGTGAACTGTTCATATTTTTTCGGACCCATTGTAATATTATGAGAGCTTTGAATGATATATTTGGTATGGGATAATGATTTTTAAAGTACGTTTGAAGTAGATGACACTTTTGACATGAGCAGAGAATTTTTTTTTAGGTTTTGAGGTTTTGAAATTACTGAAGGAAGCTACAACGATTTTGAGATTTGGCTGAGGTTTCATGATGTTATGATGACGATGTGTATTACACTGTTGCGGTTTGTTTATGATCAATAAGCTGATGCTAAATGAGGAATTTGATTATGCTACGTATTTATTATGACAAAATATTGAAGAAGTGTCGACGAATATGTATATGTGTAATAAGGTAAGGAATAATGAGTAGTGGTTAGGGACTCTGGTTTGTGAAAAAAGTTGTTGGAAACCAAGAATCGTACTTTAAGAGTTATGAAATGTATGTAAATGCGTGACTGTATTACAATGCTGACGAAAATTTTTTGGACACTGTTATATCAATAGGATTTTGTTTCTACAGATTTGTAATGCAAATTCTTGACCTGTGAAATATTTTCATATGAGACTGTCACCGTAACAGAAACTGGTTTCGTAAATATTTCGGTAAGAAAGTTAAGTGACCACCTGCACGTAATGCGTCATGGGCACCCAGCTGGGCGACAGTCGCCTAGAAGAAAGCCATTAGCGTGTGCCTTCCAGAGGCACAGGTGGGAAAAAAAGGGAGGCCATTATCCTCGCTATTGACATTTCTTTGTCGAAAGCATCGCAAATACGACACGCTCAAACTTGAAAACATATGATAACACTGTGGCGCTCTTAATTTATTATATTTACTGAAAAGTCTAATGAAATGACGCGAAATATTTTATGTCTATACACCTGATTATGACTACTGTCTTTCTAGTTGAGAGATTTTCTGTACTACCTTATGAAATGCCATATGGCTAATGAATGTGTTTCATGCCTTCCTTTGTACATATTTGCTGATTTTCTTTAATATCTAGTTTCTAGCGGCACTGTAGCATTGGTTAAAATAAAATTTAATAGATGTACTAATATAAATATTTTATGCCTACAGATCCAGTAAATAATGTTATGATCTAATAAAAAAACAACGAAGGAGCATAAAAAGACATTTCCCTTCACAGGAATTGCATATGGAATTTTCTTTTCAACTACTTGGTAATTTTTTTGGTAGAATAACTTCTTGTGGTGCACCACTTTAATTACATAGACATCAAGATGTGAATATACATTTCCCTTGTCTGCATTGTTGTCTTTAATGTAATATTTTTTCTGCTTGAGCTTTGTCATGTTTAGATATAAGTTATTGCATTTGCTGCTGCTGTTTGCCAGGCATAATGTTACTGAATTTGACTTTGTATTACGCTGTTAAGCCGGTTTTACTAGTGATTTATTTTCCTTGTTTGCTGCACAGTGCCTTATATTAGTTGTAATATTGCAATTGCTTTGCCAGTTTGAATTTTTTGTCATTGATGTTTGTGTTACTTGTTTTGTGCTGCTGCATTGCCTCGTCCCTTAGTTTTGCATCTGAGCTCAGTAGATTTAAGTTAGCTGAAGAGGGGGTAGACTATATAAGAAACTAACTATGATGAATTGGAAGAAATGCATTGAGAAGATATAAGAAAATGGTTTGGCCAAAAAAAAAGGTAGTGTACAGTGGAGAAAAACTATTTTGAAAGAGGATGTGAACAGAATACAGAAAGCAGGCTTAGATAGTACTTTTGGGAATAATGATGAACAAAGGGAGGTCTCCATGCAAAATACTGCAGTAAAACAAACCCTGTCCTTTCCTTTTGTGTCATCCCTCTATATGTTTGTGTACCATTGTGTATTTGTGTTTTTACTGTCTTAATGTGTTTAGCTAATAAGAGTTATGTTGTAGAATTTTTCTGATAATATGTTATTTTCTTTGTAAAGATGTTCAGACATTATTTATTCTGTTTTGTTTTAATGCTCATGTGTGAAGTTGATGTTCTGAAAGTTATTCTGATCTTTTATGTATGTACTCATGTCATAATTCCTGTAACACTGATGTATATGTTAGTTCGATTCCTTTGTAAAGCCTATACTACAAATGTTATCTGTATTGTTATGTTCTTTAATGATGTATTTTGTACCTTTGTAATTGTATTCTTATGTTATAAAATTGTAATTGACTCCAGTTCATCATATTATTAACTTGTAAGTTACATTTCACTGCACACGTTTCTGTTGGTCATAGTATATGGACAATATGTGAGAAGTAGGGACTGCTAGTGTTTGCACGTGTGTTAATAATTGAGCAAGGGACTGGATAACAGCATTGCTGGTTCTAAGGACCATTCCAAAACGTGAGTGTACAAGTGGAGGTTTATGGACTTGCTATCTTCTCTGCAAGACTCTTCGATGGTGATTGTGCACCTGCACAGTCGCAGCAGATGGCTGCTGGCCATCTGTACAAGGACTACATTGGGGCTGCATCTTTGATGGCCCACCAATACCATTATTTCTACAAGGACTACAGTGGGTCTGCACCTCTGGTGGCCCACCAGTACCGTAATCTCTACCAGGACTACAGTGGGTCTGCTCTGTGATGACCTACCTACCAATATTCTTCAAAACTTCGACTGACTCTACGGTGGGTTTGCTCTGTTGTGGCCCATTACCTGTCTGCATGTCAAGTGTCAGCACTGTCTTTTTGTTGGAAGGACAACACTACTTCTTCAAGACTGCATGGAAATCCACTACTTGCGTGTGCATTTTCTTTTACTGCTCAGACTTTGAGAAAAACACTGTTATTTTACTGTGATGAACGATTAGGACTGTCTTTATGGACTGTGAGAAAGTTTAGCTTTTGACCAACATTGTATCAATAGGTGTGTGCATTTGATATCTTTGTTATTGTAATTATCAAAAATTTTATCAAATCATTATTGGCCACTGCCCAAAACAATTTGTAAAATTTTTGTGGGGAGTATGGGGGCTATGTAAGTAGGCTGTTTAGGTTTTTTTATTGGTAACGCCACCTCTGTATAAAAATCACTGGCTGTACTGTGTGCAGTCTGTGTCTAGTTTGCATTGTTGTCTGCCATTGTAGTGTTGGGAAGTGGCAGCTGGATGTGAACAGCGCTTAGCGTTGCGCAGTTGGAGGTGAGTCGCCAGCAGTGGTGGATGTGGGAAGAGAGATGGCGGAGTTTTGAAATTTGTCATGAACTGCTATATACACTCCTGGAAATTGAAATAAGAACACCGTGAATTCATTGTCCCAGGAAGGGGAAACTTTATTGACACATTCCTGGGGTCAGATACATCACATGATCACACTGACAGAACCACAGGCACATAGACACAGGCAACAGAGCATGCACAATGTCGGCACTAGTACAGTGTATATCCACCTTTCGCAGCAATGCAGGCTGCTATTCTCCCATGGAGACGATCGTAGAGATGCTGGATGTAGTCCTGTGGAACGGCTTGCCATGCCATTTCCACCTGGCGCCTCAGTTGTACCAGCGTTCGTGCTGGACGTGCAGACCGCGTGAGACGACGCTTCATCCAGTCCCAAACATGCTCAATGGGGGACAGATCCGGAGATCTTGCTGGCCAGGGTAGTTGACTTACACCTTCTAGAGCACGTTGGGTGGCACGGGATACATGCGGACGTGCATTGACCTGTTGGAACAGCAAGTTCCCTTGCCGGTCTAGGAATGGTAGAACGATGGGTTCGATGACGGTTTGGATGTACCTTGCACTATTCAGTGTCCCCTTGACGATCACCAGTGGTGTACGGCCAGTGTAGGAGATCGCTCCCCATACCATGATGCCGGGTGTTGGCCCTGTGTGCCTCGGTCGTATGCAGTCCTGATTGTGGCGCTCACCTGCACGGCGCCAAACACGCATACGACCATCATTGGCACCAAGGCAGAAGCGACTCTCATCGCTGAAGACGACACGTCTCCATTCGTCCCTCCATTCACGCCTGTCGCGACACCACTGGAGGCGGGCTGCACGATGTTGGGGCGTGAGCGGAAGACGGCCTAACGGTGTGCGGGACCATAGCCCAGCTTCATGGAGACGGTTGCGAATGGTCCTCGCCGATACCCCAGGAGCAACAGTGTCCCTAATTTGCTGGGAAGTGGCGGTGCGGTCCCCTACGGCACTGCGTAGGATCCTACGGTCTTGGCGTGCATCCGTGCGTCACTGCGGTCCGGTCCCAGGTCGACGGGCACGTGCACCTTCCGCCGACCACTGGCGACAACATCGATGTACTGTGGAGACCTCACGCCCCACCTGTTGAGCAATTCGGCGGTACGTCCACCCGGCCTCCCACATGCCCACTATACGCCCTCGCTCAAAGTCCGTCAACTGCACATACGGTTCACGTCCACGCTGTCGCGGCATGCTACCAGTGTTAAAGACTGCGATGGAGCTCCGTATGCCACGGCAAACTGGCTGACACTGACGGCGGCGGTGTGCAAATGCTGCGCAGCTAGCGCCATTCGACGGCCAACACCGCGGTTCCTGGTGTGTCCGCTGTGCCGTGCGTGTGATCATTGCTTGTACAGCCCTCTCGCAGTGTCCGGAGCAAGTATGGTGGGTCTGACACACCGGTGTCAATGTGTTCTTTTTTCCATTTCCAGGAGTGTGTATATATATATATATATATATATATATATATATATATATATATATATATATATATACAGTATATATGATGATATTAAGGTAAATACATTGTTTGTTATCTATTAAAATCATTCATTTGCTAACTATGCCTATCAGTAGTTAGTGCCTTCCGTAGTTTGAATCTTTTATTTAGCTGGCAGTAGTGGCGCTCGCTGTATTGCAGTAGTTCGAGTAATGAAGATTTTTGTGAGGTAAGTGATTTGTGAAAGGTATAGTTTAATGTTACTCATGGCCATTCTTTAGCAGGGATTTTTGAAAGTCAGATTGCGTTGCGCTAAAAGATATTGTGTGTCAGTTTAAGCACAGTCTTGTATAAATTGTTCAGGGCCATTCTTTTGTAGGGATTATTGAAAGTCAGATTGCGTTGCGCTAAAAGATATTGTGTGTCAGCTTAAGCACAGTCCTGTATAAATTGTTCTAAGGGGACGTTTCAACTCCCAGAGCTGAATAGCATAACAAATCTATCAAAAGTTAATTGACTTGCACAAAGCTGCTGATAAGAGCCCAACCTGGTGCTCAATAAACACTTATATTTAATTACTTTGTGACAGTCCAACTTTTGTTAGAAAGGATGCCACCTCACACAAATAATTAAATGAATTAACATAACAGCAATATTGCTCGTAGGTAGCAGCAAGCGTATTCTCAGACTGCAGACTAACTCTCAGTTTTCCAGTATCTTACACACATTTTACAAATCAGCATGTTTCATGAGGACATGAAGTTTTCTTGTCCTTATATCGAATCTTTGGACGCACGTTACGCACTACTGCTGAACTGCTGACAAAGAACAAACGTGAGATGACACCCGAAACTACAACAGACCTTATGGAGGGACCTGAGCACTGGAAAGGAACAGTTTCTCTTGTCTTTGGAGTTTCACCTTGTACAGACACATTAAATTGCTCTCAAATGAAACAAAACAAAATCTGCACCAACAAAGTTTCTTATGTTTAGGCTACAGTGGTTCACAAATGAAATGTCATACTATCTCTCAGAGTCCCACTAACACTATATTTATTCGCTTCTTTTGCGCCTCATTTGTTCCCAGCATCGAGTGCTGAGTTATTCATATCACTTTTGAAAATGTTTGGTATTACATGAACAACCATTGTAAGCAGCATCAAAGAGCAAACTCTCAGTACGTTCTAATCTCCAGCAAGGGTACAGACCTTTTGCTATATTTTTAATTTATGGAAAGGCTTCTCAGAAATCGAACTGAAATTTAAAGATTTTTTTATTAAGATTTGTGTTATTCTTTAGAACTTTTTAACCATTGTTTTATTCTCATCACTGAATTTGGAGAGCTGGTTAAATAATGGAAAGTAGCACCCTCATCAAGGATGAAAATTTGGGTTCACGCATACTTCGTAACATCTCTCAACATTCACAAACAAGCAGGTAGAGGTCGAAGACCGCTGCACTGAAACTCAATCCTGGCTTGGAGGGTAACTGGAGTTATCTTCACAATTCAGTTTTTAGTTCTAACAAATATTATCCACGTGGAATTTTATAGACAGGAACACACCAAGAATGACTGCCATATGACAATAAACGACTCTTGATTTGTTCTGGTCAGGTTTAGCCTCTTGTCTGTCTTCTTCTGTTTCCCTTTTTTTATCTCACTGTGAAGTATAGAAATAAAAGTTCAACAGCCAAGACCGCTAATTATAATTTTATTTCTTTGACTTGTTTCGGCAAATCTACGTTGCCATCTTCGGATGTTACGCAGATGCCTTGGAATACGTGTCAATCAGATATGCAATGTATAGTGTCAAGTGATGAAGATGTATTGAGAGTGTATTTGCGTAAGATCCAATAATGAAAACTTAGATTTGCCGAAACCGGTCGTCATAAATAAAATTAGGCTATAATTAGCGATCTTCGCTGTTGAGGTTTTTACTTCTATATTTCATACTACTGTAGATCGTCCCCGTACTTGTGTGATGTTAAGCACGTATCATCATCCCATGTACTGTTGCTGAACCAAGAAACGATCGTTTGTTGCAGTTGTAATACACCCTTTGTCTAATAAATCTTTTCAGTTAATCTACAAGGATTTTAAGTAGTGAGTCAGGCTTTATTCGCTATTACGACATTATGCAAAAATTTTTCATTTAGTTATACCGAAAATACATAAATATGTTTCTGTATTACAGTGATATGTACTTAGATGAATATATATGTGAGCCGGAATTTTTTCTTTCGTGAATTGTATAGTCTTCTGTTGGAAGGAGTCGCTCTTTCAACTGTCTTAAATTAGCCTGAGCCAGTGTGTTTTGATTCCAGTTAATTTAACGTATGATAGCTGTAGACGTCGCAATATTATTTCGTTTGAATGTTGCAAGGTGTAACCAGATATCTGGATAGAATCAGGCTTATTATAAACGTATGGCGTTCAACTGAATCAATCAGTAATTTACGTATCACGAGACAGTCGCTACGTTTATCGTGTCGAATAAACTGAAGCAATCAAATTTTACGTAGCTTCGATATAATGGCGTGACAACCAAAATATTTGACATGGTCAGATTCTAATTAGCAACATAGGTATTTTGTGCATCAGCCATCGCAGTTTTTTAGGAGAAAAAACCGAAGTGCCATAGGCAAGGCGATTAAGCATATCAATTGAACGAGTGACAGTACGAATGGGACATTGGGACATTAGGAACACTGAGAAATGGGTATGCAGTATCCACACAAGTACCAAGGCGGACACAACATGCACAGCATTGATCTTATTTGATCTTTGATGCAACTGTTAATTTGTCGTTGACCATATCCAAAACGTATGAATCGAAGGATATTTAGTACTACTGTGTCTCGGTAGCGTAGTGGGTAGGTATCTGGCTGCAAATCTGAAGGTCCGTGGTTCAGTCCCCAGTGGGTGCTACGATTTCTCCTATCACGTGTTGTTGCTTTCAACTCTGGCAATGGTTTGTGTACGTGAAATATGTGCAGAGCACATGTTATACTGTAGGTCTTCCCATAATTGGTTGTGTTAGTCATTTCGAAGATCAAGCGTCATTTCCAATAAAACATAGGTTTTGCTGATTACGCGAGTCTGAACTGCACTAGATATTAATTCTTTCTTATAGTGTAAGGTGTTTTGGTTAATTTTAATACGTGCTGTGAACAAGAATTACAATTTTTATAGGATAAAACCAGTCACCCACGTGTAGATTGGTAAACTAGAGGATTACGAATGACAGTGATGAATGGTATAAAAGTAATGGTTTAAAATTTGTAGTTAGTGCGGACTTCGAGAACCTCGAACACCTCCAAGCTAGTCAAAAGTATTATACTGGTGAATCCTTTATGCAGAAGACGGAGATTATGTAGTTGACATATTTTCTGTTTAGGGTAACATTTTGTTTTCTTCTGTTACTATAATTAATAATCTTTACTGTAACCAACATGTTTATACGTCTTGTAATGTGCGACTCCATGACATTAAAATTGTGAAATGTCTATTAGAAACTAAAGGAATTTATGGAAATTAATTGAATTGAAAGTTCATCATAGGCAGAAAAATATCGCCGCTCAGTCACCTGGGAACACTCCATTTCATTTGACTGCGAATATATTTAAAATCACCGTTGCCGAAACGAGTTATGGTTTGCATCTGCCGAAAAAATTATGGAGCCCCTGTATTACACAGTGCTATTACGCGCACTTGAGAAAGGGGCGAATGGGGGAGAATTGGGCGGCAGAGTGGTCAGAAGACAGCATAGACTGTGAGCAATCATCTTTCACATTAAAAGCTACGGCGGTACTGCTACTGTTCCTGTTGGTGCAAACGACGACCTCACAACATATACAATATCCAGTAGCTTTTAAAAACCAAGACCTGCAAAGAGAATTCCTCACGAAGAGTTCGATTTGCATGGGGACTGTAGAACGTAAGTTAAACATAACATCCCACTCTAAGACCATTGCGCAGCAAGTGTGGTGTATTGTCAGAAAAGATTACGTGTTCCGGCTTTTCTGCTGCGGTACGCGTAACAGGTGGATCACTGTGTAAAGCTGAGACGGTGCAGCAACCGGAAACGTTTTCCAAAGTTCAGTACGTGAGACAGTACGATTCTCATGGGCAAAACGTCTAAACTGCACACAAATTCAAGTGAAATTCTGACAATGCATGGACCAAATGGAATGTCGTGTTCAGTTGTAGCGAAATGAGACCAACTGTTTGACAAAGGTCGCACAGACGTGCGAGTTGCTAATCGGGAAGGAGGTTTTTGCACCGCGCGTTTTCCATATTTTCGGCAAGCTGAAAGAAGGTCTGGGGAGGGGCGATTTTCCATTGAACAGAGGGTTTCGAATGGCTCCATGACAGCAAAACGTATTTATATCGTCGAGGTATCGAACGACAGGTAAAACGTTTCGATAGTTGTTTAGAGAGACTTGGTGACCATGGTGAAACATAGTGTCACATATGACACTATGAAGTGTAGTGCAGCATACAATCAAATTTACTTGGATTGCATTAATAATAATAATATGTAACATACTTGTTGAAATTCCCTCATAGAGTTCAAGTAACTTTTAGAGCACCAAATTGTATCAGTTTCCCACCGTTACCCATGTCGCTCCAAATGTTGCGTTGGACGACGTCAATAGTTTGTCTCTATTTTCTTTTATTTATTTACACTGAAAAGCCAAAGACTGGTATAGGCATTTGTGTTCAAATACTGTGATATGTAAACAGGTAGAATCCGGCGTTACGGTCGGCAACGCCTATATGAGACAACAGTTGTTTCATTGGTTACTGCTGCCACAATGACAGGTTATCAACATTTAAGTGAGTTTAAACATGATATTATAATCGGCAAACGAGCCACGGGACACAGCATCTCCGAGGTAGCGATGAAGTGGAGATTTTCCCTTACTACCATTTTACGAGTGTTCCGTGTATATCAGGAATCCAGTAAAACATCAAATCTCCGACATCGCTGTGGCTGGAAACAGGTCTTGCAAGCAAGGCATCAATGACGACTGAAGAGAATCGTTCAACGTGACGGCAGTTCAACCTTTCCGCTAATTTCTGCAGATTTAAATACTGGGCCATCAACAAGTGTCAGCATGCGAACCATTCAACGAAACATCATCGGTATGGGCTTTCGGACCGAAGGCCTAATTGTGTACCCTTGATGACTGCACGACACAAAGCTTTACATCTCGCCTGGGCCTGTCAGCACCCACAATGAACTGTTGATGACTGGAAACATGTTGCCTGGTCGGTCGACTCTCGTTGCGAATTGTGTCAAGCGGATGGACGTGTACGGGTATGGAGACAACCTCGTGAATCCATGGATCCTGCATGTCAGCAGGGGACTGTTCAAGCCGGTGGAGGCTCTGTAACGGTGTGAGGCATGTGCAGCTGGAGTGATATGGGGCTCCTGATACATCTAGATACGACTCTGTCAGCTACTTAAGCATCCTGTCTGATCACCTGTATCCATTAATGTCCATTGTCCATTCCGACGGACTTGGCCAATTCCATCGTGACAATGCGACACCCCAGACGTCAAGAATTCCTACAGAGTGTCTCCAGGAGGACTCGTCTGAGTTTAAACACTTCCGCTGGCCACCAAACTCCCCAGACATGAACATTATTGAACATATCTGGGATGTCTTGCAACGTGCTGCTCAGAAGAGATCTCCACCCCTTCTTACGGATTTATGGATAGCCCTGCAAGATTCATGGTGTCATTTCCCTCCAGCACTTCTTCAGACATTAGTCGAGTCCATGCCACGTTGTGTTGCGGCACTTCTGTGTGCTCGCGGGGGCCGTACACGATATTAGGCAGGTGTACGAGTTTTTCTTTAGCTCTTCACTATATATGAATAGGTAGTCTTTATATTTTATTAATGTATTAATTATTTCATACATTACCTATGCTGTGTTACACTATGTCGTGTTTGCACGGAATATAATATCTAGGGGGAGTAATAACAGAAGGAGTTAATAATAGTAATAGCAGCAATAGAAGTTACCACAGTTTACATCTGTTGGTGAAGAGTAAATAATAAGAACAATTACACATGTTTGTAGATTTAAACAGCGAACTGCGATAGCAGTGGACGTAAGAGCTGTGAAAGGGAGAAACAGAAGAAGACCGTAAAGAAGGGGATTACAAGCAGTTAAGAGAAAGAGAAAACAAGTTTAGGTAAGCCAGTAAGAAAGAAAATAAGAGTACTGGAAGAAGATATGAACTTTTACCTCACTGTTACGTAATGAATGATGCCCATTGTAACAATATTTCACGGAGAAATTACTAATATGGCCAAAGCAAGTACTTTAGCTTATCTTAATTGCAATTTGTTGCTGCGTAGATGAAGGTATAGCTTATTCAAGAGGCTAGGCAGAACTGGAGAAGAAATTTGATCTTCTTGATGAACTGTATGTACGGCCAGGATGGTAGGTAAGTCAGATCACGTGCTACTACTATGTCATGAGAGTTATTTGAATTGTGCGTGCAGTCTGGAACCTCGAGACCGCTACGGTCGCAGGTTCGAATCCTGCCTCGGGCATGGATGTGTGTGATGTCCTTAGGTTAGTTAGGTTTAACTAGTTCTAAATTCTAGGGGACTAATGACCTCAGAAGTTGAGTCCCATAGTGCTCAGAGCCATTTTTGAATTGCGCGGGCGCTCACAGTGAGAAATGTACGTAGTTTATGTTAGTTACTTAACATGTAACTTATCCTCATAAACAATTGCTGACATAATAAACTGGCAAATATTTCACATGCAGTGAGTGCGTACAAGTGTTCATAGCTCGTTCCAGCTAGCTATAGCTTACACTGGGTTTTGCTGCATCTATTGCATTACAATAGCGAGGGGTTCTGCAATATGTGTGACTGTAAAATGTCTGTTACACATCTAGTGAAAATATGTTTCGAAATTTTTGGAGGACATAGAGACAAGCAGAAATCTTTCTACATGTAGTGGGAGTATATCCTGCCTTCTCTTGATTTGTTCATTAAGTATCGAGGAGGTTTCTTGTTACTAAAATGCAAATGGTAACCAGCAGAAGCGAACGCTCTGTTATTTATTCTGTGCATCCGTTTAAATATTACAGTACTAATGTAGCTAATGTAATGCTGAAAACATTGTGCAGTATTCCTTTTTCTGTTGTTATGTTATAGCAGCTACACAATGGCTGAACTTATCAACTAATTCCTTCCGTCTCTGCTAAAGGTGCTTTCCGTGATCAAACCACGACGACTGCCGCTCGGGTACTGCACGTTTCTTCCAACTAAAATTGAACCAGATGCTATTCGTTAGCAAATTAATTTTGATTGGCATGCTCTTAAAGGAATAAAAACTTCGGTTGCTGATACAGGTCTTCAATACGTCTTGGCTTTGTAAAACACTGAGGCAAACAGATCCTTTTATCGGGTTACCTTCCATTCAGACGGCTGTTGCACGCAGCGACTCTTATATTGACTTGTAAATAACAGATTTTAGCTATCAGTCGTCCTTTTTAAATTTTATTGGCAGATCTAGATTTCAGCTATAAACTAGCCATTCTCAATGCGCTATCATTTTTATCAATGCATGTAATGCCTGTTGGTTGGGTTTCATCCACAGTTCATTGAATACTACAGTGAACTGCGGATGTAGCCCGAACAACAGGCATTACATATATTGACCAAAAACGATAGTGCATTGAGAATGGCTAGT
The DNA here is from genome assembly GCF_021461385.2 of Schistocerca piceifrons. Taxonomy (NCBI): domain Eukaryota; kingdom Metazoa; phylum Arthropoda; class Insecta; order Orthoptera; family Acrididae; genus Schistocerca; species Schistocerca piceifrons. The sequence goes on from NC_060138.1 coordinate 931,809,448, forward strand.
TTCTAGCTGAAATCTAGATCTGCCAATAAAATTTAAAAAGGACGACTGATGCTGAAATCTGTTATTTACAAGATCCTTTTATGTTTGATACACGTATTCTTCGGCATTTCGAATAGATAGCTACTCAATAATATATTGAGAAGTTACCAATTCTTTAACACTTTGGTCCCAAAGCAGAACCTGAGTAATTTACACAACTGATTAACAGTACATTGAACTGATTAACAGTATACTGATTTCACAAACGCTGTCACCAGAAAATCTATATCTAATACAGCGCTGTCGCTATGTCTTACAGATTACGGAGAGGTAAAAAAGATATCTATTTGTTAGCGATGCACGAGTTCATTTCTCTGCGTAGAATTAACGGAGAATTCAAAGCAGCTTTCTTATGGACTTTCATTTTTTCTTCATCATACCCAATAAAAGAAATTAAATGAAATACGTGCTCTGATGTCTGCTATCTAGACGTACGCAAGGCTATCTATCGCAGTCATCCAACAAATCACACACGCGCATGCAAACACACAACTCACTCACTCACACAGAAAACACACACACACACACACACACACATACACACACACACACACACACACATACACACACACACACACACACACACACACACACACACACACACACACACAATCGCTATTGCAATAATTACTGTCCCTGGGTCCAAACAGCCTCATTTGTGTGATAATGTTTATTGCAAGACTTCAAGAAGCTATTGGGCCGTTAACGACAAATCAGGAGTGCATTTCTACGTTTCTGTTCGTTGGTTTTCTATTTAGATTCGGTGTGTCAGGTTTGTTTAGGAGACGACAAGATCAACAATCTTACGTTCTCAGGTGAACGCCTAATTCGCTGTGCTTCTCATACGAGTAAAAGTGTTCAGCTCTTGCGCTTTTATGACCAGGAGATCAAAATTGAAAGTCTAAAATGCTTTGCTGAAGCATAGTACGTCAATATTATGGTCACACGAATGTTTACAGCAAGTAACAGCTCATCAGTTACCTCAGTTAGTGCACTGAGTGATTTACAGACAGTGACGGAAATCAAATTCGTTGGTACTGCACGAAGTTGTTCGTAATAGGCACTTACACAGTTCGGAATTCTTTGATAAAAGTGACTTGGCCTGTGATAAATTTCCGTCTTTTAAGAACTAGTTTTAGAATTACGAGATGGCATCTGGTAATCAAAATGTGTTGTTAGCATGACTACTTTTGGACTGTGGGAATCCGTTACCTTTGCACGTCCCTGTGAAACATAGACGAGCTGATCAAAAGTATACAGACATCTATTACCGAACATTAATACGGGATGTAGCGACCCTTCGCCTTTATGATGTCTTGAAAGTTTCTGGGGACGCTTTCAGTGAGGTGTCTGAAAGGCTGTGGAGAAATGGCAGCCCATTATTCCCCAAGAACTGGAACTAGACAAGGTAGCAATGTTGGACGCTGAAGTATGATCAGAAGTCGACTGTCTAACTCATCCCAAAGGTGTTCTGTTTGGTGCAGAATGAAAATCTGGGTAGGCCGGTATATTTCAGGAATGTTATTGTCCACAAATCATTGTCCCACCGATGCTCTTTAATGGCAAGGTGCATTGTCATGCGTCTCCGAGGAGTTCTGAACGTAGTATATAATGCTTTAAAATTTGTTCACACCGTTCCGCATTTAGCGTTTCCTCGAGCGCAGTAAGGGGGCTAGACTGTAATCGCGAAAAACACACCAATACTCTAACAGTACCTCCTCCATATTGGACTGTTGGCGCTACACGTGATGGTCTAAAGTTCCGCAGGCGTTCGCTAATCCCAAACCTTTCCATCGGATTGCCATATAGTATGGAGTGATTCGTGATTCGTTACTCTAAATCACTCGTTTTCAAATGTTCAAATGTGTATGAATTCCTATGGGACCAAACTGCTGAGGTCATCGGTCCCTAGACTTACACACTACTTAGACTAACTTACGCTAAAGATAACACACACACCCATGCCCGAGGGAGGACTCGAACCTCCGGGTGGAGTGGCCGCCGGTTCGTGACATGGTGCCTCTAACAGTGTGGCCACTCCGCGCGGCCTCACTCGTTTTCACTCGTCCACTGTCCAGTAGCGTCGTTATTTACCCCGCCTTAAAAGCCACTTAGAACTGAGTACTGAAGTGTGTGTGACTTTTGAGGTGCTACTCGGCCGCCTTATCTCAGTCTTTTTAACTCACTACACACAGTTTTTGTACTATCTGCACTACTGCTAGCACTTTGGAAGACAAGAGTGTCTCTTTTATTGTTTTGTTTTATTATCCAGCCAACGCAATGCTCGGCGGTCCCTATCAGTCGGTATATGAGGTCTCCCTGGTCTCAGTTTCCATTTCCCAGTGACCTCACGATCAATCGACTCCGGCAGCTTTAGATTGGTTGAAATGACCCTGGTGAATTTGTTACTCAGGTGACATCCAACAACTAGTCTACGTTCGAGGTCTGTTGCTTTACGTCTCAGCTGACAACGCAGCACCCCCCCCCCCCCTCCCTCTACTTTTATAGCACCCCCCCCCCTCCCTCTACTTTTATAAAGGCGCGGCTGCCTCTCATGACATCTACTGGCTAGTTCTGTGTTACATAGGGGTATCCATATACTTTTGAACTGACGGTGTAATAATAAACGAACACATTCGGCGGTATCTGAATACGCTACTGGCCATTAAAATTGCTACACCAAGAAGAAATGCAGATGATAAACGGGTATTCATTGGACAAATATATTATACAGGAACTGACATATGATTACATTTTCACGCACATTGGGTGCATAGATCCTGAGAAATCAGTACCCAGAACAACCACCTCTGGCCGTAATAACGGCCTTGATACGCCTGGGCATTGAGTCAAACAGAGCTTGGATGGCGTGTACAGATACAGCTGCCCATGCACCTTCAACAAGATACCGCAGTTCATCAAGAGTAGTGACTGGCGTATTGTGACGAGCCAGTTGCTCGGCCACCATTGACCAGACGTTTTCAGTTGGTGAGAGATCTGGAGAACGTGCTGGCCAGGGCAGCAGTCGAACGTTTTCTGTATCCAGAAAGGCCCGTACAGGACCTGCAACAAGTGGTCGTGCATTATCGTGCTGAAATGTAGGGTTTCGCAGGGATCGAATGAGGGGTAGAGCCACGGGTTGTAACACATCTGAAATGTAACGTCCACTGTTCAAAGTGCCGTCAATGCGAACAAGAGGTGACCGAGACGTGTAACCAATGGCACCCCATACCATCACGCCGGGTGATACGGCAGTATGGTGATGACGAATACACGCTTCCAATGTGCGTTCACCGCGATGTCGCCAAACACGGATGCGACCATCATGATGCTGTAAACAGAACCTGGATTCATCCGAAAAAATGACGTTTTGCCATTCGTGCACCCAGGTTCGTCGTTGAGTACACCATCGCAGGCGCTCCTGTCTGTGATGCAGCGTCAAGGATAATCGCAGCCATGGTCTCCGAGCTGATAGTCCATGATGCTGCAAACGTCGTCGAACTGTTCGAGCAGATGGTTGTTGTCTTGTAAACGTCCCCATCTGTTGACTCAGGGATCGAGACGTAGCTGCACGATCAATTACAGCCATGAGGTTAAGATGCCTGTCATCTCGACTGCTAGTGATACGAGGCCGTAGGGATCCAGCACGGCGTTCCATATTACCCTCCTGAACCCACCGATTCCATATTCTGATAACAGTCATTGGATCTCGACCAACGCGAGCAGCAATGTCACGATATGATAAACCGCAATCGCGATAGGCTGCAATCCGACCTTTATCAAAGTCGGAAACGTGATGGTACGCATCTGTCTTCCTTACACGAGGCATCACAATAATGTTTCACCAGGCAACGCCGGTCAACTGCTGCTTGTGTATGAGAATTCGGTTGGAAACTTTCCTCGTGTCAGCACGTTGTAGGTGTCGTCACCGGCGCCAACCTTGTGTGAATGCTTTGAAAAGCTAATCATTTGCATATCACAGCATCTTCTTCCTGTCGATTAAATTTCACGTCTGTAGCACGTATCTTCGTGGTGTAGCAATTTTAATGGCCAGTAGTGTATGTTCGCAATAAACAAAAATATCTCGTACCACATAAGAAAACGAAGAAAAGGGTTCTAAGTGTCGTAAGTCCGTAGAAAACAAGTATAATATCTACATGGTCCTTAAACTTTGAGAGGTTTTTACTCGAAACTTATCGGACTTGAGCCATTATAGCTGCGCGCGCCTTAATTTAACAGGGATAACGGAAATCAGAGGCAGCGAGGGAATCCACCCTAGCAGTATCTCCTCGCAAAGAGCTTCACACGGCCGATGCGCGAGTGAGAAATGGAGCGCGAGCTGATTCGTTGCCGCGACACCAAATACGCTTTTGGGTGAAGCCGCGGGGCGCCAGCCGTAACTCAGAGTTAGCGCGCACGGAGGCGGCGGCAGCGGATCAGCGGCACTCAACTTTATTACCTGGCCGCTGCCTGGCTGGCGCCGGCGCTCCACCCCGCCGCTCCATCAGCATCTCGCGCCTACCGCCGCCAACCGCTAGACGGACCAGAGCCGCGGTCCGACAGCTTTCATCGAATTCCCAGCACCACTTGCGCCGCTACTGACAACGTGCCGAGTTTGCGCTGTTTGCGAGTTTACGTTTTACAAATACATGCCTCGTAAGTTACGGAGGCGTGCAGTTCAAATTGTGGAAGGTGTAAATGGACTCTATGGCAAAGAATTAATCTTCTCTATACGTAAACGACGATGTCCCGACTGACTGGCTCACTAACTCATCATCGCCCAAACGAAACCACTAAGGATAGAAACTTTAAATTTGCAGAGAGTGTCGATCTTATACTGCAGGCGTCCTTTGCGAAGCGATTTTTCGATATTACATCCTGAGGGGATGAAATACGGGATGAAAGGCTGTATGAAAATATGTCACTATTACGGCAATTGTCAAGCTAGACATACGTAAATTGGTATTTGGTTTCTCGGTCAGAAACAAATAGGCGTTGCAGCATTTTTGGAAATTTGACTCCTGTAATTGAAAAATAGTGGGTGAAAGTTTTTCTGAAAATAAATCATTACTAAAGTATTACAGTATTTTTAAAGCTATACCCATGAAAATTGGTAAATGACTTCTCGGCTAGAAACAATTAAAAAAGAGTGTTTTAGTGTGTTTGGAAATTTAACCCCTAGGATTGTAAGTAGGCTGTTTATGTTTTCTTATTGGCAACGTTACGTAGCGCCCTGTATGAAAATCACTGGCTATGCTGTGTGCAGTCTCTGGCTAGTTTGCATTGTTGTCTGCCATTGTAGTGTTGGGCAGCGGCAGCTGGATGTGAACAGCGCGTAGCGTTGCGCAGTTGGAGGTGAGCCGCCAGCAGTGGTGGATGTGGGGAGAGAGATGGCGGAGTTTTGAAATTTGTCATGAACTGCTATATATATATATATATATATATATATATATATATATATATATGATATTAAGGTAAATACATTGTTTGTTCTCTATTAAAATCTTTCATTTGCTAACTATGCCTATTAGTAGTTAGTGCCTTCGTAATTTGAATCTTTTATTTAGCTGGCAGTAGTGGCCCTTGCTGTATTGCAGTAGTTCGAGTAATGAAGATTTTTGCAAGGTAAGTGATTTCTGAAAGGTATAGTTTAATGTTAGTCAGGGCCATTCTTTTGTAGGCATTTTTGAAAGTCAGATTGCGTTGCGCTAGAAATATTGTGTATCAGTTGAAGCACAGTCTTGTATAATTTTTAAAAAGGGGACGTTTCAGGATAGTCAAATACAGGATGAAATGTTTTATGAAAATATTTCACTATGAAAGCATTTTTAAAGCTAAATCTTTGAAAATTGGAATTTGGCCTCTCGGTTACATATAAAGAAACACATGTTCCACTGTTTTTGGAAATTCAACCGTTATGCCGGTGACATAGGGGATGAAAGTTCTTATAGAAGTACTGCACTATGCAAGCGTCTTTGAAGTTAAAACCATGAAAAGATATGTTTGGCTTTTTTATTAGAAATAAAAAAAATATGCATTTCAGTGTTTTCGGAAATTAAACTCCTAAAGGAGTAAAATAGAGGCTAAATAATTTACAAAAAATTTCATTGTAAAAACATTTTTAATGCTTTATCTTTGGGAATTCGTTTTTTGTTTCTTGGCTGGAAATAAAAAAAATGTATGTTTCATTATTTTTTTGGAAATTCAGGCCCTAAGGGGGTTGAAATAGGGCAGACTAATCCACTGACTTATAATCGCCTAGCCCGAACCTTTAAGGATAGAAACTTCATATTTAGAGAGGTCCTCTTCAACTGTAGGCATCGTTTAAGAAGGGACTGCTCGAAATTATTTTACTACATCAGTGACAGATGTTTACGTATTTACACAGTTGGATATCTTATGAAATTGTATTTTGTCTGTACTTTGTGAAATGCTCATATTTTTCGGAACCATTGTGATACTATGTGAGCTTTGAATGATGTATTTGGTATGGGATTATGGTTTTTAAAGTACATTTGAGGTAGATGACACTTTTGAAATGAGCAGAGAATTTTTTGTAGGTTTAAAATATTCAGAAAGCTACGACGATTTTGAGATGTGATTGATCTGTTATGATGTTATTATTATGACGACGATGTGTATTATGCTGTTGAGGTATGTTTATGATCAATAAGATGATGCTACCGTATATGAGGAATTTGATTATGCTACGTATTTATTAAGATGAAATATTGTAGAAGTGTCGACGAATATTTATATGTGTAATAAGGTAAGGAGTAATGAATAGTGGTTAGGGACTCTGGTTTGTGAAAAAGGTTGTTGGAAACCAAGAATCGTACTTTAAGAGTTATGAAATGTGTGTATATGCGTGAATGTATCACAATGCTGGCGAAAATTTTTTGGACGCTGTTATATTTATAGGATTTTGTTTCTATAGATTTGTAACCCGAATTCTTGACCTGTGAAATATTTTTATATGAGACTGTCACTGTAGCGGAAACTGGTGTCGTAAATATTTCGGTAAGAAAGTTAAGTGACCACCTGCACGTAATGCGTCGTGGGCACCCACCTGGGCGACAGTCGCCTGAAAAAAAAAGCCATTAGTGTGTGCCTTTCAGAGGTACAGGTGAAAAAAAAGGGAGGCCATTATCCTCGCTATTGACATTCCTTTGTAGAAAGCATCGCAAATACGACACGCTCATAATTTCGAAACATTCTTACATCTGCACACCTGATTAGGACAAGTGTCTATCTACGAGAATTGAGAGATTTTCTACTAACTTATGAAATGCATCATGACTACTGAATGATTATTTTATGCTTTACTTTGTACATAGTTGCTTATTTCATTTGATATCTGGTTTCCAGCTGTTTTGCAGCATTGGTTTCATAAAATAAAATTAAATGCATTTGCTAATGTGAACACTTTCTGTTAACAGATCTATTAAATAATTATTTTATGACCCACATTCTTCAAAAAAGGAGCTCTTGGAATGGAAAGAACAATAAGAAGGGACTAATAACACTAGCTGCATATATCATTTTCTTTTCAAGTACTTGGTAACTTTTTTGGTAGAATAACTTCTTGTGGTGCACGACTTTAATTACATAGACACTAAGATGTGACATAGGTATTAGACATGGCCATTTTTAGTGTAATATTTTTCTGCTTGAGCTATGTCATGTTTAGATATAAGTTTTTTATTTGCTGCTGCTGTTTGCCAGGCATAGTGTTACTGAATTTGACTTTGTATTACTCTGCTAAGCCAGTTTACTACTGATTTATTTTTCTTGTTTGCTGCTCATTGCCTTATATTAGTTGTAATTTATGCTGCTTGCTTTGCCTTTTGTATTTTTTATCATTGCTGTTTGTGTTAATTGTTTTGTGCTGCTGCATTGCCTCGTTCCTTAGTTTAGCATCTGAGTTCAGTAGATTTAAGTTAGCTTAAAATGGGGTAGGCTATATAAGAGAACGAGTTGTGATGAATTGGAAGAAATGCATTGAGAAGCTATAAGAAACAGATTTGGCAAAAATGAGTATTGTGAACTGAGAAATAATCATTTTGAAAGAAATATGAATAGAACACAGGAAGGAGGTATAGATAGGACTTTTTGGGAATTATGATGAATGAAGGGAGATCTCCAAGAAGTAAAGTTTTGTTTGCAAAATACTGCAGTAAAACAAACCATCTCCTTTCCTTGTGTTATCCCACTATGTGTTTGTGTACCCTTGTGTATTTGTCTTTTTCCTGTCTTTATGTGTCTAGCTAATAAGATTTACGTTGTAGAATTCTCTGATAATATGCTATTTACTTTGTAAAGATGCTTAGACATTATTTATTCTGTTCTGTTTTAATGTTCATGTGTGAAGTTGATGTTTCAAAAGTTGTTCTGATCTTTTATGTATGTACTTATGTCATAATTCCTGTAACACTGATGTATATGTTATTTCGATTCTTTTGCAAAGCCCATATTACTACAAATGTTATCTGTATTGCTATGTTCTTTAATGATGCATTTTGTATCTTTGTAATTGTATTCTTATGTTATAAAACTGTAATTGGCACCAGTTCATCAAATTAAGTAACTTGTAAGTTACATTTCACTGCACACTTTTCTGTTGGTCATAGTATATGGACAATACGTGAGAAGTAGGGACTGTTAGTGTTTGCACATGTGTTAATAATTCAGCAAGGGACTGGATAACAGCACTGCTGGTTCTAAGGACAATTCCAAAAACTTCGTGAGTGTACGAGTGGTGGTTTAAGGACTTGCTATATTGTCTGCAAGACTTCTAAGGACAATTCCAAAAACTTTGTGCGTGCACAAGTGGTGGTTTATGGACTTGCTATCTTCTCTGCAAGACTCTTCGATGGTGATTATGCACCTGCACAGTCGCAGCAGATGGCTGCTGGCAATCTCTACAAGGACTACATTGGGGCTGCATCTTTGATGGCCCACCAATACCATTAATTCTGCAAGGACTGCAGTGGGTCTGCACCCCTGGTGGCCCACCAATACTGTAATCTCTACCAAGACTACAATGGGTATGCTCTGTGATGACCTACCTACCAATATTCTTCAAAACTTCGACTGACTCTACTGTGGGTTTGCTCTGTTGTGGCGCATTACCTGTCTGCATGTCAAGAGTCAGCTCTGTCTTTCCATTGGAAGGACAACACTACTTCTTCAAGACTGCCTGGAAATCCACTACTTGCGTGTGAATTTTCTTTTACTGCTCAGACTTTGAGAAAAACACTGCTATTTTACTGTGATGAATGATCAGGACTGTCTTTATGAACTGTGAGAAAATTTTAGCTTATGACCAACATTGTATCAATAAGTGTGTGCATTTGATATCTTTGTTATTGTAATTATGAAAAATTTTATCAAATCATTATTGGCCACTGCCCAAAACAATTTGTAAAATTTTTTGTGGGGAGCATGGGGGCTATGTAAATAGGCTGTTTATGTTTTCTTATTGGCAACGTTACGTAGCGCCCTGTATGAAAATCACTGGCTATGCTGTGTGTAGTCTCTGGCTAGTTTGCATTGTTGTCTGCCATTGCAGTGTTGGGCAGCGGCACCTGGATGTGAACAGCGCTTAGAATTGCGCAGTTGGAGGTGAGCTGCCAGCAGTGGTGGATGTGGGGAGAGAGATGGCGGAGTTTTGAAATTTGTCATGAACTGCTATATATATATATATATATATATATATATATATATATATATATATATATGATATTAAGGTAAATACATTGTTTGTTCTCTATTAAAATCTTTCATTTGCTAACTATGCCTATTAGTAGTTAGTGCCTTCCGTAATTTGAATCTTTTATTTAGCTGGCAGTAGTGGCCCTCGCTGTATTGCAGTAGTTCGAGTAATGAAGATTTTTGCAAGGTAAGTGATTTCTGAAAGGTATAGTTTAATGTTAGTCAGGGCCATTCTTTTGTAGGGATTTTTGAAAGTCAGATTGCGTTGCGCTAAAAATATTGTGTATCAGTTGAAGCACAGTCTTGTATAATTTTTAAAAAGGGGACGTTTCAGGATAGTCAAATACGGGATGAAATGTTTTATGAAAATATTTCACTATGAAAGCATTTTTAAAGCTAAATCTTTGAAAATTGGAATTTGGCCTCTCGGTTACATATAAAGAAACACATGTTCCACTGTTTTTGGAAATTCAACCGTTATGCCGATGACATAGGGGATGAAAGTTCTTATAGAAATACTCCACTATGCAAGTGTCTTTGAAGTTAAATCCATGAAAAGATATGTTTGGCTTTTCTATTAGAAATAAAAAAATATGCATTTCAGTGTTTTCGGAAATTAAACTCCTAAAGGAGTAAAATAGAGGCTAAATAATTTACAAAAAAATTTCATTGTAAAAACATTTTTAATGCTTTATCTTTGGGAATTCGTTTTTTGTTTCTTGGCTGGAAATAAAAAAATGTATGTTTCATTATTTTTTTGGAAATTCAGGCCCTAAAGGGGTTGAAATAGGGCAGACTAATCCACTGACTTATAATCGCCTAGCCCGAACCTCTAAGGATAGAAACTTCATATTTAGAGAGGTCCTCTTCAACTGTAGGCATCGTTTAAGAAGGGACTGCTCGAAATTCCACTGCAGTGGGAGTGATATAGCTGATGAAAGGCTTTTTGAATAGTGTCGCTATTAAGATATTTTTGAAGCTAGATGATGGGAAACACGTATTGGTTTCTCAGTTAGAAATAAAAAGATACGTGTTTCAGCATTTTTGAAAATGCAATCTCTATGAAGATAAAATGGTGGGTGAAAGATTTTTCAAGATAAATCGTTATTAAAGAACTATTAAAGCATTTTTAAAGCTACATATTTAAAATTTGTATTCGATTTCTCAATTAGAAATAATAAAATACAGGCTGCACTGATTTTGGAAATTCAACCCCTAAGGGGCTGAAACAGCGGATGCATATTTTTAAGATAATATTTCGTTGTATTAAAAAAAAATTGAACGCTAAATCTTTGAAAACTGGAATAGTATTTAACTTCTCGGTTAGATATATTGAAATAGGTGTCAGGGGACAAAATTTTCTATGGGAATATCAACACAGGAATGCAAAATGCATGATTAACAAAAACCTTATATTCCAGGTATCAGAATTCATTTTTCGTCAGATGTACAGTCGTGGATAAAACGAGAGACCCCTCGCCTTTTCATTATGCTGAGCCGTACAGCTTTAAAGTCTGCTACACAGCATAACAGGCAAGGCGACGAAGTGCTACCAGCATACTATGCACAGTCGTTAAATTGAAAAATTATCCGAACTTTGTCAGACTGTTTTCAATCATCTGCCAAATGTATTCTACAATGTTTCGAATTCTCCATTAGACTCGCCACAGCCAGAAAACGTTCATTAGCCGAAGTGTTTAGCTAGCAATGGCAATGGTCGCACTTCCAAAACGCGGTGTCATTAATACCAGGTGCTGAATTACTACGTGTATGGGCAAATGGATTTTATTTTTATAGAGGATTTTATTTTTATAGAGGGCTGTTTGCCTGGGTTGTCTGTTAGCGTAGTGAAAGGTGTTTGCTACTGCAAGGGAGGTCTGGTTTGTTTTCGGTTCTAATCTCGATGGAGGCAGATAGACCATCAGTAAAGCAATTTTAAGAAATTCTCGCTCCCCAATAAGTTTTATTGCTACCTTTGTTCTGTGCCAGCGCCCTGTGGATGTCAGTATGAAACTATTGTAGAGTTTCATACTTGTTACTGCCTACTTTTTCCGCTTCTGTCAATAATTGAATTTACTTTAGTGTGGCACTGACTGATTTTAACACAATTTCGTTATGAATCTTCACGCATTGCTAAATTTGCACACTTTCGTGGTAGGTCAGCAACGGTAATCGAGTATGCCTGGTCTGAACGTTGACACAGACCGTTTCGCGTCCGAATGCGCATAATATTTTGCTGATTCATAACGGTCTGGGGTATTTTGTCTTACTAAAACAGTTGTTATCTCGATAAGCTGAAATTCATTTTTATTAGTACAGTTCATACTAATTTGCGTTTCATCTTTCATTTATATGTTATATTTACGTGTTGTGTTTAACACACTAATCAGCATTAATTTAGTCTTACACACGATTGAAAACAGTCTGACAAAGTTCGGATAGTTTTTCAACTTCACGCCTGTGCGTAGTATGTTGGTAGCACTTCGTCGCCACCGAGCGAGGTAGCGCAGTGGTTAGCACACTGGACTCGCATTCGTGAGGGCGACGGCTCAGTCCCGCGTCCGGCCATCCTGATTTAGGTTTTCTGTGATTTCCTAAATCGCTCCAGGCAAATGCCGGGATGGTTCCTTTGAAAGGGCACGGTCGACTCACTTCCCCGTCCTTCCTTACCAGATGAGACCGATGACCTTGTTGTTTGGTCTCTTCCTCAAAAACAACCCAACCCAACCCAATTTCGTCGCCTTGCCTGTTATGCTGTGTAGCAGACTTTAAAGCTGTGCGGATCAACATAACGAAAAGGCGAGGGGTCTCGTTCGTCCACGACTGTACACTTGGAGGGGCGCCTTGAGTGTGATTGGTGCGGAACAGCACCTACAGACTCGATTGGCTCTGCTCCTTCTCGAGACGTGAAGTTTAGTGGTCTACTTCTGATCAGCCGCAAATTAAATCGGCGATTTTCCTAAGAATGCGAAAATGCTCCGTGACTCCCATCTGCATAGGGAAGGATGGGCAATCGTAATCGTAAATCACGCCCTATGATCTAAATGCTAGAACTATGTAGACCACTGTCTGGTATAGTTTGGTGTATATTTGTGTGTAATACTGCACAGTTATCCGTCTACGTTCGCAATCTAGTATATGGTACTCGCAAAGTGGTGGAGGGGTCGTTTAGTGATGATACAGAAACTGTGAGGCATGCTGCCGTGTCACTGGCTAGCACTGAGAAACTGGTAAAATTGTTAAAGCTGATCACACTATCAATTGTGTTGGCGTCCTTTCCATCCCGTCTACCCAATGGTATGCTGTTGATTACCACATAATGATTGACTGATATCACTCGTTTGAGATGGAGAAAGAGTGTTGTTGGGAACAACATCTTCCGGGATGGCCAGCACTAAAACAGTGATCACGTACATGGCTGCAGTATGAAGAATCAGTCGAAACAAAACACTGAGCCATCTGTGTCAGTTTAGAACCTGACACAGACTTTGAAGTCGTGGTAGAAAAAACAAAATGTATGTCTGCGAACAAAGCTGGAGTAATACAGTGCTTGGACATGTTACAGCAGGAAAAAAAAATTATCAGACAACAAAACAGAGACCCTCTCTTGAGACTGGTAGTTTGTGGGATATGGTCCTCCTACAGTACAGGTAATGAAACTGTACACTGCTCCGTGCAGGCGACTTCGATCATTGTATGGATCAATACCTGTATATTTAATGGGGTTAGCACATATACCCGTTGCCAGCACACAGACGGTATTTATTTATGTATATAAGACAGGAACATGGAAAAAATCTTATTAAGTTCCCTGTCAGATAGCGTTAGTGGAGCTTTTATAAATCATAGTTTTTCTCTTTTGGATGGTACAAACCCTAACGATGATCGAGAGAATGTTTAGGTGACAGACGTGAATGCACCCTTAGGGGCCAAAACGCAGTATCTGTATGTAGTTTGGTGATGCACAAATAAGCAGAAGCAAAATCCTCATCCTTTGTGCACCAGTTCAGAGAGCGACCACGGTCCACTGAAGGTGCTCTGGTCGCACGGCGGGCCAGCATGTGTGTGGGGGCAGTTGACTTATGACCATTGGCCACTGTGGATGACCAATTGACTTCGCAGGGAATATCTAGTACTGTGATGACAACATACAGTGCACTTTTATTTTTTTTTAAGCATCTATCTGTCTTCGTGGTATGAACGAGATTCTGGTGGTTGATAGCTATATGCAGCACACAGCAGTAATGATTTTGTATGGTGCAGGATACAGATTGCGTTTACAACATCAGTATGGTATGTAGTGATATAGCTCGGCTGGAGATCGATGTCAAGTTGAAAAATTCAAGTTTTCCTCGACAGTAGCAGAGCAGTGAAATTGATGAAGTGTCTTTAGTGGTAGTTTCCATATTTCACGATCTGTAGAGCGCTTTTGCAGGGTTTAACTGTCAGTGCCATGTGAGTGGTGTACGTTTTTTTGCGATTTGTCCAAAATAGTTTTACCGCTGAAAGTCCTCCCAATATGTCCGTCTGCAGAAAAAATGGCGGACAGTGCTGCCACACTGGCAGCAGCAGCAGCAGTTTGGCGGGTTTCACACAGACAAATTCAAGGTTTTCTCGACAGTAGCAGAGCAGTGTAACTGAGGAAGTGTCTTTGGCGATAATTTCCGTGTTTAATGGTCTATAAACCAGTACTATAGGGCTTAATTGCCTTTGCCATATGACCGCTGTACGTTTTTATCGATCTGTAAAGAACAGTTTTTCCGCTGAAAGTCTCGTAATTTGTCTGTCTGCATTAAACGGCAGACAGCGCTTCCACACTGACAGCAGCAGCACTCTGACAGGTAAAATCAGTAAGAACTAATCAGAACGCTCCATTCACAAGACCTCTGTGTGTTGCATAGGAGTCTCTACACAGTGTAGGAATGGTATCTATGGAAAGTTCTGAGAGTCAAGTGACGTCCTCTTTCTTCGAGTGCTCAGAGACAAGTCCAAGCAGACCATCCCACTCTGGCGGGATGCTGCCCCTCACCTGCCATTGTAGCTTTAGAGCATCTTCAGACCAGCAGCTCTACCATTTTCTCGTCTGTAGGACAGTGCTTCGAATTCTGTTTGTGTAATTTTTCGGATTTTCGTGTGTGTGCTTGGACACCAGCATGTGTTTCGAGAAATGAGGAAAATAACGTCCCGGACCCCAGCAGCAGCAAATATAAAACTAAGCCCAATCACCGTTTCAGAAAAGTGATGTACACCACAGCTGCTATAGGACTCAGAAATTTTTCTCTCTCTCTGGTAGTGCCTCCGAACAAGCAGCTAAAGCTCGAGAAGTGGCGAGGGTCCAGATTTTAGAGATATTTATTTCGACTTCCAAATATCATCGTTTTTGGGTGTAAAATCAGATATTGCATCTGATATCGGTTTTCGGATCTCTTTCCTACAAAGCGTGTTAAGTGTCTCTGAGAGGTTTCACAACTATGCAGCGACCTTTTTACTAGAGTCCATGTCCCAGTGTGGCGGTATACATCGCAAAATTGAAGCAAACTACTGTACAGCAGTCCTTTTGAAAGTGCATTTAAAGATATATTCAATTGGATTTAGTAATTCCTGAAGCATCTCGCGTTCAAAGACAAGAGTATTTCCCACAAAAGCACGCAAGCGCCTCAGGGATGGTTTCACAAGTGTGTGCTAATCTTTTTAGAGTCTGTGTTCAAGTGTGGCGGTGGTGATATTCCTCGGAATAAAACGTGTAATTGTTTAAATATTCTCGAGTTACCTGCAAGCGCCCCCCCCCCCCCCCATTTCTCTCTCTCTCTCTATCTCTCTCTCTTTGTGCAGTGGTTCATTTAGTTCCTGTGATATCTTCAAGTTATGAATGTGAGAGTATTCCGCGACACCAGACGTAATAACTCCTGAAGCAGTTTGTGCTCAACAACAAAGGGTAGTTGTACGCCGGAGATGGGAAGGAGGAAGACCAGCCGGCCGCGGTGGCCGTGCGGTTCTGGCGCTGCAGTCCGGAACCGCGGGACTGCTACGGACGCAGGTTCGAATCCTGCCTCGGGCATGGTTGTGTGTGATGCCCTTAGGTTAGTTAGGTTTAAGTAGTTCTAAGTTCTAGGGGACTTATGACCTAAGATGTTGAGTCCCATAGTGCTCAGAGCCATTTGAACCATTTTTGAGGAAGACCGCGCTTATTTCCAACGCGACAGGAAGTGCTTAGCTCGCGGCCCTGCGGCTACCGCATGGCCGTGCTGTCAGCCGGCGCTGAGATTTGGGGCGGGGAGCCCTGCGCGTTACCTCTCTTCCAGCAGGGCTTCCCCCTTGCGCTTCAGAAGACTGGTTGGACTACGATCTACGGTTACAGCACATGCATTACCAGTATGAGTTGAAGGATAACTTGGCCTCATCTTCATTATTTCATATTATTTCATGAAGCGTCTTCATCTTCACCAAACATCATTGCTATCGACACAGTCCTCAGGTGCATGGCTACAGCTCGTATAATCCTCCTCCTCCAGCTCAGACATCTCATCCATTGAACACAGTAAATAATTACATCTGTCCTCCCAGTCCAACAGCTAGACACAGGCTGAGTCTTTTTCCTGCCGTTTTTCCCCAGACCACCATCTTGGATTATGTCTCATGAGGGGAGAGAGTCGACAGCGCCCTCTGGTGGTGGTGTTGTTAACTAGGTCAGTTGGACTTCAGACCTCATGAGGAACACACTGGATGGAGCTACTGTCTATAACAACTCAAATTGCTTAAATAAACAATGCATACAAAATAAAGACGTTTGTCTCTCCTATCTCTCAGCCCAGCACAGATTGAATCCTTTCCCCACCAATTTCCACGTGGGAGAGGGGAGCGATGCATAGAAAATAAAGACTTACATCCATCCTATCCGCCAGCCCAGCACAGACTGAGTCCTTTTCCCACCAATTTCCATACAGGAAGGTGCGGGGAGAGGCGAGGGGAGGGGGTTAGATTAGTAAAGGTAGCCCAATTAACTTATGTTCCCACCGACATTTGAAGTTCCTGCCATGATATCACAGCAACGTTGCCACATCTATGGCTGCTGTCTTGGATCCGCCATCTTGAATAAATTTGGCAATAGTGCGATTGGGTCCATGACCCCTTGTCCCACTACTTGCGTTAGTGTGTAAAAGACATAAGATGTTCTCCAAAATTGAACAGCCGACTAGCACCATCAACATCGACCTTTGGTTGTATTAATCAGCTCGATGAAATATCACATAGAACATTTTACATTTCTACTATAACTTAATACTCGCAGAATGGGAGCAGTTTTGACGTATGTTAAGTTATTCGCATTTCTATCGCAGACCCACAACCACCACAACTTGGAAGCTGAAAGTTCCATACACATTTCTGACAAGCAACGCAATTCCTGAGTTGGTAGCCCATTTTTTCATCTTTCTTGGGAATCATACTTATGAACACAAGGTGGCAATACAGAACACACACAATGCGAAAATGATGACGCTGGTTTAATACCAACCAGTAGTCCTTAAATAGACACCTAGCTAGCAAGTTCCACACACTACGGTAGCAAACTTTACGAGGGTGTAATTACTACCTTGGACCACAAATACAACATTGATTCTATCTGACACACTCCATTTATAGGTTTTCAAACGGCGAATAAGAGCAACTGTTTACGAAATTCATATCTAACTGCACACTTAGGAAATTGTGGTATGTTTATATCATCTCCTATGAAATGATCGTGAGCGATGGTAAACTATGTGAAGAAACAGCGACGTCTTCCGAGAGTAATAGTCTGTTCCCTTCTTACCCATGAGATTTCAACACGGGAAACAGTCACCAGTGCTAGACTAAATCGCATTTCAACTCGAAAAACCAGACTACAGCATACCATGTATTCAACATCAATCAGAAGTCAGCAACGCAAATTTTGTGTTCAACTCGTACTTGACAACATAATCGAAGATTTGTTAACATACGTTCACCATAGACTAGGTCTCCTATAACAACCCTTACTGCAGAGTACAAGTCGCACAGGTTCAAAGCAGCTAAACCTTAAAGAGGCAACCTTAAAGAGTTGCATTTTCGTTCTCCCACTGCTCCATACGTATGTGGAAAGAAGGGGTTAAACCATTGATTTCTCTCTCTCTTTCAATGTGCATGTCGAGAAAATCAAGAGATCCACATCAGTCCATCCTTCTGATGGCGGGCCATTTCCTCCTTGTTTACAACATTTCAACATTTCGTTTTGGCACAGTAGATATAGTACCATACTAGCATTAGTTATAATAGTAGTAGCAGATTTAATAGATTAAAATTGTAGACCGCACAGCGAATTCAGATTGCAAAGGTTGCCAACTAACTGTAGGATTCTCAGCCAAATGTACCATAGCGACCTATACACTCTTTTGATGGGTGATGGTATAACTTTTTAACCAACACCGATTTTCGCTGCGATGGATATTTGATATCGAATTCGGCGAAATATTAAATTCGAACTATCCTTCGTACAGGCATAAAGTGATCCAATGTGTGGGCTGGCACTGCATGTTTACCTGATCCCTCACACAAATTATAAGAGTTTTTGCTGTACATAGGACATATAGGATTTCCAGCCGATTTCTATGCACTATTAACAGTAGCATTCTATGACGTCACCCTGCAGGTACTAACCTGTATGGTTCTAGGTTCAGAATCGAAGATAACGATCCATGACGTCTTCAACGACATTAGAATCCATAATGGCTGACCCAGGGGTATGAACGCAGTCCAAAATAGTTGTTCCAATGCCCGTGGCGTTGCAGTCGAAGACCCTACCACTCATCCCCAGCCCAGGTTTGCTAATCACCAAGCGAACCCACCACCTCTGCTCTGTACTCAATAACGAAAGCCAGATACTCATTATCACGGATTTTCATCAGCGATCAACCACCTCCATACAGCAGAAACTAACTCACACACTACATTGTAAGTATTAAACCATTCTTCTCTCTCAGTCCTTATTGCTTGTTATGTATGTGTTTGTGTCCGCAGCTCGTGGTCGTGCGGTAGCGTTCTCGCTTCCCACGCCCGGGTTCGATTCCAGGCGGGGTCAGGGATTTTCTCTGCCTCGTGATGACTGGGTGTTGTGTGATGTCCTTAGGTTAGTTAGGTTTAAGTAGTTCTAAGATCTAGGGGACTGATGACCATAGATGTTAAGTCCCATAGCGCTCAGAGCCATTTGAACCATTTTTGTATGTGTCTGTGTATGTGTGTACATATGTGTTTTTCATTATCTTTTTTCATTTCCCCTCAGTTCAACAGCTCCCTGATGTAAATGATACATTTGAGGAGGAGCAGTAGCAGGAGATATCAAACCAGCATGCAGGCACACTACCTGATGCAGATCCCAAAACGCTGGAGTCGAAATCAAGTACATTTGAGCAGCAGCTGCGCGTATGTGTGTGTGTGTGTGTGTGTGTGTGTGTGTGTGTGTGTGTGTGTGATACACCTAAGTCTGCTAGTATTACTGCTAGAGACAGAAATTCCGTACAAGGGGAACTTAGAGATGCCATTCCTAAGTCTATCGGTATTCCAATTGGACTGTGTGAAATAATGCTGAATTTAAATCATATAAATAACATTTAGTTGGAAATATTGTACAGTAATGAATATGACTGATGTAGAAAGAACAGAACGACAACTTTGTTTTTAACGATAATAATCTATTTTCCTCATTTTCATGAAGTACCAAATGTATATTAATAATGTATAAAGTTTGCATATAATAAATGATATTTGTTTACAAGGTGCAATGTGTTTTATTCCAGCACACATGCATCCCAAGAGATTTATCAGTTCAGGTGTTGGAGAGAGAGAGAGAGAGAGAGAGAGAGAGAGAGAGAGAGAGCCTTAGTGGTTCGTACAATTGCAGTATCAGAGTACCGGAGGAAGAGAGAGACTTTGCAGTCCAGTTGCTGCTATGTCCGAGAGACTTGGGACATTTCAAATGAGGAGAAATTTAACCGTTCGGCTGTTACAATGGCAGATGGAGTTATTACTTTTTCTAGCATGCTATTAACATGCAACATTCCAACACAGTGGACCACTTAGACGGAGCATGCTATTTCTGGCCTACATCCATACCTATACACCGTTACCCTGAAAGATCTAAGCTATATTTTCTGGTACAGCATTTCACAGTTTCTACCAACATGCGAACGTTATCAAGTATCTACCTATCACATTCCTACAGCACTGGGAAAAATCTGTGGTACACTCATTGCCAGGAAGACAGATTTCCGATGAGGTGTTGAATAGATGTCTGGAATACTAAGAAAATAAGCATAAACTATAGGAAAAAGCCTTGTAATAACCGACAGCTACTGCGATATTCGAGACAACTGTCCCATCAGAACAGTAATTCTAATGTCAGCCAATTCCACATTATATGGTATGATCGCACGTCTTCAGACGCTTTCCTGCTGATTTTATCTACTTTTCCTACCGCAATCACACTGTCTCCCCATGCAAGAGACATGGTTTCACAGCCTTGACGGAGATGAACTTGAGAAATTTTCCATGCAGATAGCTGTTAACGGCATGACACGCATTTGAGTAAAGTGTTCGTCAGTTTGACTCCCCCTGCTACCAAGAAGTTGAAGACTGGTAGACACTTACAGCAGAGCAAGCAGACATGACTCACTGATGATGTCATCGATGACATCATCAATGACACACACTGTCCGAGAACTCTCTTAGAACAACTACAAGCTCTACAAGCTCTACAAGCCTTTTGGTAAAAACGTATAATATATTTCGGAAGAAAAGAATTCTAACAGTTACAGAATCGGAACCTCTGCCGCACAAAGGGAATAAAAAATTAATAACAGAGATGAACGCGTCGGCACTGATTAATGTTGCGTTAATGCGCATCCTCACTAGCGGTTATTAGTAAATGCGACGTAAAAACACGAGTGGTTGCTTTTATATTTCTGATGTAATGCGGATATAATCACACAAGAAGCTGAGCGCTGCCAGAATCCAAGTGCTGGCTGGTGTGCTAGGCATTTAGCCAGTAACGTGAAACATGCTCCTGTGAAAGGAAGTCGCACTGGCACGACGCACGCACATTGAGAAAAAAATACTATTCTCTAAAATTGAAAACTAGAAGTAATGTCCTAAAAATCTCATATACAGACCAATGACACTGCAAAAATATGTATCGTAGCTAGTGTTCGAAGGTTACTGTATGTTTCAGTTTGTCCTTTGCGAATATAGTTTCAATCAAGAGTACCTCATCCTATGTTTAATATTTCCACTCTCACAATGTGAAGCTTTGCCGTCAACGAGAATTAATTTTACTTGTTTACTTTTTCATCGTCTGTTGCTTATATTCCTCCAGTAAGCGTACAGCAGTCGGCAGTCATGTTGCCGCTCTTTAGTGTTTGAATAAAATAAATAAAAGTATATGATGATCTGAAACTTGATTAGATGATGTTGTTCTGCGTGGTCTTGAATCCTATCAGACTATTGGAGTTGCGGGCTCTTTGGGATGAAGATAACATGGACTGATATGTAATGAGATCTAATACATTGAGAAGAACTGAGAGGGGAAAATGACCTTTATTGACCAATGGCTCAGAGAGGATGAAGAAGAACTACTTAAATATTCATTTCTTATTTTTATTTATTGACTTTCCTCTTTTCTGCAAATATTAGAATAATTTTCAAACAGATTTATTTTCTAAGATGTATGTAAGCTGTAGGAAGGGATAACGCGAAAAATCAAAGAACCGTTACATCCACAGTTTTTTCCTCGACGAAGAGTCGTCTTTCGTTATATGTAGGTCGAACTGTAAAGACGCATGAGAATGTGTTGTGTGCAAAATGCTGAATAATTACCATATAAAAACGTATCGACACTGTTTTTCATTGACGGTCCAACGAATCCATAACCTTCGAATCTCACGAAGCTATTTCTTGGAAATTTTCTTTTCAAAAACTTATATAAGATTTGGCGCCGATCTTCGATACGACGCTGCAT
Organism: Schistocerca piceifrons; assembly: GCF_021461385.2. Taxonomy (NCBI): domain Eukaryota; kingdom Metazoa; phylum Arthropoda; class Insecta; order Orthoptera; family Acrididae; genus Schistocerca; species Schistocerca piceifrons. Next base: position 931,831,226 of record NC_060138.1, read on the forward strand.
AATAACTGAGGTACATGAATGCTTCATTTTTCCTACATCCACTGCGTAGAACGCGTTCATTTTTCCAAATTAATTTGATTTGAATTTGTGTACAGTTTAGTAGTTTTGGAATGTCCCCTTAGAAAAATTAATGAATTAATGTGCTGATAAACCTCTTACATTATTTGATTTTCAAACAGTTGAGCAAAACTGAACGTACTCAGACATTTCTCTTTTTACCTATTCTGATCAACACTAAACTGACACACAAATTTTTTTAGCGCAGCGCAATCTGACTTTTAATAATCCCTACAAAACAATGGCCCTGATTAACAATAGCCTATACCTTTCATGAATCACTTACCTCACAAAAATCTTCGTTACTCAAACTACTGCAATACAGCGAGCGCCAATACTGCCAGCTAAATAAAACATTCTAACTACTGAAGTCACTAACTACTGATAGGCATAGTTAGCAAATGAAAGATTTTGATAGAGAACAAACAATGTATTTACCTTAATAGTGTTCAAAAGTCATAATATAATCAGTTCATGACATCCAGTCTTACAAATTTACTGGCTCTGATGGACACACGTCTAGATCATCCGCTCTCAAAACTCCGCCATCTCTCTCCCCACATAAACCACTGCTGGCGGCTCACCTCCAACTGCGCAACGCTACTCACTGTTAACATCCAGCTGCCCAACACTACAATAGCATATACACCAACAATGCAAACCAACCGCAGCCTTTACACCGCACAGTCAGTGATTTTCATATAGAGCGCTACGTGGCGTAACCAACATAAAAACCTAAACAGCCTACTTACACAGCCGCCATGCTCCCCACAAAAAATTTTACAAATTGTTTTGGGCAGTGGTCAATGCAGAATTGAAAAAATTTTTCATAATTACAATAACAAAGAAATCGAATGCACACACTTATTGATACAATGTTGGTCAAAAGCTAAAATTTTCTCACAGTCCATAAAGACAGTCCTGATCATTCATCACAGTATTAATTTTACAATTTTATTCACAAAGTCTGAGCAGTAAAGTAAAATGCACACAGAAGTAGTGGATTTCCATGCAGTCTTGAAGAAGTAGTGTTGTCCTTCCAACAGAAAGATAATACTGACTCTTGGCATGCAGACAGGTAATGGTCGACAACAGAGCAAACCCACAGCAGAGTCAGTCGAAGTTTTGAAGAATATTCGTAGGTAGGTCATCACAGGGCAGACCCAGTGTAGTCCTGGTAGAGAGTATGGTATTGGTGTGCCATCAAAGATGCAGACCCACTTTGGTCCTTGTAGAGGTAACGGTATTGGTGGGTCATCAGAGGTGCAGACCCACTGCAGTCCTTGTAGAGATGGCCAGCAGCCATTTGTTGCGACTGTGCAGGTGCCCAATCACCATCGAAAAGCCTTGCGGACAATATAGAAAGTCCATAACCACCACTTGTGCACTCACAAAATTTTTGGAATGGTCCTTAGAACCAGCAGTGCTGTTAACCAGTCCTTTGCTGAATTATTAACACACTTGCAAACACTAACAGTCCCAACTTGTCACATATTGTGCATATACTATGACCAACAGAAATGTGTGCACTGAAATGAATGCTTACAAGTTACTGAATTTGATGAACTGGTGTCAATTACAATTTTAAATTTATGACGTGAGAATACAATTACCAGGGTACAAAATACATCATTAAAGAACATAACAATACAGATAACATTTGTGGAAATACAGGCTTTACAAAAGAATTGAAATTACAAATGCATCAGTGTTACAGGAATTATGACATAAGTAAATGTATAAAATAATTAGAATAGTTTTCGAAACATTAATTTCACATACGAGCATTGAAACAGAAAAGAATTAATAATGTCTAAACACCTTTACAAAGTAAATAACATATTATTAATGCAAATTATTTGTGAAGATAACAGTATTCCTCGTCATAGTGAATGTAGCTGAGTATTAGAAAAATTCTACAACATAAGTCTTAGCAGATAAACATATAAAGACAGGAAGTACACAAATACACAAGGGTACACAAACACATAGCGGAATAATACAAAAGGAAAGGACAGGATTTGTTTTACTGCAGTATTTTGCAAACAAAACTTTCTTTACTTCTTGGAGATCTCTCTTCATCATCATTATTCCCAAAAAGTCCTATCTATACCTCCTTTCTGTATTCTATTCATATTTATTTCAAAATAATTATTTCTCATTGTTTACTACTTATTTTGGTCCAAATCTTTTTCATATAACTTCTCAATGCATTCTTTACCTATTCTCCACAGTCCGTTTTTTATATAGTCTACCCCCTCTTAAGCTAACTTAAATCTACTGAGCTCAGATATATATACTAAGAGACGAGGCAATGCAGCAGTACAAAACAATTAACACAAACTGCAATGACAAAAAATGCAAACTGGCGAAGCAAGCAGCAGTATATCTAAATTAGCAAAGCAAATGCAATATTACAACTAATACAAGGCACTGTGCAGCAAAGAAGAAAAATAAATCAGTAGTAAAACTGGCTTAACGAAGTAATACAAAGTGAAATTGAGTAGCACTATGCCTGGCAAACAGCAGCTATCCTCGGCTAAGGGTCGACATTTGAAACGTCCCCTTAGAAAAATTATACGTGACTGTGCTTAAACTGACACACAGTACTTCTAGCGCAACGCTATCTGGCTTTCAATAATCGCTACAAAAGAATGGCCCTGACTAACAATAACCTATACCTTTCATGAATCACTTACCTCACAAAAATCTTCGTTACTCGAACTACTGCAATACAGCGAGCGCCAATACTGCCAGCTAAATAAAACATTCTAACTACTGAAGGCACTAACTACTGATAGGCATAGTTAGCAAGTGAAAGATTTTGATAGAGAACAAACAATGTATTTACCTTAATAGTGTTCAAAAGTCATAATATATATATCAGTTCATGACATCCAGTCTTACAAATTTACTGGCTCTGATGGACACACGTCTAGATCATCCGCTCTCAAAACTCCGCCATCTCTCTCCCCTCATCCACCACTGCTGGCGGCTCACCTCCAACTGCGCAACGGTACTCGCTGTTAACAGCCAACTGCCCAACACTACAATAGCATATACTCCAACAATGCAAACCAACCACAGCCTTCACACCGCACAGTCAGTGATTTTCATATAGAGCGCTATGTGGCGTTATCAACATAAAAACCTAAACAGCCTACTTATAGTTTTATTACCTGAGGATATATCACAAGCGACAGACGATAATATGTCAACTTTGGAAACTGTACCAGATTCCTCTAAGGTACAAGGCCCAGCAGAGCCAGACATTATGCAGCTGTTAGAGGGATGTACACAGATTTTGTATCACAACCTGTAAATCAGATAACAGCCCAAATTAATACACAGATAGGAAATGTCACAACACAGATAGGGAATGTCACTACACATGTAGACAATGTCACTACACAGATAGGGATTGTAACAACTCAGATAAGCAATGTCACAACAGAAGCAGACAATGTCACAACACAGATAGGGAGAGTAACCACTCAAATGAACAAGCTAGACAGTGATGTAAAAAACCTTACTGATACGCACAATAACCTGACAACACAACTGACACAACTAAAAAGAGAGGTAGCGGATCAGGTAATGGAAGTGGTACTTGATAATTTAATTCCATGAATCAGGATATTGATAACTTGAAAATCACAGTTAAGGATGTGTCATATCAGATACGTAAGTTAACTGAAAATTTCAATGCTATGAGAGTACAACAAACAGAGTTCAATGCAAAAATACAGGAAGCTGTAAATCAAGTTGAGGACATGACAGAACAGCAAAAACAGCAGTTTGAGGATTTTCTAGAAGAAAAGGACACGCACATAAACCACACTCTAGAAACAGAGTTACAAAAGCAATAAGCAACACAATTGAACAAGTATACACTACAGAAAACAGATCTGTGGTTAGACTGCAAACTAACACAGGCCAGATACAGAAACCTTTGACACAAGACTTACCAGGTTTTCAGAATCAACTAGTCGAGCAATTTAACAGGAAGCTTAGTACAATGAAAGAATGACACCAAGAGGCAAAAGAAGAGCTTGACAACATACCTGCGGGTAATTGCGATAGTGCAATTAGTGACTGTCCTACCACGAATGTACATGTGTATTCACCAAATTCTGAGATGTACGGTAACCAATGACACCGTGATGAAAGAAAGTAACAGCAGGTAGCTGAATCCACTTCGTCATCAGTTTTATTAGAAGAGTCTTATAAAACACCGGCATTTCAAGTGTTTATCCCTGAAAAGGAGTCTGTGCATCTGGTAATTTTTATAAAACTATTCATAAATTTATTGCCTAAAACTTGGTTGGAACAGCAACGGATTCAATATGTTATGGGTTACATGCAAGGCGGGAGCGTTAAGGGTGATGGAAACATCAGAAACTTGTCAGACATTAGAACAGTTTGAAAACGCATTTCTTTCAAAGTATTGGTCACACGGCGTTCAAGAGATATTAAGAAAAGCCCTTTCCAACCCTGAACAATGTAATCCGAAATTTGTATCTTTGCGAAAGTATTTTGAGAAATATTTAATAAGGCGAGGTTGTGGGACGAGCCAGTGACACAGACTGACGTCCTATGCATTCTGAAAGCTAAACTAGCGGTTAATATTCGGGAAAGGCTAGTACAAGTACCTGAAAGCAATTTGGAGTATTTTCTGTCTTGGACTCTGTTGACTTAATTAATGAAGATGCAAGGCAGAGGCACACCAACCAAAATAGTTTTCGTAGTAGTGGTGGTGACCAGCCTCCGCAGCGCCAGCCACAGTACTGCGTCAACGATGTAGTGTGCGCGGCTAAGTCACCACCGACGTTTGTAGATCCCGCCGCCGCTCGCGCATATGCCAGGCCCGAGTTCGGGAGGCAGTTTTAGTAATAACTGTAACCAAAATTTTAACCCTGGGTATAAAAGGAAAACACAAATGGTGACAGAAACTATTGTGGCTACACCGGTAACCAGAATCGAAATTGGAATAGAAACGTAAATGGGAATCGGTGGGGTAACGCTTACAGTAATTTTCAGTCTCAATTTAGCAACAACAACACGGCTGACACACGAAATTTGCAGTGGCAGCACCCAATTAGTAATCAACCCTATCAATCCAAAGCAAGTAACATTATGCCTATAAACTCAGGGTAGAATCATGACTAGAATGCGCAACAACACGTCGGGAATGAATATTATAGAAGTAAGGAACGGGCAGATGTGGACTCTGATCACAATTTGTTGGTTATGAACTGCAGATTAATACTCAAGAAACTGCAAAAAGGTAGTAATTTAAGGAGATGGGACCTGGATAACCTGAAAGAACCAGAGGTTGAAGCGAGTTTCAGAGAGAGCATTAGGGAACGATTGACAAGAACAGGGGAAAGAAATACAATAGAAGAAGAATGGGTAGCTTTGAGAGATGAAATAGTGAAGGCAGCACAGTAGGTAAAACGGCGAGGACTGTAGAAATCCTTGGGCAACAGAAAAGATATTGACTTTAATTGATGAAAGGAGAAAATATAAAAAATGCAGTAAATGAAGCAGGCGAAAAGGAATACAAACATCTCAGAACTGAGATCGATGGAAAGTGCACAACAGTTAAGCAGGGATGGCTAGAGGAGAAATGCAAGGATGTAGAGGCATATATCACTAGGGGAAAGTTAGATACTGCCTACAGGAAAATTAAAGAGACCTTTGGACAAAAGAGAACAACCTGTGTGAAAATCAAGAGCTCAGATGTAAAACCAGTTCTAAGCAAAGAAGGGAAAGCAGAAAGATGGAAGGAGTATATAGAAGGTCTATACAAGGGAAATGTACTTGAGGGCAATATAATGGAAATTGAAGAGGATGTAGATGAAGATGAAATAGGAGATATGATACTGCATGAAGAATTTGACAGAGCTCTGAAAGACCTAAATCGAAACAAGGTCCCAGGAGTAGACAACATTCCGTTAGAACTACTGATAGCCTCGGGAGAACCACCCATGATAAAGCTGTACCATCTGGTGAGGAAGTTGTATGAGCCAGGTGAAATACCCTCAGACTTCAAAAAGAATATAATAATTCCAATCCCAAAGAAAGCAGGTGCTGAGAGGTGTGAAAATTACCGAGCTATCAGTTTAATAAGTCATGGATGCAAAATACTAACACGAATTCTTTACAGACGAATGGAAAAACTGGTAGAAGCCGACCTAGGGGAAAATCAGTTTGGATTCCGTAGAATGTTGGAACACGCGAGGCAATACTGACCCTACGACTTATCTTAGAAGATCGAGTAAGGAGTGGCAAACACATTTCTAGCGTTTATAGACTTAGAGAAAGCTTTTGACAGTGTTAACTGGAACACGCAATTTCAAATTCTGAAGGTGGTAGGGGTAAAATATAGGGAGCGAAAGGCTATTTACAATTTGTGCAAAAAGCAGATGGCAGTTATAAGAGTTGATGGGTATGAAAGGGAACCAATCGTTGGGAAGGGAGTGAGACAGGATTGTAGCCTATCCCCGATGTTATCAATCTGTATATTGAGCAAGTAATAAAGGAAGAAAAGAAAAATTTGGAGTAGGAATTAAAATCCAGGGAGAAGAAATAAAAACTTTGAGGTTTGCCGACGACATTGTAATTCTGTCAGAGACAGCAGAGGACTTGGAAGAGCAGTTGAACGGAATGGACAGCGTCTTGAAAGGAGGATATAAGATGAACATCAGCAAGAGTAAAGCGACGATAATGGAATGTAGTAGAATTAAATCAGGTGATGCTGATGAAATTAGATTAGAAAATCGGACACTTAAAGTAGTAGATGACTTTGGTATTTGGGGAGCAAAATAAATGATGATGGTGTAGCCACGTATGGAAGTGAGACATGGAAGATAAATAGTTTAGACAAGAAGAGCATAGAAGCTTTTGAAATGTTGTGCTACAGAAGAATGCCAGGCACTTTATTGTGAATAGCAGAGTAATCACTGGGGAGAAAAGGAATTTGTGGCACATGTTGACTAGAAGAAGGGATCGGTTGGTAGGACTGTTCTGAGGCATCAAGGATCACCTATTTAGTACTGGAGGGAAGCGTGGGGGGTAAAAATCGTAGGGGAGTCCAAGAGATGAATATACTAAGCAGATTCAGATGCAGTAGTTATTCAGAGATGAAGAAGCTTGCACAGGATAGAGTAGCATGAAGACCTGCATCAAACCAATCTCTGGACTGAAGACCACAACAGCAATAACAAATGAAAGACCTATAAACAGTAATAAAGGGCGTTAAATTAAATGCGTCCTCATTATGCTCCCCGATATTGGCAATGAATGGTCGTGGGGGCAATCGATACTACCATGACAGTAATTTGCTAAGGTATGAAGACGAAGCGGACATGCGTGATTTGTTGACCAATGAGGAGGAACCACAACTGTATGAAGAGGATGGTATAGTGCAAGCTAGTTTACAGGCTATAGTAAGAAAAATACCCACTCATATCCTTGTGGATACTGGTGCAAAAATTAGTGTGATGTCGAAAGCATTGTTGAAAGAGATTTACAGCAACACAGCTTTGCCAACCTATCCAGTGCAGAATTGAGGGATATTAGGAGCCATATGTGGAAAATCTAAACTAATTAAGGTAGAAACCATGGTCGAAACTCAAATCGAAGACTTTTTTTCAGTTGGTATTTTTAGAAGTAGAAGGGGTGACGGAACGGTGTACTTTCAGCATGGATTTCTTAAGGGAAAATTTGCATAAATTGAGCTAGAAACTGGGGAGTGTCATCTGTTTATTAAAGGGAATAACTGTACTGTAGATTAGAGAAAAGTCAAAAGTACGACTGGAAAGCCTTGTCAAGCTATACACATTCAAGTCTTAAAAGTCAATACATTTCGATGCTATGATTCGAAGGAACTGAGGCATCAACAAGTAGAGCAGGTTGAATTTGAAAATAAAATATCGAAATGCACAGAAATCCCTCAGCAACAAAAGAACGAACTCAGAAGGGTATGGTTACGTTATGTACGCATGTTCGACAAGAAACCTGGAGTTATTAGAACGTATCAATACCGCATGGATGTTCGACTCCACATGTTCTGTAAAAACACTTATTCCATACCATTGTTGCAAAGAGAAGGGGTAGCCAAGGCGTTAAAAGGATGCTCGTATGAAATGTTATAGAGACCTCATTATCGCCATATTGCAGTCTGCTACTTGCAGTAAAGAAAGCAGATAATTCGGTGAGACTTGTTCTCGATGCCAGGGAATCGATAAAATTATTGTCCCAGTAACCACCCCACCTAAAAACCTAGGAGAACAATTACAGCAGTTTCATGGAGTGCAATATTTAACAAGGGTTGCTGCATCAACTGCAAGTAGCAAATACACAGCAATCACATTTGCAGGTAGATCCTACAAGTATTGCGTTTTGCCTTTCGGGTTAAACGTGAGTGCTGGGGTTTTCATTACTGCTCTCGGCACTGTGTTAGGGCCTGAGATCCTAGACAAACTCACAGTATATATAGACGACATCTTAATAACAGTACCTACTTGGAATGATTGTGTAGAGCTTTTAGATAGGATGCTACAGAGGGTTTCAGCAGCTGGTATCACAGCAAATCTTGAGAAACCTAAATTTGTGGGAAAAGACATCAAATTTCTCGGTCGCATAATTTCGCCCGCAGGTGTATAACCTGACCCTGAGAAACTGTTGGCGATAAAGAATTTTCCAGCACCTTGCACAAAACGACAGCTAAAGGCATTCGTAGGTTTGCGTTTATTTTTCCGTCGGTTCATAGCGAACCAGTTACTCAATATTGTTGTTGTGGTCTTCAGTCCAGAGACTGGTTTGATGCAGCTCTCCATGCTATTCTATCCTGTGCAAGCTTCTTCATCTCCCATTACCTACTGCAACCTACATCCTTCTGAATCTGTTTAGTGTATTCATCTCTTGGTCTCCCTCTACGATTTTTACCCTCCACGCTGCCCTCCAATACTAAATTGGTGATCCCTTGATGCCTCAGAATGTGTCCTACCAACCGATCCCTTCTTCTAGTTAAGTTGTGCCACAAATTTCTCTTCTCGCCGATTCTATTCAATACCTCCTACTTAGTTATGTGATCTACCCAGCTAACCTTGAGCATTCTTCTGTAGCACCACATTTCTAAAGCTTCTGTTCTCTTCTTGTCCAAACTATTTATCGTCCACGTTTCACTTCCATACATGGCTACACTCCATACAAACACATTCAGAAAAGACTTCCTGACACTTAAATCTATAATCGGTGTTAACAAGTTTCTCTTCTTCAGAAACGCTTTCCTTGCCATTGACCAGTCTACATTTTATATCCTCTCTACTTCGACCATCATCAGTTATTTTGCTCCCCAAATAGCAAAACTCATTTACTACTTTAAGCGTCCCATTTCCTAATCTAATTCCCTCAGCATCACCCGATTTAATTCGACTACATTCCATTATCCTCGTTCTGCTTTTGTTGATGTTCATGTTATACCCTCCTTTCAAGATACTGTCCATTCCGTTCAGCTGCTCTTCCAGGTCCTTTGCTGTCTCTGACACAATTACAATGTCATCGGCGAACCTCAAAGTTGTAATTTCCTCTCCATGGATTTTAATTTCTACTCCGAATTTTTGTTTTGTTTCCTTTACTGCTTGTTCAATATATAGATTGAATAACATCGGGGATAGACTACAAACCTGTCTCACTCTCTTGCCAACCACTGCTTCCCTTTCATGCCCCTCGACTCTTATAACTGCCATCTGGTTTCTGTACAAATTGTAAATAGCCTTTCGCTCCCTGTATTTTACCCCTGCGACCTTCAGAATTTGAAAGAGAGTATTCCAGTCAACATTGTCAAAAGTCTACAAATGCTAGAAACGCAGGTTTGCCTTTTCTTGATCTATTTTCTACTCAATAGCCCTGCATTATTAGGTCTATTAAAGAAGGGCAGACAGTGGATCTGGACGCAATAGTGCCAAGCTGATTTTGATGATATGAAACATGCTCTGGTAAATTCCAATATTTTAGGACATCCTGACATGAGCAAAGGTTTTTGTATAGCAGCAGATGTTTAGTTTTCGGGATTGGGAGCCCATCTGTTTCAGCTGGAGGAAGGTGGGGGCACCGACAATGTTAAAGTACTTAGTTTTGCTAGCCGCACACTATCGGAATGTGAACGCTGGTATTCCACAACAGAGTTAGAAGCCTTTTCTATTGTGTGGCCATTTAAGTAATTTAATTGTTATCTATTTGGCAGTCATGGACGAATCTACAGTGACCATGAGCATTAAACTTTTTACTCACTTGTAGGTTGTTACATAATCGCCTTGCACGATGGACTTTGTTTTTGAAGCCCTGTAAATTTGAAATTATACGAGGGAAAGTCAATTATTATCCCCAATTTAGTTATATTTTTGTTTGTTTTGGTAGTACTGTCGTTTTACGTTGATGACGCATGCTTTGTTTATTTGTTGTTATATCTTTGCAATTTTCAAGCTGCTAGGTTAGTTTCGTTATCGTTGCCGTGCTGTTATTCATGGCTACTCCGCTGTCTACTTGCACCAAAGAAGAGCAACGTTCAGTGATCCGCTTTTTGTGGTCTGAAGGTGTGTCAGGGGCCGAAATTCGTCGAAGACTTTCGGTACAGTACGGCAACAGTGTTTTGCCACATCGTGGTGTCTACGAATGGATTGAAAAATTCCTAAATGGTAGCACAAGTGTTAAGCACGATGAAGGAGCCGGACGACCGTTTACCGCCACAAATGAAGAAACTATTGAGCGTTCACGTGAAATGATTCTCTTTAACTACTGACGAAGTGGCACATCACCTGCAAATTAGTCACGGTTCTGCCTACGAAATCATCCACAACAGACTTGGGTTTCATAGTTTGTGCAAGATGGGTTCCAAAACAACTCACACAGCTGCATAAGTAAACGCGCTTGGACATCTGAAAAAGAAAAAAAATCGCTATGGTAACGAAGGGGACAACTTCTTAGACAGGATCATTACTGGTGACGAAACATGGATCCATCATTACGAGCTGGAGAGTAAACGGCAGAGTATGGAATGGAAACATCCAAATTCGCCGCGCAAGAAATAGTTCAAGACCCAACCGTCCGCAGGAAAACTGCTGCTTACGGTTTTTTGGGACGCTCAAGGTCCAGTACTGGAACATTATGGGGAAAGGGGCACAACAAAAAAAAGTGTACGTTGCAGTGAGATGCTTACTGCCAGGCTAAAGCCTGCAAATTCAAAGCAAACGCCGAGGATTGCTGTGAAAAGATGTTGTTACACGACAATATCCGTCCGCATATTGCTGTCCACACTGCTGAAACGCTCCAGAAACTCAAATTTGAAGTACTGGATCGTCCCCCACATAGACCCGATCTTGTCCCTTCTGACTATCACTTCTTTGGCCCACTGAAACAGGCATTAAGGGGCCGTCGATTTGCCTCGGACGAAACAGCGAGAGAAGCAGTGCATTCTTGGCTCGCAGCTCAACCGAGAACCTTCCTGCATGACAGCATCAGGAAGCTTGTACAACGATGGGCCACATGCGCTGCAACGCAGGGAGACTATGTCGAAAAATGATGTTGTTGTAAGTTTCCTATCTGATTACAATAACATTTTACAACTACTATGTGGATAATACTTGACTTACCCAAGTATATGTGAATGGCAAAGACAACGTAATCGCTGATGCACAGTTACCATTGCCCCAAGGTTTGCCTGAGTTTGAAGAGTTGATAGAACAAAGCACAGAATTTAAGGTTATGCTCATTAAGGTTACTAAATTTAGAAAATATTTTTTGTATATGTGTAATAACATGACGAAATTGCGGGCAGAAGATGAACGGTGGAGGAAAGTCAGAATCCAATTAAACAATAACCCACCTTCACCTGTACGACAACATTACCAGTTGTATAAAGATGTATTTTCTATAGGGAAAACGCAAGCAGCGATATATGGTATGTTTGTATACCCTAAGCGTGTGAGAAAAGTTTGATTTAGCATACGCATTTCACTTGAGGACACTTCTGTGCCGGCAAGTGCTGTAAGAAGTTGAATATATACTGCTATTTTCCCAATATGCTTCGACACACGCAACTTGTATTGTTTCTCAGAAGGCTAAGCCTGTCAATCTAAACTGCGAGACTGAGTTAGATCCTATTTTCCCTTAAAAACCCCTAGAGCTGGTATGTATAGATGTTAGGACCTTTACCCTCTGCGTGAGGTGTGAAATGTATAACTGGTGTATATGATGTATTATCAAAATATGTGAAACTGTATGTCACAAAAACAGCCGCAGCTAAGCCTTTTATTCGACGTATGCTAAATAACTACTTTCCGTATGTTGGAAAACTCTGGCGATCTGATCAGACAATACAACCAATTTTACATGTCATGCCTGGAAACAATTTCTGAAAGACCAGCAGTTGAAACAAATTTTAATATCCAAATAATAATATCCCCGGCATAAATCCACCCGGTGGATTTGTGTGAAGTCCGGTGTGCCATCTGCCTCGGCGAATGCGGTATGGTTCTCCTTCCTCTTCCTCAGTTACACCATGCCGGCGATTGCTGCGCGAACACTTTCTCCAGGTACGTGTACACCATAATTACTCTACCGCGCAAACATTGGAGTTACACTCGTCTGGTGTGAGACGTTCCCGGAAGGGGGGGGGGGGGGGGCTCACTGGGGGCCAAAATACACAATAACCCTGGGTTCAGTGTGGGGCGGCGGTGGGATGACTGGACTGCTGTAGTCTGTTGTGGGGTTGTGAACCACTGAGGGCTACGGCAGGGACGAGGCCTCTCCGTCGTCTCTGGGTCCGCAGCTCAATACAAAACAAGGTCACGTTCAATATAAAAAAAACGATGCACATACCAATGATGAACACACGAACATGAAAACATGTAGAAATACAGACAGACTTAGGAAGCAGTATAGCGTACAGCAGCCAAGCTTCACTATCAACCTATTGTTCGTATTACCTAGCATTTTAATTTTCTATTTATGTGTGAATATAAGTACAGTGATTTGTTTATTTATGACTTTTTATTGAATTATACTTGTTTTTGATCTGTAAACGCAGGACGGAGCGGCCGTGCGGTTCTAGGCGCTACAGTCTGGAACCGAACGATCGCTACGGTCGCAGATTCGAATCCTGCCTCGGGCATGGATGTGTGTGATGTCCTTAGGTTAGTTAGGTTTAATTAGTTCTAAGTTCTAGGCGACTGATGACCTCAGAAGTTAAGTCGCATAGTGCTGAGAGCCATTTGATCTGTATACCATACGTTGTTACAACGTTTGATGGCGTAATGATGTAATTCCGCCACCCCCTCCCCCCCCCCCCCTCCCCAGTAACTCGAGATTTTTGCCACATTTGGAGACAATCTCCGTGGGTACTCTTCGTGCAGTCACTATGTGCTAGAGTCATTTCGCATTCTTTGTGCCCATCAGGTGTAGTAGGATTTTAGTCGCAACCGCGAATTACATGCAAGAGGCACGCATATCCTGAGCGTGCATTCACCTACTAATAATTTGTATTCTGAATTATATATGGCAGTGTCATTACAAACGAAATCTTGTAAGTGATTATCGGAAATCAATGATGAACGTGGGCATAAATTCACATACGTGAGCTGACAGGATTATGATTAGAAAAGTGAAGATTTTCGCGTGTGACAATGTCATATTCATTGATAAGTGAACTCTAGGGATAAGTGTTAGTGAGAACAGTTTTCGTATCATGAACCACTTACTCCGAACGGAGAAAGACATGGCGAATCAACGAAGCTTGCTATGTCACGTGTGTTTGTGCACAGACGCAGTGTGCAGTACCCGTGCTTAAAGAGAAAAATGCACTACTTACTCTTGCGCAGCGAATCTGGGAGGAGCCTGTGGCTCCGTCCTGCAGCCTGTTTGAAAACTGGAAACAGGTTTAGTGGCCTAGCATGTACCTTAAGCGCCGCACAAAACTCTGTTTAGAGCGCACGTGCCAGGTAACCGGCGAACGGCCGCTTTACTGGATTGCAAACGGCGAGTGTGTTGCGCTCATGGTGACTGTTGCGTAGGCGTCCCGCCCCACTACTGACGTATTATTGACTGACGACGTGTTGTAGCAGGCAATTTAAATTCAAAAGTCAAAGACAATATTAAATGGACACTCACTAAAGCAAATAAAAGAGGAAAAGTGAATATTAGAACCCCGAAAGAAACCAGCACAACTACAGCTCATGGTATCTGGCCCACGTCCCGAATTAAACACGACACTCAACTTCAATGAACCTATCCATGGTCATTATCCTTGTACCTATGTATATACTTATATCAGGATTAAGTTAGCTTAAGTATTAATAAAACAATGATCTGTTTCAAGTAAATATGTCTACGATGAGACGCTGATGTGAAACCCAGTAGAAAATAAAGGAGTAATGAGAAATAGTGAACCGATCTGGGTACACAGGAAGAGAGTTTTGGAGAATATACACTGGATAGAAGATTTGTAGAGTTGCTACGACTCCAGGCATGCCGACCAAACATTCAGCCTGGATCGTCAAAGCGAACACCACAAACAATTTACATATGAAAGTTTTCTTATGTCTTGAATAACGTAAACTGTAATTGTATCGCAACCAAAGACTTGACAAATTGTCATATAACACAGTTTCTTTTGGTGTATAATGTGATGTATGTACGGACGTATTTTGTACAGGTCATGATGTCTAAATGTTAGCAAATAGTACGAGGGCAGTTCAATAAGTAATGCAACACATTTTTTTTCTCGGCCAATTTTGGTTGAAAAAACCGGAAATTTCTTGTGGAATATTTTCAAACATTCCCGCTTCGTCTAGTATAGTTTCATTGACTTCCGACAGGTGGCAGCGCTGTACGGAACTGTTAAAATGGCGTCTGTAACGGATGTGCGTTGCAAACAACGGGCAGTGATCGAGTTTCTTTTGGCGGAAAACCAGGGCATCTCAGATATTCATAGGCGCTTGCAGAATGTCTACGGTGATCTGGCAGTGGACAATAGCACGGTGAGTCGTTGGGCAAAGCGTGTGTCATCATCGCCGCAAGGTCAAGCAAGACTGTCTGATCTCCCGCGTGCGGGCCGGCCGTGCACAGCTGTGACTCCTGCAATGGCGGAGCGTGCGAACACACTCGTTCGAGATGATCGACGGATCACCATCAAACAACTCAGTGCTCAACTTGACATCTCTGTTGGTAGTGCTGTCACAATAGTTCACCAGTTGGGATATTCAAAGGTTTGTTCCCGCTGGGTCCCTCGTTGTCTAACCGAACACCATAAAGAGCAAAGGAGAACCATCTGTGCGGAATTGCTTGCTCGTCATGTGGCTGAGGGTGACAATTTCTTGTCAAAGATTGTTACAGGCGATGAAACATGGGTTCATCACTTCGAACCTGAAACAAAACGGCAATCAATGGAGTGGCGCCACGCCCACTCCCCTACCAAGAAAAACTTTAAAGCCATACCCTCAGCCGGTAAAGTCATGGTTACAGTCTTTTGGGACGCTGAAGGGGTTATTCTGTTCGATGTCCTTCCCCATGGTCAAACGATCAACCTGAAGTGTATTGTGCTACTCTTCAGAAATTGAAGAAACGACTTCAGCGTGTTCGTAGGCACAAAAATCTGAACGAACTTCTCCTTCTTCATGACAACGCAAGACCTCACACAAGTCTTCGCACCCGAGAGGAGCTCACAAAACTTCAGTGGACTGTTCTTCCTCATGCACCCTACAGCCCCGATCTCGCACCGTCAGATTTCCATATGTTGGGCTCAATGAAGGACGCAATCCGTTGGAGGCACTACGCGGATGATGAAGAAGTTATTGATGCAGTACGACGTTGGCTCCGACATCGACCAGTGGAATGGTACCGTGCAGGCATACAGGCCCTCATTTCAAGGTGGCGTAAGGCCGTAGCATTGAATGGAGATTACATTGAAAAATAGTGTTGTGTAGCTAAAAGATTGGGGAATAACCTGATGTATTTCAATGCTGAATAAAACAACCCCTGTTTCAGAAAAAAAATGTGTTGCATTACTGATTGAACTGCCCTCGTTTGTAAGTTTCTGTATTTTGTGTGTGTGTGTATTTGTAGGGCTCACTGCTCGAAGACAAAAAAAAGTATTTTTCTTGCAGGCAATACGCCCAAGGGGGCGGTGAAGAAAAACTATTTAAATATTCATTTTTTATTTTCATTTATTGTATTTCCTCTTTTCTGGAAATATTAGAATAACTTTCAAACAGCTTTATTTTCAAAGATGTATGTAAGCTCTAGGAAGAGATAATGCGGAAAAACAAACAACTGCTCCACCTTTTCTTTTTCTCTCAACGATGAGTCGTCTTTCGTTATCTGTGAGTCAAATTGTAAAGATGTATGAGAATGTGTTGTGCGCATAATGCTGAATAATTACCATATAAAAACGTATCGACACTGTTTTTCATTGACGGTCCAACTAATCCACAACCTTCGTATCCAACGAAATTTCTTGGAAATTTTCTTTTTCAGAATCTCACATAAGACTGGGCGCCGATCTTCCACTGGACAATTTAAATTCAAAAGTCAAAGACAATATTAAATGGACACTCACTAAAGCAAATAATAACTGAGGTACGTGAATGCACTTATCTGTACACACCAGGTTAGCCGAGGGTGCTAATTTGCTGCTTCCTGGACTCGGGCAGACGCGGCGGGCCCGGATCGAATGCGCCCGGTAGATTAACGACAAGGGCAGTGTGCCGGCCAACCTGGATGTGGTTTTCAGGCGGTTTTCCATGTCCCACTAGGTGAATACAGGACTGGTCCCCACGTCCCGCCCCAGTCACACACCTCGCAAACATTTGAAAACGTTAGCACAATTTTATGGCTTACACTAGATGCAGACGGTTGGGGTACACTAGTTCTGTACTGGGGGGTTCAGGGTGGCGACAGGGAGGGCATCTGGCCACCCTCAGGCACTAACATCGTCAAATCCATAAAAACAAGGCCGATCCCGCGTAGAAGTGGGACAAAGGCCCCAAGAAAATGGTGATGATGATGATGTGAATGCAATTATCTACTTCCTTTTGTGGCCACTATATTTAATTTTGTTCTTAGGTCATGGGAAGCCATGACCAGGAACCTTTAACTATTTTCCTTACACGAAGTCCGATCCAGTCCGTTTCTTTAAACATAAAATAAATGTATTTATTCCCCAGCTTTTACTTACATAGACCACAAGAGACAGGCCGTGTGTGCCTCTGAATGAAATGTACTTTCGCGAGTTTCACATAGGGACACGTAACTAGCCAGTATAAATATTTGAGAAACATAGGATTTTTTTATATTTGTGGTCTCATTTTATCGCAAATGTACGTTATCTATTATTCTTAGAGCCAGTCTGGCACTATATTTTAGTAACTTTTGTTACATATCTTAGTCGCACCGCCATTTTACGGCGGAGGTTATTACGAGATTTGTCAGAAAGCTTTCTGTTTCCAAATTGCCACGACGACTGAAAGAAGTTTAGAACGATAAAAGTTAGCAGGAACAAAGGAGAACTTACACGGAGTTCAATATGCAGCTATAAACATTTGTTATTATTTGGCCAGTAATTTAAGATGTCTGTCTGACAGGTAGCGAAGCAAGGCTTAAATCTAATTTTAAATATTTCTCCTGGACAACTCCTTCAATTTCATTAACGAATTTCTACTTAGTAGCTGGTAAGTAGTAAGAAAACTTGTTTTAAAGTGTAGTTTTATGAGAAGTAATTTAACTGCAACATGATAATTAATGTTAACACTAATCATATATACATATCCTGTAAACTGACTCGTTCCACATCATTTTGACTACAAAAAAAATTATCTGTGGAACACGTAACTAACAATCTCTGTATTGAGAAGGGACAAGAGGTGCTAGAAGGTGGGTAGGACTGCAGTTGTAAAGGGAAATGGACGACATATAGCAGATTATACGTTGTTGACAGGACAGGTAACTCTCATGAATGATTTCATGGTCTCTGAGCGGAAGGAATTTGATATTATCCTGGGAAAGGACATGAAACATGTGTAGAAGTAAAGAAAGTGAAAGGTGAGATGTAATGATATTGGTGTCGCAGCAAGCAACAGTTCTCATGGACAGGGGATCCAATAAGGTGTTGGTATTCGATTTAGGGTCTGATGCAGAACAGTACTGGGACAACCTATGTTGTGGCACACTCTGCATTGTTGCCAGATGTATCCATGATGGCAGTGTGTAGACTTGGCAACAGTGCATGCCATCATCAAGATGGCGGCAGTGACGTCATTGAAGATGGCAGATTTTGGTGGGAAGACAGGACACTTGAACAACCTCCATTAACCTAAGGCCCCACCCCTCCCCAAGACAAATGGTGGGAAGTTCAAATTCCACCAGGAAAATGCATCACACCAGGGTTATCTCTACTAACCTAAGAAACTCGCTAGAAGGTAGGTCACTTGGGCTACCCCCACTAACCTGTCATCCGACCACCACTTCATCCTAGGAACTGGCACCAAGTTTGAATTTTTGTGGTAAAGAAAAGTGAATTGGGCTATCTCTACCAACCTAAGAAAATCGCGGGGAAGGTCACCTCCACTAAGTAAGTCATCCGACTGCCACCTCCTCCTAGCGATTTATGGAGAAAGGACTTGACCTGAGCTTGACATAACTCTTCATTATAATGCATGCAATATTTTATTTAAACAATTAAAGGCACTACCACCATCCAGAGTGGTTGCCAAGAGGTCTAGTCTACAACTGACCTAGTAGACAGTACCACCAACAGAGTGCACTCTCATCCGTAACGTAATCCAAGATGACCACCATGATGTCAGCTGATGACGCAAGTACCATTATCCAAGGTGGCGGGAAACATTGTGTTTGCCATGATGTATGGGTCTAGTACACAGTACCACCACCAGAGGGCACTGTCGTCCATTCTGTGATGTAATCCAAGATGATGGTCCAGGGTGGAGGAAATGGTGGGAAAAGGACTCAGCCTGTACTGGACATAAGTCTTTATTTTGTAGGCAGTGTCTCCACCATGAGATCTAGAGTCTAACTGACCTAGTACACAGCACTGCCACCAGAGAGCACTGTCATCCGTTCCATCAAATAACCCAAGATGTTGGGGGAAATGACGGGAAACAGTGTGATCGCCACCAAGTATGGACCTAGTACACAATAGTGTCACCAGAGGGCGCTGTCATCCATTCTGTGAGATAACCCAAGACGACTGTCTGGAGGGGAAAATGACTCAGCCTGTGCTGGGCTGCTGAAGAGAGGAAGGAGTGTACTTTACTTATTTTGCAGCAATTTATTTAGGGATGGAGTATATTTATCACACTACACAAAACACGCGCCCTGATGTGCTTGGGGTCACAATACACAGTTTGCAGACCTGCAAATTACTCGTAAATAATGCAACAGACACGCTTGCTAATTGTAGACTGTCAAAATAATGCATTCCACAGCCTACACACATGCATACTACTACAACGAAATAATTTCAGTACAGACCTGCATACTGCTCCTAAATAATGCAGCACAGTGATGTGTAGACTCGCTCAGTACTCCAAATAGCGCATAGCCCAGCCTACAGACCTGCTCACAAAATAATGCAACAGACACGCAATCAACATGTGCAAGCACTGTCTGCCAGCCCCTCTCTACTAGACTGCACAGGAGGCTAAGGTAGCCCCCAATAAGTGACGCAGCAATCAGTGTCAAACCATGCACAAGTGCCTATTCCGGTCCCACAAGCATGAGGTAGTGACATCCCCTTCATACTTGTAACCTGAGAAATTCCTCTCAAAACATGTGTTCACCTAGGCACTGTTGCTGAAGCGATAGGATGGGAGCGAAGATCTATTTGCTGAGTGCGATGATACCACCGCAAGCCACCGCTGGATGCAAGCCACCACTGCTGCCTACAGTGACCCAGCAAAAGTTGCTTCTATTTTAGAGTATACAGTCAGTGTTATACTTACGTCACAGAACCCCAAGCTGCGCTCACACCGGTCTCATACGTGAGACACCTCTGGGCAGCATATGTGTTTACCATTGATGGCAGAGTAGCACAATGTGCATTGTTCCTAGCTGGACATGCGAGCTGTGTCTAACCACGGTTAAATGCCTAGTGTGACTGACGCATCACCACGAAGTGCGCACTTGTAGCTACAAACCATCGGAAGCGCATCTAACAAGGTTCTCAATCTTATACTGATATCACATGGCTATGTAAAATCAGAACCGAATCAACCTCTAGGAAACTGCATAGTGTCCCAGAAATAGTTAATGCTCGCCTTCTTGATGTCTCAGCTTGTATGCACGGAAATTCTTATCCTAACAGGACCTGTTTACGAAAATAGCGCAGAATAACATCGAATGCAGTCTTCCTCACAGGGCTAATGTGGTAACCTGTCCATCGTGTGTTACCCTTCCTGCTTTCAACACACACAAACGTTCCCTCCGATATGTAGAGACTCCTATATCCCAGCACAAAGGAATGTCTTGTGAATGAATCGAGCATTATGATTGACTGTTATCGAATTTATCTTCCAAATTACTGATAAGACCAGTGTGGAAGCACCATCCACCTTTTCTTTCTTTCTGCAGATGAGACTTCCAGCTTGAAAAAAAACTATTTTTCACAGACAGGCATATTAAATCTGTGGTGTCACCGCCAGACACCACACTTGCTAGGTGGTAGCTTAAATCGGCCGCGGTCCATTTAGTACATGTCGGACCCGCGTGTCGCCACTGAGTAATCGCAGACCTAGCGCCACCACCAAGGCAGGTCTCGTGATACGAGAGAGCACTCGCCCCAGTTGTACGAGAACCTAGCTACCGCCCAGTTGTACGAGAACCTAGCTACCGACCAGATGTACGAAGCCTTTCTCTCTCATTAGCCGAGAGACAGAATAGCCATCAGCTAAGTTAATGGCTACGAACTAGCCAGGCGCCATTAGCCATACAGTGATTGTACTTAGTCTCCTGTGTATCGTCAAGATCGATGTACCACAATGATATTAAAGTTAAGTATTAAACCTGCTCCGTACTTTTCTTCCTAACATTAATTACGTCTCCTGTTCCAGTACTTCACGCCCGTCTGCATTAGTCTAGCGTGCCTTTTTCAGCCATCTCAACTTCACGGTGTCGGCCCAGCTACCGACACAACATTGGCGACGAGGATGGGATGAGTTCTTTCTGATTGCTTACATTTAATTGTGTCATGGCTTCGCCACATTCTCCAGATGTACTGTCCGAATTTTATCGCTTGCAGAATCAGCAGACGCAGGCGTTACTGGATGCCCTTGGACAGCTCGTCCAGGGTCAACGTACCATTCAAACCGATGCGGCCGCCGCCGCTTCTTCGCTACCGCTGCCACTAAACGCTGTTGCACCTCCCTTTCGACCATACGTGGCAGCCGATGAGACCTGGCACGAGTGGTCTCGCCAGTTCAACTTTCATCTAGCAGCCTACAGAATTCAAGGTAAAGAGCGGCAGCCGTTTTTGCTTTCTTGTGTCGGTGTGTCCACATACCGTGTGATAGTGAAATTGTTTCCCCGACGCGACGTAGCAACTCTGTCCTACGAGGAAATTTTGTCTGCATTAGATGCCTATTTCAAAGAAACAGTTAATGTGGTTGCAAAACGGTATACGTTCTTTCGTACAAAACGTACGGCCGGTCAAACTAATAGGGAGTGGGTAGCAACATTGCAAGGACTTACTAGGGACTGTGCCTTTGAATGTGACTGTGGTCTTTCTTATTCAGATACAATGGTGCGTGATGCAATTGCACAGAACGTTTCTGATGTTCGCATACGGGAGCAAATTTTGAAACTAGTTAATCCCTCCCTTCAACAAGTGATAGACATATTGGATAGACAGGACACACTTGACTGTGCTCAGGAATCTTTTGAAACTTCGCCAGCCGTGTGTAACATTAACCGGCCCGCTGGACGCGCTGCGCGGCCCGGTAACCGGGCCTCGTGCACGTCCGCACAGCTGCCGCCGCGCGCTAAGCCACGTGTGCCGCGCCAGCCCACAAATGTAGTGAAATCATGCCCGCGGTGTGCTACTAGACATTCGCGTGAACATTGCCCGTCACGCCAAGCTATTTGCTTTTTCTGCAATAAGAAAGGACATGTTCAAAGTGTTTGCCAGAAAAAGCTCAGATCAGACAATCACAATCATTCCAGGCCCTTTGCTTCGCGCCGGAATCGAACCAAGGACACTCAGGCTCGTGGACCTTCGCCTATGGACATTCATGTCGTTAATTCCGCTTCGTCCAGTGACACTTTCTCTAACAGTGACTGTGATCGTCCCACAAAAACTGTGCGTCGACGTCGCCGGAAATCACGTCACTTAGCAAGTGATTCTGTACCAGTGTCTGTTCCAATTGCACAAAACAGTCGCTCTTGTCGTCGGCAGAACAATAAACTTTTTGTGGACTTAGACTTTGAAGGCAAAGTGATACCATTCCAGCTCGATACCGGAGCTGCAGTTTCATTGCTCAATCATGACACGTACAAACAACTGGGCAAACCTCCGTTGCGTTCCGCAAATGTTAAGCTAACTACATATTCCGGACAGAAACTTCCTGTGTTAGGACAGTGCAGCCTTCTTGCAACATACAAGGGACAAACAAAACTTGTGTCATTTTACGTTCTTCGTTCTTCTTCTGCAGTGAACTTGTTTGGTCTAGATTTATTTAAGTTGTTTAACATGTCTATTGTAAATCAGGTCCTATCAGTGAATCAGACTGTGCCTACAGACAGTGTTTCTCGGCTGTGTGACGAATTTGCAGACATTTTTGCACCGGGCTTAGGTTGCGCTAAAAACTATGAAGCACATTTAGCACTGAAGGTAAACGCGCAACCGAAATTTTTCAGGGCGCGCAATGTTCCCCACGCATTGCGTGATGAGGTCGCAAGAACGTTACACGATCTCGAATCACAGGGTGTAATTGAACGTGTGCAAGCTTCTCTCTGGGCCTCACCCTTAGTAATTTTGCCAAAACCTTCCGGAAAATTGAGACTTTGCGTGGACTTCAAGGCCACAGTGAATCCACAGCTAGTGACTGCTACTTTTCCTTTGCCCCGCCCGGAAGATCTTTTTGCTAAACTGTGCCCGGGAAAATATTTTTCAAAGTTGGACCTAGACGATGCGTACTTGCAAATACCGGTGGACGACGAATCCCAGCGCGTATTGGTGGTTAACACGCATCTTGGATTGTACCGCTTCAAAAGACTGCCATTCGGGTGTGCATCCGCCCCTGCCTTGTTTCAGCAATATTTACAAACTATTTGTGCGTCGGTCCCTACTGCAGCAAACTATCTGGACGATATAGTGATCTCCGGACAGACAGAAGAAGATCATCTTGCGAATTTACGAACATTATTTCAGGTCTTGCGGCAAAATGGTCTTCGCTTGAGGAAGGACAAATGTGTGTTTTTTGCTCGTGACTTACCATACCTGGGACATGTCATTAATGCCCAAGGCATACATCCGAGTCCAGAGCACCTCCGTGCCATACAAGAATTGCCTTCCCCTCAAAATGTGAAACAGCTACAGAGTGTGTTGGGTAAAATTAATTATTACAATAAATATGTGCGCAATGCCTCTTCCATTTCAGCTCCGCTTCATCGCTTACACCGTAAAGGTGTTCCGTTCGTCTGGACGACGGAATGCGAACGCGCCTTTCGCCAGTTGAAATCGGCGTTGCTTTCTAATACTTGCCTTACGCCATTCGATCCCCAGAAACCCCTTTTGTTGATGGTAGATGCATCGGATTTCGGGATCGGTGCTGTGCTTGCGCACAAAGTTGGCTCCCATGATCGCCCTATTGCCTTTGCGTCCAAATTGCTCTCGTCTGCGCAAAGAAATTATTCACAGATAGAGAAAGAAGCTTTGGCTCTCGTGTTTGGTGTTACTAAGTTCCATGATTTCTTGTATGGTCGTCACTTTACCATCATCACAGACCACAAACCTTTGACATCGCTTTTTCATCCGACCAAGCCTGTACCTCCACGTACAGCGCAGAAATTCATTCGCTGGTCTATTTTCCTCTCGCAGTACCGCTACGATATCTTGTATCGGTCCACTGCTAAGCACGGAAACGCCGATGCGTTGTCCCGTTTGCCTGTTGCTGAGGATAAAGCATTCGATTCTTCCGAACTTGCTTGCATGTTCATTGATTCGGAAACCGATGAAGTGGTCGAATCGTTTCCGATTGATTTTCGTCGTGTCGCTACAGCCACAGCTGCTGACCCTGTCCTTGCTACTGTTTTACGTTTTGTTGCTACGCAATGGCCTTTGTCAAAGTCTCGGATCGAGGATCCGTTGATTCGCCGATTTTTTGCTCACAAGGACAGACTTTTTGTTCGACGTGGTGTTTTGTTGTTGCGTTCTGATAATGATCAGTCCAGAGTCGTGGTCCCACGTTCGTTACAGTCCTCTGTTTTACGGCTTCTTCACCAAGGACATTGGGGTATAGTGCGAACGAAACAACTTGCTCGTCAGCACTGTACTTGGTTCGGAATCGATGCTGCGATTACGAATATGTGTTCTTCGTGCCCGGCGTGTGCCGAACAACAATCCGCACCGCCGCGGAAAGTCTTTGCATGGCCAAAAGCCACTTCCCCTTGGCAACGCTTGCACATTGATTTTGCTGGTCCATTCTGGAATGCTCGATGGTTGGTTCTGGTCGATGCCTTCAGTAATTTTCCTTTTGTTGTCCGGATGTCTTCCACGACGTCCTCCGCCACCATCCAAGCGTTGTCTGCTATCTTTTGCATTGAAGGTCTGCCGCAGACTATTGTTTCCGACAATGGCCCACAATTCATGTCCGCAGAATTTCAGTCATTCTGCCAGGCCAATGGTATTCAACATCTGACATCCGCGCCGTTTTCGCCTCAGTCCAACGGTGCCGCTGAACGATTGGTCCGGACTTTCAAGTCAAAGATGTTGAAATTGAAAGAGTCGCATTCTCGGGAGGAGGCATTGTTGCTCTTTTTGTCTTCGTATCGCTCTCAGCCCCGAGATGGTCGCTCGTCGGCTGAGTTGCTCCACGGTCGTCCTCATCGCACCTTGATGTCTTTGCTGCATCCGCCGCATCAGGTTCCTGTGCAGCGGCAGACTCCTGCTTTTGCTCCAGGCGACGTTGTATTTTATCGCAACTATCGCGGTTCACGGCGTTGGCTCGCAGGGCGCATTCTTAGCTGCCTCGGCCGCCCGATGTATTTGGTTTTGGGGGCCTCTGGTGAGGTGCGTCGGCATCTCAATCAGCTGCGCCTCTGTCGTCGCTCGGGTTCTGCCGCTCCCCGTCTGCTTTCAGCGACGGTGCTGTCCGGTCAGCGCCCTGGGGACCCATCTACTGGCTCGCCTCATCCCCAGGTG
This sequence comes from Schistocerca piceifrons, assembly GCF_021461385.2. NCBI lineage: Eukaryota > Metazoa > Arthropoda > Insecta > Orthoptera > Acrididae > Schistocerca > Schistocerca piceifrons. The sequence continues at coordinate 931,856,715 of NC_060138.1, forward strand.
TTACAGACGATGCCTTCCATTTTGCCCCATGGCGACGCGCCGCCGCCGCCGCAGCAGCAGCAGCCGCCGCCGCCGCCGCTTGTTCTCCCGCCGGCGCCGCCCGCATTCGACGCTTCGTTGCAGCCGCCAAGCGCCTCCCAGGGTCACGCGCCGCCGTTCGCTTCCCGTGACCAGCTGTCCTCCGCCATGGAACTCCCGCCCGCTCCGGACCACATGACGTCATCGCGCGTCGGCTACCCCGACGCAATGGAGGTTGATCCTTCGGTCCCTCCTGTCTCTTTACGGGCGCATACACCGCATGTTGACGTGCACCCTGGACTAGTTTTTCAGGCGTTCCCTAGCTCCCCTCGGACCGGATGGCCGGGTGCGGGTGGCACAGCCTCGCCTGTTGTTAGGCTCCCCACCTCATCGCATACGTCAACATGTGGTCCTCCCCACGGCGGGCGGAAGCCTTATCACACGACCGTTCGCCGATTTGCGGGGGAGGAATGTGGTGTCACCGCCAGACACCACACTTGCTAGGTGGTAGCTTAAATCGGCCGCGGTCCATTTAGTACATGTCGGACCCGCGTGTCGCCACTGAGTAATCGCAGACCTAGCGCCACCACCAAGGCAGGTCTCGTGATACGAGAGAGCACTCGCCCCAGTTGTACGAGAACCTAGCTACCGCCCAGTTGTACGAGAACCTAGCTACCGACCAGATGTACGAAGCCTTTCTCTCTCATTAGCCGAGAGACAGAATAGCCATCAGCTAAGTTAATGGCTACGAACTAGCCAGGCGCCATTAGCCATACAGTGATTGTACTTAGTCTCCTGTGTATCGTCAAGATCGATGTACCACAATGATATTAAAGTTAAGTATTAAACCTGCTCCGTACTTTTCTTCCTAACATTAATTACGTCTCCTGTTCCAGTACTTCACGCCCGTCTGCATTAGTCTAGCGTGCCTTTTTCAGCCATCTCAACTTCACGGTGTCGGCCCAGCTACCGACACAACAAAATCGACAATTAAACTCTGAAAAGTGCCCCTATGTATCGTCAAATATGGAAAGACTCTTACTCCATTACACTGCTCTCCCACTGAGGACAGGAGCTTGAATATTGGAGCATGAAACCGAACTCCAACCCCCACATACTGTGTCGACATAATAAACAAAGAAAATTGCCTCTTCTACATCATTCATACATATACTGCAAAGACAGACAGCACAGTACATATACTCACAGCACTAGGGCATCCATGCCTGACGCGTGGCCACAGCACCCTCAGCGGACTGAAGTCACTCTCAGAACTGTTCTACAAATTCGAGCTCGCTTTCCCTCGGCACAAACGCTTTACTGTTTCTCGACTGGATCTGCTTTGGACCTGCTTGCTTACTTGCTTTTCTGCACCCATCTCCAGATTCTGGGATTACAAGAACACATGTATTTTCGCATGGTTTGCCATAATATTATACCATTTTCGCGCTACTTCTCGATATCGATATCAAGCACACAGCAGTAGCCAACCCATCGCTCACGCTTCATAATACCGAAGATATAGACTGGAAATTATTTCTCTACAAACCTGAAACTTTAGTGCTCATCCTGTCTGCGAAGAAACAAATACAGGAAAATTATATTTCTACTCACGAATACCGAAGTCGGTGATATTTCCAAATCATCCCTATAATTTACAAAGTCAACTAAGGTGTTTTCATGTCTAGAGAACAAGCAAACATCTCTTTCACCTGCTAGATCCACACACCTCAACCGATCTTCTCTCAACTAAATAAAGGCACGAAATGTGAAGAAGCAGTCAACTGAACAATTTACATGGAAGGGAATAATGGTCCAGCGCCAACACACCTCCATGTTTAATCTTCTCAAATTTCCACGCGAATACGAAAGCTGCCTAACACATATTTAAGTATTAATTCACTATTCAGCCCTCTAGAGGACGGCAAAGTTAACTCAGATACATTCCTGCAGTCCAACAGGCCTTTGCATTCAGATGGCTGTTGCCACACAGGTCACTGGCGCTGCAGGCCAAGCACGCATAGACAGAATGATCCTACAAATACGTTTGCATGTATATTTTATCCCTGTACTTATAACTAAATGTTAGCATTGCGGTCACAGTTGAATGACACTCGTCAATTAGCGAAGTATCGGAATTACACTCAGTTAATGGCTGTCGCTCTGGAAATAGAAATATCAGTATGATTCTTATGACTTGACATACTGTTCCCATGCTACCACAGTACTCCAAGTCAAATTCACACCTTCCTTATGACTGGAGATAGTCATTTCCTTTGCACATGTACTTTATAAACCTGAAGCTCAACATATCATGCATCCCTTACTACTAAGTGTAATACTTTGTCAATAACTGATCGCCGGCGATATGAAATAATACTGAGAGAAAATCAACCATGGGTGGACATGTCTCATAAGTTTTTCTTACGAGTGCTACCACCATGTCATAGAAAGACACTTGATCCCAACAACTACTGTATGTTACCGTCACAAGCAGTCTTATTTTCCCGCCATTTTCTTAGGTTGGTAGATATAGCCCAATTGACTTTTCTTCACCACAAAAATTCGAACTTGGCGCCAGTTCCTAGGACAAAGTGATGGTCGTATGACTTGGGTTAGTGGGGTAGCCCAAGTGATCTATCTTCTCGCAATTTTCTTAGGTTAGTAGAGATAACCATAGTGTGATGCATTGTCCTGTTGGAATTTGATCTTCCCTCCATTTTTCTGGGGGAGGGGAGGGGGCTTAGGTTAGTGGAGGTTGCCCAATTGTCCTGTCTCCCCACCAAAATCCGCCATCTTGAATGACGTCACTTCCGCCATCTTGATGACGTCATGCACTGTTGCCAAGTCTGCATGCTGCCACCTTGGATACATCTGGCAACAATGCAGAGTGCGCCAGAACATAGGTTATCCCAAACTCAGGACTAGTGCAGATATTCCAGGTGTTTGAGGACTTGAGTGAATATGATCAGCTGTTAAGAGATATGGGAGGAGAGTTTGTCCTGTTATGGAAAGCGAGTTACGGTGCATGACATCAAGGATTTGGATGGGGTGGTAAAACCTGAGAAAGGCGAACACCAATGCAACATAGGACACATGCAAGATAGGACACATGAGGGTATGTGTACGTGTAGGTACATGCCGTTGTCCCGGGGTTTAATCCTCACATTTGTCTGATTTGCTTTTTGTATGTGGTTTTCTTTTTTTTTAGCCCATCAGGTTTCTGATTAGTTTTATGCGAGTCGCTATGAATTCGTCTTCCGTCCCTTTATCTTAACACAACGCTCTCAATTATTTGTTCTATATATTCCAGTCTCTTATCGCTAGCCTGTTTTCTTGTTGATATGATGACTTTTTGCGCTGCTTTCTTCAATGAAATAGACTGGTTACATTAATTTCTTCAATACTCTTTTCCTCCAAGTAAATGAGTCAATCTTGACTCCATACGACATGCAGTTAATGTATAATGGTGAAGATCCATGTGAGGTCCCAGGTTCTCTGCAGCTTTGCCATTTTTTTTTTTAGATGTCGCTTGGCCCTTACTTGCCAAAGCAGTTTATCCATAATTCTGGAGTTCATAACACCTCAAAGAGTTTGTTACTTGAGGCTGTTTTACTATGTAAGGAAACAACAGACCCATTAAGCCCGTGTAAGGATTGCTAAAATTTAAGGAGTTGTGCAGATTCGACTCGACTGGACGCCAGCAGTTAGCTTAATCTGACAGATTGTCCAAGCACATTCATAAAGTGTTAGTCTGATTTAAGCGCTCCTGTTATCCTATACCTCATTTTTGCATGTAGAAATGTGATAGCTGTTGTATGATGCCCAAGGTAACTGAAAATTTTATAAAATTTTTATGACGAAATTTTATCCTTGTTAATATTACTTCCTTCGCAAATAAACGTACTTCTTAGTTGTATCTGGCTTCACCGTTTTTCAGTCAAGTCGTTTCTTTACGTTTTCCTTCTCCGCTACATTGGATGGCTGTGCTGTTAGGTTGATAATATAACTGCACAAAGGTATTCTCCAATTTTTGTTATAGCTGACTTTAATACAACACAAAAACCGCGTTACCAGGATTTGGTTTGGAGCCATGCTAGTAGCGTCTATCAGTGGTGTACTGGTAGTGATTTATTCTTCAATTAAAATTGAACTAACTTTTTGTAGCTGGTACTTTCTATACTCACTGTGGGATCAGTTGTATCCATTGCAACAAATGAAGAAACAATCCCGCAATTTATTATGCATCACTCCGTATGTGCTCCAGTGAATGTTGACTTCATCCCTTCTTTTTCACAATTAGACCTGAAGCTGCTCAGAACTTGGAATTTATTGATGTAGTATGTCAGTATTTAATTGATGATGTTTACACCAACTAAACTTGTCACATACTGTACAACTAAGAAAGGCAGCATAAGATTGGTTTAGGTGTAGTGCAAGAGATTAATTTGTGATACAGTGGCTTAAACGTTAATAGGTCGGCTAAAACTGCATTTGCCACACTGCTTATCAAAGATTACAAACAATGTAAGGAAAGAAAATGTACTCCAGGATATAGTGGGCGTAAAAACAGTGGGAACTGGTTTGCTACGAATTACGCTTGAACTTGTAATTGTTAATTGCTAATAACTTAATTTTGAAATTTATTTATTTGATTTAGTAGTGTAATAATTAACGTAGTAATACAAAGAAGGTGTCAAACAGCATACATATTTTGGAAGCGTATGATGACAGAATTTTATTTTCACACATTGAAGTACATTGTCACCTCCATCTACAATTATTTTATACATTGCGCATAATGCTATTATGGAGGCCGTATACTTACCTGAGTTGTTCCAGTCTTTTCCACCGTGGATGAACTGGGATACTGAATGCGTATACAAACAGTGGGCGGTCAAAGAATATATGAGGCATGTTAACTGATTACAAATAAGAGTAGCCAGAGCTCTAGAATCACACTTATGCAAGTATGCTTAACATGTGACCCACGCTGTCGCAACACAAGTTACTTGTAGTACCGGTCGGCATTGGAGTAACAGAAATACTTCTGTACGAATCACAACGCTAAGCCTGGAGTCAGGCCATGTGTTCTTTCTTCCTGAAGGATTAAGTATCAACAAAACGACAACATGAAAAAAGTAGCGAGAAGCAAGTAGATAAGTTCGTCACACATCACACAAATTAAATAAGTGTGTCCTTAACCGCTGGAGTGTTGCTGCACATGGATTTCTCTATCTCTGACTCCATGCATCCCTAATTATTCGCTAATTAACACATATAAAATAGCTCATTGTTCGAATTAATAAATTCTGGAAAAAGCATGCAAACGAATAAACGTTAGTGGCTTCTGTGACCTATAAGAAACAACAAATGAAGAAAGTAAACCAGCTTTGTACATAATACTTGTAACTCTGCAGCACTCAGCAGTTCTACACGTCTGGCGATGTGAATTCAACCAGACCTCAGAACGCGAATGAAAGTGCATGTGGCTTACCCATTTACCCGACGCAGAGAATGCGCATCCCAAGATTACTCGCGACACTCACACCTCAAACTGGTTAATACGCCTAAACGACCATATTTGCACCTTACGCAGCAAGAAGAATACCCATAAAGCATTAGTACATGCGTAATTTAAAGATGTGCCGCGAGGAGTGGCCGCGTGGTTTGAGGCACCATGTCACGGACTGTGCGCCCCCCCCCCCCCCCCCTCTTCCTTGCCGGAGGTTCGAGTCCTCCCTCAGTTATGGGTATGTGTGTCGTTCGTAGCACAAGTTAGTTTAAGTAGTATGTAAGTCTAGTCACACACACACAAAGATGTACAAGATGATGAAAGTAGCGTGAAAAAGACTGTACGCCTTTCAGTATCCATTAATTTTAATTACGATGTTCACTCAAAAAAAAATGCACACTTTTTTTTTTAAATCCATCTTTTATTCTACATGTTCGAAAGTCTTACAGTGTATAGATACATCCTTTAGGAACAATATGTTCATTTCTCCACATAATTTCCATCCCTCTCATGTGCCTTATGCCATCTTGGAACCAGCGCCTGTATACCCGCACGGTAAAATTCTGGACCAACCTGTTGGAGCCACTGTTGGCAGCGTGCACAAGGGAGTCATCATCTTCAAATCTTGTTCCACGAAGAGAGTCTTTCAGTTTCCGAAAGAGTTGATAGTCACATGGAGCCAGGTCAGGACTGTAAGGCGGGTATTTCAGTGTTGTCCATGGTTTTTTGACTGACATGTGGCCGTGCATTGTCGTGCAACAGCAAAACATTCTGCTTTTGCCGATGTGGTAGAACACGACTCAGTTGAACTTGAAGTTTCTTCAGTGACGTCACATATGCATCAGAATTTATGGTCGTTCCACTGAGCATGATGTCCACAAGCAAGAGTCCTCCAGAATTCAAAAAAACCGTAGCCATAACTTTGCCGGCAGAAGGTGTGGTTTTGAATTTTTTTTCTTGAGTGAATTTGCGTGATGCCACTCCATTGATTGCCTCTTCGTCTCTGGTGAAAAATGATCGAGCCATGTTTCATCATCTGTCACAATTCTTCCAAGAAATTCATCTCCACCATTCTCGTACTGTTCCAAAAGTCCGCTGCATATCGTTTTTCTTGTTTCTTTGTGAGCCACTGTCAACATCCTGGGAACCCACCTGGCACATACCTTTTAACGCCAACACTTTGAGTATTCTGCAAACACTTTCTTCCCCTATCCCAACGTTGCGTGACAATTCGTTCACTGTGATGCGTCTGTCAGCAGTCACCAATTCGTTAACTCTCTGCACATTGTCTGGAGTGTGTGCAGTACGAGACCTGCCGCTGCGAGGCCAAACCCTAATATTGCCGTGCCCGCTTTCATCACGTAACCTGCTTGCCCACCGACTAAGTGTACTGCGATCGACAGCAGCACCTGCATACACCTTTTTCAACCTGTTGTGGATGTTTCCCACTGTCTCGTTTTCACAGCAAGGAATTCTATGACAGCACGTTGCTTCTGACGAACGTCAAGTGTAGCAGCCATCTTGAAGACATGCTATGACGGCGCCAATCACGGGAACAGGTTGATTTAAGTTTGAAAACAAGCGGGAAGGATGTATCTACACACTGTAAAACTTTCACACATGCAGAATGAAAACTGTATTTTTACAAAAATAGTGTGCATTTCTTTTGGAGTGACCCTCGTACTTGTGCTTGAAAGAAGGAAGTATATGCCTATGCTAGAACGCACTCAGTGACAGGTCTAATATACACTCCTGGAAATGGAAAAAAGAACACATTGACATCGGTGTGTCAGACCCACCATACTTGCTCCGGACACTGCGAGAGGGCTGTACAAGCAATGATCACACGCACGGCACAGCGGACACACCAGGAACCGCGGTGTTGGCCGTCGAATGGCGCTAGCTGCGCAGCATTTGTGCACCGCCGCCGTCAGTGTCAGCCAGTTTGCCGTGGCATACGGAGCTCCATCGCAGTCTTTAACACTGGTAGCATGCCGCGACAGCGTGGACGTGAACCGTATGTGCAGTTGACGGACTTTGAGCGAGGGCGTATAGTGGGCATGCGGGAGGCCGGGTGGACGTACCGCCGAATTGCTCAACACGTGGGGCGTGAGGTCTCCACAGTACATCGATGTTGTCGCCAGTGGTCGGCAGAAGGTGCACGTGCCCTTCGACCTGGGACCGGACCGCAGCGACGCACGGATGCACGCCAAGACCGTAGGATCCTACGCAGTGCCGTAGGGGACTGCACCGCCACTTCCCAGCAAATTAGGGACACTGTTGCTTCTGAGGTATCGGCGAGGACCATTCGCAACCGTCTCCATGAAGCTGGGCTACGGTCCCGCACACCGTTAGGCCGTCTTCCGCTCACGCCCCAACATCGTGCAGCCCGCCTCCAGTGGTGTCGCGACAGGCGTGAATGGAGGGACGAATGGAGACGTGTCGTCTTCAGTGATGAGAGTCGCTTCTGCCTTGGTGCCAATGATGGTCGTATGCGTGTTTGGCGCCGTGCAGGTGAGCGCCACAATCAGGACTGCATACGACCGAGGCACACAGGGCCAACACCCGGCATCATGGTGTGGGGAGCGATCTCCTACACTGGCCGTACACCACTGGTGATCGTCGAGGGGACACTGAATAGTGCACGGTACATCCAAACCGTCATCGAACCCATCGTTCTACCATTCCTAGACCGGCAAGGGAACTTGCTGTTCCAACTGGACAATGCACGTCCGCATGTATCCCATGCCACGCAACGTGCTCTAGAAGGTGTAAGTCAACTACCCTGGCCAGCAAGATCTCCGGATCTGTTCCCCATTGAGCATGTTTGGGACTGGATGAAGCGTCGTCTCACGCGGTCTGCACGTCCAGCACGAACGCTGGTCCAACTGAGGCGCCAGGTGGAAATGGCATGGCAAGCCGTTCCACAGGACTACATCCAGCATCTCTACGATCGTCTCCATGGGAGAATAGCAGCCTGCATTGCTGCGAAAGGTGGATATACACTGTACTAGTGCCGACATTGTGCATGCTCTGTTGCCTGTGTCTATGTGCCTGTGGTTCTGTCAGTGTGATCATGTGATGTATTTGACCCCAGGAATGTGTCAATAAAGTTTCCCCTTCCCGGGGAATGAATTCACGGTGTTCTTATTTCAATTTCCAGGAGTGTATCTTTCCATCCCTTCTGATACTGCTGTCGCGGTTGCTGCTTGAGTTATTTAAAAATTTAATCTACACTATCGTATTTTAAAACTCACCTATTTATTAACAATAATATACAAAGACATGCGACCGCTCTCGTCCACGGATACCGGGAGAAGACAAGATACAGTTGCCTACCCCTGTCATTTATTTCACAACAAACGAAAATGAGCCGGTAGTAGGGACGCAAATTACTCGAGTGAGCGCTATCAGTGATAAAGAAATACTTCACGAGTAAAAAATTAACACGAAAGAGATATCTAACTCTACAAAGCTAAACAGAAAGAGTTACGCCGCAGCCGGGTGCTGTTTAATACACAGTCCAGTCGAATTAATGTGATCACCTGTCAGAAGCCTGAATAACCATATTTCGCAATGCGAACAGCTGCGAGACAATTAAGAAGAGAGCCAATGAGGTTCTGGAACGTATCGACAGGGATTTGTAGCCATTATCACTCCAGTGCCGTGCCCAGATGCACTAGTTTTCTCCGCTGAGAATCATTGGCGCGAACAGCGCGATCGAGTTGGTCCCAGACATTATCGACTCTGTTTATATCAATTGAGATTGGTAGTCAGAGTAATACGATAAAATCATCCTTGTACTCTTCGAATCCTTCTGGTAGGTTCCATCGTTCGGAGGAAAAACTAACTGCATGTAGTAGTCCATATGGCTCCCAAGGATGGATGTATACTTATGGTGATCCACTCTTGAATACGAGATCACCCAGAAAATGCCAGGAAAATATTCCCCAGACCATATCGCTCACCCCTTCCCATTATTGCTTCAGGATGTTTCCTTTCAGACGTTTAACGCCGCTTACGCCATCGGCCCCGTCTGTCCGACAGAATATGAAACGTGATTCATTTGAAAAGGCCACCTGTCGTCCCTCAGAGGACGTCCACCTGTGCTACTTATGTGGATATGGTGTCTGTTCTTTCGGACCTGTCTTGAAAATGGAAATCTGTGTTAATTGTAAATAACTTCTATTTAAAACTGTGTTTGACTTGTAACTGACTTTTTCACAATACCTCCGCTTACTTTGATTTCATTTACTGATTATTGGTAATAAGTAGAGAAATAATTTAAGAGATAGAGTGTTAAATACAGTACTGACAAAAATGACTCGTTTTACTCTGTTTATTTATCCACGACATGCTCCCTTACAATTTTGTAATACTACATGTGTGTATTGTGCAAGCGCGCGCACATAAAAATTGATTGCCATAATTTAAAAATGGAATAAGAAAATATACTGAATTCATATTATCGTACTGGCGACAGACGACAGTCTGATAAGTGTATCAAGGTACAACATCCTCCCCTAAAACATGTAGATAATGTAGGTGATGAGAAAAAGTGATGTACTTTGTTTAAACGTAAATTGGTACGTATGCTTGAAATATATATGGAACTATTCCCATAACTAAAAACCTATTTTCCGTAAATGATTTCTTGAAATTGAGCATAGTTATTGCTCCAGACTTAACAAAATTTATTTTAGTCAGCATACACATTTTTTGTCATTTGTTGTTACTGCAATAGAGTGCGATTCATACATAGCCAAAGTTTTGTAATTTCGCACATCGACTAAGAACTCCAGCATACTTGTGTTCAATCTAAACCGTTAGTTTCTGAAACTGCATTCATGAGAACATTGTTTGTAGTAAGCCGATTGAGCAGTATCCAAACTCCACGGACATTCAGTTACCATAGGACGCACTGAAACACACAGGTTCATTATTTATTTACCTTATATCAGCACGTTCTAATGCAACTTCGATACAGTGAGCTATGTAAATAAGCTAACAATAAGAGCGTTAAATAACATGTATGAATTAACATCTCTCCCAGACTGTGGACGTATTTCTGTTGATTTTACCGTTAAATCAAACAATGCTTCAGCGATGAGCAAGCGGAGTCATCCCAATCGGCGTACTGTCACATTCCAAAGAGCATCGTAAGCCTCAGTGTTTATTGCAGCGTCACATCTCCCTCTAATGTAGGTCAACTGGATGTCAAGGTTAATCTTCATAGGTAAGAGATTCTTACCTTAATATGACTCATTAACTGCTGAATCACAAAATTATACCTTATCACTTAGCAGAGATATTTTGAGTCTAACAACACATTTTTCTCACCAAGAAAACAACAAACACCATTCCTGAATGGAAGGCAAAACTAACTGCCAAGCACCTACCTGACCAAGACTGAAAGTTGCCTGTAGGTTTTCACTGGTGCTGTTTGTTATATTTAATCTTAGACAAGAATATGAAGGCCTTGTGTGTGTACGTGTGTGTGGTCCAAAATTATGAAGGCTTAGTGTATGTGTGTGTGTGTGTGTGTGTGTGTGTGTGTGTGTGTGTGTGTGTGTGTGTATGTGTGTGTGCGTGCATGTAATAGACTAGAAAAATGTAATTGTTTATTTACATAACTTCATTCTCTGGCCGAGTGTAACTGTCTGAGACTCGGACCTTGGTTATTTTGCATTAAAATTCCTGGGCAAGAGTTTCCCGATTGAGTATATGTGAGAGGGGATAGTCATTTTCGGCATTTTTATTAAAAACAAGGAACCTTAGACGGAACTAGGCATGTACCAGGAATGTACGACGGCCATAAAATTTATATATTAGGGAGTTATAATTATCAATGACCGGCCGCTGTGGCCCAGCGGTTCTAGCTACTTCAGACTGGAACCGCGCGACCGCTACGGTCGCAGGTTCGAATCCTGCCTCGGGCATGGATGTATGTGATGTCCTTAGATTCGTTAAGACTAGGTAGTTCTAAGTTCTAGGGGGCTGATGACCTCAGATGTTAAGTCCCGTAGTGCTCAGAGCCATTTGAACCATATTTAATTATCAATGTATCAGTATTGCAATGGAATCTTTGAAGAATAGCATTGTCAGAGTTAGAAACAAAACATAGTCCCTCTATGTATTTTTGTTTCATTTTAACGGATCTTTTCATGAACATGTTTTATGAGGATGCAACGCAACACCGTATTAACGAATTTTCAAAGATAACTTCGGGTGAATCAGAAATTTTTTAACTAACTATGCCGCGTACATTTAATAGCTATATTTGCGGTGACAGAAACAAATTGCCACTCTTGGTGTCTATGACACGTCAGAATCACAAGCAGATGAGTACATCTGGAGCAAGTCTTTAATGGTCTGTGACGAAAAAAGGAATAGAGGCAGATACCGTTGTTGTTGTTGTTGTGGTCTTCAGTCCTGAGACTGATTTGATGCAGCTCTCCTAGCTACTCTATCCTGTGCAAGCTTCTTCATCTCCCAGTACCTACTGCAGTCTACATCCTTCTGAATCTGCTTAGTGTATTCATCTCTTGGTCTCCATCTACGATTTTTACCCTCCACGCTGCCCTCTAATACTAAATTGGTGATCCCTCGATGTCTGAGAACATGTCCTACCAACCGATCGCTTCTTCTAGTCAAGTTGTGCCACAAGCTCCTCTTCTCCCCAATTCTATTCAATACTTCCTCATTAGTTATGTGATCTAGCCATCTAATCGTCAGCATTCTTCTGTAGCATCACATGTCGAAATTTTTTATTCTCTTCTTGTCTAAACTATTTATCGTCCTCTTTCACTTCCATACATGGCTACACACCATACAAATACTTTCAGAAACGACTTCCTGACATTTAAATCCTTACTCGATGTTAACAAATTTTTCCTCCTCAGAAACGCTTTCCTTGCCATTGCCAGTCTACATTTTATATCCTCTCTACTTCGACCATCATGAGTTATTTTGCTCCCCAAATAGCAAAACTCCTTTACTACTTTAAGTGTCTCATTTCCTAATCTAATTCCCTCAGCGTCACCCAACTTAATTCGACTACGTTCCATTATCCGCGTTTTGCTTTTGTTGATGTTCATCTTATACCCTCCTTTCAAGACACTGTCCATTCCGTTTACCTGCTCTACCAGGTCCTTTGCTGTCTCTGACAGAATTAGAATGTCATCGGCGAACCTCAGTGTTTTAATTTCTTCTCCAAGGATTTTAATTCCTACTCCGAATTTTTCTTTTGTTTCGTTTACTGCTTGTTCAATATACAGATTGAATAACATCGGGGAGAGGCTACAACCCTGTCTCTCTCCCTTCCCAACCACCGCTTCCCTTTCATGCCCCTTGACTCTTATAACTGCCATCTGATTTCTGTACAAATTGTAAGTAGCCTTTCGCTCCCTGTATTTTACCCCTGCCACCTTAATTCTAAAGACAGTATTCCAATCAACATTGTCAAAACTTTCTCTAAGTCTACAAGTGCTAGAAACGTGGGTTTGTCTTTCCTTAATCTTTCATCTATGATAAGACGTAGGGTCAGTATTGCCTCACGTGTTCCAACATTTCTCCGGAATCCAAAGTGATGTTCCCCAAGGTCGGCTTCTATCAGTTCTTCCATTCGTCTGTGAAGAATTGGTGTTAGTACTTTGCAGCTGTGACTTATTAAGCTGATAGTTCGGTAATTTTCACATCTGTCAACACCTGCTTTCTTTGGGATTGGAATTATTATATTCTTCTTGAAGTCTGAGGGTATTTCACCTGTCTCATACATATTGCTCACCAGATGGTAGAGTTTTGTCAGGACTGGATCTCCCAAGGCTGTCAGTAGTTCTAATGAAATGTTGTCTACTCCTGGGGGCTTGTTTCGACTCAGGTCTTCCGTGCTCTGTCAAACTCTTCACGCAGTATCATATCTCCCATTTCATCTTCATCTACATCCTCTTCCATTTCCGTAATATTGTCCTCAAGTACATCGCTCTTGTATAGACCCTCTATATACTCCTTCCACCTCTCTGCTTTCCCTTCTTTGCTTAGAACTGGGTTTCCATCTTAACTCTTGATATTCATGCAAGTGGTTCTCCGTTCTCCAAAGGTCTCTTTAATTTTCCTGTAGGCAGTATCTATCTTACCCCTAGTGAGATAAGCCTCTAAATCCTTACATTTGTCCTCTAGCCATCCCTGCTTAGCCATTTTGCATTTCCGTTTTTAAATTTTCTAACCTACCTGCCCGATTAAGGGATCTGACAGTCCCCGCTCCGATCCGTAGAACGCCAGTTTTCTGTCTTCTGATAACGACGTCCTCTTGAGTAGTCCCCGCCCGGAGATCCGAATGGGGGACTGTTTTACCTCCGGAATATTTTACCAAAGAGGACGCCATCATCATTTAATCATACAGTAAAGCTGCATGCATCGGGAAAAATTACGGCTGTAGTTTCCCCTTGCTTTCAGCCGTTCGCAGTACCAGAACAGCAAGGCCGTTTTGGTTAGTGTTACAAGGCCAGATCAGTCAATCATCCAGACTGTTGCCCCTGCAACTTCTGAAAAGGCTGCTGCCCCTCTTCAGGAACCACACGTTTGTCTCGCCTCTCAACTGATACCCCTCCGTTGTGGTTGCACCTACGGTACGGCTATCTGTATCGTTGAGGCACGCAAGCCTCCCCACCAACTGCAAGGGCCATCCTTATGGGGGGGGGGGGGGCGGATACCGTACAAATATGATAAAAGAGTAGAAACAGCGTTCAGAATAAAACATAATGTCGTATGGTATTATTTTTTGGGGTAATTCTTCTGATTCGAAAAGGGTATTTATGGCTCAAAAACGGGCTGTTCGAGCTATATGTGGTGTTAAGTTCGAGAACCTCTTGTCGACCCCTATTCAATAGTCTGGGAATCCTGAAATTGCCCTAACAGTATATACACTCCTGGAAATGGAAAAAAGAACACATTGACACCGGTGTGTCAGACCCACCATACTTGCTCGGGACACTGCGAGAGGGCTGTACAAGCAATGATCACACGCACGGCACAGCGGACACACCAGGAACCGCGGTGTTGGCCGTCGAATGGCGCTAGCTGCGCAGCATTTGTGCACCGCCGCCGTCAGTGTCAGCCAGTTTGCCGTGGCATACGGAGCTCCATCGCAGTCTTTAACACTGGTAGCATGCCGCGACAGCGTGGACGTGAACCGTATGTGCAGTTGACGGACTTTGAGCGAGGGCGTATAGTGGGCATGCGGGAGGCCGGGTGGACGTACCGCCGAATTGCTCAACATGTGGGGCGTGAGGTCTCCACAGTACATCGATGTTGTCGCCAGTGGTCGGCGGAAGGTGCACGTGCCCGTCGACCTGGGACCGGACCGCAGCGACGCACGGATGAACGCCAAGACCGTAGGATCCTACGCAGTGCCGTAGGGGACCGCACCGCCACTTCCCAGCAAATTAGGGACACTGTTGCTCCTGGGGTATCGGCGAGGACCATTCGCAACCGTCTCCATGAAGCTGGGTTACAGTCTCGCACACCGTTAGGCCGTCTTCCGCTCACGCCCCAACATCGTGCAGCCCGCCTCCAGTGGTGTCGCGACAGGCGTGAATGGAGGGACGAATGGAGACGTGTCGTCTTCAGCGATGAGAGTCGCTTCTGCCTTGGTGCCAATGATGGTCGTATGCGTGTTTGGTGCCGTGCAGGTGAGCGCCACAATCAGGACTGCATACGACCGGGGCACACAAGGCCAACACCCGGCATCATGGTGTGGGGAGCGATCTCCTACACTGGCCCTACACCACTGGTGGTCGTCGAGGGGACACTGAATAGTGCACGGTACATCCAAACCGTCATCGAACCCATCGTTCTACCATTCCTAGACCGGCAAGGGAACTTGCTGTTCCAACAGGACAATGCACGTCCGCATGTATCCCGTGCCACCCAACGTGCTCTAGAAGGTGTAAGTCAACTACCCTGGCCAGCAAGATCTCTGGAGCTGTCCCCAATTGAGCATGTTTGGGACTGGATGATGCGTCGTCTCACGCGGTCTGCACGTCCAGCACGAACGCTGGTCCAACTGAGGCGCCAGGTGGAAATGGCATGGCAAGCCGTTCCACAGGACTACATCCAGCATCTCTACGATCGTCTCCATGGGAGAATAGCAGCCTGCATTGCTGCGAAAGGTGGATATACACTGTACTAGTGCCGACATTGTGCATGCTCTGTTGCCTGTGTCTATGTGCCTGTGGTTCTGTCAGTGTGATCATGTGATGTATCTGACCCCAGGAATGTGTCAATAAAGTTTCCCCTTCCTGGGACAATGAATTCACGGTGTTCTTATTTCAATTTCCAGGAGTGTATTTTCTTTAATGTCGTTTGTTGTTAGCAATATTAGCCTATTCCCAAGAATTAGCAGCTTTCACTCAGTTAATACTAGGCAGAAATCAAATCTGCATGTGGAATGTCGTTCCTTGACTCTTGTGCAGAGAGTAGTGCAGTATTCTGCTGCATCCGTTTTCAATAATCTACCACAAGAACTCAAAAATCTTAGCAGTAGCCCAAACTCTTTTAAGTCTAAACTGAAGAGTTTCCTCATGGCTCACTCCTTCTATTCTGTCGAGGAGCTCCTGGATGAGCTAAAAAATTAAGCAAATTCCAGTGTTACATTGTTGATTTTCTTTATTTAAACTTACGACTTGTCGCCTGAATATGTTTTTTATATTTCATTTTAACTGTTTCTACTATCGTGTTATAATTTCATGTATTGACTCGTTCCATGACCATGGAGACTTCTCCTTAATTTGGTCCCACGGAACAATAAATAAATAAATAAAATAATAACACACTGTTTCTCCCACATGTTCACTTTGACAGTAAATGGTACAAAAATTATTAACGTACTCCCTGTGTTGATCAGTCCTGTGAAAAGGTTTGTAATGTCGTTTCAGCATTGAAACAGTGCTAGTATCAAACTAATCCTTCACTGTTTTAAATGTATTGCTTAAAAGGTACTTTTTAACTGGCATTTTAAATAAGTTTCTTTTGTAAGCTAATATCCTTGGGAAATTCACTGTACAATTTTTCCTTGGCAGAAAATGATGTTTAAGTTGTATGTTTTTCTTTGTTGGTAAATGTAAGTTAAGTGTAGGTCTTGTTACACGGCCGCGGGCAGAGCTGCTCGTGCAGCAATCGTCAGTGTCGTTTTTGATGTGCGTAACTGATTGCTGACTAATATACTCACATGGTGTATGTAAAATTCCCAACGTTCTGAACATATCCTTACAACGTGCCAAATTACAACTTTGATTATTATTCTTATGAACTTTTCTGTAATTTGAAAAATAATTACAAATTGAGCGTACTTAGGAACAGTACGTAACTGCACTTCTCCACCCGTTATACGCTGATGACAGGACTCTAAGGGCGTTCCAAGAAGATGACATTCTGCTTGCAGATATCTTTGTGTGTTCGCACCACTTCATACACGTTCCTAGAAATTTTGTGTTGGTTACACAGCCTACAGAATTACCGTCTGCATTTAACAGTTTCATTTTCTGTCTTCAGTATGAATATCATGGCATTTTTTCTTTATGTGCCATGTAAATAATTTGCACAATAACAATTTGTATACTTCCTTGTGAGTTTCATTTGCTTCTTCTACAATACGTTCTCTTGTTTGGTTTCCGCGCGGGGTAGCCGTGCGATCTTGGGCGTCTTGCCGCGGTTCGCGGGGATATCCCTGTCGGAGGCTCGAGTCCTCCCACGGGCATGGGTGTGAGTGTTGTCCTTAGCGAAAGTTAGTTAGAGTAAGTAGTGTGTAAGCCTAGGGACCGATGACGTCTGCGCATTTTGGTCCCATAGGAACTTACCACAAATTTTCAAATAAATTTTCTTGTTTTGTTAGTGACTTCAGAAATACTGTCACCGTTTTTTCTCATGACTGAAACAATTAAAAAAGTAACTGGTATGTATCAATAACAGTATTGGTCCCAGCAGCTACTCTGACGAACTGTGATATTAATGTTTCGTATGTATGTAATAAGTGTTTCACTAAACATTTAGTCATAGGTGAGAGCTTTGTAATCCGTCTGTGATGTAAGACTTAAACTCATCCTTATTAAGAGCATCAAGTACGACTTTTGTGAACTGTACTATTGCTCATTTGTACTTCTACTACTTTTGCGACGAAAACGTGATTCCATTAGAATGTTTTACTTGTTCAAGTAGTTCAGGAATATGACTGTCATAACGGATTCTACTTTTTTGGAGAACGGTAGTAGCAGGGAACGGGCCTTTCTTTTGCAGACGCACAACTATCAAATAACTGAAATACTCTGGAAAGTTCCTTGAAGCAAATAACTCATTTACGTATGCCCTGTACACATTGTTTCAGCACATGGATTAGTCATTCACGTAAGCCCGTTAACTCTTTTATTTTTAACGTTTTGTACAGTTTTACTGACCTCATGGTCTGTTGTTGCTGATAAGGTCATTGTACTTAGTGCGTAATCATTTAAAGGTACTATTTTTGTTGTTGGGAATGTATGTATGAGGATTGTTGATGCTGAAGCTATCCAGTTGGTGTCGGAGAGTTTCGCTAGGACGTATTTTGTAATATTAAACCAGTTGCAACAATGTGAAAGTTCTCATAGTATAGTATATTGTATAGTAGAAATGTGCCCAAATATATCGGGTTAGCGTTGGATGATATGATACCTCTTCTCGTAGTATTTAGTTGCTCATCCTCATATTTATCTGGAAGATGATCACTGAGGTAACAGATACATCTTTGTGGAAGTCTGTTGAGCGTTTCCTTAATATGAAGACAGAGCTGTTGATCTATGCAACTTGATGTTGTGTCATATCGTTAGTCAACTTCAGCATCATTCAGTGAGAAAATAATTCCATATTCAACTTATACAACTTGAAGATGTCATTAACAGACTTAAAAGAACTTAGAACGCCGTTTACCATAAGGAAGAAACCCAGACAGTTTTTCTCTTTCTATTGAAAGCACAAATGCGTTGGAAACAGAAGACGTGGCATCTCAATGGCAAAAAAAGTTTAGAGATTTCATCACTCTCTGTATTACAGAAGACGGTGAACACGAACTAAAGTAATTAAGTAACATATGAAATTGTATGAGAATGTTTAGTATAGCTACCCATTTTAAGAACGCAATGAACAATAGAAAGAACTTTTGTATAAGCCCTACTACGCAAGAATAAGTATACAAAAGCAAGGCACACACTAACGAAACATACATGATGGATTTCTGTAACAGGCAGAGAAACACAGTAAGCTGCGTTATTTGTGAAAATAAATAACCTCAATTGATATGTTAACTGAGCAGCGCACCTGAAACTAAGGAGCAGATGGTGGTTCTAAAATAATTTTTGAAAGTAGCATGCTTCGTATAGTCCCCTGTTTTGCATACTTGAAGAGATTACCTTGCTTAGAATATGCTGGAGGTAACCATAAAGCTCTTATTTTCATGTCCAAAAAGCTTTTTTCCAGGTACGTGTCTACAGTCCTGGTACAAACTAAAATCCCTGCACCTTAGTTGCGTAGCTCGCCGCTTTTGGGTTCAAGTATTTGTGTGCAATACGAGAGATCCGGGCAAAGTGGCTATTGGAGTCCCGGAAGCTATGAGATGCCGGCACCGCGCGTCAAATGCCACAGTTTGTTCTCCCTGGAAGGTCCAGTCACTCCGCGAAGCCTAACCTGTGTTCAGTGCCGCTCTTCGAAATTATGATAATTTTTGTAGATTTTAGAAATGCAAGGTAAGTGGTCATTTCGTGCATTTATTATTGGGAGCTAATGTTATTTTCGTCTTTTTAACGAAATTGTGTTAAAAGTGTCACGTCTTGACACCACAACTCTACTTCAGTTATTGAAAGTTCGGTCATACTCTTAGAGCGTGTATTGCGTAATGGCGCCAGTGTAGTCAAAGAGGCCGTCTCGGCGGTGGTTCTGGCCACTTTGTGTAGGGGGAAAATGTGGAACAGAGGCCGAAAGAAGGGCTTCGCGGCGATACTTACAGCAAGTTCTCCTAACAGTGACATACAAGGGACGAATAAAGAGAGAAGGAAAAGAAAGTAACAAGAAAGAAAAAAACGGAGAGCAGCCGAAGAGAAGAAAAGTAGTAGAAAGAAAATTGCGAAGATCAGAAAACCCGATCCTAGAAGATTTTCTTTTGAGGATAACAATGAAGAGACGAGAGCATGTACCGAGAGGAAAACATTTCAAATGCAAGGCCAGAAAAGCAGTGGATTACGTACCAACTGTGCTCCCTTTGGGCTCACGAACTCTGTAGAAGAGCTGAGTAACACAGTTTTAGTTATTTGTGAAAAGTGTAATTTGAATCATTATTCACAATACAACGTATTTAGTTTTGTGATGCAGCAGTTTTTCCTTATTTTTGAGTTTAAAGCCAAGTGTCTACTTCGCCCTCTCATGTTGGGTAAAGTGGCCGTGAAAATTGAATTGTTTGAAGTACTTAACTTGATCCTAAGGCGATTAAGCTTTTCTAGATTTCGATAGTTGTTGATTGTACTCAATGGTTTCTATGCATTTCCATCCATTGCTACTCAGCTTTAAAACAGAAATTCCTTAGCCTGGCCACTTTATCCGGCTCTCCTTTAAAGGTACATACTGAAATCCCTGCACCCACCACAGTACCGCTTCACACCGCTAGAGGGGCAAACAAATTGGTGCAGCCCACCTACACTTTATTAATGGCATGTAGCATTTAGTTTTCCTCTAGCGGCTTTTTACGGTACCGAGACGCAGGGAGTTCAAAGTGTACAACAACTGCGAAAAATTTTGACTCCAAACAAAGCTAAAGGAGTGTGTAATTTTATTTTTCTGTGGTGATAAAAATTTCTCGTGGAATTTCAGTGCGTAAGTGCCGCTAAAACTCCGAAAAGATTTTATTAAATGTTGTGGACGCTACACCACAAAGAGACGCTACAGCAGTGCTAGAGAATCATAATATGAAGCATTAAAGATGTTGTAGGGAACACATTCATGCCGCATAATTAAACATCTTTCAGTTGCCGGGTCATAATCCACATCGGCACAGGGGAGTGTGGGAAATTCGGTCGGCTTATCGTGAGTTTTTATCGTGATATTTCACGAAGACGCTCTGAACCACCTGAATTGAAATCATTCACAGTGCAACGTGTTTTCCTTAGTCGTCAATGTACATGTTTACTGTAATGTCACTGCGCGTTTTCGATGTCGGTCACAGGAGACCAGGTGCAATAATGTCTGGTCGGGTAGGAAAGGTTACGAATATTTCCACAGTGCACGGCTGTTACAGTAGCTGCGACCAAGGACACGATCTCTGGTACATGAACGGGCGAAAAGACAGCAGGAAATAAAGTGCGACCTCAAACACGCAAATCTGGTGGCTTCGATTTAAGCTACTCCGCTGAAAACAATTCCTCAGTTAATGAAGCCACTCGCTCCACGGCGACATAATCGGAGCAAATAATACAGGAAACGTAGACAATGAACTGAAGATTACGGTATTAGCCAAGTAATCCTCTACTTCCGCTCTAAATTAAAGTATTCATCGTAAACCGGATTTTTTAAGGTTTCAAAGTTTCTCGTATTTTATTTACGAACGTGGTGCAGTAAAGGAAACAATAAAATGAAAGAAAATCTTTCAGAGGAACGTAGGAAACTGCAGGATGAATAATACCACTACACCTATTAGTATAAACGGTACTTTTACCTCAGTGACAGGTAAGTGCCTTCTCTTGAACAAAGAGATGTCCTTGAATTTTCTACAGTGGAATTTTCTACGGTGGAATTTTCTACAGTGGAGACATAGTCCTGCCTTATGCATCTGTGTTCATTTAGCACATATTTCTCTCTTCTAGCTACTTCCAGCTGTTCTTAAAAGATCAGCTGCTGAGTCATCGTACACTGCACGGCGCTCAGAGCAGTGAGTACGTCGTTTTACGGAGACACACGGACGAGCACATTTCGGACAAAACAAGTAGCAAGTGCTCTATTAACGCTAACGAGATACAACCTCCCCACAAATGTAAGCCACCCACCCATCCTTTGTTGTAGCTTCCTAATGTAGCTGCAGCGGTTGACACAAGCACACTGTACATGTTACTAAACGACGCTGCCAGGGCAACGAGGCATGCAATACATTTTGCAAGAGGTGCGCTTGCCAGCCACAGTTATACAGCGCGTCGATTTCATCCGGCCTCTGTGCGGTGCAGCTCAGCTGAAGAGACGCCCTGTTCGCACAACAAATACAATACCGCATCTATACAGTAAATAATCTGCTTATGATCTCTAAAAGCGATTATTAACTCTACCAAAGCGTAATTACGGACAAGCTTTTCTCACCTTTGGTGTTGAGCAGATTATAGAGAGGCTTATTTAGGAACAGCTAGCTACTCCTACAATTTTCAAAGTACAGATACATAAAGAACTACAGTGGATTTAGTTGTGCTTCTCATATTTTTGATAAATGCAGCATATTTCTTGATAAATTTATATAGGAAATTTATATAGGAAAACTATATGAGACAGCAAGAACCAGTAAAGATCCAGAAGTAGTTTTACAGTATAAAAATTATTGTAACATACTGAGAAAAGTTTTAAGGAAATCAAGAAATATGTGTGTTAGAGAAGAAATTAACAACTCCAGCAATAAAATCAAATCAATATGGAATGTTGTTAGAAGGGAGACAGGAAAAGTAACCACTGGGGTAAGTAGTATTACTATTAAAGAGAATGAGATCATCTTAATCAACAGTACACAGCTAGCCAATGTATTTAACAATAACTTCTTAAGTGTAGGAGAAAAAATTGGTGAGAATAGTTCAAAAGAAAAAGCCAGGTAGTACATGGAAGAGGCAGTTTTGAAAAATTTTAGTCAGATTAAATTTCATCTAACAACCTCTTGTGAAATAAGGAAAATTATTAAATCTTTGAGAAATAAATGTCCTGTTGGAGTAGATGACATCTCTAACAAGTTATTCAAACAATGTGGAGCAGTTACAGTTGATGTTTTGAGTCACATATGTAATGCATCACTGACTCAGGATATTTTTCCAGGCAGGTTTAAATATGCCATTGACAGTCCTTGCTGCAAAAAGGGGGAAACCACAGATGTCCGGCCAGTATCCTTGCTTACAGCATTTTCAAAAATCTTTGAGAAAGTAATGTACTCAAGAGTGGTTAGACATCTAAACAGTAGTGGGATACTTAGTAAATCACAGTTCGAATTTCAGAAATGCTGTTCTACTGAGACAGCAATATACAATTTCACTGTCCACATAATAGAGTCTTTAAATAGTAAAATGTCACCAGTAGGAATATTCTGTGACTTATCCAAAGCATTTGATTGTGTGAACCATGACATTATGTTAGAGAAATTATAATCCTATGGTATAAATGGAACAGCATAGGAGTGATTTAAGTCATATCTACAGAACAGGAAGCAAAAAGTCTCTTTATATGCTTCAAGTGTTGCAAAGGAGTTTGCCACTCCATCTAACTGGGGTGAAATTACATTAGGTGTTCCACAAGGTTCGATCATGGGTCCCCTCCTGTTCTTGATGTGTGTGAATGACCTCCCTTCTCATGTGAAACAAGATGCAGAACTGACAGTGTTTGCTGATGATACAAGCATAATAATTAATCCAGTAGAAGAAAGTCCGATAGAAAATGATATAAATAAGGTCTTTGGAAAAGTTATTAACTGGTTTTCTGCGAATGGGCTTGCTCTGAGCTTTGGAAAAAAACAGTACATCCTATTTTCTGCTGCAAAAAGTATAATTCTTTCAATAAAAATAACACATCAAAAGAAGTCAGTAGCCAGGGTAGAGCATACTAAGTTTTTGGGTGTACATACAGATGAGAATCTTAACTGGAAAATTCATATTTAGGATCTCCTACAGTTACTAGGTTCAGCAACTAATTGCCAATTTTGAGGATTTAGAAATTTGTAAACTAACATATTTTGCATACTTCCACTCTCTGATGTCATACGGAATAATATTCTGGGGCAACTCAACACTTAGGCAAAAGGTATTCACTGCTCAAAAGAAAGTAGTTAGAATAACGTGTGGGGGTTCATAGTCGCACATCTTGTAGAAATCTGTTTAAAAGGTTAGGAATTCTTACAACTACTTCACAGTAATGAAATTTTTTCTCAACAACATGGACCAGTTTAAAATCAACAGCGACATTCATGATTACAATAACAGAAAAAAGAAAGACCTACATTATCCTTTACTTACCCTATCTTTGGCCCAGAAAGGGGTAAAATATGCTGCTATAGAACTTTTTGATAAATTACCAGATGAAATAAAATGCCTGACAGGCAGCAGTAATAGTTTCAAAAACAAATTGAAATCATACCTCCTTGACAACTCCTTCTATACCATAGATGAATTCTTGAATATGAGTAAATAAATCTGGAGATATAATATATGCGTTTTGTGCCATTTAAGAGAAAGGAATAGATAACAGACATATTTAGGTATAACACTACAATGTAAAAGAAAAACTTTTTTCCTGTGCGCATTTCTTGTGCATTTGACACGTTCCACATCATAATGGTTTTCCGTGCTGTTGATCAATGGAACACGTAACTAACTAACTAACTAACTAACTGACATACACACAAACCTAAAAGAACTTAATTGTATAAAATGATGTAGATATTCACGAGCATAGGAATAACCGATTTGTATTCAACATAAATCGGATATTGATGCTGAAATTGATAGTATACGAATTATAGCCTAACAATTTATTACAGTAGCGAAATCAGTATGCAGGCAGGGTTCCTACGAAAGTTGTATACAATGTCTGAAGCACATATGTATCGAATTTATTATGAAAATAGTAATACATATAATACATAAACAATCATAGCCGAGTTACGTAGTTCTTTTCACAACACAACTAGCAAAACAGAGCGTTTATATTTCCTGGATGAGAATTGGTACAAAGGCACTCATTGTCCTGTAGTGTTATTGCATTGTTAGCAGTTTGTCCAATGTTCGTTCTTCCTAATTACCTCAAAAACTCCCTTCTGCATTGGTTTTCTTAGGGACTGTAGTTCTTGCACTGAAACTGTCGCCCAATCTTCTCGTCTCGCTGTTTTCAGCTCACATACGGCCTCAAGTTGCCTTCCAAGTATTCTCCAGAGTTTTCCGTTAGGTCCAAATGTGGGCTGCGTGCAGGCCAAGGCAAAACATCGCTATCTTTATTTTCAAATCACTTTTTGGTTGTGACAGAAATATCTTATGGAAACATTAGGCTTCGCCCACTAGGTCCTCATATATTCTAATCAGTTCTATCTCTAGCATCTCCGTGTACATGTAAGAGTTCATTCTAGCGTTCAGCTAAGTAATGCGTGATTTACCTTTAGCGCAGAAGGTTGTCCAAATCACATCACTGTTGAGATAGCATAGTTGCGATAACGCAACTGCAGGCGATCCCGGGTTCGAATCCGGTTCGATGCACATTTTCACTCGTAGCCGATGATTCTGCGTGATTATCCGATGCAACTGACAGCAATGATTCCCTCCATTTGTTTTCCTTTCTTCCCCTCTCCATACATATAACAGCTGCGCATTCTGCGTGGTGTCTGTTCTTTCGGACACTACGCATTCATATAACACATACTTCCACCAACAAAATTTCTGCTCATTTTTACCTGCTGCTGTGTTCTGAGATCATGCCAGCTATGCTGAAATCCATCCGGCCCGTCTATATTAAGCTTCTTCTCATCACTGAAGCTCACTATATCCCATTCTGAAATTCACGACATACCTTTTTCAGCAAATTGAAATCCAACCTGCTTATATTTTGGTTTTAGAGCGGGTTGGTGCAGTCGTTTCTTGAATGCAACATCTTTTGTCATTTGTCAAAATCTGTCGTACATGTCGGGCAGTTTCTAGCAACAGTGAATCAGCAACAAGTTGAGAAGAATAACGGTTTGTGGACCTTGCTTTGCGCAAAAGTAACCGTTTTGATGCCTCAGATAATTTTCAGTTTTGCCCATATTTTCCATTCTGACCAAATCATGTGCCCAACCTAAAAAAATTATCAATAACTGTACTTGAACGGATCAACTTCTTGGCGATTAGAGTGTACCATTTCCTTGTACGCACCTTTTCTGCTTTTTCATCACACGACAACTATTTTTAGCATGGCACTGTCACACTCGTGGTTTACGTACGCAGCACACACTGTCACTGATAGTATCCGTTTCCTACCTGCAGTAAAGACACACACGAACACACTAACATCGCTCAGAACCGACTGACTGCCTTTACGCCGGGTCCTACCCTTCACCACCATTGTCTCTGATGTCTTGTTATACACTGTTCACTGAAATCAAATTGCATTTGACAGTATATTGGATCTCATACCATTGCATGTACACTGTGCACAACTACTCCAACCGACAGTATTAATTTTCCTACAAGCATATACGCCTTTATACTGATTTCCACTACTGTGTTATTGAAACTATAAGTACATTAAAATTAAGTGCCAGTTTCGTTTTACGTGCGCACACTGCAGAAGCAAATTTGCAATACAACTTTCATATTTCAACCAACACAACGAGAAAGTGAGAGAGGGGGGAGAGAGGATGGGGCGTAGCGATAGAGTTGTGGATTCAGTTACGAGATAAGCGTCATTCTTCTAGGTCTGCGCGTGAAGTCGGAACCCGCGAAGCTCGCAGGCGTCATCACAACGCGTCCGGCAAACTCATCTGTCGTGCTTCAGTGATCCTTGTGTCAGATGGTAAGTGATGGAAATTTTCCTCCCCACTGGATTATGCAGGATGGCGAAATTATCGTACACTGCCATACTTTTCTTTCAGTGTTTGATAGAGTCTAGTAGTCGCACTGCTGATGTTAAATGTAATACCTTCCTTTAGACTGACAGAGTGTGGGAAAGTTAGTTTCCTACTTGCTTTCCAACCATTCTAATTTTTATATCGCTTCTCTACAGCTATCGACCGTCATGTAAGCAGTTATATTACTTTCGAAATTTTGCTAGTTAATCACAAGAAGGTTGTGTTTCTTTTCTTCACAGTTTCTAGTGACGCATGGCTTTAGTAGGCTTCCAGACATGCGTAGAGAAAGAATCGCTCACTGTACATGTCCATCCACCATTAGTGATACCTAAAACACTTTCCGATGTCTCATTTACTTTGGCACCGTGTCCATCTGCAATGGACGGTGCTTCTTGGTTCTCGTGAGGGTGTGACTAGCAATGCGACATTTTAATTCACATCTACACTAGTAATTTTTTTACCTTACGGAGGACCAGCAATGTTGGACGAGATGCCTACTCTGAATCAACTGCCTTGCAGAGAAACCAGTTCACACGTAGAGTCCGTGAAGAATAACCTGCCCGGTAGATGTGCAATCGGCAGGGCACACTTGGGAACAGTGGTAGTGGTGGGGGTTGCTGGCAGGGCTGTAGAGCCAATACCGAGTGCTGGAGGGAAAGTGTCTTTCTAAGCTGAAGCCCAAGCTCACATATTTTGTGAATGTTAAGTGGAGGCCACCCAAGTCGACACTTGCATGGCGACCATTCATAAAGCTCTACTGTCATCTCTGCTCCGACTAGTATCTAGAAAGAATTCTGCTGAAAATACACCAAAAAC
Source organism: Schistocerca piceifrons (assembly GCF_021461385.2). Lineage (NCBI taxonomy): Eukaryota > Metazoa > Arthropoda > Insecta > Orthoptera > Acrididae > Schistocerca > Schistocerca piceifrons. Next base: position 931,883,903 of record NC_060138.1, read on the forward strand.
AGCGATTTATTTTTGTCTGGCAGTTCAACTATTTGTAACGTTCAGAAAAGCGTCATGAATGGCCTACGTTGAGTAAAACTTACATTTCTCCTGTTACAATGTTACAATTAGCTGCTCTTGCCAAAGCACAGCGGACTTTACACACTCTCATCTCACGGACGCAACTGCGAGAAAATCTGGAAGTGGTATATTAAGTTTATAAATGAGGAACTGAAAAGAAGTAAGGTCAATAGCTTATGAAAAAGGCTTATGCTCGGAACAGAAATAAACGTGTAATGTCTTCACTTATACTGTTCCAAAACCCGCAGCATTTCTAGTTTCATCAGCAAGAGATGGTACTTAAAAATTACATTATTTCATCGAAAAAGTCAGTATTTAGTGGAATAACATGGTAAATAATGAAGTTGTGTGTAATAACCATACGACAAAATACTCTCCTCTTAGCGCGCAATCATGTGCCAAAATTTCATTTCGATATCTCAAATAGTTTATGAAACACAAATAATCTTGTAGATATTTCATTCTGGTCTTATGGCTGGCGCGCGCGATCACAAATGAGTGTGCCATATCAGATCAGTTTTCTACATATTGCTAATAGATAGACTTCCACCCGCGTCTAATGAAAAATTCGATATCTTAGCTAAATTTCATATGCAGCAACGTATTACGTAACACGCACCACAGGCAAACTCATAGCGACCACTATTTTTCATTTCAAACTTTTTCGCATTTTCCACAGTGTCTTACCTAAATGGAAATATTACAATAACTATGACGATTAACGAGACGGTGGCCGCGTCGTCATGAAGCTGTAATATAAAGCTATAGGTAACGCAATTTTTTTTTTCACCGAATAGTTTCTGTAAACTCTGACAAAGAAAGCAGAGCGTGCGCCTCGATTCTGTCATCGCAGCGCGTCGCCGACCGGCCGAAAGTGGGCAACCAATGTCGGCCTTTCCTTACGCACAACTGAATGAAATCACCCTCCGCTTTGGACGAAAAGTTGGTCACTGCTCATAGGCCACCGTATCCAGTGCGGACTCAAACTGTCGAATTATCTGCTGACTTTTGGTCAGTCCAAATTGCGCTAACGAGTTTTCATAACAGCGCAATCGGACACTGCATTGCTTTAGATTATTGCATTAGTGTGAAATATTTACCCCGATTTTACGAACAGTGGTTCGCAGAGTTTGGCCTCTGTGCAACAAATCTATGGCAATTGTTGGGGCTTTCGTGGTCACTTGTTGACGTATTGTCGTAGGATTTTGTTGCCGGATCTTTTTTAAACAAACGTCAGTCGAATATCTTGAGACAAAAGCCTATAGGCAATACGTTGAATCCCTGAGATGCAGATCGGAATTTGTGAATTTATGTTATCTGATCTACTGGTATTTAGCAAATGATAGTATTATACTAAGTTACTAGCTGACAAACTCGGCATTGGCCAGGTGTACATTTTGCCAGTCTTCTATTAGAAACGAAAATGTTATAATTAGGAATAACACAATAAATATGTCACCGTTCTACGGTTTATTGACACAGAACTAATAGAAATAATTCTGTTAGCAAGCTCCAAGCTGTAGATGAACACTTTGTGGAAAAGTATGTAAACTGATTGTGGTTATACAACGTCCAGGAAGTACAAGTGAAATGCAGAATTCCGGCCGAAATCACAAGTCCGTTGACATACTAAGCCTAGTGAACGTTGAATTCCAAGTTTCAGTTCAGCATTCGGCTTGTAAGTCCAGAGCGCAGCCGAATCAACGTCGAACAGCAGGTCCACCGCAGCGTAACACTTCCGAGTTGTGGAGTAGAAGACATGGCACAATGAGAACTAGCTTGTAGACATCAGGTTTGGCGTTAAAGTCTTCACAGTTGATGGAGCCGGGCGCTGGAGTCGCTGTATATTCTGGGCGGCCAATCACCGTCATCATTTTAGTGGCCAATCGCTGCGGTTTGAAGAGCGCGCGCGAAGGCGGTCTGCTATGTTAAAAACGGGCCGGTCACGGAGAAATGCGGCCAATGATGGGTTTCTGGGCCGCCCGTAATGGAGCGTTCCGCTGCTCGCTGTAGAGATTTAATAGTGGTGAATATCATACTCCTTTCCCATTGGGGAAGCGGGGAAGCAACTGATGCGAATGGAACCACATCCATCGGGTCCTCCTCCAAGTCCTCAGCGGCGGCGCTGGTGACTCGGGGCACAGGAGCATACGGACGAAAACTCCCCAGCTGGGGGCGAAGGTTGTATGGTGTGGACCTCGGCAACGGGGTCGGTGGAGCATGTCTTCATCTTCATCCGGAATTACTCGTGGTTGATGACTTGGCGACATCTCCTGGTGTAGGAAGGGCAGCCTCTGGGGCTTGGCGACGTCTGGGGTATGTTGCTCTTGTTGGGGTGTGGTTCTGATCAGCTGGCTGTGGGCAAAAGGCATGTATAAGTTTGGTGTTACTTTGGGTGGGTGGCTTGGGATAAGATGGGAACTAGGTGCCATAATGGTAGTGTGGAGAAGGTGACGGAAAAAACTGTGGGGAAACTAGTCAGTGAAGAAGTTGATTGGCATGTCGCAGAACCTCCCAGTCTGGAAGCTGCACCCCAAAGACCTTCCTGCCCTAGTACTGGACAATTATTCCCGAAATCCAAGCTGAGAGGCGGCTAAGTTCTTCTCAAGAGGGTCCAGGTCTGCCATTCATGAAGAACTTCTGCAGGACTTTTGTCTCCGATGGTTTTGGACCTGTAGCTGCTAAAAGAAAATTAGTGATCCATTGGTGGAGTGATCCTGGAGGTATTTCTTCATCTGAGTTTTGGAAGTGGGGACCGACCTCTCAGCTTTTCCATTCGATTGTGGACGGAAGAGGAGGGGGGGGGGGCGTTGGAATGTGGCGAATGCCGTACTGGACACAGAAACCTTGAAACGAAACTATGAAATTTCTCACTACAGAATTGTGGACCGTTGTCAGTCACTAGCACGTCTGGCGGGACTTCTATCGTGTGTCCCCCCTGTCAGAAACGAGTAGAATTACTCCATCGATTAACATGAGCTGATGGCAGCCATTGAAGAAATGATGGAATGTTGTGGGAGCCTTGGGAGGTTGTCGTTCAGGCCATCCTTGAAGTATGTGAGTAAGGGTTTGTTGGAGTACCTTGTCGCTACCGGCTGCGTCTGCGACCGGGGAGCTGGTAATGGTAAAACAGTCTACGGCGGCTTCTGCTTCTTCATCGATGTGAAAACACACAATTTCTTCTTTGTCGAACTCTGGATCGGGTCCCCATAGAAGGCGGGAGAGGGCATCAACGTTGGCTTGCTCAGTTGTGTTGCCATGCTGCGCACGGAAACCATGAAACTTCTCACTATGGAATTGTGGACCATTGTCAGTTACGAGCACTACTGGCACAGTTTCAATCGCAAAAATTTTTTCTAAGGCTGTGATGGTGTTGGTGGTTGACGTGTCATTGGATCGCACAATGTACGGAAATCGGGAGTAAGCATCAACCACTATCAAGAACATGGCGTTAAACACTGGGCCGGCAAAATCAAAGCGTACGCATTCCCAATGGCGAGCACATGGAGGCCAAGAAGCAAATGAATGTTGTGTGGCTGCCTGCTGACTTTGGCATGATGGACATGTTTGGGTGAGTCGTTCAATCTCCTTGTTCATGCCCAGCCAGTAAGTGAACCTGCGAGCCAGGAGTCTAGTTTGGGATTGCCCCCCTCCCCCTCCCCCCCCCCCCCCCCCTCCAGCGACCTTGGTGCAATAGTTGCAGTACGCACCGACGTAAAGAGTAATAAGGAGTGACTACTTACGCGTGTCCCTCGTCGGAAATGAATAGAATTACTCCACCGATCAACACGAGCTGATGGCGGGCATCAAAGAACTGACGGAGTACCGTGGAAGCCTTAGGAGGTTGTCGTTCGGGCCATCCATGAAGTATGTGGCTCCAGGAACTGTTAATGGTAAAAGAATCTGCGGTAGCTTCTGCTTCTTCATCTATGTGAAAACAGAGAATTTATTCTTTGTCGAACTCTAGATCGGGTCCCCATGGAAGGCGGGAGAGGACATCAGCGTAGACATGATTCTCATACTCGTAGAGCGCGAAAAATAAAGCCCAGTGCTGAAGGCGATGAGCTGTCCTGTCAGGAATCTTGAGTGCCGGATTGAATTAGGAGATCAGCGATTTGTGGTCTGTAACGAGGCGAATCTTTGTGTCATGAACAAAAATGTTGCATTTGTTTAATGCAAAGATGATGGCCAGCGCTTCTTTTTCTATTTGGGAGTTCCTGCGTTGGGTGTCAGTCAATGTTTCCGATGCATAGGCCACAGGGTGCTCAGAACCATACGCGTCCCTGTGTGCCAGGACCGCTCCGAAGCCTGCATCAGATGCGTACGTTGCAATAACTATCTGTTTTGTTGGATCAAAACGTGCGAGCCCAGAGCAGTCAACAATTGGGATTTCAGCCAGTGGAAGTGGCGCTCGCAAGCTGGCGTCCACTGTAAAAGCATCCCTTTTTTTGCATAACTGGGATCAGGGTGAGGTTTCTATTGCTGCCGTGGGTAAGAACTTTCGGTAACATGCTATTTTCCCCAGAAAGGAACGAAGTTGCTTAAGCCTTGTAAGTCTGGGAAGTTTGTCTATGGCTTCGACATGTTTGTCCAGAGGATGAATGCCCCATCATGAAATTATGTGGCCGAGATACTGAATCTCAGGCTGGAAAAAGCAAAATTTTTTTTCCTGCATTTTAGGCCAGCCTCCCTTAAGACGCTGAATAAAGATTTTAGATTGCGAAGCTGTTCCTCTGTGGTCCTCCCTATTACAATGTTGTCATCCATATGGTTAATGCATCCATCCACTTTGAGTACTAATCTTTCCAAAAACCATTGAAAAACAGCGTGAGCACTTGCTGTACCAAATATTTGGCGTTTCAAACGATAAAATCCATGCGGAGTGTCAAGTGCAAGAAACTGTTGAGATTGTGCATCAATGGGAAGTTGGAAGTATGCATCCGCTAGCTATTTTAGAGAAGAAGTTCCCATGTTTTAATTTTGAGAGTAACGCTTCCGGCTTCGGAATAGGATATGTCTCAATTTCTGATTGGGACTTGACGGTTACTTTAAAATCGTCGTACAGTCAGATGTTCCCCGATGGCTAATGGGGTAGCTCATTGACTAGAAAGAATAGGTTCGAGAACTCCAGTTGCAGTTAGGCGATCCGAATCTTCCGTTACTTGGTGTCTGAGAGCTAACGAACTCGCGTGCTCGAAAGTACCGAGGCCGCGCATTACAATTCAGTGCGATGTACGCATCAAAATCTTTGCAGTGCCGAGTTCCGGTATGAACAAATCCTCATAACCCTGGCAAAGTGTCTCTACGTCCAAATTCGGCTCATCTTCGGATACCAAATTTAGAGAATCGTCTATTGAAAATGCAAATTTCTGAAAAGTGTCAAGTCCAAATAATCTCTCAGCGGAATCACTGTTAACGAGTAAGAGGGTAATGCGACGGGTGATATTACGATATGTCGTTGACAGATCGACTTGACGACGTACTGGGATGGTATGTTTATTATTCGCCATAAGACGCCTCTTTATTTCCTTGCAAGGGAGGAGCTCAAAGTTTGGAACAGGTATCGTAAATCAGAATGTTCACTGCTGCACCGGTGTCTAATTGTAATTGAACTGGTCCCTCTGCAATTTACACTTCCACCAAAAGCTTGATAGCCTATAGTGGCTACCAGACAAACATCCTTCTGTTGGGCAGGAGGCTGTCTTGCCTGACGGGACTTAAGACATACAGAAGTTAAATGGCTGTTGGCAGAACAGTTTGGCCAATAATACCATCTGTCAGAGCAGTCTACATGCTGATGTTTTTAAAACTGTCTGAACATGACAGCAATCGTTTCAATATCCAAGACCAGTTTGATCGGCTTGAGCGGGGTGGAGGACGTTGTTGGTTAATGGTACGGCGTCCCGCCTGTATAGTTGCTATGTCCAAATCGCCATTACTGTGACCATTGACTGCTGGCTCAGATATGTTTACATCAACGGCTGTTATGTCGATCCACGACTCCAGTTTCTTGCCTGCTGTTCGGCAAGCTTCTAAACTTTGTATTAAGTCCAAAACTTTGTTTAATGATGGGTCTTCGAGTTGAAGTGCCTCGTGCTGGAAATCCCTGTCTGGAGTAGCCTGGATGATCATGTCGCTGATCACATGTCTTCTGCATATCACACCTTACTTTTAGGGGTAACAAAATGATATTTTCGCCCTAAACCTTGCAACTCTGTGCCCAGTCTTTATGAGTCTGGTTTGGCTGTTTCTTGCATTGGAAAAATACTACCCAGGAGGGAATAACATCGGTATGAAGCTGGTAATATTTAGTCAACAACGAACGAACACTTGTAAAGGTGAGCTCTGAAGGCTTAGAGTAGGGGTCCAATTTGCACAGTAGCCGGTAAATCTCAGGTTTTCACCATGACAAAAACAAAGATTTCATGAGGCTGGCGACAGTTATCGTGAATGCTTGGAAATGCTCCAATAATCTTGATTCGTAGGCTTTCCAGTCCTCTAAAACCTCATCAAAGGAAAGGAAATCCGGAACTTGCTGTGTTGCTTGCGTCTGCATTAAGCTTTCAAGAAGCGGTTGGAGGATGTTCCGTAACAGCTTCTGGTTCTCGTCCTGCTAATGAATAAGATGTGTGAGTAGAGCTTCCAATGTATATGGTTACTGACTCGTCGCCATTTTTATTGTGTTATAACTAGGAATAACACAGTAAATATATCACCGTTCTACGGTTTATTGACAAAAAATTGATACAAATAATTCCGTTAGCAAGCAACAAGTTGTAGATCAACGCTTTATGGAAAATTATATAGATTAATGGTGGTTATACTAATGTCCAGGAAGTGCAAGTGAAAAGCACAGTTTCGGCGGAAATCAACATCGAACAGCAGGTCCACTGCAGCGTAGCACTTCGAGTTGTGTAGTAAAAAACATAGCACGATAGGAACTGGCTTGTAGATGTCAGGAGCGGCGATAAATAAGTCTTCATAGTTGATGGAGCCGGCGGCTGTGCTCGCTGTATGGTTTGGACGGCCAGTCGCTGCGTTTTATGGATGGCCAATCGCCGTGTTCTGAAGAGCGCGCCCGCGAAGGCGGTCTGTGATGTTAGCAACGAGCCGCGCACCCGAAGTGCGGCCAACGAGCGTTTCTCTGTCTCGCGTAATGGAGCGTGCTGCTGCTCCGTGTGGAGATTTAATAGTGGTGGATACTACAGAAACCAAAAAATGAAACATATTTGTATTGTACTAAACAAAAGATTTCTTTTCCATGTATTCGTGAAAACACCTTTGAAATTATGAAACAGTCGTACAAAGAAATATGCATAACGTACAAATGAATAAGGCAGTAGCCAAATTAAGAAACACAGTACATAAAATACAAATTCTCTGAAATGTTTATCTAAATCAGAACTTGATTATAAACAATAGTAGGCTGTTTAGGTTTTATGTTGGTAACGCCACGTAGTGCGACCCTGCCAGGATTTGAACCTGGAATCTTCTAATTTTTTCTTGTAGTTTGTGTAATGAGTGTAGTTGTTCAGAATGAGATTTTCACTCTGCAGCGGAGTGTGCGCTGATATGAAACTTCCTGGCAGATTAAAAACTGTGTGCCCGACCGAGACTCGAACTCGGGACCTTTGCCTTTCGCGGGCAAGTGCTCTACCAACTGAGCTACCGAAGCACGACTCACGGCCGGTACTCACAGCTTTACTTCTGCCAATACCTCGTCTCCTACCTTCCAAACCTTACAGAAGCTCTCCTGCGAACCTTTTTAATCTGCCAGGAAGTTTCATATCAGCGCACACTCCGCTGCAGGGTGAAAATCTCATTCTGGAAACATCCCCCAGGCTGTGGCTAAGCCATGTCTCCGCAATATCCTTTCTTTCAGGAGTGCTAGTTCTGCAAGGTTCGCAGGAGAGCTTCTGTAAAGTTTGGAAGGTAGGAGACGAGGTACTGGCAGAAGTAAAGCTGTGAGTACCGGCCGTGAGTCGTGCTTCGGTAGCTCAGTTGGTAGAGCACTTGCCTGCGAAAGGCAAAGGTCCCGAGTTCGAGTCTCGGTCGGGCACACAGTTTTAATCTGCCAGGAAGTTTCATATCAGCGCACACTCCGCTGCAGAGTGAAAATCTCATTCTGGAAACATCCCCCAGGCTGTGGCTAAGCCATGTCTCCGCAATGTCCTTTCTTTCAGGAGTGCTGTTCTGCAAGGTTCGCAGGAGAGCTTCTGTGAAGTTTGGAAGGTAGGAGACGAGGTACTGGCAGAAGTAAAGCTGTGAGTACCGGCCGTGAGTCGTGCTTCGGTAGCTCAGTTGGTAGAGCACTTGCCCGCGAAAGGCAAAGGTCCCGAGTTCGAGTCTCGGTCGGGCACACAGTTTTAATCTGCCAGGAAGTTTCAGTGTAGTTATTGTTTATTGCTAGCGCGTAATTGTATTCAAAATTCCTTTTTAGTTGTAGTTTTTCATTGTTGTACAGTAAAGCAGTTGTGGCATGCATGTAGATTTGCACCAAGCATTTCGCCACCGTGCTTGCAATTAATTAGCTATTATTTTCAGTGCTACGTTAATGTGTTTTCTAATTTTTGCTCTTCAAATTGTGCTTTTATGTGTTGTCGTGTGAAATATTGTGACAATTACGGCGTGTGAAAAACGTAATACTTGGCTCCAAAGTAAACTGAGAAATGACAGTGAAGAAGAGAATAGTTTGTTAGCGCCACCCTGTGATGAATTAACAAATATTCTGAATAGTTCAAATGGCTCTAAGCACTATGGGACTTAACATCTGAGGTCATCAGTCCCCTAGACTTAGAACTAATTAAACCTAACTAACCCAAGGACATCACACACATCCATGCCCGAGGCAGGATTCGAACCTGTGACCGTTGCAGCAGCGCGGTCCCAAACTGAAGCGCCGAGAACCGCTCGGCCACCGCGGCCGGCTCAGAATAGTAATTTGGTAATTGTGCATAGGGAAATGGATCAGACAATAAATAATGACGTAGACAGTGAAACAATTAGTGAAGAGGGAAGTACTGTCGATCGATCGGTCGGCAACAGCTCCTCTCAGGAATCCGAAATGACAGGACACAATCTTGCAAATACTGTAGATTCAGGTTTTGCGTCATTACCCTTTCCTCAATTAAGTCAAGACACATTTTCTGCTTTTCAAAATGAGAATGTTTCCGGTGCAAATGCACTGCCAAAAAGCACAGAGGAACATGTTTCAGTGCATTGTTATTACAATTAATGCAACAAATGAGACAACAGCTTTGAAAGTTAGACAGAATGGAACAAAATCCGAGACAAGCACAGCAACAGCTTCAAAACCTAGACACAATGGAACAAAATCAGAGACAAACACAGTAACAGCTTCAAAAGTTAGACTCAATGGAACAAATGCTTGAACAAACACGTGAGGAGTTAACTGCAGAGTTACTTAAAACCGAATCTAAATGTCAAAAGGTCTGTAATGACGTAAAAACACACATTTGTGAGCATTTTCAACCTATTTTTTCGCGTCATGAAAATGCATTACAGAATCACGAAGCAGCCATAATAGATTTGTGAACTACTCTTCGTGAAAATCACGACACCTTGCAAGCTAAAATTGACGCAGTTGTATCTACCGATTCGGTTACACATCTTGCAAAAGCTCAAGGAAACTTAAAGGACATAGTAGATACGCTTTCAACACAAATGGACACTCCGGACCCTGGTTCATAAAAACACACTGAGGAAATCAGTTCATTATCGGAGAAAGTAGCCGAACTTTCGGATCAGTTCACTAAGTTATCAACAAAGGTAGATGATGATCTGGATGACACAAGACCAGTAGCCTTTACTGACACAGAAGTGTACGAACAAATTAGAAAATTCAAACAAAATTAATACGCAAGACAAAAGTGAAATCTGGGAAGTACAAGATCAGTTGGCACAAATAATACAAAAATTACAAATTTCAGAGCACACTTGCGCTCCAATACGGGAAGAGGGACTTAAGAGATATGGAAAAGCCACAAAATAATAACACAGGGCAATTCGGAAATTATGAAAGAAATTGGTAAGGTGCACCGAATTTTGAGATGAAACCGCCGACACGATGTAACAATGACCGATATGCGACTCGCCGATATGATGATTTTGGCTATAAGCTGTGTATTACTACATGTAAATTCAAAACATTTAAGAATTCTGGCAACGATATTCATCCACAAGCGTGGCTTCATCAATTCTTTGTTTTCCTCCCAACTGGTCCTTAGAGCACAGACTGGAATTTATGTGTGGCTATTCGGAAAATGAACCTGCTCTAAGAATGCGTTCGATCACTCGTGACTGTCACAGTGAAGGAGAATTTTATCATGCCTTCCTCTCAGCATACTGGTCTCAAGCTACCCAAGACCAAGTAAAACTTAGAATTATAGTGATGAAACACTTTGAACAATCTGAATTTTCCAGACTCATCAAACATTTTGAAGAGATGTTGCACTAGAATCAGTACCTGTCAAACCCATACAGCCCCTCAAACTAATCCGCATTTGCTTAATCAAATTTCCTGAACATTTGAGACATATTATTTTGGCAGGACGTTGCAAAGACGACATCGAAGCTTTTCATGGACTGTTACAAGAATTGGAAATTGACACTGAGAATCAGAAAACCAGGAAAACAACAATCACAGGTCACATCTGTCCCAATTTCGTGAAGACAGAAATAATAACCTGACACGTCAAGGCTATTCTTACAATGAAAATCGTGATCAAAACAGACACCACCCATATAACAACCGTTGGCAGAGTAATAATAATTACAGAAAAAGATCACATCTCCGTAGGAATGACTATGACAGAGACAGTCAGAGAAACAGACAATATGGGAACCAAAATAATTATTATCGAGGGAGACAGAATAACTTCAGACGCAACGGTCCACCGCACATTTACGATTCCGGGAGAAATTCTCCACCACGTGACCAACAAGATAGAAACTATGGAAACTACCGACAAGACGACAGACGATATAATATTAACAATAGACCAGAATTTAACCAAAATTGGCGTGATTCAAACAGAGCACGGCCCTCTCGACAAGTTGAAATACGACGTGCGACAACAAAGATACAGTAGACAATGACTCACACTGTTGGCAGCCACAGAATGTACTTATGAAACTGACGACGTAGCTGCCGTAGCTATTAATTACGTAAAAATGGAAGACATTAGGGACATCTTACTCCACGAACACGACGTAAAACAGAACAACATTGAATATCCTGTAATTCACATTATAGTAAATGACGTAAAATTTACGGCACTACGGCAGTCCCATTTCATTAATTAGTGAAACAGCTTTTAGTAAATACAACAAATCGAACAATTACCCCACACTTCCGTTACGTAAGATTAAATTAGAAGGTGCATTTTTTGGAAAAAATGTATATGTACGCCAGCAAACTAGCTGAGAAATTTTTTGTCAAAGCCAGAGATTCTTTATGAACTTTCTTATTCTTCCATTATTGTCGACGGAAATTATATTGGGAGTAGACTTTTTGAATGAATACAAAGCAATCTTGGACTTTCACGATGCTGAAATAAGTTTAGAGAAAGAAGGTGAGTCAATAGCTTTGAAATTTGAAGTTTGGCTCTCAAACCATGACGAGGAAATTAGTTGGCTTTACCTCTTGTTAGACAACAGTTCGGAACTTTCGACGGAACTTGACACTAATAATCACTCTGCAAGTATTGACAGGGATGATATCGATAATGTATTTGATACTAATGACTTAATTCAGAATAAAATTCAAACAACTGAGAACTGTAATAACACTGATAGGCAGGACCTTTTTGACATTTTACAGGCACATTCCACAGTTTTTACTCACAAAACAGGAACAATCAAGGGATTTCAATACCAGTCTCCTGTTAGTGAGCATGCTAAATTTTGCGTCAGACCATACGTAATTGCAGCACATTATAGGGACCGTGTAAGAACGGAAATACAATCTACGCTCAACAAGGGCATTATTGAGTATGCAGTAAGCTCATTCAACAGTCCTTTACATGTTGTTGAGAAGAAAAATGGATCGATCAGGTTTGTCTTAGATTCGAGACAATTAGATACTATCATCATTCCTGAAACAGACAGACCGCAAATTTTGGAAGAACTTCTTCAAAATTTTAATGGTGTAAAAGTGTTGTCTTCTATTGATCTCAGATCCAGCTTTACTCAGATCGAACTTCATCCAGAATGTAGAAAATACATAGCTTTTCTTTGTTTCAGTGTTTCTTATCAATTTCGGAAACCTCTTTTTGGTTTGAACATTTCTTTGGCAGCATTCATTCATGGACTAAATTCCGTATTACTTGAGTTCTTAAAACGTCATATCACCTTATATGTGGACGATATTCTAATAGCAGAAGCCTCATGGGAACAACATAATCGCATCCTCAACAGTGTGTTACGTATTTTTTCAGAATCTGGAATTACAGTTAAGTTGGAAAAGTCTGAATTCGGTAGGAGAAATGTGAAGTTTTTGTGACACATAATTTCAGTTGAAGGCATTCAACGGATCCTGAAAACTTAAAAGAAATCAGAGCCATTCCAGTTCCATCTACAAAAAAACAAGTCTACAGATTTCTAGGTGTTGTAAATTTTTACCATCGTTTTCTGAATATGCAAATTCTAGTAGTAACACCAAAACTTTGCTCTCTCACTGGAAGAAATACTATTTGGAACTGGAACGAACAGGCACAGTTGGAATTCAATTCTTTGATAGAAGCGCTATTTAATGCGCCAATACTAGCTAACTCAAATCTGTCACAAGATTTCTGTCTTAGCACGGATTCTTCTAAAGCTGGTCTTGGTGCCCACTTATTTCAGGAAGCCACAAAAAATGACACTACTGTTCAGAAAACCATTGCTTTTGCTAGCCACGTGCTATCAAAATCTGAAAAGAATTATTCCATCACTGAATTAGAAGCTTTAGCTATCATTTGGGAATTTAACAAATTCAGTTTCTTTCTTTCTGGTATACATGTAAAAGTGTACAGTGATAATCATGCATTACAATTTCTTATGTCTTCAAAATTAAATCATGACAGGTTAAAACATTGGGCATTGTTCTACAAGAATTCCACTTCACAATAGTCTTTATTCCCAGCAAGGAGTACATTCTTGTGGACACACTGTCTCGTGCACCAGCTGGGCTTGTGAAAAATAACTTAAGCTAACCTTGAGAAAAATTCCAGTATTCTTTACCGACTTATACGGCATGATAACAGCTTTGAAGATGACACTCTGTTTACTAAGAAAAGTAAAGAACTACACCACATTTCTCATGTAAAACCATTTATTGAGAGATAATTTGATTTCTGAATTATTCGTTGCTATAAGATTTCTACTTCATGTTATTAGTACACTTTGTCACACTTAGAAACTGTTAACATGCAACAATGTTTTGAAGTTAACTATCCAGTCAAGATCCTAGGGAACTTATTTAGACAGTAATTACGAGTGCATTTATATAGGAACAGACGACACAGTGTTATTGTGTGTACATTCTTGTTTGTTGGTTGCACGATTATGTAACGACTATAATGATTTCATACTTGCAATATATACTGCTAATGAGATTTCAATGCAATATTTTGGTTTACTTGAAAAGACATTCTGGATTTAAAGTACTTTCTAAGATGACACAGTGGTTAGTTTATTTGACAGCTACACGATTATATCATTATGTTGCTAATGAGTCACACAATTTACATTATTGCTTTTGCACTGTATTTGTTTTGTGTCTGCACAATTTTTCTACATTCTTCTGGAAAGTAAAACATGTTTTAGTAGTAACCTTTGTGGCATAGCTACAATGAGAGAGAGTTTTTTCATAACACAACAATACGTTACAGTACAGTATTTTCTTGATCACGGCAATGAGAGTAATAATTATGACAGCTATACACATACCATTTCGCTTTTGTTTATGACGAGGTAAGTACATTGACTTCTGGAGAACTTTGCTTATGGACGATGATAACTAGGACACTTGGCACATATTTACCGTTAAGTGATGACAGAAATTATCTTACAGCAAGATGCACAGTTTAGCTCTACAGGAAACGCATTTGAGTGATTAATTTTTGTACTTGGAACATTTTTAGAAAGATTCTTGACTTACAAGGTTGTCGGTGAGACGTTGCATTCAGTTGCTATAATCTCTAACACTCGAGGTTATAATTAAATTAATCCTCAGGGGGTACACGCCTGCTTTGTGCACTAAGCGTGTGGCAAGCGCTAGAAGCCCTGGCTAATATGGTATTTGCTTATACAACTTTGCACATCGCTACCATGTTTCTCTAACACAGAATTACACAGCTATCTGATCATTTAAGAGAGATAATCTTTTTTTTTTTTTTTTTTTTACTACGTCAGTGAATTCACGCTTACAAAATTGTACTTTGTGAACTGTTCATATTTTTTCGGAACCCTTGTGATACTATGTGAGCTTTGAATGATGTATTTTGTATGGGATCATGCTCTTTGAAGTACGTTTGAGGTAGATGACACGAGCAGAGAATTTTTTTTAGGTTTTGAAATTATTGAAAGAGCTGCAACGATTTTGAGATATGATTGATCTGTTATGATGATGTTATTACGATGACGATGTGTATTATGCTGTTGGGTTGGGTTTATTATCAATAAGATGATGCTATATGAGGAATGTGATTACTTGTTTATATGTATATAAATGATGAGTAGGAGTTAGGGACTCTGGTTTGTGGAACAGGATGTTGGATACCAAGAATCGTACTTTAAGAGTTATGAAATGTGTGTACATGCGTGAATGTGAGTACTACTATGCTGACAGTATTTTTTGAACACTTATGCTTATGGGATTTTGTTTCTACACATTTGTAACGTAAATTTTCAACCTGTTAATTTTTTTTATGTATATGAGACCATCACTGTAGCAGAAAATGCTGTCATAAATATTTCAGTAAGGAAGGTAGGTGACCTTGACATAATGCACTGTGGGTGCCCAGCTGCACGACAGTTGCCTGGAAAAAAGCCATTAGTGTTGCCTTTCAGAGGTACAGTTGGAGAGAAGAGGCCATTAGCCTCGCTTTTGACATTTCCTTGTAGAAAGTATCGCAAATACGACACATCCATACTTGAAGACATATGATACCACATTGGAGTTTGTGTTTTCTGATATTTACTGAAATGCCTAATGAAATGAGAAATATTTTACGTCTACACACCTGATTGTGACAACTGTCTTTCTAGTTGACAGATTTTTTACTGCCTTAGGAGATGCCATATTGCTACTAAATGACATTTAATGCCTTGCTTTATGTATATATTTGCTCATTTTGTTTAATATCTAGTTTCTAGCTGCGCTGCAGCATTGGTTAAAATAAAATTTAGTAGATGTACTAATGTAAACATTTTCTGCCTACAGATCCATTAAATAATAATTTTATGATCTACTTTCTTAAAAAAAGTAGCACTGGGAAGCAAAAGAACTACAGGAAGGAGAACTGATATTAACATTAGGATGTAAATAGACATTTCCCTTCACAGGAATTGCGAACATAAATTTTTCAAGGATTTGGTAAGTTGTTTGCTAGAGTAGGTTATTGTGATGCATCACTCTAGTGTTAAGATGTGACATAGGTATTAGACATTTCCTATCTTTACTGTAACATTTTTTCTGCTTGAGCTTTGTCTTGTTTAGGTATAAGTTATTGCTTTTGCTGCTACTGTTTGCCAGGCATAGTGTCAGTAGGCTGTTTAGGTTTTTTTATTGGTAATGACACGTAGTGCTCTGTATAAAAATCACTGACTATGCTGTGTGCAGTCTGTGGCTGGTTTGCATTGTTGTTTGCTATTGTAGTGTTGGGCAGCTGGATGTTAACAGCATGTAGCGTTGTGCAGTTGGAGGTGAGCCGCCAGCAGTGGTGGATGTGGGGAGAGAGATGGTGGAATTTTGAGAGCCGACGATCTGGACGTGTGTCCAACAGAGACAGTAAATTTGTAAGACTGGATATCATGAACTGATATATAATATGACTTTTGAACACTATTAAGGTAAATACATTGTTTGTTCTCTATCAAAATCTTTCATTTACTAACTATGCCTATCAGTAATTAGTGCCTTCAGTAGTTTGTATCTTTTATTTAGCTGGCAGTAGTGGTGCTCGCTGTATTGCAGTAGTTCGAGTAGCGAAGATTTTTGTGAGGTAAGTGATTTGTGAAAGGTGTAGGTTAATGTTAGTCAGGGCCATTCTTTTGTAGGGATTATTGAAAGTCAGATAGTCTTGCGCTAAAAAATATTGTGTGTCAGTTTAAACACAGTCATGTATAATTTTTCTAAGGGGACGTTTCATATGGCATCGGTACCATATTTCTCTGACACTGAATTACACAGCTATCTGATTATTTAACAGAGAAACAAAAACTTTTTTACTATGTCAGTGACACATGTTTATGCAATTACACAGTTGGATAACTTCACACTTATGAAATTGTATTTTGTCTATACTGTATGAACTGTTCACACTTTTTCGGAACCATTGTGATACTATGAGAGCTCTGAATGATGTATTTGGTATGGGATCATGATTTTTACAGTACGTTTGAGGTAGATGACACTATTGAAATGAGCAGAAAATATTTTTTATGTTTTGAAATTATTGGAGGAAGCTACGACGATTTTCAGAATTGACTGAGATGTTATGATATTATTATGATGAGGATGTGTATTATGCTGTTGAGGTATGTTTATGATCAATAAGCTGATGATATATGAGGAATTTGATTATGCTACATATTTATTATGATGAAATATTGAAGAAGTGTTGACGAATATGTATATGTGTAAAAAGGTATGGAATAATGAGTAGTGGTTAGGGACTCTGACTTGTGAAAAAGGGTGTTGGAAACCAAGAATCGTACTTTAAGAGTTATGAAATGTATGTACATGTGTGAATGTATCACAATGCTGGCGAAAATTTTTTTGACACTGTTATATTTATAGGATTTCGTTTCTACAGATTTGTGACGCAAATATTTCGACCTGTGGAATTTTATTTGTATGAAGCTGTCACTATAGCGGAAACTGATGTCGTAAATATTTCGGTAAGGAAGGTAGGTCACCTTGACGTAATGCACTGTAAGTACCCAGCTGTGCGACAGTCGCCTGGAAAAAAGCCATTAGTGTCTGCCTTTCAGAGGCACAGGTGGAGAAAAAAGAGGCCATTAACCTCGCTATTGACATTCCTTTGTAGAAAGCATCACAAATATGACACACTATTACTTGGAAACATATGATTATACTGTGGAGCATGTACTTTGTGCTACTCACTGAAATGCTTATGAATTGATGGGAAATATTCTTACATCTGCACACCTGATTATGACAAGTGTCTTTCTGCGAGAATTGAGAGAATTTCTACTAACTTATGAAATGCCTCATGACTACTGAATGATATTTTTATGCTTTACTTTGTACATAGTTGCTTATTTTATTTGATATCTGTTTTCTAGGTGTGTTGCATCATTGGTTTTATAAAATAAAATTAAATGCATTTACTAATGTGAACACTTTATGTCAACAGATCTGTTAGATAATAATGTTATGATCCACATTCTTCAAAACAGGAGCACTTGGAAAGGAAAGAACAATAAGAAAGGACTAGTAACAGTAACTGCATACATAATTTTCTTTTCAAGTACTTCGTAATTTCTTTTGTAGAATAAATTGTGATGCATCACTCTAGTATTAAGATGTGACATAGGTATTAAACATGGCCATTTTTACTGTAATATTTTTTCTGCTTGAGCTTTGTCATGTTTAGGTATAAGTTATTGCATTTGCTGCTGCTGTGTGCCAGGCCTAGTGCTACTGAATTTCACTTTGTATTACTCTGTTAAGCCAGTTTTACTACTGATTCATTTTTCTTGTTGCTGCACATTGGCTCATATTCGTTGTAATGTTGCATTTGCTCTGCTAATTTAGATATACTGCTGCTTGCTTTGCCAATTTACATTTTTTTGTCATTGCTGTTTGTGTTAATTGTTTTGTGGTACTGCATTGCCTCGACCCTTAGTTTAGCATCTGAGCTCATCTCTACAAGGACTACAGTGGGTCTACACCTTTGATGACTCACCAATACCATTATTTATACAAGGACTGCAGTGGGTCTGCACCTCTGGTGGCCCACCAATACCATACGATCTACCAGGACTACAGTGGGTCTACTCTGTGATGACCTACCTACCGATATTCTTCAACTTTGACTGGCTCTGCTGTGGGTTTGCTCTCTTGTGGCCCCTTACCTGTCTGCATGTCAAGAGTCAGCACTGTCTTTCCGTTGGAAGGACAACACTACTTCTTCAAGACTGCATGGAAATCCACTACTTCCGTGTGCATTTTCTTTTGCTGCTCAGACTTTGAGAAAAACACTGCAATTTTACTGTCATGAATGATAAGGACTGGCTTTATGGACTGTGAAAAAATTTTAGCTTTTGACCAACATTGTATCGATAAGTGTGTGCATTTGATTTCTTTGTTATTGTAACTGTGAAAAAATTTTAACAAATATGTATTGGCCAGTGCCCAAAACAATTTGTAAAACTTTTGTGGGGAGCATGGGGCTATGTAAGTAGGCTGTTTAGGTTTTTTATAGCGCCACGTAGCTCTCTGTATGAAAGTTACTGGCTGTGCTGTGTGCAGTCTGTGGCTGGTTTGCATTGTTGTTTGCTATTGTAGTGTTGGGCAGCTGGATGTTAACAGCGTGTAGCGTTGCGCAGTTGGAGGTGAGCCACCAGCAGTGGTGGATGTGAGGAGAGAGATGGCGGAATTTTGAGAGCCGACGATCTGGACGTGTGTCCAACAGAGACAGTAAATTTGTAAGACTGGATATCATGAACTGATATATATTATGACTTTTGAACACTATTAAGGTAAATGCATTGTTTGTTCTCTATCAAAATCTTTCATTTGTTAACTATGCCTATCAGTATTTAGTGCCTTCAGTAGTTTGAATCTTTTATTTAGCTGGCAGTAGTGGCGCTCGCTGTATTGCAGTAGTTCGAGTAACGAAGATTTTTGTGAGGTAAGTGACCTGTGAAAGGTATAGGTTAATGTTAGTCAGTGACATTCTTTTGTAGGAATTATTGAAAGTCAGACTGCGTTGCGCTAAAAAATATTGTGTGTCAGTTTAAATACAGTTATGTATAATTTTTCTAAGGGGACGTTTCAATAGTCCTACTGAATTTCACTTTGTATTACTCTGCTAAGCCACTTTTACTGCCTATTTATTTTTCTTGTTGCTGCACATTGGCTCATATTAGTTGTAATGTCGCATTTGCTTTGCTAACTTATATTTAGTGCTGCTTGCTGTGCCACTTTGCATTTTTTCTCATTTTTGTTTCTGTTAATGTTTGTGCTGCGACATTGCCTCATCCCTTATTTTATGTATCTGAGCTCAGTAGACTTCAGTTAGCTTAAGAGGGGGGATACTATATAAAAAACTAAGTATGAAGAATAGGAAAAGAACGCATTGAGAAGCTATATGAAAAAAGTTTGGCCAAAAAAAACTGCAGTGTGCAATGAAGAATAATTACTTTGAAAGAGGATATGAACAGAATACAGAAAGCAGGCATAGACAGGACTTTTTGGGAATAATGATGAACTAATGGGTGATATCCGAGAAGTAAAGAAAGTTTTGTTTGCAAATCAAATAATATAAATACTGCAGTAGCAAATGCTATACTGAAAACAAACCCTGTCCTTTCCTTTTGTGTGATTTCGCTATGTGATTATGTGTATCCTTGTGTGTCTATATTCTTCCTGTCATTATGTGTTTAGCTGATAAGTGTTATGTGGTAGAATTTTCTAATACTAAGCAACATTCACTATGATGAGGAATACTATTATCCTCAAATACAATTTGCATTAATAATATGTTCTTTACTGTAAAGATGTTTAAACATTATTTATTCTCTTCTGTTTTCAATGCTCATGTGTGAAGTTAATGTTTCGAAAGATATTCTCGTCTTTTATTTATTTACTTATGTCATCATTCCTGTAACACTGATGTATATGTTTATTTCTATTCTTTTGTAAAGCCTGTATTACTACAAATGTTATCTGTATTGTTATGTTCTTTAATGACGTTTTCTGTACCTTTATAACTGTATTCTTCTGCTGTAAATTTGTAATTGTTTAGACACCAGTTCTTCAAAATACACTCCTGGAAATGGAAAAAAGAACACATTGACACCGGTGTGTCAGACCCACCATACTTGCTCCGGACACTGCGAGAGGGCTGTACAAGCAATGATCACACGCACGGCACAGCGGACACACCAGGAACCGCGGTGTTGGCCGTCGAATGGCGCTAGCTGCGCAGCATTTGTGCACCGCCGCCGTCAGTGTCAGCCAGTTTGCCGTGGCATACGGAGCTCCATCGCAGTCTTTAACACTGGTAGCATGCCGCGACAGCGTGGACGTGAACCGTATGTGCAGTTGACGGACTTTGAGCGAGGGCGTATAGTGGGCATGCGGGAGGCCGGGTAGACGTACCGCCGAATTGCTCAACACGTGGGCCGTGAGGTCTCCACAGTACATCGATGTTGTCGCCAGTGGTCGGCGGAAGGTGCACGTGCCCGTCGATCTGGGACCGGACCGCAGCGACGCACGGATGCACGCCAAGACCGTAGGATCCTACGCAGTGCCGTAGGGGACCGCACCGCCACTTCCCAGCAAATTAGGGACACTGTTGCTCCTGGGGTATCGGCGAGGACCATTCGCAACCGTCTCCATGAAGCTGGGCTACGGTCCCGCACACCGTTAGGCCGTCTTCCGCTCACGCCCCAACATCGTGCAGCCCGCCTCCAGTGGTGTCGCGACAGGCGTGAATGGAGGGACGAATGGAGACGTGTCGTCTTCAGCGATGAGAGTCGCTTCTGCCTTGGTGCCAATGATGGTCGTATGCGTGTTTGGCGCCGTGCAGGTGAGCGCCACAATCAGGACTGCATACGACCGAGGCACACAGGGCCAACACCCGGCATCGTGGTGTGGGGAGCGATCTCCTACACTGGCCGTACACCACTGGTGATCGTCGAGGGACACTGAATAGTGCACGGTACATCCAAACCGTCATCGAACCCATCGTTCTACCATTCCTAGACCGGCAAGGGAACTTGCTGTTCCAACAGGACAATGCACGTCCGCATGTATCCCGTGCCACCCAACGTGCTCTAGAAGGTGTAAGTCAACTACCCTGGCCAGCAAGATCTCCGGATCTGTCCCCCATTGAGCATGTTTGGGACTGGATGAAGCGTCGTCTCACGCGGTCTGCACGTCCAGCACGAACGCTGGTCCAACTGAGGCGCCAGGTGGAAATGGCATGGCAAGCCATTCCACAGGACTACATCCAGCATCTCTACGATCGTCTCCATGGGAGAATAGCAGCCTGCATTGCTGCGAAAGGTGGATATACACTGTACTAGTGCCGACATTGTGCATGCTCTGTTGCCTGTATCTATGTGCCTGTGGTTCTGTCAGTGTGATCATGTGATGTATCTGACCCCAGGAATGTGTCAATAAAGTTTCCCCTTCCTGGGACAATGAATTCACGGTGTTCTTATTTCAATTTCCAGGAGTGTATGTATGTAGTAGGGTTTCATTTCACTGCACACGTTTCTGTTGGTCATAGTATACGCACAATATGTGAGAAGTTAAAAGAAAGGGACTGTTAGAGCTCACACATGTGTTGATAATTCAGCAAAGGACTGATTAACAGCACTGCTGGTTCCTAGGACATTCCAAGGCGTTTGTGAGTGCTCAAGTGGTGGTTTATGGACTTGCTGTATTGTCTGCACGACTCTTCAATGGTGATTGTGCACCTGCACAGTCGCAGCGGATGGCTGCTGGCCATCTCTACAAGGACTACAGTGGATCTGCACCTTTGGCGGCCCACAAATACCATAATCTCTACCAGGACTACAGTGGGTCTGCTCTGTGATGACCTACCTACCAATATTATTCAAAACTTCGACTGACTCCACTGTGGGTTCGCTCTATTGTGGCCCATTACCTATCTGCATGTCAAGATTCAGCACTGTCTTTTCGTTGGAAGGACAACACTATTTCTTGAAGACTGCATGGAAATCCACTACTTCCGTGTGCTTTTTCTTTTACTGCTCAGACTTTGTGTAAAAACTGTAATTACTGCTGTGATGAATGATCAGGACTGTCTTTATGGACTGTGTGAACAATTTTTGCGTCTGACCAACAGTTTGTCAATAATTGTGTGCATTTGATATATTTATTAGCGTTAATATAAAAAAAATTAGCAAATGAGTATTGGCCACTGTCCACAACAATATGTAAAATTTTTTTAGGGGAGCATGGGGGCTATGTAAGTAGGGTGTTTAGGTTTTATGTCGGTAACGCCACGTAGTGCACTGTATGATAATCGCTGACTGCGCTGTGTGCAGTCTGTGGCTGGTTGGTCTCATTGTTGGAATATTCGCTAGTGTAGTGTTGGGCGGTTGGATGTGAACAACGCGTAGCTTTGGGCAGTTGGAGGTGAACTGCCACCAGTGGTGGATGTGGGGAGAGTTTTGAGATCGGACGATCTGGTCGTATGTTCGTCAGAAAAAGGAAATTTGTAAGACTGGATGTCATGAACTGAACATTATTAAGGTAAATACATTGCTTGTTCTGTATCAAAATCTTTCATTTGATAACAATGCCTATCAGTAGTTAGAGACTTCAGTAGATAGAATCTTTTATTTAGCTGGTAGTATTGGCGCTCGCTATATTGCAGTAGTTCGAGTAACGAAGATTTTTGTGAGATAAGTGATTCATGAAAGGTATAGGTTATTGTTAGTCAGGGCCATTCTTTTGTAGGGATTATTGAAAGTCAGATTGCGTTGCGCTAAAAAAAAAATATTGTGTATCAGTTTAGTGATGATTAGAATGAGTAAAGAGAGAAATGAGTACGCTCAGTTTTGCTCAGCTGTTTGAAAATTAGATAACGTAAGAGTTTTTCTAGCACTGTGATCCTTAATTTTTAAAGGGGAAGTTTCACATGTCCTGGAACTATGACGAACAGAGTTAGAAGCAAAGAAGTAACAAAATTAAGTGTCCTGCACAATGCTGCAGTTTTTCACGCATCTCAGTGTTTATGACATCATATCTGCTAATTATGTGTTGCACCATGGTATAATTTTGTAGGTGTATTTAACGGTGTATTTGGATATTGTCCGTAAAACTTATTGCGTATTGAGTTAATAGCATGGAGGTAATAAATTTAAACATAATGCATGTTACTGCAATGTTTCACATATTTTATAGTTTATGACGTCATATCCTTGAACTATGGTACGTAACCTAACAGTAAGGGATATGAGTACCACGTTTGGTTGACTGCTGTTCATTGGTTAAGGAGAAGATGTGGAACATACACACATACATCCGTTCATTTTTATAGTATGCATGTTTTCCTCTTAGATCGACTTACAGCAGCGTTCAACGCAAAAAAAGAAAAGACGTCAATTTAACTTGGAGTAACCTGCAAGACAAGAATGTTGCAAGAGACACATGTCTTTTCAGTACATTCATTCAGCACACTCCTAAACAAAACAAAAGGTAATATTAGTAATTACGAAGGTACTTATACACTGAAAGTTAGGCCTGACACAGAGAAGTAATGTTGTTAGAGCAGGCATTTTAAAAGACTTCAAAAGGCCCTCCTGATGTGTGGCACTTAGATTGATTACATCACTCCAAGAGTTAAAAAGTTTGCTATACGATACCTGCTATAAATCAAATGTTTACACTTGAGATAATTATTGCAATAGCAAATGAGTTTATTATGAAATAAAAGAGAATGACAATAATTTAGCAACATAACAGACGAAAGACAAGAGAAATTTTAAACTCTTTGTACCTAAGTGTTCATGTTAAAATGGATGAATGAATGCAGGAATTTACACATCCTATTTCTACAATCCTGCACTATCACATTCTGTTCTCGAAATCGTGTAAATAAATACAACTCATTCGCATTGTACAGATGAGATGGCTATAATTAGCAGTCTACTCTTCCAATTCTTACCAAATGCACTACCAACGGCTTAGAGTCTATCTTCCCAGACGGCCTCTTCAAAACAACTCTTTCTTACGGCGCACCAAACTCAAGTATTTATTAGGATACACACAGTCTGTACATTAAAGGTAAAAAAAAATGAACACACGCAGTCCCAGAAATACTGACTCACCGAAATTAATAAGTTTCTTTAAGATACTATTTCACTGGACAGCCATGAGAAAAAAAATTCCGTTTTACATATCTGTTCTTATATCCCGCTAAATTCTGATTTGCTGGAGCTTTACATTTAAAATATCAACCTCCTCAAAGCCTTGTACGAGCGTTCTATTGCTTGCACGCTCCTAAATCCATTTATCACGTTTCTTGTATGCCACAATACATCCGCAACTCACCTTACTGTTGTTAACATTCTGTGGGTGCGTTCCTCCGTTTCATATGCTGAAAAACATACGTCACACAACGTGTCTGCGCGAATATATGGATTGAAAACGTGCTCAGTGGGAGCTAAGTATAGTGAAACCTCTTTGTGTTCCTTGTGACGCAAATATTGTGTTAATCTCACGGGTACTCTAAAACTGAACATAATTCCTTTATTTTTTTATTTTCAGCATTTTTCGCATTATAGTTGTTTTCTGTTATTTTGATTTATAGCAGCTACAATTGTCTGTATTATCTTGACTCCCATTGTGACATAGTTATCCCGACATGTTTTTTTTTCTTTTTGTTATGGCAAGTCTCATCTCAATATCATTTGGATGCACAGAACTATTTGCGTTGTTAACCATTAAGACAACATTTAATTTTCGTGGTTAGACACATTTTAATCCTGGCGAATGGTTCGTCTGACGTGATGGAAATGATGTCACTAGCCGCTAGAATAAAAGTATCAGCCTCAGATGAAGCGAGTTGATTTTTGGCAACAGCACTTGCATGGGCGGTTGTTGTGGTGAGGACCTTGGCTTATCTTGCAGACGACAGATGGGGATTCGTTCAGAAGATGGTGCTGTATCGTTTTTGTCTAGGGCGAAGGTGACAAAACTGCCTCACAGGGGCAATAATATATGGTACTTCAGTCGTTCAGTGCATCAGTGTCATGTCGTCTATGGGCAGGACAGTAAAAAATTAAGCTTATTGTAAGTGTTTGTTTATTACTCGCCTCAGACATACGTATGAAGTCGTGGACCTGCAGCCCTGACAACAAACGACTGCAGGCTAAGTATATTCGCAGAAGTTGTTGGTCTGGGAATTTTGATTATTAATGGGACTCGAATTAATGCCAGTATCAATGATAAGTAGATATGAAGAAACATATAAACACAAACATACAGGATTTTGTTGGTAGCTATAGTCATCAGCTGCACGAAAATATTATTAGATTCACTTTACCAGTTTCAATAGTTTATCCTGTCATCTTCAGAATTTTGAAATAGGCTCAAATCGTAGATAAGACGACGTCAAATAAAGATCGTGTGATAGTGTCCTTTATTACAGAATCGACAAAAAGAGTCAACTCGCAAAAGAATGTATAATATGTGCGATAAGTAGCCTCTTGGCTGCCAAATCTCAACCCGTAAGTAATACATGCGACGCACATCAACCAACATGCTGACCATCAGTATGTAAAGCGCATCTAACAAAATTTATGTGCAGCTGACGACTGATTTTTATTTTTGTTGAAAGAACACACACATACACACACACACACACACAGAGAGAGAGAGAGAGAGAGAGAGAGAGAGAGAGAGAGAGAGAGAAGAGTATGGAAGCAGCCATTGGGTTGGCAACACTAGAGTAAAAAAATAAGAAACGATTCACGACGGAAGTAGCTCACAGTTACCGTAAGAATAATTTGCAACTAGTAGCAGACCAATGGTGCTGTTCTACAGAACGTAGCTATCGAAATGTGTCTGTGTTTTTATGTGAAGTGGCAGTGAGACGTCTAACGTGTGAAGAGATGAAAGTAAGCGTAGATTTCGGCCACAGAATGAATTACTGTAATAATAATTTCTTAATGTATTATGGCGTGAATTGTTTCAATATCTGCAAGTCTACCAGATAAAAACAAAACTGCATTGTTCCAGATGCCTTACTGTAAAAGGTGGAAAAGAAATAGATTGCAGCAGGTATAAGACATTTCAGTTTGAAAAAGGAATAGCTATAATTCATGCACAAAATTGGTAGTTTAGAATATTCTTGGTATCATTCGTCAATCTGTAATTCTTCCCAAGTTGAATGAGCGAAAGAGATAGAAAGTTTTCAGACAAGTGGTGTGTGACTCCTGAGGGGTTTGGTCAGAGTGATATTGTCAGAGTGATAGCGTCACTGAAATGCTGAACGAACTGCCGTGGGGTATGCTATAAGAAAGACAGTCACAAAATTCCAAGAGTGTGGTTACCAAAATGTGTCAAAAAACTTCAAGAACGACTATGTACAAATTTGTATTTTCTTTTAATTTTTTTATAGGACCAATGTCGGACAGAGTAGCGAAAATATTTAAGAACACAAGGGTTCAGATAAGCCCTATGGCCAATAATCATCTGCAGAAAAATATCACACACACTACTAATACTTGTTCCCCAATCGCAGTCAGGGAGGTACTAAATTCATTGCAGTGACTGTAATAAGTTCTACATAGGATAAACGGGACAAGACTTCGAGGTACGATATAAGGAACACACTTTGCCTTGTGAGGACAACACATCTGCTTTCATCGTTTATTTACGCACTGAAAATAATGCTTCTCGGGACACTGACAGCACACTTGAGCTTTTACACAAAGTCAGTAAGGGCAGTGTAATGAATATACTTATGAAAGATATATAGACAGTTACATAAGCATCCTGACGGGAGTTCAGTGAGCAAACAGAAAGAACAGAAGCTTTTTAGAAATCTTTGAACACTTTCTCTGAACTTGACCTATTGCTCAAGGACTGTATTTTATATTCACACTGTAATGAGGTCATAATACAGTATTTTATTTTGATCCATCGTAATCTATACTTATAATATGTTCGGAGTCAACATGCGTAAGCAGCGTTACTTACGTCTTTTAAGTTCTATCCTGCCATAGTGTATCATTTTATCCTTCCATTTTATGCAAATACTGTCTTACTACGCTGTAACAGTATGTTATTTCACAGTTTCATTTTTATATCAGAGCAATTTTACAACACTGTACGCTACAAATTTCGTTTGTCTCATATAAAATGTATTTGCCAGTTGAGCGAATTTCTTAAAAAATGTATAAGTTCATGTTATGGTAAGGATTACCTCTGTTAATTATCTCAATTATCTCTGTCAATTACCTCAACTGCTTCATTTTTTTAAATAATGGCTATACTATATGTGGTGTCACCGCCAGACACCACACTTGCTAGGTGGTAGCCTTTAAATCGGCCGCGGTCCGCTAGTATACGTCGGACCCGCAGGTCGCCACTATCAGTGATTGCAGACAGAGCGCCGCCACACGGCAGGTCTAGAGAGACGTCCTAGCACTCGCCCCAGTTGGACAGCCGACTTTGCTAGCGATTGTTCACTGACAAATTACGCTCTCATTTGCCGAGACGATAGTTAGCATAGCCTTCAGCTACGTCATTTGCTACGACCTAGCAAGGCGCCATTATCAACCGCTATTTATCGTGTGGTGCATGTACCGTCAGACCGATGTTCACCAATTATGGTTTATAGTTACGTATTCCAGCAGCTATGTACTTTTCTTGCTAGTATAACTCCTTTAACTTTCCAGACCTCACGCCAGTCTGCGTGAGCTTAAACGTGTGCCTTTCGGCTTCCTCTATTGTGGGTTGGCGCTCTGGCCAATCCACAACAGTTGGCGATGAGGATGGGATTTTGCGGTCATATTGATAACAACCTGAATTACTTGTGTCATGGCTTCGCCACAATCTCCAGATGTACTGTTCGAATTTTATCGCTTGCAGAATCAGCAGACGCAGGCCTTATTGGATGCCCTTGGACAGCTCGACCAGGGTCAACGTGCAATGCAAAACGATGCGGCGACCGCCGCTCCACCGCTACCGTAGCCACAACACGCTGTTGCACCACCTTTTCGTCCTTTTGATGCTGCACTAGAAAGCTGGGCGGAGTGGTCACGCCAATTTGGATTCCATCTCGCCGCCTACAGAATTCAAGGTAATGAGTGGCATCCTTTTTTGTTAGCATCCGTAGGCGTCCAGACGTACTGTGTGATAGTGAAATTATATCCCCGACGCGACATAGCAACTCTGTCCTACGACGGAATTTTGTCTGCATTAGATGCATATTTCGAAGAATCAGTCAATGTAGTTGCGAAAAGGTATACCTTCTTTCGTACAAAACGTACGGCCGGTCAGACTAATAGGGAGTGGGTTGCAACTTTGCAAGGCCTTACTAGGGATTGTGCTTTTGAGTGTGCATGTGGACTTCCTTATTCAGATACTATGGTTCGTGATGCAATTGCACAGAACGTTTCTGATGTTCGTATATGGGAACAGATTTTGAAACTAGTCAATCCCTCCCTTCAACAAGTGATAGACATATTGGATCGGCAGGACACACTTGACTTTGCTCAGGAATCATTTGAAACTTCGCCAGCCCTGTGTCACATTAACCGGCCCGCCGGGCGCGCTGCACGGTACAGTAAACAGCCCTCGCGCCCGTCCGCGCAGCTGCTGCCAAGCTCTCAGCCACGTGTGCCGTGCAAGCGAGCAAATGCAGTGCTAAAATCTTGCCCGCAGTGTGCTACTAGACATTCGCGTGAGAATTGCCTGTCACGCCAGGCTATTTGCTTTTTCTGTAATGAAAAAGGGCATGTTCAAAGCGTTTGCCAGAAAAAGCTCCAAACGGACACTCACAACAATTCCAGGCCCTTTGCTTCACGCCGGAATCGAACCAAGAATACTCAGGCTCGTGAACCTTCGCCCATGGAAATTCATGTAGTTCATTCCACTCCGCCCAGTGCCACTCTCTCTAACAGTGACTGTGTTCGTCCCACAAATAGTGTGCGTCGACATCGCCGGAAATCCCGTCATGTCGCAAGTGATTCTGTGCCAGTGTCAGTTCACGTTGCATGAGACAGTCGCTCTTGTCATCAACAGGACAATAAACTTTTTATAGACTTGGACATTCATGGCAAAGTGATACCGTTCCAGCTCGATACCGGAGCTGCAGTTTCACTGATCAATCAAGACACGTACAAACAGCTGGGCACACCTCCGTTGCGTGCCGCAAATGTTAAACTCAGTAGCTATTCCGGTCAACATATCCCTGTGTTAGGACAGTGCAGCCTTCTTGCAACATACAAGGGACAAACAAAACTTGTGTCATTTTATGTACTTCGTTCTTCTTCTGCTGTGAACTTGTTTGGTTTAGATTTATTTCAGTTGTTTAACTTGTCTATAGTAAATCAGGTCCTATGAGTGAACCAGACTGTGCCTTCAGACAGTGTTTCTCGTCTATGTGAAGAGTTTGCAGACATTTTTGCACCGGGCCTTGGTTGGGCTAAGGACTATAAAGCACATTTGGAACTGAAAGTAAACGTGCAACCGAAATTTTTCAGAGCGCGCAATGTTCCCCACGCATTGCGTGATGAGGTCGCAAAAGCACTACACGATTTGGAATCACAAGGTGTGATTGAACGTGTGCAGGCTTCTCTCTGGGCATCACCCTTAGTAATTTTGCCAAAACCTTCCGGAAAATTAAGACTTTGTGTGGACTTCAAGGCAACAGTGAATCCCCAACTAGTGATTGCAACTTTTCCTTTACCCCGCCCGGAAGATCTTTTTGACAAACTGTGCCCATGTAAATATTTTTCGAAATTGGACCTAGCAGATGCGTACTTGCAAATACCGGTGGACAAAGACTCCCAGCGCGTTTTGGTGGTTAACACGCATCTTGGTTTGTACCGATTCAAAAGACTGCCATTCGGGTGTGCATCCGCCCCTGCATTGTTTCAGCAATATCTACAAACTGTTTGTGCGTCGGTCCCTACTGCAGCACACTATCTGGACGATATTGTGATCTCCGGAAAGACGGAAGAAGAACATTTAGCCCATCTCAGAACGTTATTTCAGGTCTTGCGACAAAATGGTCTTCGCTTGCGGAAGGAGAAATGTGTGTTTTTTGCTCGGGACTTACCCTACCTGGGCCATGTAATCAATGCCCAAGGCATACATCCCAGTCCAGAGCACCTCCGTGCCATACAAGACTTGCCTTCGCCGCAGAATTTGAAGCAGCTACAGAGTGTGCTGGGAAAAATCAATTACTACCATAAATATGTGCGCCACACCTCTTCCATTTCAGCTCCGCTTCATCGCTTACGCCGTAAAGGTGTTCGGTTCGTCTGGACGACGGAATGCGAACGCGCCTTTCGCCAGTTGAAATCGGCGTTGCTTTCCAATACTTGCCTTACGCCATTCGATCCCCGGAAGCCCCTTTTGTTGATGGTGGATGCATCGGATTTCGGGATCGGTGCTGTGCTTGCGCACAAAGATGGTTCGCACGATCGCCCTATTGCCTTTGCGTCAAAATTGCTCTCGTCTGCACAAAGAAATTATTCACAGATCGAGAAAGAAGCATTGGCTCTCGTATTTGGTGTTACTAAGTTTCATGATTTCTTGTATAGTCGTCACTTTACCATCATCACAGACCACAAACCTTTATCGCTTTTTCATCCGAACAAGCCTGTACCTCTCGCAGTACCGCTACGATATCTTGTATCGGTCCACTGCTAAGCACGGAAACGCCGATTCGTTGTCCCGTTTGCCTGTTGCTGAGGATAGAGCATTCGATTCCTCCGAACTTGCTTGCATGTTCATTGATTCGGAAACCGATGACGTGGTCGAATCGTTTCCGATTGATTTTCGTCGTCTAGCTACAGCCACAGCTGCCGACCCTGTCCTTGCTACCGTTCTACGTTTTGTTGCTACGCAGTGGCCCTTGTCAAAGTCACGGATCGCGGATCCGTTGGTTCGCCGATTTTTTGCTCACAAGGATAGACTTTTTGTACGACGTAGTGTTTTGCTGTTGCGTTCCGATAATGATCAGTCCATGGTCGTGGTCCCATGTTCGTTGCAGTCCTCTGTCTTACGGCTTCTCCACCAAGGACATTAGGGTATAGTGCGAACGAAACAACTTGCTCGTCAGCACTGTACTTGGTTCGGAATCGATGCCGCGATTACGCAAATGTGCCCTTCTTGCTTGGCGTGTGCCGAACAACAATCCGCACCACTGCGGAAATTCATTGCATGGCCAAAAGCCACTTCCCCTTGGCAACGCTTACACATCGATTTTGCTGGTCCATTCTGGAATGCTCGATGGTTGGTTGTGGTAGATTCATTCAGTAATTTTCCTTTTGTTGTCCGGATGTCTTCCACGACGTCATCTGCCACCATCCAAGCGTTATCCGCTATCTTTTGCGTTGAAGGTCTTCCACAGACTATTGTTTCCGACAATGGCCCACAATTCATGTCCGCAGAATTTCAGTCATTCTGCAAGACCAATGGTATTCAACATCTGCCGTCCGTGCCGTTTTCGCCGCAGTCAAACGGTGCCGCTGAACGATTGGTCAGGACTTTCAAGTCCCAGATGTTGAAGTTGAAAGAGTCGCATTCTCGGGAGGACGCGTTTTTGCTCTTTTTGTCCTCGTATCGCTCTCAGCCCCGAGATGGTCGCTCGCCGGCTGAGTTGCTCCACGGTCGTCCTCATCGAACCTTGATGTCTTTGCTACATCCGCCGCATCAGGTTCCTGTGCAGCGGCAGACACCTGCTTTTGCCCCAGGCGACGTGTCTACTATCGTCACTATCGAGGTTCACGGCGTTGGCTCGAAGGGCGCATTCTTCGCTGCCTCGGCCGCGCTATGTATCTGGTTTTGGGGGCCTCTGGTGAGGTGCGTCGGCATCTCAATCAGCTGCGCCTCTGTCGTCGCACAGGTTCTGCCGCTCCCCGTCTGCTTTCAGCGACGGTGCCGTCCGGTCAGCGCCCTGGGGACCCATCTACTGGCTCGCCTCAGCCCCAGGAGTTACCGACGCTGCCTTCCCTTTTGCCCCATGGCGACGCGCCGCCACCGCCGCCGCCGCCTGTTCTCCCGCCGGCGACGCCCGCAGTGGACGCGTCGCTGCAACCGCCGGGCGCCTCCCTGGGTCATGCGCCGCCGATCGCTTCCCGTGACCAGCTGTCCTCCGACATGGAACTCTTGCCCGCTCCGGACCATAGGACGTCTTCGCCCGTCGGGTGCCCCGACCCGATGGAGGTCGACCCTTCGGCCCCTCCTGTCTCCTTATGGGCGCATACACCCCCTGTTGACGTGCACCCTGGACTAGGTTTCAGGCGTTTCCTAGCTCCCCTCGGACCGAATGGCAGGGTGCGGGTGGCACAGCCTCGCCTGTTGTTAGGCTCCCTACCTCGTCGCATACGTCAACATGGGGTCCTCCCCACGGCGGGCGGAAGCCTTATAACACAACCGTACGCCGATTTGCGGGGGAGGAATGTGGTGTCACCGCCAGACACCACACTTGCTAGGTGGTAGCCTTTAAATCGGCTGCGGTCCGCTAGTATACGTCGGACCCGCGTGTCGCCACTATCAGTGATTGCAGACCGAGGGCCGCCACACGGCAGATCTAGAGAGACGTCCTAGCACTCGCCCCAGTTGGACAGCCGACTTTGCTAGCGATGGTTCACTGACAAATTACGCTCTCATTTGCCGAGACGATAGTTAGCATAGCCTTCAGCTACGTCATTTGCTACGACCTAGCAAGGCGCCATTATCAACTGCTATTTATCTTTTGTGCATGTACCGTCAGACCGATGTTCACCAATTATGAATTAAAGTTAAGTATTCCAGCAGCTACGTACTTTTCTTGCTAGTATAACTCCTTTAACTGTTCCAGACCTCCCGCCAGCATGCGTGAGCTTAAACGCGTGCCTTTCGGCTTCCTCTATTGTGGGTTGGCGCTCTGGCCAATCCACAACACTATAAGAGACGGCTGTGGTGTGCCATCAGTAACTGTAACAATTGCACACAAGTCTATTGACGTATGCTGTGCAGTAAAAGGCTTATTTCATGAATGACGTAGTATACAGACCGGCATTTTAATACTATTCGTCTACACCTTACATATACTGTTACTATTTTACCTTCATTATTCTCTGTATGGGCACGGTTACTTGTGACACCTAACACGTGACATGTACAATAATACTAAAACTCCCCAACTGTGGGGATGCGTCGGGGGACGTTTGAATGTCAAAATGGTTCAAATGGCTCTGAGCACCATGGGACTTAACTTCTGAGGTCATCAGTCCCCTAGAACTTAGAACTACTTTAACCTAAGTAACCTAAGGACATCACACACATCCATGTCCGAGGCAGGATTCGAACCTGCGACCGGTTCCAGACTGTAGCGCCTAGAACCGCTCGGACAAGACAACTAATTGCTAACGTCGTTTCTCCATGTTTGTCACGTGCTGTAATTGTGAATGCTTTGTTTTACATTAAAGATGTGGATTGTTTTTCTTTATTGTTTTTTCATTCCCCCTCACCCGATTTAGGCAGGTGAGGGTGGGGGGGGGGGGGGAGGGGAGGGGTTGGCAGCGGTGTAGATAACCCGCCTTTTCAGCTGTGGAACGTAATATGTACTAACGTAAATGTTAAAAACCGAAAAACGAAAAGACACATGTACTGTGTATTCAAAAATAATTGAAGACGTGACATGGTTGGGAGAA
Source organism: Schistocerca piceifrons (assembly GCF_021461385.2). NCBI lineage: Eukaryota > Metazoa > Arthropoda > Insecta > Orthoptera > Acrididae > Schistocerca > Schistocerca piceifrons. The sequence goes on from NC_060138.1 coordinate 931,917,794, forward strand.
AATATAAATAATAAAACGATTTCTTCGTGAAACGTTTTTAAAACAATGAAAAAATTGTGGACAATAGTACAGATAAAAACAAAACACTTGAACACGAAAACAATTGAAAAACACTGAAGATGACAGAAGAGACACTGACCATTAAAAACGGAGCAACATTAGCTTTCACTATAACTGGAAAAAGACTTGCTCTGAGACGGTGGATTGTAGAGGAAAAGAAGGGGGGAGGGTATCGAAGGAGATAGGGGAGTTGTGGTGATAAGGATGGCGAACTGGGAAGAGGTGGCGATATAGCCTGGGGTGGCTCTGAGGGACAAACAGAGGGGGCAACTGGTACTGGGAGCTGTAGATTGGAGAGTAAGAGGGGTTGGGAGCGGTAGGGAAGGGGAATAGGGTGAGGTATGGCAGAGAAAGAGGAGGAAAAGGGAACGCTCTCTGGTGGGTAGAATAGGATGTGTGTAGAGTTCGTAGAACAAGTATATGTCGGGGAGGAGTTCGTGGTCCACGTGAGGAAGACAGCTGAAATTTCTTTCAGAGAGGAAGTGGAGAGTTGCAGGTGAAGGGTTGGTGGATGTATAGGCAGAGGTGTGGCAGCACATTAGGACTGGAAAGGACAGGGGACACTTTAGGATAGTCGGAGTCGAGTTTATGAATGGTGTTGGTTATTCAAAGGTGTTCAGTGTGAGTGAGGAGAGCTGGGGATTTGCTGATATGGTAAAGGATCCTTGTGAGGGAAGGTAAGCGGATTCAGAAAGGTGTCCAAGGATCTGGAGGGACTTCTAGAACTTAGGAGGGGTGGAGATCCATGCATCATTTACATAGCAAAGGTTGCAGCATATCAGGGTGTGTACGTGTGAAGGGCAGTGGAGGGGCATAGTCCCCACATTTGACCAGTTAGTAGTTTTAGTCTACTGTGGGCTTTCTGTTGGACGGTTAATAGGTGAGGTTTCCACGTTAGATGTCCAAGGTATTTAAGTGGGTTAGTTTGCTGGATGGGATGGTCATAAATAGTGATATAGAAGTCATGGAGGCAGAGGGTGTGGGCAGAGCATCGCATAATTATTGCCTGGATTTTGGAGGGGTTAATCTTAAGATGTCAGTGGTTACACCAGGAGGTTAACTGATTGAGATAGATTCGGAGAAATTGTTGGGATTTCTGGAGCGTAGGATAGGGGGCGAAGAAAGTGGTGTCATCAGCAGACAGGAGGTGGATCGGAGGAGTTGGTTTGGGCATATTATTAGTGTACAAGAGGTAAAGGAGGCGGGAGAGAACGGAATCTTGAGGCACTTCTTCAGTAGGGTGAAAGGGACAGGATCTGGTGTTGTTAGCAGTTACATAGGACAGGAAATTGGAGAGGAAGAACGAAATAAGATGGACGTAGTTGACAGAAAGTGCATACGTCTGTAGTTTGAAAAGGGGACCAGAATGCCATAAAATGTTGTATACTTTCTCTAGGTCAAGGAAGACAAAGATGGTGGGTTTATGGTTGTTGAGCTGTTGGGAAGTTCAGGAGTTGATCGTCAGTAGAGAAGGAGGGGCAGAAGGCACACTTGGTAATAGGAAGCAGATGATGGTGGTGCAGATGGCGGCGGATGCTGAATAAGAGGATGGATCAAAGACCTTGATAAACACAGAGATGAGGCGATGGGGCAGTACGATGTGGTATCAGTGGGAAGTTTGTTAGATTTGAGGAAAAGCGGGGTTTTGGAGGTTTTCCATGGGCTGGAAAGGTAGCCAGTGAAGAGGATAGTGTTATACACAGTTGCAAGGGTGTTGAAAAAGGGGATAGGTAATACAGTCGTGACCAGATTTGTTGCATTTCTGTACACTACATGATTTTTGTCTTATGCTGTGATTGGTGCGTCGTATTCTGTTTCTGGTATGTTGTTCAAGTAGTGGATGCTGGGAGCCAGGAGTGGGACTGTGGTATCTGTGCATTCATGGACAGTAGGAAATTGGGAGTAGTCAAAGTGGGGCTCGTCAGGGATAGAGAAGATGTTGGAGAGACAAGATGCAAAGTGACTGGCTTTGCTCTGATCCTCCAGTAAGGGAAGGTTGTTGTAAAGGATCGGCTACTGATGGAGGGTATGTATGCCAGTAAGTCGATGGAATGCTTTCCAGTACTTGGATGAGTGTAGCACTGAGGTTGGTGCATGTCTGGCACCAGTGCCGAAGTTTTTTGGCATTGAGTAAATTTCTGATGTGTGGCTGTACTGGCCTGTGGCGTGTGAGTGTATCGCAGCCGTAAGTCCAGAGGAAGGAGTGATGTAAACGATTGAATACATGAAGATGGTGGACGGCTTGTGGTGGCAGAGCACAGCTGTGAGGAACGTCTAATCAGTAGCTCCTAAACAGTGCTAAATTGTGTGCACACAAGTGGTTATAAAGTTACGCCAAGGGGGAAAAATTACATGTTAACCAGCGGCATAACGCATTTCGAACTATCTACATCACGAAATAGAAATAACTCTATAATCTTTGCTTTTTTTCCGTGGATAATCTCCTCTTGCCAGCAGCCCCTGCATTACGTTGCAAAACAGAAGCATTCACGGTGCAACTCATCGATCAGTAACGGTCGAGAAAAGAGGTAGCTGAGAAACTAAATTAAATTCCTTTTGTGACAGGACCTGAAAAACACAGCGTGTTTTGTAGCGGATGGAAGAATTTCGAGGAAACTGTCAGCCGCCCACTGCGCAAACTCCCCAGCGTGGGCGCAGGCGTCGCCGTCATTATTAGCGGCTCTGCAGGACGGCGCAGAGCTGACAATGGGCGGGGAGAACAATGCGGTCGGCTTATATCTGACCTGCCACGGCCCACAGGAAGTGACTCCCTGCTCCAATGGCAGACCGCCGCGCTTCCGCCAGCCAGGATCCGGCACATGAGCACACTATCCGCCACAGGGCTCAGCATGAGAGCGGCGAGGGTGCTCCCGTTAAAGCGATATCCTAGGAACACACTTCACCCAAAACTGTTCGTTACTTCATTGAAACTGCTTCAAAGCTCGTAATCACAGCGTTTCCAAGCACGAAACTCTCACTCTTGATGCTTCCGCGACACAGGATAATGATGACTTAATCTATAAGTTTATTACGTTTTGGAGCTATTTACATACTAACTTTGTTTTCAGTTGTGTTTGATATTCAGATGAAACATCCATAGGTTCCTGGAATTGGTTTTACTATAAGCGATTTCGCTCGTTGGACGCGTGAATCACCAGATGCTCGTTTCGTGTTTTACTGTGATACCGAGCGTGTTGCAACCGGGGCAATGGTTATTTCACAATACTCGCACCTGACAAGTGGAATCGATACTGAACCAGATGGTAGGCGAACTGCGGCTGTTTCGTCTGAATATTAATTTCACGGCCGGAAAAAAAGTAGTACATCCGATCCGCTGACAGTGTATGCCACCTGGGGGATTGTAGATTTGTAGATGTACTGTTAATGTTTTCATCGTCAGATAGTATAGTAGTATAGCTATCAGAGCGCAATCTGTTTCTACCCTTTAATAGGGGATGCTAATGGTCAGGAGGCTCAGTGTGGTGCCAATGTGAGGAGCAATCAGGCAACCATGCCCCATGGAGTCGCACTTGTGCTTCCTACAGCCAACTGAGCGTGTATGAAAGGACTTACCAGTGACAGGATGGTCCTTTCAGATAACTGCCACAGAAGTTGGATGTGCTGCTTCAGCTGTGCAACGTTGCTTGTATAGGTGGTCACGTGAGCGTTCTCACACCAGTAGATAAGATTCTGGACATCCACGTAGCACAGAAGTCCGCTAGGATTGTCGTATTGTAAGGGCAGATCGTACGGTTGCCACACCACAAAGAATAAGGTTTTTGAGCTGAGACACGTCAACGTGAAATGTTGTGAACCTGTTATTAGCATTGAGCCTTCGGACACACACACTGATAGCCTGTCTTCCAATCACGTCACAGCATCGACGTGCACGGCTCGACTGGTGCCGTCAGAGTATCACCTGGAAGAAGGAATGGTGCAACGTGGTCTTCAGCGATGAAAGCAGATTCTGCCTGCAGGCAAATGACGGTCGTCGGTGCGTACAGCGCAGACCTGGTGAGCGCTGTCTCGTAGAGAGCATTCTTTCAAGACACACCTGCCCCACCCAGGCCTTGTAGTCTGGGGTGCGATAAGCTACAACTCTCGTTCACCTACGGTGCTTCTGGAGGGAACGCTGACCAGCGCTCGGTACGTGCACAGTGTTGTTAGACCAGTTGTTTTGCCGTTCTTGCAATAGGAAGGTGATGTTCGCCCACACACTGCCAGTGAAACTGCCCGTGAAAGTGTGCTCTGCAAGACGATCAGCAACTTACTTGGCCAGCACAGTCTCCGGACTTGTCTCCAATCGAGCACCTGTGAGATGTGAGGGAAAGAGGAGTGACTCGTGCAACTCGTCAACCAGCATCTCTTACAAAACGAAGTGAACATGTCGAACAGGCGTGGCATAACGTTTTCGAGGACAGTATTCGCCATCTGTACGATCGAGTGGAAGCCACATTCAGCGCCTGCATTGCCGCCCGTGGAGGCCACACTACGTACTAATACGGGTATTTCAGCATGACTCAATACCTGATACCTCAGAACTGCTTGTGCTGTTGGTCTGTAAACTTTCATATACTGCATGTGCACTGTTGCAACAATGAATCTTGAGTGAATTGGGAACTTCTAAAATGGTGTATAATTTTTTTCCAGCAGTGTACAACGGTCGTTGTGCCTCCAGTAAACAATATCTGCGTTTTCTCAGCTGTGTTTGTCGTTTACTTTATTTAAGTCGATTTCGAAGCCAAAGTTATAGAAATGAAAGTATATCTCCTTACCGAACTACAGTATCATTCAGTGTAGTGCGTTTAAGACTCTTACATTTACTACATTATAAGACGCTCTGACAGAGCACCAATGTATACTTACGTGCGTATTTCATTTCGATAACTGTTCTTGCGTGCTTGAAGCTGAAGCCATAATAGGCTTCGATACCTATTGCAAAAAACGTAGACGACGAACACAGCTGAATGAAAAATAATATATCCTGTGCATTCTGAAATGTAATGACTACTGGAAGCCAAAGGGATATCCAGTAGAGAAAGGAAGATGAAATTATGCTATTGCTTCTGAAGTAAAGAGTAAAATTAAAATAGAGTTGTTAGTAAGTTACAGAACTATTTCCTTTCAGACAAATGTGTGAGCGTGCGTGCATACGTCCGTCTCTGTCTCTCTCTCTCTCTCTCTCTCTCTCTCTCTCTCTCTCTCTCTCTCTCTCTGTGTGTAAAGCTCCATAGTGGTCATGAGGAATCATGTCGTGATGTGGATCCTGGACTGCGTATTTTTTTACGTATTTTAGTTTTAGTTCTAATATCGCTGTTTACGTAGCCAGTGTACACAGCAACATGACGAGGGAACTCCGTCCAGGGTCACTACACACCAGGTGCCTTCAGTTCACGCTTAAATTACGGATCTCAATTGGGTAACATTTTGTACACAAGAATTCATGGACATGTGACGTCATTTTGACACGCTGTCCCGAAGATGAAAAGAGCTGCCGACAGGTGAGGCGAACATGACGTTCAAAAAAATAAAATTCGCCTCTAGTTGAGTCAACTGGACGTCACGCTTTTTCTTTTTTTTCTTTTTACTGCAGGATGCAGTAACGTCGACGTTACGTTTTTATAAAAATGTAAAGTTCAGCATTCACGTGGTCCGGGCTTTGGATAATGGAGAGATTAGAGTGTTTGCAGGAATTAATTCCGAACCTTACTGGAAAATTTGCATACTATTTTTTTCTTTAGCGCCACCATCAACCCCGAAATTAAGACAAATCACTGATTTAGAAGCAAAAAACAATTCGAAGCCAGCCAGCAGTGAATACAATAACGTATATATTCAACAGTGTTCATAAAAGTGTCTCAGCTACAAAAGTTCGTTTTTAGAAGTCCGAAAACTAATTTAAGGAGTTGGTCTGAATTGTAAACGCTGTGCATTCATTCTTCGAGTAGCAGACGAACTAAATAAAGCAACAGCTAATTTTTCTTATGTCCTATGAATAAATGATGTTTAAAGACACCAAGACCTTGAGGATCTCTCGAATACACAACTGTATTGGTGAAATTAGTTTTCATAAAATGACGAAAAACGTCGTACTGGTCGTTGAAGATGTACTTTAACTGAAGAAGTTCTTGTTTGGAATGCAAATGTCCTGATGGGACTAGCTCGTAAATTGTATTTTCTACTTAAGAGATCGCTGAGACTACGTTAACTTTTAATTCTTTTGCATATATATCAATGTATTCTATGCATTTTATTCTAAATGGTAGTTCGCTTTACCACATGAGCTTGTTTTGAATAGCTGTATTGTACCGTATGGAACTGGAGACCTAGAAACGACGGAGAGGCGTACTCCCCGCCGTAACCCTTAGTAGTTCACAACCCCACAACAGGCAACAGCAGTCCAATCACCCCACCGCCGCCCCGCACAGAACCCAGCGTTATTGTGCGGTACGGCCCCCAGTGCCCCCCCCCCCTCCGCCCGCCCCCCGTTCCTTCCCCCCCCCCCCCCCCCCCTGGAACCAGGGAACTTCTCGAACCTGGCAACGAGTCAACTGAGGCGGAATAAGGAGAACCAGCCCGCATTCGCCGAGGCAGATGGGAAACCGCCTTCAAAACCATCCACAGACTGGCCAGCATACCGGACCTCGAAACTAATTCCCCGGGCGGATTCGTGCCGGGGACCGGCACGCCTTCCTGCCCGGAAAGCAGTGCGTTAGACGGCAGACTTTGAATAGTTATTTACATTTGCGTGTTTCACACTTAATTTGTAAGTTATTGACATTGACAACTCATTCCTGAGAGAGACAGAGCACTCTTACGTGTCTAATATTACAGAACGTACTTCTACATCTACATCTACATCCATACTTCGCAACCCACCTGACGATGTTTGGCGGAGGGTACCCTGAGTACCTCTATAGGTTCTCCCTTCTATTCCAGTCTCGTATTGTTCGTGGAAAGAAGGACTATCGGTATGCTTCTGTGTGGGCTCTAATCTCTCTGATTTTATCCTCATGGTCTCTTCGCGAGATATACGTAGGAGGGAGAAAATTACTGCTTGACTCTTCGGTGAAGGTATGTTCTCGAAACTTTAACAAAAGTCCGTACCGAGCTACTGAGCGTCTCTCTTGCAGTGTCTTCCACTGGAGTTTATCTATCATCTCCGTAACGCTTTCGCGATTACTAAATGATCCTGCAACGAAGCGCGCTGCTCTCCGTTGGATCTTCTCTATCTCTTCTATCAACCCTATTTGGTACGGATCCCACACTGCTGAGCAGTATTCAAGCAGTGGGCGAACAAGCGTACTGTAACCTACTTCCTTTGTTTTCGGATTGCATTTCCTTAGGATTCTTCCAATGAATCTCAGTCTGGCATCTGCTTTACCGATGATCAACTTTATATGATCATTCCATTTTAAATCACTCCTAATACGTACTCCCAGATAATTTGTGGAATTAACTGCTTCTAGTTGCTGACCTGCTATTTTGTAGCTAAATGATAAGGGATCTATCTTTCTATGTATTCGCAGCACATTACTTCTGTTAAATCAACCTATAACCACTATACCACTATGATCTTTCTCTATTTCAGCGCTTGTGCTGTATCTTATATCTAATTAAGGCTTTAACTCCTCGATATGCCACTATGTGACGTTTAATTATAACAAATGGTACAAAAAACTTCGTGTTTTCAAAAGTCTTCGTTATAGAGCTTGCCTTGAGACGGTATACTTTCATACGACGCAAGTTATGATACGAAAATTTTCAACTACGAAATCCAGTGTAGTGTTTCCCAAGTAACCAGCAACGAACGCTAACGAAATTGATCAGCAATTTGTGCGGGTTTCGATACAGCGTGCCGTCAAAATGGCGTCACATGTGCATGAAGTCTTGTGAACTGTTACCCAACTACATTCTGCTTCTGTCAAGAGCCTATTAACACGTCATATCCCTCCGCCGATAGTGTTATCAGTTGCCACGGGGTCGCTGTCAATCGGGACTACTTCGCTTCCGCAAAGTAGGGCTAAGTTTGAAATCTTTCCGCCAGTCGCAGATGGAAGCAGACGCATTCCCGACAGCCGTCCAGTTCTGTCGCAGTTCCGTCAGACCCAGCAATTCCTGCAGCATGAGTCCCGCTGTTTCTACAGGTGCATGCAGTCTTTCAAGTTCGTGCGCTCATCGCCTACACCAGACACAGCAGCTGACGCCCGTAAATAATTACTGTCGTAATAGCCGACATTTACGGAGTGACAGTGGAACAATTAGATGTCAAGTGAGAAGTCCGGCTACAGTTATCGTGACTTAATTATAAAATTCCAGAGACAGAGTAGTCTATACAACACTTTAGTCAGTTCTTATTAATTACATTAGGTATAGTACTTCAAGTAACACACATCAAGCTACCACAACAGTTAAGCACATTCATTGAATGTTGCGTAAAATTAAACGATTTATTGTTTTATATTGTGTTGCCACATTACGTCCTAGTGCCGCCCTTTGAGAACGTGTATGTATAGGTATTTCTAAGCGGGCGTACATTGACACTGTATAGAGCAGGAAGTCTGCTCCCTGCCATCGTGATTCTCGGGCTAGATTAACAGAAACATTTAGTTACAACATTCCAACATTGGCGACGAGGAACAAGGCAAGTTTAAGGTGAAGTTTCATCAGGCACAGCATTGGCGATGAGGTCACAGAAAGTTACCAACAATGACGACGAAAGAAAGTCAAGATTTATGAAAATTTTAGCCAGTCGCAACACTGGAACGAAGTAAAAAAGAGTCAACACTGGATACAGGAAAGGTCCCAACATCAGGGAACATAAGCTCGCATTCTTAATTACAGTTTGATAGGAGTGTTTATTTTCTATGATTTCTGGCAACCATTTATTCTCTCTCGTTTGGCATGTACTTAGCATAAAGTGCGTCGCAGATTATAGTACTGCTAATCCGTTTCTTTCCATGAAGTCCTCATAACATTTTGTAAACCGTTCTGAGTTTAACTTTGAGAGAAAAGGAACACACAGTTCTACTGCCCACTGCGCATTTGTCGCAGCAACTATCAACAACTCTGCAGGTGATGGTGGTGCGCTTGACAAGAATTGAAGGAAGCAGAGAACATTGCCAGCAACAACAAAATTTTAAGGTATCACTACCATCTTTTATGGTAACTTGACGCCTGGAATGTTGGACGCAAAGCTTTCCTGCGTGCATATTCAGGGACTGAAGTTTATAGGTTAACCAAAAAACTCTGCCCTGATCGAATCAGTGATTCACTTCTCTTCTGCCGTTAAAGATAAGGTGGAGAGGTATTTCGAGTTACGACTTCATGTTATTTCTAACACTCAAAGATGTTTTTGATGATTCAAAATACCAAATCAGAGCTTTAAAGAATAGGTTTCAGAATTATAGGACCTAACTAGATAGTATAAATTTCATTGTGAAAATGACCAGTGTAAAATGTATTATACAAATACTCCGAGTTATACTCATCACGCGCTCGTCAGACCAAATCAGGCACTCAGATATTCTCAAGTGGTTAGTAATAAAAGTTCAAGTGGTGTTCAAAACGCACATGCACAAATTAACAGACTTCAATGGACACAACATCACACGAATGCAATGTTGTCTATTAATAAATTTATTTGTAGCTCTTAGAGTTAAAAAAAGTGTCACTGAAGTTGCAAATTGACACCGGGGGCGTCAATTTCAGATATTAATCTATAGGCGTAAGGATAATTAGGACTACCCAAGCTAAGACAGTCAAAGTTCGCTGTTCAGTTACAGCAACCAGCAGATCCCAATAAAATGATAAAATCTTAAAAAACAGAGTCTATTTTCAACGGTTGTTGCGTATAAAGAGTTTTATAAACGGGTCAACTTGGTACTTATCAATTCAAATACAGCAAAAAATTTCGTGGTATTGAATCTTTCCCACGGTTTAGGCTTCACAATTCACGGAGTAGCAAATCAGATTCAGACTCAGGTTCCGACTTGAACGTTAACCCAACAGTTGCAAAAATACTATGATACGATACTAGAATTCATGACATGCCCTACATATGAGACGTGGCCATTATTGAAGTAATGACAGATGTGATGTTGTGGTTTAAATTGTTTTAAACCTAATCCATGAAGACGGCCTGTGACTGAAACCGGTCGATATTTGGGTTTTAAATAAAAAAGCAGCTGATGGTCATATATGCATTTCATGCATTATTTGACAGCTCCTAACAGCCACCTTCCAAAAATGTTTCAAAAAAGATATTTCTTCAGAGGCAACAAGTAATACTGGAAACAACAAGGAACACATTACGCTGAAGTTGAATGTGATACCAATATAATGCAAAGCACGCAAATTCCCTTTGCCTCGAAAGACACAGTGAAACAGGAGGTCGTTTTGAACACAATGAGGTTACAGCATTCATAGTAGCCAGCGGGCAACGTCAGTTGCAGTTGTACAGAAAACGAATATTATGGTTAGTGCTCAATCCATTATTGATTCTCATTCAATTCCCAAGATGGTAGAACTTAAGTCAAAATTAACGTTGTTGTTTCTTCACCAAACTGGATCTTAAAGAGGCTTATTTACAAAGTCATTTTGTGGGCGACACCAGAGTGATAGATACTCCAGTTAGTCTATACGATTACAAAAGTTTACCATTCGGAATCTCCTGCGGACCAAGTTTGTTCCAGCAGTATTTAGAATAATTAATTTGGAAAACTCGGGACGGTATGAAAGACTTGGACGATTTAAATATCTCCGAAAAAAATTCCGAAAGAATTTCAGTGACTGAAAATATAAGAAATCAGAAAGTTATTTGCAGAAACTGTGGCGATAGAAGTACGTGGAAAATGTTAATTAGATAAAGATGCAGGACGACAGGACACGTGTTAAGACATTAGGAAATAACTTCAGCGATTATAGAGGGAGTCATAGAGGGCCAAAACTGTTGGAGAAGACAGAGACTGTAATATCCATAACAAATAAGCGAAGACTTTCAGTGTAGGATTAGTATATTACGAAGGAGATGGCACAGGAGAAGAAGACCCGACGGGCTGCTGCGTCAAATCAGTCATAAGACTGGAGTAGAAATCAAACCTTTATTACAAAATCGTGCATATAGTGTTGTTGTTGTGGACATCAGTCCTACAACTCGTTTGATGCAGCTCTCCACTCTAGTGCCCCCTGTCCATTCTCTTTTCTACATAACTACTGCATTCATTACGACCTGCTTACCGTATTCAGCCGTCGGTCTTCTTCATCTGTTTTTAGACCAACATATTCTTACGTTACCAGATCTGTGTTTCTTTGTTGCCTCATGATACACTATGAGATCAAAAGTAACCGGACACCACCAAAAACATATTAGGTGCAGTGTGCTGCCACCTATTGCCAGCTACTCCCTATCAGCGACCTGATTAGTCATTAGACATCGGGACAGAGCAGAATGGGGCGCTCCGCGGTATTTAAGGACTTCGGCCGAGGTCAGATGATTGGGTGTCACATGTGTCATACGTCTGAATGCGAGATTTCCACACTCCTAAACATTCCTAGGTCCATTGTTTCCGATGTTATAGTGAAGTGGAAACGTGAAGGAACATGTACAGCGCAAAAGCACACAGGCTGACCTCGTCTGTTGACTGACAGAGACCGGCGACAATTGAAGAGGGTCGAAATGTGTAAAAGGTAGACATCTAGCTAGACCATCACACAGGAATTCCAAACTGCATCAGGATTCACTGCAAATACTATGACGGTTAGGCGGGAGGTGAGAAAATCTGGATGTCACGGTCGAACGGCTGCTCATAAGCCACATATCAAGCCGGTAAATGCCAAACGATGCCTCGCTTGGTGTAAGGAGCGTAAGCATTGAACAATTGAACAGTGGAAAAACGTTGTGAGGAGTACCGAATCACGGTACACAAAATGGCGATCCGATGGCAGGGTGTGGGTATGGCGAATGCGCGGTAATTCGGAGGCGGTAGTGTTATGGTGTGGTCGTGGTTTTCATGGACGGGGCCTGCACCCTTTGTTGTTCTGGTGGCGCTGCCACAGCATAGCCCTACATTGAAGTTTTAAGCACCTGCTTGCTTCCCACTGTTGAAGAGCAATTCGGGGATGGCGATTGCATCTTTCAACACGATTGAGCACCTGTTCGTAAAGCACGGCCTGTGGTAGAGTGGTTACACGACAATAACACCCCTGTAATGGACTGGCCTGTACACAGTCCTGACCTGAATCCTATAGAGCACTTTTGGGATGTTTTAGAACGCCGACTTCGTGGTAGGCCTCACCGATCGACATCGATACCTCTCTTCAGTGCAGCACTCCGTGTAGGATGGGCTGCCATTCCCCAAGAAACCTTCCAGCACAGGTGCTGAACGTATGCCTGCGAAAGTGGAAGCTGTCATAAAGGCTAAGGCTGGGCCAACACCATATTGAATTCCAGCATTAGCAATGGAGGGCGTCACTAAGTTGTAATAATTTTCAGACAGGTGTCCGGATACTTTTGATCACATAGTCTATATCCTTTCAAACGATCCCATCTTTTTGTTACTTGTGAAATAAATTCATTCTCTTTCCAGTTAGATTCAGTAAACCCGACCTACCCATCGGATCTTCAACCTTCATCTGCTGCATGACATTTCAAAAGCTTCTATTCTCTTTCCGTCTGAACTGCTTATCGTCCACGTTTCACTTCCATACAAGGCTACACTCCAAATAAATACTTCCGAAAGGACTTTATAACTCTTAAATTTATATTTGATCTTAGCAAGTTTATTTATTTCAGCAACGTCTCTTGCTATTGCTCTCCGTTTCATTCCCTTTCTGGCCATTTTCACTTATTTTGTTGCTTAAATACAAAAACTCACCTTGATTCCATTACCCTTGTTCTAATTGTGTTAATGTTCTTTTATACCCTCTTTTCCCGACATTATTTATTCCGCTCAACAAATCTTCCACATCTTTTATCGTTAATGACAGAATAACAATATCATTCACAAACTGCAAAGTTTTTTCTTCTTCTCCCTTAACTTTAATTCCATTTTCCGATTTCTCCTTGGTTTCCTTCACAGCTCGTTCCGTGTACAGACGGAATAAAATGGGAATAGGCTACAACTCTCTCACACTCCCTTCTCTACTATCGATTCCCTTTCATGCTCTTTAACTCTTATGACTGCAACCTCGTTTCTGTACAACTTATAAATAACCTTTCAACCCTTAAAGTTCCCAAGGGTGTAGTCCAGTCGAAACTGTCAAAAACTTTATCTAACATTACATTACACTGCATCAATACTTGTTCCATAGATCATGAATATGACATTTCGTAAAGATGAAAATTCATCTAATCACTAGAAGGAGTTGTCATTCAGAAATTCTTTTAATTTGTTCTTAAATGTTGGTTGGCTATCTGGCAGGTGTTTAATGCTATTTGGCAAAGGACCAAAGATTTCTGTGCCAGCATTATTTACCGCCTTCTGTACCAAAGTCAGATTTAACCCAGAATAGTGAAGATCGCCTTCTAATTTGTAGCTATGCACTTCTCTATTATTTTTGAACTGGGATGGGTTATTAATAATAAAATTTCATAAGTGAAAATATGTATTGTGAAGGTACTGTGAGTTCCTTAAATACATGTCTGAAAGGTGATTTTAGGTGGGCTACAGCTATTATTCTGATTACACGATTTTGTGGAATGAATACTTTTTTCTTTTAATGATGAATTAGCTCAAAATATGATGCCATATGAAAGCAGTGAATAAAATAGGCACAGTAGGCTAATTAACTGATATGTTTATCAACAAAATTTTCAATAACCCTAGTAGCATAAGTAGCTGAATCTAACCATTTCAGCGGATCATCAATGTTTTTCTTCCAATTCAGTTTCCCATCAATGCACATACCCAGAAATTTTGAATATGCTGCCTTAGCAACAGATCCCTAGTAGCATAAGTAACTGAATCTAACCATTTCAGCGGATCATCAATGTTTTTCTTCCAATTCAGTTTCCCATCAATGCACACACCCAGAAATTTTGAATATGCTGCCTTAACAACAGAATTCTGTTTAAAGTTTACACATTTATCAATGTTGCTATGGAATTTACTGTACAGAATTGTATATACTGTGTTTTATAAAAAATTAGTGAGTGTCCACTTGCAGAGATCCACTTAATAATTTTGTCAAAGACAATTTCCTTAGTTAATTCTTGTTTATTGGGTGTGATTACTAAATGTGTACCATCAGCAAAAAGAGCTAGCTCTGCATCTCTATGAATATAGAGTGACAACTCATTAACATATATTAAGAACAATAAGGGACCCAGGACTGAACCCAGTGGGGCACCATTCTTGATATCTCCCAAGTTAAAGGACCCTGCTGATTTTTAGACTATCTGTTGTGTTAATTTCAACTTCTTCATTATTCTAGTTAAATGTGAAATAAACCATTTGTGCACTGTCCCACTCATACCACAATACTTAAACTTATCTAGAAGAATTGTATGATTCACACAGTCAAAAACGTTTGAAAGATCACAAAATCCCTTTGGTCATGTTCAGTTATTCAGAGCATTTCAAATTTGATCAGTGAAAGCATATATAGCGTTTTCTGTTAAAAAGCCTTTCTGAAAACTGAACTGACATTTTGTTAATACTTAATTTTTACAAATATGTGAAGCTATTACATTAACTACTTTTTTAAGAGTTTTGGGTCAGACAGTCAGAAGTGAGACTGGGTGGTAGTTGTTAGCATCAGACCTATTCCCCTTTTTGTGCAGTGGTTTAACAATAGCATATTTCAGTCTATCTGGAATCTCTGAGCTACTACATATGTGGCTGACAACCCTACCTCTCTGTTGTGAATAAGCTTTTAGTAATCTGAAGGAAATATCCGCAATTCTATGTGAACTTGTACTTTTCAGTGAATTTATTATTTTCCTAATTTCAGTAAAAGAGGTGGGTTGAATTTTATCAAACTTCAGAAGTATTGCCTTTCCACATACGGCCTTGCATGTTGAAATGAATAGCTGGATCCTATTTCCTCTACAACAATTAAAATGATCATTAAAAGTATTTTCTACTTCTGGATATTTGTTAACAAACTTTTCATTGAGCTTGATAGAAATACTGTCTTCCTGTGCTCTCAGTTGTCGTGTTTCCTTTTAAAAATATTCCAAATTGTTTTAAATTTAATTATTAGAGGTGCTAATCTTAGATATAATGCACGTACTTCTGACCTTTTTACAAACTTTTCTTAATACACTGCGGTAGTTTTTATAATATTTGACTATGTCTGGATCATTACTCCTTCTAGCTGTAAGATACATTTCCCTTTTTTCTTTACAAGTAATTTTTATCCCTTTAGTAAGCCATGATTTGAAATGGTTTCTTACAACTATGTTTCACATTTTTGTTAGGGAAACTGTTTTCAGATATACTCACAAAGGTATCATGAAATAAGTTAAATCTTACATTAGCATCAGGTTCCCTGTACAATTTATCCCAGTCTAACGGTTGCAAGCTTTCCCTAAAATTGCAGTTGTTAAATCGTTAACTGAATGCACTATTTGGAGGACTATTTAGCATTACTGTATGGAGCTATGTCATATACCTCAATTAGTACGCATCATGACCAGGCGACCATTCTTAACAGGAAAAGTTATTACTTGATTAAATTTAACTTGGTCTATAAAAACATTATTTATCATGTGCTGCTTTCCTACCACCTGAGTAGGAAAATCAATATCCATGCATATCAGACTCCAAGGAGATGGAGGTCAGAACATGCAGCTGGCTAAGATGGTTCTAGAGTTCTACCTCAATTTTCACTAACGATCCAAAACCAAAGGGCTTTGACGAGAGCCTGCGTCAGTATGGGTCAGAGAGTGTGTCTCATTTAGTGTTTTGTATTGCCCAAACGATGTGCCTCCACCAGGGAAACATATTCCCCGCCAACCTACGTTGCAGGGGAGGCTTCTCTGACCTTCCATGCTGTTTTTTATGTTGTCAGATGGGGACGACTTCCACTTTCTTTGGTTGTCCATTCTGAAGTGTAGCTTCTGTTCTTATCATCTGATAGTTCTATACCTCAGAAAAACATCGATGGGTCCAGAATCCAGGGCAAAATTAATTTTATATGAGAAATATGCGTGTTAAGGTTTCCCACTCATATAATATGTACACAATAGACCCGTTATCGCGATCATTGGATTTGCATTTTAGCATTCTGTACGGTTCTGAGTGTATTTTATATGAGTTGAAATACTTGGTTCGTTAAGGCCTCTCTATAGGTGTTGAAACATCTAAGAAAAGTCTCAGCAATAAGCTGTGGTATAGATAGATGAAACCAGGAGACACAGGATTTCACAGCAATGATCTGTTGGAATCGAAGGTGATAGTTACTTCATGTAAAAACTGATTTCAAAGAAAGAATTTGGCTGTATTGCTTCATTTTGCCAATGGATACACGATAGTCCAAGAACCGCTGAAGATACACCTTTTACTCAGCTCGAAATCTCTGTTGCCCATACTATCAAGCACAAGATGTCAACGTGACGTAATATGGCGACGTCATCATCTTTTAGTTGTTTGCAATGACAAATGCCGATGTTGTAATAATAAAGAGTACGTTTTATAACTCTGAGTTTCACTTGCTGGGCACGAATCTCTAGCACCTGCACAACTGGACCAACACATCTAGGACAGAGCCGTTACAGTAATCTTCGCCATCTCCTTTCAGCGCCTCTACGATGCATCACGAGATCCTTGCTGGTACTCTCTGTTGTGGTGGTTTCTTCTCCGACTATGCGAAGGTTCCTTGTTTGGTAAGAAGAACACAGTCAACAGCTGTCATTTCTGTTGGCTCTCACTGAGCGTAACTATTTTTAAATTGGTGAATTCCCTACGGTGCTACTGGACTGAAAAATTATTATAATTACAATTCTAAGTTGTAAAATATTTTGTACATTTGTTTCTCCACTAAAGTAATGAACAAAAATTTTTTTGTCTCTTTTGTTATCCGTTTCGTCAAATGGATTTTTTGGCCGTTCATCTGTGTATATTAATAACGCATACTGGCGTGTTACATTCAGATAATTCATTTTTGTTGTTTTTACGTGCAACCGATTTACTTACTGTATATGACGATCGATTTGTTGAACAGCCATCTGGAAGACTTAAAATGTAGTTATATAACCGTAAAGTCGACAACATAAAGGACATACCAGCAAATATAGGCTGACGACTGTAAAACGTAAAACATATATCATCAAAAATTTCTTAATATTTAGTCATTTATTATTACCAGTATTTCCGTTTAACGTCTGTTTTGGGGTCTGACCAATCAGAGGCCTGCATGGATGTTTGCCCTCGCGTATTGTTGCTGACTTATGCAACATAGATGAAGTGTAACGAAATTAACTTTCAGTATGACGTGGAAAAGCCACCCTAACTTCCCTCGAATTTACACAGGGGTGCCTACCCCTACCCCCTTCATCCGCTACAACAGCGTTATCCCGGAACAGAAAAAAAGGGGGGGGGCGTTTTGTGCTACCAGGGAGTCAGTGGACAACAGAGTACTCCACTACAATTTTCCCCACTTTGCACTGGTACAATACAGCAACGGACCGGGGAGAAATGGAGTGCTTTGTTGAAGCCGGCACCCGAACAATTGCTGTTATTACTGATTCTTATAAGCAGTTCAATACTATTTGGCAGCCCTGGACTGGAAGTCACAACATCGCATTGCGTCAGCAATGAACATATCGACAGAGCTATCCAGGTAGGATTCACAGCACTGCCTCATAGCTTCAGTTCTGCCATTTCTCTTACTTCCAAAACTTCGAGTCCTGGTTCATTACACAGCTTCAAAACAGTGTACACCTTGCTCCAGAGTGAAACGTTGAAATTATTCAAATGTAAAGCAGGAACGGCAGTTACTCGTAGAAATTTGTTATTTTGTTGCAGGTCTTGAATTCGTCCATAATATAGTCATCATCGGTGGCTTACCAGAAGCGTCTTAGCGGAAAGGCACGAACATATCACAGCAGACACTTATGACAATGGACGCTAGCTTTTGCTTCTCTCCACTATACAGGGTGCAAAAATGTAATAGGACATAGAGATGCCCCATTGAACAATTTGAGATTGGGAGTCTGGGGTCGGAGAAGCCAGCGTAAGCAGATATGGAAGTAAACTTGTCTAGCGGTTTATCTAACATTACAGTTTTCAGCTCTACTTACTACTAACATGCGAACAAGTTTACACGTACTGTGCTGTTATTTACATGTACATACTTTATTTTCTGCAAGGAAACAAGGAGGTCGAGCCTGATTACCAGGCAGTCATGATGCAGGTTTTGTGTACTTTTCTTGTCCGTAAGGTGGATATGTTGTATCATATTTACATTGTCTCACGATACAACGACAGACCCATTCATTACTCAGTGCTATCCAGAGACGTACAGTACAATACGGCAGAGCAGTACCGGTACAATATTTCCGGTCGCTGAGTTGGAAGGGGAGGTTCTATTCCATGGCCTGCGAGGTCACCTGTCCCGAATCCCCTTGATTATTTTCTATGGGTAGATCTAAAGTCAGTTGTGTATGAGAAACCAGTGGATACGGGGATAGAATTAATTTGGCAGAACTGTAGCTGCATGTGATGTGATTCGGAACATACCAGGGATGTCTGTTTGGGTGCGTCAGAATCTTGTTCGCCGATGTCATGTTTGCATTGAGGCTGACGGCCGTCAGTTTCAGCACATTTTGTAAGGTACAGTACAATTGGTACTTTCATTGTGTCAGTGATGATATTTGCAGTTAACTAATGTAAACAATAAAGTACACAGTAACGTGATTGTATTCTTATTATCTCCTTAAACCGGCTTCTCCGACCCGAGGTTCCTTACCTCAAACTGTTCAGTGGAGCATTCCTTATGTCCTGTTAAATTTCTGTACTCTCTTGCGGAAACACCATGTATAAACATCAGCTCGGTGAAATTATTTTCTCTACTCACATGAGAGAACTGAACAGGAAGAGGTGAGGAGGTGTAGCCTGTCTGCAATATGCAAAGCTCGTGGTGGAGGAAGTTGCCTTTCCTGGAAGAATGCTACAGATGTCGTACGGTATGACAAGAACTGTAGAATAGTGTGCAGAGCTTTACGTGGATTCTGTCCATATACTTTTCATGCACTAGTAATATTTGTAACTTGTATCTGTATTCCATGTGGTGTTAATACATTTTGTGGAAAATAAACATCTCCTGTTCATGTCTGCACCAGTGATTAATAATTTTATGAAACAACCTACAGTTGCTCCTTCTGACGTGGTGGGTAAACTGCATGGGGAATCACATTCGCGCTGTTCAGTTTGCAGACGAATGAGGGAGGGAACTGCATGCCCACAATCCGGCGACCTACCTTCCTTCGCGCCCCTCTCATCCACCCCCATCCACTCAACCCTATTACACCCCCTGAACACAGTTTATCCCTTAGTACGCTATTACCACGCTTGGTAGCTTCAATATTTGTTTTTCACCTGCTTAATGTGGTAGTAAACCAGTACTACTATAAAACTATTGATAATTACGTATTCATGCCCCGCAAAACAAAAACTAGTACTCCTAGAGAAAAAAATAGGATCTCTATTGTATTAAATGTAATGCAGTTTAATTTTGTACTGGGAAACATTTTCGCTATAAGTCGCGATTTTCGAGTTATTCAAGAAAATAGAAAGAAATGACATTCAAACGCCGGCCACTGTAACCGAGCGGTTCTAGGTGCTTCAGTCCGGAACTGCGCTGCTGCTACGGTCACAGGTTCGAATCCTGCCTCGGGCATGGATGTGTGTGATGTCCTTAGGATAGTTAGGTTTAAGTAGTTCTAAGTCTAGGGGACTGATGACCTTAGATGTTAAGTTCCGTAGTGCTTAGAGCCATTTGAACCATTTTGACATTCAAACGTCCCCCGCCACATCCCCACCGTTGGGGAGTTTTAGTATTATTGTACATGTCACTCCCTCCTAGCACTGAACAGAAATTTGTGACTACATGATTTTTACCCCTAATTTTTCTTCGTTGACTGGAGTAATAGGCTTAAGTCTGCTGTCGGAATTACTTATTTCTGACAATGTGCATCTGCAGCCAAACGAACAATCAGTGAGAATGTGCAAAGCGCAAATAAATGTGTAATATTAAACAAGATGGTATAGGAAAAGTCTGTCCGGACAAGAACATACCCCTACAAAAGTATAAGGGTCACTCTCAGTTTTATTCAGCTTAAGAAAACAAGTTATACTGAAAGGCAGCATAAGGAAACAAGTTATACTGAAAGGCGGCCTTACACAGACTAATATTGTACATAGTGAAACAAATAAGATTTGAAAACGCTGACCTTGTAGAGTAAGCAAGGCGAACACAGGTGAGGATTAATTAGTGCCAAAGGCATTGTGCAGAGCTCCAAGTAGTTAAACTGAAAAAATTCCTAATATTCAACTAGTTCACTCAACTACGTTTGGAAAACCCACTCTTTAACATACATCAAGTAACAAATGTCTCTACTGGCACTTGGTGATAACCCGCTCCCGAAATTGCAATCTGTTGCACTGACAAATGAATGAAATCCGAACTAACTGTGCATCACGCTATCATTTAAGCATACAAGGCTTACTGCTGCACTAGACGTTACCTCCTTACCTAATGAGACGAGCAGATGAAAAGAAAGTACCGTCATAAATGCTCCGTCCGCTTATTCAAAACCTCTGTCATGTGACTGACAGCCTTAGTCAAAAGAGTAACTGCAAGCCTGAATACCATTTCGTGAATATAACTGTTTACAAGTTTTAAATTTTCAAAATATGCACAATATATACATTTCGACAATTGCAACTCAGTATCATTTCTGTTTAGTTACGCATGGGCAAATAACTAACTTTGAATTACGTTTTTATAATTTGCACAAACCGGAACTGCAATTGCAAGTCAAATTAGGATATTCATTCTTTTCGCCGGTCCCCCACTACGTCAGCGAAGTTGATAGTTTACTAACACTGATTCACAAAGTTCTTGCTAAATATATGTAAACAATTAGAAATAGTAGTATAAATCTTCCATCCAGAAGTTAATCTTTTCCTGTTACTGTGGAGAACTCGTTGTTTCGTTTGTATAGACAACACACAGTAATTTACTTACAAATAATGTCTATTTCGTTTATTGGTGTCTTAAAAATGTTAATTTTATAGCTGATCTCATACTATTTTAAATGACGCATCATATTTATATGTACGTAACTGGAGAATTTGTTGCTTTTGTTAGCAACGATTTTACGTATAAACGTTAGTAACATTGCTGATACTGGTGGTACAAATGTGTTGATAATTTTATTAAAATCGTTTATTTACAACGAATTTTAAGCTGTAATCGGATTTGCTGTAGCTAGTCTCGAACTGATTTTAGTATTTTCGTTGACTTTTTGAGATTTCATGTATTGGCGCAATCAGACTTTGGCCAAGTTCGCTCGTACTCACAAGCACGCGGCAGACACGTGTACTTAACGAAGCGGGGATTACAGCCTCCTACCAGAATTGTCAATATATGTGGAAATATTACGTTACACCGATCGTACGTTAGTCACCTAGACGTGGACCGTAGGGAAACGAAACGAAAGAGACTATCTCGATAGATTGTGTTCGAATCAACGGGTACTTTTACCACCTGCAGAGATAATTGCATGGGACATTCTGTGAGAGGCGGTACTAATCAGGCATCCAAGGGAGCTAATGTTCCCAACTTGGCACTGCAATTAGGGATCTCGCGAAAAGATTGACTAGAGTAAAATATACTCGCGAATCAAGCAAACAAATAAATTAAGGAAATTTTAAAAACGGTACTAATCAAATAAATGGCACCGCGAGGCCCTGAGAATCAATCGATGCCTGATCTATGTACACTCTTTGACATAAAACTCGACCGGCGGCCGGCCACTGCAAAGGCTAAGTCCGCGCCGATCGCGACATGGGACAAATAAATTGGCCAACTCGCTAATTCTCTAAGTCCGGCTATCTGCACAATCTGGCAACACTGTAGACTGCGGCACTTCCTGGAGGACATCTTGTCGCATATAAGATAAGCCATACACTGTTTACGCCCGTGGTATAGCGGTACCGTGCGTTGTTTCTGTCTACAACGTCTGTGGATCAAAACTAGCTGGCGCAAAAAAAATTTATAGCCCCTTCCAACTGAATGCTGAAGACGTGAATGTAATCTTAATGAAGATTCAATCTATTTCACTTTCTATCACACCGATAAAAAACTTTTATCCAGTAACGATTTTGCGGCAGATTTCTTGCAGAGTGTCCTCCTCTGGACGCCGCATGCGGTAACGCTCCGAGATCCAATTGCTGGCTACTGGCAGCGGCCGTGGCGACGCAGCGGCGCTGCACTCCCCCGTTCTTTATCAAATCACCTGCTACAGCTCATCACTTTTGATAATTTAAAACACTTTATTATTATTAAATGTTGCTCCATAGAAGATTTCTACGATTTCCATTCTCGCTCGAAAGCAACAGAGACTGACGCCCTGATTAGTAGATGGGTACTGTATTACATTAATCGGCAAGGGGTGCGTATTCATGAAGTATTTAACGTTGATCAGAAGTGATAGTTAAGGTCATCAGATTTAAACCAGAAAAAGTTATCGATTTTGAGGTTTCATAGAATGGAAAGGAACTGCTAACGCCGGTGTCAGCAAACGTCTACAGTTAAATGCTGTTGCAAAATTTAGATGAGAGGAACTATATTTATCAACATGTTCACTTCATAAACAGCCTCCTGACATGTTAGACCCATATGGCGAACAAAGCTCAAATTCGAATCGTTGACAGTAGGTTTAAATCTTTTCAGAAACTATTTTGCAGTGAAGCACCTTGGCATTTGCAAAGCAGACATCCATGATATCAACATAATTTACTAAGTCGAAATTGCAAGAAGATCTTTGTGTAAAGGCATTCTTCAGATTTAGCAGTTTGCAACCCCATTAGTTAAAATTGAAAATAAAACGTTGTGTTCAGCGGCCTTCACCGAGACTGGAACTGCCATTTCATATAGCACCAGCACCGCAACGCATAAGGGAATCGCTGAGCTAACGACACACTGGCGGCAACAGGCGCACTATAGTCATTGCGATATTGCCTGAGCCTCAAAACGCAACATTAAACACACAAACAGGTGTTACTTATGTGAAGAATGCCGTTCTTGGAGTCCAGAAATTAAATATACTTTCTAAGTGTGTCATCTTACAGTGGGTTATATCGTATGAGTCCTCGATCCGGGCTACACCCGGAAGTAAATGCGCTCTCACAGTGTTGACTAATACTTGCTACGACACTGTCAATTCTCAGCTCTCTTACGAGACAGCTCTTTCGCGAAATGCTTGTCGTGATTGTCCGATACAGTTCTTCAGAGGGGAGACGAGCGCGCACGTTTGGTTTTTATGCGGCGTTCTCCCCTGATAGTTTCTGACGTCGCCTTGTGGGCTTTGTATACATTTGAGGCATTCAATTATCATTAATCCAGAATGAACTGAGTTGCAGCTTCCGGCGTGGAAGAAGGCTGTTGACGCCGACATTATATCATTACAACGCAGGGAATGCAAAATAGATGATTCAGTGTTTCTCATTCAGCATAAAGCATGTGAGATAATTATCCGTAACGTTCATAATCATCTCAAAATACAAACGGAGTAAAAATACATCGAAAGCTTGTTTTAATTGAATATAATGTAAGATATCAAACACTTTGCACCTCGATGTCGAACGTGTCCACGTGCAATCTTTTGCAGCATGCATGTAGAATGTCATGATTACCACGTGAATGAAGAAATATGTTAGTATGGATGGAAGCAAGAAGATAAGCAATCAACAAATATTCGATTCCATATGGCATTCATTTAATTTGAGATTTAAGAAGAGGTAAAGTAGGATATTACTTTCGTTAACACGAAAGATATGCCGCACATATGGACAACGAGGAAGTCTGTGTCTTCATAAGTTTCCTCCTTGCAATGTGTATGCTCTATTATATACTAAGTAACCTGATCATTGTTTCCGTGATGTTATCCTCTTGTGTGGCCCCTAAACGATGAACAGATTCCAAATGCATGTCTCTGCATGAAAGCAGTTGTTCGAACCCTTCCTGAGTTATTTTTTGTGTATTTGCTTGGAATTCATGTTGCAGACCGCTGTGCCTCCCCCCCCCCCCCCCCCCGCCCCCCTCGACTTCAAACTAAACCGTTTTTTATCCACTGGCATAATTTATTCAGACATCACCAGCAGAAGACATCAAACAAAGCCTTCCATTTGCAGATGCAACACTCTAACAAGCAGCTGACCCAAGGGTAATTCACGGTCATGGTTTTAAATTAGTAGCTCTCTGCTACTGTGGCATAGTCTGTACTACATTTTCGATTTCGCAGAACCAGTTTATCTGGTAACACTGTTAAATCAACAGGAGTATTTGCAGAGTTGTGCCAGCGTATCTGACCTCCTATTGACATCTTCACGTATCTCACTTCTCCTGAAGCGTCGATCACGAGTTGTCGAAGTAAATGAGTGTATCCTGAATGACGTAACATTCATTATTCCCTTTTCTCATAGCCACTCTCGATGTGCATCGATACCAAATAGGGATGCGAAAACTCTTGCGTGTGAGAGAATGATAATAATAATAGTAAAAAGAACAAGCAAGTAATGAATGGTTCAAATGGCTCTGAGCACTATGGGACTTAACTTCTGTGGTCATCAGTCCCCTAGAACTTAGAACTACTTAAACCTAACTATCCTAAGGACATCACAAACATCCATGCCCGAGGCAGGATTCGAACCTGCGACCGTAGCAGTCGCGCGGTTCCGGACTGAGCGCCTTAACCGCGAGACCACCGCGGCCGGCTCAAGTAATGAATGAAGTTTATTTCAATGCAGAACGAGAATAGTTGTAAAATAAAAATCTATAAAAATAGGTTGATCGTTGAGCTGGCACAATGCAAATATCTTCGTAGGATTTTGTTACTGAATTTAGTTCTGGATGTTTGCAGAGAAAAAGGAAAATTCGGTACTTCTCGCTAGTGTAATATAATGTGAACCAGCAGCTACCCTTTCCTTAGAACACGACTCAAGCAGGTCCCCAAGTAGTTACCAAGGTTCTGCTGCTTTCTGCTCCCTGACATTGTTCTGATGACGGTTAATGTACATAGTTCTGATTATGAAATACAAAACATATTGCAGATTAGTTTCTAGGATCGAAATATTAAATTTGCGTTGTAGATGGCACTTGAATGTGACGACTAACCAGATGACTCATCAATATAAAAAGACAATATTTTGACAATTTAGCAGGATTACTTAACGTGAATTCTGAAACTGGGTGACTGACCGCGAAGGTGCTAAACGTCGTCAAGAATATACGAAGTCCCAATCACACTAATAATATGAAGATCATCTTCGACAGCTCGCCACTTTCACATTGCTATCTCCACCCCACTCCAGACAGCCCTCGATGGAGCTGCACTAAGTTGCCGATGTAACTGTATGCCTTCAAACCGACAACAGGCCACACACTGAAAAATACAAGAGAATTCTCTTGCAGCGCATGTTTATTTTAACTAAACCTCAAATGATTGTCCTATTCAAAAAAAGTAAAATGTTACACTGTTGACGTCAAACGGACATTATCTACGTTCTGTCTTGTGTCCTACTCATCTATATTATCAGGTGTATTATCAAAATGATTAGATATCATGGAAGCTAATGTAAAGCGCTGATACCAGATGGTGGGTTCACAACAATATTGATGCAAAAATAAAAGACAAGTTCGCTAAAGTGCAGTTGTGCATTTTCGTAAGGTTTCACCTCCAGATCTACCATAGATAATGCATACTAACAAACTTGGTAATTGTCCCTGTAATTTTTTGCCCTCTTATTTCAGACCGAGTTGATGACCAAAGTAAAATTCGTGACTCTTATAGTATCAAAAGTAATTTTGATGTGACTTACCTGATTTAAAACTTACAGAAAGGAATTTATAAGACATCTTTTGCAGCAAACCTGGAACTGCTTTATGAGGCAACTACCGTTTTATAAAGTCACTACTTTACAACTATGATGCCAAGGAATTCCTGCAAAAACTCTTTCATTGCTATAATCGCGGCTGCAGTAGATAACTGATAACTCACAACGTGAAGGATGAGACAAGGGATAGATTCCGCATTAAATGACCTTGTGCTCACAAAATATTACTAACTCAATAAGATATCATCAGAGGGAATATTCACAGTATTTCATACAGATGACAAGAAAATGTCAGGCGAATTTAGCTGGATAAATCAGTCGCACAGCTGCAAATCATTGTTATGCCAACATTGCAGTCTGGACCACGCTGACAGCAAGAAGAACGTGTTTTCGTAGCCTAAATATTTCATGATAGGATCCAGACATCCAATCTATCGCGGGAGAGTCTGCTCTCCAAATTTTAGATATGTGGTGTGGCCATGTACCTACAATTTAGTAATAACCCTCTGACTGTTATTCTCATTTATGTGATTCGGATGACGAGAAAGCTCTACTATGGGTTATCTATATGACTACTGAAAGCAAGCGACATAACATAATAGCAGGAAGCCTGTCATATACTTTCAGATAAGGTTTTCTGAGCGTCAGATATATATGATATTAGCATCCTTACCCCATCAAACAGGATTTCTTGTTATTGAATTTTACATACATTTTACTACTGAAGGCCTCAGGTTTCTTGCTTCCTACATAGCAAACAATGGCTACCACTCTCGCTGTCGCATGTCATAACCTAATTTCTTCAGTATCATCTGGTTTAACTTCGACTACAGTTCGTTATCCTTAAACATATGCCTTTGCTTCAAAAACTACAAGTAGCATCTCTAGGTAATGTTCACTGCGGAACTACTCAAGAAGCTTTTCGAATAGAAGCGAAAATCTTTTAGCGGATGAGAACTTTATTTCGTGGTACACCTCAGAACGAAAGAAACAAAATAACAGTAAGAACAGAAGGCTCATCATATCGAGCGTGGGCACCGTCAACGCAGCGCCCTGAATTTGGCCATATTCCTCCGAATTTACTTCCTGATAGCCCAAAGGCGCTGTACTTCAAAAAAATCAGCCTATTCGCACGGGAATTACTATCCACATGTAATTGCTAGAATATCTTGCTACGTCAGGTATCAGATATCTATTATCAGACGCGCGATCTGAGCTGTTGATTTTTATTGAACCAACCTGCTGTGTTTAGGAAATTGATCAGAGCAACTGGATGAGTTTGTTATTTTGGTATAATGTATGAAAACCCACTTCTACCACTTATCTTATCCTAAACAGTCCACGATTGGGTTGAGAGCAAGGTAAATAGTATGCATTGTGGATAGAATGGGAGTGAATATTGAAACGAAATTATTAGAATCATGGGAAGGCAATGATGTATCGATATGCAGTGACATGAGAGTTTTCTGAAGTAAAGGTCTCTCTCTGACATTGGAGAGAAGGGGCTAGGTTTCTCTGTATTCTTACGTTAAGCTCATTGAGTAGAAAAGCGCGGACAGATTTCATTGTGTGCTGGGAAGAAGACAGCCGGGAGTTTCAAATGCTTGAAATTCTGGAGCCTTGATTGGCCAGGGTGCACACCACCCTCGCCGTAGGCAGGGGGAGAACGGTAGCGTGGTAAGAGAAAGGCACTTGCCTCGGGACGACTGAAGCAGCCGGATGGACTGAGGAAGTGGCGGAGCAACATACTCTCCGCAAAGGAAAAGGAAATGAGTTATTTAAGGCTCTAATGTTCCACCTTACGTGGTAACATTCTCTTTCGGAGTATATGTAATTTAATATAATATTTTTGAGTGAACCAAATTGTTTATAGACAGGTAAAAGATAGGCAAAAGTGAGAATACTATGTCGCGACCGCGAAGAATAACTTGAAAGTTAATGGAATTTGATATTTCGATTGAGTAATTCGGTGAACAGTAAAGTGTTAGAATTCAATTGTAAAGCAGGTACGACACAAATAGGATACATGTGACGAGTTATTATAGTCTAAAGACCTGGCACTCACCACATGGGGCTGATGAAGAAAATAATGGAGAGTGGATGACTGAGTGCTAGGAACCATTAGTTTACAAATAGGGATGTGTTGATTTACCATACTTCTTATTAGTAATGGTCAATTTAAATTGATGATTCTAGTTAGTTTGTTTCAAAGTCTGATCTGGAAGTGTAGGAAAATATTATCTCGTGGCTTTAACTAATCAACCTGCTAACAGAAATTCATGGTAAAAACTAATGTTCTTAATTTTAATCTGAAAGAATTAGTTTTCAAAGAAGCCATTTGTAGCTTGTGTGTGTTTTAATTTGTAATTTGAGGAGTTTCTGAAATTCATGGATAAAGGCAAAGTTGCTAATTTAATATAAAAGAATAAGAAGTCACCTTTTGCGGAATAAGTCAGTAGAAATTTACGTGTGAAGCTGTTTTTTAGAACAACGGGATTTGAAAGATACGTGGGAATCACTGAGATAGCTTTCCTGAATTAAAAAATGGGGAAACAGCATAATAGTAATTCGTGTTGCCATGTTATCCACGCTATACACGAACTGTAAGTACTGTGAAAAGTTCTGTGTGTGTTTTTATGTATCTTTTGGAGGGGAGGCTTTGGATGGTATATTATTTAATGGTGCCGACATATAATTAGGAAATCTCTCTAGGTAACTTGTGGAGGGCATTATTTCAGTTGAAATAACGTGCCGCGCACGAATATGAGGGGAACGTAAATTTCGGAATCGCAACCGCGTGAACTTTCCAGCCACGCGAGACTTATTTAACATCGAGGCACGTCAATAAATGAGAGGTGTGATTGAAGAAGTTAGAATTTTTCTAGTACTGGTCCGCGTGGAGATACGATCATTGCTTTGCCCAATGGTAATAAGAGTGATAGCGTGTTGCTGTGACGTTATGAATCAAGCATTGTGGGCTATCCTCCATTCCTTCCCGTGGGTGAGAAACCATAGCAAGTGAAATATCTTTATATGTGCTTTTACAAGACCAGCTGTTAGGAAATTTTATCCTGTATGTTACTGGTAATACCGTTATTATGAATACCGTTATTATGTTTTGAGAGATGAAAGTAAGACAGAATGAAAAGAAATAGCTTACAGAACGGAGTAGTTATTATGCAGGCCCAGTTACGATTCCTGTTACTTACGTATTTTCTTTAAACACAGTCGGGTGATTAACAGTGTACCAAATTTGGGGTAAATACTAAAAAATTAAACATTTATCCGTTGCCCGTACATTTGTTTATTCATTTCTTTGAGTAAAGAATTAAATTAGTAGTTGTTATGTGTAAGAATCACGCAGTGACACATTTAATGAGAATACGCATGGACCATTTAGCATTAGTAGGTTTCCGGAACACTTTAGGACCTCGCAACTGGTTTGGCTTTTATTTTTCTTTCAGTACGCTACCCATCCTCCCTCGTTGTCTATGATTGCTCGAAGGCGTCGGGCAAATGATAAGGCTAAACTCATCGAGAGATTGTGATGATCGTTTATCTCCCACCATGTATTCTCTATATTTTCCCACAGAGTTCTGAATTCCTTGTCCCAGGTGGTAACGACCTCGTAACCTCCGCCCACATATTTCCGCCGGCCGTTGTGGCCGAGCGGTTCGAGGCAATTCAGTCTGGAACCGCACGACCGCTACGATCGCAGGTTCAAATGCTGCCTCGGGCATGGATGTTTGTGATGTCCTTAGGTTAGTTAGATTTAAGTAGTTCTAAGTTCTAGGGGATTGATGACCTCAGACGTTAAGCCCCATAGTGCTCAGAGCCATTTTTTAACCACATATTTTCATTGGGGTTGAGGTCTGGTGATTATGGCACGAAAGGAAGAAGTTTTGTTCTCTGCTGACCTTGGAACCAGTTCTGGACGGCTCTGCTATTATGAATCGGGCTATGGTCCTGTAAAGAAATGACCATCCATTAATTTACAAATAAAATACTTCTGACTAATACTATGAATTTCCATACTGTGAAAAAATTCGACAACTGCCTTGGCTGTGTAGTCTAAGCTACAGGTTTATAAATTATTCGGAGGATTCCACATTGAAAAATCCTTTGCTGATAGCTGTAGACAAAAACCTCCATTGGCAAGGGGAGGGTGCTGGGCAGGGGATCAGAATATAGTTTAAGGCATCAGTTATAAGACGCAGGTAGGACTTCTTTCAGAATATGCCGTCCTCCTATGCTTTGGCAATGATGAGGTGGGGTGTAAGTTGTTCAATACAGTGCAACAGTTTGTTTAACTGTTGGGCTCTGTTGGTTGTAAAGCTAATCTGCTTCGCTTATTCAAAACGATTGCTAGCCTTCACTATACAATCCTTTTCTCTATCATTCCACTGACAAAGATATATAGAAGAAAGAAATCTGTTTTATAGCGAGATATTCTCTACGGACTTTACACGTGCTCGTTCGCTCAATGTGTTGGATTTACTGAAGGAGACCGTAGCCGCTGACGTCGCCTGTTCACATCTCGTGTCAACGCGGCCCGCGCTCGGAGTAAACGCCTACAGTTGAGATAAACAGCTGATTTTGCTCTGGCTCTGAGCACTATGGGACTTAACTTCTACGGTCATCAGTCTCTTAGAACTAATTAAACCTAACTAACGTAAGGACACATCAATGCCCGAAGCACGATTCGAACCTGCGACCATAGCGGTCGCGCGGTTCCAGACTGTAGCGCCTAGGACCGCTCGGCCACCACGGCCGGCACAGCTGATTTAATGAATGTTAGTGAAATAAGTCATCCCTTCATATTAGAGAGAACTAAATACCACTACGAGTACATATCTTTATGTAATGCTCATTGCCCAAGAACAATTCATGTATGCAGCGTTGCTGTTATGACTAAGATCATAAAATTTGTAAATCGTAACACAATTCATATATTTGCATACGCCTACGGAATATTAAACATGAAAACAATTTGTTTCTTTGTCATATAATTTTTAATCAAGGCAATGGAGGCAGTTGTGAGCTGATATCAAAATTGAATGTAAAGGAGGAATAAAGAAAAAGATTTACGGGAAACAAATCTCATGAACAACTGTGTACTATCTTGGAAACGTGCTGATGCGGCTATCTCACAATTTCAAAGAAAGAGAAAACCATCCTGTCCACTTTCCGAGGACGATATTTCCTGACGGACAGCACACTAGGGTGAACGGCTTTAGGTTGAGACACCAGGAACCACAAACTACGTCACCAGTACGTTTACTCTCCGATTCCTAACACCGTCATCAGGCCCTTCCCATGTCAAAGTGGCTGGCATAAACGAGCGCGAACGACCTGGGATTAGGTGATACAGACCTCGCCTCTCCTGTTTGACAGATGTGTTATCATTCACCCATGCCAGGAGGCGAGGAAATACACTTACAAAACGTTGAACACATTTTAATTTTACATGTGGACATTACTGCGCAATTATATTCTAAGTTACGAGAAGTGACCTGGAGAAAAAGAGTGTATACCTTGAGTGATATGTTATAGGTCACGACTGTAATGTTAGTAAAGTATTGTAAAGTATATTTTATCTTATGCTTAACTTTAAAAGAAAAATCAGCCAAGGCATTCAACAGCGAAAAGTACAGCATGCCTCCAAGAAACATATGAATTTCGTACAATTTTAATAGAAGGAAATATAGATCGGTTTATTGGGGCAGGCTTATTCGGGAACAAAATAAGAATAACTAAATCAGTTACCGGTTTGTATGTGCTGCTAGGTAAAAGAGTAGAAATGAACCGATAAAGAAATAATTCCTTCATTGATATAGGAATGGTTCGAAATGGAAGGTATAATTTTACTATTATAAAAAACTATCCTGGGCTGAGTTGATTGGTTCCAATTTTTGAATACATTAGAGCCCAATAACAAATACAAATGCAATAAAACAGGAATATAAAGTCTGGAAATGAGTATGGACGTCCTTTGTCTACATATCTGCTTCGGATACAGGGTATTAAAAACAAGTAATCCACATTTCGAGAGCTGATAGGATGGACAAAAACAAGACAAACATATCCACTGAACAAGAGAAATAAGTCTGAAATCAATATCTTAAGAACACTGAGCACTTCTTCACCTTTCCTACTGTGAAACACATTTGTTGTTCTACTTAAAACACTTCTCTTGTACTGAAGAAGTGCGTGTAGCTCTTACAATACGCAGGTTGTCTTCTTCTAGTCCATACTACCGACTCGAAAAGTATGGAATACCACTTTCCTTAACACCGTGTATATACAGGGTGAGTCACCTAACGTTACCGCTGGAAATATTTCGTAAACCACATCAAATACTGACGAACCGATTCCACTGACCGAACGTGAGGAGAGGGGCTAGTGTAACTGTTTAATACAAACCATACAAAAATGCACGGAAGTATGTTTTTTAACACAAACCTACGTTTTTTTAAATGGAACCACGTTAGTTTTGTTAGCACTTCTGAACATATAAACAAATACGTAATCAGTACCGTTTGTTGCATTGTAAGATGTTAATTACATCCGCAGATATTGTAACCTAAAGTTGACGCTTGAAACCTCCGACGTTCAGGTGCGTGTTGTAACAAACACGGGCCACGGTCGGCGAGCAGCATCTGCAGGGACATGTCTACGATGACGACCGTGTTTACGAGTGTGGCTGTAGTGCACTGTTGTGGTTTGGTCTAGCTGTCGCAGTGTCCGCATGTAGCGCTTGCTGCTACTGTTATTCTGCATTCGTCCCCGCACGCAGACCAACTGTAGTACACCGTGTTACCAGACGTCTGTGATAGTGTAGTGTTGTAGGAACTGTGACCATGGTGTATTCGAACTCTGAAAAGGCGGAGATGATACTCATCTATGGCGAGTGTCGACGAAATGCAGCTGAAGCCTGCAGGGTGTATGCGGAACGGTACCCGGACAGAGAGCATCTAACGTGCCGCACATTGCAAAACATCTACCGCCAACTGTATGCAACAGGTATGGTCGTAGCACGCAAACGGGTCCGTAACAGGCCCGTCACAGGAGAAGCGGGTGCAGTTGGTGTGTTAGCTGCTGTTGCCATGAACCCACACATGAGTACACGGGACATTGCGAGAGCCGGTGGACTGAGTCAAAGTAGTGTCATGCGCATACTGCATCGTCACCGCTTTCAACCGTTTCATGTGTCGCTACATCAGCAATTACATGGTGATGACTTTAATCATCGAGTGCAATTCTGTCAATGGGCATTAACAGAGAATACGTTGCAGTTCTACCTGTTTACCGATGAAGCGGGTTTCACAAACTACGGCGCAGTGAATCTACAGAACATGCAATACTGGTCCGTGGACAATCCTCGCTGGCTCAGACAGGTAGAGCGACAGCGACCGTGGACTGTAAATGTATGGTGCGGAATCATTGGTGACCACCTCATTGGTCCTCACTTCATTACAGGGGCCCAAACAGCTGCAACATACATCGCGTTTCTACAGAATGATTTGCCAACGTTACTCGAAAATGTCCCACTGGAAACGCGTCGACGTATGTGGTATCAGCATGATGGTGCACCTACACATTCCGCAATTAACACTAGGCAGACCCTTGACAGGATGTTCGACGGGCGTTTCATAGGACGTGGAGGACGCATAAATTGGCCAGCCCTTTCTCCTGATGTTACACTTCTGGACTTCTTTCTGTGGGGTACGTTAAAGGAGAATGTGTACCGTGATGTGCCTACAACACCAGAGGATATGAAACAACGTATTGTGGCAGCCTGCGGTGACATTACATCAGATGTACTGCGGCGTGTAGGACATTCATTACGCCAGAGATTGCAATTGTGTGCAGCAAATGATGGCCACCACATTGAACATCTATTGGCCTGACATGTCGGGACACACTCTATTCCCCTCCGTAATTGAAAACGGAAACCACGTGTGTACGTGTACCTCACCCCTCATGGTAATGTACATGTGCGTCAGTGAAAAAGACCAATAAAAAGGTGTTAGCATGTGGACGTAATGTGCTGTTCCAGTCTCTTCCGTACCTAAGGACCATCACCGTTCCCTTTGGATCCCTACGTAATTCAGTGCTCTCCGATACACACGATCGAACAGCGGAGGAGTGGTACTCAAGCGTCAACTTTAGGTTACAATATCTCCGGATGTAATTAACATTTTACAATGCAACAAACGGCACTGATTACGTATTTGTTTATATGTTCAGATGTGCTAACAAAACTAACGGGGTTCCATTTTTAAAAACGTAGGATTGTTAAAAAACATACTCCCGTGCATTTTTTTAAGGTTTGTATTAACCAATTACACTAGCCCCTCTCCTCACGTTCGGTCTGTGGAATCGATTCGTCAGTATTTGATGTGGTTTACGAAATACATCCAGCGGTAATGTTAGGTGACTCACCCTATATATATATATATATATATATATATATATATATATATATATATATATATATATATATATTACAGAAGCAATACAAGCAACGGAACAGGAAACATTAACAGTTAAATTAAATTGTGAAAAGATACGCTACATCACATTTGTTAACAATTTCCTAATAGTTCCAGATTTAGAAACAGAATGAACAACATTTTGAAGGTATTATCCGAAAATCGAGAGAAGAATAACACTGGAATGCGAGAACAACAACAAATGGTAATGGCAATGAGAAAAAGTAATAAACATATGAACACAGCAATAAAAACTGATGGCATTAAAAGTACAGCACTTCAGGACCAGAATGAGAGAGAAATAGATGCTTAACAACAGTAAAGCGAAGAACAGCGATAGCAAACCATTTATGTCTACGAATAATATTCTTTGAAGTAAACATACAAGTGACAGAAATATAGAAACACACTGCAAAATGTATGATGTGGAGTACTCTTTTCTTTGGAAGTGAAAGATGGGATCTGAAAAAATATAGTCCACCCACAGGTCACAGGATACTGAATGTAGCGGAAAACGACCAAAACAGGGTAGAAAGAGATAGAAATGAATCGCAGAGTCGTATAAGAATTAACTGTGGAGAGAAGCCTAAGAAGAGAAAATGTAATGGCCGGAAGCATTGTCCTCGTGGGCGGTATACCAAACGCTAAAAACATTTGCGTGTTAATGCAAATATTCACAAATTCAAGGGTCACATTTATTTATCAGATGAGGGATGAACTATTAAAATCATGATATAGGGAACTGTTTGTATTTATTATTTTCTGCCTACTACATATGTAAAG
Source organism: Schistocerca piceifrons (assembly GCF_021461385.2). Taxonomy (NCBI): domain Eukaryota; kingdom Metazoa; phylum Arthropoda; class Insecta; order Orthoptera; family Acrididae; genus Schistocerca; species Schistocerca piceifrons. The sequence continues at coordinate 931,953,195 of NC_060138.1, forward strand.
CCACTAACAGCATAAACTGATAATTTTATGGAGAAAATTTCGTGTCTCACTTGAACAGGGGCGTCGCTACATGAAGAAAATATTTTATCATGCGAAAAGATTACTCTACTCCAGTCAAAGTCGATATATTCTGCTGAAAAAGCCTTGCGGTCAGCCCTCTGATAATTGGTTAATTGCTGCTTTATAGCAGCTCTCCGACAATATAATCCTGCGTCTTTCAGTCTCCTCATAAAAGTCTTTCCGCTGCCGGGAGACTGAGATAGCTCTTTCAGGGCACACTACTGAGGAATGGATCAGCGCGTATGTTCGACAAAACACGTTGACCACCTGCTGCGGTAGACACACGGAGCCGTCCACCTCCTCTTTTCCGCCCTATATAGCCGCTTTTCTCGTATCCTTTCCACCAGCGTCTAGCTGTTCTTGCCGGTACTGCACACTTTTCTCCAGGTTCTGATGCCGAGTAGCTGCCATGCTCAATCAGTGCAACCACACGCACACTACTCTCTCGATTCCACTGCGACTGCATTGCGACAGTTGCCCTTGTGACGCTACAACGCGTTTTATAAAGAGAACCATTTACAACTCAGTGGAGAAGCGAAGACTGACAAAATAAAAGAATATCTTTTTTTCAGTTATCTGTCACACACAATTATAAACTTCGTTAAAATGCTTTCTCAAGGATCACTATTAAGAAAGAAACGCCAGTCATTAGGCAAGATATTAAACGAATGCTTTATTTGATAGTTTTGTGCTGATGCTGTCTGAATAAATTATGCCAGTGGATAAAAAACGGTTTAGTTTGGAGACCTAACCCTCGAGGGTGGGGGAGGGGGGGGGGAGGCACAGCGGTCTGCAACATGAATTCCAAGCAAATACACAAAAAATAACTCAGGAAGGGTTCGAACAACTGCTTTCATGCAGAGACATGCATTTGGAATCTGTTCATCGTTTAGGGGCCACACAAGAGGATAACATCACGGAAACAATGATCAGGTTACTTAGTATATAATAGAGCATACACATTGCAAGGAGGAAACTTATGAAGACACAGACTTCCTCGTTGTCCATATGTGCGGCATATCTTTCGTGTTAACGAAAGTAATATCCTGCTTTACCTCTTCTTAAATCTCAAATTAAATGAATGCCATATGGAATCGAATATTTGTTGATTGCTTATCTTCTTGCTTCCATCCATACTAACATATTTCTTCATTCACGTGGTAATCATGACATTCTACATGCATGCTGCAAAAGATTGCACGTGGACACGTTCGACATCGAGGTGCAAAGTGTTTGATATCTTACATTATATTCAATTAAAACAAGCTTTCGATGTATTTTTACTCCGTTTGTATTTTGAGATGATTATGAACGTTACGGATAATTATCTCACATGCTTTATGCTGAATGAGAAACACTGAATCATCCGTTTTGCATTCCCTGCGTTGTAATGATATAATGTCGGCGTCAACAGCCTTCTTCCACGCCGGAAGCTGCAACTCAATTCATTCTGGATTAATGATAATTGAATGCCTCAAATGTATACAAAGCCCACAAGGCGACGTCAGAAACTATCAGGGGAGAACGCCGCATAAAAACCAAACGTGCGCGCTCGTCTCCCCTCTGAAGAACTGTATCGGACAATCACGACAAGCATTTCCCGAAAGAGCTGTCTCGTAAGAGAGCTGAGAATTGACAGTGTCGTAGCAAGTATTAGTCAACACTGTGAGAGCGCATTTACTTCCGGGTGTAGCCCAGATCGAGGACTCATACGATATAACCCACTGTAAGATGACACACTTAGAAAGTATATTTAATTTCTGGACTCCAAGAACGGCATTCTTCACATAAGTAACACCTGTTTGTGTGTTTAATGTTGCGTTTTGAGGCTCAGGCAATATTGCAATGACTATAGTGCGCCTGTTGCCGCCAGTGTGTTGTTAGCTCAGCGATTCCATTATGCGTTGCGGTGCTGGTGCTATATGAAATGGCAGTTCCAGTCTCGGTGAAGGCCGCTGAACACAACGTTTTATTTTCAATTTTAACTAATGGGGTTGCAAACTGCTAAATCTGAAGAATGCCTTTACATAAAGATCTTCTTGCAATTTCGACTTAGTAAATTATGTTGATATCATGGATGTCTGCTTTGCAAATGCCAAGGTGCTTCACTGCAAAATAGTTTCTGAAAAGATTCAAACCTACTGTCAACGATTCGAATTTGAGCTTTGTTTGCCATATGGGTCTAACATGTCAGGAAGCTGTTTATGAAGTGAACATGTTGATAAGTATAGTTCCTCTCATCTAAATTTTGCAACAGCATTTAACTGTAGACGTTTGCTGACACCGGCGTTAGCAGTTCCTTTCCATTCTATGAAACCTCAAAATCGATAACTTTTTCTGGTTTAAATCTGATGACCTTAACTATCACTTCGGACCAACGTTAAATACTTCATGAATCCATACATGGAACTCCAAATGTGCAGTGTTGCTGCACATCTACACAGCATGCATTGGAAGTTATTCACACAGTTTATCGCACAGACTTACCATAAGGAATGAAACAAAAACTATAATACACTTTACACCACAGACGCTCACTCTGGCTTGACGAAAACATCCGAATATTGACCAAAAGTTGCACAAATAATTATCTTTGAAAGGAAAAGAAAGAGGTATGAAGCATTTATAAATTCATCGAGTGTAGTGAGGTGGTTTAATTTCGTCTAAGTCTATAAAATTAATTTAGGACCATACGCACCCCTTGCCGATTAATGTAATACAGTACCCATCTACTAATCAGGGCGTCAGTCTCTGTTGCTTTCGAGCGAGAATGGAAATCGTAGAAATCTTCTATGGAGCAACATTTAATAATAATAAAGCGTTTTAAATTATCAAAAGCGATGAGCTGCAGCATGCGATTTCGATAAAGAACGGGGGAATGCAGCGCCGCTGCTGTCGCCACGGCCGCTGCCAGTAGCCAGCAAGTGGATCTCGGAGCGTTACCGCATGCGGCGTCCAGAGGAGGACACTCTGCAAGAAATCTGCCGCAAAATCGTTACTGGATAAAAGTTTTTTATCGGTGCGATAGAAAGTGAAATAGATTGAATCTTCATTACCATTACATTCACATCTTCAGCATTCATTTGGAAGAGGCTATAAAATTTTTTTGCGCCAGCTAGTTTCGATCCACAGACATTGTAGACAGAAACAACGCACGGTACCGCTATACCACGGGCGTAAACAGTGTATGGCTTATCTTATATGGGACAAGATGTCCTCCTGGAAGTGCCGCAGTCTACAGTGTTGCCAGATTGTGCAAATAGCCGGACTTAGAGAATTAGCGGGTTGGCCAATTCATTTGTCCCATGTCGCGATCGGCGCGCACTTAGCGTCTGCAGCGGCCGGCCGCCTGTCGAGTTTTATGTCAAAGAGTGTACATCGTTGGTAAATACCGAAACGAACCAAAGCTTACGGACCACCTGAGCACCGTTCAGGAAGACAGTCTGTTCAGCGCCACTAACTGCTTACCAATATCTGAAGTAGTACAGTAAATGTTACATACCTGTTGTCAAACGTGTGAAACATTTATCATGACATTATTCGGGCTACGTTATCCCATTCTCAAATGCCATAAAACAAGGAAATAACTCAAAACATCATAATAATACACAACTGGCGACTATGTAAATATTTATATCATCCTGTAGTATAACATACCTTAGTACTTCTGTACCACTAGGAACCGTCGAAAGTAAAAAGCCAGCATAAAACATACACTGTTAAACATAAAACTTTTCCTAACACTTTTCATGTGGGGTATGATACGCTCAGAAGTCTCAGCTGTCAACTAAAAGCAGCTGCCTTCGCCCATCTAAGATAGTACTATTCTAAATAGTATGTATCACAGTCCTCAACGATACTACTGTCTGTCATACAATTTTTTAACGTTATATATCGACTCCTGGCAAATTCTTAATCAATACCACACCTATGTTGCAAAGTGTGCTCTCATATAGGATAACCAACACAAAACATAACAAATAACGTCGCTAATTAGATGAAGTTGGTGGCTGCTTATCAATTTTCTGTTCGTTAAATTGTTCTTTACATTCATTTTTAAAGGGAAGTGTTAAGTACTATGAGAAAATACATACTTGCAGAAGATATTTTGACGATATACTTGGAGTGTATGAAGGATTCGAGGTGGAAACGTAGTTCCGAAACATGTGATTAATATTCCACACGTTTGATAACTTTGCGTAACGTTCTCTGTATTGATTCGAGAAACAGTCGTTCGGTGGCTTCGCAACAGACAACTAAATGTGAAGTTGTAAGAGTCCGAGCAGATGTAATTTCGATGTATTGCTCATGCGCTGCCTGCGATATGCAAGGTCTTTGACCAGAGAGCAGTGTTGACTACAGTAGGAACTGTGTAGCTGTAGCAGTAAGTTGTTGCTAGTCTGGAGTCTGCCCTGGTCTGGTATGGTGTATCGTGTTGGCTGGCCCGGTCGCGGTGCAGTGATGTCGGGGCCTGAGTATTAATGTATAAGCTAAAAAAAAGGAGGCTCGCGCATATGTAGTAATATTATCTCAAGTCCCATGTAAATGTTTTAAAACTCTCGTAATAATAATCTTCCTCATAAAAAGTAACTTTTAACAACCATTCATTTCAATTTAAAGAATTTACTAATTTCTGCCATCTATGATCATCCCGATTATTGCAATAGAAAAATCAGTTGCTTCCTTTCATAAATGACAGATAGGTCGGCAAGCATTGCACAGAGCTGTGCCGGAAAAATTTATTGTAAGAGCAGATATATCCGGCGACTTCATTGAGGTAAGAGTTTTTCCTTTTTTTATTCGGAATGATCTTTCAGGGCCATGACGCAGCACTGCTGTCGTCCAAAATTTACCAGGTTAAATTCACAGTGAATTATTGAAAAGTCATAAGTGAGCGACAATTTAATTGAGAGGTTAGTTACATTGTTTTATTACCAGATTACTGAATTTATTTTTTTATTCGGATGTTATACTGAATGTGAACGACATAACTATAATTTTTACTGTTGAGAGGTTTAGGAATTTTTCTGTTTTGAGGTTACGCTAAATGTGAATGAATTTTGAGCTTAGATTAAATGGGAAAGAATTTTGTAGAGAGGTTACAAATGAGAAAGAATTTTGTGGCGAGGTTACACTAAATTAGAATCATACTCATTATTTATTATATTTTTGTGGGGAGGTTACAAAGTATTCTGAAGAAGGAGCCCTTGAAAGTACGTACCTGAAATCAAAGGCGTACGACAACGTCAGTTTCAGCACGAAGGCTAGAGAATACAGAGGCCTACTGTTCCTGGATATTGTGAGAAAGAAAAACCATGATGACGCGCTGGGCGTATCATCTACAGGAAGACAACACACACGCACCTATAGCTAAACGCCAATAGACGCCACCATACAACGCAACGCAATCGGTGCTCTACACCTTGGTACATAGTGCACGACCCACACGCGACAAGAAAAGTTTGCTACAGTGTCTGCGCGACACCTCTGGCAAGAATGGCTACTCGTAGTCGCAAAGAAGAGGAGCCATCCAGCCGAACAAGTAGGAGAAGAAAATAGATGGTCCAGAAGAAGAAACCAAGTTCCTGCTGTTCCTTCTGTACGTAGGGCCGCCCACAGTCAAGGTATTCTGGATAATGGAAAAACACAAAACAACAGGCTAACTAAGGCTACGGGCACCTGGCATCTACAGCATTAGTTGCAAGTGTGGCGTGAAGTACATAGGCCAGACGCAGCGGTGTATCTCATAGCGCTGTTCGAAGCATATGAGGAACGTTCGTCTCGGCCAACAAGTCTGTAGTGAAAGAGCACGAGACACGTGATTTCTTTTTTTTTCTTTCTCTTTTTTTGAATAGAGAAGGATGCTGTGGCTCATGTGTGGAACTCTATCATTAAAGAGCCGCTTGATATTATCGACTGGGATTGCGATTTGCCACTGAGCTCCGCATGGGATGTGGCGTCAGGAAAAATACGAGCGCTGTGATGTGACAGCTGCGGAGGTAGCGGACGGAGTAGACAGGCAGCACCAGGACTCGACGCCGAACTCCACCCACCGCCCCACCCGGCACCGGCCGTGTCTTCCCTTCCGGAGGCACGTGATTGGCCTACCAATTGGACCTCGGCAGAGCAGTCTGCGGCACAGAGGCTATAAAGAGGTCGAATTGGATAAGTCTACGTGCATCTTTACGGGAGTAGGAACGGCTACTGAAGTTTTTGGCTCACTCAGGCAGTCGGCACTCGATGGTGAGATTACATAGTATGCAGACGAATGAACTTTGGACGCCATGCTGCGTTCCGAACCGGTTCGGATTATCACGATTTAGACCCGCGTATACACCCTTCAGGCGGTGACTTCTGTGTGGTAAAGAAGTATAATTTTTAATCTGCCAATATTCAAAACGATGGCTGTTTCAGTTCTACAGTCGCGATGCAGGTAGTGTGAGATGGGTAAATGATAGCTTTGTATTTACCGAGCGGGGCGGCGTAGTGGTTAGCACAGTGGACTCGCATTCACGAGGACGACGGTTCAAATCCGCGTTCGACCATCCATCTCATGATTTATCTAAATAGTTCCAGTCGAATTCCGGGATGGTTCCTTTGAAAGATCAGGGCTAATTTCATTCAACGTCACTGAAACAGCTCGAGCTTGTGCTCCGTCTCTAATAACCGCCATACCGACAATACGTAAGACCTAATAATCCATTGTTTCGTATTTGTATTTTTCAATGTTGCTTAGCTTCGGCCCGCGCTGATGACCTTTTGATTCTGTGATGAAGTTCGAATTCCGGCTATGTTATCAGATCATTATACGCATGTGACCAATGAAGTAGCGAAAAGCCAAATACACGTTCAGTTTAGGAGGCACAATCTAAAATGGTTCAAATGGCTCTGAGCATTATGGGACTTAACATCGGAGGTCATCAGTTCCTTAGAACTTAGAACTACTTAAATCTAATTAACCTAATGACATCACACACATCCTGCCCGAGGCAGGATTCGAACCTGCGACCGTAGCGGCCGCGCGGTTCGAGACAGAAGCTCCTAGAACCGCTCGGCCGCTGCTTGGCAGCTGCACTGATAATCTCTCTGTTTTAGAGTTGCAACTTCTGTTCCATCATTGAATGAAGTTAGAGAATTACATTTGATAGATTCAAGCTAACTCTTAATCCTCATCCCCTTTGGAGCGCTACGCTCGCCTCTTTGTATTCTTATATTGACGAGGAAGGTAAGACTACCCGCCTCGTTAGCAAGAAGTATCTCCATCATAGTCGGTGACTAATCGTATCTTTCTCTGGCAACAACTTTATTACAATATGCATCAGAGAGAACGGAAAGGTTAGGCCATCCGAGTGTGGCGTCGTCGGTGTTAAATTGGTAGTTGTGTTGGCACGCTGTCTTCACTTGCGGACAAGTAGGAAGGCATCAAAGCATTCAAGTTACTGGACCTAGCCTCGAATAATACTCAATCTGCCCCTTCCAGATTTAGTTACAGTTAGAAAAAAAATGCGCGATCCAGTAACAGTGGTAGTTAAACATAATTTCAATCTGAAATCCACTAAACTTCAAGCCGATTTCGGATGCTGGTGAATAAACTGACAACACTTGTATTAGTTGCCCCTAATTTCACTCCATAGATAGCCCCACGATTCCCAGAGATAGCCTGATTAACCTTCTGTACACCAAGCTAAAAAGATAACACGATATACCGGGATGGTACCAGGGTACTCCAATGTAAAATGTAAAGCCACTTCTTCCGGTGACGTGGCTGTGTGCTCTGTACGCGGTTCCATATAGATCCGAGAAGCGATCTCTACGGTACGATTTGTTTTAGACCCATCCACTAAATTGAAATATGGCAGTTTTTAATCCATGACGTACCGTCTTTTAGCGGCATTTTGCTTTGACGGGCAACGAAAGTTGAGAAAAAATATTTCGAGCTTTTCCGCTCTAATGTTTGAATCATATGTCACCTGTAGATGTGGCTTTAACGCCATGAAACCGGTAGTGGTACAGTACCAAAAGACCAAAATACAGCTGAAGCGGTTGTTAATACCCAACATGAATACTCACAGCTGTGGTTGCCCCACCTGCAATGTTGTCTGCAGCAAAATGTATTGTTGGACATGGTACGTGTACGTCTACAAAAGTAATCGAACAATAACATAGTAACGGAAAAAGAATATTCGTTTACAATAATACTGCAATGAAAAAATATCTTACTTCAAATGTGTTGGTAACATGTTGTGTGGATACTTTTTTGCTTCAGATGTAATGTTTTCGGGTAATTAAACAAGTTTCAGTTCGAATCAATGCAATTTTTGCATACTTTATCGTTTTCGTAATTGCATGTTCACTACACACAAAAGAACAGCACTTGCCACATTTTGTTTTTCATTTACGGCCTTTTCTCCTAGGACGCAGTTTGCAACTTCCAACACTAGCAGGCCCTCGCAGAGGCTCCACTGTACTTTGCCACTGTGTCACTCGGCTGGCATCCGCATCAAACAATAATTCCTTCATTGCTGTTCTCGTGTCTGCGGGTATTCCACTCAGCTTCTACATTGTTTGCCTCACGTGAGGCTTCAGGAGTTCTAGTCCTAGATGTAACAAAACTTTTCTCCTTCTGTCGAGTGCAAGAGCCTTCCAGGCAGGAGTTTTTGTCTTCCAATTAAAGTAGGGATTTATGGCTGCTGTATCAATTACGTTCCAGATCAGCACAAATGGCCGCCACTTCGTAGTCCTTTTGCAAGAATACTCATTTATCATTTTGTCCATTGCTTCACCAAAACCTTTGGTGTTATAGTCGTGTAGAATAATATCGGGTTTGCACTCCTTTTCTCTGCCGCAATTGTCATCACGATGTTCACAACTCAGAAGGATTACAACCCTGTTCTTGTTACGCAAGCATCATATTAGGCTTAGAATTTCATTGAATCCAAACGTAGATGAGAAGTACGGTTTCAATGGCAGTGGTGTAAATTCAGGTGGGGTTTCGGGACAAAGATAGCACTTGTTTCAAGAGCTCCTGTGCAATAAAATACTCGTAAAAAGTTGATCTTTGTAACACTATGTCCATTTCCTAAAGAAGATGTGAGGTCCTTTACAACTCTACCACCTTGATTCTTTTCCATGGATTCTTCTTTCCCTCTGTATACATGTAAGTTGAAAACATAGGAAGATTCAACATCGCAGAGAACCAAAATTTTTATGTCGTATTTAGCTAGTTCGGACTTTGTGTAAATCCTAAACGGGCCTTCCCAATGAAATCTACTAATTGTCCAACCACTGTCAAATGACTGCTTGAATAACAGTGTACGCAGAATTCCTGTGTAAAAGTTGTAAATATTTCTCTAAATGCACATAATTTGTCCATTTGTCCCCGTTCCTCTCTAGCGGTCATGTCGTCGTATCTGATATAGGAAAGAAAATCAGAAAACCTATATCTCGAAAATGAAACCGGGAAAATTTTCCTTTGGTACATGGAGTCTGTGAAACAGAACACAGGAAGTGACTCTCTTTTATGTTTTAGCGCTCCCATCGTTAAAGGAACCCTATGAAACCGAACATTTCTGTTGTACTTGTCTGGATCCACTTACGTTTGTTAGAAGGATGGGTCGTATTACATACATTATAAACTGTATCTACTTTTTTGTTTATTTATTTTAAAACTTTATTCGCTATTTTAGGAGTAAAGAACAATATCAGAACCTTCATAATCAAAGACACACTCCTTGAAGTCATCGTGAGACCGCCAGACTTAGATAAAATTTTCTGTTTCTGACGCCAGCTTGGTTGTTTGCACATTGATTGCCATATCATTCCAATTTTAGTGGCATATGTAGCTCTCTCCGGGATTCAAACCTCATCAATAGCTTTATTCAGTAACATCTTCAACCACGTCCATTGTTTCCACATTGCCTTCTGTTTCTGAATACGTAGACTCCACATCGCTATTTCTTGATTCTGATTCTGCTTCTGATATCTGCATTGCCTCTTCTAGATCTCCTTCATTGCGTATACAAATTTTTTTCTGTAACTTCAGCTATTTCGGTACGTTCGTTTCACAACATAAAAGTATGGTAGCAACAGAACTCAAGTAAATGACTAACAGAGAAAAATGTCTAACATCGTTTCAAAATTAAAACATCTTGCTCACAATTGAGTCAACATGGTTTGCTACAATGTACATTTATACACGTGTGCCTTCTTGTCACACTGAATCCCAAGTGGGGCACCAAAGGACTCCAATAAATATTTCAATTATTTTGGATAAAATAATTTTGGATATTGGGCCGTGTCGTTGTAAACCACTAAAACAGCTAAACTGCCGATGTTTCGACAAAATTTATGCGGTCGTCTGCACGGAGGTTCACTGCTGAAGAGGACCGCATCAAGTCGGTTGAAACGTCGGCAATTTAGCTGTTTTAATAGTTTAAAATGACGTGGCACAATACCCAAAATTACTTTATCCAAGATGACACTGGCTGTGGACGCCTACGAACTTATTTCAATTATTATTTATTACATAAATGAATTTACTTAAAAGATTCAACAATGATAGTGTTTAGTCAGGTTGATTTAATAATGACACATAGTCCGAAAAATATAAAGTATTTCAAAGGGCTACAAATAATAAAATAGTTATGTTGGGATGCTGCAGTACTCCGCTTGGTATGCAGAATGTTAATTCTTGCACGAAGGATAGTCATAACTGTAATATTGGACACCCTGACTCTACAACACAGTTCTCCAAAGGAATTAAGATAAACGCTGCTCACTGTTAAAACTGAAAACAAAGAAACTGTCAACTTAAAATGTGACAAACTTTGATAGAAGCGCTTCATGGACCACTCCTGCCTTGTACCTATCAGCATACAGAATGATGTTTGTGAAACTGCCTGAGCGAAATGGGAGCAGTTACGGAAAACGAGAATATAAATTAGAAAAAGAGGAATTAGAACCGTTGCCTCGATAAGAGGCCCTTGGAGGGTTGTAAAAATTCAGGACGGCGGCCCCATTTCGCAGTGCTAACGGGCTCATATTACACGCCTGCTGTTTGCTTTACTGCGCCCGCTGTAACTCTCCGAATCGTATTACTTCCCATCGAGTGAACCTTCTTCTAAAGCACAAGGAGACACTGAAATGTCAAAGCATTCGAAATCGGGCATTTTTATGCTCTGTGGGACTGACCTACACACAAATTTGATTATATCTCTTACCTGTTGGTGCTCAGTACAAAAACCTTTAAATCTTAATCGACCAGCGTTTTCTCTAATCCATTTAGGGAATCCACGTGAATTATCTCTTAGTATGTTGCCTTTTATTACGAATATTAGATTTTGTTTCTAATCCAGTCTACAATACAATGGTTATTTCCGATAGCAAGACAGGATACTAAACAGCCCTCACCCTCCCCCAATGGGAATATACCCATGAAGCATGAAATGTTATGTCTCCATTGCACCATTTTATTTTGTTGCTGATCATAACAGTTAGTTCAGTAAGCTTGGTATGGCAGAAAGTTCACATACAGAGCGGAAGTTTACATCACAAATTATAAGAATTTAAAGTGTGCCTTGAAGGATCTGGCATTTAATCATCCCTGTAGCCACTTTACCATCCTACCATGTTATAGTCATTGTTATACAACTATTTTATGGGCATAGATAATATAGTACCCATGATACGACAGAGGTCCATACGTATTGGTGTAGCTTCATCAGGTACTTGTACAATTGCTTTGAAACGTCTTCCTTCCACCATGAAGGCAGTTATCTGTCCGAGGATTCAGGTGTTTATTCGTCACAAGACACTATAACAGCATTCATGATGAGTCTTCGATACATTTGATATTCGATATATACTTTGCCTTGTTCACCTAATGTTAATCACTCAACTCAGCAAATTTTCAGATGACTGTTCAATCAAATGTAACATCTAAATACTTAAAAAATGAATCCATGGATATATCATACTAATAATCCAGATAATTGCAAATCACATCATATTCTCATTCTGAAGTTGTTTACAACTCAGTTCACAACCATTCATTCATCTTCTCGATATTAAGGGTATATATATTTAAGAATTGGTTGATAACCTAAGCATTACATGCTTGATTGCTAGAGTAGAAAGACAAACATATGTACACACACAGGTCATGAATGTTCACTATTACCAAAGGTTGGGTTCTGAAGCCTAATTATGAAAAATTCATAACTATACAACCAGCAATCCCTGTTAACACCCTCATATTTCTAATGTTGTAGCCAGTAATTCATCATTGTAATTATTTCAATTGATACAGAGATCACTGGTGAGGTAACTGCTTGAAAACTGTTTCTAGTCACTAAAACATTTAGAGATTAATTAATAAAAGTTCATTATGAGTAGTATACTGCATGAATCTGGCAAGATAACACAGAATATTTTTCTCCTTTAAATTGTTCATTTCATTTCTGTGTCTTATTCCAAAAAATGAATTGGGAACTTGCACCTATACATAGTTAGACATGTACTGAGGGAATAGACTCTTTATACTTGGAGAGAAAACTGAATCTGACGACTTAAGCTAAACCTGATTACTAAATACATTTATCTTAGAGAAGATCACGAGCCAATGCTCTAGTGCAGTACCTTTAAGTCCTTGTGGGGCTAATGTCCTTTAATTCGGTCACTCATCAGGTATGCCAAAAGATAAGCACCAGGATGTGGTATGGGTATTATTTTGAATGGTCCAATATAAAGTAATTACCATTTCTTGTTCTGCTTTTTTAGGAACGAAGACTTGGGATGATTCTGGTTAAGTACTTTCATACCAACTTCATATTGTTGTATTTTTCGGATACCTTTGTCACATATTAGCCTTCTATGACGTATTCTGGAGTGATTATAGTCTCTCTGAATTTTTCTTCCTATGACTTATTAGCAATCTGTTAATTTTCTCCAGCCTTCTCAAAACAACTCAGACAGATCTGCATTGGTAGAAGTGTGTACCAAACTACTTTATATCGCTTCAAAGGATCGAAAGTAGTCGAGTCAAGCTGTTTGAAGATGATGACAGTAGGTTCTCATAAAATGGTTCAATTCATGAAAAAGGAGGCAATTGGATTCGATTCGGTATGGTAACATGATCTGATGATTTACTTGATCCCAATACCCAATAGGAAATTTTGTCAACAATATAACGTGAAACTGGTTGCATGATCAGACAACAATTTCTCAGAATTGCCTATGTTCAGACTGCAGCCTCCAGTGAGCCTTTTAATTATTGGCTGACAAGTTGCCATTTTTAAATCATAGAGCTTGGTGCAATTTGAAAATAAGTCATAAAAGCCTCGCTTGAGGTAGTGGTACCATCAAATCCACACAGACAATCTCCAATTGGCTTTCAGTTACTATATAATGTAACAGATTTTATGATCCTTAGCTTTAACATGCAGCTTTACTGTATGATTAAATAATGATGGCGTCCTCTTGGGTAAAATATTCCGGAGGTAAGATAGTCCCCCATTCGGATCTCTGGGTGGGGACTACTCAGGAGGATGTCGTTATCAGGAGAAAGAAAACTGGTGTTCTACGGATCGGAGCGTGGAATGTCAGATCCCTTAATCGGGCAGGTAGGTTAGAAAATTTAAAAAGGGAAATGGATAGGTTAAAGTTAGATATAGTGGGAATTAGTGAAGTTCGGTGGCAGGAGGAACAAGACTTTTGGTGAGATGAATACAGGGTTATACATACAAAATCAAATAGAGGTAATGCAGGAGTAGGTTTAATAATGAATAAAAAAATAGGAGTCCGGGTTAGCTACTACAAACAGCATAGTGAACACATTATTGTGGCCAAGTTGGACACGAAGCCCACGCCCACTACAGTAGTACAAGTTTATATGCCAACTAGCTCTGCAGATGATGAAGAAATAGATGAAATGTATGACGAGATAAAAGAAATTATTCAGTTAGTGAAGGGAGACGAAAATTTAATAGTCATGGGCGACTGGAATTCGTCAGTAGGAAAAGGGAGAGAAGGAAACATAGTAGGTGAATATGGATTGGGGGGAAGAAATGAAAGAGGAAGCCGCCTTGTAGAATTTTGCACAGAGCATAACTTAATCATAACTAACACTTGGTTCAAGAATCATAAAAGAAGGTTGTATACCTGGAAGAATCCTGGAGATACTAAAAGGTATCAGATAGATTATATAATGGTAAGACAGAGATTTAGGAACCAGGTTTTAAATTGTAAGACATTTCCAGGGGAAGATGTGGATTCTGACCACAATCTATTGGTTATGAACTGCAGACTGAAACTGAAGAAACTGCAAAAAGGTGGGAATTTAAGGGGATGGGACCTGGATAAACTGAAAGTACCAGAGGTTGTAGAGAGTTTCAGGGAGAGCATAAGGGAACAATTGACAGGAATGGGGGAAAGAAATACAGTAGAAAAAGAATGGGTAGCTCTGAGGGATGAAGTAGTGAAGGCAGCAGACGATCAAGTAGGTAAAAAGACGAGGGCTAATAGAAATCCTTGGGTAACAGAAGAAATATTGAATTTAATTGCTGAAAGGAGAAAATATAAAAATGCAGTAAATGAAGCAGGCAAAAAGGAATACAAACGTCTCAAAAGTGAGATCGACAGGAAGTGCAAAATGGCTAAGCAGGGATGGTTAGAGGACAAATGTAAGGATGTAGAGGCTTATCTCACTAGGGGTAAGATAGATACTGCCTGCAGGAAAATTAAAGAGACCTTTGGAGAGAAAAGAACCGCTTGTATGAATATCAAGAGCTCAGATGGAAACCCAGTTCTAAGCAAAGAAGGGAAGGCAGACAGGTGGAAGGAGTATATAGAGGGTTTATACAAGGGCAACGTACTTGAGGACAATATTATGGAAATGGAAGAGGATGTAGACGAAGACGAAATGGGAGACAAGATACTGCGTGAAGAGTTTGACAGAGCATTGAAAGACCTGAGTCGAAACAAGGCCCTGGGAGTAGACAACATTCCATTAGAACTACTGATGGCCTTGGGAGAGCCAATCATGTCAAAACTCTACCATCTGGTGAGCAAGATGTATGAGACAGGCAATACTAACCTTACGACTTATCTTAGAAGAAAGATTAAGGAAAGGCAAACCTACGTTTCTAGCATTTGTAGACTTAGAGAAAGCTTTTGTCAATGTTAACTGGAATACTCTCTTTCAAATTCTGAAGGTGGCAGGGGTAAGATACAGGGAGCGAAAGGCTATTTACAATTTGTACAGAAACCAGATGGCAGTTATAAGAGTCGAGGGGCATGAAAGGGAAGCAGTGATTGGGAAAGGAGTGAGACAGGGTTGTAGCCTCTCCCCGATGTTATTCAATCTGTATACTGAGCAAGCGGCAAAGGAAACAAAAGAAAAATTCGGAGTAGGTATTAAAATTCATGGAGAAGAAGTAAAAACTTTGAGGTTCGCTGATGACATTGTAATTCTGTCAGAGACAGCAAAGGACTTGGAAGAGCTGTTGAACGGAATGGACAGTGTCTTGAAAGGAGGATATAAGATGAACATCAACAAAAGCAAAACGAGGATAATGGAATGTAGTCAAAATAAATCGGGTGATGCTGAGGGAATTAGATTAGGAAATGAGACACTTAAAGTTGTAAAGGAGTTTTGCTATTTAGGGAGTAAAATAACTGATGATGGTCGAAGTAGAGAGGATATAAAATATAGACTGGCAATGACAAGGAAATCGTTTCTGAAGAAGAAAAATTTGTTAACATCGAGTATAGATTTGTGTCAGGAAGTCGTTTCTGAAAGTATTTGTATAGAGTGTAGCCATGTATGGAAGTGAAACATGGACGATAACTAGTTTGGACAAGAAGAGAATAGAAGCTTTCGAAATTTGGTGCTACCGAAGAATGCTGAAGATAAAGTGGTTGATCACGTAACTAATGAGGAGGTATTGAATAGGATTGGGGAGAAGAGAAGTTTGTGGCATAACTTGACTAGAAGAAGGGATCGGTTGGTAGGACATGTTCTGAGGCATCAAGGGATCACCAATTTAGTATTGGAAAGCAGCGTGGAGGGTAAAAATCGTAGAGGGAGACCAAGAGATGAATACACTAAGCAGATTCAGAAAGATGTAGGTTGCAGTAAGTACTGGGAGATGAAGAAGCTTGCACAGGATAGAGTAGCATGGAGAGCTGCATCAAACCAGTCTCAGGACTGAAGACCACAACAACAACAACAGCTTTAACATCTTCTGAACTTTACTTCTAAGATTGGAAACATGACAATATCCTCCTATATTCGCAGCACATCTAATGACTCCACAATGATGTAAAGTACGGTGTGTATATAAAATTAATTTATCTTCATACATTGCAGGAATACACACACATCAATTTATTGATTCGCTATGTCATCTATGATATAATATTCCATTATAAATATTGTAAAAGGAATTAATCCTGGCATTCTGCTCTGATTCCAGCTCTTCCATCACTCAGAGCCAACATGCATCTTGTTTCTGTAGAACAGACGTATTGCCACACAATTCTAAGTCGTACATCCTGTAGGTTGGATCTTCCGTTAGAAGAATCCAAAACTCAGATGTATGCTCATCTACCTCTTTGTTCTCACTTAAACCTTCTGGTAAATGAGAAAGTGCATCAGCAGCTAGATTGTCACGAACTTTAACATTAAAAATCGCCAGTTCATATTCTTGAGGAATTATCAGCCACCTAGCTGGAGAAGAATAGAGTAATTGACATGTTTGTAAAAAGCTTACTGCCTGGTGATCAGAATACAAAATTGTATGAGTACTAGAGAGATAGTAATGGAACTTTCTAAAAGACTAGACAACTCCTAGAGCCTCTGATTCAGTAATGGAACAAGTCTATACACAACCAGTTAAAAAGTAACTAGCAAAGGCAGTTTCACAGAGGATTGGAATTCCATTTACTTTTTGTGCCTGAAATAGATAGGAACCTATTCTATAGGACAAAGCAGCTGTCATTTGTCCAAAGTTGATATTAATGTCCAGATGGTGCAATAATGGTGAGTTGAGTAAAGCTGTTTTGACCCTCTCAAACGCTGGTAGACACTCACTTGTCCACTGCCGTGTGCCATTCTTTCTGAGCAAATTCTACAGGGGTTCCACATTCATATGAGAGAAAACGACGATAAAATGAGGCGAGTCCTAAGAAACCTATAATTGTTTACAATTATTCGGTACAGGTGCAGTCTGAATTCCACTAATCTTTCCAATCCTTTTAGTATCATGTAATGTACTGGCGGAAGAAGTTAAGTGACCTAAAAATTTTCCTTACAGCAAGCCATAGTTTTGCTTCTTAAGGCTAGCAGTATACCAGATTGATAGAACTTGTCCAAAACCTTACGCAAAATGGTGACATGTTCTTCCCAGGTTCATGATACTGTTAACAAGTCATAAAGAAGTAAGGTAACTTGTTCATGCACTTCTGGACCTCATACAGTATCCAAAGCTGATATGAACACCCCAGAGATCACATTCAGTCAGCATGGTAAGACAGAAAATTAATGACTTCTTCCAGATTATAAGGCTGTAGTATATCTGCGAGGTTGAATATCTAGTGGTACTTAAGTGGGCCTAAGATATGCACTGGTTGGATACTTAACACAATGGAAGTTTTGTATCAGTGCCTCAATGCTGTGTGGTGGTGTGTGTATGGGTACAATTATTTTGTTGATTTCCCATGTGTCCAATACTAAGCAAACACTGCCTCCTGCTTTGGGCACAACCAGCAGAGGACTACAATATGGACTATCTGACAGCCCATTAACTCCCCAATCTAGCATCCACTGATCTCGTGGTCAGTGGTCGGTCTCAGTGCTCATGAAATTTCATAGAGTCTGTAGTATACGCTGAGGATTCACATTTAGATGGCAAACATATCCACTAACCATGCCTTGCTTCTCAAAGGATTGGGCATAGTTCTGTAAAAGTTCTAGTAATTCTCTCTGCTTGGAAGGTAATAAAACTGTTCAATCATCAATATTGGCTTTCATCTGCTCATGTACTGACAATGGCTCTACAGCCACAGGCATTGGTTTAAACCTATCTGCAGTTAGACTAAACCATTTAATGACCAATCCTTGACAGTATATCCCATGGATGTATTTATATGCCAGCAGGTTGAGTGTAGCTGTGACTCCCTTGATTGCAAATGTCAATGTCGACGTTTGTTTGAAATGTGAAGAAACAAGTGTAAGACTGAGAAATACTTCACTGAATGGAAAGGCTAGGGTGACTACTACGGCTGAACAAGTTCTTAAGCAGCATTTTCAAAAGTTCCATGTCAAAACCAAAGAAGTTAAGGAACTTTGTTCTAATACTGATGATGTGTGTGAAATAGTTGTGGGTTATAGGCAAAACTTGCCATTATCACATATTCCAATTCAATAATTATTTTATTATCGGCAGCTGTGGGTGAATGTATTTGGATTACATAACCTAAAGGCAGGAAAGACTGCAGTATTTGTGTAACATAGGCCCAAGTGAAGTATGTACCTTCGTTCAACAGTACATAAACGATTATATTCCGACAGAATAAGACATATCTACGTTTTTAGATGGGAGTTCTGACGCAAACCGTAATTAGGACATCAATCGTTTCTTTTCTGTTCAAACAATTATTGGCAGATTCGAATGTGTGAATCAGTTTTTTATATTAGGGGACACATTTTTCTTCAATATGATTGCGATTTTGGGGTTATAAAAAGAGAATAGCGAAAAATCTGTCGAGTCTACACACCAGATGAATATGCTAGAAAGATTGCGGAATCAAATAAATCTGCTTAATTCATGGTAACATTGATGAAAACTAAAGACATCAAAGATTATAAATGCTGGTGGACAAAATATTATAAAAAAGGTGCAATTTCTGTAGAGTCTTTCGGAAAAAATACTCCTAAAGAACAAAAATAATCTTTTGCAGTCAGTCAATTTTCACACTTCATCTACAGCCAGAAAGCATCAGGAACTGTAGTGTCATACATATACATTGATGGGCTTCTAAGGAACACATTAAAACTGCTAAAAACCTCTGAACGAGGTACTGTTAAGATTAATTAACCAACTTCGAAAGTTTACGCTCAAAAAATATTTATCAGTCCAGAGAAATTGCAAGACATCATCAAGATGATGCAATATATACCTCACAAGAATGAAAAATTTTAGGACATTCTGGCATGGCCAACAACTGATTGTGAACATGATGAATATTGATCCTCATAAGTAACGGCTCTTTATTATTCTATATAGAAAAATAACTTCGTTTATTTTTAAAAGGACACATGTCTGCGGACTTAAACGCCTCTTATTGGGAAGAACAAGATTTATATCTATATACGTAATACTGTAAACAAAATTCTGTACCATAAATTAAACAGAAAAAATAAAATAAAATATAAAAATAATTGTATGCGAGGTGTATTCAGTTTTTCGTCTCTCCTGTAAAGTTGATTGCTGTGGACACGTGTCTCTTCAAAAACAAACGATTCAACATTAACTCAATGACAATCACGCGCTGCACTCTTCAAAAAAATTAAGTAAAACTAACTACATAAATCGAAATAGCCGATTTACAGACTGTTTCATACCCTTAAAAAATTCTAATGCAAGTGAAGCGTGAAAGGGACTGACTGTGCACACTTACTCACAGTCGTCCTGCAATGCAGCCCTTGCTATCATTTGTCCAAAGCTCCTGATATCGTTCCTTTCAAGTCCAAATTATATTCTTATAAGAAACAAATCAACGATCTCATTTCAGTCAGACTGTACAAGACCCACTAAACCACTACTATTAGCATACTATATTAAAAAGAAAAGAACAAGGAATGTAGTGGAGTAAATGTCTAATATTAATTCCATATGTTCCAGTTTCACAGCACTTCTTACCTTATTTGTGTCGTCAGAATGAATTATCTCTTAGTATGTTGCCTGTTATTGTGGATATTAGTTTTAGCTTCTAATCCAGTCAACAACACCGCACAGAATTTCCACTTACGTCAGCAGAACACGTAAACAAAGGCTAATTTGTGGTCGGAGGGAATCCGCAATGTGCATTGCGGTTGTAAATGGTGAATCTGGATAGCTGACTAGTGGAGGTGTGAAACAGCGTTGACCATGCTGCAGGCTCGTCCGTAGCATCCAGCTTCCTACTGAATCCATACCATCTGAAAATTGACATCGTGATTAATAAAATGAGTAGATGATGTAATTGAATCGGAGTCCCACCAGTGATTCGTGGTGACATCTTTTAATTCTATTGCTCTTCTCTTCATTATTTAGTATCGGCCACATTCCATACAAGTACACAGTCC
The DNA here is from genome assembly GCF_021461385.2 of Schistocerca piceifrons. Taxonomy (NCBI): domain Eukaryota; kingdom Metazoa; phylum Arthropoda; class Insecta; order Orthoptera; family Acrididae; genus Schistocerca; species Schistocerca piceifrons. Next base: position 931,973,599 of record NC_060138.1, read on the forward strand.
GACACAACATTCATGGAGTAACCCAAGTGCACAGAGCGCCTAGTATATTTACAACAGGTAAACAATCGTTGGTTGACTACTTTCGGCCAATACACATAATTATCACAATTGACAAAACCTCATACATACGCTGAATTGTCATTTCCGATAAGGAAAGGGGATACTATAAACGAAAAACCTGAAAGCAGATTATGATTTTCAACTCACATTTCATAAATCTGTGCTCGATAGCGACCAATCGGTCTATTCCAAACTGATTGCTTCAGATGGAAACTGCTTTGTTCGTTATATCCTAATTTGTGCGAAATAAAGGTGGGTACTGATGTAATATAACAGACAGTACTGGCCATTACACAAAATTACTTGAAATCCTACAGTCCTCTCAATGTTGATCCTGTTACTTATAATCACTTTATCAGCATTTTTGTGTGATTAAAGCTTTTGTGTGTGTTTTTTCTGTTAGAAATTATCTCCAGCTACACTATCTGAAGCACCTCTTTTCCTGCGGGACGTAGTAGCGTTTCTGGGGGATAGCTTCTATCAACTAAACCTCCAAAGCCCTACATAAGAACACTGTTCATCTTACCGTTGACACTTTTTTGAAAACGTCTTTTTGAAGCAATTGATGAATTTCAGCTAAAGCGGGAGATCAGTATACACCGCTTCAGAAAAGTAGTTTCACTTAAAGAAGACATTTTAATTACTATTTATTAATTAAAACATCGATACGGATATATTAATAACCTTCATAACACTTTGCCTAGACGAGATCCCATTACTCTGAGCAAACGGAATTACTAGCTGTACATCATCCATCTATCCACAGCTATATGATCCAGTGTATACCAGAATCATTGCTGATCCAACGAAAAGGGTTGGGAAGAAGACTAACAACTTCTCGAAGAAATGTTGCTTGTCACAAGCGATTATCAGGAGGAACTCTTATTGTGCTATCCCCCTAGATTACACGGCCCTCCGAAGATCTACAAAGTATGTGTTCCACTTAGGCCTCTGTCAGTAACTTTGATGCTAGGACATACCACGTAGCAAAACACCCTGACACCTTGCTACTGTTGAGCCCACTAGTAGTTCGGTGTGGACGTCACATTAAGAAACTCAGAGAATTTCTTATGACGATTTGAGGGATTAAGTATTAATGACTAAAATGTTACTAAGTTTTGATGTTGTCTCTCTCTTCACTTGCATTCCTCTGCCTGATACATTACAGTTAACTGAGGTTAGGATCTGCTGCTGAACTAACGAACATTTTCCTACATGTGTCGACATCCATTTACTTCTTATTAAATGACCAGTTTTATGAAAGAACAGATGGGATTACGATGGGGAAACCTTTGTCACCTGTCGTTGCCAAGCTGTTCATGTAAAGATTTCGCGGAACATGCCCTAGAGTCGGCGTCATTGTGACCTGCATTTTATTTTAGACAGGTAGAGGACGCTCTTTTATGTCAGTTTTTTCCAAAAAACGTCCCATAACCTGTTTCATAATCTAATAGTCAAATGTGATTAGTAAATCAAATGAAACCATTAGTGGGTCTGCAACCTGGTAGCAATAATAACAAATGCCAGTGGCTATAATTGTGATTAATTCTGACTCTTTTCCTTTTGGTATGATGAAAGGGTCTTGTAATGTGCTGCAGCCTGGGGCTTTTAGCTTTCTGGTGAAAGGTAAGAGTAGTTAGGGAAACCACATGGACCATAAACGTTTCTCTGCTGAACGCCAAAATGTCGACCAGGTAGATGCAGGAAAGAGCACTCCGCAGACCATATACAGCAGGAGTGACTAGCGAGTGTAGCCTGTCACATTATAAACCTTCATTGCGCACGAAGCAAACAGAATCCCTTTCAGCAAAGATAAGATCTGAAGGATGGAGAAAACATGATCCTCTTTGTGTGGGGCCAGCTGTTAGGCGCGAAGGACGCTGGCTGGTATTTGTATTCAAAATTTAGTAGGGATGTCTCTGACTGGCTCATGGCAATTATTTTGCTAGTGAGGAAGAGTTCCCATTAGTTTGTGTGTGAATATCTTCTCATTGGATGCAGCTAGAAATCTGTGGGGGAGATTTCTTCCTTGTGCACCACTCCAGGGGAGAAATACACTTCATTGGTTAACCACAGCAGAATCCACGAGAGCAGGGAATCTGTTAGGATGCTTATTAAATTATCATTAGCCAGAACTCACTAGATCTGTTTCAGTCGTTTAGCAAGAGTACGATACTGGCAGAGCCAGCTAAGTTTGGTAGAAGAAAGCACTTGCTATTGGGGCATCGTAGAAAGGCATCACCGAGTACAGTGTACTTCGTCAGAGCTAAACACCGAGACGCCCGTAATTTGGAGCAGAACTCAGATGACTGGGCTGAACTTAGAATTCTTAGCGATTACTACAGCAGTCTTGTGCTCTCATACATAATGAGAGTGGTAGACATGGGCCATATTTTCTTTCACCAAGATGAGACAAGCGTGAAGTCATTTAACTTGCAATGTAGTTGCATTCTGCTGAGCTAATTTTCGCAGCCAGCTAGCTGCACCAACTGTGCACCTAGGTGAGGGTAATAGTGTTTGTTCATCGTTTTCTGGGACTTTTCGTTAACTCATTACCATAGTCCGCAATCATTAGTGATTTTTGCGAACATGGTTTTACATTGTTTCTATTACGAATGCATCCAACTGAGAAAAGGCTATCGTACACGTTTCCAGTCCCTTCTTCCACTGATAATTGGTGATATTCTTGATTCAATGGATAAAACATTTTCGATTTCCTTTATCAAGACATCAAATTGTTACAGTTCAAAATGGTTCAAATGGCTTTGAGCACTATGGGACTTACTGCTGAGGTCATCACTTCCCTAGAACTTAGAACTACTTAAACCTACCTAACCTAAGGACGTCACACACATCCATGCCCCACGCAGGATTCGAACCTGCGACCGTAGCGGTCACACGGTTCCAGACTGTAGCGCCTAGAACCGCTCGGCCACAATTTTTATAGTGACATACAGTTTCTTTTCATAGTTTGATGGATCCTATTATCAATATATCAGTGTGAGGTGTGGTACCAATATATTCGTGCTTATTAGGCCACCTTTGATATTTTAATCAGACAAGTCATTCCTTGTGCGACCTAAATTTCTTTTAATTCACATAATCTTAGGGAAGTTACCTATCACGATAACTCACTAGCTGTAGATTCACTAGCACTCAACCGATATTTCACAACGTTTATTGCTTAGTCTCATGATAGTGAAATTTTGGCAGCTTTTGAGAGAGTTAAATTCAAGGCCCTCGTCAGCTCAGACCCAAAACATTTTTCAGCTGAGTTAGGTCAACTTGAAGTCACCATTCGGCAAAATGGTTAGAAACAGAACAGACCCATGTGCTATCGACAAATCATGCATCGGGTGAATGTTGCCCTATTTCTTTGGAGTTTTTGCCTGGTAGAGGAAGCATTTGCATTAAGATTGGTCTTGTTCGTTGCAAACAAGGCGTGATCGTGATTTTTGAGAACCGTCTAAGTTCAGAGCCCTTTTAGGGTCGGTAAAGGATTTTCTTGGTTTGTGTAAGGCGAGGGTCTACCAAATGTATTGCAGTTGTGGCATGTTATACATTGGTCAGACCATCAGAACCTTAGAGGTGTGGTGTATTGATCGTAAGCGTCACCCATGCTTATAACAGCTGAGCATATAAGCCCCCTGCCTGGGCATCAGTCATCCTATGTAAGACACTGCACTGAGATTCTGGTGTGCTGTTGGAATTTTCTTATTAAGGAATCTGCTGAGATTAAATTAGCAAGCGGCTCCATATTAGATACAGACGGATGTTTCTGCTTAAATCAGCTTGGAATCCTGCTATCTCCTTGATCAACAACAGAATAATAGTGTTCAGCCTACTTTCTCATCCCTTGGTAATTAATATTGACTACCGATAACTTCTGACTATAGTCATTTTTCGATGTGTGGGGGAGCTGATTATTTGCAGTGTGTGTTATCCTTCTGCACGTGACCTGTATACCGAATGTTTAAATTTCATTGTACAACACTTGAAAGTAACATATTTTAATTCTAAACTCGTGTTTAAGTGTCAAGTTGTATCTGAGAATTGTACAAAACTTATTTTGATATCGAAATGAGTTAACTTCGGTGCAGGGCAACAGAACTAAGCGAAATTTAATTTTGAGCGGAAATATGGGAAGCACATGCTACACGATGCGAAAGCCAGTCTAGCTAGTACCTCAAGAAATTCGTGCGAGAGAGCAAGCCGTTTTCAATGAAATTTACTTACGCCATCTGACTGCAACCAAACACAATTCAGATCAAAATGTTGGCCCTGATTATTGCTAATCTTCACCTTAAATCGTAATTATACAGCAAATGAACGTAAAATCTAAAGCATATGCCTTTCTATTTAATATAATCCATTATGGAGTCGAGGTAGCAGTTGTCGTTATGTATAAGAATCGCGGTTGAATGCTAACAGTGATAACCAATATGCCTTTCTGATCGAACTGCTTGAAACTCACAAGATAGCACTTTACTGAGATCTTTTATTAGTATTAGGCTGCTGAACTGATACTGATATTTTCACAAACACACTCTGGCAGTCACTGTGTCTTACAATGGACACAAATTTTGATGGCAATTTTACTGGCCTACCTGTGCGCACGGAACGCTTGTTTGTTCTCCAAGCTGTTACTATTAGGAATATTTCATTTGACATACATGTGATGAGCACAGCAAGACGGTATCTTTCCAGTTTTCGCAAAATGATTCTCAGTAAACAATTCGCCATGTACAATGCGAGTAAGAAAACATAGTCATGAAAGTAAATGAAAAAGGGAACTAACCTTAACGACTGATAAATGACAACAAGACTCAAAGTTGAACTATGCATAAGTAAGCCACGACAATAATACACATTTTCATAAAATTCACATACCTAGACAAGTTAGCAAAATATTTCTTCATAACTTTCCTGTGACAATTACTTGACACTTCTTTCAACTACAAAACAAAACTTCTACTGCAGACTTCAGCCATACACAATGTTCTAACAATATGAAACTGTACAGTAACAAAAAGTTTTTAAAAAACTGAATTACCTTAAAAAATAGCCTTTTGACATTCTTCCATTAATATAATTTCATTTTATTTCCTCACAATATATTTGCACAAAACCATTTATAAATAATACTGCCTTCACTACATGGTCCATCCTTTTCAAACAAAGTACACAGCCAGACTCTTCAACATAAACTACTACTACTCTCTTCAAAGGAAGTATCCTCTCTGACCAACATCTGTCATATCAAGAACAGACTGACAAAGAATATAGTTATATCTATATTACACAAAATGAGTACATCAGAATCACTACTTTATTCACATTTATGGCCAAAAGTACATGAAAATTTTCACAGTAAACAAAGCAGTGCACTTTCATCACTCCTTCCCCATTAAACAAGAATATTGCAGAGTGGTTTCTGGTGATACAATAGCAGGCAGCACTCAAAAAATTCTCCCAAAAGAAATAGTCACAAAAACAAGGTACATGATGTGTGGTTACAAATACCTGTGTTGGATGACAATGTCTGTAAAATATCATTGGAGAGGTACAAAGTGATACTAATAAAGTACATAATTTTAATTCAAATAACAGAACATACATGTAAACAAGTGTACAATCATCCAGTAATAAGTCATTTTATATATTTTGTCATGATAAACAAGACATGACATAACAAGATGCTTGGTTTAGTAAATCAGTGATCTAGTTCAGTCAGATACAGTGGCATAAATATATACAGTTTTTACAATAAAAGACAAAGCATTACATAGTCTCTACAATTTGCTGTACGAATGCTTAAAAGGAATCTATAACGACAGATAAGAATTCCCGTCAATTGAAATAAAGTAAGAAAGGTACATATGTTTTATGCAACATGGCACAAAACTTTTCAAAGCAGTTACAACAGTTCTTTGAAATGTTTAAGAAAATCTTATGAAGGCAAGTCAGTCTGAACAAAGTAATAAAAGATGCAACCTTTGCACTATGGTTCAAAACTTTATAAAGTACCTGCATATGTCTGTTCAAATATTTAAATAAATCTTGTGAAGGTATGTGAATATCCATGTCTATTCAAATAATCCAAGAATGATACACACGTATACAGTATGGTACAAAACTGCTTTGAATTGTCTGTTTAGAATTATGGAGAAAACCTATGAGGACAATGTCATGCAGTGGGAGGAAAAGAATATCACAGCAAAATGTCACAGGCATTAGTGTTTTGTCACACACACACACACACACACACACACACACACACACATACACATCTATCATAGCTACACCAAAATAGTACCATTAGCATATTCCTGAGGCAGCCTCAGGGAGCATAGTATTTTGCCTTCTGTTTTCCCACCGAGAAAGCAAAGGGCTTCAAATAAGTATGTTATCTAGGCAGCTCAGGGAAGATGAGGTGTCTTGTCATAACCTCCAGTGACAACTGAGAATTTGAAGAGCTACAGTCATTGGTAAAGAATTGTCATAATGAGCAGGGTTAACATTGATCTGACTTTCATAATCTGAGACATGGTGTGACACTCAACTTAGTGCCACAGTAAGTTGTATGAAGCAGTTCAGCATAATGTTTCCATAATGCTTCATGTGTGTATGTGTGTGTGTGTGTGTGTGTGTGTGTGTGTGTGTGTGTGTGTGTGTGTGTGTGTGTGTGTGTGTGTGCGTGTGTGTGTATGTTAACCAAAATCATCTCATGCACATGTCCAGAATACATGAAACAAATTTTCAGAGGAATTAGATAACTAGTTACATCCATCTTAATGTCATATCAAATTGTCCTGAAGAATATATAATTCTATACATAAGTGTGTTATCAAAATCCTCATGTAACATGTACAATAAATATGATTATCCTATAGCTTGGGTATTATATGAATTGTATATAAGACATGTCAGTAAAATTTTGATGTCATTTTAACCACATTGCATAAACAAGTACACAGCTGATCATCATTTTGGTATCAATTGTCAAAATTAAATATGTACATCCACTTTTAAGGTACCTCATATAAATGAAAAGACTTGGATTCAGGTTTTTAAATTACATACATTTATCTATCTTGCCTGAATGGCAACTACCATATATATCAAGTACAATAATGTCAGGAGTAAATATGGTTATAATTAAAATAGATAGTTTTTATGTACACACTCTTGGAATACAAAACCTTATTAATGTTCTATTAATGTCAGTCACATGTTACTCAGTTACTATTGGAACAAAAATCTTAGGTGTAACATCAATGTAGCATTTGCTAAATTCACTGGTATCATTATGACAACAAAACTGTTGTCACTCCTGGTGATAAGAGAGTAACATGTTAATTACAAGTCCCCGAAAATTCAAAGATCAGGTGTCAAATACAAAGTAGCTCTATTGCTGAGTGAATTCCTCATAAGGAAGTACATATAGAGCACAGTTCTGAACAACAAATGTTAATGTTAAATGTATTTTGTTTCTTACTTCCAGTACTGCACAGCGTACCTGTACTGTTACTATTAAACCACATACAATATCGTTACTGAGACAAAAACCTTCCCTTGCTCCTCACAGGCTATCTAAAATAATAATCCATAAAACATCCGCATACATTATCACTACTGAAATGACATCATCTTCGACTCCTCATTGGATGCCTGAAATGCTTTTAAAAACATCTCTTCATCTTTATACGTATAATAATTCAATACATTGTTCCTTCATTACTGCTTAGTTACCATTTACATTATTGCAGAATATCAACATATTTCACCACACAAATACCGCTACATCACAAGCACCTCATTTCGTACCTTTTGTTCTCAGTATCCTTTTTTTACATAAATGTTATTTTCTCTGTCATTCTTTACACTGTGTCCAGTTTCTTACAGTATACATATTCAGCTGGAATTTGCAATTCATATCTGTTTCACCAGTAGTCAGTAGCTATTTTCAAACATCTCAAAAATGATGTCAATACAGCAGACTTCTGAAACATTATTCACAAATTACCAGAAGTTCATAGCAAGTTATATTTATCACCAGTTACTTCATTGGCTTACATTAGGATAATAGGAGAGAGCTTTTTACTCTTATTAGCAGAACAAGACAGTAAAACAAGTGGAGTGCACCATGAAATATGAAAAGAAATAGTAAGACCCTGCTCGAGCAGGCATCAGTCGCCAGCTGGTGTATCCATCATAGAGAGGTGGATCCTCCACCTACTTAACTCATTAAATACCTTGACATTAGTTATATAATAAACATCTTGCGATATATGTATGCTTAATGTTTCCACTTCCGAAGCATTTTCATGAACACTGTGATATTTGTAAAATCGTCCATTGTATAGAAGAAAGAATTTATGATTGAGTGATTTTCCCTTGTGAGAAAGATGGCGAGATTTCACCTATATATATATATATATATATCATTGCAACTCCTTCCTGTTTTCATCAGTTCTTAATGTTGGGTAAGGCTAAATCAGTGACTTCATGATGGCATAGGTGTCTCTGTTGGGTAATGCTACAGTTTCTCTGACTTGGTCAGGTGACTGTTTATTCTTTAACACCAGAAGAAGGAGGGGGGGGGGTGAGGATGTAGAGTCATTTGGTAACTCGTTCAGTACATTCTGAAACAAATGAAGATATCTATCCCAAGTGGTGTGTTTGTGGTGACAATACAATCTGCATGGTTTCCCAAACTCTTCCATTAGTCGTTCACAAGGGTTTGAAGATGGATGATACTAGGAGATTAAGACAGGTTTCATTTTCCTATATCATAACGTATACAACCAATGTTTGGCTCGGAGCGGAGATCCGTTGTCAGATATTACTTTGTCTATGTGACCAACTTCTTTCAAAAAGATTTTTCTGTTGCTCTACGTAAATGACACAAATTTCGACTTCTATTGCAAAATAACAGTAACTGTTGTTCATTCTGGGAAGGGGTCCAAATATATCAACAGCTGTGAGTTGTCTTCATTTAGTACGGATTATGGGAAGCAGTGGAGCAGAGTTAGATATAGTAGGAGGTTTTGCCTTTTGATATAGTTTACGGTTTTAAAGCACCATGCGAGTTCTTATTTCTGTATTGTGAAAACAACATCTGTCACAAAACCAGTAAAAACATTTTTGGACGCAGAAGTGGGCATAACTAAGATGTATGTACCGCACATGTTTGTTCACGAGTCATCAGGAATATATACCACCTATAGTTCACTATTAGGACTCCTAAATTTGAAAAGAATATTGTTCTGTATCAGACAAAATTGTCTCACAGCTATATTGTCCCTGTCATACCATGTCTCTTTGATTTCCTTCGATAGAGGATCCTTATCTGGCTCCTTTGCGATGTCAAGAAGTGTTAGTGAATTGTAATTATCAAATGCAACCTTCTGAATGTATAAGATACTAAAGTTCTTTTTCTGACAATCTTCTTCAGTTGCTTTGAAAAGACCAACACGTGAATGAGACAAAACCTCAGCTTCTTGTGTTACCAGAATATAAACAATGTCTGCTAAGTGTCCTACGTTGGCCGAGGCTAGTGAAAATTACTAAGTCAGGATGCTATAGACGAGTGTCGTGGAGACGGCATCACCGGCTCACTGCTGGCATTGCACTCCCCTTCACTAGGGTAAGAGAGCTCTATTTATGCGGCGTCTTTTTCCCACGGACCCTTCTGGAAGGTTCGATGATAATGCACTGGGAACTGACTGATCATGCAGTCAGCACGTGATTCGCACCACAGTTGGTTCTCCTGAAATAATCTCTCGTTGCTGCCCTGTTAGCTACGTGGAGCTAGTCACATAGGCCGCTATTGCAAGTCACGGGGACCGGACGGCGGCGCTAGTGTCCGTCATGGGGTTCAAATGCAGGTTCGCCGCTATCGGCGCTGTAGCAATAAGCCTACTGCCTCCAGCACAGAATTACTCTGTAAGCTGTATTAACGAACTGGTCGGGATATATCTTTATTCGTGAAAATGCTTGTTCAGTACCTCCTTCCGGATATGTAGATTTACGTTTACTGTGATTTTAATGGATCACTTAAGGTGGGTGAAAATTAGCTGTGTCTTTCTCAAAGAAATGATCGTGACGTTCTAGTTCTTGTCCGATCATGTGCTTTCTTGATCGAGAGATTTAGAGAAACTGTTCTCGAAAACTATGCCTAATTTTTGAAGTGTTTGGAAATAAAGAAAACAAAAAGACATTTTATTCACTGTGCATTGTTAATAGCTCACTCTGTGGGACCGACGATAAAAAGTTTCTCAAATGTAGTCAATGGAAAGTCAAACACCTTTATGACGTAGTGTCACTAAGTTCTACGTGGTGCACATTGAAGTACTTCGTCGAATAGCTATGTAAAATGCTGATCTCCATCAGCTTTGCCAAGCACCAGAGAAACTGAAGTGATAAACTTATGCGCATTACAATCTCCTGGTGGAGATCAACAACCGTTCTACGAGTTTGAGAAAGGTCTCTATGTTTCTTAATTCACTGTCAAAAGGAACCAATGTGGAAGGAGGAAATTTGTAAAGAGGAGAAGCAATAGGTACTCTTTGTTCAGCTGCAGATCAGAAACTGCAATCCACTGCAGCCTGAGTTCTTAGTGAGTAGCGTGACAGTCTTCAGTTTTTTGAATGAGTCGCAAAATACATAATGACACCTTTCTTAATTCGTTTCTCGCAATTCTCCAAATGGTATCATACGTTCTCATTGGACAGAATCACTGATCACTTATTGGAGCTCCTAATTTTTCTTTTCTTTTATCGCGATGCGAACGATGCTGGCTATCCAGTGGCAAAAGAATGTTGCACTGGCGCCAACTCCATCTTGTTTTTAAAGAGCTGTGACACTCCACCGGCCCCACATCCTCTCTGCAAACCTCCCAGAGCTGCCATTATCACACTACTTCTACATGTGAGACGAGGAGGATATATTTGAGGTAGGAAGCTGTAGCTTGTCGCATTACGTTACTTGGGTATCGATCGCCCGAAACTACTATTTCCAAAAGGATCCGTTTCTTGTAGGACATGCAGTGCATATTGTATTCTTGTATTCACATACATGAAATTCCCAAGGTCACGATTATATTGTGTTTGGCATAGTCTTGCACTTGGAGAAAGGCGATAGAAAATGAGAAAAATTCCTGATCTCCGTTATAGAAGCATCCAGAGAAGACCCTAATAATGCCCCATTGCAAGTAGGAAAATGCCCAGAGCGGAAAATTTTAAATACCTTGGCACCTGGTTCAACAGGCAAGATAACCTAAAACAAGAAACTGATCAACGTATTGTCAATTATTCTAAAACATATTTCAGTATGAAGCAGATTATACCATCAAACAACCTATCAGTTGAGAAAAAATTTAAAGCCTATAATTCACTGACAGTACCGGTGTTGTTACATGGGACAGAAACCTTAAGCAGCACGAAAAAGGCCAAAAGAACATATTGATCTTCGAACGGAAAAGCATAAAAAGATGTTTGGGCCAATCCGCGAAGAGGACGTCTGGAGACGTACAAAGAACCAGGAATTGTCCGACCTGATGAAACAACTGATGATAGTGCAGAAAATGAATGCGTGGAGAATAAACCTGGTGGGGCATATTGCCAGGAGACCAGACATGTGACCCACAGGAGAACCTGACGGAACTCGTCCAGTTGGCAGAACAGGGAAGCGATGGAACCTTGAGCTCAGGAAGATTTTCGGCCGATGGGTGTCCACGAGAACTGGATCCAAAGTACACAAGATCGACCTCTGCGGAGAAACATTGTAACGTCGACCCATGATCTTCATGGTCCGTGATTGTAGTAAAATACATTAAACTGACAATAACAAATTTTACTAAACAAGCAATCTTTATCTACGTGTTAGAGTCGGGTACCAACATTTTATGTGGGAGCATTCTACATACTGGCACTAAACAAGTGATTTATGTTTACACATGGAACCAAAGATAATATAGTGGCACCAAACGAAATGTTGGAACCCAATTGTAACATGTAGAAGAAGGTTAAGAGTGTTGGTTTCTTTTAAAGTGACAATGTAATATATTTTACTTCTTGATAACAGTGACGTGATGAATTTTATGGTATTTGATGTCATAATTTTAATATTGCTGTGTAGAGTACGTATTATAAATGACTTTAAGATGCGTGATAATTTATAGAAATTGGAATAGATTATGAATAATGAAGTATTTATTAACAGCTCTCGTGGTGGAACTGTGGCGCTTTTAAGAACTTATGAGCTGTGGGGCACCGCCTTCATAAAATATATCGCTATTTCAATTAAATAAATTGTTATAGTATTGGATATTTGATTTTCGTGACTCCTGTACAAAAGAAAAACTTGGTAAAAACATGAGAAACACAGTTTGGTTTGTGACGCACTAGAGTTGCGCGCCAATGATTAACGCCTTAGCGTCTCTTTGTCCCACTCAAAAGTGAGAAATTATTTTTCTTATTTGGTCTAACAATCTGTGCCTACTACATCGTCATGTAACCCTGTTATATCTTACGCAGTTCATAGAGACAGAGAGGAGTATGATCAACCAGCCATCGATCGTAAGCATCCCTTCGGATGGACGATAGTATTAGGACTCTGGTGCCTTCTTAAAATATTGGCTTCCTGGACAGCTTCTGTATGGATGTCATTTATTTCCTTGAGGAATGACTTATCGTTCTCGATCTTTCACGGAACGTCTGGGTAGCAGCAATACTGCACGGTTGGTTGAGTTCTTCGCTTTCCTTAATTGATCACTGAACTAATGGTAGTATCGTTGACACGGCGTTTGAATGAATATTGCATACTTTATTTGCAAGTCAGGAAGTTTCGTTCTACAATCCAGTCAAGGTGTCATTGCAGTTATGACGAAAATCGGATGTTTAAGCGCTGCCATCTATATTGAAAATCTCGCCCGGTGTGCAGAAAGGAAAAAACTATAAAGAGAAAGAACTACTCACGCAATCCAGAGGTAAACGGTAGGCATTGACTCTGAAAACTCGCTGTTCGTTGGTTACTGCTGTACCTTGGGACCTAATGTACCATCGCATTATGTTTGTCGCCGTTTGTGGATCACACAGACGACGTACACTTCGATCAGAAAAAGCGTCTCAAGTAATTGTAACATTTGTAAATATTGTGAGACATTTTGTAATTCTATGGTATGACATTTGTGTCGAATGTTTTTTCATTGTTTCGGAGCTGATACAGTCTATTAAACATGGGTCTTTCGAAAATAGGCGAAATAACACAAATTCCTCTAGAACTACTGTAATAAGAGTTTCAGGTCTGTGATCATTTAATTTTAAACAAATATTTGCATCTTACATCACTTCACAAACGTGGTGATAAATCTCTTTTGAGGAATTTGAAGATTGATTGCTATTGCTTACTTTCAACAGAGAATTAAACACATGCCTTATATTTAGTGTGCATCATTTGTAGTCTGTAGTTTTGTTTCTGGAAACAACAGAGTGGTTTACAAGGAGTGCAAGTAGGAAGTTCCGTCCAGCACAACTCATGCACTGCCCCAGAGTGGTAAGCGATACACTTTCCTCAAGCAATGCGGTAGCAGTAGTTTTGGTATCGGACTGAGCGTCTGCCGTCACTATGGATAACAAACTCAGATTGCGTGCTGACCTTATGCAGGAATGTTTATAAAATGACACGATACTACATATCGAAGTAAGACCTGATGATGGTATTGTCAAAACGCGTCATGAGAAACGAAAAATTAAATATATATATATATATATATATATATATATATATATATATATATATATATATATATATATATATATATATATTGTCGACCAAGGCAAGTATAATCATTAGAGCCAAGCATGGTCGCAGATCCTATGAAAGCCTTCTTATCTACAGTGATGAGAAAGAACTCCAGTTATGTGCCGTAAGTAACAATCACGATGGTCGGGATCTGTAACCCAACTCGTTGTGTCACACAAAACACGAAGGCAGCCCATGGAACTCAACACTGGCTGTTACAGTGCAATGCACAGTATTCTTTGATTGCTAAGACTTGCAAGAGCTGGACACAAAACATTAGCGGTCCTAAGTTTTCTGACTTCTAATGAATCACGACTAGGGTGCCTAGTACTCAAGAAAGAATTTACAGCTTGTAGAGCTGCTCAGCTCAGATATACAAATACAGCAACGCCCCTTAGCTACTATGCAGGTTATTTGTTCCTAACTTTTGCAGTATTTTCAAGTGTGCTATTAGTTTTATTCAAGTGGGAACTGAATGAGTATTTAGGTTATGACTTGTAAACCCCCATCTTCGGCAAAGGTGTATTAACCGTATATTTAATGTTTAGGACAAACATTCGTTGATAGGAAGAGGCGGAGGGAAGCTCATTGCGTAAAGTACACAGTTCACGATTTTGTTCACTTCTCTTACTCAGCTGCAGTTGATGGAGCCGTTGCATACCATAGCACGTGGCTGCCACTGGTACTGCATCCACTCATTCTCTTTGGCTCATTCTTCTTTCACATTGAGGGTCTACTTTCGCCGCTTCTGCATGCACTCTTAAGCGTTGGTGATATACGCAATAGCTTTTCCACGCCCTTCTCTCAATGATTGGAGGTAATTTTGGACTAACCGTTGAACCACTACATAGTCAGTGAACTGGTTAATACTGGGTCTGAGAAGCAAAGAGGGCATATTGGTAACGTCAGAGTGGTGGTGTTTCGTGCCGGCCGCGGTGGTCTAGCGGTTCTGGCGCTGCAGTTCGGAACCGCGGGACTGCTACGGTCGCAGGTTCGAATCCTGCCTCGGGCATGGGTGTGTGTGATGTCTTTAGGTTAGTTAGGTTTAAGTAGTTCTAAGTTCTAGGGGACTTATGACCTAAGATGTTGAGTCCCATAGTGCTCAGAGCCATTTGAACCATTTTTGTGGTGTTTCGTCGTTGCCTTCTTCCGAAATTTCAGTGTAGCGCCAAATGTCTACCTCTACCATGTGGTCGAGTGTTGTGGGATCTTGAATAGTGTTGTCTTTGTGTTGAGAGTGTCGTTACTATGGAAGTAAGGAAGAGAAAGGGTTGGATTCGATCCTCAGTCTTTTAATAGTACAAAACGGGCCATTCAAAATACACTCTTGGAAATGGAAAAAAGAACACATTGACACCGGTGTGTCAGACCCACCATACTTGCTCCGGACACTGCGAGAGGGCTGTACAAGCAATGATCACACGCACGGCACAGCGGACACACCAGGATCCGCGGTGTTGGCCGTCGAATGGCGCTAGCTGCGCAGCATTTGTGCACCGCCGCCGTCAGTGTCAGCCAGTTTGCCGTGGCATACGGAGCTCCATCGCAGTCTTTAACAATGGTAGCATGCCGCGACAGCGTGGACGTGAACCGTATGTGCAGTTGACGGACTTTGAGCGAGGGCGTATAGTGGGCATGCGGGAGGCCGGGTGGACGTACCGCCGAATTGCTCAACACGTGGGGCGTGAGGTCTCCACAGTACATCGATGTTGTCGCCAGTGGTCGGCGGAAGGTGCACGTGCCCGTCGACCTGGGACCGGACCGCAACGACGCACGGATGCACGCCAAGACCGTAGGATCCTACGCAGTGCCGTAGGGGACCGCACCGCCACTTCCCAGCAAATTAGGGACACTGTTGCTCCTGGGCTATCGGCGAGGACCATTCGCAACCGTCTCCATGAAGCTGGGCTACGGTCCCGCACACCGTTAGGCCGTCTTCCGCTCACGCCCCAACATCGTGCAGCCCGCCTCCAGTGGTGTCGCGACAGGCGTGAATGGAGGGACGAATGGAGACGTGTCGTCTTCAGCGATGAGAGTCGCTTCTGCCTTGGTGCCAATGATGGTCGTATGCGTGTTTGGCGCCGTGCAGGTGAGCGCCACAATCAGGACTGCATACGACCGAGGCACACAGGGCCAACACCCGGCATCATGGTGTGGGGAGCGATCTCCTACACTGGCCGTACACCACTGGTGATCGTCGAGGGGACACTGAATAGTGAACGGTACATCCAAATCGTCATCGAACCCATCGTTCTACCATTCCTAGACCGGCAAGGGAACTTGCTGTTCCAACAGGACAATGCACGTCCGCATGTATCCCGTGCCACCCAACGTGCTCTAGAAGGTGTAAGTCAACTACCCTGGCCAGCAAGATCTCCGGATCTGTCCCCCATTGTGCATGTTTGGGACTGGATGAAGCGTCGTCTCACGCGGTCTGCACGTCCAGCACGAACGCTGGTCCAACTGAGGCGCCAGGTGGAAATGGCATGGCAAGCCGTTCCACAGGACTACATCCAGCATCTCTACGATCGTCTCCATGGGAGAATAGCAGCCTGCATTGCTGCGAAAGGTGGATATACACTGTACTAGTGCCGACAGTGTGCATGCTCTGTTGCCTGTGTCTATGTGCCTGTGGTTCTGTCAGTGTGATCATGTGATGTATCTGACCCCAGGAATGTGTCAATAAAGTTTCCCCTTCCTGGGACAATGAATTCACGGTGTTCTTATTTCAATTTCCAGGAGTGTAGCTTCCCTCTACGCAGAAGGGTCATCGTTGGTATCAGTTAACAGGGCGCTAAGGAAACATTTCTGTTTGGCACGAGATAATCTCTACTCTCTTAGCCTTCAAATTTTTTCTGAATGATACTTATTTCCTCTCGTAACGTGGATTAATTACCTCGGCTACGACTAGACTTGCTTGAAACGATTGATCCTGCTGTTGGGTAACAGGTGTGGTTGTAATGTAGCTGTATGCTTTTATTAATATATTTTTATAAAATGAAATATGTTTGTTAAATGACTGCCTATGTTGATAACTGCAGGATCAATTTGTGAAAAAAAATATTTTTAGAGTTAAAATAATTTTCTCCCAAATGGTAACTGTCACACATGTGTAATGATCGAGTCTGTATGACACGCTGTCTGACTTAAGTATCTTTTGTCATAACTGCTGCTGTACTACACGTTCTAGAGATTTAATTTCATACAAAAATGCATGTATTCTGAACGATTTACTTGCTTCGCGGTAGTGCTCGCATGAAATCCAGAGTGTTCTGCGGGTTTCTGGATTGCGGTTGTGTTATAGTTAGTGCGTACTCACAATGTTGAACAAATTCCCAACTGCTGTTAAAATGGAAGCGATTGGAAATACTTGTGGTAGTGAAGACTGAATGTGAATATCAAATGAGTAACAGTTCTTGAAGTTCTGTCAGCAGTATACAAATTGTTCCTTCAAGAAATCATGATATAGTATAGCAGATACACTGCCTCTGAAATAGATCAAGGTAAGAAGGTTGTGTTGATCTCACCAGTGAACTAAGACATTAGAATGAGACTTGTGGCAGCTACTAAAAAGGAAATCATACTGTTAGAAACTATACTGAAAAACGAGCCAGAATGGCGACAGTAAACAACCAACAGACAAGTTCACAGATCATCATTTTGCTTAGAAAATAACTCTATAGTGATAAATTACACTGCAAAGAAAAGAAAAACGTTCTACTTATGAATAAGATGCATCACGACGGCCAAATAAGTAAAATGGAAGAGAAAGAGACGGAAATAACTTTGGATTACAATGGAACAAAAGCAGCTGTTGACACACTTGCTCAGTTAAGAAGTACTTATACGTGCAAATGAAAGATATATCGATGATCAGTGATAAGTTGCTACCAAATGCTAGACGTCTCTAGATACCACGCTTATCTTTTGTGGAACTCATTGCGTTTCAGTTGAGACGCAAACAAATTAATAAGAAAGGGAGCATTCTCAAGACTTGAAAAATCTTTCATAAAGCAATATACTACGCCAAGAACACACCTTCCAAAATCACACGATTCACTGAACACGTGTGCGCTGTAGTTCCTTTCCGTCAAGCAGTCTCAATACGACGATTATAGGGTCTACTAAAAGATGGGATTATAATGTCGTGGAGGCATCACAGTGATCTTTATATACCAACTGGGTCAATAATATAGTCTAAATCATAATTTTTCTTATATCTACGAAAACCATTTTCAGGCACTATGGGCCATCTTCAGAAGTACAAATGAATGTTTAAGGAATTAAAATTACCTATAAGTTACATACAATTAATGTATCAGCCAGCAAAATAAATAAAATAGAGTATAAGCAAATGTGCGAGTTTACTTAACGACGCGTCGCAGCAACAGCTGCATGTCGCCAACCGAACAACCTGACAAAGAAAGCGAAGCACCCCGAAAACACGGTCGGGTGTCACTGTGACTTCGTACACGTACGTAATGATGATTAGAGTTGATATTCACTATGACAGGTAGAACAGACCCCAGAGAGCGTTAGTGTAATTCGTGCTTTTTATTTTTTATTGGTACCTAAGAGACGCGAAAAGCGTCAGATGTTGAGTGACAACTGTTACGGACACTGATGTCGTCTCCTAGTGGGACGCGGCAGCACCAGGCAGAGTTTGAAAGAGACTTCATTACCTGTCTCCATTATCTTGGCCATCTCGTCGAGTCGTGCAATATCCAGATTTGTAGGGCATTCAGATTTGGTAATAGCCCGATAGTGGACTAAATGGGAAATTTTAATATCCAGATATGTAGGGCATTCAGATGTGATAGTAGCCCGATATTGGACTACATGGGAACGTGACGGCAGGCATGCTCGTCGTCAAGGTTCCGGTCTATGCCTGACCACGACAAGTAAAGGACCCCCTGCAATACTCTGTGTGATCTCCCACCATCGGTCGCAGACTAGTAGAAGCCAGACTAGGGAATTACTCTCCCAAGCGTAGGCAGCACTTAGCGTCACAAGCGGCTGCGTTTGGAGTGGTGCCGTGACGGGGAAGCATGGAGTGTTCACGAATGGCCTCGCACTGCGTTCAGCGACGAATCACTGTTCTGAACAAACACGAGTGGCTATCGTCGGCGAGTATGGAGGCGACCAGCGGAAAGGTCCCACTCTCCCAATGTTCTGTTACTCATGGCTTCGTGATGAGGGAAGTCATCGGGTATAACTTCAGCTTATAACGTTCTTTACTTAATTTAATTATTTGAGATATTTAAGTTAGTGCCTGTGCACATAACAAATCTGTAACTTTCTTTAAATAAATTGAATGAATGCGTAACTGTGGGCTGGATACAAAACTAGAGTTATAGTATAGCGTGTTGTAACTGCAAGTGGTGTGCTTACTCTGTGTTATTGTTAGCAAAAACTTTATACGAATCGATTGGGCTATGCAACTCCCAGTACCAATAAAGAAATACGGTCACTGCAAAATACATTCAGTCCCTTAGGCGCTGTCTCCTCTGGCCCCATTCAAAACATAACTTTGATGGTTCAAATGCGTCTGAGCACTATGCGACTTAACATCTTAGGTCATCAGTCCCCTAGAAGTTAGAACTACTTAAACCTAACTAACCTAAGGACATCACACACATCCATGCCCAAGGCAGGATTCGAACCTGCGACCGCAGCAGTCCCGTAACTTTGATCTTTGTGCACATAACAAATGCGTTATATTGTCTTACCTCTAAAACAGAAGCGATGGGACGCGATATATTCTGGTCTCTCACAAAAAAAAATTATGAATATGCTAGCTACAGGCTCAGCGGTGTGCAATGTTGGCCGAAATACTTTGAAAGTCACATGAAATTCTTTTGGCTGATAAATGAAAACATTTAAGATAAATCCAACGTCTTTGAAAAACATATGACCTGGACAGAGAGTTGGTGCTGATTTTGGTGAATTACTAACACTGAGTTTTTAGTAAAATTATATTGCAAGTTAAGTTTGGCTTTGGGGTGCATCTGTAGATCTAGCTATTTTCTCACTCCGCTTAGCAGGTGTATCATCTATTCTTGGTGCAGTAATCCTCATTACAACAGCAATTAATATACGATCAGAAAGTATAACTTTAGATCAAACACCTCTGACAGTTGAAATTACATTGTTCAGAAAAATTACATCTTTTTACTAATTGATTGAAAAGCAATGAGGTTTATACAGCAAGTATTATCTAACCTCACTAAAAGAGCATAAATACAAATCATCAAATTACATATACGCGTGTTAACAAACCGTAAAAGCATTACAAAAGGGAAATATATATCCAGCCTATTCGTCAAATCAGTTTGCGTACATTCGGAGATTACTCAACAATTACAAATTATCAGCCGATTCATCTACACTAGCGCGCTGGCAAAACGACAGTCATAAATATTTAACATCTTTACTTTGCTTGCGAGGAGACTTCTGCTTACATGTTCTGTTAATTCCTACATTAATATGAAACTTGGTGGCTTCACAGATCATACCACAAAAACTGCCTGCTCTATCCTCTTTCACTCACAGCCACCTACCTACAACTGTGCGCCAAGCGCTCTCTTACTCCAACTCTACAGTCTCAGATCAGAAGCAGTATCTTTGGCTCCACGGTCGTGCACAGTCAGCGATCCGCATTATAAAGCCTGTCACAGACAAACATCGTTTATATTATAATAGTTTCATTTTAGTTTACATTAATATTATTATCATATTCGGTGTCGCTTACAAGTGTACCCCATTAGACTCCTTTCAAGGTCACAGCTAGGAGTGATTGAGGGACCATTGACGACACAGTGGTCTATCACCGACATCCAGCGTCATGTATTACCATACGACACTATCTCCGCCCCATTCTCCAATACAACGTTGCTCGTTCACACATAGCACCATTTCTATAAACTGTCAGTGTGATGTCAAGGTACTCCCGTGGCCAGCAAGATCTCCATGTATGTCCCCGATAGAGCATTTGTGGGACCAGCTCGGACATCAACTCTGTTCCAGTGCGAATATCAATGATGTAAGAACCAAGTACAACAGTTGTGGGCCAGTTTGGGTCAAGAGAGGATACAACGGTTTTGCAAAATCCTTCGCAACCGAATCAGTGCATACACCTAGACCAGGGAGGTTCAGTGTCAGTGATAAGTGTGTTCATACTGTCAAGTTATTAGTAAATTTGACTCGCTTTTGTAATCATGGAAACAATATCTTATACCGTTAAATTTCGTTTCGTTTCGTCCTCCTCTTCCGGGTGTTTCACATTTTTGCCAGGCAGTGTATCAGCAGTACCTGAATGATTACACAAGGTATGAAGAAAAGGTATGGTCAAACTTTAATCGAACGTTCCTCGTACATAGAAATATGTATTACATGAACATGAGTCCAGAAACGCCTAATTTCCGTGTTAGAACTCATTTGCTACTTCTCTTCACAATCACATTAATCATGACAAATACACCGAAACAGAAAGAGCATTACATGAAACGTGTTCTTACGTGAAATGTTAAAATACATTCCTGCTAACGTTTGATTAGAATAAGTTGTAATTCTTAGGCTCACCACCTGTGTTTGTTGTGTCAATGGAACGAACGTAATGTTGCTTGTGTTGACAGGCCACTACACACATTGCTCTACTAGTACCAAGCACGTAGCATCGACGGTTAAGTGTAGATCACCGACCGTGCGGGAATCAGCTGTTTAGTGTTCAACACGGCCTTCTCCAGGGCAGTGCAATGGAAGCGTTCTCAAATGCAGAGTGTGGAGATGCCAATTTCCTGTACGGATTAGCAGATGGTAATGGCCGTGGTGCATAACGTTTGTATCGGGAGAGATTTCCTGACCGACAGTGGCCCGATAGGAGGACTTTAGAAAAAAAAATTGATCGACATCTTACGGAACATTGGGACTCTTAAGCATTCTACTCGCGACTGGGGGAAGCCTAGAAGGACGAGGACACCTCAGACGGAGGAGGGCCTTTTTCGTGCAGTTGACGACAACTGTAGTGTCAGCGCAAGACAATAAGCTGCAACTAGTTTTGTTGACCACATGCTAAATGAGAACCTGCTGTATCCGTACCATGTACAGCGTGTGCTTGCACTACCAGCAGCTAATATTCCTTCACGGGCACACTTCTGAAAATGGTTCATTCAACAATGTGTCAACCCATCAGTTCAATGCAAATGTGCTGTTCACGGAAGAGATTGCGTTTCAACGTGATCAGACTGAAAATTTTCAGACTGAGCACGTGCGTGATGTCAAAAATCTTTACAAAACTGTGCAGTCACGTCACCAGTGAAGATTTTCTGTCTAATTATGGGCGGGCATTATTGGTGACTGTTATGGCCTCATGTTCTTCCACCCAGGCTCAACGGAGAAATTTAGCATGCTTTGGTAGAGAGTACTTCACCTGTTTTGCTAGATCATGTGCCTTTACGAGTGCGACAAAACATGTACTTCTTGGGCTATGGAGCTCTTCCAGAAACTAGTTTTAAAGTTGTAGGATTCTGAATGACGCGACGAAATGAAGTAAATTCTGACAGCGACCACGATTGGGCACTAACGTCTGGCCGGAATTCGCTGGATTCCAGCAAGAGTTCAGGAAAGAGAGTGCACCCACACAGAAATGATAATAATGACATCATCTATGCTTATATTTTCTCGATTCCAAAGCCGTACGAATACGTAATGAAATGAAATATATTTTGACATGTGACGCAGTTGGGCACTGTATGGTTTGCAGTGGGCGCCACGTAAGTAGCGTGCAGCAAGGTGGGAATTTGTGTCGCCGGAAGGCGTGCTCTGATAGCTGAAGCATTCAAGGCGACCACTCGTGTAAAGCGGGAAATCAGGGTTCGAGTCCTAGTCCGGCACAGATTTTCACTTTTCACCACTGGATTTGTTTCAGTGCCCAACTGCAGCCGATTTCAGAATTTATTTCATTTCATCATGTGTGTGTACGGCATATATGAATTCTAAATAACAGATCCTGTGACAGATTGACAGGTAGCTGTGGAACAATTCATTGGCTTCCACTCTCTCGGGATCTAAACCTACTAAACGTTTCTTTTTATGGACATTTGACAGTTCTTGTGTGCGGAACACCGGTACAAGAGGCAAAGAGTCTTTGTGCCTGTTCTATGGAAGGCTTTGAAACAATACGTAGTTCACCAAGAGCCTAGCAGGGATTCAATGTGAGGCTGTTTGATGCTTGTACCATTGCTAATGGATGGCATTTTGAACATTTCCTTTAGGAAAGTGTTTTATACTGTGCTGACACGTTCTTTTCCTGTATGTTTTCCGTGATTAATGTGTTGAAAAGTTGTACAAAGTGAGCCGCAAAACGGAAATAAAGGATTTGCAGACCAATGTACGTAAGAAACATTCTCTTTCTGTATGTGTGAGTTGTGTTTCCTGAAAGTTTGGCCATATCGTTTTGTTACGTCCTGTACAAATACGACAATACCACAAAGTGGAGGTCGCTTTGCGGAAAAAAGTGTAATGCGAAGATATGTATATACTGGATGTATCCTTTTGTTCCAGGTAAATTCATTAAAATATGACCATAGAATCTTCCATAAATTAAGCTTCTGACACTAGCAATACCGACGTACGTTTCGTAATGCCCATTACCAACTGGAGGGTGGGGGAGGGGCGGTGTTTCTTTATGCCCGCCTTAAAAAAATTTACTCTATTCGTTAAATGCTGTTGGCTTATATTAAGAACATGATAGAGGGTGACAATTATTGCACTATATGAAAAAATAAATAAATTAGTTACAAACTACGGCGTGCACACACTTTCTTCAACATTCAAACGTCGCTACTGACATTCGGATTTAGCTTGTGGCATGTTTGATGTGCCTGCCATCATTGGCGATGATGTGGCACAGGCCAATAGTGCAATTCTGAATGCCCCGCTGAAGTGTCGGAACAGCGATGCTGTCGATGACATCCTGAATGGCTGTCTTCAGCTTAGAAATTGTTTTGGGGTTATTGCTGTACACCTTGTCTTTAATATAGCCCCACAAAAAGGAGTCACAAGTGTTCAGAACCGGAGAATATGGCGGCCAATCGAGGCAATCTGGGTACTCCGGAGCCAGAATGCGGTCCCCAAAGTGCTCCTCCAGGACATGAAACTCTCTCCTGTTTCGGTGGTGTCGAGCTCCGTCCTGCATGAACCACATCTTGTCGAAATCAGAGTCACTTTGGATAATAGAGATGATATCTTCTAAACCTTTACATACCGTTCGTTAGTCACCGTGCCATCAAGGAATACCGAACCGATTATTCCGCGACTGGATATTACACGCCACACAGTCACTCGTTGAGGGTTAAGAGACATCTCGATCAGGAAATGCGGATTATTAGTCCCCCAAATGCGCCAGTTTTGCTTACTGACGAACCCATCCAAATGAAAGTGGGCTTCGTCGCAAAACCAAACTATGGATGCGCATCCTAATTCCCATCATGCCCCGCGGCCAACCAAGAAGTTTGAACGTCCTAATGCATACCGGTCATAAGTTATGACGACACTATCTTGCATACTTATCACCCTGTGCTTTTTAAGACGGTGCTGATGTGTTAGTACAGTCTAGAACATGAAGTATCTTTAAGCACACTCTTAACGAGATCAGTAGCATTTTAGTAACCTGTACACCAAGGTTATGGGGTGTACTTTGCGCCCATCCTAAAAATTTAAAACCTGCAAATTTCATTAACTATTGTTGACTTTTACTCGCAACATACCTTTTAAAGATATTTTCATGTGTAAGAAAGGTTTTGAACCCGGAAATATTCGATACGACTTTCACTGGGGAAGTGATATTTACTACTGAGACTTAAATTTTTGGGTTACTTTTGACTGACAAGTTTATAACATTTATGGAATCAGGTAGAAGCCTTCATTATCAACAGTAATTATTTTTTTAAAAATTTAAAATATAAAGTAGCTGACTGGTTTACAGTGTTTTCAAAAGGTGGGCACAAAGTACTACCCCCTCCCCCCCCCCCCCCCTTGGTATCGCGAGGGTTAATAATTTGAAGATTATAGGTGACAATACATATCATCCCAAGTACTATAACTTTTTTTGCATGTGTACAAATTTGAGAGTTTTTAGGCATATGTGTCGTAGTTTTATATTTTAATGAAAGTGCCTGGGACAAAGAAGTACTTTTCAGTATATATATATATATATATATATATATATATATATATATATATATATATATATATATATATATATATATATATATATATATATATATATATTACATTCAGGTACTGTTAATAGACAAATTGTCAATGCACAAGTTTTTAGGTAACCATTCACATTCACTAATAAACTGTATTATTCACTTTGTTTTTCTATCTAATATGAGGGCTATAAAGAAAGTAAGGCCCAATCGGTCGCAGAATGGAAACCACAGTAAAAATCAAAAATGTTTCGTTTGCAACAGTTTGCTATACCTTTCAAAGCTACGTCTCTACATAGTCGTTGGTCCAACTTAGACATTTGTCGTAGCGTTGTACCAACTTTCCAATATCCTCTTCATAGAAGGCAGCCCCTGTGCGTTCCGCCTCTACTCTACGTGAGTCTGCAGTTCGTTGTCTGTGCCAATATGTTTTCTTTATAGCAACAGTTCATGCGGACAAAGATGAATATTAGAGGAAGCCAAGTCTGGATCAAATACTTCCCATGGAAAACGCTGCAAGAGTGTCTTCATTGCCCCTGCAGTGTGCGGGTGAGAACTTTCATGAAGAAGGAAATATCTGACACGTTAGGTGGGGTTACATGAAATCAGTCCAAATCTCTCGGTAGGCACCCATACTTGGTGGGAGGCACTATTTTCTAACTATCTTCATGTGCTCACCATGAACTCGGAACTGGAAAGAGGAACTTGACATGATTAACGGGCATACTAGGGACACTGCCCAACACATCTACACAAAGTTTATGATCTATCACGACCGATCGGACCTTACTTCCGAATAGGCCTCGTATAGCTGTTTTGTATTACACATAGCTAATTTTGATCTCCTAACATTAATTTGTAGATTTGAAAATGGCATATACTCGATGGAACTGGTTATCGTAAATATAATGAAACTTCTGATGTGACTGTGTTATTTAGACAATCAGTACAACGAAATTGTCATGTGGACGCTGTAGCAGGTACATTTGTAAATGTTCGTCACCTACTGCTGTCGAAGCTGTAGGCAAAGAATTGAAAAATAGTGTTAAAACTTATATACATGTATGTCTTTATCATTGTCCTGTATTTCAATACAAAGGCATTTAAAAACCCTATAAATAATAATAATAATAATAATAATATAATAATGACACTTTACTATTAAAAAAGAAAATTGTTTCGCTGAAAACAACTATAAAGGACTGACTCACACTGACTGGAAGAACATATTTCTGGTATCTTACAGTGATCGCATGACCACACGAAAGTTGTCAATGCGAGCCAATACCACAGAAATTAGAGAGGGCTAGCTGCAGGCCACAATGACATCTGAGAGACGCTCCCGATGACCACACCTCTCCTCTCAACATAGCAGCGCCCTCACACTGAAGTCAATATAGTGTCCAGCTAGGAAGAGCTCAGCTGCAGATCGAGACCTCAGCGACAACAGTCAATATTATCGAGTAGAACACTAACAGTTAATGTTTCATATGAAGTCACAGTGTTGTTCAAGATGTACATTATACCTCAAGATAACACTCTGTTATTTTGTGCATCAGTTGATTCATTGCTAGTCCATGACAGTTGTAAACTACCCTGTACTCCTGTGGTAAAGAAGTATGTCAAAGGTAAGTAAACCTTTTGTTCATTTATGTAGTAAAGTATACTAATATTTCATGTGTTCTAATTTGATGTGTCACCTTAGAGAGCTGTTAACGAACCCACAGTTGTGGTAGGACGAAAGTAGTTTCTCCTGAACATAACAATATTTGACTAGTAAAGTCGAACAGAAGGTTTAACCTTAGCAATACCGTATTTTCCATGACAAATTACCAAGGAGGGGGAGGCTACTTTAGGCCAACAACAAAAATTTAAAAAATCCGTTAATTGTGGTTAACTTTGTTAACAACATAGCTTTTAAATAGGTGCTAATTGCTGATCTATAAGTAGGGTCCAAACCATGAAAATATCTTTTAGTAAAGTCTCAGCAGTATCAAAGCGTTTTGCATAATGTGTATACTGGGGAGGTGTATTTTATGACCACCACAACAAAATTTAAAAAAAAATCGAGTTCCATCAACTGTCATTGAAAGACATATAGGTTGGTAAAAAGTGTCCTGAACCTGAAAATATGAATATTTCATTCGTTGTGAAAAGTCACATTTGCTACTAAAACTTAAATTTTTGGGTTGAGTTTTATTGAAAAATTTAGCACTATTACGGAATCTGATATGAGACATCATTTTACCGTAAGCAGCATTTTGTGTTGCATTCAACTCGTCACTAAACTCGACTGCTCCTCTCACTTGGTCACAGGTAATGACACAGCGAAGTACTCGGACAGAGCATGTGGAAGATACGCGCGCACAGGAAGAGACAGCAATCGATTGATGTATCTAATTCTCGGTTTCCAGCATTTTTCGTTATGGGCAGTTCTACAGCCCATTAACAGTGGTCAATTTCGCTTCAGTGTTACAAATATTGTCCGCTACAATGTTTCAAGAATATGGATCCGAAACAATACTGGAACAATTGCCGAAATTAACAGCCAACAAAAAGGATTACTTGAACGCTTTATCTCGTATCCTGTGTATAAAAACAGTTATCGACCGAAATACGAAACAACGAAAGTCAACAATGGAATTAACTTCAAGTCCTTACTGCAAGGAAATAGAAGCCAAAGAAAACACAAATAAAAAGACGAAGCCTGTGCACAAACGTAAAAAAAACGAGACAGACAGATGAAAACCTTAACAAGAATAAAATAATAAAGGACCGAGTGAATTGGTTATGTCAGACTTGATTCAGTGTATGAAACGAAAAGGTTCGGTACGTGACCTATGCTCTGGTGTGGAAAGTAAAAGTAATAAATATTTCTGTGATATCTGCGTGCAAACCAACTGATTTCCGATATGTCAATTTAAGGAATTTAATTTCTTAAGAATTTATATTGTGTTTCCTATGGTACTTTCACTAAATGTAACTATGGAAGTACCGTTAGGATTATAGTTTGTCATAAGTATCGTGACGTTTTGTTCGATTATTCCAGAGGTTTATTATGTCGTCGCTGACTTCTTACACCAAGTACCAAACGGGCTATAGGGGTACGGATTAGGAAACCACGTGCCTTAATCGTGGCGAGGGACAGATTTCAAAAATTCTGCATACTCATTTTGAGAAAATTATTTTGTATTTGCGCTGAAGCTGGTTGTTTATCAAATACTGCAATTTTCCTTAAAGTATACGACTTGAGCAACCTCACCCTAATCCGATAAAATATCGTCATTTCCGAACATCGTTCACATCTCTAGTTGTTGGACAAGGGGGGAGGGCGGAGGGTCGGGGGAATGAAGGTTGTTAAATTTTAGCAGAAAGTGTACAAACGCCTGCCATTGTATAACAGCAACTTCAGTACGGGCAATGAGCAACAGCAGGAAACTAGCGCCTAAGGGGCGTGAAGCAGGCTGCCCGCATAGCACGGCATCGCCGTCAGGGCCATTCACAATGGAGGTAGATTGTAGCGCTCCTTGTAGCACCAATAGACTAGCATTGCTAGAATGGTGACAAGTGGGTTTATCCCACAATAAAGTAGAACAGGAATATTCGGGAACTGACAGTGTAATTTTTGAAAGAAAGAAGATATGGTTCTCATGAAGACCTGTAGTGCAAATACAGAGCACCTGTATTCCAGACCTTGGTTCTTATTTTTATGGTGGCCTTTATCCCGTATTTTGAAGGGTCGGTATGTTAGTACGGATTTTATTTGGGAATGTTAGAGCTAT
Source organism: Schistocerca piceifrons (assembly GCF_021461385.2). Classification (NCBI taxonomy): domain Eukaryota; kingdom Metazoa; phylum Arthropoda; class Insecta; order Orthoptera; family Acrididae; genus Schistocerca; species Schistocerca piceifrons. The sequence continues at coordinate 932,002,460 of NC_060138.1, forward strand.
AGAGGGCGGTTCAATGCCCTTTCCACCACAACCACTCTCCTCCTGTACAATTCATCTCTAGATTAAGATATTTTCAAAAGATGGGTATGAAGTACACCTACCCCCAACTCCCGACAGCCCACTGGTATTGTGAGCGTTAATAAATCGAGCTACGAGTGTCTTACAGAGAACCACAAACGACAACAACAAGAAATAGCTTTGTCTCTGAGGAATGAGTAGTAAAATTTCCAAGTTGTTTGACGTGCAGCACTCACAAAAGCCAGTGACACTGGCTGAAAGTCGTCAGATGAAGAAGTGAAAATATTGAGAAGCTGGTCGACAAAAAGAAGTGCACGTGCGGTAGGGTCTGAGCAGTCGAGGAGAGGCGGCGGAAGTTCGCAGTCTGTGCAGGCGGCGCTGTGCGGGGTAGCGGGCACGGCAGGGGCAGGGGCAGGGGCAAGGGACGGCGCCTTATTGTTTCCCGGAAGCAGATTCCGGCAACTTGCCGGCTTTAATACTATGCTCGTACAGCGGAGTCGCTGGGCATACCGAAAAGAGGGCAAGAGGAAGAAAACTTCTGCGTGTCCCTAGCTTGAATTATATTTCAGGGATTGGCAAAAATAACGTTCCAGCCTGACTCGAATGGCTCGTTGGGCACTTAGCTAAAACTAGTAAATTCACGGTCAAATTTTTCTAGAGACAGAATTGATGTGCATACTACGGTAAGTCAAGCTTCACATGGCATCTCTTTCTTAGTCGATGTGCTAGTCCAAGCACAATATCTACGTGACTGCTAAAGTATCCCGAAACGTAGCGGCCTTAGAGAAAACCATTCACGGTTTGTTACAAAAATACGCGACATAATGTATTGGATTAATCGCTTGAAGAAACTGCAGATACTATAGCCAGTAAACTCAGCCTGTGTGTCTTCTGAAGTTAACAATGAGTTCGTTTCTTTTTAATTTCATTTATGGACCATTTTGCCCTAACAGATTTGGACCATTGCAATTTTACAAGCATCACATATCACGTTAATTTATGTGATCCAGTTAATTGCGTGCAGGCATGATGATAGTGGTTCGGGATAATACCGAGTAAAATCCTTCCGACTGTCACGTAAAAACCGGCAAAATTGCGTCTGACAACTAGAGTGGTGTCTTTTAAAGGTCTGGGAAGTTTTTACCTAGCAAACATAGTGTATGCCGCTTCTGCTGCTTAAAGTGAAAGAAATAAAACAAATAATTAAAAAAAGAGTGTGTATTACTTAGATGTTCACTGTATCCAAACATCTGTAATACAATGGGACTTACCAGAGAGAGTGTTTATCCGCCACTCTAATGATCCCTGTGCAGAGCTCATACTCTAAACAGTATCAAGAACAACTCCAAGACGACGAGCTTTGCTCATTTCATGCATATCAACAGAAATAAACTGTAGCCCGTTAGTAATGAAAGCGAGATGACTGTCTTCTGTGTGAAAGAATTTGAAACAGTGAACTACAGGATCAGTGTGATCAGTGTATTACCAAATTTCAAAACTTCTTTAAAAATTGTCGTCATTATTAACATTACTGTCGATCAGATAATACACTCCAGCAAGAGCTGACTGGGAAAACTGCCAAGCACAATGAGCACAATGTGCGTAAATAATGAACCGCTGTGCTACTTTCTGCGTGTAGTGTTTGTGTTAGGACCATATATAAGACTGCCGACATTGAGATAGTGTAGTTGTATTTAGGCAATTTTAGTAGGCAATAAACGATCATCAACAGATTTTGGTGAAGTTTTGTGTGAGCTGGTATGAGCAAATAAATCATAGGTCTCATATGATTGTTAAGGGTTTTGCTTGCTTGTGTTCAGTGTGTACGTGTGTGTTATTGGAGAGTATTCTGCACATTTATGTCAATGACTAACCACGATGCTGTTATGAAATCACTGGCACAGCTGAAGAGACTGAAGTGGCCAGTCCTTGCGAACTACGGATGTACTGCACAGTCACTGAGTGTAGCGCGTGACTACAAACCGAATATGGCCTTTCTCAAGGCGACATGCATTACGCGATCAAAAATATGCGACACCTATTAGGGGTCATTAATGTGGGGTGTTTCCACCCTTACCCTTTATGACGGCTTGAACTCTGCTGGAGACACTTTCAGTGAGGTGTCTGAATGATTGTGGAGGAATGGCAGACCATTCTTCCTCAAGAGACGAAACCAAAGACGGTGGCAATGTTGGAGGCTGTCGTCTGAAGCGGGGTAGACGTTCTAACCTATCTCAGAGCTGCTCCATAGGCTTCAGGTCGGAACTCTGTGGCAGGCCTGTCCATTTCAGTAATGTTGTTGTCCACAACCCGTTGCCTCAGAGACGCTGTTTTATGACAAGGTGCATTGTCTTTGCCGGTCGGTGTGGCCGAGCGGTTCTAGGCGCTTCAGTCTGGAACCGCGCGACCGCTGCGGTTGCAGGTTCAAATCCTGCCTCGGGCATGGATGTGTGTGATGTCCTTAGGTTAGTTAGGTTTAACTAGTTCTAAGTTCTAAGAGACTGATGACCTCAGATGTTAAGTCCCATAGTGCTCAGAGCCATTTGAACCATTTTTTTTTTTTTTTTTTTTTTTTTTTTTGCATTGTCTTTCTGATGCAATCATCGTCTCCGAACCGTTCCTCTACGGCAGGTAGTAATCTTGCTGAAAAATACTTTCATGTATGTAACCATTTAGCAGTTCTTAGGCTCAGTAAGTATACCTCACCAAAAGGAGCCCCATGCCGTAACACCACCTCCTCCATACGTCACTGTTTGCGCAACATGTGATGGCAGGTAAAGTTGTAAACGCATTACCCAAACGCAAACAAATCCATCGAATTGCCACACGATGTGGTGTGATTCATCATTTCAAATCACTCATTTGCACTCATCCAGTGTCCATTGGTGTCGCTCTTTAGTTCACTGAAGCGTCGCTCAGCATGGGCTATAGAAATATGTGGCTAACGAGGAGCTGTTCAACCGTCGTACCCTAATCTTTTTAACTCTTAAAGCACAGTCATTGTGGTACATGAAACGCTGGTAGCAATGTGTAACTCTCGAGTGATTCCTTTCGCTGATGTCACACGATTTCCTACAGTCATTTTCCGCAATGCTCGACGATCTTTGTCTGTTAGGAAGTCACATGAGCCTGGTTTTGGTTTAGGTATGCATATAACTTCGCATTTCCACTTCACAATTATGTCGCCAACAGTCTACTTGGGCAGATTAACGCGGGTTGAAATGTCCTTTATGGTTTTGCTAGTCAGGTAACATCCAATGTGGAGTCACGTTTGTAGTCACTGAGCACTCCTGACAGACCAGTTCTGTTGTTACTGCTTTCCTTCTGGCAGTACTCCCCGCCGCGTTTTATACCGGCGGGTCCGCTTCGCGTTAATACCTAGTGGTTTATTTTGCAGCACGCGGGGACGTCGTCGTACTTTTGAACAGACAGTATAGGTAGGAATCATAAAACGAGCGTAGATATAGCCGTGCTCACTAAAAACAACATAGATGGCTCCTTACTGCTTTTCATACTGAGTTTTTACCATATCGTGACTGTCTCTGATGCTACACACACCCTTTTAGGTGGGACGATTTTCTTTCAGTGAAAAGTGCGCTGGTAATAAACAACCTTTGATCACACACCTTCAAATACAACGCTAAGTGGCTAATGACTTTCTGTATGACAACAGTGGAGCTGTTCCTTTCTTAGTGCTATCCAATCATCGCTGTTGACTGCACCAGTTTCGTGAGCAACTGATAGACTGCTCAAATTCAAAAAACGTATTTTACAGCGAGTTCAAAGAGTAATGCAACGACATGAAAAAATGACTCCATCATGCTAATCACATAACTAAAAGCCGGCCGCTGTGGCCGAGCGGTTCTAGGTGCTTCAGTCTGGAACAGCGTGACCGCTACGGTCGCAGGTTCGAATTCTGCCTCGGGCGTCGATGTGTGTGATGTCGTTAGGTTAGTTAGGTTTAAGTAGTTCTAAGTTCTAAGGGACTCATGACCTCAGGTGTTAAGTCTCATAATGCTCAGAGCCATTTGAACCATTTGAACATAATTAAAAAACAACGCTATATGTCACATGTAGTAAGTTTATTTAAAAATTTCAGCAACACGTCATTTACATTCTTTTCACAATCCAGGAACAGCATAAGGGTGAGTTCTGTAAGAAGCATTTTTAAGATGCATCCACAAGATAAAGGTGAATATGGATTAATAACCCGGGCGGGCCATAACCAGTCCAAAATCACCCGATCATGAAATCCTTGATAGCAGATAGTCACAGTAGCTGGACTTCAAGTAAAATGTTTAAAACTCATAGCGCAGAGTATGTGTAGTGCTCTCTGCTCACAGCATCGTGATAGAGATGGGTACAGATTCGCCTACGTGACATCGTGGTCCAGATGTCCGCTTGTTGAGCATGCGGTGACGTCTGGTGCAGTTAATGTCAATTTTCATGTCTTCAGATATCCATAAAGACAGAAGCAGCGAGGTCATCGGTCCCATCGGATTAGGGAAGGATGGGGAAGGAAGCCTGTCGTGCTGTTCCAAAGGAACCATCCAGGCATTCACCTGATGATATTTAGGGAAATTACAGAGAATCCAAGTCAGGATGGCCGGACGCGGGTTTGAACCATCATTCCCCCGAATGCGAGTCCAGTGTGCTAAACACTGCGCCACCTCGCTCGGTATATCGATAATGTTACGATTATCAGTTAATCCGAGAAGTACAGACGTCCCTGTCATTTAATATCGTATTGTGACTTTGCTTTGTAGAGTCGCATTTATATTTCAGCTTGCATAAGATGAGTCAAGTAATTATGTTATTTATGTCAATGGACGCAGCTGCCTCATCGGTTGTAATTTTTCTTTCTGTTCTTTGTAGTGACGCCGTTCTTGCTCACATGCAGTTTGAATATGGGTATTATACATAGTGTATGTAGGGTGATATGTTTCCACTTCTTCCAGGTTTTATCACTGCCTCCAAATCGCTGATGGCTTTATACGGGCTACTTTCTGCCACTCACATCTGGTACAAGGTCCTAAAAATTTCCACACATCCTCAGACACTTAGAACACTAACGGAGTGACAGGAGAATGGAAGTGGCTTACTCTTCACAGCTTAGCACAGTACTGAAAACAATAATTTTCATACAATCTGCACAGATGTTGCCTCTAGTTGGCACACTTGTAAAAAGAAAGATTGTTAGGCGCAACGGCCGAAGTAAATAGCAAGAAATTAGAAGCATCGACGTTGTCATCAACTATAACACTAACAGACAATACCGCTGGTTAGGCATGATGGCCAAAATTTGGCCCGCATCTCGTGGTCGTGCGGTAGCGTTCTCTCTTCCCACACCCGGGTTCCCGGGTTCGATTCCCGGCGGGGTCAGGGATTTTCTCTGCCTCGTGATGGCTGGGTGTTGTGTGCTGTCCTTGGGTTAGTTAGGTTTAAGTAGTTCTAAGTTCTAGGGGACTGATGACCATAGATGTTAAGTCCCATAGTGCTCAGAGCCAGCCAAAATTTGAGAGCCACACTGAAGCTGCCATGGCATCAGTATCACAATAAGTGAAACAAAAATATTTTATTTGCCTTGATACGAGCTCAGAGGTTACCTTCAGCATTTGATTTGATTAAAGAAACTCTTCTTAAGGTTCGTCATGAGTAACTGGAAGCTGTATCCGGAAACCCGTTGACGTGACCGTGTAGAAGGACATTCGCCACTCTCGGCATAACTTCCAAATGTCCCACCCAAGGTGAAGCTATTGCCCTGTCAAGCATCAGTCACCGGCGCAGGAGTGCCCGCCTGCTCTACGGCCCGGGGTCGCCGCGAAATGCAAACTTGCCCAGCGGCCATCGGCAGAACGGTGCCGTGTCCGTCAGGGCACATCCTTCAGCCCCCAAAACATTTCCATGTGTAGGAACTTCCCGGGTAGAGAAATTTAGAAAAATATCAGCGTCATTACTCTACGGTGATATTACAGTGACGTCTGGTTATGTTGAGCACCGCCAGTGTTCTGTTTGACATGTCCATGTTGCCATGCGACGTAGGTCCTTGCTTATTTACACGTAATAACTGTTCCAGCGATCAGTACGACCGTTGCAAGCACACTGGTTACTACGTAGAGCTGATCACAGACTTGGCTCGTGCAATGGCAGTGTACTCAGATGCCAAGATGGCAGATGCCCATTTCATCTATGGATTAGTTGACGGCAAAGACGCACGCACGCAACATTTGTACCGGCAGAGATTTTCAGGACGAAGATGCGCAGTCTTAGATGGGGCATTTAAGCCTGATACTCGCGAGCGGGGGAGGCCTAGAAGGACGAGGACGCTATAACGGGAGGCGTCGATTCTTCATTCCTCAGTATAAAACAGGTAACTTCAACACTGAATGTTGACCACATGATTGTCTGGCGAGTGTTACACCAGAACCACCTGTATCCATACCGTTAACAGCGTGTGCAGGCACGATCATCAGTTGATTTTCCTGCACTGGTACTCTTCGCGAATCATTTATTCAACAAAGTATCAATCCTAATTTTAGTGCAACGGTGCTGTTCACAGATGAGGCGTCATTTCAACGAGATCAGATTGCAAATTTTCACAAGCGTCATGAATCGTTAGACATCAATCCTCACGCAACTGCTGAAGCAAGTCATTTAACATAGATTTTCTGTCAATGTTTGGGCTGGCATTGTTGGTGAATGGTAGGGCCACACTTTCTTCCTCCTAGGTTTAACGGACGATGTCATAATTTCGCAGAGAGTGTGCTGCCTGATCTGTCGGCAGACGTGCCTGTAGCTGTGCGACAAAACACGAACGTCATGCACGATAGAACACCTCACTTTATTGTTAATGTCCGTCGGCTTCTAAATAACAGATTCGGTGGCGGTTGGATCAGTAGCGATGGACCAGTTGCCTGGCCTCCACGCTCTCCGGACCTAAACCTATTGGACTTTTATTTGGGGGGGGGGGGGGGGGATCATTTGAAAGCTCTTGTGTATGGAACCCCAGTGCAAGATGTTGAGAGTCTCCGTGTCTGTATTATGGAAGGCTGCGAAACAACACGCACTACTCCAGGGGTACATCAGCGGATTAGCGGATCCGAGATTCGCTACGACGGTGAGTTGATGCACGGGGGGCATAGCGAAAGTCTGTGGCTATCCCAGCTGTGACTGCGGAGGAGAGCACACCATGGAACATTTACTGGTCTGTCAATTACGCTCTGCTTCCCCCACAGTACGTCTGCTTACGACTTCGAGCGCAACTGATGCTCATTAATTTGGCCAACGATAGTGTAGCTTAAAATTATTTATCTTTTTTGTTTTTAATAGTTAGAGTAGTGTGTTGTATTTGCTTCTAACTTGAATAAATAAATAACGTTAAAGCAACAACTCATATGTGACCATAAATTTGCGCCAGGTCAACTACTCACACTATAAGGTTATTGAATTTTTTTTCCTTACTTAACCTTAAAATCAGTGTAAATTAATTCCTAGATTCTCTCACGCAAATAATGCAAGATTTAATTTGTGGTTAGGTAAACACGGAATTTTTTTCTGCTCTGTGTGTTTTTGACCAGTGAGGTGACTGAAGAAATTGTATAGGCTCCACAAACTCGGCAGCAGCGTCCCATCGTTTTACCTTTCTCCTTGCTGGCCGCAAGTTCCACAGCCAGATCCTGTCACCAGGTTTAGGTCCATTGCCTCCCCCTGTTATACCTTTGGGCTTTTCTGTCAAAACTACACTTCGGATTAGCTCTCGCCAATATCCAGTTGTAGCGAATTTGCTTTGCGCCAATTTTTTTCGGACAACAATTAGTTGATCGACCACAGATTCGCTAGCGCGAGTTGGGATTATATGCAAACATAACGCTAGTGGGAGCGGATAGGCACTTGGTGCAGGGTGTGGCAACTGACCCTTAACAGACAAATGTAATGTATTGTGAGCACATAGAAAGAAGGATCCTTTATTGTACGATTATATGATAGCGGAACAAACACTGGTAGCAGTTACTGCTGTAAAATATCTGGGAGTATACGTACGCAACGATTTGAAGTGTAATGATCATATAAAATTGTTGGTAAGGCGGGTGCCAGGTTGAGATTCATTGGGAGAGTTCTAGAAAATGTAGTCCATCAACAAAGGAGGTGGCTTACAAAACACTCGTTCGACCTATACTTGAGTATTGCTCATCAGTGTGGGACCCGTACCAGGTCGGGTAGACAGAGGAGATAGAGAAGGTCCAAAGAAGAGCCGCGCGTTTCGTCACAGGGTTATTTGGTAAGCGTAATAGCGTTACGGAGATGTTTAGCAAACTCAAGTAGCAGACTCTGCAAGAGAGGCGATCTGCACCGCGGTCTAGCTTGCTGTCCAGGTTTCGAGAGGGTGCGTTTCTGGATGAGGTATCGAATATATTGCTTCCCCCTACCTATACCTCCCGCGGAGATCACGAATGTAAAATTAGGGAGATTCGAGCCGCGCACGGAGGCCTTCCGGCAGTCGTTCTTCCCGCGAACCATACGCGACTGGAACAGGAAAGGGAGGTAATGACAGTGGCACGTAAAGTGCCCTCCGCCACACACCGTTCGGTGGCTTGCGGAGTATAAATGTAGATGTAGATGTTAGTTGTGAGTTTCATGTACCGTGTGGTTAGAGGCAAAAGCTAACCAATGAAAGAGTGGTCCTGCCTAGAATGATCTCGGCTGTGGAGGATAGGCTACGAGGGCAAAGCGCTAATTGCGGTGCAAGGCGCCACTCGGGTTAGGGCTCTAATCAATCTAATTTTCCACTGAGATGCGTAGAGTATCCCTGCTCAAAGTGCAAATCCGCTATTACAGTTCAGGTATATGTTAAGGAATTGTGTGCGAGGAACGGAAGGGAATGGTTAGCCCTAACTGGCGTACCGTATTTGTGTGCCATGATTACATTCATCAATTACTAATTAGTGATAGGGACTACCAACTACTGTAATGAAATAATGGTTAGAAGTTACGTACATTCAATGGTTACGAATTTAATGAGTGTTCAGAACAAACGCTGATCAAACACTCATTACGGGAGAATGAGTACCTATACTCATATGTTGACGTTAGAGGCAGAGACGGACGCTGACAAGGCGTAGTCCATCTGCTTGTGAGTTGACTGTTTCTCTCCAAGTGCAGACTTATACTCTCTACTACCGGCGGCGAAGAAGTACCCCGTCTCTGTTCCACCCGGTAAAGAAGTGCTCTTATGCCTGCCGGCGAAGAAGTGTGTCTGGTACTTCGTTCTCATTGAAATTCACCGTATGAGCTCGCCAAAGTTGCCATTTTGACCGACCCGAGACTGCGTACTTTATTTCACCAATCTGAAAACTTCGTTTCGGAATGTTCGGCGGCATTTTTAGGAAGATTGTGAACGGCAATCTAACACAACTCCTCATTCCAAAAACTAGCGAGTGCCGCCCTATGGCAAATCGCTGCTTCCAAATATTGCGAGCTCCGACATGTCATGCGGCGGCCCACTAGAACTTTCTGTAACTTTACCCTCTCAGTGTTTGTGCTCTATACACCGGTGGCCCGTCAGCACGGGACAAAAAACACGCGTTAGGAGTTGTCCCTTATTATCGTACAGAACACGCCGTTTGCTGGGTAGTCTGCAGCTTCCGCCACTGGCGAGGGCTGTGTGAGTTTACTGAACTCAGTACACAAGAGTTTCCTTCCGTCGAGTGTTGCTAATCCCATCAAAGACTCACGCTACCCTCTGCCACAGCGAATGCGACAGCGGGCGGCTGCTCCAAAGTATCCGGGCGGGCGGTGTTTATTTCCCAGCACGTGCTTCTGGTCACTTGCCTCACTCACTGAAGGTAAGGCGAAGTGAGTGGAAACTGCAAATCCAGAAGAATGAATTCAATGTGTATTTTAGAATTAAAAGGATGTAAGAGGTCCATGACTTAGGAATTTATTGCTAGCAAACTCGAGCAGATGTAACTTCGATGGATTGCTCACACGCTGCCTGCGATATGTATGCTACAATAGAATAGCAGACCAGAGAGCAGTGTCGGCAGCAGCAGCAGTAGTAGTAGCTCGCAGTCGGGCGGTTGGGTCAGGTCGCTCTTAGAGAGCAGTTGTCTAGTTGAATAGCTCACAGAGAGCACTTATGTCCTATATGGAATTACCAAGGCCGGTCGTGGAGAACGATGGCGGTGACTGAGCGATGTAGTATAAGGTAAAAGCAAAAATTAGTATTATTTATTTACCGCGTGCATATGTAAGTTGCGACAACTCATTTGGTACTATTATTATATCAAAATCACGTGTAAATATTGTTCAATAATTATTCAGTAATTATCTTTCTTATAAAGATAACTTCTGAATTTAAAGTTTTTACTAATTTGCCCTATCCATAGTCATGCCAATAATCGTAAATAAAATCAAGTTTTTTTCATACATTACAAAATCTAGTGGCCAGCATTGCACTGGGCTGCGCCAGAAAAAATGTCTTATAGCAGCAGATGTATACGCGTTCTCTGGCGACTTCATTAAGGTAAGAATCTTCACTTTATTCAGAATGACTTTTCAGGTCCATGACGCAGCATTTCTGACGTCTAGATTTACCAGTTTAGATTCACAGTCAGTTAATTATTGGCAGGTATATATGAGTCACAATTTTATTGAGAGATTAGTCACCATTTTTATTGCGAGGTTACGGGATTAAATCTGTTGGGAGGTTACAAGGAAATCAAAGGAAAAGGAAATTACAGGAAATCCTCTACAATCATCAGGCGCTCTCACGGATAATAACGCACTTTTGGGCAGTCATCTGATTTTATTAATTAATTATGCCTATCATATAAAGGAGTTACATGTGATGACACTTGAAAATGGCTGCAGCTTAACACGTTTCAGCGGTTAAACCGCTCGGCGAATGAGTGGTTAGTATGATAGAGCGTTGTAGTAGTAAACGTAATTCTCTTTTCAACACAAAAGCTCCAAAATAACGCCGACGTGAACGCTGTGGTGTTATCAGACACTGTATGCTCACGTTGCCCTAAGATACCAAACAAGAACTGTAAAACAATTAATGATCCCTCACGTGGCAGCATTATGCATCGGAGGCAATCAACAAAAATAGGTATGAACATCCACACAAGTATAAAACTCTTTTCCGGCTTGCGACGTAGAAGTAGACTTAATTACCTATATACAACTTCTCCATAAGTTACTTCACAATTTCTTAAGCTAGCAGCCCTGTCAGGTCCTCGGCTTTGGTGTATTTATTACACAGTCTTTACAAGACTGGATTAAATCCTTGATTTCTTCGTTCAGACTGTGACAGATAAAATGCTCCCGAATCTTCATTTGGGTTTTAAATATCCACAAATTACCACCAGTCGTCTACTCGTGGCAGTACTGACATATGGGGAGAGCTAGTCCAGATGGTAAACTATTTTGGCCTCTTTACTTCCTTTGGCCGCTTAACAGAAAATATTACCATTTAAATGATAGGGCTTCGCTCTTTCTTCCACTTTTATCTTCTCCTTGATTCTCATTAACATAACGTTAGAATCCTGATCCTCAAACAGAACCGGGGGATGGGTAAGTACAGCATCAATAAACTCTATTTCCATCTAACCACTTTTTTGAAATCGCTGCCCCGTAGATTGTCTGATACACTCTTCTCCAAACACAAGACTAAGGCTTAATCAGCACAAGAGCTTTAAGTGTGGCGAACATGTTCAGGGAAATCGTCGTTGAAGGTAACCAAGTCATCCAGGTAACGATAGACTAAATTTGATATCTGAAAAAATATTATTAAGCAGCCGGATCAATAACGCTGCTCCAGTTAAGAACCCGAACGGAACACAGTTAAGTTCCAATTGGTTACAAAGACTGATCGGCTTCGAATTTTCAGACAATAAAATCTGACAGTAGGCGTAGTTGAGATCCAGAGTAGTGAAGAATTTAGCCTTACAAAACCAGGAGAAGCAGAAATGTAGATAGGTCAATTGAATGAACTGTGAAATTATCATTTTATTCAATGCACGATAATCTATGGCAGGCCGAAATCCTCCATCTTCTTTTGGAACTGAAAATGTGGGTGAAACGAAAATGTGGGTGAAGACTGTGGAGAGTGGGGAGTCTAATGATTCCATCCTTAAGCACTTCATCAATGACAAACTCGAGTTGTTTCATCCTTGTGGGAGAATGTCATTATAGTGGTTGCTGACCGTATTGTTATCAGTAAGGTCATCCTGTACTCGCCAAATTTAGCGATACCCAAAACACTGGTAAGCGCAACAAAATGTGAGTGACATACACGGCGCAGCCGACTCGGAAACTAGAGGCTAAAGTGATCGAGTCCTTCTTTATCTGTTTATGTGACGCCGTTGATCTGCGCCGGTACCTCACAAGATGCTCTCAAAATTTATGAACTCGCTTCCTACCAAAACGGAACTAAAATTCCCGTTACATCTGTAAGGGATCCACTGTCACTTACTCAAAGATAAGTATATTTTACTCGTACAGGTTGAGGGTAGCCAAAGAATCGATAGTCCAGCGCCGAGTGCGCCCAGCGAATGATAGAGCTGTGATACGTAGCCGACTGAGTTAGTGAGAGAGTGGTGCTGTAATGACGTAACGAGAGGAGGAATATCGTACCGTCTGAGAGTGAGTTCAAACATTAAAAAATGTAACAAATTGTGACAAGTGTTTTCACCAAGAAATGATCATAAATACAAAGTGTCAATATCATGTATCCGAGTCTACCACGTCAGCCAATGGATTACAGTGAAGGTTAACGTGTGCCGATTATTACAACATTGTGTAACAATATATCGATGCATTCAACCTGTGTCGAGATTAAACATGAATGGATGTTTGTTTCGTAATAGTAATGACTGTCTCCATTTGTGTTTAATAAGAACATACAACTTTATCTTGTGCAAACTTTTCGCGACCTTAATTAACGCAAAGCTTCTGTTCTTTGAATATATCACGATAATCTATGGCAGGCCGAAATCCTCCATCTTCTTTTGGAACTGAAAATGTGGCCGAAACGAGCAGTAAAATCCCCAATGAAACAATTATGGTCGAAACCGATTAGCACTTATCCATTAGTTTATGGTCAGTTAAATAAAAGGGCCAGACTGCTCCATTATTCGACCACTAACAATACTACAAATCTAATCAGGGGCGTTGTATCTTGTAGCCGAGACAGGGACGGTAGGATTTCATCTTAGCTACCAGGCCTAGGACCTGTTCTTAGGATCGAACCATAACGAATATGGAACTGTAGAGAGCAATTTAACATAATTTTAAAAGTCAAAAATTGCAAGAAGAAATAGTATCGTTTAGACTATACAGTGTAGTAATGTATATCGTGAGTAATGACTGTCTTCGCAACATCACACAACAGAAGCAGTGTTAATGACCAGAGTGTTAATCATGCAGATGTTAAAATTCGCATGAGAAGCTGTGAATAGTGCTAAAGAAAGACAGACGTGGACATTACCGCATCTAAACGGGCCAAATGTTTGTCACGAACATATTAGAGAAATGTTGTTGTGTGATTTTATGCCTGAATGGCTAACATCAGTTGATTTTACGTGGAACCATAAACTGAAATGTGTACGCGAGTTCCAACAACGATTGTTGAATGATGTCACATAGATCGCACATGTTCGGAGAAGTCGATCCAAAAAAATAGGGGTAATACCTGATCAACAATTTTGGACATATAGACAAAATAAACTGCTCCTTGCGATAGTAGCTACTTCAAGTAGAGAAATTGTTAACACCAAGCACCGACCTCGACATCTAGTGGTGAAACTCCAAATTAATACAGCAGCAACGACAACTGGCAGCAGACCTGCGAACTACTAGGGATCATAGCTCTACCAAGTGGCCGACTAGCAGACTTCGACCACCATTCTGGACAACGACAATGTCAGCACACTGACAAGATGGCCCTTCAGCATAATGCAGACAACCAAAACACGCAGTGTAACTAGCGTCCGCACAGACATCGAATATCGTGACTTACCCTACCATCCACGGGTAAGTGAAAAAGATCTACTGACACTATAGAAAACAATGTAATCCAGTCTTCAGAGGATATATATTGCTTCAAATGGTATTTCGTAATAATACAGAGGGCTATAAACAGTGTTCCCAACATTTTTCGAAATTTTGCTCTGACACGTTGTGTGCTAAGTGTTACACAACCAAGCAGTGACTGTAGCAAGCAACAGAAATTCAGATGCGCTATTTATTATGAATTACAGGCTTATATGTTTATTAATTTATAATGTATACCTCAATTGAAATGTTTTCTACAACATTGTGAATGTTGATGTTAGTGTTTGATATTGGTGGACTCGTGAGCATTACTGTGTTCAGTGGTGATAGATATTTTGTTGATTAGGGTTAATAGAAGTGGAACTGTGAATGGTTACTTAATTATTAGTTAATTAGAAGAAGTGTTTGAGTTACCAAGGGGTTGTTTAATAGTAATAGCCAGTGGATTGTGAATAGCTAAGATGTCTTGGGAGGGGGTGGGGGGTAAAGCATCTAAAAAACATGAAGACAGTGCAGGAAGATAAAGATGATTCAGTCAGTGATTCAGAGTCCGTGACTGTGGAATGTCAGCTGAGAGCCCTTTAGGTCATTCAGCCAGACAGCCTGGACACTAGTAAAACCAGTGAAAGATAGGCCAGACTACAAAGATAGACTAGACTACATATTCCAAGAAAACGTAAGAATATCCCAAGAAAACGACGAAAGATCTCAAAAAACACAAGAGGGTATAAAGGAAACATTCCAAGAAAGCTTGGAGATATTAAACAGAGAAAGTAAGGAACACTTGAAGACAGAGTTACAGGAGCTCAAGGAATGAAGACAGCCTCCGACAAGAGGATACTAAACTGCAGCAAAACCTGGAAAGACGAGTGTGGAGATAACAGGCAGGAAAAACTGAGGAAGACGTTACATAAGTTGAAATCGAGCTACGAGAGAAGTTTCAAGAAGATGAGACATGTTGTGACCAACATATTACAAATATAACAGAGATGTCCCTGGAAATTGGGGACTCTGAAATAACTGTGAATTTAAAAGGGAGAAATAGCAATACAGAGACTAGGTGATAAACAGCAAATCAGGCAAGGATCAACTATTTGCAAGAAGAGATACAAGAACACGAAAATAAAACTGAGGAAATTAGTAATGAAACTTTGACAGTAAGGGGAGACAGTGTTATTACAGTAATGAGTAGTGAAAATAAGTACATACAGGCTAATACAGAGAAGATGTATAAATCTGAATGAGAAGTGCACCATGTGATGTTTACTGAATGGGTAATAGGAGTTTTCGCTATATATTTTAAAAATGCAGGCAAAATCGAATTCGCAGTAGACAAAATGGTCAAATGGCTCTCAGCACCATGGGACTTAACATCTGAGGTCATCAGTCCCCTAGAATTAGAACTACTTAAACCTAACTAACCTAAGGACAGCACACATATCTATGCCCGTGGCAGGATTAGATCCTGCGACAGCAGTGCGATTCCGGACTCAAGAGTCTAGAACCGCTTGGCCACAGCGGCCGGCCCATTATAATATATTTTCAGTAGACAAAAATGAAGTTTTCACCTGGGAGTCACGACGAAAGAAGGTTGTAGTGATCACAATCAATTTGAAATCAAA
Source organism: Schistocerca piceifrons (assembly GCF_021461385.2). NCBI lineage: Eukaryota > Metazoa > Arthropoda > Insecta > Orthoptera > Acrididae > Schistocerca > Schistocerca piceifrons. The sequence goes on from NC_060138.1 coordinate 932,018,155, forward strand.
TTTCTAAAGAAATGCTGACCAAAGAGTTATCAAGATGCAACAATAGACAATTTACTACAATGCAAATTTCTTAATATATGTAGGGATAATCTAGATGATAGAAAAGAAATAAAGAATACTAGCAGCTCTGTTGCTACTATACCAACTGGCGACTGGTATGCTCCCATCTGAGTAAGAATTTACTTCCTGTTTTAAGTTTCCTTCCTATCCCATCTTCCTTATGCATAGACTGAAAGAACTGTAGAAATTATTAATTAGTTTAAGCAGCGGTTGCCTGAGCAGTTCAAAATGTGAAGAGTATAAGAACTGTGATATATTCGTCATAATACACTGAAGAACCAAAGAAACTGGTACTCCTGCTTAATATCATGTAGCGATCCTGTGAGAACACAGAAGTGTCGCAGCGCTACGTGGCATGGGCTCCACTTATGTCTGAAGTAGTGCTGAAGGGAACTGACACCATGAATCCTGCAGGGCCAACCATAAATCCGTAAGAGAAGGTGTGGAGATCTCTTCTGAACAGCATGTTGCAAGTCATCTCAGATATGATCAATAATGTTCACGTCTGGAGAGTTTGGTGGCCATCGGAAGTTTTTAAACTAAGAGCAGTGTTCCTGGTGACACTCTGTAGCAATTCTGGTCGTGTGGGTTGTCGTATTGTCCTTTTGGAATTTCCCAAGCCCGTCAGAATGCACAATGGACATGAATGAATGCAGGTCATCGGACAGGATGCTCACTTACGTGTCACCTGTCAGAGTCGTATCTAGACGTATCAGGGGACCCATATCACTCTAACTGCACAAGCCCTACACCATTTCAGAGCCTCCACCAGTTTAAACAGTCCACTGCTGACGTGGAGTCTCCATGGATTCACGAGGTTGTCTCCATAACCGTATACGTCTATCCGCTCAAAACAATTCGAAATGAGACTCGTCCGACCAGGCAACATGTTTCCGGTCACCAACAGTCCAATATTGGTGTTGATGGGCCCAGGCGAGGCATAAAGTTTTGAGTCATGCAGTTATCAAGGGTATATGAGTGGACCTTAAGCTCGTAAAGCCCATATCGATGATGTTTCGTTGACACTTGTTGAAGGTCCAGCATTCAAATCTGCAGCAATTTGCAGAAGAGTTGCACTTTTGTCACTTTGAACGATTTTCTTCAGTTGTCGTTGGTCCTGTTCCTGCATTATATTTTCCAGCCGCAGCAATGTCGGAGATTTGATGATTTACTGGATTCCTGATATTCACGGTATACTCGTACAGTGGTCGTACGGGAAAATCCACACTTCATCGCTACCTTGGAGATGCTATGTCCCATCGCTCGTGCGCCGACTGTAATACCACGTTCAAACTCGCATTAATCTCGACAACCAGCCATTGTAGCAGCAATAACAGATCTAAGAACTGCGTCAGACACTTGTTTTATATAATCGTTGCCAACCGCAGCGCCGTATTCTTCCTGTTTACATATCTCTGTATTTGAATACACATGCCTATACCAGTTTCAGTAAATGACGGAAACGGGAGATTTTCTTAGGTTTTTACTACATATTAGCACTTTTCACATTTTCTAGTGTTACGTGGCTGCCAGTCCTCGGTTCATGTATTATCTTAAGGTCCTTGGTCATGTCCAAATCAGCTTATAAGGGATGATCAAAAGGTTTCTGATTGGTGTACAGTCCTCAAACAGTATGCCAATCAGTCAGACTCACCATAAACATTGAGGAAATCATCTCACTTATGCAACAGATTGAAGATACCTTTTTGGTAAAACACCATGTTCTTGTGTGCAGAAGTTCGTAACTGCCTGCTACACATCCTCGTCCGACTGGAATCGTGAACCTTCCAAGGCCTTTTTTCAGGGACCTAAGATGTGATATGGGGTAAGATTAGGACTATAGGATAGGTAATCGAGTGTCTCCCACTTGCGTTAGCGTAACTTCTGTGTTATGGCATTTGCAATGCGGACGTTCAAGATCATAAAGCAGCAGCACCCCTGATCAAAGCTGCCCCGCACTGAAATTTCTACAAGGATTGTGCAGTGCCGTCCTCCAGTGACGGAGAAACCGTAATGGGTGAGGCTAGCCTCCCAGATCAACTGACGACTTGTGTTGCATGTCGATTAGCACAGAGCTGGGCGCACCAGTCAATAACCGTGGTTTTCGGCGGACACACTGCCCCATACACATTCTTCATTCTCGATGGATGTCTACAGTGTTTGTCCTTCGGCAGCCAAGAGAAAAACAGCAGCACGTTGGTCCTGTTTGGATGAATTTGGTAAAAATGTCCTCATAGTTAACACTTCCACATTTACCATGTGTACGTCGGAAAGATGCAAATGCTACACTAATCCGTTCCCAACATGTTAGTGCTCACATACTCGCATTGGAGTCGCGCTACGTAACATATACGCTGCACAACACTCTCAAATGGAAACTTTTTGATCGCCCCTTATAATATAACGTCAATGTTAAAGTAGCAGTTGAGATATTAAAGACTCAATCATTAATATCAGCAGATTGTGGAAATTGTAGTGCCAAAATGATAGAGACAAATGCCTGAACTGAAAGGAAACGTCTACTAAATTTTGAGTGAAGCAAATTAGTGTCAGTAATGAATCCTATCTATTCTGGTAGATTTGTTTCATGAGTTATGAGAGAGCAGAGGAGCTGTAAGCAACTCGAATAACGTAACAGATGGTGGTTGTAATAAATAGAAAAAAAGACATATAAGATGACATAAACAAGGGGCGTTCAATAATTAATGTAACACATTTTTTCTGAAAGCACATTGACTTTAGTCAGGTTCCTGATACATTATATGACTTCCCACTCTTGTCGCTACAAAACCCTATTTTTCAAGATAGTCTCCATTCAACATGAAGGCCTTACGAGGTGTTATTGAGAGGGCTTGTATGCCCTTATGCAACCACTCTACTTGTCTACATCAGAGCCAACATCTTGCCACAGTAATAGGTTCTTCCATCATCCATATACTATGGAGTGCATCCTTCACTGGGACAGACAGATGGAAGTCGGAAGGGGCGAGATTCAGGCTGCAGGGTGGATGAGAAAGGACAGTCAGATGAAGTTTTGTGGGCTACTTTTGGGTGCGCAGACTTCTGTGAGGCCTTGCATTGTTGTGGAGAGGGAAAAACTTGCTAGCGTTTTTGTGGCTGCTGAAGTCATGTCTTAAATGTCTTGAAGGTGACACAACACACTTCAGACTTGATAACTGCACTATTAGGGAGGAGATCAGAGAGAATAACCTCTTCAGAATCCCAGATAATCATCGCCATGACCTTATCAGCTGAGGTTGCGGGTTTGAACTTTTCCTTTAGAGGACACATGGTGTGGTGGCACTCCATGAATTGCCGTTTTGTTTCCAGTGAGAAGTGATGATCTCATGTTTCATCGTCTGTGACGATTTTCGACAAAAAATTGTCATAGTCAGCCTCGTAATGCCAAGCAACTCTGCACAGGTGGTCCTTCACTGCTTTTTATGGTCTTCCGTTTGACGGCGAGGAATCTAATGCCTTTGAGTACCCCAACTGCTCGACGGTGTGTCAGCACTACCAACAAAGATGCCCAATTGAGCAGCGAGGTATTCGACTGTAAACCACTAATCACCTTGAATGAGAATGTCCATATGTTCTAACACTGCAGGATTCACAACTGTGTACAGTCGGTCGGAACGTGGATATTGGATAGGTGCTGAACATAACAAGTTCTTACTGGAAGAGTTTTCAAGAAAATCTACATGAAAATCAATAGCAATCGCTAATTCCTTTTTTTTGTTATATGCGCCAGTAGAAGTTCAAAGGGATTTATGGACAGTTTTACATCTACACTTACTATTATGAATGATTTATTATGAAATTCTACTTCGTTGCACTTGGTTCCATATGCAACTGTGGCCAAAATTTATGACTGTCTATGTTATTAAATTTATGACAGATCCTGACTAATGTGCCAACTCCTTCATCCTCCATTTCTACCTTACAAAAGTGAGAAGCTAAGCTAAATCCTGCAACACTTAACGCATATATACCATTGGTCACATGATGTTAAGGGAGGCAAATTATATCAGATGGGTGCTATTTCATCAATGAGATTAGTAATACCTTAATTTTACTACTTGCCCTCGAATATTTTGATGCACTAAAGATAGTTGGCACTTCCCTTGACTGAGATAAAACTGGGTGGAAATAAAATTTCCGATGATTGGTGAAAATTTTTAACCAACAACTGTGTTTGCTGGTCCAGTGTGCCAGAAGTATGTGTTTAGTTTCTTTCTCAAACTTAAGGTTCGTTTCAGTCCTGACCCTGGGCCTACCTCTCCCAAAAAATGTGCTGCTCCAACCCCTGCAACCATTCGTATTTTACCATTAATGGCAGTGCCTGTCCCCTCACCCTTAAAATTCCTGCTATTAGGCCAGCAAGCTTACTCTTCCTTTCCTGTTGAGCTGTAGGCCGTGCCTAGTACAGCCGCATTTACTGAGAGAATCATCAGGAACGTAACAAATATGTGATCCCCCATCTAACTCAAGCAGTTGTTCCAAGTAAAAATTAGCTCTCCTTATGGAAGAGTTCATATGAGGTTGGTCATGGCGTCTCAGAACAGACACAAACTCCCCACTGGTATGTCTCGTTGGTGACGCAATCTTCACTAAATCACACCATATTGCACACGGGATCTCTGTCAGCACCGTTGCCCGACCCACCCACAATAACCACGGTGTCTTCCTTGGTAAAGTCTTTATAGAGTGAACCTAAATCCTCTGTCACACGAACTGGACCAGCAATAGATTTAAAAAAATTGATGCTCTGGTGTTTCAATCCTAATTCATCCTGCAGAAGTTGGCCTACACCTCTGGCATGAGAACTACCCAACAATAAAACTTGATTTCTCTTTGCTGACTTTTCTACATTATTACCGAATTTTCTACTGGAAGTTTTCTCTGCCCTGTCTACACCTTCTTGTGCCTGAACGTCATCAGTTTCTAACTGACGAAGCTTTAAGTCTGTTCCTGTTGGTACCCGTTGCCACTTCCCACCTCTCTTTACCTTTCTTCCTTCTTAACCTGCCCAAATCTTTCCTAGCCTGATCTAACTCAGCTTGAAAGGCAGCGATTTTCCCCTCTTGTTCAACTATCTTTCTATCTCTACTACATATCCTACATAACCACTGATGAGTCAGATTCACTTCCTGAATTCCCACGTCACTATAGTCACCCAATTAAAAAAAATACTGCATCCATCAAACCAAACACTGGTGCTTATAATTCTACACTAACAGTTCTACACAAAGTCAGACAGTTTTCACACATATTAAAAATAATACTTTAGTGGGAATAAGTGAATTAAATTACTGAAAAACAACATAACATGTTTATGACAGTTAGGCATATTCGCAACTTTACGTAAGCAGAGTTACTATATGCGAAGTTTCTAGATTAAATAAATTAAAATTTACCCTGAATTTCGCAGATAAGAATTTTAAAAATGAGGGGGTATGCTATAATTAACTTGCAGAAAAAAAGAACAATTAAATGTTATTATACAAGCTCACTTCGCCACAACGTAAACAGGAATGTATGTGTATCCCTACTTTACGATCTTTCCGAGTTTTCTGGAATTACACCCAACGTAATGCCAAAATTTTCTGGATAAGCTTGAAGACACACTAACACACGGATTTAATTAATTTTCGGTATTAAACTAAATTTTATTTCAGTCTAAACCACTGATCTGAACGAGAGCACAAAACTCGCGCGTCTCGCCTAGCGTGTCGGGACATCCATAATAAACCGCATCGGAACGGTTACGGGGAGATAATGTGGACTAGGTTGACTCTAATTACACGTTCCAAATGAAAGAAACATATATTGTTGGACTGTTTGAATATCACGAGCGTAGATACTAGCTTGTTTCGAATATCGCACACCGACATTTTGAAACATCCGCGTCGCGGTTTGGTTACGGCGCACGCTCGGTAATAAAGAAGGAATTGATTAGTACTGACTGGAAGAACTGTGGTTTTCATATTTGAAAAGTAAAATTCATGTATGTTCTGTATTGCAAGTTCATGAATTAGAGAATATTGCAAGTTCATGAATTAGAGAATATTACTTCAATAATAGCCTTAGTACATACAACGGATTACGCGGTCGGAATGCAAATAGCGACTACGTCAATTGTGGAATAATGTTAATTGTAAACAGTGCACTCCTACCCTGGGTGTGTCTAACAGATTATATTGAGTTCTTGGCACTGTTCGTGTGAGTACCTTCGAATCCTGTTAGATAATAAGTATTACTGGACTCATCGTAGGAGGAAGTGCAAGGAGAGAAGAGTAGCCGCCGCGGAAAAACTAGGAACGTCGGTTTGAGGCATGCGGTCGTTAAATATCCAGCCCCCTTGTTTTTGTTTAGGGAGTATTTGTGCAGTTCATACATACCACATTTTTTCTCCGGCCGCGTTACAGATGCCAGCAGACCCGCAGTCCTGCAATTACTAATCAGCAAGGTGGGTTCGTCTGTCAGTTTGCACAGTTTTTCATGAAGGCTGTGGGGGGTCACGCTTGCTGCAGCACCAGCAGTCAAAATCACTACCGTCCGAAAGCTTCCTACATACACATAGAGAGATGTGACAATATTTGACTGAGTCTTACAATTTAAGGTAGTAGCGTATACGAGTAATTCCTCTAACATATTACCAACACTGTCGTACTTTATATGCTTAATTTCTTTCTAGTTGCTCCTACCCCATTCTTCGACTAATAGTTCGGGGATTCTAGTAGTCAAAGCCAATTTATTGGCTCAGAAACGGACGGTTAGTTTGTAACCTCCCCCTCTCTTATAGACCTTAATGACAGTGAAAAATTAAACCGCACGCACCTAATGGAAATTTGGGAAAAGCAATCGTCACCGAAGTTAATTTGTCGGTAAAGAGGGAGGAAAGGGTTACATCTAAATGAAAGAAAAATGCAAATGAAATTGGTGGAAATTAATTTTGAAAAAGGGTAAAGTTAATAAAGAAAGTAAATGTGCGGTCGTTACGTTAACAATTAATTGGCGTTAATTGATATTTGAGATTTGGGGAAAATTACGGTCGCCAGTCCCATGGACAACCACTATAATAACTGAAAATGAAAGATTAGTGTACATATATTTAGCACTAAAAGCGTGGCAACTGAAGGTTGACACGTGTTGTGTGAAGACTGAATGTTTGTCAGAAGCAATCAATTTCGCTACACTCTGACTTAATTTAGCAAAAGAATTAATAAAACCGGAAAATTGAAAGTTAATCTAGTGACTGAAATTAATAGTAAGATTTGTTTCTGAAGCACTACGAAATTCAGTAAAATAAGGTTAGTCTTGGGCTACCTCAACAATCGTTTCAAAAGCTACTTGAATCTACGCAATTTAGAAATAAGAGATTTAACTTTGAACTTGAATTAAATGATTCTGGACAATTAACAATAGTAACACTTAGTACGTACCCAGCTGAGCTGCAGTCACCGGTAAGCTAAAATATGCTAACAAAACTCGCACTCTTAATTTGTGCTTGTGTAATGTAAATAATGTAGCCAGCTATGAATACTTTAACTGAACTTTGAAATTAAAGCAGTGAAATGGAATAATATTACTTTAATGCTGGCGTTTGAATTTCAACGACACTCGGGTTCACTCCGGAAAAGGATGGGACCCTGCTTGGTAATGCAATTGGGACATTGAGCAACAAATGTTCATGCTAAGTTGCTGTAATTATAGTTACGGAAACGGAACAGTTTCAAAAGCTGAGGTCTGCCATATAGTTCTAAAACTTTACGTGCTTCCAGTCTTCCTTGTTGGTTGATTGAAGGTTTGAAGCCGTCGATCGAGGAGGTGGCGATAGTCACTCATTGCCGGCCGTCGCTGTTGCAGAAGCTGGATGTTGGCGCGCCTTCTTCTCGACACTGTCACCAGGCGAAACGCGCTCTTGATGTGCGACAGCTAATGCTTCCTGTCCGCGACACCGTGTCAGAAACTATCATAGCAAGTCGAGCGCAATTACATGCTGCCAAACCCCGAAGGCGCGGCAACTCGCAGGAGCGTCACACAACATACCTGCTCAACCGCACTACTCCAGCCAGACTCCCTCTGCCCGCGCTCCACGCGGCAGAGTTAACACTACCAGAGATATCCTAATCACTTTGGTTCTCCACACGACCTATCGATGTAGTCGTTCGATAGCATAGTTTTCCCTAGGCAAGACCCAGCGTAAAAGTACAAATAATATTTACAAAACAAACCTATTATACATCGACATAAAAGCATATATATACATATACAAATAGTAAAACAATTACAATATATAAAGTCACAGAAATGTCATATCTTCAAGTCACAAAAGAAGGAAACAATTTATAGTACAATAGATGGAAATAGGAGGATATGCATTTCCGGCGTTACAAGTTACCGTCGTTCGTACTGTTTTCATCCGAATTCGCTCTACGGCAGTTAGGTTTTCTGTTGTGGCTGGTTGGTTCTGACACTACGAATTGCTCTGCCTTCGGATAACCAGAATTGACAGTAATCCTGTCTCCTTTGATTTCTTACGATTGCATTAATTACGTTTAGTATTCCCGTTAGCATTATTATTATTGTTATTTTTGAAATAATTTTCACCATTCATATTCCGTTTTGTCCGCAGCTCGTGGTCGTGCGGTAGCGTTCTCGCTTCCCGCGCCCGGGTTCCCGGGTTCGATTCCCGGCGGGGTCAGGGATTTTCCTTGCCTCGTGATGACTGGGTGTTGTGTGCTGTCCTTAGGTTAGTTAGGTTTAAGTAGTTCTAAGTTCTAGGGGACTGATGACCATAGATGTTAAGTCCCATAGTGCTCAGAGCCATTTGAACCATTTTGATTTTCATATTCTGTTGGCCATTATTATTTGCACGCTTTCCATACTTTCCATTGTGATTATGATGATTATTATTAGTGTATTTGCCCTCCTAGGAAGATAGCTTTGCACCTTTGTTTATTAAATCGAGGACATAAATTCTTCTACGTTAGATTTGGGTACATTAACTAATTTCTCCTGAATGTGAATGGGTAGTTTTGCGTTTAATATCCTCACAACATCATGCTATGGAAGCGGATCCTTTGGTCTTATTCAATTATTTTTAAAAGTATTACCGCAGGCTCCCTTTATGGCTCTGGAAGTGCTCGCAAGCTTTCTCGTGGGCCATTAAAGAGTACTTGGCCAAGAACGACCATTAAAATTCATCGTAGGTTCGACAGCACTCAGCAACGTCCGTCGTCCACAAGGCAGCATGACCATGAAGAAACGGTGTCACAACAGCAAGTCATAGTGTGTCTGATCAAGAATATGGCTTCGCTCGACGAAATGCGTGAAAAAATGTCGGTGTCCTGTCAGGTTTTCTTCCCTTATCATACTAGTCAAATATATGGCACAGTCTCCCCCCCCCTCCCCAATTGGTAATTAGTTGCAGGTCATCTGCTATCGCTCTGCGGCAACACTACTTTACAGTTGATGTCAAATTCTGAACGGTTTACGACACTGCGGTCTGTCACTGCCAGACGTCATCTACTTTGGTGGACAGTTTTGCCGCTGTTTCGGGGATACCAGCATATGCGAGCTTCGTATCAGCTACACATCAGATAGTTCTTTCGCTAGTGCATCGTACTCAGTTGAAATTTCATTGACTTCAGATGCAATAGCGACTTGTTTACCTGATATTTCAATATGTTCACTAGCGAATTCTGCTGCTAAGTTACCGTGTTTCATAGTAAATTCCCCAGGCCACTGAGCACAAGGGACAGGATTGCGAATACTGATTCTAATCTTTGAAATAAAGCAGCTAGGGGATTGCATGGCGACTTGCCAATGGTATATATTTCCTTCTGTCTTAAGCTTTAATTCCTCTATTCGATCAGTACTCGGATCTGTATTACCTATCTGCGATCAGGTCTCAGCCATTACCAAATTATGTTAAAATTCTCAATATCCCTACTCATTTTCAGTTAAACAGTTTATTACTACACTTAGAGTGTTATCCATCGTATTCAAGCAATAATAAATACGCCACAGTTCGTTTTGTAATAAAAACTATGCATGAGCGCTTGAGTGATTGTTGCCCTATGCTACGACAGAAATGTAAACATCCAGAGCATGTCTATGAACAAAATTTCCTGTATTACGCTATATAATTGTGAGAGATGCTACTAAACTAAACACAAGCAAGCTTTACCAAAAAAGTATAAATCTCCTTGCATTAACCACTCCACCAACGAGATTCTCATTTGACAAGCGTGTGGACTTCTCGAGCTTCTATGTTGTTTTTCTCGCCACCCAGTTTAATATTGAAACATTCGCACCAAACAGAGCACAGTTGTGTTAATATACATGAAATAGCGACACATAATTTTTAAAGCGTTCTGGGAAGGGACCACATGTAAAAACCATGTATTAAACGAACAGAATATATGTTGTGGTATATGCTGTTCGTCCGATCTGTTGTGACTAAACTTTAATAGATCTGAATTTTAATGATGCTGAAGTTAACTTTAGTCTTTGTATTGGACCAGAATCCGAAGTGCAGTTCAGCTGCCACTAAATGAAAGAATACTTAAGGATCGAGAAAGCTAGCTGACTATACGTGTGATACCAATAGACATCACACTATAAATATTAACTTTGTAAGTCAATGTTAGGTATTGACTCTGTATAAAGTCTCTTAAGCATTTAATCAATCAAGATTAAGGAACTAAGTAATATAACACAATGAATACTGTCGACGAACACTCTATTACATTAGCTACATGGCATACGTTTCTCTTCATGAAATCAGCATACGCCAGATACCAACGACAGAGTAAGAATAAGTGGTAGATAGGAGTGGTAGCATATTTTATTACTTCGTGATAACCAGTAAGTGGAGTTGATAATAGCACGAAATCCTAAATTATCATTACGGTAAAGCTACTCTGGACTTGTCTGCTCCAAGCAGAGATAAACTGATATTCCAAAGTTAGTACTCGTCAGTGTGTCAGTATAAGTGTCTGTTATAATACAGCTGTGAGGTAATGGCCTATGGGCAATAACATTCCTGAAATGGGTCGGCCTTCCGAGAGTCCCAACCTCAAGCCAATGAAACACCTATGGAATAAGTTCGAACATCTACTTCTCTCAGGTCATGAGAAGGCATATACTTGTTTCTAAGGAGATTAGATGGGACAGAAAGTATAGACTAGATCAGCACGTAGATAGATTTTAACGATGTGAAAGTAGAAGGAACAGCATCAAACTTGTCGTCGGTGCAGAAGTACTAATGGTATAAAAATTCCAACGCACTTCCGCTAACATTCTTTTACTCGATTTTAGAGGTAGAAAAGCAAGGATTAAGTTGTTCCTCTTTGAGTAATTTTACCATTGTAGATGAAGTAATAAATGGAGAAAAGAGTCTGAATGAGACTTGTTGAATGAAAAGTGGAAATGTTCAAGTGGAGTAATCTGAAGTCGTTGGAAACATAAACCATGGAAAATATTCTATGCTCGGAACCGAACGAGGTGGCGCACTGGTAAAACTTTGGACTCGCGTTCTGGAGGACGAATGTTTCAAATACCCTCGCAGCAATCTAGATTTATGTTTTAAATGGCTTTCTTAATCACTCAAGACAAATGCCCGGATGGTCCTTTTAAAAAGTACAAAGCCGACTTCCTCCTCCATCCCAAATTCGAGTATGTACTCCTCGTCCAAGGGACATTAATTTTCCTTCCTTCCTATCTTCTATATTTGATATCTGTAATATGTTACTTCTTTGCTTTACATATGCGAGAACTGAAGTTGTAGCATCAGTAACAATATTTGTAACTCATAGCTACATCTCTCAAATATCTGTTCATAATTTATCAAGAATCTAGCGTTAAAGAAAGTATTCGTAAATTTGTAATGGGATAGTTTTAATAGTTTTGAGGTATATCTTAATTTGGAAACCTGAAACAGGATACACTGGGAAAGGGACTGCATCCTTCTCATAAAAAGTGGAATGACAGAATTTCGAGAGCCTGCAGATTTATACACCCTAAAACATTTACATATCTCCAGCATATTTTTCCGAAAGGAAGGACGTCGCAGAATGCGAAGCTTTTAGTTTCACCCATCACTTTTTGCAACAGAGTAGGAAAGGTATACGTTGCCCTCTGCAGCTTACTGTAAAGTAGCTAGCTGAGTGAGCATGTATGTGTAGTCACGAGAGCGGAGTACCGACAAGGACGCCGTGTCAGCTACGTTGATCTCATAAAGAACTCAGCGCGTGACGAGAGATGTGGTCTTCTGTGAAAATGTTTTCCTGTCAGAACCTTTCTGAATGGCTCTCTGCTTGTCTGCCGTGTTAGCCTTTTTAAGCCTCTGCGGCGTACAGGAGAACGTTCTACGTTTTGTTTCTGCTTGTTTTCCTGTGATACACAGAGTGACAGCCTTTTTGTTGAGTTACAACGCAAACTAAGTGTTTCATGTACCAAATATCAACTTTTCGTAGAGCAGAGCGTGCAGGAGGATAGCTTGCAAGACTGGTACCTGAGCGAGTCGTGGATACAATTCTTTTCCTCCTCAACTACCGTTCATGTATTCAGGCGAAATAGGCGTGTTCTATAGGTTACTTCACTCACTATTTTAAACGAATGTCGGGGTAGATTTCAGTCTGTGTGCCATAGCGTCCAATGAATTTCTTATCCAGCAGCTTGCGTTTCTGTTTTCATGAAAAAAAAAATGGTTCAAATGGCTCTGAACACTATGGGACTTAACATCTGAGGTCATAAGTCCCCTAGAACTTAGACCTACTTAAACCTAACGAACCTAAGGACATCACACACATCCATGCCCGAGGTAGGATTCGAACCTGCGACCGTAGCAGTCGCGCGGTTCCGGACTGAAGCGACTAGAACCGCTCGGCCACCACGACCGGCGAACGAACACAGGAAATTACTCGTAGGAATAATGGTATGGAAAAGTAATTAATCAGCGAAGGTGACAACTAGTGACACTATCTTTCGATTTATTCTTGATTTCTACTCGACAGTCTGGGGCACTTAATAAACGCTAGAACAACACCGATTTAGTTTCTGAATGCAGTGCGGGGAAATTCTTAGATCTGTGAGCTCTTGCGTTACTAGAACACTCAACACGTATTATTTCGTCACATATTTCTCTTGCACGATAACCATATGGAGCATTACCGACAATATTGTTTCGTGCGGACAATTCGCCACTAAAACATACACGGAGTGCCGCACGGTCTGAGGCGTCTTGTCACGGTCCGTGCGGCTCCCCCCGTCGGAGAGTCGGAGGTTCTAGTCTTCCCTCGGGCCTGGATGTGTGTGTCGTCCTTAGCGGAAGTCAGTTTAAGTTAGATTAAATAGTGTGTAAGCTTAGGGACCGATGACCTCAGCGGTCTGGTCGCATAAGATCTTACCACAAATTTCCAATAAACGTAGTAATGATAGTGGCTACAACAACAGAGCCCCTCGCTCCCCTTACACAACTTCGTCGGTGTTGGCCCAGATGACAAGACGTCCATCATAGCCTACACGTTTGGGAATGACTATAATAGTGCAACTCGAGGGTGGCTACTGATTTACTGCTAGTCTGTATGTACCCCACCATCATCTCCCCTCCCCCCTCCCCATACGCAAACCTAATTCACTTCATATAATTCCGAAATGAACCAAAATGTGAAAATTGCAACTGAATAGAGATGCACCTATGTTAGCGGCTCACACAATGGGCAGGAATGCATAATCCCTTTAAGTAAACAAAAATCACTTTCAACACAACGTTTTTTTAAAATGCACATTTGTGTTTGTGCTGCTGAAATGGAAACTATTGGTACAATTAGTGATGGCAGACTTGGCTTCACTGCTCTAAACCTTATACGCTCCGGAATACTTGCTTTTTACTGTAATGCCGTAATGCGGATTGCCTGCATTTTCATTCCCATAAAAACATACATGTGCCATTTTAAAGAACGTAATTTTGTTTGGAAAGCGATGTTTGTTTACATTTATGGATAGTGCAGTCCTGCCCGTTGTGTGAGCTCCTGACGTAGATGCATACCTGGCTACATTTTGTTTCGTTTCGTAAATATACTAGGAGGAAGAGTTACGTGGGACACCCTTTATGTACGCGGGTTATTCGGGAAATAAGGTCCGATCGGTCGCGAAACCGAAACCACAGAGAAAATCCGAAGAAGCTGGGCAGTGTCTCCAGCATGCCCGCCGATCGCATCACGTCGTTCCTTTCATTTCTGAGCGAATGGTGAGCACGTTAAGATGCGAAGAAAACAATGCCTCCCACGAAGTAAGGGTGCCTCCTGAGAGATTTTTCCTGACTTCCTGCAACCCCACATAACGTATTGGTCATGTAGTTCCTTCTTCATGAAAATTCTCGGTCGCACGCTTCAGGAGCATTGTAGATTTTCCTGCAATGTTTGAGATGGGAAGTGTTTGATCCCCCCCCACTACCATACAGCCCGGACTTGCTCCCTCTGATTTTCCTCTGTGCTTAGATGAACCTCTCGCTATTAAGACAACATTTTGGCACAGACAGTGAGCTACAGGACAGCATTGAGAACTGGCGGAAAGCACAGGCGACACCCTCTGTGACGAGGGTATTGGAAAGTTGTACCACGCTACGAGAAATGTCAAAGTCGGAGCGGAGACTGTGTAGAGAAGTAGCTGAGGGGTGTAGCTAAATACTGTAAATAGAACAGTTTTGATTTTCACTGTGGTTTCGTTTTCGCAGCCAAGAGGATGTTACATTCCGAATAAACCTTATATATGTTGAAAAATGGGATTCATCGTACTCGTAAAAAAAAAAAAAAAAAAGACTTCACTATTAATCTATCAAAAGTGTCGGAAAATGAACGCGTAAGTATCCTGATCTCATCTTAATACTTCACAGATATTGATTCGGAACGTAACCATGACTGAATTAGGGAAAGAAGGGAGGGTAACGAGCAGCTATCCTTCCAATGAGGCACCTCACAAGCTCTTGGAGGAAACGATTAACAGGACAGTGCAATGGAAGTATTTATGTCATTCATAGTCGTTTGTCGAATATGGAAGTAAACGAAGTTCAGTTTTAGATGCAGAGGGAAAAAATAATGGCAGTCACTCGGATGGACATTGGCTTAGAAGGATTGGAGAGTAACAGAAATATAAATGGTGCAGAACATCGTGCCGACTCTGAATGGCACAATTATCGGGGGCGTCTCCGCCATTATCGCACCTCACATTGATTACCATGAAACTAGTTAAGGCAAGCGCAGAACAAACGCTCGTTTTAGACGGCCATTTGCAGCAGTTAAACTTGGAGCGCGGGGAACGTTTTAGTGGGGAAAAAGCGGTCGGCCGGTGTGAGCGCGGAATGCCGATCGCGGCGGTAATCTCACGGCTGATGGGGGCCGGCCGCCCCGCTGATTGCCGGTACACAAGGTGGCCGGCCCTAATTAATTACCGCCCTTTCAGCGGCCCTGTAGGGAGGGCCGAGCCCGGGCCCCGCGGGGACGCCCTATGCGCAGCGCGCCGGGGCTCGCAGCGCGAAAATAAAGCCCGCGCTGCAAAGGACATTTAATTAAACCGGCCAACGCGGCGCCTATCTTCCCCAAGCACTGGCAACATCAAACACGCCGCGACGGGAAGATTGTGCACTGTTACATCTGCCAGATACCTTTGTGTGCCCTCATTATCAGTGATTTGTAATGTAGCTCTGTGTCCCATACGTAACAATGATATAGCTGTTTTGAAAACGTATCCAGTGTTCATAATTCCAGCCTTATGACTTCGATTTCCAAAAATTGTCCTTCCATCATCGATAAGCACTTCACCTATTTTCGACTTTAGAGAAATTTTCTATCGATGTAAATTAGCCATTTCATCGATTCCAATATTATACAATCGCATCAAATTCGATCTATTTTCTTTTCGGAGTGGGAAAGACGCAAACTGTTAATCAACAACATTTATCTGTTAGGAGTTGTGAACTCAGTGGCCTGAAATAATTAATTAATATCTTATTTTACCTCACTTAATTTCAACTTCACTGGGGTGATTCCAAGAGCAGAGAAGACAATACAAGGCTCTTGTTGTGATGAGGATAATTTACACCGTGATGACAAGTCATGGAATCCTCATAATATCGTGTCGAGCCTCCTTTTTCCCGGTGTAATATAGCAACTCGACATAGCGTGGACTTAACAAGTTGATGGAAGTCCGCCGCAGAAATACTGAGCCATGCTAACTTTATAGCAGCCCATAATTGCGAAAGTATTGCCGGTGAAGATTCTGTGCACAACTGACCTCTCGATTATGTGTCATAAATATTGGATGGGATTCATGCTGGACTATCTGGATGGCCAAATCGTTCGTTAGAGTTGTGCAGAATTTTCTTCAAACCAACTGCAAACAACTGTGGCCAGGTGACAGTTGGATCGTTGTTTGGGGACATGAAGCCTATGAATGGCTACAAATGATCTCCGAGTAGCCGAAGATAACAATTTCCAGTCAATAATCGGTTCAGTTCGACCAGAGAACCCAGTCCATTCCATGAAAACTCGGCCCTCACCATTAAGGAGCCATCACCAACTTGCACAGTGGCTTGTTGACAACTTGGGTCCATGGCTTCTTGGGGTCTGCGGCACTCTCGAACCCTACAGTCAGTTCTTACCAACTGAAATCGGACCTCATCTTAGTAGGCCACGGTTTTTCAATCGTCTAGGATCCAACCGATATGGTCACGAGCCCAGGAGAGGCGCTGCAGGCGATGTCGTGCTGTTAGCAACGGCACTCGCTTCGATAGACTGCTGCCATAGACCATTAACGCCAAATTTCCCCTCTCTATCCTAACGGATTTGTTTGTCGCACGTCCCACAATGATTTCTGCAGTTTTTTCTTGCAGTGTAGCATGACTGTTAGCACTGACAACACTACGCAGACTTCACCGCTGTCGGTCGTCAAGAGAAGACCGTCGGCCACTGTGTCTTTTTTTGTGGTTTTAGGGCGCACAACTACAGTGGTCATCAGCGCCCAGGCCACTGTGTTGTCCGTGGTAAGCGATAATGCCTCAAACTTGATACTATCGACACGCTCTTGACACGGTGGATCTCGGAATGCTGAATTCCCTAACAATTTCAGGAAAGAAACGTCTCGTGTGTCTAGCTCAGAATTCCATTCTACGTTCAAAGTTTTATAATTCCCATCTTGCGGTCGTAATTACTTCGGACACCGCATCACATGACTCTCCTGAGTACAAATCATAGCTCCGCCAATGTACTGCCCTTTTGTACCGTGTGTACGCGATATTGCCGCCATTTGTGTATGTGCATATCACTATCCCATGACTTTTGTCACCTCAGTGTATGCAAAATAAGGCTACACTATCTTCTGTAACTGGTATCACGAATACAAAAAAGGAGGAGCGAAAACCAGAAATAACGTCCCATAAAAAGTGTGGAGACGGAATACAAGTTCGGATTACGAAAGTAGGAGGAAGGAAATCAACCGTTCCAGTTTCAAAGGAAAGATTCTAGCTTTCGCCCGGAGCGATATAGGAAAATTACAGAAAGCCTCGATCAGGATGGTCGCATTAGGATTTGAACCGTCGTCCTGTCGAATGTGACTCCAACGTGCTAACCGCGGTGCCACCTCGCTCGGTTACGATTCAAGAAACAGATTTTTAATACTTGACTAAAAGTAGAAACTGTGACGAACCATGACATAATATTTGTTGGAGACAATCGACAATCAACTTTTTTTTTCAATTTTCCGTTGTGTTTGTGGCCATCTTGAACGCGACACCATAACATGTTACTGTCGATTTCGACTCCGTGCAGACACGTGCAGAGCTGGCTCCTATAAGCTACAAATGTAAAACATAATCACTGTGTATCAGTAAGTTTCACTATACTGAAAAGCTACCTTCTGCATAAATAGCGTACTGCACTGCAAGCAATTTCCTGCAGCTTCGTCCCCGAATTCATTTTGAGCTGAAAAGAAAAAAAAAATACTATGGGCACTGTGTTTCTAATGAGACTGGCAACTGCGTATGTAGCGCTATGGACCTCTCCCAGAGGGCGAAGGAGAAGACTGACAGGACACTGGACTCCTATCCAGGAGTATGGCGGTTCAAATACCCGTTAAACCATCCAAATCAAAATTTTCATTGATTTCGCTACATCGCTTTATGCGAATGCTGTGAGAGTACCACTAAACACCGAAGACCAGTTTACTTCCCAGTTCTTTCCCAATTCGAACTTACGTTCCGCCTATAATGATCTCGTTGCCGCAGCTTCCTTCCGCCTCCCACTCTATTTTATCTATTATGTTGCAACAGTATGGTGGAGTTCGATAACGGGACCTACCAGTCAGAGAAAGTTTGAAGCTCCCCTTGGTGGCGGAATCATATATATACACTGCTCAGAACTTCACAGTTCAATCATGTGACGATATATATAATGACGTTTTCGACGAGACATTAAATCCTAATTAACTTTTAACCTTCCTGGGTGGCTAAAACTGTGTGTTGGACAGGGACTCGAACCTGAGAACTTTGTCTTTTGCAGGTAAGTACTCTGCCGAATGCGCTATCCAAGCATGACTTACAACCCGCCGTCGCAGCTTTACTTCCGCGAGCACTACCTCTCATACCTTCCAAACTTTCTGCTATCAGGCGATGAGTGTTTGACATTAACTGTCATACCCTCCATACGGCCATAGAACCTTTGATCTTAGTCTGTTGCAATCCTTTTCCGGAGAGTAAATGATTATCGCACTATGCGAGGTGGTGTCGGAATTGATTTTTTTCCATAGAATCGGAAAATGAAACTAAAAACTTCGTATGTGTTAGTTTTTCCCACACTTTACGAATAGTGAATGTTGAAGAACATTATTACTTACATAGCCACCTGGCAACGTTTGCGACGTATGACTATTGTAACAGACCCACAGGAGTATCAGAATATCTAACAGTATTTACCGGGGTAATCAGTTGGATGGGGAGTGGAAGGCTGTCTCGGTTGTGACCAAGCGCATTTGGTGAAACATTAGACATTTTTATTTACAAGACAAACCTTACAAACAAAATGGCAACAATTTAGAAAACCAAACAATTTAAAACTGACTTCATGAAAACTAATAAATCAAACGTGACGTATTTTTAAATGAATGTGTGTCAATCTCTGCCAAATTTTGAGCTTAGGCACACTTGGAGTGGCGATAAAGTTAACTGGCGCCAGAAAGGATCTTGAACGAACACCGCAAACTGAGCAATAAAAAGACGTCAAAATCAATTATAGCAGCACTGCGCCAATATCGGCTAGTATCGGTCACACTATACGGCCACCACAGAAATTTACTATAAGCGACGAGCCGAATACACTGTCAGGACTGGGAACCTCTCAAATTTACTCCGCACGGCCGCCCGCTTGCAGGCGCACAGCGTGCCCCAAGCGTCCACTGCGTCGTAGCTGCTTACTCGGCCCAGACCAAGTGAGACGTCCACCTCAAAATGTTGTTGCTCCAACCAGAAACACACCGGTCGTCTGGCCAGCGCACCGCTGTTCTCTCCTCAAGGAACAGGCAGCGACCTCTTCCTAGCTCGCCAGCGCCGCCTGACTGGGGGAGCAGCGCAGCGGGCGGTTTAAAGACCACTGGAAACACCTTCAAAATTCCTCTTCCTAGATCGTCTTCGAGTGCCATCTATACCGTCTCTTATACCCTCCAACACCATTCGGTCTTCATACGTACAGTCTCTGTGGTGTCTCTTTACCATATTTATCCTACTGGAAGTATTCCTTTTGTTAGTCAGTGAAATCAACAAGATAGTCAAAAAAGCGAATTACACTCTAAAACGGGCGTGGCCAATATTTTTGACAAGCGGGCCAAATTTTTTACAGTGGATTTCCTCGTGGCTCGACTCACAAATTTATGTTTGTTGAACCAAAACATGATATATTAATTTACTTTTTCAAAGAAAAAAAACAACTCTGAGGAGAGAATGTTTATTATACAATTTAATGAAATACAATGTTAGTGGGATCTCTGGGTTTGTTAGACTGAACTAAGTGAGTCAATGTTGATGTCAACTGAAGTTGTTCCTACACGCAGAGTTTTCCAGACGAACAGCAATAATTCGTGTTCTCATTTGTGATTCTATGTAATTTATGCGACTAAAAAGCTGTTCACACACGTGTTTCCAAATAATAAAATCATTTTTCAAAGCATGTTTGTAAAACGTTGGATATTTCCTCTTGTCCAAATACGTTTTATACAACTCTTCCAAATGAACCTCATTAAATTTTTCGTTCAACTGTGCTTTACATTGCGCTTGGCAGCATTTCGTTTGTAAATGTCCCGTTAGTGAACTCACGTCCACGGAGAACGGCGTAGCATATACATAAAAAAGCACACGATGTCTCTTAAAATCCTGAAAGCGGTTTTCGAATTAGTGTTTCAAGTCGGATATCAAAGAAGCGTATTTAATCACTGTCACCTGTGTGACGTCCGATTGCTTAGACAGTGTAGGAAAATGCGTGCAGTGCTTTGTTCGTAACTGTTGTTCCCAAAGCCCAAGTTTCATTTGGAAGCGTAAATAAGATCATGCATGACATTAATCAGCTGATCTTTTCCTTGGAGTCGACAGTTAACTTCATTTAGGTCGCTAATTATATTGATAAAGAACGGAAAGTCGGAAAACCTTTATTTTCGAACTCTAGGAGTCCCTTTGACTTGCTTTTAAAGAATGACTGTATTTATTGCTGCAAATCAAACACCCTTTTCAACATCATCGCACACGTTAGCCATCTCACTTCTGTATAATAAGAAATGTTATCATACTCTGAATCTAAAGACATCAGAAATTCTTGGAACTGATGGTGACAGTCGTTTCGACGTAATGAAGTTCACTGATTAATTGTCTTGATGGATAATGCAATGAAAGTTTATTTTCGACATATTGACGATTTTGCGGGCCTCGTTTTCAATAAGCTGAACTAAACCTTCGTGTTTCCCAGCTATTGCTGGACCACTATCCGTCGTTAGTACAGATAGGTTGTTACGTTTTACCGAAAAGCGACATAACACCGATATAACTGCTTCCAACAAATCTCGTGAGTTTGTGGTGTCCTTAAGTGGATACAGTGCCGCTAATTCTTCTGCTTTATTAAAATGTGCATCAACACCTGTGACATAAATCGACACTTGGGCTGTATCCTCCATGCCTGTGCATTCATCTGAAGATAGAGAATAAAATATAAACTCAGATGCACGATTTTCTGAATTATCTTCAGTTTGTCTTCCAATGTCGTCCACACGTCTAGTAATAGTTTGAAAAGACAGATTTATTTTTGAGAAATCCTTTCTCTTTTTTGGACACACAATTTCAACGACGGTCTCTAATCTTTTCTTAACCATTTTTCCATCTGAAAATGGCTTTGATTTTTTCTCAGGTATCGGAGATACTGCATAACTCGCTTTCACGTAGCATGTTGACTCTGAATTCACCCTTGTAAATATCTGCTGTTGAGCAGAAAGTTTCCTTTTTGAAGTCGTTTACCTGGTCTGGTCCAAACTGTACCTTACACTTATCAAACATGATTGCACGTTTAGTCTCGTAATGCCGTTTGATGTTATATTCTTTTGGAGCCGAGACACGTTCATAGCGTATCAGACATGTGGGTTTTGTTTTATATTCCCCAAAAAGTAGTTCACAGTCCACTTATCTTGAAAACTTTCAACTCTTCTGTAACTTTCCTCTTCTTAGGTGTTATTTGTTTACTAGTTGACGCCATACCAAGTTTACTTCTTGAACATAAACAGACTTTTTTTTACCGTACTAAGTCGGAAAACTGACAAACTGACCACAAGGGAACCGGAGTTCTGTAATTTATATATATATATATATATATATATATATATATATATATATTTTATAAAGAACTTAATGTCCCATATATATATATATATATGTATATATATATATATATATATGGGACATTAAGTTCTTTATAAAATATCAGTTACCTGAGGTAGTTCGTTGCAACTCTTAAAAATTCCCTACAAAATCTATTTGAAAATTCCCCGAAGTTGTTCAACATCGCCCCGTAAAGCAGGCTGACCGTTTTGATGGGCTGTGTGGCTCTATGGTAGGATGCCCAAATCCTACATGAGTGGCCTTCGTGTCCCTGTTGTGGTAAGGTTTTAAACAAAGGTTCATGTTCCATGGGCATTTCCGTGAAGCGTAGGGTACATGAAGAAGAAGAAGAAAAAATAGATTTAAAGTGTTTTTCTTTTTTTAAAACAACCATATATGCAAAGGATAGGTGATTAGGGATTTATGCCTGAAATGAAAACTGGACTTTTGTGTGGGATATGTAAACAGAAATAGGAAGACGTCCATTTCTCATAAAAATGACAAATAGGTGCTAATCAGCATGTATTTATATGACGTAGGTATTCGAACTGAACAGAAAAATTAAAAAAAGTAATGACCGAAACTAGACTCGAACCAGAAATCAAGTAATTACCAATGCTTGCAGAACATGTGACTGTGTTTCACACTATATATCAACTATGCACCTATGTTTAAAAATTCAACCCCCCTGGGAATCGAACCCTGGCGGTACCCACAGATGTATTATATGCACTTCGAAAACTTCATAGTTTGTTCGAGAATTTTTAGAGTAGTATTCAACTGCTTTAGGAAACTGATGTTTTAGTTCTCAACGTAATGTATCGTAAATATAAAACATTACATAAGCTTCACTTAACCTAGCAGCCTTACTTTAAAATTTCGACCTCCATTTCGACTTCTTTTGTTACGATTGTTTCTTAAAACTACTCTAGATTTCAAGTTGATAACATTATTATTTGCTGTAAATAAGAGAGAATGACAGGTGGATGAAGTTGCAGTAGGAGGGTCCGTTTTTTATTTTTGTATTGCGGAAACCTTAAACGCCATTAGTAGAACCACATTATTACAATTAAGTATTTATTTGTTTTGTACTATTAAAATTAAAAGAAGTTATTGAGGCAGAAACCATTGCTAATGTGGACTGATGTAGCTTCTCACCATAGCTGAACGCCTAAAATAAATGCAATCTTACTAAAATTAAGGACATGCGTCTCAGATTAATTGTAAAAAGATAAAAGCTGGCTTTACGTACACGAAATGATGATAGGCCTACCGCCATCGAATGTGCACCACGTATACACATGAAGAGCCCCAAATTTACGGCCGATAGTGCTGTGAGTTTGCAGTAAAATTAAGCATGGAATGTATTGGCTATGCCTGGCACTCATCTCACTCGCGCAGCGCAACAAACGTATCCGGTTGCGAAATCCATACTATCGCTGATTGTTGTTTGCATATCGCTAAGGCGAACTATTTTTTCATTAAGATGGTGCGCAGGCTTTTGAGAATAAATCCAGCACAGTGAGTTTTTTCAAACAGGAATACATACTAAAATCTGACGATAGTTGAATCAGTGAATTGAGATATTCCTATTGTTATTGGATATGATACGAAAGATGCTTGCTTGATGAATTACTCTTTTGGGGGTTTTACGTGAAATAAAAATTAAATTTTTCTTTCATTTGAAACAGCTCCGCGGCCCAAAACATAACGCACCACAATGGGACGAAAAACAGTAGATGTGATGTACGTGTACAGACAAACAAATGAGTACAATTCCAGAAATATTGGATATATATTGAAGAGAAAGAGCTTCACAAATTGAGCAAGTCAATAATGCTTTCGTCCGCCTTTGGCCCTTACGCAAGCAGTTATTCGCCTTGGTATTGATTCACAGAGTTGTTGTGCGTCCTCCTGAGAGATATCGTGTCAAATTCTGTCCAATTGGTGCTTTAGATTGTCAGAATCGCGAGCAGATTGGAGTGCCCTGCCGATAGTGCTCCAAACCTTCTCAACTGGGGAGAGATCCGGTAACCCTGCTGGCAAACGTAGGGTTTGTTTAGCACGAAGAAAACTCTCGTTGTGTGCGAACAGATATTATCTTCCTGAAATGGAAACTCAGGATGGCTTGCCATGAAGGGAAAAAAAGAAAAAAAAAGACGGGGCGTAGAATATCGCCAACGATCCGCTATGCTGTAAGGTTGCCCGATGGAGGACAATCAAAGGGGTCCTGCAATGAAACGAAATGTCAGCCCAGACCATCACTCCTGGTTGTCAGTACATGTGGCAGGCGACAGTTCGGTTGGTATCCCACCTCTGTCTAGGGCGTCTCCAGATACGTCTTTTCTGGTCATTGGGGCTCCGTTCAAAGCGGGACTCGCCACTGAAGAAAGCTCTAGTCCAGCGAATAAGATTCCAGGCCGAAGACGAGTCTGGCGACGCCCCAGACAGCGGTAGGGTAGTAACCTGACTGTCGCACGGCGTACGGCCCGACAACTAGAGTGATCGTATGGGATACCATTCCTTTTGTACTGTTTTTCGAAAATGTGAACATTTTTGAGCTAATCTGGAAAGAGCATGTTGGAAAGATTTAATTTGTTTCTATATTCTCAATACCTGTGCAGCCTTTTTTAAGTATACAATCCAGTTACAACTGACCACTTAGACATGCACTGTCATTTGATTTAACATTTTGATTGGTGCCACTTTCGGCAGTTTCGTGTAAAGTCATGTATAAAGTCCCTTATTTTCATTTACATTAACATGCACTTGAACCATTTCTTTCAATATACAGCCCGAATCTCTCTCTTGAAAAGTCTCAAATTCCTTAACAACCTATAAATGACATTAGTCAAATACCAGTAATCTCAAATTGTGGATGAATTTAAACTCACGGTTTGTTTGTGCTGAGGCACATTTGTTTTTATTTACCTAATTTGGGCAAAAGGAGCTGCTACACTAGCGAAAAACTGATTTTAAGACGTTGGTAAATTAGATGAACGCTATTCTAAAAAAAAAAAATTAAACAGATTTCCAGCAAATATGTAGACTCCTTAAACCCATACTTGCTATCTATCACACCTGTACATATTTGGCTTCTGAATCCAGACAAGATCAACCCATTCAAGATCAGTGAGTGCATATAATGTAATATGTTTTGATGCTGGTTCATCCATTATTGCTAATAGAATACTACTACGTTTGTCTCAGAGTTAGTGCTGATGTCAAGTTGAGCCTCCTGAGAGGAGGGTGTCTGCGTCGTTCGGGCATCAGTCCGTGTCCGCTACAGATTCTCCGCTGCTGCATCACGCAGCTGCTAGCAGACTCTCCATTGCTCGATTAAGTACTGTTGCTGAGTCTTTAATATTGAATGAAAGATATGCCTGAGTTACAACTGCCCGTTGCATTCGTAGATATGATAAGGAATGTAACATCCGTGACCAGGAACTGAACGATAGACTGCAAAAGCAGAAACGTTTCAGGAAGTAAACGAAGACCTAAAAATACAGGCAACGACCGACAGTTACTTCTCTTTCCAGCTGCTCAAGGACTCTGCCCTGACATGGCGGTGGCGGGTGTGTGTGTGGGGGGGGGGGGGGGGAGGGGTCAGTAGTTAATGATCTCTACGACCAATGCTGGACGTGTATTTCTAATATCTAGTCGCTTCGTAAGAGGAGAGAGGCAGCCAACCAGTCAGCAGCTTAGGAGATGAGGTGAAGAGGATCAACGATTTCTGAGGCGGATGAAGATATTAATCTCAACGGCATAGAATGCGGTTGAGTCATTTTCTCCTGCAGTAGTACCCCAACGGTAATAAAAGCGGAGAAAATGGACCTCAGTGAGGTGAATCTAGCAGAAGAGGCAACACACGAAACAGAACAAGAATCCACGTTGCGTCTGGCTTGCAACAAGCAGCTATGTGGTCAACGTCTCTCTACATGTAGATGGGGCTGCAAAAATCAGTAGCGTTTGTTACCAAAGTGGTCGGCAACGAAAGGCGTCTGTTCCCATTTTAGGCGACTTGTTAAGACCCACATGGCGATTAGATCACAGGTGTAACATTCCACAAAAGAGTTAACACACCTTCCTAATTTACTTTGCACCAAGACATGTTGGTAAACACTGAACGGGAAAGTACTCCAGCAGTGAATCAATCCTTCATCACAGGAGACAGTAATGCAACTAGGCTACCGGATTCTGAAGAGCCTAGAAGAAGGAAGAGTCGGTGCATCCTAGAACTTCTCGCATAGGGCCTAAGAAAAGACATCTGGTAGGAAAATTTGACATCAACAATTTATTGAATTCTGGGAAACTTAAACAGTTGACAAATGTGTTAAACAGACGCGACGTACTCATACTACCACTTCAGTAAACTAGACACAGTTATGAGAACACTCTTGAATCAGAGGGATACAGGATTTATAAAGGAAAACCGGCCATAAAGAATAAACAGAAGGTCACTATGCTTGGAACAGCTTTCATGGTCAAACAGAAACTAGTAGAATCCATAACAAATTTTCCGTCCCTATCAGAGTGAGTATCAATTCCCTTCTTTAGATCAGTGAACAAGCACATGCAAATACCAAGAGTGACAACAGAAAAATCAATCAAAATCAAAAATACCAAAGTACCACATAAAACTACATGTAGAAGACTTTAGTGCACAGATCGGCAGAGAAGAGAAATGTAAGGCAATAGTAGGAAATTTTCCTGCACACAAACGCACATGTAAGAATGGAGTAAGGCTCATTAACTACTGCAGATAATTCTACTTAAAACTAACGTTAAATTTCCAAGGACGAAGAAGGCCTGATCTTCTCCTAATATATACTTAGGTTCGTATCAACTGGATAACGTGGCAATAACCAAACAAAACCATAGAGAGAAATCATGATCGTACGGATCAGAAGAGGACTGGGCATAGATCCTGACAATTTTAACAGAAATCAAAGCCAAACTTCAGCCCAAGAAACTAAATCCGAAAATCAAAGAAGTCCTTAGAATCGAAACAAAATTTCTGTCAGACAACAGGAGCGAATCCGTTAAAAAACTTGACACAAAGAAAATGGGATATTGGGATGAAATCAGAGAAGCAGTGGTAGAAACAGTGAAAGAAATAGAAAAACCACGAAGAAGAAGAAAACACAGGTCGTGAAATAAGATGTGTGACGAAGCTATAAAGCATAGACCTACAGCCTGGAAAAAGTGGACCTCCGGAAAAGACGAAAGAGTCTGCCAGACGATTAGAGGAAACATACAAAAATTCTAGGCAGAATAGCATTAGGGACTTTTACAAAGTTTAAAAAAAAAAACACTTGGTTTAAGGACCAGTATGTGGGAGAGACCTGAACCACCGGGAAGTTTCAGATTCGTTACATAAAGGTAAAACAGCATTGCCAGATTTTAAATTGTAAGACATTTTCGGGGCAGATGTGAACACTGACCACAATTTATTAGTTATAAACTGTAGATTAAAACAAGAAATTGCAAAAAGGTAGGGAATTAAAGGGATGGGACCTGGATACATTGAAAAACCCGAGGTTGTTGGACGTTTCGGACGGTAGCGTTATGAAACGATTGACAAGAATAGAGGAAAAGAATACAGAAAAAGACTAGTGGGTAGCTTATAGAGATGAAAGGTGAAGGCAGCAGAGGATTAAATATGTAAAAGGACAAGGCCTGGTAGAAATCCTTGGACATCACACGAGATATTTAATTTAATTGAAGAAAGGAGAAAATATAAAAATGCAGCAAATGAAGCAGGCGAAAGGGAATACAAACACCCAAAACATGAGACTGACAGAAAGTCCAAAATGGCAAAGAAGGAATGACTAGAGGAGAAATGTAAGGATTCAGAACCATATTTTACTAGGGCAAGGAAAATGAAAGAGATCTTTGCAGGAAAGAGAAGCAGCTATATGAGTATCATGAGCTGAAGGTGAAAGGAATATATAGAGGACCTATACAAGAGAGATGAACTTGAAGGCAGTATTGTAGAAATGGAAGAGGACAAACGAAAATGACGTGGGAGATACGATACTGCGAGAAGAATTTGACAGAGCACTGACAGACCTTCGTCGAAACAAGGTCTCTGGAGTAGGCGGCATTCCGTCGGAACTGTTGATAGCCCCGGGAGAGCCTGCCACGACAAAAGTATTCCATCTGGCGTGCAAGATGTATGAGACAGGCGAACTACCCTCAGACCTCAACAATAATACAATATTTCCAATTTCAAAGAAAGTCGATGCTGACAAGTGTGAATATTACCGAATTATCAGTTTAATAAGTTATGGCTGCAAAACACTAACACGAATTCTTTACAGAAGAATGGAAACACTGGTAGAAGCCGACCTTGGGGAAGATCAGTTTGGATTCCGGAGAAATGTAGCAACATGCGATGCAGTACTGACCCTATGACTTATCTTAGAAGATAGGTTAAGGAAAGGCAAACCTAAAGACCCGGATTAGGCTTTTGACAATATTTACTTTCTTTGAGGTCTGAAGGTAGCAGGGGGAAAATACAGGGAGCGAAAGGCTATTTATAACTCGACAAAGAGTAGACGGCAGAATAAACGAAACCAAAGAAAAATTTCGGGTCGGAATTTAAGTTCTAGAGAAGAAATAAAAACTTTGAAGATGTCTTTGTAAATCTATCAAAGAAGCAAAGGACTTGGAAGAGCAGTTCAAAGTAATGGACGAAGTATTGAAATGAGGATATAAGATGAACATCAACAAAAGCAAAATGAGGGAAATGGAATGTAGTCGAATTAAATCAGGTAATGCTGAGGGAGTTAGATTAGGAAATGAGACACTTAAAATAGCAAATGAGTTTTTTTTTATTTAGCCAGCAATCTAACTGACGATGGACGAAGTGAAGACGTTGTAAAATGTAGGGTGGCGATGGCAAGAAAAGCGTGTCTGTAGAAAAGAAGAGAAATTTGTTAACAACGAATATAGATTTAAGTGTTAGAAAATCTTTTCTGAAGGTATTTGTATGGAGTGTAGTTCTGTATGGAAGTAAATCGGCCGGCCAGTGTGGCCGTGCGGTTCTAGGCGCTTCAGTCTGGAACCGCGTGACCGCTACGGTCGCAGGTTCGAATCCTGCCTCGGGCATGGATGTGTGTGATGTCCTTAGGTTAGTTAGGTTTAAGTAGTTCTAAGTTCTAGGGGACTGATGACCTCAGAAGTTAAGTCCAATAGTGCTCAAAGCCATTTGAAGCATTTTAAGTAAATCATGGATAATAAAAAGTTCAGATAAGACAAGAACAGAAGCTTTTGGAATGTGCTGCTACAGAAGAATGATGAAGATTAGATGGGTACATCACGTAACTAATGAGGAGTTAATCAATAGAACCGAAGAGAAGAGAAATTGCTGGCACAACTTGACTAGAAGAAGGGATCGGTTGATGGCACACGTTCTGGAACATTAAGGGATCACCAGTTTAGTATTGGAGGGAAGTGTGGAGGGGAAGGGGGCTAAAAATCATAGAGGAAGACCAAGAGATGAATAGAGTAAGCAAATTCAGAGGGATGTAAGTTCCTGCAGTCAATCGAAGATGAAGATGCTTGCACCGGACAGAATAGTATGGAAAGTTGCATCAAACCATTCTTCGGACTGAAGATCACAACAGCAATAATAACAACAACCAACAACAACAATCCATTCTCCATCTTGCTCTACAGTTTATATTCTCTACAGCTCCAATATGTGCCTAGTAGAAAAAAAAGCAATGTGTATAAAAGTATTAGTTCCATTTCACGAACATTCAGGCAGTTAATATTGGAACTCTAGAAGAAGATTGGTGTGACTCCTTGTTTAATTAGCAAGAGTGTCTTTTTCAGAACTAAATGAGAAAGTAATACATCCTTTGAGAGAGAGAGGGGCTTACTGAATCCTGTGTTTGAAGCGTAAAATAGGTGTGTATGTATTTATTACACCGAACTGTTTCAGTATAACATACTGGTTGAATGATACATTAAAAGTACGTTATTCATAGGGTATAAAATCTGCCTATAAATTTCGATTTTATTAAGGCAGATACAGCAGTCAAAACGTGGCTATCTAATAGAGATGTCACAAATATTTATTCAAATTTTAACAGCGTACTGTACAGTATAGATGATACTTAAAAAAGTATGACGTAAAATGAATAAAGGACAATCAAATAGTTTCTGTTCGAAGGCTGTACAGAATCGGTATGCTAACCAGGCAATATCGCCACTTATGGAACAGGCTGAAGATACACTTTTAGTAAAACACCATGTCCTGCTGCGTGAATGAGTCTGTAACTGCCTGCAGCATACCCTCATCCGACAGAATTCATCGACTCTTCAAGTGCTTTCTTAAACCGATCAAAGGCTTGATAATCACATGAAGAGAGATTAGGATTATAAGGCGCTTGCGAGCGTGTTCCATTGTCGAGTGTTCTGCTTCCCAGATCGACCAGCATCTCGTGTTGAGTCGTGACTAGCATGGAACTTTGCACAGCATTTCACAATGGTGGATTTTGACAGACATGCTGCCTCATACACATCTTTCATTCTCCATTGGATGTCTACCGGCGTTGTCACCTCGGCAGCCAAGAAGAGAATAACAGAACATTGGTCCTGTTTGGATGCATTTGGTAATGATATCGCCATAGTTCGTGTTTCTGTATTTACTGCACGCTAGTCAGAAAGACACAAATGCCACACTAATTGCTTGCGTACTTGTTGATGCTATATACTCACATAAGAGTAACGCTACGTTGCATATACGCTGTAGCAACGCCCTCAAATGGAAACTTCTTGATTGTCCTTTATGCATCAAATTCTTATGTTTCCACTAGGTGTGATAGCATAAAATATCAAACGATTTCTCGAAGAAGTCAAAGTTCTGTGAGACTTTTGTATGAAAAATTTTTATAATAAAATTTGTATGTTTAGTATTTTGTGTGCGGTGAGTTTTCCTTTCTCTTCTCTGTAAGATATTAGGATGAGACACATGTGGAAATATTTTGTGTAAACGTATAAGACGAAATATGGTGCAGTATTTACAGAGGTGAAACATCATGCACAGTGTATGTGTGTGTGTGTGTGTGTGTGTGAGAGAGAGAGAGAGAGAGAGAGAGAGAGAGAGAGAGAGAATAAAGAAAAGGCAAGGAAATAAAGCATTCTACGCGGGTAGGTGTCCGTTTGCATGTATGTGCGTGTGTGTGTGTGTGTGTGTGTGTGTGTGTGTGTGTGTGTGAGAGAGAGAGAGAGAGAAAGAGAGAGTATATGTTTATGTGTGAACGTATTTCAGATGCTAATGTCTTTAAAAGTGACACCATTAGGTGCAAATATGTTTGAACATTAGGCCAATTCAGGGGACGCTTACGTAACTTTTTTTCAGAAATACTGCATATATTCGAATCTGGCAAAACTTTTATTCGTTTCAGGTAATTAACTGCCTTCTTTTAATGCGATACTAAGATTAACTGGAGAGGGGGAAATGGGGAAGAGAAAACTGGGGAGTAGGAGGGGGAGGGGTAAAATGAATGGGGGTGTGGCTTGTGATGTGGTAGATAAGGAGAGTGTGGCTTGTGAGGTCTTGGGTGTGCGCACGGTCATCTTCATGACCTTAGCCACTCATTTGAAGGCCAAACTGCTCTAGTTCGTCGACAGATATACTATTAAAGATGTAGTTTCGACTCATTTAGCAAAAAATGCAGGCCATAATGCTACCGTAAACATAGGAGAAAGGGGTATCGTAACATTATATGAAGCAGGAATGAAATGCGAACCGCAGCACATCCTAGTTTTGAGGCGAAGTATAGATATGAGATTTGCAGCTGTCCAGTTTATTAACATCTACGCATCTTCAGGCACCAGTGGTAACATCGAGCTGCGAAAATTTCACTCAGAAAAAATATCTGAGCATTTAATAGGTCTGCACAACTCACTGTATTTCATGGAGACTTCATATGCGTCATACATAAGGTTCAACAATTTAACGAATTGCGAGCCATAAATATCGAATTATAGCTAACAGATATATGGAAACAGCCATCGGAATACCATCACTGATATCTATGTGACTGGTACATCAGCTAGCAGATAGAACTTAAGCCCAGATAGTCTTCCAAGACAACGTGCGTACGTGTGAAATGTGACCTGTGAACTTTTCGGATCACACAGCCTCTCACAATGCTTTCAAAAATACATAGTAACACGTATACAGAGGACGTTGTACGTGCATTCTAAACTGCTCCTTGCTACACGACTAACAGCTAGAAAGAGATATCCTATTGGTGTGGCAAAAGGCCCTTATTACACGCACGATGTGCACAGAGTTAAATGGTTTACTAAACAAGCCAATCATAAATTAATTTTATATATCAAAAGTTATGTGATAGAGACTGCATTTTGTCAGTTACAGACTCACGAATTTTGTTTCACAGTTTTTAAGACAGCTACACATCGACCATACCCATTTAAATGAAAATTAACTGTAAAATGATCAAGACTACAATCGCTAACATAAATAGAAAATACTCTGAAAAACACAAAATTCGAGCTCACGATTTTACAAACGCAATGCAACAAAAAACTTGAGTACATCACATAACACAGGAGCGATGCACAACGAGGCTTCACATAATATGTTATTTTCAAGACACAAATGGGACCCGACATAAAAACCAGATAGAAATAAAATAAGCATTAAAGAAGCATTTCACTTCATTTTATGCAAGCACACGTATTGGGCCAATTGATAAGACTCCTTCAAATGCCATTTCTGAAAGCGTGAATGAAATTTCGGCGGGAGCGGGACCAGAATTTGTTAACATCCATGACGATCGATGAGTTTACAACAAATATATGCTGCGAAAGACATCAGTAGAATCACGTGGCTTGTCAGCTGAATTTTACGTGAAATATTGGCACATATTAGGAAGACAATTCGTGCATATTTACGACAAACTCTAACAAGGCACTCAACAGACATCCAGATTCATGGAGACAATCACAGTGCTAGTGCACAACATAAGTAAGAAAATGTCAGCAAACAATCGAAGGCCAATATCCTCCCGTACTAAATGTTGTAAAAAGGATGCCCTTGTGTCATACTACCGAGATGGCGGCAACATGCTGAATTGCTCGAGCGTCTAACTGCTCAGGCGGTTGGCAGAGATAAGAGGCCCATCAGCTGTACTTACTGCTGTATAACACTCTGTCACATGCCAGATGTCACATAAATGCCCCAGCTGTTTGATGATGACGAGATGGTTCGGTCGGGTTTAAATGCTGCAGCTCCTTGTTGACTTCGCAAAAGCGTCTTTCTACACTCATGCTCATAAATTAAGGATAACTGCAGAATGTGGTGTCACACAACGTGGCACCACACAAAACTGGCTCTAATACCATAGGCGCATATGGAACACACACGACACAGATCTGTAACTCCACAGTATTGGTAAGTTGAGAAAAACGTTCCGAAACACATGTGCTTTAAAACGCCACTGTTTCCTGCGCATGTAACCCGACATCAATATGAGATATGATCACCATGAACACGTACACAGGCCGCACAACGGATTGGGATACTCTGGATCAGGTTGTCGAGCATCTGCTGCGGTATAGCCTCCAATTCTTGCACCAGTGCCTGTCGAGCTCCTGAAGTGTCGTAGGGGTTTGAAGACGGCAGCGGTACGTTGACCGAGAGCATCCCAGCCGGGCTCGATGGGGTTTAGGTCTGGAGAACAGGCAGGCCACTCCATTCGCCTGATATCTTCTATTTCAAGGTACTCCTCCACGATGGCAGCTCGTTGTGGCCTTACGTTATCATCCACAGAGGAAAGGTGGGACCCACTGCACCCCTGAAAAGGCGGATATACTGGTGCAAAATGATGTCCCGATACACCTGACCTGTTACAGTTCCTCTGTCAAAGACATGCAGGGGTGTATGTGCACCCATCATAATCCCGCCAGATGAAACCTGGCGAGAATCACTGTTCAGACTATACCTGGACCTGACCGTGAACATAACCTGGGAAAACTATTGCAATGACCATGTACTGTGTTCCTGACACCAGGCTTTATGGGCTCTCCTGTGACCAGCGGTCAGTGAAATGCGCCTTGCAGGTCTCCAGGCGAATAAACCATGCCTGTTTAGTCAGTAAAAGTCTTCTGAGTTTGAGGTCGCATTGTCATCTGTAAAAATGGCTCTGAGCACTATGGGACTCAACTGCTGATGTCATTAGTCCCCTAGAACTTAGAACTAGTTAAACCTAACTAACCTAAGGACATCACAAACATCCATGCCCGAGGCAGGATTCGAACCTGCGACCGGAACGGTCTTGCGGTTCCAGACTGCAGCGCCTTTAACCGCACGGCCACTTCGGCTGGCGTCATCTGTAAAATTCCGACGTTTCGGCGACTGTTGCAAGACGCCTTCCTCAGGGTGTATTGCTAACAATACACACTGAGGGAGGTGCCTTGCAACAGTCGCCGAAATGTCGCTAATTTACAGATGACAATGCGGCCTTAAACCCAGAAGAATTTTATTGACTGTGACAACGGCCGCGGAAGCCTACGTTTACATGTCTGTTCAGTCGTCTGTAGACTGTGTGTCTGGAGACAACTGTTCCAGTGGCTGTGGTAATGTCCTGAACAAGGCTACCTGCAATACTCCGTGGCCGTCTGCGGGCACTGATGATGAGATATCGGTCTTCTTGTGGTGTTGTACGCTGTGGACGTCGAGTACTGTAGCGCCTGGACACGTTTCCTGTCTGCTGGAATCGTTGCCATAATCGTCAGATCACACTTTGTGGTACATGGAGGGCCCATGCTACGACCTACTGTGTTTGACCAGTCGCCCTAGTATTCTAGCCCTCATAACGTCTTCAATATGTGTTCTTTGAGCCATTTTCACCATTAGCACGTCTGAAAACGTCTGCACACTTACTCGCTGCACTGTACTGTGACATGCACCAACACACCTCTGCGTATGTGGACTGCTGCCAGCACCACCTTGCGACGACCGCAGGTCAAATGCACCGCACGGTCATACCCCGAGGTGATTTAAACCCGCAAACCTCCCACCAGAGCGTTGTTTCACCATGTATCAGCATTATCCTTAATTTATGAGCATGAATGTATGTTCAAATGCGTGTGAGTTCCTAAGGGACCAAATGCTGAGGTCATCGGTCCCTAGACTTACACACTAGTTAAACTAGCTTTAACTAACTTATGCTAAGAACATCACACACAGTCATACCCGATGGAGGACTCGAACCTCCGGCGGGAAGGGCCCCCCAAGTCCAAACGACTTGGACAAAATCAATGTTCGGGGAGGTGTCGCAATGGGCAGTGCATGTCGATGACAAGGAAGTCAGGCAAGCGAATCTAGCTTTTGAGACGGGTGGGTCCAGGGCACTGACACCTGGAGTGGTGTCACACGTTGCGCCGCTGAGGAATGCTGATCAAGCAAGGATGACCGCCGGTGGCAGCCGATGTCCGTTTCCTGGCGTGCTGTGCTCGGCTCCAAGCTCTGCTTCAGTCTATCCTGCTACAGTGGTTTTCATCCACCAATGCACGAATAAAGCCTGTATTATCCTTTATTCTAGGTCCCTGTAAGGTGAGTATTACACAGGGGCGTTCTATGACTCATATTTTAGTTCAAACACCTCTCTATATCCCTTTTAGATTTTGAGAAGTCTTTTGATAGAATAGAGTACGGATATGTCTCTACAACAATGACGAACCTTAGTTTCGACACCAAGTTTGTAGATATTCTAAGACAATACATTCAGGACATTCGGACCACGATAAAAATAAATATCCCGTTAATGCTTACATCCACTTTCAATAGGCGTTCGACCATGGTTGGCCACTGTCGCCCACTTTATTGTAACGACGCCCCTGGTATGACGGTTACGTTGAAGGCGACATTACATCAATGTATTCAACATCAAAACAGTGGTACTCGCCCACGCACATGATATAAGCGAGGTAATATCCAATGAAGAAGATGCAGAATTAACAGGAGCTTTAGTCCGCCTATATGAAACACAGTGGGACGTTCGAGCAAAATTAAGTAATAACTAAATAGGGTAACCAAGCTCAGGGAACAGATGGATGTAACTTTCGTCCAACCTGATTACCTAATGACACCAATAAGACAATTACTTTTGAATGCATTATGGGAACAGCAGTGATCAATGTCTTATAAATAATTACTATTAAAAACAGTCTTGATCACAATTTATTTAACAAGGTGACCGGTTTCGACCACTACTGTGGTCATCTTCAGACCATTGAGTAGGAACCTCTTCCTGTTGTAGAATCACTACTAGTGTTCATTGCAGTTAAAAACTGTTTAAACGCAGTTGAGATCGATACTGGGTCGGACTGTGAAGGATTTTGGATAAAGCTGTCAATCAGACAAGGATTGACCATTGCATTAGGAATTTTTTATAGACTACCAGCATCAGCAACAAACGTCGCAGAACGTTTCAGGGAAAGTCTTGAGTACATAGGAAATAAATATCCAAATTATCCATTAGTTATAGGTGGAGACTTTAATCTGGCATCCATTGACTGGGAAAATTACACGTTTATCACAGGGAGCAGAAGCAAAGATTCGTGTGAAGTTATTCTAGGAGCGCTCTCAAGATACAACCTTGAGCAATTGGTTAGAAAACCAACTCGAGATGGGAACATATTACATATCTTGGCGACAAACAGACCTGATCTTTTTGAGGAAGTTAATCTAGAAGAAGGTATTAGCGACCATAATGTCGTTGTGACTTCTATGTCAGTGGAAGGTGCAAAAAAACCAAAGAAACAGTGTAGAGTTTTCTTGTTTGGGAAAGCAAATAAGTGTCATTAATGAATGTCTTCAGAGTCAGCTCCAAGCATTCACTGCGGAACACAAAGGTATTGAGCACCTTTGGTCGGAATTTAAAGGTGTTGTCCACCAGGTGCTACAGAAGCATGTGCCTAGCAAAAATATAGGGGAGGGAAAGTATCCACCTTGGTAGAACAGCCGACCGCGGTGGCCGAGTGGTTCCAGGCGCGAAGTCTGGAACCGCGCGACTGCTACGGTCGCAGGTTCGAATCCTGCCTCGGGCATGGATGTGTGTGATGTCCTTAGGTTACTTAGGTTTAAGTAGTTCTAAGTTCTAGGGGACTCATGACATCAGATGTTAGGTCCCATAGTGGTCAGAGCCATTTTACCATTTTTTGGTACAACAAACATAATAGGAAGTTGCTGAGAAAGCAGAGAATTTTGCAGAGTCGTTTTAGACGTAGTCACTGCCCGTCTGACAAACAGAAACTATGCGAAATGAAAGCAGCTGTCGGAAGAACAATGAGAGAATCTTTTAAGGAATTTGAAAGAAATATTTTATCTGCAGATTCTAAAGATAACCAATACGGTACGGGGATAAAAGCAATGCTGATCATAATTACGACTGGCACTACGCATAATACATTCTGTAGCAAGTCATAGCTTCCATAGCTCACTGGTTCTTATGCAGAAACTCCTTCCGCATCTGGAACTGGACTCGCGAAAGGATGACAATGATAAATAGGACATCATTTGTATCGATTTCCATAACAGAGGTTTTGCTGCCATACTGGAAACAGTTTCTGAAATCTAAACGAAACAGCTACCTCTGACTCATCGGTAACACATGTATTATGCACACCCAAACCAGACGAACAAGGCTTTTAGGACTACCTTCTGCAGCAGCAAAGGAAGATAAGAATTAAGCTTAAACATAAGTACAACAAAACATTTCAAAATTTTCGTCGATTCACACTGTCACTGCAATAGAATCTTTTAACTAAGAGAGAAATGAAGTTAAGTCAAATTCTTTAAATTTTTGTATCATGTTATAGAGGAAAGCTATGGCAGGTCAACTTGTAATGGTTATTTAAGTTCTGGAAACAGTGCTGTAGGGCTATTATGTTTGCTTAGTAAACTAATCATCCTGGGCCCAAGTTTCAAGTCACCCACTGCTTAAGTTTTAACTCAAAATCATCAAACAATGGCAACCGAAGACTTCGAGGGTAAGAAGTGACCCTCGTTCTGCCAACGGTATTGTCAAAAAGTGCCAAGGAGCGAACAGTGGTTCAGGATACACTCTTACCCTTGTGTAAGAAATATCCCTAAAAGGCGGAAAAAAGCAGTGGTCAATGGCATAAGGTAGCAGGAAGCAATGTGGACTGCAAAATTTAAGATACACGTGTATCCACACGGTATATGACCTTTAACTGAAGAGGTATCTTTAAGATGTCTCTATTAGGATCTGTGGGAAGGCACTGCCAGTGCGAAGGTAACATGGAGAAAAAGACTGAATACCCGACGTAAATGTAGCAGTCGACGAGTCGGAGCGTGAAATGTTAGAAGTTTGAAAATGGTAGGGACGCTAGAAAATCCGAAACGGGAAATGTACGCTGAGGAATATGCACATAAACAGATGGCAGTAGTATTGCGTACTCAAGGTATGAAAGGGCAGTGAATTGCCGGAGCTGTCATTCGTACTCAGGCGATTCATATGAAAAGGTTCTCGACGTGGTTATTGTTGTAGCATGGGAATTAACAAGCTTTGAACACGAAATAGTAGTTGGAGCTAGACGCATGGGACATCGTTTCAGCAATCGTTAGGGAAGGAAGGAAGGAAGGAAGGAAGATTATGTTTGATTTCCCATGGCCATCGAAGTCATTAGAGACGGAGCACAAATTCAGATTGTGTCAAGGATGTTGAAGGAAATGAGCCGTACCCTTTCAAAGGAACCATCCCGGCATTTGATTGGAGCGATTTAGGGAAATAACTGAAAACGTAAATCTAGATGGCCGGACGGGATTTGGAACGTTGTCCTCCGGAATCGCTAGGGAATTCAGAATTCAGAGATGAACAATGTCAAGAGTGTGCTCACACTACCAAATCTGAGGCATTACCTCCCACCACGCACAATGCAGTGGTTGACAGCCTTCACTTAATGACCCACAGCAGCGGCGTTTTCGTAAGGTTGTCAGTGCTAATAGACAAGCAGCACTGCGTGAAATAACAGGGACATACGAGGAACGTATTCGTTAGGACAGAGAGGCAAAATTTGGCGTTATTATGCTGTAGCGGCAGACGACCGACGCGGGTGGGGTTGCAAATAGCATGACCTCGCCTGCAGCGTCTTTCCTGGGCTCCTGACCATATCGGTTGGACGCTAGATGACTGGAAAAACCATGGTCAGGTAAGGTTAATCCCAATTTCAGTTCGTAAGAGCCGATGGTATTTTTCTAGTGTGGCGCAGAACCTACGAAGCCATGGACCCAAGTTGTCAACAAGGCACTCCAAGCTGGTGATGGGTCCACAATAGTGTGGACCGTGTTTACATAGAATGTATTGCGTCCTCTGAGCAAACTGAACCGATCGTTGACTGAAATCGGCTACTTGGAGACCATTTGCAGCCATTCATAATGTTCCCAAATAACGATGGAAGTTTTATGGGTGACAATGCGCCATGCCACCGGGCTACAGTTATTCACGATTGGTTTGAAGAACATTCTGGACAATTCGAGCCAACGATTTGGCCACCCAGATTACCCGACATGAAACCCATGGAACATTTATGAGACATAATCGAGAGGCCATTTGGGTGTACAAAATCCTGTACCTGTATCACATTCGCAATTGTGGACTGCTGTTGACGTAGCATGTCTTAATATTTCTGCAGGGGCTTCCAACGACTTACTGAGTCCATGCCACGCCGTGTTGCTGCCCTACACCACACAAAAGGAGCTCCGACGCGATATTAGGAGGTATTCTGTGACTTTTTTCACCTCGATGTAATGGCTCCATCTACATACAGAGACGGTCAGTCAAGCTATATGAAAAGAAGATAATGATTTCTGGTCAGACACGTGTAAGGTCATGACAACAGCAGCAGAAAACTGTGAAACAGATACACGGTTTGTTACGAATATGAATATAGGACAGAGAGTTAGTTACCAGAAACAGTACAGTGATATTGTTGCTATCATAAGAAACGCTAGCAGTGCAACGTCAACGACAATGCTTCAAAGTATACACAAGGACGTAACCAGGATTTTGTCGAAGAGGAGGTTCGCTTTGTTAAAGAGGACGTTAAAAAGACATATGTTTATCATTTAGTCTTAAAATTTCCATGAAGAGTGATAACACATTTTACTCGACAATGATGTCGGACTCTTCACCAAGCGGAGATATAATCTTCGTACTTAGGAGGACTCTGTAAACCACTAGGAAGCAGTCATACTCTAATCTTCCTTCACTTTTGAAGGTTATTTTGCACTCTTATTCTTTTAATCTGGATGTGAACTCAGGAAGTGATCAGGAAGGGACGATCGTTGATTTTTTGGGACACCGTGATAATAACCGACAGGGCCTTTGCAATAAAGAAATCTATGTTCCACACAGAAGCTTTCCCAAATTTTCTCATTTAAGTATGCATATCTCACTTCTTGAAATGTAAGTAAGATAATTTTCTGCGTCAATGAATGTTTCGGCAGACAAATGCTTGAGCCTAAATGAGAATAATTTGGATTTAGTATTTATCATATGGCTTTTAGTGCTGGGAGTCTCCAATGAGACGCTCGGCTTGCCTTCAAAGTAGCTCTTTTCATTTAATCAGAGAGGCTGTGTCTTTAAGAGAAACGGAATTTTCAGGAAAGAAAGATGTTCTGAAGGAATTGGGTGTGGCCTATAACAGAAAATGGGAAACCACAGAAAAGCACGTTTAAGGTTGCTGGCGGGTGGATTCAAACCACCCACCTCCCAAATCCAGGGATTGCTAGCTCAGCGGCCCAACACGCAGAGCTATCCCAAGTCAGTGGAGAATTTGGAAAAACTGGTTGTTGTCCATGTTTTTAAAAATAAAATAAAATGTATCACAACAAAAGATTGAATTCTGAGATTGCATGATTTTCCTTTAATTGTGCATAATTAGTAGTTTGATACTTCATGAATGCATGTATATTTTAAGATTTAATTGTGCATGGAATTGCTAGCTTCAGTTATTACAGTATTATAAGTGCGTAAATAGATTACCGATGCAAGGGGGAGAGAGGGATGCAAACCATAGCCGACTCGGGCGAATTCAAGCAGTCCGACGAAAATATCTTTTAGAAACGAACGAACTACAGAATATGCTCTCATCCCGTACCCCTTCCGCTCTACCCTGCCCTTTGTCCCGTACCGGATATTGTTTTCATAACAAAGTAGCAACCAGGTGACCTGATCAGGCGATATGTT
Organism: Schistocerca piceifrons; assembly: GCF_021461385.2. Lineage (NCBI taxonomy): Eukaryota > Metazoa > Arthropoda > Insecta > Orthoptera > Acrididae > Schistocerca > Schistocerca piceifrons. The sequence continues at coordinate 932,059,384 of NC_060138.1, forward strand.
ACCATTTGGGATACTAATGACAGGATATGGGACAATTTTTTTAAAGAAATGCAACGATCATTGTTTGAGAGATGTTTTTGTTGATCAACGCTATTTTTGTGCGACACAGACAAATCCAAGTGTATTTTTGTGCATTGATTTTAATTTGTGTTATTTGTGGTTATATTTATCGCTCCACTACCTTGTGAAATACTGAAATATTGCGACCTCAAATTTCTACCAGCGACTAAATAACGAATCAAGTGCTAACATTCAACTGCTACAGGTGGGTAATTAGGATTTGTTAGCAGTGCGAGCATAATTTTAATTTAACATAACGCTAGCTGGTGAATCAAAATCGGTTTTCCTCTTCTTCTTTGTTACAAACTTACTCATAATTAGAAACTATCAATTAGAAAGTACATTAAATTGAACCGCAAGTAAGAACTGAACTGATTAGTAAAATAACAGCTGAGTTTAAACAAGATCAACAATTGGTCTTGGCTCAAATAGGGATAGGCGGCAGTTGATAGTACTATGGGTGTGTAGATAGTATAAATCTATGGAAGGCCTTGCTGGCTATTGATGGTGCGTATTCTTTTTTTCGTCATGTGACTGAAAATCAAATTAGCTTTCAATTTCAGTAAACGGCAGGTAGGTCGTGCGTAATTTCATTTAGGTGATAGAGGGGGGGGGGGGGGGGGGAAGGGCATGAGGGGGTCCGGACCCCGTGGACCCCAGCTCTGGCTACGGCCTTGGTATACATGTCGACGTCACAAGTTGAATCTGAAAAGATAGAGAAAATATATGAGAATACTGAACCTATGTAAAGACAAATATGATCATCTAATAATCATGGAGGATTGGGATGCGGTAGTAGAGGAAGGAATAGGAGACAAAGTTATAGGAGAATGTGGGCTTGGTGGTAGGAATGCGGGAGAGAAAAGACTAAGTTCTGCAATAAATTTCGCCTGGTAGTAGCGTATGCTCTGTTCAAACCTCATAAAAAGAGAAATGGATGTATTTGGATTACATCAAGTTTAGACAGAGATTTCGAAATCAGTAACTGGATCGTAATGTGGAGCCAGGAGCAGATGTAGACTCGGATCGCAATTTAGTAATGATGAACGAATGGGGTGCAGTTAAAGAGAACCGTCCACAGTTATCAACGTAGAGACAAATGGACAACAAATTACTGAAGAAGGATGAGATGTGTTTTAAATTCTCGAAGACTTTAAATACTAGGTTAGTGAACATAATGGTATGTAGTCAAAGAGGAACAGGCTTCTCTAGAATGGGTAGTCAGGAAAGTTGGGCAAACAGATACAGTTACATGGAAGGTAAACGAAGTGGAAGGGCAGCGGTTGAGGGGAGTGGCAAGGTGCTGGTACAAACAAACGATTAACAACGGAACAATGGTCGTTTATTTTGCCGTCAACACAAAGTTTACAAAATACAATATGCCAAATATCCAAAACATTTACATGAACTCCAGCCAGTACTTAAGTGCTTTCAGACAAGTTAAAATTTTAACAGATTACAATTTAAAAAAAGTGACTTGCTATATACCGGATGATTGTAATTAAACGTTCCCTATTTAACACGTTATAACGGAGACTAATTACCGTTCGAGTACCAAACTTGGTACTTGGTAGCATTAATTTCAAGGACATGGGGAAGAGAAATAATGAAGTATCACTTTTAAGGTGCTACTACGCTGCATCATACCATTACTTACCGGTACCATTATTGCTACCAAAGCGGCACAGTACGGCGCCCATAAGTGTCCAGAATACTCTGAAAGCGCAGGATTGCATTCTGATCAGCCGAATGAACCATGTCCATAGGTATGCTGGCTACCTCTCTTGATATGCTGCACTTCAGATAAGCACATGTGTGAATGTTTCCCTGGTAAACCCTACCCTTCAGGTAGCCCACATCCAGAAACCACAGGGAGTGAGATCAGGTAATTGTGTCGGCCAGGCATATGGAAACGATCGGCCGATAATTCGGGCGTTTCTTAATGTGTTTCGGAGAAGCAGGGGAACTTGACGAACTATGTGCGATTGGGCCCCATCTTGCATCGAAACTGTGGGGTTTAATGTGTCTCTCTCCTACAGGGCCGGTATGACATGCTGGCGAAGCATATCGCAGTAACGTTGGCCAGTCACACTGCAAGTCTTTGGTCCTTGAGCGCTAACCTGTTCAAAAAAGAATGGGCCAATGATGAACGTAGCCGTGAAGCCACACCATACGGTGACACGTTCACCATACAGAGGAACTTCATGCACAATGACTGGAGGTGAAGATCCCCACACTCGGCAATTCTGTGTGTTCAGCTCACCCGTCAGAGAGAAATGAGCTTCGTCCTTGCATAGGTCCTTGCGAGAAAGTCAACAAGTCGTGTGTCTTGTGGTGCAAGCTGCTGTACAATATGTATCTTGTTTCCGTGTTATAAACAAGGAACGTTTAATTATAACCACCCGGTATGTTTTTTGTTTTGGCTTAAACGGGATAACACTCACCACTAAAGCAGAAATTCAAAGTTTACATACAATCTGTCTCAAGGATATAAGTACAGTGCTAACAGAAAACTGAGTTTACGTGGATTCTTAATTCCGCAAACAGCCTCAAAATAAAGCATCAACCTCAACAATCTTACAGAAAATTCAAGATCGGCCTCATGCGCAGTATACAGCCTCTGACTCTCACAGCAAGGTCCCATTACTCCAAACTTTACTCGAAAATCTGTGTAATTACACTCATGCATAAAGGAGAACTCTAGAAGCATTCAAATACTTGCATCAATTACTGTTATCGAAACAGACATCAGTTCACACTACCTTCAAGGAACTAACTGTGGTTGTTTAGTACTGCGTCACTCCAGTATAGTTTAGTCAGTGTTATTAACTAGTAAATTACAGCTCAGTTACTAATAATTATTTTTTAGCTTCAACTGGAATGCTGAATTGTATTAGTGTAACACTTTAGAAATACAACTACCAAATATGACTGGTCACAAATTCTGGAATTTCATCTGCACGTGTTTAGAGTCCGAATTACGTTTATAAGTAAAAATATAAAATTACCAATGCAAATTTATACACATAACCTAATACACATGACCTAAGCATACTGGCAGAACTCATTCAAACGAATTACGTAAGCGGAATCAATTACTCGTGACACAAGTCAAGTTCATAGAACCTTTTTTTGAAAAAATGTTTTATCCCACATGTACTGTAAAATAGAATGACTCCAGTGGCTCATATTAGTACGGCAAATAAAACCACATAAAACAGATACTTACGTTAAGACTATCATCGACCTATTTGTGTGGGGCTAAAAATAATACCAGCAACGAGGCAAATTATCAAACTAATTGAAGCCATAAGGATCTGAGGAGTTAGAAACACAAAGTCAGCATTTAAACGTTTACACCAAATTACCTTAAGTACACATAAACGACAGTATTTAATAAGCAAGGTAAAAATCATTATCCTTTCCAACATGATACAGCCGACGCTTATCAACAGAGCGCCGCAGTAAACGACAACTGTAAGCCTTAGTAGTTGCCAGGAACCTGAAGCACATCCAGCCGCAACACTAGAGCGAACATTACCTTAAGGACAATTTGGAAAGCGTCACCTGCAGCTTATTACAGGAGTTAGTACGTATTTCCTTTATACGCTCTTCTAAGTAGTGCCTTATGGTATCTAATTTGTGATTTCAATTTTCCAGTGTTTTCTCTCATCTTTTTCATTGTGAGGATTTGTACAGAGCAGCAAAGCTGTGAACTGGGAACCCAGACAGGAACATTTCAACAAATAAGGGCATTAATTTCTTTATAAAGGGCCTAGGTAGGTGGAGGCACTACAAAAGAATTTCACGTTCTCTGGAGTAAATTTTTTTAGTTTCTAAATACATATGACCGGAAGGTGTTACAGAAGAGGTTTCGGAGGAAGCTGATACGTCACGGAAAATGACTAAGAACAGATGGAGTGACCATCCTTCCAGGAAGGCTACAAGGAAAATTTTCATGATCGATTCCAAGGCAGACAGAACGAGCTTGGGGTTTTAGCGTGGACGCAGGAGCTTCAGCTCTGCTGGCATGGCATGTGAACTCCTACTTCTCAACTGTAATTTGGGCAGAGAAATTGAAAAGATGAAGTTGACCCAATTGCGTTAGCAAGCACAATAAATAAAATCAACACATAATAAAACATATTATTAATGTTAAAGCAATGGGACGTTTCAGGACTTGTAGAATTAACTGACAAAAATCTAATAATATTATGAAAGAAAAGATATTCTTTGGGATACTAGAATAATAATAATATTGCAGTCAAAGACCACTTGGAATAAGGAATATCATAAAAGCAACATAACCTACAGTACGACGCCTCATAAACGTATTAACGCTGTGAACAGGTTTGATTGATATCTGAACCCAGTTTTCTGAGGTCTTAATTACGGTTGTATCACAGCAAATAGGCACCAGTGACGACTGTAGCTAAATATGCTTCACAGCATAAATAGCTGCGGCCCCTGCATGTGTACTGTGTATCATTCTGATAACATTTCTGTTGGAATACTAACACCACCGTGGCTGATGGTCGTTATTGTCTTGGGAAAGTATATGTAATCTCCCTTCTCGTGAAAATCATAATATGACTTTTCAATATGGCCAATAACAGTGGTATCCGAAAAGGCATCAGGCTCTAAGTATCTTCCAAAGATCTGTGAATTTTCCAAGAATGATTTCAGCTCTAGATTATAACGTTTCATTGAAAATAAGAGCTGAAGATTGTTACGCTTCAGTGAAAAAGAAAACGGTTCTCTACCTGTGTCGTTTGACTACCATTGTTTACGGGTCGTGGCTACGTTTCCCTGTTATGAAACCTCTTCTGTGACACTGTAATTAACCAGGTATCAGGGGCACATCAACGGTAGGAGCTCTGAGCAGTTGCAAGTTACGCAGCAGAAATGATGGTTAATTCGAACTGCAACGTTAGGAAATGCATCCTCCACATTCTACAGCCACACTTTATTGTTATAATGTGCTTTGGACAGACGGAAACTCTGCCTGCCCGCAAGCTGCGTATCGTGGCTGCACGAAAGGGTAAAGGGGGCGGGGGGAGCGTAGGTTCCGCGTGTTGTTGAAAGTTTTGAGGTGTTTCTGTTTCCAGCGTCTTACAAACTCTTTCCTGTGTAGCAGACCGAATTTGTAATAATTGTATAAGTACAAACGAAATGCTGATGAATACTTGAGAAGCAGTTTTTTAAATTCGTGTCAACTCTTTCAGCTTTCTAAGTGAAACAGCAAAATACGGTTTCTACAAGAACCCATTACACCGAAGGATATCCCAGCAGCATTTTCAGAGGTCCAGAGCGCAACAACATATTATAAAATCTTAAAGTTCCATCAATAGCCTCAAAGGCTTAGAATTTGTTATAGATATAATCTGAGCCGCAAACATGAACCAGAATCACTTTTCGTTATTTACCCTACTCTGTTCCTTTACTGTCATTATAAGATGACTGTAATGTGACATAACGCGGGTGCAGTGCCTACATTTACAATTGAAAACTGCATAGATTATATCTCATCCATAGCATACTTCACCCGTTTTCCTGAAGCGTCTTCGGGGTATTCAGTCAGACGCATACGAAGCTGATGTCGTTTGTAACCTAGCGAAGGTATTCGAGCCTCGGGAATGCCAAATAATAGAAGAGACTAGAAAATATATTTCTATAATTTTCTTCGCGTTAAGGTTTTGTATACGCTGTGTATTGTCGTTGCGGTCTTCAGTCCGAAGACTGGTTTGATGAAGCTCTCCATGCTGCTCTATCCTGTGTAAGTCTCTTCATCTCCGAGTAACTACTGCAACCGACAACCGACCTCCATCTGAATCTGCTTGCTGTATTTATCTCATTTACGATTTGCCCCCCTCCCCCCCCCCCCCCCCCCCGCCTAGCCCCAATTCCTTCCAATGCTAAACTGGTGATCCCTTGATGTCTCAGAATGTGTCCTATAAACTGACCCCTTCTTCTAGCCAGGTTGTGCCACAAATTTCTTTTCCCCTCAGTTCTATTCAGTACCTCATAACAGTTACACTATCTACTCATCTAATCTTTGTCATTCTTCTGAAGTAGCACATTACAAAAGCTTCTATTCTTTTCTTTTGTAAACTGTTCGTCGTCCACGCTTCGCTTCCATACGTGGCTCCACTCCACACAAATACATTCAGAAAAGACTTTATAACACTAAAATCTATATTCGATGTTAACAAACTTTTTTATTCAGAAACGCTTTCCTTCCATTGCCAGTCTACAGTTTACATCCTCTCCACTTCTGCCAACGTCAGTTATTTTGTTGGCCAAATAAAAAAAAAACCATGTACTACTTTAAGTGCCTCGTTTCCTAGTTTAATTCCCTGAGCATCAGCTGATTTAATTCGACTTCGTTCCATTATTCTCGTTTTGCTTTTGTTGATGTTCATCTTACATCGTCCCTTCAAGACTCCGTCCATTTCGTTCAACTGCTCTTCCAAATCCTTCACTGTCATCCTCAAACATCAAAGATTTTGTTTCTTCTCCCTGGACTTTAATTCCTACTCCAGATTTTTCTTTTGCTTCGTTTACTGCTTGTGCAGTGTACAGACGGATAACGTCGGGGATAGGCTACAACCCTGTTCTACTTCCCTCTCAACCTCTGCTTGCCTTTCATGCCACTCGACTCATAACCGCCGACTTGTTTCTCTAAAAGTTGTAAATGGCCGTTCGCTCCCTGTATTTTCTTGCTGCTACCTTCAGAATTTCAAAGAGAGTATTCCAGTCAAAATTGTCAAAAGTTTTCTCTAGGTCTACTAATACTACAGACGTAGGTTTGCCTTTCCTAAGCCGACCAGGGTGGCCGAGCGGTTCTGGGCGCTACAGTCTGGAACCGCGCGACCGCTACGGTCGCAGGTTCGAATCCTGCTTCGGGCATGGATGTGTGTGATGTCCTTAGGTTAGTCAGGTTTACGTAGTTCTAAGTTCTAGGGGACTGATGACCTTAGAAGTTAAGTCCCATAGTGCTCAGAGCCGTTTGAGCCTTTCCTTAACGAATATTCAATGAGAAGTCGTAGTGTCAGTATTGCCTCACGTGTTGTTACATTTCTCCAGAATCCAAACGGATCTTCCCCGAAGTCTGTTTCTACCGGTTTCTCCATTCTCCTGTAAAGAATTCGTGTTAGTATTTTCCAATCATGACTTATTAAAATGGTTGTTCCATAATATTCACACCTGCCATCATCTGCTTTTTTGTGGAATTGGAGTTATTGTATTCTTTTTGAAATCTGAGAATATTTCGCCTCTTCAATACATCTTGCTCACGAGATGGAAGAGTTTGGTCATGGTTGAGTCTGTCAGTAGTTGTAACGGAATGTCATGTACTCCCTGGGCTTTGTTTCGACTTGTCTTTCAGTGCTCTGTCAAATTCTTCACGCAGTATCGTATCTCCCATTTGTTCATCTAAGACCTCTTCCATTTGTATAATACTGTCCTCAAATACATCTTCCTATGTACTTCCTATGTACTCCTTCCATCTTTCAGCTCTCACTTCTTTAGTTAGGACTGATTTTCCATCTGAGCTCTTGATATTCGTCAAACGTCTCTTTCACTTTCCTATAAGCTGTATCTATCCTTCCTCTAGTGATATATGCTTACATTGGGCCTCTAGCCATTCTTGCTTAGCCATTCTGCACTTCCTGTCAGTCTTATTTTTTGAACGTTTGTATTTAATTTCGCCTGCTTCATTTACTGCATTTTTATATTTTCTCCTTTTATCAATTAAATTCATTATCTCTTGTGTTATCTAAGGATTTCCCCCAGGCCTTGTCTTTTTACCTATTTTATTCTCTGCTGCCTTCACTATTTCATCTCTCAGAACTACCCACTCTTCTTCTATTGTATTTCTTGCCCCTGTTCTTGTCAATCTTTCCCTAACGATCCCTCTGAAACTCTCAACAACCTCTGGTTCTTTCAGTTTATCCAGGCCCCACCTCCTTAATTTCCTACCTTTCTGCAATTTCTTCAGTTTTAATCTACAGTTCATAACCAATAAATTGAGCATCTACTTAGACAATGGTCAATAGCACGTACAAATTAAAAAAAGTATAACACTGTGCTGTCTGTAATAATGTTATTTTTTATTTTGTTACTTGTTTCGGTTCTGAACCATCAACAATAACCGCTGTACAACATACGAAAGTGGACAAAGTGACAATACAAAACGAAATAAGAAAAAAATGGGGAAAACCGTTAAATCGATCAGAATAGTCACGAAAATTATCACAGATATATCACTTCTCACACATACTTTAACGTAAGTTATCACAGGAAACCATGACAGCTGAAAAAATCATAAACTGTTACAAGATTAAAATATAATGGCACACTGACACAAGGATAACATGTGACAATAGTTTTGTTTTTATTTTTTCAGTCACAAAACCAGGGATACAATGTGAAAAAATAAGGAGCCTTTTAACCCTGACCTTAAACAAATTGTGAAAATAAGAAAATGTTGTTGCGCTGTGAGGGTGTTGGTAGGAAGGGGGTAAGGGAAAGGAATTAAATGTATGATATAACTTACAGAGTCATGATGTGAAATAATGAGATGAAAAAACTATTCACCAAAAGTTACGAACGTACAGAACTGGGGGACATTGCCCCTATGAAGCTATGGAACGTGCAGAAATGTTAACAACAGATACCATAATAATTATAGCGCGTAACAAACGTGGTATTTCATATCAAAAAGCAAATAAAAACAGAACACAGATGCCAATAAACAAAACTTGATCAGGGTTAATGAGCAGAAGGCCAAAACCATTGATGTCTTTATTTACATTCAATCACGATACTACCACAAGTTGGGAATATGGTTAATAAAGGTCAATTATAAAGAAGAGCAATATTAATAATATATCACTTTAGAAATTCGGTGAATAGAAGTGAAGTGTAACAATGAAAACAAAATTAAGGAGATGTGGGTGTTGAATAAAGGAGTGAAGAGTTAAAAGGAAAATGTAATATTTGTGCGTTATAGGCTGTGGATTAAACAACCATAATTTTTGGTTTTCAGTGATGAGAAGTGTAATAGAAATGTAAAAACTGACAGTGTATACATGAATTACATGTAAACCAATTCACACATTATTCACCCCATTAAGTATAACAAAAATTAATGAAATAATTTAATTGGAGAGATAAAAAATCTATTCACCAAGTGGTGGCAGAGCACCCACGTAAATGATGGCTGTAATTAGGAAATCTTTCGGAGCCAGTGGCTCCTTCTTCAGGCAGAAGGGTTGAAAAGGAAGGAAGAGGGGCGAAGAAATACCTGGCTATAATTATTGTGGTTTCTGTTTTTAACATTTCTGCCAGTTCTGTAGTTTCATATGGGCAATGTCCCTCAGTTCTGTACTTTTATAACTTTTTATAACTGTATTAATTTTTGGTATCATGACTGTAAGCTGTATCAGACATTTAATTCCTTTCCCTTACCCCTTTGTATAAAAATCCCCACAGCCCTACAACATTTTATTATATTCACAATATGTTTAAGGTCAGGGTTAAAAGGCCAATCATTTTATTTCCGATTGTATCCCTGGTTTTGACACTGAAAAAAGAAAAAAAAATTGTCAAATGATATGATTATTTCTCTGTATTTTGGTTTTACAGCTGAGTATTGTTTTCTGTTTATTGATTATTGTCTGTATGTTAATTTCCCTTCTTTATTTTGCCTTATGACAACGTAGTAATGCTGATGCAATATTTTTAACCAGTGTGTTAAAGTGCAGGTACATATCATATCTCATTATCAGTTTCTACATGTAGGAGAAATGGAATTTTAATTTCATTTTGGATTGTGTAGACACTTAGATGACATATTTTTCTAACCAATGTGTAACATTTTAGATTTGTACCATGTTCCTTAAAAAAAAAAGATTGGTTGGATTGTGGTATATGCATAAAATTTTAGATGTTGTGCAACTACGTATCCTACATTCCTTTTGTATTTTCCTTGACTCCTAAAATTGTATTTTCTTCGTATTAATTTAATTTAAAGTGTATTTCTGTCAGATATAGCTTGACTGATTTTAATTTCATGGACTGCTGTGTAGCTCACTTTTTACATATTTATATTTTTGACTTGATTATGAAAGATTATGTATTCTTATATTCATCAGTCCTATTTATCTGATACTTTATATTTTATTTTATTGACATTTTTATGTATGAGTAACATCGAACAAGTGTACAACTGTTGATGCGTTGTACTTCATTTTGTAATCTGGTTATCACAGAAGTATTTAATGGCAACTGCTGTGGATTCTGTCAAGGCTGTCATCTTTGACTTTGAAGTTTTTGACTTGTATTGCTGTGAAATATATTTTGTCCTTGCGCCAATGTGCTATCATATTTTAATCTTGTAACAGTTTATCATTTTTCTGGGCAGTTATGGTTTTCTCTGATAACTTACGTTAAATCATGTATGACATGGTATTTTCCACCTACCTACCAAACACTGATTCATTCAATGCCTGAAAGCCGTAAGCCTCTGATTTTAAACTGAAAATTGCAGCTGTCGGGTTTCACACATTCAAACACGCTATCTCCAGTGCAGTGGTCGTTTATACTCTTTTCTTTTTAACCCTCCTATCACCAATCATACACACTCTACGACTAAATGAAAATGCTGTGTATTTGCAGTGAAAACAAGCTTTGCTTCATGAATATGCAATAAGGCAACCTCTCTGCATTTATAAACGCAACATGTTTTGTAGACGATAAATCATAGCTAGTGCTACATATAACAATCTTAGCCACTCTTGGTAAGAGTACAGTCTCGTAACAGCAATGGTTTCTTGATGGAAATAATGCAGTACTACTAGATGAAGTACATTTTTGTTCGAGCAGCAGAGAGATCTCAGTTTGTCTTTGGAATTCATCCCCACTTTGTTCAGCAAAAGTGAACGTATGTATACCACGCAGAAATTCTGTATTCTGTATTACTTATTCTAAAAATACGATCATACATACTACTAAACGAACATAAACCACAACAAATGGGTATTATCATTGAAAAGACTTTAAACTGTGCCGCCTTTTCCACGAAAAGAGTGCTAATTTGATTTGGGATCAATATCAGATGAGTATATCAGTGTGACACTGTCTTTTTACAACGCAGTTTTTGAGACTGTTCAATTAATAATGGTACATGAACCTTCGCCGGTTAATTAATAATTTTCTAAATTGGAAAGTTTGATGCATATCTAAATGCTTTTCAAAGTGAGCACTTACTTCAGTCATCACAATTGTAATTCGTTTAATGTCCGAAGTGCAATATCTCTATCATCTTCCCTAGGTAATGAATATACCCATTGATTTCCTGATATACTGGTTTTCATCTCCTTTAAATTTTGGTAGATAGTATGCCACTACTCCTTCTCGTAATGCACTTATTTTAGTTTCTTCCGAAAACTGTATTTAATATGGTACATGTATTTAGTTACTAGTACTATCACTAGTTCGAATTATGTTTTCCATTTGCACACTTTCATTATTTTATGAAACTGTATCACCGATACTTTAATCACAAAAATTAAAAGGAATTTTAAAAAGCTGGATGATCACACTAAACAGATACGAGCTGATTTTTATACTCGTTTATTTTATTCCTTTCATCACGTTTCTGTGTCTGCCCATATTCAGATGACCTGATAAAATTATATTAACATACATAAAGTTATATGGTGTACATAAAATATGGTGTCTTAATTAAGTACCGTCGTTGTAATGTGTTTGTACAACAATTGTTTTTGATAGACGAATGCATACCATTTTTAATAAGTGTTAAATATAACTTTGATGTGTAAGTCAAAATTCGACAGGAAAACCATGAAGTTAAACAAAACAGTAGCATTAAGTAGATACGATAAGCTAACACAGGACAAAATTTACAGTGGAATGATAGGAACAGTCTTCTGAGCCTTCTAGGTAAACAATCTACCAACAGATGGCAAGAGTATAGCGGCGCTGCCTTACAACATCTTTTCATCGTTATCATTAGTTACATAAAAATTAAACTCCGGCCGGACAAGCCATGAAGGCCCAACGGTACCGACCAGCCGCCGTCTCATCCTCAGCCGACAGGTGTCACTGGATGCGGATATGGAGTTACATGTGGCCAGCACACCGCTCTCCTGGCCATATGTCAGTGTAGGAGACCAGAGCCGCTACTTCTCAATCAAGTAGCTCCTCAGTTTGCCAAAGTGCACCCTGCTTGCCAACAGCGCTCGGCAGACCGGATGGTCGCCCATTCTAGTGCTAGCCCAGCATGGCAGTGCTTAACTTCTGTGATCTGAAAGGAACCGGTGTTACCGCTGTGGCAAGGACTTTGTCTCATCAGTCACATATTTGTCTACAACAAAAATTAGTGTTAAAATGATATGTGAAATAAAATACGTATTTACAAATCTTAAGAGTTATTCATGCCAAATTATTAGGCAAGAAACAGTGTATAGTAGGAAATTATTTTTTATATATACAGCATAATTTTTATATAAAATGGATAACCGAAGAAAACTACATACAAAGTGATTGATACAAAATAACTGGACAAGTATTTCTCTACAATTATGGACGCTTACAATCACATAAGACCAAAATAATAAAATACGTAAGTTAGACAGGTACAAATATTTGTTTTCTTTTGTTTAACGGATGAATACATGGAGAATTAGAGCAGTAGATGCTCAATAACGCAGTTTGTATATCTATTTCTCTTTTATTCACAAGCAGTTCGTGAAATATTCTAAAAAACCACTTCAGACTACTAGAGGTTTACTCATTCACAATAAGGTTGGATGCTAGCTGTCTGTTGGTATAGATTTCAAGTTCCTACAGAATATCGAAAATATTCTCTTGTTGTTCAGAATGTAATATGGAAAGGTTATTTTCAATAGACGTGAGTTAATGGTTCGGCTCTTTCTAATGACAGGCCAACGCACTGCTGTCACTCTCAAAGCCTTGTTCTCTGAATCTTGTCTTAAACTCTCTCCCAGTTTGCCCAAAGTAGAAGTTATCTCAAGATCCGCATTTAATTTTGTAGACTCCAGCGTTACAAAATTTGTCCTGTGGCACATCTAGACTATGACATACTAGCTTTCCTAGTTTGTTATTTGTTCGAAAACAACCAAAATCTTAAATTTTTTAAAGGCGTCCTCTAATTTTTCGTAAACAAGGCCAGTATACGGTAGTGAAATATGTTTGAAGGCTATTTGATTTTCATCTGTTTTTCTTTCTACTTTTTAAAATATTTTTTCCCTAAGTTCCTTACTAATATTTCTGTAAAACCTTTTGCTAACATCTTTCAATAATTTATATGGAACCTGTTTGAGAAAAAATAGTAGATTCCTTTAAAAAATAAGATTCAGGTTGGTTTTAAAACAAATAACAAACTAGGGAAGCTACTATGTCATAGTCTAGATATGACACAGGACAAATTTTGTAACGCAGGAATCTGCAAAATGAAATGGGGTTTGCTTCCTGAAGCACAGGCAAAGGTGCTTTAATCAAACAAAACCGTGCAGATCCAGAGATCTTTTCAAGTGTCAAACGTCTATGGAGTATTTATGCAGATTGAAACGATGAATAAAATTTTGTACCAAGGTTTGGAATGGAACCCAGATCTCCTCATCACTGGGTGTATACGTAAAGCAACTGTGTCATGCTAACATTGTTGTTTGCCCATCTGCCTAGTGAGCAGCAGGCATGGCTTTGAATCTTGGCCTTGATTCATATTTTCATTCTTCACTTCATTCTGCATACATTCACATACATGCACCAGAGATGTTTGAAACTTGAAAATGCGCATGGGAACCATATAGTTTCATTTTATAGAGCAGTATTTGTTGTTGATCTTCCTTTAATCAATGCGCTTTGTTCTTCCTCTAAGGATCTCGTATCTTTTTAATATACTATTTAGCATTCGAGAACGTATTTTGTACTGGGCATCAAGTAGCTATAATCATAAAACATAGTACGACACCAGTGATAGTTCTCATTCACTTTGTGATATACCACTAATGCACTGACGACATGTGTTGCCTGATGCCTGCTTTGTGTGAGTAACCCACATGCAATCCTCAAAAATGCCTCATTAAAAGTAGAACTAAAAATATAGGATTTATGATACGTAAATAAGAAAGAGTAGGAAGTACACAGGATACACAACTAATATTAATGGTTACATTTTCTAACAATAAAATAACTTTAGTAGATATGTAGTGGAAAGTAATCACTAATACATGATAGATCACGAACAAAGTTACGAAGAATAGAATCGTAAGTTCCTTCAGAGACTACCTACATAATAGGTGAAAATAGTTATTGTTTATGAATCTGACTAGTATTTTGTTTCTGAATAACACCAGCTCTTTTCGCTACTTAACTTCAGAATCCATACGTCAATTTAGACTCCAGCAATGCATACCGTATACATGCTGCATCTCTTGGTGTCGATATCAGCTAGCACAGGGCATACATATGAAGATATGCAGGAAATTATCCAGAACTCTGATACACGAGCTAGTTTTTATTTCAATGACTATGAAAAAGCTATATATTAAAAACATTCTGTTCGTTACTTTTTCTATAGTTAATTCAGCCCTGCGTGCAACAAAAAGTTTTTAATGTAATAAACTGGTCACATAATAATATTGTAAGAGTAAATCTATGCTAATTACATACGTATAATATTTTTCCATGGATATTATTTTGCTGTTTAATTGTACTTGACTATATTAGTGTTTCTGTTTGTCTTTTAGGCTGTATAACTTCAAAAATTATTTACTGCAATAGTTTTACTATTCGCGTTAATTTCCATTACAAAGACACGGTTCGACTAACTACCTCGTTTCTAAATGCTTGCCTTCCGGTAATTGCTTAACAACTTCGGACGTTTCGTTGCAGCACATACTGTGATATAAGTTAAGCCAAAGCTGTCGCTGATCGCGTTTGTGCAGGCAGCGCAATGTCTGCTGACGACCCGTCAGTCAGCGAGTTGGTCATTTAATTCAGGGTTAAATACTGTACCAGATGGGCAGAAGAGTGCAGGGATTGTTGCAGTTCCGATTGGTCGTGAGTCAGTTTAGCTAACGCACAGGATGCTTTCTTTCGACGTACGAAACTGAAAGATACTGGAGAGTCGTGGATGAACACATATTTTTCCCAATGTCAGTGGTAGTACCGTTCACAACATTTTTTGCACACTCTCGGTATCAGTAACTTTCTGGGTTTACCAGTTGCGCTCTATTCATTTCCGTGCATAACTCCGTCAGTATATTCGGTTAATCATCATACATTCCTCACTGTTACAGTTAATTATTCACTGCTGCACGACTAACAAGTGGCTAAAATAAGCTGAAAATAGCAATTTTGTTAGCTGTGATTGGAACTGTGTCGAAGTAGGGAGATGTAAGTTAAACTCTAGAGCGCGAAAGGTTCTGATGAATAGAAGAAGTCTAAATTGAAAGTAATTACAGCCAACTGAATCCCTTTTAAAGAAGCTGGGGCATCTACAGTTAGCCCTCTTTTAACACGTTTTTAAGCAATAATTTTTTAAGTTACAACTTTATACAGTAATACTAACATGTTAGCCATAAAGAAGTGCTTCGGAGAGCAGGGGATGTGTGCAGGCACATTAGTAGATCTCAGTCCCAACTGATCTTTCTGGGATGGGAGCTACAACGACGAAATGGGAGATATGTGTAATAATGTACTCGGATTGCTGTTAGGAGGATGGTGCCTTATCTCTCTCCCCCTTCACTGCATCAACTCCCCTGTCCTCTACATATCTTTCTCGCTCGTTTACGCCTCTTCCCTTACACTAACACACACACACACACACACACACACACACAGTGAGAGAGAGAGAGAGAGAGAGAGAGAGTAACGTAGCAGCACACCGAGGGAGCTATTCGGCGCTACGGAAGCTTGTAGTACGACCCCATCCATCAGCAATGTGGTTACGAGCGTACGGCGGAGGGGGAGGGGAGATAGGCATTGGCTGCATTCGCCGGTGGTTTGTGTCATATTTGCTGGCTCGTAGAGACGTCAGATTCCACAACGATGAGGCTCAGCTATTTGACTGCCTGTCCCGTTTGTTTTCACATTGTCTCTAACGAACTACACAGTAATGATATTTGCCATTTCAGCGTTGAGAACGCTGGATATCATACAATGCGTCCACGTTGTAGCAACAAGACGAGTCGTCCCACGCGACTCTATGTATTTAAGACGTCACGACACAATATGCTGTAGTATTATGAATTTCATTTATAACCTAAGATTAAAACTAGTCTGCAAATACTTTTACCAACACAGTTAATATTTGCCCAGGAAGTGATGCAGTCCGTATTACTTACAGCTTCACCCCACTTTCTATTAATGAAGCCAAGAAGATGCACAAAACCTTTTTGCGTGCGTAGATTTGTAGCAACTGGATATTTAAATACAGTGCTAAACAAAAAAGTGAAGTACCCAGAGGATGCGCTCGGATGTCAATGTAATTCCGCAGTCGCGCACAACGTAGGCGGGTATGATTTAAGTTACAATTCTCTGTGACTCGTAGAACAGCCAAATAATCATTGCGAAGAACACAGAGATGCTGCGTACTCGTGGGAAACAGAGTTAGCTGCACCTGGCAGATTTCAAAAAGGGTCTCATTGTGGGTTCATCATTACTTGGCCGACTGGTCGAACAGAGCAGTATCCACCTTCGTGAGCTACACAGATGTGGGCTGTAGCTTGATGTTGGACTGTTGGGAAATGTGAGGGCAGGGCGTACTAGTCGTCAGGGTTCCGGCCGACCACAAAAGGAGGCCCTCCATATCATCCACGAAGCACATCATATGCCCTTCAGATCTCTGAGCAGTCTAAAAGGCAGAGAATTGGTACAAGTTATGTAGGAGGTCGGGAGATGTATAAAAAGTTACCTAATCCTCTTGTCTGTCACTATTGCAAGATGTTTCCAGTTTAGAAATAGACACCAATCGACAAATGATTGACTTATTGTGCTTGACAGTGCGGTTGCAAAATCAGGGTGCCGTTTTACGGGTTTTGGACACAGATGTATTTCAAAATTGTGTGCCATCTAGGCATCGGGAAACTGAGAAGAATAATCATGGAGGTTCTCTGTAAGAATTTATCTCTGAGTGATTTTCAGAAATGTTTCTGAAAGGGCATTTGTCTGACCAATCTCCGTACGAACTTGTGAACCGCTACGTTTACTGCGCACAAGGGGTTTCGGAGATATTAGCTCAATATATTGAAGACGTACGTGTAGCTCTGTGATTAGAGACCTCCTAAGTTGATGTAGTGACAGATATAATGGAAGTGATTCGGCCTGAAGACAGGTCGCGGGTGTCGTTTTTCATGAAACTTCAAACATTTGAAGGACTACATCAGCTCTTCTCGGACGTCGAGATCTTCCGGGGCAAAGCAAGCGAAGGTGGCACTAACAGTAAGCAGATAGTAGGGATGGCAAGGCGGGCAGGCTCGTCTCAGTTTCAATTCTGTTAAAGTTTTTTTGCTTCTTTTGCAATGAAAAGGGAGCTTTTACCCGTGATCGTGGTAAAGATCGGACTGGAGTGAGGCAGAGCTGATGTCAGAAGAAGGTGCGGTGTTGTAGCAATGTTAACAGTTAATTAAGAAGATACAGAAAGTGAAAGAGTCTCGCGTGCACCACTCTAGCATTTATTTGCGCCAGGCTCCATGGTGAACCTCATTCGTTCTCTACTAGGTTCCGAGAGTGATTTTTCAATCATTGAGGAGTATTGGTACCAGCACCTTTCTCGTCTTTCTAAGACTTTGGAGGTACAAGAAGCCGACTTATTTTGCCATTATGTTAACAGTGGAGTTATCTCAGTTGCGGGAAGAGGCACTGGTATCTAAAGATTCAAGAAATATCTCGGCCTGTGGAACTTACGGTAGTAAATTTGTTGGCTAAAGTGGTTCTCAGCTGCGATTGTCTTGAAAAATCCGGTTCTATTTTGGTTTATGTATATAAGGTCATTGGGTTTAAATTCCAATTACAAATAAAGTATACCTTGCGCCGGTATCGGTGTCGGACCTAAGCAAGTGCTACTCAGTCTAGTTGTTCCCGGATTGATTTTTCACGCCTGAAACCGGGAAGAGCAGGACCTTGTTCCCAAAAATGCTTACTGACCGTTTGGGAGTGACTGGTAAAATTCAGTGTGCCATGCAGTTAACCGATAATGTGCCGGTGCACCAGTCCCCTTATCGTCTATCCCCAGAAAAAAATGAAAGAATTAAGAAAATGGTTTGATAAAACACTTACTGAGGTGATAATTATGCCATCGATTTCGCCTTACGCCTTCCAGATATATTCGGTGGCGAAACCGGAAGGACGGGGTATCGACCAGTGGTAGATTACCTGTCGCTTAACCAAAAGGTAGTTCTTGAACCCGTGCAGCTATTTGACCTCCACAGTTGCTGTGCCTGGTTTTCCTGTGCGAAGTATTTTTCTATTCTCGATCGTAACCGAGCATTCCACCAAATACCGCTGGCCGAAGAATCTAAAGCAGTCACAGATTTTACAAAGGACTGGAATTTATTCGAATATAATCGTGTCCCGTTTGGTCTTGCCTCTGGAGCAGCCATTTGTTGGATTTGGTACTGGAAGTTCTTAAGTATAAGAGTGTATAAAATGATCCTAATGATGTTGTCATTTACAGTAATGTTTCAGGAACATTTGTTACATATTGGGCAAATCCTTGGACGACTGAGGGAAGCTGGACTCACCGTGAAACCTTCCAAGGTGAACTTAGTGTGGAGAGAAATATCAATTCTGGGGCATATAGTTTCAATGGATGGGGGTGCGGATTGACCGGCAACGAAGTGTAGCAGTACAGCTGTATCCCCTTCCCTGCAAAAAAAAAAAAAAAAAAAAAAAAGGAAAAAAAAGGGGGCAGGGGCTTCATTTGATGCTTTTAGAACAGTTTCAGCTAACTCCAAGACTTAGGAGTGACAAAGAATTTGTATTAAAAACTCATGCATCAAATTCTGGTATCAAGGCGGTTTTGCTTCAGCAGTTCAAGGCGAGAGGAATCCCACAGTATGTGCTTCAAAGGCGGTATCTGAGGCGGACAGATGGTATTACGTTTACGAATTAGAGTGTCGTCGGCCACTGTGCTGTCTTCTGTGGTGAGAGCAAATGCCTGAAATTTGTTGTTCTCGGCACACAACTGTGGATCTCGAAAATTGAATTTCGTGACTGTTTCCGAAATGGAATGTCCTATGTGTGTAGCTCCAACGATCATTCCGTGTTCAGAGTCTGTTGATTCCGGTCGTGCGCCATAATCACGTCGGAATCATTTTCACATGAGTCGCCAGAGGACAAATGACAGCTCCACCAACGCACCGCCCTTTTATACCTTGTGTACACCATATTACCGCCATTTGCGTATGTGCATATCGCTGTTCCATGACTTTGTCACCTCAATGTGTATCACGTGATAGCTTTCGCAAACGACTATGTTTGTAAGTGAGTGCGTTCCACATGTCATAAAGTCTTGGCTGTATGCGTACAAGCGAAGAGCGCCAGAACCAATCTGCATGGTGGACAGTCCGAGGAAAAGTATTCAGACAAGCGCAGATATATGCAACTGCCTTATAACAGCCATCACCACTACATGGAATGACAACATTCTCCGCCGGCCGGTGTGGCCGAGCGGTTGTAGGCGCTTCAGTCTGGAACCGCGCGACCGCTACGGTCGCAGATTCGAATCCTGCCTCGGGCATGGATGTGTGTGATGTCCTTAGGTTAGTTAGGTTTAAGTAGTTCTAAGTTCTAGGGGACTGATGAGCTCAGATGTTAAGTCCCATAGTGCTCAGAGCCATTTGAACCATTTTGAACAACATTCTCCACCCACCCTTGCCGCAGGAAGTCGTCTAATTGGGAGTTTCATTTTTATGACAGTAAATGCTGAGCTGTTATTGTGAGAACTAAATGTGTGTGTTTACCTTAATTGGCTGTTTCGTATCCTGAACCCATTTCGAAGAAATAAAGTCGAAGCGGAGAGGAGGAATGAAGGAACGTCGCTTAAGAAGCGGAAAGGAGGTGAAACGTGGGTAGGTGATTTGGAGAGAAAATGGATTGTAGGGGGGGGGGGGGGGGGCAGAGCGAGGAGTGGAGGATATGGAGGTCAAATTTCATCTAAAGAGTACATTACTCTCTTGCTTTCTGTGTTCCGTAAGACATGTTGATCTGAAGTGGAAATGGCTGAGCCCGCATAAAGAAAAGTTGAGATACACGAAAAACTACGGCGTCCATCGGTTGGGATTTTCACGTCTTGACTTGGAGCCGCTGCCCGATAGCTGTATCCTTGGCGCGGCGCGGCAGCCGGCTTTCAGCAGCTGAGCTGAGCTGCACTGGGCTGTCAGTCGGCGGGCAGGAAAAAGGCTGCCATTGTGCTGGGCGGCCGTCGCCGCTGCGTCACCGTCGCCGTCGCCGTCGCCTCCGGATGATGGATGGCCGCCTCTGAAACAAGTCCCGGCAGGGGCCGGGAGCGCCACCGGCGGCACACGCGGCTGCAGCGCCGGCAGCAGGTGCGCCCGCTCACATAGCGCAGAGTTACGCGCTGGATTCACGTCATCTGTCACGTTTCTCCCGGTAACATCGCGTACTATTTACGAGTGCAGAAAAATTTTCAATATAAAACACATCGAGTCTATTCTACGGCTTTCTAATTGCTTTTAAAATGGGAAATTAATCATCAGTTTTGCCTGATTCTCTTCATAAACCGTAGGCGTACTTCGTTGTGTGCAGGAGGGGTGGGGGGGGGGGGGGGGGGGGGGCGTAATAAAGGATAGCTGCCTTCCAACAGAATCTGGAATCTGACATTTTATTCATTTTGAAATTCAGAGTTATTTCTATAATCGTCTGTCATCCTACTTAGACGAGGGGCAATAACACATCAGTTTCGCACGAAATGACCCGTTTCTCCCGGATTTCACTCCCTCCACTGCAGAAACCACAATGCTGCCGTTGTTTCCGTAGACATGGGATTCAGGGTGGCTTTTGGCTTGGTTCAAATGGCTCTGCGCACTATGGGCCTTTACTTCTGAGGTCATCAGTCTCCTAGAACTTAGAACTACTTAAACCTAACTAACCTAAGGACAACTCACAGCCGGCCGCGGTGGTCTCGCGGTTCTGGGAGCGCAGTCCGGATCCGCGCGACTGCTACGGTCGCAGGTTCGAATCCTGCCTCGGGCATGGATGTGTGTGATGTCCTTAGTTAGTTAGGTTTAAGTAGTTCTAAGTTCTAGGGGACTGATGACCACAGCTGTTAAGTCCCATAGTGCTCAGAGCCATTTGAACCATTTGACAACTCACACATCCATGCCCGAGGCAGGATTCGAACCTGCGACCGTAACGGTCGCGCGGTTCCAGACTGTAGCGCATAGAACCGCTCGGCCACTCCGGCCGGCCAGGGTGGCTTTTCCTGTATGATCTGAGGATGGCCGATGATGACCGAAACCGCTCATTTCGACCGAAATTACTGTGCCAAACTATGCACTGAGGTGAAGAAAGTCATGGGATAGCGATTTTTTAAATTTATTAAATCGTATGGTGATTTTATACAATGTACAGTTGGTATAAGACAAGTGATTTTATACAATATACACATGATATAAGGCAAGATTAAACCTTAAGGTTCGTCTTTTTCAACCAATTAATTAAGCTGGGTGTGAGAGTGAACAAGTCGTCGGGAATTCCAGGGTATGAACGAAGTGGACAGCGGTGGACTAGGTGTTCAATTGCCTGCTCTTCTTGATAACATTCACACATTGGTGAAATGATCCACCCCATTTGTACCTGAAGTAGCTACAACAAACATGCCCACTCCTTAACCTGTGGAGTCGGCACCAGAGGTTCCTCGATAGGTCAAAAGTTTTCTTTGTGGCATCAAGATGATGGGCTCTTGTTCACAATGTTTTTGTTGACCATTCATGCTTCCAGCTTTCATTTAGATCGAAACCATCTGCAATGAGTTGTCCTGCAGTAATACTTGCTGGTCTTCTTGAACGCAATCGTTGCTGTGGCGGATTACAGAATTCCTGGTGCAGTGGTAGAGAGGGTGATGCAGCGATTTTCTTGGCCTCCCTCAGTAGAGCTTGTTTCCGCCTTAAGTGAGGTGGAGGGATGTGACTCAGTACAGGTGACCAGTGGCATGGGGGTGATTTGATGCAACCAGTAATGGAGCGCATTGTGTCGTTCAGTTTTGTGTCTATCTTCTTCACATGTACACTTTCCAACCACACAGGTGCACAGTACTCGGCAGCAGAGTACACAAGACTGATGCCAGTTAAAGGCAGACAGTAAGCGGAGGTTTACCAGGTGGTACCACTGAGCTTATGTAGTATGTTGTTCCTTCCAGAAACTTTATGAGAAAGCTTGGTGATGTGCTGTTTGTAGCTCTATCTAGAGTGATTCCGAGATATTTTGGGAAAGGACTGTACATCAACGTTTGTCCATTGAGCAGAACTCTTAGTTTTTAGTTCGCAGCACGATTCGATAGATGGTATGAACGGGCAGTGCATTCGCATAGCTGATATTTGTGCTCAGTGATGTGTGTGGAAAGGTTTCCGGCGTGATTATGACCGCATGAGAGGAATTAACAGACTTTGAACGCGGAGTGTTAGTTGTGACTACGTGGATGGACATTTCACTTCGGAAATCGTTAGCGAATTCAGTATTCCTAGGCTCACAGTCTCAAGAGTGTGCCGAGGGTATCAAATTTCAGGCAATACCTCTCACCAAGGACAAACGCAGTGGCCAACGGCGTACACTTACCAGCCGAGAGCAGCAGAGTTTGCGTACAATAGTCAGTACTAACAGACAAGCAACACTTGTTACATAAAAGTTGACAAAATGGAGGCCCCATACTACGAGTATTATTTGTCACTTTCTGTTACACATATTAACGAGCTACATTAAAGAATCGTAACTACATATGGGACACCACCTAATAGTGTATCGGACCTACATTTCTCCAGTGTAGAGCAAAAACTCGGCATGGACTCAAAAAGTCGTTGGAAGTTCCCTGCGGAAATATTGAGCCTTTCTGCCTCTATAACCGTCGATAATTGCGAAATTGTTGTCGGTGCAGGATCTTGTGCTCGAAATGACCTCTCGGTTATGTCCCATAAACGTTCCGTTGGGCTCATGTCGGTCGATCTGAATAGCCAAATCATCCGCTCGCATTGTCCGGAAAGTCGTTCAAACCATCGCGAACAATTTTAACCCGGTTACATGGCGCATTGTTATCCACAAAAATTCCATCATTATCTGGGAACATCATAAATGGTTGCAAATGGTCTCCAAGTAGCCGAACATAACTATCTCCAGCCAACGAGAGGTTCAATTGGACCAGAGGACCCAGTCAATTCCATGGAAACAAACCCCACACCATTATGGAGCCACCACCAGCTTGCACAGTGCCTTGCTGACAACTTACGTCCACGGCTTCATGAGATCTGTACCACTCTCGAATCCTACCATCAGCTCTTATCAACTGAAATTGGAACTCATCTTACCAGGTCACGGATTTCCAGTCGTCCAACCGATATGGTCACGACCCCAGGATAGGCGCCGCTGTCAATGTCGTGCAGTTAAATCGGTAGTTAAGTAAAGGCCTGTGGGGAAGCAGCCTACTCACGCCGTAATAAATTCACATCAGTCTTCCCATTGTGTGCCAGCCAGTCCGCTCTGACGTCATAAATGTTGCGCAATACTTTAAAAATCAAGTAAATAACCTAAAATGTTTCTAGCATGTCAGGAGTAATACTAAATTAATATGTGTTGAATATCAGTTCGATAACTTTAACCATTTTCGAAATTTGGACGTTTTTCTGTAAAAATCATTGGCGCAACAGAAAAGAGCTAGAGACTTAAATAACTATAAAACTATAGCGATAGCGTATCTCCAAAGGGCAGGTTCAGAGCTCGTCTACTGCGTATAGTGTAATTAACTTAATTCTCTCGCCCAAAATATTTTACTTAGCCACGTCAGACATTTATTATGATTACTTACCTGTGTGTTGAATGCACATTTAAATTGAGAGTTTCATCGGCCATCAGCAAAAGAAGCTATGATTTATTCGGTAACTTAAAGTGGTGCATTACTAGCCCAGCGGCTATATATATAAGAACGCTGCGCGAGGAAGCAAGGCCCCAGTTCTCTCCAGACGCTGAATAGCACACCATCTGTGTCGGGAGTCGCGCCGCGTCGGTATCATCGCTATAAACAGCATCGGATGCCGTATTAAGTTACTCGGGATACGCGTAACCATGAAATCATTTTCGAGTGAAGTGTTAATTCTGGGATGATTTTAATTATCTATCTTCAGTTTCGTATGTAGTATTTTCACGTGCCGCCACGGGACAGACATTCTACCATTATGTAGCGTGGCGTTTGATGAACATTATCATCAAATTATGGCGAGCATTCACTTAAACATTTAATTTGGACTGTTATAGTTGCATCAGCGCATTAGACTCTGAACTGCTCTGTTAGTCAGATTGTGTGGATTCTTTTTTTTTTTTTTCATCTGTGATTTTCAGAATACAGAGAACTTTTTTTACACGATCGTTTTTGATTATGGATCCCAGACAATCTCCTAATTCCTCAGAGCTATAAGCTGTAGCTATAAGTGTATTTCTCAGATGAAGTGGGCACTAAGAATTCTAATTACAGGCTTCACGTTTTGCTAATCACTTTCTGGTTGCCAATATTGTAGTTAGAGAGCCAGTGTTGAGAGCGGCAAAAGACAGCATAAATAATAGGAATGGTTTCTACATTCAAACGTTTATATAACAATAAATTCCACTCGCCGCCCCACATATGGTTAAAACGGCAAGGAATACATCTACATTACAAACCAAACATTAAATAACAGCAACCTTCATTTCCACCAGCCGCCCCACATATGGTGAATCGGCCGGGAAATGCATCCTTTCTACATCACAAAACATATACAACAGTAAATTTTCCAACCAACCGCCCCATAGGCCGTCAGCCACTGGTCGAAATTTGGTATTCTCGGCGCACTCGTGACACTGTAGATTTTGGAGTACTGAATTCCTTAATTATGTACGAAATTGAATTTCCCACGCGTATAGCTTCAATTCCCATTCCGCATTCAGAGTCTGTTAATTCCAGTCTTGCTACCATAATCTCGTAGGAAACCTTTTAACATGATTCACCTGAGAAAAAATGTCAGTTCCGCCAGTGCAATGCCCTTTTATACCTCGTGTGCGCGATACTACCGCCATCTGTATATGTGCATATCGCTATCCCATGACTTTCGTCAGCTCAGTGTATTCTTGCTTGAATATAGACTCTGAAGTACACTGAAGGAAATTATTTTTCAGTCGTTACAAATTCACCAGTGCAGTGCAAATAAACAGGCTCTGAATTATTCTCGTGTTGTGTATTAGGTGTACTACTTTGTTTCTGTCGAATTTTCTGTAAGTTCAGGGCTTTATTGCAAAGAACCTTTCAAAAAATGTATGGTTCAGGGCATTAACCATCGCTGTCCACTACTTCCTCCCATCTTTCGGAGGCGATACAAATCCAGCTGCTGAATAAATGGGTACCTTTTCAGGAGATACATGAATAAAGCTAATGTTGCACATGTTTATATGACCGGAGGTTCTGGTCAGCAAGGCTATGTACCACTGGTGGTAAAAGTATGTATTGACGGGTTTTGCGACAGGGGTCGAGCATTGCCATGCTAAAAGTCACCTTTTCATGTCTATCGCTATACTGCGGCAGTTTCTCTTTCAGATGCATCAACTGCTTTCTATAATAATCTCTTGTGATAGTTTCCGTCGGTTTCAGTAGCTTTGAAAACCATCTTTCTTTCATCACCATGCCGGCTTCCAAAGTAAAATCACCGCTCTTGAAACACCGATACGATTCTCTGTACGTTCTTTCGCTAATAGTGTGGGGCGACGGGTGGAATTTATTTGGTTTATAAATGTTTTGTTTTTCCCGGCCGATTAGTAACATATGTGGGGCGGCGGGTGGAATTAATTGAGACTAATAATGTAGAGTGTAATGTAGAAAAGATGCATTTCCCGGCCGATTCACCATATGTGGGGCGGCGGGTGGAATTATTGTTGTTAAATGTTCCTATTATTTATGCTGTGGTTTGCCGTTCTCAACACTGGCTCTCTAACTACAATATTGGCAACTAAAAAGTGATTAGCAAAACGTGAAGCCTGTAATTAGAATTCCTAGTGCCCACTTCATCTCAGAAATACACTTATAGCTACAGCTTATAGCTCTGAGGAATTAGGAGATTGTCTGGGATTCATAATCAAAAACGATTCTCTCTAAAATGTTCACTATATTCTGAAAGTCACAGACCAAAAGAATCCACACAACCCAACTAACAGAGCAGTTCAGAGTCTAATGCGCTGATGCAACTATAACTGTTCAAATTAACTTCTAAGTGAATGCTCGCCATAATTTGATGATAATGTTCATCAAACGCCACGCTACATAATGGTAGAATGTCTGTCCCGCGGCGGCACGTGAAAATACTACATACGCAAACTGAAGATAGATCATTAAAGTCATCCCAGAATTAACACTTCACTCAAAAACGATTTCATGGTTACGCATATTCCGAGTAACTTATTACGGCATCCGAGGCTGTTTATAGCAATGATACCGACGCGACGCGATTCCCGGCACTGGTGGTGTGCTATTCAGCGTCTGGAGAGAACTGGGGCCTTTTTTTCTCGCGCAGCGTTCTTATATATAAAGCCGCGGTGCGGACGGCTAAGGGAACGCCTGATCAAATCGGCTCTCCAGACTAGCCGGTGGGCTAGTAATGCACCACTTCAAGTTATCGAATAAATCATTGCTTCCTTTGCTGATGGCCGATGAAGCTCTCAATTTAAATGTGCAATCAGCACACAGGTAAGTAATCATAATAAAAGTCTGACGTGGCTAAGTCAAATATTTTGGGCGAGAGAATGAATTTAATTACACTACACTCAATAGACGAGCTCTGAACTTGCCCTTTGGAGATGCGCTAGGGCTATAGTTTTATAGTAATTCAATTGAAACTTCTCACATCATTATGAGTATAGCGGATCTCCCTTCTACTTAAATTTAAACATCCTAGCCTTATTTATTCGCCTACTTAATCTATCTTGCTTCCTTAATTTCTAAGACAAAAACCAGAAAATCATGAATTTCAACTAAAATTTTAGTTTGTGAGATCCAGAATACTGTTTCTACTAAATTATTATGCAAAAGGACTCTAAATATAACTTTTTAAGTTTCTAGTTCTTTTCTGTTGCGCCAATGAATTTTACAGAAAAACGTCCAAATTTCAAAATTGGTTAAAGTTATTGAACTGATATTCAACACATATTGATTTAGTATTACTCCTGACATGCTAGAAACGATTCAGGTTATTTACTTGATTTTTAAAGTATTGTGCAACGTTTATGACGTCAGAGCTAGTTTAGCGGACTAGTTTGGCACACAATGGAAAGACTGATGTGAATTTTATACGGCGTGAGTAGGCTGCTTCCCTACAATAGGCACCTCACGAAAGGTCTAACCCAGAGTTTTCTGAACCTCAGCCGCATGTTTCTTCAGGTTAACGTAGAAAATTAAAACTTCCCTCAAATATTTAGAATTTGGCTCATAAGTTGACATATTACATGGAGAATAACTTCATGATGCAATCACAAACTGATCAATATTGCGGTGGCCGTTATGTTCGCAAATGTCTAAGGTTACTGAGTGACACTGATGACCTACCACCTTCACCACCACTTGCCGCTACTGCCATCAGTTGCAAAATGGCGGAAGCAAAGTTGTAGACTCCATCTACTAACTGGAATGAATTAAACTGCAATCATAACTATACACACAACATTGTGTTCAGTGCTATATGCCAGCACGGATTTGTGACGTCATATCGGGTGGAGTACAACGGAATGGGTCCTGTGGCTACCGCCTGGGGTAATTGCTACAAATTATGAGTCCTCTCAGCATCAAGCGCTACTGCACGGAAGTTGAGACACCGAAATTATTCTCTCGCTTCTGTGGACTGCAGGCGGTATTTTTCAACGAGGTAATATCCGCCTACGTCTCCCGTGGTACATGTGGCTCTCCATATGAGCATGGGTTGCACATGGCGATGTTTCATCACAAAACCTGGAGTTCTCATGAGAACTCATTTTTCTTGGAAAAGTAAAATATGTTTCAGGAATTATAAAAGAAAATCTGAAAAATTCGATGGGTATGTCAAGTGCTCATTGATTGAAACATACACTACCTGATCAAAAGAATGCGGACATCCTATGTAATGTAATTTAGGGTGTAGTCCCTATATTGCGCTTAAGAAGACACTAAATACCGAATGATATTAACACATTTTACTGTATTATGTACTGCATACAGTAGACGAACATTTCGGGTGCAATTATTGTTTACATCAACATATCAGTGCACCGTTGCATTAAGCAGCGTCTGTGAGGCAATGGTTTGTAGACAAAGACATTCCTAAAATTTACTGACCTGACCAAATTCAGGGCCTGAGCTCAATGAAATACCTTTTTTAATGAATTAGAACGTCGAATTCGCTCCAGGCTTTAGCGCCCAGCATCACTACCTCCTCTGGTTTCTTCTCTTTAGGGAAAATGGGCTGGCATTGTTCGACAGACATTCAGGTCTCACTGAAAGTGCCCCAGCAGAACGAAAGCCTCTTAAAGACAAGGTGCGAACACACCCCATATTAATGTTCAGTAACAAGTGTCTGAATAATTTTGACGTGCTGGAGTGCTGACTGTGAACCAATTTACGAAAATTAGTTTAATCAGTATGAGGACCATAACAGCAATATTTAACAGTGAAAAACCAATAAAAGTGTATACAAGTAACGTTTTCTTACAAAGCACCCTGCGGGATTCCTCTTTGCAGAGAAATCCATTGTCTAATTGCTGCATAAGAAAAGACAGTGCCATTCTTATTTTTTTTTTTTTTGTTCTTGTTCTCAGTAGTGGCTCTAAATGAGCATATTTGCAACCCTTCCTTTTATCATCAAGCAGCTTTACATAAGTCTTATACTTAGTCCAGAGTTGATTATAAATTTCGTAATTGTTGGTGTTGTTGTTGTGGTCTTCAGTCCTGAGACTGGTTTGATGCAGCTCTCCATGCTACCCTATCCTGTGCAAGCTCCTTCATCTCCCAGTACTTACTGCAACCCACATCCTTCTGAATCTGCTTCGTGTATTCATCTCTTGGTCTCCCTCTATGATTTTTACCCTCCACCCTACCCTCCAATTCTAAATTTGTGATCCCCTGATGCCTCAGACATGTCCTACTAACCGGTTCCTTCTTTTTGTCAAGTTGTGCCACATACTTCTCTTCTCCCCTATTCCATTCAATACTTCATCATTAGTTATGTGATATATCCATCTAATCTTCAGCATTCTTCTGTAGCACCACATTTCGAAAGCTTCTATTCTCTTCTTGTCCAAACTATTTATCGTCCATGTTTCACTTCCATACATGGCTACACTCCATACAAATACTTTCAGAAACGACTTCCTGACATTTAAATCTATACTCGATGTTAACAAATTTCTCTTCTTCAGAAACGCTTTCCTTGCCATTGCCAGCCTACATTTTATATCTTCTCTACTTCGACCATCATCAGTTATTTTGCTCCCAAAATATCAAAACTCCTTTACTACTTTAAGTGCCTCATTTCCTAATCTAATTCCCTCTGCGTCACCCGACTTAATTCGACTACATTCCATTATCCTTGTTTTGCTTTTGTTGATGTTCATCTTATATCCTCCTTTCAAGACACTGACCATTCCATTCAACTGCTCTTCCAAGTCCTTTGCTGTCTCTGACAGAATTACAATGTCATCAGCGAACCTCAAAGTTTTAATTTCTTCTCCATGGATTTTAATTTTTACTCCGAACTTTTCTTTTGTTTCCTTTATTGCTTGCTCAATTTCGTAATTAGACATTCATTTTTAATTTCTTTTATTCGTATTAATTCATGTTATGTCATAATGTAAGTGAATTTGCCTAATGTGATATGTTGTCTAATTTTGTTGCATTATTCTGTGCATGTAGTTGTATATAACTTAAATGCATTCTCATGCTTTGGTCCCGAAGGGATACTTTGATATGTCATAATGTTTGTTAACGACAAACTAACAAGACTAAGAAGCTAGTCTTGATCAGGAATCGAAAGCAAGCCGGCCGCTGTGGTCGAGAGGTTTTAGGCCCTTCAGTCCAGAACCACGCGGCTACTACGGTTGCAGGTTCGAATCCTGCCTTGGGCATGGTTGCTTGTGGTGTCCTTAGGTTAGTTAGGTTTAAGTAGTTCTAAGTCTAGGGGGCTTATGACCTCAGATGTTAAGTCCCATAGTGCTTAGGGCCATTTTTTTTTACTCGAAAGCATATAGAAGGACGGGCTTGGATGCTGAGTTGATTGGCAGGAAAATCGATTAATTTGTGAGGAAGGATAGGTAGCTTTTGTGGCAGTTGAAATTGGAGAAGTTCAGGAAGATCAGGGACATTACGCTGAGGCGGAGGTTGCAGCGCTAGCAAAAAAATGGTTCAAATGGCTCTGAGCACTGTGGGACTTAACATCGATGGTCATCAGTCCCCTAGAACTTAGAACTACTTAAACCTAACTAACCTAAGGACAGCACACAACACCCAGTCATCACGAGGCAGAGAAAATCCCTGACCCCGTCGGGAATCGAACCCGGGAACCCGGGCGTGGGAAACGAGAACGCTACTGCACGACCACGAGCTGCGAACGCAGCGCTAACACGTAGATACGAGAAGAACATACAGCTTTCTAGAAAACGATTGCTTCGCCATTGTTGCAATAGCATAGGTCTATAGAAGTTTTGTGAAGGAATAAAAAATATGGAATTCGATGCAGAAAAGCTATCGAAAGAGGTGAAGATTTAGAAAGAATGAAGGCAATAACCAAGAGCTATGATACAAAACTATTAGCTCTGAGTAATAAAGGTGTTTAATGTTCTGAAGATCATTTAAAGATGTAGGGCGTTGTGGTTTATGTTGAATTTCACCAAATGGAGGTTTTGCAATTCTTATGCTAAAAACATCGGTTAACTGAGTTGTTATTACTGGTCTAAAATTATAGTGCAAATGTGATGCTGAAGTAAAGGACTACTGATGCCTCTGAATTATGAAATTTACTGTTGAGGGTATTCAACTCGGATTATTTGCAAGTTTTCTGAAAGATTGTTTCATGATGTATAAAAGTGAGGAGTTCCGCAATTAACTAAACAGAGGTATTATTGTGGGAAACAAAAGTCGAAACTGAATTTGTGTTTATATCATGTTTACGAATTCACGACCGAGAGATTATTGCATATTGTGACAATGGCGTTAGCAGTGATCTTTGTACTGTCAACACAACGAATCAACAATTCACTTAAAAGCGATCTAAACTATGATTTGTAAGCTGCCAATACAAGAAGAAAACGCTAAAAACTTCAAGTCCCCGACTGTTTGTACGATTAATAGAACCTTCAGCACTAATAAAATTCAGACTTCTGACAGCCGCAGTGGTATGCGCCTGGCATGCAAGCAAATTAATAAGCAGCGGACGCACGCAAACCACAGTACAGCGTAGTGTAGCGCTGCAGGGCTGACTGTGAACCATTTTACGGAAGTTAGCTTAATCAGTCTGAATACCATAGCACGCGATATTTTTAACAGTGGAAAACCAAGAAAAGTGACAACTCTCCAATGATAGTCCATTATTTATAGTGCAAAATTTTGTACATGTTCATCCAGCACATTCCGATCCCGCATCTTTAAACAGTCTACAAATATGACAGTGTGGGCTCTACGGCAAGATCATGTGTCGGAAAAGCAACGGAAAAATATTTTGCAATTTGTTGATTTTGTCCTCATCAAGATAGCACCCGCCATCTTACCTCGGTCAAGCGATCGCCAAAAACCGCTGTGTCGCTCCGACACCAAACAACATCCAACTCAGCGACAACGACGACAGGTGAGACAAGTGACTATTCCATCGGTATACAGGGTGGTCCATTGATCGTGACCGGGCCAAATATCTCACGAAATAAGCGTCAAACGAAAAAACTACAAAGAACGAAACTTGTCTAGCTTGAAGGGGGAAACCAGATGGCGCTATGGTTGGCCTTCTAGAAGGCGCTATCATAGGTCAAACTGATAGATGTGTATTGTTCGATTCAATGTTTGCATCACATAAATATAGGTTATAATTACGTTACATTGCTGCTAGTAGACATGTTCCTCACTTTTTCTTAGACAATTCATGCCTGTTACTCCATCAAAGGAATTTATGTGTGCAGCATTGTGCAATACAGACGTTCAAAGTATTCGATTTCTGTAATTTCAGTTCGATACCAGATCGTTCTAATCGGATTCAGTCAGTCAATCTTAATGTGGATTTCCAACTACGACTCTCATCATATGATAGACTCGGTAAATCACATTCCTAATCGGACTGTTGACTCTAGATCACTTACCTATGACAGGGTCTGAAATCTTAAACACTGTGCAAAATACTATTACAATGTGCTTATTGATGATGAAGTCCCATACTTCTTTACAGAGCGTAGGGGAGCGACGCGGGAGACCCGTGCCGCCTTACTAGGCAAGGTCCTAGTGGAGGTGGTTTGCCATTGCTTTCCTCCGAATGTGCTTGTTACAAATACGTTATTTAAATATAAATATATGAAGTAACGAGATAACAATTTATTTACTGGACCACAGTCCCCTCCATCGGAGCAGAGCATTACAAGATTGGTTTCAGGGCCGAGCGCGGATAAAGCTGTTGTCGTTTGTTCCACGATGACCGGACCTCAACCCGATGGAGAATATGTGAGCAGAGGTAATGATGTCATTGCCATGTGGACCTACAAATGCAAGCAACCTTTTGACGAATATAGAAAACGTATGGTGGGAAGTAACCCATTACGCTACACTATCGAGGACCTTAGTGGAATCAATGTCTCGACACCTTCGAGAAATCTTACGTAATGATGGTGGGTGGGTTGGTTACTAAAAGTACACTCGTCCACAAGACCATGTGGACAATCATGTGATAATCAGTCAAGCTTTTTTTTTGTCACAGCTCTTTAGCATACAAGTCCATTTACTTTCAGTCTCCTCCTCACAACTCTTGCAATGCAAGGTGACTGAAAAACCTCTTCCATTCGACGCCAACTGAGGAATTGATTGTCGCATGTGTTGTTCAACAGACAGCAGCCGTCACTATCAATGGAATCAATGACTGTGTGTGTGTGTGTGTGTGTGTGTGTGTGTGTATTTGTGTGTGTGTTTGTTTTTGTATTCATGTACAATCTGAATCAATTCTATTAACATTAGAGGGAGAAGTAACAATAAATATGGCATCAAATACAAATGTAAAGTATTTTCATCCAATGGCTAGTTACTACAAACTGAATTTTTACCCAACCCATGTCCTGTTAAGTAAGATGTATTAACTCCATAACATCGTTAGCAGAGACAGTGCGCTCTTGTTGTCGCAGCCCGGGACAAGTGCAGCGATTAGCAGTGCCCAATGCTGCCGCGATTTCTTTTTGTTGGCTGAGCGTGGACACTGCAGCAGACGCTTCACCATAAACAGAAATCACCTTGGCTCTGACTGCAGTGAGCGGACATCACTGCCTGCATGTTCTTGTACTAAACAACGTGAGACTCTACTCGCAGGTGCCATGAGGCAATTGGAACGGGTATCATGTCATTAGTCATCAGAATATCAACGAGTGATGAAATGTCCTCGCTATTTGAATCCCAAGAATGTAGGAACCTTCTCACAAAGTAATATGAGGTGATATCAAAATTTATCCGACACACAAAAATTAACTGCAGAACTTTCATGCACGCAGTAGTAGCAAACAAGGAAATATTATGTCTTGGAAGCGTATACTTCATTTCCTCCTCTCATATCAACACTATTGTTTTAGTATGAAGTGAGAAAATAAAAACAAAAACTGAAGTTTCTGAGAAGCCCATAAGTCATTTACTCTTCTCATATCACAGCTTTTTTTCAGTATGAAGTGAGAAAATAAACAGTTTAGGGTTCTGAAGCATAATATGACACAAGATTTTTATCGTATTCCCTATCGGAAATGCAAAAAGCAGGGAGCACTCCATTCTTTTGTCCAACAGTTTGTTTCCTTTTATGCATTACTACCGCTCACAGATTCTTATTTAAGGACTTGTGGGCATCAAGTTCTTCAGCAGAATGAGCCTTATGTTATTGTGCTAATTACGTTATGGAAAAAACGTAACAAAGACGAATTTCCCTAGAGCAGTGAAGATATTTGTACATGTCTGTATTCAGCAATGACTACCAGCTGCCACAACGCTTTACAGAATTTATGTGGCGGGCAACACAACTGTGACTGCAACTTCAGACTTCATTCAGTAAGACGTCAAATTAAGGTCGCTTTCCTAGTCATATTCAATCCAAAATGAGGTGTCATTAAGGTAGTTGAGTGTTTTATCAATTACACTTTGATAATTCCCATATGAGTTAGTGTGAAACCATAGGGAACTACGAGTACATTAATATCAAACTGCAAGGACTCGAGACAATATGTGGACTCTTCCCTTCGCTGGGTAACCTTTTGCTGTTTGTTAGGAATCTCTCTGTCCTAGGCGCAATGCAAATGGAACTTCACACTCATGAGGTGCTTTCCGCTATTCTTGACAGACATCACCAACTTGTAATCACTGCGAGTAACAACTGTGATGATAATGGTACAAGTTGTCAGCGGATGTGGTGGTGTTCTGCTGTCAAATTGGTTACAGTAATGTTATGGTGGCGCACGTAATCTAGTGCTGACTAAGTAAAGATAGTGCGGTGGCGTCGTCGCTTCTCTTTATTTGGCAACAGCTTGAGTAATCTGATTTAACAAACATAATACTCCATTCACGAGCTGCTAATGATACAGTATGACTACAGAAATCATCGTGCGGGTATTATACTAATTCTGCAGTGAACTGCTTGACAAAGATTAACGTCAGCTATGAAGCTGAAATGACTCACTAAACAGGTACTCTATGTTGCACGTGGTTAAGTAATCAGCTCGCTGAAATCCTGCTTCTACTGTTCGTAAATACTTGTCTACCGACCATTCGTTATTTGACTAAATGTGCGCTACAATTCTCATGTATATGACATGGGTAAGTACTATCACAAAGCAGTCATAAGGATTGGGTGCCATTGGAGTCCCGTTACATTGATGGCAAGACAAATGTTCGTAAATCACCTGTATTGCCTCAAAAAACAATTGCATGTTAAATACCGAAGAACAGACGTCCACACTGCCACAGGGCGTTATAATACAGCAATGGCGGCAGATGAAATTTGTGCCTGACCAGGGTTCAAACCTGGACCTCCTATTTATTAGGCACATGCGCTAACCATTGCACTATCGAGACACAACACCCAACTTGCCTGCAGGACCTATCTACACAGGCTTCTCGTCAGAAGTAAATTTCCATCTTTGCCATATACCACATACGCGGTACCCCCCATCCATTGTTCCACTTGCTCGCAGCCACAGTGTATTCCCGCGATGGTTCGGACGATGACATGCGTCAAGCACTGAAAACTTTCGATGGCCCATCGAGACCTGTAAAATTATACAGAATGTTTCAGTAGGAACAGTAAATACTGTTGGAGGTGGTAGTATAGACAAATTTCAGAATAAATGTCGTATAACATGTGCCCAATTTTTACTGCTTACATACAGATGGATTCAATGCATTTTCGTTTCGTTTGTCGGTCCTTACAGGACCCCGTTGTCTACACTTCCTTGAAAAAGAGCTTCCAGCATTATTGGAGGAGGTTCTTTTGGCTACAAGGATGCATATGTTCCTCCTGCATGATGGGGTTCCTGCACATTCTAGTCGTCAGGCGACACATCATCAAAGCCTAACATTTACCGGAAGATGGATCGGTACTCAACAAAAAGTGGACACATTTATATGGAATTTTTTACGCAATTCATCTATATTATCACCTGATAAAGTATCTGCTACTCCTCCTGAAACACCCCGTATATGCATATATGTGTGGTGTCTGTTCTTTCGGACATGTCCCAAAAAAAAGACAACGAATCCGGATTCGAACCTAGTCAGCCACAAAATTTCGTCTGCCGCCGTAGTTGTATTGTAACGCTCTGTGACAGCCTTGACATCTATCTTTCGATATTTACTTCATTTACAAGCCTGTCTGTTTCGATTTGTACTGTCTGTTCTTTCGGACATGTCCAAAAGAACAGCCACCATACACACACACACACACACACACACACATATATATATACTACTGGCCATTGAAATTGCTACACCAAGAAGAAATGCAGATCATAAACGGTTATTCATTGGACAAATATGTTATACTAGAACTGACATGTGATTACATTTTCACGCTATTTGGGTGCATAGATCCTCAGAAATCAGTACCCAGAGCACCCAACCACCTCTGGCCGTAATAACGGCCTTGATACGCCTGGGCATTGAGTCAAACAGAGCTTGGATGGCGTGTACAGGTACAGCTGCCCATACAGCTTCAACACGATATCACAGTTCATCAAGAGTAGTGATTGGCGTATTGTGACGAGCCAGTTGCTCGGCCACCATTGACCAGACGTTTTCAATTGGTGAAAGGTCTGGAGAATGTGCTGGCCAGGGCAGCAGTCGAACATTTTCTGTATCCAGAAAGGCCTGCACAGGACCAGCAACATTCGGTCGTGCATTATCCTGCTAAAATGTAGGGTTTCGCAGGGATCGAATGAAGGATATAGCCATGGTCGTAACACATCTGAAATGTAACGTCCACTGCTCAAAGTGCCGTCAATGCGAACAAGAGGTGACCGAGACGTGTAACCAATGGCACCCCATACCATCACGGCGGGTGATACTCCAGTATGGCGGTGACGAATACACGCTTCCAATGTGCGTTCACCGCGATGTCGCCTAACACGTATGTGACCATCATGATGATGTAAACAGAACTTTGATTCATCCGAAAAAATGATGTTTTCCATTCGTGCACTCAGGTTCGTCGTTGAGTACACCATCGCAGGCGCCCCTGTCTGTGATGCAGCCATGGTCTCCGAACTGATAGTCCATGCTGCTGCAAACGTCGTCGAACTGTTCGTGCAGATGGTTGTTGTCTTGCAAACGTCCCCATCTGTTGAGTCAGGGATACGGACGTGGCTGCACGATCCGTTACAGCCATGCGGATAAGATGCCTGTCATCTCGACTGCTAGTCATACGAGGCCGTTGGGATCCAGCACGGCGTTCCGTATTACCCTCCTGAACCCACCTATTCCATATTCTGCTAACAGTCATTGGATCTCGACCAACGCGAGCAGCAATGTCGCGATAAGATAAAGCGCAATCGCGATAGGCTACAATCCGACCTTTATCAAAGTCGGAAACGTGATGGTAGGCATTTCTCCTCCTTACAAGAGACATCACAACTACGTTTCACCAGGCAACGCCGGTCAACTGCTGTTTGTGTATGAGAAATCGGTTGGAAACTTTCCTCATGTCAGCACGTTGTAGGCGTCGCCAATGGCGCCAACCTTGTGTGAACGCTCTGAAAAGCTAATCATTTACATATCACAGCATCATCTTCCCGTCGGTTAAATTTCGCGTCTGTAGCACGTCATCTTCGTGGTGTAGCAATTTTAATGGCGGCGGAATGGAGCTGCATTATCCCACTCATTTCACTAGACATAATTGTAATTTTCTGAACAATTCATGTTCAATACGTGACAGTGATTTGGAAAATTTACGTTTGCGAGATGGTTAGTTTATGGGTTAATTGCTGTGTCTCTCATCGTTCACTTTGTGCGAAACCTGCTTCTTTCTGCTCTAACCTGCACTACCGCAATGAGTGAATGCTCACATTCTGGAAGAAATTTGGAAATTTTTGGTAAGTTCTTATGGGAGCAAACTGCTGAGGTCATCAGTCCCTGGTCTTACACACTACCTAATCTAACTTAAACTAAAACACACACACACACACACACACACACACACACACACACACACACACACAGACACATGCCCGAGGGAAGACATGAGCCTCCAACGGGAGGATCTGGGCGAACCGTGGCAAGACGCCTAAGACTGCGCGGCTACCCTGCGCGGCTCGCAGTCATAACAACTCACTGGATGTTCTACTGCAACTCTAGGCCAGAGATTCAAATCCCGCTGGAAAAGTATATTTCAAGTCAGACAGTTTTGCTCCTCCTCTACTGTCATTGAAAACGATCAAAACGAAATTAAGTACAGGAATCCTACGAAACCCTAGAGTACATACCGTGGTGCTGTGCAGATGATAAAAGTAGTTTTCCACAATTAGTAGATGACACATGGAGTTTGTCAGATTCGACTAATACTGACTGCATTATTAATTGTTGGTTCACAGACGCTTTTCTGCCGCTTATTGTGACTATTTTTTGAGAGTTAGAAGTGGATGAATAGAAACATCTCTCGTCTCTCATGTTGCAACTTAGCTGTCATAAGGCTAATGAGCTAATCAGTAAGACAAAGATGTTGCAACTATTTTCTAGCTATGAGGTAACGTCGTGGCGTCCCCAGTGCAAACGGCATTTTTTGTTTGCCTTTCGAGACTCGCTGAACAAAAGATTTTAAATCTTTTGTAGCAGAGCTACAAGCAGGCAGATATAAACTCAATGCTACTTTCAGAACCTCTTAGAGTCAGAGCGAAAACCTTATGGTACTGCAAAATTCATAACGCTAATTTTGTTTTCTGCCGACATATTTTTTTGTTGTTGTGAATATATAATTTTATCTATGAACTGCCACATTTTCATAATACTTGAATATGATACAGGACATGAAGTAAATACAGACCTTTTCGAAGTCAAAAGTCAGTAATATGCTACTAATTCGTGTCAAAATAGGCACAATCGTCTTACAAACACCTAATGGCTTTTTAAGAGAGACTGCCTTTGTGATGTTTCTGTAGTGAGTGGAATTTAATTTGTATTAGTGCAGTTAATTTTTAATTGTATTTACCATTATTTAATTGAACACAACAGTAATCATCGAAGAGAAATTAATCAGCGACTGTATATTCATTCACAATATCTAAAACAATGTGACAATGCTAAAGCATTTTACAGATTCTACGCCTGTACAAACTTATTGGTTCTAACGATGTCATTAAACCAGTGTAGCCTGAAGAGCATTTTCGTCTAGATATGAATGGCCTTGATGGTTGATCAATCAAGGTATGGAAAAGATAAATTTTTACGAGTATATGACCAGAGGGACAAGTGCCTGAGAGATGACTACCCTATCAGTCTCCTGGATAGTTTTGTTTCTAAAATCAACAGAGCGCGTTATCATGCAGTAGTACACTTAATGTAGTTTTGTTGGTCGATTTTCTTTCACTGAGACCGAAAGGTGTCTCGATTTCTGGCAATAAATTCCAGCTGTGATGGACACATCAATAAATGGTTCAAATGGCTCTGAGCACTATGGGACTTAACATCTCAGGTCATCAGTCCCCTAGAACGTAGAACTACTTAACCCTAACGAACCTAAAGACACCACACACATACATTCCCGAGGCAGGATTCGAACTTGCGCCCGTACCGGTCGCGCGGTTCCAGACTGAAGCTCCTAGAACCATTCGGCCACAAAGGCCGGTGGATGGACACATCTCTGGGGAAGAATTTGTAGTGCTAACAGATGGAAAATATCATGTTCAGACCATCTACACACTTTGTTCGAGTTTGCGGCCTTTGGTAGCATTTCGTCTTAGGAAGTTAACGATAAAAGCATCATACTTGTCACCAGTAACAGTATTGCATAGGAATACTCAATGATCGATCTGAAACGTTCAAGCAACACTGCAGCAACAGTCCATTGATTTTTATTGTTCCGAGTTAGAGCATGCAGTTCTCCTACACATGACTTCAGAAACTTGCCTGTTGAATGCAAATGCTGCAGGAGGGTTAACTGGTAACCATCACTTATATCAGTAGTCGAGACTTCCTAAAGGTGGAAAACGATTCATGTAATCCATCACTCATATCAGTAGTCGAGACTTCCTTAATGTGGAAAACGATGCATGCCAGAACGACCTTTGTTGAAAAAAGAATATCTTTTACTGGCGTATTTCTCCCAAAAGCGCTCGCTCCCCACACAGTTCAGATCTTTCGAGCTGCCCCCTCTGCATTCACTCGTCTATTATACCAAATGTACATATTGTGTTACATATGTTACACCATTTTGCACTTGCGACTAAATTTTACAATTCTTAAAAGTAGTTCATGATTTTCAAGTAAGCAAAATCTAATGCTTAAGTGTAAGATGATAACTAGAACTTCAAATTCGAAGGTGACGGTTGATACATACACTGACAGCGTCGCGCCGCTTTCACCTTGGCAGCGACCGATTTCAGGCGGCGGGTGTCGTGTGGGGCCCTATTCTGTATCGTTCATACCGATCGGTGTAGTAGGTTAGTCTCGGTAGTGTCGTCATTTGCGGTTCTTTGTCCAAATATCCCATACAGTAAGCTTCTGAGACCTGTTACTGAACGGTCCTCCCACCGATTTTACGACGATTGTACCACGATGTTTTGGGTTTCGGTGAGGCCCTGTCGATCGGTGAGTTGTGGTTTGTGTACACCTGTAATTTGTTATTTTAAACATATTTAGCGGTTTTTGCTTTGGATTTAGTGATTGTGTTACTAAAGAATCACCAGAGGATGCGTCTGGTTGGAAAGTGAGTTCATAATAGACTATTTTCCTTTGTTAATGTGAATGATTACATAAAAAAACAAACAAACGTTTTAGGTCATTATTCTCTCAAAATAAATGTTGTTTTTATGCAAATAAGAGTTTAAAGATCATTAAATATCAAGACATCGGCTGTGCTTACATACACTGCTGGCCACCGTAAATGCAACACCAAGAAAGACAAGAGGTAGCACAACAAAATTTATTTTGTAGATAACATGTTGACCAAGTATCAAATGATTACGTTTACAGACGTCTGTGACATGTGGTTCCTGCCAGAATCAGTAGCCAGAGTAGCCGCCATTGTTGGAGATCACCGCTGCCACACGTCTCGGCATTGAGTCAAAGAGACGTTGGATGTGTTCCTGGGGTACAACAGCCCAAGCAGCTTCCACACGTTGCCAAAGATCATATGGTATGGCAGCCGTGGATGTAATCTGGGTCACTCGTTGAGCAACCATGGACCACATGTTTTCTATCGGCGAAAGATCCGGAGAGCGAGCCGGCCAGGGAAGCACTTCAATCTGGTTATTGACGAAGAACCTTTGGACAATGCGTGCCACGTGTGGTCGCGCATTATCCTGTTGAAATATGGCTGTGGCCGAGCCCTGACGGTAAGGAAGGACAACTGGCTCCAGCACCTCGGATATGTACCGCCGGCTATTTAAAGTACCGGCAATGCGTACTAGAGGCGTGCGAGAGTAATATCCAATACCGCCCCATACCATAATACCCGGTGCAAGACCAGTGTGGCGGTGCATAATGCAGCTGTCCAGCATCCTCTCTCCACGGTGTCTCCACACTCGAATCCGACCATCGTGGTGCTGCAGACAGAAGCGTACCTCGTCAGTAAAGACAACGTCATTCCATTCTGCCGTCCACATCCGTCTGTCATCACACCATTGGCGACGGAGACGTCTGTGGTTCTGCGTCAATGGTAGACGAAGCAATGGACGTCTTGCGGACAGACCACTCTGCTGTAAACGCCGTCGAATGGTACGCGCAGACACTGGATGATGCGTTACAGACGCAATGTGCTGTGCTATGGTTCGGGATGTCGCTGAGCGATCCGTCCCTGCCATGCGCACAATTTGCCTATCAGCACGTGCAGTGGTGCACCGACGTGAATGCGATCGAGCACGTCGGTCCGTCGTACCCTCCTGCATCCAACGGTCACATATCCGCATTACAGTTGTTTGGTTTCGTCCAACACGACTAGCGATTTCTCTGTATGATAATCCACAATCTCGGTAAGCCACTATCCTTCCTCTGTCGAACTCGGATACTTGATCAAACGATGTTCGCTGTTGTCTACGAGGCATAACTGATCGTCTTGTGAAACAACTACAAGGTAAACACGAGTGCCGAACGTACACTCGTCGAAATCGCCAAGCCTTAAATGGCGCTATGAGGTGGCGCCACAGGCGCGCGATGTGC
The DNA here is from genome assembly GCF_021461385.2 of Schistocerca piceifrons. Lineage (NCBI taxonomy): Eukaryota > Metazoa > Arthropoda > Insecta > Orthoptera > Acrididae > Schistocerca > Schistocerca piceifrons. The sequence goes on from NC_060138.1 coordinate 932,101,784, forward strand.
GTCTGCGCTGAAATTCTAATCAGTTGCATATCTCATCGCTGCAAACCCATGGTGTAAACTTCACTTGATTCGGATGCTTCCTTCAGGATGTTGCATTTACGGTGGCCAGCAGTGTATATTACATGAGTGGGAACTGACGATACTAGTGACTTTGTGTACTTTTTCCCACAAATGGTTTAATTAGTAACTATCGAAACGTGTTTACAACTTTCAAGTAGCAAGGGAAAGCAATGACGTGAAGCCTGATATTGGAAACCTTCCAAACTATCATGCATTTATGACTCAACGCAGCACCGTTGGCAACGAAGTCACCTACGTTCCTCTACGCAATAGTACAAGAACTGAGCGCTTCGTATATGTCGTTTGGTGTGGACAAGTGGTTCAGTCCCCTGTTAGCAGCGGTGGGGCAATGTCGTCGTGCCTGTGTCCCGCCTTTTTGCGTACCGCGCGCGTGAGTGTTTCCTGTTTACATTCCGCTGCGGCGAGTGTCACGCGTCCGTGTCTCGGTAGTGCCATGGCGCACTCGTACCCCAAGTCCACAATTAAAATCACATTTCAAGCGGACTACGCAAGACCTCGAGCACTTGACATTGAACATTTCATCCGGGAAGACCTTCATATTGCACCTCAAGACATCATTGGGATCCACTTTTCTATAACACAAAGTGTCCAATACATAAAACTGATCAATGAAGAGGCGTGCACTGATGTTGTGTGCCGACACACTCATGGACTAAAATTTAAGCATCCTGATGGCCACATAGGAACTGTAACAATCGACCACGCTGGATTAGGTCTTCGCACTCTAAGGGTCTTCGAGCTGCCATTCGAAGTCCCGCCAGATGGTGTGATGATAGCTTTCAAACCGTACGGCAACGTGCTAAGCCTCCTGGCTGAAAAATGGCAAACGTTTGAGACATGCCCCGTCTTAAACTGAGTGTGACAAATTAAGATTGCACTGACGAAGCATGTGCCATGCTATTTAGTAATTGGCGGCTGCAGAGCCATTGTCATGTACGACGGACAACAGCGCACTTGCGCCGGCTGTGGCCAGGAATGACATGTCCGCTCTGCCTGTATTCAACGCCGACAGTCAGATACCGGTTGGTGAAGTTCCATCCCCGGCTACACCTACTTCACTTCCCATCACGTATGCAACGGCTGCAACCGCAACAGCTGCTCCTGCCCAGGATCGAAGCACCATCTTGCAGTGTGGCGGACAACATATCCCCCTCCACGACGTCATCGGCAGAATTACCTCAAGACGGTGATCAATTGTGCCACTGAGACGAGCCTCAAGAGAAGATGGAAATCGAACCAGAAATTGTCCCGACTTCTGCCTTCCTACCAATGGAGATCGCGTCAGACGATTGCAGCCCGCACTGTGACACAGAACAATATGTCCGAAAACAACGGTCCCCTCTAAAACGCAAGAAACGGCGCCATACGCCATCCGATGTCTGCCTGCTTCGGATATGTGAGCCGGACGAAGATCCGGCGTCGGACGACACTCAGGGCTCTACCACCACAACTCACCCTTCCCATCACGATGGTACGGCGAATACTGTTTTTGAGCCTCGGACTGACAATACCACTATTGCTACTGAACATACGCGCGACCGCTCTACTGACAGCACTAATCAACAGTTACCAACTGCTGCATCTGATTCTTGGGCGGATGATGTCGAGAATGAGCCACAGTGCCAGGAGGATGCCGAGGACAGAGATGCTCCCTCGGCTGTATCCAGCTCCGACCAGCCACAGTGACTACTGCTGTACTGTCAGCCTCTGTGGGGCTGCCCCTGCGCCCAAACCCGGCCTCCTAAACAATCCAGTTGCCGACCTGGCTGACCAAACCAACTGTCTAGCAACGATTAACATCAACAACATACATGCCCGACATTACCTAACGATGCTACAGAATCTGCTCAGTGCAGCAGACATCGACACTGCGCTCCTTCAAGAGGTGTATGTCGCAGACTTCAAGAAACCCTATGGCTACAAGACTTCGGTCTCACATGCGTCGGCCAATGGCAGTGGTGTGGCGATCCTCCTCCGTGAAGGTATTCCCCGCAGAAGACGTCGAGTATCTCCGTGACGCCAGAGGCATGGCTCTTACTATACAAAGAAGTCAAACTTATTAACATCTATGCGCCGTCAGGATCTGGTAGGAGCCGGCTGGGGTGGCCGAGCGGTTCTAGGCGCTACAGTCTGGAAACGCGCGACCGCTACGGTCGCAGGTTCGAATCCTCCCTCGGGCATGGATGAGTGTGATGTCCTTACGTTAGTTAGGTTTAAGTAGTTCTAAGTTCTAGGGGACTGATGACCTCAGAAGTTACGTCCCATAGAGCTCAGAGCCATTTGAACCATTTTTTGATCTGGTCGGCGTCGCGAACGATCCACCTTTTACACTCATACAATCACGCCTCTCTTTATGGGCCGTCAGGACGCCTTGATATTCGGAGAGGACTTCAACTGTAGCCAAGCACCTAAGGATCAGTTACCACATCATTCTCCCTGCACAGAACTTGCGACAATTATAGATAAACTTCAACTGGCGGACCCGTGGGAACATGTTTGTGGCGATCGGCCCGGATTTACGCACGACACCAGCCATTCCTCCAGCCGCATCGACCGGATTTACATCTCGCTCTCCATAGCTGTGAGGACGAGAGCTGCCGAAGTTTGGCCCACAGCGTTTTCTGACCACAAGGCCTACATCTGCGCCATTACCCTCGGCCGCCAGAAGGTATGGCACAGCCGTGGTCCTTGGAAGTTGAACGTCGCCCACCTAGCCTCTCAGGAATGTTGACGCCTTATACAGAACACGTGGAATTCCTGCAGCCGCCGGCGTGGCACCTACCGGTCTACACTGTCGTGGTGGTTACTCTGCGCCAAACCAGCCCTCCGGAAGACCTTGATAGGCTACGGACGAAATGTAGCAGCATGGAAGAAACATACCTGGACTTTTACTACAGCATCTTAAGGGAATGTAGGCCTACAACAATGCCGTACTCACCTGCAAGGCACGTGACGGTGAACCGTGCCACCTTGAGGGTGCGATCGTCAGAGTGCGCACTCAAGACAGAGTGGCCCAGCAGGAACCGTCCATGTACCACGTCATTGCAGAACGACGGCGCCGACTTAGGACACTGATCCAAGCTATCACGACGGAAGCAGGACGTCGCCTTCATACCCAGCGCGAGATAGGAAACGCCCTTCACGCTCACTAAGCCAGGCTGTACTCGGAACACCGACATCCCCCAGAGGTGATCGCCGAAGTCTCTCAACTCACCCATGGCACGATCTCTCCGACAGCGGCAGCGGATTTGGCTGCAGATGTAACGGAAGAGGAAATCATTGAAGCAATGCAGGTGGGGGCTGCTAATAAGTCCCCAGGACCTGATGTCCTTCCTCCAGAATTTTATCGGACATATCAACAATTGCTGGCACCAGCATGGACTGATATTTGCGACGATCTTATGTCTCCTACGACGCAGATCCCTGGGGCGTTCCTAGAATAACCAATTGTGCCCATACACAAACCACGAGGCGGATCCAGGATCAGTGATTATCGCCACTTGACATTACTCAACAGTGACATGAAGATTTTCACCCGGCTTCTGGAGGCACGCCTAAAGCGATCGGTACAATGTGCTGTGTCTCAGGACCAGGAATTGTTAAGAGGTGACCATAACATTCGCACTGCACTGTGCCGATATCGAGATATGATCACGCTAGCCAAAACTCGCCAACTGCCAGGAGTTTTGGCCTCACTCGACTTTAGCCAGGTCTTTGACAGAGTCGACCACACATTTTTGATGGAGGTACTGCGACACAAACACATGGGGTATCCGGACATCATAGTTGAGGTACTGATGCGTCTCCTAAGCGGCGCGACGTCCAAGGTGTTATATAATGGCCGTCTCACACCGCCGGTACTGATCCAGCAATCGGTGCGACAAGGCTGCCCTCTTTCGGCGATATTGTACACCCTCGTCCTGGAACCACTCCTCTGCGGCCCCGACAACGCCTGACTGGGATGTCCCTTGGTGAGCACACTTTTTGCTGCAGTGCCTATGCGGATGATCTGGTACTCCTTCTTCGCACTAATGACGATGTTTGTGCACCATTGGCGTGGGTGGCGACCTACGGCGCTGCATCGGGGACCAATCTTAATCTCCACAAATCGCAAGACCTGTCTATAGGCAGCGGTCTGTCTGACGAGAGCGTCGCACCGCTACGACTCAGTGACACAAGCCGCTGTCTTGGCATTCACATCTGACATGAAGCGTTCAACGGGCCTTAACTACAGGCGTTTATTGAATCAGATGAGGCCAAGAATAAGTGACCACCGTCTCAGACATCTAGACCTCCTGCAACGGACGCGATATGCTAACGTCTATTTGGCGTCACGTATCTCCCATTTTGCACAGATACTCTGGCTCACCGCATGTTGACGGTTTTGGGATCCTTTGTTAATATGGGCATGTTATTTAAGATTCGTTACAAGTCCATAACCCTCTCGAGGAGCAGAGGAATTTAGGCTTTTGTCATGTTCAGAACAGAGCGAAGGCCCTGTTCGTCAGCTGTCACCTGCAACTGTGGCGACGAAGCCCGACGTGCCTCACAAGTCTCTTACTGGAGGCCTTACGACCGACCTCACTCGCACCCCCTGTGATGATATCGGACATCCCAGCACCTTCCTTCTACATTAGCCAATTCTCCCTCGAATTAGGCTACATCCATACCGCACTACTATCCACAAGCTTGAGGATGACGAGGGCGATATAGGCTGCCATGCAACTGAACAGGACGCCAAATGTGATTGAAAGCAAACACCCCACTATAAAGTGGCGTGCTGTATGGCAGGCAGTGAATGCCACCACCCTTGATACTGACGTGCAATCTGCATGGTACGTAACTGTTAATGGAAAACAGTTGTGCCTGTCCCGCCTATATCACATCCACCTCGCCGACTCACCCTTGTGTGCCACATGCCAAGTTACTGACACGGATGAACATCGTTTCGAATGCGGGTCGGCAAAGGACGTTTGGTATTTGGTGCATGAGGTATTGGCTTTTCTCACACGCCAGACTCCCGACAGGGTAACTACCCGATCACTTCTTTTCCCCGATGAGATGTATTTCCCAAGAGCAAAAACGAACTCCGTGACGTGGATCAGCGGCCACGCTGTTCACTACCTATTCGGTTATGGCGAAAAGACAGTACCCGATTTTTGGTATTACCTTAACGAACGACACTGAGCGATCGTCAAGAACCGTAAATATAGGCAATATTTTTCTAATTTTCTTTGGAGTGCATTCTATAATCCGCCTCGCAGCTGGATTATTGATGACATGAGAAGATAACCATCACACCTCTTTCCAGTTTTTTTTATGAGATTGAGCAAACAACAGAACAACACAGCAACTAGACGATAGTCATCGAAAAATTCGCAGCGGGCTATAGTATGGAGCATGCTTATGTCGTAACGGGACACTTTCTGTTATTCTGGTTATGTAGCCGAAGAGGAATGTCTTTCCTTTATCCATTTGTATAAAAAAGAAAAAGAAAAAAAGAAAAGCCAACCTTCCAAAATCTTTTTCCTTTTTTTCGTTTTTGTTTTGTAAAAAAAAGCTTAAGGTGGCCTCTCGAGTGAAGCGGGAAAAAAAGAGCGGTTAAGGAGTTAAAAAATGCGGTTCTAGTAATTTTTATAAAAAATAAAAAAAGTGGTTAGCGCGCGGGAATGCCACGCGAAAGGAAACGGGTTCACGCACGTATGGGTGCAAAACATTTTTTTTCCAATTCTTATATGCAACACGTTCTGAGACATAGTTATTTGTGTAAGTTAAGATTTTTCTGCAATATTAGTTGTTACTTACATGTAAGAGCGCACTTCCTCAGTAATGATTTCGTGATTTCTGTGTGTCTAAAAAACAAAATATGAAATTGCTGAAGATGAAATTGCTGTGAGTGAAACAACCGACAGTGAGCTTTATAGTTTTTCTTGTCACAAATAATTCACCATTTTTTCCGAATATGTAGCGATTTCCGAGTATGCGGTTAGACAGGAATCTAAGAGCACAACTTAAATTACTGAGAATGTAACTAGCAGCAGTCATCTTCGTAATCTTGATTGTCACAAGTATTTATCTGCGATCGAATCCTCAACAACAGTAGACAGAGATGAAAGATCTCCGCCGTAATATTTTTAGACTGTAGCACCATATATGAAACATTTTCATTCATGAGATGCGCGTCATAAACTTCGACGAATTGCAGGAGCTCTCAAAAATACGTTTTTTCAATTTTGTGCTTAAGACCCAAATCGTTGACGTATCGTATAGGGAAGTGAGCTACTTAATCATTTGGATATCTAGGAGCGAGTTATAACTACATTCTGTTTATCTTCTTATTCTTTGGAACTCCAGAATCAATTTTTCGGCTGTTCCTAAGTCATTTTCCGAAACGTAAAATCCAAAACACGATGTCAGTGTGAATGAGAATAAGATGACATAATGCGTCATTTACAAAAATCTGCAGAATACAGTCAAATACGCTATCGGTATCATGCATGTATGAAAACATGCGGTCGGGGAAACTCTAAAAATTTCTATGCGTTTCAGCTGAGAACCATGGAAATGGATGTACTGCTTCTGATACTGTTAAGGAGGAGGCAAGAGCGATGAAGGCGGGCACGTCACCTCGTTGGAATGCGGCGTCATGCGTTATAGCAACGTAAACGCAATTTTCGGTACTTCGAAGAATAGCGCGCCTGTGTCGTCTGCTGGCCGCTTTGTGTTCATGAGGCTGTGCGCGCTGCAGTGCCCATGCGCAGATCTGCAGCCGCTTGCTTTTGATTGGCTTGGGCGACGCGAACCGACAACAGCGCTTCAGTTCTCTAGACCCGAACGGTATCGCTTCCGAAATGCATACTGAATAATGCAGGGGCCTCTAATTCGAGTACTAGACCGTTCGGTGCTCTTGAGTACCGAAAACATCGGCACAATGGCGAAAAGCTTCAGAATAGGCACCCTGGCCGGAGGCCGGTAGCCGCTAAAGGGCTAAGAAACACTCCATCTTCAGCTGTTCTGATCGCGACGCAGTGACGAGGTGACCTGCGGAATTGTTTCTTGAAGTATTTGTTATTACTGGCGTTTAGAATGTGAAGTGAATTACCTTCTATGTTCAATCAGACTCATAACTTTAGACGAGGGCCGAAACAGGGTTAAAAAAAAGTACAATGAGACGCAAAGACGCGACTGTAAGTTTACAATGCACGACGATTACCGCAGGACCACTGTCTCACATAACTCAGCAACCCCTCGGAAGTAGACAAGATTTCCTTCTGACACTTCCACATCTTACTATGTTACCAGATTGTGCAGATGGCTAGACAGCGTTGTCAGGGGCGGTCGGTTTTATTGACCACCTTAAGTGAACGACTCGGACTTAGTCTTAGTGGCGGCCGGCTGGCGGTCAGTTTTTATGTGTAAGACTGTACATAACTGCATTCAGTCACTTACGATGATGGGTATTTTAATATGGATCCAAGTCCGAAACCAGTCACCATCAATAAGCAGAGGAGACTGCCTGGTGCAGCTTACGATGGTAGACCAACCACTTCTTTCAGGCCGGCTGGAGTGGCCGTGCGGTTCTAGGCGCTACAGTCTGGAGCCGAGCGACCGCTCCCGTCGCAGGTTCGAATCCTGCCTCGGGCATGGATATGTGTGATGTCCTTAGGTTAGTTAAGTTTAATTAGTTCTAAGTTCTAGGTGACCTCAGAAGTTAAGTCGCATAGTGCTCAGAGCCATTTGAACCATTTTGAACTTCTTTCATTAAAGATACAGTTGCAGACACACTTCACCTCCGGCGTGCTAGAGATCTGTGAATATCGGATTTTTTTTGTTATAACGGCTCACCTCTCTGCATGTTATGTAGCAAGCTAATTCCATGTGGAACCTATTAAGGTGCGCCAACGTTTAGAAATTGTGCACCTCGACTGCAAAGACAATAATGTAGAATTTTTATATGTAAGAAAGAACTATTACTGAAAAGCCAAAAAAACTATGAAGTATGCCATCCTAAGTGAATGAAAAAGCCACAGGGGAATTGTATTTGGTCAGCTGTCACACTCTGCAAAAGGGTGATACGCATGTTATCTCTGAGAATGTAATAAAACCACGTGTGGCATATATAATGCTATGTACGCTCGATGAAAAATCTGCAAAGCATCTTTTGACAGTGCCGCTTTCGGGAGACACTGTTAGCATTGAATTAGATATCGCAGGCTATATCAAACAAGAACTAGTTGGTCACATTCAACACAACAAATTTGTCTTACAAACAGATGAGTCGACTGATGTTGCTGGACTGGTCGTCTCGCTGAAAATTGTACGATATCCATTCAAATATTCACTTGAAGAAGACTTCCTTATGTGTGCACCGCTGCTAATTATGACTACCGGAAAAGAAATTTTTAACATGATTAACAAGTTATTTTAAAGTAAACCACCACAATTAGAATGATTGTATTGATAATCGTACAGGTGGGGCCAAGATGATAACAGGTAAAACAACAGGATCTGCATCAGTAATAAAAATGAAGCACCAACTATAGTTCCGGCCATTGCATCCTTAACAAACAAGCACTCGCGATAAGAAAGATGTCGCAAAATCCAAAATTGGTTCCTGATGAAGCAATGATACTCAGTTAAGTTAAATCAGTGCCTATTGTTTCCAGTAGTGTGTGAAGATTATGGGAGCAGACATAAAACAGAACTACTGTACATCGATGTTATGATTATATCAGGATAAGACCTTAACAAAAGTATTCGAACTAGGGGCTGCATTACAAGCTTTCATTACTGACATTTCTTTCAGTTTAAAAGATAGTTTGTGCGATGTGACTTGGTTGTTTATACTAACTTTTTTGTCAGACACATTTGGAAAAATTAATGAATTAAATACACTTTTACAATGAAAAAATTAGTTTTTTGCGTTGTTTGTGTTGACAAGAAAGAACTAGAAAGCTTTTGAACACTGAAGGTGTTCGTTAGTGAGACAGCAGAACTGCCAATGAAACATTTGAAAAACTGGTCCAATGTCTCCACGGAACGAGTGCATCGTTTGAAACGTATTTTACTGAGAAGCAGAACGCAAATCTGAAAATGTATTTGTGTGTTCAGAATCCTATTGCACCGACTTTTGAAGAAGGTAGAAAATATGTCAAACGAAACCAACCAATCCTTTTTAGAAATGACATCAAATTCCATTATGGATTCAGTGTTCAAAACAATGTCACTTAATGATTTTAGATTAAGGGTTCGTGATGAATACCCATGACTTGCTACTCAAGCTCTGTTGATCACCCTTTCCCAACAACATTTCTGACTGAAACGGGGTTCTTAGCATATGCAGCTACAAAGACAATATACTGCAATAGACTGGTTGCTTAACCTGATATGCGTCTTCAACTACATTCTGTCAATCCTGACATTAATCAGTTGGTCAGAAATTAGAGAAAACTTCATGCCTCCCATTAAATAGAAACAATTAACTATTTCCAATAGGATAACAAGAGTGTTAGTTTGTGAATGTTATTATAGTGTGTGTAGTTTTGTTTATTTGAAGTTGTAGGGAGCTGGTTGTGGAATGGAAAACTACAGGCATCAGAAAGTAAAGTTTATTTTAACAACTGTTCATTGAAAACAAGCAAAATGTTCACAGTTAAAAAAATACATCAGTAATTAAATGACAGGAAACGAATCACTTTCAAAGTTCAAAAAAGCTAGCAGTACAGATAGTGTTCAAAGTAGAACAAGTCATAAAAAATAAAAAGGTCAAACGATAAGTGTCTTCCACATCTGTTGAACAAATGAGTTGAAAGTCAAAGCCAATTCCAACACAATTACCCACGAGTGGCAGTTAATTACTTTGACAAACTTAACAACTGATAAATTGGCTTAAGGTTCAATAAAAAGGCACGTTTATCAGTGTCAAATAACGTAAGGTTACAAGCAGGCACAATACTAAACGAAACTTAGCAACTGCAAATCTGACTTAAGATCCAATTAAAAGTATATTTCATCGTTAACCAAAAGCATTAAGTTACAAGTAGGTGTAGTGCAACACGGTACAGTATAGTTAGCAAGATAATGGTGCAAGGCAAATCCAGATTATTCTTAGGGACTGCACCAATGGCTTATCCAAATGAAGTAAGTTGTAGTACTGAGGACGCCAAGAACATTTACAGTTTAAGAGCGTAAATATTATAATAAAGATTATAGTCAGAACCAAAACTCGAAATTTTTCTTACAATGGAATTTGACAATATTTGAAAAGAAAGTAAATTCTTAAGAGGACAGGAAATAATTTAGCTGATAATGGATTGACACTGCTTTGCATTTGATCTTCATGCAAATTTGGACAGAGATAACCATCACAGGTTTTGATTGTTCATTTATATTGTATGTTGACCTCATAAACGTATTTATGACTAAATATGATTATTGAATTTGATCATTGTTCGTGTTCGAACCCTTGACATACGTTAAGTTGTAGGCTTTTAACCTATATCCAAATAGATATCAGGAAGCAGGTCTAAATCATAACGAACATACTACTCCAGTCAGACAGTGTGTGAAATTTCGTGTGAAGTCCTTAGATTATGAGCAATTCCTAGGGCTGCAATTTTCAAATTATATCCATTTAAATTAGCACACAAGCATTTGAACATTTGGAGGTTAAAATTCTGTTGCTATGGGGTTTCATAACTTCTAAATGCTTAAAAAAGTAATACATGATCCGTATTATGCTGTAGTGTGGGCGATATCTATTTAAATTGGGTAATTACCTAATTCTGATAATTCGTCATTTTCAGCCACATGTTTAATATTACGTATTACATGCCCTAGTTGTCTAATTATTTTAAACTACAGATTAAAAGTAGACATTATTCTCCATCCTTACAATGGGTGTGGATACACACCAAAGTGACAACTTTAAGCAACTCACAGATAAATTTGCGATAACCCTTTGCGTTGCAGCAGGCCTGTGAACAATACCTACACCACAGACAACTGAATGCTATACCATTGCTGGCACCCCAAAGGAAACATTTTTTAAAAATAATCTACAGCAAGGTCCGATGGAATTCGTGCCAAGGATTGCCCTTTAGAGATGGACGTGGCTGATTTTCAACTTTTACACCAAGGCTGAAGGAAATCCCCATTTTGGCTCCTGAAGAGGTCCAGAATTATTTTGGACTCAACCAATGTTACGAAAGAACGCACTACAGACTTTTTTTACGCTTCACTTTACGTTTTATAACGTTTTAGATACATATCACCCCCATGAACTATGTACCTTGCCGTTGGTGGGGAGGCTTGGGTGCCTCAGCGATACAGATGGCCGTACCGTAGGTGCAACCACAACGGAGGGGTATCTGTTGAGAAGCCAGACAAACGTGTGGTTCCTGAAGAGGGGCAGCAGCCTTTTCAATAGTTGCAGGGGCAACAGTCTGGATGATTGACTGACCTGGCCTTACAACACTAACCAAAACGGCCTTGCTGTGCTGGTACTGCGAACGGCTGAAAGCAAGGGGAAACTACAGCCGTAATTTTTCCCGAGGGCATCCAGCTTTACTGTATGGTTAAATCATGATGGCGTCCTCTTGGGTAAAATATTCCAGAGGTAAAATAGTCCCCCATTCGGATCTCCGGGCGGAGACTACTCAAGAGGACGTCGTTATCGCGAGGAAGAAAACTGGCGTTCTACGGATCGGAGCGTGGAATGTCACATCCCTTAATTGGGCAGGTAGGTTAGAAAATTTAAAAAGGGAAATCGATAGGTTGAAGTTAGATATAGTGGGAATTAGTGAAGTTCGGTGGCAGGAGGAACAAGGCTTTTGGTCAGGTGAATACAGGGTTATAAATACAAAATCAAATAAGGGTAATGCAGGAGTAGGTTTAATAATGAATAAAAAAATAGGAGTGCGGGTAAGCTACTACCAACAGCATAGTGAACGGATTATTGTGGCCAAGATAGACACGAAGCCCATGCCTACTACAGTTGTTGTTGTTGTTGTTGTGGTCTTCAGCCCTGAGACTGGTTTGATGCAGCTCTCCATGCTACTCTATCCTGTGCAAGCTTCTTCATCTCCCAGTACCTACTGCAACCTACATCCTTTTGAATCTGTTTAGTGTATTCATCTCTTGGTCTCCCTCTACGATTTTTACCCTCCACGCTGCCCTCCAATGCTAAATTTGTGATCCCTTGATGCCTCACAACATGTCCTACCAACCGATCCCTTCTTCTAGTCAAGTTGTGCCACAAACTTCTCTTCTCCCCAATCCTATTCAATACCTCCTCATTAGTTACGTGATCTACCCACCTTATCTTCAGCATTCTTCTGTAGCACCACATTTCGAAAGCTTCTATTCTCTTCTTGTCCAAACTAGTTATCGTCCATGTTTCACTTCCATACATGGCTACACTCCATACAAATACTTTCAGAAACGACTTCCTGACACTTAAATCTATACTCGATGTTAACAAATTTCTCTTCTTCAGAAACGATTTCCTTGCCATTGCCAGTCTACATTTTATATCCTCTCTACTTCGAAGTAACTTCGAAGTAACAGTGGATATGATACGAGCAGCAGGAGAAGTAGGAACCCAGTGGCTATACAGAGTGCTGAGGGTGGTGTGGAAGGAGAACAGAATTCCTGAGGATTGGAAGAAAGGAATTATAGTCCCGATCTTCAAGAAAGGGGATAAAAGGAGATGTGAGAACTACAGAGGAATCACCCTGCTATGCCACTGTGGAAAAATCTATGAAAAGATCCTGGAGAAGAGAATAAGAAGCAGTATTGAAAGTAGACTGCAAGAGGAGCAGTATGGTTTCAGACCGGGAAGATCAACAACGGACCTCATATTTGCGGTAAGGCAACTGCAGGAAAGGCACTATGAGTACGGGAAGGACTTAATCATGGCCTTTTTAGATATTGAGAAGGCGTATGACAGTATCTGTAGGGACAAGCTCTGGGATGTGCCGAACGCAAAAGGGATAGATGAAGAGATAACACGAAAAGTCAGAAAAATGTATGAGGGAAGTGAGAGTTGTGTGAAAGTGGGGAGGGAACGTACTGCATGGTTCAAGCTGGAAAATGGGCTGCGACAGGGAAGTGCACTTTCACCTTTATTGTTTATTATTGTTATGGATGAAATCCTACAGCAAGTATCAGATGCAATTGGAGATCATAAAATGAAAGCAGTGCTTTTTGCCGATGACCTGATGTTATGGGGAATTTGCGAGAAGGAGGTGCAAGAGCAGTTAGATGTATGGGAGGCAACGGCAGCACAATATGGAATGCATTTCTCTGCAAGGAAAAGTGAAATAATTGTCACAACAAGGAAGAAGAATAGGCCAAATGTGGATATAACTTGTGGCGGGGAAAAACTACAAGTGGTAGAGAACTTCAAGTACCTGGGAAGCATGATTGAAAGTAAGGGGGGAAACGTAATGGAAATAAGTGAAAGGTGCAGAAAAGCAGGGCAGTTCTACAAATGCATTAGGGGGCTTATTTGGAGCAAGGAGGTGCCACAGAAATCCAAGGGAATTATATACCGAACCTACTTTGTCCCCATATTGGCATAAGGAAGTGAGACATGGGTAATGCACAAAAGTGACTAAAGTAGAATACAGGCTAGTGAAATGAAGTTCCAGAGGAGCAGGTTGAGTGTAACAAGACGAGACAGATTGCGAAATGTGTATGTGGGGGAAAGACTAAAGGGGGAACCAGTACAGGACAGGATAGAAAAATCAAGAGTGCAGTGGTATGGACACATGAAGAGAATGGATGAGGGAAGAATTCCAAAGAGGATGTTTGATCTGCAACTGGAGGGGAAGAGGCCCAGAGGAAGACCAAGAGATAGATGGGTGAAGGGAGTGAAGGAATGTGTGACGAGAAGAGGAGAGAACTGGACGAAGGTGGAAGAGGGGGAATGGTGGAAAGACAGAACACGATGGAGAGGCTTGTGTTCCCGACAGACCCAGCCAGTGGCTGGAAACTGTCCAAGATGATGATCTACTTCGACCATCATCAGTTATTTTACTCCCTAAATAGCAAAACTCCTTTACTACTTTAAGTGTCTCATTTCCTAATCTAATTCCCTCAGCATCACCCGATTTAATTTGACTACATTCCATTATCAATGTTTTGCTTTTGTTGATGTTCATCTTATATCCTCCTTTCAAGACACTGTTCATTCCGTTCAACTGCTCTTCCAACTCCTTTGCTGTCTCTGACAGAATTACAATGTCATCGGCGAACTTCAAAGTTTTTATTTCTTCTCCATGGATTTTAATACCTACTCAGAACTTTTCTTTTGTTTCCTTTACTGCTTGCTCAATATACAGATTGAATAACAACCCTGTGTCACTCCTTTCCCAATCACTGCTTCCCTTTCATGCCCCTCGACTCTTATAACTGCCATCTGGTTTCTGTACAAATTGTAAATAGCCTTTCGCTCCCTGTATTTTACCCCTGCCACCTTCAGAATTTGAAAGAGGGTATTCCAGTTAACATTGTCAAAAGCTTTCTCTAAGTCTACAAATGCTAGAAACGTAGGTTTGCCTTTTCTTAATCTTTCTTCTAAGATAAGTCGTAAGGTTAGTATTGTCTCACGTGTTCCAACATTTCTACGGAATCCAAACTGATCTTCCCCGAGGTCCGCTTCTACCAGTTTCTCCATTCGTCTGTAAAGATTTCACGTTAGTATTTTGCAGCTGTGACTTATTAAACTGTAGTTCGGTAATTTTCACATCTGTCAACACCTGCTTTCTTTGGGATTGGAATTGTTATATTCTTCTTGAAGTCTGAGGGTATTTCACCTGTCTCATACATCTTGCTCACCAGATGGTAGAGTTTTCTCATGACTGGCTCTCCCAAGGCCATCAGTAGTTCTAATGAAATGTTGTCTATTCCCGGGGCCTTGTTTCGACTCAGGTCTTTCAGTGCTCTGTCAAACTCTTCACGCAGTATCTTATCTCCCATTTCGTCTTCATCTACATCCTCTTCCATTTCCATAATATTGTCCTCAAGTACATCGCCCTTGTATAAACCCTCTATATACTCCTTCCACCTTTCTGCCTTCCCTTCTTTGCTTAGAACTGGGTTGCCATCTGAGCTCTTGATATTCATACAAGTGGTTCTCTTCTCTACAAAGGTCTCTTTAATTTTCCTGTAGGCAGTATCTATCTTACCCCTAGTGAGACAAGCCTCTACATCCTTACATTTGTCCTCTAGCCATCCCTGCTTAGCCATTTTGCACTTCCTGTCAATCTCATTTTTGAGACGTTTGTATTCCTTTTTGCCTACTTCATTTACTGCGTTTTTATATTTTCGCCTTTCATCAATTAAATTCAATATTTCTTCTGTTACCCATGGATATCTATTAGCCCTCGTCTATTTACCTACTTGATCGTCTGCTGCCTTCACTACTTCATCCCTCAGAGCTACCCATTCTTCTTCTACTGTATTTCTTTCCCCCATTCCTGTTAATTGTTCCCTTATGCTCTCCCTCAAACTCTTTACAACCTCTGGTTCTTTCAGTTTATCCAGGTCCCATCTCCTTAAATTCCCACCTTTTTGCAGTTTCTTCAGTTTCAATCTGCAGTTCATAACCAATAGATTGTGGTCAGAATCCACATCTGCCCCTGGAAATGTCTTACAATTTAAAACCTGGTTTCTAAATCTCTGTCTTACCATTATATAATCTATCTGATACCTTTTAGTATCTCCAAGGATTCTTCCAGGTATACAACCTTCTTTTATGATTCTTGAACCAAGTGTTAGCTATGATTAAGTTATGCTCCGTGCAAAATTCTACAAGGCGGCTTCCTCTTTCATTTCTTCCCCCCCAATCCTTATTCACCTACTATGTTTCCTTCTCTCCCTTTTACTACTGACGAATTCCAGTCACTCATGACTTTTAAATTTTCGTCTCCCTTCACTACCTGAATAATTTCTTTTATCTCGTCATACATTTCATCAATTTCTTCATCATCTGCAGAGCTAGTTGGCATATAAACTTGTACTACTGTAGAAGGCATGGGCTTTGTGTCTATCTTGGCCACAATAATGCATTCACTATGCTGTTTGTAGTAGCTTACACGCACTCCTATTTTTTTATTCATTATTAAACCTACTCCTGCATTACCCCTATTTGATTTTGTATTTATAAGCCTGTAATCACCTGACCAAACGTCTTGTTCCTCCTGCCACCGAACTTCATTAATTCCCACTATATCTAACTTTAACTTATCCATTTCCCTTTTTAAATTTTCTAACCTACCTGCCCGATTAAGGGATCTGACATTCCACGCTCCGATCTACAGAACGCCAGTTTTCTTTCTCCTGATAACGACGTCCTCTTGAGTAGTCCCTGCCCGGAGATCCGAATGGGGAACTATTTTATCTCCGGAATATCTTACCCAAGAGGACGCCATCATCATTTAATCATACAGTAAAGCTGCATGTCCTCGGGAAAAATTACGGCTGTAGTTTCCCCTTGCTTTCAGCCGTTCGCAGTACCAACACAGCAAGGCCGTTTTGGTTAGTGTTGTAAGGCCAGATCAGTCAATCATCCAGACTGTTGCCCCTGCAACTATTGAAAAGGCTGCTGCCCCTCTTCAGCAACCACACGTTTGTCTGGCCTCTCAACAGATACCCCTCCGTTGTCGTTGCACCTACGGTACGGCCATCTGTATCGCTGAGGCACGCAAGCCTCCCCACCAACGGCAAGGTCCATGGTTCATGGGGGGGGGGGGGGGGAGGGGCTACTACAGTAGTACAAGTTTATATGCCAACTAGCTCTGAAAATGATGAAGAAATTGAAGAAATGTATGATGAGATAAAAGAAATATTCAGGTAGTGAAGGGAGACGAAAATTTAATAGTCATGGGTGACTGGAATTTGAGAGCATGAAAAGGGAGAGAAGGAAACATAGTGGGAGAATATGGATTGGGGGAGAGAAAAGAAAGAGGAAGCCATCTGGTAGAATTTTGCACAGAGCATAGCTTAATCGTAGCTAACACTTGGTTCAAGAATCATAAAAGAAGGTTGTATACATGGAAGAATCCTGGAGATACTAGAAGGTATCAGATTGATTATATAATGGTAAGACAGAGATTTAGGAACCAGGTTTTAAATTGTAAGACATTTCCAGGGGCAGATGTGGACTCTGACCAAAATCAATTGGTTATGAACTGTAGATTAAAACTGAAGAAACTGCAAAAAGGTGGGAATTTAAGGAGATGGGACCTCGATAAACTGACTAAACCAGAGGGGGAGTTTCAGGGAGAGCATAAGGGAAGAAGTGACAGGAATGGGGGAAAGAAACACAGTAGAAGAAGAATGGGTAGCTCAGAGGGATGAAGTAGTGAAGGCAGCAGAGGATCAAGTAGGTACAAAGACGAGGGCTAGTAGAAATCCTTGGGTAACAGAAGAAATATTGAATTTAATTGATGAAAGGCGAAAATATAAAAACGCAGTAAATAAAGCAGGCAAAAGGAATACAAACGTCTCAAAAATGAGAACGACAGGAAGTGCAAAATGGCTAAGCAGGGATGACTAGAAGACAAATGTAAGGATGTAGAGGCTTATCTCACTGGGGGTAAGATAGATACAGCCTACAGGAAAATTAAAGAGACCTTTGGAGAAAAGAGAGCCACTTGTATGAATATCAAGGCTTCAGACGGAAACCCAGTTCTAAGCAAAGTAGGGAAAGCAGAAAGGTGGAAGGGGTATATAGAGAGTCTATACAAGGGCGATGTACTTGAGGACAATATTATGGAAATGGAAGAGGATGTAGATGAAGATGAAATGGGAGATACGATACTGCGTGAAGAGACGGAGCACTGAAAGACCTGAGTCGAAACAAGGCCCCGGGAATAGACAACATTCCATTGGAACTACTGACGGCCTTGGGAGAGCCAGTCCTGACAAAACACTACCATCTGGTGAGCATGATGTATGTGACAGGCGAAATAGCCTCAGACTTCAAGAAGAATATAATAATTCCAATCCCAAAGAAAGCAGGCGTTGACAGATGTGAAAATTACCGAACTATCAGTTTAATAAGTCACAGCTGCAAAATACTAACGCGAATTCTTTACGGACGAATGGAAAAACTGGTAGAAGCCGACCTCGGCGAAGATCAGTTTGGATTCCCCAGAAATGTTGGAACACGTGAGGCAATACTGACTCTACCACTTATCTTGGAAAATAGATTAAGGAAAGGCAAACCTAAATTTCTAGCATTTGTTGACTTAGAGAAAGTTTTTGACAATGTTGACTGGAATACTCTCTTTCAAACTCTAAAGGTGGCAGGGGTAAAATACAGGGAGCGGAGGGCCATTTACAATTTGTACAGAAACCAGATGGCAGTTATAAGAGTCGAGGGGCATGAAAGGGAAGCAGTGGTGTTGTAGCCTGTCCCCGATGTTATTCAATCTGTATATTGAGCAAGCAGTAAAGGAAACAAAAGAAAAATTCGGAGTAGGTATTAAAGTCCGTGGAGAAGAAATAGAAACGTTGAGGTTCGCCGATGACATTGTAATTCTGTCAGAGACAGCAAAGGACTTGGAAGAGCTGTTGAACGGAATGGACAGTGTCTTGAAAAGAGGATATAAGATGAATATCAACAAAAGTAAATCGAGGATAATGGAATGTAGTTGATTTAAGTCGGGTGATGCTGAGGGAATTAGATTAGGAAATGAGACACTTACAGTAGTAAAGGAATTTTGCTATTTGGGGAGCAAAATAACTGATGATGGTCGAAGCAGAGAGGATATAAAATGTAGACTGGCAATGGCAAGGATTGCGTTTCTGAGGAAGAAAAATTTGTTAACATCGAGTATAGATTTAAGTGTCAGGAAGTCGTTTCTGAAAGTATTTGTATGGAGTGTAGCCATGTATGGAAGTGAAACATGCACGATAAATAGTTTGGACAAGAAGAGAATAGAAGCTTTCGAAATGTGGTGCTACTGAAGAATGCTGAAGATTAGATGGTTAGATCACAATACTAATGAGGAGGTACTGAATAAAATTGGGGAGAAGATGAGTTTGTGGCACAACTTGACAAGAAGAAGGGACCAGTTGGTAGGACATGTTGTGAGGCATCAAGGGATCACAAATTTAGCATTTGAGGGCAGCGTGGAGGGTAAAAATCGTAGAGGGAGACCAAGAGATGAATACACTAAACAGATTCAGGAGGATGTAGGTTGCAGTAAGCACTGAGAGATGAAGGAGCCTGCACAGGATGGAGTAGCATGGAGAGCTGCATCAAACCAGACTCAGGACTGAAGACAACAACAACAACAATCACGGTTTTAAAACACTGTTGCCTCAACATAGGGGGACACCCTTGGCTGTTCATTAGTTTCCTCCGACCATGTTTTCAGAATTCACCTTCCCATGAATACACTGTGTTTACAGCGGAGCACCATGCGATCTTGATGTAGCGGGAGCGGATGAGACCCCTTCAGAGCAAACGATTTGTCATGTGTTCCCGTTTCCCTTAGCGCCCTACAATTATTGCAGCATATGTATCCAACAGAGAAAGTGGTGTAATTAATACACGGCCAACTGTTCTTTGTTCAATAGTTGGGAGAGCAGGTTCCGTTCTGCTGGGTATCAGGGCACACGAAAATTTCGGAAGACGAACAAACAGACCAAGCTGCTAAGGAGGCCTGTCATGACGTAACACAAAGTACCATTCCCCTATAAGCCGTAATTGTGCTTATTTTTTAAAACATTATTGAATGAATTACCCACCAAAATATAATCTTTGAAACTAATTGTAACAGTTCAGATCGCAAGGCATGTTTATTAAAAGGTGGCCGGTTTCGATCATTGTCATTCAACGGTTGTTGTTCCGTACACAATCATTGTCCATCAATACGGTTGCAGGTCTGCAGATGATCATGTGATGATCGATACCGGTCACATTTTAATAAACGTGCCTTGCGATCTAGACTGTTGTAACCAATTTGAAAAATGTAATTTATCTGTTGAGTCTGAAAGCCAATGAGTTGTAGAAGGAGGAGTGGCTGGCAGTGACTGACAGTAATGTACAGTTATTGACGCCAGCTATCTGGCCACGACGTTCCTCATACGAGCCACTCCATTGGTATGAAGTGACCTTGACTCGTCTCCTAACTGAGCACTGTTCTATAACTCCCAGAGCTTCATACTCTGGCGGTAGGATGGTTGAAATGGCTCTGAGCACTATGGGCCTTAACATCTGAGGTCATCAGTCGCCTAGAACGTACAATTACTTAAACCTAACTAAGCTAAAGACATCACACACATATCCATGTCCGAGGCAGGATTCGAAACTGCTACCGTAGCAGTCGCGCGGTTCTGGACTGAGGCGTCTAGAACCGCTCGGCAACCTCGACCGGCTCTAGCGGTAGGACCCCTGCCTGTAATTACCCTCTGCTTAACAATATGGCTTTGAAAAACTGACGCTGGAGGAAGGAATGATAAGCTATCAAGTGATAGTAACACGCATTATCATAAATCATGCCACTATATTTCTTAGAAAAAAAAAAATAACTTTCCGTAACGTAAATAATTCTCCTGTTACGCTTCCAATAATGAAATAAAACCGTTCTCATTTTTAAACAGATACACAGATGTATGAGCAGTGAGCAGATACTAATTGACAGACTCATAATAAACATGTAATGCTGCTCGTCCTACTGCATTTCTTGGTCACAATGCTTGCTGACATTATGGCGCATGCAACTGCAACATAGGTGTAGCCTCGAAATAACTCGTAGCCGCGGCAGTTACTTCACTGGGACGAATTGCTGCTGTAAATTCGAAGTTTCCGTTCTAGATTGTGCAATACTTCATTGCTCAAAATTAACTGCTAAGTGTGCACGTTAGCCGACGAGAGCACTATACCACTGCCTTGACACGTCTGTCATTCACTGACAGTCTCTCTACACGTTATGCGCCGAAGCAAGAAAAAGGCGTCAAACTAAAATGCGTAATACATCCTCTACTTTTGCCGTAGAAGAGGACATTCATAAAGTCACAAGGAAATTATTCATTCAGGAACATTAACAATGAAAACAATTTCATGTACACCACACACTGAAGACACAAATGTCACGGGGTACCTTCTCATATCGTGTCGGGCCACCGGCAGAGTGCAGCAATTCCACATGGCGTGGGCTCAAGTGGTTGAAAGTCCCCAGCAGAAATAATGAGCCGTGCTGCTTCTGTAGCTGTCAATAATTTAGAAAGTGTTGCCGATGTAGGATTTTTGCATTAATTGACCTCTCGGTTATGTCCTATAAACATTCCATGGCCGTCATATCGGGCGATCTGGGTGACTGAATCATTTGCTCGAACTGTCCAGAATTTTCTTCAAACCGATCACGAACTTTGTGGCCCGGTGAAATGGCGAATTATCATCCATAAAATTTCCATCATTGTTTGGGAACATGAGATCCATGAATGGCTGCAAACGGTCTCCAAGTAGCCGAACTTAACCATTCCCACATCAGTTTATTCCATGTAAATATGCAGCCACCAGCAGATTGCCAACTGCCCTGTGGACAACTTGGGTCCGTGGCTTCTCGGCTTCTGCGCCACATTCGCATCCTGACACATCTGACCAATGCACTGTTTTCCAGTCGTCTAGGGTCTATCCGATATAGTTATAGGAGAAGCGATGTCGTGCTGTTAGCAAAGGCACTCACTTCGATCGTCTGGTGCCATAGTCCATTAACGCCAAATTTCGCTGCACTGTCCTAAAGGATACGTTAGACGTACGTCCCACATTGATTTCTACGCAAACGCCGCTGCTCTCGGTCGTTAAGAGATGGCCGTCGGCCATTACGCTGTCTTTAGTGAGAGGTAATGCCTGGAATTTTATATTCTCGGCATACTCTTGAAACTGTGGATCGCAAAATAATGAATTCCCTAATGATTTCCGAAAAGGAATGTCCCATCCATCTAACTGGAACTACCATTCCGCGAACAAGGTCTGTTAATTTCCCTCGTGAGGCTATAACCACGCCGGAAACCTATTCACGTGAATCACTTTAGTACAAATGACAGCTTTGGCACACAGTTTAGTTGTGATGAAGGGTAGAATGATGTTTAAGAGACTAGTCAGGAAGAATCAATGCGGAATACAGAAGTACTAAGTAAAGAAAAAATATAAGTAATGCTCTCTAAAGCAATTGATACTGCGCTAAGACATAGCTCAGTAGGGAGTCTGGTTGACGAGCAGTGGACATTTTAAAGACTGTCACAGGAGGTTGAAAGAAAAAAGTAGTTACAAAGAAGGTAACTGCAAAGAAACCGTGGGTAACAGAAGAAATATTTCTTTGATCGAGGAAAGAAGGAAGTTCATTAATGTTCAGGGACATCAGGAATACAGAAATACAAGTAGCTTGGAAAATAAATAAATAGGAAATACAGGGAAGCTAAGGCTAAATGGCTACATGAAAAATGTGAAGAAATCTAAAATGAAATGACTCTCTGAAAGACTGACTCGGCCTATAGGAAAGTGAAAGCAACCTATGATGAAAGTAAAAGCAAGGGCTATAACATTAAGAGTGCAATGGGAATTGCTCCGTTAAGTGCAGAGGTGAGTGCGAATACGGGGAAAGAACACATATTTCATTGAAAGCCTCTATGAGCTGGAGGATTTGTCTGACGACGTGATAGAAAAAGAAACAGGAGTCGATATAGAAGAGATACGGGATCCAGCATTAGAATCAGAATTTAATAGAGCTATGGAAGACTTAAAAACAAATGAGGCAGAAGAGATAGATGACATTCGATCACAATTTCTAAAATCATAGGGGAAGTGGCAACAAAATAACTAGTCACGGTGATGTGTAGAATATTTGAGTCTGGCGACATACCATCTAACTTTAGGAAAAATATCACCCACGAAATTCCGAATACTGCAACACCTGACAAGAACGAATGTTATCGCACAATCAGCTTAACAGCTCATGCATCCAAACTGTAATATACAGAAAAATGAAAAAGAAGATTGAGGATTTGTTACATGACGATCAGTTTGACTTTAGGAAAGGTAAAGGCACCAAAGAGGCAATTCTGACGTTCCAGTTTACAATGAAAGCAAGATTTAAGAAAAATCAAGACACGTTCGTATGATTTGTGGACCTGGAAAAAGCGTTCGATAATGTCAAGTGCTGAAAGATGTTCGAAATAGTGAGAAAAATAGGGGTAAGCTATAGGGAGAGACGGGTAATGTACAATGTGTACAAGAGGCATGAGGGAATAATATGACTGAAAAACCAAGAACGAATTGCTCGGACTGAAAAGGATATAATACAGGGATGTAGTCTTTCGCCCTACTGCTCAATCTGTACATCGGAGAAGCAATGACGTAAATAAAAGAAAGGTTCAGGAGTGGAATTAAAATTCAAGGTGAAAGGATATCAATGATGCGATTCGCTTAGGACATGTCTAACCTCAGTGAAGGTTAAGAGTAATTACAGGATCTGCCGAGTGGAATGAACAATCTAATGAACATAAAATATGGACTGAGAGTAAATCGAATTGAGACGAAAGTAATGAGAAGCCTAAGAAATGAGATCAGCGAGGAATTAAACATCAGGGTGATGATCACAAAGTCGATGAAGTTAAGGAACCGTGCTACTTATGCATCAAAATAACCCACAGAAAGGAGGACAAAAAGTAGACTAGCACTGGCAAAGAGGACATTACTGGCCAAGATAAGTCTACCGGTATCAAACACATACCTTAGTTTGAGGAAGAATTTCCTGAGAATGTAAGTCTGGAGCAGAGCATTGCATGGTAGTGAAAGATGGACAGTAGGACAACCGGAAGAGAAGAGAATCGATGAATTTGAGATATGGTACTACAAAAGAATGTTGAAAATTACGTGAACTGATAATATAAGCAATGAGGAGGTTCTTCGAGGAATCGGCGAGGAAAGGAATATGTGGTAAAGACTGACAAGAAGGATGGACAGGATTAAATCATCGGAAAATAACTTTTGTTGTATTAGAAGCAGCTGTAAATGGTGGAAAATGTAGAGGAAGACAGAGACTGGAATATATTCAGCATAAAAGTGAGGAGGTAGGTTGCATGTGCTACTCACAGGATGAGGGGATGGGGGCGGAGAGAAAGACTCGATACTGCCATCACCTGTATATCTGCGTACCGTTATTCTATGTCTTTTGTCATCTCAGTCTAGTTTCAATAAAGCAAATTATTACGCATGTATCTCATAAATAGAAACAGTTGAAGGTTTGCTTTGTAGTCAATGTACACAAAATGTAATCGATATTAATTACAGCCACAAAAAGCATGAGATAATAAGCCTGATGTAGTGGTGGTACATTAAAATGATTTGTTCTAGTAAATATTTTCTTTTAAAATTAATTACATGAAACTGAAACGTGTAGTTATATACTCAATAAGACCTCGTAGAGTGTGAGCCAATTATCAGCGTACTTGCTACAGTTGATATAACTGCAATCCACTGCTGCTATTAATGTTCCTCTATACATGTAAACAGGAACTAATTACCTGAAATTCAGAAATAAAATGCTGAGATCCACGGGTTAGCAATAGCCGGAAGGAAGTAAAAATGCAGTTGTGACGTTAATGGTAATCAAGTTGGCGTATGTCGTTCCTCATGTGCTCCAGAGATCGTACGCCGACAGTGGAACTGCGGCAGATTTATACAATTAAAAGTACCGAGCTTAACTTAAATTTTTATGTCGAAGTATTTTTTTATGGGAGTAACTGCAACTCTGCAGCTGGAACAAATTGGATTTCACATTATTTCAAATAAAACGAACTATAATTAGTACCTGCATTGTTTGTTACATGCTGTGCTCTCATTATCAAAGATAACCTGGTGCTGTTCCTTAGTTCTGCTTTAATATATTATTACTGCATGATCGTATGATGAAATTTGTTTTTGATGCTTGTTAAAGAAGATGTCTCTGAAAATTACAATATTGCAAAAGATCTGACAGTAATTTATCATAAAATAATAGCTAAATAATTTGTGCTTGGGAAGTTTTTGGACACTCATAATGCTAAAGTTTATACATTCTACAGAGAAAATATTTAGTGTTGTATGTAAAATTTCTCAAACCGTCTCAGTATATAGGAGTACATATTATTGTATAGATTTGCAGACCACTGTTCTTAAGAAAGTAATCTTATTTTATTTCAACAACTAGCCATTTTCGTACAGTTTTGACCACATAATCGTTTTACACATATATTGAACACACCTCCTCCTTCACCTCTTCCTCCCTCTGTCTATGTCATCCTCCAAGCTCTATTTCCTCCCCACCAGTCCATCTTTTCACCTTCTCCCCCCTCCTCTCTTCCACCATTTCCTCAAACCACATCTCTTGACTACTTCATCCTCCCTCCTCCATCTCACGATTTCCTCCTCCACCTCACTGTGTCCATCCCATATTCTATGCATCTCAGCCCATCCCCAGTCATGAGCATCAACATGTGTAGCCCCTGCAATACAGTTCTATAAAACTGGCCGATACAACTCCCACAAAACATGTGTCATGCAGGGCAGGCTACACATTTGAGCTTAAAAGCCATTTCTTTACTCCTGACATGCAGGCTACTCTACAAGGTAGGTTGATTGGCATGTTGATACTGTTCCCACACAACATGCCTGTCGTGCAGACAACCTATACACCAGGGGATGTAAAAACATGTATTTTCCAGTATGTCTGCTCGTATTGTTGAAGATAGGAGGTTATAAACCTCACAGAGCTGATACTCATGAGGTCTGCTGTTTCTGCGCCGACTTTTGTTGAAATTGACCCAAGGTTTTTGAAGAAGGTCCTGGATGCTGGATGTACACACATACACCCTGTTTTGTATAAGAGTGATCCAGCTGCCCCTACCAATGTCCTTTTATCCAACCTTCATGTGCCATCTGTTCTTCGAAAACCACAAACAAGATTTTCATATTCTGTCGCTCGCTGTGTGCCTGGTATTAATCCTAGAGAAAATAAGAATAGCATTTCTTGAAGGAAATTTAATGTAGTTAAATTTCGTGCTGGGGTATGTTTGCGCTAGAGACCGAGCTTTCGAGTTATTCAAGAAGAACATACTGAAGTGATCTTCAAATGCACTCCACTCCCACATTCAGCCCTCACTGGTCAGATTTTCTATTACGTCGCTCGTGACATTCACTCCTCCCACAATACAAAAATTTGCGACTGCACGAATTATTTCCGACATTCGACCTTTTTTTATCTTCATTGACGGCCTTATTATGCAATCGGCTGAGCCCAGCCCTTAAAAATCGTGAAACTGACTTCTGTCTAAATTTTATCAAACAGGTTTTTGAATCTTAACAGCTTAAAATAAACTTACATCGCTGTATTCGTCAGGTCTTCTGACAACGATACTACTGTGCTTGTAGGGATTAAGTCTGGATCGAATTGTCAGCTAATTAATTTTAGTGCAATATGTACAAAATTCTGTTCTCTCAGTACCCTCACTGGCGCGTTTAAATTAATAACGTTAATGAAATGACCGACTCTGCTGGTGGCGTAATAGCCCAATCAAGAGATGCCATGAAATGTTGAATACTGGAAAAACACTGACGGAAAAAAATCGCAAAATCGAAAAACAATTAAGGCAGAATAATGAAATTTCGGCAATACATTTGACTAGGTAACATATTTGAGTGATTAACTTTGCAAGATGGAGAATTAATGCAAGCGCGAGATAAGCCATTGGAAATGTGAAATGCTGGTACATTAATAGGTAGTGCAACCGCCAGAATGTTTACAGTAAGCATGCAAACACGCATGCATTGTGTTTTACAGGGGCCAGATGTCAGTTTGTGGCATCGAGTTCCATACCTGTTGCGCTTTGTCGGTCAGTACAGGAACGATTAATGCTTTTTGTGGTTGATGCTGGAGTTGTGCGATAATGTCCAGTATGTGTTAGATTGGAAACTGATTTAGTGATCGAGCTGGTCAGGCAACATGTCGACACTCTGTAGAGCATGTTGGGTTACAACAACGGTATGCGGGCGAGTGTTATCCTGCTAGAAAAATCTCCCTGGATTTACTGTTCATGAAAGGCAGCGAAAAAGGTTGAATCACTAGACGGACGTACAGATTTGCTGCAAGGATATGTGGGGTAACCATGAGAGTGCTGTGATACAAAATCGCGCTCCACGCTGTAACTCTAGGTGTAGGTCCAGTGTTAGTAGCATGTAGACGTGTTGGTCGCAGGCCATCAGCTGCCCTCCTTTTGACTGATACACAGCCACCATTGGCTCCGAGATAGAACCTGCTTCCATATGAAAACACAACACACCCTTGCCCTGCACTCCGATTAGCGAAGTCGCGAACTTCGGTGGCTGTGGGTCAGTGTTACACACACTACAGGACGTCTGGCTCAGAGCTGTCCTTGAAGTAACCGATTTGTAACAGTTCAATGTGTCACTGTGGTGCCAACTGCTGTTGAGATTACCACTACAGATACAGTAAGATGCGCCAGAACTTTATGCCAAATTCTTTGGTCTTCCCTCTTGATAGTACCACATGGCCATCCAGAGCCTGGTCTTATTTTGACCATACATTTTCGTGACCACCGCCGGCAGCAATGACGTACCGTGGCTACAATCCTGAAAATCTTCCTGCAGTCTCACTGGAGGAACAGACACCTTCTCATAGCTCTATTACACAACCTCATTCGAATCAGTAAAGCACTAGTAAGGCATTATTGACTAACATCAGCTCTCCACATTCAGTCTCAAAGGTAGCTGAAACTCATAACTAACATGATTTGCATCCTCATAATGACGCTACTAGCGCCAGTCTTACTTGTATGACACGAAATTGGAAAAGCCATCATATTTCAGAAGTAGAAACACGCCTTCCAACATTTGTTCATGTCACAAAACTCCTTCTTAGCGTAGCAACATTTTTCCAGCCTGTGTATGCTGGAAATTGGCAGGAATATCCAATTTAATGTGTTCACATTGAGATTCGGAGATCAGCTGACCTGATTCACATCATCACAACCAGATGGCGCTGTTGGGCCTCGAAATTGGCAAGGTAAGACCTCATATGCGCTAGGCTGCCAGAAGGGACAAACGTAAAGTCTTTATTTTCTATGCAGTGCGGAATAGTGTTTATTGACACACTCTGAGTTGCTATTGTTCGAGCACTAGACAGTAAGTCTGTACAGCTACGTCAGTAACTGCTGGATGTGGAGTGGGTATCTTTGCTATTAGGCCAGCATTAGAGATTTGCTCCAACGAGTCGAGCCAGTGGAGTAGCCTCCTACCGATCTGCAAGTGAATAGCTGCTGCTGGGAGGAACTAGGGATGGATAATAATAGTAGAACAGCAACCCACTCTTCCACTGCGCCTGATCTTTTCTCTTTATTGTGATTTCATTCTCCTGCCCCATATGAGCAAGGGAGGGCTGGCAGTGACACAAACCATTGCTCTTCAGCTGAGTGACATTACAGTTAGTAAAAAGATGAAATGATACTTATAAAATGTGATAAAATGGGTACATAAGAACGTCACAGCACAAGTTAAAAGTTGGCCACACACCAGAACGACGACACGTTAAAACTGCTGCACGAGATGGAGCACACAGGACGAAGCTCACAAACTGGCAGGTGGTACCTGCTGAAGGAAGGGAGGCTTTAGAGGAGGCGCAGGGAGGGGGCAGTGGGGGAGGGGAGTTGGAGAGGGTGGAAGGAAAAGAAAGAGGGACACACCCAAAATGGGATAGAATGTACAGAAGTTTTATTGTGGATAGAGACATAGGAGGCGCGATGGGAGAGGAAGGAAGCAATGAAATGGATGAAACTGATGTGAAGGGCATAGGTCTGGAATTTAAAGAGGAGCCTGGGATGCCAGACAAGGTCACAGGCGTTCTGGAGGTCGAGGGAAACAAAGATAGCCGAGCGACGGGAGTTAAGTTGGAGGGAAAGAAGTTTGGTAAGGTTGGGAAGATGGTCATTGCCTGAGAACGAATGCTGGAAGCCACACTGGGTAACAGGATGGATGTGGTGCTGGTTAGGATGGTGTTGAATATGTCGGGAGAGGAGGGACTCAAGGACCTTATTGAACATGGAGCTGAGGCTGATGGGACGATAGGAAGTGATGTCAGAGGGGGTTTATTGGGTTTAGGAACCATCAGGAGGCCAGGAGACTTCCACAGGTCAAAGCCGATGGAGAGGATGACGTTATACAAGGAGGCAAGGACAGCCAAGAAGGAGGAGGGGGATTTCTTGAGATGGCTGTAGGTGACACCGTCATGAACAAAGGCAGTGTTGCGTTTGGAGCAGAGTAAAGGTTGATATCGTGTGCTGTAGTAGGAGTGTTTAAACCTGAGGAAGGTAACCGATCCAAGTACTGGAAATGGGGTGTGAGTAGCGAACGGAGGTGTCAGAGTGTCGAAGGACTGTGAGGAAGAGGGAGTAATCAAAGTGATAATCGTCAGGAATGGAGAAGACATTGGACAGGTGGGAAGCAAAATGGTTAGCCTTACTGAGATTGTCAGGGAATGGGCAGTCGTCATTGAGAAGAGGGCAATGTAGGGTGGGATGGCTGCCAGTAAGGCTGTTAATAGGTTGCGGATGTATCGTTGGCTGCACCTGTAACATCCTACCCCTATATATGGGACTCCTGTAGCGACATCATTTCGGAATGAAACACACTTATTCTTATTTACGAGTCTCATCCTAGCCAACAGAAACACGGGAATATTATCGTATGATATTCTTTAGAAATGTAGTGCTCGTTATCTTATCTCAACACGTTGTCTCAAGACTAAACGAAAAGAGACCAGTCACCTCCAGTGTAGTCCAACGCCTCCACCCAGCCCCCCCCCCCACCCCCCCGCCACTGCACCTTTCTCTCGCCTCTTTTTCCCTCCTCTCAGGCCTCCTATCCCTCTGCAGATCCATCCTGGCAGTTTTTATTCTTTCTTGTGGTTGCTCCACCTCTTACAGTGGTTTTTATATGTTTTAGTCTTGGAGTATTTTAACATTGTGGCCAACTTTAAACTTATGCATGTCACTTCAGTGTATTTTACGTGCTCCACAAATCGCCAACTTTGTTTTTTAACTTATGTCGACTTTTTTAATTGTCCTACAATGAACATATCAGTGTCAGTGCATATTTTAACCCCCATTGTTTCCACTTATTTATGTTCTTATGTCCCTTTTTTATCGCCTTTTATATATATACTTCCCCCTTTTATTAATCTTAATGCCATTCCACTGAAGAGCAGTGGATTGTGGCCTCTGCCAGCCCTCCCCTGCCCAAATGGGGCCAGGGGAGGAAATTACAATAAAGAAAGAAAACGAGGAGCAGTGGGACAGTGGGATGTTGTTCCAATATTACCATTACCCATCCTTAGTTCCTCCCAGCAGCAGCTATTCATCTGCGGATCAGTGGGAGGCTATTCCCCCTGTGCTTCAGTGATAGCATGCAGTCCTGTCATTATTACCTATCCATCCTATGTAGGGCTATCGGCTAGACTCAGTGGAGCGATTCTCTAGACTCACTGGAGCAATTCTCCAGCGCTAGACTAATATCGTAAATATCCCCCCCCCCCCACATCTAGCAGTTATTCGCTTGTATATCAGTTGGAGGCTACTCTCCTGTACTTCAGTTATAGCTTGCTATCCTATTATTATTAGTACCATCTATCCTTCCCAAATAGTAGTAATGACTCAACTGGCTGGAGCAACTCTAGTGTTAGACTAATAGCGAAAAGTCCCCTCCACATCAATCAGTTATGCACTTGTGGATTGGATGGAGGCTACTCCCTTGTACTTCAGTGATAGCTTGCTCTCCTATTATTATTATTATTAGTAGTAGTAGTGGTAGTACCACCCACCCTTCCCATAAAGGTGTACTGGCTAGACTGGCTAGAGCAACTCTCTAGTGCTATATTAATTGCGAAAACATGCACTCAACATGCAGCAGTTATTGATGAAACTGGACAGAACGACCGTCTAGTGCTCTGTTAATGGCAAATCAAATTGTTTAAATAAACAATATTCCACACTGCATTCAAAATAAATACATCCATCCTATCTGGCAATCCAGTGCACACGAGTCCTTACCTTGCCAATTTCTAGATGGGTAGTGGGTAGTGAGGAGTGGGGAATGAGGAGTCAGGAATGAGGAGTGGGGAGTGAGGAATGGGGAGTCGGGAGTGGGGAGGGCCAACAGCGCCATCTGGTGGTGGTGTTATGAACTAGGTCAGCTGATCTCTGAACCTCAAGGTGATCACACAAAATTTGGGTGTTCCTGCTAAAGAGTTTCATTTCCATTCATTTTCTGAATTTCTTGTCAAAATTTCAATTTCTCACTAATTTCGAGAGGGAAGAGAGGATAGGGGATGGCAGGGGAGAGGACGGGAGGGGTAGGAATGGGAGGAGATGGATGGGGAAGGGAGAGGTAAGAGAAGTGACCCAAGTACCAGTTGGGAAAACTTGTGACGTCGTCAGGGTGTCCGGGGGAATTAATTGATGAATTAATTAATTTGAATAATTATTTTGGTATCAGTTTGATATCAAAAGTGTCCCAGAACGAACTTCGCCCTGCTACTAATGGTTACAATGTTAATCGTCGTTCTCCTGTAAATATGGCATAACAAGCCAACATGCTAATGTGGACACCCACTCTCATCTTCCTGCTGGGCCAGATTCTTAACTCCACACTGAAAAGGTCGAAAGTTTCCTTTAGAAATAGCATTATTTCTTATTTTCATTTTTTATTTTTTTATGGTATGCTACTTAGCTACTCAAATAACTACTGAAAGGCTAACAGTGATCAATCAGTTTCAGACTGAATTATGTCGATATGACATCTCCCAAGCAACACTAATGTACAGACCTAAGACATGGAATTCTGAAGTCAAGATTGTAATTAACGACCAAAAAACAAAAGTCACTTCTGAAGTTGATAACAGTTTAACGAGGGGACTTTCTGGGAGGTGGATTGCGTTATGAGCTCCCACTTCGGCTGCTTATAGTGTGGGTAGACACCTATCACACCCTAAAATTGTAGGTGCCAATGCGGACTCGTTTTTGAAATATTGCATGTCAAAGTTTTGGCAGCTCTTTATATACAGAAAAGTTTCACTATTGTGGCAAGTGATCCAGTAGCCGAGTCAGTCAGCCTTCAGCGGCGCAGCAGCTCGGACGGTGTTTACGTCCCTGCCGCACGTCTGCGCCAGAGGTGTTTACAAAAACGGTTCAAATGGTTCTGAGCACTATGGGACTTAACTTCTGAGGTCATTAGTCCCCTAGAACTTAGAACTACTTAAACATAACTAACCTAAGGACACCACACACATCCATGCCCGAGGCAGGATTCGAACCTGCGACCGTAGCGGTCGCGCGGTTCCAGACTGTAGCGCCTAGAACCGCTCGGCCACCACGCCCGCCCGGCAGAGGTGTTTACGTTAAGTGTGTAGCGGTGTGACGCAGTATACATAGAACGAATCATGGCCTTATCGTTCCGCAAATTGACCTGAAATTTAGTTTTGTTAACGAATCTGCTCGACCGAAGGCTTACGAGGTCGAACGTCATTTACGGGACGAGGTGAAAATCGAACCTGACGTTCTAGTTGGAATACACTTATCTATAGTAAGCAGCGTGGTCTACATCAAGCTCATAAATGTAGCGGCATATGACGAACTACTACTCCGACACCGACAAGGACTTCGTTTCTGTCATTCAGATGGGAATGTAGGATCGGTAACAGTTGAACACGCAGGCATGGGACTCCGAACGATCCGCGTCTTTGGGCTTCCATTCGAAGTGGCAGAAGAATTGGTGACAGACGCCCTGCGTCTTTACGGAACGGTCCTATCCCACATGTCTGAAGAATGGCCAAGTTTCAAGACGTATCCTGTCCTCAATGGCGTCAGAAAAATACGGATCGAACTCCGAAAACACCTCCCGTCATACTTGTACATCGCCGGTTGTAGGGCGATTGTCATCTACGACGGACGACCAAGGACGTGCTCTGGGTGTGGGAAGGAGGGACACGTCCGTTCTGAGAGTGCTCAAGGAAGGTTGTTACAGCTGCCACGGGATGATCCACCCCTCACACCGCATCCGACTGCGCTCCCCATGACTTATGTCACCGCATTATGCGATGACGTGAGCCGTGAGACAGAAGCGTATCAGAACACACAAACGAAGGCAGACCGTGGCGAGCAACGGCAGGACGACGTTTCGCTGGACCGCCTGCAGCAGTCACAGGACGCCCTCTCTTCGGTGCCGCTTGCGGCCCCTTCAGATAGGGCACTTGCAGACTTCGATAATACGAGGCGCACGATTCCAACGTCCCCCGCGAACAACCGGAGACCAAGCTGACCTCTGATTTCGAAGACCGGCAACGAAAATAGCGATCACCAAAACGCCGGAAGAAGCGCCGCCTCACGGTGGAGAACGACCAGTCTCATCTAGCAGGCAATTCTGAAACGTTTTCGGGTACAGAGCAGACGACCATGGATACAGAAGAACTGCCTAGCGTGAATGCAACGGAGGCCAGCCGAATGGCAACACGACCGACCGCCGACGATGCTCCAGACACAGCGACGAAGTTCGATCGACGGCAACAGGCTACTGAGGAGGCTACTGCGCCTGCAACGCAACGACAACGATGGGACGCTAGTGGACTGGTTATAAGATCCTCCCGCGTGGGGAACAGATGATGCTGGAGGAACTGCTCCCACACGCTCTCCCAGTGTAAGACCGGAAGAGTGCACGGAATAACGGAATAAAGGCAGACCATATGAGGGGACGGCGGGGGACGTTAGTCGAAAGCAGCCTATGTACGGAAGAATTAGCGACCGTACGGTGCCCTGTCTACGTTGACAGCCATGCGACAAGCTTATCGGATAGGGTCTGTTAACGTCAGTAGCATTGGGGCGCCGGTAAAAATCAAGATGCTCAGTGACATGATAAAGGCTGCAGATTTAGACGAAGCACTATTACAGTAAGTTCGGGTACTTCCCGCCTCGGACTTTCACGGTTGCGACATTTACTGTTCCCCGTGTGACGAGACAGGTGTTGGCACAGCGATATTATTGCACGAAGGGATACGTGCAGACGAAGTAGAGTATTTGCCTTCTGCCCATGGTACGGCCGTGACCATAGGTGCAATACGTTTGATCATCATATACGCACCGTCAGGCTCGGATAAGAGAAGGGACAGAGCAAATTTTTACACCCATGAGGTTACACCGTTGTTCCACGGACGATACGATGCTTGCATACTCGGTGGAGATTTTAATTGTGTGCTCTACAGAAAAGACCAACATCCTAACTATACTACTAGTCAAGAACTTAGGGAGCAAGTCAACGGGATGGAATCAGTCGATACATGGGGCCTGAAGTATCGCAACCAACCAGGATATACATTTTTTACTAGCCACTCCGCGAGCCGTTTGGATCGGATCTATGTTTCAAGGGCGTTAGCAATGTCGACGGTGGACGCAGAAATACGGCCGACAGCGTTTACAGATCACGAGGGATATATTTGTACGGTTAACCTTTGCTAGACAGCAGGTATAGAGACGGAGGGGTAATTGGAAGATGAACGTCTCCCACCTGCGTGATGCAGAATGTCGACGCATGGTGGAGGACGCGTGGAATAGCTGCCTCCGTCGACGAAATTCTTTCGGTTCTGTCCTGCAGTGGCGGATCGAGTACGCGAAGCCCACTTTACGGAGGACGTTAATAGGTTACGGGTAGGAGGTTTCTGAATGGCAGCAAACAGAGTTTTACTTTACGGCTCTCCGGGAACTGTTAGCTCACTCACCTATACCAGAACGCCAGACGGCCGTCCACCGAGTCAAGGCGAAGCTGATACAACTTGCGACGCTGAGGATGGCGGGTACGATGATACGCGCGAGGTCGCAGGATTGCCTGCCCAACGAGGTTCCCTCGATGCATGATGTGATAAAGGAAAGACGAAGAAGACGCAGGACGCTCATACATGAGATGGATCTCGACGATGGCCGTGTCGTTTTACAACCCAAAGGGGCATAGCACAGGAGTTCACGGATCATTTTAGCAGATTCTATGCGAGCAACGGGGAGGGTCAGAGGGAGCTGGGGAACGTCCTGGAAGAGATCCCAGACGCGACGAGTGTGAACGGGGAAGCGGACGGGTTATCTGAAACTACGTGTGAAGAGCTGGAGGAAGCGATAACACGAGGTGCCTGCAACAAGTCCCCAGGTCCAGACGGATTCCCTTTGGAATTTTACCGTGCCTTTGTGACCATTATGCATGTTTAATGAGCTTCTGCGGCAAGAAGTAAAGGTTCACATTCAATTCACGGACGGGCTCATGATACCGATACCAAAGCTCCGTGGCGGCAAACATCCTTGTGATTATCGTCCCTTGACCCTCCTTAATAGTGACTGCAAGATCGTCATGCGCATACTGGGCACTCGTATCAAAAAGTCGCTGGACAATCGAATACATTTCGATCAGACTTGTCTTGGCGGCATCAGTAATATCCACACAGCCTTGGGAGACTATCGTGACCTCGTCGCCCTCGCGGCTATATGCCGCCTCCGGGGGGCGATGGTTGCAGTAGATTTCGATCATGCTTTTGATCGCGTGGATCATGTGTGCCTCGCGGCGGTGATGAACAGGATGAGTTTCTCGCCATTAATGACCACTGCTTTGATGCGACTGTTGCACGGCGCCAGATCAGTGATGGTGCTGAACGGAGGGAGAACTGAGTATTTTAAGATCTTAAGATTAGTCAGACAGGGTTGCCCCTTGTCGATCATGCTTTATGCGATCGCCTTAGAACCATGCCTCGGAGGCCTTCGCCGCCGTCTTACCGGGATCTCCCTGCGGCATCTTTCATTCAAATGCAGAGCATACGCGGATGACATTGTGTTCCTCGTACGGAATGAGGGGGAGACTCAAACAGCACGTATGGGATGGCAGCTGGAAGAGAGGTCAACTACCGAAAATCACAATTAATGCATGTGGGGCGTGGACTAGAACCAGGAACGGATGGACTTGTTACCTGCGGTGCAAACCCTCTGCTGTTTGGGTATTAAGGAGACAGCGGGAACGGCTGCGGACAACTACCGAAGGCTGTTACTCAGACTCCGCACAGCAGTACGACTAAACGCCCTACGGTCGATGGATATGGTGCAGCGAGTGTTACTCGTCAACCTTTATCTCTCGCCCATGATATGCCACCTGACACACCACCTTCTCCCCTTGACGAGCACGATGGCTATGAGGATTCAGGCGGCTTTTGGGTATTATGTAATCCTGGGACAGCTTTTTAAGGTACAGTACAACACTCTTACCCTCCCAGCGCGAGAGGGGGGCGTTGGTTTAGTGAACGTGCACGAGAACGCGCGTGCCATGTATATTAATACTATGCTCAAACGGGGACGATCATCGCATCTAAGAACTAGTACCAACATCGTATCTTCCTCCAGGCAGTGTCGGCCATATATCGCCCCCGTTAACGTATGTGCGCACGTTCATCGTGGAACACAATTACATTCAAGAGCGTTTACCGACGACCCGACTGTCGACATCGAAGGACGTGTACCATCTGCTTCCTCAACAGATCGCCCGGAATAGGGTGGAACGGAAACATCCAGCCGTTAATTGGCACATGGTGTGGCGCACGGTACACCACCCTCACCTACCCACAACAGTCAGATCAACATAGTACTTTGTCGTGAACCGAAAATACCCTACGAATGATAAAAAGTACGCAATACATTTGGCAGATTCGCCCATGTGTCAGCAATGCGGCGTGCTGGATACGGACGACCATCGGCTGGTCTGCGGCGAGGCATTGGCTGTCTGGACTCTCGCAAGGAAGATAATAGCGTTCATGCGGCTCACTATCTACACAGAAGTCTCTTCTCACAAAGTATTTTTTCCAGAGGAAACGTGTTTTCCGCGTCATAAGACGAACGCAGTGGCTTGGATCACAAGTATGACAGTGCATTACATCTATAGAGACACACGTCTGAACGTACTGAACGTACTGGATTACTGGCAATAGTTGCAAGATCGACACACAAAACTGTTACGGCTACAAAAGTACAAGAATTGGTATGCCAATTTTCTAGTAACGGTTTTTATGGACCCACCATATACTTGGTGTTTGCCGGGTGCGCAAAGATGAGCGGCGGTGCTGTTGTTGTGAAACCGACCAAGTAAAGTGATCAGCTAAGGACATTATGCGAGTATGCGACTTAGGAAAAACTAACGTTTGCACTGTTAGCAGTGGGATGTACCTCAAATTTTGTTTTCATACCTATAAATACTTTTCTTTAGGGTGCCGGAGGTGGCCTCACTTTGACTTTTTTGTTATTTCATGCTGCATGGTAGGACGGCAGCGAGGTACCTTCCAGAACAGTCATAATGTGTAAGGACGCACTATGTTTATTTTGTGAATAACAAAGGTTTCGGTTTCTCCTACGTTCCTTAAAAACTAAGGAAAAAAAAAACAAAAAATAAAAAACCTTCACTCCTGACATTTCTTAAAAAAAAGTGACAAGGGAGCGAGACTCTCGTCCAGGCGAGCCTGGTTCGAGACCCATCTATGCAACTTTTTTTTCAAATGCCTTTTTAACATATAATTAATCATCAAAATTCCGTAAGGAATTGATTAAAAAGAATTACAACCTTTACAAATCAAAATTACACAATGAATGTCAAATTTTGTCAAAATTTGTTAACTCCTACCGTTCTTCATTGTTAGGTGGACCTCCTTGGTCTCCCACTAAATGTTCAGTACCGTCAAAATTGCACTGACTGACAGCTCGTGAACAACTTGCACTTTTTGCTCCATTTTAAAGGATAAATGTCTGCACACTTCAAATCCAAGCTTTCAATTGACGAGAAACCTTTATTCGGCAGTTATAAGCGTCGCTACTCACGTACACAGGCAGTAGAGTCCCTTTATTCGTGGAACGGCAGGTCAAAATAGGGGAACGCCAACGGTCACAGACCATAAACAGGGTTAGGAGCGACGACGGGTCAACGATCTGACAGGTATAAAATTTTCTAGGACCCTGTCCCCCAACATTCGTATGACGACTTTATGACTATTTTCGAAGAAATATTTTAACAACTTCTCTCAATTTTCAGGTAAACAGGCAAATTTATGTATGCCAACGTTTTAATTACGGTTAATTTCCTGTTAAAAGAAAAATAAACACAAAAATTGAAATAAAATGTGACATTCAATTTGTAATTTTGATTTATAGAGGCTTGTAATTCTTTTTAATCAATTACTTGCAAAATTTTCATGAGTAATTATAAATTAAAAAAGCATTTAAAAAACAAAAAGGAAACAAAATTAGCATAGATGAGTCTCGAACCAGGGTCGCCTGGGCTGGGGTCTCACTCGCCTGCCTCTCGGCAACTCGCTCGCTTGCCAGAGTAGTGAAACTTTTCTGTATATAAAGAGCTGCCCAAACTTTGACAGGCAACGAGGCCGCACTGGCACCTACAATTTTAAGTTGTGATAGGTGCCTACCCTCACTATAAGCAGGCGAAGTGGGAGCTCTTAATTCGGTGCACCTCCCAGAAGGTCCCGTCGTAAGTACAATACTGGAATCTTGTTATTGATATGTATGCAGTATTTTCAGTTGTGTAACACATAATTATAAAAGGAGAATTTTCCAAACAGTCCGAAACATGCTACTGTCAGAGTGGAGAAATTTCCAAACAGTCCGAAACTTGCTACTGTCAGAGTCCTTTACGGTAAAGGTAGTAAGATAGTTATTGATAATTACCTTCGAGTCTCGCTAGGTACCTCCTCCTTGAAGTTACTGGAAAGCATAATTTTTGCTGTAACCATAATACACCTCTCTGAATGTAAGATTCTTAGTAAGTTTCAATAAGGATTTCAAAAGTGTTTCTCCGCAACGCACGCTACTTTTAATTCTCGAATCAGATTACACAAAATTAAATGATAAAATATTCTCAAATAGTAGTTCTACGACTTGTGAACTGCATTTTTTTGTATATTTCATAGTATTCTATAAAAAGCAAAATATTATGCTATAACAGTCCTTACTGGAAACTGGATTTCATTCTAAGAGGATGCAGACTGTCACATTAATACAGCCACGGA
The DNA here is from genome assembly GCF_021461385.2 of Schistocerca piceifrons. Classification (NCBI taxonomy): domain Eukaryota; kingdom Metazoa; phylum Arthropoda; class Insecta; order Orthoptera; family Acrididae; genus Schistocerca; species Schistocerca piceifrons. Next base: position 932,141,014 of record NC_060138.1, read on the forward strand.
GTGTACGCAGTGCAACAGTATCTTCAGAATGAGCGTAATTACTACAGGTGCACCTTGGTTATCGGTTTTGCTATATACCAAAGATGTTGCATCATGTATTCAAGAACGTGAAACACTTTCCATTGATGTTGAAGGTAGGTAACGGCCAGACATAGTGGAGAAATTTCAACACTTCAAAATGTAAATAAAGCTTTCTTGGAAATTAATAACAGGTCCTATCCAAATGAACTGTCACTGAAGATAAAGCACAATGCATTTAGTGAACAAGGCCAGATCACACAATTAAAAATAACACTGGACGGTAAATCATTAATTGAAAAAAGAATGTCATAAATTCATGGGTGTTTATGTTAATGAGAACCTGAACTGGAAGTCACATGTTGCAGGTCATCTTATATCTTTAAGCTCTGCAACTTAAATGTTAGGGATAATATCAAATTTTGGATAGCAAAATGTCAAAATTTAACTGCTTTTCTGATTTTCATTCACCAATGCTTTATGGCGTCATAATTTGGGATGTCTCGTCATTGAGGAAAAAAGTGTCTGTTGTGCACAAGCTTGTAAGGAAAACAATACATGGTGACCACTCCGGGGTCTCTTGTAGACAGCTCTTTAACAGTTGAGCATACTGAAAACAGACCCAGTATATTTGCTCCCTTATGGAGGGAGATCGGAAAACAGTAATACAGTAGGACCTTGATAATTCGGCGTGTTCGGGGATACGTAAATGCCGGACTATCAAATACACCTGATTATCAAGGTCATTTTTAAAATCTGGTTTAAAACAGGGAATATAAGCAAAACCTGTAGTTTAATATCCGTTACTTAGTAAAACAACAGCAGAAAATTACACTGTAAAAACATTAAAATTACATATCACTTTTCTGTAAAGACAAAAATGAGTGTAAAGTTGAATATTGCACGCAGTATTAGACAAATTTAAGGCCCAAAGTTTTTCAAAAGTTAAATACACATAAAGAATCCTTTTTACGCTCATTACGAAATAAAATAAGCAGTATTGATTTGAAAGATCAACAACAAGTTAATTAATAAAAACTATTACCAAGAATTTGGTGCAGTTTAATTGTGATCACTGTCTTTAGAAATAGCACAGATATTTGACGCTGTCGAAGTCGTGGAGTATGTCGGATTGATATCTACTACTGATGTATGTGTGTATGTATTGAACTTGGGATCTAGAACCGACTGAGAGGCTTCGTCCCCGCCGTAGCCCTCAGTGGTTCACAACCCCACAACAGTGTCGGAAGTTCCATGCGGCTTTTCGCGGATGATGCTGTAGTATACAGAGAAGTTGCAGCATTAGAAAATTGGAGCGAAATGCAGGAAGATCTGCAGCGGATAGACACTTGGTGTAGGGAGTGGCAACTGACCCTTAACATAGACAAATGTAATGTATTGCGAATACATAGAAAGAAGAATCCTTTATTGTATGATTATATGATAGCGGAACAAACACTGGTAGCAGTTACTTCTTTAAAATACCTGGGAATATGCGTACGGAACGATTTGAAGTGGAATGATCATATAAAATTAATTGTTGGTAAGGCGGGTGGCAGGTTGAGATTCATTGGGAGAGTCCTTAGAAAATGTAGTCCATCAAAAAAGGAGGTGGCTTACACAACACTAGTTCGACCTATACTTGAGTATTGCTCGTCAGCGTGGGATCCGTACCAAGTCGGGTTGATAGAGGAGACAGAGAAGATCCAAAGAAGGGCGGCGCATTTCGTCACAGGGTTATTTGGTAAGCGTGATAGCGTTACGGAGATGTTTAGCAAACTAAAGTGGCAGACTCTGCAAGAGATGCGCTCTGCATTGCGGTTTAGCTTGCTGTCCAGGTTTCGAGAGGGTGCGTTTCTGGATGAGGTATCGAATATATTGCTTCCCCCTACTTATACCTCTAGAGGAAATCACGAATGTAAAATTAGATTAGAGCGCTCACGGAGACTTTCCGGCAGTCGTTCTTCCCGCGAAGCATACGCGACTGGAACAGGAAAGGGAGGTAATGAAAGTGGCACGTAAAGTGCCCTCCGCCACACACCGTTGGGTGACTTGCGGAGTATAAATGTAGATGTAGATGTAGGCTACAGCAGTCCACTCACCGCACCGCCTCCCCACACTGAACCTAGGGTTATTGTGCGGTTCGGCGCCCAGTGGACCCCCCCCCCCTCCCGCCCACGGAACCCCTCCTTTCAGACGAGTGTAAACCCAATGTTTACGTGGTAGAGTAATTATGGTGTACGCGTACGTGAAGACAGTGTTTGCACAGCAATCGCCGTCATAGTGTAACTGAGGCGAAGTAAGGGGAACCAGCCCGCACTCGCCTAGGCAGATGGAAAACCGCCTTAAAACCATCCACGGGCTGGCCGGCACACCGGACCTCGACACTAATCCGCAGGGCGGATTCGTGCCGGGAACCGGGACGCCTTCCCGCTCGGGAAACAGTGTGTTAAACCCAACGGCTAACCGGGCGGGCTCTACTACTGATAGCGAAGATGAGATTTTCTTCCGAGCTCATTGGAACATCGCAGAAATTCTAACTTGTTTCTTGGATTGACTTCTTTTTTGACAAAAATTAAGATTTTATTATGTGCACGTTCATAATTTTAAAAGCGTTGTAGTGCTGACTACTGACAATGAAACTCACGAAAGCATGTAAGGCTTCTGAAGCCTAAGTGCAAGAGCTGTTAGTTGTAGAGGTTTCTTCTCTCAGTTTCTGGTGTCTCCGCTGCGCTGAAAACATCGGCAGTCAGCTCTTCGTCGATAACTACAGTTTTGTCAGCGTCGATCCATATGTCAACTTATTTTGCCGAAAATGCATTGAGTTCATTAGTGGAAGCAGATGTTTCCCGAAGGCGTCGGGCTGTACGGCCAACCGCACTGAGCTAAAAATATAGGAAAGTTTCTGATGCGTGTCGGCCTAATGGGTCTGCCGGATTTTCGAGTGCCGAATTCTCACGGTAATACTGAATGGAAAAATGGTTTACGCTGTCCACCATCCTGTTTTTGTGTGACATTGTAAGGGGTGTTCAATAATTTCTCAGCACAGAGGTCGAAAAGCAACACCTCATCACCGTTAATCATGCGCTCACAGGTCTCACTTTGGTACACTGCCAGACCGTGATGGGGAAATAGGATCGTTCAGCCCCGCCGGATAGCGATGTCGATACGGCCGTCATATGTTGTGCTAGTGGGGCGCAACGTGGCTGATAACGCCTCGCGCAGGCGCAGGCGCAGGCCGTCGACCTAGGCGACTTCAAAAGGCGGGCCTTCTGGCCCCTTATTTACAACGAAGTAGGTAGCGCAGTGGGTCAAAGTGATTTAACTGTGCACAATGAGTCAAAACGAACCTATTATGTTTCTGGATTTATCTTCGTTTGTGACTGTATTTGTGACTGTACCTTCTCAAACTTAACGGCTTCCGTCCGTTCATTTTTTGCTCGGTGAATGTTCGGAACATTTGCTTCCTGCTTTCAACCATGTCCCTAGTGGCCTTGTCATTGATAGCAGCATAGCCACTGTCTTCGGTCACTCGTGTAACGATATCACCAGTAAATTATTTGGTGGGATACGAAACTCAGCGTTCTTCTGTTGCATGTGCTCCGAGATAATTTGAAAGAAGGATCAGAGCAGTGCCGCCAACCTTTGAAGAACACGCCTCGCTAGGTGCCTCAGGTACCACAAAAGTATCTCCGATGCTGTCACCTGCTCAGCGGTGACATGGAACCTGGGGCAGCACAATGCAGTAGAAACAATCCATAGCTTAGTTGAACGCATTTTTCTGTGTCCACCTCCTCGAAGCAGCAGGCAAACAGACTTCCTTCGGGACAAAAGTGTTACTGGCCGTGGTAGGAGGGGAAGGACGAGAATATTGCATTTAGTTTGAATTTCGAAGCACATTGCTATAGCTGTGTGAAGCTAAAAACTAGAAGAGAAAATGTAGGAAGATTTGAATTATTGGCCTGTCGACAGTGAGGTTATTAAAGATAAAGCTGTTACTCATATGGGTGAGAATCGCAATCAGCCCCGTCCTTTTCAATGGAACCATCGCAACATCCGCCTTTCTAGTGTGGATACTGTCTACATCTCCTCCATGGAAACACCATCGTCGATTTCTCTTTACTCGCTAGACGCTGTCTTTTTCTGTGAGCCATTTCATTGATAACATGAAGCCTGTGAGTGAGTCTGTGGTGAACATAGTGACAACTGCGCAGTAGACTTCATTGGTCTTTGAATTAACCTATGGACTACTTTGATGATTCTAGGGACGACGTGTATGCTAGTCCATTTTTGTTTGCTATCGGTAATAAGGCCTTTTCTTGGCAAAGTAAAATTTTTAAAACATTTTTTCTGATACTTCGGGAAATGTATGTATTGTCTGAAGTAATTAAAGCCTCCCTTACAGATGGAAACTGCGTGCTGAACAGTGACTCATGGCAGGATCTTTGCCTTCTGGGGCAATTCGCCTATTACATTGTTGTTTACGAGGCAGGGAGTCTCTAAGAGAGAGCTGTTGGTGGAATGAAGCTTCAGGCCAGTCAGAGCGGCACAATAGAAGAGCTCAGTTCATAAATGCGATAACAGCAGAAGTCAAAAGTCGGGGTTCAACTCTCAGTAAGGGACAGTTTTGATCTGTCAGTAAGTTTGACGTCACTTTTTCTACTTTAAATGTGCATGTCAAAATAGAATCGCCAAGTCAGTGGACAGTTCTAGGTGGAAGACACTCTAAGCTAGAATAGTCATTTTGTTTCCTATTCCATCCGAGTAACGAAAAAGCTGTAATTCTCTCAATCTTATTTTCATAATCCCGTTAAATGATGGAAGCAGAAAAAGTGATGGACAGTCGACACTAAACTTTGGTTTTATAAATTCATGCGACAGCGTTTAATGGCATCAATGTTGTCTTTCTTCACAGGGTTTCATTCGGTTTTCTTCAGGATCTATCGTACTCTTCCGTAAAAGTTATACCAACCTGATACGATATTGACAGCTCTCGTCTCAGTTTATAAGATTTCTGCATGGAGACTCGAAGTACTGGAGTAGTATTCTACAATAGGTCGCATAAATGCCCGTAAGCATATTCCTTAACAGATGCAGTGTAATTTTTTAAATGCTCCTGGAAAACCTGAATTTTCAGTTCGTCTCCTGCCCTACTGACTTCGTTCCTTTTCATTTCACTTTGCAGTACGATCCCTAAATGCTCCAGAAATTTTGTGTTAGTGTCGTAACCGAACGTTTTCGGGTACGTCTTCTGGTTTATCGACATTATCGTGCGTTTATCCACATCTGAATTGAGTTAACATTCAATTATAAAGTAGAGACAACAAATAATTCTTTCTAACTTTCTAACAATCTTCTGTTGACGGTACTAGGGCTACGCTATACAAAACAGAATTGTACGCAAACAACCTCAACTTGTTGCTAATCCTATCGGATAATTTATTTACGTCTACTGGGAGTCTTAGGGGTTTTATTAGGATTTCTTGAGGTACACACGACGTTACTTCGTTACTTTTATTTCTGTTGAATTCGCAGTGCACTAAAACATGAATTTTAACAGTTGAAAACTCTGATCCCAACATCTATCTGAAAGGATGCTGGAATGATCACATTTTCGTTATTGGTCAAGAAAGGAGTACAGTATCTAAACTCTATAGGAAACCTAGGGAGATGGAATATTCTTGTGCCCCACTGTCTACCCTTTTCAGGTCTTCTTGTGTGAATACAACGAGCTTTTTTCCAGGCAAATTGTGTTTCCTGGGCCCGCGGTGAATATTTGACAGAGAAAAATGCCAGTGTGTAATGAATTAACATTTGCTCTACTACACTGCAATACATGGGAGATAACTGTTCTGTAACTTAGCGCATCTGTTTCTTTTAATTTTTTTTACAAACGGTTGCGATCTTCGATCCTTTGCAGTCACGCGGGCTATCCGAATCACGAAAATATTCGGTAAATAAGAGTTAAGAAAGGTGTTAATTTTACAGCGTATTAAATGTAGAGTACATTAAGAATGCTGTCATTGTCTGGCGCATTGTTTACTGTGAATAGATTAAATAATTCTTCAGTTAAAGAAATGCTTACTTCAGTACCACGAATTTGCGAGTTTATGCAGAAGTGAAACTGTGGCACGTTAGTCGAATCCTGATGACTTCATTTACAGTACCAGTCTGAACTACACAGTGAAGAGATGAAAGGTTAGACTCTGTGAACTGATTTTACAAAGGCCTAAATCGTTTTAGGGTCCTCCCACATATCACTCAATGAAATATATCTGTGTAAATACGTTCTCTCATATGTACACATATCTTACTATTATATTTTCTCTTTCAGTTTCCCTTTATTGTGAATGTGCGGCACTTCCTGTTTCCACAGAGATCTCGGAATGATATCTTTAAACGAAGACTATCTTTACGACTTATTCTACTTTACTTAATATGTATTTATGTGGAAAGCGTTTTATAATGTATACGAGCTGCTTGCAAAACTCTTCTAAGCTCGTCACATTCTAACTAATTATTCTCATTTCGTTTTTGACGTAGCTTGTTGGTAACTTTCAGTCAGCTCTGCTGAATAGAAGAAATAATCTCAATCTCTGTCTTTGGTGACCATCGTCGCTACAATAGCATGGTACTTGTGCTAGTCCCCGTGCTATAATGATGCTATAGACGCGTTATGGTGTGATATTTGGCACAAGATCTACAATATTCTTTCGCGTGAAAGCTGTCAGTCAAGTTGTTCGTGGCAGTTGTATTACCACGAAAGACTGTTCGTCTTTACCACCTGTAATCTATGTGTAGTATTCACAGTTAACGATAGGCAAAGTAATCTCCTAATACTACCGTATGATCAGGGTTTTTGCGTGCAACTGCTTCTTTGTTACTTTTCAGTGGGGGTATTTTCGGTTCTGTCATGTTTCTATCATGTATGAAAGGATCTACGAGGCATCTGAATCTTGCAACAGCAACATGATTAAATCGTATTCGTACGCGTTAGGAATGGGACTCATTTCGAATGACTCTAGACGTAATGTTTTAGCTTCTTGCTGGAAAGACTCCACTTTTTACAGAGTGTGTCTCTCCGAGCAACCCCGCTTCTAATTATTTCGTCGTAGACGAAACTCTAAACCCAAGTAACCCTCTATCCGAGAATGATTCAGCTGGAGTCTATAAGCCGTTACTTTCAACATCTGGTATCGTCAACTCCCAATTTTTGGTATTATTAGACAGGAAGAGAGAGAGAATTCTTTCTTGGAGAGCGGAGAGTGTACAGAGTTGATTTCTGAGATTTTCTACCCAACAATTTGGCAGTGAACAACGAGTATATAAATAATCAGGTTCTCAAAATTTTGTCTCTGATTCGATTAGTGTGGAGCAAAGAGACACGATCAAATGCTGACTTCTAATACTGTGCTACGTCATACACTGAAGAGTCAAAGAAACTGGTACACCTGACTAATATCGTGTAGGGCCCCCGTGACCACGTAGAAGTCCAACAGAACGACCAAGTATGAACTCGATTAATGTCTGAAGAGGTGCTGGAGGGAACTGACGCCATGAATCCTGCAGGGCTGTCCATATGAATTCATAAGGTTGTCTCCATACCCGTACACGTCCATCCGCTCGATACAATTTGATTCGAGGATCGTCCGACCAGGCAACATGTTTTCAGTCATCAACAGTCCAATGTCAATGTTGAGTGTCGTGCTGTCATCAAGGGTACAAGAGTGGCCGTCGGCTCCGAAAGCCCATACCGATGATGTTTCATTGAAGGGCCCAGCATTGAAATCTGCAGCAATTTGCGGAAGGGTTGCACTTCTGCCACGTTGAACGATTCTCTTCAGTCGTCGTTGGTCCCGTTCTAGCAGGATTTTTTTTCCGGCCGCATCTATGTCAAAAACCAATGTTTTACCGAATTCGTGATATTCACGGTACAAAAAAATGGTTCAAATGGCTCTGAGCACTATGGGACTTAACATCTCAGGTCATCAGTCCCCTAGAACTTAAAACTACTTAAACCTAACTAACCTATGGACATCACACACATCCATGTCCGAGGCAGGATTCAAACCTGCGCTCGTAGCGGTCGCGCGGTTGCAGACTGAAGCGCTAGAACCGCTCGGCCACCAGCGCCGGCATTCACAGTACACTCGTGAAACGGTCGTACAGGGAAATCCCCACTTAATCGCTACGTCGGAGATGCTGTGTTCCGTCACTCGACCGCTGACTACAGCACCACGTTCAAACACACAGTAACCGATCTCACAACTGCGCCAGACATTTGTTGTCTTATATAGGCGTTGCCGACGGCAGCGCCGTATTCTGCCTGCTTACATATCTCTGCGTTTGAATTCGGATGCCTATACCAGTTTCTTTGGTGCTTCAGCGTATTTTTGTAATGTAGATACGATGAAATACTGACTTATAATGCTGCGCTACTTTATGTCTTCCTAATGCGTTAGATGTCAAACGCAAAACGGCTGTTAAAGCAGCTTACGTTTTTCCTCGAGCAACATCTTCCATCGGTGCAGCTTCGCCATTCAGGGCAAAGTAATTCCCAGGAGGTGAGGTAAGTAGGTTCCGTCGTTGGCTCAATAACTGTGTAATATACGCTGTGGTATATTTATGGGCTGTTATTCGTATGCAATGAGGGTCGCAGGGCAGGAGGAAAAGAGGTTAGAATAAGCAAGTAATCTGGGACGGCGTGCGGCGTTATGAGTCGAATATATGAATGCGAATGTTCGTCAATGCACGGCGGGCGTGCGAATTCGAATGTAGCTGTCTCGCTAAAAGATGATTCTGAATAAAGGAGGACTTTCTCGCCTCCTGTAATTTGCATAGCGCTCTCCTCTCACTGCCTCTGTCGATAGATAAATATCTAGCAGAACCGTGGTCTAATCCGCCAGCGAACAATGGTACACAGAGCGTCACTTCAAATCAGATTAATGGACAGGATTTATCGAGCTGTTTACACAGCTTTACTTCTACGGTGCAAGCAAAGATCCTAAAAAATGATAATACTGCTGGTGGCAGATTTATATCTAAAAGCACCAGTAAATTATTACGGTAATGTATCCGGGCAGAAGAGGTGACCTGCGTAACACTCTGTTGCAGATGTCTTACTGAAAGGGTCAAACTTGCTATTCTATAATTCTGGGACAGTCCCTGGGTGTTAGAAAATCACATTATTTGGCATTGAGAAACTGTCCTGGATTTCATCACACACTCTAAAGAACGCACAGGTACATATTCGATATAACTTTGCCTTTATTCAAATAGTTTACGAGAATAAAGCAGCGTAAAGTCACGGTAACCATATTTACTTCGCTAGATTAGTACAGTCTCAGCGTGTTCAGAAAAGAAGTGCTATATTTTCCTACAAGAGGCAGTACAGGTCACAACTGGACGGAAAATTCATATAATTATATATCCGGAAATCAGTGCCTGTTGAAATATGAAAAGTTTTACTTCCAACGGGTAATGTGTAGTGTTTACGGATGAGACAAGATTCGCAAGGTATGACACAGTGAATTACCACAATGTGCGCGTGTGTGCAGATGCAGCTCAGATGCAAATCTTCCAGCTGTCATGAAGGTCAGATATCACCACGGTATCTGTATTAATCTATGGGTGGGAATTGTCTGTGACTTATTGATAGGGACATATACATTACCAAACAGTTTAACAGGTGCCTTGTGTCACCTATTTCTGAGCGATGAATCAGCAGCGCTATTAGAGAACGTTATCCGTGCAGGAAACCACGTGCGTCGTTTATACACGATGGGGCACCAGTCTGGTTGAGGAGATCGGGTAACATCGCCTCCCTTTTCAACATATCTGAATCATCTGGATTTCTGGTTGTGAGACATTTAAAAGGAATAATGTATGCTCAACGTTACGTACAAACGTTACGGGAGCGTGTGACCAAGACTTGTAACGCATTCCGAATGGAACCAAGTGTATCTAAGAGTGCGTTACTCACTGCAAAGAAGGGCTGAAGGACATGTCTGGATGTGTGGTAACCACGTTCAGCTCTACTGATAGTGTCCCATCTACGTAACAGGAAGATGTGAATGAGGGACGGACTGGCCCACATCTCAACCGGTACTGGGCCCCAGTTACGACAACCCTCAGGTGACCAGACGATAATAGCGTGTACCATCATCTGTAGCCATGATAACGGCCAGACGTAGGCGAGGTAGAGAAACCACAAATTTCTTCTGGTGTGCCATATACGGCTGAAGCCATTCAGTGACGATTAGATCCAGCAGAGTTATCAAATTTCAGTATTGTTCCCAACAGTCCCAGACATTTTCTCTGATATTAAGATCCGGTGATTCAGCGGACCAGTCGAGAAACGATGTGTTGCATATGTGTTCGTCGAACTATGGACGTAGGCCGACAGCCTCGTAAATACGCTGCTGTGTCTTTAAAGACCGCCGATATAAACAGCCAGTTCATGTTGGAGATAACATTAATGAAGGGGGCCAGTTATGTTACGAGAAAGATGTCCAAAACATCACAGACCGCCTCTGGCTAGCAATAGAACCTCCACAAATTGCGGTCGGTTTGAATGCCTAATTCAGCTGTCTTTGCGCTTGGTGCCTCGCATACTGCGGACCGCTTTCACAAAACTCGGCAACTGCAAAATTTTCAAAAATGAATCATACTGCATTTGTGTGCTTCTAAATGAGACGACTCTACTGCAGTACAAGGATTTTATGAAGAATTGCTGTTTTCTATGTAATCTTGTGGACAGAACTGTCAGTTTTTCCTAAACTCATCAATAAAAACGAACCTTTCGCAGGAGAGCTTCTGTAAAGTTTGGAAGGTAGGAGACGAGGTACTGGCAGAAGTAAAGCTGTGAGTACCGGGCGTGAGTCGTGCTTCGGTAGCTCAGTCTCGGTCGGGCACACCGTTTTAATCTGCCAGGAAGTTTCATATCAGAGCACACTCCGCTGCAGAGTGAAAATCTCATTCTGTATATGTTCAGTTCTGTAAAAAAATCGGGATTTTCATACATTTTCTATTTGCAACTGAAAGCTCATAGAAATGTTTTTCCAGCATTGTATTATGTGCCCAGAGCTTAACGGTGAAATACAATTTTTTTAAGACAACAGTACAATGTATGCTTTTTCCAAATGGTTCAACAAAATGCGCTTCCTAATTTTTTCTTCTTAGATGTCGACCTCTGAGGAAAAATTTAAATCGCTAGTCGCTGGATCATATAATACGCCTCCAGTCAGCCACAGTCCAGTTTCTGAGTTGTTCGGCACACTGAATACGTGCAGATCTGTGTACCGCTGTGAGCGATGGCGTGTAGTGAGATTCCAAGTTCCACTGCACGCAGCTCCCTTCGGAACGTTCGCTCGAAAACTGGCTGAGACGGACCTTGCTTTACCGACAGCAGCAGCTACAGTCGGGTTTGAAACCGACTGTCATTTTCAATACGTGACACTCGTCTCCAGTCAATCCACACAGCGGCTGGAGAAATTCACACCTCATCACTGCCACTTCAGTCAGTGGTCGAAGGTCATATACGACCAACTGTGGATTGGTGTTGGTTCTACACCATCAACAGCGCTCCACAGCATCCAATGTGCTCTTTGAAAGAAATTAGGTTATTAAAATCAGTCTGTTTTTAATAGTTCATCCCATAATTGTTGTGCTCCCCCGAGTACTATGAAACTATTTAAGTAAGCAAATGGAAATAACAAGGAATACTAGTCCTGGACGTTAACGACCACGAGGGATATGCTCATACTCACTTAGTCTCGACAGATGTACTTACAGATCCAATATCCACCGTAGGTCCGAAATCGCATAGCGAGCTCCATTACCCACAGGGTACGAGCAGTAAGTCCTGAATAAGGGTAACGCTCGCGGTGTTAGAGATTCATTTCTATAGTCTGATCGTTCTTCACAGTCAGAAATCGCTCGTGGATACTGCGTCCTTTCACGTCGAAGAGGCGTTATCTGAGGTTATATTTCGCTCATCTCTTCACATAATGATATCGTGGTGTCACTGTCCTCCACTGACGGTTACAGCAAGAAAGTCGGCTGCTGGATGCATGTGTACGGCCTCCCTCTAATTTTCATCACGTACTTCTGGTACACTCGTCGACACGTTCTCCGACTTTGGATTCATTCAGGTCATTATGTCGGGTGTTTCAGACAGACGTTAACAGATGTGCAGAGACCCTTAATAACTCTTGGGCGTGGGGCAAGGAGTGCAGAAAAGATTCCATTCGCACTTAGTAATCAAATTTTTTCGATATTGTAGACATTTGTAGAGCTTAATGGGCCTTGCAACATATTGTTAGTCTTACTATTAAAACTATTTAAATTAGTCTAATCGTGTACTAGATAGTTGTCAGAGCTCCCAGAAACTAGAAAATCTTGAAATGAAAATATTAGCTCCAGTTGTAAAACACGTTTCATGAAGCACCTCTGATTTAATTTTTTTACATTGATTGTTTTTGTAAGCTCCTTCTTTACGCAGCCACTGATTGTTTTCTTCTTTGCGCGTAAGCTTAAGGTAACGAGCTAGGTCTGAGAATCAACTGTTTAATACACAGGATGATTATAATTAACCTTTCAAACTGCTGTACAAATCACACCACTGATCAGAACGACATCACATTGCAACGGAGTATTATCGGAGAAGGGGGAAAAGTATTGCAGAAGAAAAATAAATAGTTACAAAATGTAGCAATAGATGGCGCTGTAAGCATCATAATTTAATAGTGGTCGACTACAAATGACAAATGAATGCCTAAGGTGTAGATCTAACGTTAAATAAACAGTACTACACAGTGAACATGGTTGTACAGGTGTGATACTGTTAGTTACGTAAGCCCATCCACCACGGCAAGGTAATATCACATCAGATGGGAAAAGTCGGATTTTAATTATCCTGAGGCCAAAAACCGCACAAAAAGCATCATTCACGTCGGTTTTCAATTGTCCTGAGGCCAAAAACCGCATAAAAGCATCAATCACATCAATTTTATTTGTCCTGAGGCCAAAAACCCCATAAAAAGGATCACTCGTATGGGTTTTCAATTGTCCTGAGGCCAAAAACCGCATAAAAAGCACCAGTCACATCGATTTATAAATGTTCTGAGGCGAAAAACCGCATAAAAAGTGTCAGTCAAAATCAAATACGATTATTAACTTCTGTGTGACTGGCGCAAAACATGTTCAATATGCTGTCCACCGTTTCCTGCAACAAGTTGAAATAGAGAAATGGCATGTTTCACAACTTATCGAAGTGTTTCTGGGGTCACGTTCAGAATGTGTTGCGCAAAGCGTGCCTTCAATGCAGCTATGTTTGCAGTCGGAATACTGAACACAACATCTTTCAGATTGCCCCACAGCTAGAAGTCACACGGATTAAAATCAGGTGATCGGGATGCCCAGGCTGTAGGGAAATGACGGATGATATTTCTAGTATTTCCGAAATGGCGCTTCAGCAGCTGCTTGACTGAATTTGCAATGTGCATAAAAATGATCCCATCCACACATCCACGGTGTTGGAGAGCTGGAATGACGTGGTTGCGCAAAAGACACTCAAGGCGCTTACCAGTGACTGTACAAGTAACAGGACAGGAAGCACCTATCTCTTCGAAAAAGTGTGACCTAATGATAAATGATGTCGTAAACCCACACCACACAATTATCTTTTCAGGATGAAGTGGTACTGGTTGATTTGCCCATAATCGACAAATCTGTGTATTGACATATCCTGTAGATGTAAATGGGCTTCGTCTGTCCACAAACTCTTCCACGGCCAATCATTGTCCACTTCCATGCGAGCAAGAAATCCTAAAGCAAAGGTCTCTCTTGCTGGCAGGTCAACAGGAAGTAATTCGCGCACGTAGGTAATTTTGAATAGATGGCACAGAGGGATGTTTCGTAGGATTTTACGCACCGTGCTCACGGGTATGTCCAACATTCGGGCAATTCTCAGTGCACTACACGTTTGCCCACACCACGCGTCTCCTCCCTGCATTGCTGTGGCCACTGCTTCCACTGACGACGAATCAATTCGTTTCTTCCCTCTACCAGGTTGCTCACCAAAAGAACCAGTCTTTTCGAATTTCCGAATCATTTTCTCCAGACCCACGGCACTCATCAGACCAACGCCTTTTTTCAAACCCTTCAGAGTCCGGTTCTTCTGCATTGCATCGTGAGCACAGTAATCATTCTTGTAACATAGCTTTACAAGCAGAGCGCGATCCTGCATTGAGACAGTCATGGCGAACGTCGCAAACGCGAAAGGACGAAAAGCCGTGAAACCGGCATGTTTATATCAACTTCAGTGGGTCGTGCGATGTTTCAAAAATAAAGTCTTTTACACAGTTGAAACGACACATCTCACAGACAAAGGAAAGGGCAATCTAATATAACTTGATCAAATTTTGGGCTCTCGGTAAAATACACAAACATTTTGCCGTTTGTCTTTGATGCAGTGTCGAGTTTAACCGGATAAAACAATAAGCTTTTGTTTGAAGATCGCCTACGCCAGCCTAAGACTGCCTGAAGCAAGCGGTTCCACTAAAATAATTCTGAATAAGTCTCCATTTGTAATTCCTCTTAACGTTAATGCTTCAAAGAATATCCGCTTTTGTTCCGCCTCACCACAACGTCACTTCATGCCGGGAAGGTCACAACAATTAATTATCATCAGTCGTCTTTTAAACTGGTTTGGATAACTCTTTCTTCCATTCGAAATTATTTCTGGTAGGAAAGGTTGGGTCAGGAATTCAGACATTCACGAAGCTACCAGAAATTAATTTTAATCTCTCAAAAAGCTTCCACCCGCGAAAATTAGCCGTACTTGAACTCTTTACGCGCTGCCTGCGGCCTTGTTAGATATTAATTGAATTCTCCGTTTGCGGGAATATTTCGAACAAACACAAAGTCCATGTTGTTCTGTCGGGGACAGATAAAGATAACCAAATCGCTAACGGCATTTTTCGGCAGAGCGTGGTAGATTTATCGAGTATGCATGAATGAAACAATCATTCTCAGATTTTATACGATTATCAGGTTGGAGAATGTAAGACAGGAGGTTATAATACTGATACTCATATAGTACTTAACTACAAGAAGATAAACTGGGAGTCCAAAAGAGACACTAATATGAGTTACTGAAGCGACTGACGTGGCTCTTTGACGAAAACTCGTCAGCCCAATCAGACTATCACAATTTTCATTACTTCGTTAAGTCATTTCAAGCTAATGTCATGTAGGTTCCTTCAATAAAACCATTTCTTCCGTTAACTATGCCCTACTAGGATAGTATTCCACCGCGAATGCCTTCAGTGTCAAAGAAACCATAAACCTCGACATGACATTCTTCGTGAACGAGTGCCTCTATCTTTAGAATTAAATATTATACAGGCAGATTATAATTAAAGTCAAACTTTCAAAACGCTGTAAAAATAACAACACTGGTCACAGTTGCAATGGAATACTATCGCAGAAGGGGGAAAACGTATGACAGAAGAAAAAATAGTGCGAAAATTGATCAATAGAAGGCGCTATATCTGTCAGAATACGTAAATGAATGCAGTTCCTATAGTTCACTGAGGAGATGGTGTAACAATTTTGTCCCATAGAGACTGTACCTGTATCATGTAGATTCTTTGTCTTCTTCTGCTTCATGTGACATCTGTGTCACCATGTTCTTTTGTCACACGTCTACCAAACTGTTTCTTCATATTTACTGTCAACTTATGTCGCTGTAATCAATCTGTGCAAGTAATTTTCGAATCTATGTTCCGTTTAAATGCTGTTATGTTAAAACAGAATTTGAAGAACTGGTTCATATATAGGCCAGTAGGTTTATAATTATGTAAAACCCGCAAGGAAGTTTCTCCGCTACCAAAACCGCATGGCGGGAACAGAAAAGGTGGATTTAGTGGCACAGTCGCAAAGAGTCCTCAGAGCCTTTACACATCAAAAGGCAAGAGTACATTTTACGCCTTTACTTCAGCCATAGCCACCGCCACTACTAGCTGCTCAGGCAATATTTTAAAACTGGTATCTTGTCATAAGTACCAGTTATTATCTTTATTTTCAAATAATAATTGTTTTCGGTTAAAGTATGTGTTAACAACCTTAAATCACTCATCAGTCATTTCACCTACACAGGATCCTTTGCCTAGCGATGTATTATATCTGAGTATCCTATTATATTGAACTGCAAAGTATCCATTGGTTTAATAGCGTTCATTAACTTTTTCGGAGTAGTAAATTCCTTAAGTGTTCATTTACTTTTGTTTCTGAAACACTCCACGTAAGTTTCATAAGTAAAGAGCTAAAGTTTTACGTAAGTGTAGATGCAAAGCAAACACATAATAACTTTACTTAAAATCCTTTCTCGCTTAAATCTACAATCAGTATTAAAACTGGTTAAGGGACCATTGCAGTTTAAGGCCAACCTAATGAATAACTCCTTTATGTGTCAATTTTCTTTGTTTTTTGTTTTGTTTTGAGTCACCTGTCCTGTGACTAGTCTGATGCGGCCCGTCACGACATCCTCACCTGTGCCTACCTGATCATCTAGGAGTAGCACTTGCACTCAATTATTTGCTGGATGTATCCCAACCTCTGTCTTCCTCTACAGTTTTTACCCTCTACAGCTCCATTTAGTGCCATGGAATCTATTCCCTGATGTCTTAACTGATATCCTACGATTCTGTCCCTTCCTCTTGTCAGTGCTTTCCAAATATTCCGTTCCTCATCGATTCTGCTGAGAACGCCCTCATTCTTTAACTTATCAGCCCATCTAATTTAAAAATCCTTCTGTAGCATCATATCTCAAATACTTCGATTCTCTTCTTTTTCGGTTTCCACACAGCCCATGTTTCACTACAATACAATGCTGTGCTCCAAATGTACATTCTCACAAATTTCTTCCTCATATTACGATCTATGTTTGATATTTCTAGACTTCTCTTGACTAGGAATGGCCGCGCGGAGTGGCCGCGTGGTTTGAAACGCCATGTCACGGATTGCGCGACCGATGACCACAGCAGTCTGGTCCCTTAGGAATTCACATACATTCGAACATTTGTCTAGGAATGCCATGTTGCCAGTGCTGGTCTGCTTTTTATGTCGTCCTTACTTCGTCTGTCAAGCGTTGATTTGCTGTCTATGTAGCGGAATTTGTTAACTTCATCTATTTCGTGATCACTAACCTTGATGTTCAGTTTAACGCTGTTCCCATTTCTGCTTCTTCTCGTTACTTTCGTCTACAGTCATTACACTGTTCATTCCATTTAGCAGATCACTTCACTGAGGATAGCCATGTCATCAGCGGCTTAACATTGATAACCTTTCACACCGAATTTTAATCCCATTCTTCAATCTTTCTATTATTCCCCATGTTGCTTCTTCGAAGTATAATTTGATAGCAAGGTTAAAGACTACTTTCCTGTCTTACACCCATTTTAATCCGAGCACTTCATTCTTGATCTTCCAGTCTTATTTTTCTCTTTTGGTTGTTGTAGATGTTGCATATTGTCCGTCTTTTCGTATAGCTTACCCCTATTTTTCTCAGAATTCGAACGTCTTGCACCCTTCGACATTGTCGGTCGCTTTTTTTCAGGTCGACAGGACCTACGAACCTGTCTTGATTTTTCTGTAGTCTTACTTCCATTATCAACCGCAACGTCAGAAGTGCCTCCCTTGTGCTTTCACCTTTCCTAAAGCCGAACTGATCGTCATCTAACGTATCCTCAGTTTTCTTCTCCATTCTTCTGTATATTACTCTTATCAGCAACTTGGATGCGTGAGCAGTTAAGCTGATTGTGCAATAATCCTCGCACTTGTCAGGTCTTGCAGTCTTTGGAATTGCGTGGATGATGATTTTTCAAAAGTCGCATGGTAGATTGTCAAACTCTTACATTCTACATTCCAACGTAAATAGTCATTTTGTTGCAACTTCAATTAATGATTTTAGAAATTCTGATGAAATGTTGTCTACCCATACCATCTTATTTGATTTTAAGCCTTCCAAAGCATTTTTAAATTATAATTCTAATACTCGATCCCGTAGACCGCTCTCTCCTTTGCATTTAAAAGTGGAATTCCCTTTGCACTCTTAACGTTACTGACCTTGCTTTTAGTTTCACAGAAGTTCACTTTTCTGTATGCTGTATCTGTCCTTCCGAACATCATTTCTTTTTCGTTTTCTTCGAATTTTTCATACAGCTATTTCGCTTAACTTCGCTGCACATCCTATTTACTTCATTCCGAAGTGACTTGTATTCCTGTGTTCCTGAATTTCCCTGAACATTTGTGTACCTCATCTCTCAGCAATCAACCGTAGTATTTCTCCCGTTACCCATGTTTCCTTCGCAGTTCCCTTCTTTGTACCTACGTTTTTCTTTCCAACTTCTTTGATTGCCCTAATTAGAGGTGGTTGTTTCTCTTCAGCTTAACTGTCTACTGAGATAATCGTTATCACAGTGACTATAGCTCAGAGAACTAAAAGCGTACCTCTGAATTCCTTAGTTCTCCTGTATTCCACTTCTTTGCGTATTGTTTCCTTCTGACTAATCTCTTAAACTTCAGCCTTCAGTTTATAACTATTAAATTGTGATCCGAGTCTATATCAAGGATAAGCCTTAAATCTTGTATTTGATTTCGGAATCTCTGCCTTACCATGATGTAATCTAACTGAAATCATCCCTTATCCCCCGGCCTTTTCAAAGTAGACTCCTCTTTTTATGATTCTTGAACGGGCATTCGCTATTACTAGCTGAAATTTATTGCAGGACTCAATTAATCTTTCTCCTTTCTTATTCGTAGTCTGAAGCCCATATTCGTCTGTAACCCTGTCTTGTATTCCTTCACCTACAAGCGCACTCCAATACCCCATGACTGTTAAATTTTTATCTCCCTTTACTTACTGAATTACCGTTCATATATTTTCTCTACCTCACCGACTTGAGCTTGCGACGTCGGCAACTATACCTGAACCATCGTTGTTGGTGTTAGTTTGTTGTCGATTCTGATGAAAACACCTCTGTCACTGAGCTGTTCACAGTAACTCACTCACTGCCATACCTTCTTGTTCGTAAATACTCCTACTCCCATTCTCTGCTGCTGTTAATATTACCCTGTATTCGTCTGACCATAATCCCTTGTCTTCTTTCCACTTCATTGATGCGTAATGTATCTAGATTGCCGGCCGAAGTGGCCATGCGGTTCTAGGCGCTGCGGTCTGGAACCGCGACCCGCTACGGTCGCAGATTCGAATCCTGCCTCGGGCATGGATGTGTGTGAAGTCCTTAGGTTAGTTAGGTTTAACTAGTTTTAAGTTCTAAGGGACTAATGACCTCAGAAGTTGAGTCCCATAGTGCTCAGAGCCATTTGAACCATTTTTTTGTATCTAGATTGCGCCTTATCATTTCCTATTTTTCGTTTGCTTGCTTCCCTATCAAGTTTAAACTTCCGACATTCCACGCCTCGACTTATAAAACGATATCCTTTCACTGATTTTTCAATCTTTCTCTCATGGTCACCTTCCTTTTGGCAGTTCCCTCCTGGAGATCCGAATGAGGGGCTAGTCTGGAATCTTTCGCCAAGGGAGAGATTCTTATGACACTTTCACAATTGCAGGCCACATATCGTGTCGTTACACATTGCGTGTCTTTAATGCAGTGGCTTCCATTGACTTCTGCACCCTAATGCCGCCCATTGCTGATTCTTTCGCTTTTAGGAGCAGTTTTCCACCCCAAGCGCAAGCAAGTGCTCTGAACCTCTGTTCGCAACTCCGCCCTCTTTGACAAAACCGCTGGCTGAATGAGGAGTGACTTCTTATGCCGGAAGTCTTCGGCTGCCAATGCCGATGATTTTTATTCAAGATTTAAGTGGTGACGGAGTTCGTATCAGGAACTAAGATCGTTTCCGATTACCAACCAAAGACGCTACCCCAAGACCACAGGTGTTCATCAGTAGCTAATAAAAAATTTATGTCCGTGTCTCTGCGTTGAAATATATTTCCTCATTATATCTTATCAGAAGTGTTAAGTTCTGATCTTATTCAAATGATAGAGTAGTTTCTGGGCCCTCTTGCTAAATGTTGAGCCAGTATTACAATCATTATTACAGTAAAAGTACTTTCGAAGTGCAGCAATCATCTTAATAGTTTCCGTGTTCTCTAATGATTAACTGGCTGCATCTGCTCAGGTTTAGCGAATTCAGGTCCCCGTAATTCCTTTATGATCTTCTTAATGTAAAGAAGGAAATTCTCTCTAAGAAAACATATAGTAATCAGGTCAGTTGTTATAATGAAATAAAGATTACCTTTATGTTAGCGTTTTTCAAGTCAGATGGTAAAAGCATCTCATGTTCAAATTAGCTGTGCTACTACAATATGTATTGACAATGTGCAATCCATATTAGCTTTCTGGTGTGAAATACAGAAAGTATATGTTATTGAGAGACAGTTTGTTGCTAGAACAATTTTATTTTACATCTGTGTGGTTCATAACAATCTGCTGTTCCGAGGCTTTTTAGACTGTACTACTGTTTGGTGTTCTACTCGTATATGTAAAACTGAATTTTTTGTACCTAGTGAAGTTATGTATAGTATCACAAGCTGCGACATTGTCGCGAATAAAACAGTGACATGTATATAAAATAGGTGTCCTTTAATTTACGTCTATGGTCACAAACTTCGAGTTAACAGATTATCGGTTTCGGTCGATAATGACCATCATCAAATCTGGTCTATAAAAACAAAATCCTAAATTTGATTATAAAACAGATCTGATGATGGTCATTATCGACCGAAACCGGTAATTTGCTAACAAAAAGGTTGTGACCATAGACGTAAATTAAAGGAGACTCATATGTAATAGTTAACTTTCTTGATGAACAGTTTTACCACTTGGTACTACTTTGCCTACTTAGGTTGTCGTCCGTGCTTTCATTTAATATATTACAATTTATTTTAAAACTATCATAACCTTGGTTTGAACCCCGCTAGTCCAGCTACTACTTCATATCAAACACAATCCTTCGGTTAACGAAAAATAGTCCGATACCTCTGCCATTAACATAGACCATGCTCATTCTAAACTTCATTAATAGGAATAACATTTAAGGCGATTTACTCTTGTAGTTCCACAAGCTGCGACGTGATTGCGAATAGAACAGTGATCCAGAAAGTTTAGAATAAATTTCTTATATTTCCGTGTACGATCAAACAATTGTTAAGTGCTTACACTACTCCTTCTGGTCAGCGATGTGTGCATCTTTTGACGATGTAATGGCTTCATTTTGTTAAGACGTTTCTCAGGACGTTTATGCCTTGTCATACATTAAGCGCATGTTTTCCGCATCTATGTTAGCAATACTTTTCATTATAGCCTATTTTATTGTTTTAAGATGTAGACAGCCCACTAGTTGTATTCGTTTTTTCGCATGTTTTGATGCCGATCTGAACTTGGCAATCACTCACCGTTAGTCTAAGGACGTGACAATTTTGTAATCATAGAGGAAAATAAAAGAAATTTATTTTACCCTTGTAATGTTAGAGAGAAGTGTTATACTGTACTTGCCTTTTCACGTAACGGGAACAATAATAACCGATAGCGTTATAATGGATTAGTGATGTACAAGCCAGTATCACATCGGACACTTCTCATCACTATCTAGATTATTTGTAGGCTGTGTAGTATCGAGACAAGATACAACATACTACCCAGCTCTACATTTCGCCGATGGGTTTATATTTGAGGACTATAATGTACGAGCACATCTCGACCGTAAACGCCCTCTCCAAGGAGGCAGAAATTAAACAAGTGAATAGCCAACAATAAATGCTGACATTAACCCAACTGACCATGCTTGAAACAGGTTGGAACTTACAATGTGTCGTCGGGGCAGCGCACCACGTGTAGCAACGTGTGCAGTAGGAGTACCACCTGCAAAGATATGAAATCACTTTAAGATATGAATTTACATTAATATTTGCTACTAGAGACACTCGGACATCTTTGCACAAATACCGTATTACCTTTCCACTGTCATCTCGGAGCAGGAAACGAGACGTGTCTGCAGCTACTTAAAAAAACCAACGAATCGTCTGTGAAAAGAATGGTCCACCAGCGGGAGTGGGGGCGGTGATTTCACACGTTTGGTTGAATATAGTTCACACCATTTTCACAAATCCAATACGCTATTTGGTGATCTCGCTCTTCCGGTAGTTACAGTGAGAACAAAACGTGTGATGGGGTCTGGGTCCTATTTCTTCCACAGCATAAGGTACCTGATGCCAACACGGGTCACAGTCTTTAGCTATTTTTGGCTGATGTCGGACCTGTGGTTCGAATAACTTTCCGAAATGTATGTACATCAGACAGGCCGAATGAGTCTGAGTGTAATGTATTTCCAACTTCCAGAATGAGTACTTACTCTGCTGGGCGAATGTGCTCTGATTAAAACTTCTAGAAAGATTAAAACTATGTGCAAAACTAGGTCTTGCTCCTTGAACCCTTACCTTTCGTGGGCAAAAGCTCTGTCGACAGAGCTATGGAGGCACATCTGAAGACTTGCCCTCGCTCCTTTGCTTCTGTCAGCACCTCTCTCCTACTTTCCAAACTTGTTCATCTGCATACCTCACGGGACTAGCACTCTGGGTTTCGTGAGCAGATGTTTTACCGACTACATTGAGCATTTGCCGACGAAAGGCGTCTGTTCTTTCGGACATGTCCAAGGCGTGGGAGAGTAGTCCACGCAGGGCCGCTAACCCATGTGTTCGGATGGCACAGTGATCAGAGCATCTGCCTCCTAAGAAGGAAACCCGAGTTCGAATTCTGGTGTGGCGCATACTTTCAACTTTCCTCATTGAATTCCCACTGCCACTTAATTCCTTTGTGTTTTGATTCGTAGTGGGTGCTGGATCAAAACGGTGTTTGTTCTTTCAGACGTGTCCCAAATAACAGACGCTAGATGTATATTATTTGCTGATGGTGTGCATGTTAAAATTTTGTGCCTGACTACCAAGATAATAATAGTTCTCATTTCTTTATGATTTTCTCAGTTACAGATCTTCAGATTCTACCTCTAAGTTTTAGAAGTCACCGTGTTTACGGTCTAAATGTTGTCCAATTGACGACTAAAAAGTTTTCTGTGGATTTCGTTTCCTCTCCATCTTCTTCTGTTCTTTCGTGTGCATGCGTGCAACAAACAGGCATCATTGGAGACATTTCTTTATAAATACTTTTGACACAACAGTTCTAAAACATTATGATGTCAACAGGAGTTACCCAGATAATATAGAATAAATAAAGGCAACGTAGGAGTGCATTTCTAGCAGACTCTTAAAAAAGAAAAAAGAAAAACAACTTAGATTAATAAATTAAGTGTTGAAAATAAAATCTACAAAACAAACTAGAGCACCAGATATGGTACAGAGTTTAATTTATCGCATTGTACGCCAATATCTAGTTCATATATTGCAAAGGTGAAAGGAAATAAATATATACATCACTTGGATTTGCTGCTCTTCTATTTGCCGTGCTTGCAATTCAAATTATTCGATATAAGCTCCTATGTTCATGCGAAGTACTGTATCTTCAGATGACCCGAACATGTTTCAGCACCTGTGTAGCATCATCAATGAGTTTCCTCTATTCAAAGTTTAATTTTTCATTGCATGTTTATGCAGGACCATTTGTACGTTGTCACGTACTGCTACACTGCAAGCTCCCAGTAGACGATAATGTCCAAATGGCCCTGCATAATGTAGAATTAAGATTTGTGTGAAGGAACACCCCCTGACGATGTCACAGAGGTGCTAAAATATGGTTGGGTCATATGGAAACATAGTGCCTTGCATAACCTGCCGATCTTACATTAATTAATGGGACTGAATATTTTCAGCCTATTTTCAATCAAGCCCTTCAAAATTAGACCCACTGTCTAATCCTGAATTCCCCTAATTGAAGTCCTACCGCGCAATGAAACGCGACGAGCCTAATAGTGTGATATTCGGTTTAGTAAAATGTATTAACAGAGGCAGTTAAGAATAACCAGTATTCGATCAGCGATTGCGTAGTGCTGCTGCGTGGCCGTGGCAAACAACGCGACGCGGGATGGGTTAAGTGCGGCAACGAAGACACGGTGAATAAAGGTCTTACTGTGCATTACTGCCCCTGTTACTAAGTTTCCTCAAACGGAACACTAGATTAATTTGAGACTCCTTTAAAAACATTTTTACTTCTAACGGAAACAAGCAGACGCTTTCCGTTGACGCTCGGCAAAGTCGTTCAAAATGGTTAAAATGGCTCCGAGCACTATGGGAATTAACACCTGAGGTCATCAGTCCCCTAGACTTAGAACTACTTAAACCTAACTAACCTAACAACATCACACACATCAATACCCGAGGCAAGTTTCGAACCTGCGACCGTAGCAACAGCGAGGTATCGCACTAACGCGCCTAGAACCGCTCAGACACAATGGCCGGCGGCAAAAACGTGATGAGTAGTAATTATTTGGGTAGACTCCGGCTACACACAGCAAGAACGGAATTGCAAATTCCTGGCTAACCCGCAAAGATAATACGTCCGGTGTCTCTACGGAGGCAAGCCTTGTATCTACACCCCAACACAAAAAAGACAAAAAAAGGCAAAGAAGTACTATGAAGGACTTATCCCAAGGGGACAGAATACGGTAGATGTGATTTGCGTGTACAAACAAAAAAATAATTACTGTTTCAGAAAAATTGAATGATTTATTCAAGAGAAATAGCTTCACAAATTGAGCAACTCAAGAACCCATTGCTACACCTTTGGCCCTTATGCAAGAAGTTATTCGACATGGCATTGATTGATAGATTTGTTGGATGTCCTCCTGCGGGATATCGCGGCAAATTCTGTCCAATTGGCATTTTAGTCCGCCAAAATCCAGACTTGGTTAGAGCAACTTGCCATAATGCTCGAAACGTTCTCAGTTATGGAGAGATACGGCGACCTTATTGGACAAGGTAGGATTTCGCAAGCGTGGAGACAAACAGTAGAAACTCTCGCCCTGTGCTGGCGGTTATTATCTTGCTGAAGCCCAGGATGGCTTGCCATGGAGGGCGACAAAACGCGGTGTGAAATATCGTCGACGTACCGATGTGCTGTAGAAGTGTGGTATATGACAACCAGAAGTGTCCCGCTATGAAACGAAATGGCACCCCAGACCATTACTCCTAATTGTCGGGCCATGCGGCGCGCGATAGACAGGTTGGTAACCCAACGCTGTCTAGGGCGTCTCCAGACTTGTCTTCGCTGGTATCGGGGTCCAGTTCGAAACTGAAGACAGTTCTGCTTCAGTCTATGATGTTCCAGGCCGCAAACGGGCTTGTTGGTGTACAGCGTGTGAGGGTACTAGTGTGTAGTATATGTAAGTGGTTGTTCTTTGGAGGGCGACACTGCCCAGTGACGCAGAAAATCGCCAGTAGAGGCAATTGTTGAGAGGCTGTGGAAGGTGTAGGCTGCGTGAGCCAAAGGCGGTTGTGTAGCGAAGGATTTATCTCTATGTTTAATAGTAGTGGCACACAGTTTGAATAATAGTATGTTAATGTTTGTGCAGTGTGATAAAGGAAATAAATTAAATTTTACCAGTTCTTAATGCGTCTCCATCAGTTAGTACCACGCCATTGCATTTAACAATGAACGAATTCTCGACATACACGGTCAACTACAACAAGAGGATTGTAACATAATAATCATAAATTAACCCATATAATCTGCAAAGACGCAGGGAGCTTATATTTGGCGACGCGTGTGTCAGACGTCGATTCCTTCGCAATCTTCGGATCGTCGGAGAAGATGGCACAACAAACGGTGAGTGAAGCGGCTAGTTCCGACCGCGGCGCTTCGTTTCTAATTGTTTTCCACGTTGCACAGGAGAAATTAGGAAAGCACCTCTTAACTATGTTAGAGACTGTGATATTTATAATATGATCTTTTAAATTAAGTGTTGGAACTAATTATTAACGGACAGTGATTTTTGTAAACATTGTTAACATGGCGGACACAACGCAAAACAACAGTGAAGTTAATAATGAGGAGGGACAAGTTAATGCTTTAGTCAATGTAGAATGCGAGTTTGGACTTGAGAGTACCACACTTAACGTAATGGAATATAGTGGTGTAGTTAGTTTCGATTCAACGACGTCTAGTTCAACACCAGTGAGTAGTTAGCACTAACGATTTGATACTGTTGAGAGAAATCAAACAGGAAAGTAGGAACGCCAATGAAGAAATAAAAAATTTATCAAATGCAATGGTTAACTTGCGAACTGAGCACACTAATTCACTTAATCAGAAACGTAAGGAGCTCCAAAAGGAATGTAATACCAAACATGAAGAACTTGAAAATAAAATGCAAGATCTTAACCCAAAAGTTAATGAACAAGGTAAACAATCGAGCACGTTAGTTAACAAAGTTCAAGAACCAGTCAAGGCTCAAAACGATGAAATTTTTAGAAGTAAGAGAACATGTAAAGGCAACAAAGAAACAATTGTTAAGTTAGTTCAAGGCGTACAGACGCAATGTACTGGACTGAGTACCGAAGTAGGCGAAATTCGCCAAAAGGTAATGTTAGCTAAAAATTATTTGAACAATGTCAATAAAGACCTTATACGTCAGGAAATCAATGCAGCGTTACGCGAAGTTGATAACAGTATGGTTAACGTACCTCAAGTTATTGTAGATAATGGATTGAGCGTACGCAACTTTTAAGATTACGATCCGAATCAAGGTATCCATTCAGTTGCCTTTATTAAGCAATTTAAACACGCGTTTCCAGGACATTATACGGAACGTGCGAAAATTGATATGTGCATTAGCCACATGAAAGGCGAAGCACATATCTGGGGCATCAGTGTTTCAGAAAATTATTCACAGTACAAAGAACTTGAATCTGCATTCTTGAGTAAATTTTGGTCGCGAGAAAAACAATGGGATGTAAAATCAAAGATTCTTACACCGCCGAACCACGCAAGACATTATGGAACAATGCATGAATATATGCAGAAATTTTGGAACGACAATGCCTATCTTGACGATCCGGTCAAGGAAGAGGAATTGATGTTAATTTTGATACAGAAGCTACCTTTCGCGGTACGTGCAAAGTTAGCACTCACTCCAAAATTGAACATGGAGCAGACCTGTCTAATGATCGATAGAATTGATGTACTTAAACATGAACGCGAACAGCGCGAGAGAAATAATGTCGATAGTCATTCGCGTGGTAATGGCCCACCGCGACAAGAATTTATGACTAATGGAAGACCAAGCAGATTTGATAGAAGAGGGGACGGAAAACAAAGAAGAAATTAGTATGACGCACCGAACAGATTTAATTACAATCAGTACTCAGATCGATCACAGTATGAAGAAAACAGAAGACAACAATGATCGCCGGAACAAGAATGGAGCCCAGAGCGTAATCCACAGGAACGTAAACCGGTAAACTAAGTCAAGTTTCGAAGACGACCCGCTCCGAAACTCAAGTTACAAGAAAGGGGTCGGATGTAGCGATTAACGTAATCAAATGTGAACGAGTAGATGATATTAAAGACGATTTGTATCGAGAGGATGAAAATAATGATCAAGAAATCTTAATACCTTTGGTAGAGGTGGAGGTATGCGGAATTATTGTGGACGCACTACTGGACTCAGCGAGCGAAGCGAGTGCAATTTCAGAAAATCTGTTTTCACAATTAAATAATCTGGTGGCATTTCCAACATTCCCCGTGAACGGCATACGTATTGTCAGTGCTGTAGGTAATAGAAGCAAAATCATTAAAGGTCAAGCTCTATTGAAGTTTAGAATAAATGAAGACGAATATGAGCAGAGTTGGATATCTTAATGTCGGATTAGTTCTTGGAATCGATTGATTGACTGAAATGAGGTGCAGTATTGAATTTGAAAAGGGTTGTCTGCGGACGAGAATAAGTAATGTCGACAAGAAGATAATGTTTAAAGGATTTATTAATGAAGAAAATAAGGGCACTGCGTGCATGAAGATGAGGCTAATGCATTTCAGAGGAGAAGAAGATCTGACGACTTATGATGATTCTGAGGAAGATCCTGCTCTGCGAGAGAAGAATAATGATAAAGATGCTCTGACTGGTATTCAAATCAAGATTCAGACGCCAGTGAACTTGACGGAAGCACAAAGAGAGGAATTAATGGAAGTGCTGAGACGTGAAGTTGACCTGTTCCTAAATTACCTGGGTTAATTAAAAGATGTGTTTGCAAAATTAAAGTCAAGGAACATGAACCATTTCGCAGCAAATCGTATGCAATACCTTTAGCGAAGAGAGAAGCAGTGAACAAGGAAATCAAAAGGATGTTGGCTAATCAGATAATTGAAAGATCAGACAGTGAATATTCGAACCCAATACATGCTCTAGGAAAAAGGGGCGGTACAGTACGCATTGTTCTTGACGCTCGCGCAATGAACCACATCATTCTGCCGCAACGTGATCAACCTGAAGTTTATAATGTCTTTTGCAAAAGTTCAAAGGAGTGAAATATTTGAGTAGTCTTGATCTCACTGGTAGTTACTGGCAATTATTGTTAAATGAAGACAGTGGAAAGTATACAGCTTTTCTACATTATAGAAGATCATACCAATTTCAAAGATTGCCTTTCGGTTTGTTGATATCATCGGCAGCTTTTATGCGTGCATTGAATGATGTACTCGGAGAAGAACTGTTGAAGCACATCACGCTCTATGTAGACGATATTCTGATTAGTACCGAATCTTGGGAAGAGCGTTTAGAAATTCTACAGCAAGTACTCGAAGCATTTCGACGAGCTGGTGTAACAACAAATTTGGATAAATCAGAATTTGCCAAACACAAATCAAATTTCTTACCTATATTATTTCTTCTCGTGGAATAGAACCCGATCCGTCGAAAATGGAAGCAGTAAGGACTTTTCCAGTACCGAGATGTAGAAAACAACTGTATTCTTTTATCGGATTTAAGTGTCCTGAACTATGACAGGGAAGTGTCAATTAGTGAACCGTGTTTAGCTATAAATATGCTACGTTACTGATGGACAAACCTTTGGACAATAGTCGGTAGCTATTGTGAGATTTTGAAGACTGTAGCTGCAGTGAGTGCATTTTATTCTCTGTGTTTGATATCGTGTGACTTTCTCTTATATCCTGTGACAGGCGCAGCAGTGGACAACGGAGCGACGCTTGTAGCATGTGTTTTGGTTTTCAGGAAGCAGGCAACAGTGCACAGCTAAGCGCGCAGCGCGTCAGTCTTTTGTTACCTCACGCTGCCGTAATGTTATTTTATTGTTTTCATGCCTGACTTCCAATGACCTTCGACGCCCGGCGCTACGGTTTGGGGGAGGAGGAGGTGGCTGACGTCACGAACAGCTGACTGGCATCCGGCACTTGTCAACATAACGGGAACGTGCCGCCGACGTACCGTATGGCGGAATGCGGCGATTCTTCGTGGGCGTCACAACAGCTCCTAGATCTTCCTGTCTCCGGCGGCGTCGATGTCACTCTTCCCTTGCATCAAGCGTCGAAACTGAGTGTGACGACAAGCTCAACACATAGGACAGTGATAAAAGCAGAGTAACAAGTGCTGTGTTACGTATAGTGTTTGTAAGTTCTCAGCGCTGACGATACCACTCCCCCTGGTGAAATCGCGTGAAGTTCTGCTCAGCTTATAGGTAGGGCCCCAAAGCAGAGTACCCAATATTTCCTTATGGTGTGAAAAGTGCCCAAGCCAACAAACTGTCTTTTGTTTATAAATGATTTACTTATTGTAACTTGGTTGTAAATGGAAAATATTTCTTTAAAGGTATGTACTGATTTTTGTATAAGTAGTCTGTGTGCTGTGTGCCAATTTACAAATTTCAATAGTTAATTAATAAAATGTTTTATGCCTGTAACTGTAGTTTTGACAGATGTATAGTGCCAATGCTTTTGTGTATACAGGTTTTACATTTGTATTAGGTTATTTAAAATTAGGCTCATTTATTCAGATTCCATTCCTTAGTGTCAATTATGTTCTTTACTGTGATTCATGTGTGTAATTAAGAGTAACCTTTACTAATATGCTTGATATCTCCAACAAATGGAAACTGTGTCAGTCACATTATCTTATTTCTTTTACATTTTTCTTGCTGATTGACAGACACTTAGTAAATTATGTGTAAAGTTCTTGTTGTCATTAAATAATTTACAAATTGCTATATTCAT
This sequence comes from Schistocerca piceifrons, assembly GCF_021461385.2. NCBI lineage: Eukaryota > Metazoa > Arthropoda > Insecta > Orthoptera > Acrididae > Schistocerca > Schistocerca piceifrons. Next base: position 932,171,292 of record NC_060138.1, read on the forward strand.
TGATCATGTTTTATGTGTGTGGATATAAGGTTAATTAACATTAGTTATATTTTGAAAGTCATTTGTTCTCAGGGTCAGACAATTATTGCAACTACTCTGACATGAAATACTAATTAGTGTAATTTTCAAATTTTGATTTTTTATTGTATAACTTTCGCCAGGACTTCTGAGTCACCTCAAAAGGTAACCTAGCTCTAGTTTTGTTTTGGTGGGGATGTGAGGGTACTGATGTGTAGTATCTGTAAGTGGTTGTTCTTTGCAGGGCGACAATGCCCAGTGACGCAGAGAATCGGCAGTAGAGGCAGTTGTTGAGAGGCTGAGGAAGGTGTCGGCTGCGTGAGCCAAAGGCAGTTGCGTAGCGAAGGATTTATCTGTATGTTTAATAGTAGTGGCACATAGTTTGAATAACAGTGTGTTTATGTTTGTGCAGTGTGATAAAGGAAATAAATCAAATTTTATTAGTTCTCAATGCGTCTCTATCAGTTAGTACCACACCATTGCATTTAACAATGAACGAAGTCTCGATATACACAGTCAACTACAACAAGAGGATTGTAACATAATAATCATAAATTAACCCATATAACATCAAAGATGCAGGGAGCTTATAAGCGGGCAATGGCAGTCGGCGCAAGCTGCGCCTTGAGCCCAGTCTCGTTTCCGTATGCCGCCTATTAATGGTCCTCATGGTCACTGAAGCACCAGTTGCCTGTCGGATTGATGATAATGATCAGTCCAGAGCTCTGAATGCCTCTGTGGCGATTGCTGGGTCCTCATGCTCTGTACTCTCTCTCGGTCGACGTCTTCCTTCTTGTTGCTGTGTTTGGCCATAGTTCACCCATTCTGCCAGCGCTGTCCTCCTATTGAAATAATGTCCGAGTCGCCAATTACCACAACCGGCTACTTTGAACCCAACTACCGGTCCTCATTCAAATGCCGACATCTGCATATATTGGTCACGCACCTTTCTATGAGGAGTAATTACTGTCTAACAGTATAAGAAATGAAATTCGCAAACACTTTATGCCCTGGTATCGATGTGTTACCTGTTTATTTTCCTTGACAGCTGCGTGTAGAAACAGCTTTGCTGCGCCACACATTCGTCCATCGGCCACCAAAATTTACAATTTTGCATTTTCCATAGATACCTGTATGAATATAAATTTGTGATCAATTTGCTAACTCCTACGTGCTGCGTCATTTTCTTTTCTTTTCTTTTTGTCTTAGATCATGTAACGCGCGATCGAAAAATTTCCGTTCCAAGGCCGTACAGTCAAGAATCGGTATTCCAATCTGGCGAAATCGCCGTGAACACTGAAGCAATCATCCTACTGACGTACCATGTTAATGATATCCCATTAGTAAAACACCATGTCCTAGAAGTTCGTAGCTGCCTGATCCATGTCTTCGTCCGACAGGAATCGTCGAACATTCAAAGCCTTTTTCAAGGGACCAAAGGTGTGATAATCACGTGGGGTGAGATCAGGTCTCCTGGGCAGGTGCTCGAGTGACTCCCACTTGAGTGATGATGAGGATAAGACTGCCCTCCGAGATCGATAGCCATCTTGTGTCGAACCACGACCAGCACTGAAGACGGTGCATCCTTCTGCAACAACGGTTTTAGACAGAAATGCTGGCACATACACAGTCTTCGTTCTCCGATGGATCTCTATTGGTGTTTACCCTTCAGCAGCCAAGAAAAGAACAGTAGCATGTTTGTGCTGTTGGTAATAACGTGGCCATAGTGCACATTTCAGTGTTTATGTACGCACATTGGAAAGACACGAATGTCACATTAATCGCTTGACCACATGAAGGTGCTTATACAAGGGTGAGTCAAATGAAAACCTTAAATTTCTAATAACAGATCGAAATTTCGCGCCGTTATCCTGTAAGTTGGTAAGCATGCTACAAATAGCGTGCAGAGTGGCCTGTAGGTGGCATCATAGTGCAGATGCACACATACCGTCGCAGAATCAGTATAAAGATGCCCGCCCCACTTACGACTTGCACCAGGGAAGAACAGCGTTCTGTTATTCGGTTTTTGCGTAGTGAAGGTGTGAAACCTATTGAAATTCAAGGACGAATGAAGGTTCAGTACGGTGATGGATGTTTGTCACAGCAGCAAGTCTTTCAATGGAGCAGGAAGTTCGCAAATGGTGTGACTTCAGTGGAAGATGCTCCTTGTCCAGGTCAGGCACAACGAGTTGTGACTCCACAGAACATTGCAGCAGTTGAAGCCATAGTGAAGGAAAACCGCCGAGGACACTGAATGACATTGCAACATGTTTACAGATTAGTCATGGCTCAGCACACTACACTGTGCACCAGTTTCACAAAGAGTCTGCAAGATGGGTGCCACGGCAGCTGACTCCTGAAATAAGAGAACGACGTGTTGATGCTTGTGAAGAACTTCTTCGGCGCTTTGAATGAGGTGATGGCTTCCTTGCATGAATCGTTACTGGGGACGAAACCTGGGTTCACTTCCACCAGCCGGAAACGAAGAGAGCGAGCAAGGAATGGCGCCATTCCTCATCACCAAAACCAAAGAAATTTCGAACACAGCGATCAGCAGGGAAGGTTATGCTGACTCTCTTTTGGGACGAAAAAGGCGTCATTTTGGAGCATTACATGCCTAGAGGGACCACTGTCACCACTGCATCATACACAGATCTCCTAAAAAATCATCTGCGGCCTGCAATCAAATCAAAGCGACGTGGATTGCTATCAGCAGGTGTCCTTTTGCAACATGACAATGCAAGGCCCCACACTGCCCGTACAACAGTTGCAACAATCACAGACCTGCATTTTGAGTGTCTTCCTCATCCACAATACTCACCAGACCTTGCCCCAAGTGATTTCTATTTGTCTGGATCACTCAAAGACGCAATGGGAGGAGAGAAGTTCCGTTCTGATGAAGTGGTACGCCACGCAGTGCATGAGTGGTTGCACGGACTACCAAAAGAATCTTTTTCTAAAGGAATTTATGCACTTTGTAAGAGCTGGAGGACTTGCATTGAGCGTGGGGGAGATTATGTTGAATAGTGATATAGCTTTGTACCATTTCTGCACAATAAATAACATTTAAAAAACATTTAAAGTTTTAATTTGACTCACCCTCCATATCCACACAGGAGTCGCACAACGTTGCATGTACGCTACAGCAATGACTCCAGACGGAAACTTTTTGATCTACACTTGTCTTGGTCATCTTTCACTACTTTTTTTGTTATTTTTTTCTCTCTGCAGATGACCGACCTATTTCACAAGTTAAGCATTTATTTTTCTTTTAATTGCTTTTGTGACAACAATTCAGTCACATTAGCTTAGTCCTGAAGGAAACTGGGAGGTCATATGCAGTCAGCCACACAGGTCGCTGTGTGCTCCCTGACGCCTTCCACTGTATGTGAAACGGCACGGTCTTCGGTGGAAATTGATTCAGGGAGGGTAATAGATTGCAAAATTTGCGTTTAATGTAACAAGTATCGGTGAAACGGAAGATTGAAACTGACAAAACTTGTATCATATATTTACTGTGAAGCTCTCTACGTTTTTTGAAGTTAGGTTAGTTGATATCCAAACTTCAAGTACCATATTCAACTTACAGCAAAAAAAAATCAGCCACTGCTGACTGCAACAAACATAACGTAGCTGTGTCGCAGGTCCTCTAAATGCCGAAACTCTGTGGGTTACAATCGATTGTTTATGCACATTGACTAACACTGTAACCTCCCCACAAAAATAATTATATAATTATTATGGATAATGATTCTGAGCAAAGTGTAACCTCCCCACAAAATTTAATAAAATGAATAATAATAATGAATATGATTCTAATTTTTGTGTAACGTCAGAACAAAATTGGTTCCCATTTATAATCTCCATACAGAAATGCATTCACATTTGTTGTACCCACAAAATTCTTTTCTCATTTAATGTAAGTTCGAAACAGAAAAATTCCTAAACCTCGTAATAAAAAATAAATTTTGGACGACAGCAGTGCTGCGTCATGTTCCTGTAAGATCATTCTGAATAAAAAGCAAAAATTCTTACCTCAATAAAGACGGCGAATATATCTGCTCTTAATAAAATTTTTCCGGCACAGCTCTGTGCAATGCTGGCCGATAGATTTGTCATTTATGAAAGGAAGCAACTGATTTTTCTTTTGCAACAATAGGAATGATCATAGATTTAAGAAATTAGTAAATTCTTTAAATTGAAATGAATGCTTGTTAAAAATTACTTTATATCACAAAGATTATTATTAGGACATATTTAAAAAAAAAATTACATAGGAGTTCACATAACATTACTAGATATGCGCGAGGCTGCTTTTTACCTTATACAATAATACTCAGGCTCCGGCACCGCTGCACGGCGACCGGGCCAGCCAACACTATACACCAGACCAGAGTAGACTCCACACCAGACAAGTGCAGACTAGCAACTACTTACTTCTACAGCTACACAGTTCCTACTCAGCCAACACTGCTCTCTGGTCAGTGATTCTCTTATACCTTGCATATCACAGGGAGCGTATGAGCAATACATCGAAATTACATCTGCTCGGACCTCTTACATAAAATTACATCTTCTCGGACCTCTTACATAACCCTCCACTGGGGAGGCAAAAATTCGGCAGCGATGGTGAGTCAATTGGACTTGCCATGAGCAACAAATTTTTCTTAATTAACTAAGTTTACAGTCACAGAGTATATACATATATATAAGTGCAGAACATGAAATGAAATAGAGTGCACATGCACTGAGTACAAAACATATCAAGAAATGACAAAATGTATACGCAATGAGTACAAAACATATTAACAAATGACATAAAGTGCACACGCACTGTATATATTTCTTACCATTTTACAAGAACTAGGATGCGCAATGAGTACAAAACATATTAATAAATGACATAAAGTGCACACGCATTGTATATATTTTTTACCATTTTACAAGAACTAGGATAGGAAAGGGAAGGATTGCATCATGGTTGTAGCACAGTAAGTTGCACGTAGCTGCACTGAAAGTCCATATCTTTCTACAGAAGCACAACACCAAGTGAGACAATCTGAAGTTCTCTTCCCTGAAGTATTAATCAGTGTAGACAAGACACTGAAATGTCGTATTAAAATTCAATGTTATCATTTTGGTAGTACACTAGGTACACCAAACAGTGGGACCATAACTACATATCCATCTTTCAAGGTGGTGGACAGCATGTTGTGTCAACACCACGTTCTTGTAAGGTACACCAACGTAGAATTGGTGCAAAAACCAAATATAGTGCTCCATGATCATGAGGATAGACAGGACAAACGGATATTGCAGTAATTTCTGGTAATTAGGTCAGAAGGTGAAGGACATTAAGTCTTATACTAGTTATCATTGAGAATTACACTAGTCTATCAACCGATTTGAGTAATTGGTGGCACTCATAGCCTAGTTACTAAACATTTCTGTACTATGTATTAAGTATTACAGAATATTATTCATAAATCATCTGATAACAGTGAACATTGGCACTCATTGGCCAGTTACTAAACATTTTTATGCATTGTTCAGAAGTCATCATTCAAAACAAGAGTTAATTAATGGCACAGCATTAACATAATTCATCTAGTTATAGTAGTCATTGGCACTCATTGGCTAGTTACAAACCATCAGAAGTCATCATTCAAAACAAGAGCTAATGAGTGTAGCATCAAGCTACTGGTATTCATATATAATAGCATGCAAGTGACATAAGACAAATTTAAAATATAAGAAACAGTGACATTCATTGGCCAGTTACTAAACATATAGCAAGTATTGAATATTACAAAGCGTTTTTCATCATTCAAGTGATATATGACATATTGAAAATACTTATTGGCACTCATTGGCCAGTTACAAAGTATTCATATCGTTTTATAAAACATTATTCAGTATTATTCAGAAGTCATCATTCAAAATGAGAGTTAATTATTGGCATAGCATTTATAGAGTATAACAAAAATATTATTTACAGAAATTATTGGCATAGCATTTATACATTATTACAAAACATCATTCAGAATTACTCAGAACTCATCATCAAGTGACATAGGACATATTTAAAATGTAACACACTGTAACTATTACTCAAGGTCTGTGGTTAGAAAACGTCATTCAGTATTACTCAGAACTCTCTTAAACTGGTAGCATTATTTGGGACTGGTAATACATTTTTTTGTGCTAGCAATGCATTGCGTTGGGATCGATAATTAATTGCTGGGGCATGAAAATATTTGCTTTTGACTTATTGCTGCAAATAAGGATTACTAATGTCATTCGTCATGAGTCAGCTGTAGCAAGGTTATGAAACAAGTAGAGTATATGTGATCACATTCATGAATGCCACACACAAATGAGTAAAAAATGCAAGTACTAGAACAGGTTTAATAATTAACTGCTTATAGCACATTAATTTCATGAATAGCTTCTCCTAGAAAAAATACAAAATGGATTATTAAGCTGAAAGAAGAAACGCATATTATGCTCAAAAGTAGTGAACTTCGAATTAACAGGTAATGAAACGTGTACTCAATATGTATGTACTCTAGCTGTGCTTTCCAAAACATTCAGTCATTATACCATGCGATATAAGACATACTGTCAAAACAAACTGCAACAAATACTTAAATAACTACAGAGCATCTTTTAACTAATAGTAAATATATAAACTTCATCATTATTCTCATCTGCAAGGAAAAACTTCATTATTTATTATTCATATTACCATTTACTTCTTACAACTATTCATAGTATAGAGTTTCTTATTTCTAGCATATTTCATCACTAAAACTAATATGTGTAGTTCTATCTGACAGCCTCCATCAATCGCCTCATATTCTGAAAGAAAAATAATTAGTTAAGACCGCTATCATACGATGTGTATAGTATATTCTTGTTAATGCTTGTTAATTCTGATCCGTTTACTCTTCATGACGAGGTATTGCATCTTCTTTCGTTCATTCCGAAGGTGAAATTCCCATTTCATAGTAATCCACTGTGATTTGTTTAATTTATTTCTTTTACACGTTATTGCTTTCTGAAAATGATGAATAAGGATTAATATCTTGAATTTAAATCATATACCCATTAAATAAAACCTTGTGTCTAGTGATATAATTAAGCATACAGCATAGCATGACAGAAAATGTATTATGTCAAAAACATAGATAGTGTTCAGGTGCAAAAATGTACACTGAGTCTCATAATGCAGTAGCCAAAAGTGTAGAATAGTCAAGATATTGATATATCATAAGGAAAAATGTCAAAGTCAACTGGTGTTTATTACATCTTAAACATTTCATAGTGCATACAGGAAAACAATCATACATACACGAAAAATGGAAAATGTGCACGGTCTGATGTATAACGACAAGAAAAGCGACCTGCTAACCTTACCTTGCAGGGCACTTGCCAAGAAAGAATATAATAATCATCAGTAAGTGTTCATATAAATATCTGCAAATGGCATTACAGTGTGATAAATCGTAAAGTATATTCATTCGATAAAGGGTTTAATATTGGAGTCATGGTGATTGCCTTTACTTTTTCTGGTTCTCAGAGTTTCGACGTGTACTACATTCGGGTGAGGAATGCTGCGTTTTCGATATGGACCTGCGTATAGAAGCTCAAATTTACTACATCTACTCTTTCCCCTATTGGATAAATAGTGTGTACGTACTAATATTTTCTGTCCAATGTGAAAGTCACGGCGTGTACAAACCTGTTTTTGCTGTCTTCTCCGGCGCTCTGCGGCAAGTTTGATGTTGTTCAGCGCAATGTCAATTATTTCATGGTGTCGTAGTCGACGAGATGTAGGAAAGGATACTAATTCTTTAATTTTGTTGGGTGGTTCAACATTTTTCATTAGAAGAGTCGGAGATAGCATAGTAGATTCATTTGGTATCGAGTTAATTACATCCTGAAATGACAGTATGTCTGTATCCCAATCAATATGTTTTTTATGGCAGTATATTCTACATAGTTTACCAATTTCTTTCATTAGTCATTCACAAGGGTTCGAAGAAGCATGGTACCTGGATATATAGATCGGAGAAATGTTTCTAGCTCGTAACATACGTGTCCATATAGCAGATCGAAACTGTGGTCTATTATCCGATATTACTTTCAATACATGTCCTACATGAAATAGAAAATGTTTTACAAATGCTTTCGTAACAGATTTAGCGGTAGCTTTGCGTAATGGAGTGAAGGTAACTAATTTTGAAGTGAGTTCAACAGCGACAAAGATGTAGCAAAACCCTCTATTAGTTCTGGGAATCGGACCAAAAATATCTACAGCGGCCATGTGTCTCAATTTTACAGGTACAGTGGGATGTAATGGAGGAATATGTGAAGTCGTATCTGACTTACCTTTCTGGCAGATTATACATGACGCTAAAACTCGTCGAATACGTTTCTCCACGTTGGCAAAATAACAGTTCTGTCTCAGTATAAGAAAACATTTTCTGGCTCCGTAATGTGCGTAACTTAAATGAGTATACCAAATTAATTTGTTAACAAGTTCGTCAGGAATAGATAACAACCAATTGTTGCTGTCAGGGTGAGAGCGGCGAAACAGAATGTTACTGCGTACAGTGTAATGGTTTCTAATGGTAACATTATTTCTATCTTGCCAAAGGTGTTTAATTTCTTTCCATACATTGTCTTTACTCTGCTCTTGTGCTATGTCTCGTAATGACGACGAAATGAAATTTTCAAATGCAACTTGTTGAATATACATGACGCTGAAATTTGCTTTGCAGAAGTTGGTTGCGATGTCTTGCTGATTGTTGCTGAGAGAACGGGATAGTGCATCTGCTACAATATTTTGTGTACCGGGAATGTGAACAATTGAAAATTAAATTCCTGTAAATAAAGTTTCCATCTGCTTAACCTGTCCTGTGTAAATTTTGCGGAAAGTAAAAACAGTATCGCTTATGATCAGTGTTAACGGTCGTATGTCTTCCATAAAGAAAATGCCGAAATCTCGTAAATGCCCTTACAACACATAATGTTTCAAGTTCTGTAACAGAATAATTACGTTCAGCAGGTGACAGAATGCGACTCGCAAAGGCGATGTTTTTAATTACTGTACAACCATCTTCTTCAATTTCCTGAAAAATGTGTACGCCTAAAGCGGTGTTAGAACTGTCGGTGGCAATGGAAAAATTTCTAGTAAGATCTGGGTGTGATAAAAGTGGTGCATTCAACAAAGCTTGTTTCAGATTAGCAAATTCAGACTATTGGTTTTTCATGTAAAAGTGTGTCTCGGATGTCGTCAAAAGTAATAACATTTTCGTGAATAAGTTTCTCTGTGTCAAAAGTATTGCTTGCGTTGCTGGAAGATGCAACCTGTACTGTATCTAGTCAAATTCTATCTGACGTGATATTATTTGCGGGAGAATGCTGTGGCATTTCAACTATTTGTACTGTTCTCTTATTTCTTCCTGACGTATTACGTTCGGGATGATAATTTGTTGTTGCGGTTGGTTCTGCTGGTAAGACCGACTGTTATTAAACGTACGCTGAAAATTGTGCTCATTACATTTACGTCAGTCATAATAATCATTGTTATACGGCGCGTTGCGATAGGAATTGAAATGATGTGTTTTCTGTACGTAGTTATTTCCTTGTTGCGGTGCGTTGCTATTTGGTGGAGCCGACGCTATACGTGTAGGCGGCGAAACATTAAAGCTTGGTTGACCTTGCAGACTGCATTGTTGGTTAGGTATGCTAACTGGTTGGTTTATGTTGCTGTTGTAGGGAAAAGCCTCTATTGTTACCAATATGTGTTCGCTTGGTGAAAATTTTGTACATACTGATGATTAACATTTTGTTTGTTATTAAAATTATGCTGTTAGTTCTTTTCATTCTGGAAGTGTCTAATGAAAACTGTCACTTTCGCTAAAACTTGTCGTATCAGGTTTTCTTTACTCATCCTTAATCCTAGATAGATCGATAGTTGAAGAGCTGTTTTGATAGATATAAAGGATAGTAGAAGAGAAGGCAGCAGTGTAGAAAACTAAAGATGAAATAGCAGTACTATGGCTTGGGGCCCTGTGCACGCTACGGCACATATTCATCGAAGTGCAATAAATCCCCTGAGGTCAATTACGCGGTGCAAATAAATTTTGGTTTCTGTGTTACAGGCAATGCCGGTGAAAGTTCAAAAACAAATTGTTGTATCCAGTCCAATGCTAGTTTCTGCGTTACAGGCCAAGCTGATGAAAATACAAAAGCAAATTGTCGTATCCAGTCCAAAGCATGAATCTGTGTTCTGTCATTATTAAGCACTTTAGATTTTTTTACGGATAAAAATTGCTTATAATCAACGTTATCGTCTCTGTATGTCTGAACAGGTTCAGGGTTGCATGAGAATCTATTTGTCTGTGTCTGTTCGGATTCTAAGTCACGTAGTCTCTGTAAATTACCTAAGTTATACTGGCTGTATGAATGTGACAAATGTTCGGAATGTGGCGTATGCAGTGACGTGTTAGTGACTGAAACATTTTTCATTTCTGTCACTTTAAAACGTTCGTCAATTTGGCTGTTCTGTTGGACAAATTTCGTATCTACTTTCGCATCCAGTGTGCGTGAAAGTTCTGCTGACATTAATTTAAACTCGTCGCGTAACTGTGTTGCGTTTTCAGAGCATTGTTTAGCGACTGCACTAATTTCGTCTCTAAGAGATTCTGTTGTGGCTGCATGTATATTATTTAATTCTTGTGCAACAGATCTAATTTCTTCACTACTGTTCCTAGCACAAGCCTTACTTTCCTCACGTAATTGTTCTTTAGTATCATGACATTGCACGGCAACGGCTGTAATCCGTTCACTAAGCTGTTTGAAATTGTTGTCTTGTTTTTCATTAAGTTGTTGTTTTAGATTTTCATTATTTTCATTAAGTTGTTGTTTGAGATTTTCACTATGTTGTTTGTAATTGTTGTCTTGTTCTTTCTTAGACTGTTTGAGATTTTCATTAATTTGTTTATTCGATTCAGTAACTTGTAGCAATAATGCCATAACTTGATCCAAGCCAAAATTAGCGATTCTATTCTCTGTACTGTGTGATGGTATATCTGCATGTGTCACGTTTTGTGTAACCATTTGGTTATTCTGTGATTCTTGAAAAGGTTTGCCAATCGGACGTGCACTGTTGGTCACTACACCGGAATCAAATAAATTTGACGTACTTTGACCACATTGTTCATCTTCATGAGAAAAATTTATCTGTTCATTACGTAAATTTTGCAAACCGGGTGTGTCAAATTGGGCAGCGTTCATTGTAACGGAACGTGCCGCGTCATCAATTGTCGTTTAATTAACAGAGGACACAATTGAATTTGCTTGCTCATCATTAGAATTAAAATCATTACTAGTGATCGGTACACACTGATTGTCTGTAAACGGAGGACTATCATTAAGACACTGAGTGTCGCAAGTATTATCGGTCAAATTATTCGAGTCGGCTGTTTCACTCATTGCTCATCGCGATGTACTGTTAACAGTTTTTCGCGGCATTTTTCACAAAACAAAAAATAATCACAAAAATGAAACAAAGACAAAGCAGAAATGGAACAAACACAATTACAACAAAGAGCATTAAATTGCCGACGATCTGTGAAAGAAAGAGTGACAAATTAGTAAATGCGTTGCGCCAGATGCAAACTACATTTAAGTAAATAAGAGAAGATATATGACTACTTCTCAGAGATTCACACAGAAATACGATCCTGGCCAGTTGTCGCCAAGTGTAACCTCCCCACAAAAATAATTACATAATTATTATGGATAATGATTCTGAGCCAAGTGTAACCTCCCTACAAAATTTAATAAAATGAATAATAATAATGAATATAATTCTAATTTTTGTGTAACCTCAGAACAAAATTGGTTCCCATTTATAATCTCCGTACAGAAATGCATTCACATTTAATGTACCCACAAAATTCTTTTCTCATTTAATGTAAGTTCGAAACAGAAAAATTCCTAAACCTCGTAATAAAAAATAAATTCAGTAACCTGGTAAATTTTGGACGACAGCAGTGCTGCGTCATGGCCCTGTAAGATCATTCTGAATAAAAAGCAAAAATTCTTACCTCAATAAAGACGGCGAATGTATCTGCTCTTAATAAAATTTTTCCGGCACAGCTCTGTGCAATGCTGGCCGATAGATTTGTCATTTACGAAAGGAAGCATTTGATTTTTCTTTTGCAACAATAGGAATGACCATGGATTTAAGAAATTAGTAAATTCTTTAAATTGAAATGAATGCTTGTTAAAAATTACTTTATATCACAAAGATTATTATTAGGACATATTTTAAAAAAAAATTACATAGGAGTTCACATAACATTACTAGATATGCGCGAGGCTGCTTTTTACCTTATACAATAACACTCAGGCTCCGGAACCGCTGCACCGCGACCGGGCCAGCCAACACGATACACCAGACCAGAGCAGACTCCACACCAGACAAGCGCAGACTAGCAACTACTTACTTCTACAGCTACACAGTTCCTACTCAGTCAACACTGCTCTCTGGTCAGCGATTCTCTTATACCTTGCATATCGCAGGCAGCGTATGAGCAATACATCGAAATTACATCTGCTCGGACCTCTTACATAAAATTACATCTGCTCGGACCTCTTACAACACAAGAGACTACTAGAGGACACTGTTCTTATGGTAGTCACTCCAGATGTAAACCGATACCACCACACGACAAAAGTAAGAAAACACGTTGTTAGAAATGAGACAGTCCTTAACGCTTGTAAATTAAATTTTATTACAATGCTTTGCAGAAGTCTTATCACACTCATTAAATGACATGACGAATTGTTTGTGATCCAAATTAGAACCCACTGTTAAGAAACAAAGCTTTCGTGTCTGATGTAGACTTGACTAGGCATAAAGAGACATACATGTAAAATATAGAAGTTATCACTAGTCTCAGTTTATAGGGCCAAGTATCCGAACCAGGATATAATTGACGATATGTTTAGCACTGCTCCAGGAACCCCATGAAATTTATATTGCCCCTGAGAAGAAACCACGAAAGTTATTTATCTTCACAGTCGAAAGCGTGAAAATTGACTCTAAACAATACAATGTCCGAAGTTCTCGATTTGATTACTGAGAAGATTTTGTCAAGCTTCAAGAAATCGATAAGTAAAGCAAATTTGAGTTTAAAAGATCTAACGAAAGTTCAAGGATTGCAAATATCAACAATGTAACTGGAAAACATCACGTGTTGTTTCGAAGGTGAAACAAAAGTTGTGTTATTGACACAGCCCTTAAATATCCAAGAAGTCTATGAAGGAGACTGTAAGCATTGCGGTTGTTCGACCTCTTCTGGAATATTACTGAGCACTATTCGCTCAATATCTGACAGGATTGACGGAGCACATCGAAAATATTGACAGAAGACAGCTGATTTTGTAGTGTAGCGAATTAGGGGAGAGAGTGTCACAGGCGTTTTTCTTTTCTTTCCCTTGATGTTGGAGGCGGCAGGGATCAAGTAGCCGAGTTGGGGATGCGATATTAAAGCAAACGCTTTTTCACTACTGCAGGTTATTTTCACGACATTTCAACCACAATCTTTCTCCTCCGAATGCTAACAGTTTTTGTCGCCACCACCATAAAAGGATGATATTACAACTGTAATAAGATGAGAGAAATTAGAACTCGCAGATAAAGATTCTGGTGTTCGTTTTTCTTGAGCTTCATACGTGACTGAAATGGACGACAAAATGAAGTGATTCTGTGAACTCTTTACGAAAGACTTCACTCTGAATTACAGAGTAATCGTTTATCATTGTGACGTAAATGATGTGCCTCAGCAGAAGGTAATTTCAGCACTTATTGTTTCAGAGACACTAAGTACACTTTGTAAGTGCTCGTAATGTGAATGATATACTATGTATACAAAATTATTTTCCAGGCTGTGACCGAAACTGTTTACTTTTAAAATTCCCCTTAGTTATCTTTGTTGCTGTTGTTGTTGTTGTGGCCTTCAGTCCTGAGACTGGTTTGATGCAGCTCTCCATGCTACTCTATCCTGTGCAAGCTCCTTCATCTCCCAGTACCTACTGCAACCTACATCCTTCTGAATCTGCTTAGTGTATTCATCTCTTGGTCTTCCTCTACGATTTTTACCCTCCACGCTGCCCTCCAATGCTAAATTTGTGATCCCTTGACGCCTCAGAACATGTGCTACCAACCGATCCCTTCTTCTAGTCAAGTTGTGCCACAAACTTCTCTTCTCCCCAAACCTATTCAGTACCTCCTCATTAGTTACGTGATCTACCCACCTAATCTTCAATATTCTTCTGTAGCACAACATTTCGAAAGCTTCTATTCTCTTCTTGTCGAAACTATTTATCGTCCATGTTTCACTTCCATACATGGCTACACTCCATACAAATACTTTCAGAAACGACTTCCTGACATTTAAATCTATACTCGATGTTAACAAATTTCTCTTCTTCAGAAACGCTTTCCTTGCCATTGCCAGTCTACATTTTTATCTTTGTAGAATACATATTTTCTTAAGCCGACATCTAATGGAGAGCGCTTACAAGAAAGAATGGTTTCCTACGCTGTGCAATGCAATGCTTGCAATAAGATGGACATCCATGGATTGCTAACTTGTTGAAATATTTTGTGGAAGCTACGTTTATCATAAGTGTCTTATTTGACTTATTTTTCGTTAAATATGTGAACGAAATGTGAAAAGTAGATGTGCCTGCTCATGTTATAGCTTTAGCTACTTTAGTTTGTATTGCAAACTTGGCTAGGGTGATGAAACATTTGATCCATCAAACAGTGAGTGGGGCTTTGTGGCCTTGGCCTATACTAAATGTGTCTCGAGAGCTACGGGCCAGTCAGGCTGTATGGCTGATGGGCTGGTCAGTCAGCTACAGCCTGGTGCCGAGGAGAGACTGAAGCGAGCAAACCAGTGGTGGCAGACCAATAGGCCCCCTTCTCCACCACCCCCTCCTCTTTGCATCAATACAAGAGTAGCAAGCAGAAATACACGTCAGGTCTTTGTTGCAGTTGCTAACTGGGAGAGATCAGCTCGAGATAGAGTGTCGCTCTTATAGAAGAAGGTGGATGTTCTATCAGAGAAACTGGCAAAGTATCCCACTGCAACAAGATAGTGGAGGAACCACCTTGAAAGACACAGTACCAACAGATCTCCTGGCTCAGACAGAAAGAGAGTGAGCTCACAGCAGGACAGGGAGCTAGTATCTGAGAACAAAGAAAATTCCTTTCTGAAAGTGAAGCAGTTGCGGCAGGAGACCATGTTATCTAGCTCCAACGACACGATTTGCCGAACTCTGAGGTACATTGGACTGTATGCACGACAATCCGCCGTGAGACAGGAGTTCGGTGAAGACAATGTTTTATACCAGCTGGCATTGGCCGAACTCCATCGATTTCCACTGACGAGATGATGTTCTAACACGTGTGAGACTGGTTCTGATCTACTTTCCTAGCACAGTTGCGCAAGGGCGCTCTGTGAGTGTTTTAGAAATTTGGTGTCGAACTATGGCCTGTAGGTAGGATGATACCATCTCACACATGCAGGGTTCAGAAGAGTGCAGCAGTATGGTCAGTGATGTAATCAAACAATGATCTCAATGCAGTTCCACTATACTTCCTGTAAAGGAAACGTTATCGCTAACAGAAATCAGTGAACAGATTCAGGCATAACCATATGTTGTCAAAAATTGAAAATCTTAGATTTTCTTTACTAAGTTCTATTTTTACTCTAAGTATGACTTCATGACATACCAATGTTAGCAAAATTACTTACAGGATGCTAAAATATTGATATTTTCACTACTGTGAAGCGGAATTCCTTACTAATATAAGGTTCTTTAATGGTAAGATTGTTGATGACCATGTCTGTGGGTTGATAAAAATACGAACAAATTAAATACAATTTGAGCCAGAGATATCAAATGCGCGAAATGCAGAATGAAAATACCCAAAGCCCAAGACTGAATAGGGGTTGGTAAAGAGCAATCAAATAGAAATACACAATTAAAACAATTCATAACTCTACAGTGGCTGATGAATCGTTTTCGTCAGATCTGACATCTCCTGTTCCTGCTTCAATTAAGACTGACAATTCTGAATACATTTAACTACAGGTCGTTGTTGAATGTAAAAAGAAAAAATAAATAAATAAAAAAAGGGAGAGACAGAGTCCACCGCAGTTCTGAGCGTCAATTGAATATCACTTTAAATGCGAACATTTTAGGTGAGGCTTTACCGTGACTGGTATTGACATTAAATGAAACCACAAGTTTACTGTTACCAGTCACAGTGACTTGTAACAGTAAACTTGTTATTTCATTTAATGAATATCACTTGTTGGCGTGGCGTGAGCACGTGTGTGTTTACCTTCAATCACCAGCAAAAGTGGCGACTGTCGCCGCGACCTGTGAACCTGAGAATCTATTCTAAATCTCGCCTGTTAAAAGTAGGATGCGTTTCCTACGTCTTCAGGTGAAGCTGAGGCTCCTAGTTAATCCCTAGTTAAGGTAATTGGCATGGCACACGCTATTTGGCTAGAATACACTGTAGTTCGTTGCCCTCAATTCGCTTGCAAGCGCTAAATGTCAGTGCTCGGTGCGACTCTCCTTACTGGGAGACTTTGCAGTTTAACTCATTATGATTTAAGATGAATCTGTGAACATGTGTTCACATAATTACTCTCGCAATCGTTTCAGCGCAGCGCAAGTCACCTTACTCAAACACTTGACGATTTTCTGCAAAGCTGAGCCAATTAACCTGAAATTTGCCTAGATCAAAGTTGATGGCCACACGTTTGCTTTCTGCCCAGTCAGGGTATTCGTACTTCTTATAACTCCACCCACTAGAGCTTTTGTAGCTTACCACACGCATAATTTATTTCGTAGGGTAGAGTTTAACTTCTGCTGCGTAATACTGAGATAAAAATTTTTTCTTTCATGCGTGTTTTAACGCAGCTAGCTACCGTGAGTCACCATTGTTTTCGGTTGGGTTTCTCCAGACGTCTTATCTGGGCTGGTTTCACCGCTTTATTAAAGTACAAACAGAACACAGTGTCACAAATGCTAGATTTTTCTCCGTTTTCGACTCAGTTTTCTAATGCATAAGTGACGCTCCTCATAACGTCAAAAATGAGAAATATTCAAGTAGTCATGGCACGATCTACACTACAAACTTAAACAAATAAGACGATATTTAAATACGTTTACAGCAGTAGGCCATAAAAATCGACACGGAACATGCTTAAAAAAAGTATTATATCTTATGCAACATTATAAATGTGGAACTCGCTGATTCGAGAGCAAGAAAGTCCGCTGCTGATTGTAGGCTCTATGCCCTATGTGTCGCGATCATTTGGTCGGAAGCCGGTCTGTATCATGCGGCCGCTGGCTGATAGCGCTCAGATTGGTCTTGCCATGATAAGAACTCACGCGCCCTTTTGTGAACATGTTTCCACAAGATTTCCCTACTGCCGGCTGGTTAGAAAACGAACGAAACGGTCTCTGACCTTCTGTCACACTGATGCTCGTTGCAGACAGACGGCATATAGGTTAAAAGAGAAAGGAAAAAGGAGGGTCTGATATCACAGCTTTGCGTTCGCACTGCATGGCATTAGCTACTAGACCACGAACAACTTATTCACAACAACAGCTCAAGTGAAAGTCAACATTTCTCTCAGCATCGTGTGTTGCATACCCAACTACGAAAAAAACATGATGCTAACGCATGTGAAAATTGGTGATTGGTTGGACTGAGGCCAGCTTGTAATGGCTAAGGTGTGTGTTTGATTCCTACAGGGGATTCCAGTTTTTAAAGGCCACAAACATACTCTCTTCATCTCCAGTAACGCCAAGTAAAGAAAAGAGAACTGTGCTGTTGTTCCAAATCAACATTAAACATGTCCTTTTGCTGCTGATAGGAACCGAGTTGGATTAGTTTTGGTTGTCAGCAGCAGAAGTCGATGGTTGCTGAAACTCTGTCTCTAGTAAGCTGTCTTACACTAGTAATGTTATTTTAGTTCACGAACCAATCGTCATGCAACGTCATAGGACCCTCATTTCTTATTTTAAGTGACCTTGAGATTTGGAAAAATCGGTAATGGATGGCGATTTGAGCTCCGATTCTAATTTTTCTCTTGATTTGAAACCTTCGAGATGATACTGTCCCATCGTTCCAATATCATGCGACTGGTGAACGTATTTAATATCTGACAGCTGATTGTGGTTAGTGATCAATTCAGATAGGTACTGGGTACTACTCCCCGTCCATCACCACAACTTTACTTCATGGTGTTCCACACTTGTGCACTGCATTTTATTGCATACCTTTCATGGTTACTTCACGGAGGCAATATAAGCTTCATGAAGCTTCCGGTTCAGTGCTAAAGGTACCGTCATTTATTTCCGGGTTTGGACATTTGGCTCTGTAGACTGATAATGGTTAAAACTTCGATATTTTATATCTGTTTATGCCTAATCAGGTCTACATCAGACATGCAAGCTTTGTTTGGTTAACAGTGGGTTCTAACTTAGATCACAAGCAACAACTCGTCATGCCATTTAATGAGTGTGATAAGACTTCTGAGCGTCACTTATTGTGTTTTATAGTATTTGTTATATTATGGTATTGGTTTGTATCTGGACTAACTGCCATGCGTACATACATATATTAACCATTGTTCCATAGATCATGAATACGACATTTTGTAATGATGTGGAACGTGTCACTTATTTTTTATTTTTATTAAAAAAATTTTTTTCACAGTTACTACTTCAGACCTAAGAATTTATCAATTGAGCAGAAGGCCTTGTCACTCAGAAATTCACCGAGCGAGGTGGCGCAGTGGTTAGACACTGGACTCGCATTCGGGAGGACGACGGTTCAATCCCGCGTCCAGCCATCCTGATTTAGGTTTTCCGTGATTTCCCTAAATCGCTCCACGCAAATGCCGGGATGGTTCCTTTGAAAGGGCACGGCCGACTTCCTTCCCCGTCCTTCCCTAATCCGATGTGACCGATGACCTTGCTGTCTGGTCTCCTTCCCTAAAACAACCCCAACCCACTCAGAAATTCTTTTAATTTGCTTTTAAATGTTGGTTGACTTTTTTGATACTATTTGGCAAGTGACCAAAGATTTTTGTGGCAGCGTAGTTCACCCCTTTCTGCGCCAAAGTGAGATTTAATCCAGAACAGTGAAAATCATCCTTTCTTCTAGTGTTGTAGCTATGCAATTCGCTGTTAATTTTGAACTGGGATGGATTACTAATGACAAATTTCGCAAGTGAACATATGTACTGCGAAGGTACTGTGAATAACCACAGTTCCTTAAATAAATGTCCGCAAGGTGATTTTGGTGGGCTCCTTCAATTATTCTAATGAATACTTTCTCTCTTAATGACGAATTGCCCCAAAATATGATGTCATATGAAAGCAGTGAAAGAAATGGGTATAGTAGGCTAATTTACTGATACATTTATCAGCAAAATTTGCAATAACCCTAATAGCATAAGCAGCTGAACGTAACCGTTTCAGCAGATCATCGATGTGTTTCTTCCACTTCAATTTCTCATCAGTGCACACACCCAGAAATTTTGAGTCATCTGCGTTAACAACATACTTCTGTTCATAGTCTATATTTATCAAGTGGTGTTATGCCATTTACTGTACAGAATTGTCTAAACTGTATAAACATAAACAGCAGTTTTCTCTAATTGTCTCTTGTGATACTGTGTATAGTCTAATGTCTGTACTGCGTAAGGTTTATAGGACTTGCAACACAGCTGTGTTACGTTGGTTGCATAGTTAGGTGCAGTAGACTGCACATTGAAATTCAGGTGTGGCTCATTTTTTGTGCTTAAAATGATTATGAATGAGACCATTTTGAACTTAATGATATGAAATTATAGTCCCATATTGTCAAATGCAACATGTATCCAACGAAGGCATCTAAATGATAGAGAACAGATCTTGAAAATATTCACAATGTTTATACACAAGCAATTTAAAGTTGACTCTGGAACACAAAAATCTAACATTAAAAAAAGCTGTAAACCTTGAGCAAATCTCATTTTCTGTCAAAACTTTACGAGTCAGAATGGTCTGCTGACTAATACTTCTCAAAACAGAAGAAGTATCGAATGAACTTTAGAAACAGCTTATTCCACTACAGTGATCCTATAACATTTTTATACTTCTCAGAAATTTACGTAATGTCATGTAATGTACTATTTTAATGTCTTTTAACTTCTTACATTGACTGGTATTAAATAAAATAAACAAAGATATGATGCAAGTTATTGTTTTTTGTATGAAGTATGCACCAACTCCACGAAATGAAAAGCTAACTGGCAGCTATAAACTCTAAGAGACATTAAATTGAAGTAAAACAGTCCTAAACTTACCAGCTTCACACATTGTTGTTTATTCATTCCCGTGCACTGGACAGCTTTTTGGTTGCATGTTGTACTGTTGCCACTGCATCAGATTAGAAAATATACTGAAGAATATCCTTTTTAGAACTAGAATTTTTTAAGAAGGCAGTTCTCTACCCCACTTTAGCTTACGAGTCCACAGAGCAAGCCTAGACGAGCACACACGCATACATTCTGTAGTTTAGAAGCTGATCTTCCGCTCTTTCGTATAAAGCTGACTGTAATCTCACTCGCTCTTACCAATACGACTGTAACTGTTCAAGCTGTGTCAATTTCAATACTTTGCATTCATATTTACCGCGACATTCTTTCTTTTCATTTAATCACGAAGTACGATTATTTTCTTTCTCAAAAGAATGAATGCATTTTAACCTCGTTTATTTTTACCCAGGCCACAGGGAATGATAGTGCTTAGAACCTACGTGCCTCTATCCCGATCGTACGTTTGCATACAAATGAGTGTGTATGTACCAACGCAGCTATACTTATGACCCATTTCCCTTACTTATTTTGAGCCACTCACTCGTGAATGTACCACTACTTATTTTTTGTATTCAGTCGGCTGTATTCCTTAATAACGTTACTTTTAATATTCAGTGGCTTAGCTTCCACAGTTGACTTATCCCTCTGTCGCAACGGTGCTTCACGCGAAATATTTATTACGTGACATTCATACTAACTCTCATTTCAAAATCACGACACCGGTTGACTAAGTTTTTAACAATTTAACACGGCGGTTACACAGTGAAAGAGTCAGTTTGACTGGAGAATATAATAACGTGGCTATTCTATAAATGGTACAGAGCATAACACATACATAGAAACAATTTATGATTAAGAAAGTAAGTATGATAATTTACAAACGTTAGAAATATGATGAATTGACAACATGAGGTACTAAATCTGCTACTCAAAAATATCTCGTCCCCCACAATTCACTATCGAGCTCATGAAATACGGTAATCCTCAGCTCACCTGCAACTACAACAATCTCGTATTTTTATTCGCAAATTACGAAAGTAAGTATGTCAAAATTATAAACCATTCTCTTCGCAACAGTGCCTTGGAGAACTCAACTCGACTGTTTAGCGCAGGGCTTCACAACATACGTGCTCGCGGAGCAAGCTGTGAGCAGCAAGGCGCGAGTACGGAGTAGTGGTGGGCAGGAAATCGCGTATCAGTTAGAAATCACAGTGACTGAGAAGTCACAGATATCACAGTAGCAACTTTACAGAATCTAACTGCGATTTCAGTCACAGTTAGCAGTCGCAAGTAGTATTTCACATTCAAAGACGTGAACCATCTATTGGTCGAATTTAGCACTGCTTTCTGCGATTTCAGTGACAAGTCGCAACTAAGAGTCGCAAGTAGCATCTAAAAAGCGCGGTTAACAGTGGAATCTGTTGGCCAAAGTTCGTACCTCGTCCATCTCTGCGGTACGCTATGGAGTCCAACTGCGATTTCCGTGACAAGTCGCAACTAAGAGTCGCAAGTAGCAACTAAAAAGCGCAGTTAACAGTGCCATCTCTTGGCCGAAGTTCGTACTACGTCCATCTCTGCGATACGGTATCGAGTCTAACTGCGATTTCCGTGACAAGTCGCAACTAAGAGTCGCAAGTAGCAACTAGAAAGCGCGGTTAACAGTGCCATCTGTGGGTCAAAGTTCGTACTACGCCCATCTCTGCGATACACTATTGAGTCCAACTGCGATTTCCGTGACAAGTAGCAACTAAGAGTCGCAAGTAGCAACTAAAAAGCGCAGTTAACATACTTTTCCTAGTGCCATCTGTTGACCGACGGACGTACTTCGTAATGAGAGCCTTGTGCCTCACTAGATCGATGTTCTATGTGTGCATATGAAGGGCTTATTTCAATAGTGGTACAAGTCCATTTTTCTTCATTTTGAGATACAGAGTCGTAAAGTTAAATGAGCGCTGAAAAATCTGCAGTTGTGATACCAGAAATATTAAAGCATATAGCTTCTTGCTAGAGATGAACCTTCATTTATGTTTGCTTGGATCATTAATTTCAGAAGCATTATAGACAGAAAAGTGGAGGTAATGGACTTGTACCACTATTGAAATAAGCCTTTCATATTATATGACGACATGCACATTCAGCATCGGTTATGGTTGGTCAAATACTGCTGTGACTCTGAATGTATTATATTAATAAGAAGGAACATTGCCTTTTTCTCCTGAAAATATCAAGTAACGTAACAAATGTGTTTGATTCTGCTTGCAATATGACAGTTTTGGTTAATACTCCACATGCCTACAGGACTTTGCAATGTTAACACAGCAGAACTCAGACATCTGGATAAGTGTAGTGAAATGAAAACAGTCATATGAATGCCTCACTTTTGTTCCGACACAGTTCAAGACTCGGGAGAAACGTTTTACACCTGGTGTTCTACATGGCAACTCCACACACAAGAACTTTTTGCCGACACTACTACCACCTACATAAGTAAGCTTTTCCTGTGTTACTTTCAAGTAATGCACTTAAGCTATTCCCGATTTTAACTGGAAGATCTGTACTTCCCACTTTCACATCAAAAGCTTCCAAATGCATATTGTAGACTTCGGGATATGTTACAGGTCAGTGTCACACCAAGATTGTGGAGAAAGGGGGGGGGGGCGGCATGTCACTCTCCAACAAGTGTTTACCAATAAGTAAGTGGCGGAAAATTACGGGTATTGGACGGCTTAACATGTGGAAAATGAGATTTTTATTATTCACTCACTGTATTTAACATTTATTATGCCTTTAAAATCGCACAACAACTTCAATAAAACACAGTTTAATCATTCACACACTTATTTCACAATTATTTCACTTTTAAACAGCAAATCCTCTAAGAGCTGTCTTGAATCTTCACGAATCTCTCTCAACAGCTTTGATGTGGATAGATACGTACAGCAACCAGTAATCAGAGTCAGAACTGCGTCTGCAAAAACACAAGGATTATTAAACAATTTTTGCTGTCACTAATTACTAGCAATATAATTGACAGAGTAGATTGCTAATATTTGCTATAATGAATTTCACATTTGCAAGAACGATCTCACTGAAGTAATTAAGTCCATCGAAACGCTTAGAAACTAACCTCTCGTCTGACGAAAACGGTCTAAAGACGCAGTGGCAAATTTCTTCAGATCTGCTGACAATGTTGTTTTGAGTTATCACTTTACTGAGTGACTGAAATGTAGTTCAAATGCCTGTGAACATAACAATATGTTAGAATTCATTTTCTAAACACGAACTATTATGGTACTGTACGGCTACTTACACATTAATTACACTATTAATATTTTCACAGTTGTTTCTTTAATACAAAATTAAAGCCAACGGAAGAAAAAACGTAAAACATACTTGCCAATGACAGGTTTGTTGCGATGCAATATTCTGTGTTGACAGATGTAACTTTTTCATATGGTGGTAAGTCGCAGAAATCGCAGGAGTCACAGAAATCGCAGAAGTAGCAGAAGTCACAGAAATCGCAGAAGTAGCAGAAATCGCAGAAGTCACAGAAGTAGCAGAAGTCACAGAAGTAGCAGAAGTCGCTGAAATCGCGGAAGTAGCAGAAATCGCAGAAATAGCAGTGGCGGAGGGATACACGACCCATGTTCCTTAACTGCGACTCTTAACTGCGACAAATCGCAGTTAAGAATAACAGATACTGAAAAGTAGCGTTCACTGAAATCACTGATATCGGAAAATCGCAGTTTAGCCATCCGTACTACGGAGCAGCGCCAGCACGCTACCCCCACTACCAGACCAGAGCGGAGAGTGGGGAGAGTCACGTGGGGCACACAACAGCTGCCGCCAGTCAATGTAAATCCGCGGTCACCAGCAGGGATATCACTCACGAATTATTACTGCGAGAATGTACACGTCCCACATAATTTTATTAGCTTAGTGTATGCATCTACATTCGTATTAATTTGTGAACTGTTACGCAATAAAAGGTGTCACTGAAGTGTGGGATTCTCGGTTATCTTGTACTTTGTGCCCTTTACAAATGCGTCAATGTTCGGAGTAATTGTTCTTGTGCATTGTAGGCGCAGCGTACAGTTTAAATTTCGATCAGACAATGCGTTTCTGAGGCGCGTCTTGTTACATTTCATTGCAGAGAACAGTTGTTCACAAACATACGTGGAACCGAACATTAATATTATTGTAGCCGCCAGTTTGTGCAAACGAGGAAATCTATCCTGAGGGAAGTGTCTGTAGAATTCCAAAATGTTTTTCTTGTTCTGAAATTTGTCTCTGTATTCTCTGTCACACTGCAGGTCAATAATTTCTAATTGCAGCTCAGGACGAATCTCTTCAATATTCGCTGAATATGGAGAGGAGAACAGATCAAAATCACTGTCTAGTGCTGTCAGATCTTGAAAGCGTTGATCAAATTCTTCCTTAAGGGCAACTAAACTATGTGAATAACGTTCACAGTCTTTGTGAACATCTTGCATGGATGATAATTTAGGAAAATGAGCTAGATTTCCTGTTTCCAGCTGACTCACCCAAAGTGTCAATTTCATTTGAAAAGCTCGTATTCGATCTATGAAATGAGTAATTAGCAGATCTTTACCTTGTAGTGAAATGTTCAAAGCATTCAGATGGCTAGTTAAATCTGCTAAGAACGCGAGATCACATTTCCATGAAGACTCTTTCAATTCAGGAACACACATGTTACTTATTTCCATGAACATATTTATCTCATCCAATAGGCAAAAACATCGATTTAATAATTCGCCACGACTAAGCCAGCGGACCTCGCTGTAATAAGGCAGGCTACCATACTGGCTTTCTTCATCCTCAAGAAAGCTTTTAAATTGCCTGTGTTGTAGCCCATGCTTCCTTATATAATTGGTTGTACGAACAACAACACTCATCACATTTTTTAGAGTGATACTCTTTGCACGTAAGTTTTCCTGGTGGATCACACAATGAACGCCCCTTATATCATTCGGCACGGTCAGTTTTTGCATTTTCTCCTTCAACAGCGCAACGAAACCTGTCCAACGATGTCTGAGTTCTGCTGTGGTAACATTGCAAAGTCCTGTAGGCATGTGGAGTATTAACCAAAACTGTCATATTGCAAGCAGAATCAAACACATTTGTTACGTTACTTGATATTTTCAGGAGAAAAAGGCAATGTTCCTTCTTATTAATATAATACATTCAGAGTCACAGCAGTATTTGACCAACCATAACCGATGCTGAATGTGCATGTCGTCATATAATATGAAAGGCTTATTTCAATAGTGGTACAAGTCCATTACCTCCACTTTTCTGTCTATAATGCTTCTGAAATTAATGATCCAAGCAAACATAAATGAAGGTTCATCTCTAGCAAGAAGCTATATGCTTTAATATTTCTGGTATCACAACTGCAGATTTTTCAGCGCTCATTTAACTTTACGACTCTGTATCTCAAAATGAAGAAAAATGGACTTGTACCACTATTGAAATAAGCCCTTCATATGCACACATAGAACATCGATCTAGTGAGGCACAAGGCTCTCATTACGAAGTACGTCCGTCGGTCAACAGATGGCACTAGGAAAAGTATGTTAACTGCGCTTTTTAGTTGCTACTTGCGACTCTTAGTTGCTACTTGTCACGGAAATCGCAGTTGGACTCAATAGTGTATCGCAGAGATGGGCGTAGTACGAACTTTGACCCACAGATGGCACTGTTAACCGCGCTTTCTAGTTGCTACTTGCGACTCTTAGTTGCGACTTGTCACGGAAATCGCAGTTAGACTCGATACCGTATCGCAGAGATGGACGTAGTACGAACTTCGGCCAAGAGATGGCACTGTTAACTGCGCTTTTTAGTTGCTACTTGCGACTCTTAGTTGCGACTTGTCACGGAAATCGCAGTTGGACTCCATAGCGTACCGCAGAGATGGACGAGGTACGAACTTTGGCCAACAGATTCCACTGTTAACCGCGCTTTTTAGATGCTACTTGCGACTCTTAGTTGCGACTTGTCACTGAAATCGCAGAAAGCAGTGCTAAATTCGACCAATAGATGGTTCACGTCTTTGAATGTGAAATACTACTTGCGACTGCTAACTGTGACTGAAATCGCAGTTAGATTCTGTAAAGTTGCTACTGTGATATCTGTGACTTCTCAGTCACTGTGATTTCTAACTGATACGCGATTTCCTGCCCACCACTACTCCGTACTCGCGCCTTGCTGCTCACAGCTTGCTCCGCGAGCACGTATGTTGTGAAGCCCTGCGCTAAACAGTCGAGTTGAGTTCTCCAAGGCACTGTTGCGAAGAGAATGGTTTATAATTTTGACATACTTACTTTCGTAATTTGCGAATAAAAATACGAGATTGTTGTAGTTGCAGGTGAGCTGAGGATTACCGTATTTCATGAGCTCGATAGTGAATTGTGGGGGACGAGATATTTTTGAGTAGCAGATTTAGTACCTCATGTTGTCAATTCATCATATTTCTAACGTTTGTAAATTATCATACTTACTTTCTTAATCATAAATTGTTTCTATGTATGTGTTATGCTCTGTACCATTTATAGAATAGCCACGTTATTATATTCTCCAGTCAAACTGACTCTTTCACTGTGTAACCGCCGTGTTAAATTGTTAAAAACTTAGTCAACCGGTGTCGTGATTTTGAAATGAGAGTTAGTATGAATGTCACGTAATAAATATTTCGCGTGAAGCACCGTTGCGACAGAGGGATAAGTCAACTGTGGAAGCTAAGCCACTGAATATTAAAAGTAACGTTATTAAGGAATACAGCCGACTGAATACAAAAAATAAGTAGTGGTACATTCACGAGTGAGTGGCTCAAAATAAGTAAGGGAAATGGGTCATAAGTATAGCTGCGTTGGTACATACACACTCATTTGTATGCAAACGTACGATCGGGATAGAGGCACGTAGGTTCTAAGCACTATCATTCCCTGTGGCCTGGGTAAAAATAAACGAGGTTAAAATGCATTCATTCTTTTGAGAAAGAAAATAATCGTACTTCGTGATTAAATGAAAAGAAAGAATGTCGCGGTAAATATGAATGCAAAGTATTGAAATTGACACTGGCGGCGACGAAGGGAAGGGGATGAACACATTCACGTACCTCTATTGTTGAGCAGCGCCGTCATGAAGATCGTCGCCTCTATTTAAATTTTCCATACAACATTAAAATAATAATAAGCTTCCAGAGTTACAGGAGCTGGGATCCATGGTATCGTAAATGAGAAACTCGTATTGTTGCAGAACTTGCTTCCATTATTTAGCAGAACTTCACCTGAAATTGCAGAACACTTCGTTTATACATGAGAACAACGGAAGGTAACTATTCCTAAAACTAATAAACGATGAGCGTAAATCTTCCTTTGTCCGTCAATGATAAATACTTTTCAAATGAATCTCTGGTCTGAGAGTCGAGCAATTGTCTATACGTTTATCAAAAAGAAAAAATTATTAAGTTTCTTTACATTGCCCCCTTGGGTGAACTGTCCAAAGAAATGTCAAATTCCGGACAATGAGTCCAATCACTTTACACACTGGTAGTCCTTTCACTCCTTTATGCACGTACTTGAATTGCATTGTTCGTTTCTTTTACGGGATTTTGTCATCACCACTTTGCTTATATATTTCTTGTGCTGGCCTGGCACTTGGCTAATCACTTGTTGTAACATTCGTTTCTCTCGTATACTGTACATTTATTGTTTTTTAGCAATGAAAACATATCCACTAGAGTACACAAAATGTACATTAACTTACATACTACACACAAAAATTACTGCATCGTCCTTCACAACAAATATATGAATATTACATTGCATTTTATACAAGTCCATAGTTCAGTTCTTTATGATTAGTTTGTAGCGCCATTGTTCCTGCGTACAAATAACATTTTCAGTAGCACGTTGACAAAAGTCTTTTCTAAGACTCTCTAGCACTTTTTTCTGAAGATAAAAAAAGCATTCACAAGAACGTCGTATATTTTAGAGTGCCGATCCAGGCTGTAGGGTTAGTAAGGGTATCTACATCTATGTGATTACCCTGCTATTCACAATAAAGTGCCTGGCAGAGAGTTCAATGAACCACCTTCAAGCTGTCTCTCTATCGTTCCACTCTCGAACGGCGCGCGGGAAAAACGAGCACTTAAATTTTTCTGTGCGAGCCCTGATTTCTCTTATTTTATTGTGATGATCATTTCTCGCTATGTAGGTGACTGCGAACAGAATGTTTTCGCAATCGGAGGACAAAACTGGTGATTAAATTTCACGAGAAGATCCTGTCGCAACGAAAAAGCCTTTGTTTTAATGGTTGCCACTCCAATTCATGTATCATGTCTGTGACACTATCTCCCCTATTTCGGATTAATACAAAACGAGTTGCCCTTCATTGTACCTTTTCGATGTGATCCGTCAGTCCCACCTGATGCGGATCCCACACCGCACAGTAATACTCCATAATAGGGCGGACAAGCGTGGTGTAAGCAGTCTCTTTAGTAGACCTGTTGCACCTTCTAACTGTTTTGTCAATGAATCGCAGTCTTTGATTTGCTCCACCCACAACATTATCTACGTGATCGTTCCAATTTAGGTTGTAATCCATAAGTATTTAGTTGAATTTGCAGCCTTCAGATTTGTGTATCTGGAGCGAAAATTGTGATAAATTCTTCCTTATAGCTGCTTATGCTCTCCACTGCCTCCCTCTTCTATATAGGATCTATTTAAAACGTCTCGGTATATCTCCTTCCTAGGTTTTATAGTTGTCTCATCATGGGCAAGATAACAAATGAAATTCATAGAGGTTAGTACTTAGTCTAATTTAACACTAACATATACATAACCATAGATACTCTTCTGCCTTAAGTTCAGTGAACATGGATGTCGTTTTTATTTCGTAAGGTGGGACGTAGATCACGAGCTGTAGACGTAAGACTTTATTTAGTGCGTCAGGCAATCGTGTCTCTACATCTCTTTGCACTATGGTGAGTGATCACTTGAAGGTAGATTTTTCTTTTCTATTCAAACTGTCGTCCTGTATCAGGCCATCAGTCAATAATGCGAAAGTTACAAGTAACCGCACACGCAAAAATTAGTCTTGCAGCACACTACGCACCGTTTGGAGTCGAGTAGCCGCGCACCTACCGCCGGGTATCAATGTGCGCGTGACGGTCATTGGATCTTTATGAAGTGTTTAGTGCAGCGTTCGCAGCATTTACGAAATTACTGCACCTGCTTCAACTCGTGGTACGCCTTGGCTGTGAGAAGGGACCACAGAGCACCTTCTACGGTCACTGGCCGAAGGTAAGTACTGCACTTTATTATTTAGCTTGCCAACGGCACACAGTCATAATGCACTAACACCTGTACCGTAGCAGGCTTGCTCGAGTCACCAAGTCTCATTTATTTCAAAGTAGAAGGCTCGTGGTATGAAACTTGTTCTCACTTGCCTCTATCCATATAACTCACATGTCACTGAATAAGCCACTGTCACTGAATAACTCACTGTCGTAGGGTAACTGTACACTGTTCCATTCATCTTTACCGTTCAAAAAAATTGTAGCTCACGAGACCACTGGCTAGGTTTAAGTAGTTTACGCCCATTTTCGTTATTTGCTTCTGTATCCTCTTTCAAAACGTTGTCTGTGCACATACTGCTCAAAATTTTTCATTACACAAGTTGGTAGGTGAATGTGCTCTTAGAAAATACGTGCCCCTATACTCTGTACACCATAAGAATAAACCTGATGTAAACATTACGCTGTGTATTCTTCCGCGTTTGCTTGAATCTCGTTGGATTTCGTTTCACGTGGAGCGGAAGCTAAAACCTGTGACCAGTACAGTCAAGTACAATCATAAGGATACGTTTTATGCTGTGTTAACACGCACACAGACTGAGCGATAATGTGGGACAACAGCTTTACGGCGCATTAAACTTGGACAGCACTGGCCAGCAAGTGGTCCAACTAACCTTCAATGATGTAAGCAGTTGCAGCTGAAACGTAAAAAGAGATGAGCAAAGAAACAATATAGCTTCGAATGTTATTTAATTTTTAGAGAGAATGAAATATTATTCGGAGAAACTCCAGCACTACCGCGCGCTTCTTAGGTGACGAGATAGAAAGCATAAAATGCACTCGTTCTCACCTGACATAGTATTCTAAGTAAAAACAAGAGTGATGAAAATTTCTAACTTCAACACAGCGTAATTTTTCTGAGCGAGTTGTGTGTAATGGAAAAGTATACAGCAGGGATTTCACCGTATTGTCGAATACTGAAGCCACTGAAGGTATTAATTACAGTCTCTTAGCCCCTTCCTTATCCGAATACGAGAAATACATTTCAGTTCTGGAAATGTCACCTGCTACGTTGATAACGAGCCTATCAGCAACAGAATCCACGAATCTAACCAGGCGCCACATTTTCTCTTCTTCTTTTTTGACGAGCCGTTGTATAGCTCGCCAGCGATCGGCAGTGACATGAGAAAAAGCTGCGTGCGTTAGTTCCAGTACGTCTGGCCGGTTAACAGTCTTGTTACTTCTAAGGCCAAATCCCGCGACTTGGCTCCAGACCTGTTTTGTTGGGTTCATATTGCAATGGTACAGTAGAAAATGTAAAAATGCAGCATTTGTATGATGTGAAAATCACTGTTTCTCATGTTTCTACGATACTTATCTACCTCTGTGGTATAAAACGATGGACGTAGTCCAGATAAAGAGGATTTGGTTTTTCATTTTTGCCTCAGAAATTAAATAGTTGTGTTTTCTTAATTTGAGCAACTTTTATGAACAGTCTTTCATAAAACATCGATAATTAAGACTTTGTATTTGAAATGAAAACAGGAATTTCGCGTCCAAAATGTAATTAGAAACAAGGAGACGTGCATTATTCATAAAAAATGATGATGAATTCTATAATTACGAGATGCAGGTATTTCAAGTCAGCAGCTCGTGGTCTCGCGTACGTTCTCGCTTCCCGAGAACGGGGTCCCGGGTTTGATCCCCGACGGGGTCAGGGATTTTCACCTCCCCCAAGTGGGTGGGTGTTGTGTCGTCTTCAGCATCATCATTCATCCCCATTACGGTCGGAGAAAGGCAACGGCATACCACCTCCATTAGGACCTTGCCTACTACGGTGGTGCGGGTCTCACGCTCTGACAAGAAGCATGGGACTTCATTTCATTTCAGGTATTTCAAATTGAACGAGAAAAATAAATGCTGCTGGGGAGATTTGCACCAACGAACACATTAACTGTATTTCGTTAACATTCCGTTTCACTACCGACTGCGCTACACGTACAACGTGGGTTTAAAAATCAACTGTATTACATACGGTTTTATAAATGAACTGTATTACATACAGTCTCTGGGAAAACTTCAAAGCCTATTATCTCCGTAAATTTTTGAAAAATGTTAAGAACAGCCTATTTCTCGGCACTTTTAACCGAATTCCACACGCGTGTTTCACTACGGAACAGAAAGCAGCTTCAGCCACTTTCATACTGCGCATAAACAGCGCGACAGTCAGAGCACAACGCTGCAGAGGCTGTGACTGTACACGATTAAAAAAAAAAAGAAAAACTACGTAGCTAAAGCGTGATTAAGTAAAACATTGATGGCTGTTAATACATTTGAAAATCTTAAAAAAGTTTCATTTAACGTAACTTAGTAATAATATATCTAATACATAAGTAGGACCTACTTCCAAGAGCGTAACAACACCTAACAACACCAGTCTACTTATGATAGGACTTCTGACCAATCATCGCGTTTGTGTTTGTTTAGATCAAGTCCATTCTTATGATGAATGGATTATAGCACTACAGTTCGCGATCGCGATAGTATCTTAAATTTCACAGGGCATAAGAGAACATGTTTTCGGGAACAGCAGCACTTCCTTGACTTAGGATCGTGCAACAAATGCACTTATACATCGAAACAACTATAAAAAAATGAATACACCAAAAGTTTTTGTAGAAATTGTCTCCAAATGGCGCAAAATCTGCGCTTCAACTGCCCGCGAGTTACTGTATGGGAAAGATTCTCATCAAAGTTGTGCCGAAATTGTGCAGTGGTGTGGATTCGTCGTTAAAGTTTCTATGCACCATGACATGTAGTTGTGTAACCGTACACTAATACCGTGCCTTAGGGAGTCCGAATTTTTTACGTCACTTACCCAGATCCTTATTATCTTGATATACAAGTGGTGAAAAAAAAACTTACAGCTACTTTATTTTAATACCAGGTCAGTGCTAACTGTTCTCTCCAGATACCTGCATTCATAAACTTAAAACTAAAACCTCCATGATCAAAAAATTATTCAGTCAAAACCTTACAAGTACCTTCTGTGCTTATTTCACTAGTCACTAATTCCTCTCTGTGTGTCCTAGCTTAATGACGTATCGTGTCCACATTCACTTGCGGTGAAAACAAAATTGGCATTACTCTGACAGTTCCAGATTTTCTTTCTTTTATCATAGAGTACATAGTGTATTTATGTACATAAACAAGTGTAACGTGTGACTATAAACATGGTAAAAGTTCTTTAAGTCTCGGTGCGCGTAAGGTTCTTTGACTTTGCCGTTGTGGGGTACACAATTAGGTAACATCCCTTAAGTACAGTGGTGTAAGGACCAGTATATTTAATTTGCCACGTAGCGTTTCTCTTAGCTAATAAAGATGATTTAACTTGAGTTTTAAGCAAGATCTTCTCTCCAATAACAAATCTGATTATACTATGCAATTTCCTGTCAAAGCGTTTCTCCCTACGATTTGCATTCTCCGTAATTTCTCTGTAATAGAAACTAGCACCTGTCTCTCGTTATCATCTAAATTATTTGTTCTCTTTGAATAGATGGGATGGGATTTATCCACTCGTTGTCCCCCATTTTGTTATGAATAAGATCGGACGGTGTAGCTGTTGTGTCGTAAATCGATAGATTTTTTACCACCTGTTCAAAGACATTTAAGTACTCGATCCATTTTGATTGCTTACCGGCTACATAAGTTCTCATGAATCTAATTAGCTTAGGGAATATTCTCACAAAGGGATTGCGGGCCATACTTTGATATCAAAATTTGCTGGATCTGCTGCTCCCTTAAAAATTGTTTCCAAGCATGGCAGGAAAAATTAGTTGCAGTGTCAGATAAAATCACTTGAGGTTTCCCAACAGAGGGCAAGTAGTTATTTAGCATAGGTCTGACGATAGACTTAGCTTCCGTAGATTTTGTGGCATACAGTTTCACATATTTGGAAAAGACATCATATACGCCTATTATGTACTTAACACCACCTCGAGCAGAAGCCAGGGGTCCTGTAGCATCAATACAAACTAGTTGTAGCGGATTCTTTAGCAGTATCGGATGTAGTGCTGTTTCACAGTTCTGGCTGGAAGGCTTAGCCTTCTGGCAAACAATACAAGTTTTTAAAACTGGGTGTGCCTGGCCGTATTAGGAAAATAGCAGTAGCATTTAACTTCTTACAGCTCTTACGGGCACGGTAGTGTCTCCAAGTGAAATGAGTGTGACAAATTAAAGTCTCTCATACGCTTTGGGAATACAAACACACCACAAATTGCTGTCTGGATTTCTCCTATAAAGTAAAACATCGTGATACAGTTGGCAGTGATGCCGCGCCGATACCTGTGGATTGTTGTTTAACTGAAACCTTCTCCTCTTCCAGTTTAGCCTTACCGGCTACATAAGTTCTCATGAATCTAATTAGCGTAGGGAATATTCTTACAAAGGGATTGCGGGCCATACTTTGATATCAAAATTTGCTGGATCTGCTGCTCTCGTCAAACAGTCTACAAAACTATTGAAAACATCGAATTCACAACATCTGCTGCAGACAAGAAGAAGAATACTGTGAAGATCATTGCTGCTACTGCACTGATCGACGGACCATGTGTTTTTCGTGGTTGCAGACTGAACTTCAGCATTGACATTAATGATTCCTTTACCCATGCCAACGGATGGTTAACTGTAGCCATCGTAAGGGGTGGTACTGGTGTTCCATCTGTTGGTGGCTTGGAGAGTTTCGTCGATAGAGACATTATCGCCTATCGCACATATCATATTGGAGAATTTGCAAATAAAGACTTTGGAAAATCTGTCTATATGTCACTTTCCCCACTATCCCTCTACACCCGTAGTAGACGTAAAGTATCTGTAAATGAGTCTGTATTCATTTGGATTAAAGGCAAAGGTGTATGTGAATATATAAAATTTGTTGGAGATTGTACTTTGTATTTTCGTAAATAAACTGATCTGTAGCGTAGCTTAAAACCGGACAAGGGTACATCACGAACCGGGAGCTCAAGGAGGCAACAGCATGTTCCATGTTACATGTTACATGTTCCATGTTACCTATAAAAAATATTTTCTAATCTTAGTGTCCTTTATAAGCATAATCCTAAACTCAGTATCCTGTTCTACCAGCTCCTCGAATTCAGGTGAACCTTGAGGTAATCGTGATAAGGCATCA
This sequence comes from Schistocerca piceifrons, assembly GCF_021461385.2. Classification (NCBI taxonomy): domain Eukaryota; kingdom Metazoa; phylum Arthropoda; class Insecta; order Orthoptera; family Acrididae; genus Schistocerca; species Schistocerca piceifrons. The sequence goes on from NC_060138.1 coordinate 932,206,297, forward strand.
TAAATTACTTTGTCTTTACCGTTCACATGCGTAATTTCAATATCGTAGGCTTGTAAGAACAGTGTCCACCATGCAAACCAATTGTGTAACAACCTACAAATGAGTAGAAAACTTAGTGCTTGATGAGCGCTGTATACTCGCACATGCTTACCAAACGGATAATTATGGATTTTCTTAAATGCCCACACAATAGAGAGTGAGCCTCCAACTCTGTTGTTGAGTACCTGCGTTCACATTCAGTAAGTGTCCTGCTAGCGAAACTGATCACTTTCAAATCTTTGGCGCCACCACCTTCAGTCATCTGAAAGAGGCAGGCACCTAAACCTGAAAAATGATGCATCGGCAGCGATCCAAAAGTCTTATCTCATGTCTGGGTGGCCAAGAATGATAGAGTTTACCAGAGCATGTTTTATGTCCTCGAAGTCAGCTTGGCACTGTTGTGTCCAAATCCACTGCCTGTCCTTCTTTAACAATCCTAACAAGGCGGTACTATTTAGCAGCTGATTAGGTACAAAACGGCGGAGAAAGAGCACAAGCCGATGAACGCTTTTAGCTCTCGTTTTGTGCAAGGTACAGGAAAATTCATAATCGCTAGCAGTTTTTCAGGGTCAGGCTTTATTCCAGCGGGTGAAATTATGTGGCCGAAAAATTTAATGTTTTTGTTAACAAACTTTGATTTCTTAAGATTTGCCGCTACCCCAGCTGCCAAAAATCTCTGCAGCATTCTCTATAATAGTTCTAAATTTTCATTCCAAGTAGCTGTAGCGATTAATATGTCATGAATGTACACAGTAAGCTTGTCTAGGAGATCAGGCCCTAATACAGTGTCAAGTGCAATTATAAAGACTCCAGCACTAACATTCAACCCAAAGCGTAAAACGCAGTACTGGTAGCATCTGCCTGCAAAAAGAGGCTGTGTACATCCTGCTTTCAGGTGTTGGTGCGATCTGCCAGTAAGAACTCCGGAGGTCAACATTGGACAGATACTGCACACCATGAAATGAGTGTGCCAAATTACAGTCTCTTCATACGCTTTGGGAATACAAACACACCACAAATTGCTGTCTGGATTTGCTCTAAATTTTTAGGCCAGGGGTTACTGGGACAATAATTTAGTTAATTTCCCGGGTGCCTGGAACGAGCCTCACTCTGAGTAGCGGGCTGCAGTATGGTGATAACGAGGTCTCCTTTATATATCCTGAGCTCGCTTTGCAACCATGGTATGGAATACGTGTTCTTGCAAAACTTGTCGTGGGGTAGAATATCCATGTGGTACTGATACTTCCCAATAACTCCGGGTCGTGTACTGAACACACGTGCATATTCAAACAATAAACTTCTAAGTTCCTCTTTTTGTTGCGGAAAGATCCCTGTGCATTCTTCTAACTTATTTTCGATTTCATCACGCTGCACTTGTTGGCACCACTTTACTGTCGAGTCATGGCAGTGAAATGCATCGCCCTTCATATTTCAATGTGTATGTTTTTACAAGGCTTACCAATCCTACGTTTAACCTTTATTAAATCTATTACACAAATTTGGCCATTGATAAACAGATGACATTCCCAGATTCTAAATCAATTTTAGCCAACTTTTCCCTCAGAAAATCCAGTCCGAAAATGCATTGTTCTGTCAACCTTTCGACCATCAGGAAAATATCCTGGAATACGATCTTCACAATCTGTACTTCGATCACGGTTTTTACTTTAATCAGCTTGTATTTGCCACTTATGGCACCTAGTATCATATAATTTTGTACTGGGTAGGTTGGTAGGGTCTTGTGACTGTCAATCTCTTCGAAAAGGGCTTTCGATATCACATTATTCTTGGCACCTGCGTCCAGTAATGTATTTTTCCTACTAGCTTGAACCACACCGTCCTCCTCGTACAAACAGGGTATTTCATCGTTTGTCAACACATCACGTATATCAGCTTCATCTTGGTATCTCAATTAATTGTTATTCTGATTGCATTGATAGCCCCCATGACTATCCATGGCCACCATTTGAGGGCATAGTGTGCCCACATTTAGTTTAACACCACATTATTCTCTATTTGGTGTCTCATTCGCGACTTCGATAATGTCTATGGCCCTCGGTGTTATTTATACGTTACGCATATCGGTCATTACTTGGTCCTGAATTCACTAGCGTGATATTATTTTGTGCCTGAAATTGAAACCGTTAGTTCATTTTGCATACTATCATTGCGTATTTCTGGGATCGGTTAACTTTTGTTGCTATTGTGCTGTGGGTGACATTGATTACAAGCGTTTCCCCACTGATTTCTGCCAACCTGCCTATTCCAGTTTCGATCCATATTGCCAGAATAGCCAGAACAATTCCTATCGCCATTCTTCCTCTTTTTTTCAAAGCCTTGGTTGTAATTAGAATTGTAATTGGAATAAAAATTGCCTCCCAAATTCGGGTTTTGCATTTGCGCGCTGCAGAGGCTGGATCGACAAAAGCCGGTCGTGGCTCAGCCGCGCGCTCGGCGTTGTTGCGCCGTATTGTGCTTGGTGATGCGGAGACTGATTTCCACCACCGTTAAGATAACTATTTTGTCTGTTACCGCCGTGCCTTGCGTCGTTATAAATCAAATGTATGGCATCTAAGGTAGATAAGAAGTACTCTAAATTGCTCTCAAGTACCTGTACAAGTTTTTCTCTGATGTTAAAGGGCAGTTTGACTTTCAAAATACGTATAACATCAGTTTGTGAAACTGGTTCATCCCAGAAACGCGTTTTGTTTATACGCTTTTCGAAGTATTTCCGTAAAGATCCACACTTTGGATAGTACTGTTCAGGAGCGAACGCCGATTTTCTCAATCATTCCTATACACAGCGGGTCCAGTATTTAGGAAGAAAAGCATTTTCGAGCTGTTGGGCAAGTTTCAGACATTTCGGTCGCCTACAGTGCACCATCGCCTTGAATGTATCCGGTAACATACTGAATCCTTTGCTTTTCGGACCTTGGCAACACATTCCTGAATGACTTGATAAAAATAACAGGATGTACTGACGTGCGTTCGGGGATAAACTTCTGAAACTGCCGATGTTTTATATGGCTCTCTTCGAGCAATACGGTAGACATAGTTGGTTCTACTGGTCTGTTTCCTATTCACATTCTGGTGTCGTTGACTGCCATTCTCCTCGTAGTTAGGCGAATACATATTAACATTGCTACTGAGATAGTTACTATGTGCACAGTCGTCCTTATATGCATGCACGTTTTCAGCTTCTTCCTCTTCTTCTGCGTTTCTACGTTGTGCCTTAATGTCATGAAGTTGCTGTTAATTTGCTCTATGTCTGTCTGTAATTTTATAACAGATGCGTTCTGTTTAGTGTAAGCTTGTTCCGTTGTGTTATTTTAGATTTCTGTAATTCTGTTTCTAAAGTGCTGTTGATATGAATATCTTTCTCGTGCAAAAATTCATCAATCTGCCGCTCCTGGTTTTTAGTTATTTTCTTCAACTTTAGTAACAGCTTGCATCATTTTTGTGTTAAATGTTGTTTGTTGTAAATGCATAGCATTAAAGTTTTCAGTTTTCTTATTTGGTCAGTCACATCCTTTGCCATTGTTTTTAATTTGTCAATGTCCTGATTCATATTATTTAAATCTTCCCATAATACTTCAATGACCCCATCAGCCAATTCGGTTTTAACTGTGTTATCTGGGTTGTCATGTTGTTTTGCATTTCTGTAAGATACGAGTACTTTACATCAGTTTCTAAACTGCTCATCTGTGTACTGACTTTAGTTTCCAAACTGCTCATCTGTGTTATCATTTGTGTGGCTATCTGATTTGCAAACTGTATCAACAGGTCAGTTTGCATAGCTTTGAACAATTTTAATGAGTTTGGCTCTGCTGGAAGCTGCGTAAGTGAAGAGTCTGGTATTGTTTCTAGCATAGGCGTATTATCGCCTGCCGCTTGCGACACTAGTACCACTAGTCGCTGCAACCGTAGTATCGCTGTCGTGTACGTTTCCTACCTCAGGATTTATAAAAGGCTGAGCAACAGATTCGTCGTCCGATGAACTATTTTATTCATTGTGCTAGTTTGAGACAAAGTTTCATCATCGTTACCTGTACTCGTTAGTCAATGGATAACCAAGCTTCACTGTTGCAGGAATTCGTATCACACGTAAACAAATCACAGATGTCGTATCGCTGTTCGTTTGAATTAATACAGTAAAATAGCACTCTGCTCAAACAATAGACTAACGATCCAGAGTCCGACGCGCAGCTACTAAAAATTTTCCGCCATCTTGTGATATATTCACGTATAATATATTTACAAAAATCTACCAAAAACGCAGTTCTGTCCTACATTTAGGATCAACCAAAAGCGTAGTAGTGCTGTTGCTCTTACCTATTTTCTTTTGCCGATCGGTTTTCTTAGCGGTAGGTTTAATGTTCCAACACTTCCTTCTTTTCCAAACTTTTAGGATAAATATTTGTCTATTTTATGGACTGATTTCGGTAACATTTTTCTTGTCTGGTACGCAGTTGGCGTAACGTGTAACAGAAAAAATTGGTTATAGGTTCAATAACGGATGGAAAAAATTACTTAAATATTTCAACTTAAAATTTGTACTAATTTATGCTAGAACAAAGGTCATGGCACTCGCTCGACATTGAAATCGCCCTGTTAAATTGTAAAAAACTTAGTCAACCGGTGTCGTAATTTTCAAATGAAAGCTAGTATAAATGTTTCGTAATAAATATTTCGCGTGAAAGAGGGCAAAGGCCAGTTGTGGAAACTAAGCTACTGAACTTTAAAAGCAACGTTATTAAGGAAGACACCCGACTACTACACAAAATAAGAGGGCATACGTATTCGCGAGTGAGTGGTTCAAAATAAAGATTAATACTGTAAGGGAAATGGGTCATAAGTATAGTTATCTGGTATACACTCCTCTGAGAAAGAAAATAATTGTACTTCGTTATTAAATGAAAAGAAAGAATGTCGCGGAAAATATGACCTAAGTATTGAAATTGACATTGGTGGCCACGAAGGGAAGGGGATGAACACGTTCACGTACCTCTGTTGTTGAGCAGCGCCGTCGTGAAGATCGTCGCCGCCATCTAAATTCTCCATACAAAATCAAATTAAAATAATCTTCCAGAGTTACAGGAGCTGGTATCCATGGTATCGTAAATGAGAAAATCGTATTGTTTCAGAAGTTGCTTTCATTATTAAGCACAACTTCACCTGAAATTACAGAGCACTTCGTTTATAACGTCTAACCACCAGTACATGAGAACAACGGAAGGTAACTATTCCTAAAACTAATAAACGAAGAGCGTAAATCCTCTTTTGTCCGTCAGTGTTAAATACTTTTCAAATAAATCTTTGGTCTAAGAGCCTAACAATTATCTATCCGTTTATCAATAAGAAGAAAATTATTAACTTTCTTTACAACTGCTTGCCACGTCAAGGGAGAGGACATTTTCTGGAAAAAGCCCCATTTCCCTTCCTAGATTATAATATTTTCTTTTAGGCTGTGTGCACCATGTAGTCAGAAGCAAATTCTTTAAACCATTGATATTTCCTTTCAGATGATAAATCACATCCTATCAAATACAGAAAATTGCCTCAAAAAATTGTCCACATTTTACCTGCCATTCAGCATATCCGTTTTCGAAATCCCCGTAATTTCATTAGTTTACACCTCAGTTGGTGCTCTCCTTCTCTTAAATTTTTCGTCATGTTGAATGTCTCTTTAGTATCAAGCTGGGTTCATTACCTCCTTCGCATACAACTCGATTCAACAGGCTAATCCATTTATCTATATATGACGGTAGTATTTGTTCCCGAAAGAATAGTTACCGTGGATGACAATGCAGCTTTGCTAGAAATGAAATGATACTTAAATGGACACCATAGCTGCAAACAGCCGTTGATGTACTTCATTGGGGACGTGTTGAAAATGTGTGCCCCGACCGGGACTCGAACCCGGGATCTCCTGCTTACATGGGTTCGAGTCCCGGTCGGGACACACATTTTCAACATGTCCCCAATGAAGTACATCAACGCCTGTTTGCAGCTAGGGTGTCCATTTAATTATCATTTCATTTCTAGCAAAGCTGCATGGTCATCCACGGTAACTATTCTTTCCGGAACAGATACTACCGTCATACATAGTTAAAATATGGCTTCCCGGCCATTGACCTTCTTGTGCGAACGCACACGCTATGCCCGAACTCGTACGGGACTTGGTAGATTAATCTGCCACGAGTAATGAGTATGATGGGCAAACATCTATTAGGCGCACTACGAATGTAGTGGTGTGGACATGTTGGGAACGTGGATCTCGCGGGGAGCGAGCAAGGGATAAGTCCGTGCAGACGCGCTATCCTCTGTGCCCGCGGTGGCTCAGATGGATATAGCGTGTGCCATATAAGCAGGAGATCCCGGGTTGGAGTCCCGGTCGGGGCACACATTTTCAACATGTCCCCAATGAAGTACATCAACGCCTGTTTGCAGCTAGGGTGTCCATTTAATTATCATTTCTAATCCATTTACTTTAGGGTGCATCTCTTTTAAATTGCTCACTAGTCTGCAGTGTTAATATTTAGATAGCTCTTAATGTGTTACGCTGCCAAAGTAATTGTAACATGATTAGGTAAGAAATTTTCTGGTCTACACTAGAAATGGAAGATGAGATATGGGATGCAAACTGTTTAATATATTTCAGAATTTCGTTTCATCGATTTTGATCACTGCTATTGCTGCAGTCGTACTGTCCAAGACCAGTTACACCCTATAGGTTATCCAGAGCACTTCCTGTTGTCATGCGTAACAGTGTGTGACTGGCGATGAAGGCAAAACTGAACCACGCTCTAATCCAAAGGCGAACAGATGCAGAAAATTATGGTTTGAGAGTAAATGAAAGTGGGTACAACAGTATTAGAGTTAAAATTCCGCGCTTGTCTTCTGTTTAGATTAAGAATACAAAATATTAAGGTCTCCAAAACTGTCATGAAATGCACCATTGTGCTCCCAGAAACGCATTTCGACCTTTTAAAGAGAAAACTGCAATTTGACTGTGTATTATTGTATTTATCTTTCGTGCAATAGAGATTTCGTCTTTTACGCCAGTTTCAAATAAAATACTACAGGTTATGAGACCATTATTAAGTCATGTTCGTTAAGGCAGACAAAAGCAGGTGCTACCTTAATGCTGCTTTGGACTGTCTTAACAAACATGACTTAATAGTTGTCTAATTACCTTTAGAATTATACTTGATAATGACGTAAAACCGAAATCTCTATTGCACGAAAGATAAATACAATAATACACAGTCAAATGGCCGTTTATTCCTTTAAAAAGAATTGCATAACTAGGGCTCAACGCCATCGAAAACATTTCGATTTCTCGAATAATGCCTGTATTCTAAAAGTTGGTTTATCTCTATGGTGCGAAGAGAGTGTGCTGGAATGAACAGTGGCGCGTTTTGAAAGTATGTTAAGCCGTGTGTGCCTAGTTCATGTCTGTTCGTTCATCTCCTAACACTGCCGTAATGCAAACTGTAAAAGTGTGTACCTAGTGTGCCAGTTATTGTTGCGTAAATGGTTCCATCTCTTTTTTCGTCGAATTATGTAAGGTACAGTGCTGTCATCATCACAACGGACACACATCATTTGGGAAAGTTGTAGCTATAATTCGATTCTGGGGATTCCTCGACTTATGTAACGAGGCAAGTTGTAGTTATAATATGGAGCAAGTTATAACTGATTGCAGGACCAGAAACTGAGCAACAAAGATTGTAAAGCAATGGAATACTTTTGGCATTAATATGTAAAATTCCTCTCTTACAAGAAGCATTTGATGCTAACAATGGTATGTATGATGCGACCGGATGAGAGGCACCGTGTCAGCGAAACCAACGTACTGTATGAACGTCATTCTTTTCTGATCGATTTACTTTAACTCATACTACAGAACGCCTCATCCAATGCTTGTCGTTCCGTTCAAAGACAGACACTCCAAGACCCGATATATGCAGTGCCATGTTGCTATGAGTGATGGCAAGAACACTATCTGATCAAAAGTATCCAGACGGCCCTATGTAACACGGAACTCACCACTAGATGTTACGAGAGGCGAAACCGCCAGTACAAAAAGAGACCGTGAGTATTGTGTTGTCAATAGAGTAGCAGTAACAGCGGAATAAGTCGGTCAGTTAGGAGAGCTCAGTGACTTCGAACATGGGCTGTCACTTGGGTAACATATCCACCAGGAACATTTCAGCCCTTCTATAGCGTCCCAGGTCGACTGTATGTGAATGTATGTGAAGTGACTGTCACGTGGAGACGTGAAATAACAACTACAGTTAAACAAAGACCAGGCTTATAGTAGTGGAACAAACTGTGTATGAGCACAATGATTTATGACGCTTATATAAACGAACACAACCTGTCACTTTCAAGGTCACCCCTAGCACCTACCGCCAACACTCACACCTTCCCTTCTCTCCCAGGCCAATTGGGTGATGTACAAATGGCAGGAAATTTAAATGTGCATTAGCCTATTCGCTTGGGTAGGCAGACAGCCAGCTATTTATTTTAATGGCCATAATTTATGACCAACCTTATTACTATAATTTATTACACAGAATGGCCACTACAATAAAAACATGGCACCTCTAGATATTTACGTCTTCCTTACCTTTATTACTATAATTTATGATACAAAACGACTGCCTAATATTTTTACCAACTTTGAAAACATGATAAGACACCACCAGCACTGTGCTGATATAAAACTGCTGGTTTGTCATAATACTTAAAAAAGGTAATCACTTTAAGGAACTGGATCTGATATTATGAATGTGCTTTATTTTATGTAAAAGTATATCATGTTGCACTTACTCCGCTGTAAGGGACAAATGTCAAATACTTCATGCTGCACAGAGACATTGGCTCCAAACTACGTCAACGGTAGATGTGGTGTGGCCACACCGGTGTTATAGGTGTGTCAGGTGGGTTCACTGTCTCTCGCAGTACACGGCTGTCCCACTGTTTGCTTATAGGTCAGCAATTGGCAGTTCCAGGATCCCTTGCTATTCAGTCAAAATGCCGTAGCAGCAGCAGGGGCATTGCACTGCATACAGATGCCTCATTGTATTGCAGACTGTTTAATTATCTCTAACTCTGCCAGTCCATTCTACAGAGCAAAGGTGCGTGTACCCAGCAACCTGAAGGCCGACTCGCCAAGAATTTGCTCTGCAGCAGTGCGCTTTATATAATTTCATCAAGCTGGCTGTTCTTATCTTGCCTTAAGTGGCACGTTGAAGTATTTCCCTAGAGTGATTATACACTCAGGACACAGTCAGAATAATAATATCCTGTCGCCCACAGTTCGTTACATTTGAGTAAACATACGATATATATTGCTTGTAATCTATATGCGCAAAGGATCCCTAGAACAACGTCCTGCAGAGAAATCAGTAAATTTATAGCTCCACCCAAAGTACTTGCTCATGACATACTGCCACCTGCCAGTAGATTAGTTCTAGACATTAATGGAACCTCACACAATGCCCTGAAAGAGGCAGCATAGTAAATTTGTAATTTCCTGCAAGGCATGTGCGTATTATGTAATGCCTGCATCCTATACGCACAAAAGATCCCTCAGACATGCCACAGTAATTTTATAACTTCTAGCGGGGCATGTGTGCTCTATTTTGGCTGTTTGGAGATTCCTGTTACCGATTTCTAGACCTTGTAGAGGGAAATGAGTACATATGATTTTGAATAGGAATTCACATCCAATAACTCACTTCCCCCATCCAAAAGACATATATTTAAATCTTTATAAACGGGAGACTTTTTAGGATTTTTGGCCAGATTACAAATAAGAAAGTAAAAATTATAGTAAATAGCTTTCATTACCTTTTGTGTGTACATATACACATAGAAAACAACATTTTCCTTCATTTTTGTTCGTTTAGTTTTAATAATATCCTGTTTAATGTTTAACTTATAATTTAAATCTAGAATTAAGTATTAAAAGAATCTTCCGTCGGTTCTTGGTAGAACAACATTATAACAATAAATGAAAAGCACCAGTTTGCTTTTGTTCTACAATATTACTCTTATTGCTAACCGGTTTTCGGCTTACAAGGCCATCTTCAGACATTTACTTGTAAGCCGAAAACCGGTTAGCAATAAGAGTAATATTGTAGAACAAAAGCAAACTGGTGCTTTTCATTTATTACTAGAATTAAGTATTTATTTTTACAAACAGTATATTGGTAAATACAAAGAAGGTTGAATTCTATCACATATTTAATGTTTTCCTGTAAACTATCTCTTTCATGGCTTTAACAAGTACTGTAGAACCCCTCTAATCCGACCTTGGATGGTCCGTCACTCCGGTTAGTCCGACCATGCTCAGGCTCGCGAGCCTGTGCTGACTTGTTACTGACTGGACGCCTGTGGGGCCACTGTTGCGGTGTCTGTCGCTGTTTATATTGTTGTACTGTACGTTATTGTGCAGTTTTATCCTTTGTTTGCTTTATTCCGTGTTCTCTACAGTACATATTACTGTAGATTCATTGTATGTACAGTTGTCTGTTTTTCAACATGTCTGGATTCAAACGTAAACACGTAACTCTTTCACTAAATGAAAAATTAGCAGTGCTGCAAAGACTGGGCGAAGGAGAATCGCTTCTAAAAATTGCAAAGGAACTGAATGTAGGTGTTACGACAATTAAGGATTGGAGGAAGAATCGGAAAGACATTGAATCCTATACAGTTCGATTGATGGTGAAAACACTCTGAAGAATCGCAAAACATTAAAAAAGCATAAACTTGAACTGCTTGATAACGCATTGTGGATGTGGTTTTGCCAAGAAAGAATGAAAGGAACTCCAATATCCGGGCCAATTCTCAAAGAAAAAGCGATAGTTTTGCACAAAAAACTGTAAGCCGAAAGTAAATTTGCTGCCAGTGAAGGCTGGATTGATCGTTGGGAAACTCGTCATCCTGTCCGATTTGTTTCTGTTTCCGGTGAAAAACTATCTGCCGATGCCGCAGCTGCTAAGGAGTTTTCTGTTAAGTTTCAAGAAGTTGTAGAAGAAAATGAACTGTTACATTGCCAAGTGTATAAAATTGACGAGAACTTTAAAAAATGTTGCCAACAAAAACGCTCGCAGCTTCAAATGAATCCGGGGTAGGAACGAAACTTATAAAAGAATAACAGCCATTCCTTGTAGCTACGCAGATGGCACTCACAAGCTCTCCTTGTTCATCATTGGCAAATCTAAGAAGCCAAGTGCATTCAAAAATATAAACTTATACTCCTTGCCGGTTTATTACTGCAATGAAAAATTTGCTTGGATGGACTGCAACCTTTTTAGATCCTGATTTTGCGACGAGTTTGTGCCATCAGTCGAAAAAGACTTGAGAAAAAAGTCAGCCTGTTGGTGCCTACTGCTGTTGGATAACGCAACATCACACCCGTCTGAGGGAGATTAGGTGAAAGGGGACATAAAAGCTCTCTGTCTGCCTCCTAATGTGACCTCACTCATCCAACCAATGGATCAGGGCGTTATCCAATGGTTAAAAAGGCGATATCGCAGAGAAGTATATCAGCTCAATCTTGGAAAAAATCTGAAGGAGGTCATAACTTATTTGAGGCAATGAAATCCCTGAACATCAATGATGCTATCTACAAAATCGCTGCAGCATGGGATGAACCGAAACCTGACACACTGCGGAAATCGTGGCGTAAGCTTTGGCCACAGGTTATGACTGAAAATGAGCATACCAAAGATGAGCAAAACAACGACGCATTGGAAATCGTTAAAGATCTACACTCTGGAGCCGAACGTCCCTGACAATGAAGTTGAAGAGTGGATCAACGAATGTGACAAAGACTGTGATACTTTTGAAGAGCTCAATGACGACCAGATTGTTGTCGCTGTTAGCCAGGAAACTGTGAATGAGGACTCGGACGGCGAAGACGATCCCCCCACCCGGATTTGACACAACGATGCAAAAAACGCTTTTGACATTGCCCTTCAATACATCGAGCAGAATCCAGCTTCCACTCCAATGAACATTTTGTGGACAAAAAAAAATGGAGGGACACTGCAGCAAAATCTAGAATCACATCTGCTAGTTAAAAATGTATCACTGACTTTTCTTCCAAGTGATTTGTTTTCGTTTTTATTTTAAAAACAATGCATACAGTATAATCATTTCTTAGTTTATACATACAGTAGTTTATTTCTTTGAAAAAAAAATTTCTTTTTATATGCAGCGCTATAAACAGTTTTTAGTTTACAGTATATATCGTTTATACTTTATTAAGTACAGTACAGTACTGTAATTTGTTTGTCGTTTTTCCTTTTAAAACCAATTCATATTATAGTGTGTGTAGACGTTTTTTAGTTGATATGTTTAACACTGTGTAAAAAACATCTTTTTATATTACTGTAGGCGTCTTTTAGTTCTTAATTCGTTTAATTTCTTGTAATAAATGTCATTTTATATTTTTTGCAATAAATATTAGATTTTTCGGATAATCCGACCTTTTTTTCATTCCGACCATGGTCCCGGTCCCGGAGGTGACGGATTAGAAGAGTTCTACTGTAGCTCTGTTCCTTCCTGCAATTCATCTAGCTGAGAGCAGTTGAGGATTTTAATTTTTGTTTTTATTTTCCACATAACAGTATGATTCAAGCATACCACATCTTTCTGGGTGTGTGTAGGCAAATCTTTGCTCCATATTCTCGGGGAATTTCTGTCCAGAATTAAAGTTGTAAATTGAGTGCACATTAATTGTAGTTAGCAAAAACTGTTTTACTGCTAGGTGCACAATTTGTAGTCCTCCATATTTAGATAGAATGTACGTTTTTCAAGATGACTCAAATGGAAATTGATGTTTATAAATTTCTAAATCTTAATATATGAAACTTGGGTGGCTCCATTGATTTCTGTGAGTACTCCAACATGTGACCAATTTCCGCAGCTATTTGCAGCAAATGCTGATATTTTATATTCCATAGGCCTAGGCATATTGCTCTATACACCATCCTTAAAGTGACATGTAAGCCTTGCCTACACATCTGCAATGGCTTATTCTTTTCACAGTTGCGTTCTTCCCTTATGACAGTGATTTTGAAGAAGCTCAACTTTTCGTTTTTTGAGTTTGATCCCCTGTATTTTCAGTTTTTTTTGTGTACACATAATGCATTAACTGACCTAAATGGGTAATTTTTCTTCATTAGGGAATGGTTTAAGTCTGTGTGGTACACTTTTTCTTAAGACCTGTGGAATAACATTGTTTGTGGGGACCAGTCGTAGTTTAGTAACATCCATAGTTGACAGTACTTTGGAGATCAACGTTCTGGCTTATGAAAAACGTGTTTCTCCTGCTTTAATAACACTTCTGCAAAATACTTATATTACCTTTGTTGGAGTCAGTGTTAACACTCTCCACGTAGTTAACAGATAGTAATTAAAACTATTTGCTGACAGAAAATGGTTTATAATCTTTCCTCAGTATTCACTATCTGGATGGTTTACCTATACATCAATCAGTTTGTGGGTATTCTTATTGATCAATACACTACCGGCAGAATGCTGTTATAAACCACACAGCAGTTCTGTAAGTTATTTATTAATTGACACAATAGAGAAGTGATGGGCACAGAGCGTAGAGGAGCAGATTGGAAATGTGGTTGTTCGTGTTTAATGCACTTATACAGTTTTGTACAGGATCAAACATGATCCATCCTATTTTTGTACATTGAAGTCTCAAGTCTGGTAACAGCATGTTCTGTAGCCAGGTAGATGTTAACATTACTCGTAGATACATGTCTGGACAATTTATGAAATTGATAAAGTGGTTACTGATATCTTTATTCACCCATAGGCTTGTGATTTGACATTTATTTGTTATACTTTACTGTACAATTAGAGCTGATCCAGGTTAAACAGTTTATTACAAGTGTCTTATCATTATTTACCGATACACTGCTATCTGCTTGCTAGTCTCCTTGCTCGCAGAAGTCGTGGTTTGAAGCTAGGTAGTCATACATGTCCATTTTCTTAAAAATCTCAGCAAAATCTTGTGGTATGTCCAGATAGTCTACACAAAGCTGCTGCAATATTCCATGCAGCTCTTCCATTTGTATAAACATTTTAGCGTCCGCCAACTTCACTTTATATGATATAGGAAAAGGATTTTTATATTTCTTTGTAATGATTTCCAGTGCTTCCTTGCTGAATTTTTCCAATATGCCTCTTGCCATCACATCGTTGTTCTCACGTAGTAGAAATGGTGGCTTTGACTTGACACCATGTCTTAGTGCGATGAACCACAAAGTTAGCTGTTAAATGCGCCACACATTTCTTTGTTTAACATTTTAGACTTATAATTTTCTTTGGCAGTCCACTTGATTACAGATTTCAACTGCCATAATATCGCCAGAAGAGGGTTCTGAAATAGGTGTCTTGCTAAAATGCAAACTATTTCTAGTTAACTTACGTTACCAACATCAGTAGCTGGATTGGCCAGATTCTCCAGTAAGATCTAAAAACCCAAGCTTTCGTCGGTTGGCCTTTTCTTCTTCCTGTATAGCTGAGGAATGTCTACTATTTTAAAGGAAACCATGTTGACACTTTCCACAGAAGACCGATCAGTTGCAGCTTTCATGTCTCTTTATCTACTCTAAAGGTCCAAGATGATACCTTCCAAATATGCTTGTACTTGCAATCCAATCTGTTCGATACATAAAATTCCGGTTGTACATCCTGAATTCAAAGGCTGAGTAAATTTAGAAAACTGCTACTATGTGCAAGCTACAGGGACGGGGGAGGTGTCAACTAACGAATAACTGACAGAACAGCTGCTGTGTAGTGTTTAACAGTGTTATGCGCTTTGCTTACTGGGGCATTAGGCACAGTCAAAGATTGACTGGTGTACAGGTCCAGTCAGTGAAGGCTGAGAAAAGCTAAATGTATTGCTTAGACCTCTACCATTCCATATTAGAGAAATTACCTCTTTAAGTGTAGTAAATATATTAAGTAAATATGTTACACACAAACACACAAAAGTAAACTGGAACTGTAGGAGATCAAACTCAAAAAACGAGAAATGAAGTGTATGACGAAAAAAACTGCCATACGAGAAGAATGTAAATTGTAATTTGAAAAGGAAGTCACTGCAGATGTGCAAATAAAACTCATGTATTAATTTTGTAAAAATGTATGGAGGAATATGGATGTGACTGGGGAATATGAAATAACAACTTTTACTCTAAATAGCAGTGAAAATTGATCACGTGTAGGTGTACTCTCAGAAATCGGTAGACCCGTGGACGTTTACTTAAATGAGATACGAATTAAAGACATTCACCCCCACTAGAATTGGCTTGGGAAGGATGGTTATATTCTATCTGGGGTGGCCAGAAGTCGTACACCTAGCAACAGAAAACCCATTTACAGAGTTCAAAACCGATGGAATAATATTTATTTGACTCATTTGCAAAAATGGTAAACTTTGTTCTACAAACATTCAGTAAGAATGGGAAGCAGAGGAGTTGCTAGTGTCCACCCTGGAAGATGTGGAAGATTTTAGCAATAGTGTTATACATGAAATAAGAGACAAAATTAAAATAAGTATGTACAAGAATTTGAGCACATTCCTTCGTTGGTTTTTAAAACTTCACAAAACAAATAAGGAAACAGCTAAAACTTCCTGGAAGAATAAAAGTGTGTGCCAGGCCGAAACTCAAACTCGAGACTTTTACCTTTCGTGGGCAGGGCTGTATCGACTGAGCTAGCCCAAGCACGAGTCATGAACAGTTCTTCCAGAAGATATCCTGCGAAACTTGCAGGACATTGCTGAGACGTGGCTTAGCCACAGGGTGGGGAATGTTTCCAGAATGATTCAAATGGCTCTAAGCACTATGGGGCTTAACATCTGTGGTCATCAGTCCCCCAGACTTAGAACTACTTAAACCTAGCTAACCTAAGAACATCACACACATCCATGCCCGAGGCAGCATTCCAAACTGCGATGTAGCAGCAGCCCAGTTCCAGACTGAAGCGTCTAGTATCGCTCCACCACGGCGGTCGGCCACTCTAAGTGGAGCGTGTGCTGATACGAAACTTCCTGGCAGATTAAAATTCGGTCGGTGGAGCATTTGCCCGCGAAAAGTAAACGTCCTGAGTTCGACTGTTGGTCCGGCATACAATTTTAATGTGACAAGATATTTCATATCAGTGCACACTCCGTGGCAGAGTGAAAATTTCATTCTGGAGAGAAAGTTGTTTTCTGTGTCTAAATGTACGAACAAAATTTAATAAATATTTTTTACTACAATACTGGGTTGTTATTCGCTATTTTGCTAAAAGTCCCAAAATTTCTTGTACTTACAATTAATTAAATATGTGTCATTTGGATGAGGGAAATGGATAGTTGGGTGGCCTTGAAAAGTAGCCATGCAATGTCCATTTCGAGTTCTCTGTTTCTTAACAGGCCATTGTTCATTGTGGCACATAAAGGTGCACTTCAACAGGCCAACAACACAGACACTAAGCAGTAGCTGACTGGACGCGTGCAGTGTAGTCTGATGAGTCGTGATTTTGCCTCTATCCATCTTCGCCAACTGATGCAAGGCGTCAAGTGCGCAGTGAGGCATATAATGCACGATGTATGAGGAACGAAGTACATGTCAGAACTGGTTCTGTGGAATTTTGGGTGTGTTCCTCGTACAACGACTTGGAGCCACTTATGGTTACAGTGCCCATGAATTAGATGCTTAGATGTTTATTCCTCTATTTTTGGTGTCCAGAGATTGATGTTTCTTCTATATCTTCGGGACGAATATACTGTGGACACTCCCGTCTTCCAACAGGTATGTTCTCTTGGCTGCATGCAAACGTTCCTTGTTTGATCAACACTCAGGCGCCTATTGCACCTTTTGGATGGGCCAGTGAATATCCCATATTAACTGCCGTAGAACACTTCTGGGACTATTTGGAACAACGGGTGAAATATATCAATCAACATCTCTGTAATTATCTACCTCTGTGGGATCTTGGGATCTCACCACCACTAAGCAGTGACCTCGCTGACAAGCACCATTCGAATAAACAAACTGTACCAAACATATAATGTACCATGAACATTTCCTTACATCAATCCCACTTCACATTGCCAATAGTGTACTCAACCGTTTGTGCACGTGCATCCTTTACCATAAAAAGCTGAGGATTGATGTGTAATGCTAGAAGAAGCTACTATGTTTGTCCTTCTGCAAAGTTAAATTTCGTGGAGTCTGCCACACAATATGATTTCCTCGTTTTCCAAATTGATGTGCCGAGTTGTAGGCAAGGACTTTATAACAAAACTTATGTGTTAGCTTGGAGCTGATGATATCAGTCAGGTCAGAACGTCAGTGAGAGAGCACGTTGAGTTCCTGTTGCTAATAAGGCGAGTACACCATTCGTTTGTTATATATTTTTACGAGCTTCCAACAGGAGCGACTTATTTACAGATACATCTGTAGGTACTAGTTTAGTTTTGTAATATCTTGCATGTTAGGGTGCTTACTAGGCACAACCTTTTATTTTAATAACAATGTAGTGTACAATACCACAGTTGTTATCGACCCTCGTATCGTACAGGATTTTGTTTCTTTTGGTTAGTGTAGCTCAGTGTTGGTCAGACCATCAGTGAGAGAGTACTTCGAATTCCTGTTGCTAATAAGCCAAGTACACCGTTCGTTTACGAGTTTCAAACAGGAGCGACTTCAATAATGGAAAAGAACTGTGATTGCTGTGTACAGAAGCGAGTTGAGTTGGTGACCCTTTGTTTACAGATCCAGGCTGTGTTGACTTCTGGGCCGTCGGACGCGGGGATGTCGAGCACGTTGCACGTGTCCCCCGATCGGTCCACTTATATGGCCGCCCTGGGTACTGCCTGCATTGAAGTTGACCCCTCGTCGAGATCATTTCAAAGTCTGGCAGGCAGCAAAAGACTTTCCGAGAGGCCCATCAGAGGTCCCCCAGTTCGTTTGGCAAACATGTTTCGGGCGTTATCTGTGGCTGACAAAGTCTCTAAGCCAGATAAAATCGTTCACCCTGTGCCAGATGGGGGCCCTTAGGAAAATGGCTGCCAAGGACGGGAAGGGAGCCAGTGTGCACTCCGTCTGCATACCCGAGGGAGTCATTCCAGATGTGGAAAGGGTGCTTCCGGATGTCATGAAGAGTACAGGGTGCAGCCAACTGCAGATGATGGCTCATGTCGGTACAAATGACGTGGGTGACTTTGGATTGGAAGAGATTCTCTCTGGTTTCGGGCAGCTAGCGGAAATGGTAATGACTGCCAGTCTTGTTTGGGAGATGAGTGCAGAGCTCACCATCTGCAGCATTGTCGATAGAACTGACCGTGCTCCTATGGTGCAGAGCTGAGTGGAGGGTCGGAATTAGTGGATCAGGCGGTTCTGTGGCCGAGTAGGCTGCAGATTCCTGGACTTGCGCCATCGGGTGGAACTGGGCGTTTTTTTTTCTTTGGTTAGAGGGTGTCAGGAAACCACAGAAACGGCGTCCGTCTAAAACTTGCCAGGTAAAACACAGTAAGGTCGTTGTAGGAACGATCGGTAATGTAGTTGCAAATTGTCATAGCTGTGTTGGAAAAGAACCAGAGCTCCAAACCCTAATTGAAAGCACTGAAGTTCAAATAGTTATAGGTACAGAAAGCTGGCTAAGGCCGGAAATAAGTTTAGCCGACATTTTTTTAAAACAGTCTATTAGTGTTCAGAAAGGATAGATTAAATACAGTTGGTGGTGGAGTATTTATTGCTGTCAGAAGTAGATTATCTTGTAGTGAAATTGAAGCAGATAGTTCCTGCGAAATAGGTGTATGGGTAGAGAGTATACTTGACAATCGGACTAAACTATGTAGCGTTCATTTATATAATTTAGTGCAACATTCGTTAAATTATTATATTTATGTCTGTTAATGGATATACAATGTTTAATGTTTGTCTTACGAAAGTTTACTGTGTAATGTGTTGTCGAGAAAATGGTGTGCTTAATCAGTTTTACTGTAATGCAAAGGAAAATTAAACAACTTAATCTGGAAAACCAGTATGTAATGCCTATAATGGAATCAATCCCTCTGAAATTTAATCAGTCCCGTGTGCACCGAGTTGTATGGCCCTGTGGAATAAACTGATAAAATTCTCTATGGAAATAAACAATGAAATACGTTTTTTAGCTCTTGAGTCACAACGGATGTAATCATGGTGTTCTCTCCACAGTAGGCACACAAAATATTCAATCTTGACTCAGCGAAGTGCAATTCCGGCCGTAAAGTAGCTTCATACAAATAATGTCAGTAGGTCAGTTGATTAATGACTAACCTTGCAAATTTTCAGTGGTAAATTTGGATACTGAGTCAGCACTGTGCGATGATGCCCGCATTGAAACTGTTACACACATTAATACTTTTCTGATTTTTGCACATTAATATTTTTCTGTCCCTGATTGAAAAATTATTTATTTAAAAAAATATTCATTGGATTTAAATAAACATGACATCGAAGAGGATGAGGCGCTGATAATGGGATATGCTAAGACCGAATGCTTCAGTTCGAAAATTGTATTCCAAATAAAGTTTCTCCTTAACAAAATCTAATATTAAACATTTTACATAACTTCAAAATCAGTGAAGTTCTCAATTGTTCTACAATTCTCACTGACTGATGTAATTAAACACACTTGGATTGTTACATGACAAAGGTCCAATGTCGTTTAACAAAATAAGTTCCAAAATTTAACATGTCTGTATCAGGATTGCGAAACAAAATGTTACAAATCGTGTATACCTAATCAACTTATACATTAAACTTGATGGCAAATATTTGGTGGTTCCTATATTGAAGGGTCAGTACTGTAAAATTAGTAAGATCCACATTGCGTTTCTGCATACTTAAAATTAAATATACAAAATTTCATTGCCTTGCGAAACTGTAGTATGCTGCATCCATAGGCCAACAGCTAAATTCTCACAGCTAGCGACTAGCTTTACCCTACCTTTTAACATAGTGCAATGGCAACTGCTGCTGCGCTCTCCTAGCCCCTGCTTATAATCGATTCTGCCACAGTTCCTGAACAGTTCGAAGAAACTTGAGTCCCACGTCAAATAGGTACCCCAATCATATAGTTATAGTCGGTGGTGACTTCAATATACCCTCGAAATGCTGGAAAAATTATACGTTTAAAGTCGGCGGCAGGCATAAAACGTCATCCGAAATTGTACTGAATGCTTTCTCAGAGAATCGCACTCATGCTCATAAATTAAGTATAATGATGACACATGGTGAAACAACGCTCTGTTGGGCGGTTTGCGGGTTTAAATCACCTCGAGGTATGACCATACGGTACATCTGATCTACGGTCGTCGCACGGTGGCGCTGGCAGCAGTCCACATACGCAGAGGTGTGTTGGTGCCTGTCAGAGTACAGTGCAGCGAGTAAGTGTGCAGACGTTTACAGACGTGCTAATGGTGACTGTGTGTTGAAAATGGCTCAGAGAACATATATTGATGACGTTATGAGGGCTAGAATACTTGGGCGATTGTAGGCTGGTCAAACACAGCAGGTCGTAGCACGGACCCTCGGTGTGCCACAAAGTGTGATCTCAATATTATGGCAACGATTCCAGCAGACAGGAAACGTGTCCAGGCGCTACAGTACGGGACTTCCACAGTGTACAACACCAGAAGAAGACCGATATCTCACCATCAGTGCTCACAGACGGCCACGGAGTACTGCAGGTAGCCTTGCTCGGAACCTTACCGCAGCCATGGTACAGTTGTCTCCAGACACACAGTCTACAGGCGACTGAACAGACATGGTTTACTCGGCCGGAGACCTGCAAGGTGCATCCCACTGATCCCTGGTCACAGGAGAGCCCGTAAAGCCTGGTGTCAAGAACGCAGCACATGGTCATTGGAACGGTGGTTACAGGTTATGCTCACGGACGAGTCCAGACATAGTCTGAACAGTGATTTTCGCCGAGTTTCATCTGGCGTGAACCAGGAACCAGATACCAACCCCTTAATGTCCTTGATAGGGGCCTGTATGCAGGTCGTGGTTTGATGGTGTGGGGTGGGATTATGATTGGTGCACGTACACCCCTGCGTGTCTTTGACAGAGGGACTGTAACAAGTCAGGTGTATCAGGACGTCATTTTGCACCAGTATGTCCGCCTTTTTTGGGGGGAATGGGGGGGTGCATTGGGTCGACCTTCCTCCTGATAGATGATAACGGACGGCCTCACCGAGCTGCCATCGTGGAGGAGTACCTTGAAACAGAAGATATCAGGCGAATGAAGTGGCCTGCCTGTTCTCCAGACCTAAACCCCATCGAGCACGTCTGGGATGCTCTCGGTCGATGTATCGCTGCACGTCTTCAAACCTCTACGACACTTCAGGTGCTCCGATAGGCACTGGTGCAAGAATGGGAGGCTATACCCCTGCAGCAGCTTGACCACGTTTTGCGGCCTGTATACGTGTGCGTGGTGATCATATCTCATATTGATGTCGCGGTACATGCGCAGGAAAGAGTGGCGTTTTGTAGCACTTGTGTTTCAGGACGGTTTTCTCAACTTATCACCAATTCCGTGGACTTACAGATCTGTGTCGTGTGTGTTCCCTATGTTCCTAGGATATTAGCACCAGTTTTGTGCAGTGCCACGTTGTGTCGCACCACATTCTGCAATTATACTTAATTTATGAGCATGAGTGCACTTTCGATGATAAGTTCATGAGCCCACTCAAAGCGTAAATGGTTATGAAAGGATACTTCATGTCTTAGCAACATATAATCCTTGACAAATAGGAAGTAACGTGACGAATACAAGGATTAGCGACCACAAGGCACTTGTAACTTCCTGTCAGATTAAAACTGTGTATCGGACCGAGACTCGAACTCAGGACCTTTGCCTTTCTCGGGCAAGCTCTACCATCTGAGCTATCCACGTATGACTCACGGCCCGTCCTCACAGCTTTACTTCTGCCAGTACCTAGTCTCCTACCTTCCAAACTTCACAGAAGTTCTCCTGCGAGCCTTGCAGAACTAGCGCTCCCAGAACAAAGGGTATTGCGGAGACATGGCTTAGCCACAGCCTGGGGTATGTTTCCAGAATGAGATTTTCACTCTGCAGCGTTGTGAACGCTGATATGAATGATATCGCATTCTGGCTCAAAGTAGTTGCTGCTAGGCTGAATATCGTAACATCTACACACATCGAAAGGAAACGCAAAGTATATCTACTTAAAAAAATGAGAAAAATGCTCTTAACGCACTTTTAATAGACAGTCTTCACTC
Organism: Schistocerca piceifrons; assembly: GCF_021461385.2. NCBI lineage: Eukaryota > Metazoa > Arthropoda > Insecta > Orthoptera > Acrididae > Schistocerca > Schistocerca piceifrons. Next base: position 932,228,658 of record NC_060138.1, read on the forward strand.
CTTCCAATCTCACGATGTAAGCGTAGAAAAGATGTGGAATGATTTCAAAGAGATAGTGTCGACGGCAATTGGGAGATATGTTGTTGTTGTGGTCATCAGTCCAGAGACTGGTTTGATGCAGCTCTCCATGCTATCTATCCTACGCAAGCTTCTTCATCTCCCAGTACCTACTGTAACCTACATCCTTCTGAATCTGTTTAGTGTGTTCATTTCTTGGTCTCCCTCTACGATTTTTACCCTCCACGCTGCCCTCCAATACTAAATTGGTGATCCCTTGATGCCTCAGAATATTTCCTATCATGCGATCCCTTCTTCTAGTAAAGTTGTGGCACAATTTTCTCTTCTCCCCAATTCTATTCAATACCACCTCATTAGTTACGTGATCTACCCATCTAATCTTCAGCATTCTTCTGTAGCACGACATTTCGAAAGCTTCTATTCTCTTCTTGTCTAAACTATTTATCGTCCACGCTTCACTTCCATACATGGCTACATTCCATACAAATACTTTCATAAACGATTACCTGACACTTAAATCTATACTCGATGTTAACAAATTTCTCTTCTTCAGATACGCTTTCCTTGCCAATGCCAGTCTACTTTTTATATCCTCTCTACTTCGACCATCATCAGTTATTTTGCTCCCCAAATAGCAAAACTCATTTACTACTTTAAGCTTCTCATTTCCTAATCTAATTCCCTCAATATCACCCGACTTAATTCGACCACATTCCATTATCCTCGTTTTGCTTTTGTTGTTCCTCATCTTATATCCACCTTTCAAGACACTGTCCATTCCGTTCAGCTGCTCTTCCAAGTCCTATGCTGTCTCTGAGAGAATTAAAATGTCATCGGTGAACCTCAAAGTTATTATTTCTTCTCCATGGATTTTAATTCCTACTCCGAATTTTTCTTTTGTTTCCTTTACTGCTTGCTCAATATACAAACTAAATAACATCGGGGATAGGCTACAACACTGTCTTACTCCTTTCCCAATCACTGCTTCCCTTTCATGCTCCTCGACTCTTATAACTCCCATCTGGTTTCTGTACAAATTGTAAATAGCCTTTCGCTCCCTGTATTTTACCCCTGCCACCTTTAGAATTTGAAAGAGAGTTTTCCAGCCAACATTGTCAGAAGCTTTCTCTAAGTCTACAAATGCTAGAAACGTAGGTTTGCCTTTTCTTAATCTATTTTCTAAGGTAATCCGTAGGGTCAATATTGCCTCACCTCTTCCAACATTTCTACGGAATCCAAACTGATCTTTCCTGAGGTCGGCTTCTGCCAGGTTTTTCATTCATCAGTAAAGAATTTGTGTTAGTATTTTGCAGCTGTGACTTATTAAACTGATAGTTCGGTTATTTTCACATCTGTCAACACCTGATTTCTTTGGGGTTGGAATTATTATATTCTTCTTGAAGTCTGAGGGTATTTCGCCTGTCTCATACATCTTGCTCACCAGATGGCAGAGTTTTGTCAGGGCTGGCTCTCCCAAGGCTATTAGTAGTTCTAATGGAATGTTGTCTACTCCTGGGACCTTGTTTCGACTCAGGTCTTTCAGTGCTCTGTCAAACTCTTCACGCAGTATTATATCTCCAATTTCATCTTCATCTACATCCTCTTCCATTTCCATAATATTGTCCTCAAGTACATCGCCCTTGTATAGACCCTCTATATACTCCTTCCACCTCTCTGCTTTCCCTTCTTAGCTTAGAACTGGGTTTCCATCTGAGCTTTTGATATTCATACAAGTGGTTCTCTTTTCTCCAAAGGTCTCTTTAATTTTCCTGTAGGCTGTATCTATCTTATCCCTAGTGAGATAAGCCTCTACATCATTTGTCCTCTAGCCATGCCTGCTTAGCCATTTTGCACTTCCTGTCGATCTCATTTTTGAGACGTTTGTATTCCTTTTTGCCTGCTTCATTTACTGCATTTTTATATTCTCTCCTTTCATGAATTGAATTCAATATTTCTTCTGTTACCCAGGGATTTCTACTAGCCCTCGTCTTTTTACCTACTTGATCCTCTGCTGCTTTCACTAGTTCATCCCTCAAAGCTACCCATTCTTCTTCTACTGTATTTCTTTCCCCCCACTCCTGTCAATTGTTCCCTTATGTTCTCCCTGAAACTCTGTACAACCTCTAGTTTAGTCAGTTTATCCAGGTCCCATCTCCTTAAATTCCCACCTTTTTGCAGTTTCTTCAACTTTAATCTACAGGTCATAACCAATAGATTGTGGTCAGAATCCACATCTGCCCCTGGAAATGTCTTACAATTTGAAACCTGGTTCCTAAATATCTGTCTTATCAAGTCCGTGAACTTCACAAAATAGAATGTTCGACGTGCGTTACCTGTACACAATATCAAGGTGCATAAGCACTACATATGTTGTACGTTCCGTCTCTATAACGGATGAATATGTGTCACGAACATGAGAATTGAGTACATCAGGTCTGCAAAATGTGATCGTCTTGTTGTGAATGTCGACTGGAGCAGAATTTTGTGAGAACGTTCGAATGAAGCATCAGTGCTAATACAGTTTTCATTTTACGTTGCAATGAAGTGGTTACAAGAAAAGTATTTGACAAAGAGTGGGTTATATTGCAGCGTGCTGAACATTTATATTGTAAGAATTTTTGCTTGACGATGATGTCACCGTACTAGCACTAACAATCTGTCTCTGACAGTTACGTACTCAACATGAACTTTCAGTTCATTTGAACAACGCAATGTCTATCTATATCCGAATCCCGCTCCAGCTACTGCCGGGTCTAGGTGCTGACGAGTCCTCTCCATTTGGCTCGGTCATCCAACCACTTTTCTTCCTCCACTTGCTGCCAGGTCACACCTCTCCTTTCTCCAGATATTCTCACTCCCATTTTCCATCGTGTTCTTGGGCGCCCTCTAGGTCTTTTCCCATCCATATTTAGTTCTTCCACAATTTTGGGGAGTCTCTGCCCATGCATCCTCTTAACATGCCCATACCATCTTAATATCTTTTTTTTCAATTTCTTCTCTCATTCTTTCTTGTTTAAGGTCTTTTCTAATCTCTACATTCCTTACTCTGTCCATTCTTGTTTTTCCCTTAACTGCTCTGAGAAATTTCATTTACCCTGCTTGCAATCTGCTCCAGTCCCTTTCTGTCATTGTCCATGTTTCTCCACCATAGGTGATAATAGGGAAGTAATAATTCTTATAAGGAGTTTTGCTTTTTCTGAAACTTCCTTATTCCAAATCAGGTGTTTTATTGCTTGGTAGAAATTGCCTCCCTTCTGTAACCTCCTATTAATTTCATTAGTTATTCGTCGATTCCTAGATATTTCACTCCCTAAATAAGTGAAACTTTCTACCACTTTGAGGGGTTCTCCATTCAGGTAATGTTTCCGTTGATCCCTTTCTCTCTTCCAAATACCATTACTTCACTCTTATCTTTATTTATTTTTAATCCATACCTTTTCATTATTCCCTTGCTCACATCAAGCTGTAACTGTACATCTACCTCTTTATCACCCCATATTACCATATCATCTGCAAAAATCATCTTTTTGTCTTTTTCCTTTACTATATCTTTAACTGCCCTATTCATTCCCTGATCACAACATTAAAAAGTGCAGGAGATAGAATACTTCCTTGCTTAAGTCCTTGCCTTATTTCGAAGTATTCAGAGTTTCCCAATGGTGTTCTAATTCTACAATTGTGCCCTCTGTAGATTGTCTTTATTACATTAATGTATCCTTCTTCTATATCTATCTTCTTCATTTCTTCCCAAAGTCTTTCCCCATTAACTGAGTCATATGCCTTTTCTATGTCTATAAAAACCATTATCACCCTTTTCTTATACTCCCAACTTTTCTCCATCAGTTGACGGATAGAAAATATCAGGTCGATCGTGCTTCTTCCTTTCCTAAACCCATGCTGTTCTTCACTCAGCTCCTTTTCTATCTTTTCACTTATTCAATTTTGTAAAATTCTTTCAAAAATCTTGGCTCTATGGCTCATCAGGGTTATTCCTCTGTAGCTTTTACAAAGTCTTTTATTGCCTTTCTTGAAGATGGGAACAATGTCTCCTGTTCTCCAATCGTCAGGTATTGTACTATTTATCCACATGCTTGATAGTACTCTACACAACCACTGCATCCCCACTTGACCTACTGCTCTTATCATGTCCACTGATACTTCATCAGGTCCTGGGGCTTTCCCCCTATTCATCGTCTTCACAGCTATTGCCATTTCTTCCAGTGTAATTTGTCCTAATTCTGCTTCCCAACTTCTCTCAATTTCTCCATTATTTGTTGTTTCCTCATGTACCTGCTCCTCAGCCTTTAACAGCTTCTTAAAATGTTCTTTCCAGAGATCTTTTATGTTCCCTGGATCTTCAATCACGGTACCGTCCTCTGTTTCCATCTTTACTGGTACTTCAGAAGCCTTCCTTTTATTTTTCATAATTTTATAGAACATTCTCTTATTGCTCTTCACATATTCTTCAAGTTTTTTTTTTTTTTTTTTTTTTTTGTAAACTCTTCCCATGCCTTTTTCTTTGCTGTTTCCATTATTTCTTTGCACTTCTTCTTTTCCTCTATATATCTTTTATGGTCTTCGTCATTTTTAGTTTTCCACGACTTTCTCCATGCTCCATTTTTTCTTCTAACTGCTTGGATTGTGGTATCATCACACCAACTTGTCTGTCTTACTTTTTCCTTTCCAGATGTTCTACCACATACTTTCTGTGCTGCTTCGACAAAAGTGTCTTTGAATAAACTCCATTCTTTTTCTACATCGCAGAAAATTTCTTTTGAAAATTTTTGTGTGATTAATTCTCTGTACTTCGCAGCACATTCACTCTCTTTCAGTTTCCAATCCCGTATCCTCATCACTTTCTTCTGTTTTCTATTTTTCACACACTGATTCATTTTTCATTGTCCCACCAGTAATCTATATTCTCCATCTTCACTCACACTTGGAATTACCTTCACATTCTCTCCCCATTCCCTATCTACTAGAATATGATCAATTACACTCTTGGTTCTTCCATCCTAACTGTATCTGGTGATAACATGGCTTTCTCTCTTCATAAACCAGCTGTTTACTATTTTCATTCCATTCCTCTGGCACATATCCAGGAGTCTTTCCCCTTCTTCATTTCTGCCTCCATATCCAAAACATCCCAATACTTGCTCAAATTCCTTTCTGTCTTTGCCTACCAACGCAATGTATATGCTCATTTTGTTGTGACTACCATTTATTCTGCTTCGTAGAGGGGTTGCTGGTCCCCAGTCGGGTGCATCCCTAGGTCGCGGATAGGGGAATGCTCATTAGATATGGTGGGTACCGGGGAAATAAAATACCCGGGGTGGACCAAAACCAGTGAAGGGGAAGTCAACGGCTAGGATGCCGGAATAGAATGTTCTTACAGCATTCCAACGGTAGAAGAGGCGGAATTAATCTCTACGGAGCTGGCAGAGCTCAGAGTCTGGGAAAGGCAATCTGCCTAGGAAATGGTAATCCAAAATATTATTCAGAGAGCTTGGAAGCTGTGAAGCTGTGAGGTGACAGCCCCATCACCAAGCTTAACCTGCACATCAACGATTTGCCTCGGATAGTGGATTCATAGGAAATGGACATAGGCTATGGAACAGGAATTCGCGAGATGGAAACAAGAAACACTGCTTCACATTTGGGACATGGAACGTTCGTAGTCTTAATAAACCAGTTGCGGCAGCGACTTTGATATCTGAATTAAAAACATACAAGACAGACATTGTAGGCCTACAGGAAGTTAGGTGGCTTGGAGAAGGGATACACACCGAGGATAATTGTGTCATTTTTTATGGTGGAGATGAAAAACATCATGAATCGGGTACTGGTATTTCTGATAAGAACAGGATTGTTAATCGGGTTAAGGAATTCCATTCCATTAACAAAAGAATGTCTTACATAACAATCAAACACCAGTGGTACGATATAACATTCATAAATGTCCACGCACCGACTGAAGATTCAACTGAGGATAAGAAAGATGAGTACTATGAAGAATTAGAGAGAGTAGTCGATCGTATTCCAACAAGAAATATGAGAATTATCTTAGAGGACTTTAAAGGAAAAACAGGTAAAGAGGACATGTTCATCCCCACAATTGGAAAACATAGCAGGCACTCGACCACAAACGAAAATGGATTAAAAATGATCAATTTCGCATTGTCAAAGAATATGAGAATTTGCTCGACGATGTTCCCTCACAAAGAAATACATAAAGGTACATGGTGCTCTCCAGATGACAAAACAGTAAATCAGATTGACCATGTTGTGACAGATCAACGTTGCACTTCATTTATAAGAGATGTCTGAACGTAGAGAGGAGCTGAAGTTGGCTCAGGTCATTTCATAGTGGTAGGAAAGATGAAAAATCAAGATGATTTGGGATCAACAACCAAAAGCCAAACCAAAACCTAATTTAGACAGCGAACGATTGAAGGAACTGTCTGTTAAAGAAACCTATGCGATTGAAATAAATAACCAATTTACAGCATTCCAAGAAGCTGAGAAGGTAAATAGCGTCGAGAAGATTTGGGAAAGAATTAAGATTGTAGTAACAGATGCAGCAGAAGAAACACTGGGCAGGAAAAAAAGAAAACGAAGAAAAAGAAATGGTTCAACGAAAAGTGTCAGAAAACAGTGGAAAAGAGGAAAGAAGCCAGGATACTGTGGCTGCATAGTAAGGTTAGTGAGGACAGGAGAGATACCTTCAAGGCGGTTAGAAGAGAAACAGCAAGAGTTCTACGAACAGAGAAAAGGAAGTATCTAACTGGAGTCCTAGAATCTATAAAAGTGGAAAGCAAGAATGGAAATTCAAAGAAGTTGTTTCAGTACATAAAGAAATGTAAGAGGTTATCAAAGTGAAAACCTATTCATAAAAGATAAAAATCAAAATATGCTGACACAGCTGGAAGATATCCTCGAAAGATGGAAAGAGTATTTCTCAGAAATGTTAAATTCCACTGATCCGCATAATAACCTTCGATTACGCAATGTCTGATAGTGACAGCATTAATAATGACGAATGTAGAATCACAGAGCGGGAAGTGATCCACACCATTCAAAAGCTGAAAAACAACAAGACAGCTAGCGAGGACCAGATATCAGCACAGATGTGGAAAGAAGCGGAAGCAAACTACACAAAGAAATTTATAATCTTATCACAATGATATGGAAAACTGAAACACTGCCTGAAGATTGGAAAACTGCAATAATTTGTCCCACATACAAGAAAGGAAACAGAACGGAATGTAGAAATTACAGAGGAATCAGTTTTCTGTACATAACATACAAAATACTGTCAATGATCATTCTGGAAAAACTTAAACCTTACACAGAAAACATTATTCAAGATTACCAGGCTGGATTTCAAACAAACCGTTCTACAACTGATAATTTGTTTACTATACGACAGATCTTTGAGGAATACTGGGAATTCAACAAAAACATCCACTGTCTCTTCATTGACTTCCAGCGAGCCTATGACAGCATCCACAAAAGTAGCCTCTACAAAACGTTACGAGAATTTAGTATACCCAGTAAAATCATTAGGATGATACAACTGTGCATGGATGGCTCCCAGGCAGCAGTGAAGTTCAGAGGATCCATATACCCCGCTTTTACAATTAAAACAGGCTTACGACAAGGAGACGTTCTTTCATGTGTCCTCTTCAATCTTGCATTAGAGAAAGTGGTTCGGGAGAGTAATTTACATCTATACAATGGTTCCGATTCGAACACACTGAAGTAAAACTCCTGGCTGATGCAGATGATATAGTGTTGCTGAGTGAAACTGAAGAAGAACTGAAAGACATGTACAGATCTCTCAGGCACAGTGACAGCAAAATGGGGCTTTTGATTAACCAAGAGACAACAGAATATATGGAAATAGGTCGAGTCATAAACCCAAATCCTTACCTTGAAATTGACCAACATTCTGAATTCAGAAAAGCTCTTTACATACCACGGATCACGTTTCAACAGTGAAAATATCATAACAATGGATATAAACAAAAGAATAGCCTCAGGATCAAGATGTCTGTACTCACTAAGCAACCCACTCAAAAGTAAAGCTTTGTCAAACACCACAAAGATGAAGATATACAACACTATCATCTGCCCTATAGTATTGTACGGTTCAGAAAGCTGGACGCTTACAAAGAATGAAAGAGAAAAACTGAAAGTTTTCGAAAGAAAAGTAATGAGCAAAATCTGAGCACCTGTGTTGGAGAATGGCGTATGGAGAATTCGAAAGAACAACGAAATTTATCAGATAATGAAGCAACCCACTATCATCCAGAAATTAAGAAGTAGGAGACTGCAATGGCTGGACATGTGGCTAGAATGGAAAACAACAGAATCACCAAAAAAGCATTTGAAGGAATTCTCCAGGCAACGAGACCATTGGGTCGACCGCGTACAAGGTGGAAAGATGACATAGAGAAGGACATCGGAGCATTAGGAATTTCCGCAGGGTGGAGAGAGAGACTGCGAGAAATAGAAGGCGATGGAAGCAGATAGTTGATGCAGTGCATGGTCTACAGTGCCTGTGTTCGCTGAAGAGAAGAAGAAGAAGAAGAAGAACAGGCATGTAACTGCGGTAAAAAAATCGTATTTCGTGGCAATGAATCCTTTATTTTCAGAATATCTGATGATGGGTAAACCCGAAACATAATAATAAAGCCATATATACATGAAGCAGTGATATTACATTGAGTGGCCTAGCCACCATTTGTGCAATATTTTTATCTTATTCGTTATGGTCGCATGCTTTCTAGATGTCTTCTTATTGTACTTTTAATCTAACACATGTCTACGTAGTTAGTTGTTACTTCATCGATGGATCATTTACGCAATGGTACCAGACATGTGATCTTAACTGATTTTGGATACATTTTTTAAATTAACTAATTCGTACACAGAGTAATATTATCGCTTGTAGCTCTAGATCCACGTGTTGTGCTGTTTATTTTGATATCTTGTGCGTCATGTTTCGTACACATTTGAACAGAAGTGTAAAATTAATCTGAAAAAATAATTTTACATGATCCAGCTGTACCACGTCACTGGTCACTGACAACACAAGACACAAACACACACTACCCTACACTGTACTGCACTACATCGGAACACACAAACACACAATTTCGTCTGGCGTTTGGAGCCTGACGATTCCTGCGCCATTCTGTTGTATTCTTAGCGTTGTGCCCTTGGCACGTCAGAAACTGTTGAGTCAGTACCTCACTACAAGGAATGAGATTTTGAGGTCAAAAAAGTAGGAGGGAGTTAAAATTATCCACCATAACTGATGGGCGTAATATCATGCAGTAAGATTCTCCAAACCATGACAGTTTACTGTAGAAAGATAGTCGTTTATTATTAAATAACGTTAATTTTTTTTGCCACTCGCTACTCTAAGTTATCTAAATATTCCGTGACCTGGAAGTAACAGTAACTTACGAGGTATGTTTTAAGTGAATTTTTAATTATTTGGATTCATATTTGGAAGTATCAGTAACTTACGAGATATGTTTTAAGTGAATTTTTAATTATTTGGATTCATATTGTCTCATAAATCTCGTTGGGCAATGCTTTTATTTTCTGAGTTCATCGTAAAACTTCCTGAGTCAGTTGTTCGCGTTTGAAATGGATTGTAATTAGATGCACCGAGATGATTCATGAGATTCATTGGGGACTGCAAGATATTAAGACAGCTTTACAACGAGACACGTTTGCTTTTCATGTTGACGTACGACGCCGTGCTCGTGTATCTATTGTCTTCCTGAATTCGACTCTTGAGTTGTTGAATGAGTACAGCGAATCAAAGCCAGAGTGAAAACACAAGAGATGTGGTGGAACGAGACCACAGAAAAAGCTCGTAGAACTGAACAAGATCAGAGAAAACAGTTTGTGATAACAAAAGTGAACAAACAAAATGAGGATGAATACAAGATTAATCCCCTTCAACTATCCTTCTGTCAATTACGAGGCTCACCCCCAGATGTAACCGAAAACTTCGTATACAAAAGTCAGCTCACTGAAGCAAAGTTCCGTGATAATACTAACATCGTGGGAGCAGATTTTAATAATTCAGTAACCGAGTGGGAAACACAATTTTGTAAGGGATGGACGTGACAAGATATCCTGCGAAACAAAATGTACTGTTTTTTTGTGAAAATTACTTACAACAGGTAGTTAGAAAGTATAGTCATGACAAATATACATTAGATGTAATGGTAAGAGATAGACCTGAGGTCTCTGAAGATGTCCACACTGAAACTGATGACCATGGAGCAGTTTTAGCAAGAACGGTTACCAAAGTACTAATGCAATCTAAAAGAAGTAAAAAAAACTGCATGTTCCATAATGTGTACAAAGATAAAGCAGTGTCATATGTCAGAGTGGCACTAGAAAGATTTATGTATGGGCAGGACAATGTAGAAGGGAGCAGGTGACCAAACATGGGACAGATATGTACTTAAGGGAAATGCTCGTAATGTCAGGAACATTCCCCATATAGAAACTCCTAAAGAAACAGGGAGGACGTGTATAGTGAAGTGTGGTGCTAAAGTATGAAAGATCTTAATCGAAAGGTATTTGGTTGTTAAATATATGGACACGTGCTCACGAGTGCCATAGGGTCGCAAAGTTTTCCATAAACGATGAGCTCTGTTTTCAGATGTTCCTTTCCAAAGGAATATCCATGAGTATTGCCCAGTTCAATTCTCGCACCTCTAAAGAGCGATATATATATTAATGTCAGTGGCGTGGGTAAACAGCTATATCTGAGCAATTCAGCAAGTTACGAAGGAATTCCTGTCAGATTCTACATGAAATTGTAAATTTAGATATCCTCATTCTCAACCGTAACATACCACAGATCCCTTAAGCAAAGAAATTGTTCCCAATGGCTGAAATATAGCATACGTCACACTCGTCTCAAGAAAGATAACAGAAGTGATGCAAAAGGCCGCTGTACAATACCAATAACGTCCATATATTGCAGAATTATATGAAATATACTGAACTCAAACGTAAAGAGGTATTTTGAATAGAATAAAATTCATCATGCCAACTAGCATAGATTCAGGGAACATCGACAATGCAAAACTCAATCACGCTTTCTTACGTGACATCCTTGAAGCAATGGGTCAAGGAAATCGGGTGGATGCAATATTTCTCGACTTTCGAAACCCATTTCATTCTGTGACACATCAAGCCTTAGTAACGAAAGTATCAAACAAATTTGTGGCTGTTATAATGAGTGACGTGAGAAATATGATACAAAGAATATCGTACATTAAAAGAAAAGCAGAAAGTCTGAAGGTAAATTAAATCTGCTAAGTCAATTTGTTAGAGGAGAACACCAAAGTTATAGCACAAAATGGTATCATGACCAATAGAACTGCGTGGTATCACTGCCAATAGCACTGCATGGTAACATGTGCAAATTTTCAATAAGAACAATGGAAGAAAACTTAGGGTTCAACGTCCCATCGAGTACTAGGTCATTACAGACGGAACACCAGCTCGGATTTAGGACAAATGGGGCAGGCAGTCGACCATATCCATGACATAGGAAGCATTCGGGCATTTGCCTTAAGCGACTTACGGAAATTTCAAAGAACCTAAGTTTCGATTTGCTGAACGTCATTCTCTTATAGTCTCGTCCAGTGTCCTACGACTCCAAAACTTCGCATTCTAGAAATGCATTTAGACCAGGAAAGAAAATGACAGTAGGATTTTCAATTTATTGTTAAAAATGCGGTTGATTTGAGTTTCTCTATTTCTGTCTAGACTTTGAAATCATTTTAAAAAGGCAAATTAGCATATTTTATTTAAATTGTATGTTTTCATTGGATTGTTCTCTTCAACTACAGTCATAATATTAAGAATGGTTCAAAATGCTTAAAACTAATTTAAAACAAAAAATAAACTATTTTTATAAAAGAATATAATTCGGTGTGAGACTTTTATGTAATATAGCAATGTGGATGTGTGTGTGTGTGTGTGTGTGTGTGTGTGTGTGTGTGTGTGCCCGCGCGCATGCGTACATGTTGAGAAAGATTACATGTATTTGTGTGTGCAAGCATAGCAGATGGCTGTTTGGTAGCTTGGGATTTTTTTAATTATACAGACGTACACTTATGAGCCAAAACATTGAGACCACCTGCTTAATTATGTGTTACTTCGGAACATAGTACAGAAGTTTTTCTGCGTGGTATGGGTTCGACCAGTCATTGGTAGGTTTCCATTGGTATATGACACCAGATGTCGATGCACAGGTCACGAAAAACCCGGAAATTAGTGGCGATGCGGCGTGAGCGCCGAGGTGGCGCCAAATACCGTCCCAGAACTGTTCCATCTGGTTCAGTACTGGTGAATTTGGTCGACGACTCATGAACGTAAGTGCTTCTTAAACTTCTCTAGTACAATTCTGACCTTGTGACAGTGAAGTTATGCAGCTGTAAGAACTCATTGCCATCAGGGAAGACGTCAAGCATAAAGCAAAGGGAGGTGGCGGGGTGGTTAACACACATGATTTGCATTCAGGAGGACGATGGTTCAGATCCGCGTCCGGCCATCCTCATATAGATTTTCCATGATTTTCTTATATCGCTCCAGGTATTGTAGGGATGATTCCCCATCCTTTCGTAATCCGAGCTTGCCAGGGAGTAACTGATGAAATCTTAACCAAATTCCTTTTAACAAATGGCAATTTTATTCACGTTAATAGTGCCTAACAGCATTTTTTAACAGAAACAGATTTAAAATTATAATCAGATAACACCCTCTAAATACCAAAGTTACAATTTATTCAGAGGCAGAAAGAAACAAGTTTTGACTCTATGCGCTTTCGGGCAGAGAACCTTGCCGCTCCCTTTTGAGACGGCCGTAGTTACGACCGCTCACAACAGCCTCTGAAAGACTACACTGGAGCAAATCTGCAACACACCAATTAACTTTAACCTAAGAGTTTTAACAATTTACACAAGCACACAAACTATGCACTCCCCGTAGGAGGAATGGAAATGGTACAAAACCCTAACAATTAAAATATTAACCTTGTAACCGAAAGTGCAACTTGATTTTAACTTCTAAGAAAAGTTTTACGGTGAAAGCGTGGCAACATTATATCCCAAAATGATCATTTAAATAAAAGCCCATGAAATGCAATCTTATGTAAAATTCTACAAGGCTGGTCAAACAATAGTTAAGTTGCTCTACTGTACACAGATACCGCCTCTCAAGATCATAGGCAATAATATCAAAGTTTCTAAAGATCAAAACATATTTCAGGTATTAGGCCGTTACACTCCAAGCAATAACTTCGGTAACACACCAAATCCGACAAACATGACAGAGGCAGCTACTAACGTACGGTAGGTTGATAGGGAGATAACCGAACAACCCGAACTGCAGGTTGCTCTAACCCGCCCCTACTCCACAAGTGAAAAACGGACCACCCAATTTATAAGCAACCACCTTCCCGCGGGTGGGCAAACGGGGAAGAATGGTGGGACAAGCCCAAAGCAAAACGGCTGGTGATCTCACCAAGAAAACAAGTAGAATTTAACAAGAGTAAATCAAACAACATATCACCAATCACTTAACTTCTAATAAACTGCGATTTCTCGAGAAGACCTGGCGCAGCACCCCCAAATCGCTCTCCCGAACCGTCCGCTGCCAGCCGCTTCAACGGACGCAGGAAATCGGGCCGATCTCCCGTCTCACGGCGTCGCAGCTTGCACCGTCCAGACTGATGTCATGGGTTGACTCCTATTGCTCTCGTGTCGACCGCGAAGTCACTACCCCTCGCTATACGCAGCGGCCCACTGGATTCACGTGGCGACCTCATATGCGCCGACGATGAAGACGTTCAAGTCATCTTGTGTATCAGTGCGCGACCGACCAACTGATCGATCCAACCCCCAATGACCATTGCTGAGCAAACTCGAGCAGACTGGCGGCCTAACGCGCAGACTCAGATGCAAGAACTAAGCCCCGACCAGGCGACCACTCGCTGAGTTCTCTTACTGGCGGAGTGGAAAGACTCTCATTTTGCCGGCTTTAAAGGTTGATCCGAACGACAGATATACTAGCACTCCGAACGACAGACAGACACTAACTGCCTAACAAATGCGGACGAGAGACAGACTAGCAAGCTGGGGACGAGGGACTGACCCTTCCTAACTCACTGGAGAGCTCATAGCGCCCCTTAAACCCACGTGAACAGGTAACCTTTCCCCTTTCCCACCAGAAGGATACACCAAAGTTGCGATTGCCACAGAGGGCGACCGCTTCACACTACGCGCTGCGGCACGTTCTTCAAAACAGCAATTTTTACCACGGCTCAGTATCCATGTAGATGTAGATGTGAACAGCTTTGGATTTCTTTGGTGAAGGAGATGTGGCATGTTTCCTGTGTTGGATTTATCGTGTGCCCTAGGGCTGTCAGAATGCTGTCGGACTGAATCACGTTATTGCACGATATCATCCGCTCCCACATTGTCAATCGGACGAAGTATACGCTTGAGCGTTTTGGTTGGGAAACACTGCAATATCCTCTGTGCTGTCAGATCTTTCACCGTGTTATTTTCACATCTTTGGCGACATGAAGAAAGACATGCGTGAACGTCGGTTTCTGTAGGACGAGAATGTACAAGCGTGAGCGCGGTTGTGAATCTGTCAGTGGTCGATATGTTCTACAAAACAGGAACTGAGCGAGTCTCCTAATGGGATAAATGTCTTGATGCATATGGTGATTAATTTTGAGTGAACACATTCCATGGTCCAGTTACGGTGGGTTATCGTTTCCATTTGACTGCCCCTCAACCACAGGTTCCATGGAAGCCAAGGTGAATTTTCCCCAACGCAATTCTGCCGCCACCGGCCTACGTCCGTGTGGTCGATGTTTCAAGTAGCCTTTCGCCTGGATAACGGTGTATTCGGACTCCTGGTGCAGGAAGAAACATAATTCTTCCGACTAAACAACATGTTTCCATTTGTTCATGATGCTGTAGATGTTACTACTGGATGTGACTACTGCAATCGTAAGTCTTGTTGTCGTTGGGTCAATGTCCTCAATGTCGATGGGATTTTAATCTCTTAAGGTTCCTTCAATTTCTTTTATCAAGCATGAAGGCATGCAGATGGTTCGCAATAGTGCTCATGTAGTCCCCAGCTGTAATGGCGTCAATATGGAAACATTTAGTGGTTGTCTGCTGCGGAACACATTTTCAACAATGTGAGCCCCACAATAATTGTGTCTGCACCATAATTGTACTTGGTCATCATGCTGATGCGTAGGAAAAATAATCCCGTAATGTTCGAGAGAGCATTAGTAGTGTGCTACTTTGCATAGTCGGGGCGATTAAATATCTAGAAGCAAAGTAATATAACATGCAACGTGAATGTAAAGATTGTCTCGGGGAAGGAGAACCGTAGACTTCGGTTTATTGGGGTAGTTTTAAGAAAATGTCGTTCATCTATAAAGGAGACCGCCTATAGATCAGCCTATTCTCAAGTACTACTCGAGTGTTTGGGATCTGCGCCCGGTCGGATTAAAGGAAGATATCGAAGCAATTCAGAGGCAGGCTGCAAGATTTATTACCAGTAGGTTCGGACAACCTGCTAGTGTTACGAATGTACTTCGTGAACTCAAATGTGAATCCATGGAGGAAAGGTGCCTTTTTTTGGAGGAAAGCCTTTTAGAAAATTTAGAGAACTGGTATTTGAAGCTCACTGCAGATCAATCCTACTGCCGCCAACGTAAAATTCGCGTAAGGACCACGAACAGAAAATAATAGATATTAGGTCTCGTACGGAAGCATATAGACAATCAAACAAAGAGTCAAGCGTAATTTCAGCACTAAAATTGTAGATGAAATGTCATCCAAACTCATTGCTTAATAGATTTTGCAAATAGTACGTGACAAGTTTGTAATGTAAATACATGTTATTTTTGCACTAATGAATAGAATACAAATGAGTATATTCTTACTATCGCCAACGAATGATGAAAGCGCTGAACACAGCACATAACTCGTAGAACGTAAATTTAATAATGCTCTTTGGTTTATTTATGTTTTGTGAAGCACGTGGAAGTTGTTACCTTTGAAAACAATGTATGCACCAAGCCAAACCAACAGATACTAGTAATTGTAAGTAATCCAACTCATAATGTGTGGTCTCATAATGTGAATAATTCTCGTGACATTTAGTGCTTACGTGTTTGTTTACATATTTTGCCACAGCTACACGACCCCCACAATGGTTCAGACATGCAATACATAAGCATGTGATGATGAATCGCTAGGTGATACGGAACCGGTAATGGAAATAAAAATTGACGAATAACGCGAAAGGCGACTGGTTACAACCATTTGTGAAAATCGGTATGTAGATAGTACTTAAAACTGTGTTCTGACAGATAATGGTTTATAATCTTTCCTCAGTATTTACTATCTGGGTGGTTTTCCTGTACATTAATCAGTTTTGGGATATTCTTATTACCCCAATACATTACATGTAGAATACTTTTATAAGCCACACAGCATTTGTACTGTAAGTTATTCATTAATTGACACCACAGAGAAGTTATGGGCACAGAGCGTAGAGGAGCTGTTTGGCAATGCTGTTTGTTCGTGTTTAATGCACTTATACAGTTTTGTGCAGGGTCAAACATGTGATCCATCCTACTGTTGTGTATTGAAGTACAAGTCTGGTAATACCATGTTCTGCAGCCAGGCAGACATTAAAGTTACTAGTAGATACATGTCTGGACAATTTATGAAATTGATAAAGTGGTTACTGATATCTTTGTGCACCCCTAGGCTTGTGATCTGACATTTATTTGTTATACTTTACTGAACAATTAGAGCTCATCTACGTTAAACAGTTTATTACAATTGTCTTATCATTATTTACTGTCACACTGCTATCTGCTTGCTAGTCTCCTTGCTCGCTGAAGTCGTGGTTTCTTGCTAGATAGTCACACATGTCCATTTTATTAAAAATCCCAGCAAATTGTTGTGCTATGTCCAGATAGTCTACACAAAGCTGCTGCAATATTCCAGGCAGCTCTTCCATTGGTATACCCGTTTTAGCGTCCGCTAACTTCACTTTATATGACAAAGGAAAAGAATTTTTATATTTCCTCGTAATGATTTCCAGTGCTTCCTTGCAGAATTTTTCCAATATGCCTCTTGCCATCACATCGTTTTGCTAATGTAGTAGAAATGGTAGGTTTGACTTATTGTCTTATTACTGCGATGAACCACGTAGGTATCTGTTAAATGCGCCACACATTTCTTTCTTTAACATTTTAGACTTATAATTTTTCTTGGCAGTCCAGTTGATTACAGGTTTTAACTACCATAATGTCACCGAAAGAGTGTTCTGAAATAGTCGTCAGCACTTTAAATTCTTCTTGCTAAAGTACAAACCAATTCCAGTTAACTTATGTTACCAGCATCAGTAGCTGAATTGGCCAGATTCCCCAGTAAGATCCAAAAACCAAAGCTTTCGTCGGTTGGCCTCTTCTTCTCCCTATATAGCTGAGGAATGTTTACTATTTTAAAGGGAGCCATGTTGACACTTTTCACAGAAGACCGATCAGTTGCGGCTTTCATGCCTCTTTATCTACTCTTAAAGATCCAAGATGGTGCCTTCCAAATATGCTTGTACTTGCAATCCAATCTGTTCGATACACAAAATTCCGATTGTACATCCTGAATTTAAAGGCCGAGTAAATTTAGAAAGCTGTTACTGTGTGCAAGTTGCTTAGGAGAGGGGGAGGGGGGTGTCAACTAACGAATAACTGACAGAACAGTGCTGCTGTGTAGTGTTTAGTAGTGTTATGCACTTTGCTTACAGGGGCATTACGCACAGTCAAAGTCAAAGATTGACTGGTATACAGGTCCATCAATGAAGGCTGAGAAAAGATAATGAATTTAGTCAGCCGTAGTGCCAGTGTCAGTGTCGTCGTAACTGCCGTCTGCGTCACGTCTGCTGTGTAGCGAGCTACGTTAACTTAAGTATTAACTGTATTTTTCTAACTTGTCACTTCTTCTTCCGTGAGTTTTTGCTTTTAGGTAGCTTTAATTGTCGAGTGCTAGTAATAGTGTTCCATAGATTTCGTGTTTGTTTTGAATACAGTCAGAGAGAGTCCCTTTAGTCAGCCATAGTGCCAGAAGTGCTAGTGTTTGTTTTAAATACAGTCCAGAGGCAGGTAGTGCTATTTTCATTGTTTTCTGCAAGAAGTGCCTAGTAACCACAGTTTAGTCAACTATCAGCCGCCTTTAGTGAATTAGCAGTCTAGTTAAAAGTTGATTAACTCTCTACAGTAAATTGATTTCTTAGGATGGATAGGATGTGTGTGACTGCTGTGCACGGACGCAGGAGGAACTGGCCATTGTTCGAGAACAGCTGAACGTATTGATGGCCGCGGTCAGCCGTCTTCAGGCTGTTGCGTAGGAGTGTAGCGGCAGTGGGGAGTCTGGTGCGTCGCATGGTAAACCCCAGGTGTTACATGCTTCGCCCACTGTCACTGCTGTCGAGACATCTTCGCGGGTACCGGGCGCGGTTGGGCCACCCTCTCCCCAAGGGGAGTGGCGGGTTCAGCGGCGTTCGCGGCGCACGAGGCGGAGGGCCAATGTGGAAGCTGGCCGTGTGGCATCACCCGCTCTGCCTGTGAGTGGACATGTGGCCGCTCCTTGAGCAAGGTCCGAGCAGGCACACGGGGGGAGGGGTTTATTAGTGATTGCAAGCTCCAATGTTAGGCGGGTGATGGAGCCCCTCAGGGAAATAGCGGAAAGGTCGGGGAAGAAGGCCAGTGTTCACTCTGTCTTTTTGCCGGGGGGGTCTCATCCGAGATGTGGAGGAGGCCCTGCCGGCGGCGATAGAGAGCACTGGGTGCACCTGACTGCAAATTGTTGCTCATGTCGGCACCAATGACTCCTGCCGTGTGGGTTCAGAGGTCAACCTCAGTTCATACAGGCGGTTTGCGGAGTTGGTGAAGGCGGAAAGCCTCGCTCGCGGGGTGGAATCTGAGCTAACTATTTGTAGTATCGTTCCCAGAACCGATCGCGGTCCTCTGGTTTGGAGCCGAGTGGAAGGCTTAAACCAGAGGCTCAGACGATTTTGCGGAGATCTGGGGTGCAAATTTCTCGACATCCGCTATCGGGTGGAGAAATGTACGGTCCCCCCGGGTAGGTCAGACGTGCACTACACACAGGAAGCGGCTACAAGGGTAGCGGAGTACGTGTGGAGTGCACATGTGGGTTTTTTAGGTTAGAGAATTCCCTCCCTAGGCCCGACAAGACGCCTCCTGAGAAGCGGCAAGGTAGAAGTAGGCAAAAGGCAACAGGGAATAACAATATTAATGTGCTAATAGTAAACTGCAGGAGTGTCTATAGAAAGGTCCCAGAACTGCTCTCATTAATAAACGGTCACAATGCCCACACAGTACTAGGGACAGAAAGTTGGCAGAAACCAGATGTAAACAGTAATGAAATTCTAAACTCAGATTGGAATGTATACGTCAAAGACAGGCTGGACAGTGAAGGGGGAGGCGTGTTTATAGCGATAAGAAGTGCTATAGTATCGAAGGAAATTGACGGAGATCCGAAATGTGAAATAATTTGGGTTAAAGTCACCGTTAAAGCAGGTTCAGACATGGTAATTGGATGTCTCTATAGGCCCCCTGGCTCAGCAGCTGTTGTGGCTGAGCACCTGACGGACAATTTGGAAAATATTTCGAGTAGATTTTCCCACCATGTTATAGTTCTGGGTGGAGATTTTAATTTTCCGGATAGAGACTGGGAGACTCAAACGTTCATAACGGGTGGCAGGGACAAAGAATCCAGTGAAATTTTTTAAAGTGCTTTATCTGAAAACTACCTTGAGCAGTTAAATAGAGAACCGACTCATGACAATAACATATTAGACCTTCTGGTGACAAACAGACCCGAACTATTTGAAACAGTTAACGCAGAACAGGGAATCAGCGATCATAAAGCAGTTACTGCAGTGATGATTTCAGCCGTAAATAGAAATATTAAAAAAGGTAGGAAGATTTTTCTGTTTAGCAAAAGTGACAAAAAGAAGATTTCAGAGTACCTGATGGCTCAACACAAAAGTTTTGTCTCAAGTACAGATAGTGTTGAGGATCAGTGGACAAAGTTCAAAACCATCGTACAATATGCGTTAGATGAGTATGTGCCAAGCAAGATTGTAAGAGATGGAAAAGAGCCACCGTGATACAACAACCGAGTTAGAAAACTGCTGCGGAAGCAAAGGGAACTTCACAGCAAACATAAGCATAGCCAAAGCCTTGGAGACAAACAAAAATCGCGCGAAGCGAAATGTAGTGTGAGGAGGGCTATGCGAGAGGCGTTCAATGAATTCGAAAGTAAAGTTCTATGTACTGACTTGGCAGAAAATCCTAAGAAATTCTGGTCTTATGTCAAAGCGGTAGGTGGATCAAAACAAAATGTCCAGACACTCTGTGACCAAAATGGTACTGAAACAGAGGATGACAGACTAAAGGCCGAAATACTAAATGTCTTTTACCAAAGCTGTTTCACAGAGGAAGACTGCACTGTAGTTCCTTCTCTAGATTGTTGCACAGATGACAAAATGGTAGATATCGAAATAGACGACAGAGGTATAGAGAAACAATTACAATTGCTCAAAAGAGGAAAGGCTTCTGGACCTGATGGGATACCAGTTCGATTTTACACAGAGTACGCGAAGGAAGAAAGAAGAGAATATAAGCTTTCGAAATGTGGTGCTACAGATGAATGCTGAAGATTAGGTGGGTAGATCACGTAACTAATGGGGAGGTATTGAACAGAATAGGGGAGAAGAGGAGTTTGTGGTACAACTTGACAAGAAGAAGGGACTGGTTGGTAGGGCATGTTCTGAGGAATTAAGGGATCACAAATTTAGCACTGGAGGGCAGCGTGGAGGGTAAAAATCGTAGAGGGAGACCAAAAGACGAATACACGAAGCAGATTCAGAAGGATGTAGGTTGCAGTACGTACTGGGAGATGAAGAAACTTGCACAGGATAGAGTAGTATGGAGAACTGCATCAAACCAGTCTCAGGACTGAAGACCACAACAACAAGGAACTTGCCCCCCTTCTTGCAGCGGTGTACCGTAGGTCTCTAGAAGAGCGTAGCGTTCCAAAAGATTGGAAAAGAGCACAGGTCAACCCCATTTTCAAGAAGGGACGTCGAACACATGAGCAAAACTATAGACCTATATCTCTAACGTCTATCAGTTGTAGAATTTTGGAACACGTATTATGTTCGAGTGTAATGACTTTTCTGGAGACTAGAAATCTACTCTGTAGGAATCAGCATGGGTTTCGAAAAAGACGATCGTGTGAAACCCAGCTCGCGCTATTCGCCCACGAGACTCAGAGGGCCATAGACATGGGTTCCCAGGTAGATGCCGTGTTTCTTGACTTCCGCAATGCGTTCGGTACAGTTCCCCACAGTCGTTTAATGAACAAAGTAAGAGCATATGGACTATCAGGCCAGTTGTGTGATTGGATTGAATAGTTCCTAGATAACAGAACGCAGCATGTCATTCTCAATGGAGAGAGTCTTCCGAAGTAAGAGTGATTTCAGGTGTGCCACAGGGGAGTGTCGTAGGACCGTTGCTATTCACAATATACATAAATGACCTCGTGGATGACATCGGAAGTTCACTGAGGCTTTTTGCGGATGATACTGTGGTTTATCGAGAGGTTGTAACAATGGAAAATTGTACTGAAATGCAGGAGGCTCTGCAACGAATTGACGCATGGTGCAGGGAATGGCAATTGAATCTCAATGTAGACAAGTGTAATGTGCTGAAAGAAAGAAAGATCCCTTATATTTAGTTACAACATAGCAGGTCAGCAACTGGAAGTAGTTAATTAGGAATGATTTAAAATGGAATGATCATATAAAGTTGATCGTCGGTAAAGCAGACGCCAGACTGAGATTCACTGGAAGAATCCTAAGGAAAAGCAATCCGAAAACAAAGGAAGTAGGTTACAGTACGCTTGTTCGCCCATTGCTTGAATACTGTTGAGCAGTGTGGGATCCGTACCAGATAGGGTTGATAGAAGAGATAGAGAAGATCCAACGGAGAGCAGCACGCTTCGTTACAGGATCATTTAGTAATCGCGAAAGCTTTACGGAGATGATAGATAAAATCCAGTGGAAGACTCTGCGGGAGAGACGCTCAGTAGCTCGGTACAGGCTTTTGTTGAAGTTTCGAGAACGTATCTTCACCGAGGAGTCAAGCAGTATGTTACTCCCTCCTACGTATATCTCGCGAAGAGATCATGAGGATAAAATCAGAGAGATTAGAGTCCACACAGAGGCATACCGACAATCTTTCTTTCCACGAACAATACTAGACTGGAGTAGAAGGGAGAACCGATGGAGGTACTCAAGGTACCCTCCGCCACACAGCGTCAGGTGGCTTGCGGGGTATGGATGTAAATGTAGATGTTCTTTCTGTATACAGTTTTAATCAGTTACCTACAAACTGTGTGGAGACTGTTAACACAGACCCTAACAAAGATGATATTCAGGAATGTTACGTTAAAGTAGGAGAAAATATTATTCACAAACCAGATCAATGTTCACCATAACTCTAGCAAATATAGATATTACCAAACTAGTGCTACTTTCCACAGTGTTATTCCACAAGTCTTAAGAAAAACCGTAGATGTATTGCTTAGACCTCTTCCATTCCATATTAAAGAAATTACCTCTTTAAGTACAGTAAATATGTTACACACACACACACAAAAGAAAACCGGAACTGTAGGAGATCACACTAAAAAAAACGAGAAATGGAGTTCATGACGAAAAAATCTGCCATAAGAGAAGGATGTAAATTGTAATTTGAAAAGGAAATCACTGAACTTGTACAAGTAAAACTTGTGTATTAATTTAAAAAAAAGTATGGAGGAATATGGATGTGACTGGGGAATATGAAATAACAACTTTTACTGTAAATAGCAATGAAAACTTATCACGTGTAGGCGTACTCACAGAAATCAATAGACCCGTGGACGTTTACTTAAGGGAGACACGAATTAATGATATTCCCCCCATTTGAACAGGCTCGGGAAGGATGGTTATATTCTATCTGTGGTGGCCTGAAGTCGTGCACCTTGCAGCAGAAATCCCACATGCAGAGTTGAAAACCGATGGAACAAGAACATTTATTGGAAACTCATTTGCAAAAATTGTAAACTTTGTTCTACACACATTCCGTAAGAATGTGAAGCAGAGGAGTTGCCAGTGTACACCCTGGAATATGTGGAAGATTATTTTAGCAATAGTGTTATACAGGAAATAAGAGACACAATTAAAATCCCTGCATACTCCTGACTAGAACAACTGGAAGAAGGAACAGAGATAATTGTTAAAGCCACACAACATATATTTCACAGGAAGAAAATAAGTATGTACAATAATTTGAGAACATTCCTTCGTTGTTTTTGTCAAATTGCTGTCTGGATAAGGAAATGGCTGCTTCAGATGTAGTTAAGCTGGACGCTATTAAATCTTCACAAAACAAATGAGGAAACAGCTAAAACTTCCTGACAGATTAAAACTGTGTGCCAAGCCGAAACTCGAGCTCGAGACTTTTACCTTTCGCGGGCAGTGCTGTATCGACTGAGATACACAAGCATGAGTCATGAACAGTTCTCACAGAAGATATCCTGCGAAACTTGCAGGACTAGCACTTCTGGAAGGCCAGGGAATGTTTCCAGAGTGAAAGTTTCACTCTACAGTGGAGTTTGTGCTGATATGAAACTTCCTGGGAGATTAAAATTCAGTCGATAGAGCACTTGCCAGCGAAAAACAAACGTCCTGAATTCGACCCTGAGACAGTCTCTCACAAACAACACCAATCATGTGGCACAAGGCAAGACAGATTTTCCTAGAAAGGACAAAACTTACGCAAAATGTGTATTAAGATAATAGAATATCATTAAGAAAAATCATCAATATGTCAAAATAATCGTCGTTATTGGAGTGCAGCTCAGGGCATGAACACTCATTAAAACATCAGTATTCCATCATTATTCAAAAATATTGATGCAACTCAGGGCATGAACTCTCATTAAATATTCTAATAATACTCTTATATCTAACACAAAATGTAGGAAAAAATATCCTTAATCCTAAATCTTTATAAGCAATCTACCTAATTTACCTATTACACCAAGAGGAAAATGTTTATAAAGGTCTGCTAGGAAACAATGTGAGAAGTGTCATAGGTGTTTAATTCCATATAAGTTGCTTATGTCATGCTTTCTTATGTACTGCATTCCCTGAACTTTCATGTGCTTCTATTTATGAGCATAATGTCTCGTTTGGATATAACGGGACTTTGGTACATTGGTTCTGCAAAACGTACAAAATGTATGAGTACATGTTATGAACATATGTTACAGGGTACACTGATTTCTTAAAGCTATATAGGTGAAGGCAAGTAAACTAGTGACATCATCAAGTACAAGAGATATAGCGCAAATTAGAGCACAAGACTCCGCATAAATGAAACATGGCAACATTATAAAATACAAAGAGTTACTAACCTAACAACAAACGTATTAGTAATTCAACAGACAATGTCATAAATTTCAGCAAAGTATCATAAAAATAGCACATTGCATGGCATCAGTAAAGACAAAATAGCTTCAGAAACAAGTGAACATAAGGTATATAGCGGCTATATACAAAAAGGACACAAATTCTTATTATATGAAAAATGTTTGCAGTTTGCGGTGGTCCTAAGACCCAAGGGATGCGATCCGCTGGGCACATAATAAATGTTGTCTGTTTCAGAAAAATGTGTTTCAATATTACTGATCGAAGCTGCGGTCCATTGTCGGAGATTTGAGGCAAAAAATGTTTAGAAAAAACATTAGAAACAGTTGTAGCAGTGGCTTTTCGTAACGGAGTGAAAGATAACGAAATTAGTTCTACAGCAACGAAAATGTGACATAAACCTTTATTAGTTCCTGGAATGGGTCCAAACAAATCAACAGCTGTCATATGTCTTAATTTAATGGGTACAGTGAGGATAAAGGGGCAATGTGAGATACTGTAGAAAATTTAGCTTCTTGAAAAATATTGCCAAGTCGTCAAGACACGTCGAATTCGCTTTTCCATGTTTGTAAAATAACAGTACTGTCGTAGTATCAAAAGCGTTTGAGAGCACCATGACGGGCGTAACTCAAGTGTGTATACCAGATTATCTTATTGACAAGTTCTTCAGGTATGCATAGAGTCTAATTATCGCTGTCAGTTCGAGCGCGGCGAAACACAATATTTCTGATTGTGGTCTGGTTCGTGTCACTCCAGAGAAGTTTGATCTCTTTCCAGACGTCGTCCTTGCTCTCCTCTCTGACCTGACGATGTCTTTTAACGATGTTGAAATAAAATTTTCAAGAGCTACCTGTTTAATATAGAGAAGGCTGAAATTATTTTGACAAAATTTTGCGGCCATTTCTTGCTGGTTACAGAAAGTGAATCTGCTACAATATTCTGGGCTCCTGGGATGTGTACAATGGTAAAATCAAATTCCTGCAATTAAAGTTTCAAACGACTGAGTCTGTCATGTGTGAATTTAGCTGACAAAAAGAAACTGAATAGCTCTGTGATCTGTTTATACTATTGTGTGTCTGCCATATAGAAAGTGACGAAATTTAGTGAAAGCCCAAACAACACGTAATGTTTCGAGTTCAGTGATAGAATAATTTCTTTCAGCCGATGTGAGGATGCGACTAGCAAACGCGATGTTCTTCTTAACAGTTGTACCATTTTCTTCTATTTCCTGAAATACATGGACACCAAGAGCAGTCTTGGAACTATCTGTAAAAGTCGAAAAATTCTTTGTCGTATCAGGAAGTGGAGCGTTAAGGAAAGCCTTCTTTAAATTGGGAAACTCGGACTGTGCTTGGTGGTCCCATGGCCGGATAGTATTTTTACCAGTAAGATGACTCAATCTAGGGGTAACGTGTGCAGAGTGGTGTATGAAACTGCGAAAAAATTGATCAAACCGAGGAAGCTGCGAAGTTGTTTTTTTTTTTTTTTTGTAGACGGAATTGTAGTTTGTCGGGATCGGGCGTAAGGCCGTCAGCCGAAATTAAGTGACCTAGAAATTTAGTGGGAGTCTTGCCAAAATTTACTGAGGTTTACGGTAACACATTCTGTAAGAAAAGTTTGCAATAGCATGCGAAGAACAGTATTATGTTCTGACCAAGAAGGTTCTTCAATTAGAAAGTCGTCAATGTAAGTGGTGATTCAGTCATTTAATTCATTGGGAAGAATAGTATTCATCACACGGATGTAACATAGCCGGAAGTTCTTGTTTAACTTGATCTCGATAGATGAACGGAATGGAATAATGTTTTGCTTTGAATGTATCACCCGGTTTCACTTGGAATTCGCAAAACAAAACGGGACATGATTCCTGGTACACTGTTAAATACTTCAGAGTGCTGTAAAAGAATATCCTGCAACTGTTGGCGGTCTTCGTCGGTCGAAGCTTTACATTCATTCACCTTACTGTATCGTCTGTACAATGTCATAATCGTCTTCCTCAGTATATTGTTATTGCGGAAATACTTGTCTGTAAAGAATGCTGAAATGACCTCTACTCTGTTAATGTCTTCCTCTTCAGCTGACAAAGTATTCTGTAAAGTGACAGATAGTTGTTGCGTATCGGGTCATGTTCGACAAGGAAATCCATACCAAGGATGACGTAGGTTGTTAAGAGAGGAAAGATCCAGAAATTAGCATGAAATGTGTGATCAGAAAGTATAAAAGATAGGTGGGTTTTCAGTTTCACTTCTACTCCCTTGTTGGAGATTGCGCCTCGAACTTTCGTCTTACTAATTGGAAAGGTAGAGACAGGTATTATCCGCGTTACATTTTTGGAATGCTATTTCATTTATCACTGTTACTGGTGAACCAGAGTCCATCACTGCAGAAAATAAATATAAACCAATTTTAATTTCAACAACGGGATGAGAAATATTCTTTTGAGTTTGGTATCTCTCTTGTAATAATGTGTTCCTAATGTCGTCGAAGGTTATGACGTTTTGCTGAACGGTATTATGAGTAGAAGAATTGCATTGCATGTTTTCCGATTGAACAGCTTCGGTAGTTTCTAGTCATGCATTACTAGTGGGCTGATTGGTGGCAGACGATTGCTGTGATGATTCAATTATACGCATGTACGGTTGTTTTAGCCTGCAGAATCCCGCTATGGGTGGAAACAAACATTAGGTTCATTAAGAATGAACTGAGACTGCTGGGGCTGATTGTGATGAAAGTTTCTGTTGCCAAAATTACTCTTAAATTGTGGTGAAAATTTCTTTGCTGTTGATCGTTTCGATGCGACTGTGACCGTTGGTTTTTGTGGGAGAAGTTATTCCCTTGCGGTTGCGTAAAATTTCTGGACTGGGCTCTACTGGCAAAGCTGGACGGTGACACATTGACCTTCGGTTTGTCTTGTCGACGGTATTGTTGTTGGATATTCACGGGCCACTATGGCTGCGGCAAGAATTTCGGCTGGAAACTGTGATTGTGGGCGTAAAAATTCTGATATAGTTGCTGCTGCTGCTGCTTCTGAATATACTGTCTGTCAAAATGTTCATGAAAATCGTTATCGGAACCAAATCTTTTATTCCTCTTGTTACGGAGTGGGTGAGATTGCTCGTTGTAGCCGAATGAGTTGTTACCTTGATTGATGTCACTAAAGTTTTTATTGACAAATGAGTAGTCCGACTGCAGAATTTCTAATAATTGTAATAACTCCCTGAAAGCTGAAAAGCTTTCCTTTTACTATCCTGTGAGAAGGGAAACTCGTAACGAGCGTGGAAGCTTTGAGATGCATAATTGTATGAACGCAGATTGGCTGCATAGTTCGGTCAAATACAGGTTTTGTTGGACCATATTTTTAAAAAACTGGGTGATAGTTGGAAAACTGGAGTGTTCAAAATTGGGTAAACTAATTAGCTGGTCTTTACCGCCTCGCTGAGCCGTTTCCGACCAATATGCAGTTAGAAAAGCATTTTGAAACTAGTCGACGAAGTGACCTTGCCTTGCTATGGTTGTCATACGCATCGAAGGTTCTCCCTCTAAAAAGTTACAGATAAGTTGGAGCTTGTGTGTCACTGGCCAGTTCGGTAGCAGCGAAAATGAAAATGCTCCACCCAATCAAGGGGATGCAGGTCTGTGCGGTTATTTCTAAATACCTTGAATTTCTTTACGGATAGTAAATGTTTATAGTCCAATCCTTCGTGTTGTAAATTTTGAGAGGTTTCGGCGGCGTAAAAAAACTGATAGCGAAATAACTGGCTTGTATCAAAGTCGCTCACTTTTTGTAGTCTGCTCATATTATTGTGAGGTTGAAAAGTATCTGACTGTTGTTGTTGCACGTTAGTTTGAATATGATTGTGTGGAGAAAATTTTCTGATATTGTCCACTTCCTTATGTAAACTATTAACTTTCCTATGTAGGGAACTGTTACGTGCACCAATCTGGTGATTGAGATTCAGTGAACGGAATGGGAGCTGTGTCGTCTGATTTAAATTGGTTTGATTTTCAAGTGTTTCTAATCTTGCCGATAGCTCATCACATCTTTCCGTGAGCGTAAGAATGTGTGTGGAATTGTTTGAATCTAAAGCGTGCACTTGCTTCTGTAGTTTACATGTAGTTTTGTTCATCTTTTTAATTCTGCTTTACTTGTGTCAGGGTTCTGCACCAGCTTTAATTGTTCCAGACGGGAGTTTAACGACTCCATGTCATCTGTGCACTTTTCTTTAACTTTCTGGATTCGTGTGTCAACAATGGTTTTGAAATAAGTTACATCTACCTGTATTTGGTTCTGTGATTGTTTTACACTGTTAGCCTCGCCTGTAACGAATTTATACTAGCACCAACATGAGTTGTAAGACTAGTGAGCAACTGCTATTCTACTTCCTGTCTTTTTACTGCTAATTACTGTAAAACTGATTGTTTTCGTCAGTGTGTTTACGGAGAAAGTCTTGGTATTGCTTTTCTGAGGGCTCAGTGTGAACTTTAAGACGTGCCTCTAATCGAGAGTCCTGTTGATTTATTCTGTCATTAACTGATTAGATTTCATCAGTAAGCTTTTTATAGGTTTCACTAAATTTGTATCTTCAAGCATTAATGTCATCTCTCAAAGGTTTGGTACTGTCTGTCCATTGCCTGGCTATCGCTTCAGTTTTATCCAAAGACGTTTTTCACTGGCCTTTATGTCTGTATCTGTTCGAAACGGTTATCAGTCGTTTCTGTGTAAGAGTTAAGCTCGTCACGTATGGTGGAAAATTGTTCATTGATCTGATCGGTTTTGTCATTCTGTTTAACCATCATTTCATCGGTCTTATTAAATCGTTCATTGAACTGAGTGGTGGTGTCAACTTGTATTTCTCGTATTTCTTGTCTTAACTGAGTGTTCAGGTAACGATCATTTGCATGTGATTTTGAAGTGTCGCTCCCGTATTCTTTTTAAGTGATGCGTCGGGTGTCACTTGTGTAGTGTTTTGTGGGTTGGTGACATCTTTTACAACCATGGACGTTTCGTTTGTTGCATTATCTGCACAATTACCGTTAATAAAATCTGACAGATTTTGCTCTATTGTTTCCTGTGACATACTATTGGCAATCTGATTAATGATGTGAAAAGTAAGGAAATAAGTGACCTCATTCCGTAATCAATCAAGTTATGAATTGTGCACATCAGCCATGTGCAGATCAGCGGCGTCCGCAATACCAGAATCTACTGTCTCATTACGAGTCAAATCACTGGGCGAAATTATAGTACCAGGAAACTGTACATTATTTTTGGAAACGGAACTCACGTTTTCTGTGGTGCTTTGCAACTGTTGCTCCGCAGACTGGTCACTATCATTCTCAACATTGTTGTCAAAAATCGGAGAATCGTCCATTTCGGTATCTTTAATTGTGAGACTACGTGCCGGAACCGTAACACTTTTGAGCGGATCGTATATGAAATAAAGGGTACAAAGCCAAAGACAAAAAAAATTGAACCATGAAATCAATGGAAAACAAAGTGGAGCATAAGAATGCCTATGAAATGTGGAAAAAATTTATGCAAGTTAGTAAACTCAGTTGCGCCGAAAAGAATGTAACCTACTATTATTGCTACAGAATGGTTGAGAGCAAAGAATTCACAGAGCAAACGACCTGCAGAGCTGTCACCAAGTTTAACGTTTTTTAAAAAAATGTCTAAGTGTAACAGACTTTAAAAAATATCTTTGGGTTATCCAAATTTACTGTGTGACTTGTTGAGCAAATGGTGTGCTTAATCAGTTTTGCTGTTATCGACAGAAAAATTATACAACACAATCCAGAAAACCAGTATGTAATATCTATATGGAAATTAATCCCTCTGAAATTTACTCAGTCTCGTGATCGCCGAGTTCTATGGCCGTGTGCAATAAACTGATAAAATTCTCTATGCGAATAAACAATGAAAAACGTTTTTTTAGCTCTTGAGGTGCTATGGATATAATCTTGGAATCTGTTCTCTCCACAGTAGGCACACAAAATATTCAGTCTTAGCTCAGCGAAGTGCAAAGCCGGCCGTAAAATAGCTTCCTACAAATAATGTCAGTAGATTAGCTGATTAATGAATAACCTTGCAAATTTTCAGCGGTAAATTTGGTTATTGACTCAGCACTGTGCGACGCTACCCGCAACGAAACTGTTACACACATTAATACTTTTCCGATTCTGGCACGTTAATATTTTTCTGTCCCTGATTAAACAATTATTTGCTTTAAAAATATTCATTGGATTTAAATAAACATGACATGGAAGAGGATGAGGTACTGATAACGGGATATGCTAAGACTGAATGATACAGTTCGAAAATTGTATTCAAAATAAAGTTTCTCCTTCACAAAATCTAATCTCAAACATTTTACATTAACTTCAAAATCAGTTAACTTGTCAATTGTGCTATCAGTGAACTTGTCAGTTGTTCTACAATTCTCACTAACTGATGTAATTAAACACACTTGGATTGTTACATGACGATGGTCCAACATCGTTTACAAAATAGATTCCAAAATTGAGTTGTCTGTATAAGGATTGCAAAAAACACATAATATTACAAATCGGGTATACCTAATCAACTTATACATTCAACCTGATGGCAAATATTTGGTGGTTTCTACATTGAAGGGTCAGTACTGTAAAATTAGCAAGATGCACATTGCGTTGCTGCATACTTAAAAATAAATATACAAAACTTCATTACCTTACAAAACTGTATTATGCTGCATCCATAGACCAACAGCTAAATTCTCACAGCTGGCCACTAGCAATAAGTCTTACATCCTTCCTTTAACAGATTGCAACGGCAACTGCTACTGCGCTCTCCTAGCCCCTGCTTATAATCGATTCTGCCACTCAGGCAAGATCTTTGGTTTAGTAGTGTCAAAGATACAATCTCTTCTACATGTGATAACCATTTCATGTCACTTTTTCATGAAATATATTACAAAATCGGGCTCCGCGTACAAGTGGACCCCTCACAACTATTAATTGGATCTTTTACCGAACCTCCCCTCCCCCCCCCCCCCCCCAAGACTCAGAAGATATAGTTGCTGAACAGTTCGAAGAAAATTGAGTACCACGTCAAATAGGTATCCCACTCATACAATTATAGTCGATGGTGACTTCAATCTACCTTCGAAATGCTGGAAAAATTATACGTTTAAAGCTGGCGGCAGGCATAAAACGTCATCCGAAATTGTACTGAATTCTTTCTCAAAGAATTATTTTCAACAATTAGTTCATGAGCCCACTCAAAGCGTACATGGTTGCGAAAGCATACTTGACCTCTTAGCAACATATAATCCTTGACAAATAGGATGTATCGTGACGAATACAGGGATTAACGACCACAAGGCAGTTGAAACTTCCTGGCAGATTAAGACTGTATGCCGGATCAAGACTCGAACTCGGGACCTTTGCCTTTTTTGGGCAAGTGCTCTACCATCTGAGCTACCCAAGCACAAGTCACGGCCCGTCCTCACAGCTTTACTTCTGCCAGTACCTCGTCTCCTACCTTCCAAACTTCACAGAAGCTCTCCTGTGAACCTTGCAGAACTACCACTTCTGGAAGAAAGGATATTTGCGGAGACATTGCTTAGCCACAGCCTGGGGGATGTTTCCAGAATGAGATTTTCACACTGCAGCGGAGTGTACGCTGATAAGAATGATATCTCATTTGGCACAAGGCAGTTGCTGCTAGGCTAAATATCGTAACATCTGCAACCATCAAAAAGAAACGCAAAGTATATGTATGTAAAAAAATCTGATAAAAATGATCTTAATTCATTTTGAGAGACAGTCTTCATTCTTTCCGATCTGATCATGAAAGCGTAGAAAAGATGAGGAATGATTTCAAAGAGATAGTATCGACGGCAATTGAGAGACAAATACCACATAAATTAATAACCGATGGTACTGTCCCACCATGTACACAAAACAGCTCAGATCGCTGTTGCAGAAGCAACGAATAAAGACGCAAGATTCCCCAACATTGGCAAAGTTTTGCAGAAGTTCGAATATACCGCATACTTAATTGCAATATGCTTTTAATAATTTCCACAACGAAACTCTGTCTCGGAATCTGGCAGAAAACCCAAAGAGATTCAGGTCATACATAAAGCACACCAGTGGCAAGATGCAGTCAATACCTTCACTGCGCGATATCAAAGGTGAAGACACTGATGAGAGTGCCACTAAAGCTGAGTTATTAAACACCGTTTTCCGAAACTACTTCACCAAAGAAGACGAAGTAAATACTCGTGAATTTCAATCAAGAACAACTGCCAAGATGAGAAACATAGAAGTAGATATCCTCGGTGTTAAAAAGCAGCTTAAATCACTTCATAAAGGCAAGGCGTCCGGTCCAGATTGTATACCAGTCAGGTTCCTCTCAGAGTATGCTAATGAAATAGCTCCATATTTAGCAATTATATACAACCAGTCACTCAAAGAAAGATCCGTACCTAAATACAGGAAAATTGCTCAAGTGACACCAATACCCAAAAAGGGAAGTAGGAGTAATCGGCTGAATTACAGGCCAATATCACTAACGTCGATTTGCAGTAGGATTTTGGAACATATACTGTGTTCGAACATTATGAAGTACCTCGAAGAAACGATTTAGTATAGTCAACACGGATTCAGAAAATATCGTTCTTGTGAAACACAATTAGCTCTTTATACTCATGAAGTAATAAGTGCTATCGACAGGGGATGTCAAATTGATTCCATATTTTTAGATTTCCAGAAGGCTATCGACAGCGTCCCTCACAAGCGTCTTCTAACCAAACTGTGTGTCTACGGAGTATCGCCTCAGTTGTTCGACTGGATTCGTGATTTCCTGTCAGAAAGGTCACAGTTCGTAGTAACAGACAGAAAGTCATCGAGTAAAATAGAAGTAATTTCCGACTTTCCCCAAGGAAGTGTTATAGGCCCTCTATTGTTCCTGATCGATATTAACTACGTAGGAGACAATCTGAGTAGCTGTCTTAGATTGTTTGCAGATGATGCTGTCATTTACCGTCTTGTAAAGTCGCCAGATGATCAAAACGACTTGCAAAATGATTTGGATAACATATCTGTATGGTGCGAAAAGTGTCAATTGACCCTGAATAAATAAAAGTGTGAAGTTATTCACAAGAGTACTAAAAGAAATAGCTAAATTTCGATTACGCGCTAAGTCATACAAATCTGAAGGCTGTAAATGTAGCTAAATATTTAGGGATTACAATTACAAATGACCTAAATTAGAACGATCACATAGAAAATATAGTGGGTACAGCAAACCAGAGACGACGATTCATTGGCAGAACTCTTAGAAAGTGCAACCGGTCTACTAAAGAGACTGCTTACACCACGCTTGTCCGCCCTATTATGGAGTATTGCTGTGTGGTGTGGGATCCGCATCATGTGGACTGACGGATGACATCGAAAAAGTACAAAGAAGGGCAGCTCATTTTGTATTATCGTGAAATAGGGGAGATGGTGTCACAGACATGATACGTGAATTGAAGTGGCAATCACTAAAACAAAGGCGATTTTCGTTGCGACGGGATCTTCGCATGAAATTTCAATCACCAGTTTTCTCCTCCGATTGCGAGAACATTCTGTTGGCATCCACCTACATAGGGAGAAATGATCATCACGATAAAATAAGAGAAATCAGAGCTCGCACAGAAAAATTTAAGTGCTCGTTTTTCCCGCGTGCCGTTCGAAAATGGAACGGTAGAGAAACAGCTTGAAGGTGGTTCATTGAACCCTCTACCAAGCACTTTATTGTGAATAGCAGAGTAATCACGGTAATGTAGATGTAGATTCGTTTAGGCAGGTAGGAGCAGGCTCATGCGCATGTGAAGTTGAGTCGCGTTTTAGTAGTAGATTCTCCCGCTTCTGGCTATAGGAATGTGACTGTTGGCTGTGCAAGCAGTCGCAGCAAGCAGCTAGATGCTACCACGAAAAGGGGGGGCCAAATTCATATTCTTGAGGTAAAAAAAAAATTGTTTCACAAAGCGCTTAGCATCCAGCGCACGTTGGTTTATTGATTATTCATTTGATTTTGAAACGCATCCCTGTTGGTTTTTGAACATTTTTGAAAACATTTTAAGTTGATTTCTGAATGAATCATAAATTCATTTTTGAATGCGTGCATAGTGTACGTGATGTCTCTGTCAGGAGAATCCTCGTCGCATCTAGAAATAAACTTTCCGCAGACAAAACGCGACTGGGCTATACGAGCTGAGCGGAGTAAAGCCGAACGGATGAACGCCAATCGCTGTCTGATTATGTGATTGATTGTATTTGCAAATGTTCAATTTTGTTATAATTACTAGTGAAATCCATAGATTCAGATTACCAGAGTGGAAATAAACGACTAACAGGAATAACAGGTGAGAAAGATTACGTATTATCTTGTCGGTGTATCGAAGAAAGTGAAATTTTTACAGAAACTTTTGGCCAGATCACTACACTGGTAAGGACCAGTTGAACAGTCCCCGGCTAGCAGCCACTTAAGTTCTATTCTGGAAGTAACGTGGAAAACATGTTGTACGAACATGTAACAACGACTATCCGGAGAATAAGTAAACCTGTGATTCTGGCAGGGACAGTTAATCGATGGACAAATTTTGACAATAGCAGGAATAGCTACAGAACTGGTGATGACGAAATTGTTAGTTAAAATGAGGAAGGAGAAGAAACGGGGACACCACACAAATTATGAAAGAATAAGACGATTCCAAATTTAAATAAAAATTTCGTAATACTACTTTTCGATCTCATGCTTGAGAAACTGATGCGTATGAATGAAATGTGAAACTATTTCCTAACATGCCTAATTGGCATTTGATATTGGTACTTCGTGAATTATATTCTGTCGTGTTATAAAAATGACCATTTGTGCCAAAACAGTCTAGTTTACTTGGCGTGTGTTACAAAATAGGTGCAATATTGGAAAGGCCTATTTTGTTTTATCTAGCAGACAGTGACAAAATAGACGTAATCAGATCGAGAAACCACACCAGTCTTGGGTATTATTTGTGTTTTTCAGTATTAGATAACGACATTTCCATTTTTCATGTAGCAAAACGTTTGACGAACTTTGATGAGGTAATAGATTCTTTCGCAGAAAGGAAAGCACACCATGTAAAGCTGTATCGGGATTAGAGAGAAAAAATGCTAGGCGCTAAGGATTGAAGAAATGTATACTTCCTTGCTTGTCTCTTGTCTTTACTGGTTTTAGGTATCCTATATTTAATTTATGTCACACAAAATAGCACGTTACTAGCTAATAGGCAATAATGAGTGCAAATTTTCTGAAGAGTTTTTGTTCTCTCGATTACAAATAATCCCATTCGCTATTAATTGCGAGTGTTTATATATATACATAAAGAGGCGGGCTGTCAAACCGGCTGACTGGGACCAGCAGAGGCACCAAGGATATTTTAATTTCCACTGTCCTGAATCTAGTTTGATGGCATCCATTACAAAATATACACGTTTCAATACCACTGAGCGAAATACAGTGACGTGCGATACAAGAATACTGTCTGAAGAGGCGTGGAACTGCACTTTGACACACTTAAGACCAAACAACACGTCTTACATTTCCTCGAACACGTATATATCGTTTCGGGGCTGATGCACAGAGCAGTCTGAGTTATATTGGGTAGTTTCCACGTGACCAGTGTTTACATTTAGTGATTTTTGCTGTTTCTCCTTCGTTTACTCTTATGTGCAAAACGGATATGTGTGGCCGGGAGCTATCAAGTGAGTTAAAATACATTCACATAATTACGGAAGTCTAAAATATGTGATTAGTTTCAGAGTTTATTTTATTTCCACCATTCTGACAGTCAAGCATTAAACGCCTTGCTGAACAATGAAGTTATTTTTGTCTGTTTGCTAAAGAAATTTGACTTTTATTAACCTCTTCCGCAGAGGCAGTCAATATATTTGAAACGAAATGTTTAATTCCACAGTACTGGGTAGTTTCAACTGTTCGCTGCATTTCAAGTGCACGTTTTTATCTTCTAGCACGTATGGCATTATGTATGGCATTATGCCATAATAAAGAACCAATCATGATATAATACAGTACTGGTGCTCCAAGAAAATTTACATCCCGAAAACCACACTGAAAAGCTTAATATCAGGTCGAGGTCTACTTAATTGTGAATCTGGACATACGAATGTGCACTTTAAGTATGCATTTTAAATGTGCACGTTGTAGT
This sequence comes from Schistocerca piceifrons, assembly GCF_021461385.2. Taxonomy (NCBI): domain Eukaryota; kingdom Metazoa; phylum Arthropoda; class Insecta; order Orthoptera; family Acrididae; genus Schistocerca; species Schistocerca piceifrons. The sequence continues at coordinate 932,265,560 of NC_060138.1, forward strand.
ATGGTTCACGAAATACCGATGCTCTTGGGGTATCCTCTGATGTCTTGTTTCTTTTATGACATAATGTATGATCTTTCAATTTTTTACACGTACGTACTTACGGGCTTCCTACGTCATGGTAGATGTGCAAGCGCCGTTGTCGCCTGTTATCTGCGCTCTCTGGCAACTGCTGAAACGAACCTATTTCTAACAGGTCGCAGATAAAATATTGCAAATGGTGATTTGAAAAGCGTTACTTTCAAAGTAAAAATATCCCTTTACGTAAGTTGAACTATGTGCAAGAATGTACGAGAATTTCTTAAATCACAGAGCGTTTGACTCTCATTTAAAAGTCAACTCTTTGATGACGAGCCATTTAGAAGAATTTAGAACCCTGAGGATCAGACATTTATGTCATTATTAAAAATTTTACTGGCACATTTGTGTGATATATCTTAAAGTGTAACACGTGCAAAAAGGATCAACAATATATGCGAAAGCTTAGCTTCTCTTGCAGTTTATTAATCTTAGAGACCAATATTATACGTGAAAGCTTTACTTTTCTTGTAGCGACACTATGTATATTAATTTAAAATATTAACTTTCCCTGTTCGAGTGTTCGTGCTTCTTAACAGTGATGTTGCTGTCGGCTGACAACATCACGTGTCCTATGCTCTGAATATCAGAGATCACGTGACATGAGCTATGATTAGCTTACAAAAGCGCATCGCAATCTCGATTCCAATGATCGGAAAGTAACGTGCGGTGTTTGGTGAAATTCAAATGTATACTTTCGTAATACGAAAATACGCAGCGTACATGTTGCTGCACATCAAAGATATTTCCAAAACATGTTTTTTTCCCTGAGTTTAGTTTCCTAAAGTGCCGGGAAATCCAACGCCCGTGTATAAAACCATAACCATTTAAAGGACTGATAAGTTTTGCAGGGAAAATATACTGTCACTTAACACGGAAAAAGTGTGTTTTCACCCGAGAGAAAGTGTATTTTATTCGGGAAATCCGAGAAAAATCCAGGAAATTTTTTTCCTTGTCCGCTTATACACCCTGACTGATATCTATACCATCTCTATGCCAGCATCTGCTCCCTTGTCCAGTTTAACAGCCTTATCGCTAGAACGGTACCAATCCCATGTTTCTTACGTCAGGGATGCCCATATTTCTCGCCCTGGAGCTGCTTATTGAGAGTCTCATGACACACTTGTCAGGGTTCATTCTGCGACAATACACATTCCACTGTTGCGCCTATGCAGACGACCTGTTGCTGCTGGTAAGGTCACAGGACGGGACCATGCTCACACTTAATCTGATCTCCACATACAGAGACATGGTAGGCGGTGCTTTGAGTGTGACCAAATCTACGGCGATGCCAACTGGGCGCAGACTCACACAAGAAGAATTGGCGCCTCTGTCCCGCTTCCAGAGCTTCCGCTACACTGACATTGTTCACCACCCGTCGTTTAACTACTCGCACGACCTTCAAGCCACCTGCACGATCGTTCGACAACATCGCCTCTGTTCCCTTGATGTGTGGAATGTCCGAACGCCCATGTAGTTTCCAAGTTGGTGCACATAGCAAGGGTCCATCTGATGTCACCGGCGATTGGTAGCATGCCTACAGACTGCATTGGGCTGCATCCTCAAAGCTGGATACTTTTTTAAGGTCAAATACGACACACGTATCCTCACCCACAAGGATGAAGGACTTGGACTCACCAACGTCCTGTTGCGTGTGGCGGCCTTATATATGAACGCCATGAATAAACAGTGGTCAGGCACAGGGAACTCACCCACATGACAACTCTTGGACATTTACATGATGGCCTCCATCTCCCCTCCAGTGAGGGTAGGACACATTGCGCTTCTATTCGTGCAACTGTCTGTCTTCTTCGTGGACCTCAGCTATGTATGCTTAGACCTTCCATGCATGACCCCTCTCCCACGCCCCAAAGAGTTCTACGTTCAATCACTACATGGCATACCTTTCAACACCAGTGAGATCAAATTTTATCAGTCGTATCTCCCAACAGCAGTCCAAGCAACAAGACATTGCATAACCTGTGGAAAATTCACCACTAACCCGATTTACATGGCACTGGTTTGATGGACACTCCTTGATGCTCCACATACCACTCGGTGGACGATGACCTGCGTAGGTGTTAGTGAAGCATGGGCACTGGTAAGACAAATGGTCGCCTGTTTCCTTGACGCCCCTCCATCCGTGGTCGAACCTTTATGCTTTTATTCGCCGAGATGGCGTGTGCTTCCCTTCAGCCAAGATTCTTGTGATATTCTAAGTCAATGGATGGACCGTCGCCGTCCTTACGGATATGGGTAATCACACCTATCTTTGGACCCTCCTAAGGAAGGCGGATGCAGTAATTCAATGACCTCCAAACTACCACGCCTATTTCGTCAGTTACGTCCGCGGGGGTTTTACGCGATTCTCCTATCAGCTGGAATGTGCCTGGCACATTTGGCCTAAATGCTGCAGAGGGAGACTTGTAACGGCCCCTTGCGTTACTTCAAGCCCTTGGCGGGTACAACGGCTGCCGCCACATTGTCTTTGTTTTCCGTTTCTCCTCTCCCTCTTCTCCCTCTCCCTACCCCAGCTGTGGCACGTGATTACATCTCCTTCCTCAGATGTCCTTTCTTGTCGACTTCCGGTTGGTTAGTGCTGTTGAGGACGCCATGGTAAGTCCTCGTGTGTTCTACCCCCGCCTACACCGTCCCCCTCTGCCCCCTCGGTGTCATCGAGCCGGAGGCGCCCCACACTTGCTCATCACCCATCATCCGTAGGTTTCGTCCTCTCACAAGGAATGGCCAGTTTCCCTATTTGCATTTTCTGACGGCACCTGCTCGTTTGCTTTAGTTTTTGGAAATGAAGTTCTCGTGTTTCCTTAAAAAATTACAAATGAGAAAATTCCGTATCTATACTTCGTTTTTGGTTTTTCTTTTGGTCTTGATAGCGGAGATTGATGTAAAAACAAAGGGAGAGGGGGCGGGGTGGCGTCTTCGACTAGTAATCAAAACGTATTCGATGCCATGTTCGAACCCAACCATTGCTTACATTCTGAATAAAAATAATCAGCAATGGCGGTGGAAGACTTCCGGCATAAGAAGTCACCCCTGTTCTGCCAACAGCCTTGTCACAGATGGCGGAGGATCGGGTAGAAGTTTAATGCACTCTCTTGGCCTTGGTGTGGGAAACTGTCCCAAAGAGAGTGACACACTTTAAGTCAGAGCATGGAATATCAAAACTTTGAATTTAAGAAGGAAAGCTAGAAAATGTAAAAAGGGAAATGCAGAGACTCACTCTAGGTGTAGTGGGGGCCAGTGAAGTGAAGTGGAAAAAAGATAAACATTTCTGGTCATGAGAATACAGGGAAATATCAATATCTGCAGAAAATTGCATAATACGAATAGGATTCGTTACGAATAGGAAGGTAGAGTACAGAGTGAGGCAGTGTGAACAGCCTCACCAGATTCGACAGAAGACCAAAACCGACAACGATAATTCAGTTATTTATGACGATGTCACAAACAGAAAATGAAGAGATAGGCAAATAACATGCACATATTTGACAGATAATTCCGTATGCAAAGGGAGATGAAAATCTAATAATTATAAAGGGTTGGAATGCGGTTGTAAGGAAAGGAATAGAAGAAAGGTTCACGGGACAAGATGGACTTGCAAGTAGGAACGAAGGACGCGAAACACAGGATTCTGCAACAAATTTCAGATGCTAATAGCCAATACTATGATCAAGACTCACAAGAGGAAGAAACAAACTTGGAAAAGACCCAGGGACACAGGAACGCTCCAGCTTGATCAATCATGGTCAGACAGAGATGTTGCATTGTAAGACATACCCAGAAGCAGGTGTAGACTCATATGATAATTTTGTAACGACGAACAGTAGACTAAAGTTCAAGAGAATTATCTGGAAGAAACTGTGTGGAACGAAGTGGAAATCTGAAACATTGAGGACTGTTGAGACATGAAGTACGCTAAGGATATGGATAATGCGATAACTAATAACAGAGTATGTAGTTAAGTTGGAAAGGAGTGGGCGTATCTAAAAAGAGCAATCGTAGATGATGGACAGCTGAACGTACATATAAGGGAGGGAACACGAAGAAACTATAGGTAACAGAAGAAAGTAGTGTTTTACCAGCACGAAAAAAAGCGGTAGAAACCCTCGTCGTGTGTGGGCGGGCATTTTCTTGCTGAAATGTAAGTCCAAGATGGCTTGCTATAAAGGGCAACAAAATGTGGTGTAGAATATCGTCGACGTATAGCTGTGCTGTAAGGGTGTCACGGATGACAACCACACGGGTTCTGCAATGAAATGTAATGGCGCCCCCGGCCATCACTTCTGGTTGTCGGGCCGTATGGCGGGCGACAGTCAGATTGGTATCCCACCGCTGTATGTGGAGTCCGCAGACACGTCTTCGCTGGTGAACGGGGCTCAGTGTGAAGCGGGACACATCACTGAAGACAAATGTACTCCTACAGGGTGTTTCAAAAATGACCGGTATATTTGAAACGGCAATAAAAACTAAACGAGCAGCGATAGAAATACACTGTTTGTTGCAATATGCTTGGGACAACAGTACATTTTCAGGCAGACAAACTTTCGAAATTACAGTAGTTACAATTTTAACAAGAGATGGCGCTGCAAGTGATGTGAAAGATATAGAAGACAACGCAGTCTGTGGGTGCGTCATTCTGTACGTCGTCTTTCTGCTGTAAGCGTGTGCTGTTCACAACGTGCAAGTGTGCTGTAGGCAACATGGTTTATTCCTTAGAACAGAGGATTTTTCTGGTGTTGGAATTCCACCGCCTAGAACACAGTGTTGTTGCAACAAGACGAAATTTTCAACGGAGGTTTAATGTAACCAAAGGACCGAAAAGCGATACAATAAAGGATCTGTTTGAAAAATTTCAACGGACTGGGAACGTGATGGATGAACGTGCTGGAAAGGTAGGGCGACCGCGTACGGCAACCACAGAGGGCAACACGCAGCTAGTGCAGCAGGTGATCCAACAGCAGCCTCGGGTTTCCGTTCGCCGTGTTGCAGCTGCGGTCCAAATGACGCCAACGTCCACGTATCGTCTCATGCGCCAGAGTTTACACCTCTATCCACACAAAATTCAAACGCGACAACCCCTCAGCGCCACTACCATTGCTGCACGAGAGACATTCGCTAACGATATAGTGCACAGGATTGATGACGGCGATATGCATGTGGGCAGCATTTGGTTTACTGACGAAGCTTATTTTTACCTGGACGGCTTCGTCAATAAACAGAACTGGCGCATATGGGGAACCGAAAAGCCCCATGTTGCAGTCCCATCGTCCCTGCATCCTCAAAAAGTACTGGTATGGGCCGCCATTTCTTCCAAAGGAATCATTGGCCCATTTTTCAGATCCGAAACGATTACTGCATCACGCTATCTGGACATTCTTCGTGAATTTGTGGCGGTACAAACTGCCTTAGACGACACTGCGAACACCTCGTGGTTTATGCAAGATGGTGCCCGGCCACATCGCACGGCCGACGTCTTTAATTTCCTGAATGAATATTTCGATGATCGTGTGATTGCTTTGGGCTATCCGAAACATACAGGAGGCGGCGTGGATTGGCCTCTCTATTCGCCAGACATGAACCCCTGTGACTTCTTTCTGTGGGGACACTTGAAAGACCAGGTGTACCGCCAGAATCCAGAAACAATTGAACAGCTGAAGCAGTACATCTCATCTGCATGTGAAGCCATTCCGCCAGACACGTTGTCAAAGGTTTCGGGTAATGTCATTCAGAGACTACGCCATATTATTGCTACGCATGGTGGATATGTGGAAAATATCGTACTATAGAGTTTCCCAGACTGCAGCGCCATCTGTTGTTGAAAATTGTAACTACTGTAATTTCGAAAGTTTGTCTGCCTGAAAATGTACTGTTGTCCCAAGCATATTGCAACAAACGGTGTATTTCTATCGCTGCTCGTTTAGTTTTTATTGCCGTTTCAAATATACCGGTCATTTTTGAAACACCCTGTATGATTAAGGCTCCAGTGGCCAGCGGAAACGTGTCTGTAGACGCCCCGAACGGCGGTGTAATATCAACTTGTCACCCGCCATGCGACACGACAATCAGGAGTGATGGTCTGGGGTGTTATTTCTTTTCATAGAAGGATCCCTCTGTTAGTCATTCGTAGCACACTGACAACACAGCAGTGCGTCGATGTTATTCTACGCCCGTTTTGTTGCCCTCCATGGCAAGCCAACCTGGGCTTACATTTCAGCAAGCTAATGCCCGCCCGCAGACGAAGAGAGTTTTTAATCCAGAATGAGATTTTCACTCTGCAGTGGAGTGTACGCTGATATGAAACTTCCTGGCAGATTAAAACTGTGTGCCGGACCGAGACTCGAACTTGCCTTTCGCGGGCAAGTGTTCTACCATTCTGGAAACATCCCCCAGGCTGTGGCTAAGCCATGTCTCCGCAATATCCTTTCTTTCAGGAGTTCTAGTTCTGCAAGGTTCGCAGGAGAGCTTCTGTAAAGTTTGGGAGGTAGGAGACGAGGTACTGGCAGAAGTAAGGCTGTGAGGACGGGCCCTGAGTCGTGCTTGGGTAGTTCAATGGGTAGAGCACTTGCCCGCGAAAGGGAAAGGTTCCGAGTTCGAGTCTCGGTCCGGCACACAACTTTAATCTGCCAGGAAGTTTGAGAGTTTTTAATGTTTGTTTTCTCGCGTTTAAAATTCTACCTTGGCCAGAAATGTCATGGATCTCTTCCCAAATGAGAACATTTGGAGCTCTACGCGTAGGGCCCTCCAATCAGGTCGGGATTTTGACGATTTAACGCGCAAGTACCTCAGTCTATCAATCAATGCGAAGCCGAATAACTGCTTGCTTGCATAAGGACCACAGATGAACCAATGCTTAATTTGATGAATTTCTGAGTCTCTTCCCTTCCACTCTGAATTTTTGTTGTCATGCGTTTAATGTGTGATTGCCAGGAGTTTCCCGGTGACAACTTAAGGCCATATGCTTCCGAGTAACGAAATGCATTAAAGCACTTTCATTAAATCCGCCACCAATGTTCCATCTGTCTCAACGTAATGACTAACATTCAGCAAAGCAACCACGAGATAATCATTAATAAAAGAGCATATTATTGTTTTTGTTCTATCTTAGTGTGTGATAGAAAGATTGATTAACGATAAGTTTCATAAAGGCCAGTTACAATTTTAGCAGGAATTATGGCCTAAGGAAGCCTAGTTCAAAAAAATGGCTCTGAGCACTATGGGACTTAACATCTGTGGTCATCAGTCCCCTAGAACTTAGAACTACTTAAACCTAACTAACCTAAGGACATCACACACATCCATGCCCGAGGCAGGATTCGAACCTGCGACCGTAGCAAAGCCTAGTTCACTCGACTGGTCAGACAATTAGAAAAAAATGTGAGCCGTGTTATCTCGACTGCTCGAAGCAGAGATTCAACTGACAATAACATAACTGCCATTGTCCTAGGCAAACATGCTGTCTTCAGTGACAACTGCTTCGATGCCTACTATCCACTTCTCACAAAAGCCAAAAACGTATCATAAAAAATATTATGACTGATATATTTGAACTAGATTTATTGTCACTCATTTCTTACGACTACAAAGGGCTGTAACTAAAAAGCTTTATATACAGAGCAACTGTAAACGACAGTGTCAAAAACATGCCACTACAAATGTGGTGCGTTTAATACGTTTCAAAGCCCAGAGGCAGTGTAAATTTTCAGTGTCCGCTATCCAATTGAATCCTGCGTTCGGTCGATCGAGTAGCGTTTGGTTTTTACGATACGGTATTGCCATTACGCAGAGCCGTAGCCAGACGTATTGTGCCTTCTCTGTTGGTCCGTATGGAGTCTGTGAATTTCACAAAATAGAAAGTTCGACTTGCGTTACCTGTACACAATATCAAGATGCATAAGTACTACGTTTGCTGGACGTTCCGTCACGATAACGGATGGATATGTGTCACGAACATGAGAATTGAATACTTCAGTCGCCGCAAAATGCGACCGTCTTGTTTTGAATGTCTACTGGAGCAGAATTTTGTGAGAACGTTCCCATGAAGCATCAGTGCTAATACAGTTTTCATTTTACGTTACAATGAATTGTTCACAAGAAATGTCTTTGACACAGAGTGATTGCGGCGTGCTGAACATTCATATTATAAGAAGTTTTGCTTCACGATGATGTCACCTAACTAGCACTACCAGTATGTCTCTGTCAGTTACGTACTCAACATGCACTATCAGGTCATTTGAACAACGTGATGCATATGGTCATTTTGTTGCAACCACCATTTATTCTGCTTCATAGGGGCATGTCGGTGCGGTAAAAAAAATCGTATTTCATGACAACGAATCCTTTATTTTCAGAATATCTGATGATGGATAAACCCGAAACATATTATCATAATAAAGTCATTTATCCACCAACCAGCGACATTACATTGAGTGACCTATCCACCATTTGTGCAGTACTATTTATCTTGTTCGTTATGGTCGCATGCTTCCTACAGTACTTTTTATCGTACCTTCAGTCTAACATATGTCTACGTAGTTAATTGTTCCTTCATCGACGGATCATTTACACAATGGTACCAGACATGCCATCTTAATTGATTTAGCATATATTTTTTAAATTAACTAATTCATAAATAGAGTAATATTATCGCTTGTAACTATAGATCCACATGTTGTGCTGTTTATTTTGATATCTTGTGCGCCATGATTCGTACACATTTGATTAGAAGTGTAAAATTAATCTGAAAAAATAATTTTACACGATCCAGTTGTACCACGTCACTGGTCACTAACCACACTACATACAAACACACACTACTCTACACTATACTGCACTACATAGCGCGCGTGCACACACACACGATTTCGGCTGGCCTTTGGATCCTGACCATTCCTGCGCCATTATGTTGTATTCTTAGCGTTGCGCCGTTGACAACTCAGAAACTGCTAAGTCAGTACCTCACTACAATGACTGAGACTCTGAAGAAAAAAAAAGTAGGAGGGGGTTAAAATTATCCATCATACATCGTGGGCATAAGATCATGCAGTAACGTTCACCAAACTACACTCCTGGAAATGGAAAAAAGAACACATTGACACCGGTGTGTCAGACCCACCATACTTGCTCCGGACGCTGCGAGAGGGCTGTACAAGCAATGATCACACGCACGGCACAGCGGACACACCAGGAACCGCGGTGTTGGCCGTCGAATGGCGCTAGCTGCGCAGCATTTGTGCACCGCCGCCGTCAGTGTCAGCCAGTTTGCCGTGGCATACGGAGCTCCATCGCAGTCTTTAACACTGGTAGCATGCCGCGACAGCGTGGACGTGAACCGTATGTGCAGTTGACGGACTTTGAGCGAGGGTGTATAGTGGGCATGCGGGAGGCCGGGTGGACGTACCGCCGAATTGCTCAACACGTGGGGCGTGAGGTCTCCACAGTACATCGATGTTGTCGCCAGTGGTCGGCGGAAGGTGCACGTGCCCGTCGACCTAGGACCGGACCGCAGCGACGCACAGATGCACGCCAAGACCGTAGGATCCTACGCAGTGCCGTAGGGGACCGCACCGCCACTTCCCAGCAAATTAGGGACACTGTTGCTCCTGGGGTATCGGCGAGGACCATTCGCAACCGTCTCCATGAAGCTGGGCTACGGTCCCGCACACCGTTAGGCCGTCTTCCGCTCACGCCCCAACATCGTGCAGCCCGCCTCCAGTGGTGTCGCGACAGGCGTGAATGGAGGGACGAATGGAGACGTGTCGTCTTCAGCGATGAGAGTCGCTTCTGCCTTGGTGCCAATGATGGTCGTATGCGTGTTTGGCGCCGTGCAGGTGAGCGCCACAATCAGGACTGCATATGACCGAGGCACACAGGGTCAACACCCGGCATCATGGTGTGGGGAGCGATCTCCTACACTGGCCGTACACCACTGGTGATCGTCGAGGGGACACTGAATAGTGCACGGTACATCCAAACCGTCATCGAACCCATCGTTCTACCATTCCTAGACCGGCAAGGGAACTTGCTGTTCCAACAGGACAATGCACGTCCGCATGTATCCCGTGCCACCCAACGTGCTCTAGAAGGTGTAAGTCAACTACCCTGGCCAGCAAGATCTCCGGATCTGTCCCCCATTGAGCATGTTTGGGACTGGATGAAGCGTCGTCTCACGCGGTCTGCACGTCCAGCACGAACGCTGGTCCAACTGAGGCGCCAGGTGGAAATGGCATGGCAAGCCGTTCCACAGGACTACATCCAGCATCTCTACGATCGTCTCCATGGGAGAATAGCAGCCTGCATTGCTGCGAAAGGTGGATATACACTGTACTAGTGCCGACATTGTGCATGCTCTGTTGCCTGTGTCTATGTGCCTGTGGTTCTGTCAGTGTGATCATGTGATGTATCTGACCCCAGGAATGTGTCAATAAAGTTTCCCCTTCCTGGGACAATGAATTCACGGTTTTCTTATTTCAATTTCCAGGAGTGTATGACAGTTTACTGTAGAATGATAGTAATTTATTACAAAGTAACTATATTTTTTTGCTATTCGCTGCTCTGTGTTATCTAAATATACCGTGACTAGGAAGTATCAATTATTTACTAGGTATGTTTTAAGTGAATTTTTAGTTATTTGGATTTATGTTGCCTCCTGAATCTCGTTCGGCAACACTTTTACTTTCTGAGTTCATCGTAAAATTTCCTGAGTCAGTTGTTCACGTTTGAAATAGATTGTAATTAGATGCACCGAGATGATTCATGAGATTCGTTGGGAACTACAAGATATTAAGACAGATTTACAACTAGACACGTTTGCTTTTCATGTTGGCCTACCGCGCCGAGCTCGAGTATCTATTGTCTTCTTGAATTCGACACTTGTGTTATTGAATGAGTACAGCGAGTCAAAGCCAGAATGAAAACACAAGAGATGTCGTGGGACGAGACCACAGAAAAAGCCCGTAGAACTGAACAAGATCACAGAAATCAGATTGTGATAACAAAAGTCAACAAACAAAATGAGGATGAAGACAAGAATATTCCCCTTCAACTTTCTTTCTGTCAATTATGAGGCTCACCCCCAGATGTAACCGAAAACTTAGTATACAAAAGTCAGCTCACTGAAGCAAAGTTCCATGATCATACTAACATCATGAGAGCAGATTTTAATAATTCAATAACCAAGTGGGAAACATAATTTTGTAAGGGATGGACGTGACAAGATATCTTGTCATACAAAATGAACTGTTTTTGTGAAAATTATTTACAACAGGTAGTTTGGAAGTCTAGTCATGCAAAAAAAAATGCATTAGATCTAATGGTAAGAAATAGACCTGAGCTCTCTGAAGATGTGCACGCTCAGACTGATGACCATGGAGCAGTTTCAGCGAGAAAGATTACCAAAGTACTTGTGCAATATAAAACAAATACAGAAATTTACGTGTTCCAGAATGTGTACAAAGATACAGCAACGTCATATGATCTGGTTTAGAGGAACACGTGACCAAACACAGGACAGACACGTATTTAAGGGAAACGTTCATAATGTCAGGAACACTGCCCTTATGGAAACTTGTAAAGAAACAGCGAGGAGGTGTAAAATGAAGTGTGGTGCTTAAGTATTAAATATTCTGATCGAAAGGCATTTGGTTGTTAAAAGGGCAATACTTGAAGCTTTCAAAACTCACCCTAGCAGAATCTTGTCGAAAGAGCTCCCATAAAACGCAATAAAGTTCTGAAATGTGTAAAGGTTATCAGTAGTATCAAAATAAATGTACACATGCTCATAAATGGCATAGGATCTGTAATTGAGGGTCGCAAAGTAAAAACATAAACGGTGAGCTCTGTTTTGAGATGTTCCTTTTCAAACGAATATCCATGAGTCTTGCCCAGTTCAGTTCTCGCACCTCTAAAGAGCGATATATATATCGATGTCAGTGGCATGGATAAACAGCTGATCTGAACAATTCAGCAAGCTACCACGGAATTCCTGTCAGATTCCACATGGAACTCTAAACTTAGCTATCTTCATTCTCAACCATAACATACCAAGATCCCTTAAACAAAGAAATTATTCCCAATGGGTGAAACACAACATACGTCACACTCGTCTCAAGAAAGATAACATAAGTCATGCCAAAGGCCGCTGTACAATATCACTAACGTCCGTATATTGTAGAATTATATAAAATATACTGAACTCAAACGTAAAGAGGTATTTTGAATAGAATAACCTTCCTCATGCCTACCAGCATAGATTCAGGGAACATCGATCACGCAGAACTCAACTCACGCTTTCTCACATGACATCCTTGAAGCAATGGGTCAAGGAAATCAGGTGGATGCAATATTTCTTGACTTTCGGAAACCATTTCATTCGGTCACACACCAAGGCTTAGTAACGAAAGTATCAAACAAATTTGTGGCTGGACTGAGAATTTCCTTGAATGGAGGGCGCACAATGTTATCTTGGACCCAAGTTGTGTCTCACTAGACCACACTCATTCCAAGGTAGTCTAACCTCAAATTCTTGTAGGCTTGCGGCGGGGAGGGGGGGAGGGCGGGGGGGGGGGGGGCGGTCGGTCGTCTGCATTCTCTCTTTCACTTATCGAAAGTCCATCTACCTCGATATGCTTCTTTCCGACATCCCTTCACTCTGTAGTAGCAGATTTGTGCTGGGCAGTGTAAAGCAGCGTTGATGAAACCACTACCTAATACCTACCACACAGAGGCCACGTAACTCGAGTTGAAAGTCAGTTCCTGAAAGTTCATATTTAAAAAATTGGGCGTTCGGAGCATGCAGTCTACTTGCAGAAAGCATTTAAAATCAGATTGAATCTCCTTTTTTATTCATATGGAAACGCATGAAATGGCTATCAAGTCAGTATTAACTATGGTAATACTCTATCATTCAAAGTTCACTGTCTGTACAACACAGTTTCACTCTAAAAACAGCCAGAATTTTTGAAAGTCCGACCCGACTAATTTTCACGTTCTAACATTGAAAGACCCACAATAATTCGCGAGTTAAACATTTGGTCGTTTCAGTGATCTTCTTCGAAACAAGTGCTCGCCAAAGTATTCCGTACAGAGCACGAAACATGTCATGCGAAATTGTTACTACGACCTGAAAGTTCACATGTTCAACTCTCTCAAACTATTTAATTTAAAACCACCAAACTTAAATTAAAATATTCGTAACTCTAGTCGCTTCAGTCATGAGGTATTCGAACCGCAATTAACTCACTATTTCTTCATTTTTTCACAGTATTTTTTCGGAGGTATCTAAAATGGAATGTTCCTTCCAGATCATTCTCGCGGCAAAACTTGCCTTATCCAATCAATAATCTGATAGTAATTAACGCCATTAGAACTTCAATTTCTAGTATATTGTTTAATCAAGATAAGCGAAGTACGAATTATTCTCCAAATTGATAAATAAACGTATTCCGCCTATAACTTTGATTCTGGCTGCTTTTATAGAAAAGCAAGCTCTCACCGACATACATCATCTGAATCATGGTTGCACCTTAACTATCCCACGGTCTATTTGCAAAAGGTTTTATGGAAAATGACATATCGAGTTTTTACGAATGTCCCGCATACACTCTCTCAATCATACTCACGCAACAAAATATAATCAAATAATAATTTTGACCGATTTTTGTACTACGCAATGCACAATGACTAAAGTGTTAAAACAGAAAACTCTAATTGATTTATATGCGCTGGTAATTTAGTAATGGCTTAAAACGATAATGCAAGTCAAGCTGTATTTGTTCCTAACATGTTTTTTTAAAAAAAGCATTGGTTTTAGGACTTTTAGGTAATTTTCTTTATCTCCGGCACTATAATGAACAAGAATCTGAAATTTTGACAGCCTCATTCCATTAATAACAAAAGGCTGTGTACCAAATTTGGACAAAATCGGATAATAATTAATATGGATTATTTAGATTCGTAGAGGGTATGAATCTTCGGATCGACTGAATGATACTCTATGCAGTTCTCACGGCAGGCAGCGTGAGTTGCGCTGTGAGCAAAGCGGAAAAAAAAGCATAGCCATCCTTCAGCCCCCATATCAAATGGCTGCGTGCCTTACTGCAACAAATGCCATCTCGTAATAACGTGCTACGTTGCAGACTTGTCTTATGGTTAGGGATGCAGAAGTTAAAGTTAAGGAAAGTGTTCAGCTGAGTTAAACATGTTCGTCAAACTTTCATGTGTTTGCTATGCGACCAAATTCATATGTCACCAGCACGAATGATACTGCTGCCGACAAAACATCACACCAAATTTTTGATTTTGGTTCGGTCAGTTTGCCGCCTAGACATGCGATCTTACCCTAAACTAAAACAGACTGCTGTGAAAGGGCCATGATTCTGAGCTTGGTCTGCCTTAAACGAGACGCGCCTTTCACACGTGCGGGATCTCATCTGCGGCATAGGAGAGAGCACGTGGAGCCGCTGGCGCCACTTCCCCATCCCGGGAACACCCATAGGGTCTCTTTTCGCACAGCAAATAGCCTTTCGACAATGGACTCCCATGCTGTGCCACATGTGTCTGACTTATCGCCCGAAAATTATACGCACAGCGCTGTTTCTACGCGGTCCAATCACCTTAATGTTACCACAGTCTTCGTTCGGCGACAACGTGCAATAATCACTCATAGACGGCAGGTGGCAGTATTAGCAGTGGAGGGCATGTAAAGCGGAGGGGGTGGGGGATACAGAAAACAGTGCAATGCAGTCGTTATGTGACATACGAAACCGCATAATCATCGGCTTTCAAGCCAAGGGTGGAAGAATTTCCGAAATTGCTAAGTCTGTAAACAGCTCGGTGCCGCTGTGGTCAAAGTGTACTGCGCATTCCAAGATGACGCTTTCCAAACCCAGCATGGAGGTAACTGTGGTGCACCGCGAGCCATAGATTACAGGGGTGAACAATGACTGCGGGGATGTGTACGGGCGAATTGAGTGCATCTGTTGAGCAATTGACTACCCAGATGAACCCAGCGACTACCAACAGTGTCTCCTCAACTACCGTTCAGGGAACTTTGCTGCGTATTGGCTTCTGCAGCGGGTGCCTGGTTTATGCGTCCTTGCTGACTGCTCTTCACTGTCGACGAAAGCCGAAATTTGCACGCCAGTACCGCACCTGGACGTCCATTAAGTGGTGACAGGTGGCTTTTTAGATCAGTCACGTTTTATGCTCCATCGGACAGAAACATTTGACAGCAAACAAGGAGAGAGTGTTACGGTCTGAGGAATGTTATCGTGGTACTCCGTGGGTGATCTCGTCATTCTGGAAGGCCAACAAAAATTTGCATCAATCCTTGCGGACCATGTCCATCCCTACATACAGTTTGTTTTTCATCGGCACTATGGTATCTACCAGCGGAACAACGCAACGCGTCATACAGCTCTCTGTGTGCTTGAGTGGTTCAGAGAGCACCAGGATGAGATTATCATACTCCTCTGGCCATTAAACTCCCCAGATATAAATACCATCGGGAATTTGTGGAACCATAGTCGTCCGGCTGTTCGCGCCATGGATCCTCCAACCGTGAAAGCTGGCATTGCTGGCGGCAGCACTGGAGTCGCTACGGTTCCAAAGCCACAGTGACTCTCTTCTTACACGTCTCGCAGCGGTCCTCAGTGAAAAGGTGGTTAGTCAGGTTTCTGACTTTTGCTCACATTAATATGACTGGACGGTGTAAAATCTTGTGCGAGCTTCTGCGTTCCAACATGATTCGGTACGAAACATTGTTGGTAACGGTCAGGTGACCCACATGTAGCTGTATTGCCACAACATGTCTTCAGTTATAATGAGTGAGGTGAGAAATAAGAAACAAGGAATATCACATATTAAGAGAAAAGCAGAGTCTGAATATAAATTAAATCTACGACGTCAATTTCTTAGAGGAGAACACCAAAGTTATAACACCAGGTGGTATCGTGACCAACAGCACTACGTGGTATCACTTCCAATAACACTGCATGGTATCATGTCCAAATTTTCAATCAGAACAATGGAAGGAAAGTGAGGGTTCAGCGTCCCATCGACTACTAGGTTACACTAGGAGTGTGCTCCCTGCCGCCGTTGGATAAGCAGCTGCAGCAGCAAGTCGTATACTCCTAGCTCACTCATTTGTTACATAGTTTAATTCTTAATTTCTTTGCATGTTTTTGGTACTTGCATTGTTTAATTCATAAATTTCGGGCGTATTATAGTATTTGAGAGTTGTAGCATCGCGTTTTAGTACCTGAATAGTGTAAAATCGCGTAGTCTCCTTCCGCCGCCGAGCAGTGTGTCAGCAGTGCGCAAGTAGCAGCATTACTGCATTTACTAGGCAATCTTGAATTTTAATAACCGTTTAAATTTTGTGTCGATTTGTTTGCTCTCTCTGTAGATTAGTTCAGACGTTCTTTGCACAACAGTTTTTAGCATGGATAGGGACTGCAACTACTGTGTTCGGATGCAGGCTGAGTTGGCATCCCCTCGCGCCCAGCTTCAGGCAGTGTTGGCTTCGGTCACACAGCTTGAGGCTGTTGCCAATGGGCATCACTGTGGGGGTCCAGATGGGGGTTTGTCGGGGACGGCCAGCTCGTCCCACGCATCCCCCGATCGGACTACGACTGTGGTTGCCCGGGATACTGCCCACATTGAGGCTGATCCCTCACCTGTGGTAGAGTGGGAGGTCATCTCAAGGTGTGGCAGGGGGCGAAAGACATTCCGGAGGGCTGAACGAAAGGCCTCTCCAGTTTGTCTGAGGAACCGGTTTCAGGTTCTGTCTCAGGCTGATACTGATCTTCGGCCTGACATGGCTGCTTGTCCTGTTCCAGAGGTTGCCCCTCAGTCTGCAAGATCCGGGCGGTCGCAGAGGGTGGGCTTACTAGTAGTTGGGAGCTCCAACGTCAGGCGCGTAATGGGGCCCCTTAGTGATATGGCAGCAAGAGAGGGGAAGAAAACCAATGTGCACTCCGTGTGCATACCGGGGGGAGTCATTCCAGATGTGGAAAGGGTCCTTCCGGACGCCATGAAGGGTACAGGGTGCACCCATCTGCAGGTGGTCGCTCATGTCGGCACCAATGATGTGTGTCGCTATGGATCGGAGGAAATCCTCTCTGGCTTCCGGCGGCTATCTGATTTGGTGAAGACTGCCAGTCTCGCTAGCGGGATGAAAGCAGAGCTCACCATCTGCAGCATCGTCGACAGGACTGACTGCGGACCTTTGGTATAGAGCCGAGTGGAGTGTCTGAATCAGAGGCTGAGACGGTTCTGCGACCGTCTGGGCTGCAGATTCCTCGACTTGCGCCATAGGGTGGTGGGGTTTCGGGTTCCGCTGGATAGGTCAGGAGTCCACTACACGCAACAAGCGGCTACACGGGTAGCAGGGGTTGTGTGGCGTGTGCTGCGCGGTTTTTTAGGTTAGATGGCCTTGGCCAAGTACAGAAAGGGCAACAGCCTCAATGGGTGCGGGGCAAAGTCAGGACATGCGGGGACCAAGCAGCAATCGGTATTGTAATTGTAAACTGTCGAAGCTGCATTGGTAAAGTACCGGAACTTCAAGCGCTGATAGAAAGCACCGAAGCTGAAATCGTTATAGCTACAGAAAGCTGGCTGAAGCCAGAGATAAATTCTGCCGAAATTTTTACAAAGGTACAGACGGTGTTTAGAAAGGATAGATTGCATGCAACCGGTGGTGGAGTGTTCGTCGCTGTTAGTAGTAGTTAATCCTGTAGTGAAGTAGAAGTGGATAGTTCGTGTGAATTATTATGGGTGGAGGTTACACTCAACAACCGAGCTAGGTTAATAATTGGCTCCTTTTACCGACCTCCCGACTCAGCAGCATTAGTGGCAAAACAACTGAGAGAAAATTTGGAATACATTTCACATAAATTTTCTCAGCATGTTATAGTCTTAGGTGGAGATTTCAATTTACCAGATATAGACTGGGACACTCAGATGTTTAGGACGGGTGGTAGGGACAGAGCATCGAGTGACATTATACTGAGTGCACTATCCGAAAATTACCTCGAGCAATTAAACAGAGAACCGACTCGTGGAGATAACATCTTGGACCTACTGATATACCAAACAGACCCGAACTTTTCGACTCTGTATGTACAGAACAGGGAATCAGTGATCATAAGGCCGTTGCAGCATCCCTGAATATGGAAGTTAATAGGAATATAAAAAAAGGAAGGAAGGTTTATCTGTTTAGCAAGAGTAATAGAAGGCAGATTTCAGACTACCTAACAGATCAAAACGAAAATTTCTGTCCCGACACTGACAATGTTGAGTGTTTACGGAAAAAGTTCAAGGCAATCGTAAAATGCGTTTTAGACAGGTACGTGCCGAGTAAAACTGTGAGGGACGGGAAAAACCCACCGTGGTACAACAACAAAGTTAGGAAACTACTGCGGAAGCAAAGAGAGCTTCACTCCAAGTTTAAACGCAGCCAAAACCTCTCAGACTAACAGAAGCTAAACGATGTCAAAGTTAGTTTAAGGAGGGTTATGCGTGAAGCGTTCAGTGAATTCGAAAGTAAAATTCTATGTACCGACTTGACAGAAAATCCTCGGAAGTTCTGGTCTTACGTTAAACCAGTAAGTGGCTCGAAACAGCATATCCAGACACTCCGGGATGATGATGGCATTGAAACAGAGGATGACACGCGTAAAGCTGAAATACTAAATACCTTTTTCCAAAGCTGTTTCACAGAGGAAGACCGCACTGCAGTTCCTTCTCTAAATCCTCGCACAAACGAAAAAATGTCTGACATCGAAATAAGTGTCCAAGGAATAGAAAAGCAACTGGAATCACTGAACAGAGGAAAGTCCACTGGACCTGACGGGATACCAATTCGATTCTACATAGAGTACGCGAAAGAACTTGCCCCCCTTCTAACAGCCGTGTACCGCAAGTCTCTAGAGGAACGGAAGGTTCCAAATGATTGGAAAAGAGCACAGGTAGTCCCAGTCTTCAAGAAGGGTCGTCGGGCAGATGCGCAAAACTATAGACCTATATCTCTGACGTCGATCTGTTGTAGAATTTTAGAACATGTTTTTTGCTCGAGTATCATGTCGTTTTTGGAAACCCAGAATCTACTATGTAGGAATCAACATGGATTCCGGAAACAGCGATCGTGTGAGACCCAACTCGCTTTATTTGTTCATGAGACCCAGAAAATATTAGATACAGGCTCCCAGGTAGATGCTATTTTTCTTGACTTCCGGAAGGCGTTCGATACAGTTCCGCACTGTCGCCTGATAAACAAAGTAAGAGCCTACGGAATATCAGACCAGCTGTGTGGCTAGATTCAAGAGTTTTTAGCAAACAGAACACAGCATGTTGTTATCAATGGAGAACGTCTACAGACGTTAAAGTAACCTCTGGCGTGCCACAGGGGAGTGTTATGGGACCATTGCTTTTCACAATATATATAAATGACCTAGTAGATAGTGTCGGAAGTTCCATGCGGCTTTTCGCGGATGATGCTGTAGTATACAGAGAAGTTGCAGCATTAGAAAATTGTAGCGAAATGCAGGAAGAGCTGCAGCGGATAGACACTTGGTGCAGGGAGTGGCAACTGACCCTTAACATAGACAAATGTAATGTATTGCGAATACATAGAAAGAAGGATCATTTATTGTATGATTATATGATAGCGGAACAAACACTGGTAGCAGTTACTTCTGTAAAATATCTGGGAGTATGCGTGTGGAACGATTTGAAGTGGAATGATCGTATAAAATTAATTGTTGGTAAGGCGGGTACCAGGTTGAGATTCATTGGGAGAGTCCTTAGAAAATGTAGTCCATCAACAAAGGAGGTGGCTTACAAAACACTCGTTCGACCTATACTTGAGTATTGCTCATCAGTGTGGGATCCGTACCAGATCGGGTTGACGGAGGAGATAGAGAAGATCCAAAGAAGAGCGACGCGTTTCGTCACAGGGTTATTTGGTAACCGTGATAGCGTTACGGAGATGTTTAACAAACTCAAGTGGCAGACTCTGCAAGAGAGGCGCTCTGCATCGCGGTGTAGCTTGCTCGCCAGGTTTCGAGAGGGTGCGTTTCTGGATGAAGTATCGAATATATTGCTTCCCCCTACTTATACCTCCCGAGGAGATCACGAATGTAAAATTATAGAGATTAGAGCGCGCATGGAGACTTTCAGATAGTCGTTCTTCCCGCGAACCATACGCGACTGGAACAGGAAAGGGAGGTAATGACAGTGGCACGTTAAGTGCCCTCCGCCACACAGCGTTGGGTGTGGAAGTATTCGGGCATTTGCCTTAAGCGAGTTAGGGAAATTTCAGAGAAACTAAGTTTCGTTTCGCTGGACGTCGCCTTCCTAAATTCTCGCCCAGTGTCCTACTACTCCAAAACTTCGCATTCTAGAATTGCATTTAGACCAGGAAAGAAAATGACAGTAGGATTTTCAATTTATTGTTAAGAATGCGGTTGATTTGAGTTTCCCCATTTCCTTCATGACTTTGAAACCATTTTAAAAAGATAAATTAGCAGATTTCATTTAAACTGTATGTTTTCATTGAATTGCTCTCTTCAGCTGCAGTCATATGATTAAGAATGGTTCAAAATACTTAAAACTAATTTAAAACACAAAATAAACTATTTTTATAAAAAAATATAATTCGGTGTGAGACTTTTATGTAATATAGTGGCCCGCGCGCATGCGTACATGTTGAGAAAGATTACTGGTATTTGTGTGTGCAAAGAAAGCAGGTGGCTGTTCGGTAGATTTTTTTTTAATCATACAGACGTACACTTATGAGCCAGAACATTTTGACCACCTGCTTAGTTAAGCGTTACTTCGGAGCACAATACAGCAGTGTTTCTGCGTGGTATGGGTTCGACAAGTCGTTGATAGGTTTCCAGCGGTATATGGCACCAGATGTCGATGCACATGTCAAGAAAAACTCTGAAATTAGTGGCCGATGCTGTGTGAGCGCAGAGCTGGCGCTCGATGCCGTCCCAGAACTGTTCCATAGGGTTCAGAACAGGTGAATTTGGTCGACAACTCAAGAACGTAAGTTCACCAACATGCTCCTTAAACTTCTGTAATATAATTCTGACCTTGTGACAATGAAAGTTATGCAGCTGTAAGAAGTCATTGCCGTCGGGGAAGACGTCAAGCATAAAGCATAGCGACGTGGCGCGGTGGTTAACGCACATGATTTGCATTGGGGAGGACGGAGGTTCAGATCCACGTCCGGCCATCCTGATTTAAAATTTCCGTGATTTTCCTAAACAGCTCCAGGTACTGTAGGGATGGTTTCTTTGAAAAGGGCATGGGTGATTTCCTTTCCCATCCTTTCGTGATCTGAGCTTGTGCTCCTTCTCTAATGAACTTGCTATCCACGGGACTTTAAGCTCCCTTCTTTTATCAGGCATGAAGAGGTGAAGGTGATCCACAATAATGTCCATGTAATCCGTAGCTGTCATAGTGCCTTCGATTGCTATAAGGTTCAGTCAAAGGAAACCGAACACCCGCCACAATGGGACCATGGTACGGTCCCACTCAAAAGAAGTCACTAAACTGGTTAAGACGTTTATCCCGCTGGGAGACGAAACGATCAATTCCTGTTTCGTAGAACGCGGTCGGCTGCTGACGGGTCCACAACCACATCCACTCTTGCACTTATTCGTCCCACTGAAACCGATGTCCATGCATGTCTTTCTTCAGGTCGTCCAAAATGTGAAAATCACGCGGTGAAATATCCGGGCTGTACGGAGGACATTCCCAGGTTTTATAACTAAATCTATGAAGCTTAGCCCTTCATCCAATTGGCAATTTGGGGCTCGTCGTTATCGTGCAACATAATGATTTCGTCCGGCGGAATTTCTGGCCGTTTTCACTTTATGGTGCGTCACAGGATCTATAAAGCATCTTCATAACGCTGCGCACTGATTGTGGTTCCATGGTCGAGAAATTCGATAAGCAGAAGACCCCTGCATTTGAAGAGAGGACCCTCATGACCTTACCGGAAGTTATATGAACAGCTTTGGATTTCTTTGGCGAGGGAGATGTGGGATGTTTCCCCTGTTGGATTTATCGTGTGCCCTAGGGCTGTCTGAATGCTGTCGGACTGAAGCACCTTATTGTACGACATCGCCCGCCCCCACACTGCCAATCGGACGAAGTGTACACTTGAGTGTTTTGGTTGGGAAACATGGCAACAACCTTCGTACAGACCGGATCTTTCACCTTGCATTTTGCATCTTTGGCGACCTGAAGAAAGACATGCGTGAACGTCGCTTTCTGTAGGACGAGGATGTACGAGCGTGAGTGCGGTTGTGAATCTGTCAGCGGCAGACATGTTCTACAAAACAGGAACTGAGCGAGTCTCCTAGCGAGATAAATGTCTTGATGCATATGGTGATTATTTTTGAGTGGACCCATTCAATGGTCCAGTTATGGTGGGTTATCGTTTCCATTTGACTGCTCCTCAACCACAGGTCCCATGGAAGCCAAGGTGAATTTCCCCCAACGCAATTCTGCCACCACAGGCCTACGTCCCTGTGGTCCATGTTTCAAGTAGCCTTTCGCCTGGATAACGGTGTATCCGGACTCCTGGTGCAGGAAGAAACGTAATTCTTCCGAGTAAACAACATGTTTCCGTTTGTTCATAATGTTGTAGATGTTACGGTGACTACTGCAATCGTAATTCCTGTTGTCGTTGGGTCAATGACCACACTGTCAATGGGATTTTAAACTCTATGCTTCCTTCACTTTCTTTTATCAAGCATGAAGGCATGCAGATGATCCGCAATAGTGCTCACGTAGTCCCTAGCTGTAATGGCGTCAATATGGAAACATTTAGTGGTTATCTGCTGCGGAGCACATGTTCAACAATGTGCACAGAACGGTGAGCCCCGAAAAAGGTGCGTCTGCACCATAACTCTGTCAGCATGGGGACGCGTAGATAAAATAATCTCTTAATGTTCGAGACAGCATTAGTAATGTACTACTTGCCATAGTCGGGGCGATTAAATATCTAGACGTAACGCTGCAAAGTAATATAAGATGCAACGTGCATGTAAAGATTGTCGTGGGGAAGGAATTCGTCGACTTCGGTTTATTGGGGTAGCTTTAAGAAAATGTGGTTCATCTATAAAGGAGACCGCCTATAGGTCGGGCTATTCTCGAATACTGCTCGAGTGTTTGGGATCTGCACCCGGTCTGATTAATGGAAGATATCGAAGCAATTCAGAGGTAGGCTGCTAGATTTATTATCAATATGTTCGGGCAATGCAGTGTTACGAATCTGCTTCGTGGACTCAAATGGGAAACCATGAGGGGAAGATGCCCTTCTTTTGGAGGAACAGCATTTACAAAATTTAGGAAACCGGTATCTGAAGCTCACTGCAGATCGATCCTACTGCCGCCAACCTAAAATTCGCGCAAAGACCACGAACATAAAATAATAGAAATTAGGTCTCGTACAGAAGCATGTAGACAATCAAACAAACTCTCAAATGTAATTTCAGCACTAAAATTGTAGATTAAATATCATCCAAACTCATTGCTTAATAGATTTTGTATGACTGGGTGTTGTGTGATGTCCTTAGGTTAATTAGGTTTAAGTAGTTCTAAGTTCTAGGGGACTGATGACCATAGATGTTAAGTCCCATAGTACTCAGAGCCATTTGAACCATTTGAACAATAGATTTTGTAAATAGTACGTGACAAGTTTGTAATTAAAATACATGTTATTTTTGCAGCAATGATTAGAATATGAATGAGTGTATATTTACTATCGCCAACGTATAATGCAAGCGCTGAACACAGCACATAACTCTTAAAGCGCAAATTTAATAATGCTCTTTGGTTTATTTATGTTTTGTAAAGCAAAGTTGTTACCTTCGAAAACAATGTATGTACCAAGAGAAACCAACAATTACTAAAAACTGTAAGTAATCCGACTCATAATGTGCGATCTCATAATGTGAATAATTCTCGTGACATTTAGTGCTTACGTGTTTGTTTACTCATTTTGCCACAGCTACACGACCCCCACAATGATGCAAACATGCAATACATATGCTTCTGATGATGAAACGTTAGGTGATACGGAACCGGTAATGGAAATAAAAATTGACGAATAACACGAAAGGCGACTGGTTACAATAATTTGTGTAAATCTGTATGTAGATAGTCGTTTTCCCCTCCCTCTATTTGCTACCGGAGCAGGAAAGGAAATGATTAGTAGTGCAACAACGTACCCTCCGCCACACACCTCACGGTGGCTTGCGGAGTACGTATGTAGATGAAGCTGTAGACATCTGCCACAGATTGCCTCCTACCCTGCCTTACAGCCTCTGACCTTCACAGTGAGTGGCGATGCGTGGACGTCGAACACCTTGTCGCCTACAGTTTTCTATAGGAACTCACGACAGCAGCACAGTAACAACCTGCCAGCTTCATCCGAAACGACCGTTCCCAGCTGCTGAGCTATAACAGCCTACATTTGTGCAAGTCGCTTATGTCAGTGGATGTCCTCAGTTGCGGCCCATGTCGTCTCTATAATGACCTCTCATTCGTCTCTTCTGCGCTTGTACAGGGTGTTTTACAATTTATGTTACAAAATTCTAGAGACTGTAGAGGGGCCTTAGTAGAAAAGAGTTTTACGTAGGAACCCATGCCCGAAACCACCGTCCAACGGCACTGCAGAGCATCAAAGTTATAGGCGCCGGCGTCTGTAAATGTATGTATATACAGGGTGATCGCGTGAAGATGGAGAAGGATAAATGTATCAATTGGAGGTGAGGGTGCCTCGGAATACATGTCCCGGTACTGCTGTTGCTAAGATTGTAGGATAGGCAAATTTCAGAGGTGGTCGTATGGAACAAAACAAGAAAAAATGTCTAGTGAACATGACTCTAAAATATATCCCTTAGAAACTATGAGCACTTGCTCAGTAGAAGAGATGTGTTTCACACTAGCGAAGATGAACAAGTGTTTGTAGTTCCTCTGATATGCATTTTCTAGCCCATGTTTGTTAGATATTTTTTCTTGTCTTGGTTCATGCTACCACTTGTGGAAGTTGCATACCCTACATTCTTAGCAACAACAGTACCGGTACTTCTATTGCACTGTCAGATGTATCAGAACGGTTTCGGTTGTAACTTTCGACTCGTTAGTTTCCGAATCAGTGACCCTTACTTCAAATTGATCAGTTTATCCGTCTCCATCATTCTTGAAAGTTTGTAAGATCATCACGTAGTCACCCTGTATATACATACCTTTCAGGCGCCGGCGCCTATTACTTAGAGGCATGTATTTCTACGTAAAACTTGATCTACTACATCCCCTCTGTAACCTCTTGAAGGGTGTATCGTACCTTGTGAACATGTGCCCGAAACGCCACTTCACGCTGTTCAATGGACCAAATGTTTTGTCTCATCTGCGTGTTTCTTATAATTTTCCAATTTATGGTGAATAATGAAAGGTTTCTAGTTGGAGAATTTTTACACGTGGTCTGTTTTTGCTTGATTTGGCATTTTTGTCTGCTATTCTGGCGTTTAGGTCGTTTTGACGGAGAGATAATTCTCATACGCTCCGTAGCGTGCTGACTGCGTTTGTGTCAGCCGCCCTCGAGAAATTTCCAGGCCGGCGAACAGCTAACCAGCTGACGTGGCAGTTCCAGATTTTCCGGAACAAACGGGCTGAGAACTCAACTGTCATTGCGACTGCGTTCACGTTCTTCCCAGAACGACAATGGGTGGAGGTGTTAAATGAACTACGCCTCATCTAAGAAATTTACTTTAGTGCTTCAGAGCTCGAGTCACATCGCGAATTGAAGTTTCATCATGGTTTCTGAGAAGGGAGACAGTTTACTTTGGCAAATAAAAAGCATGAGTAATATTCGAAAGTGAGACTGTCAAGGCAGAGCAACGGAGATGATGAACCTCACTGTCATTGCGTAAGCTTTGTCATACGGTAGACTGCCATTTGGTAAAACATGGTAAACTAGTGAGTAAAATATCTACAACATAAGCAGAAGAACATTTCGATTTTAGTTCAGGATTGTGGCTTGGTGTGGGAAGGTTCCCATTAAGCGCATTTTTATCTTACTCTTGTTGCCATGTCGATTCCAGGTACTGATTTTGCTTAACCTTGAACTAAGAATGTCATGTCATATATTTTGGTAATACTCCATTATTTAGGCATTGTAGATCTTGATGTATTTCCTAATTCTTTAGGTGAGTGCCTTAACAGATTTCACCTTCTTATCAGTAGTTCTTTTCTCATGCTTACGATCAGCCATTTTGAAGCTTCTTTATAAAATGAATGTCCAATAATTTTAAAACATCAGAGATATTTATCGATTTCTGAAGCACATTTGTATCTCATTAAATTAGACGCTTGTTAGTTCATTTCTGGATTGAAGGTCCTCGCGTAGCTGGTGACTAAATAAGCAATCTCATCGATAAAGTTGTAATCTCTATTACTTTCTCCGCGGATGATGTTGCTTTATATACACTGAAGAGCCAAAGAAACTGGTACACCTGCCTAATATCGTGTAGGGCCCCCGCGAGCACGCAGAAATGCCGCAACACGACATTGCATGGACTCAACTAATCTCTGAAGTATTGTTGGAGGGAGCTGACGCCACGGATCCTTCAGGGCTGTCCATAAATCCGTAAGTGTACGCGGGGGACAGGTCTCTTCTGAACAGCAAGTTGCAAGGCATCCCAGGTATGCTCAATAATGTTCATGGCTGAGGAGTTTGGTGGCCAGCGGAAGTGTTTAGACTCAGAAGAGTGTTCCTGGAACCACTCTGTAGCAATTTTGGTCGTGTGGGGTTTCGCATTGTCCTGCTGGAATTTCCCAAGTTCGTCATGTTTACTAGACATTTTTTCTTTTTGTTCCATATGACCCCCCCCCCCCCTTGAAAGCTGCCTATCCTACAATCTTAGCAACAGCAGTACCGGGACATGTATTCCGAGGCACCCTCACCTCAAATTGATACATTTATCCTTCTCCATCACCACGCAATAATCCTGTATATACATACATTTACAGACGCCAGCGCCTATAACTTTGATTCTCTGCAGTGCCGTTGGATGGTGTTTTCGGACATGGGTTCCTACGTAAAACTCTTTTCTACTAAGGTCCTCTACAGTTTCTAGAATTTTGTAACATAAATTGTAAAACACCCTGTACAATCACAGAAGGGAAGAATGTGGAATCATTGTAGAGATGACACGAGCCGCAACTGAGGACATCCACTGACATAAGCGACTTACACAAATGCATACTGTTATAGCCGAGCAGCTGGAGACCCTGTGATGGTGAGGTTCAAATGCTTCAAATGGCTCTGAGCACTATGGGACTTAACATCTGTGGTCATCAGTCCCCTAGAACTTAGAACTACTTAAACCTAACTAACCTAAGGACATCACACACATCCATGCCCGAGGCAGGATTCGAACCCGCGACCGTAGCGGTCACGCGGTTCCAGACTGAAGCGCCTATAGCCGCACGGCCACACCAGCCGGCGATGGTGAGGGGCGTGTGTAGTTGGAGTGTTACGGGACCCCTGAAACGGAATGCACAATGGACATGACTGGATTCAAGAGATCAGACAGAATGCGTACGCAATTGTACAGGGGTCCCATATCACTCCAACTTCACACTTCTCACACCAGTACCTTCACCAGCTTGCACAATCCCCTGCCGACCTTGCACAATCCCCTGCCGACATGCAGGGTCCACGGATTCTTGAGCTGGTCTCCATACCCGTACACGTCCATCCGCTCGTTACAATTTGAAATGAGAGTCGTCCGACCAGGCAACGTGGTTCCAATCATCAACAGTACCGTGTTGACGGGCCCAGGCGAGGCGTAAAGCTTTGTGTCCTGCAGTCATCAAGAGTACACGAGTGGGCCTTCGGCTCCGAAAGCCCCCCATATCGATGACGTTTCGTTGAATGGTTCGAACGCTGACACTTCTTGATCACTCAGCTTTGAAATCCGCAGCAATTTGCGGAAGTGTTGCACTTCTGTCACGTTGAACTAGTCTCTTCAGTCGTCGTTATTCCCATTCTTACAGGACCTTTTTCCGGTCGCAGCGATGTCGGAGATTTGATATTTTACCAGATCCTGATAGTCATAGAACACTCACGAAATGGTCGTACGGGAAATTCCCCAGTTCAAAACTACCTCGGAGATGCTGTGTCCCATCGCACGTGCGCTGACTATAACACCACGTTCAAACTCACTTAGATGTTGATGACCTGCCATCGTAACAGCAGTAACCGATCTAACAACTGCGCCAGATACTTGTTGTCTTATATAGGCGTTGCCGACTACAGCACCGTATTCTGCCTGTTTACATATCTCTGTGTTTGAATATGCTTGCGTATACCAGTTTCTTTGGTGCTCCAGCGCAGGTAAGTCGCGACATCAGAACACTGTTGCGAAGTGCAAAGGAGCAACACTTACACCAACGACTGGCAGCTATTCCTCATAGAAAATAAGTGTAAATTACTGCGTCTCCGTTTATTAGAGAGAGGGCTTCACGATAGTGTTCGTCCCACACCAGCGACATACAGTAGAAGTCTTCCACCTCGCGGTAAAATTTTGTAACTTTAGGAAAATACATGTTCAAGGAACAGTGAAGCAACATGTTACTTTCTTCTTCTACTACTTATTCTTCTTTTTTCCTCCCAGGCTTTTTCCTGTACTCCTTAACAACGCATATGATCAATAAGTTATGATCAGAAGTTCGATATTCACTGTAATTGCCTCTTTCCATCTTTATTTCAGTCGACCGTCGTCTCTTCTACCCGTAGTACATATATCTCGTCGCTCTGGATAGCCAATTTTTATCCATCCTATCTATATAACTTTCTTATTTTTCCCTGTAGCTGGTAGCCTTGCAGCCCAGGACAATGATGTTTAGTTCAAGACAAACAAATTCATTCCTTATTCTGTCTTGTCATGTACATCGTTTCCCCGATCTTAAAAATCCTGTCTGTTGCCTGTATATGATAATGTTTTTTCCCTGTTATCCATTCTTCGCTACCAGAGAGTAAACTACACACTGCCACGTTTGTATAAAACTTTACTGGAGCCTCTTTATAAACTTTATTCCCTTTCGTTTCTCTTATAGTTCCACCACTTCCTTGCACATGTGTCTCACGAAACGATCCTGACAGAAAAAAAAAGTAATTTCGTACCGAGGCCTACTGGCAGTAGATCTTCCTAAACACCAACGGCAGATACTCTGTTAGGTAACTTAGGGAGTACAAACGATGTGAATTCAAGCTCCATTCTGTGGATTGTGAAAGCTATACTTGTATGTCTCGTGTCCACCAGGTATTTTTCCTGTACTCCTTAACAACGCATATGATCAATAAGTTATGATCAGAAGTTCGATATTCACTGTAATTGCTGTCCGATAAATGTTCACGATGAAAGATATTACTGCTATATATTATTTTCGTAAATCAGTGACTCAGAAGGCAGCGAGACGATGTTGAAAACTGCTAATTGACAACAAAAGTGTCCTGTGGAAAGCTGAGAGTCCTTCTACGGAAGGGATAGGTGTTCAACTAAGTACAACAAAATAACTGTACAGACATTCAGAGATCATCAGGACAATTACAAGGGGAAAACAGTAATCATCTTTGCTTATTCAGTAAGAATATTCTGTCTTTTGTAAACTACACTGAGTTAGTCTGTATTCTGTTAGTTTTACTTATCGTGCCTCTGAGACAGAGACATATCTTTTATCAATTATAAATAGAGCAGCAGAACGTTTTCATGATGTGGAGTATATTAATACGACCATATAGGTAACTGATACACCGTTATTAAAAATAGACACTGCAATAACACTGTTCTAGATCACGAAGTCTGTAACAGCAGAGAGCATTAGGGTTAAAAGGCTATAAACGATGCCATAAATATCAACCTTACACCGGACAGAGTACAATCTGTGCTGACAGCGTCTATTGACAGGCATAATGTCGATGAGGCTACTTTATAAGAAGTTCTATATGAACCAATAGCCCTACGGTGGGCGTCGTAAATTTCGACTGGCTATATCCATGAAAATGTGATTACAGGAGGCGCAGTTGGGATTACACAAAGATCGGTTTTAACCGCGATATGTTTTAAAAATTTAATTTTTATGGTAAAATCGTGTTACTGAAAAGTGGGAAAGATTCCTGCACAAAATTTTTCAAGTAGTACCGTACAACTGTGTGAGGACATTTATGGTTGTTCCATGGGTGACAAAAGCGTGTGGATGTAGTTCTCTTTATCAAATCGATAGCTGCTTAATTTTTAGGATTTTGTGTCTTCTAGTACAAGCTACACAAACAAAAGCCGCTACGAGTATTGCTGAGTACGCAGTAAATTGTGAAAGCAACTGTGGTCCGTTAGTATTAAGATAAATGATACGTATTGTAAATTTCCAAAATTCTGATATACTTAAAAGCAAAAATAAATTTTCATCTTAATTTCATTTACTTACGGTATATTTAAACTTTAAATGTGACATACTGTATAAATCTTCTTCCTTTACACGAAGTGTGTGAGAAAATTAATGAAATTGACAACACTGTGAGCGGTGTGTCAATGCTGTGTTGTTCTACTTGCGTACACCAATGCGTTCATCCCTTCGTGACACTCACTGCTGCGAGTTTCAGCTCCACACAGCCGTCGCGTGCTTTTTGTGAGTATCACCAGTGAAGTTGTGTTTTTGTTGTTGGTTACGAAAATGGCACACTGGAATTTAGAGCGAGCAACGTTATGCAATCAAGTTTTGCGTTAAATATGGGGAATCCTCGAGTATGAAACAGGTCTATTGGTAACATTCCTTACCAACAGCACAAATTCTTCGCTGGCACAAATCACTTTTGGAAGTCCGAGAATATTTTGAAGATGAACCTCTCTCAGGTAGGCCTTCAACTATAAAAACCGATGAAAACGTCGAGCAAATGCATGGTCTTGTGAGATCGGACTGATGTTTAACAATAGGGACGATGGTTGATCTGTTAAACTTAAACAAGTCGTCCTTGAAAGACTCAGGAAAAGGGTGAAATGAGTGTGGCTGGACATGGCAGACAGTGGATGCGGCATCGTGACAACGCCCCTTGTCGCATGTCCACTTACAGTACAGATTTTTTTTTACCATAAAAGACATTCCTGTTATTTCACAACCCTCTATTCAGCTGCTCTGAGTCCTTGTGAAGGTTTTCGTTTCTCAAAATTGAAAAAATTTCTGAAAAGGACATCATTTTGGGATTCTGGAGAACATTCAAAAGAATGTAAATGACTTGTTAAAGGCCATACCAGATGAAAGACTTTCAGTGGTACCACGAAGACTGGGAACAACGACTCCTCCTGTATAGATATATACTTAGGGGTTACAATTACAAATAACCTAAATTGGAACGATTGCACAGTTAATTTTGTGGGTAGAGCAAACCAAAGACTGTGATTCATTGGCAGAGCACTTAGAAACAAACAGACTGCTTACATCACGTTTGTCCGCCCTATTGTGCAGTATTGCTGTGTGGTGTGGGATCCACATCAGGTGGGACTGATAGATTACATCGAGAAAGTTCAAAGAAGGGCAGCTTGTTTTGTATCGTCGTGAAATAGGGGAGATAGTGCCACAGCTATGATATGTGGATTGGAGTGGCAATCATTAAAAAAGGATTTTTTCGTTGCGAGGTTATCTTCTCATGCAATTTCAATCACCACTTTTCTCCTCTGGTTGCGAAAACATTCTGTTGGTACCCACCTACACAAGGAGAAATTGTCGTCATGATAAAATAAGAGAAATCAGGGCTCATTCAGAATAATTTAAGTGCTCATTTATCCGTCGCGCCGTTCGAGAGTGTAACGTAGACAGCCAGCTTGAAGGTGGTTCATTGAACCCTCTGGCAGGCACTTTATTGTGAATTGCAGAATAATCACCTAGATGTATATGTATATGTAGATGTAGATTTATAGCACTGGAAGAGATTTGCTTTGAAGAGGACCATAGCGTTGTTTGAAAAAATAAAACTTTGGTAGTTAAAAAATCAGCATATTAGGTTTGTCACACACCTCATGTACTAAAGCAGTGTGTGTATGTGTAAGCAGAGTTCACGTGTGTATGTCTGGGACCTCCTTCTAAACCCCTGTATCGATTTCAACCAAATTTGGTACAGAAGCAGCAGGCCTCATGGGTATCAGCACTGTGGCGCTTCTAATCTACCAACTCCAACAGGAGCGAAGATATGAGCAAAAACGTGCTTTTCCAAACCCTGGCATATAGACTGCCCTGTATGACAGGCATATTTTGCAGGGCAGCCTACAGGTCAGGTGCAAGAAATGGGCCCCAACATGTAGGCTACCCTGCATGATAAACGTGTTGTGTAGGAGTAGTATTGGCCTTTTTTTCGATCTGCATGGCAGAGCAAACAAACTATTTCAAGCTCCTGATCTGTATCCTACTTTGCAGGGAAGATTTTTTTTGAGAGTTGTATCAGCCTGCTATACTGAACTGAGTGGCAGGGGAGCAAGTGATAATGAGCATGGCTGGGGATAGCTTGAAATGGCTAAAGAATTGTATAGAGAGAGCGAGGGAGAAGAGGGAATGGACAGAGAGAGGAGGGAAGGGAGAGATGCATGAGGCAAGTGGAATGTGTAGAGGGGTAGTGGGCAGGTGAAAAAGGAAGAGAGGGAGGAAGAGATGGAAAGAGAGAGGTGGAGGAAGAGGTAGTCAGGGGAGCTGGGAAAATACATTCAGACAGAAATGGTGGAAGAGATAGACAAAGAGAGGGGGAGAAAGAGAAGAAGAGCCAAGAGGCAGTGGAGAGAAGGAGAAAGATATTGGTGGGAGGATGAGGTAAACAGAGAGAGTACAGATGGATACAGAAAGGGGAGAGAGAAGGTGTGTTCAGTAGTTGTCGTTGTTGTCTTCAGCCCAGAGAATGGTTTGATGCAGTTCTCCATGCTACTCTATCCTGTGCAAGGTGTTTCATCTCCAAATACCTACTGCAACCTACATCCTTCTGAATCTGCTTAGTGTATTCATCTCTTGGTCTCCCTCTACGTTTTTTACTTACCACACTGCCTTCCAAAACTAAATTGGTGATCCCTTGATGCCCCAGAACATTTCTTTCTAACTGGTCCCTTCTTCTAGTCAAGCTGTGCCACAAATTTCTCTTCTCCATAATTTTATTCAGTACCTCCTCATTAATTACGTGATCTACCCATCTAATCTTCAGCATTCTTCTGTAGCACCACATTTCAAAATTTATCGTCCATGTTTCACTTCCATACAGGGCTACACTACGTACAAATACTTTTAAGACTTCCTGACACTTAAATCTACACTCGATGTTAACTAATTCCTCTTCTTCAGAAACTCTTTCCTCGCCTTTGCCAGTCTACATTTTATATCCTCTCTACTTCGACCATCATAGCAAAACTCATCTACTACTTTAAGTGTCGCATTTCCTAATCTAATTCCCTCAGCATCCTCGTTTTGCTTTGGTTGATGTTCGTCTAATATCCTCCTTTGAAGACGCTGTCCATTCCGTTCAACTGCTATTCCAGGTCTTTTGCTGTCTCTGACAGAATTACAATGTCATTGGCAAACCTCAAAGTTTTATTTCTTCTCCATGGATTTTAATTCCTACTCCAAATTTTTCTTTTGTTTCCTTCACTGGTTGCTCAATAAACAGATTGAATAATATCGGGGATAGGCTGCAACCCTGTCTCACTCCCTTCCCAACCACTGCTTTCCTTTCATGCCCCTCGACTATTATAACTGCCATCTGGTTTCTGTACAAATTGTAAATATCCTTTAGCTCACTGTATTTCACCCCTGCCACCTTCAGAATTTGTAATAGAGTAGTGTGTTCAGTACATGTGTCAAATGCACAAATGGGCGAAACCATGGGGAAAGACTAGTTTATTACTGTAAATAACGTTTCAAGAAGCAAGATTCATCTTGAAATGATGAAAATTTTTGTACCGGACCAGCACCATTTTAACTAAACACGAAAGATCTTAAATACGGTTTTATACACAAATTAGGAAATGTGAGCATATTAAAACTTTAAATACGCAATCTATTGTTAACTTAGCAAAACCAAATGTTAGGTATCGATACTTTTCACTCGTAACGAGGTGACTGAAAGTGAAATGACGCGATGAAGAAGTTTTGCTTGTAGGGTTTTGGTCCCAGCACCTGCCACTATCGTTCCCTAGCCACAAAACACGTTAAAAAGCAGTTTATTAAGTCATTAGTGAGATGTGCGCAAGTCTGAACAGGAAACAACAAGTGTTCAGTGCTGACTGAGAGTCGAACACGTACATACTATCGTTGCTGCCTATGTGAGGTGTTGGGGTTGAGAGATGGACATGTCACCCAAATTCTTTAAAGAAATGCGCATTAGTTAAGGTAATATCCTCAACTCTCCCTTTAGCTACTATATTTCCTATCATGCAGCCGATAATTTATGGAGGAAATTATGACATAGCTCTGCTTGTGGTCTGTTCTAGAGTTGCACTTTAGACATAATTCTATTTATGATAATTTAATAGCTCATCGCTCATATCTAGCAAAAGGCCCTGACAATAGATGTGAAAAGATTTTAGTATCACGAACTGATTTACTGCAAGATACAAATATTGAATGGAATATTAATGAGAAGAATGTAACTTGTGTAATCAGATGTTGACTGAATTCCTGTGCAAGAGTGGAATCAGCTATCACGTTGTAGAGT
This sequence comes from Schistocerca piceifrons, assembly GCF_021461385.2. Classification (NCBI taxonomy): domain Eukaryota; kingdom Metazoa; phylum Arthropoda; class Insecta; order Orthoptera; family Acrididae; genus Schistocerca; species Schistocerca piceifrons. The sequence continues at coordinate 932,300,415 of NC_060138.1, forward strand.
CCTACAATCTTTATGAGTGAGACTATGGCTTAACACGTTACTCCTGACTATTACGAACAATATTCATCGGGAATGTGAGCCCTTGATTCAGATCACACTCGCAAACTTTGGCTGTGTATGGCGACAAGGCAACAGTGTAAACTGGGAGGGGTCAAATTAGTTAGATAAGTCACTACTGTGCTGGTGCTGCAAATACATTACCACCCTCAAGACTGGATATGCACCAACAGCTCAGAGCACAGGATGATGTTGCAGCTCCTCTCAGTGGTGGTCGGCAGCCGTGGATCAAGACCCGACCGAAATATCGCAAATGCGAAATGACATACAATACCGATTGTTGTCATCAAATGATAACAGACAGGCTCTGCTCAGAGTACCGTGACAGTAATACTTGTGACTCTTACGAATAGCTTCACTCTGGCTGAACTGATGTGAAGAAGTCTATTGTTCGCTCTGCCGGTTCAGAAGTGAAACACCGGCTGTCCAGAAGCGAATCTCTTGAAATGCTCACGCTGAAAGATTAGCGCATTGTCAACGCCGCACAGAAAATTCTCCAATCGCGGGAGGACACAGAGGCAGCTGCCACTCTTAGACTCAGCTGCTAGTTTCCCTCCAAACCATTACAAAAAATTTTCCGCCTATAACGTGTTGTCCTGCCAAATTCAGGGTGCGCTCTTTTGTGCCAGAGCACATCATACGGGTCCACCAATCAAATTGCGTTTTCCGCTCTGTGTGCGGTAAAGTATAGGCCTGAAATTGCCTCTGGCTATTGGACAGCAGTGGTCTATGAGGGCGCCATAGTGTCACAGACATTAGAATTCTACAAACCAACACATAGAATGCAGCCCCCCGGCTTCGTCTGGCAGGCGAGTGGCGTGCCCAAGTGCACTAAAACGATTTGCAAGGCGCCAGCCCCGAGGCTGCCCACATCCCCACCCTACTTGCCTATCCACAAAAAGTGAAAATGCCGGACACTCCCTGTGGTGCGACGAGTGGACCGTACTCTGCTCTTATCGCTCGTGTAGCTGTGCCGTCACACATTGCTGCACACCTAGTAAAGTTCGTCAGCCCCATCACCCGGTTTGTGTCTAAAGAAATTTGAAGCTTTCATTCCTGATTTCATTCCTCCAATAACCTTAATTAGTCGTCATCACTCGGGAGCTTAAAGAGAAAGAGCTGAATCAAGGCAAATCAGTAGGGGACAAGCCACAACAGCTTGGCGTCTTTCAACTACACGTGAAGAGATGTTAACTTTCTTTTTTTGTCACCAGTAGCTGAGAGCGGCATGTTTGAACCTGAAATGATTTGATGAAAAGTTCTGTGACTGATTGGGCCAAAACCGGAACCATATGTAATTCTGGAGAACGCTTGGAGAAATGTTTCAAATCATAATTATTTTTCACCTGTAGTTTGGTGTGCAGATGCTGCTGGTTGAAATGGCATGCTGAATATTTTTGTGTTGAACCAGAATTCGACACTCTCCTGTAATTGAGATCTTGAGGAGTTGGGCATCTTGGGAAAACAAAGAAACTATGGAACTGAATCGCCCACAAGGTCTCAATTCCCGTGAAAGGGGAGATATGAGTTTGGATTTCAATCTAGCATCAATGTTTTCAACATCTCAATTTCAAATAAAATAAGAAATAAATGCCCTGTGACTTTTCATAACGACGAGTTTGTTAAAAAAATAAAACTGCTGGGGTAAGAAAGCTTAGAAGTGGAAGGGTTTCTGCTTGCCGGAACTTAAGCTTTTGTCATGGCGCAACCTACCCCGAGTTTCCTCCAGTTGGTAGAAAAGGGACATTACATTTAACCTGGATTTTGAACGAAGGTGCAACCTTAAGTTGTTCAATTGGTGCTACCAGAGGTAGCTGTTTATTCTTGTTAGAAATGGTTATCTGAAGTGTTAAACGAACCCAAACCTTAAGCATATGAGTCTAGAATCTTTCCTAAAACCCACCGAATTACACTTAGCTCACGATACTGTCTCAATAAAGGATGCTCCACACTGGATGGGTATTCTGACAATTCAAAACATGTTCTTCCTTGTGTGCCACATTCCCATTCACCAGCTGCCTTTGCTACCCCGTGCGTACTTTCGACTTGATTTTGAATCACTTAAATAAAATTACATAACGGCCATCTGCATGAATTGGCAACACACTGGGACGCGAAATTTCTAAGGGCACTATAATAATTAAGATCACAGAGCCTTGGCTCAGAAACTGACCATCAGGAATTACATCTCTCCACACGTTATCAATGTGTTTCGCATAAGAAGAAAACTCCTATATCTCAGTACTGGAATGGTCTTCTATAGCGAAGCATCAAAAACTCGTATCTTGTAAGTTTCAAATCTTAAAGTATGAAATCTTGTATCTCAGAAGAACTTTTTTCCTAGAGATTTGCCACGCTTTTTCGATTATTGTACCAATGACAAACGATGGTATGGCATTGTTGTCTTGAGGACCCCAATTCGGGTTGTAAGCGGCCTGGTGCAAATTTTTGACACCACTTTGTCAACGTGTTGAGTTGGGCCAATTTAATAATTATTTAGCGTTTGCTGGCGATATTTGTAGCCAAATTTGTCTAATTTTAGAGTGTTATAGTGAAGTTATTAATACACAATAAATTATTATTTGTTCAATGATGAGTTAATTTCTGCTTAACACTAAAACTATCCAAAAATGATAAGCAGACAAATAATGATCGACAATATTTTCAAGGATCTATTATAAAACAATATTCACCAATAAAAATGAAGTTATCTTAGATTCTATCTCCACCTTACTTTATGTTACGATTCCAAAGCTTAACTTTCATTTTGTTGGTTCTTCTATGGGGACTATAAGAATTATACAGAGTGATCCAGAAGTAGGGAATGTATAAGTATTACAGTTTATTTTCTGGGGTTTCTCTTGATATTGCTAGAAAGTCAAATACAAGTAAATAATTACAGACTAAGGGGAATCTGGATACTCAATATGGCCCTACAGTTATCTGGCATTTCCTGCTTAGAATTTCCAAGTTTATCTCTGAAATCATTCTCACTAGCAAATGAACGTTCAGCATCTACTTTAGGTAACTCAGAATGCAGTGATGTCGTATTTAGCATATTCTTCTGCTCAGAAATTTCGAGTATACCTCTCGAATGATTCTCCCCAGCAAAGGAATGTTCACTACTTACTAACATAAATGTGAATAATTCAGAAGGCAGTATTTTATATATTCGTGTATAAGTTAGTAGACTGCCACAATAGAAGAATCTGAAAGCTTGCAAGTAGATGATCCAAACCCAACAAGAAAATAGAGGAAAACGTCAAAAAAAAAAAAAAAATAAAGTGACATTACGCAGTCAGAATCAAAGGAAAATCCAAATTGTACGAGTAAACGTCCTGAATAATGCTGCAGAGCCAGAACCTGTAAATGAAGGTATTGAAATAAGAAGAAAGTATGCTTTCTTTTTTTTTTGGTCATCAGTCTACTGACTGATTTGATGCGGCCCGCCACGAATTCCTTTCCTGTGCTAACCTCTTCATCTCAGAGTAGCACTTGCAACCTATGTCCGCAATTATTTGCTTGACGTATTCCAATCTCTGTCTTTCTTTACAGTTTTTGCCCTCTACAGCTCCCTCTAGTACCATGGAAGTCATTCCCTCATGTCTTAGCAGATGTCCTATCATCCTGTCCCTTCTCCTTATCAGTGTTTTCCACATATTCCTTTCCTCTCCGATTCTGCGTAGAACCTCCTCATTCCTTACCTTATCAGTCCACCTAATTTTCAACATTCGTCTGTAGCACCACATCTCAAATGCTTCGATTCTCTTCTGTTCCGGTTTTCCCACAGTCCATGTTTCACTACCATACAATGCTGTACTCCAACGTACCTCCTCAGAAATTTCTTCCTCAAATTAAGGCCGGTATTTGATATTAGTAGACTACTCTTGGCCAGAAATGCCTTTTTTGCCATAGCGAGTCTGCTTTTGATGTCCTCCTTGCTCCGTCCGTCATTGGTTATTTTACTGCCTAGGTAGCAGAATTCCTTAACTTCATTGACTTCGTGACAATCAATCCAGGTGTTAAGTTTCTTGCTGTTCTCATTTCTACTACTTCTCATTACCTTCGTCTTTCTCCGATTCACTCTCAAACCATACTGTGTACTCATTAGACTGTTCATTCCGTTCAGCAGATCATTTAATTCTTCTTCACTTTCACTCAGGATAGCCATGTCATCAGCGAATCGTATCATTGATATCCTTTCACCTTGTATTTTAATTCCAGTCCTCAACCTTTCTTTTATTTCCATCATTGCTTCCTCGATGTACAGATTGAAGAGTAGGGGCGAAAGGCTACAGCCTTGTCTTACACCCTTCTTAATACGAGCACTTCGTTCTTGATCGTCCACTCTTACTATTCCCTCTTGGCTGTTGTACATATTTTATATGACCCGTCTCTCCCTATAGGTTACTCCTACGTTTTTCAGAATCTCGAACATCTTGCACCATTTTATGTTGTCGAACGCTTTTTCCAGGTCGACAAATCCTATGAAAGTGTCTTGATTTTTCTTTAGCCTTGCTTCCATTATTAGCCGTAACGTTAGAACTGCCTCTCTCGTCCCTTTACTTTTCCTAAAGCCAAACTGATCGTCATCTTGCGCATTCGCAATTTTTTTCCATTCTTCTGTATATTATTCTTGTAAGCAGTTTCGATGCATGAGCTGTTAAGCTAATTGTGCGATAATTCTCGCACTTGTCAGCTCTTGCCGTCTTCGGAATTGTGTGGATGATGCTTTCCCAAAAGTCAGATGGTATATCGCCAGACTCATATATTCTACACACCAACGTGAATAGACGTTTTGTTGTCACTTCTCCCAATGATTTTAGAAATTCTGATGGAATGTTATCTATCCCTTCTGCCTTATTTGACCGTAAGTCCTCCAAAGCTCTTTTAAATTCCGATTCTAATACTGGATCCCCTATCTCTTCTAAATCGACTCCTGTTTCTTCTTCTATCACATCAGACAAATCTTCACCCTCATAGAGGCTTTCAATGTATTCTTTCCACCTATCTGCTCTCTCCTCTGCATTTAACAGTGGAATTCCCGTTGCACTCTTAATGTTACCACCGTTGCTTTTAATGTCACCAAAGGTTGTTTTGACTTTCCTGTATGCTGAGTCTGTCCTTCCGACAATCATATCTTTTTCGATGTCTTCACATTTTTCCTGCATCCATTTCGTCTTAGCTTCCCTGCACTTCCTATTTATTTCATTCCTCAGCGACTTGTATTTCTGTATTCCTGATTTTCCCGGAACATGTTTGTACTTCCTCCTTTCATCAATCAACTGAAGTATTTCTTCTGTTACCCACTGTTACCTATGGTTTCTTCGCAGCTACCTTCTTTGTACCTACGTTTTCCTTCCCAACTTCCGTGATGGCCCTTTTTAGAGATGCCCATTCCTCTTCAACTGTACTGCCTACTGCGCTATTCCTTATTGCTGTATCTATAGCGTCAGAGAACTTCAAATGTATCTTGTCATTCCTTAGTACTTCCGTATCCCACTTCTTTGCGTATTGATTCTTCCTGACGAATGTCTTGAACTTCAGCCTACTCTTCATCACTACTATATTGTGATCTGAGTCTATACCTGCTCCTGGGTACGCCTTACAATCCAATATCTGATTTCGGAATCTCTGTCTGACCATGATGTAATCTAATTGAAATCTTCCCGTATCTCCCGGCCTTTTCCAAGTATACCTCCTCCTCTTGTGATTCTTGAACATGGTATTCGCTATTACTAGCTGAAACTTGTTACAGAACTCAATTAGTCTTTCTCCTCCTTCATTCCTTGTCCCAAGCCCATATTCTCCTGTAACCTTTTCTTCTACTCCTTCCCCTACAACTGCATTCCAGTCGCCCATGACTATTAGATTTTCGTCCCCCTTTACATACTGCATTACCCTTTCAATATCCTCATACACTTTCTCTATCTGTTCATCTTCAGCTTGCGACGTCGGCATGTATACCTGAACTATCGTTGTCGGTGTTGGTCTGCTGTCGATTCTGATTAGAACAACCCGGTCACTGAACTGTTCACAGTAACACACCCTCTGCCCTACCTTCCTATTCATAACGAATCCTACACCTGTTATACCATTTTCTGCTGCTGTTGATATTACCCGATACTCATCTGACTAGAAATCCTTGTCTTCCTTCCACTTCACTTCACTGACCCCTATTAGATCTAGATTGGGCCTTTGCATTTCCCTTTTCAGATTTTCTAGTTTTCCTACCACGTTCAAGCTTCTGACATTCCACGCCCAGACTCGTAGAACGTTATCCTTTCGTAGATTATTCAATCTTTTTCTCATGGTAACCTCCCCCTTGGCAGTCCCCTCCCGGAGATCCGAATGGGGGACTATTCCGGAATCTTTTGCCAATGGAGAGATCATCATGACACTTCTTCAATTACAGGCCACATGTCCTGTGGATACACGTTACGTGTCTTTAATGCAGTGGTTTCCATTGCCTTCTGCATCCTCATGTCGTTGATCATTGCTGATTCTTTCGCCTTTAGGGGCAATTTCCCACCCCTAGGACAAGAGAGTGTCCTGAACCTCTATCCGCTCCTCCGTCCTCTTTGACAAGGCCGTTGGCAGAATGAGGCTGACTTCTTCGGCCGCCAATGCTGATTATTTATCAAAATTTAGGCAGTGGTGGGGATCGAACCCGGGATCGAAGACGTTTTGATTATGAAACAAAGACACTACTCCTACACCACGGGTACACCTTAAAGTACAATAAGGTAGGTAAATCATACTTCCGTATGGAAAGGAAATGAAGCTAAAATTTCTAGAATGAAATGCAAAGAATATAGAAGTACTGTGAGTAAGGAAAAAAGAGAAAGAACTGCAATAACAAGATAATCGAAATAAATGGATCCACATTGCTCGTAGGAGTACTATTGCAAATAAAACAAGAGAATGTGCTCTTCAATATCTGAGGAGAACCATAGTCAAATACACTCCTGGAAATGGAAAAAAGAACACATTGACACCGGTGTGTCAGACCCACCATACTTGCTCCGGACACTGCGAGAGGGCTGTACAAGAATTGATCACACGCACGGCACAGCGGACACACCAAGAACCGCGGTGTTGGCCGTCGAATGGCGCTAGCTGCGCAGCATTTGTGCACCGCCGCCGTCAGTGTCAACCAGTTTGCCGTGGCATACGGAGCTCCATCGCAGTCTTTAACACTGGTAGCATGCCGCGACAGCGTGGACGTGAACCGTATGTGCAGTTGACGGACTTTGAGCGAGGGCGTATAGTGGGCATGCGGGAGGCCGGGTGGACGTACCGCCGAATTGCTCAACACGTGGGGCGTGAGGTCTCCACAGTACATCGATGTTGTCGCCAGTGGTCGGCGGAAGGTGCACGTGCCCGTCGACCTGGGACCGGACCGCAGCGACGCACGGATGCACGCCAAGACCGTAGGATCCTACGCAGTGCCGTAGGGGACCGCACCGCCACTTCCCAGCAAATTAGGGACACTGTTGCTCCTGGGGTATCGGCGAGGACCATTCGCAACCGTCTCCATGAAGCTGGGCTACGGTCCCGCACACCGTTAGGCCGTCTTCCACTCACGCCCCAACATCGTGCAGCCCGCCTCCAGTGGTGTCGCGACAGGCGTGAATGGAGGGACGAATGGAGACGTGTCGTCTTCAGCGATGAGAGTCGCTTCTGCCTTGGTGCCAATGATGGTCGTATGCGTGTTTGGCGCCGTGCAGGTGAGCGCCACAATCAGGACTGCATACGACCGAGGCACAAAGGGCCAACACCCGGCATCATGGTGTGGGGACCGATCTCCTACACTGGCCGTACACCACTGGTGATCGTCGAGGGGACACTGAATAGTGCACGGTACATCCAAACCGTCATCGAACCCATCGTTCTACCATTCCTAGACCGGCAAGGGAACTTGCTGTTCCAACAGGACAATGCACGTCCGCATGTATCCCGTACCACCCAACGTGCTCTAGAAGGTGTAAGTCAACTACCCTGGCCAGCAAGATCTCCGGATCTGTCCCCCATTGAGCATGTTTGGGACTGGATGAAGCGTCCTCTCACGCGGTCTGCACGTCCAGCACGAGCGCTGGTCCAACTGAGGCGCCAGGTGGAAATGGCATGGCAAGCCGTTCCACAGGACTACATCCAGCATCTCTACGATCGTCTCCATGGGAGAATAGCAGCCTGCATTGCTGCGAAAGGTGGATATACACTGTACTAGTGCCGACATTGTGCATGCTCTGTTGCCTGTGTCTATGTGCCTATGGTTCTGTCAGTGTGATCATGTGATGTATCTGACCCCAGGAATGTGTCAATAAAGTTTCCCCTTCCTGGGACAGTGAATTCACGGTGTTCTTATTTCAATTTCCAGGAGTGTATTTCACACATTCTGGACAAACATGAATTGGGCATAACAGAAAGTGTATAATGCTACCCTAGCTCACAGGAAAGAAGTAAAAATAAAGTACAAGATGAGGTGTAACACGTGTGTAAAGAAATGTGCTTTTCAGTTTTAGAAATTCGTGAATGGTCAGTCAGTATTTGGGTTGAACAGAGTGAAGAATATAGTTATTTCAAAAGAGGAAGGAAATGGAGTGATGAAAGTTAAGCAATGGAAGGAAATATCTGCAACATTTAGATAAGACTGACAACTGGCAATCCCATATTGCCGAGCATCTATTTATAAGCTTTGTTTGGAGGCAAATTTTTCGTCTGTACAAAGCCTTCAAAAGTGATGGCGTTAGTTATGGCACTGCAACAATTGCTGGAAAATATTAATTTGTGAAACAAATCGGAGAAAAACAACACAGATTTATCTCGTCCGCAGAAAAGAAATTTCTGAACACGAGTATCACTACTTTATGTCTTTAAAAAAGAAATTTCAAGAGATTATCATTCTTTTTGTGAAGGTATGTTTACTAGTAACAAGAGACTGGATTATATGCATTTTCATGTTGCACATGCATTTGCATACTTGGCTCTTTTCATGGTTCTCGGATATTTTAACTAGAAACTAGTGACGATGCATATTTTCCCCCTATGTTTACAATATTTTAAACATTTAGACGAGCAGTCTCTAACTCGATCTAGTTTTGACGTCTCAGAGATTGACCGCGATCTAGAACTGCGTGCAATCGCTAACCGAGAGGCCACTGCCTAGCGAAATCATTACAGAAGACGATCAGTAATAGGCAGACAGGGTCAATGTTCCTGCGCCCTCGCCCCCGGTTAATCCCCTCCGCTGTCATTCCGTACACGTCGGCAACAATTAATTTAAACTATGCAAGCTTTTAGTCGCACTTCAATGGTTTCAGTTTAGCTTTCTATTTACTTGTGTACAGTTGACCGTGTTTACGACGTGTAGTGTGAACATGTTGCGTGTCATGCCGCCCGAAGAAAGGAACATAGTTTCGTGGGTAGCTGACCATCATGGAACATTTACAGATGACGGAATTGTTTTAAATTGTCGAGTTTGCTAGAAAAACCTTTCGTGAAAAAAAAGTTCCAAATAGACCAGCATGGCAAAACACTCTTCATATCGCAGGAATGCAGAAGAAAACACCACGACAACAACTTCTGACAACAGCAAGTTGCAGTAGAAGGGATTTATCTAAAGGTAATCAAAAAAGTCGGTTTTACATGGATCTATGTGAAGGATTCATTGCAAGCAATACTCCTCTTCACAAACTTACAAACCCTATCCTTAAATGCTTCCTGCGCAAATATTGATTACATCGAAGTATATCAGATGAATCAACATTGCGTGAAAATTACATACCGGCAATTTACGTAAATGTTTTGAATGAAATACGCAATGAACTCAAGGACAACATTATCTGTATCTCAGCTGACGAAACTGCAGACACTTGCGGCCGTTCCATTGCAGATTTAATTGTTGGTGCTTCACAAGAAGAGCCTTCTTCTTCCTATTTAGCGGCCTGCAAAGAACTTGAAAAAAGTAAGTCGTTCTACGTTCGCCTGATTTGTGAATGAGGGTATTAGAAAAAATATTTTAAAGAGGCCCTAGTAGATGAAAGGGTGTTTGTATTTATTTCAGATGCTGCTTGCTATATGATCATAACAGGAAAAGCCCTTCGAGTATTTTATCCCAATTTGATTCATGTGACGCGCTTTGCTCTTGAATTACATCCCCTTGTTGAAGAAGAAGGTTCCACGTTTGTGAATGAAAATAAACAGATTTCAAGGTTTAGCCTTGAATGGATCCATTCGGTTAATTAACAAAATTATTCAAGTGGACCCCTCACTGCCGGAGGTATTTCAAAGAAAACTTAAAGAAAAGTTGAAAACATTTTAAACAATAATCCAGGTTTTGAACCCTTGTCCCAAATTGATAGTTTCATTAATGGGATGGATGAACTTTAAACAGAAACAATAAGTGTGTGAGGTAACGGGCGAGTCGTCGCGCCCAGAAAATATTCAAAGTTCGGAGTAAGCAGTGGCCGCACGGGCCGCTCGGCCAGCCGTGGCCCGGCAGCAAACACGTGGTGCCCCATGGTAGGCGAACGAGAGGAGTAGCCCCAGCGCATGGTCCAGCTGCGTGGCTGGGAATTCCTTGGTGACGCTGTGCGCCGGGTGGGCCAAAGATGACGAATTTTGTGAAACCTTAATGGCAGACATTTCACAGTTCGTATAGAAATTACTAGTAGCCAGATGAATCGTGATACCTCAAAAAGAAACAGGTACATTCTGATGGTGTAATCAGATTTTCAATATCTTTATTAGTTTAAAGTTTAGTATCTAACGGTAAATTATACAAGTAACACCCAGCAACGAATTTCCAGAATATAAACCCTTCATCCGATTTTGTGGATCGCCGTTTCTTTAGAAAGCTGTTAGTGTAAACCTGAATTGATATGAATTACAGGCATGTAACTTGAATCGTACATGAGTTATTGGAGGTCAAAGTGGCCGATTACTATCGATTGTGTCATGCCATAAGTACTCCACAGTTACACGAAAACACGGTAGCAGCATGCTTATAAATATATTTATTCATTTATGTCTTTGTTTATATCCGATATATACTATTCATGAAAAAATTGGATAAATATTTACTGTGTTTTGGAAAGCACAGAGACTTTAGGCTACTTGCCTACCTGTTGTTCTGTTCCTTCGATATATATTTGATTAATTTGTTTATTATCTTATAATGTGTGTTAGAGGGTGTTCATGGTCCAGCCGTAGGAATATTTATTTAATTTCAAGTTATTTAAATGTAAATCCAGTATTTCGTATGTGTCTCAATATGTATGTGAGTGTACGTTGGTTTGGAACCATGGAGGGAGCGCTCTAGCCAATCACAGCGCTCGTTACTAAGAGAGACGTATGGAGACTAGGGAGGAGCGGACACGAGGGAGCTCGGGAGAGTGCGGCGCGAGGGACGTTCGCACGGGTCACGTGGAGTGCTGGACGCGACGGCGCGTGGTCGCGAGAGTCGCGGCAGAGACTTGGAGAGTGTGGAGAGGCTTGCGCGTGGTCGTGGCAGATAGGAATATTTTGGAGTGCCGACCTGTGCACTAGTGAGATTTCCGTGGCTTCTACAGTGAAGACGAAGTGTGCGTTTAGAAGTGAATATCTCGCGAGCTGTATTGTTGTTCATAACTCATTATGTGCCTCGAAAGTACTTCTACTATCATACTCATAATTTAACGTCGTTAAGACAGTACCTTCAGATTTTATTTAATAGCAATCTTTCATTTACAAATTTATGTGTTACATTCATAATTCGCAATTGCCGAGTGATAGAAACCTTCGACCATTCGATTCATGTGTGTATTATTATCGTATACTGTAGACTCAGCAGTATTTGGCCTGTATTGTGGCAACTACGTATCCCAGCTCTAGAGCCGGCCGGAGTGGTTGAGAGGTTCTAGGCGTTTCAGTCTGGAACCGCGCCACCGCTACGGTCGCAGGTTCGAATCCTGCCTCGGGCATGGAGGTGTGTGATGCCCTTAGGTTAGCTAGGTTTAAGTAGTTCTAAGTTCTAGAGGACTGATGACCTCTGCTGTTAAGTCCCATAGTGCTCAGAGCCATTTGAACCATTTGAACCAACCAGCTCTAGCAAACGAAACCAGCCAAAACTTTTAATATTGCAACATTGAGTCAGAGGGTACGTAGTTGAGGGCCACATTTCATTCGTTAATTGCTTTGAAAGCCCGCAAGTGCCAACATACCAACCAAATTCGTAAGGTCGTGGTCCATGAAACTCTTCAGCTCCTAACGTTTCGTCCAGAGCTGCGCTGAACATCTTCAGAGGGGTGTTTCTCCTCCGGTGAGTCTTGGTCGGCAAGACTCACCGGAGGAGAAACACCCCTCTGAAGATGTCCAGCGCAGCTCTGGACGAAACGTTAGGAGCTGAAGAGTTTCATAGACCACGACCTTACATCCCGCAAGGTTTACCAGAAGACAAATTCAAATACTGCCCAATTACATCAGTTGATGTAGAATGGTGCTTTTCTGACCATAAAAATGTTTTGATTGTCAAAGACACAATATTACTACCAAAAATTTGGAACAGTACTTGGTCCTTTGCGTTTACAATAGTAGAAAAATGTAAAATAAATTGTAAATGATGCTTTGGTCCAATAGTATTAATTAAAGGTTTATGCTGTTCAAAAGAATTCACAATTGTATGTTGTTTTTTAAACAAAAAATCACAGAGTTTTTGATCGTGCCCCTGTACGTGCGATATATCTCGAAGTTCGTACTGTACACATCGATTGTTTCGGTGCGAATCGCATCGCATCCGCTTGCAACTAATAACAATGGCACAGAAAGAACAATTCTGAAAAACAGTACGCGTCCCCAGTTTGCAAATTTCTAGAAAATAATCCTAGAAATGTCCCCGTCCTAACCTCTACCAGAAAGTATAGAGAAAATAATATCAGCATTCGAAATGACCCGATTTTTCGCGCGGCCGGCGCTCTTCCTCGGAAATGATATGCACTATGCCCTGATTCGACTTTGAGATACAGTGCACGCAGTAAATACCATGTATTTTTGTTATTTGATCTTGCATATTTCGTCACTTTTCATGCATTTTTACGCACTTTTCATGCATATTTGCAAAAACAATGGTTCAAATGGCTCTGAGCACTATGGGACTTAACTTCTAAGATCATCAGTCCCCTAGAACATAGAACTACTTAAACCTAACTAACCTAAGGACATCACATACATCCATGCCCAAGGCAGGATCCGAACCTGCGACCTTAGCGGTGGCGCGGTTCCAGACTGTAGCGCCTAGAACCGCTCGGCCACCCCGTCTGGCTGCATATTTGCAGTCATATTTTAAGGTGTCTACTAATAACATCAAGCAAACCGTCAGAAAGACACAAAGAACATTCGCGTATCTTTTATTTTTGTGTAAAAAGGCTTTAAATTCAAATTAAATTTGTTTTATGTGTTTATATGGTTAGTTCCGTTAGTAACATTAAAAACTATTTGAGAGCAATGTGTGTTAACAGTTTCTTGTTTCAACACCTCTTATTGTAGAAAATAAGGTCTAAAAGCCACAAAACTGTCAAATGATATGTGGAACAGATAGTATTACTTTTGTTCGAGACTCAACATCTCATTACAGTAGTATAATTTTATCACTTAAAAATCGTACATGCCAGAAAGCTTTCTCAGTTTGCTGTAAAAAAAATTCCTTTGAAATAGACCGTTTGCTATTTTAACGACGTATTGCTATCCACTTCTACTGTGGTGCTCCATGTGTTAATGGTCTAGCGGTCTAATCCCGAATCGCCTGGCAGCCGCAGAGGGGGATGGATGCCAGGTGCCCGTGCGGGGCATCATCCGTGTGTAAACAACGGCTGTTTACCTGAAAACCTGGTTACTCGAAGCTGCCATCACGCTAATCTGCTTTCTTAGAAAACGTAAATCGAAAAATGATGTATATGTAGAGTTAGTAGAGAAAAGATATGGTCAAGTTTACATTCGATTGTAACTATGATCGGGGCCTACACCCAAAGCTCTTGACATAGAAACATGATGTTGTAAAATGTCAACATTACCGAAGATGACATTATAGGTGTGCATTTGTCCTTCATCCACAAATCACTCTATATTAAACTGAAGAACTGTAATATGTGTTGTGCTGTTGCAGAAAATTGTGATGTGGCAAGTAAGTTCAGTCAGTACAATGGTAAGTCAGTTAGTAATAGTATCTCAACATAAGAATTGTCAGAATTTGTACTTTCATCTGACATTCTGGACGAGTAAAAGAATAGAACATTTATTTCGTATGGAAATTTGAATGTTGCAGGAAAATGGTCAGACTCCTAAATTTTCCTGTATTGAATGATATGCGACAAACTAAAATCAAGCTGCAACGGGATACATCACCAACGTAAATGTTTGTGGATACAGTGCACTAACAATATATGACGGCAAACGAAGTTCGGGATATGGAAGAAACAAATGGTATAGCATATTGAACAGTTTTAAAGGTGAGTAAGAACGAATGGATAACAGTTTTAAGATGCAAAATTTGTCAAATCTTTTATTGTAACATTAGTAAAGAAAGCAGGATCATAACTCCAGAGAAGAGTAGCATATGAGCGGGATAAGTGAATCTAATACAGGGGCGTTACGGGGTTTCCACGGTCACATTCGCGTACAGTGCAATAGAAGACGGGTTATTCAGCTGCCAACTTGGGAAGTTGCAAGAGCGGGGCCGGTAACTGCGACGAAGCAGTCCTACGATGCCGCCACAGCGTTTCCAATATCAACCGAACACACACTAGTGGAGCAAGGATAACGTTTGTGCTATAGGCTGAAGCTGCAAACAACATGGATGGAAGTAAAGCACTAGTCAGTCAATTTGCGAGTGTACCAGATGTCAACGATGTCACAAATAATACATCAAACAGAAATGGTGACACAGTCTGTGCAAGTTCTTTGGAATACAAATACGAACTGACCACAAAGAGGTAATTCCATACTGAACAGCATGACAATAGTAACACAAAAATTGAAATACTGAAGTCCAAGGAAGGCAGAAGCTGGAAAAGAGTTTCGTTACGTTCATAATGGCATTTCATCGCAATAGGCAGGAAGGGAAAAAACGAAATATCATTAACAATAAGTGCGAATAGCGCATCGACAACGAAAGAAGTTCTAACACTGTAGGTGCTCAGGAGATAGAGCCAATCTCTAGACAACAAATGGATGGTGACGAGAGAACTTCTGTTTCCGTGTGGGACATCACCTGCGGAATCGTCCGAGAAGCTCCGTGATATATCGCCAAAGGGGTCCGCTAGGAAATTCCGGAAAATAAGAAACAAAGAGAGACTAGCACATCGGGCTACTGACAGCTTGGTCGAGCTGCATGAGAGAAATTGCGGAACATCGAGAAAGGTACAAAAAAGAAGGATAAGGGCGTTCTGGTATCAGTTGAATAGCAGATATTGAATATCAGCCGGACTACCGGTGGCTACGCTAGCAATAAAAGAAAAAAAATTGGGCTTGATACTTTAAAAACAGAAGCAGAACAAGAAACTCGATCAAGACGTCATCCTCCAAAGAGACGTTACGACTGGGCTGAAGAAAAAGAGAACCAAGATCGAGATACGGAAGAAAGAAATACCATGGAACATTAAACCGATATAAAGATGAAGTAAAAAAAGTGAATGGCTCAACGTTGTGAGATCCAGGCTGCATCACGTCCTTTACTGTAACATTAGAAAAAGAGCGCGGAGTCATAGTTCTAGCGAAAGCTCGCATATCAGCAGCGTACATGAGTTTTGTTAGATGGGCAAAATGAAAATTTTGGAATTAAAATAGCTTCGATGTATAGCGGTTGTAACAACAACGACTCTGTGATATAGTACATATAAGTAATTATTCCCATCTGATTTTTCTATAAACTTGTGTAATTGATGGTCTGATTTCATTTCTTGTTTGTTTCATGTCATTATGTTAAGAAAACTGTAAACAAGTAAATGTAACAAATGTTGAAAATATTGTAAGATGTTTAAAATTGTAATTGTGCGTCTGGTCCATACGTAGGCAATGTGTTAGGATATGTAGAATGCAAAACCTAAGGTGAATACCCGGTCTGTCAGGGAGCGGTAAAAGGTGGATGGCAGGCGAGCCCGGGAAAATCCGCACGGGCACTGCACGGCACAACGGGCTCAGTAGTAGTTGGAGTTTGGCACTGGTTTGAGCAACACCTTCTGGAGCGAGGAGGCTCTCCTGGAAGACGTAGTTTCACTGAGCCTCGGGTATGCCGTTCCAACGCCCACACAGCATGGCAAAATTCAATAGGCACTAAATGGAAAAGTATTGCGACGCCAAGAAGAATTAAAGTGCCGATACGTCAAGAGCCATAGCTGTGGTTGTATGTGTGCTCAGTGCCTCGTCATCTCGCCGCCCGCCGACCGCCGCATCGATACTAGCAGGTTGAAACTTTTAGTACTGTATTCGTATGGATCAGAGAGTGAACTGAGCAATAATAACCTAAATTTTACCAGAACTTTCCCATCATTTAATTATCCTCACAACTAACCTAGACAGGGTCCTTTCCAAATGTTGTGTAATCCGAGTGTCCCAAAATGAAAACTAAAATTTGTGTTAATAATAATTATTTGCAGAATTAGCTATGTTAGAAAGGTGTTTAAAGAAATGTTTTGTTAATGAACCAGTAAATGAATAACGATGGTCTAACGAAGTTGAAAGATAACTTTAATATTGATATAGTGATGAAGTTTATTATTTCGAGACAGATATAAAGGTACTTAAATGAGCAGTAAATAAGATGAAAAGAGCAGTAACTTATATACTGGAAATCTTGAACGCATAATAAATTAAGTAATCATTTTTTTAATACAGTGATCATAATAGTTTCAGGGTCCCCCCCTTTTTTATTCATTTGAATTCTGAAGTGTTCTAAATTGGTTTGACCAGCAAAAGTTTAAGTCAATATAAAAGTCAAAATTTATCAGTGTTTTATCTTCATCAAAATTGACATTTTGTGTGTGGCTCGAAAGTGCTATTTCTAGGGTAACCTATGCCCGATTTTAATCAGATTAATAGACAGTATAAAGTTTTGTAGTATACATTATAGTGTAGTGTTATGTATTCATGGTTTTTCCTTATCAGTACAGAACGTGAAACTATCAGTTCAATGGATTTCTGGTTCTATAATTCTGCTATATTATGCAGTGTTACTACTTGTTGTTTTGCATGAATATATACCAACTTGTACAGGGAAGAAACTCAGTTAATTCCTAATTAGGCTGGCGACCGTATTATTAACAAATTGGTAGCATCTTCGGGGTTGCTTTTGGTCCATCCTGACGTGTAATTGCATTTCGAACTTGCGTGACGGATCATTGTTATTACAGAGTGGGTGTTAGTTTGATATACCACCATTCAGGTACACGCGGTCTAAATATATACGAAAATCCTTTCTCATGATGTGAACCCCGTTCACTTACCATAGCACAGGCTTTAACGAGTATTGTGTCACAAGGAGGTTACACGGTGACCAATAAACTGTTTTCAGCTCTACATCATTAAATGAAACAAGCTTATGGGATACTAGCACTAACATAAAATAAAATCACATTTAAGAATACAGTCCCTGCGTCAGTTTATCTGAGAGTCGGATGCTGATACAGTACCCCGCAGGAGGTCACAACCACAACCTTGCACGTATCTGGCACCTGGAAATAGCACAGAAGCAGTCATATTGATCCGGGAATTTATTCCTATACAGAAAGTAGGGGAATTAGAAACAGGAGGCAGCACAGAATGCAAAATCTATGATGGCACTGCAGTAAATCGTTATGCAGCCTCCATTAATACGGACAAACTAGAAACCACCATTTTCTATAAAGAAGGCATTTACCTGCTGAAAAGGAACACTCTGAACATTAACATAGGCGGAGATTTTAATCCTGTAGTGAGTAGAAAAGATCAGATTCCTCATTTAAATTGTTGCAAGGAACTGCAAGACATAAATTTAAAAAAATTATAAAAAACTGATCAAGAATCCTAAGTTGATAAAATTTTTTACATCGAAATCACGTATTGAACTTGACAGAATTTACATCTCTGAAAACATTTGTGATCTGCTTTTAGCAGTGGACTTTATTCGGGCTTGTTTCGTTGATCGCTGTGCTCCATCCGTAACAATAAAGTTACCAAGAGCGCCTGCAGAAATATACGCAAGTCAGTGGCACTTAAATACTTCTCACCCAAAAGCAAGAAAAGTTACATGATATTATCATTAAAGAAACATGGGCTCTCTGCTTGCGGTCAATGTACAGATGTGCGTTAGATCCTACTGATGCACCAAGATTGCCGAAAAGAAGCTGAGACAATGCTTAATTAGCTTTAGTAACCAAAACTCCAGAGAAGGAAGGAGTAGTACCGAATTTTACTACAGAATGTTAAGTGATCTGTATGATAAATCAGACGGACATCGATCTGCAACAAGTTGAAGAAATAAAAGCCACATTGATAAGTGTAAAATTGAAACAGCTAAAGGCCTGAAATTCAAATCGCAGACTCAATCTCACACATAGAAAAAAATCGCATCGCTGTATCACCTGATAAAACACCGCTCCAAACGAAGACGTACCGTAATTGAAGTGTTTCCTGTAGAAAGTGGTAGGTCACACACAAAACAATCCAAAATTATGTAAGAAATGTACCGATATTTCGAAAAACTATACGAAGAAAACCAACTGACAAGCCATCGCTACTATAAGCAATAGCCGGTCGGAGTGGCCGTGCGGTTCTAGGCGCTACAGTCTGGAACCGCGCGACCACTACGGTCGTAGGCTCGAATCCTGCCTCGGGCATTGATGTGTGTGATGTCCTTAGTTAGGTTTAAGTAGTTCTAAGTTCTAGGGGACTGATGACCTCAGCAGTTAAGTCCCATAGTGCTCAGAGCCATTTTTTTATAAGCAATAAATTTCTTAAATACAGCGATCAGAAATACCGAAAAATTGAATTTTTATCTGAGTTTTCAATAGAAGACGGTTTAGATTTCGTGTGAAAATCATCTGCAAAGAGGTCACTAGGCCAAGATGGCCACCCAAAAGAATTTTATCTACGTTTCGAACAGGTTTTAAAGAAAATAATGAGTGGTAGAGACATACCTAGAGAAATGCAGGAAGGAAAAATTGCTCTACTGCAGAAACGCAACGGGTAAAAGAAATTAGACAGATCTCGCCGATAAAACTTAAGAATTTCGATTATAAAACTACTCCTAGAGCGATTGCGTGAAAGAGACGACAGTAATTAGAAATATAATGAACAAATATCAAACCTGTTTACTAAGAAGGTCACGTGTGGTAGCACATTCTGAATACATAGGTACTATATCAACAGTCACAGTTACAAATATAAAATGCACACTACTGCTCATATACTTTTGTAAAGCTTTTGATCAAAGTAGCTGTCGGTACATAAAATGAATATTAAAAGAAATCGGACTACAAAAAAGAGCAATAACGGTAGTTCACAACATTATCAATGCACCGCTCTCTATGAATGATCAGCTGACGAAAGTCGTTAATATACAGAGAAGGATTCCACATGGCAGTCCACTTTTCACGTTACTGCGTGTATCGCGTGTCTCGAGGTCCTGCTTAGAGTAGTAAATGAAAAACTAACTGATGTGAGAACATCAGGTAAAACCTTTGTGGCAGTAGCGTACGAAGATGATGTAGGAGTTGTAGTGCTACAGGAAGACAAAATAAGACTACTGAAGGAAGAAATCGACAAATATAGTCTAACATCTGAGGCGAAAATTAATGCAGGGAAATAAAAAATAGTATATCTTACAGTGCTAGAACATCTAGACGTAACTTGAGTAAGATTTTTGAAACCCGCAAAACTCTTGGTATTATCGTTGATATATGCTCTATAAAAATGTCAGCCAAAAATGGAATGTAGTAAAACACGTCGTGGACTAAAAGACAGCAAATGGCGCTGGGTGAATCTAATCCATAAAATACCTTCATCTCGAAAGCCCGAGAGATGGCACAGTATTCCCAATGCCAAAGTTACAAGCGAAAACAATTATCCAACTTGTCAATAAATATGGATGACATGGAAGTATGTTTAAAATGAAATATAGTGATGTCACAGATGCAGGGCTGGCCTAATAAACATCTGCAGAAACGAACCGTAACACCGTTAAAAAAAGTATCTTAATACTACCACAGCCAAGCTCTTTATGGGTGCGCGTCCTGCTACCATGCGACCACCCATTAATGAAAGTAAGCTGACCTATAACAGACACGAAGCCGACGCCTACCACAGTAGTACAAGTTTAGTACTGGTCGGGAAGCGTGGGGGAGAGGTGATGGGTAAAAACCGTAGCGTGAAGCCAAGAGATGAATACAGTAAGCAGATTCAGAAGGATGTAGGTTGCAATTGTTATTTGGAGATGAAGAGGCTTGCAGAGATTAGAGCAGAGTGGAGAGCTGCATCAAACCAGTCTTTGTACTGAAGACCACAACAACAACAACCTAAAGCATATGAAAGAAAACCTTTAACTTATCGAAGTGGAAGAAACCACGCTGTAGGAAATATATTTAACAATAAGAGAGCTTGTTGAAAAAAGTAAACCGTCTGACAATCGCAACAATACTGAAATCAAATAACTGGCTGTGAAGTGGTAAACCACGTGGAGAAACTTTTTATAGAGCATTTATCAACGATAATAGCAAGAGATTTTTAAAAAGCACTGCTCTGTTGTCGTCTCATCATGGTATAAATGTGTGGACCAATGAAATGCTGTGCAGGATACGTACGAGCGACAGTGATAAATTTTCTGAATGTGAGCTAATAGGTACACTAGACATATTATATTCATTTGTGGTGGACAGATAAACTACTGGAAATGGGTACCTAAGAGATTAAGGCTGATCACGAGAAGCTTCGAAACGGGCTTTACCACAGAGATATCACTGTGTCCAAATACATAGTTCTACTTCAGCTGAAATACAAAATAAAAAAATAAATAAAAATCGAAGAAAGAAACACTGATGTGGCTTATCGGTAATTATATAACCTATGTAGTTAGTAGATGCGATGGTGACAACACAATGGATTTCCAAATGTACATGAAAACAGCACACTGACAAAATGATGTGCTGAAGTGAAATAAACTTTGATAACATGGTAGTAATATTGTTTGAAAAGGGAGGAACAGGATAAAGAAGAAAAACTAAAGAACAGAAGAAAGAAAAGATGAAGGAAAGGAGAAGGAAATCAGTTCAGTTAAGAAAAATGTTAATCCTTTATCTAGAAAAGATGCTTTAAATTTTAAAACTAAGGATAATCGTAAACGGGCTGTGTTAAGAGGCACAGGACTCCACTGTCCACCGCCAGCTTGTAACGTGGGTTCTCTGCTGGGCGTAAGGAAGAGGATGGTAGGGATGTGTCTACGGATGGCTTCTGATGACAGAATACCAACATACACTACAATACGTACATACATTGTTTGTGGGCCCTGTGGGCGAAGTTTGCTGCCGCTAGTAATATCACTGGCGGCGGCAAAGGCGGCCGGCGGCCGCTCACAAGCGCGCCCATTGCGGCGACTGGAATCTGATCCCTAGGCGGCGTCGCTGGGTCGTACAGCGGCTGCTGGAACCACGTGCCGCGGGCCACTGATGTGGTGGTGTCTGAGGGGCGTGGTAGCGGGACAGGTCAGTACCCCAGTACCCTATCACAGTGGCCATCCTCGGCTGCGGCTGTCTGAAGTTAGGGGGCAAGGGACTCCGGCTCTGGCCCCGGTCCCTATCACTGTGTTTGTGGGGGCAGTGTCCCAGGATGATGGCGACAACGCGTTACCACAACACGCCCCAAGCGATGACTCCTCTGGCGAGTGTCTGCCTGTTCACGGCGTCCGACGATAGTTGCAGCGGCGGCGTCACTCTGGCGCCCCCTAGGCGACCACCTGCATTACGACGGTGACTATTACGACGCGAACTCCGATTGCGACTGCGATTCCGAAATGCTGGCTGCGCTAAGAGACTCAGGCTCTGTGTCACTCCAAAGCCTGACGTCGGATGAGATGAAGAGCTGGCTCCCGTTCCTTAAATACGGATTTCTACCACTGATGTCTGCGGTTCTTCTCCCCCAGTAGATCGGTGGAATATTCTGGTGTTGCGCTCGGATGGTGTATCTGACCTATTTACCAGTCTCGATATTGAAACCCTGGTGTGCGGCGAATGGGTCAGTGACACAGTGTTGTGCATCGTGTCGCTTAACGCGGCGCACCGCCAGCCCACTTGCTACACCATATCATACAACTGAACAGAATGTTTAACAGCGTATCACACACATATGACTTCATGCTCCCAATACTCCTTCACATTTTAACTATCTTCATTACTGTAAGTCCGCAGCTCGTGGTCACGAGGTAGCGTTCTCGCTTCCCGAACATGGGGTTACGGGCTCGATTCCCTGCGGGGGTCACGGATTTTCTCCTGTCCCGAGATGACTGGGTGTTGTTGTGTCGTCTTCATCATCATCATTCATCCCATCATTCATCCCCATTACTGTCTGAGGGAGGCAACGGCAAACCACCTCCATTAGGACCTTGCCTAGTACGGCGGTAAGAGTCTCCCGCATCTTTCCCGTACGCTCTGTCAAGAAGCATGGGACTTACTTTCCACTACCGCAAAACTCCCGCCTTTAACTTACTCGCTGTAATCATTCAACTCTACATCATCACATGTGCAAACAGGTACACGATTTGGTTTTCTTCATACGGTTTGTTTTAGTTTCGCAGGCGGAGCGACCGCTTTTTACTGTGTTATTATTTCTTAACTTAAGGCATTCCATTTTATTTAACGTCAGTTTCTGTATAGAAACAAGAAATAAAATTCAACTGATGAGACGTCAAGAGCTTCTGAGAAAATACCAGTGTTAATTTATGATGGAAATGAACGTTTGGCGTCATTGGCATGGAGGCGCGAAGGGTGGGGATGAACTGATGATGAAGATAACACAACACCCAGTCTCTGAGCGGAGAAAATCCCCGACCCAGCCGGAAATCGAACACGGGCCCGTAGGACGGCAATCCGTCACGCTGACCACTCAGCTATCGGGGCGAATTTAATTTATGATTATATTATTCTGTTTAATCATATATTCCTAAGAGCTACTTTTATGCATAAACGTATTTTAACTCGCTTGAGACGTTTAATATGAAGTGACAAATTCAACACGAGATGTCCAATTTAGTCTGTCTAGACTGCTATTTAAGAGGAATATTTGATTAAACAAAAACTGAAAGACAGAAAAAAGACACCTCGCAGTGTAAATGCGGAACAGAAGTATGGAGCGCATTCATCTCTTTACTTTGTAAACCACATTTTGTCTGATATAATTTCGTAACCAATAGCGGTATGACATTTGTTCAAGCAGTATATGACTTGAAGACATTAATACTTGTAATCTATAATAGCAGGCAAATGTTCTGGAAAGATAGGTAGGCACATAAATTCGCGAAGATTTCGTTGGCGTGTTGTCATGCAGGTTGTTATAAGTATATTTATCAATCTTCATTATTATCTGACGTTATAGAATTGGTCCTGCATTGATTTACTGAATGTGGCGTAGTTGAAGATTATGAGGAATGTCGTTTAATCATAAAAAATGGGAAAAAAGTCTGATATTTTGTTATCTTTGTTATTTAATAGAGAGTTGCCGGAGACAGAGGCAGATGGAAATATTTGTATGGTGTATGTTGTAAGTGCATGAGGAATCAAGTTAAAAATGGTTTCATTACGTTACGACGTGAATTATTTGTAACATTTAAGAAAACCAGTGGACGTTTTTGTGGTTTGCCACTATGGTTTACCAGATTATTGACAAATGTGATGAGGTGCGACCTTTTAACCTTCTTGAGACGCTTGTATACAGTAGGCTGGGAAGCATGGGGAAGGAAATCAACTGTGTTAATTCAACGGAAAGATCCCAGTATTTGCCTTACTCGACTTGCGGAAATAACATCACAAAGGCCAGATGGAAATTTGAACTACCGTGTGTTAACTTCGTAAAAAGAAAATATTGATCGGCTTTTTTAAGAAACAGAATTAAATGCCAATGTGAGTCCACAAAAGATAATTTTAGGCATCTGGTGGTGCTAGTAAAGTGTTCTGTGCTACGGACTGCATCCCACCTCAGCTGGCGTTTGATTCCAACTGACCATGAGATACCTTGCTTCCTGCCGGCCGGGGTGGCCGAGCGGTTCTAGGCGCTACAGCCTGGAACCGCGCGACCGCTACGGTGGCATGTTCGAATCCTGCCTCGGGCATGGATGCTTGTGATGTCTTTAGGTTAGTTAGGTTTAAGTAGTTCTAAGTTCTAGGGGACTGATGACTTTAGAAGTTAAGTCCCATTGTGCTCAGAGCCATTTGAACCATTTGAATCTTGTTTCCGCCAGATAAGAAAAGCGCCCAAGAAAACTACATCAAGTGTTGCTACCGCACGAGGACACTCGTCTGCTCTTTGCTGATTTTACTGGTGAATCTGTCCAGGAGCGCTTCTGGAAAACAGTCCCTGCCACACTAATTCTTCTAGTCTTGCAGACTTAAACGTTTACATTTCTCGCTCCTTATCGAACAACCACCAAGAGGATTTCTTTGTGAACAATAATGCAGTTTAAACCCTGGATGGACGACGTGTTTATCTCCGAAGAAGTAGATTTACAGAAGCATGGAATCTGAAAACTGCCTGAGATGCATGAAGTTGTTGTACTTAAGCTAATGCGAAAGAATATATTTTTGACAATTTATCTCTTATGGTTTTCTATTGTATTCAATAAAACAATCAAACTGTACGAAATATGCGCTGTTCTAATACTAATGAATTACATTTCAGCATGATAACCTAAAACGGTTCTAACTACTCTGCCACGTGACTGATTAGCAATCGTGATTGTTTCCAAATAGGGTAAGACGGTTTATATCAAAGTTTGTGCAGCCCTTAAAACTTTATAAAACTTTAATGTTGTCAACAGTAGCTGCAGTTGTAACCAACAAATCAGTATCTTTTCCGGGCTGTATATTTTCACCCTGATAACAGGAGTATACGGTACTACGTAGAAACGTAGTAACTCTGAATACAGTGTCACCATAACATCTTGCTGACTAAAATGTATCTCGAGGTGCCCCGTCCTCCTGTTTAACACAACTTATTGCGGAAAGCTTACAGTCTGTACGAATATATGTACTTAGGAAAATACCTGTCAGCTAGCTTTTCCTCTTTCTTAAATGATCAATACAACACGCGTTTTCGGAAGACACAATACAGTGAAACACATAAATAGGTATAAATACACAAATATTGTAAATGCTGCTGTTGATGGTGGCTGTCAGTTAACTGTTTTGTATGACAATTAGATTTATGAGTAAGTAACTTCAAATATGTTTTCCGTGAATTTTATGCACAGAGTAAGTGAATAGACAAGGTTGCTGACAAGTGTTGACAAGTCATTGTAGCAAAAGATCTCTCGTAAGACAAAATGTTACTTATACAGGGTGTTACAAAAAGGTACGGCCAAACTTTCAGGAAACAGTCCTCACACACAAATAAAGATAAGATGTTATGTGGACATGTGTCCGGAAACGCTAAATTTCCATGTTAGAGCTCATTTTAGTTTCATCAGTATGTACTGTACTTCCTCGATTCACCGCCACTTGGAACAATTGACGAGAATCCGCACGCAATTGTGCGATCACGTCATCAACACAGATTTTCTCTGAACGTTTGGGCAGGCATTGTTGGTGATGTCTTGATTGGGCCCTATGTTCTTCCACCTACGCTCAATAGAGCACGTTATCATCATTTCATACGGGATACTCTACCTATGCTGCTAGAACATGTGCCTTTACAAGTACGACACAACATGCACCTGCACATTTCAGTCGAAGTGTTCGTACGCTTCTCAACAACAGATTCAGTGACCGATGGATTGGTAGAGGCGGACCAATTCCATGGCTTCCACGCTCTCCTGACCTCAACCCTCTTGACTTTCATTTATGGGGGCATTTGAAAGTTTGAAAGGTGGCTACACTGAGCCACAGCGCCAGAGATTGCGCCAAAGAGTATTATTCAGCCGCCTCCACTGGCAGTGCTTGCTGAGAAGTCGTAGTGGACAGTTCTTGTCGAGATGTGGTACTGGAGAGATCTTATCGAGAAGTCGTGGTGGAGAGTGCTTGTTGAGATGTAGCAGTGGTGAGTCGTTGTTGAGAAGTTCAGAAATTGTAGTATTGTTTTTATGGGCTAGACACCAGATGTTGTTGGATTAGGTATGCTGTAATGTGCTTTTCGTCAATATATATGAAAGTAAATAATTCCCTTTCTTCTATTATTTCAATGTCTTAAACAATAATGCCTCTTGGTCACAGGTTCAGTCAACAAAGTATCTGGCTCATGTTCTTGTATTAGACTGTATTTCTGGTTTCTATGTGCAACTATAGTATTTCTGTTTTTTTAATTACTTCAGTATAAATGGTGTTTAAAATATCTGGTCTTATCGAGGAAGAACCGTGCCAGATGTGAACGTTGAATCACACTTCCACACACAGATCACCTACACTTGTGTTTTGTTGTTTTTTAGGTTTTGTAGTTGCTGGGGACTTAATTAATTAATTGTGTTAACGGGAATTTCGTTTCATTCTTTGTTGTTGTTCTATGCAGACAGATTGCGTACCATTACCAGTCAGGGCCAACCGGTTACGAGACTGCGTAACCGGACAGACAGCGACAAAAATCAAAATTATTTGCATTATATTTAATTAAGCCCCCATGCACGTGGCGACCGCTGCTTCGGATCGTCCCTTGGAATTATTCTGATTGAAAAAATAGCAGACAGTAGTATTGTTGAAGTAATTTGTAGTTTAGTAATTGTAGTCGATATTTCATGTGTAGATTTGGTAATTGTCATTCTTCTAATGGTATTTTTGCAGAATTTAATTTTTGATGTCTTGTATACCCGTTTGACTATTTTGTGCAATTATGAAGATTTCAATTGTTCGTTAATCGTGTTTGTCGCGAAGTATTTCGTGTGAATGGTATTGTTGGAGATAAAGTGTCATATTGTGTTTATTTCTCATATAGTGACGAGTTTTGTATGTTTTGTAAATGATTATGCGATCGATGAAAAAGGCAAAAATGATGGATAGTGAGAATGACGAAATTGTTAACATGGCGAACTCGCCAACAGAGGAAAACAGTATCATGAATAATGAAGTAGAAAACAATTTAATAAGCAGGGAAAATAGTCCAGAACCAGTTAAAAAATTTTCACAATCAAAACATTTTCAGAATACGAGATTAACGACAGAAGACTCTGAAATAGTATCGAACACAGATAGCTTTACAGCTTTACCGGAAGAAGTTGGTTTTGCGGGAAATGTTAGGGGCGAAAAGAATTTCGAACCAGTTAATATGGAGCAGTTGATGAGTGCAATATTTAATTTGGGATCTGAATTAAAAACAGTGGGATCACAGTTACGATCTGAATTTAAAACAGAGATGGGAACTTTGGCAACACGGTAAAAAACTGATATGGGAACAATGGAAACACGGTTAGACTCACAAATAGGAACAATTAAAACAGAGATGGGAACAATGGAAACACGGTTAGACTCACAAATAGGAACAATTAAAACAGAGATGGAAACAATGGAAACACGGTTAGACTCACGAATAGGGACATGTTTCAAAAACATGAAAGATGAATTAAAAAAGAAATTAGAGAGGAAGTACAACCGATTTTGAATGCTCACAATAATAGATTAATTTCAATAGAAATCAGACAAAAGGAACAGGATAGAAAACAAGAAGAAAGAGATCGCGCGATAGTACAAAAATTTTCAGAGTTAAATTTACAACGTGCACATGATAAGGAAGAAATATTTGAGAGAATCGAGGAATCCGTACCAAATGACAGAATCAATAACCTAACACAGCAATATGAACAGTTAACTACTAAATGTGTCAATACTGAAATCCGAGTCGCGACACTTACGGAAGACATAAATAAAGAGAAAGAAAAAATAGGTGACTTATCGGAAAGAGTTGAGGAGATTTCAGATAAATTGACAAATCTTAGTTTACATGGGGACAGAGATTCAGATGATACAGCTCCATTGCCATTTGCTGAAACCGAAGAGTACCAGAACATAAATAAACATGTTGAAAATCAGGGAAAATTTAACGGACGTGTTAAAAGGGAATTTGAGGCGTTACGAAAGCAAGTCAAACAAATTGAAAGCGAAATCGTGGGAAAAGACGGTAGAAGAAATTTGGAATCACCGATAGAAGAGGGCTTTAAAGAAAATAATTTATTTCATTTACGAGAAGCAACAAGAGAGCGCCAGGCGCGCGAACTTGACAATAATCGACATTGGGACAGGGACAGACGCGGTAGGTCTTTGTCGCCACGAGGAGAAAACTTTGAATATAAACACTTCTTAACTGTTCGGAAATTTAAGATCTTTCGCAATTCTAAGAATGACATACAACCATGTTCATGGTTAGATCAATTTATGTACGCACTTCCACCAAATTGACCACTAAGTCACAAACTGGAATTTATGTGTGGCTATTAATGTCCTCAGGGGATTCGCTACACTAAGCGAATATGTGCCGTAGCGTGCACAGGGCCCCGAGCTATAGTGGTGCTATTTCCCTTTTAGTTTTCTGCACCGCTGCCTACTCTTTTACTATTCTTTGTATCTATCAAAATAACTCTTCAACTATCAATCTATCTAGAGAGTCGGTAAAGAATAACCGGATATGACTATTTTACCCAAAAATGATTTCGGAAATTACCGTTTGGACTTACTGTGTCTTCAGCAGCATTCATTCGTAGTTTAAACGAAATTTTACCTGTTCATCTTCGTGACAATATTACTTCATATGTTGACGATATTCTTATTGCTAAACGTTCTTGGAGTGAGCATAACAAAATTTTGGATTCATTATTACGTATTTTTGCAAGAGTTGGCATTGCAGTGAACTTGGAAAAATCTGAATTTGGTCGTTCTCAGGTGAAATTTCTTGGTCATATTATTTCTACAGAAGGTATTCTCCCTGATCCAGAGAAACTGGACGCTATTCGTAATTATGCTGTTCCTACTACAAAACGTGATGTTCGTAGTTTCCTTGGTGTCTGTAATTTTCTTAGACGCTTTGTTAGATTGGACGATTTGGACACACCTCGTTTATGTGAACTATCTGGAAAGAATTCTAATTGGTGTTGGGATGAGGAAGCTCAATCAGAATTTGAACAACTTCGTGATGCTTTAGTTGCTGCTCCACTTCTTTCACATCCGGATTTATCTAAACATTTTTGTTTGGCGACGGACTCATCATACAAAGGCCTAGGTGCTCATTTATTTCAAGAGATAGAAGAAAACGGCGTTGTAGTACAGAAAACTATTGCATTTGGAAGTCGTGTTCTCTCTAAATCAGAAAAGAATTATTCGATTACGGAACTTGAAGCTTTGGCTGTTGTATGGGCTTTCACAAAATTTCGGACATTTTTGTTTGGCAGACATACTAAGGTTTACACTGATCATCGAGCTCTGGAATTTCTTATGTCAACAAAATTAACACATGGAAGATTGTCACGATGGGCGCTGTATCTACAGGAATTTGATTTTCGTATTGTTTACATACAGGGTTTTTCAAATATTATCGTTGATGCTTTATCACGTGCACCTATGGGTTTGAAACAAAGTGCTGAGGAGGACTGCAAAGAAAACAATTATTGTTTGATGTATATTCAAGGTGTTGCGTTTGAGAATTTTATTTCGTCTTCGCTCCAGGACATCGCTAAGGAGCAAAATAAGGATCCAATCTGGAAGAACATTAAGGAGAAGTGGAGGAGAAAGGAAAGCGTAGCGATTAGACAGTATTATTTAGTTCGTAATGATATTCTTTTTAAACGAAAATCGGTCGACAACTCTGTTTGGTTAGTTTGTATTCCTGATGAGTGGGTTAATAAATTGATTTGGTACACACATTTCAGTTATGCACACTTTGGTCCCAGAAAGTGCTTTCATAAATTACAAGAAAATTTGCTACTTCAGTAATACGGAAAAACGTATTCGATCTGTTCTTGCCAAATGCAAATTATGTCAAAAGGCTAAGCCGCCAACTATTTCTCACAGAGCACCGTTGTTTCCTATCATTCCAGCAAAATTAAAGGACATGGCTGCAGTCGATTTGTTCGGTCCAGTGGTTCGTTCTACTAATGGTTTTGCGTACATTTTGGTAGTAGTGGAATTGACATCAAAATATGTGTGTTTTACATCTTTACACAAAGCAACAGCTCGTTCAGTATCTAATGCTTTCATCAAACATTTTCTTAAAGAAGTGGGACATGTTGATAAGGTTATATCAGATAATGGATCACAGTTTCGCTTTAAAATCTGGCTTCGTACTCTACGGCGTCGTAAGATTACACCAATTTTCATTTCACTTTTTCACGCTCAATCTAATGCTTCAGAGAGATGGATGAAGGAAATCGATAAATTGTGTCGACTTTATTGTCATCAGAATCACAGAACGTGGGATCAGTATCTTCATATATTTAAAAACATTCTGAATGAACTCCCTAATGATTCAACTTCTTTACCGCCTATACTGATATTAAAAAATAAAGCAGCGACAAATCGCATTTCTGAAATCGTTCCTTTTCCACCTACACGGAAACTGCGGCATTCTGAAGTTGTCAACCTGGCTCTACGAAATATTGCATCTGCGGCTGCTAGAAGAGAGAAATCAGCTAAACGTCCTGGTGGTTTAAAAACCTTGTCAGTTGGTCAAAAGGTGTTAATTAAATCTCATCGTTTGTCTCACAAAGGAAAATGCTAGTGTCGCAAATTTTTTCTGCTTTATAACGTTCCATATAGAGTTTGCAAAATTATTCATGATAACACTGTAGAAGTAGAAACTCTTAAATCTCGACGCTCTAAGGGAGTACATCATATATCTAACGTTAAAATTTTTGTGGAATGACATACTTTCGCGAAACCAACAGTTATAAGTATACATGCGGAGAGTACAAGGATACCGCGCTGTGTTTTGGCGGCGGCACATACTCAAAGCAACAGTGAAGTCTGTGCGCCGCACAAGGCAGTCGTTGACCGCAAACAATTGCTTCCTACGTCACGTGTACCTACAGCTGATCGAGCGCTCAGTGCGAATGCACTGACAGCCGTAAACTGATACACAGTCTAATTTCTCTGACTAAATTCAGTATAAAGCTATAGTGACTTGATAAATTATATTATTAACGTTCAGTATTTTTCAGGATACGGTTGTATAAAATATTTAAGAACTTCAGGTAAATTCTGTGTGTCTCCGACGTTAAGAGAACTTGCTATGGAGAAAATTTCAGGAAGAATGTAATTTCGAAGAAAAAAGTAATAAACCAAAAAGGTAACTGTTAATTGAGTTTATTTTTCAGGTAACATATTTCCACTTAGGTACATACTTTAGACGTAATTTGCTGCTCGCGATTACGTGATTCATACTTTGTACTAAATTTCATGTTCTATGAATTTACTTGTGAAGCGACGTGCTTGCGTACGTTAACTAATTTGACAATGATTGATTAATCAACAGGGTTGTTACTTGTGTATATTATGATCGCTTGGCTGCTATGCTTTTTCACTGACGTCATATTCTTTTATGTGCTTGCTGTGCTTATTTATTTAAATTATAATTGTCACATGATTAATTGTGCTGATATGGTTATGTATGTAAGTTATACTTTGTGATTTATCAGCCTGCGCCTTCGTGTTTACTTATGAAGATTACATATGAACATTTATTTGCTTATGCTGATATGATGCTAATGACCTGTTTATTATGTAAGATACATAATTGCTGCTTGCGTATGGATTGCATATTTACACATTTCTGTTTGTTGTCATAACTACTCTTTAATTTGGTATGTAGAAATGCTGATATACTGTGTGCAAATTTAGAGTTTAGGTCACACTATGGTATTAATTATAGATTGTTCGCTTGGCAGAGCCTCGTTGTAGGAATTGTGCTGCATCCACTTGTTGACATTCTGTTCTCCACTGGTATATTTACTGGCTATTGCAGGTTTTGCTTACGCTCAGTACCTTATATTTTTAAGATAAGAAAATGAACTGCTGTAATTCTACGAACGACATTGTTACAAGGAACTTCATTGAAGTCACATGAGCTGGAGGTTTTATGGAAGCTGTATAAATTTATGCTAATAGGAAGGAAGCTAACGACATGACATACCAACACTAGGTTTAGACCATTGACAGTTGTTACACTGCATTCTTCGTGAGCAATTGAAATAGCAAGTGACACTTGACACAAGAAATACTCCACATGTTTGCTTCTGTTTTGCCACGATTCTTGAAGAGGTGTACACGCTGTGAAATATTATGATCATTCACACTCCGTAATCGTACTTACTTACTGAAAGTTCTTCGAACTAAAGGCTGTTAGAGGTCATGTATGCATTTATTTTATTTTATGATGGACAAGGTAACCAAAATGTATTTTATGATTCATAATGAGTAGAAGATATGGGTCAGATGGACTACACAGAGGTTGTGTGTGGACATTGTGTCTTCGGATTGTATGGGATGATGAATTGAAGTTTGCACTTGTTCGAGGAGACTGACTAGAGGAAGGAGTTGTTATGGAAGTGAAATGATATTGGCGATAAGGTTTATATGTATCAACGTATTGAAGAGGTATTATTGAGGTATTGAGATTGTGTGAAGTTGATGATTATTGGGGTTTTGGTGGACAAGAGGTAAGGTAAATGATATTGATGATAAGGTTTATATGTATCGACGTAAGAGGTATTATTGAAGTATTAAGATTATGTGATGCTGACGATTATTGGAGTTTTGGTGGATAAGAGGTACAGTAAGTGAGGAGCATGTTTTTTTTGTTGGTTTATATGGAACAAGGAGGATAAAGATGGCAGACTAGAACACTCAAGTGGAAAGAAGATTGTCTACACACATACTTTGTTAAATCACTAAGCAGTATATACTTTTTTTTTGGAGAGAGGAAGTGTTTGCATATCTTGGCACGCTGACAGTTGTTCAGCAACCGTACATTTTGATTTGGCTTGGCAAACATTGGTCTTGACATGATGACTATGACGTTGACTAACTATTATTGATTGTTACATACTGTTACCACTACTACTTGATACACAAGTTGAACATGAAATTTTGGACAGAATTGCATTTATACAGTTAACACTATTCAATTACACAGTAGTACTTAATGTGGATGAAAGATGAGTGAGTGAGTTTTGTGTGTTTTCCTTTCCTAATCCTAGATAATTGGTACCGACCTATCTCCTAAATATTATTTTACACGTTTTTTGTGGCTTGCACTGACACCCACAAATATTATAGGTTTACTGTTATTTGTGTATTGTAATAGTTAATGTGACAATTATCTTATATCATTTGTGTGTTTATTATAAATTGTATATTTAGTGTAAGAGCATTGATAATAATTTTGTAAAAGCAATTGTGTGTGCCTTCAAACTGTTGTTCGTGCTTGCACCTATTCAACATTGCTGGGTGCCACTTGGAAATGTTTAATTTTTGCTCATAAACTCTGATAAATTGTCTGTTTAGTGATAGTGAATATTATATACTGTTACTTGCTCCTGTTCCACAATGCTGGGTGCCACTGATGGAACTGCTTCTACTGACATAATGTCACTTGTTGGTGTCTACACCTGCTCAACATTACTGGGTGCCACTGATGGACTGCTTCACTGAAATGATGTCACTTGTTGGTGTCTGCACCTGCTCAACATTACTGGGTGCCACTAATGAAACTGCTTCTACTGAAATGATGTCACTTGTTGGTGTCTGCACCTGCTCAACATTACTGGGTGCTACTAATGGAACTGCTTCCAATGAAATGATGTCACTTGTTGGTGTCTGCACCTGCTCAACATTACTGGGTGCCACTGATGGACTGCTTCTACTGAAATAATGTCACTTGTTGGTGTCTGCACCTGCTCAACATTACTGGGTGCCACTGATGGACTGCACCTAATGAAATAATGTCAATAATGTCACTTCTTAGTGTCTGCACCAGTTCAACATTACTGGGTGCCACTGATGGACTGCTTCTACTGAAATGATGTCACTTGTTGGTGTCTGTACCTGCGCAACATTACTCGGTGCCACTGATGGACTTATTCTACTGAAATAATGTCACTTGTTGGTGTCTGCACCTGCTCAACATTGCTGGGTGCCACTGGTAGAACTGCTTCTACTGAAATGATGTCACTTGTTGGTGTCTGCACCTGCTCAACATTACTAGGTGCCACTGATGGAACTGTTTCTACTGACATAATGTCACTTGTTGGTGTCTGCACCTGTTGACCATTGCTGGGTGCTACTGCTGGAACTGTCAACTACTTATTTATTGAACTATGGAAAGAATTTTATGTGAATATTTGTATAAACTGATTTTTTTGTGTATTTACTGTTTGTGAAATGTTATGAGACTCTTACCTACACCTATTTGACATTGCTGGTGCCATTGATTGAATGATACTTGTGTAAACTATTATGTAAAATTACATGTATGAAAGCATTTGTATTCCCTACTGTATTATATATTAGGTTATTGAACGGTCAGTGCAAAGCCAAAATTTATTTAGTGAAGTGATATTTACTTATTAATATTATCTTTTATTTTTGTCTGTATTTTTATTTGGACGAATTTGGTGGTATTTTCACCACCAATGCTGGCAAAAATACCATCAAATTCTGGCCCGTGGAGGAGGGGCATATGAAAGGTGGCTACACTGAGCCACAGCGCCAGAGATTGCGCCAAAGAGTATTATTCAGCCGCCTCCACTGGCAGTGCTTGCTGAGAAGTCGTAGTGGACAGTTCTTGTCGAGATGTGGTAGTGGAGAGTTCTTATCGAGAAGTCGTGGTGGAGAGTGCTTGTTGAGATGTAGCAGTGGTGAGTCGTTGTTGAGAAGTTCCCATGGAGAGTGCTTGTTCAGAAATTGTAGTATTGTTTTGATGGGCTAGACACCAGTTGTTGTTGGATTAGGGATGCTGTAATGTGCTTTTCGTCAATATATATGAAGGTAAAAAATTCCCTTTTTTTTATTATTTCAATGTCTTAAACAATAATGCCTCTTGGTCACAGGTTCAGTCAACAAAGCATCTGGCTCGTGTTCTTGTATTAGACTGTATTTCTGGTTTCTATGTGCAACTATAGTATTTCTGTTTTTTTTAATTACTTCAGTATAAATGGTGTTTAAAATATCTGGTCTTATCGAGGAAGAACCGTGCCAGATGTGTACGTTGAATCACACTTCCACACACAGAACAGCTACACTTGTGTTTTGTTGTTTTCTAGGTTTTGTAGTTGCTGGGGACTTAATTAATTAATTGTGTTAACGGGAATTCCGTTTCATTCTTTGTTGTTGTTCTATGCAGACAGATTGCGTACTATTACTAGTCGAGGCCAACCGGTTACGAGACTTCGTAATCGTACATACAGCTACTAAATCATAAAATTAAAAAAATATTTGCATTCTAAAATTATTAAGCCCCCATGCAAGCTCTTGTCTACGCAACCCCGGTACCAAATGTAGAGACTCTTCGTGCTCGTATTGTGGACGGCTGTGATACAACACGCCATTCTTCAGGGCTGCATCAGCGCATCAGGGATTCCATGCGACGGAGAGTGGATGCATGTATCCTCGCTAACGGAGGACATTTTGAACATTTCCTGTAACAAAGTGTTTGAAGTCACGCTGGTACGTTCTGTTGCTGTGTGTTTCCATTCCATGATTAAAGTGATTTGAAGAGAAGTACTAAAATGAGCTCTAACATGGAAAGTAAGCGTTTCCGGACACATGTCCACATAAGATATTTTCTTGTGTGTGAGGAATGTTTCCTGAAAGTTTGGCCGTACCTTTTTGTAACACCCTGTATATAGGCTGTTAGAACAAGGCGATGTGAACCATAATTGGAGATAAATGACTTCGGAAGCAAACCATGACTTACATGTCATGCTTAATAATAACACTACTATGTGAAGTCGCAATTGAATGTAGCCGTCAGCTGAACGCAATCTACTGAAATGATTCGTAACAGTCTCCGTTTCAATCTCGTAAGTTCAGGTAAACTAATGTCGCCTTTAACCATGTTTCTAATCTTTCAAAACATAGTGACTTTCATAACATATGATGTTAACACCACTACTTTGTATCGTCTGTTTGTGAAGTTCTGGCAGCGAGATAAATCTATGAAATGCAGATATAATTAGTACACTGTGATATGATGTTTCGTATTTGTCTTAAGGAATACCTATTCTTACTGTTCTTTACCTGTAATGCTCTTTAACATGATGCTCAGCTACGGGTTTGTTTCCTACGGTACAGCAAAACAAATGGCGGTGTACTGTTGATCGTTGTGTCACAGATAATAGCCTATCACGTGGTGGCAGCGGTGTTAGTCTTTGGTGCCGATGTTCTACGGATAAAGGTCGTTTCACAATAATTCCCGCAATCGTGACGTCGTTTTGACGTCACACACAATACTGAAGGCCGCTTGATCGGCTGTTGACTTTTGTTAGCATTCGATACGGGTCTCCCACAAGATTTCATGCGCACGTACTGGAGATTTACAGGCCATTCTTGGACTTATTTACTGTAATTTTTGCTGTAATAAAATGTCACGTAATGATTTATCTGCGGTTATGCCTTCATATAAGAACGTTCTTTTAGGAGTGAGTCATTATCGTCAATAATTACATATAAAGCATGAAACACACTTGTTTTATAATTTGCAGTATGCCGTTTCAATGTAACGGAGCACTGAAAATTTATCACAAACACATCACCAGTATCATTAAATGTCGCCTAATAATCCCGTTACATGCAATTTTTTTCATGTTAGCGAATTAATACGTTTTT
This sequence comes from Schistocerca piceifrons, assembly GCF_021461385.2. Classification (NCBI taxonomy): domain Eukaryota; kingdom Metazoa; phylum Arthropoda; class Insecta; order Orthoptera; family Acrididae; genus Schistocerca; species Schistocerca piceifrons. Next base: position 932,337,473 of record NC_060138.1, read on the forward strand.
ACCTTATTATGAATGTAATGCAAGTATTTTCTGCAATATTTGAAGTTATTTACATTAAATCTGATCTGAGAACGAAGGACAAAATAAATATTTATCGATTATGTGGTTAGGTAGGATCCTAAGAGGATAGCGATAGAAACGAGGAGCATTAACATTTATATACATGAAGATGGTATCTGTTCTTTCGGGCATGACCATCTTCTTCTGTGCGGATGCACAAACAGTGCCCAAACTCTTATGAGAATCGGCAGTAAAGCGGCGAGTAATGAGTATGATGGGCTGGGGTACTATGAATATAGTGCGGGACAATAAGTTGGGAATGTGGGTCTCACGGGAGGTGCGCCAGAGATAAGTCCCTGCAGTCGCACTATCCTCTGTGTCCTCGGTGGTTCGAATGGATGCCGGCACGGTAGCTCAGTGTGTTTGGTCAGAGAGCTGGTTGGCCTCTGTAATAAAAAAAAACTGAGTGAAAGGATCAACAAACGAACTTGAACGGATGTCATATGACGTCCGCAACGACCGAACACAAAAAAAAGATATGGATAGAGCGTCTGCCATATAAGCAGGAGAACCCGGGTTCGAATCCCGGTCGGGACACACATTTTCAACTGTCCCCGTTGACTTATATCAACGCCTGTATGCAGCTAAGGGTGTTAATTTAATTGTAATCAACATTTGTGTTCTTCCTTGTGACAAATATATCGCTGTTTATTTGCGAATGTGTGGCGTTTTCCGAGGGTGTGTTTAGGCAGGAACCTAAGAGGACAACTTAAATTGCTGCGACTGAAACGAGGAGCAATAAAATTCATATTGTGTCTTTTCACTGATATTTGGCTCTTTATTTTCAAATATGTGGCGATTTCCGAATGTCTGGTTAGGCAGGAATCTAAGAGGACAGCTTAAATTGCTGCAAGTGAATAGTATTCTTTCTTGTCGGACAGTCAATAGCCATTCATGCGGTCAAAATGACGTCACGTTCCCAGAAATTGTTGTGAAACATGCATTACCCATGCTCTTCTCTCCTCGAATGTTGCTGAGTTAACAGTATTGAAATTAGATATGACGGCTGCTCCGGCGTGCCGTTTGGTAGCAGAAGGCATTATAATTAAAAGTTTGGCACGGTTTCCAAAAGATGCGGTATGGGATAAGTCGGGATTAATGTTGCGAATACTTCCACCTTTAACAATGACGATTGCTCGACTGCGTATTTGAACAGCAAGTTGTCAGTTCATTACTCTCCTCAAAATTAATTGAGCGGAAGCTAGGTCCTCATACAATTTAAAGCTCAGTACTGAACAATCAGAACACAATTCGGTGTACAGAACACGATCGGTAGGACTTTATGGTTTATAGTCACTAGTTTGTCTTAAAGGTCTATAGTGCAGCAGTTGTCTTCTAGAATGTTCTAAGTTCGACTCGCATTTCCTCGCAATTAATGACATTCTCTATCTCATAAATACTGCCTCATATTTCCTCCACTCTTTTCATACTTCCTCGACAGGCCAAAATTTTTCCTTCTCTGCAATTTAATGAAACTTTTCATCGATTCACGCCGCTCTCGCGTCAGATCCCGCTCCGGCCTCGAACAACTATTCTTCCAGAACGTTTTCTTCTTCCGAACTTCGCCCTCCGACGAATACTATTCGGAAATACTCCTCTTTACAAAAATAACTGATTCTCTACCAATAATTCGACATACCACAACCCCCTGTTGTAACACCACCGAGTCCCATCTTGAAGTAACTCGCTGATCCCTTGTCCCTCTTGCTTTTGTAAAACTTTTACACAGCTTCCAGAAATGCATAGACAGTATACACCATAAATTAAGAATAATATTACAATTCAAAATAACTTTATTAATTTAAATAATAATTTCACATCACATATTCACATATATGAGATCGCAAAACAACTATAGAAAATTTAGAAAAAATGAAACAATGAAAATATATGTATTACTTTTGAATGCATTATGGGAACAGCAGTGATCAATGTCTTATAAATAATTACTATTAAAAACAGTCTTGACCACAATTTATTTATAAGGTGACCGGTTTCGACCACTACTGTGGTCATCTTCAGACCATTGAGTAGGAACCTCTTTGTTGGAGATTGATTCTCCAACAAAGAGGTTCCTACTCAATGGTCTGAAGATGACCACAGTAGTGGTCGAAACTGGTCACCTTATAAATAAATTGTGTTCAAGACTGTTTTTAATAGTAATTATGAAAATATATGTAGTTTTGTAATGATTCCTATGCGATATTGTATTTTTGGGGGAGCCTGTTACATAAACATCAGATCAGACTAAGATATGCCCATCTCAGACATTACGTAATAAACATAAAGCATTCATAAAACAAGCCTGCCCAAAACTTCACACCACTTAATAAGATATCATGAACTTTTGTCCTCAATATGTTCTTTGTCTATATGAAATACTGAGTCATACCCAAGAAGCATTTTGGGACTGCTACCAGAATATGTAGATCTGGCAGTGAGAGTAGACTCAAAAAGAAACCCAGTTAAATTATTCAGTGCGACGCATAAATCAGTCAATTTGTGTATTCAGAAAATAAAGTCAGGATAAGCAGAGGGATTTAATTTTTAACAAAGATGCAACCTCACAGTTTCTTAAAATTTTCACCTTTAAATCCAGGGGTGCTAAAATGAGTTTGCAGGAGACTATAGATGTAGACTATAGATGTAGCTAAACTCTGCCCGAACAGGCCATGAAGGCCCAACGGAACCGACCGGCCGCCGTGGGAGTTTCACCTAACTGGGCATGGGAGCGAGTTTTCTTTGCGTTTCCTCGCACCTGGGGCATTTAACTCGTAGTTTACTTCTTGACTGTTTCTCACTAACGATGTCTCTATACTACGAGTACTACGAGTACTACAGTACTTGCAGCTGAACCTGACTCAGAGGCGATGCTAACTGTAATTTCATTTAGTCATAGAGAATACTGGAAAGGATTAATAACACTTCCAAGATACCCCTTGTGCTCGTCGACTTGTCTCCCGATGCTATTGCTCATTTACTCTGGCTAAACTAAAAAAACTGGGGGTAGCATAAGTAGTGCAAAACAAGAACGACACATAGGCATGAAGACTAGTAACCTCACTCTTAAAATCACCGTGGAATAACTTGAAAAAGTTGAAACTCAAACGACAACCGTTTGAGATGGTATGATGTTGATGAAATATATTAAATATTCCGAGATGAAATCTAAATCACCCTCCGCAGCAGTACATCGAAGCACCGCGTTTGGTTTGTGAGTTGTACAAGCTTCTAACAACCAGAAGCGACTTACTAAAATCTACATTGTGTATTTTAGTTTAAGTTCTTAAATTCATCGCGTGTGTGTTTATCTAGTACCCATTTTCCGCGCTTTAATAGGTGCGTATTCTGTAGTTCTTCAGCATGTATAGGAATTGTGATTGCTGCGTTCAAATGCGATCTGAACTTTGATTCTTCGCTCACAGCTCCAGGTGGTGCTGCCAGCACGTCCCACACATCAACCGATCGGTGTACTACTGTCACCGCCCTGATTACAGACTGCGTTGACAGTAACCCTTCAGCCTTGGTGGAATGCGAGGTCATTTAAAGGTGTGGCTACAGGGAAAGACTTTCTAGAACATCAATCGAAATGTTTCCACGATTCGTCTGACAAACACGTTTCAGGTGCTATATGTGGCTGTTAAAGATCATGAGCAAGGTGCAGTCGCTTTCCCTGTTTCAGAGGCAGCCTCTCGGTCTGTAAGATTTGGGTGCAGTTACTGGTAGCTGGAAGCTCCAATATTAGGCGCGCATTGGGGCCCCTTACGTCTACTTCATAGTCCGCAAGCCACCTAATGGTGTGTAGTGGAGAGTACTTTTTGTACCACTAACTGAGCCCTCCAACCCTGCTCCATTCACGAATAGCGCGTGGGAAGAACGACTGGCGGCAAGCCTCTGTATTGGCTCTAATTTCTGGAATTCTCCTCGTGGTCAGTACGCGAGACGTATGTATGGGGAAGTAATATGTTGTCCGACTCTTCCAGGAAAGTGCTCTCTCGAAATTTCAGTAGTAAATCTCTTCGTGATGCACAACACCTCTCTTGTAACGTCTGACAATAGAGATTGTTGAAAGTCTCCGTAACGCTCGAGTGCCGACTAAAAGATACCGTGACGAAACGTGCCGCTGTTAGACCTTCTCTATCTTTTCTGGCAATTCAGTATCTCGTATCTGTTAGGTATACCAGACAGAAGAACCATATTCGAGAATGGGTGGAAGAAACGCCTTATAAGCCAGTTCCTTCATGGTTGAGTTATATTTCCTTAAGATTTTTCCTATGGATCTGAGTCTGGCATTTGCTTTTCCCACTATTTGTTTTATATGGTCATTCCACTTAAGGCCGCTCCGGATAATTACTCCTAGGTATTTTACAGCAGATACTGTTTCCAGTGGTTTGTCATACAGTAGAGGATTTCTTCTCCTATTTATGCGCAATATGTTACATTTATTTACGTTCACGGTCAACTTCCAGGGCCTGCACCATTCATCAGTTCTCTGGAGGTCATTCTGCAAATCGTTACTAACTTCTGGCGTTGCTACTCGGTAATGGACAACCGCATCTGCAAACAGCTTTGGAGAGCATCCGACGGTTTTTACTAGATCATTTATGTATATTGTGAATAGTAACGGCACTATCACACTTCCTTGGGGTACGCCAGAAATTACCTCTACATCTGCTGATTTTGTTCTGTTAAGAGCGACATGTTGAGTTCTCTCTGTAAGAAAGTCTTGAATCCAGTCGCAAAGATGCTCCGGTGCTCAATAAGTTTGTGTTTGTTTCACTAAACGGCAGTGCGGAAGGGTGTCAAATGCCTTCCTGAAGTCAAGAAACACGGCATCAACCTGCGCAGAACTGTGTACGGTACTGTGGATCTCATGGAGGAACAGAGCGAGCTGAGTATCGCGGGATCTCTGCTTGTGGAATCAAAATATGGTTCAAATGGCTCTAAGTACTATGGGACTTAACATCTGAGGTCAACAGTCCCCTAGAATTAGAACTACTTAAACCTAACTAACTTAAGGACACCACTCACATCGATGCCCAAGGCAGGATTGGAACCTGCGACCGTAGCAGCAGCGCAGTTCCGGACTGAAGCGCCTAGAACCGATCGGCCACAGCGGCCGGCCGCTTGCTGAATCCATGTTGATTTTTGTAGAGCTTTTCCTTCACGAAAAACGTCATAATTCTTGAGCATAAAACATGCTCCATAATTCTACAACTGATGGACGTCAACGACACAGGTCTATAATTGCATGCATCTGTCTTCCGTCTCTTCTTAAAAACGGAAATGACCTGCGCTTTCTTCCAGTCACTTGGTACCCTTCGTTGCTCAAGCGATCTACGATAAATTTCTGCTAGAAGGGTAGCAATTTCTTTCGCATAATCTTTGTATAATCTTGTAGGCGTCTCAACTAGTCGTGACGCCTTTCCAATACTAAACGATTGTATTGGTTTTTCTATTTTGCGATCGGTTGTCTCAATATCTGCCGTTTTGACGTTCGTACGACGATTGATTGTAGGGACCGTGTTACGATCTTCCGCGGTGAAACAATCTTGGAAGACCGAATTCAGTGTTTCAGCATTCCCTCTGTCGTCTTCCGTGTCGGTGCCAGTATGGTCACTGAGTGAATGAACAGATGGTTTTGACCCACTTATTGATTTTACATAGGAATAAAACCTCTTGGAGTTTTTACTCAGGTCGGTTGAGAAAGGTTTACTTTCAGAGTCATTGCTCTCCTTATCCTCAATTTCGCCTCGTTCAGTTTTTGTTTTTCAGCTAGAATTTTACTTCTTTTGAATCTGAGGTGAAGTTCTCTTTGTTTATATAGCAGTTTTCTAACATGGCTGTTATACCATGGTGAGTGTTTCCGATCCCTTAAGACCTTACTCGGAACATATTTGTCTAGAGTATATTGCACAACTCCTTTCAATTTTTTCATTTATTTTCCACATCTTCGTCCTCATCGACGAATATTTAGTGCTGACAGCTCAGATACTCTGAAATTTGTATTCTGTCACTCTTGCTAAGCAAAAATATTTTTCTACCTTTCTTAACATACTTTGTCAGACACGTTGTCACAGATCCTATCACAGCCTTATGATCACTGATACATTCCTCTACGTTAACTGATTCTGTAAGCTCAGGTCTGTTGCCACAGGGTCTAAGACGTTAACCGTCACGAGTTAGTTTTCTAACAACCTATTTAAAGTAATTTTTGGACAAGACATCTGTATCTGGCACCAGTTTAGATAGTGTGACACTCCCAATCTATAACTGACAAGTTGAGCCGGCCGCGATGGTCTAGTGGTTCTAAGTGCGCCGTCCGGTACCGCGGGACTGCTACGGTCGCAGGTTCGAATCCTGCCTCGGGCATGGACGTGTGTGATGTCCTTAGGTTAGTTAGGTTTAAGTTCTGGGGGACTGATGACCTCAGAAGTTAAGTCCCATAGTGCTCAGAGCTATTTGAACCATTTTTTTTTTTTTGACAAGTTGAAGTCACCCCATATTACAACGGCATGATAAGGAAAATTACTAACGATATTCTGTAAGTTCTGTCAAAAGCGCTCTACCAATAGAGCTCCTGACCCAGGCGGTCTATAAAAGCATCCAACTACAAGTTTCTACCGATCTTTGATACTTAACTTCACCCAGATTAACTCACAGTTGGAATCCGTGATAACCTCGCTAGATTTTGTCGAATTCTTTACTGCAATAAACACGCCGCAACTATTTCCGACTAACGTATCCATTCCAGTCTCTAACTTGGGATTTCGTTGTCATTAACGTCCGCTTTCAAGTAATATCTCTGCTTTATAACCTTCAGTAAGCGATACTAATTCTGGGACCTTTCCTTGGATGCTCCTGCAGTTCACTAAAATCATATCAGCCTTTTATGTCTCTGATTTGCAACGACGAACGTTCTTTGAAGACAGTGTGGCTAATTTTTCAGGCAAATCGTCTTTGATCCCCGGGGAGGGTTTCTCTAAACGAAAAAATCCCCATGTGCGCACCACACATACTCCGCTACCTAGTAGCCGCTTCCTGCGCGTAGTGCACGCCTAATCTATTACGGGAAACTCTGAAACCCGATAGCGGAGGTCGAGAAATTCGCATCGGATATCGTCGCAGAGTCGTCTGAGCATCTGGTTTAGATCTTCCACTCTGCTCCAAAGCAGAGGATCGCGATCAATTCTGGGAACGATGCTACAAATAGACAGCGGAAGATGCGAGTTGCCTTCACCAAATTAGCCATCTTCCGAAAGGAGCCGAGGATGCCTTTAGAATCCAATCGGCAGGTGTCATTCGTGCCGGCATGTGCCTTATAAGCAGCCGGTTGCACCCAGTGCGCTCGATAGCTGCCGGCAAGGCCTCTTCCACATCAGGGACGAGAACCCCCGGCAAACGTTCCGAGTGCCCACTGGCATTCTTTCCAGCCTTGCGTGCTATTTCTCTGAGGAGCTTCATCACCCGCCTAACATTGGAGATCCCAATGACGAGCATACCCAACCCGTACACTTGTCCGTACTGGACAGAAGAAGCATTTCGTGCTGGCCCAGAGTTACCATCAACATCGGGTAGCACCTCGCGCCTGTTGCTAAGGCGTGGGGAACCAGCCGCGCGGCATGCTCCCTCTTTCGCCTTCCGTCCACTGACACGTGAACCCAACACTGTCTGCCACCCGGTCCCAACTGAGCACAGACAAGTCAGATATTGCGAATCAGAAAATGCAGCGACATCCGGGTCACCAGGGGATTCCAAAGACACCAAAGGTGTCTCTTCTCCAGTGCCTCGGTGCCGCCACGACTTTTAATATTAGCCAGAAGCACGTAGACGGTAGCCAATCTTGCTTTCAGCTGTTTACGGGCAGCAGCCAATTCTCCTTGTGTCCGCTCACAACAAGCACACTTCCTACCATAGTGTGTAAGATAAAAGATCTCAAATGTCGCTACTGAGTTTGGAGTGTGCGCATTGTATAACGAGGAGAATAAAGAAACACTAAAAGCTGCTCTGCAGATTTATTACTATGCCCTGAGACGGAAAATTCTTAAGCAGAAATAAATTTCTCTACTGAAGTGGATGTATCTACAGTTACCTGTTACTAGAAACTTTGCTTATCCGAAAGCTACTGCACAAGGTAAGTATGAATACCAGAATGCACTGATCTAAACTATAGGGTATGTACCAGAACGAGATTTAAACTTTGGGCCGTGACGTGGCGGTCTGACGGTGGGAAACTTACATTACATTATACGATAGGATGTGCACGCAGAAACAAAAAACTTACAGTAGTTTGCTAAGCTCTAGTCTACACGGTAAAATACACAAGTGCAGTTCACTCCTTTGCAAAAGCTAAACTAACTTACTGTGTATCAGGCAAATGCTGCTGCTACTGGCGTGTCTGCACGGCTCGCCGTCTACCGGTACACTTAGGGACATGGCTCCCTAGGAAGGGGAGAAATCGAGTGTGAGTTCTGTTTGCGCACGAGGTGGAGTCATTCCAGTTATAGAACAGACGCTTTCGGATGCCATGAAGAGCATATATGCAACCAACTGAAGGTGGTAACTCATGTCAGAATTAGTGACGTACGTCGCTTTGTATCCGAAGAGATTCTGTCTGGGATCGCGCGGCTGTCTGAAGTGGTGAAGACTGCCGTTCACGGTTGTGGGATGAAGACAGAGCTCACCATCTGTAGCATCGTCGACGGGATCGATTGCGAACCTTTGGTATAGAGCCGAGTGTGGGTCTGCAGATTCCTCGACTTACGCCGTAGGGTTGGGTGGATGAGGAGGGGAAGGGGGCTCAGTTTCCGCTTAATCTGTCGGCGGTCCACTACACAGAGGATACGGCTACACGGAGAGAGGCGCTATCTGTTATGGACTGGGCGGTTAGTTAAGTTAGAGGGTATGGGGAAAGTACAGAAAGGGTTCAGTCTCAGACTGCAGGACATAGAATGACGTAGTTATAGTAACAATCAGCACTGTAGGTATTGTAGTTGTAAATTGTCGTAGCTGTGTTGTAAAAGAACCAGATCTCAGAGGGATAATATAAAGCACTGAACCTAAAATCTTTATAGGTACCGAAAGCTGGCTAAGGCCGGAGAGAAGTTCAACCGAAATCTTAGCAAGAACCCTGACGGTGCTTAGTAAAGACATTAAATGCAGATGGTGGCGGCGCGTTATATAGCGAAATTGAAGTAGATAGTTCCTGTGAGTTAGTATCGGTAGAGGTTATACTTAACAATCGCAATAAATTTATAACTGGTTCCTTTTATCATCCACCAGCATAGATGATTTAGTTGCTGAACAGTTCAAAACAAACCTGACTCCCCTCAAATAGTAACCACACTCACACAGTTGTATTTGGCGATGTCTTCAACCTGTCGCATGTGTGGGAAAATGTTTAAATTAGGAGGTTGGTATAAAAAATTGTCAGTACTAAATGCTTTCTCCAAACATTATTTTGAACAGTTAGTTCAGGAGCACACCCGAAGTGTAAATGGTTGTGAAAACGTACTTGACGTCTTAACAACAAATAATCCTCAGCAAATAGAGCTCATCATGAAGAATACAGGGTTTAGCGACCATAAGTGCGTTGTAGCGAGACTGAAAGTCGTAACGTCCAAAACCAAAAATACAGGGTAGATATATGTTTCAAAAAAGCTGACAAAAATTCGCTTGATGCCTGCCGAACAGGCAATCTCCACTTCTTCCAAACTGACTATGTGATTATAGATCAGATGTGGTTTGAATTAAAAGAGATAGTATGGACCATAACAGGTCAGAATACTGTTGCAGAAGCAACGATAAAAGCATGCAAAATTGAAGATAACACGAAAGCTCTAAGACCGGCTATGTTTTACTGAAGCTCGCAACTTAGAGCGGATTTCAAAGCGAAAAGCTTTTAATAGCTTCCACAACGAACTCTGGCAGAAAATGCAAATAGGTTTTGGCAAATATGAAAAATAGACCAGATTCAAAACACAATCAGTAGCTTCACTACGCTGTGCCCATGGTAATATTACTGGTGATTGTGCCACTAAAGCTGAGTTATTAAACACAGTTTTCCGCATTTTCTTCACCAAAGAAGAAGTAAATATTCCAGAATTCGAATTAAGAATAGCTGAAAACACGAGTAACTTAGAAGTGAATAGCCTCGGTATAGCGAAGTTGCTTAAATCACTTAATAAAGGCAAGTATTCCGTTCCAGATTGAATACAATTTAGATTCCTTTCAAAGTAACTTGTTACAAGTAGCTCTGTACTTAGCAATCATATACAACTGTTGGCTCGACGAAAAATCCGTACCGATCACACGAACACTCAAGAAAGGAAATAAGAGTCATCTGATGAATTTCAGACCCACATAACCTACATCGGTTTGCGGTAGGATTTTCGAACATACACTGTGTTCGTAAATTATGAATTACCTCGAACAAAATTTTCTATTAACAGATAGTGAGCACGGATCTAGAAAATATCGTTCTAGTGAAACACAGATAGCTCTTTATTCTGACGAAGTAATTAGTACTATCAACAAGGTGCCTCAAATTAGTTCCGTGTTTCTGGATTTCCAGAAGGTTTTGGACATCTTTCCTCACAAGAGAGTTCTAGGCATAGCGCGTACCTATAGTGTATCGTCTCATCGTCTCAGCTGTGAGACTGGACTAATGATTTCGTGTCAGAAAGATCATATTTGTAGTAAACGAAGGAAAAGTCATTGAGTAAAGCAGAAGTGATTCTGCTTTATTCAGTGACTTTACTCCCCAACCGCAACCTCGAATTACCAAAGTGAGTGATTAAAACGACTCTAAGAGATTTTCGGTGACAAGTATTTGGCGTTTGTTCGTCATGTAGGGGTGTTTTCAACACGGGAATACTTACGGGGGCAATGAATTAGGTATGAGCTCCAAATTCTTAACTTATTTCTTCGGCCTCATATTATCTAAAACCACTGTCGTACCAATTTTCGACTTTTTCAAGTTACTCCGCGGTTACGTCAACAACGTGGTCACTAGTCAGGAAATCTACGTGTCGCCCTGGCCTTGATCTATTTATGCGACCCCGAAGGGTCTCAGAAACGAAATAGTAGTACTTACTCTGATACGTGTGTGCGATGCATCTGTGCACTACGAACGCTGTCATCAAAGCTTCTATCACAAGAGATTCCACTTTCTACCTAACCGGAAAAGATCTCATATGAGAGTTTATCATACCGTACATCCTACTGATTCAATGACTGTCCCATCATACAACGTAATTTTGAAAGTAGTATTGCTTAACAGACTACTGGACGGATGCAAAAGTTTACAGCATTTCTCCATTGTGATCAACGATTTTATTTGAGATGAATACCGTACAGAAATAAATGATTTATTCAGTCTTCCTAGGCTACATCTGAAATCAGCTGCTGACATTCGACAACTTCATCCTTCTTAAGAGTCTTGCATTATTTTTCTCAGTTTCACTTAATAATTTTGCGGCTCAAAGTAGCTCACAGTTTATTTGCTTATGCACCACTCAGGCCATACTTACGATATTAAAATAGTGAAGAGTGTACGGAAAGCAGCGAACTATGTTCTATGAAAGGACAGTCACAGTCACGTGTTAAAACTGTACCGAATTATGCTTCTGATGCTGAAATTCGAAGTCTCTCTCATTAGGGATTAATCTCTACGCTAGTTTTACTGTCAAGTATCGCAGATTTCACTGTGACCATGTTATAATACCCTGACATCTTTGTGCTCGATCTCAAGAAAGGATCATTACGGCATCAAGATACTACGACTTCAAAACATGCTACGTGGTTATCTTCGTGGAGTAATCTCTAGATAGTTAAATACGTTCCCTTTTCATTGCTTGTTGCGTTGTTTCTACTTTATTGGTTACCATACGATAAATAAACAAAATTGATTTTCCAGTGTCCCTGTCGGAACACATAAACTAAATCTGTGCTGGACCACACTTTCAGCAGTATGGATTACAGCCGCGTCTGGGGGTTGAACGGTTGTTTGAAGGATCTGTTACTTTTCTACACGACTTGCCGCCATCGTCTGTCTGCGTCCCCTGGCTAGGACGTCCCACCACTCCCGTCGCTGACTGTAATATCAGATCTGGGGGATGCGTCGGGCCATCAAGTTTGCGCCACCATTCACGTACTTTCGGTGACACTTCGAGTTCGTTGCAACTTCAGGATTCCGCAAGGGAAGTGAGATATTTTCTCCTTGCACGAAAGCAATCTAATCTTATTCATAGTTGACTTCAATATACTAAATAAAAAGCTCACACAAAGAATTCTATGGAACAAATTCAACCTTATTATAACAATTCGCTTCATAAACTGCTGTTTGAAGCATTTATATGCGCACGAGAGAAATAGTGGGTATGAAATATTCATTGCTTTTGGATCCCTTCAGACTTCCTAGCTTGAGAGTACGTATAAAAGCAGATGCTCCAACTTTAGTTTCACTATAACTAACCTAACCTAACCTAACCCCTTACAAGCTACTTATGTAGACGTTGAAACCAAGCATTGAAAAGGACTTGTCAGAAGCAGAAACAGTTTCAAGCAAGGAACGACGAAAAGAAGAAAAATAAAAACGCGACGTTTATTATGGTGAAAAACAGAGTCAAAATAAATATTTCATTTCTGTTTTAAATTTCACAGTCGGCGGTTCCATCGCATACCACATGTCAAATAATGAAAAGTCATAATAAAAGAGTCCAATTTTGCCAGACGAATTGTATTGGATCGAGAACATCTATGAAGCATAATAGATCAGTGTGACTACTAATCTACATTTTCCTCTGGTTCATATTACGAACGCGTTATGAAATCATCATAGAATAAATGGCATTGTAATCAAATGAATTGCACCGATTTGTAGGAAATCTGACTAAATAACATTCCTTACCGTAAAAGAGATGGGTGTAAATTCACAGCAAAAAGGGAGGAGGAAAAGTGAAAAATGGGTTCAGATGACAAACATTTCGGATCAGCGAGCCAACACTGATAATGTACACACAGAAAACATCTACTGTGGAATGAAAACGGAATTTTTTGAAATGAGTCATAAAAAGGCCGATACGGCAATTAAATAAATAGAAATATAGAGCAGTATAAACGTGCCTTGAGAATTTAAAAGTTCGTTTTAAGTAATAGAAAATCAAATGATAGTTTTGATTAGAAAAGTTTATAACTTTTAAAATAGGGCTTTTAACTGATGATTTGGAGTCAGAGATCAGTAGTCGAATAAAAATATTATTTCGCAACTTTTTGATGATTCTTCCTTGGAGGAAATAAGAAAAATTCGTCTACCAACCATAGTTAAACCATAAATAATTCCACTGGATGCTAAAAGCTTGAAACTGAGGTATGTTGACTGATGTACAAGAAAAAACATGCGATGAGTCGGAAACGACCATCGAGATCATAACAGTACAAGCACAAATAAGCACAAGTTATGGCGGTACTTGTCTACAGAAACATAATGTGATTCACTAGGAAACAGCTAGTCTCATATCGCTGACACTCGATGGCGTCGAAATTGTGTTCAGTGTATTTGATATCCGAAGCGGCTAGTTTGTTGACGAGTGTATAATGCTGTAACGGAAGCAATAGCACTGGCGTATATATTTATTTTATTTATGTATTTATTCCAATTGGCAGTATTCTTCAATACACAGGTGACACTTCATAAATATAAAACTGGTTGGTATTATTGTGGATTGTTTGATGCAGCAACATTGAAAATTACATCAGATGTAATTGGGTGGTTGAGGAAGAAGCAAGTGTTCTTGTTCTTTTAGCTGTGTAATCTAACATAAAACTGGCCAAAGATAGAAGTAGACCCTGCAGGGATCTCAGGTACTATGACTGTTGAATACCAGAGGTACGACATCAAGAGTAAAACTTTATGTGGCAAAAGCCCGGCAGAAATCCACAGTGCGTATCGGCAATGATGTAGCACAAAAACTACGGGAGTACGGATGGGCAGTGTCTGCGGATTCTCCCTACAGCCAGGATATTATTCCATGAGACGTCGACTTGCGACTTGTTCCCGAGGTTGAGAAAATCCATGCGTGGGCGTCGTTATCTTTCTCTGGAAGAGCTTTCTACCACCGTTACCCGATCCACTAGACAAATGAGCATAAGTGGTGTTCTTGATGGTATAATAGAGCTTTCATGACGTTGGGATTCATTCGTAGAGGCACGGAGACTATACTGTTGGACTGTAAAGGGATATTGAGAAAAAATGTAAGTAAAAAAAAATTGTACATCATTTATAAAGTGTCCCTCGCAATATTATTCAATGATCTCTCAATGCTTCAATCAGCACCTTGTTTCACAAAGAATTCTTAGTACAGATTTAGTTGAAATTGCGTTTTTTGACAAACTATGATTCTCAGTTGAAGTGGTAATTGATACTTTTTGCACCTGATCCCCATTGGAAAAATTTGATTGGCTTTACAGTGACATTCTGTGCATATTTTGGTATAAATCGTACTGTTATCATAATGAGTTTCGTTCCCACAAATTCCTTGGTTCTTTTAAAAATATTTTCACAACATAGAAAAGCCTATAAAGTGTCTTCACCGAAAAATTCAACACGAAACACAGGGAAGTACAACTATCCTCCAATGGAAAACTTACTTTTTCATGACTGGAATATCTAAGCACAGCATTATCAAGCTGCTCACCTACAGCACTCAGTGAACCGATACATGAGGTGTTTGTCACTCGACTCAACATGAGCAAACCTGTACACACTGCTGTGCATCACAGTTAGCGTACACCTAACACTGCCAGCAAAACAAACCCGTGACAGGACAAGGCAGTATTAACTTCACGCTTGAGGGCGAAGAGTAGAGTCAACGTAAAATACCGCCAGTGAATGCATCAAGTTTGTTTCTACGCAAGACACAGAGCCCAGTCGACATTTGGATTGTGGTACATATATGCTCAATGTAATACCTATACAAAGTTAAACGGGAGTAAATAGTCAAACGAAATACAATACAATGTAATGAACTACCGGAGATCTCGGGTCACTTATGTCAAAATGCTCAGGATATATCGCCGAGCAGGTTCCGAAAATTTATCGATGGAGTTCGGCTTCACACTATATAACTTCTGAGCCGTGCTGCAAGGTCGATACCTCGCGCCTGACTGGTGGGTATGTATGTGTTACTGCGATGTGAGGCTCCCTTTGGTTTGCTTACAGAGAGCAGGCTAGGGCAGTGCGCGAGGAGAGGATTGTGGTGGTAACCGTTGAAAGAGGCAGCTGGCGGTTTGGTTTTTGCTCTGACGCGCTCGGTTCGGAAGGACTCTGTCTGTAGCTCGCTGGGCGAGTAGGCAGAAACAGCATAAACACGCTAAGGAGGACCTTCCCGCACTCGGGACGCACCGCGGCCAGAAGACGAGCAACCTGTGGCAATTTCTGTTTTCCTGATTTACCTGGTATGTTCAGGTCACTGTGATGAAGGGGTTGTGTACCAAACTTCTTTTAGGGTGCATTTTCATAGGAAAAACTTAGTTACTGTTGGACTATGTTCAGGGCTCCTATTATTTCAGGTTTTGCACCTCCTTAAGGACTTTGTTCTGCAAGTATACTAGTCGTTTAGGTGTTTGTTCTATGGTTTCTGAATCTAATGAATATGTGTTGAGTGAATTATCAAATGAAGTGGCACAACACGTGTTGCAATTATCTCGTGAATTTTCTCACTTTAACCAACAGATTAGGTACGACTTATAAAATACAGTGTATTTCGAAATTGCATTCCAGTCTTTGTCCAGCTAGTGGCCTCTTTGAACGCCTTGTGTCAGAGAGGCTTCGACTTTAAGTGACGGAAACCCAGCAGGCACTACTCCAAAAGCTTCACGTTCCCTGACTCTTGTCGAAGTATTCCACGTATGAGTTGGAGGTACTCTTGAGCCTGTTCGTCGTCGAAAAATTTAAGCTATTTCTTGAGCACCAAGAATTTGGACTTGAAAATGACAACTAAGCCCTTACGTGGGTTCTGGCTAGCCCACATTAGATCGGCGGAATATTTTCGTTCTTTGGTTATCGAAAGTTATTGGTCAGTGACAGTTCTCCTGCTTTTGTTTCTCGGAAATTTCGACGGTTTTGCTTTCGGTATGGCGTCACCCATGTGACAACTATACCGTATTACCCTAAACCTTCTTTTGCCGAAAGACGTAATGGAAACTTAAAGGCCACGTTGATCATTTTCGACACCGAGGCGCAAACCAAATAGGAGCTTTCCTTGCCACGGATGAATTTTGCTTTCAACACAGGCCACCCTCTCTGCTTTTCGCTCACTTGATTAACTTCCAGCTTGCCAACTTATAAGACATTGTGGATTTACTCCTCGATAAAACAACACATACTGTTGTTCAAGATAATTCGCAAAGGGCAAAGAGGAACACTGAAAGAGCCCATAAGTTGGAGGCAGAGCGGTATAGCCGCAGGCGTGAATCCCATAACTTTAAGGAGGACATACCGTTTCTGTTGAAAACTTTGAGGGAGAAAGCAGGAAGGTGTGATATCAAGAAAGTTAGCGCCACGCTTCATGAGCCCTTGGCGCGTTTTGTGGGTAGCTTGCACGTCCAAAACGAAGGGATGGGGTAGGTCCAGAGAGTACATGTTAGCTAAGTCAAAAGTAATGGGCCCAACGGACCAAGGCTTGTTGACCAATCTCACCCTGGTGCTCGAGTATTTGGGAGGGAGGCTGAACGATGCTGCAAGGTCGATATCTGGTGCCCTACTCGCAAGTATGTCTGTGGTTCAAATGGTTCAAATGGCTCTAAGCACTATGCGACTTAACATCTCAGGTCATCAGTCCCCTAGAACTTAGAACTACTTAAATGTAACTAACCTAAGGACATCACACACATCAATGCCCGAGGCAGGTTTCGAATCTGTGACCGTAGTAGCAGCGCTGTATGTCTGTGGTGCTACGATGTGAGGTTCTCTTTGGTTTGCTTAGAGAGAGCAGGCTGGGGCAGCGAGCGGGGAGAGATTTCTGGTGGTAGCCGCTGAAAGATGTCGCTGGCAGTTTGTTTTGACTCCGAGGCGCTCGGTAGGGAAGGACTCTGTTTGGAGCTCGCTGGGCGTGTAAGGAGAAGCAACATAAATATGCAAGGGGGACGTTCCTGCACTGAGAATGCACCGTGACCAGAGGAGGTGCGGCCTGTCATCCCCATCTGGCGGGCGGGTCGCCAAATGTGGCGCTGAATGTAGAAAGACCTGCCCTGTAAGGGGCCTCCCGGCCATTGACGCCAAACGCTCATTTCCATAGAAGAACGAAGCCTTATTTGTGCTGGACGTCTTAAGACCGCTTGAGCGCCGTAATTATCCTCATGCGTTGGTGGTTTTACTCAGTCCTGGGCTGTGGAGAGTTTAGCGCTGTTCTTGGAATATTACACTACACCTTGCCCGTTTACCCTGCTGCGGTGCATCACTTTCTTCTATATATCGGCTCGTAACCATATTGCTTATTTAGATCTAGCAACACTATGCTCAGCCGCCCTCTGGGATGTAATTTGTTTTTTCTTTTGGCTTCTATTTCCAAGTGTTTCTGCTTTATTGTGTTCATTTGTAATTGGGCTTTATATATTATTACGTTTGGGCTACTGTACCCACTGTAAATTCTTTTAAGGCATTTTTTCCGTACCGACCGCCTCGTAGCCAAAAAAAACCGCCAGCTGCCTCTTTCAACGGCTACCACCACAATCCTCTCCTCGCGCACTGCCCTAGCCTGCTCTCTGTAAGCAAACTAAAGAGAGCCTCACATCGCAGCACCACAGACATACCCGCCGGTCATGCGCGAGGTATCGACCTTGCAGCACGGTTCAGAAGTTATGTAGTGTGAACCCGAACTCCATCGATAAATTTTCGGAACTTGTTCAACGACATATCCTGAGCACTTTGATGTAAGTCATCCGAGATCTCCGGTAGTTCATTACATTGTATTGTATTTCGTTTGACTACTTACTCCCGTTTAACTTTGTAAATGTATTACATTGAAAATATATGTACCATAATCCAAATGTCGACTAGGCTGTGTGTCTTGTATGGAAACAAAT
Organism: Schistocerca piceifrons; assembly: GCF_021461385.2. Lineage (NCBI taxonomy): Eukaryota > Metazoa > Arthropoda > Insecta > Orthoptera > Acrididae > Schistocerca > Schistocerca piceifrons. The sequence continues at coordinate 932,355,617 of NC_060138.1, forward strand.
TTGCTACATTCACTGGCGGTATTTTACGCTCTCAAGCATGAAGTTAGTAGTGCTCGGTTCTGTCACGGGTTTGTTTTGCTGGCAGTGGTAGGTGTCTGTTAACTGCGATGCACAGCAGTGTGTAGAGGTTTGCTGATGTTGAGTCGAGTGACAAGCACCTCACTTATCGGTTCACTGAGTGCAATAGGTGAGTAGCTTGATAATACTGTGCTTAGATACCCCAGTCATGACAAAGTAAGTTTTCCTTTGGAGGATTGTTATATTTCTCTGTGTTTTGTGTTCAATTTTTCGGTGACGTCACATTATAGGCTTTTGGTATTTCATGTTTGAATTTGTTAAAAGTTGCAACCTCTCTCGAAACATTCCCTTCTTTTAATTACGTCAAAATGGCGGCTGTAATTCCCGTTTCTCGCTTGCTTGAAGAATTTTGGTGTGTTACAGATGTCTGTTATAATGTGGTTCTTCACATCAGCCTTGGCGTGTGCCTCCGCGGCCTGGGTGTACCTTGTTCGTGCTTGTTTCCGTTGACGTGGCAGCTGGGAGCCTTGACCGGTTTTAGGACACGCTGTTGTCGATCACACCTAATAGGCACCACTTCTGTCTGAATTCTGTCAGTTAAATTTGGTATTTTTATCTTTTACCATTGGTAAAATTTACTATTGTGTGCTTTTTTCTTAACTAAAGACTTTTAAATCTGTTTATTAGGATAGTTGGACAAAACTTAAGCGATTCTCGAAGAACACCCCAATTCTGTTACCAATCTTCTACGTTTTAATAGTTCTGTTTTACTTTCTTCCTAATGAAATAATAATCCCTTGTTAAAATCACTTTAATTCACAATAACTATATGGTGCTCAACTTTCAGTTGTAATAATAATACCCAATAAATTTAAAAATACTCGTGTTTTGAAAGAACAATGCTCAGTTCCCCACTCCCCCCTATTCTAACCCGTTGGTCCAGACATTCTTAATGTGTTCAGCCAAGCACACGGAGTGGTTTCGTAGTGATATGCTACAACTTCTATAATGATATCCAAGTAGCCGATGTCTAAATTTTGACTAAAATTTAATCTCTTTATGTGTTGTTGTCGATAATTTTAGTACGGTTTCCAGTATATATCACAGAGACGAAGCTGATACGCCTACAGCTGTTTTTATGTCTTTTCTGGGTAGTACAATAATTACACTTCGCAATATTGAGGGAAATCTTGCACCGAAAATATCGCAATATATTTTCCAGTTCCTTTTGTATTACTCCACTTCCAGATGTAGCTGTTTCTTGTGAAACCAGCTGACTTTTTACTCTTCACAGCTCGAACATTTCTATGCTCTTGATATGGCAGTACTTCTACGTCTACATCTACAGTATAATCTACAAATCACTGTGAAGGGCGTGGTGACCTTTTTCATATACGCTCAACATCCTCTGTTAGTCTTATTTAGTTTGGATTTTATCACCCGAATATCTGACTTCCTAATAATGAGTCATAAGGATGTTTTCGAAATATCGTAAACTGTATCAGCTACCTTAACCAGTATGTTAGTATGATGTTTTGTGTGCTCACTGTACGCACTGGTTGCTGGCTCATCTGTAACATTGGGATTACACCAACTCGTGCTATATTAATGAGGCCATCAGGTTTCCCATGATCAGTAAACCCTGATTTATCAGTGACACCTGCGAAGATTTCAGTGGCAGTTTTGGTTACTTGTTATTAGTGTTACTATCGATCAAACAGGACACTAGACCACAGGACAGCTGCACGCATCGTGCGGACTCTCTCTGCATGATTAATGTGCTGCAACTGGATCTGGCAGAGGCGGGTGCCGGGGAATGGGGAATAGATGGGTGCCCAGACAGAAAGTAGAAATAATCATAAGTACGCGTAATCTGAGTAGCACTTTATTTAATTTCAATTCAGCAAGTCCAATTGTATTACAGAAATCCGTTAGAGACCAGTCGCCATAAGCTATCAAAATCTAGAGAATTAGGCTGGTAGATGTCAGTGACAATTAAGCTGCTAATTCACTCGAGGGACTCTGCTGTCAAACTGCAGCGAGATCGGTGCCGCGTCTGCCTTAAGCCGTCTGGGTTTACAGTACTGCCGCAACTTTGAATGTTTCTCTTTTTATTTGGTAAGAAAAGCTGTTTTTAATTGCGCGAAATCCACTTTTCGACCCCTCATTTAAATATGAGAATAATTTCAGTACATATACTATCATAGTTGGATACAGTTTTATGAGATGTATCCGTAAACACCTCGTTTGTTGCAATGGCATAATGCATTGCGAGATATTCACTTTTAAAGTTCAGGAATTATTTATGACATTTAACTTAGAATATCTTATAAGCTAAGGCGGCTATCGAACGCACGTATTCAGAAGCGTAATTGCCCATTCTTTATGCTTCAAATGAGCCTACTGGCTCTTCAGTGATACATATGGTTCAATATTTATTCATTTCAGGGTACGATTTAATTTTGCACTGGACGCAAAAAGCGGACATGAGAAACGAGCAGCCATTGTGCTGCACAACTGACGGATTTTCCAGGTCAAGCGTTCACGTTAGCGGCCAGTTGAACTTCAGAAACAACCTCATCTGTGAAGTATAGTATGAAACTGGCCGTCCACGTGCTCCAATCGAGCTGATTTCAGCTGTCAACACGAATATGACCCGACCTTAGCCAACGCCTCTGCTACGCGGTCGCGTGTTTGTGACTGAATAACGTGTCTCTTCCCTTTACAATGGCTGTCATGTTACAACTGCAAGCAAAGTCATTAAGATTCAATATGCATGAAGTAGTATCACAACCAACAAGCAAACCTAGCACTGCAAAGACAGTGATCTTCTTGAAGCATTTAAGTTAGGTAAGAGCCGCACGGGATTAGCCGAGCGCTCTTAGGAGCTGCAGTCACGGACTGTGCGGCTGGTCCCGGCGGAAGTTCGAGTCCTCCCTCGGTCATGGGTGTGTGTCTTTGTCCTTAGGATAATTTAGGTTAAGTAGTGTGAAAGCTTAGAGACTGATGACCTTACCAGTTAAGTCCCATAAGATTTCACACACATTTGATTTTTGAAAGTTAGGTAAGTAAGTGGAACTACCTATCCATGTGTCTATGTGGTAGTACGATGTGTGCTATATGTATGAGTATAGTTTTGCGAATGAATTTCATAGAAAAACGTAAGGCGAACAATTCTTGCAGAGAAAAATTTCCGAAATTTGAACCAAAAAAATAAAGTTCAAAAACAAATTTATAAACGGGAAGAAATTCCAAGCGTAAGAACTCACTGAATGTCACCATTTGCCTTTAAAGCACGATTTGTTAAAGAAAGAAGAAAGAGAATGGGTTGAAAACGACGAAAGCTCAATACTTTTATAGCAAAAGAAAATGGACGCACTGAAGTGGAGCCGATACTCCTACACGAATAGAAATACCGTAATGATCGACATCGTAAGGTTGTAAGAATACAAGTATATGCTTTAACTTCTATTACCGTTTTCGTTCTGGCGGTACTTCGTGTAGCATGCATCTATGTTTGGAGGAAAACTTCCCACTCACTTGAACTCAAAAGTGAATCAGTTGCCAGTAGACTGAGTTAAAGCAGGAAAATAGTGATTACGAGGTAACAATTAGTTATTTACTCAGCCATTGAACATTGTGGATTAAGCTCAACTAGTATATGGAAAAAAACTGATAAATACTGTATATATCTATCACACCGTAAAGTGTGTCAATCCGTTTTAGAATCACCATGAAATGTGATCTAGAATAACAGATCTTCCAATGGAGGGAGACAGGTCGCGTGGCAGCTGGTTCGCCTGGCATGGCTAAATAAAAGTAAGGGCGCCGCACATGGATTAATACAAGGAGCGCCGTGGAAGCAGCTCGGACAGAGGCTGGCCGGGAGCAGGTACTTCAGGGCCGAGCTGCTGATACCGCAAGTAATGCTGCCGTAGTGTCGGGGCCGTTACCACGTGCTGAAGTCCAGACAGTGACGCTAGAGTCGCACTGTAATTGGCACAGCAGAAAGGCAGAAGCCACTGAGGCGTTGCTGAGCTGATTTCTACACGACCGAGCCGTCGTTCTGCAGCGACTTACACGATAGGAAACGATGCCTTGGCAAAAGAGAAAGAAGCCAACCCCGTATAAATACTACTCATTTTAAACAAGTGTCATACAGCTGCCGCCAGGAAGCAACTACGAGGACAGGTCCAGGCCAGCCTACTACTCCAAGGAGCTGCGGTCACGAGCTTCTGGTCTGCTGCCGAAGGAAGCTGCTGGAAGGTTGCCATCTGCTGCTGGCTGCCGATTCCGGAAGTCCACGGTTTGAGCCTCGGCCATCTAGTTGCCCAGCCACCATCACCTGTGTGGGCATATCCTGTTGATCACCGCCCCGTGGAGGCAAACGCTGTAGTTGTTCGCCATCGCGGGTGCGGGGACTCATCACAACTGTGAGCGCCGCCGTTCGCTCTGTGTCCACGGCTTGATTCTGCACGCTCTGGCACACCCCGCTCCAAGCTGTGTATTCCCGTGCTTAGTCTTCGCGGCCGCCTTCACCGGCCGCCCCTGCCGGCCTGAGTCAGTCCCTGTACTGACTCGCCGGATGCTGTACGCTGTCAGAGACGGCAGTCCGCTGCTGAGCGAAGCACGCTGTCACAAACTGAGGCCAGCCTGCAACCTGGGTGCGTTGGTCACCTTCAGGACTGTCACGACTGTCATACAATAAAACGAAGGCGTAAGAAAAGTGTTTTCATGACGGAACGTTGGACAACAACTTGACATCTACCAGCCACACCACAGCAAACACACCGAAGGCTGATCACTCCACCACGCTTTTTGCTCCACTACCCACCAGAGAGATCATTCTCCCTGACCTCTACAATGTTGCTATAGTTTTAATGGTTATCAGTGTACAAATAGCAAACATTTTCAGTTGTTCTTCCGGTATTTATTTCTTCTGCCTAAGAGTAGGTTCATCTGTTCACTTGGAAAATCTGTACGTCTTTCAGTTCACTCCGTATTTGTGCACAACCAGAGGAGTTCGTATTTTATGTGATGTACCAATGACTTATTTCAATACCATAGTCAGAGTCGAAGTCAGTCCTGGACAAGATCGTAGGTCAGGTCGTTGGTCTTACTCCATCTTGTGTGGCTGTATCGTGCTCTCGCGTCTGTGATGTCGTCGGTGAGTGAAGACTGAAAGGAAGTGAGAGGGTATGAAATGCTGTCGTCTCGAACTACGCCAAGGAAGTCACCAAGCAGATGGTTTCCGTATTTAACGAGTGGCGTTGTTGCAGCGTTTGTGTCTTGGAACGTCAACGACCACTTCACCAATTTCTAGCGATGAAAAATTATTTTTGCTACAGGATTCAATACGTTTATTTCTAGATGGAGTGTCATCGAGCTAGTGTATGTTAACGTCTTCGCCTAAGCAGGTGAGTGACTGTTCCGTACGATTAGTGAAATATGAGTTCTCTCTCTAGGGACTTGGTCATTTTGTAATTTCTTTCATATAAGCTAAACTATCAGAAGCACGAAGCTTGAACCGAATCAAATAAACACGTGAGACACTTTCTTGAGTCAGTTTACAAACATTTGGGCAAAAAGCGTCCACAGGAAATGAGTCAAAAGCAGCAAGAAAGACGGAAAGAGCTTCTCACTTTGAAGAAACAACCATCAAGCAGTAGGCATGTGGATATGGGATGTGGTCAACGCTAACGGTTGACATGTACGGCGGGGAGAGTACTGTGGGCGTGGTGCCGTACATTATCGATACCAGGCAAACGCATCCCGCGGTTGGCTGTAAACCACGTGACGGTCTCACCAACCCGCGGACGGTCTGATGCCAACATCCTGCTGTACGTGCGAGCAGCGCCGCTACCCAGGCGGCTTAAGGCAGGCGCAGCACCGATCCCGCCGCAGTTTGATAGCGGAGTTCCTCGAGTGAATTAGCAGCCTAATTCAACTTGAGATATATAGGAAATTATTTAATGTATGATTTAAATTGTTTCCTAGTATTTGCACTTACAAATCGGAAAATGAAGGAAAAGTATAGAAATTATTGTTTATAAATGAACTGTGATAGGTAACAGAAAATTAATAACAGCAAAATATCTCTCGAAAAATTTTCATGTGAACTGATGTATCGTTAAAATTAAGAATTTCAGCAATTTTCATTTTCAGTACGTTAAATGACCGAGGTTTCCTGGGTAAACTGAAACGTCCCCTTAAAAAAATTAGTGAATTACTGTGCTGGTAAACCCCTTACGTTATTTGATTTTGAAACAGCTGAGCAAAACTGAACGTACTCAGACATTTCTCTCTTTACTTATTCTGATCATCACTAAACTGACAACACAATATTTTTAGCGCAACGCAATCTGACTTTCAAAAATACCTACAAAAGAATGGCCCTGACTAACAATAACGCATACCTTTCATGAATCACTTACCTCACAAAAATTTTCATTACTCGAACTACTGCAATACAGCGAGCGCCAATACTGCCAGCTAAATAAAAGATTCTAAGTACTGAAGTCACTAACTACTGATAGGCATAGTTAGCAAATGAATGATTTTGATAAAGAACAAACAATGTATTTACCTTAATAGTGTTCAGAAGTCATTATATATATATATATATATATATATATATATATATATATATATATCAGTTCATGACATCCACTCTTACAAATTTATTGTCTCTGATGGACACACCTCCAGATCATCCGCTCTCAAAACTCCGCCATCTCTCTCCCCACATCCACCACTGCTGGCGGCTCACCTCCAACTGCGCAACGCTACGTGCTGTTAACAGCCAACTGCCCAACACTACAATAGAGAGTATTTCAACAATGCCAACCAGCCACAGACTGCACACAGCACAGCCAGTGATTTTCATACGGAGCGCTAGGTGACGTTACCAACATAAAAACCTAAACAGTCTACTTACATAGCCCCGATGCTCCCCACAAAAAAATTTGCAAATTGTTTTGGGCAGTGGCCAATACATATTTGAAAAAAAATTATATTAACGCTAACACATATATTAAATCCACACACTTATCGATTCAATGTTGGTCAAAAGCTAAAATTTTCTCACAGTCCATAAAGACAGTCCTGATTGTTCATCACAGTAAAATTGCAGTGTTTTTCTCAAAGTCTGAGCAGTAAGAGAAAATGAACACGGAAGTAGTGGATTTCCATGCAGTCTTGCAGAAGAAGTATTGTCCTTCCAACGGGAAGACAGTGCTGACTCTTGACATGCAGACAGGCAATGGGCCACAGCAGAGTCAGTCGAATTTGAAGAATACTGGTAGGTAGGGCATCACAGAGCAGACCCAGTGTAGTCCTGGTAGAGATTATGATATTGGTGGGCCATCAAATGTGCAGACCCACTGTAGTCCTTGTAGAAATTATGGTATTGGTGGGCCATCAAAAGTGCAGACCCACTGTAGTCCTTGTAGAGACGGCCAGCAGCCATCTGTTGCGACTGTGCAGGTGCAATATCACCATCGAAGAGTCTTGCAGACAATATAGCAAGTCCATAAACCACCACTTGTGCACTCACAAACTGTTTGGTGTGTCCTTAGAACCAGCAATGCTGTTAACCAGTCTCTTGCTGAATTATTAACACGTGCAAACGCTAACAGTCCCAACTTCTCATCTATTGTGCATACATTATGACCAACAGAAGCGTGTGCAGTGAAATGTAACTTAATTTGAAGAACTGGTGTCTATACAATTGTAAATTTACAGCATAAGAATACAATTACAAAGGTAAAAAATACATCATTAAAAAACATAACAATACAGATAACATTTGTAGTAATACAGGCTTTACAAAAAAATAGAAATAAACATATACACCAGTGTTATAGGAATTATGACATAAGTAAATACATAAAAGATCAGAATACCTTTCGAAAATAATGTCTAAACATCTTTACAAAGTAAATAACATATTATTAATGCAAATTATATTTGAGGATAACAGTATTCCTCATCATAGTGAATGTAACTTAGTATTAGAAAAATTCTACAACATAAATCTTATTTGCTAAACACATAAAGACAGGAAAAACACAAATACACAAGGGTACACAAACACATAGCGGAATAACAGAAAAGGAAAGGAGAGGCTTTGTTTTCAGTGAGACACCTGGTACTGCAGTCCAACCCAAAACTTCATTCCATACATCTTTTCTCTTATTTCAACATTTGTTTCCACAAAAAAAAAAAAAAATCCTATCCAAGCATGCTTTCTGTATTCTATTCATATCCTCTTTGAAAATAGTTATTCTCCACTGTACACAACTTTTTCGGCCAAACTATTTTCTTATAGATTCTCAGAGCATTTCTTCGAATTCATCACAACTCGTTCTCTTATATAGCCTAACCCATCTTAAGCTAACTTAAATCTACTGAGCTCAGATACATATACTAAGGGACAAGGCAATGCAGCAACACACAACAAATTAACACAAACAGAAATGACAAAAAAATGGAAATTGGCAAAGCAAGCAGCAGTATATCTAAATTAGCAAAGCAAATGCAACATTACAACTAATATGAGCCAATGTGCAGCAACAAGAAAAATAAATCAGTAGTAAAACTGGCTTAATACAATGTAAAATTCAGTAGAACTATGCCTGGCAAACAACAGCAGAAAACGCTATAACTTATACCTAAACATGACAAAGCTCAAGCAAAAAAAATATTACAGTAAAGATAGGAAATGTCTAATAACTATGTCACATCTTAACACTAGAGTGATGCCTCACCTTGACTTACTCTACGAAACAAGTTACCCAGTCACTGACAAAAATTATGTATGCAATTCCTGTGAAGGGAAATGTCTATTTGTGCTCTCTTTTCTAAGAAAGTACATCATAAAATTATTTTTCACTGGGTCTGTAAACAGAAAATAGTGATATTAGTACATCTATTAAATTTTATTTTAATCAATGCTGCAGTGCAACTAGAAACTAGATATTAAACAAAATGAGCAAATAAATAGATAAAGCAAGGGGTGAAACGTCATTCACTAGCCATATGGCATTTCGTAAGGCAGTAAAAAATCTCTCAACTAGCAAGACAATAGCCATGAAAAGTTTCTCATCGTTTCATTAGTCATTTCAGTAAATATCAGAAAGTGTCGTATTTGCGATGCTTTCTACAAAGGAATGTCAATATCGAGGGTAATGGTCTCCTTTTTTTTCTCTAGGCAGGTGGCACAGCTTGGTGCCCACGACACATTACGTGAAGGTCACTTAACTTTCTTACCGAAATATTTAGAACAGCAGTGACAGTCTCATTTAAAAAATTTCACAGGTCGAGAATTTCCTTTACAAATGTGTAGAAACAATTTCCTATAAATATAACTGTGTCCAAAAAATTTTCGCCGGCATTGTGATACATTTACACACATTTCATAACTCTTAAAGTACAATTCTTGGTTTCCAAAATCCTTTTTCAAAAGTCAGAGTCCCTAACCACTACTCATTATTCCTTACCTTATTACACATATACATATTCGTCGACACTTCTTCAATATTTCATCATAATAAATATGTAGTATAATGAAATTCCTCATATAGCATCAGCTTATTGACCATAAACATACCTCAACAGCATAACACACATCGTTGTCGTAATAATATCATAACACCTCAGTCAAATCTCAAAAACGTCGTAGCTTTCTGCAATAATTTCAAAACCTAAAAAAAAATTATCTGCTCATTTAAATAGTGTCATCTACCTCAAACATACTTTAAAAATCATGATCCCATACCGAATACATCATTCAAAGCTCTCGTAGTATCACAATGGTTGACGCTTGAGTACCACTCCTCCGCTGTTCGATCGTGTATATCGGAGAGCACCGAATTACGTCAACTTTAGGTTACAATATCTCCGGATGTAATTAACATTTTACAATGCAACAAACGGCACTGATTACGTATTTGTTTATACGTTCAGATGTGCTAACAAAACTAACGGGGTTCCATTTAAAAAAACGTAGGTTTGTGTTAAAAAACATACTTCTGTGCATTTTTTTATGGTTTGTATTAACCAATTACACTAGCCCTTCTCCTCACGTTCGGTCTGTGGAATCGGTTCATCAGTATTTGATGTGGTTTACGAAATATATCCAGCGGTAACGTTAGGTGACTCACTCTGTATATATATTAGTTCATGACATCCAGTCTTACAAATTTACTGTCTCTGATGGGCACAAGTCCAGATCATCCGCTCTCAAAACTCCGCCATCTCTCTCCCCACATCCACCACTGCTGGCGACTCACCTCCAACTGCGCAGCGCTACGTGCTGTTAACAGCCAACTGCCCAACACTACAATAGAGAATATTTCAACAAAGCCAACCAGCCACGGACTACACACAGCACAGCCAGTGACTTTCATACAGAGCGCTAGGTGACGTTACCAACATAAAAACCTAAACAGCCTACTTACAAAAGAAAGGCATTTTGGAGGGATCTGACGTCGCTGAGGCGGTCAGGCTGTGTTTGTGTTTCGAGAAAGTTTTATCTGATGAGCGATGAAATAGAAGTTAATTCACGTGTTTAAATTATTATTCATTGTACCTACTTTCACCCATAGAAATTTTTTCGGCATCTGATTAACTTGTTATTTTTCCGGTTTCGTATGATATAAGCCGCACTTACGTTTCAGTATGTAGCCATTGTGGAATTTATAATTTGAAATACAGGGTGATCCAAAAAGAATACCACAACTTTAAAAATGTGTATTTAATGAAAGAAACATAATATAACCTTCTGTTATACATCATTACAAAGACTATTTAAAAAGGTTTTTTTTTCACTCAAAAACAAGTTCAGAGATGTTCAATATGGCCCCCTCCAGACACTCTATCAACCCGATACTCCAACTCGTTCCACACTCTCTGTAGCATATCAGGCGTAACAGTTTGGATAACTGCTGTTATTTCTCCTTTCAAATCATCAATGGTGGCTGGGAGAGGTGGCCGAAACACCATATCCTTAACATACCCCCATAAGAAAAAATCGCAGGGGGTAAGATCAGGGCTTCTTGGAGTGATGAAGTGCTCTGTCACGGGCTTCCTGGCGGCCGATCCATCGCCTCGGGTAGTTGACGTTCAGACGATAACCTTTTTCGTAAGACTCTCCATACAATTGATTGTGGAATTTGCAGCTCTCTGCTTGCTCTGCGAGTTGATTTTCCTGGGCTGCGAACAAATGCTTGCTGGATGCGTGCTACATTTTCATCACTCGTTCTCGGCCGTCCAGAACTTTTCCCTTTGCACAAACACCCATTCTCTGTAAACTGTTTATACCAACGTTTAATACACCACCTATTAGGAGGTTTAACACCATACTTCGTTCGAAATGCACGCTGAACAACTGTCGTCGATTCACTTCTGCCGTACTCAATAACACAAAAAGTTTTCTGTTGAGCGATCGCCATCTTAGCATCAACTGACGCTGACGCCTAGTCAACAGCGCCTCAAGCGAACAAATGTACAACTAAATGAAGCGTTATAGCTCCCTTAATTCGCCGACAGATAGTGCTTAGCTCTGCCTTTTGTCGTTGCAGAGTTTTAAATTCCTAAAGTTGTGGTATTCTTTTTGAATCACCCTGTACTGCGGAAGTTTAATGGTTTTCTAAAGATAACTAACCCATTTACTCGTGGTTTATTCAACCACCTTCAAGGTCATAATAGACTCTGTCAGACTATGAAATTAATTTATTGTGATCTCTGACTTCCGATTTTTCTATATTCTTGTTGGAAATAAATTACAATTTCTGAAACTTTAAAAAAATACGTGAGTGCATACATGACTTTTGCATAGCAAATCCAGCCTGTGTGTATATTAAACACTTTTGTGGAACGTTGGGTACACTGCGACGACGTGAGTACGTCCTTCATAGAAGAAACGAAGCCAAATAGTAAGTACAGCCACATTTACGGGGGCTGATTGAAGTTTTTGTGTTGTGTAATGTGTGGATAAATCTTTTCGTACAGTAGCACATGGGGTCTTCAAAAATGGTTCAAATGGCTCTGAGCAATATGGGACTTAACTTCTGAGGTCATCAGTCCCATAGAACTTACAACTACTTAAACCTAACTAACCTAAGGACATCACACACATCCATGCCCGAGGCAGATTTCGAACCTGCGACCCCATCGGGCACTCGGTTCCAGACTGTAGCACCCAGAACTGCTCGGCCACCCCGGCCGGCACATGGGGTCTCCGGGCTGACATACAACTTGTGAAGAGTTTAGGACTTTGACTCTCAGAGTGTTGATGACAGAGATAGTGTTTCATTTCGTCATCCACGGACATGCGCATTCCCGTGCAACGAGTACGGTCGCATTTGTGGACTCGTTTCTGGGATAATTCAGAGTGAAAACATTCCGGAGGCAGTGCAGGAATGCATCCTGTGGAACAGTGCCTCGACATAGAACACTTTCATCGAACATCGCTAAACGCCAGCGCGCCGAGACCGCAGCCGCGCCTCCGAACTATCGCTCGTTGCAGCAGCGACCGCCGCCAGCGCTACACAGTTCGCCGTACGACGCGCCAGATGCCGAGACCGCCTGCTGCAACAGCAGCATAGCAGTGCAGCACTCGTCAGCAGCAGTAGCATAGTCAAAGTCACAAGTTAAGTGCTACAGGAGGCTCAATTTCCTTTGTAGTTTCAGCTTCAGTGCCAGCCAGAGTGGGAGCGCGAGATTGGGAAAATCAAAAAATCACCGACTGATTGTGAATCAACAGCATGTGGAAGCAATCCTCAGAGCCCGCAGAGACAAGAAAAAGTAGAGGATACAACTTACTGTGTGACTTGCTTAGGTCACTGATGAGCGACATGGGAAACCAGAGAACGGATATGGACAATATGGATAGTTCTGTGGAGAGTTTAGAAGACGAACTGTGTGTAAAATTGAGGGATTAACCAGTCAAGTTGAGGATTTTTCCGTAAAATTTGGGGAGGTCGAAAACAATGTGTTTGATAGAGTTGAGGCTGCTTTGAGGGTTGAGACTGGTTCAGGCAGGCAGTTGTGTAACACAAGGGATGAGCAGACAACGCAAGCTCTTGTTGACGTAGACAGAAAAATTGTGGCTACCTATGACGACACTAATACTTTATTGATGGGTGAATTGGGAGGCACATCTGTCAGTCTGAGAAAATAAATGGAGAAATTAGCTACTGTTAATAATAATGAAATTAGAAAGGTAAGTGATGGGATAAGTAATTTAGAATTATGTGGTGCATCTGGAAATGTGGGGTGCCTTGTGATGCAGGCACCCAGTGGTAAAACTTTTTCAGGGGAGAGTAAGCAGCATGTCGTAGATTTTCTTTCAGCATTCAGAGACAGTTTCATTCGGCGAAAATATGATAACATAAACCTAATTTGTTAAAAGATTGTTGGATGGGCGAATAAATATGCTGAATAGTTCACTTCATATGATATGTTCAAACAAATGGTTTTAAATAGATACAGGAGCCAAACAAAGCAGAGTAGGCTGCAGAATGAATTTCTAAATGGACCAATGTATAAGAGTGCTAAATATTCAACGCGAGAGTTTTGGAAAAATTAAGGAAGTTGATACATTTCGACAGACCGTTGGGAATGTTAACTGCAATCTCTACATTAAGAAGTACATTACAAGAGAAATTGCAGCGGAAACTTATACACTGCCCCACTGATTGAGTTGAGCACGTTTTGGAATTCACTGAAAGGACGGATCAGGCCATATATTATAAGCCAGGCTCAGAGGTAGTGTGGAGAGAAAAGGAAGAGTATGGATTGGGGTAGCAATTACCGAAAGCCAAACAGGGGTAGAAACCAAAATGAAAACTGGAGGGCGAACAGAAGTGGAAATATAAATCAAAATGAAAATTGGAGAGAAAACAGAGGAACATACAGCGATGAAAATAGGAACCAAAGGGGTCCAAGGGAGATAAATACAATTATGAGCAAAGGGCAGAGCAGAAAGACAGAAATAGGAGACGAGAGATGAATAATAGAGGGCAACAGGAGCAGAATTCTTTAAATTAGGATATGCTCCAGCTGGGACAAGACGCACTGACAAAAATAGGACCAGGTAACAGGAAAATAAGAATAGGAAAAATAATCGGAGTTTTCTGAAATCCTCTTACATAAGGTGGGAAAGGAAAAAAAACACGTCGAAAGATGGACCCACGATAATTGCATCACTTTTCCTTTGGCTGCTCACGTTTATTTACAGAAAACACTACACTACTAAATTAAATACACTGCTAATTATGTCAAAGAATGAACAACAGGACTATTATTTTACAAATAATTGGTTTAAGCCACTGATCAAAGGCAAGTAAGAAATCAGTAATAAATACGAAATTATGAGATAATAAGATAAGACAAGTCTTATCTAAAGAAGTTTGGCCTCAGAATAATTTAAAGAATTACTCTCCAAAAACCTTAACAACACATCACCACCTACAAGTTTTAGCAGCGTTTTGAATAAGAAATTTAAATTAATTTCAGTATTAATCACACTAGCCTTTGAAAGGAACATCAGCAGCAGCGGTTACTAAATCACAAATCCAAACAGACTCCAGAACAGACCAACCGTGAAATTAAATGCCAACAGCTACAATCCAGCAAGATTTTTTTTTTACATGCATGGAATGAATGTAATAAGGAAGAGATGGCAAAATAATTAGAAAAATGTCTCAAATATTGAACACTAGAGAAAGTGAGCTCAAAGTTTCCAAATATTAGCACAGTAAGTACAGGCTGAAATAGCCTGACATAGAAAACCTGAAGGTTAATCATAAATTGGATAATATTATCCATTTCAGGAGAGATGTAAAATATTTGGCGGAACATGTTAACAAGAGCTTGTATACCGATGCCTCTTCTTTAGTCTTTTTCGTCTTCTTGTTTATCCCGGCTTCTTGAGATCTCTTGTGAAAAGACACGATACAACAAGTTCGGGTCTAGTGAAGCAGGGGATACAACCAGTCGGCCTTGACCAATGACGTCATACATCAGTCATAGATAGTAATGTCTTCACTTCGAGGCATAGATAATAAAACAGTTCTGTGTTCCGGATAAGCGCTATCATTGTACATTAAAATAATTATTCGTAATGATATTGAGGTAATTTGGAGTATTAGTTTGTTATTGTAGAACAATTTTTAGTGTCTTATTTTCGTTTATAGAAATGGATTTGTCTGTTTGTGGGTATGTAATTTTCGTTACTGTCTGTCTAGGCGAGCTTCGGTTATTCCTCGATATTTCCGTGTGGAAAGCTCACTTTTCCATTTGCTTCTTTCACTGTATTTCACAACTTTCACAGATTTCACTGTTTTATTCCACCAATATGTGTATTTTCGTGTTGTGAAGTACGTAATAGAAATTTCTCAGCTGTCGATCTTCTTTCGTTTCCCAGCACTAGTATCAGTACGAAATTTTCGAATATGTACTTGCTATATTACAGGCGAAACCCCCGACACAACTAAAATTTGCATCCCCGTCCTTCACTTCGCCTTTACACTGACGACACAACTAAAATTTGTATCCCGTCCTTCACTTCGCCTTTACACTGACATTATACATGTCAATTGGCGAGCAAGACACAAATGTTGCGTATAGCTTTATAGCTCAAGTAACGTATGGGATACTATTAGAGTTCAAGGCAACAAGAAAACTTTACCCCATAGTGAAGTACGGGATGCAAATTGTACATGTGTCGTCATCTTGTCTCCGTGTAGTTCAATTGAGGTACAGGTTGCAAATGTAACGTACGTCTATTTCCACCTTTTCGTTGCCAGTGTACATATATCGAGGTCAACGGAAGTCTGGTATACATATATTACATACGTAGGTCCTTCTGTCATCAGTAATACTGATATGTATGTAAGAAAAGACTGTTAGTAATAGCGGAGACGAAATGAACAACACATCGACAATTTGTATCCCGTGTTCCACTTAGGATTTACTGAAGCGGAGGATACATCGTTCAAGTGAAGAACAGGACAGTAATGCTAGTGAAAACGAAGAAATCGACTTACGACAAACTCGTATTCCGTACTGTACTTACGTAACATACTTCGAATGGGCTTTTAATTTGTATCAGGTGTTTCATTTACGGTTTAGTGAAGCAGGGGATACGTAGTTCACGTGAACAACAGGACAGCAATGCTAGTTGAAACTAAGAAATCGACTACGCTGAACTTGTATCCCGTACTGCACTTAAGCAATACAGTTCGAAAGACTTTCGAGATACAACTGACATACATGTAACGTGATGTATTCTTTGCTAGTAATATATTTCATTCATTTCTTTCCATTGTATTTTGCGGATAAATACTAAGATACAAACACGCGATATCGTTAACGTGAAAATACTACTGGCCCTTATATATGTGAAGTATAGTTTTTATCTCTTGCATTCCTTTGTTTCTGAACATTCTTCTCAGCTCTTTCATCTTTGTAACACACGCTCTCTGGCGAGTTCTGACGTCATTGGTCAAAGCCGACGGGTTGTATCCCCTGCTAAACTAGACCCACAAGTTCTGTAGTGGTTTAGGACACTCAGTGAAGTTACACAACAGTTAATAATTTAACTTTTGAAACTGCCGGTTTATTGGCATTTGTGGAAAGAAAAACACTGTCGTACTCTCATGCGGTCAGCAAACTTCGTAACGTTTTGTGTGTATAATGGGCCTTACTATGTCGCAAATCGTTATAATGAATTAATTAAGCTGCTTTACAGTGTTGCTAGGCAACGTAATCAACAAGGTGATACGTATCTCAATTAAAACTGGACCTCGATATTTTGAATAAACTTTCGGTTCATTTTTTGTCAAAATCAGCACTTGTCTTAAAATTAATTTCCAACTTCGTGCATTAAGTTCAAACGCATTTGTCACTATTGTAGCGATTTACTGGACAACTCGATCACGCACTGGCGTGTATTACAAATTGAGCGCTCAGGTTTCAGTTTTCCTTAATGAGCTAAACGACTCTTTTGTAAAAACGTGATGTGCCTAACTCACGTAAAGTATAAATGAAACTGGATTTGTCTCCATTCGGGTCAAAATCACAAAGAATAAAATTGACCGCGCAGGTTAGCGAACTGTACACGTGCACTCTTAGCACTCTCAGTGACAACTCGTTTGAGAGTAAAAACCGCACATAAATTGACACATTTTTATGCCTATAAAATTCAAAACACCTTTATATTAAACAAATAAATTATGGAATGTAAGTACTAATTAAACATTTTCGATTCTGAATAAACTTCAAGAACTTGTATTTCATAATCAATAAAATTTTATCACCTGAGAGAAATTATTAGTTGGCTAAAACGGATTCAGATTACAGTCAACTTGTGTCTGGACGATGACGTCACGAATCGACGCTTGCTTTGTACGAACGAATTACCTGTACTGATAAATAATTTCCGCTGAGTAATTTACTTACTTTTATAACAAATTTGGTGCCAGTTGCATCGCTGCACACAGACTTATGAAGTACGCTGCTAGCACGAACAGCGCCTGTAATGTAATGGAAATGAAATGAGAGTATGGCATCGTTGGCCGGGAGGCCCCATTCGGGAAGTTCGCCCGTCATGTGCGTCTTATTTCATTTGGCGCCACATTGGGCGACTTGCGCGCCGATGATGAGGATGAAATGATGATGAGGACAACACAACACCAGTATACGAGCGGCAAAAATCTCGAACCCGGCCGGGAATCGAACCCGGGCCCGCTTGCATAGGAGGCAAGCAAGTTTTCCACTGAGCTAAGCAGCGGACGTGTAACGTAATGTTTCGCGAAAAACACCATGCCGCTGCGTAACAGCAACAGGTCCCTGTGGCCAAGCGCCGCTCCAGACAGCGGATCCGCAACTTGTAAAGCTAAGAGATGTTAACAAGCCGCAATTAAGTGAAACATGTGCTAAAAGATGCAAGTTGAGAAAACATAAGTCGCCCGCATTTTAATAATTTCCTTAAAATAATTAAAAGATTAAACAATAATTCCAAGACGTTAAAAACAATCAATTAATAAATCAGATTTACCACAGAGCTTATGAGTGAGACCGACAACGTAATAAAATTCGCCGACACTGAAGTTCTGGCTGTAGAGAAGCACTATGACACCCTCTTGTTCTGAGAAGCTCTAGAACAACAAAAACACGCGAAACGCTTCAACAAGAAAGAGGAAAGCCTTAAGGTCAACGGATCGTGGCTTCCCGTACTGCAGCGAACGACCGTCGCAGGCAGCAAGAGGAGAACCGCACCGGAAATCAGCGCGGAGAAGCCCTCGGGCGTTGGCGCGCCAGGTACATATAGTCTGCGGCCGTGAGCTCTGCTCCCGTTCACCGCTGGCAATGGAGGGTGAGGCTTTGACAATGCCAGCCACTCGTGCTGGTGAAACGCCAGTAAAATCATCAGATGAACATCGGCCGAAGAACCCGAGACAGAAGCCAATAGGCAGTTTGTCAACAAGTGACCACGAAGCCCTTAACAATTTTGTAGATTATGAACAATTTAACAGTACTAAATACGCACTTTAAGTAAGCTCTAGGGTAACGAGAAATGCCCTGGTGGCTCACAGGAAAATAACACTGATTCGAAAGTCACTGGATTTAAGATACCAGACAGCTCTTGTCGCAAACAAGTATCTCTGTTACACTTGCGGAACGAACATTAACCATTAAATGGATCAAACTCAGACTGATCAGTTGAGGTTAGCAAATAATTACAACAGGTGAAACACTTTTTTGAGATCCTTAAAGCAAGAGTCAAGGAGGCGGGCATATAACAACGTGATTGATACCAACCATTACTACACCAAGAAGTCGTTATTCCATAATTTCAGCCCGGTGCAAGACGCCAACATCTAAAAGCGCACAGCATGGACATAAGGAAAGACATTTCAGCTGAAGCACACTGAAGGGCATGATGTAAACTCCGACGTAGCCACTAAAGGTACTCTTGCGACTAATCGGTCTGTGCACAAACAGTCAACGACCCACACAGCCGATTGGCCGGTCCCTGTCCGTGTTGCCCTCTCGTCGCGTACCCAGACACAACACCCTCGACGGGCTTCGGGGTGTTTTCAAAATGGTTCAAATGGCTCTGAGCACTATGCGACTTAACTTCTGAGGTCATCAGTCGCCTAGAACTTAGAACTAATTAAACCTAACTAACCTAAGGACATCACACACATCCAAGCCCGAGGCAGGATTCGAACCTGCGACCGTAGCGGTCACGCGGGTCCAGACTGAAGCGCCTTTAACCGCACGGCCACACCGGCCGGCGGGGTGTTTTCAAGACTCTTACGCCAGCGGTTACACACAGGAAGCTATGGGTAATTCCTGCCACATAGCGGGGCGGGTGAAGAAGAAATGAATTGAAGCTGCCATGTCTCAGTGTCAAAATAAGTATGTAAGCAAGGCAGTAAGAGAAAAAAGGATATGTAGTACGGAGGCCATCCTAGGCCGTGTTGAGCTATTTTGGCGCCGTTTGATCAGTATGATAAGAACGTATAGAAAATTTTTTAACAGAAAACACAGGACTCGAGGGATGGAAATTAATGTTGACGGCTTGTTTAATGAAATGGATCACAGTGTGGTAGATGGTGAAATAAATAGTGTTGACTTGGTCTCTATGTTAAGCAATGAAAATGTATCAAATGGTTCAAATGGCTCTGAGCACTATGGGACTTAACATCTATGGTCATCAGTCCCCTAGAACTTAGAACTACTTAAACCTAACTAACCTAAGGACGTCACACAACACCCAGTCATCACGAGGCAGAGAAAAATCCCTGACCCCGCCGGGAATCGAACCCGGGAACCCGGGCGTGGAAAATGTATCAACCGTGAAACTGGATAAAGTGAATGTGCGGTGTGAGGAAGAGAAGGAGTGTGTGAATGTTTACATGGAAAACACTGAACTGGACGAAGTTGAGACTACTCCAGTGGGAGGTGATATTAATTATGCATAGACAGTAGTGCCTATTACTAGTGTTATTAAGGTTGGAGATGTGGATGGAGGTACATGTTTTAGTAGTGGGAATGATGATACTGATGAGCGGGCTGGATACCCCACATTAAGCATTTGTATTGATAGTGGTTATGATGTGCAGAATAAGACTGCAGAAAATAATATTGTGACAGATGCTATGAGTAGTTGTAAAAAATCCAGTGACATAATTTCTGTTTCAAATGGTGTGAATGAAAAGGTGGGGCAGGCACATTCACTCAAGGAAGCTTATGAGAATAAAAGGGAAAAAGATTGCGATATAAATGATTGG
Source organism: Schistocerca piceifrons (assembly GCF_021461385.2). Lineage (NCBI taxonomy): Eukaryota > Metazoa > Arthropoda > Insecta > Orthoptera > Acrididae > Schistocerca > Schistocerca piceifrons. The sequence continues at coordinate 932,375,941 of NC_060138.1, forward strand.
GTACTAGGTACGTTGTATAAGTTTACTGGCCACGATTCACTTATGAAAACCGGATTAAAAATACCTGGCGGCTAGGCAGGTAGATGTCCCAGGCTCGAACCGTGGATCTTCAGAGTCGGCGCCATCACTAGATGGAAATTAGCCAGCAGATAGGTAGCTGGTTGGAAGACGCTTAGTCGACAACATTTTAAATTTAGCGCTGACAATAGGCATGCGGCTAGTGCAAGCAGAGTGGAGCCCCTTGACTAACTTTCAATCGTGAACTAGCCTGGACCCTTCCCTCATGGCTGAATCCTAGTGATGACTCCATAATGCTTGTCTAGAAAGAGCAGTCCCTTTGCGAGCTTGCTTCACGTCTGTTTTGCCAGGGCATTGTTTCCCATCACGTAAGTCACGGCTCTGTCGTGTAGCAATCAAGACACTAGCGCCACAACGGCTTCTGTCTTACTACTGTTTTAAATAATGATGCGGCACTCGCTGCGCCGTCGGAACTCGAGTATGTGGTAACTGCAGCAGTACTTGCAGAATCAGCATTGTTGTTGTTGTTGTTGTTGTTGTGGTCTTCAGTCCTGAGACTGGTTTGATGCAGCTCTCCATGCTACTCTATCCTGTGCAAGCTTCTTCATCTCCCAGTACCTACTGCAACCTACATCCTTCTGAATCTGCTTACTGTATTCATCTCTTGGTCTCCCTCTACGATTTTTACCCTCCACGGTGCCCTCCAATGCTAAATTTGTGATCCCTCGATGCCTCAAAACATGTCCTGCCAACCGATCCCTTCTTCTAGTCAAGTTGTGCCACAAACTTCTCTTCTCCCCCATCCTATTCAATACCTCCTCATTAGTTACGTGATCTACCCACCTTATCTTCAACATTCTTCTGTAGCACCACATTTCGAAAGCTTCTATTCTCTTCTTGTCCAAACTAGTAATCGTCCATGTTTCACTTCCATACATGGCTACACTCCATACAAATACTTTCAGAAACGACTTCCTGACACTTACATCTATACATTGTCAAAAGCTTTCTCTAAGTCTACAAATGCTAGAAACGTAGGTTTGCCTTTTCTTAATCTTTCTTCTAAGATAAGTCGTAAGGTCAGTATAGCCTCACGTGTTCCAACATTTCTACGGAATCCAAACTGATCTTCCCCGAGGTCGGCTTCTACCAGTTTTTCCATTCGTCTGTAAAGAATTCGCGTTAGTATTTTGCAACTATGACTTATTAAACTGATAGTTCGGTAATTTTCACATCTGTCAACACCTGCTTTCTTTGGGATTGGAATTATTATATTCTTCTTGAAGTCTGAGGGTATTTCGTCTGTCTCATACATCGTGCTCACCAGATGGTAGAGTTTTGTCATGACTGGCTCTCCCGAGGCCATCAGTAGTTCTGATGGAATGTTGTCTACTCCCGGGGCCTTGTTTCGACTCAGGTCTTTCAGTGCTCTGTCAGCATGTAGTCCCTGAAATAATCCATTGGCGGCGTCTTTACTTTTATTTAGCAATGCCAAGTAAAATATTTTCAGTTCACTACCATGAACATGGTATGCAACAAACTTCAAATTAGTGTGAGGTGTACCACATACTTGTATATGCAGATGATAAGGATTTCAGTGCAGCTGTACACAGTAAGTAGGAGCAACGTCATCTACATTGTGCGTATAAGGAAAGATCACGTAGCAGATTTCTTTTTAAGAAATCGCTTTTATTGTGAGGTGTTCGTGTTATGCTTTGTCTAAGAAACAAAACATCTACCAGTCTGAATTCAAAAGTGGCGGGATCGAGGTCTATAGAGACGTCTATAGAGACTGAGATTTACTGATACGCTGTATTCCTGCCGTTGGGTGTCATATGAATATTCGACGCTGTGCAGGAACTCAAAATCACCTGGGACAGACATGTTGTTTACTGAGATGTACAGGATCGTAAGACATACCACTTCCTTGGGTCACGATCGGAGCCTGTTTGTAGCAAGCATCAACAAGGGCAGTGCGACGAAGGCTGAAGCCCCACGATCTGTTCGCATGGCGAACATTGTAACGGCTTCCCTTGACACAGTGGTTGAGAGAGGCGCGCCGACGATGATGAGCTCAATTGAAACTTTGGACACGATGGACGTAATTCCCGCATGATGGTTTCAATGAGAATTAACGTTGCCAGACTGCATTCGCCATCGCAATGCGGGCTCTGTAGACCTCTAACGTGATTTTAGGGGATGCTTTTAGGTACACAACACTATTACCACCGATTTGCATAGACGGTGATTTCGACAGCAGCCGTTACGTTTCTAGCAAGTTAAGGCCGTTTGCGACCGAACCGCCGAATCTTTCCATCAGTAAATGGGGTATGTTCTCAACTGACTCGGTTGTTTTAACCCCTCCACTGACGGAATGACCCGCTTCCTACTTCCGTATGTATAAAGCCGATACGGACTTGTAGCTGTCACGCCTTTGCGCTTACTGCTACGTATTTTAACCGTAAATAGCTCAGCCCTAATGGTAAGAGGTAGTAGTGAATTCACGTTATTAATCTTTGAAGACAGCACAGCTGCCATAAGCTCCGCTCACTTTTACTCCACTCCTACCCTCGCCATTGCACCACATTAACTAGGTGCTACATGGACCTTGCTAAATTCACTTGCGTATACAATTTTGACCGTTACTTGCGAGTATTTACCTAATGATTAGTACACTCCTAACCGGACTATTTCCCAAAGAGCTGTGATGATTGAACGGGCTCGATCCACGGCCTACAGTGCCCTACAGTTCACACGGTAACACTGCCTACCTGACCCACTTAACTTGGTAGTGAGCTTATGTATCCAATCACCACTGCTAGCAGCAGTGGATAATCCTATCAGCACGACGAGAGCAGCAGACTTACCGTCGAATCCTCCTGAAAATACTTATAACTACGGTCGCCAGCTCTGAAGGAGCAAAAGAATAAATCAATTTTTTGGCTCGTTTCAAAGTGAAACGGCTTGAGTTGAATTTAAACTTAATTCTGAATATTACTATTTCTGATCATTCTAGGTGATTCTACAAAGCAAATACTCTCTCAATTTCTGTGAGTTGGCTTGGTAATTACCACCAAGACAACTTATGCAACTTAGGTTAACAAAATTCTATCCTTCAACTTATTTAATGATTTTGGATATTACTCTTTGGACAATTGATATAGAATTAGTTAAGTGACTTTACTTGAAAGGTTACTCAGAAAAATTTAAGTAACTATAAATAGGCGACTCATTCTGGTGTGACCATTGCTCTTTTCAACATTCTTATATGCCAAAGTATTCTACAACCAAAGGAATTGTAAATGAAAGAGGCGATGGTGGCCTCAGTCTGATTTCACTACACTATGTTTCAGGTTACTACACTTTACAATGAACAACATGCGTCGTAATTTTACTCATTACTATATTCTGTCCTCTGCACTTGCATAAAAGAAAACTGGTATTCTCCTTTTACATGTATACAAAGTTCGACTTAACAATTGCAAGCAGTCTTGCCTTGGGTAGACGTGTCGGTGCTGGTGGTGAGATGCACGTGGCTAACGCAGCTCTTCACACCTCATGCCCTCAATGGCGGCTGGAACTACGAGCTGTAGCACTCGTATAAGCTACTGCACGTCCGCCATAAAATCTGGGCGCAGGAACTCTTACAATCAGCCCCAGTGGCATAGAGACGGCTTCGACAACCATTCGTCGCGTTCTACTCCACAAACGGCGACGATATTCGCCTCTTCGCTGTTGCACAATCACTTTTGCGTGAGCACAGTTACGCACGTCCGGTCACGTCAACACTCCCCAGGCCATTCCATTGTTCAGTCCCTGTGTCTCCAGCTACCTCTAGCTACGCTCGTATCACCAAGAGTGGGGGCGTTCCCCTACCACCTTTTCACCGAAATCATTTAGTATTTAAGAATATTTATATTTATTACCCTGGATTTCATACCAGTCATAATAATTTACTACTAGCGCCTTATAACATTAAATCATACAGTAATAACTTATAATTACCAAGAAAAAGAATACATTTGACTCCGAGAGCTTAGTGCATTGTCTGACAGGCAGCGCTAATTCCCAGTTTCGCCAATAGATGGCATCAGGGTGCACTCCCTGGCAGTCTCACACCAGCGCGCCCGTTTCCGACGCGCGGGCTCCAAATTACTGTCAGCCCACCATCATTTCAGTTCCGTTACACGTTGCTGAGCCCTGTCTTCGAGGCCTCCGTGTTATCTTTCAACAAGATAACAGAGGGTCGAATGTTGCTTGTGCTTTCCTGATCTAATTTGATGCAAAAGTTGTTGGACTATTCTCTTTCCATCACGTTTTCCAGGTATCTGTCCCAAGTTTTCGTCCATAGGTTGCCACGAGATCGGCGTGTCACCATTCGTTATCACTACCATTGGTGAACTTTGCAAGCAACTGAAACAGCATATTATGGCCAGCCAGGTTACAGCCATTGAGATAGTTGCTGTATGTCCAACATTTTGCACCCTGTATGCTCCCTAATCAACTACAAACTTAATCGTGTATTTTTCACTTTATTCTGTAAACACACAGCAAGAAAAAATTTTGTAATTTATCTTCTCTGGCATTTCTTATAAAGACGAATAGCGTACTATTGTTACGAGAATGAATTTTCACACTTCAGCGGAGTGTGCGCTGATATGAAACTTCCTCGCGGATTTAAACTGTATGCCGAACAGGCAGAACACTTGACCGCGAAAGGCAAAAGTCCCGTGTGTGAGTCCAATTTCCGGTACACATTTTTAATTTATTAGTGTTCTCTTTGGAAAAGAAATGCAATAGAATAATGTAAGAAGGCACATCCTAATATCAAACGATTTTCACGTCCATTGCTCATCTTACAGGCACAAACGCCGCACAGTCGTGCTATTATATGAAGATCAGGATGTCTTGGAGGGTGGGGGGACGGGATGGGTGGGTGGACGGGGTGGGTGGGGGGGGGGGGATTGTAGACTGAATTCTATAAAGACCTCTCTTTCAAATTAATTACATAGATATACTTCACCAGTCAATTGGTGAATTTGGCTGAAATTTCTAACTACCTTACAGACAGTTTTATTCCTGTATTTAACGTATTTTTTCTTTATTACGAAAAACACAATATTGCTTTAAGTTTATATTATTATTCATTCTGTATAGAAAAATTAATATCACACGGAAAGATCATGACAACGCACTAATACAATTTTATGAAAAATAAAACCTATGAGGACAAACAATACATGGAAAAATGTATATTCTGAGTAGAATCACTAAGGAACTGAATTTGGAAATTGAGTCCTATAGAACATGTGTCGGATGCGTTGGGGAGACCTATTGCAACACGTCCACTATCCAGCAGTTATCATCCGTGCTGATTTACACTCTACAACAAGAACTCTTTATCAACCCCGTGGTCAGAATGGGAGCACGTTTCGGATCACGCATTGCCGTCCGCTGTGACCACACACTTTGTGAAGAACCACGTTCCACCCTTTGTAATGTCCAGGGGACCATCATAAATCACGGTGACTTCAACATAATTATTGCATTTGAATAAGAGAGTCAGTTCTATTCGTGCCATTACGTATTTGTTTCAGATTCGTTCTGTACTGTACTAAACTATACTGTACTGTAGCAGGTTTTTTCTATGTGTGGTCCAAGTTTCATCGAGCGATGTTACTTGGCAATGACTCAATGTGCGAAGTTGCTTTCGTCGATAAGTTTTGGAGACCAGTGTAGTTTACCGATCTTTCCGGAGGTTGGTCCAGCATAAGCCAGGTAAGCGAGTCTTAGTCTCTCTTTTACTTCACTAGTAAGGTCTTCCTCGTTTGACAGCGTTCGTGCTCTGTGGATCAGAATTTTTACCGCAGAATTTCTTTTTGGTGGATGTTGGTGACTCGTCATGTGGAGATACAGGTCAGAGTGCGAGGGTTTTCTGTATACACTGTAACCTAGGGTTCGGTGCGTTCTTTTATTAGGTAACTCTTCGAGGTAAGGCTATATTAAGATTGTTATCCAGGAACTCTTCAAGTTTTTTTCATTCCATGTGACTACACCACAAACGTGTGCTCCACGTACCGATGCAATCACATTGCCGCGAATCAGCTACTCAGCTGAACACCAGAAGGACCACCATTAATCGATCATGCCGAGGCTGAGCGATCTAATAGGTTTTCATGGTAAAAAGAGTGAGGTCAGCACTTAGTATACTAGTTCAATCAACACTGAAGACACTGTCTATCATGTCTATTTGCCATTGCATGTTACATAGTCTGCAGCACTATAACCGCCATTAATACCATCACCGAACGTAATTAGAGTCCCTAACAAATCTTTATGTTACGTGAACGACACTACATCCGTCAATTAAAGCTTTCATTCAAGATTTTGTTATGACCAAGAAGACACTTTCTAAGTAAATATTGATTACTGTTATTCCTAATCAGTGGTTTTATACAATCTAGCACAGTCAAATGCAAGCAGTAAATGTGTTCTTAGGTACCATCAATCGCTTCATGGTTTCTATACCCACAACATTAGCTGGATCATTTCAGCTTGACGATTTATAGAAAATTAATTGCCCAGACAGCTCTCTTTATGCTTCCAAAATCTCTACAGATTCCTTTGGTGGCTACTCCACGATATCTTTGAGGCTTATCTATTTCAGGACTCTCATGACCCTTCCCATAGAGTGGTTTACCATCAAAAACTTTCTTCCTTTTCTGTTCCTTTCTATGGCTATTTACTCTGGAGACAATACGTTTCTGAATGTGACTAACACAGTCTTCCTCTCTAAAATGATGCTTCCATAGCATTGCCTTTACTGCTGTGAGTGCCTTGGGACCACCGTGGTCCAGAAACTCAACATACATGATATCGCACGTTGACACTAAACACTGGAATATTACCATAGCACCATGTTAACATAGGTCCGTAAGAGCTTCTTGAAATATTATGTACAAAAATGTAAATCAGGTTACAGCATGAGCAGTACTTTTTAAGACAACAACATTCCCCTCTCCCTTTTTATCTGGCGGAAGCAATGTTGCTATTATATTCTAATTTAGGGATTTGTGACTTATCTTTAGCGAAATTCCATCAATTGCAACAACAATCTTCGAAAAAAAAAGAACACACATTTTCTCTTCATGACCTTTGTCGTAGACAGATCACTGACATATGTAAGTGTCATTAACCGAACATTGTAACAATTTTGTAATCTCACAGGCACTGGTGGAAAGTCTAACATAGGACGTAAGATTTACCAGTGGATCACAGTCCTTAGAAACTTCATAAAATCTTTAAAAATATAGACTGTGTATTTTTGAAATCTCCCCAGAAAACTTTGAGAAACAATACCACACCTATTTCGAAATCAGTAAACAAATACACACAGCTGCATTTATCGTGGTATTTACGCATCATTCTGCTGTATTAAATCTGAAATTGTCGTCGTATCAGCGATTACATTGTTTACGACAGATTCATTTATAATAGGAAAACTGATCAGTTCCAAAAACTTTTAATATGGAGAACTCGTTTTTCCAACAAGGTTAGACATAATTTTGCTGCCTAAAAGATCACACGGACCGTTACCCGAAGTTCATCTGAAGATATGTTTTGTGAAACATTTTCCTGGACGTGAACTATTCACTAAACCAATATAGAAAAATGCGTACACTGTCACGCTTCAACACTTAGACGAAGTAGATAACTTGCTGTAACGTTCAAGCTGACATACTTTGGACTACATTGGATCCAGTGATGCCACGGTGGTTCCAAAGCACTGTAAACTTTAATTCATATTAGTTCCTCAAGTCTATGAATGTGCTGTAAAATATCAAACGCGTTATGACTTTCGTTGTCAAGGAGGCGTGTCAGGTATATTTAAATACTTTCGGAAACTTTCCCCTTTCACAAAGTTTTTTAAGGGACAAACAAGAATGCGATAAAGATATATTTCACGATTCAGAATAGTATGCAGTGTTTAATGTCGTAGAAAACCCCAAAAAGGTGTTTTTTGATGATTTTGGTCTACAAAGCTCCCCCCTTACGTAAGGTGACATCCTAAAATTACCGTTCTCACTCACTTAGGCTGGTGGTTTTACTGTTGTAATTCTCTACTGCTGCCACGTAACTACTTAGGGTTACAGTGTTGGATTATGAATTTTGTGTCCCATTAGAATACGTACACGGAGTATTAGTTCTTTTTGCAGGTAACACGAGTCTTGTAATCCATCCAAGCATACATACAGAAACAGAAGAAATGTTAAATGAAGTTCTAATAGTATCATTGACTGATTATCTGGGAATAGTCTTACACACAATTAAAATGACCCAACATATTCGGGGCTCCACAACTAGGGGTACTACACCAATGACACGTGTAGCACATGGCGACGAAATAATGAATAGGATGGAAACTTGAACATTCTTATGTGTCTATATTGATGAGAATTTAAATTGGAAAAATCACATTTTGGACCTCCTAATACAACTTAGTTTAACTAGATTTGCACTTATAATTATTGTAAACATGGGGGGAGACATATCATTAAGCATGTTTTGCATATTTTCATTCAATAATGTCATACAGAATAATGTTCTTGGGTAACTCATCTTTAAGAAAGAAAGTCTTCATTACACAAAAACGTGCTGTAAGAATAATAAGTGGCACTAGCCCTCGATGATCTTGTAGACATGTATATTAGGAGTTGGGCATTCTGACTACCGCTTCACAGTGTACTCGTATTTATTCCCTCATGAAGTTCGTTGTAAATAATTCACTCCAGTTCAAAAGGAACGGTGAGGTACGTAATTACAATATCAGAAGGAAAAATGGCATTCATTACTCCACATTGATCTTGTCTTTAGAACAAAAAGGTGTGTACAATGCTGCAAAAAATTTTTTTGATTACTTACCCATTGATATAAAATGTCTGACAGACAGCAAAGAAACATCTGAAAGCAAACTGAGAAAGTTTCTCCTTGACAACTCGTTCTGTTCCGCAGAAAAATTTCTAGTACTGTAATATGTAGAACGTGGAGGGTAGGAATAACTAACTTACATCTGTGTATCTTTGTTCCTTTTTTTGGGGGGGGGGGGGGGGGGGAGACATCGAAATGTTCAGAATGTTACCATATGTACAAATTGATTTGCGATGTAAATGTAAATAACTCATACCACGTTATTACAATCTACCGCGTAAAATGTTCTGGAACTAACCAACGAAGCCGGCCGCGGTGGCCGAGCTGTTCTAGGCACTTCTATCCGGAACTGCGCGACTGTTACGGTCGTAGGTTCGAATCCTGCCTCGGGCATGGATGTATGTGATGTCCTTAGGTTGGTTAGGTTTAAGTAGTTCTAAGTTCCAGGGAACTGATGGCCTCAGATGTTAAGTCCCATAGTGCTCAGAGCCATTTGAACCACTTTCGAACTAACGAACTACATATAATTTTGTTAATATGTTTGTGTACATTCCTTTTATTGTTTTCACGCCTCGGCAGAGGAACATCGAATCTTTTGTATTTCAAATTGCGAAATGTTTCTCTCTCAGCCACGAGTGACACCCGCCGTAAGTCGGACGCGTTTATATACGTTTGAAACGATCTAAAACAGTCATAAAGACGAAACCGAAAAAGTGAAAGGGTATATGCATATTGAAATTATTACTTAACAGTGACGAGTGAAGGCACATCGGAAAGAAGGCTTGAAATGAGATAGGAATAGATTTAACATTTGAAATTCATAGTAACTAGGGTGTACTGTCGTGCTGCTCTTCTTGAACCATACATAACGAGCGTACAGATGGCCTTGACTTTTACGCAGTGGACAACGTTCAACTAGCCCTGCTCTTGCCCCTATTAATATCATTCGCTTTGCAGCTGGCCATAACGGCCGTCCACGTAGAGCGTTTTCGCCGCTTTAAATCAAAGTTCCACACGAGTAATGCGTGCGTGGCGGCCCCTACACCAGCGCGCGCTTGAGACTGGTGTCTGAGTGGCGCCGACCCCTCCTGTGGGAGAGGCGCCGGAGGAGTGCTGCGGGCAGCAGGGCAGGGCAGGCGCGGACTGCCGGCAGCCACCACAGAGGCCACAGGGCAGCCCCGGGAGACGGTGTCGGCTGCGCCTCGCTGCGCGCGCAGCCACCCAGTGGTCGCTCTGTGGAGTCTCCGAGTGCCGACACGAGTCCGGCTGCAGCACACCCGTACTACGCTACTCTCACTACACCGTGACCGCAGCTCGTATTTAATATTTTCACATATCCGTGCGCCAATCGCAACATGAATTCCCAAATATTTCGTGGCCATCGTTCGAGAATAATCACTGCTGACCATTAAAATTGCGACATCAGCAAGGAAAGCGAATAATGAAATTTTACTTATTGTGTGTATGCAGTACTGTGGATATGAAACTTCCTGGCAGATTAAAACTGTGTGCCGGACCGAGTCTCGAACTCGGGACCTTTGCCTTTCGCGGGCAAGTGCTCTGCCATCTTCTCATTCTGGAAACAACCCCCAGGCTGTGGCTAAGCCATGTCTCCGCAATATCCTTTCTTTCAGGGGTGCTAGTTCTGCAAGGTTCGCAGGAGAGCTTCTGTAAAGTTTGGAAGGTAGGAGGCGAGGTACTGGCAGAAGTGAAGCTGTTGGGACGGGGCGCCAGTCGTGCTTGGGTAGCTCAGATGACAGAGCACTTGCCCGCGAAAGGCAAAGGTCCCGAGTTCGAGTCTCGGTCCGGCACGAAGTTTTAATCTGCCACGAAGTTTCATATCAGCGCACACTCCGCTGCAGAGTGAAAATCTCATTCTGGAAACATCCCCTAGGCTGTGGCTAAGCCGTGTCCCCGCAATATCCTTTCTTTCAGGAGTGCTAGTTCTGCAAGGTTCGCAGGAGAGCTTCTGTAAAGTTTGGAAGGTAGGAGGCGAGGTACTGGCAGAAGTGAAGCTGTGGGGACGGGGCGTGAGTCGTGCTTGGGTAGCTCAGATGGCAGAGCACTTGCCCGCGAAAGGCAAAGGTCCCGAGTTGGAGTCTCGGTCCGGTACACAGTTTTAATCTGCCGGGAAGTTTCATATCAGCGCACACTCCGCTGCAGAGTGAAAATCTCATACTGCAAACATCCCTTAGGCTGTGGCTAAGCCGTGTCTCCGCAATATACTTTCTTTCAGGAGTGCTAGTTCTGCAAGGTTCCCAGGAGAGCTTCTGTAAAGTTTGGAAGGTAGGAGGCGAGGTACTGGCAGAGGTGAAGCTGTGGGGACGGGGCGTGAGTCGTGCTTGGGTAGCTCAGATGGCAGAGCACTTGTCCGCGAAAGGCAAAGGTCCCGAGTTGGAGTCTGTCTGGCACACAGTTTTAATCTGCCAGGAAGTTTCATATCAGCGCACACTCCGCTGCAGAGTGAAAATCTCATTCTAGTACCGTGGAAAGAATACATAATAAAATTTGAAGGTGGTTTGAAAGTACACAGTAGTGAAAATCAGTATAAAGGCATGAATATTTGCAAGAAAATTAGCATTGTCGTTCGGAATAATTGTGCACAGTGTATATGCAATAGATTGAGACCCAATATAGTGAGAAACGCAGTTAAATGGTATCGCATTTGATGTCAGTAGTACAATATGACAAGACGTCAACATTTCGGGTGGTACAAGCTGGAAGTCGTTATAAAGGTAGTCAGCTGTGCATGTGTGTGTGTGCTTACCTTTCCCACGGACAGGAAACAGACACACTAGTAACAGTGCGTATTGTCTTCATACCTCACGATTGTGATATTGCTACGTGAAAGAACAGTTATCATGTGATGAAAAAGCAAAAATTGGTTGGCAGGGGGGGAATGGGACTCTTAATCGTCAAGTAGTAAAAAAGTTGAACCATGCAAGTACAGTGATTTATAATTTCGTTAGATTTAGCGCACAATACGGACAGAATGCAAAAGTAGAAAATTATATAAGACATCGAAACGGTTACTTTCCTACAAAGCAAGTACTACAAACTGTTATTCTCCTCAACTTGTTGCTAATTTACAGCTGTGAGTAACTGCCCGACGTGTACGGATATTTTTGTCAAATGACAAACACCTTGCATTCAAGAAACGACTTCAGAAACCTGCTCTAACACTTTAACATAAACAGGCTAAATTGGAGTTTGCTGAAAACATGTCATGGACTTGAGAATGATATATAGTGATCTTCGGTGGTGGGATTTCAGTATGATTGTCACAAACTGAGAACAAAGCAGCAGTAAGAATGAGAAGGAATTTTGCATGTGGATGCGTTATGATTTCGGCAACCTTCTCAGTAAAGGTAAATCATGCATTGCCTGCGTGAACACTATAATGGACTTTAATATCTACACTGAGATGGTAGAGACAGAATGGATTGGAATGTATGGGGACCTAGAGGACGAAAGTGTATTTCAACAAGATAGTGCATCTGTGCACGTTTCTGCTACATCAGGTAAGAGCTTTGAAGATAAAAATATCGGTGACTTACCCTGGCTTGCTTGTAGTCCAGATCTGAATACCGTGGAACACCTTTGGGGAACACTTTCAAGGCGTGTTTATCGCAATGGAAGAAAACTTGTGGCCGTATGTGAGGTGAAAAGAGCCACAAGAGAAGAGTGGCTGCCAACTTTACTGCAAGAACTACAAACCCTAACAAAATCAATGTCGAAGAGAATTTCTGAGGTAATTAGGGAGACAGGAGGTTGGACAAAGTACTAACAGTGCAATAAAACAACAGGACAGCGAGCGTCGTTATACCAATTTCCATTCAGGAAAAGCGAACACGTTATTGAAAAGCGAACACGTTATTTTGTTACTTGTGATATGAAAGAAACTATGAAATAAAGTCATGATTACTTGTCTTGTATGTACTACTACTTTAATAATAAAAATTCTCTGCATCTGTGTTTCACATATTGTATATCACTTTCTTAGGAACCCTGTCCTTATACTGATTCCCACTGCTGTATAGGGTTCAAAATTTAGCACTCAGAGCTGTTACCTCTGGTACCAACAATGACTCTAGCCTGGTTGGGAAGCGAAGAGAACTTAGCTTTTTTGACGGTTACAGGTACATCATTCCATGCTGCTTCAACTCAGTGGTTGGTTGGTTTGTGGGGATGAAAGGGACCAGACTGCTACGGTCATCGGTCCCTTCAATGCTAGAGTCCTATATCTACATCTATTTCTGCACCTACATATATATCTACACTCCGCAAAACGTCTTGCAGTGTGTGGCGGAGAATGTATTGTGTACCCTTCCCTCTTCTACTTGCCAGTTGGTCGCAGGAAGAACAATTGCGGGTAAGGTTCCGTGTGCGTTCGAATCTCTCTATGTTAGTGGTATTTTCGTGAGATATGAGTAAGAGAAAGCGACATATTTGATGACTTCTAGGAACGTACGCTTTCGGAACTTTAACGGTAAACCACACCGCAATGCAGAGCGCCATCTTGCGGCATGTGCCACTGGATTTGGATTATTATCTCCATGACTCTTTCGTGCTTGCTAACTGAACCTGTAGCGAAACGCGTTGCTCTTCTTTGGATCTTCTCTGTTTCCTCTGTCAATCCTATCAGGTCTGGATCAAAAACCGACGAGAAATATTCAAATACTGGTCGAGGAGTGTTTTGTAAGTTACCTCATTTGTTGAAGCAGTACATTTCCTCAGGATTCTTCGAGTGAATCTCAGTCTGGCATCTGTCTTTGCCGCAATTAATTTTATGATTGTTCCATTTCAAATCGCTCCGTATGCGTACTCCTAGATATTTTATGGGAGAAACTGCATTTAGTGATTGGTCTGCAATCGTGTAATCATACAGAATGGTTCAAGTGGCTCTGAGCACTATGGGACTTAACTTATGAGGTCATCAGTCCCCTAAAACTTAGAACTACTTAAACCTAACTAACCTAAGGACATCACACACACCCATGCCCGAGGCAGGATTCGAACCTGCGACCGTAGCAGTCGCGTCGTTCCAGACTGTAGCGCCTAGAACCGCTCGGCCACCCTGGCCGGCTGCAATCATACAGTAAATACTCGTTCTGCCTATGTATTCGCAATAATTTATTTATGTTGAGGGTTAGTTGCCATTCCCTCCACAAAGTAGCGATCCTCTATAGGTCCCTTGAAATGCGCTACAATTTTCTACGGTTGCTACTTCTCTTTATAAAACAGTGTCATCCGTGAACTTCCGACGTTATGTACTAGGTCATTTACAACAGTGTATCGTAATTAATGGCGTAAACGCATACAGTTGAAAGTACGCAATACCAAACAAAAAGTATGCGATGCTACAAGAAAAAAAAATAGCAGCAAACATGGGCTCTAAAACGCATAACTTAAGAGTTAAGAAAACATTTTTCAATACACGAAATGTGTCTCACAGTAACGAAGATTAGCAAGTGCTCATAGTTCTTAAGGTACGCTCTTCAGAGCACACGTTTACTGGATTTTTTCCTTTTTTTGGTCCATACTATCACCTCTCAAAATATGGAAAGCAGAGAGAGAAGAATTTCTGTTCGAGTATCGAAGATTAAGAAGCGCTCATACCTCTTAAGGTATGCAATTCATAGCCCATTTTATAGAAACTTTTTGGCTTCTGCTATCGTCTACTTCCACCTGTATTCTTTTACGCCGTTAATTATACACACCCTGTTTCACTGTGAAAAATACACAGGGGCCGTTCAGAGTTACTTCGATGTCTGAAGACTTTGTTCAGAATGAGATAGTGAGTTCTGTTTGATAGAAACTTCTCTCAGTCAATCACACGGTCTGATACTCCGTACGCTCGTAATTTTTTCATTGGCCGAGAGGGCGGAACCGAATCGAATGCCTTACAGATGCCAAGGAACACGGCATCTAGTTAGGCAGTGGTATATACCGTCTTCTCGGTCTCGGAAATGAGCAGAGCGCGATGGGTTTCACGAGGTCGTTGTTTTCGGAAAATCATTAGGAACGCTACGCTCCTCAAGAGCGCTGTGGTACGCTGCTGCCAGAAGAGGGACAGGTTCTTCCGCATATTCTGTGTACAATCGAACTGGTACCTATGAGGTAGAATGACCTTCCTTCTGTTGATTGATTTCAGTTCGTGTATTGTCCCTTGGTCACTTATTTTGGTACCAGCGATTTTGTCGTCCGTGCGATGATTTAAAGGCGGTACTGCAGTACGATCTTCTTCTGTGAAACAGTTTTGGAAAATAACGTTTAGTACTGCGGCCTTTTCTGTGTCGTCTTGCTCTTCAGTGCCATTATGGTCACAAACTACCTGGACAGATGGCTTCGATCGTTTACGGTTTTAACACAGTCCAAAACTTGCTAGTATTTTCTGTCAATCTGTAGACAGAATTCCACTTTAGGTATCGTTGAACGCTTCACACATGGCTCTCCTTATTCTAATTTTGGTATTGTTTGATTTTTATTTGTCAATGAGGCTTTGACTTCATACAAATTTGCAGTGAGGCTCTCATTGCTTTCGTAGCAGTTTTTTAACACGGCTGTCGAACCACGGCGGATCTTTTTCCATCCCTCAAAACTTTATTCGGCACATTCTTCAGTTATAGTTTTCGGCGTTCCATTGAGCATACCATGACCAGACGTTCCCAGTGGGCGAGAGACCTAGAGGATGAACTGGCCAGAACAGTCGAGCACCCTCTGCATCGAGGAAGGCGCACGCTGTCAGTTATTATGTTGTAGAAAGGCAACTTCACGGAGACATCGGCGACAGGACATAACTGCTGTCCTCACACGTCAGTGTTGAAAACGACTGCCGTCTAGCTTATCGTCGGCGCGAACCTAATGTCACCCTGTACATTCGCGGCAGGAGCTGAGGCCAAAAGACGATGAATACAATCTGGCATCGCTAGTGCTCCTTAGAGGCGCCGCAAATGGATCTGTAACTTGTCGTAAATGATGATAACCCACCGATGCTTTGTCCAGAGTGTCCGTTCGGTGTGTTGCGGTCCACACGCCTTCCTCAGCTGCCGCGGCAAGGGGATATGCAATAATAGTGGCCGTGCTGGCGGTCCGTGGTGCTCGAGACGTCGTCGTACAGTCCATTCGAATATACATGCGATGGTGGTTCATATTCGCAATTGCGAATACTTTCCCCGTAAAAAATTAATTAATTAATTTAAAAAAATTAAATAAAATTGGTGTAACACAATAATTACATTTATTCAGAGATTATAGGCTTACAATATTCATCTAAGAGCAGCCATCAAAACAATATGTCTGTCCTCTCACCCGATAGCAGAGTGGGGCCGGTACGATGCTACTTAACTTTGAATACAGCACTCCTGAAGTCATCGATTTCCATGTCTCAACTACAGTCGTGATATCCCAACCAAAATGGGCAGCATATCGTGGAACGGTAAAACGAAATCTCGATAGGCTACCATTTAGCCAATACTGATTTACCTTACTTGCAGGCAGATGTTCCTCCTTTTGAGATGAGGTATAACACGATTTTTTAACGAACAACCAATGTTTAATTGCAATTTCTGCGTAATCTGTCATTACATCCAGAATGTAGATAACGTTCGTCCTACGTTTTTCTGGGAAATTCTAAGCATTTGAACATCCAAGCATACAGAATGCAAGTTTGACGGCTTTTTCCTTGCCTTTTGCCATGTTGTAACAAGTTTAATGGCCAGCATCATGCGATGCTCACTTAACAGAGAACGGCAGAAATCCTCCCATCTGGTTACACTACAGAGAACCCCACTTACACCAGCAATGACCAAACCGTAATGACTCCCCTTCATCGACAATAATACATGTATTCGGGATCAATCTACCTTTTTACCACAACTGTTAATGAAATCCTTCCCCAAAACAAGCAGTAATCTACCCGTCAGATCAACTGATGCGCCTCTGCACCCAAACAATTATCTCCGTCCTCCACCTAAATCTCAAGACATTATCTGCTTCATAAGAAATTCCCTCCTGAAAACTCATCCCTTATATCCCAAATATCTGCACAAATAATTTTGTTGAAAAAGAAGCCACAGCCGTGGTAAACTCTTTAAATGACTAAGTTTCCTGCATTGGCCGATATTCATTTCCATTTTATTTATATTTTGTGCACAATGACTTTTCTGCTGTGTAGCCATTTTCAAGTTTGGGCTTACAGCCATATAATTTCATGGGCAGTCCGTCGTTGACCTGGCTTGAGAGCTGTAGCCGAGCTTGAGGACTGTAACGGACGGCGGACTGCCTATGAAATTATATGAGTCTAACCCAAAACATAGGAACTTCACGTATTAGTTATTATACTTGCAAATGGATGTACAGTAGTAGACAAAATAATGGAAATGAATACAAGTAAAAGCAGGGAACCTATTTTTTTTTTCAAGAAATTTGCAGTCAACGTCATCTTCTACTTAAATGTAAAGACAAGCTGTGTCGGGACAAGTACAGGTACACCCACCTTAGCTCTCAAACAAAGAAATAAAAGAGTAATAGTCGAAAATCTATAAGTCTGATTACAGTTTGAGGATCGTTTGATAATGAAGAATTCGCTTATGTACTCACTTTTTTATACAAATTTTATATCGAGTTCTCTGAATTTTCAGTTGTGCTTTAACCCACAACAAAAATAAAGACATTGCTATAATTATTCTTGAAGTACTGAGGAATCGAAATCTGGAAGTGAATTATAGCTGTGGCCATTTCGTCAAAAGTTGTTAATTTACTCAGAATGGCGACATGTGGAAGCGGAGTAATTCAGTGAGGACCGCTGATCCGGGGTTGGCAGTCAGCCAGAAGTAAAACTTCTGTCAGCAAAAAAACGTGGTCAGTTCCCTTATGTCACATCTGGTAGACTTTGGTCTTGCTTGTTCACTTAAGTTGGCAACGTTCCTATTTTTGGGATTCAGAATCTCACTGGCGGGTAGCGCTTCTGCAGTCATAAATAGTGCGATAGCCGCCACCCCAACCCCATTCAGTTCCAGCTTCGGTGTCTACAAACAGATGCAATTTCATTTCCTTCACAGCTGCGTTTCTGTAGACATGTAGTGTAACTGAACACAATTCGGGAACGTGCATAGACAAGCCGCTAGGTACGCTTGGCGAGCGCGACCGTCACACGCTACGGCCACAAACAGCCATGCCGTACGGTTCAGCCGTAAACTCCTGCCTTTATCGCCTGATTCGGTATACTATGGTTCAGTTCTCTCTCACTGGCGTAAACGGTTCCCTTCCAACAGTCTCCACCTAGAACTGCCCTGCCGTCTGTACAGCTCAAGTAAATTTGCATCGAGAAATGCGTTTTAGTTTTCTATTCACGTACTCTTCTTTAGTAATGATTAACGTTATTGATGGCTGCTCTTGGATGATTATTGTAAGCCTATAATCTCTGAATAAATGTAATTTTTGTGTTACACCAATTTTATTTAATTTTTTTAAATTAATTAATTAATTTTTTACGGGGAAAGTATTCGCAATTGCGAATATGAACCACCATCGCATGTATATTCGAATGGCGACAGTGTAAATTTGTGTTAGACCACGACTAGAAAACGGATTTCTAGCTTTACGCAAGCTGTCGTCTTAACCGCTTCGGCTATCCGTGCACAAATCACGGCCACACCCAATCTTCCATATGTCGTCGTCTATGTGTCAGATTCTGCACTCGTACGTTACTTATATTCCTGTGCAGGAAGGACATACCTCTTGAGAGACGAGGGCCTGGCATTGGCAGCGCTCACACGCCAAGTGATTAATACGAAAGCAACTTTTACGCAGTTTTCAGAGGAGGTAAAGATGAACATGCCACCGGGATTCTAATAACGATTATCTATTCAGTCTGCAACAGCGTAAGACATCGGAGACGTGCCTACTTGCAGGGGTTCATTGATTAGTATGACGTAAGAGACAGAAAGGTTGGAGGGAAAGGCAAAGGTAAAAAAAAAAAAAAAAAGAAATAGAAAAACGAAAAAAAAGCAGTGACTGTGTTATTAATAAGTACATCGCAATATTCCTTCTTGAAAGCTGTAGTCGCTACAGCGCCTGTTATTTCGGACATGTATTCATGTCTGAAGGAACATTGCATACATAACACAGACACTGCTATTTCGGAAATTCTTTTATTGTGACCTTTATCCTCAACTTTATGTGTCCATACTAATCAAGGAATCCTTGCAAGTAGGAACGTTTCCGACGCCTTATACCGTTGGAAACTGAATAGATAATCATTATTAGAATCCTGATGGCTTGTTGATCCGTAGCTCCTCCGCAATCTGGGACAAGCTACTTTCATATCAGCTGCTTGGTGTGTGGACGCTGTTGACAGCCAGCGAAGTGACCAGCACAAAGCACAAAGCTCGTCCCAGATCTGGTCATACTTTATTTTCAACAGAGCTATGTTCTTCCTCCCCAGACTTCAGTCGGTCCCTAATAAACCCATTCGCACCACATCTCCCAAGCTGAAACATAACTAAGTGTTGCAGGATGAGGGGGTTATCAATCTTCTGACTGGTTTGATGGCCCGCTACGAATTCGTCTCCTGTGACAACCTTTTTATATCAGGCTGGAATTTGCATCCGACGTCCTCAATAATTTGTTGGATGAATTACAATCCCTGTCTTCGCCTACAGTTTCCACTCTCTGCATCTGCCTCTAGTACCATGAAAGTTACTCCCTGCTGCTTTATAACGCGTATCCTACCGTCCTGTCCCTTCTTTTTATCAATGTTTTTCCACATGTTTCAATGCTTGTCGGTTTTGCGGAGAACCTTCATTTATGTCTGCCTTGCTTACGGCGTCATGTGTTATTTTGCTTCCAAGGTAACAGAATCCTTTTACTTACATCGTAGTCCCCATTTCTGATGGTGAGATGCTCAGTAATCTCATTTCTGCTACTCCTAATTGCTGTAGCCTGGCTTCGGTTTACTCCATATTCTGTACTCATTAGACAGTTCATTGAGTTTAATACGTATTGTAATTCCTTTTCATTTGCACTGACGACATCACTGTCATTGTCCGAACTACTCATTGATATCATTCCATGCTGAGTTTTAACCCCACTCTTGAATCTTTTTTTTATTTCCGTTATCGCTTCTTCGAGATATAGATTGAACAACAGAGGCGGAAGACTGCATCCCTGTTTACACCCACGTTAATCCTAGCACTTTTAATTGTATAGTTCCCTCTTGGTTCTTGTAAATATTGTACATTACTCTTCTACCCTTACAACTCTCTCAGAATTTAGAACAGCTTGTGCCATTTTACGTTGTCGGCAGCTTTTTATAGGGCCACAAATCCTATGAGTGTGTCTTGATTTTTCTTCGGTCTGGCTTCCATTATCAAGCGCAATTTCAGAACTGCCTCTCTGTCTCCTTTTCCCTTCCTTAAGCCAATCATATCGTCATATAACAGATCCTCGGTTTTATTTTCCTGTTTTTTCCCTCTTCATTTTGTCAGAATGGAATACATAAATATTTCCTGTGTTACTTATGTTTACTTCGCTGTTAACATATTTATACATACATTTGTCTACAGCTTCTCAGATTGCCATTTTTAGAGATGCCCACTCTTCTACAACTAACTTGCCTGTTGTGGTGTTCATTATCATAGTGGCCCGAGAGAACTTCAAACGCACATCTTCGTTCCTCAGTACTTCTGTATCCCAATTCTTTCCACATTGACTCTTTCTGGCTATTCTCTTAAACTTCAGTCTACTCTTCTACCCTTCATAGTAACTGAATTGTCATCTGAGTCCACATAAACTCCTGGATATATTCTACAATCTAATTCCTGATTTCAGAATTTCTGTATGGCTTTGATTTAGTACAGCTGTAGGCTTTCCGTGTCTCCCTGTTTTTTCCAAGTATACCTTCTTTTATTGTGACCCTGATACCTGCTGAAATTTATCGCAGAATTCAATTAGACTTTCTCCTCTTTCGCTCTACTACCAAGCCCACATTCCCCCTTAATTTCGTCTTCTATTCACTCGGCTACTACAGCTCTCGAATCAATCATAATTATTAGGTTTTCATTTCCTTTCGATATATAATTACTCGTTGAACATCCTATCGTAATGTCTTCATCCTTCCATGTTACTTTCTCTATACCGATATCACATTATACAATTCAAACCCTTGTACATTCACCAGAATCTCTCCTCCTACTTCTATACCCTCGTCGTCCTATGTCCCATGTCACTCTTTAACATCAATGAGGATGCATTAATATGCCACTTTTGAGACTTCATGCCCGGCATCATATCCAGAGTTTTGCGGCGGCACAGTCACCCAGAGTATAAGCAGCAGCATCATAATCTGGTGTACATGCAGAACTATCATCACCACCAGCAAAGACAATAACACCATCGTGACACTCTGTCCCACCAATTTTGAGCCTATACAAAAGTGTCCTAACGTAAAGTACGAATCATCAGATACGAGCTTCATGCCACTTTTTAACAAATATCTTTGTGCCTGAGAAGCAGAAATCTCGTTTCTGCCAAATTAAAATGAAAACCATATCGTAAGGTATAGTGCTTACAGATAGAAATGGCAGTAATCAGTCGGCATTTGTAATACTAGAATATTTGTTTAGTCGTTACCTGTTTCAAGTTACATAAAGTAAAGAAACATATAGGAAACCGCGAGATAGATGTCGAATATCAGGCACAGCACTACAAGAAGCTGTAGGGCAAACTATTGTTCAGAAATACGAAGGAGCTAAACAGATAATCAGAAGTACCTTTTAATTTTTAGCTTAAATCCCTTTCCCTTGTTTAGAGCGGCATGAACCGATTTCCTCAAGCAAGAGCGTACCCAAAATCTGCGCTGAGGGAGCGGAGAGAAGGAGGGAGGTGAATGGCGAAATACACAGACGGAATAAAAATCGCAACACTACAAGAAAATTCATGTAGACAATTTCGGGAGCATGTTGGGTTACAACAGCGGTATCTGGGCGAGTGTTGCTCCGCTGGAAAACACCTCCTGGAATGCTGTTCATGGATGGCAGAATAACAGGTCGAATAGCCAGACTGACGTACAAATCTGCAGTCACGGTGCGTGGGATAAACACAGGAGTGCTCCTGTTATCATAAGAAATCACAACCGAGACCATAACTCCAGCTGCAGGTCCAGTGTGTCCAGCACGGAGACAGGATGGTTGCAGACTCTCATGTGGCCTCCTTCTAACCATTACTCGGTTAGCACTGGCACCC
Source organism: Schistocerca piceifrons (assembly GCF_021461385.2). Classification (NCBI taxonomy): domain Eukaryota; kingdom Metazoa; phylum Arthropoda; class Insecta; order Orthoptera; family Acrididae; genus Schistocerca; species Schistocerca piceifrons. The sequence continues at coordinate 932,398,132 of NC_060138.1, forward strand.
AGGCAGAACCAGCTTTCACCAGAAAACAGAACAGAGCTCCACCCTACCCTCCAGTGGGCTCTCGCTCGACACTACTGTAGTCGCAAATGGCGATGGTTTATAATGGGTGGAATGCAGGCTGCAGGGCGTCGGTCTTGGAGCTGTCCTTGAAATAACCGATCTGCATCAGTTCACTGCGTCGCTGTGGTGTCAATAGCTGCTGAAATTGCCGTTGAAGAGACAATACGATGCCCCACAGCTGTACGTCGAAGACGATGATCTTCTGTCTCGGTAGTGCCACGTGGCCGCCTTGGGCCCGGTGTTCTTGCGATCGTACATTCTCGTGATCACCGCTGCCAGCAGTCACTACAGTGGCTACATTCTTGCCAAGTCTTCCTGCTGTGTCGGTGAAGGAATATCCGCCTTGTTGCAGGCCTATTACACGATCTTGTTCAAACTGAGTGAGGTGTTCATAATGGCGTCACTGTCGCCTTAAAGGCATTCTTGAATGACATCAACTCACCACGTCCAATCTCAAAGGTAACTAACGCTCACGACCGTTACAGCTTGTATTTAAAGCAACCATGATTTTCAGTCTCATAGCGGCGCTACTAGCGCCACTCATATGCGACTGGCGCGAAAGTTGAATAGTCATCATTTTTTAGATGTAGAACGCGCCTACCAACTTCTGTTTGTGTCTCAAAACTCCTTGTTAGTGCTGAGATTTTTTTCTTCTTCCAACAGTGAAGTTTAGAGAATTCATGGCGAATAGTTTTGGATACATTTGCTATTTGTGGGAATCGTTTATTTGTTTTGCCTTTCTTCAGATTAATACTGAATTGATGTATCTGTCTGTGCAGAGGGATTCGAGCTCCGTTTGTGAAGACAATATTTTTGTAGATGGAAACAACCCCAGACTCTAGTACCCAGTGAGTCGTGGGTACGCCCATGCACTCTATCGTTCTTTCATACTGTGTTATTAATTTCTTATATTTATAGCACAAGCTGTTTGGCTGGTGCCACTCACGAGCTCATAATATCCTGTATTTGTCTAACTTTTCTTCTTGCGTGTAATACTTCGACCATAATGATAAATACCAACATTTTGTGTACACGGCAGTGTATCTATATATCCCCCCTCCTCCCCCCCCCCCCAAAAAAAAATATTTTCTATGAACACATTTATTCACTCCATTTCGTTTTGAGTATATGTACAACCTTTATGGTATCAAGTCGGACAAGAAATGGTCTTGCAGAACCTGTGCTGTGAAGGCAGAACAATGTCTGGGAGCATTGTTAAATTTGCTTTACGACGACAAAAGAAACCGCTGTATAATTTCCCGTTGAGCGAGATTAGAGGACAATCTGCAGAGCAAATATGCACGGTCGCGAGGCGTAATCGTATATTTGGAGGATTTCCGCCTTGTCTAGCGGCGACCTCGCCGGAGATTGCCGGACAATGGGCCGGGAGACCGAGTCCAGTGCGCATGCGCAGAATGCGATGGCGCCCACCCCCCTCCCCTATCCACCAACACCACACCCCACACCCCAGACAGGGCGACCCAGCCGGGGACGCAGCCAGACCAGACGAGCAGAGCAGACCACTCAGCGCTCGTCGCACTCGACGCCAATTACCGCTGCGGCCATGGCCACAGGCGGGCTCGTGAGCTTAATTAAATGCTCTCCGCCGAGCATCCTCGCCGGGCGACAAAACTCTTGCCAGATTTACGCGGCTTCTCTGCTGTCATTGCTCCGCTTTTATTTGGGGTCAACTGGGTGCACACAAGTGCCCCATCACTCTTCATCCAGATTGGCATTCCATCTCGTGGTGACGAGTAATTCAGGTATTCTACAGTAGAGAGCTTTTCTCTTCCATAACGGAATTTGTATGGAGATTACTTGGTTATCCTCGAAACTAATCCTGTCCATGCGAGGTCGCTGGTACGTGACAGTACTTGGACGTGTGGCTGTGAAATACGTTCTTGTTTCTCTTGTTTCATATTTATATTGCGAAACAATTTTATTGTCAGAATTATATCGGCAAGGGAAAAAGATGATACTTTGGCCAGGTTTATTCAACCTTGCATCAGTGTCTAGGGTTCAATCCCAAATCTACTTTGGGGAGACAGGGCCACATTTAGGTATACTTCTTTTAAGACTTTTTTATATATTTATTTATTTTTGATTAGATTTAATGCGTTTAATTTATTTAGTCTTATAACCTGATTATTACAGAACAGAATGAGTCAAAAAGAAGTATATAGAAAGTATATAGAAATTAATTAGATAACTTATACAATCGATGGATGTGTCATTTTGTAACAAACAACCTTAAGTCTCACATGAAAGCGTCAACTGTCATTTTGGTTCGATGTGACTGCCACTTGTGATGCGCAACATCTCATCGGCAATCAGTTTATTCCCACACCCGTTGAAGCAAATCTGGTGTAACTTCCTCAAAGACAGCGTAGATGCGACTTTACAGGTCGGCTAAACTGTTTGTTCGGGGAGGAACATACAAACGGTCCTTGCTGAAACCCCAGAGAAAGAAATACAGTGGTGTCAAGTCTGGGGAGCGAGGTGATCATGCGATTATCCGATTGGCTCTTCACGGCCAATCCACCGACTTGGGACCGGTTATCGAGGAAACGCCGAAGTTCCGTGAGGAAATGAGACGATACACGGTCTTTCTGGTAGTAAACCATCCCAACTCAGTCACTTTCATCGGTTTGTGGAATTAGGTTTTCAAGCATATCCAGATAAACAACACCAGTGACAGTTTCCTCCACGAAGAAGAAAGGGCAGTATACAAAATTGTGAAGGCTTTCGTGGCCACTTGCTGACAAATTCCCTATTGGCTTCTGTATCGGGTTCTTCGGCCGACGTTCATCTAATGATTTTATTGACGTTCACCAGCACGAGTGGTTGGCATTGTCAAAGCTTCCCTCTTCATTGCCGGTGGTGAACTGGAGCCGAGCTCGCGGCCGCAGACTATATGTACCTGGCGCGCCTACGTTCGAGGGCTTCTCCTCGGTCATTTCTACATCTACATCTACATCTACATTGATACTCCGCAAGCCACCCAACGGTGTGTGGCGGAGGGCACTTTACGTGCCACTGTCATTACCTCCCTTTCCTGTTCCAGTCGCGTATGGTTCGCGGGAAGAACGACTGTCTGAAAGCCTCCGTGCGCGCTCTAATCTCTCTAATTTTACATTCGTGATCTCCTCGGGAAGTATAAGTAGGGGGAAGCAATATATTCGATACCTCATCCAGAAACGCACCCTCTCGAAACCTGGCGAGCAAGCTACACCGCGATGCAGAGCGCCTCTCTTGCAGAGTCTGCCACTTGAGTTTATTAAACATCTCCGTAACGCTATCACGGTTACCAAATAACCCAGTGACGAAACGCGCCGCTCTTCTTTGGATCTTCTCTATCTCCTCCGTCAACCCGACCTGGTACGGATCCCACACTGATGAGCAATACTCAAGTATAGGTCGAACGAGTGTTTTGTAAGCCACCTCCTTTGTTGATGGGCTACATTTTCTAAGCACTCTCCCAATGAATCTCAACCTGGTACCCGCCTTACCAACAATTAATTTTATATGATCATTCCACTTCAAATCGTTCCGCACGCATACTCCCAGATATTTTACAGAAGTAACTGCTACCAGTGTTTGTTCAGCTATCATATAATCATACAATAAAGGATCCTTCTTTCTATGTATTCGCAATACATTACATTTGTCTATGTTAAGGGTCAGTTGCCACTCCCTGCACCAAGTGCCTATCCGCTGCAGATCTTCCTGTATTTCGCTACAATTTTCTAATGCAGCAACTTCTCTGTATACTACAGCATCATCCGCGAAAAGCCGCATGGAACTTCCGACACTATCTACTAAGTCATTTATATATATTGTGAAAAGCAATGGTCCCATAACACTCCCCTGTGGGACGCCAGAGGTTACTTTAGCGTCTGTAGACGTCTCTCCATTGATAACAACATGCTGTGTTCTGTTTGCTAAAAACTCTTCAATCCAGCCACACAGCTGGTCTGATATTCCGTAGGCTCTTACTTTGTTTATCAGGCGACAGTACGGAACTGTATCGAACGCCTTCCGGAAGTCAAGAAAAATAGCATCTACCTGGTGCGGTTCTCCTCTTGCTACCTGCGACGGTCGTTGGCTGCAGTACGGGAAGCCAGGATCCGTTTACCTTAAGGCTTTCCTCTTTCTTGTTGAAACTGTTCGCGTGTTTTTGTATTTCTACAGCTTCTCTGAGCAAGTGCGTGTGATAGTGATTCTCTACAGCCAGAATTTCCATGCCATTGATGTGAAATGTTGACTCATCGCTGAACATTATTATGTTCAGGAACGTCTGGTCGTCCTCTATCTGATGCAACATTTCGCACAGAATTCCCCATGAGCAACATTATCTCCATCACTAATGTGCTGTGCCATTGTGAATCTGTATGGTTTCAAATGTAAACGCCAAAAGATTTTTTATGGAATACCTGTCTCGTGAGACGAACGTCGTGTTGATTTTTTGTGGACTGCTGGCAAAAATCTCCCTAACCTGTTCGACAGAACATCAACATGCGGGCGACCTGGTGATTTATCATGTCGCAGTGAATAACCCGTATCAACAAAGTTCTTTTGCCGAGAGCAAATTGTAGGCCTGGTTGCGGGTTCTTTAGACTATTCTGTGCGAAAGTTATACTGAACAGTTGTTGCAGAGTTCTTTTCATGAAATCAAAACACAGAGCCTACACGCTGTTCAGCAGTGAAAGTATCCATTTTAGTTGTGTACTAAGCTGGCGCTTCTACTGGCGGAACGGGATACTGATGCACTACATGAATCAAACTTGAGGTTTCTTGCTACAAAATGACACACCTACTGATTCTGTAAGTTATCTCAACAAGTTTCTGTATCATTCCAAAGTTGTAAAGTCCTTTTCGACTCACCCTGTTTAACTTAGTGCACCGGGTGGTCAGAAAGATTCTGATAAGCATGTAACGGTGATGCAGGGTAGGTTGTACTGAAAAATAAAAGAATTCAAGCAGCCTGGCAGGTACAATTAGTGTCAGTTGTTCTCGTAGCACTGATTTTGGAGCACGGGACTGCTCAGCTGTTGGCTCGGGTTCAGTCGTTACTACCATCCCATGACCAATTTTTGTATCGCTCCCTTTTAAGAAACCAAATGAAGAACACACTTAGCAACACCACCTCTGGTAGGCTGCTGAAATTTGAGCGAGCATCGACCTGATCGGCTAATTTCAGTGCTAATTAAATTGGAAACGACGCAAAATATCGAATTTTTTTCTTAACAATTGTTTCTCAGCACAACATGCCCTGCAACACCCTTACAAGCTTTCTACACTGTTTCTGACCATCCTGTATGTATTTCCAACGTATTATTTAAGAGTGCGAAATAATTTTATACAGAGTGAACGTTAATAAAACAGACAAACTACAGGGACGGATAGCTGACCGTAAATGGAGGAAGAAAGATCCCAGGAACATGTGTCTGGAAATGGACGGTATGCATGAAACAACAACAAATCGTCCCAGAACACAGTACTTAGCTGCATCGTGTCCACGTCACAACAAATGTAATGCACGCGAGACCTAATGCAAGCGTTCATACGTCGCATCATGGATTGCCACACTCTTTCGCACGTTCCGGCCTCTCTCCGATAGCCGTTGAAGGATTTGCCTATCGTGAAATGGTCTAGCATACACAACGCCTTCCCGATGACCGCAGAGGTAAGAATTTAGGAGGCTTAAGTGCGGCGATCTAGCAGACCATGCTACGGGGACTCCGAGTCCTACCCGAACTCCGGGGAAGATGTTCTTGAGACGTTAGGGAACTGTAATGTGGAAGTGGGATGATGCTCTGTCAAGCAAAAACCACATAACCTGTCGTATTGCCAAAGGCGCATTCTTAAGCAGCCTAGGAAGAGTATTTCGCAGAAAGTCCAGGAATTTTCCTTTGTCGAGGCGTTCTGGAATAGTAACCGTTCCAAGTATGCGGTTACCAAGAAACCCTGCCCGCACTCTGATGCTGAACCAATGCTGATGAGACGCCTCAACCATTCCCCGAGGACTTCCTGTAACCCACAGATGACGATTATGTAGACTGATGATGCCAGTTCTTGTAAAGGCTGCTTCGTCAGTAAAAAGAACTGATGAAAAAATCACAAAATTGCAAACGATCTGTTGCGAAAACCATCGACAATATCCTTCCGTTAGAGAGAAATCCTCAGCTGATAATCCTTGCACTCGTTGCAGGTAATAGGGATAGTATCGATTGTCTTGCAGGATACACATAATCGTACTTTAGCTTACATCATGTTGGCAGGCCACTTACTTGGATCTTGTACTATTGTTCATCTCAATATCCTGTAGAAACCAGTCCTCCAGATCTAGCGTACGCACAGTCCGCTGTTTCCCTGCACATTCATCTGTCTGAAAGGGCTCATGATTACACTCAAGAGCTTTAAATTTTGTGTGATGTGGTTGGTGTCTGTTAGGGTACTTTTTATGGTGTAGCCGAGCTGGCTATCATCGGTTTCCATCTGTTTGGCCGTACAGAAACACCATCTCAGCTTGTTCCCAACATGAATATCGGACCATTCTGCTGCCTACAGTACGCTGTGTCAATCACACAGCCTGCAACACACAAGGAACACAAGGCTCGTGGTCAGAGGAATCCTGCCTCGGGCATGGATGTGTGTGATGTCCTTAGCTTAGTTAGGTTTAAGTAGTTCTAAGTTCTAGGGGACTGACGACCTCAGTTGCTAAGTCCCATAGTGCTCAGAACCATTTGAACCAGTTTTTTAAAAGTTCACAATTCGCGCGCCAAACCTTTCTGGGCACAGACCTGAAGAAGATGGCAAAAGGCTGGAGAGCGTGGAGATCTACCATGTGAGAAACCAGGCTTCGGGAAGAACACTAAAGATGACATCAGAAGTGGGCCTGCCTAAAGTTTTACTTGTTCCTAATTTTAGTAATTTTTTGCCGCTATCGATCTTTGCTTTCATAGAATTAATTCCTTCTCCTTGAGATTGCATTACATTTCTACTTTTTATTCCACTGTAAATACATTTTTAGATTGTGTTTCTGACTGATATTGTCTTAAAGTTTTCTGGACTTGAGTACCACTTAGGACGACAATGCAAAAAATGAGTAAACGTGCCCCAACTGAACTGAATAAACATACCCCATCGTCATGTTTGTATTAGTTTCGAAACTACAGTAGTAACTGTCATGGTAGCGAGTTATGGAGATGTACCTTCTGGTGTAGAATAACCCTCTGTATAGGAACACCTGAAAAGACGGCGTCGGTTTAGATCCGATTATGGCGTGTATCACCTAGAGGATAGTAGATGTTTCAACGCCGTCCGTCAACACACATCGTAGTTGCATAGTTACCAGAGTTCCATCTGTGTCTAACCTTTAATAAGGAACGCTCGCAAACAGGAAGCTCAGTGTTCTGCAGATATTTGAAGCAAGCAGGCAACCATGACACGGAGACGCACATGTGTTCCTACAGCCAAGTGAGCAAGTTTGAATGGGGTCGAACTGTGGCATTCCTAGTGGTCAGATGGTCCTTTCGGTCCACACAACTTGGACGCGCTGCGTTAGTTGAGCAACGATACTGGTATCAGTGGTCACGAGAACATTCTTACACGCATAGACTTCCTAGTAGTATAGATGCCTTCCAGGATCGTCTTATTGTAAGGGCAGCAGTGGCGAAACGTACAGCCACCACAGCGCAGATAAGAGGCATTGTAAGTCCAGACGTGTCAGCACGAACTGTTGCGAACCGTTTAGTAGCAGAAGGACTACATGCATGCACACCTCTAGCCCGTCCTCCGGTCACGCCACAGCAGCTCTGTGCACAGCTCCGTTGGTGTCGTCAGAGAATCACTTGGAAGATGGAATGGCGAGCTGTGGTCTTCAGCGATGAAAGCAAATTCTGCCTGCACGCAAGTGAGGGACGCTGCCTTGTAGACTGCATTCGTTCAAGACACACTAGCCTCACAATGTGCCTTATAGTTCGCGGAGCGATAAGCTACAACCCTCCTTCACCTATGGTGTTCCTGAAGGCGACGCTAGCCACCGCCCGATACGCGCAGAATGTTTATACGTCCGTTATTTTGTCATTCTTGCAACTGAATAGTAATGTATTATTCCAAGAGAATAATGCTCGCCCACACACTGCCTGTGGAACTCAACATACACTGGAAGACGTGCAGCAACTTCCCTGGCCAGCACGATGTCCGAACTTGCCTGTAATGCACCACGTGTGGGATACGATGGGACGAGAAGTGACTCGTATGACTCGTCAACCAGGAACTGTTACAGAATCAGTTGAACAGGTCGAGCAGGAGTGATATAACATATCCCAGGACAGTGCTCTCCCTCTGTGCGATCAACTCGGTGCCAGAATCAGAGCTTGCACTGTCACTTTTGGAGGCTATACCACGTACTAATACGGATGTTTGGGCCTGGGTTGACACCTGGTACCTCAGAACCGCTTGCGCTATTGATCCGTATATGTGATCATTTCATGTTCCCTATAAGCAACATCAAATATTGAGTGAACTGGAAACTTCTAAAAGGGTTCACTCTTTTTCCGTCATTGTATTTTATCTATTCTTAATTCTAAATGGCGTGCTCCGCAAGAACTTCAATCTTTGAGCGGCAAAATTTACCCACCTTGCACAAAAACACAAATATCTGCTTCGCACTAAGACGTTCATTCACCAGATGCTGTGCAGTTTGTGAAAGCCCTCACTAGATGGCAATAACATTCTTCTATTCCAGAATGAGATTTTCACTTTGCAGCTGAGAGTGCGCTGATATGAAACTTCCTGGCAGATTAAAACTGTGTGCACGGCCGAGACTCGAACTCGGGACTTTTGCAAAGGTCCCGAGTTCGAGTCTCGGAGCGGAACACAGTTTTAATCTGCCAGGAAGTTTCATATTCTTCTATTGTCGGTAGCGCCATAGGAAGGGTGGTTCCCGGGAGAAGTTTTGTGCGTAATCATGCCCCTTGCGTAAACGTGCCCCGATCCCTCCTACAGTGACCCATGAAGTGAAAGCATGTCATAGTGTTAATGGAACTCAATCTGTCGAATGATGGTGTTGATACGAGCTACCTACGTGGTGTTGTACGACAGAACGGACAGAGAAATTATTGTGCACGAAATTGAAGAATAACTGAAGATATTTGATAGAGGAAAGATCTCTAGAGCTGGCAGGGTATCTGTCATATTCTGCGTAGAATATGAGAAATGAATCAGTCATAGATCGCTGGAAATGGTCCTGTTTTTAAGTAGGGGTCTCAGAAATAGAGACTAATCTTCTGATGTCATTTTGATGTAGAATTAATTAATGTTTTTGGTAGTATTGTATGATGACTGTTTAAAAGACCCGGTAACTCTTCTGTGTGTATACTCTGAGCGTTCTATTAATTCGCGATATTCCGACCGCTGTTGTAAGTGGAGCCCACGTTTATGCTGTGTGGCCTGATGTCAGGAAAGAGACACGGTTGTCACCGTCCATTAAACAAATACAATCTTAATAAATACCGAAATGGATATGCTATGAATTGAAGACATTTCAGCTAGAGAATCCAGTCTATCGATCTTAATGGGGAGGCATAATCAGGGGCTAGAGTCCGATGTACCCCAAGAAAGTGTCGGAGGGCTGTAACTGTTTAGAATTCCCTCCCCTTGAATCATGGACTTCGTCGTGGTGGGATAACTTGCATGCCTTCAGCTGGCATGAAAAGAAGCTTATGGCACAACTTGGCTAAAAGGAGGAGCACAAACTGAGGCATCAAGGAATCGTCAGTTTATTAATGATGGGAAGTCCAGGCGGTAAAAATTGAAGGAGACCTGGACTTGAGAGGCTACAATTGTTATAGGTTGCAGAACTTATGTAGAAATGAAGAGGTTTTCACAGGATAGACTCGTTTGGAAAACTGCATAAAACCAGTCTTCCGATGGAAGACGAAAACAATTACGTTACGTTGAACAAATAATTGTTTTTAACTTTCAATGGCCATTTTCAGAAAACGATGTTGTCTTCAGGGTGGTAACGTTGTTAGAAAATTGTTAAAAAGTGCAGGAAGAAGTCAAGATTTTCGTATGTGGTGCAATGACTGGCAGCTAACTCTCATCACACTTTAATTTAATGAAAAGAGACGAAAATACCTCATATCATTTGACAAGTAATCGACGGTGAATCATCAAGATTAGACATTCTAGAGGTACCTTTTCCGAAAGATTTAAAGTGGAGCCACCATACAAATCTAGCCACGGAGAACGCAGAATGTAGAGATTGATGGGAAGAATCCTATGAAGGATGATATTTAAATATCTCTTGTTCGTCCTGTTCTCGAGGTATTGTTCTTCGGTCTGTAAACACAGAAAAGTAGGATTTACAGTGCAGTGGGCTTTCAAAAAGAACTGCGCACTTTGTGTCATGTTTCTTAGAGGCTGAGTATTTCCGTTACGGAAATATTCAGTGGATTTTATTGAGAGACGCTGCAAGAAAGGTGCCGTCTTACTTTCAAAATGCCGATAGCCCATGTTCCAATAAGAGTGAAGGAATGCCTTACTTCTTTCGACTTGCATCTCGCGTAAGCACACAATAGTACCAACATAGAAAGTAATGCTTGTAGAGAACGATATCGACAGCATTTTTTCTCATGCACTATCCGCGAATGCTGTACGAAGGAGAGAAGATACTCAGGATCGATACCCTTCGTCAACTACCGCATGATGGCTTACAGTATAAACACGTACATAAATCAATGTGTCAGCACTAGATTTCACTGTTTCCCTTTTTTTTTCATTCCATACTCATTCATAACAGCAAAACCACAATGTTACACAAGCACACACCACTAGCATCTTCGATACAAAAGATATAATACTTACTTGACACTTCAGTATAACTAGATCATTGTCAAAGACATAAATGTGAAATTCTTCTTTTGCCCTCATCATACATGAAAGAGTTTGGGACTAACTTTTTCAACGTGTATGAAATCGCCATGAATAGGACATGGATTGGAAGGCTAAACACCGCATATGACGTCATTCATAATTTCTCAAAATCTAAATTTACTTTTTAAGGAGATAATCACAATTGAAATAGCGCTAATTTGCTTCAAAGAATTTGAACAATTGTAAAGCTGTTAATGACATTACAAGCTCAAATATTGCACTTTACAATTATATTTTATTTTAAAGGAGCGCAATAAATTCTTCGTTATGGCAGTGCTGAATGACAATTAGAACAACCACAGTATAGACAAAAAAACTTACAATTGAATTTCAAGCAATACCAAATCAGTAGGGGCCTCAAAACAATTTAAAAACAACTACATTTAAGAGAGGTCCCTTCTAAGAGAATGAATTAATTAGCAAGAATGCAACTGAATAGCAAGTATTTGACTCAAGGGCAGTAAGTCCTTACTGTCAAAGGATTTCACTGTCACTAACGATCAAGGGGCTAGACAGAATCTCAGTACGTGAAGCACTGAGGAACAAGCGGCTGAAGTTTACGGAAGGGAAGGTAGACTCAGGGAGCTGACGAAGTGGCATGAAAGGTGCCCGTAGAGGTAAGTGACGGTGTCAGACCTCGCGCTGTCCGACCAACAGCAAGCCGAGTTGCGCCGCCCCGTGCCGAGCAGACGCACGCGCCAATACACGGCCGCTCTAGTATCGGGTATCGGGTCCGCCCTCACCCTCCCCCCCCCCCCACCGGTCCCACCATGTCCTGCAACCAAGGCGAGAAGCACTGCCTCCCCGGTAGGAAACAGCATAGCGAAGGAATCGGCTAAGCAAGACGGGTCCAAATCAAATGGTAATTCAGGCACAATAGTCCTTCACCAAAGGAAGCGCAAGATGGATAGACACATAAGCCCCTTTAGTTAGGTTCAATTGAATGACAACCTTTTATAAAGAATCAGCTTACTGCCCGCTAAGTTAGAATTTGAGTATCACTTAAATTGTGTATCAAACAAATTCATTCAGTAAAAGCTCTAAAAGAGACAAACCAAAACCAAATATAATACAATTTGCAACTCAAATTGATTAAATTAAAAATAGTTACAAATTACTTACCCTGAGAGCTGAGTGAGAAAGGTCAAATAGCACCCCCAAATTTTTTTCGTTGTTGAGACATTAACGTAAGGCCCGAAACGGATGTAGTGATCCAAAGTAAGCCAAACACCACCATAACTCAGAATCAGAGAGTGCAATGGCGGGTAACTAACCAATTTCTCCTTATTAACGGCCTCAATAAACACCTCGGGGACCTGGACACGTCACACATCTATAACATAACTAAAACCAATACCTTTTAAAACATGAATGCGCATTAAATGAATAACCATGATTAAGGACAAACGAGCGGAAACTCATATGATACTAGCACTTTGGGAGGGGAGAATATTAAACAAGTGACTTACACTGAAACTTTAGCTCAGCACAGTAACTTTAAATACACCATGAACTTGCTGAGGTATTTTTACAAAATATTCGGTCAGCATGACAAAGACCTCAGTAGGTGAACAATTACAAATGGATACCCTTAACGCTATATTGAAACAAATATGCTCCCAGTAACGTTGATAAAATGCTGGGGAGCAACACGAGACAAAAGGAAGGCAGAGGAGCTCTGTCCTACATTAGCAACCAAGCGATTGAGCGTCTCACCAACTGCACGAGGAGGCGAACAGCGTCCAAGTAAATCAGGATAAACCGCCAGGAAGGTGGCGGGCTGATCCAGTTAGCCCATGAAGTGAATGGAGCAGAAAAACACCTTTCGAAACACCAAGCTTTCTAGGTTCCCCATAGATCAACTTTCCACCGTAACGGTTCCCGCGTACAACTGTAAGTAGGCTGTTTATGTTTTCTTATTGGCAACGTTATGTAGCGATCTGTATGAAAATCACTGGCTGTGCTGTGTGCAGTCTGTGGCTAGCTTGCATTGTTGTCTGCCATTGTAGTGTTGGGCAGTTGGCTGTTAACAGCGCGTAGAGTTGCGCAGTTGGAGGTGAGCTGCCAGCAGTGGTGGATGTGGGGAAAGAAATGGCGGAGTTTTGAAATTTGTAAGACTGGATGTCATGAACTGCTATATATATTATGACTTTTGATGATATTAAGGTAAATACATTGTTTGTTCTCTATTAAAATCTTTCATTTGCTAACTATCCCTATCAGTAGTTAGTGCCTTCTGTAGTTTGAATCTTTTATTTAGCTGGCAGTAGTGGCGTTCGCTGTATTGCAGTAGTTCGAGTAACCAAGATTTTTGTGAGGTAAGAGATTTGTGAAACGTATAGGTTAATGTTAGTCAGGGCCAATTTTTTGTAGGGATTTTTTAAAGTCAGATTGCATTGCGCTAAAAAAATATTGTGTGTCAGTTTAAGCATAGTCATGTATAATTGTTCAAAGGGGACGTTTCATATGTCGACCCTGCCAGGATTTGTTTATCATGAGGTAAGTACATTGGCTTCTGCAGAACTTAGCTTTCGGAGGACAATAACTACGACACTTCCACAGAATTATCTTACAACAAGACGCACATTTAACGCTACAGGACACGCATTTGAGTGATTAATTTTGTACTTGAACCATTTATTTTTCAAGATTTTTGAATTACAAAGGTTTTCCGTGATACATTTCATTCTATTGCTGTAATCTGTAACACCTGAGGGTATAATTACATTAATCCTCAGGGGGTACACGCCTGCTTTGTGTACCATTTGTTTGGCAAACACGAGGAGCCCTAGCTAATATGGTATTTGCTTATACAACTTTACACATCGGTACCATATTTCTCTAACACACAAATTACACAGCTATCTGATCATTTAACTGAGAGATAAACATTTTTTTACTACATCAGTGACACATGTTTACGCAATTACACAGTTGGGTAACTTCACACTTACGAAACTGTATTTTGTCTGTACTTTGTGAACTGTTCATATTTTTTCGGACCCATTGTGATATTATGAGAGCTTTGAATGATGTATTTGGTATGGGATCATGATTTTTAAAGTACGTTTGAGGTAGATGACACTATTGAAATGAGCAAAGAATTTTTTTTACGTTTTGAAATTATTGGAGGAAGCTACAACGATTTTCAGAGTTGACTGATGTGTTATGATGTTATTATTACAATGACTATGTGTATTATGCTGTTGCAGTATGTTTATGATCAATAAGCTGATGCTATATGAGTTATTTGATTATGCTACATATCTGTTATGGTGAAATATTGAAGAAGTGTCAACGAATAAGGTAAGGAATAATGAGTAGTGGTTAGGGACTCTGGTTTGTGAAAAATTTTGTTGGAAACCAAGAACCGTACTTTAAGAGTTATATAAATGCGTGAATGTATTACAATGCCGCCGAAAATTTTTTGGACACTGTTATATCAATAGGATTTTGTTTCTACAGATTTGTAACGCAAATTCTTGACCTGTGAAATATTTTTATATGAGACTGTCACTGTAGCGGAAACTGCTGTCATAAATATTTCGGTAAGAAAGTTAAGTGACCACCTTCACGTAATGCATCGTGGGCACCCAGCTGCGTGATAGACGCCTGGAAAAAAGCCATTAGTGTGTGTCTTTCAGAGGCACAGGTGGAGAAAAAAAAGAGGCCATTATCCTTGCTATTGACATTTCTTTGTAGAAAGCATCGCAAATACGACACACTCGAACTTGAAAACATATGATTACACTGTGGAGCTCTTAATCATTTTGTTTAATATCTAGTTTCTAGCTGCACTGCAGCATTGGTTAAAATAAAATTTAATAGATGTACTAATACAGTTATTTTATGCCTACAGATCCAGTCAATTATAAATTTATGATCTACTTCCAAGAAAACGAGGGCACATAAATAGACATTTCCCTTCACAGGAATTGCATTAATAATTTTTTTACGATTTGGTAACTTATCTGCTAGCGTAAGTTCTCGTGATGCATCACCCTAGTGTTAAGATGTGACATAGGTATTAAACATGGCCATTTTTACTGTAATATTTTTTCTGCTTGAGCTTTGTCATGTTTAGATATAAGTTATTGCATTTGCTGCTGCTGGTTGCCAGGCATAATGTTACTGAATTTGACTTTGTATTACGCTGTTAAGCCAGTTTTACTACGGATTTATTTTTATTGTTTGCTGCACAGTGCCTTATATTAGTTGTGATAATGCAATTGCTTTGCCAGTTTCAATTTTTTTGTCATTGCTGTTTGTGTTAATTGTTTTGTGCTGCTGCATTGCCTCGTCCCTTAGTTTATGCATCTGAGCTGAGTACATTTAAGTTAGCTTAAGAGGGGGTAGCCTATAAGAGAATGAGTTGCAATGAATTTGAAGAAATGCACTGAGAGGTTATACGAGAAAAGTACAGAAAGCAGGTATAGGTAGGACTTTTTGGAAATGATGAAGAACGAAGGGAGATCTCCGAGAAGCAAAGAAAGTTTTGTTTGCAAAATACTGCAGTAAAACAAACCCTGTCCTTTCCTTGTGTTATCCCAATATGTGTTTGTGTACCCTTGTGTATTTATGTTCTTCCTGTCTTTATATGTTTATCCGATAAGACTTATGTTGTAGAATTTTTCTAATGCTCAGCTACATGAACTATGATGAGGAATACTGTTATCCTCAAATATAATTTGCATTAATAATATGTTATTTACTTTGTAAAGATGTTAGACATTATTAATTCTGTTCTGTTTTAATGCTCATGTGTGAAGTTGATGTTTCAATAATTATTCTGATCTTTTATGTATTTCCTTATGGCATAATTCCTGTAATACTGATGTATATGTTTATTTCTATTCTTTTGTAAAGCCCCTATTACTACAAATGTTATCTGTATTATTATGTTTTTAATGATGTATTTTGTACCTTTGTTATTGTATTCTTATGTTATAAAATTGTAATTGATACCAGTTCATCAAATTAAGTAACTTGTAAGTTACATTTCACTGCACACGTTTCTGTTGGTCATAATATATGGACAATATGTGAGACATAGGGACTCATAGTGTTTGCACGTGTGTTAATAATTCAGCAAGGGTCTGGATAACAGCATTGCTGGTTCTAAGGACAATTAAAAAAAATTGTGAGTGCACAAGTGGTGGTTTATGGACTTGCTATATTCTCCGCAAGACTCTTCGATGGTGACTGTGCACCTGCACAGTCGTAATAGATGGCTGCTGGCCGTCTCTACAAGGACTACAGTGGGTGTGTACCTTTGATGACCCACCAATACCATTATTTCTACAAGGACTACAGTGGGTCTGCTCTATAATTACCTACTTACAAGTATTCTTCAAAACTTCGAATGACTCTGCTGTGGGTTTGCTCTGTTGTGGCCCATTACCTGTCTGCATGTCAAGAGTCAGCACTGTCTTTCTGTTGGAAGGACAACACTACTTCAAGACTGCATGGAAATCCACTACTTCCGTGTGCATTCTCTTTTACTGCTCAGACATTGAGAAAAACACTGCAATTTTACTGTGATGAATGATCAGGACTGTCTATATGGACTGTGAGAAAATTTTAGCTTTTGACCATCATTGTATCAATAAGTGTGTGCATTTGATATCTTTGTTATTGTAATTATGAAAAATTTTATCAAATCATTATTGGCCACTGCCCAAGACAATTTGTAAAATTTTTTGTGGGGAGCATGGGGGCTATGTAAGTAGGTTGTTTATGTTTTCTTATTGGCAACGTTATGTAGCGCTCTGTATGAAAATCACTGGCTGTGATGTGTGCAGTCTGTGGCTAGTTTGCATTGTTGTCTGCCATTGTAGTGTTGGGCAGTTGGCTGTTAACAGCGCGTAGCGTTGCGCAGTTGGAGGTGAGCCGCCAGCAGTGGTGGATGTGGGTAAAGAAATGGCGGAGTCAGGGCCATTTTTTTGTAGGGATTTTTGAAAGTCAGATTGCGTTGCGATAAAAAAATATTGTGTGTCAGTTTAAGCACAGTCATGTATAATTGTTCAAAGGGGACGTTTCACAACGCACACACTATTTCAACACGGGCACCGTCTCGTGCTCCAGAGGCCGTCTCTCTCGTCCGAGCTATCTCTCTCTCTCTCTCTCTCTCTCTTTCTTTCTCTCACCAGAGAGGCCGTTCTAGCACTCGCTTCAGAGATCACAGCAATACTCGCAATGGCGC
The DNA here is from genome assembly GCF_021461385.2 of Schistocerca piceifrons. NCBI lineage: Eukaryota > Metazoa > Arthropoda > Insecta > Orthoptera > Acrididae > Schistocerca > Schistocerca piceifrons. The sequence continues at coordinate 932,415,338 of NC_060138.1, forward strand.
GATGAAGTTATGCAAATAGGCTTCGAAGCAGATATCAATAGGAGTCAGCATGGCTCGTGTATAGTTTTAATCTTTTTTTTTTTGGCCAGCTAACTGAACCTGACGGTTCAGGGTATCTGCAATTGTAATAATTAATTAGCAACAAATTACAGCACAGCTTGCAGGATTATTTTTTAATATCTCGACCGTTTTCACCGACCTTGGCTATTCTCATCGGGTTGGGAGGCTAGGAGTCGTGGAGGTACACGGTTGGAGTCTGTGTGGCGAAACCAGTCGTGGGGTTAAAAAGTAAAATCGCAGCTGCAGCTGTAATTTGATTCCTTGTATATACTTTATTCATTGATGACTTACAATTAAATTTTTATTTTGCCCTTGGAGGAAGCGTATTCGCTAGACACAAAAATGTTACAAATACTTCAATTCACCAAAAGTCTGTCTTCTTCATTAGTCCCAAGAAAAGGAAATATAATCAAAATTTTTGCGTGAATGGTGATCGTTGTTCAGTATTCGAAGCGCCCACCGTCAGCCTTTTGACGCTTCAGAACGGCTGAGTTAACTTCAGTTACCAATATCTTAGGAGCGTTGAGTGTATAACATTCTTCAGTGATTTCTCATAGCACATTCAATGTTGTTGGGCTTTGTTGACAATGTTTGCCCTTCGTCTTCCACGGATAGCAGTGGAGTGGCCTTATCCTTATGTCACGAGAGCTTCGTGGGTGTTCAGCAACCCTTGCTCACAATTGTCCTCCTTGAATGTCTTCCAAGCAAACATTTGCAATTTAATGGCAATGAGACGTAGACCCATAGAGCTTTGATTAAAATATCTCTTCTGCAGTGGAAGGGATAAATCGCTTTTTGACCAATATCGAAATACATATGATGTTATAGGATGTAATCAATGAATAGATACTCATTAATACTAAGTAAATTCTTTTCTTTATCCCGGTGAATATGTAGATTGAGTTCAGGTCAGCAGCAGCACTATACAAGCGCCCATTACGACCAATCTCTTCATCTGCAGAATATCACACCTTTAAAATAATGTGGCTTGCACAAACGTCAAATTAGCATTAAGTGTACTACATGCTTGGATGAAATGACATTCGGAAATCGCATTTGAATATTGCTTGTATGTATGTAGAATGTGATCTGTTTCGCCTAAGGAGGAGGAATGTTCACCAGTACATGGCAGGATTCGATAGATGCTAGATTGTTGCCTATTCAGACTGCTGTTTATCGTTCCATGATATTACTGTTCCCATTTGTCATGATCTCGCCATTGGATTGCAGATATGGAATTCGAAAGGTTCAGTAGGCCCATACTTAATGCTAATCGGTATCTCAAGATCTCAAGCGACTAGCACCCCGAGGAAAGAAGCATACTGTTCCTTCGGCCGTGCAAGAAATGGGATTGTTTTCACCAAGACAACTTTCTGGAAGGACAGTGCGATGACGTCTAGAGCAGCACAGATGTCAGTACGACAGCCATTGTTGCGGGTTCCAGTGTCTCTGCAGTGAAGAATGACATTCTGATATTAGCACAAGCGACAACAACACTGGACGCAGGAGTAACACAACGTCGTTGGTCCCAATTATGTGTACAGCTTCACGATGGAAGTATCCGCATGTGGAGTCTCCGAGAAAACGGAAGATTACATTCGTCATTGTCCAACAGGACAGTACCTTGCATAATTTATTGTTTGCCACTGGGCACAAAACACGATCACGTTTAGTTCGCACGTGCAGCAGCTATTACATTTCTGACGTGTTAAGGCTGTAGGCTGTGCCCTGTCTTCGAGGACTGCATGACGTTATCTTAGGAAAAAACCATAAAACCACTTGTTGCCTGCGCTGTCCTGACGTATATCGATACAGAGTGTGTCCAACTGTTCTGCAGATCCCTCAGTGCGTTCTGCAGATCCCTTAACAACCTGTCACTGGTGACAAATTGGCACTACTGATGAACTAAGACATAGCTTTGAAGTACCATGAAATGAGGTAATACAAGCTCACTTCAACTCGGTCCCCAACCGGGCTAGAACCATTGTTTTTACCAGAGATGACAGTTCTGTGTATTCGTTTTAGGACCCTATAGATCGAAAACCATACAAATTTAATCACTTATTCTGCTGTACTGTGTACGCTAAACAAGTAAAATTTCTTTATTTGTTATTCTGCTTGATGTTGCAATTTTAGTGGCCAGAAGTGTATTTGCCTTATGAAACTTCCGATCCGAGTCTTCGTCGTTCAGTAAATATAGAACGTAAGTTCAAAATGTTCAAATGTGCGTGAGTTCTTAAGGGACCAAACTGCAGAGATCATCGGTCCCTAGACTTATACACTACTTAACCTAACTTGAAGCAATCTACGCTAAGAACAACACACACACACACATGCCCGAGGGAGGACTCGAACCTCCGGCGGGAGGGGCCGCCCAGTGCGTGACGTGAAGCCTTAGACCGCGCGGCTATTCCGCGCTGCATAGAATGTAAGTGCTTCACTTTGCAGCCTACAGGAGGTTGCATGTGTAGGAATAGAGGATCTGCTCCCCGTGTGTTCGAATTGCACGTTCACACAGGTTCGTTGTTGCTCTGCGGTGATAGTGCGAAGTGTTGCAACACAACAGAGCTTTGTGGCGCTGGTCGTATGAATTTTCATAGGTACCCAGAATTTTGCTTAGAAACTTCGGAACCAATACCGCTGGTTTCAAATATACTCCCAAGTGTTGGTCAGTGTGGTTGAAGAATTCAAAATTCGTTCTACACTTGTCGGTGCACAGCATTAACGTAGTTTAATTAGAATGATAATATCAAAGTATGAGTACACTTATTTCTGCTTTCATATGCAGTTATACCAGATATACGCATCGATCCCAACGTAAGATTGTGGTGCTGCGTAGAGCCACAATAAAGAAAAAAAGTCCCATAGATGATGACGTGATTACAGGGAACTCATAGTTTCACAATGGACAGTGACGAAGAGGTAGTTTCATCTTCTTCATTTCAAAGAAAGTATCCTGACAGTAGCCGTAACTGCCTTTAGCGAAACCAAGTAGAATCTAAATGTGAATGGTTGGCAATAGATCTGAACCGCACTCCTCCCAGCTACGAGTCCAATACCTTAACCACGGCGTCACCTCGACAGCCCTCAGTGGTCGAAATTCATCAGGCTATACAATAAATATAATCTCAATGAAAGTTTCGTTCTGAGGTTATCTCATGTACTGATTTAGGCGAGTTGAAGAACTGTACATTTGAGTGTGAAATTCGTAATATGGTTGCACAAAGCACAGCATCCTTAGAAGTCCATCGTTGAACTTCATCTAGAACTGATTCAACCCCTAAAACCGAAAAATTCCGGAAATTTTCAACGAATTTCAAGTAAAGTGTTTTCTTGCCGAAGAAATATTGGTCAATATATACATGCAGCATGGTTGAAAACAGTCTGAAGAGCTTTTTGCGCCGTTTCGGGGTTAATTACCATTGAAGGTAACGATTCAGGCTGTTGCGCACGAAACTTCAAGCATCTGCCAGAGACAGTGTCGCCAAATGTTTTCCTCTTTTGGTTTTCTAAAACCGAACAAGAGAGTGATACATGGGTCGGTAGTAAAGATCAAACCCGAGCCAAAGTCAGAACTGTCTCGTTCGCTATCGTCTACGATATGAGAACAACTAATACTAATTGTGTCTGGCGGGCTGCTTGAATTTGCGTGCGCAATGGCTAACTTCAATGCTAATTAACTCGTAAACGATGCAGCGTATCGAATTTTTTTCTTAAGAATTATTTCTCGTCGCAACCTACTCTGCAATATCCCCAAACGTTTCTCCAACTGTGTCGGGCCTTCCGATATACGTAATAATACGTTGTTCAACATATTGCCTGCAGTGACGGATGATTATTTGCGACAAATTTGCAGTGCGAATTGGAAGAAGTAAAAGAATTTGTAAGATATCATTATGTATGACAGGTGAGACTGCGGTAGTGTGTCAAGAATTACTAGGGGTATGACTGTAGAACAATGAAGACGTCATATTATAAGGTTCTCCTTAGAGTACAGGCATCACTTTGAAGATGGGTAAGTCTAAATTTGGTGTGGCAGAAGTTAAATTTTTAGGACATGTTTTTTCTGAGAAAGGATTTGCATCTGATAAAGAGAAACTTGATGCTATTGCTGATTTCACTACTCCTCGCAACAAAAAAGAGCTTAAATCATTTTTTGGGTTAACTGGATAATATACAAAACTTTTAGCAGCCATTCTTTGAATGCTCCATGCTTGTGTGAAATTTTAAAGAAGACTACCGTTTGGGGTTGGAATCAGGATTGTCGAGATGAGATCAAAGGACAGATTTGTCAAAGTCAGATATTGCTCAGACAAGATTTGTCTCTTCCTTATTGTATTATGACAGACAGTAGTGATGTTAGTTTGGGTGCTCATTTATTTCAGGAGATTGAAGTTGATGACGTTATTCAACATAGATCTCTTGCATTTGCTAGTTGAGTATTGCAGAAACATCAAAAGACATACGCTATAACTGAGGAAGAACTTTTGGCTGTACATTGGGCGTTCAACAAGTTTAAAAATTATCTACTAGGTCACAAAGTCACTACACCGTAGTTAGTATTCCTAGGAGATTAAGAATCAGAATGTAAATAATTCAAGACTGACTAGCTAGCGTATTAATTGACCTACTACCTTTAAAGTTATGGACATTTAGCCAAAACATGGACAGTCTATTCAACATTAAGAGGTGATTTGTAAATAGTTGTATAGATCCTAAGTGGAAAAGACGTTTGTTTCTAAGCTCCTCCAGAAAAATTCTCCTGCTTGAGTGATATTAATGAGAACTGGAAACACCTATTTGACATCCTGCTCCGATGTTACCAATAACGACTAAGTTAAATGCGAAACACTGGCTTAGTTGCACCGCTTGAGGTTATTTGCACGCCTTGAGGTTGTATACTACTGGAAAAATTAATACACCTGGAAAGAAGACATCGATTTGGATCTTACGATGGCATTTTCCACCTGGGGGATGGGAGATATACTGATAATGGTTTCAGCATCGTCCACCAACAGATACTATGTGGCACAGCTACCAGAGCGCCATTTGTGTCTACCCTTTAATAGGGAATGATCACAGCTAGAAGGCTCAGTGTGGTGCAAACGTGTGAAGTAAGCAGGGACGATTCCATGGAGATGCACTCGTGCTTCCTACATCCAAATGAACGAGTTTGAAAGGACTCAAATTGTGGCCTTCAGAATGGTGGGATATTCTTTTAAGAGAATTGCCACAACTTGGACGTCAGTTGTTCAGTGCTGCTGGTATCAATGGTCATGTGAACATTGTCACATACGTAGACGAGTTTGTGCACTTCCACACAGCACAGACGCCCACCAGGATCGTCGTATTCTAAGAGCAGCAGTGGCATGTCGTGCAGCTGCCACAGCACAGATGAGAGAGCTTGTGAACCCTGACGTGTCAGCACGAATTGTTGTGAACCAGTTATTAGAAGTGGGACTGCCGGCACACACACCTCTAACCTGCCTTGCATTCACACCACAACATCACTGTGCACAGCTCGACTAGTGTCGTCAAGGGATCACTTGGATGATGGAATGGAGCTCCATTATCTTGAACGATGAAAACAGATCCTGCCTGCACGCAGGTGATGGTCATTTGTGCTTAACATAGACCTGGTGAGTGCTGCCTCATAGAGTGTTTTCGTCCAAAAGACTCTTGGTCCACCCCAGACCTTTTAGTCAGAGGTGCAACAAGTTACAACTGTCGTTCACCTTTGGTGTTTCTGGACGGGACGCTGACCAGTGTTTGGTACGTGCAGAATGTTCTTAGGTCCACTTTTTTGTCGTTCTTGCAACTGGAAGGTGACGTGTTGTTACAACAGGATAATGCTCGCCCACACTGCCAATGAAACTTAACTTTCTCTGCAAGACGTGTACCAACTTCTGCGCAGCGTTATCTCCAGACCTGTCGCCAATCGAGCACATGTGTCATAGAATGGTATGAGAAGCGACTGGTGCTACTCGTCAACCAGCAACTCTCACAGAACTACGTGAGCAGTTTGAGAAAGCGTGGCATAACCTATTCCAGGACAGTATTTGCCATCTGTATGATCGACTGGAGGCGAGAGTCAGCGCCTGCATGGACGCCTGTGGAGGCTATACCACATAGTAATGTGGGTGTTTCAGAACCGCTTGTGCTATTGATCTGTAAGTATTTTACGTACTGCATATCCACTGTTGTGACAATAAATCTTGAATTAATTTAAATTCTCTGAAAGGGTATACTAATACTTTTTCTGGCAGTGTATATGCAGTATAGGTTATGTGTCTTCTGAACATGTTTAAGCAATAGGAATTAAAAGAGGAAAAAAAAAACAGGAGCCTGCTCTTCCATACGACGTGTAATGTAGAAAAAGTAAGGAGTCAATCATACAAGTTTTAAACCAAGCTGCCACTTGTGACAAATATTTTAAGAAGTTGTTATGTAAGCAGTGTGTTATGTAATATTTTACTTATATCATAAGAGACGCAATTGACTTTTATTAGCTCTTATATGGGCAAGTCTTCACTTTCATAATATTGCTGCGCCACTAATAAATATGGACACGGATTTGGGGACTTCTTGAAAGCTTAGCGCAGTTATGGGTGGGTAGCAGGCATTGTCAGGGTTGTTTAAGCAAACGGTTCTGCAAGGCAGATTTACGACACTGCTGGCAGGAGAGGAAGCATGACCTGGTGTTCACTATAAATAAATGTGGAGATGGGTATGGAGTAATCAGGTGCAACAGCACGCACTGACAAGCTGCAGATAACCGCTACATTGCAGTCTCAGCAGTGCTTAGCGCCCAGTGTGTGGAGGCCTAATTGGCCAAGAAAAAGCTGATGTTATAATTATTGAGGAAAACTGTAGTCATAGGATGCAGAGTGACTAAGAAAAGGAGTGTAAATAAGGGAACCCAGACACTCAAGGCAAGCGATCGTTTCCCCATTCTGTTCACGACTTGAATTGGAGAGACTGGTGTATGTTTAAGTTGCAGGCCAACCACGACGACCACCTGGTGATGGATTTCGGTCTTTTTTTAAAATTTGGGATAAGATAGAAGTAGAAAGTATCTAAAATGGTGAAAACACGTGATACTACTACGGGGGATGCTGTTGCTGCTTTAACTCTGTGAGAGCACGCGTCAACACAGGAATTGGGGCACTAGAGACAGAGAAATTTCTAGCTTAATCGTGAGTTAGCAGCTGGGAAAACGAGACAGGTTTAGCCGTAATTAAAATCTGACGAAAATAAATGTGGCTTCAGAGTAGCTTCTGTTTCCTATGACCTGACAATAGTCACATTAATCAATCCCTTCTTGGACAAGGCAACAGAAGATATGACAATTTTTATTAAGAATGCTAGGGATGCTGCCGAATTGCGTGGGTGATCATACGAAATAATCCTGAATGTTACTAATATGCGTTTGACAGAGGACGTCAGAGCATATTTTGGGTACCACGAGACCTTGCATAAAGCAGAAACGTTTCAGGAGTGGGCCGCTGGACTTCGTAAGCGTTAGCTAAAGCAAAAGAGAACATTTTTTTGTGGAGAAACTAAATACTTTGTTAATGCAGCATAACGAGTCTGCGAAGGCATTTTCGGATATAATCCATGAAGTGAATGCGAAAACCAATGCACAAGCCCAGAATTCAGACACTAATAGGACGTTGTTGCAAGAGGCAGAAAATAGAACAGTAGACGTGTTTCTGCATGGTATACCCAAAGAGGATGGAAATTCCGGGGGGACTGAGCGTCAGCGCTTGGGATTGTGACACGTGTGGAGGTGAGATGAGGTGGATATTTCAACAAAGCAAGCAGTGGACCACCGGGTGTTCGATTCTAAAATCAGGTGTTACAAAAATGGTTAGGAGGGGCATATGCCGCGCGGAGTGGCCGTGCGGTTTGAGGCGCCATGTTACGGATTGCGCGGCCCCTCCCTCCGGAGGTTCGAGTCCTTCCTCGGGCATGGGCGTGTGTGTTGTTCTTAGCATAAGTTGGTTTAAGTAGTGTGTAAGTCTAGGGACCTATGACCTCAGCAGTTTGCTCCCATAGGAATTCACACACATTTCAACATTTTTGAGGGGTACATATGAAAGCAATGTAGGCTACTAGAGAACTAGGCGTGTGGCGGAGTGGGTCACCAAGCATCTGACTGTAGAAATAGGAATGGTGAGAAGCACCAGCTTAGGGAGCAGTCGTTAAACCGAAATGGGAGTACTTCAGTCGCGATAGATCTTAACACTGCGCAAGTTAGTGCACAGTTGGAATACTGCTTAGTGATCTTGGTGAGTGACAGGAAAAAGAGGCTTTTGGTAGGCTCAAGCAGGACCTCGTGGGAAAGAGGAGACTGGGGCGAGCGTGGTACAGTTTCCGTGGGTTTGTGGATCACTGGGCACGGCAGTACTGGAGAACTCAGTTGGAAAAACTACGTTCATGGAATGTACGGAGCTATTGCCACGTATAAACGACAGTTATTCAGTGATTTTCAGGCTAGACTTTCACGACCAACATCATAGTAAGATTGATCTGTGGTGATGCACGCTAGAACTCAGTAGGAATTTGTTTCATTTAGGGGAAACAATTGCAACTGAGGCAATGGCTAAAGGTTCATCTATCACTTAGATGAGACCAACTGAATTGCATAGGTTCTCAGTTAAGATCGATGAAGAAAATCAAATATCAGCAGTAACAAGGAAGATACTGTGATTTTCAGTGGATACCGATTTCTAAGAGAAACATTATATATGGTCGAACAACTCTCAAGCAATGAAGCGTTTGATAGTTCGCACTGCTTCATCCACAGGAGTTTGGTGCATCTATGTGACTTGAGTGGGGAATGGACGATTCTCGTTATTGTGGAAAACTTGCCAGAGAGGAAGTGACTCTTTCAAAGAGTGCAGTAATAGACACTCTGGAAGTCTTGGAAGATGAGGACTCTGATAGGTCAAGTCTAGAGCAAAGCTACGACAAATTGTCAACACAGAAGTGTTACCAGGGATAGTAGGTTACTTGAAAGTTCATGATCAAAGGGCTAAGGAAAATATGTTGCTAAGTATTAGCAATTTGTTTTGTGTAGACAAAGGGTTACCAGCAACCTCTCTGACACAACATCATACACCGACAGGGGATAGCATACCAATTTATAGGAAGCCATACTTACAGCAGGGCAACTATATGTAGTAGAGTTTACTGAGGAACAACTATGGGGTGGCATAACAGAATCTAGTGTTAGCCTGGAGCACAAATATAGTGGTCATACTGAAGAAATCACTCGATGGAACACAGATTTCTCTGTGACTACAGATGTCTAAATGTACAAACCATTTTTGATGCATATTCAGTTGCAGACACCACAGTCTTTGGATAATCTGGGTCAGTGTTGATTATATACAACTATGGATCTGAGGAGTGGGTGTCATCAACTGGAAGTGGCATCTGAAAATAGGCAGAAAACAACATGTATTGTACCATGGTACCATGTGGTCACTATACTTGCAAGTGCATGCTGTCTGGACTTAGAATGTGTCAACATGTTTTCAGTGGTTGTGAGATGGATTATTGAGAGGATAAAAACCAAAAAGTTGTATGGTGTTTCTATATGACATTATCGTCGTTTCAAAGAATTTACAGGAGCATGTTAGACATATGATGGATGTATTTCGTAGAATATGGCTGGAATGCTTGACGTTAAGTAGGGAGAAGTGCCACTTTGCACAAACTGACGTAAAATATCTGGAGCACATGATAAGTGAACATGGTGTATAGACTGATCCACGACTTAAAAAGACGTTTCAATAATTTCTGATATCACAAACAACTAAGCAGATACAGTCATTCATCGGCTTTTGTAATTATTATTGATGGCTGATGAAGGACTTTGCCAAAGCAGACAAATCCTTGAACGAACTACTAAAAAAGGGGATGGAATTCCATTGGTTACCGGAATGTCAGGTGGCATTTGAAAAATTAAAAAAAAAATTAATTTCAGCCCTAGTATTCCTTTTTCCAGATTTTGAGAAAGAGTTTATTCTTTCATGTGATACTTCAAATGAGGCAGTTGGCTGTGTTTTGGGTCGCATGGAAGGTGGTCAACAACGTCCAGTAACTTACAATTCGAGGCAGTTAAACAAGGCAGAACATAACCACTCATTGGCAGAGAGAGAGAGACAGAGATGTTGCCGCTCATTTATGGTATTATGTATTTTCGATGTATGGTAGGAAATGTAACGTCATGACAGACTATGCCTCATTGAAATGGTTGCTTTTTTTAAAAGATCCGTCTTTTAGTGAATATTAAAAAGCAGTGAATTCATGTACAAGGTAATACGTAAGCCAGGGATGCATAAGTCCTAATGCAGTAATGTTGAGGACCTTTGGGAAGAGTATGATGAAAGTGGAAGAATGTCAGGGGTCGCAGGCAAAGGATAAGGAGTGGCAGGCATTTATGTCTCCGCCTCATTTTCTTATTCGTGAAGTTTTTTATGTAGAATGACGAGGTGTAGACATGTGTGTTGATTCCAGCGGTTTTTCAGAAGCAAGTTTTGCAGCAAACTCATGACCATATGCTGTCAGGCCACGGAGGGCGACATGTTATGCATAGATGTGTAGCAGAGCAGTTTTGGTGGAGGTACAGGAAGCGTGACATGGCCACTATATTATGGATTGTGTGCAATGCACACAAAGGACTGACACTGCACGTCAGAAAGTGCCATTGAAAAGATTACCAGAGGAGATTGATGTTTAATAAAACACCTGTAGGGAATAAGTACGTTCTCACAATCATCGACCATTTTCGTTAACTTTTGATTATGGCACCGATGCCAGACCAGTGAGATAGTACTGTGGTGAAGCCGTTAGAAAAAAAAAATAGATATTGAAGTTTGGGGTAGCTGATACCATAGCTACGGAACTGGGTGCAAACTTTGTATCAGATTGAATGAAACAAGTGTGGCGATTGCTGGGTATACGGATGTTACATACGAGTCCGTTTCTCCGCAGACCAACGGGAGAACCAAATACGTGCACAAGACAATTGCAACGATATTGAGTTTGTTACATTAACTGCAGGCTCGATGACTTGGAAACCTATCTTTCCTATGTCTGTGTGCGCATAATTCGAAGGTCCAAACTTCAACGAGTTTGCCGCCATTTGAGGTGGTGTAGTTTTGAGAATGTACAGAAGGCAACCAAGAATTAATGGAGTTAAGGTAGTTTAGTGGGAGTCAGATGTTAAAAATCTGGGACGAATCTTCTCGAAAGTGTAGAGGCGTGCAGCGCCGAGAATAAGTATCGGCATGGGTTTGGGGAATTCTTGAAAATTTGCGCAGCTGTGGCATGAATGTAAAAGTTAAGGGACCAATGGACACATCTGGTGGTAGGCACTGGCCATGTTGTAATTAAGCTTACGGTTCTGTGAGGCAGGTTTACACACTGCTCGCAGGTGAGGAAGCATGGCCTGGCTGGCACTATACAGAAATGTGGAGATGGGTGTGGAGTAATCACAAGCAATACAGGGCACTGAGAATCTGTGAAAAACCAGCACGTTGCAGTCACCGCTGCACATAGGAAATTGTATCTGGGGCCTGACGAGTGCTACAAAAGCTGACGCTATAATTATTAAGGAACAATCCGCTCATACCCTCCAGAGTGACTAAGTCAGTGGCATAAGGAGAAGTATAAATAAGGGAGCCGGCTCAAAGCAAACAGTCACGTCGCCATTCCGTTCGCGTGCCGAACCGAACAGAAAGACGGATGTTTAAGCTGTAGGCCAACTACGACTACCATCAAGTGATGAATTTCTGCAACCAGCTGTCCATCTGAATCAAGCCCTGCTGTATAGTTATACCACAGATAATTGCTGCACAGGTGCAGGGAGCAGGAGCCAGCCAGTTTCCATTCTCCATGACGTCGTCCAAGGGACTGCAAGCTCCTATCAGTATGGGCAGAGCCTGGACTCAACACCTTGGCCTCCCAGTTCTGAGTCCGTTCTTAGTCACCGACTGAGCTGTCCTGGGTGGTCGGCTGGAGCTCCTGAGGCTCTACTACGACGACGGCTGCTGGCCATTACTCTTCCGTGCACTAGATGGTGACCATAAGAAGAACTTGAGGGAATAGGTACCCGCGCTCTGGAGGGCTTCCAGCTTAGATTGCAGACGTTGCCGGCCATGTCGCCCGTGTTGGGACGAGGACGGAGCTGCTGGATGTCATAGCAGCGGATTCCAACTCTGGCATTTGTACTGACACACGTATACACGCCGCGCCGCCGTCTCCTGGATCTGCAAAGGAACTGTGTATTCTTCAGCGGAATAAAGTCAATGCCAAATTTGTCTGTGTTTGCCTATACGCCGCAGCGTGATTGACCCGTCTCTCCCAAACCATATCTCTCAGTCATCCTGGCATATTAGAACCCCTGAGTTCCCAGGGATTGTAACAGTATATTGGTGGCACAATGTCATAATACTTGATGTAATATGAGTGTCGAATGGTTTAATGAGTGTCTCACACTAAATTCGAGTTCTTGATCTCTTTCGAAATCGTATTTTCTTTTTCTTTGTTTAGATATGCTTGTCATATCTAGTCCGATCTAGGGTACTTGACGATTTGTCACTTGTGAGCATAAAACAGTGTTATCCCAAATACTGGAATTAGTACCTCTGCTGCTCCATAAATGAAAGAAAAAAACTGGAATTACTTGCGAATATAAGGCCACTGAGCTCCATATGAGAATTATGGCCATAAAGAGTCAAACAAAAAAATTTTTTTAAAGAAATAAAATGGGAGACACTGTATTCTGTGTAATATAAAGAACAGCTATAAATATTCCTTAAGCCAAATACTATAAAGAAAGTTTCAGAATACATGGGACTATCTATGAAAGAGACTTTGTGTAAGCCCCTACATGAAGTTATTAGAGTCGGACTTGTGTATTTGTGGACCTAATGTTCTTTCACACATTTTGAACGGATGATGTAGCATGTGACATGCTCATTCAGGTGAAGATGGCATGTGGTGCACAGAAGGAGACATTTAAAAAGACATTTGAAAGTGCACTGTGCCTGGGTACCCACCTTTAATGAACTGGAAGAGACGTGGAACTGAGCGATGAATCTAACGACGCTCTCCGTCTTTGGTATATCCTGCAAGTGGTGATAAACACTCATGCCCACAAAAACATGTAGTACCGCTGCACGCCGCCGTCATTAACTAACTTCCTGCTCAAACAGTGGGTGTCAGTGATGCCGCTTCACAACCAAATGTCGATATGTTTCTCGTAAACTAAGTTGTATGTAACTGCATAAAACGCGAATCACGCACCGTTACACTACACTGACGTTTGGTTGTTGTCAGTGATAAACACTTGAGTGACATCTAGGTAACGAAATGTTTCATGTATTAAAAATGTCTCAGAAAGACAGTTCTGTTGTAAATATGTTACGTATTGAATGCAGCAAACAGGATTACTGAATCATAATTATTTCGAAATATAAATCCCGTGTGGACTCGGTAGTTTCTTTGTAATGTGACTTTGCTAACCAAATTTATCACTTGGAAGCATAGAATCTCAAGTGTTAATGTAAAACTGATACTGCCCCTATGACTGTTTCATGAATTACTTGACGAGTGGTTTGAAGAACATCACGCCAGGCTACCTGAGCATCGATCGGTAGTTGTCCTTCGTGGGGTAGTTCCAGATCATGCCCCATGCACTCCAGCTGCTACGGTGCCGCCTACCGATCGTCGCCTGTCTATCCTCGTCTCCCGATGTCGCACATTACTAAGTATACAATTTTAAGCCAGAGAATAAGAGGTTTAAAAATCATGGTGAAATCCCTCACTCCACTGGTTTTCTTTGTCCTTAGCTTTTACTCCTTTTCAACTTCTCCGAGATGGGGAGGGATAGAGAACTAAAAACAATAAAGAATATCAGACCAACTGTTGAGTTCTCATCCCATACTAAAACGTAAAAAAGAATTCTTTCATCATTAATTTTCTTGTCACCTAAGAATTTATCCTGAATATCTTTCAGGGCTTTATCCTATCTGTAAGGTTTTCTTTACAGACCATTCACCGAATACTTTAATTTATTATTTATCTCACACTCTCTGTTTCTTTACTAAAAGTTAACATAGATATAATATGCTCAAAGATAACTCCTACCGCTTCTGCAGTTGAATGCTTGTCGTGTATACTATTCCACGATAACTACAAGCATCAAGGAGGTATCAAAGTGGTTTATATTATTATTTCCTTTCTGCCCTAATTTTTACTCTTGTAACTGAAAATATAGTAAAAATAGAAATATCGTGCGACGAGGGCCTCCCGTCGGGTAGACCGTTCGCCTGGTGCAAGTCTTTCGATTTGACGCCACTTCGGCGACTTGCGCGTCGATGGGGATGAAATGATGATGATTAGGACAACACAACACCCAGTCCCTGAGCGGAGAAAATCTCCGACCCAGCCGGGAATCGAACCCGGGCCCTTTGGATGGACAGTCTGTCGCGCTGACCACTCAGCTACCGGGGGCGGACACTGAAAATATAGTAATGTATAATAAGAAAATGATGACTCCTTTTGAAAAAAAAAATGTTTATGATACAAGCATTAGCTCAGTTTCCAAAGATTGCATTTTACGTTGCAAAACGTCTAGATGTTTTATAAGTGCTGAATGGAAAGTCACTGATAATAATTCGAGGAGTGCTGCTATTTAATCTTCTTCCTGTGATATCGTCTTTTGTCATGAGGAGCTCAAGCTGAGCAGGTGTAATATTATGGAAAGGATGGTTTCCACTCACCATACAGCCGGCATGACGAGTCAGATATAGGTACAACAAAAGTACTGTGAGAAAGTAAGCTTTTTGGCAACAAGGCATTCATCAGAAACAGACAACACCCACCCACCCACTCACCCCCTCCCCCCCCCCCCCAACACACAAACACAGAAACACAACTCACACACACATGTCCACAGTCTCTGACTGTTGAGACCAGACTTCGAGCAGCAGTGCATGATGGGAGAAGCTGCCGGGTGATGGGTGTAATAAGGAGGCTGGGTGGGAATCAGCAAGGATATCAAGGTAGGTGTGGTGGATGGTAAGGTACTGCTTGTGGGATCATACAGGGAAGAGGCGCAGAGAGGGTAGGGCAGCTAGGTGCAGTTGGGAGGTTAGTTGGATGGAGGGGCAATGAGTGGGGGTAGGGGTGAAGGAGAGAGGACTATGAGTACGTTGGTGGAATAGAGGGCTGTGTAGTGTTGGAATGGGAGCAGGGAAGAGGCTAGATGGGTAAGGACAATGAATAACCTAGTTTGAGGCCATGAGGGTTATGGGAACGTAGACTATATTGCAGGGAGAGTTCCACCTACACTATTCTGAAAAGCTTTCAACTATTCGTACTCAACCCAACAAGCCACCTTCCTCGATGTTGACCTCCACCTCAAAGATGGGTACATCACTACCTCTGCACATAAAAAACCTACCATCCATCAGCAATGCCTCCACTTCAACAGCTGCCACCCATTTCATACCAAGAAGTTCCTTCCATACAGCCCAGCTATCAGTGGCCATCGCATCTGTAGTGACGAGCAGTCCCTCTCAAGATTTACTGAGGGTCTCACTGAACACTTCACAGAACATAATTACCCTCCCAGTCTTGTACAATAACAGATCTTCCTTGGCATGTCCCTCTAGTCTCCCACCACCTCCTAAAGTCCCATTGTCCAGCCACAGAGGAGCATTCTCCTAGTAACTCAGTACCACTTGGGACTGGAGCAAATGAAACACATCCACGGTCAGGATTTCGACTACCTCTGTTCATGCCATATATTGAAGAATATCCTACCCACTATCCTTCCCACCCTTCACACACAATGGTATTCCAATGCCCACCAAACCTACACAGTGTACTTGTCCATTTCTGTACTACCCCTTCTCTCAATCCATTGCCAATGGCTCATATCTCTGTATTAGGCCTAGATGCAAGACATGTCCCATACATCCTCTCACCAAAACCCACTCCAGTTTGGTCACAAGCATCACCTATCAAAGACAGGGTGTGATGACCTGAACCCACAGGAAACTTTTAATTCACTCATTGTAATTTTATTTTCGTTAGCAGGAAGCAAACAAACTAAACAAAGAATTTAATTAAACAGAGTCTGTAATTCTTATACTTTTAATAGGGAAAGAAAGTTTCCAGATCAGGGGATAGCGTTCAGCGAAATCCCTTAACTTTTTGTTGCATACGAAGTGTTGCGTTAGGCAGCACGATGTCGGCGGATTACGATGATGAGAGCAGGATACAGACAATTCCGCTGGTTAATCATCTCCGGCGAAACGCAAATAAAGTTCCGGGACAGCTGTATCATAAACCCCGTGGTGATTAACAAACCACAACACGCCAGTACACGAACGTTGTTGACATGTCCTCTCTTTCAAACTACATGACGTAGACATCGCTTGTTTTTACACTTTATGCACTGTCCGTGACGCTATCGTCCATAATTACACGGTTCGTCACATTCATATAGTCTTAGCCACAAATACACAGCTCATAGAATTGTTCATGTATGTGAAGCACACCGTAAACAATGTCCACTCTGTTCTCGCATTTCAAACTTCGACAACGTCACAGTTAATTAGTCTTCACTTTCATGGGTTGATAGAATGTGATATACAACAGTTCCACCACCCAAAACCAATACCAGCAAAGTTCATTTGAATAAAGGCACAGTTCGTGTCGGCCACAACAAAGTAATGTTAGCGGCACTTTCACAGTCCGGTTTATTTGCTCTTAAAGTTCGCTGGCAATGGCATTACATACGACAGTGGTAAAGAGAATTAACAATCTGATGGTTCGGTATCACTGTCCATACAATTACGTATGCTTTTCATGGAACACAGTATTATTTTTCCCGCGCACGCTTCACAGACACGCCATCCACCATCCCCTCTACTACGCAACATCCTTTCAACTCTCGATATCACTATCGCTGTCCCCTGTCTATAGATGTTATATCGTTATCGTAAATTACATAAGCCTTTATAAATGTTATTGACTGCATTTTTCACAATTAATAATATTCCAAAAGAGAACTTTAGAAACTTTACCACAGGTACAAAGCAAGAAACATACACTCCTGGAAATTGAAATAAGAACACCGTGAATTCATTGTCCCAGGAAGGGGAAACTTTATTGACACATTCCTGGGGTCAGATACATCACATGATCACACTGACAGAACCACAGGCACATAGACACAGGCATGCACAATGTCGGCACTAGTACAGTGTATATCCACCTTTCGCAGCAATGCAGGCTGCTATTCTCCCATGGAGACGATCGTAGAGATGCTGGATGTAGTCCTGTGGAACGGCTTGCCATGCCATTTCCACCTGGCGCCTCAGTTGGACCAGCGTTCGTGCTGGACCTGCAGACCGCGTGAGATGACGCTTTATCCAGTCCCAAACATGCTCAATGGGGGACAGATCCGGAGATCTTGCTGGCCAGGGTAGTTGACTTACACCTTCTAGAGCACGTTGGGTGGCACGGGATACATGCGGACGTGCATTATCCTGTTGGAACAGCAAGTTCCCTTGCCGGTCTAGGAATGGTAGAACGATGGGTTCGATCACGGTTTGGATGTACCGTGCACTATTCAGTGTCCCCTCGACGATCACCAGTGGTGTATGGCCAGTGTAAGAGATCGCTCCCCACACCATGATGCCGGGTGTTGGCCCTGTGTGCCTCGGTCGTATGCAGTCCTGATTGTGGCGCTCACCTGCACGGCGCCAAACACGCATACGACCATCATTGGCACCAAGGCAGAAGCGACTCTCATCGCTGAAGACGACACGTCTCCATTCGTCCCTCCATTCACGCCTGTAGCGACACCACTGGAGGCGGGCTGCACGATGTTGGGGCGTGAGCGGAAGACGGCCTAACGGTGTGCGGGACCGTAGCCCAGCTTCATGGAGACGGTTGCGAATGGTCCTCGCCGATACCCCAGGAGCAACAGTGTCCCTAATTTGCTGGGAAGTGGCGGTGCGGTCCCCTACGGCACTGCGTAGGATCCTACGGTCTTGGCGTGCATCCGTGCGTCGCTGCGGTCCGGTCCCAGGTCGACGGGCACGTGCACCTTCCGCCGACCACTGGCGACAACATCGATGTACTGTGGAGACCTCACGCCCCACGTGTTGAGCAATTCGGCGGTACGTCCACCCGGCCTCCCGCATGCCCACTATACGCCCTCGCTCAAAGTCCGTCAACTGCACATACGGTTCACGTCCACGCTGTCGCGGCATGCTACCAGTGTTAAAGACTGCGATGGAGCTCCGTATGCCACGGCAAACTGGCTGACACTGACGGCGGCGGTGCACAAATGCTGCGCAGCTAGCGCCATTCGACGGCCAACACCGCGGTTCCTGGTGTGTCCGCTGTGCCGTGCGTGTGATCATTGCTTGTACAGCCCTCTCGCAGTGTCCGGAGCAAGTATGGTGGGTCTGACACACCGGTGTCGATGTGTTCTTTTTTCCATTTCCAGGAGTGTATTTATCCATTGGCAAACGAAATAATCACAATTACATCTTTACGTTTAAAAACTGCAGTAGAATGTTACATAATCACAATTAGAAATGCCCATATGAACAAAAGAAAAAGAATAGAAATCCAAAGAAAGTCACGATAAAAAATTTTATATGCGTAATTAGCAATGCCTTCACAAGGGCTACCTGTGATACCAGTCATGTGATATACATACAAACTAAGCTGCAACCACTGTGCTGCATTTGATGTAGGCATAATAACCAAAAATCTCTCTGTCTGCATGAATGATCACTGACAAATTGAGCCCAGGAGATAACTGCACCATCCAGTTGCAGCGCATACCACCCAACACGACATTTTCGTTTCAATGAGGCCTTCGCAGCCTGTGCCATCTGAATCCTTCCCAACAACACTAGCTTTTTGGAAATGTGCGTGTGGGAAACCTTCCTGCAATATATCCTATGTTGCCATACCCTTCCTGACCTCACCTTCGTTGGTGATTGTCCATACCCATCTAGCCCCTTCCCTGTTCCCATTCCAGCTTACACAGCCCTCTATTCTACCAACACACCCACAGCCTTTTTATTTCACTCCTTCTCCGCACCCCCCGCCCCACCCCCACCCTCCATCGCACTTTCTGACTGCATGACTGCTTATAGCTGCCCTTCCCTCTCTCGACCTTGTCCCTGTATGTTCCCCTAAGCAGTACTTTACTGTTCCCCACCCCTACCCTGCTAAGACTCCCCTCCCTGCCCCACCCTCTTCCTTATCCTGCCCCTCACCACTTGGTTGCTTCTCCAATCGTGTGCTGCTGCTCTCAGACTGGCTTCAGAAGTCAGAGAGTGTGTTCATATGTGTGTATGCGCGCGTGTGTGTGTGTGTGTGTGTGTGTGTGTGTGTGGGTGTGTTGTCTGGTTCTGATGTAGGACTTGTTAGTCGAAAGATTACTTTCTGACAGTCTTTATATTGTGCCTATCAGCGACTTAGTGTCTCCACTATATGGTGCGTAGCAATTATCCTATTCATAATATAATTATTTCAACTTGTATTTTCCATTGTTTGATTTTGACTAACAGCTTTTATTTCATCTTGCAATACAGTACTATTTTCCTTTGTTACTATTTGCTAATGTACCATTATACTCAGTATCCCTCCTTCTTTCTCTTCTTTCCTGTGATTCATTTATCGCCTTACGAACCGCACTGCATGCTGTTCTTACAGACCACAATGTATCAACCATATCGGCCGCTCACAACAGGCACCTATGTTCAGGCACCTGTCGGCCTATTACTTCAGATTTCAGCTTGTTTCGCCGTACTTCATCCGTTTCATTCTTTTCTTGATTTTCCCGCGTGTTTGGGTGAATTTTTGCGAATTTTTTCAGTCGTATTTCTATGTTATTTACGTATTTTTATCCTCCATCATGGATCCTCGCTTCTTTCATTCTCCTTATCCCTAGCCAGAACCCAGTTCGACATACTGTTCCAGCGTTGTTACTTAGCTGATGGAATCCCCTCACATAGCCATACCATCACATTATCCATCTCCAGCTTCCACCCATCCTCCCACAATGAGCTCCATCTGTTCAGATTCCGCACAATAATTAATACTCACCAACATAATCCTGCAAAAACATATCTTTCAGTTCCAAACGTACTTGCAATACCACTTCATATGCAATCCCAAATTCTTCGATCCCATATCACACTCCCAGAACTTCATATGCAATCCCAAATTCTTCGATCCCATATCACACTCCCAGAACTTCCTGGTCTTCATGACCATCTACATTCTCACCCACAATTTCTTCTCTTTTGAAGGCATCACCTTCAAAAAAATCTGGGGTACGCCTAAGGGCACCTGAAAGTCACCATCCTACGTGAACCTGTTCATGGGCCATCTATAGGAGTCCTTCCTAAACACCCAAATCCCAAACTCCTCACCTGGTCCAGATTCATTGATAATATCTTAGTGATCTGGATCAAGGGTAAGGAAATTCCTCCAGAAACTCAAACCTGATCCTCCATTCGATTCACCAGGCTCTACTCACCCCAACAAGCCACCTTTGTCCATGTTGACCTACACCTGAAACATGGCTACATCAGTACCTCTGTACATATTAAACTTACCAACCACCAGCAACAACTCCACTGCAACATCCATTGTGTGCCAAGAAGCTCCTTCCATACAGCCTTGCTGCCCATGGCCATTGCATCTGTACAAAAGCAAATCTCCCATGTCTTATCTCTCCAGCCTCCCACCACTTCTCAAAGCCCCCCAGATGAGCATTTCCAAGGTAATTCAATACTATCCAGGAGTGTAGCAACTGAATCACATGCACTACCAGGGTTTTGACTACCTCTCATTGTGGCCTGAAATGAAAGATGTCTTACCCGCTATCCTTCCCACACCTCTGACAGTGGTATTCTGTTGCCCACCGAACCTATGCAATATCCTCATCCATCCCCATATAACCCCTATCTCTAAACCCTTGCCGCATGACACATGTCCCTGTAATGGACATAGATGAAATACCTGTCCCATATATCATCCTTCAACCACATACTCCAGTCTGGTCACCAGCTTCACCTATCCCATCAAAGTCAGAGCTACCTGTGAAACAAGGCCTGTGATCTACAACATAAGCTGCAATACTGTGCTGCGTTCTATGTGGGCATGACAACCAACAAGCTGTCTGTCCGCATGAATGGCCACTAACAAACTGTTGCCAAAAAAGAGGTACCAAACACAGCTTTCTTCATTTCAATGACTTCATCACAGCCTGTTCTTCCCATCAACACCTGCTTTTTTTAATACACATGAGGGAACTCTCAATGCAATATATCGTACATTCCCATAACTGTCCTGGCATCAACCTTCGTTAGTGATTGTCCTTACCCATCAGCCCCTCCACCGTTCCCATTTCAGTATTACACAGTCAGCTATTTCACCAATGCACCCACAGTCTTTTTACTTCTTTTCCACTTTCCACTAGCCCCCAGCCCTCCCCCACCATCTTACCTCCTGACTGCACCTAGCTCCCCTACCCTCTCTCCACTTGGTCCGTATACGACCCCACAAGCAAAACTTACCATCCAGCACCCCAACCCTGCTACCCCTCATCCTCCACACCTTAGCCTTCTCCTTGCCCCCAACACCCAGTTGCTTCTTCTGTCAGGCACTGCTGCTCGCAGTCTGATCTCAGCAGCCAGAGACCTTGGTCACATGTGTGTTAGTTGCACTTGGCGTAGGCGTGAGTGTGTACGATTGTTGCAAGCGTAGGTCCATTTCCACTATCTCGGCTGTTGACCACATTGAAAAAGTATAAAACTGTCAATGTTTTGGCCACTGTTGCAAGTGCCCTTCCTCATGGATGTGTTGCGCTGACAATTTTAAATTTTGACAATGCGGTCATCAGCCCAGAAGAATGTTATTGATTGTGCATTTCCGATGAAGGCCTCACTCGCTGAAAGCTTACTTTCCTACAGTTCCTTTTTTGTGCCGATCTGCGACTCAGCTTCTCCACTATATGGTGAGTAGCAACTATCCTTTTCATAATAGTGTCATTATTTGATCGATAAAGGTGATTTAAATCTATATGTTGTGTTGGCTCCATCATTGAGTCAAGCCACTACCTTGTCTATGAATCGTTTATGTTGTGATTTGCATATGCTCTGGGAAAAGGTAGACAAGGTAGGTGGCGGATTGTTCGGACACTGTAGGTCCGACATAAGCAGTGGCCTTTCGTTAATTACTTTTCAATTAAGTGCCCGGACCCCCCCCCCCCCCCCCCTGCAGCGATATGCAATATTTTGCAACGAACCTGCGCGGATGTGGTCGGTTTCCGCTTCCGAACGATGAGGACTGTCAGCCTAGTCAGTGACCTAATACCGTCCAAATGTCCAAGTAAACAACACGAGCCTGGATTTCTACAAGGTAAATCGTTGTATAAGAACAGGGAACTTTCCTGAGACACACCACACTCCGCACGTATTATGAAAATGATCCATCCGCAATGCGC
Organism: Schistocerca piceifrons; assembly: GCF_021461385.2. NCBI lineage: Eukaryota > Metazoa > Arthropoda > Insecta > Orthoptera > Acrididae > Schistocerca > Schistocerca piceifrons. The sequence continues at coordinate 932,437,965 of NC_060138.1, forward strand.
GTTGTCACCATGTCACGGTTATTCTATTGTACTAACAAAGGAATTCACCGTCTCATCCCCCTCAAATTTAGTGGTAAGATGGCCCATTGGATAGCCCGTCATAAACTGAACTCAGATGAAGCACGAAAACAGGAAGGACATGTACTTAACTGCAGAAGAAATAAGGAAAATAGAAACAGTGAACGGTCCAAGATTAACACGTACAACATCGAGCGACATTGGTTGATCGTGGCGTCCTACTCACGTGGTCAATGTTTTTGGACGACGAAGGAGGAGATCCGGGATAAAAATCTCCCTTCTCTCCCAATTTTTTTCACAAAATTATGAACTGTCCATCCGGTCATTGACGTGTCTGTTCGCTGTATTCAAATTTGTGTCTGTATCGTTGTGTAACCTCAGTTTACAACAGCGACGTGTAACGGAGGGACCTCCATACGTTTCTATCTCCTATATGTTCTACGCAAATACCACATTTTAAACCTCTTGCGTTCCGTTTTGGAAGTTTTGAATCTTGACTTACTTCGTTGTAACACAGTTCACACTCGTTTACTTGTAGTTTTCATTTCTGTGAGAGGTCTATGATGTATCTCGTCTGTTCACAGTGTTCATCGCTTTCACTTGCGACGCTAATATTCTTACCACGTGACTCATATCCTAAACCAATGTATAATTTGACAATTGCCAAGACTACAGAAGTGGATCAGACACATCAAGGACCCGACGGACAGTTTACAAATTTGCCAGAAAAAAAGGGGGCACGAGGAAAGTTTGCACACGGATCTCCTGCTTTGCAGTCCAGCGCCGTGATGACACAACTACGACGCAGTGGCTCTTGCGAGTCGCTCGATGTTGCACATCTTGAACATGGACCGTTCACTGTTTCCATTTGGCCACTTTTTTTTTTGCAGTTCAGAACACCTTCTTCTTGTTTTCATGCTTGACCTGTCTTCAGTTTTTGACATTCTATCTACTGGACTATTTTACCATTAAATCTGAGGGTGGTGCGGTGGGAAGTTTCCCTTGTAAGTTGCACCGATTTTAGATTGTTAAATTCTCCCCGTACCTTTGAGAGACCTTTATCTCTCTTAACTCTCCTAATAAGACTGGCGTGCAATGCATTCTCCTAGCTAAGTTGTGCCAAAAATTTCTTCTCTCCCCAATTCTACTCAGTTTCTCCTTGTTAGTTACGTGATTCACCCACGCTTTCTTTTGTAGCACCATATTTCAAAAGCTTCTATTTTCTTCTTCTCTAAACTCTGTATCGTCCATACATGGTTATTATTGTGTCCTCGCCAATGGACGCACAGGATTTGGCGCGCTGAGACAGTTTCCGACTGGAGCAATGGACATCGCTTTGAAGTTCGCCACCAACCACAGGCGCAGCCCTATTAGCAATCTCCGCACCGCCGCCATTGAGATGGATTTCCGCGTTGTGTTAAGCGGCGGCCGCAGGCAGCAACGGGTATGTTCGGCATTGGCGTACGACACGTCTGGTAAGAAATTCCAGGGTTGTGGTTTGTAACTACAGTTCGTAGTGGAGATAAGCCTGTAAGATCTAGGTTGCAAGTGGAATGCCTGTAACTTTCGCATAGGGACAAACGTTTACTACAGTGGTTGTCAGCGTACCGCCCAGGACGGACATAGTCTTGTTGAGACTGTACTCAGTAACGCACGCTTTGGAAATTGGAAATTTGTGGGAAGGTCTGCCGGCCGAGCTGGCCGAGCGGTTCTAGGAGCAGGTTCGAAACCGGCCTCGGGCATGGATGTGTGTGATGTCCTTAGGCTAGTTAGGTTTAATTAGTTCTAAGTTCTAGGGGACTGATGACCTTAGAAGTTAAGTCCCATAGTGCTCAAAAGCTATCTTTGTTGCTCATGTGACAATGTGAGACACTGCACAGCCCCGCCTTTGCAGCGCTCACGCGATACTGCATGTGCTCCGTGAACATACTGCAAAGGAATTTGCACAGCGGCAGGAAAAAGACGTCATTGCATCTATCACAGGCAGTTTTTGGGCATCGCCGTTGATTTTGTCCGCCTCCAGTAGCTGTGTGGTCAGCGCGACAGAATGTCAATCCTAAGGGCCCGGGTTAGAGTCCCGGCTGGGTCGGAGATTTTCTCCGCTCAGGGACTTGGTGTTGTGTTGTCCCGCTTTTGCACCGCTCACGCGATACTGCATGTGCTCCGTGAACATACTGCAAAGGAATTTGCACAGCGGCAAGAAAAAGACGTCATTGCATCTATCACAGGCAGTTTTTGGGCATCGCCGTTGGTTTTGTCCGCCTCCAGTAGCTGTGTGGTCAGCGGGACAGAATGTCAATCCTAAGGGCCCGGGTTAGATTCCCGGCTGGGTCGGAGATTTTCTCCGCTCAGGGACTTGGTGTTGTGTTGTCCTAATCATCATTATTTCATCCACATCGCCACGCAAGTCCCCAAAGTGGCGTCAAATCGAAAGACTTGCACCCGGCGATCGGTCTGCCCGACGGGAGGCCCTAGTCACACGACATTTACATTTTACCTTTGGTTTTCGTAAGAAACCTTCGGGGAAACTGACAATCTGTGCAGAATTTAAGGCGACAATTAATCCTGAGACAGTAGTTGATTCATTCCTACTGCCGCTACCTGATGAGCTTATCGAACGTTTAGAAGCAGGTCGTTACTTCTCTAAGACCGATTGGCGCTATGTCTACCTACAGATTTCATTAGACGAACAGTTGCAGGAAGTGTTTGTGATAAATGCACACGTGGGACTCTGCAAATTCCTTCCCTTGTTTTTCGGTAGCGCCTCTGCACCAGCGACCTTCCAGCCAAAACTGGAACAATTAACTATATCTGTGCCTTCATCTGCAAATTACTTGGATGACATTGCGGTTATCAGGCCGCACAGAAGAAGAGCATCTCACAAGGGAACCTCCCCATCGCACCCCCCTCAGATTTAGTTATAAGTTGGCACAGTGGATAGGCCTTGAAAAACTGAACTCAGATCAATCGAGAAAACAGGAAGAAGTTGTGTGGAACTATGAAAAAATAAGCAAAATATATAAACTGAGCAGTCCATGGGCAAGATATGCAACATCGAGGAGAGTCTTAGCTTTGAAGCGCTGCCGGCACGGTGGCTCAGCGTGTCCGGTCAGAGCGTTAGCTACCCTCTGTAATAAAAAAACTGAGTTAATGAACCAACGACGAACTGAAACGGGTGTCTTGCGACGTCCGCCCCGAGCAGATACGAAGAACGAAGACTAACACAATCAGATTTAAAAAAAAAAAAAAAAAAAAAAAAAAAAAGCGCAGTGGTTCCGTGGTTAGCGTGAGCAACTGTGAAATGTGAGGTCCTTGGTTCAAGTCCTCCCTCGAGTGAAAATTTTAATTTTTTATTTTCAGACAATTATCAAAGTTCAGGCACTCACACATAATCAACTTCGCTCTCCAAAATTCCAGGACATGTTCACATTTGCTTGGAAATATGCACGATTTGACGGTCTACACACGGAAAAATTTGAAAACGTTAAAAACATATGTTTTGACAGAGCTCAGGGAAAACTGTGGACTGTGAAACTGTTGCATTCAATTGTTGCAGTTTATGTGACAAACTCTTATGTTTTCATCACTTTTTTGGGAGTGTTTATCACATCTACAAGAAAACCTAAATCGGGCAAGGTAGAAGATTCTTTTTACCCATTCGTCAAGTGTACAAGTTAGGTGGGTCGACAACATATTCCTCTCATGTGACGCACATTCCGTCACGAGTGTCGTATAGAATATATCAGACGTGTTTTCCCGTGAAGGAATCGGTTGACCTATGACCTTGCGATCAAATGTTTTCGGTTCCCATTGGAGAGGCACGTCCTTTCGTCTACTAATCGCACGGTTTTGTGTTTCGGTCACAAAACACAGACACTAAACTTATTACAGTGAACAGAGACGTCAATGAACGAACGGACAGATCATAACTTTACGAAAATAAAAAAGTTAAAATCTTCACTCGAGGGTAGACTTGAACCAAGGACCTCTCCTTCCGCAGCTGCTCACTCTAACCACAGGACCACGACGCTCCTGAGCTCACAAGCTCCTGGATGGTCTCTATGTTGCACTTGGACTGCTCAGTTTATATAGTTTGCTTATTTTTTCATAGTTCCACACAACTTCTTCCTGTTTTCTCGATTGATCTGAGTTCAGTTTTTCAAGGCCTATCTGCTGTGCCAACTTATAACAAAATCTGAGGGGGGTGCGATGAGGAGGTTCCTTTGTCAGTAGTTTACGTACCCTCTTAAAAGTGTTGGCAGAGGCAGGCTTCAAGTGTAACTAAGACAAGTGGGTTTACTTACAGACTGAAATTGAGTGCTTCGGTCATGTGATCAATTCCCAAGGCGTTCACCCGATGCAGTCGCACTTGCAGGCTATTTGTGACCTCAAACTTCCAAGAAATCTCTCTGAATTGCAATCAGTACTAAGGAAGGTGACCTACTACATCCGCTTCATTCCTCATACAGCTCAAATCGTGGTTCCGTTAATTCGTCTTCGGTGCAAGAATGTACCTTCGTGCTGCTCCACGAGTATGACATAACATTTCAAAAATCGAAAGATGTTTTGCTCAGCGATTGTTGTGTGGTCCATTTCGACCCTGGCAAGCCAGCTGTCTGGGCCACGGACGCGTCCTCGTGCGGCAGTGGCGCAATGGTTTCGTAATGAATTGACTCTGCAGGCAGACCAATAACTTTCGCCTCCAAACTGCTCAGCAAGGCTTAGACCAATTATTCGCAGATAGAGAATGAGGTTTTTGTAATCATTTATGGAGTGACAAAATTTCACCAGTACCTATACGGAAGGAAATTCTACTTAGTCACTGACCACGAACCGCTGCAATCACATTTCAACCCGGCCAAGCCTATTCCAAACAGTACTGCACAAAAATTACAATGATGGGCTCTTACTCTTTCACATTATCAGTACAAGATAATTTACAGGCCCACATCCAAGCATGCCAATGCAGACATGCTCTTGCATCTTTCTGTGGGACCAGATGCAGACTTCGACACATCGGAAACATAATGTCATCACATCGATCCGCAGGAGTTAGATGCTCTGGACCAGTTCCTTTCAGATCACCGTAAGGTCTCCCGGGCAACAGCAGCGGACATGGACTTATAGGTTTTGTTGCATTATATCCTCATGCTTTGGCGTCGCTCAGTGAAACATATCATTAGCCCGTTGATTCGCCGATACTTCGGACATCGGCATGACTTGTCAGTGTTTCAAGGTATTGTAATGGGCGTTCAAAAAGAAACGAGCTGGAGGCATAATTACAGAAACCAATACTTGTATGTTAGAAGTATTGACCCAGGCTGTTGAGACACTTTTCCCACTCTGACACAAGACGGTGAATAGATGTCTCATAAAATTCCCAGGGCTGTGATGTTAACCAGATCTACATGTACAGCAGGATGTTGTCGTCCGATGTGAATCTTTTGCCGCTCAGAGCCTTTTTAGGGGGACGCAAAGGGATTCACTTACGATTCACTTCCTGTACCACAGGACAACAGTGAATGTCCAGCGTTACTCGTAAACCTTGAGCACCCTTCGCCAAGCGATAAAATCAAAACGACCAGGCAATCTCACCCATGGGGTCATTCTGCTCCACAACAATACAAAGCCTCATACTACCAACACAGTCGCGGCACTCCTACAGATATTCAAATGGGAGGTTCTCGACCACCCACTATACGGTTCGGACCTCTCTCCCTGTGCTTACGCCATTTTTGATCCCCTTAAAAAGGGTCTGAGGGGCAAGCGATTCACCTCGGACGACGATGTCCAGCTGTACGTGCGGAACTGGTTAACATCGCAGCCGTGGTAATTTTATGAGACAGCCATTCACCGCCTTCTGTCAGAGTGGGAGTAGTGTCTCAACAGCCAGAGTCAATACTTCTAACGTACAGGCACTGGTTTCTGTAATTATGCCTCCGGCTAATTTGTTTTTGAACGCCCCTTATATTTTGCTATGCACTGAATCACGACAATAGCGTGTGGTGATCCCAAAAGCCCTCCAGAGACGTGCGCTCAGCTTGCTTCGCCAGGGTCACTAGGATATGGTTTGCACGAAACAATTAGCTCACAGACACTGCACTTGTTTCGGCACGGACATTCAAATAGAACAAGTGATGGCACAGTTCCATGCTTATGCGGAACATGAGGCAGTCCGTCCTCAAAATTTTTTTGACTGGCCAAACCAAAAGCGCCTTGGCAGCACATTCATTTGGATTTTGCTTAACCCTACAGTACATTCGTTGGAAGATTGTCGTCGATGCACACAGCAAGTTTCCTCTCGTCGTGCCCATGAATTCAACATAGAACATTGCACACTTCTGTTTTGCAGTCCATATTTTGCATTGAAGGTCTACCAGAGTTCCTAGTGATGGACAGTGGCCCTCACTTTGTGTCGGCAGAATTTGAGGACTTTTGTTGCAACCAATGGCACTCGTTTCATCACCAGTGCACCACGTCACTCTCAACCAAATTGAGAAGCGAAAGGCTTCGAGCGCGATTCCAAACAGTAGATGGACGAGTTGCACACCAACCACACCCGAGAACAAGCTTTGCTTCTCTTCCTCTCATATTACTGATCCCAGCCCCACAATGCCCCTTTGTTGGTCCGTGGACCATTGCACACAGCTTCAGTTGCTACAACTACCATGGCAACCAGGCATTCTCTGCCCATTCAGGCAATGTATAACGTTAATCAACATTTTTTTCATGGTTTACGGCAGATGAAGGATCTGTAAGCGCAGCAGGTGGGGGGGGGGGGGGGGGAGAAAGGGGGGATGAGTGTTGTGTCTTCGGCAATGGACAATGGACGCAACAGGAGATGGTACACTGAGGATGTTTCCCAATGGCACCACTGCTTTGAAGTTCATTGCCAACCACAAGTGCGGCCCAACTAGCAATAAGTGGCAGCCACAGGCAACAACGCGACATGTCCGACTTTGGCGTACGACAGTTCTAGTACGGAATTCCAGGGTTACAATTCATAGCTACAGTTCATACTGGAGATCAGACTTTGCCTAGAACTGGAGTCGCCTACAGCCTTCACTTAGGGACAAGTGTTTACTACAGTGATTAACAGTGCAGCGCCCAGGATGGATATAGTCTTGTTGACATTGTATTCAGTAATTTACGCTTTGACAGGCCATTGATTAGCTGTATCTGTTCACAAGCACATCCAACGACTTACTGTAGAACTTTAGTTAAGTATTACAGTACAATAAAGTGTACCTTTATGTTGTAACCTCCCCACAAAAAATAGTATAAATAATAATAATAATGAATATGATTCTGATTTTTTTGTGTAACCTCAGAACAAAATTGGTTCCCATTTATAACCTCCTTACAGAAATTCATTCACATTTAACCTCCGAACAAAATTTGTTTGCCATTTAATGTACCCACAAATTTCTTTTCTCATTTAATGTAAGCTCGAAACAGAAAAATTCCTAAACCTCGTAATAAAAAATTAATTCAGTAACCTGGTAAATTTTGGACGACAGCAGTGCTGCGTCATGGCCCTGTAAGATCATTCTGAATAAAAAAGCAAAAATTTTTACGTCAATATAGTCGCCAAATATCTGCTCTTACAATAATTTTTTCCGACACAGCTCTGTGCAGTGCTGGTCGATAGATTTGTCATTTATGAAAGGAAGCAACTGACTTTTTTTTTGCAACAATCGGAATGATCTTGGATTGGAGAAATTAGTAAGTTCTTTAAATTGAAATGAATGCTTATCAAAAATTACTTTCTATGACAAAGATTATTATTAGGACATTTTTAAAACATTTACACGGGAGTTCAGATGACATTACTAGATATGCGTGAGGCTGCTTTTTACCTTATACAATAATACTCAGGCTCCGGCATCTATGCACCGCGACCGGCCAGCCAAAACGATACACTATACCAGACCAGAGCAGACTGTAGACTAGCGCAGACTAGCAACAACTTACTGCTACAGCTACACAGTTCCTACTCAGTCAACACTGCTCTCTGGTCAGATATTCTCTTATACCTTGCATATCGCAGGCAGCGCATGAGCAATACATCGAAATTACATCCGCTCGGACCTCTTACATAACCCTCCACTGGGGGGGCAAAAATTTGGCAGCGATGGTGAGTCAATTGGACTTGCTATGAGCAACAAATTTTTCTTAATTAACTAAGTTTACAGTCACAGAGTATATACATATATATATATATAAGTGCAGAACATGAAATGAAATAGAGTGCACATGCACTGAGTATAGAACATATCAAGAAATCACAAAATGTATACGCAATGAGTACAAAACATATTAACAAGACATAAAGTGCACACGCACAGTATATATTTCTACCATTTTACAAGAACTAGTATACGCAATGAGTACAAAACATATTAACAAATGACATAAAGTGCACACGCACTGTATATATTTTTACTATTTTACAAGAACTAGGATAGGAAAGGGAAGGATTGCATCATGGTTTTAGCACAGTAGGTTGCACGTAGCTGTACTGAAAGTCCGTATCTTTCTACAGAAGCACAACACCATGTGAGACAATCTGAAGTTCTCTTCCCTGAAGTATTAATCAGTGTAGCCAAGACACTGAAATGTCGTATTAACATTCAATGTTATCATTTTGGTAGTACATTACGTACACCAAACAGTGGGATCATAAGAACATCTCCATTGTTCAAGGTGGACAGCATGATGTGCCAACACCACACTCTTGCAGAATCGATATTCTTTCACCAACGTAGAATTAGTGCAAAAACCAAGTACAGTGCTCCATGATCATAAGGATGGACAGGACAAACGGATATTGCAGTAATTTCTGGTAATTAGGTCAGAAGGTGAAGGACATTAAGTCTTATGCTACTCATAATTGAGAATTACACTAGTGTATCAACCGATTTGAGAAATTGGTGGCACTTATTGCCTAGTTACTAAACATTTCTGTACTATGTATGAAGTATTACAGAATATTATTCATAAGTCATCTGATTACAGTGAACATTGGCACTCATTGGCCAGTTACTAAACATTTTTATGCATTGTTCAGAACAGAAGTCATCATTCAAAACAAGAGTTAATTAATGGCATAGCATTAACATATTTCATCTAATTATAGTAATCATTGGCACTCATTAGCCAGTTACAAACCATCAGAAGTCATCATTCAAAACAAGAGTTAATTAATGGCATAACATTAACATAATTCATCTAGTTATAGTAATCATTGGCACTCATTGGCCAGTTACAAACCACCAGAAGTCATCATTCAAAACAGGAGCTAATGAGTGTAGCATCAAGCTACTGGTATTCATATATAATAGCATGTAAGTGACATAAGACAAATTTAAAATATAAGAAACATTGGCATTCATTGGCCAATTACAAAGTATTCATATAGTTTTATAAAACGTTATTCAGTATTATTCAGAAGTCATCATTCAAGTGACGTAACAAAAATATTATTTACAGAAATTATTGGCGTAGCATTTATGCATTATTACAAAACATCATTCAGTATTACTCAGAACTCATCATTCAAGTGACATAGGACATATATAAAAATGTAACACGCTGTGACTATTACTCAAGGTCAGTGGTTAGAAAACATCATTCAGTATTACTCAGAACTCTCTTAAACTGGTAGCATTATTTGGGACTGGTAATACATTTTTTTGTGCTAGCAATGCATTGCGTTGGGATCGATAATTAATTGCTGGAGCATGAAAATATTTGCTTTTCACTTATTGCTGCAAATAAGGATTAGTAACGTCATTCGTCATGAGTCAGCTGTAGCAAGGTTATGAAACAAGTAGAGTATATGGGATCACATTCATGAATGACACACACAAATGGGTAAAAAATGCAAGTACTAGAACAGATTTAATAATTAACTGCTTATAGCACATTAATTTCATGAATAGCTTCTCCTGGAAAAAATACAAAATGGATTATTGAGCAGAAAGAAGAAACGCATATTATGCTGAAAAGTAGTGAACTTCGAATTAACAGGTAATGAAACGTGTACTCAATATGTATGTACTCTAGCTGTCCTTTCCAAAACATTCAGTCATTATACCATGTGACATAAGACATGCTGTCAAAACGAACTGCAACAAGTACTTAAATAACTACTTAGCATTTCTTAACTAACAGTAAATATATAAACTTCATCATTAATCTCATCTGCAAAGAAAAACTTAAAAGTGGTGCGTTAAGCGGCCATATAAAATTCATCACTATCATCACCTGCAAAGAAAAACTTCATTATTCATATTATCATAACTTCATTACTATCATCGCCTGCAAAGAAAAACTTCATTATTCATATTACCATATTCTTCACCACTATTCATCATCATTCATTATCATCTGCAAAAAGACACTTCATTATTCATTATTCATATTACCATTTACTTCATACAACTATTAATAGTATAGAGTTTCTTATTTCTAGCATATTTCATCACTAAAACTAAGATATGTAGTTCTGTCTGACAGCCTGCATCAATCGCCTCGTATTCTGAAAGAAAAATAATTAGTTAAGACCGCTATCATACGATGTGTATAGTATATTCTTGTTAATGTTAGTTAATTCAGATCCATTTACTCTTCGTGACGAGGTATTGCATCTTCTTTCGTTCATTGCGAAGGTGAAATTCCCATTTCATAGTAATCCACTGTGGTTTGTTTAATTTATTTCTTTTACACGTTATTGCTTTCTGAAAATGATGAATAAGGATTAATATCTTGCATTTAAATCATATACCCATTAAATAAAAACTGATTTCTAGTGATATAATTAAGCATACAACATAGCATGACAGAAAACATATTATGTCAAAAACATAGAGAGTGTTCAGGTGCAAAAATGTACACTGAGTCTCATAATGCAGTAGCCAAAAGTGTAGAATAGTCAAGATATTGATATATCATAAGGAAAAATGTCAAAGTCAACTGATGTTTGTTACATCTTAAACATTTCATAGTGCTACAGGAAAACAATCATACATACACGAAAAATGGAAAATGTGCACGGTCTGATATATAACGACAAGAAAAGCGACCTGCTAACCTTACCTTGCCGGGCACTTGCCAAGAAAAAATACGATCATTATCAGTGAGTACTCACATAAATACAATTGCTCAAGTGGTCATAAAATATGTAAGTTTATCTGAAAAAAATGTGCACGGTCTGTCTGATGTGTAACGACAAGAAAAGCGACCTGCTAACCTTACCTTGCCGGGCACTTGCCAAGAAAAAATATAATAATCATCAGTAAGTGTTCATATAAATATCTGCAAATGGCATTACAGTGTGATAAATCATAAAGTATGTTCATTCAATGAAGGGTTTAATATTGGAGACATGGTGATTGCCTTTGCTTTTTCTGGTTCTCAAAGTTTCGACGTGAAGTACATTGGGATGAGGAATGCTGCGAATTCGATATGGACCTGCGTATAGAAGCTCAAATTTACTGCATCTACTCTTTCCTCTGTTGGATAAATAGTGTGTACGTTCTAATATCTTCTGTCCAACGTGAAGGTCACGGCGTGTACAAGCCTGTTTTTGCTGTCTTCTCCGGTGCTCTGCGGCACGTTTGATGTTGTTGAGTGCAATGTCAATTATTTCATGGTGGCGTAGTCGACGAGATGTAGGAAAGGATACTAATTCTTTAATTTTGTTGGGTGGTTCAACATTTTTCAGTATAACAGTCGGAGAGAGCATAGTAGATTCATTTGGTATGGAGTTAATTACATCCTGGAATGAGAGTATGTGTGTGTCCCAATCAATATGTTTTTTATGGCAGTATATTCTACATAGTTTACCAATTTCTTTCAGTAGTTGTTCACAAGGATTCGAAGAAGCGTGGTACCTGGATATATAGATCGGAGAAATGTTTCTTGCTCGTAACATACGTGTCCATATAGCAGATTGAAACTGTGATCCATTGTCGGAAATTACTTTAAATACATGTCCTACATGGAATAAAAAATGTTTTACAAATGCATTCGAAATAGTTTTAGCAGTAGCTTTGCGTAACGGAGTGAAGGTAACAAATTTCGAAGTGAGTTCAACAGCGACAAAGATGTAGCAGAAACCTCTATTAGTTCTGGGAATCGGACCAAAAATGTCTACAGCGGCCATGTGTCTCAATTTTACAGGTACAATGGGATGTAACGGAGGAATATGTGACGTCGTGTCTGATTTAGCTTTCTGGCAGATTTTACATGACGCTAAAACTCGTCGAATACGTTTCTCCATATTGGCAAAATAACAGTTCTGTCTGAGTATAAGAAAACATTTTATGGCTCCATAATGAGCGTAACTTAAATGAGTATACCAAATTAATTTGTTAACAAGTTCGTCAGGAATGCATAGTAACCAGTTGTTGCTGTCAGGGTGAGAGCGGCGAAACAGAATATTATTGCGTACAGTGTAATGGTTTCTGATGGTAACATTATTCCTATCTTGCCAAAGGTGTTTAATTTCTTTCCACATGTTGTCTTTGCTCTGCTCTTGTGCTATGTCTCGTAATGACGACGAAATGAAATTTTCAAATGCAACTTCTTGAATATACATGACGCTGAAATTTGCTTTGCAGAAGTTGGTTGCGATGTCTTGCTGATTGTTGCTGAAAGAACGGGATAGTGCGTCTGCTACAATATTCTGTGTACCGGTAATGTGAACAATTGAAAAATTAAATTCCTGTAAATAAAGTTTCCGTCTGCTTAATCAGTCGTGTGTAAATTTAGCGGAAAGTAAAAACTGTATAGCTCTATGATCTGTGTAAACGGTAGCGTGTCTTCCATAAAGAAAATGCCTAAATCTCGTAAATGCTCATACAACACATAATGTTTCAAGTTCTGTGACAGAATAATTGCGTTCAGCAGGTGACAGAATGCGACTTGCAAAGGCGATGTTTTTAATTACTGTACAACCATCTTCTTCAATTTCCTGAAAAATGTGTACGTCTAAAGCGGTGTTAGAACTGTCGGTAGCAATGGAAAAATTTCTAGTAAGATCTGGATGTGATAAAAGCGGTGCTTTCAACAAAGCTTGTTTCAGATTGACAAATTCAGAATGTGCTTGGCTATCCCAGGACCAAATAGTTTTTTTACCCGTCAATTGACATAATCTAGGGGTGTCTAAAGCAGAGTAATGAATAAATTTACGAAAAAAGTTAATTAAACCCAAAAAGCTGCGTAGTTGTTTCTTCGTCGTAGGAACAGTAATGTCACGTAAAGCTTGAAGTTTTTCCAGGTCAGGCGCAATGCCTTCTGCTGAAATTACATGTCCAAGAAATTTTATAGAAGTTTTGCCAAAGTGCGATTTGCTAAGATTAACTGTGAGTCTTTGTGCACGAAAAGTTTGCAACAGTTGTTCAAGAATCAAATTGTGTTCAGACCAGTTAGCTTATGCGATAGCGATGTCGTCTACATACGTTGTGATTCTGTCTTTCATGCAAAAGTGTGTATCGGATGTCGTCAAAAATAATAACATTTTCGTGAACAAGATTCTGTGTGTCAAAAGTATTGCTTGCGTTACTGGAAGATGCAACCTGTACTGTATCTAGGCAAATTCTATCTGACGTGCTATTATTTGCGGGAGGATGCTGTGGCATTTCAACTATTTGTACTGTTCTGTTATTTCTTCCTGACGTATTACGTTCGGGATGATATCTACTGTCTGGTTCATTCATGATAATCTGTTGTTGCGGGTGATTTTGTTGCTGGTAAGACCGACTGTTATTAAACGTACGCTGAAAATTGTGCTCATTACTTTTACGTCTGTCATGATAGTCATTTCTATACGGTGCATTGCGGTATGAGTTGAAATGGTGTGTTTTCTGTACGTACTGATTTCCTTGTTGCTGTGCATTACTATTTGGTGTGGCCGACGCTATACGTGTAGGCGGCGAAACGTTAAAGCTTGGTTGACCTTGCAGACTACATTGTTGGTTAAGTATGCTAACTGGCTGGTTTTGTTGTTGTTGTGGGGAAAAACCTCTATTGTTGCCAAACTGTGTCTGCGATTGCTGAAAATTCGTAGATACTGATGATTAAAATTTTTACTGTTATTAAAATTATGCTGGTATTTCTTGTCATTTCGGGAGTGTCTAATGAAAATTGTCACTTTCGGTAAAACTTGCCATATCAGGTTTTCTTTACACGTTTCTAATCCTAGATAGTTGAAGAGTTGAAGAGCTGTTTTGATAGATATAAAGGATAGTAAAAGAGAAGGCAGCAGTGCAGAAAACTAAAGATGAAATAGCGCTACTACGGCTCGGGGCCCTGTGCACGCTACAGCACATATTCATCGAAGTGTAATGAATCCCCTGAGGTCAATTATGCGCTACAAATAAATTTTAGTTTCCGCATTACAGGCAATGCCGATGAAAATTCAAAAGCAAATTGTTGTATCCAATCCAAGGGGTGAATCTGTGTTCTGTCATTATTAAATACCTTAAATTTTCTCACGGATAGAAAGTGCTTGTAATCAAAATTATCGTCTCTGTATGTCTGAACAGGTTCAGGATTGTATGATAATCTGTTTGTCTGTGACTGTTCGGAATCTAACTCACGTACTCTCTGTAAATTACCTAAATTATACTGGCTGTGTGAGTCTGACAAATGTTCGGAAAGTGGCGTATGCTGTGATGTGTTAAAGGCTGAAATATTTTTCATCTCTGTCACTTCTTGCTGTAAAGTTGACAATTTTCTACGTAATGTATTACTGGACGAACCTATCTCACTGATCGTCTGCTGTAAATTTTGGAATTCAGGTGTTAGATTAAACGAAACTGGTGACGTATCGTCTGATTTGGTGTCATTATTACTTTCGATAACGTCAATACGACTGGCCAGTTCATCATATTTTTCAGTCAGTACTTTTACCTGATCATCGTTTTTAGTATCGCAAGCATTAATTTGTTCTTGTATTTTACGTGTGGTTTTGTTTAATTTCTTAACGTCTGCTTTGATGGCATCGGGATCCTGTATTAGTTCTAATTGTTCAAGTCTGTCGGTCACTGTCTGAAAGTCTACTGTGTGTGTGTCTGTTTTTAAGATCAGAGATTTCATCATGTAATTCGGTGTTCAACTGTTTGATAGTATTAATTTCGTCTGATACTGTAGCAATATTGTTGTCTACGTATGTTTTTGCTTTCGTAAACAATTTACGCTTATCTTCCTGTCTCTGTGCAGTAATTGTTTCCATGACTTGTTGCTTTACTTTATTCTGTTCCTGTATAAATTTACGGTAACGCATTTCACTGTTTTGTAGGTGGTGATTAAAACGTTCGTCAATTTGGCTGTTCTGTTAGTCAAATTTCGTGTCTACTTTTGCATCCAGTGTGCATGAAAGTTCTGCTGACATTAATTTAAACTCGTCGCATAACTGTGTTGCGTTTTCAGAGCATTGTTTAGCGACTGCACTAATTTCATCTCTAAGTAATTTCGTTGTAGCTGCTTGCGTATTCCTTAATTCTTGAGCCACAGATCTAATTTCTTCACTACTGCTCCCAGCCCAAGCCTTAATTTCCTCACGTAATTGTTCTTTAGTATCATGACATTGCGCAGCAACGGCTGTAATCTGTTCACTAAGTTGTTTGTTCTGTTCATTAAGTTGTTTGAAATGGTTATCTTGCTTATTATTCGACTGTTTGGAATTGTTGTCTAGTTTTTCATTTAGTTGTTTGAGATTGTCGCCTTGTTCTTTCCTGAATTGTAGTAATAATGCTACAACTTGATCCATGCCAAAATTACCTACTCTATTCTTTGTGCTGTTTGATGGCGTACCTGCAATTGTCATGTTTTGTGTAACCATTTGGTCATTCTGTGATTCTCGAAAAGGTTTGCCAATCGGATGTGCACTGTGGGTCACTACCTCGGAACCAAATAAATCTGACGTATTTTGACTACATTGTTCATCTTCATGAGAAAAATTTATCTGTTCACAATTCAAATTTTGCAAACCGATTGTGTCAAACTGGGCAGCGTTCGTTTTATCGGAACGTGCCGCGTCATCAATTGTTAAATTTACTGTGGACATAATTGAATTTATTTGCCCATATCAGGATTTGACTCAATACTAGTGTTCGGCAGGCACTGATTATCTGTAGTTAGGGGATCATCATTATTACACTGAGTGTCGCAAGTATTATCGGTCAAATTATTCGAGTCGACTATTTCACTCATTGCACATCGCGATGTACTGTTAACAGTTTTTCGCGGCATTTTTCACAAATAAAAATTTAACCACAAAATGAAACAAAGACAAAGCGAAGTGGAACAAACACAATTACAACAAAGAGCAATAAATTGCCGATGATCTGTGAAAGAAAAAGTGACAAATTAGTAAATGCGTTGCGCCAGATGCAAACTACATTTACGTAAATAAGAGCAGATATATGACTACTTCTCAGAGATTCACAAAGAAATACCATCCTTGCCGGTTGTCGTCAAGTGTAACCTCCCCACATAAATAGTATAAATAATAATAATACTGAATACGATTCTAATTTTTTTAGTGTAACCTCAGAACAAAATTGGTTCCCATTTATAACCTCCTTACAGAAATTCATTCACATTTAACCTCCAAACAAAATTTGTTTGCCATTTAATGTACCTACAAATTTCTTTTCTCATTTAATGTAAGCTCGAAACAGAAAAATTCCTAAACCTCGCAATAAAAAATAAATTCAGTAACTTGGTAAATTTTGGACGACAGCAGTGCTGCGTCATGGCCCTGTAAAATCATTCTGAATAAAAAAGCAAAAATTCTTACGTCAATAAAGTCGCCAAATATCTGCTCTTACAATAAATTTTTCCGGCACAGCTCTGTGCAATGCTGGCCGATAGATTTGTCATTTATGAAAGGAAGCAACTGATTTTTCTATTGCAACAATCAGAATGATCATGGATTGGAGAAATTAGTAAGTTCTTTAAATTGAAATGAATGCTTGTCAAAAATTACTTTATATGACAAAGATTATTATTAGGACATTTAAACGGGAGTTCAGATGACATTACTAGATATGCGCGAGGCTGCTTTTTACCTTATACAATAATACTCAGGCTCCGGCATCTAAGCACCGCGACCGGCCAGCCAAAACGATACACTATACCAGACCAGAGCAGACTGCAGGCTAGCGCAGACTAGCAACAACTTACAGCTACAGCTACACAGTTCCTACTCAGTCAACACTGCTCTCTGGTCAGCGATTCTCTTATACCTTGCATATCGCAGGCAGCGCATGAGCAATACATCGAAATTGCATCTGCTCGGACCTCTTACAATGTGTCACTAATGTTTCGCACTGTCACAATTCCTCCGTCCACCTCAGAGCATCTAAACCTAATGCGACATGTCGTAGCGGCCCTTATCAGGCCGCACAACAGACAAGCAAGGTAGGCTGCCGACCGCCCTTCAAGAGCTCAGATCAAAACATCGCCAGTGGATGTAAACTTCAACAGACTTTCTGCATAAACACGGCACTACTTCGTGAAAAGCCATTTTACAGAAACCCACCAATTGGATCCAATGTAACTACGAGTAGCACTCCACCGAGTCCGTGTTATAAGCACGCCAGCAGACTCAGACCAGCAGTCGTCTGTCAGGTTGGAGCCTGACAGTGTTTACTTGCGAGTACGTGCGCGTTGTTTGTTACGGTCATGAGTGTTGTTCGATGTTGTGTAGTCGTGGCGTTGAATCGACGTTGATTTATCGTGCGCCTTTTAAGGTAGCACTGTTATTTCGTATGTGTCCCATTGTACTGGGTATATATCAGCGACAGGCGTTTATACCTATAGCCTGCCAGCGCTCTGACCGCGTCAGTCGGGCTGGGGCTAAGCGTGAATAGGGCCAAGGACCGGAATCTGCAGCTAGGCTGCTCTTCCGCCGCCCCTTCGCGCAGCTATGTGACACTGGCCTCTCCTCGGCCGTCCCAGCACGCTACCAGCTGCGCTGATACTGACACCACCTAACGCGCACTTCGTGCTTCCCACCACATGTCACCGATAACCGCCGAGAGAGATACCGATTCAGGTGAACCATGCACTCAGCGTCGCATAAGAGACCGATCTTCCTCTTTGTCCTCAGACGTTTCGAATGGCTATGTAGTGATCGACCTCTCACCTAGTGACAATCAGGCCATGTTGGCCCTCAGCATTAATATACCTGACCACCACTGCTGCTTCGTCCACGCAATCTCGTCGTCTTCCCCCCTCCCCCCCCCCCCCCCCCCCGTCGACAATCCGAACAGTCTTTCACTCACGCCCATCCCCAGCGACCGAGATTCAGATTCTGATGCATCTGTACCCGGAGCAGACACACTCCTGTTGCTGCCATGGACCAGGACATGGGTCCCCCTCCCGACCTCGCTTCCCAGAATCAGCCGCCACCACCACCAAAGAAGGAGAAGATCCCTCCTATCGTTGTTCACAATCCCAAAAACTACATTAAACTGAACACTGAACTGCAACGCATTATTGCAGGCCAACTGTGGGCAGTGTATGAGAAAATCCACGTCAAGTACCTGCTTGACACCATGGAGGATTATCGCCAAGTCCTCAACTTTATGAAGTCCAGGGCTATGTACTACCACACTCATTAGGATTCAGACGACAGAAGAACAAAAATAGTTATCAAAGACCTTCCTTGTGAAGTTACAATAACAACGTCAGGAATTAATTACTCTGTCTCTAGTTCCTGAATCCTTTGGTCCACCAATACAACAAGAAGGACCCTGAGACCTGGAAATTGGTCCCTACTCCCACCCATGTTGTCTACCTTATTAAGAGAGAGGACGTCGAACGCATTTACCTCGTTTACCAAATCAGGTATCTCCTGTGCACCAAGGTGTGTACTGAATCATATGAAGGCCACAACGCCCCCTCCAGCTGCTTTATGTGTCAAAGTTTGCGCCTCACCAACAGTTGCTCTTCAGTGCCTGTTTGGTGTGTCAAGTGTGCTGGCTCGCATCTGTCAGAGGACTGCAAACTCCCAGTCTCAGAAAAACCTACATGTGCCCACTGTTTGGGCACCTCTTACGGTCCCCACCATCTAGCTTCCTATGTCCTATATACCTGATGGCTATGAAGTCCTCCCGCCAACCACGAAGGAAAACACGAATCGGCCACCCCCGCCATCATAGGACCGAACCGTTTCATCGTCTTACGTCGTAAATCCGACGACCATCCCACCATTGATGCTCAGGCGCCTGACGCATCTGCGACACAGGAGCCACCTCCAACTCCATCCCCTATGACCACATTTTCCGCTGCAGCTCAGTCTCCCCCCTGCTCATCCATGATGCATACCAACGCCCACCAAGCTGAAAGACTGCCTGCAGCCTCCTTCCACCCACACCTTGATCATCCATTGCGGTGCCTTCTCCACCAGCCACCATGCCCACCCCTGCCTGCTGCAGGGTGAAACAGCCCACCTGGGATGTTCCTCCAGTGTTGGAGATAGATTCTTCTTTGTGGGATGATATGTGGGAGATCCTCCAGGTCATCTGTCAGTTTAGACGGCCCCATATCATGGCTGTTATCAGTGAAACAGCTCAAAAGATCTGTCGGTCGGATGGGCTCACTAAGGTCATCGTTTTTGTTGAAGGGCTCAGCCAGATTTTGCTGTAATGGCAAATTGCCCACCACACAACCATCATCCCCTCGGGATGTAGTTGTCTGTATTTTTAATGCTAATGGCTGTAAATGTGGACATTTTACTTGTCTCAGAAACCCACTGACGATTTTCGTCTTCGCAGCATGTTTTCTGGCGGACTTACCAACTCAATCGACGAGGTGTGGTCATAGCGCTGTTTCTGCATAAGTCGCTCATCCATAATCCTAAGGTTCTCCAACCACTCGAACACACAGAGGCTATGGCAGTCAATATTTCTACTCGCCCTGGTGCTATAACTTTTGATGTCGCGTATTTGAGCCCTAATCTCCCACTTCTTGAAGCTGATCTTTGTACCTTGACATCTTTTGACAAACTCATTGTTGGGGCAGATCTCAATGCCAAGCATTCTCACGTTCTCACGTTGCATATCCCAAGAGCAGACTGCTCCTTGACCTAGAAGATCCTCTGGCACTGTCGGTCTGTGGCTCCGAACTCCCACCCACGTACCAGTCCGCTCTGATAGCCAGCAGGATGTTCTGGACATGGCCATTTTCAGGAACATTGCATTGCAGTTGTCGTTTGGAACACTCCACAAACCAAGACACTGTGCTCCTGCACCTTTCTGACATCGCTCTGTCTTTAGACATCTGTTCTACCTTGACATTCACGGAATGGGACAAATTTTTCAGGATACTTAATAATACCACTCGGCAACATCACGACCTGACAATGCCTGCCAATCTGATCAGTGCTGTTGATTACCCAACCACAAAAATCCAAAAGGCGATGAAGGCCACTACTTCCGTTGTTCCAAGGGCCTTAACCCCACTCGATGACTTGCTTCCCCTCTTGCACAAACTCTAAATCGAGAAGGTGGTGGACACAGTTTTGTGATCCTTGCGATAAGCATTTCATCAAACACCTCTAGCATGAATTCTTCCACCAACTTGCCAATTGGGAAACGGAACAATGGGGGGACACAATTTCTGCCTTCCTCCTCCAACATAAATCCAAATGGGCTTTTGTCCAAGCTCTGTGGTGTTCTGCAGTGAAGACCAACCATCCCACCTGCACAGTGGATGGCTTAACTTATGATGCCCTCCTTGTGGTAGAAACTCTTGCCGATATGTTTGAGGCCCAAAACCAATTTCTCATCCAGGACACCAGGCCAGATGAACCCCAAGATGAACATGATATTCTAGCAGCCGTTGCCATTTTCCGAGAAAGACAATTTCCCTCCGCCACACACCGTCAGGTGGCTTGTGGAGTATGGATGTAGATGTAGACCATCTCTGACTGCCCCTCACCCTATGTCTCCAGGGGAAATCCAATGGATCCTCTGGCAGAAGCATGGACAATCGACTCCCAGTTCGGATGGTATCTTAAACAAACACCTCCGACAGCTCCCACACAAACCTTTGGTCTTATTTACCAGCATCATGAGCCGATGTCTCACAACTGGCGTTTTTCTCGCATAGTGGAAGCAGGCCAAAATGATTCCCATTCCCAAGCCTACAGAGGAGCCTATGGTCATTACTAACAACAGGCCCATTAGCCTTATGAATGCCATGGACAAGGCTCTAGAATCTTTGATTCTCCATTGCAATTCCCAGTCACAGGCAGTGGCTGTGACAATCGGTCTGAAACAGTTTGTATTCTCTTGCCACCTGTCGACCAGACTCCAAGTCCTTCTGATCACGGAACATGTCAGTAAGGGCTTTAACGCCACCATGTCGACACCAGAGGTTTTTATGGACCTGCAAAACTTACATGACAATATCTGGTAGGATAGTCTCAGTACAAAATTCTTACACAGATGACCATTCCCGACATCTATGTGAAGATTGTGGATAATTTCCTCCACGATAGGACTTTCTTGGTTACTCAGCGAGGTCACCGCTCCAGCATACGTCACATGTCAGCGGGTACCCCTCAAGGCTCTGTATTGTTTCCCATCCTTTTTGACATTTATGTTAACGTGTGTAAATAAAGTGTGTTCAAACTTGATCATTAGTTCTTTCCTGCTGACCGCAGGACACTACACGAGATGGGTGGGCCATTCTACCAGAATTCTTCCTAAAACTTAAACAAATATTCGATGTTAAAAACTTCTCTTCTTCAGAAACGCTTTTCTTGCCATTGTCGGTTTACATTTATATTCTCTCTACTTTGGCCATCATCACTTGTCTTGCTGCTAAAATAGCAAAACTCTACTACTCTACTTAAGTGTCTCGTTTCCTAGTCTCATTTCCCCAGCAGCTCTTGATTTAATTCGTCTACTTTCCGTTATTCTTGTTTTGATTTCCTTGATGTTCATCTTATATAATCATTCGAAGACACCATCCATTCTGTTCAGTAGCTCCCAAAGCTCTTTGCTGTCCCTGATAGAATTACAATGTTATCAGCATACGTCAAAGCTTTTATTTCTTCTGTTTGTTCTTTAATTCCTACTCCAAATTTTTCTTTGGTTTCCTTTACTGCTTGCTCAGTGGATTAAATAACGTTGGTAATAGACTAAAGCCAGTGTCCCACCCTTTTTTCAGTTACCGTTTCCCTTTCTTACTGCTTGACTCATATAACTGCCGTCCGTCTAGTTTCTATACAAGTTGTAAATAGCTTTTCGCACCCTGAATTTTATCCCTGCCACATCCATGATTTCAAAGAGAGTATCCCATTCAACACTGTCAAAAACTTTTTCTAAGTTTGCAAGCTATTGCGAGCTAACATCCCGAAGATGTTCGTTCTCACATGTGGTTCATGTTTGTCAAAATGTCTTGGATCAAACTCGTCTAGGTGTTGAACCGCACTTGTCGCCTTGCTAGCCCTAAATTACACGCTTGTGACCCTTTGGTTAAATTGTCTGACTCATGGCAAGTTTGCGAGATTGAAATAAACCTACAAAGTTAATATAGCATATAATAACAATAATAATAATATCAGGATCTAAATTAATAACCCATAACTGATGTAGGCCACACAGTGACGATTTGGTTAGAATAATGTTTATTCAGGAAACTAATAACAAAAGTGGTCGTATGTAGAGTTACTGTTACACTCGAGAGCATGTACATTTGACACAGTTTGATCATTCGCTATCTCATTGCGAATTAAAGTCCAATACTCCACGTCATTAACTACGCGAGGAGTTAGAGTTCACTCCAGGATCGCGGCTGCTCACGGCTCAGAGACGAAGTCCCACGATATCACACAACGCGACATTTTCTAAGACGTTTCAGTTCCTAGCTACCTAAAAACTGACCGTCCGCTTTCACGTCTCTACAGCACTGTCCGTTCAATGTTCAGACCGGAACTGTCCCTCTGATCGTCTCCAGCAGCCTCCCCCGCGTGCCGAACATCGTAGCTCAACTGACTCGGGCAGTTCCCTTTCCTGAAGTCGTCCATCTGATTGGCTACAGCTTATTCTACATTATTTTACATTTTAACATATTTAAATAATCAAAGCTTGAATTTCCTTCTTAGCTTTGAATGCCACAGCCAGTAGCCTTGCACCAATGTGCTTTCTGAGAAAGAAATAAAGAACGAAAGTAACTGTTATGCACTAAACTTTACAACAAATATTCTGTTACTTAATGATTCAATAAGGTGTCATGTTGTCATCGTTCAACGTGTTTTGCGTGGCGCAAACGATGATCTGATGCTTAACTGAAAATACTGATAATTTAAATTTACTATATCTTTTAAACAAATAAAGTTACAGAGTTGCTATTTACAACATTTGTCATGTTAATGATACGCTTCTATATGAAATGTTGACCATTAAGATCGACCAGACCGTTCATATTTTAGCTATAAAACTTGTTAATTTCACTTTAACATTAAATCCTAAATTATTATAGATATGATCAATCTTCAAGTTTTATTGGGATCACCATGAAAATTTATGAAGGATGCTAGATTAAAATTGCTGTGGCTTCCTTTCCTAAATTAGTACAGAAATAAATAGTTTTCATAAATGTTTCTCTTTATGGCCGATCTTATGTCCGCCATATTTAACACTGTTACGTCTCCCTGGCCACAAAGGGCTTCTACAGGGTTTCCCTATGACGTAGGTTCTAGTCTGTCTCACTCGCACACTGCAGCTCCTAGGCCTCATTCAGCACAATAGACGCCTGTGAATTTCCTATCTCGTGGCGAATCTGCGTTTTTTTTTTAGCACACGGTCCTGGACGTCAGGGTTCATTTCACAATTCCTGGAGGCTGACTCTGTCGGCCATATATTTAAATGAAAGCGAAATGCTCGTTAACTCACACTATAAATTTAGGTGTGCCTCTTCTTAACCTAAGTCATATGGTAAGTATTTCCTCATGTGTTCCGACATTCCTCCAGACTCCAAGC
This sequence comes from Schistocerca piceifrons, assembly GCF_021461385.2. NCBI lineage: Eukaryota > Metazoa > Arthropoda > Insecta > Orthoptera > Acrididae > Schistocerca > Schistocerca piceifrons. The sequence goes on from NC_060138.1 coordinate 932,461,991, forward strand.
TGATCTTCTACGAGGTCGGCTTCTGCCAGTTTTCCAATTCTTCTATAAAGAATTCGTGTTTTTTTTTGCAGCTATGACTTATTAGACTGATAGTTCAGTAATATTCACCGCCTGTCTCATACAGATTGTGCAACAGATTGAAGACTTTTGTCATGGCTGGTTGTGCCAATGCTATCAGTAGTTGTGACGGAGTCTCGGGTCTTCCAAATTTTTTTTCTGTATAAGTTCTTTCAGTGCCCTGTCAAAATCTTCTCGCAGTATTATATCTCTCATTTCATCTTTATCTACATCCTCTTCCATTTCTATAATACGGCTTTCAAATTCATGTCCCTTGTATTGATCCTCTTTATACTCCTTCCATCGTTCAGCTGTCCCTTCTTTGCTAGGACTGGTTTTCCATCTGAGCTCTTGATAAGGTTACAGTTGCTTCTCTTTCCCCAAAGGCCTCTTTAATTTTCCTGTAGGTCATATATATCATTCCTCTAGTGTCCTCTAGTCAGTCCTGCTTAGCTATTGTGCACGTCATGTCAACCTTATTTTTAGGAGTTTATCTTCCCTTTCACTTTTTTCATTTACTGCCCTTTTATATTTTCTCATTCATCAATTCAATTCAGTGTCTCTTGTGGTAGCCACGGCTTTCTACTAGGTCTTGTCTTTTTACCTGTATGATCCTCTGCTGTCTTGACTATTTCATCTCCCAAAGCTACCCATTCCTCTTCTACTGTATTCCTTTTCACTGTTCTAGTCAATCATTGCCTAATGCTCCTCTGTAACTCTAAATAACCGCTTGGTTTTCAACTTGTCCGTATCCCACTTAATTTCCTACCTTTTTGCAATGCCTTCAGTTTTACTCCACGGGTTCATAACCAATAAACTGTGGTCAGAGTCTATATCTGACCCTGGAAATGCATTACTGTTTAAAAACTGGTTCCGAATATATATAATGTCTGAAACCTTCCTGTCTCTCCAGGTCTCTACCACATGTACAACTTTCTTTCATTATTCTTGAACCAAATGTTAACCATGATTAAATTATTCACTGTGCAAAATTCTACGAGGCGGCTTCCCCCTCCCCTCCCCTTCCATATTCACTTATTATTTTTTCTTCTCTTCCTTTTCCTATTGTCGAAGTCCAGTTTCCCATCATTATTGAATTTTCGCCTCCTTTAACTATCTGAATTATTTCTTTTATCTTATCATATATTTTTTCAGTATCTTCATGTGCGGTATTAACCGGCATATAAACTTGTACTATGTGGTGGGTGAGGGCTTCGTACCCATCTTGGTACAATAACACGATCTTTATGTTGTTCGTTCATAGTAATTTCCTGCATTCCTATTTTCATTCGCATCGTTAAACCTACTTCTGCATTGCTCCTATTTGAGTTTGTATTCATAATCGTGTATTCACTTGATCAGATGTTCAGGTTTTCCTGTCACTGAACTTCATCGATTCCCACTGTATCCTACTTTAACCTATCCATTTCCATTTCTAAATTTTCTAACCTACCTTCTGATTAAGGGATCTACATATCACGCTTCGTTCCATAGAACGCCAGTTATGTTTCTCCTGATGATGACATCCTCCTTAGTAATATCCGCCGGGCGATCCGACTGAATATTTTACCCAAGATGATGTCATCATTTAACCATCCAGTAGAGCTGCAGGCCCTCTAGGAATATTACGTCTGTAATTTTTCTTTGGTTTCGGCTTTACGCAGTACCAGCACACAGGTACTTTTCGGTTGATGCTGCAAGGTCAGATCGGTCAATCGACGGGACTGTTGCCCTGCAACTACTGAAAAGGCTGCTGCCCCTCTTCAGGAACCACACGTTTGCCTGGCCTCTGAACAGATACCTCTCCGTTATGTTTGCACCTACGGTACGGCTATCTATATCGTTGAGGCACGCAAGTCACCTAACCGACGTCAAGCTCTGTGGTTCATGGAGCGGGTGATGTAGTTTTTAAGCAGATAAAAGAGATTAAAGACTTGCCTACGTTTAAAAATCTGATTTAATCCAAGTGAATGCAATTCTGTACTCGCAGATTATCTGAAACGATTCACGCTCTTTCTTTCACACCTATGGGGTAGCACTACTTTTAGTTAAACTTCACTTATAGAGACTAGTGAACGTATTATACAAACCACTACGAACTTCACGCCACTATCGCTCGTCTAGGTCAGTCAGCAAAAATGTTACATTGGCACGTCAACTGGATGTGTTACTATGGTCACAAGATAAGCCTCTTGTTGACGACTTACTATCTGACTCAGAAGCCTATATTTTTACCACCTGACTCTTGAGAATTGTAAGAGAGTAATACAAACGATATAGATCTTGCATATTTTAGAAGTGTTCATAACCGAGTAATTCAAGACTATCTTTATAACACACGTGCACAAATTTGACTCCGAACGCAGGGCGAAAATGCAACTAAGTACTTTGTACTCAATGACGGGGTTCAAAACAACCAAGCAACCGCTAGGATGTATTCGTGTGTGATAAGGATGTCTTAGATCGTCAAATGCGGCTGAGACTAGCGCAGGAAAAAAAGAAGCTACAGGAAATGAAAAAAATAATTTGGAATCTCGTTTTGAGTGGTGTCGTGCAATGAAAACTAAGTAAATGTGAGACATTCAAGGTTTTGTAGAGATAGAATGGCAATCATTATTCATTACCGACTGGTAGATCAGTAAATCGAGAATCACAGAAATGGCGAGCCAAATGTAAACAAGGCGAGACCAAGGTGAAGTTTCTTTCTTTTATATTTGGGTGTGGGCTCCTTCTAAGATAATTTTCCACTGTGTTCTCCTGTTTCGTTTTGCACTCTGCAAAGTAATCATTATGAGCAGTTCTCTATGCTTATGAGGAAACACGGCCCATAATCTTCCCGGTAGACGGTAGATGAAATCGGCTTCGTTCTTTCTTGGTCCAGAGCCAACAGCTTCCGCACACTGCCTTTATTGCTATTTTGTTTCGGGAAATGAAGTAATCGACCCAAAAGCAACAATGTGACACACAGTATTATTTGGAATCCCTTTAAGGGACTTAAAACAAAGCTGAGAAATTTTCTAATATTGTCAGTCTTAGGGACGGATGTAGTGGTTGTTAAGATAATCTTTATAAATGTTTCAGCATACGAACCCTGTTATGGGGAACTTAATCTACAGCAATGTGTGTCGGTAGCCAAGCAGCTCCCGTCGTGTGGCTGTCTAAGTTAATCCTACACAAAATTCACTTCAAAAGTACTCAAAGTGCTGTTTTGTATTTTCATCTTGAGCGCTTTTGAGGTGCATTTTATTTTGTATTAACTTAGACAGCCAGATGGCGGGAGCTTGTCTCCAGAAAGACGTTGCTGTATATTATGTTCGTAATATTACTGGTAGTATGCTACAATATTTATAATGAAAACATAAAAATTGTTTACGCATTCGCATTTTTTCAGTATTCAACAAATGCGATACAGATAAAGAAGTAGTAAGTTAAAACGTTATACTTGATGTTGAAGTTTTAATAAATGAACAGTGAAGTTGTAGCGAGCAGTTAGCAATTTTCCTTTCTTTTATGGAGCTATCAACGAGAAAAAAATCTGAAGGTTTAAATTATTTGGAAAGTTAGTTGGAAGCGTTTAGTGCCCTCTCAAGTGGCGGACGAATGTATTCGTAGTGTGGGTAATTTGTGCGCCTTGAGTTCACGCTGCCTCATGACTTAGAGGCTGGTCAGAAGCAGTCTGGAATGCTTGTAAATGTGTTGCAGGGTTGGTTGTGCTGAGAAATAATTAAGGAAAAAATCGATACAGTGCACTGTTCCCGATTTAATTGGCACTGACGTTAGCCGATCAGATCGTTGCGAACGCAAATTGAAGTACTTGGCATACGCTAAATTGCGATGCTGACAGGTATCTGTAGGTTCTTAAGTTAACAATTTTTTCGAAATCTCATTGCCGTTTAAAATGTGCCGTTCTCGGAAGTGCAATTTAATTTATTAAACCATACGAAGAACACATTTGACGATACTGTCTGAGGCAAGCTGCTTCAATCAGCGCGTGCAACGACGTAACTGGCTAACTTCAGTTCTAATTAAACCGGAAACCGCGCTATGTATCGGATTATTTCTCACCACAAACTACCCTGAATCAGACTCATGGGTTTTACAGATCCTTTCTGACAACACTATATAGACAGTTTCCAACATTAATACTTTACTTACTGTTGGAGCCTTTAACGTATGATTAAATCTCTGGTATTTTAAATTTGAAAATTCGTTCAGTAATTTTATGAAATATTGAAAATCGGATTTCTGGTACACCCAGAAGCCTTTAGATAGGCAACCAGCATCTGGAATTGTGCACCGTTCTAACCATTTAATTATATAAATAGCAGTTTCCTTAATATACCTATAGTGTCACTTCTTTCATACACTTCTCTCTGGCCTTCATACAATACCTTATTTTCCATTTTTATTTTATGAAATATTGAAAATCGGATTTCTGGTACACCCAGAAGCCTTTAGATAGGCAACCAGCACCTGGAATTGTGCACCGTTCTAACCATTTAATTATATAAATAGCAGTTTCCTTAATATACCTATAGTGTCACTTCTTTCATACATTTCTCTCTGGCCTTCATACAATACCTTATTTTCCATTTTCTCGAAGTTTGTATCTGTGACTGCAGTTTCCACTTCCTTCAAGAGTTTAATGTTCAGGAGGAGTTCAGTCCCTCATCTCCAAACTGTTGCCAAAGATTGACCAGAGTCCTGTAATTAGTTCTGCTGGAATTTCAGTTAACGATAAACCATTCATCAATAACAATTTAATGGTGACATGTGTATTTCAGTTCATCCATTTGAATGAAACACACAAAATGCCACTGTTAACAGCTTCGTAAGCAAAATTATTTGTTTCTTAGTCGTGCGATACGAAACAAAAACCACTCAAACTATGAAGCACATGCAAAAGATAAGGATGGTGCGAGACTTTGCACCTCCCTAATTTTCCCGTGATGCTGAACACTCCCATTAACGATAAAGAGATATGATCATATTAAGCGTAACGGTTTTATTTTTTACATATTCAGCACGGTGCAAGAAGTGTGCACCTTGAGACAACACTCGAAGGCATTTCGTATTTACGTAGTAGCGGAACCACAAGTAGAGCGCGAGCACTATGAGATAGCTCGCCAAAACTTTTGTATCATTTATGTAATGGTGTAACTACAATTAGAGCCACTGAACGCTACAACAATGAGAGGCACAATTAGCGGTAGTTCGCTTTGATGGACGCCGCATACTGACATACCAAAGGGCCTTCGCAATTCCACTCGACTCGACTACAGCACAGAGTGAGCAAATACTACATGGTCGCGGTTGCTATAAATTACCAGTGGAATAGTAGCCGTTGTAGAAGCACTGAGTATACGACAAACTTGAACGATAGATCATTAGTGTTTCTGAGTGCCGGGCAGCAGTCATGACCCTGGAAAAAGCATGGAGCAAAGTGAGATTCTATTAATTTGTAAACATGTGCGTTAGCAGTAGATAAGGACAGAGTACAGTAATCTGGTCAATGGCCTGAGGCAAGTTCACTTCGGTTTCGGAAAAGTGGCAAATGATTCTAAAATATTTGTCCGTGACTATATTGTGAAGAAAAATTGTGTCCGTTTGCGGAGACGCTTGCTGTGTACTCTATAGGCTTTCTCCGTTTTTGTAAAAGCAACCGTGAAACGTCATGAGTGCGTTCCGTTGTTTTTATTACCTTGAAGTGATACATGTCATACAGTCTCCGTATTTTCAAATATAAATTCACTAAGACAATTTATTACTTTACACAAAAAGTTCTTCAATCAGATAGTGATAATCACACAAGACCTTTCACTCACAGATTTTCCTATTTTCGTGTTATTTCGGATTTCTTCCTCAGCACTTCAGGACTTGATTGAACAAAAAAATTCACAGCATTTTGTTTCTCCTTTTAAATAGTGTCACGTTGTGCAGGGCTAATGAAATTCTTCTTTCTCCTCTCCTTAATCTGTGTCCCACTGTGCGCTGCCCTCTTATTTTCTTTCGGACCCAGTCCTGGCCAAGTCCAAAAGCTTACAGTGTCTCATCTCTTTGCGCACATTCCCCAAGTGCCCCGAATGCAAGTGTTCGCAAGAAGTCCGCTTTCCATGTAAATCCGTGCTTTTTTTCGCAACTCTAATGCAGAGGTGCTACCTGCCTTCTTCTTTTATTTTAGTTTTCCATAGACAGTTTGTGCAAATTGAAGAGGGGATTACTTGTGAGTTCGTATTTATGTGGACTGTTTTGGGGATCTAGGGGAAGAGCTAATAAGACTGCGATTCAAACGGCACTCCTTTTGATAACATATTCAGAACCATTTTTCACTCGCTTAATCCAGCCTTGTATTAAACTACTTTGTACTTTTGCAGGAACAGCCTGAAGCGTATGATAACTATGTATCTAGACTATACTGACCTCTATTCCAGAAAGGCTTAAAAGAATAGGACAATGTGTCCCTAGACTCCCTGCTGACCGGGTAGGAATAACAAGACAAATAGTGGCAGTAGCAACATCCAACTATCAGGAGCAGAGCAATACTGCCTTCACTTCATCAGGATTTCGTAGGGCAAACAATAAGTAATTGCTAAAGTAAGCACTGCTGCTACGGTCGCAGACTCGAATCCTGCCTCGGGCATGGATGTGTGTGATGTCCTTAGGTTAGTTAGGTTTAAGTAGTTGTAAGTCTAGTGAACTGATGACCTCAGCTGTTAAGTCCCATAGTGCTTAGAGCCATTTGTATTTTTTACTAAAGTAAACAATAAGCAAAACTTAAGATGCCTAAGTTCATTCATATTGCTGTACCACTACGTGCCACTTTTAAGTAGCAAAATGGATGAATTAGATGTGCTCATCAATGATGATGTTAATGGAGTGTCAATACTTATCAAAGGAAGACAAGCACTGTTACAATTATGAATTCTGAAACGGTAAGTTGCCACAGTCGATAGTCTCATAGATACTGTGGAGTGCGTTTGTTAGAAAGAGCTGTAAATCAAGAGTAGAACTAAAAGAGTTGAAGAGCACTGAAAAACACCTTTAGTAGTATATCTGTGTGTGTGTGTGTGTGTGTGTGTGTGTGTGTGTGTGTGTGTGTGTGTGTGAGCGCGGTAAATTATCAGAAAACGGCCTTACTATTGTATCTTATACACGTCTCATGAACAGGTATTCTTCCTTTGTTTTTAGAAAATGTCACAGACTGGCTGGGCAATATGCTGAAGTGTCCTGCTCTGGTGCAGTACAGCCCTAGAATTACACTCGGTAGCGATGACAAGCGTCTGTCTTCCGTTCAATACACCAGTCAAAAACACGACTGATCCATCTCCCTGGTAACCCATGGAACTGCATGTCTGGGGCGTGTATTGATGTCAGTTCACTTGATGACTCTTCTATAACGACCCATAAATAGCCTTCTACCTGCCTCTGGAAAACTCACAAACATGCATTTACTATACATAGCGTTGCTAAAACCATACATATAAATCTTGTATATGACTTTCTGATTGTTTAAATATGCCAAGTGGATTGGTTTTATAAGTATAGCCGTCCAGAGTGGCTGAGCGGTTCTAGGCGCTTCAGTCTGGAACCGCGCAACTGCTACGGTCGCAGGTTCGAATCTTGCCTCGGCATGGGTGTGTGTGATGTCCTTAGGTTAGTTAGGTTTCAGTAGTTCTAAGTTCTAGGGGACTGATAACCTCAGAAGTTAAGTCCCATAGTGCTCAGAGACATTTGAACCATTTTTTTTATAAGTATATTTTGAATAATGTCTCTTGTCGGTTACGCACAGGTGTTGCAATGCATAAATATTGCACTAAACTTACCACAACCACGAGTATTATACATAAAATAGAACTAAAATTTCACCAATTTTACGAGGTGACAAAACGATACATAGCTTGTGAGTTATTTGCTTGTCATTTTGATGAACTTGGCTAAATTAGCATTATTCGCCATGAATTATTTAAACATATATATCTATATCTAGTTATCATTATTTAGTTTTTAATCAATAATCTTTCATTCAAAATTTCTGTCACAGTTGCGTGTATTTTGTACTGGTGCCCAGTTTCGAACGAAGCCGTTCATAATCAAACCAGGTGTGCAGTAAAATGCTTATCGAAGCATACCCTCACGGACATAATCAGATAAAATACGACAGTCTCACATCAAATATGATGGTAATCATATGACAGCGTGATACTTCCAAGAAGTTAAACAGTAAAAAAGTTGGAACCGCATACTTTTTAATAATGGCGGTCGACATGATAACTTATTATTCAGATGGTACTGCCGTAATAGAAGAAATTTATACTGACATTCGATGGTGATGTTAAAGCACTATCGGTTGACACTCTTGTGATCGCTCAAGGTCATTTATTTCTTGAAGATCTATATATTCCATTGTTCCTAGCTAAGGCACTTTTCCAGCAACGGACTGCGTCATCAACTGTACTTCATCGTGTTGTTATTCTCATTCATGTGGTGTCATTCGTTATTATGTAGCTTTATTAATACTGGTTTTATTCATGCAGCAGTTGTGAAATAATTTGCGTCATTTGAGGTCATGTCGTGATAGACCCCATACGACACACTTCGACTTGCAATGGCCTCTCGCCCGGAAGAACAATGCTCAGTAACGTTTCAGTTTGCTTCGGAGTCTACAAATCCTGTCAATAGCAGAAGCTCTGGCGTCGTCTCCTGTGATGTGATAATCCTAACACGCTACTTTCTCACGACTATTCCCGCGTCCGTAGGGACTCGCGCCGCACCACACTGTCTGTCGGACCAGGCTGCATCTGTCTGTCATTCGCAAAGACCTGAGTCGAAATTAGGTATCTGGATTGGACGGCATTCCTTGAGAGTTGCTGAGACGTTTGGGAGAACGTACTATGTCAAAACTAATTCACTGGTATGCAAGACACGAGGGCATTATGAGCCGTCCGTGGTTACCGAGCGGTTCTAGGCGCTTCAGTCCGGAACCATGCAACTGCTACGGCCGCAGGTTCGCATCCTGCCTCGGGCATGGATGTGTGTGATGTACTTAGGTTAGTTAGGTTTAAACAGTTCTAAGTTATAGCGGACTGATGACCTCAGAAGTTAAGTCCCATAGTGCTCAGAGCCACTTGAACCATTTTTGAACATTCTGAAAAGTAATGCCTCCGAATTTCTTATGTGAAAACTCTTAACGATCTGTTCTTAAAAAAAGCTGAAGTTATTAAACATTCTACATCATAATTCTTCATGTCTTCATACTTATTTCTCAACTTATTCATCCTGCCTGCGAACGCATTTTCTCCCAACGAGAGACCAGTTTATAGATAATGCCACTGTAGAATGATGGAGCCACAAGTTAACTCCTGATTGCACCACTTCGTCACTATTGAAGTGAAGTCCCCGGGTTCCCGAGTTCGATTCCCGGCGGGGTCAGGGATTATCTCTGCCTCGTGATGACTGGGTGTTGTGTGATGTCCTTAGGTTAGTTAGGTTTAAGTAGTTCTAAGTTCTAGGGGACTGATGACCATAGATGTTAAGTCCCATAGTGCTCAGAGCCATTTGAACCATTTGAAGTGAAGTCCTCGACGGTGTTTTTTTAAGTTTTGGTAACAGATCGAAATCGGATGATACCAAGTCGGCAGTGTATGGAGAATGGTCGTTGACTGTGAAAAGGCTTCAGATTCTTGCAGCTGTCGCAGCGACAGTGTGTTGTCTGGCATTGCCGTGCTAAGGGAGAGGGTGGTTCAAGTGTGGACGAACTCTTCGAATTCGCAGCTCGATTACTTCACGCTGTTTCTCACGCACCGACATTGTTACTTTCAAACAGCCAAATTAACGCTACAATTCGGAGCCCTCTAGCGACAGATGGCTGCAAATACACTGCCTGAAAAGAATTAGTACACCCTTTCAGAGGTGTCCAATTCACTCAAGATTTATTGTTACAACACTGCGTATAGAGGACATGAAATGATTAGATTTACAGATCAATGGCATAAGCTATTCTCAGGTACCAGGTATTGACGCATATTAGTACGTGGTGGAGCCTCCACGAGCGTCAATACAGGCTCTGACTGATTTCCAGTTGATTGTACAAATGGGAAATACTGTACGGGGGTGCGTTACCTTGACGCCTGGTCAACTTGTTCACGTAGTTGTTGGTTGACAAGTCGTACGAGTCACGTCTCGTCCCATTATATCCAACACATGTTCGATTGGATACAAGTCTGGAGATCGTGCTCGCCAGGGAAGTTGCTGTACGTTTTGCAGAGCATAGTGAATTTCACAGGTAGTGTGTAATGAGCATTATCCTGCTTCAGCAACACACCACCTTCCTGTTACAAGAATGGCAGAAGAATGGGTCTAACAGCATTCCGCACTTACTGAGCACTGGTTAACTTCCACACCAGAAACACCAGAGACTGTTTTTAGCAAAACCCTGTTGAAAGGTAGACACAAATGGTGCTCTGGTAGCTATGCATCTGCGCCATCTGCTGGCGGAATACGTTGGAACCATTATCAGTACATCTGATATCTACCAGGTGTATTAACTTTTTTTTAAGGCAATGTAATACAGCTGGAATATTGGAATTTCATGTCGATATAGTTCGAAGTTTGCGCTACTGAAGGTATTTTGTTTTCATGTTCTCTAGTGAGAGAAACCTGAAATACGAAACAAACATAGCGCGTATGTTACAGTCGTCAACTTGTGAAGAGCAGCGAAGTGTATATCGATATTTGTGGGACAAAGGGCATAAGCTGTGTGAAATTCACAGGGCCATGCGTGGTGTGTATGGGGAACTGTAGCAGTGTCTACAGGTGGTGTGCATTCTTCCAAGAGGGCCGTGTGAAACATAATGTTTCTCCACGCTCCTGGCGGCCACTAACAGCTGCAATACCGCAGGACATTGGAGCGAGTGAGGCAGCAATTTTGAACAACCGGCGTGTGCAACTGCTAACTTTAGCGCAGCAGATCAAAATTTGCTATGATGCGGTGTACGATGTTGTTCATGACACGTTGAAATTTCGAGAAGCTTGTGCTCGCTGGATGCTTAAGAACCCGACAGGCAACCTCAAGGGCCAGCAAATGATGACAAGACTGACAATGCGATACGCCGCTGAAGGGCGGGACTTTCTGAAAGAAATCATCACTGGCGATGAGTCGTGAGCATACCATTGCAAGCCAGAAACTAAGCGGGCCTTTATGGTGTGGAAATATGCTGGTTCTCCAGTACGAAATAAATTTAAAGTGTCTCAATCTGCAAGGAAAATGCTTCTGACTGTTTTATGTGATACGCATGGTGTGTTACTAGTGGACTTTGCTGAACACGGGACCACTGTGAATACTGAACCCTACATTAAAACTTTGGTTAAATTGCGTCATACACTTCGTGAGAAACGCCACAACATTAATGCTCACAGTATCGAAATTCTTCATGACAATGCTTGCCCCATGTTGCGCTTCTGTTGTTGAGAAAATCGCTAAATTTGGGTAGGAGGTGGTCCAACATCCACCGTACAGTCCGGACGTTGCAACGATGGCATTTCAAATTTTTGGTCCTACGAAGAAACTCCTGGCCAGCCAGCGCTTTACGGCAGACGCGGAAGTGAAATCACCAGTCCGCAGACGGCTTGCTCCAACCAAACGGACTTATACGAACAGGGCATGTTGAAACTGGTGTCGCGATAGGAGAAACGTGTTGAAAACATTGGCGACTGTCGAAAAGTAGGTAAAAGACGTAAGTTCATTTGTGATTTATTTGGTTTTCTATTAAACCTATTTGCAACAAAATTATTGCGCGTTCTTTTCTCATCTTCCCTCGTAGGAATGAGGAATAAATATGTAAAAGCATTTTACTGAAAAAACTTTAAAGGTTCTCGCACAAAAATTCAGCAAGCGTTATTACTCAGAACGCCCTCGTGTAGGAAATACACTCAGTTTTCAAGAAGAAAATATGATTAATTCATACACGAATATTCCGGTACGTGAATGCCCGCAAATAATGAAACAAAATTTAAAAATACAAGAAAACCTCAATACAGGGGAAATTAGGGAGTTAACTGAACTTGTCGAACTTTCGTTATAATAAAATTGTTTGGAATGCAACAGAAAAATAAATCATCATAAAGAAGGCTCGCTATGGGCAACAGCCTAGCTAGAACATGAATGTCATTAAGGGAATCAGCAAACTGTTGCATTTATGTTTCATTACCTTCAAATAGAATGAGTATGTCGTCGACATATCTTTTACAGTAAACAGTTTCTCGTTGTAGACTGCGATGTGATTGGAAAAACGTATTTTCTAAGTCACTGACGAAAATACCAGCTACGTTCTAAAAGCATACCTTGATTTAGTAGCGTTTCGGACGGTCTAAGGACTTGTTCCCATACAATGTTCTTGTTGTGGTCTTTAGTCCGAAGACTTGTTTGACGCAGCTCTCCATTCTACTACATCCGGTTTGAGCCTCTTCATCTCCGAATAACTACTGCAATCTACATCCATATGAATCTGCTTACTGTGTTCAGCTCTTAGTCTAACCCTATGATTTTTATCTCCCCCCCCCCCCCTCCCGACCACCACACTTACCTCCAATATTAAATTTGTGATTCCGTAATGTCTCAGAATGTGTCCTATCAACCAATCCCTTCTTCGTCAAGTTGTGTCAAATTTCTTGTCTCCATAATTGCATTCAGTAACTGCTCATTAGTTACATGATATACCAGTCTAACCTTCGATATTGTTCTGTAGCAACACATTTCAAAAGCTTCTATTCTCTTTTTATATGAATTATTCATTGTCCATAATTCACTTCCACACACGGCTACTTTCCAGACGAATACATTCAGAAAAGAATTTCTACCACTTAAATCTATATTCGATATTAACAAACTCTTCTTCAGAAATACTTTTCTTGCCATTGCCAGTCTGCATTTTATGTGCTCTCTACTTCGGTCATCATTAGTTATTTTGCTGCCCAAATAACAAAACTCATCCACTAGTTTAAGTGTCTCGTTACCTAATTCTATTTTAATTTGACTATATTCCATCATCCTTGTTTTGCTTTTGCTGATGTTCATCTTATATCCTCATTTAAAGACAATGCCCATTCCACTCAGCTGCTTTACTGTCTAACAGAATTATAACGTCATCGGCAAACCACAAAGATTTTATTTCTTTCGCTGCACTAATTCCTACTTCGAATTTTTCTTTTGTTTCCTTTACTGTTTTTTCAACGTAGAGATTGAATAACATCGTGGCTAGGCTACAGCCCTGTCTCACTCCCTTCACAACCACTGCTTCCCTTTCACGGCCCTCGACTCTTACAATTGCCATTTGGTTTCTGTAAAAGTTGTAATTAGCCTTTCACTCACTGTGTTTTGCCCCTGCTATCTTCAGAACATCAAACGAAGCATTCAAGTCAACATTGTCAAAAGCTTTCTCTAAGTATACAAATTTTATAAACGTAGATTTGCCTTTCCTTAACCTATCTTCTAAGATCAGTCGTAGCGTCCGTGTTACCTCGTGTGTCCCTGCATTTATCCGCAATCCAAACTGATTTTCCCAGAGTTGGCTCCTATCAGTTTTCCTGTTCTTCTGTAAGAATTCCTGCTAGTATTTTGCCACCATGACTTTTTAAACTGATAGTTCGGTAATTTTCACGCCCGTCAGCAACTGCTTTCTTTGGAATTGGAATGCCGGCCGGTGTGGCCGAGCGGTTCTAGGCGCTTCAGTCTGGAACCGCGCGACCACTACGGTCGCAGGTTCGAATCCTGCCTCGGGCATGGATGTGTGTAATGTTCTTAGGGTAGTTAGGTTTAGGTAGTTCTAAGTTGTAGGGGACTGATGACCTCAGATGTTAAGTCCCATAGTGCTCAGAGCCATCTGAACCATATTTTTGGAGTTGGAATTATTACATTCTTCCTTAAGTTTGGTGGTATTTCGTCTGTTTCACACATCTTGCACACTAGATAGAAGAGTTTTGTCATGGCTGGCTCTCCCAAGGCTATCAGTAGTTCTGACAGAATATCATCTACTCCTGAAGCATTGTTTCGACTTAGATCCTTCTGAGCTCTGTCAAATTCCTCTCGCAGATTTATATCTCATTTCCATCTACGTCCACTTGCCTTTCTGCAATATTGCCTTAAAGTTTGTCCTTTTTTATAGAACCTCTGTGTATTCCCTCCACTTTTCATCTTTCCCTTCTTTGTTTAGGACTGGTTTTCCATCTGAGCTCTTGATTGTTATACAGTACTTCCCTTTTCCCCAAAGGTCTCTTCATTTTTCCAGTATGTGGTATCTATCTTTCCTGTAGTGAAATATGCCTATAAATCCTTACATTTGTCCGCTAGCCATTTCTGGTTAACCATTTTGCACTTCCTGTCAAACTCATTTTTTAAACGTTCGTATTCCCTCTCGAATGCTTCATCTGCTGCATTTTTATATTTTCTTCTTTCATCACTTAAAGTCAGTATTTACGGTGATATCCATGGATTTCTACTAGGTTTTGTATTTTTACATATATGATCCTTTTCTATCTTCACTATTTCATCTCTTAAAGCTATCCATTCATCTTCTATTGTATTCCTTTCCTTTGTTCTAGTAAACTGTAAACTAATGTTTCCTCTGAAACTCTCACCAACCTCTGGTTTGTTACAGCTTATCATAGAATGAGGTGGCGCAGTGGTTAGCACGCTGACTCGCGTGGAAACCGTCTTGGAAAGACGGTTAAAGTTCGCGTCTAGCCACACAAATTTAGGTATTCTGTGATTTCCCTAAATCGGTTCAGCAAATGCTGGGGTGGTTCCTTTGAAAGGCCACAGCTGATTTCCTTCCGCATCCTTCCTCAATATGAGCTTGTGCTCCACCTCTAATAACCTCGTTGTCGGTGGGAGGTGAAACACTAATCTCCTCCTCCTCTTTCAACTTATCCATGTCCCATCTTCGTAATTTGCTACCTTTTTCCAAGATCTTCAGTTTTAGTCTACAGTTCATAACTAATAAATGATAGTCAGCGTCCATATTTGCACCTGTTAATGTCTTACAATTTAATATTTGGTTTCTACTTCTGTATCTCACTATTATGTAATCAACCTGAAACCATCCAGTGTCTCTAGGTCTTCTCCACGTACACAAACTTTATTTATGGTTATTAAACCAAGTGTTAGCGATGATTAACTTGTGCTCTCCTTTTATATTAGCACACGTTTCTTCAGTCCTTTCATTATCTGTAGAGCTAGTTGGCATAAAACTTGTACTACTGTGGTAGATTCTCTTGGCTACGATAATGCGTTCACTGTACTGTTCATAGTAGTTCACCGACGTTCTTATTTGCTTATTCGTTACTAAATCCAATCCTGCATTACCCCTATTTTATTTCGCTTTTATAACTCTGTATTCACCTGACCAGAAGTCCTGTTCCTCTTGCAACCGAACTTCAATAATTTCTACTATATCTAACTTCTACCTTCCCATTTTCGTTTATTAATTTTCTAGCCAATCTGCCTGATTAAGGGATCTAACATTCCACGCTCTTATCCATAGAATGCCAGTTTTGTTTCCCTTGATGACGATGTGATCCTGACTACTCCCCACCAGAATATCTGAATAGGGGCTAGTTTACCTCCGGAATGTTTTACCCACGAGGATGCCGTCATCATTTAACCATACAGTAGAGGTGCAAGCATGCAGGAAAAATTATGGCTCTACTTTCCACTTGTTGCCAGCCGTTCGCAGTACCAGCATAGCAAAGTCGTTTTAGTTGGTGTTACGGGGCTCTATCAGTCAGTAACCCACACTGTTGCCGCTACAAATACTGAAAAGGCGGCTGCCCCCTTCAGGAACCACACGTTTGTCTGGCCTCTCAACAGACACCCCTCCTTATGGTTGCAACTATGGAACGTGTATCTGTGTCGCTGAGGTACGTAAGCCACCCCACCGACGGCACTGTCCATGATTCAAGGGGGGGCCTTCTGTTTTTTCTGAAATACAGGGTATATCGGATATATTGTTGTTGTTGTTGTGGTCTTCACTCCTGAGACTGGTTTGATGCAGCTCTCCATGCTACTCTATCCTGTGCAAGCTTCTTCATCTCCCAGTACCTACTGCAACCTACATCCTTCTGAATCTGTTTAGTGTATTCATCTCTCCGTCTCCCTCTACGATTTTTACCCTCCACGCTGCCCTCCAATACTAAATTGGAGATCCCTTGATGCCTAAGAACACGTCCTACCAACCGATCCCTTCTTCTAGTCAAGTTGTGCCACAAACTTCTCTTCTCCCCAATCCTATTCAATACCTTCTCATTAGTTACGTGATCTACCCACCTTATCTTCAGCATTCTTCTGTAGCACCACATTTCGAAAGCTTCTATTCTCTTCTTGTCCAAACTAGTTATCGTCCATGTTTCACTTCCATACATGGCTACACTCAATACAACGACTTCCTGAAACTTAAATCTATACTCGAGGTTAACAAATTTCTCTTCTTCAGAAACGATTTCTTTGCCATTGCCAGTCTACATTTTATATCCTCTCTACTTCGACCACCATCAGTTACTTTACTCCCTAAATAGCAAAACTCTTTTACTACTTTAAGTGTCTCATTTCCTAATCTAATTCCCTCAGCATCACCCGATTTAATTTGACTACATTCCATTATCCTCGTTTAGCTTTTGTTGATGTTCATCTCATATCCTCCTTTCAAGGCACTGTCCATTCCGTTCAACTGCTCTTCCAAGTCCTCTGCTGTCTCTGACAGAATTACAATGTCATCGGCGAACCTCAAAGTTTTTAATTCTTCTCCATGAATTGTAATACCTACTCCGAATTTTTCTTTTGTTTCCTTTACTGCTTGCTCAATATACAGATTGAATAACATCGGGGAGAGGCTACAACCCTGTCTCACTCCCTTCCCAACCACTGCTTCCCTTTCATGCCCCTTGACTCTTATAACTGCCATCTGATTTCTGTACAAATTGTAAATAGCCTTTCGCTCCCTGTATTTTATACCTGCCACCTTCAGAATTTGAAAGAGAGTATTCCATTTAACATTGTCAAAAGCTTTCTCTAAGTCTACAAATGCTAGAAACGTAGGTTTGCCTTTTCTTAATCTTTCTTCTAAGATAAGTCGTAAGGTTAGTGTTGCCTCACGTGTTCCAACATTTCTACGGAATCCAAACTGATCTTCCCCGAGGTCCGCTTCTACCAGTTTTTCCATTCGTCTGTACAGAATTCGCGTTAGTATTTTGCAGCTGTGACTTATTAAACTGATAGTTCGGTAATTTTCACCTCTGTCAACACCTGCTTTCTTTGGGATTGGAGTTATTATATTCTTCTTGAAGTCTGAGGGTATTTTGCCTGTCTCATACATCTTGCTCACCAGATGGTAGACATTTGTCAGGACTGGCTCTCCCAAGGCCGTCAGTAGTTCTAATGGAATGTTGTCTACTCCGGAGGCCTTGTTTCGACTCAGGTCTTTCAGTGCTCTGTCAAACTCTTCACGCAATATCTTATCTCCCATTTCGTCTTCATCTACATCCTCTTCCATTTCCATAATATTGTCCTCAAGTACATCGCCCTTGTATAAACCCTCTATATACTCCTTCCACCTTTCTGCCTTCCCTTCTTTGCTTAGAACTGGGTTGCCATCTGAGCTCTTGATATTCATACAAGTGGTGCTCTTCTCTCCAAAGGTCTCTTTAATTTTCCTGTAGGCAGTATCTATCTTACCCCTAGTGAGACAAGCCTCTACATCCTTACATTTGTCCTCTAGCCATCCCTGCTTAGCCATTTTGCACTTCCTGTCGATCTCATTTTTGAGACGTTTGTATTGCTTTTTGCCTGCTTCATTTACTGCATTTTTATATTTTCTCCTTTCATCAATTAAATTCAATATTTCTTCTGTTACCCAAGGATTTCTATTAGCCCTCGCCTTTTTACCTACTTGATCGTCTGCTGCCTTCACTACTTCATCTCCCAGAGCTACCCATTCTTCTTCTACTGTATTTCTTTCCCCCATTCCTGTCAATTGTTCCCTTATGCTCTCCCTGAAACTCTCTACAACCTCTGGTTCTTTCAGTTTATCCAGGTCCCATCTCCTTAGATTCCCACCTTTTTTCAGTTTTTTCAGTTTCACTCTGCAGTTCATAACCAATAGATTGTGGTCAGAATCCACATCTGCCCCTGGAAATGTCTTACAATTTGAAACCTGGTTCCTAAATCTCTGTCTTACCACTATATAATCTATCTGATACTTTTTAGTATCTCCAGGATTCTTCCAGGTATACAACATATCGGATATAAGTGCAGATATTTCTATCAGTGACTGAGGAAGGTGTACTGAACAACATTATATCACTATTGACGTCAGTTGTAGCCTAATCATTGTAGCAATTACGAGATGTAATACCTCCAGGTACATGCGGCAACAGTGAGGCATTAATGCTTATAGTTTCCTGGGCAACAGGTCTGGTGATGAAGTGTGGACATGCGAACGAAAAACGGTTAATCTATACAGGCACGGACAGTGTACATATGACCAGGCAGAAAACATCAGTTCGTAAAGTTCGTGACATGTTTGTGGCAAGACTGTTCGACGCAGAGAAAGTCAACCAATACATCGATGTATGTACATATTAATGTACCAGATATAAAAAAATCAGCACGTACACCCTTTACACGCTGCCCTGTATGTAGTGTATCACTACTTCAGGACAGTTTCCACAGAGATTGAAATATGCCTTTGTTAAACCCTCTACAACAAAGGTGGTCAAAATTGAGAAGGTCGTGTATTCCTTCTGAGAAACAATAATATCCTGAGAAAATCACGGTTCGGAATTCATACGAATTGCTCAACTGAGAACAACATTTCCACAATTACTCACCAAGTTTTACAAGCAGTAAATTCTCTCTCTCTCTTTCTCTCTCTCTCTCTCTCTCTCTCTCTCTCTCTCTCACACACACACACACACACACACACACACACACAGACACACACAAACACACAGAGAGAGAGAGGGGGGGGGGGGGAGACAGAAATAAACGTAACAGAAATGAATAGTCGTTAGTTTTCAGAATATACTTCGTTAGATTGGCAACATGTACGTAAACAAACCAAAGAGGGTGAGACACATAATGAACTCAGAGTGGTTACGTCTTGAAATCACAGTTTTCGATCAAATAAATATTATTAGTCACAGGAGACTGATACGTGCATCACAACTATAAATGCAAACAAGATGAAAAGAAAGGGGGAAGAAAAAGTTTGAAACATAAAAACATTCGTCAAAGACCTGTAGTACGACGTCCTGCATTCGACTAGATCAGATGAGACGCAGATGCCAACTAAAAACGAGAAGAACTATCAGTAATCACTTATATACATTAGAAACACGACGTTAACTGTCTTATGATATATAAATAACACATATAAAAACAATTCTGTACGATTCTAGATCCCACTGATTACGCCTTAAAGTGAAAAAAGGCGAAACGCGTCTGGAAGAAATAAAATAGAGTGGAGCAAGAAAAGGCGATTTTTATTTACAAAACAAATACATCTGTTCTTCTTGTGGAGAATGGTCACACAAACAAACTCGAGAATTAGGTCTTTTTGTGGATGTCACTAGCATTTGTAATCAATCCAAAGATACATACAGCAACAGAAGGAAAGGTAAATAATATTCTTCAAAGTATTATTGAGTGGTTTTCTGCGAATGGTCTCACTCTCAATTTTAGAAACGCACGACATATTTAGTTTTGAAAGTATAAAGGTACTACACGAATAACAACTGTAACACAGGAATTAATGGCTAGGGTGGAAATGTCAAAGTTTATAAGTGTCCATACTGATGAGAATTTAAACTGCAGAAAACACATTTTGGAACTCCTAAAACACCTTAGTTCAGCCACATTTTCACTTAAAATCATTGTAAATCTTGGGTAGAGCGAAATCAAAAATCTGACATTGTTCATATTTTCATTCAGTAACGTCGTGTAGAATGATGTTCTGGTGTAACTCAATTTCAAGAAAGAGAATATTCATTGCTCAAAAATGTGCTTCAAGAATCATGAAACATCATTTTTGACATAAGCTAAAAAGCAGTACCTGGAAGGCATGTCACTTACGACACTACAGAAAGCCACAAACTCATAAAACGCTGTTTACCTTGAATAACATATTATAAGAAATATTTGTCTCCTGTAATACAGATACTGCTGATCACTGGTTAACACATAGAACTAGTCCAGTAAAATAAACTACCACAAGTGAGCACTTCTGTCAAATATATAATAATTAACACGATATGTGTGAAAAAATATTTTGATTGTGTCGTGGTGAAGACTTATGCTTCAGGCTCATACTGGACGTAGGAGATTTCGTTGAAAATTTTAGGTGCAAACTTCATAAGCATATGTTATTTTCTTTTTTTGTAGCTGACTTGATGAAGGTGCAATGTCAGCTTATAAGTATTATCTTCCTTTATTATAAAGAGTCTGAATTGTTCCAGTTTTGGTCTACGTGCAATTCTCAAAACAGTTGTAACTATTAATTTTAATGATACCACTACTCCTGCTACAGGAGGTATCATTCCAACAACGTTTGAGAAGGTAATCATGCATGATGTCACACCAGATCATATTCTCCTAAACGTTGCAAGATACCTCGCACAGACATGTAATGGCAATGTATTGGTTGGGGAAGTCCAGTGCGTTGGACACCTCGCGCTGCCGATCATAATCCCTGGATTTTTGGTTCTGCGGACACTGTAATCCTTGGTGTATGATGTGAAAACGTACTGGAACGCGTCATCAACGCCTGCTAGAGCATCCATGACCAACGGGAAATTTTTCAGAAAGTACGTAATTCTCCAGGGCGTTGGGCAGTAGTGTACCGTTCTATGAATGGACACTATATTGAACGCCTGCTTTAGCGATGTCTCTCAAATGCAGTTCGTTTGTAATAGCAAGCAAATTGCATTAGAAGTTCTGCTATTGACATTTACAGAATAATGTGTTCTCATTTGTTTGCTGCCTTCTGTAGGTCGGTCGTAAAAGAAAGAGCTAGCAGTGGAAGAGATATGTTTGACAACAGCGAAGATATTGCCATTTACAGAATAATGTGTTCTCATTTGTTTGCTGCCTTCTGTAGGTCGGTCGTAAAAGAAAGAGCTAGCAGTGGAAGAGATATGTTTGACAACAGCGAAGATGAACAGGTGCTCATAGTTCTTAAGGAATGCACTTTAAAACCCATTTTTAGCGGACATTTGTTCTTGTTTTGGTTCATACTGCCGCTTCTCAAACTCTCGAATACTGTTTTTTAGTACACTGTATTTCACTCATCTATAAACTGAGCAAACTAACATGCACCTATTATTTACTGACAAAGCTCTTCCGATGTTGTTTGTTGTGATTTTCAGTCCAGAGACTGGTTGGGTCCAGCTCAAGATGCTAGTACATCCTGGACAAACTTCATCTCTGCATAATTACTGCAACCAACATACATTTGAATATGCTTACTATAGTAAAGCATTAGTGTCCCACTAAAATTTACATCCACCAAATTTCCTTCCGTTACAGAACTGTCAGTCAATTATTGCCCAGGATGTGTCAAGTGTGCAGTTAAGTGTTTTTTTTTTATATTTAGTACCACCTCATCTGTTGTCCCATCTACCCATTTAATCGTTAGCATTCTTCTGTAGCACTACATTTTTAAAAACTTCTATTCCCTTCTTCCTTGAACTGTTTATCATCAAAATTTCTATTCCACGAGAGGCTACACTGCTTGCTATGCAAACCCTTTCACAAAAGAGTTGCTAACATTGAAATAGTTACTAAATGTTAATAAATCTCTCTTTTTCAGAAGTACTTTTCTTTCTATTGCCAGTCTGTATTTTATATACTCTCTACTTCTGCCGTTATCAGTTATTTTTCTACCAAAGTAGCTAAATACTTTACCTCCCTTAGTGTCTCATTCCCTCAGCATCGTCCGGTGTAATTCGAATATATTACATTACTGTTGTTTCACTTTTGTTGATATTCTTCCCTTTCCAAGACACTATCCATTTTATTCAAATGCTCTTCTGAGTTGTTCGGCGTCTCTGACATAACTGCAGTGTCATTGGTAAACATTGAAGCTTTTTTTTTTCTTTTCCTGAACTTCAGTTTCCTTTCCAGACTTCTTATTGGCTTCCTTCACAGACTTCAACGCAGAGACTGAAAAATATCGGACCTGTGACAACCCTGTCTCAATCCCTTCTCAACTACGGGTTCCCTTCACGTCTTTCGATTCTTACAACTGTAGGCTGGCTTCTATACAAGTTGTGAATAAGCTTTCGCTTCCTATATTTTATCCTTGATACCTACAAATTTAAAAGCATGTAGCCCAGTTAACATTGTCAAATGTTTCATTTAATTCTACAAATGCTATATAACGTTATGTTTGCCTTTCTTAACTTATCTTCCAACAGTAGTCGTAGCGTAAATATTGCACCGTGTGTTTCTGCATTTCTCCGGAACCCAAACTGATCTTCTGCGAGGTCGGATTCTACCAGTTTTCCAATTTTTGTGAATAAGACGTGTCATTATTTTTCAACCATGACTTACGAAGCACGGGTCGGTATGATTCACATCTTTCAGCACCTGCCTTCTTTGGAAACGGAATTGTTGTGTCCTTCCTGAGGTCTGAGGCTGTTTCACCTGTTTCATACATCTTGCACACCAGATGGAATGTCGTGACTGGCTCTCCGAATGATCTTAACAATTTTGAGTACTGTCATCTGCTCTAGGGGCCTTGTTACCACTTAGGTTTTTCAGTACTCCGCCAAATTCATTTGGAAGTCTCACGTCTCCCATGTCATCTTCACCTACTCCCTCATTTCCTTCCATAATATCGCCCCCAAATTTGGTTCCCCTTATATGGATTCTCTACATATTCTTTCCACCTTTCAGCTCTTCCTTCTTTGCTTAGTGCTGGGGTTCTGCACGAATTCTTCATATTCATACACTTGTTTCTCTTCCTCCAAACGTCTCTTATACTGCCGTATAGGCTGCATCTAACTTTCCCCTAGTTATGAATGCTTCTAAAGCCTTGCGTTTGTCCTCTACCATTCTTGCTTAGCAAGTCTGCAATGTTTGTCACTCCCACTTTTTAGACTTCTATATTCCCTTTCACCTCCTTCATTCGAAGCATTTTTGTATTTTCACCCTCCCTCAGTTAAATTCAACGTCACGTTGGTTATCCAGGGTTCTTCTAAAAGCCTAGTTTTTGTCCTTTTACCCAGATGATCCTGTGCTGCCTTCCTTATTTCGTCTCTCAAAACTGCGTATTTGTTTCTGTTGTATTCCTTTACCCTGTTTCAATTCAACATTGCCTAACGCTTCCTCTGAAACTCTCAAAAACTTCAGGTTCCTCTTATTGATTCAGGTTCAACTTTCTTGTCTTCCTACTTCTACATCTACAGCTACATACATACTCCGTAAGTCGCCGTTACGGTAGGTGGCGGAGGGTACCTTGTATCACTACTAGACATTTTCTTTTCTGTTCCACTCACAAATAGAGCGAGGGAAAAGCGATTCTTCACACGGCACATAATTTCTCTTATATTCGTTGTGAAATATACGCTGGCGGCAGTAGAATCGTTCTGCATTCAGTTTCAAATGGCGATTCTCTAAATTCTATCAAGTTTAAGGCTGAATAACACGTAAACTTCTTTTGTTCTGCTGAAGTTTTCTCTGTTTCTTACTTCTTTTTAGCGCATTGTCCGCTGTTCAGGAAACAATGTGGCCCAATAAAAGCTAGTTAGAAATAAACAAAAATCAATAGAACAAATACAGTTTACTTGTTATAAAGTTGAAAATGGAACTACTCTATCTCGAAGTGGCGGGAGGATCCATAAATAAGATTTCTCAGTAGTGTGGCTCGAACGTCCTCGAATTCCCATTTGAGTCCTATTCCAAATTCTCGATCTCCAGTCAAGAATGGAGCGCGCTAGTGTCGTATAGGCGATATCTTTAATAGATCAATCACATTTCCATAAAATTCTCTGAATAAACTGAACGTCCCCCCATGAGCCATGGACCTTGCCGTTGGTGGGAAGGCTTGCGTGACTCAGCGATACAGAGAGCCATACCGTAGGTGCAATCACAACGGAGGGGTATCTGCTGAGAGGCCAGACAAACGTGTGGTTCCTGAAGAGGAGCAGCAGCCTTTTCAGCAGTTGCAGGTGTAACAGTCTGGATGATTGACTGATCTGGCCTTGTAACACTAACCAAAACGGCCTTGCTGTGCTGGTACTGCGAACGGCTGAAAGCAAGGGGAAACTACAGCCGTAATTTTGCCCGAGGGCATGCAGCTTTACTGTGTGGTTAAATAATTATGGCGTTCTCTTGAGTAAAATATTCCGGAGGTAAAATAGTCCCCCATTCGGATCTCCGGGCGGGGACTACTCAAGAGGACGTCGTTATCAGGAGAACGAATACTGGCGTCCTACGGATCGAATTATGGAATGTCGGATCCCGTAATCGGGCAGGTAGGTTAGAAAATTTAAAAAGGGAAATGGATAGGTTAAAGTTAGATATAGTGGGAATTAGTGAAGTTCGGTGGCAGGAGGAACAAGACTTCTGGTCAGGTGAATACAGAGTTATAAATACAAAATCAAATAGGGGCAATGCAGGAGTAGTTTTAATAACGAATAAAAAATAGGAGTGCGGGTAAACTACTATAAACAGCATAGTGAACGCATTATTGTGGCCAAGATAGACATGAAGCCGACGCCTACTACAGTAGTACAAGTTTATATGCCAACTAGCTCTGCAGAAGACGAAGAAATTGATGAAATGTATGATGAGATAAAAGAAATTATTCAGATAGTGAAGGGAGATGAAAATTTAATAGTCATGGGTGACAGGAATTCGATAGTAGGAAAAGGAAGAGAAGTAAACATAATAGGTGGATATTGAATGGGGGCAAGAAATTAAAGAGGAAGCCTCCTGGTAGAATTTTGCACAGAGCATAACTTAATCACAGCTACAGGGTGTGGTAGATAAGTAATGAGACTGGCCGCCGCGCGGCGCCCCAGTCGCTCGCAGGGCGGTCTCCACCTGTACTTCACGTGGTGGGGGATCTGAGCTAACAATAGAACCGGTTCGCAGTCGCGTCGGAGCTCTGGTGCAGTGAGGGTCGAGCTTCGCGTATTACGTTGTTTGTGTGCCCGTGACACTTGTGAAAACGCTGAAGATGGATCGCTCGATAGAACAGCGGTATGCAATCAAATTTTGCTTTCGCTTGGGCAAAACTGCTTCGGAAACTTTTGGTATGATTAGGAGGCCTACAAAGAAGACTCCCTATCAAGAGCTCAAGTGTTCCGGTGGTTTAATGAATTTAAAAACGGGAGGGAATCCGTTGAAGACATGGAACGGTCTGGACGCCCTTCAACGAGTCGTGTGGATGAAACGGTGGCCAAAGTGAAAGAACTCCTGGACTCCGACCGTCGTTTAAGTCTCAAAATGATCGCCGATGAGGTCTCCGTGAATAAATTTACGGTTCACCAAATTGTTACGCAAGATTTGATGATGAGGAAAGTTTGGGCAAAATTGGTTCCCTGAGTGCTCACCGCCGAACAAAAGCAACAACGAGTGGACATTTGCCGTGAGATGTTGAATGATTTGGAAAATAACCCACACTTTTTAGACAACGTAGTAACAGGCGACGAATCGTGGACATTCCAGTACGACCCGGAGACGAAAGCCCAGAGCTCGGAGTGGCACACACCGGCATCCCCACGGCCGAAGAAAGCAAGAATGTCAAAGTCCCGCATCAAGACAATGCTGATTGTGTTTTTCGACAAGTGGGGGTTAATTCACAAAGAGTTTGTCCCTCAGGGGAAGACTGTCAATGCCGAATTCTACAAAGAAGTCCTTCAGCGATTGCACAGAGCCGTCAAACGGAAGCGACAGGACCTTGCTCAACGCTGGCGTCTCCACCACGACAACGCTCCGGCGCACACAGCGTTCCTCGTGACCTCCTACTTGACCCGAATGGGAGTTGAAGTTTTGCCACAGCCACCATACAGCCCTGACTTGAGTCCTCCTGATTTCTTCCTATTTCCGAAGGTCAAAAGATGCCTGTAGGGTCATCGTTTCGACGATATTCCGAACATCCAACGTGCAGTCACGAAGGCACTAACTGGGATAACTCAAATGGACTACAGGGGGGCCTATGAAGCTTGGAAAACGCCCTGGCAACGTTGTGTCGACGCCCAAGGCGAGTACTTTGAAGAATATTAACGTTTTGTACAAATTGGATCAATAAATTTGTTTTTCTAGACTGAGTCTCATTACTTATCTACCACACCCTGTAACACTTGGTTCAAGAATCAGGAAAGAAGGTTGTATACATGGAAGAAGCCGGGAGAGAAACTACAAGGTATCAGATAAATTATATAATGGTAAGACAGAGATTTAGGAGCCAGCTTTTAAATTGTAAGATATTTCCAGCAGCAGATGTGGACTCTGACCACAATCTATTGGTTATGAACTGTAGATTAAACCTGAAGAAACTGCAAAAAGGTGGCAATTTAAGGCGATGGAACCTGGATAAACTAACTAAACCAGAGGTTGTACAGAGTTTCAGGGAGAGCATAAGGAAACAATTCACAGGAATAGGGGAACGAAATACAATACAAGAAGAATGGGTAGCTTTGAGGATTGAAGTAGTGACAGCAGTAGAGGATCAAGTAGGTAAAAAGACAAGGGCTAGTAGAAATCCTTGGGTAACAGAAGAAATATTGAATGTAATTGATGATAGGCGAAACTACAAAAGTGCAGTAAATGAAGCAGACAAAAAGGAGTACAAACGTCTCAAAAATGAGATCGACAGGATATGTCAAATAGCTAAGCAGGGATGGCTAGAGGACAAATGTAAGGATGTAGAGGCTTATCTCACTAGGGGTAAGATAGATACTGCCTACAGGAAAATTGAAGAGACCTTTGGAGAAAAGTGACCACTTGTATGAATACCCAGTTCTAAGCAAAGAAGGGAAAGCAGAAAGGTGGAAGGAGTATATAGAGGGTCTATACAAGGGCGATGTACTTGAGGACAATATAATGGAAATGGAAAATGATGTAGATGAAGATGAAATGGGAGATATGATGCTTCTTGAAGAGTCTGACAGAGCACTGAAAACATAAGTCGAAACAAGGACCCGGGAGTAGACAACATTCCATTAGATCTACTGACGGCCTTGGGAGAGCCAGTCATGACAAAACTCTACCATCTGGTGAGCAAGATGTATGAGACAGGCGAAATACACTCAGACTTCAAGAAGAATATGATAATTCCAATCCCAAAGAAAGCAGGTGTTGTGAAAATTACCGAACTATCAGTTTAATAATTCACGGCTGCAAAATACTAACGCGAATTCCTTACAGACGAATGAATGGAAAAACTGGTAGAAATCGACCTCGGTGACGATCAGTTTGGATTCCGTAGAAATGTTGGAACACGTGAGGCAATACTGACTCTACGACGTATCTTAGAAAATAGATTAAGGAAAGGGAAACCTACGTTTCTAGCTTTTGTAGACTTGCAGAAAGCTTTTGAGAATGTTGACTGGAATACCCTCTTTCAAATTCTGAAGGTGGCAGGGGTAAAATACAGGGAGCGAAAGGCTATTTACAATTTGTACAGAAACCAGATGGCAGTTGTAAGAGTCGAAGTGCATGAAAGGGACGCAGTGGTTGGGAAGGGAGTGAGACAGGGTTGTAACTTATCGCCGATGTTATTCACTCTGTATATTGAGCAAGCAGTAACGGAAACAAAAGAAAAATTCGATGTAGGTATTAAAATCCATGGAGAAGAAATGAAATCTTCTAGGTTCGCCAATGACATTGTAATTCTACCAGGCACAGGAAAGGACCTGGAAGAGCAGCTGAACGGAATGGACAGTGTATTGAAAGGAGGATATAAGATGAACATCAACAAAGGAAAACGAGGGTAATCGAATGTAGCCAAATTAAATCGGGTGATGCTGTGGGAATTAGATTACGAAATGAGACGCTTTGAGTAGTAAATGAGTTTTGCTATTTGGGGAGCAAAAAACTGATGATGGTCGAAGTAGAGAGGATATAAAATGTAGACTGGCAATGGCAAGGAAAGCTTTTCTAAAGAAGAGAAATTTGTTAACATCGAGTATAGATTTAAGTGTCATGAAGTCGTTTGTGGAAGTATTTGTGTGGAGTGTAGCAATGTATGGAAGTGAAACATGGACGACAATCAGTTTGGACAAGAAGAGAATAGAAGCTTTCGAAATGTGGTGCTACAGAAGAATGCTGAAGATTAGATGGGTAGATCACATAACTAAGGAGGAGGTATTGAATCGAATTGGGGAGAAGAGGAGTTTGTGGCACTAGACTTGACTAGAAGAAGGGATCGTATGGTAGGACATTTTCTGAGGCATCAACTTAGTATTGGAGGGCAGCATGGAGGGTAAAAATCGTAGAGGGAGACAAAGAGATGAATACACAAAGCAGATTCAGAAGCATGTAGGTTGCAGTAGGTACTGGGAGATGAAGAAGCTTGCACAGGATAGAGTGGTATGGAGAGCTGCATCAAACCAGTCTCAGGACTGAAGACCACAACAACAACAAACTGAAATCGGACATTCGCCTTTCTTACTAACGTCCTTACGTACCCTTTCGATCTCATATCCGCATTGGAACATACAGATACTTAATCGACGTGTCCGTGCCAAGCAGCAAATTACTAATACTGTATGCGAACATTACTGGATTGTTTTTCGTACTCATCTGCCTTAACTAACATTTTTCTACTTTGAGAATAAGCTGTTATTCATCCCATCAACTGAAAATTCTGTCTAAGTCATCTTGGATCCTCCTACAGTCACTCAACGACGACACCTTCCCATACACCACAGCGTCATCAGAAAACAGCCGCAGATTGTTGCTCATGCTTTACGTTAGATCATTTATGTACGATATATACGGAATAACAGTTGTCCTGTCACACTCCCATGAGGCACTCCGGGCGATACGATTGTCTCTGATGAACACACGGCGTCAACGACAACGAACTTGGTTCTACTCATCAAAAAGTCTTCGAGTCATTCACATATGAGGGAACCTATACCGTACCCTCGTACTTCGTTAACAGTCGGCAGTGGGCACCGTGTCAAACACTTTTCGGAAATACAGGAATGTGGAATCTGCCTGTTCCCCTTCATCCGCTGTTCGCCGAACATCATGTAATAAAAGGGTAGGTTCAGTTTCGTACGAGCGATGCTTCCTCAAATCCTGCTGATCTGTGATCATAACGTGTACCAGCTCAAGGAAATTTGATATATTCGAACTGATAATATGTTCAAGAATTCTACAGAAAACCGATGTTAAGGATGTTGTCTTTTGTGAGGGTCCGTTCTTTTACTCTTCTTATACACAGGAGTCTCCTGCGCTTTCTTCAGTAGCTTGGGACTTTGCTCTGGACCTGAGGTTTGCGATAGTTGGTAGTTAAGTAAGGGGAAAATGTATTTTACTCTTTGTATAACCGAACTCGGGCTCTATTCGGACGTGGCAACTTATTCATTTTCCAATCTTTCAGCTGTTTCTCTACGCTGGGAATGCCTCTTTCTGTGTCTTCCATCCGCAGTCTGTGTGATGGTCAAACGACGGTATGTTTGCACGATTCTCCTGCGTGAACGATTACTTAAACGCGAAATTTGAAACTTCGGCTTTCCTTCTGTTATCTGCTGCTGTCACACCAGTCTGGCCAGCGAGTGACTAAGACTCGCTTAACGATTTTACGTAGAAGCGCCATTTTCTCCGATTAGATCTTTGGCTAAGGCATGACGACGGTAGTTTATGTATGCTTTACCAATCGATCTTCTTTGAGACGCACTTCTTGCTGTTTCTTCAGTTTTAATCTGCAGTTCATTGCCAATAAATTAAGATCGGAGGTCCCAACTGTCCGTGGCAATGTTCTGCAATTTAAAATCTGGTTTAGAAATCTCTTTCTCACCATTATGTAATCAATCTTAAACCTTACATTGTACCCAAGTCCCTTGCGCGTTTACATCTTTTGTCATGATTCTTGAAACGAATGTTAGCGTTGATCAGATTATTCTCTGTATAAAGTTCTACCAGCTGGCAGTGTCTTTCGTTCCTTTGCCCCAATCCATGCTCTCTTACTTACAAATTTTCCGCGTATTCCTCTTTCTACGACCGACTTCCAGTTGCACATCACAATCATATTTCTGTCCCCTTTAACCATTTGAATAATTTCCTTCGTATCAGCATACGGTCTTTGAATCTCTGCTTCGCTTGCGGAGTTATTTGGCATATAAGCTTGAATTGCAATGGCGTGTGTTGTTTTCGTGTCTGTTTGGGCTACAATATTGTGTTCTCTAAGCTGCTAATAGTAACTTTGCCGCATACCTATTTTCTTATTCATAAGTAGGTGTACTCCTACATTTCCTCTACTCGATTTTTTTTTATTACCGTGTACTGATCTGATCAGAAGTTCTGTTGTTTCTGGCATCGTACTTCAGTAATTTCCACTATATCTGACTTCCACAAATCCATTCCCCTTTCTAAAATTAAACACAAGAAATAATAATCTATTAAAACACTCTATCTATATCCATTGCCATACAGATACGAAATGTAGCTGAATGTGACATTACCTGTGATAACATCAGCGCTAGTAATATATAAAGTTTTCTGTCAATAACATTGTGACGCTGCGTACTCCTCATCACATAAGCAATAATGGGGAATTATATTTAACATTATTCTAGACTAGCTACATATTTACA
This sequence comes from Schistocerca piceifrons, assembly GCF_021461385.2. Classification (NCBI taxonomy): domain Eukaryota; kingdom Metazoa; phylum Arthropoda; class Insecta; order Orthoptera; family Acrididae; genus Schistocerca; species Schistocerca piceifrons. The sequence continues at coordinate 932,492,867 of NC_060138.1, forward strand.
AAGTAGCCTTCGATACATAAGTGAAAAGCTCTTGACAGTCTCATTTGAAATATCAACACGTATTTACATTACAGTTAAAATTCTACCTGTGGGAGCTTAATTTTATTTCTAGGCAAGAAAATATCTCAAATTTAATGTACACGTTGTTCAGAGACAAGGTTGATGATAAACCTGAACATATATTTGTGGTTTGTATTCCTCAGATGCGTTATGGGAAGCATCAAGTACAGGAAAAACGTCTGTTTCCCAACCGCTTCAACAAAGCAATTTCAATAGAAATTGGAACACATGCACCTCTAGTTGATTTATCATTAAGCACAACATGTGATGCGGAGTAGAATTTTCTCCCAATATACATACCTAAGTTTCACCAATAAGGTAGTCAGAATTTGTAGTACAACCTACTAAAACCTTAATAACATTCTGACTGGGTGTGTTGCATCCTTCATGGAATGGGCTAAAATATTTATTTCCAATGGTATTTTATGGCACTGATCATTTCACGGGAACGACAAACGGCATCCACTCACTTTTCAACACTATAAATTGTTTTGTATCATTTCAGTATTAACTGCAGGTTTAAGAATTCTAGATTGGGAGAGGAAGGGGCAGTCATAATGCTTTATGCTTTAAGTGTTGTTAAACATCTTTCGTGTTAATTATTTTGTACTTCTTGTTCTTCTGGATAACACCACTTTGGCTCCTCCAATGATTCAATGGCCAAACAAAATTATATTTCAAATTCACCTGCAAATTCCCTTTTCTTGGCGGTTCTGTACCCAATAAAATAATTTGCTCTCTAATTAACAGATCCAGGGGACTTTATTCGAACAAGATGATACTCGTCTTCGACCATTCTTCGTCAGATACATAGACTGTCTTAAGATCCCTAAAATCAGAAAATACCCATCAATCTTATCAGTATAGAACTGAACAGGCTTCATCAATACATATATAACAAAAAGAATTCCAACTCATTTCAAAACCTTTCTGTATAAAATATCATAGTATAAAAATTACACAAAACGATACCAGTTTAAAAAACAATTGGGTTGCGCATTAGCAGTCACTGGCATGACAGAGAGACTTTTTTCCTGGTTTCATTATTATTTGTCCTGCAATTTATCTTCCTCTACTATCTTATCACAATGGGAACACCTTGGACAATTAGCAGGTAATGGTATATTTCGGCAAATGCTGGAGAAACACAAAATAAATTATCATATTTTGCACTTGTTCTGTGTTGCATGAACTCACTGCCACGTAACATTTCCACTTTCTTCACCACTGACAAACTATTTAGATAAACGTAAAACTCCTACTCTCAGACTTAATACTAGAACCAGTATAGAGCTTAAAAAATCGTAAAGATAGTTTTAGTTATGAACTACATCTGACAGCTCTTTATTGACACTCAATACTATTTACATTTCTCCTATACACCTCTTAATCTGCTTGATAGCATTCCGTCGCTTGAAGAATCTCCTTTCCAGGTGGCGAAAGAATTTTCTGTATCCTCCGGTTCAACAACTCGGTTTGTTCATCTTCCCCCTTGCATATGTCTGTTCCCAGATACTCTCCTAGCTTTACATTTTAACCCCAGCTACGGCCTATCAGTATTTTGCTTCCTTACTGCACACTAGAAATTACTTTTGCTTATTCTAGGTCCCTGGTGGGTTTCAGTTTCCCTTTGTGTATCCCGACCATTCTTTGCCGACCTCAATTTTACACGAGCTTTATTGAGCATATTCAATTGTTCCAAGTAATTTCAAATTAAACTAGCTCTTTACCAATCGTCCTCAATCATATTTTCTGTTCATTGGTGGGCGTCGTAAGTTCATTTAGGAATTTTACCCTTGTTAGGTGCCATTCAAAGCAATTTCAAAACACACCTCATTTAGGGCAATTTGGTCTAAACCAGTGGTGGCCGCAAGCTGCCCACGGGGCTCTAATTTTTGGCTTGAGGAGCTGTTTCATATGACAAAAAAAATTTAACTTTTATTTTAGGTAAAAAACCCGAAAAGAGTATTCCATCAAGTGTCTTTCGTATCATATACAATTACAGTAGGAATATCTCAATTCATTAATTCAACCACCGCCAGAGTTTAATCTACATTCCTGTTTGAAAAGCATCACTATGTTGGATTTATTTTGAAAAGCCCGCTCGCCATTTTGCAGAAAATATGATCGCCTTAGCGATATGCGACCAAAAATCAGCAGTAGTACGGATTGCGTAACTGGATAGTTTGTTGCGATGCGCGAGTGAGAAGAGTGCCAGACATAGCCAACACATTCCATACTTAATTTTACTGCCAACTGACATCATTATTGGCCGTAAATTGGCAGCCCTTTACGTGTGTAGGGGGTGCACGTTCAATCGCGATAGATCTATCATCACTTAAGGTACTTAAAGCCAGCTTTTACCTTTTTACAATTAATCTGAGATGGTTGTCTTTAATTTTAGTAGGCGTGCACTTATTTTATGGAAAGTAGGTACACCAGTCGATTTTAACGATGGTTTCTGCCTCAGTACAACCGTTTAATTTTAATAGTACAAAACAAATATATACTTAGTTGTAATAATGTGTTTTTACTGATGACGATTGAGGATTCTGCATTACAAAAGTAGAGAAGGGACCCTCCTAGTGCAATTTCATCCACTTGTCATTCTCTCTTATTTACAGCAACTAACAATTTTATCGAACTGAAATGTAGAATAGTAATTAAAACTTCCGGGCTAAGAGGCCGTGGTCCAATAGTAGAAATACTTCTCCTTGACGTTTCGTTGCCAGCTGGTGGCAACATCATCTGAGGTGAGTCTACGACTGCCCACGGCCTCTTAGCCCGGAAGTTTTAATTACTGAAGACGCCGGCCGTGAAGGCCTACACGTTATGATGAAATGTAGAATAATTTTAAGAAACAATCATAACTAAAGAAGTCGGAATGCTAGTTTAAGTGAAGCATATGTAATTTTTTGTATTTATGATACAAGGCATTCAGAACTAAAACATCAATTTTGTAAAGCAGTTGAATAGTACTGTAAAACATTCTGTAGCCAACAGACTATGAAGTCTCCTAAGTGCGAATAATACTCAAATGAAGGACCGATAACTCAACAAGCAGTGTAGCTCTGTGATGCGATGCTAGATTTCGATGTGTACGGCCAGGTTTAGATTTCCAGGTGAGTTGTATTTTTAAACATGGGTGCATAGTTGATATATATTTTGAAACACAGTCACGTGTTCTACAAGCAATATACGTTTTGAAACACAGTCACGTGCTCTACAACCATTGGTAATTGCTGGATTGCTGGTTCGAGTCTAGTTTCGGTCATTACTTTTTTAATTTTTTCCGTTCATTTCGAATACATACGTCATATAAATATATACTAATTAGCTTATATTTGCCAGTTTTATGAAAAATGAAACTCTTCCTATTTCTAGTTACATATGCCACATAAAAATCCAATTTTCATTACAGATATAAATCCGTAATCACCGATCCTTTATATATAAGGTTGTCTTAAAAAAAAAGAAAAACACTTCAAATTAATTTTTTCCATCTTCATGTACCCTACACTTTTGTTTAAAAATTTACCACAACTGAGAATCGAAGGCCACTCATGTAGGATTTGGGCATCCTACTATAGAGCCACACAGCCCATCAAAACGGTCAGCTTGATTTACGGTGTTGTCCTTACAGGTGAATAACAACAAAATAATTGAGAAATAAACATATGACTGACAAGAGAACTGGGGTGTTGCCATTTTGCCTTTTATTTCGTTTTTTACTAGTTCTCTTGTCAGTCCTATGTTTATTTCTCAATTATTTTGTTGTTATTTACCTGTAAGGACAACACTCCGCAGTCAACCAAAGGTACATAAAGATGGAATGCCAATAAGAGCAGTTATCAACTTCAAGAAAGTCCCAATATACAACATAGCCAAACACCTCCAAAAGTTAGTTACAAAACACTATAAAGTAGAAAACAACAGAACAGTGATAAACACAGGAAACAGAACATACATGTACCACACACAGCATCACTGGTTTCATTCGAAACAGAAAATATGTATGGCTCCATCCCTATCACAGAAACAATAGAAATCATAGAACATAATCTCTCGACCCACAGCAGCCTCACTACAGAAGCAATAAAAGAAATAACAAATATACTCTGACTGACAAGTGCACATAACTACTTTTAGTTCGAGAATGAATATTATCTACGAAGTGATGGACTGCCTGTGGGATCCTCAATCTCAGGAACTTTAGCAAAACATTTTCATCAGTCATCTAGAAAATTAGATATTTGGAAAGATAGCCACCAATGAAAGTTTCAAGATCATATATTGTTAAAGGTATATGGATGACATTATTTGTCTGGTAGATGAGCCAAGTGAAAAACTAAACTCCACTCATACGTCAACAAAGCTCATCAGAACATGAAATTCACATTTGAAAAAAAAAAATCAAATTAATTTTCTTGACATTACAATAAAATAGGAAATGGCAAACATACATTTAACATCTTTAGGAAACCAACAATCACAGACACAATAATACATTCCACGTCTGACCATCCCCACAACCAGAAACTTGCAGCACTAAGACATATGTGACAGAGATTAAACAGAATCCCACTCTACAAGAGAAACTATGGAAAAGAAATGAGTACAATCACACAAATAGCTAGGAACAATGGGTATGACACACATGTAGTACACAGACTCAATCAAAAAATAAAAACACAAATAAAAAACAAACACAACATTTCTAGAATACAAGAGAACTGACAAGTTGCAAACTTACAAACACACTCAACAAACACACAAAATGGCAACACCACAGAGAAAAGTACCAGATAGTACACCATGACATAAATTAACACACAGAGTTGCAAACATCCTACAGAGACAGGGCTTCCAAATAGCATACAAGTCCGGGCAAATCACACTTAATCCAACCAGCTACCAAGAGAGGCAAATTTCAACAATCATGAATGTATAAACTTGAATGTCAAAGCTCTGATGCAATATACATAGGTATGACATGCATACAAAAAACACATCTAGAGTTGAAAGTAGGCAAGAAACCATTCCACATTTGCAGAACATTTAAAACATCATAACATCATCCTACAAACATTGAACAAAAAATGAAAATAATGAAATAAGCGACCATGACAGACATCTTATACAAATGCAAGAAAACTTCCACATTCAGGAAGCCATCATGTAAAACAAGCATGCTATAAATGAACAAACACACATCAGCACAGGGCTCCATATTAAACTTAATAAAAGAAATGACAAAATAATAATCGTCCCTCACACAACCAGGAAAAAAAATTCCCCCTCTACCCCTTCTGCACACAAACACGCGCTCAGAAATACGCGCACACAAACACGCGCACACGCACACAAACACTCGCAGTTGCGCACACAAACACACGCACACGCACACAAACACGGGCATGTGCATACAAACAAGCACATGCGCACACAAACACAAACACAGGAGGCGCCATTGGATCACATACACACACACACACACACACACACACACACACACACACACACACACACACACAAAGCCAACAAAAAAATAATATTATAGCACACCAGAACACACACGCACACAAAAACAAACAAACAAAAAAAATTCATACACAAACAGATCACAGATACTACAATAATTACACTCGAAAGTTGGTAATAACATTCAATCGTTGGCAATAACACCTGACAGTCACAAACCAAAACATTGCATCAAAACAAGTGTCCAGTTCCTAGTGCTGTGAGATGTGGAAAAAAAACCGCTAACTGGCTTTTATAATAAGAGGAACAACACCAAAAATGCAGTAAGAGCATTATATGTAGAAAATCGTCCACGCATCTGTAAGTACAGTTCAAAATACTACTACATAATAGCAGAAACCAACCACCAGAATTGCTTCTGACCTTTAGGTACATTGCCTAAAATGTGAATTAAATAGCAAAAATATATACATACTCCAGGCCACTGAAGATGCCGTGCAGAAAATAAAGGCCTAAAGCTTATGGCACGGAAATTTTGTTTCATTCAGTTGCAGTCAGACGGTCCATAAAATAAAAACTATCAGTATACCGTAATATAACACGCAATTGCGGAAGACTGGACTACAAAGGTTGAAGATGTTAGCACTGAATGCTCGCAACTGACAGGTCAAATTCGTTGTTAATTCAAGTAGCCCCGTAGTTAATGTGCTAACGTCGCCTATATACCAGGGATACAATCAATCACGGACTTCGGACGTACGGTGTAGATTGTCATCATTTGTCACACATTTCCGCTATTTTCGAGTTTATTATGAGATGACAACATGGAGAAAACCAAAAGTTCGAGCATAAAATTTTCATGTAGTTTCGGGGAATCAATAACTTTTATCCCAAGTTTTTCTGTTTGTTGTATGGCATTCGCGTCAGTACTTAAAAGCAACATGTAATCCTTGTATCATAACACATCCAGGATTAAAATACGATCAGCAAGCTTAAAGTAAATTTCGTTGTTTACCATTCTGTAAAACAAAGCACCAGAAATACAAAAGGTAGCTCAAGTGCTATCCCCTCCCGCAAGTGTAGGACCTATCACCAATAGGCCACTTGACTATGAGTGTCAGTGGTGAGACTAAGGGCTCTGTACAGGGGAGGCAAGGTATTACACGCATCCCCCTAACAAAATATTTGAGATTCTGCTATTGAAGCTGGGCCATTGAGACACACGTCATCCCTTCGAAAAAAGGTCTGTGACCAGTGTCGGAAGGAGGCAATCGCAAAGGGGTAGTGGCCTCTAAATAGTCGGCAGTTCAAACGTTCGATGGATAATAGTATGGTACCATTTACGAAAACGGCAGAAAGGGACGGGGAAGATTATTTGTGCACACTGTATTTGTGGCCCAATGTCTAACTGAATATGATGAAGAGCCTGTTCCGATATCTATTGAGGCAACAGGATGCAATCAGCTATAGTTTTTGGTGGACGTTTGAGCTAACAATGTATGTCGTGTGAGTTACATGGTCAAACATCTGCATATACACACGTACTCTTCAAATCGTTGAGGAGTGCAAGGCATTAGATACTAAGTGCCGAATCGCATAAGAGGGTGCCTTTCTGTTCCTTTCGCATATGGAGTGCACGAAGAATGACTGGTTATTTGCCTCTGCGTAGGCTATGATTATTCACATCTTGTCTTAGAGGTCTAAGCTGAGCGATACGTTAAGTATCTGAAGTATATTTCTAGATTATTCACTTACTGCTGGCTCTTGAAATTCTGTAAGTAGGCCTTCGCTGGACAATGACATCTGTCTTCAAGCATCTGTCAAGTTAGGTTTCTCATCATTTGTGCGACATTCACACGTGACCTGCTCTCCACTATGAGTACTTAATATTAACTACTAATGCTCATCAGACTAATCCACTGGAACACGCTCTTCATTGTCAGTCACTAGGAAAGTAAGCAGAAAAGAGTTATAGCTTTGATTACCAAACTACGGTTAAAGAAATGTTCGAACATTGTCTTAAATGTAATAACATTATTACTTAAAGGCTGCTACTGACGGGTCGTGAATATAATTTATCGAAGAAAAGAACGAAATATTTAACGAGTTACAGGAATGCATTCCTCATCTGTTCTGGAGCATATATGAATTAAGTTTCTGTATTCGTTTAACAGCTGGTACATCATTAAACAAAAGTGTAGCAGTCGACAGTTCCTCGAACTTCTTTTCCAAGCCCTCCGGCCTTCTGTTGTTCCGAATAGTCTTTCCAAACAATATCTCACCCTGCCCCATCGTAAGTTCACCGGCAGGCTTCCAAGCTGTTGAAATATTCAGCACCCATTTGTGACGGCACAGCGCTCTTCCGTCTTTCTTCGTCGCCTCCTCTGCCGAGGCGGTGCTACAGCGCTTTCTTGTGTTTCGCAGAATATTAGCGACGTAAGCTTCTTGACATCGAGGGTGGGATGTAGCCCCGCATCTGCTGTTGACGCGTTTCTTCTTTCCTCACCTGACGTTTCCATGAAAGCATGTGCAACACCAGAGATAATGTATCTCATTTATACAATAAACACTACTATAAAATTCTTTACGACCGCTGCGGCGTTTATGATAGTTTTAAAATATACAATCCGTGTAAATAGTACTGTGATTATTTCCGTTAGCAAATTTATCAATGAAAATGAAATACATTTTAATGTATTGCTGTCTAGTAAGCAGAAGTAGATGGATTCACGGATTAAAGACGTTTACTACAGTTTCATTCTATTACCAAAGCAGCCATTTTGCTATCATATTTTTTGATACATGAACGGATGTGTGTTCCACTTGCAGATGTAAAACACGTAAACTCATCTATTAATCCTGTACGAGTCAGAAAAATTTAAAAACTGTTTTCTCACTGGATATATGGAATAAAAGAACAATTTGCGGGACAGAAAACAGATAAATGTCAAATAAAACTTAGGTAATTGTCGTTTAAACAGAAATATGCCGTCTTCTCTACACTGCTAAAATGTTACTTTAAAAAAATATTAACACAGCTCGTAATATTTATAGCCATTTATTGTCAGTTGCATGCTGAATGTTTGTCTCGTAAAGCCATATTGCAGCAAACTAAAAAATAATGAAGTGCAGTGCAGACGCGTTCAGAAAGCAGTTTAAAGATTTTGCGTAACGAACGCCTAAAACTACCAAACGGATACAACATGAGAAATTAAAGAGTAATTTACCAGTTCAGTTATAACCGCTGGAAATACAGTGGTAAAATAAAAGAACTGCAGAGGAACTGTACATGCATGTGTTAAATTAGACAAGGCGCCTTAATGATACACCGTTTGTGGGATGAAGCAGGAGAAACAGTAAAGCTTACAACGGAACATCCCCATCGCACCCCCCTCAGATTTAGTTATAAGTTGGCACAGTGGATAGGCCTTGAAAAACTGAACACAGATCAATCGAGAAAACGGGAAGAAGTTGTGTGGAACTATGAAAAAAATAAGAAAAATATACAAACTGAGTAATCCATGCGCAAGATAAGCAACATCAAAGATATAGTGAGCTCGGGAGCGCCATGGTCGCGTGGTTAGCGTAAGCAGCTGCGTAACGAGAGGTCCTTGGTTCAAGTCTTCCCTCGAGTGAAAAGTTTAATTTTTTATTTTCAGACAATTATTATCTGTCCGTCCGTCCGTCCGATGCGAGGTAACTGCGCCGTAGTGTGATGACGCTACACCTAAACAAACATCGAAACACATGACGTCAGTCGACTACAGCGCACGGAGGAGAGAGTATTCCTGCTAACGAGGCTCCCTGGCTGGCAGTTGACTGTTCGCTACTTCGGACGAGAGTGCATTAAATACGTGAGATGCATTCAGCGGGCAATATGAATCCAGCAAATATAGCTCGCGACTTCAATAACAATGTCAATGAATATTTTCCGAACTGTAAGGCATCGGAAAGTTCCTTAAGGGGCCGAACGATTGTCGAACATTTGTATGATTATTTCCTACATTTGTTGATAAACAGTACGTGTGGTGATGATTGTCTGAAAATGAAAAGTTCAACTACTCACTCGAGGGAAGACTTGATCCAAGGACCTCCCGTTCCGCAGCTGCTTACGCTAACCACGCGACCACGGCACTCCCGACCTAACAACATCCTTGATGTTGCTTATCTTGCGCATGGATTACTCAGTTTGTATATTTTGCTCGTATTTTTCATAGTTCCACACAACTTCTTCCTGTTTTCTCGATTGATTTGTGTTCAGATTTTCAGGGCCACTGTGCCAACTTATAACTAAATCCGAGGGGGGGTGCGATGGGGAGGTTCCCTTGTTAGTAATGGTTGACTAGGCTATAATCTGGAGGCTTAGACAAATCGAAAGGAAGAATGATTGGAAACAACGTGGGCAAAGTAAGACCCTCGGCACTGGGTGGGACATTTAGCCATTTTATAAGTGGGAAACACAGCGTATATCAATTACTTCCGGGGAGAGAAATGAAGTTTACATAATGTGGTAATGATCACAGGGATACGAGTGAAAGATAAGTTAATGCCAGGACAAAGATACTGGTAAGACTGACACTACATAAAAGTGTTAATACAAATCTCCATGCCACACAGTGCTTTGATTTAATGAAGAAGTAAAGAGCAGCTATGATATACCATGACACTATACCCCTCAGAGGCGTCGCTGCCATCTTTACTGTAAAAGACCAAGATTCACAAATAGTAGTATACACCTTCTAGTGTGTTCCACAATAAATGACAATTTGAGTAATATACACACATCAAAAAAAGTTTTGCATCACCCCGGTTCCCAGGATTCCTGAAGATAGATGTTGACTGTGGATATTGTATCAACGACACAGACCCTTTGACTGTTCAGAGATGTCACTAAATCCCCCAAAGATGTAAATAATAATGCATTAGCAGCGCTTATTAGGCGGACGGGGTCAGACAGCCATTCAGTTCCTGTCATTCCACCAGGAAGGAGGTAACGGCTCGTGTTGTCTGTAGTTCAACCATGTCTGGACGGTCAATACCGCGGTTCGATTGCGTCCGAATTGTTATTTTGTGCCAGGAAGGGCTCTTAACAAGGGGTGTCCAGGCGTCACAGAGTGAACCAAAGGGTCGTTGTTCGGACATGCAAGAGTTACAGAGAGACGGGAACTGTCGATGACATGGCTCGCTCAGGTCGCCCAAGGATTACTACTCCAGTGGATGACCGCTAGTTACGGATTATGGCTCGGAGGAACCCTCACAGCAACGCCACCATGTTGAACAATGCTTTTAGTGCAGCCACAGGACGTCTTGTTACGACTCAAACTGTGCGCAACAGGCTGCATGATGCGCAACTTCGCTCCCGACGTCCATGGCGAGGTCCATCTTTGCAACGACGACACCATGCAGCGCGGTACGGATGGCCCAACAACATGCCGAATAGATCGCTCAGGATTGGCAACACGTTCTCTTCACCGAGAGTGTCGCAGATGCCTTCACCCAGACAATCGTCGGAGACGAGTTTGGAGGCAACCCGGTTACGCTGAAGGCCTTAGATACGCTGTCCAGCGATATGAGCAAGGTGGAGGTATCCTACTGCTTTGAGGTGGCGTTATGTGGGCTGACGTACGTTGCTGGTGGTCATGGAAGATGTCGTAACGGCTGTACGTTACGCGAATGCCATCCTCCGACCGATAATACGACCACATCGACAGCATATTCCCGAGACATTCGTCTTCATGGACGACACCTTGCGCCCCCATTGTGCGCATCTTGTGAATGCTTCCCTCAGGATCACGACGTCGCTCGACTAGGGTGTCCAGCATGTTCTCCGGACATGAACCCTATCGAACTTGCCTTGGATAGATTGAAAAGGGCTGTTTATGGTCGACGTGACACATGTACCAGTCTGAGGGATCTACGCCGAATCACCGTTGAGAAGTGAGACAATCTGGACCAACAGTGCCTTGATGAACTTGTGGATAGTATGCCACGACGAATATAGGCCTGCATCAATGCAAGAGGACGAGCTGCTAGGTATTAGAGGTACCTGTGTGTACAGCAATCTGGACCACCACCTCTGAAGGTATCGCTATCTGGTGATACATCATGCAATGTGTGGTTTTCATGAGCAATAAAAAGGGCTGAAGTGATATTTATATTGATCTTTATTCCAATTTTCTGTACAGGTTGTGGAACTCTCGGAACCGAGGTGATACGACACTCAGACTTCAAAGGATAGCAATTCAAACACAATAAATGACTAAAGTGTTTGTTCGTAATGTAAAAAGAATACTCGCGTAGTAAACGACGAAATCGGTTGTTCGTTACGTAGAAGGAATATCTGTTAACTAGACTTCAGTATTGGTCAGTATATTTTGTTTCAAATGATGTACATTTAGAAATGAAGTTAAAACTATTGTAGGAAGATGGAATATTCATGAAACCCAGTTATTGTAACATTAATTGTTAAAAGTATACAAAATTTAGCATAGGAAAACTCTGCGTTTTACGAAACAGCTTTTAAAAATATGTCCTTGTTCTTCGCTGACCTTGATTTCACATGTGAAATTATTTGTGGTTTTTTTCCGTAACACTGCTCTACTAACAAGTAAGCAGAAAGGACATTTGTCAGTATTTAGAAACATTTATTGTGTTAAATATACATAACAGGAATATAACGCACATGATGAACACGCAAATAACTTCAGTTAATTGACCTACATAGTTATGATTATTCTAGTAATGTAGCCAGTTAACCGAAATAATTCATTCCGAGTAAAATTAATGTCAGTAGAAATCTACACAATTATAATGAAAACCAATGCCAATGGCGAGCTATTCTTTGTTTAATATTGACGTACGTACTCGAACGTCATATAAAATACATCCTCATTTCTATTGCCGAAAGCATTTTTTTCATTGAGTTAGTTAACGTTAATAAGTTAAGCTTCATGGATAACTTCCTTTTCCACTTTACGTAGTTTATGCGCCTGTGCAGCAAGGAAGGACCAGCATACAAACCGTCTAACCGAGAGCTGGAAAACACCCTCAAGCTAACCCGATTAACCACCTAATGGTCTCGAGTCACGAGCAGGAATTCGATCTCTGCCTGAAGCTCGATCCTGCGATTCAGCATGAGACGAACAACCTCAGCTTCCAGCAGGAAACGTAACGAGAGTGTACGGGTTCCGCGGCGCTGCCGCAGGCCTAACGCTGCCCACAGGTGACATGCTAACTGCTTATCGCATAGCCAGAGGCCAATTAGAGCCACTCAGCTTAATGAGGACGCACCTCAAGGTCGGCGTTATTACGTGCATTGTCATCGAAATCAATAAGCACCAGTGGACGGCCACGCTACTGGACGCAGAAAGACACAACGACGTTTTTCTTTCCTTCACCTGTAACTTTGCATGTACTTCTACTGTTTTAATATTTAACATACTCATAATGAAATTAAGTACTCCTTTAATATTTATGGACAAAGATGATGATATAATTGCGTCATACTGTAATAAGCATTTTAATCAACATGTTGTATGCTGTGGAAATAAATGCTGAGGTTTTACGCATAACTCAGTCTTGGAAAATGACTGTGCGTTCATATTCGTTATCGACTTCATTTGTCTGTCATACAAGGAACAGCTGTTCCACCGCTTTTGGTTCTGACGATATACGGCTTCCATCAGGCATTAAACAAAACTGTCTTCTGTGACAACTAGCAACGAAACAAGCGACATCACTTCACATCTTGGGACCTTTACCTAGAATTGTTTTACAGGATGGTTATCACTAAAGTAATTTATATTAGCAAACAGTTGAAACGGGACACAATTCAAAAATACGTTCAGGATGGAAAATAGTGGTATGTAGTTTCCTCGGAGATGTTGTTTTTAAAACAAATTTATTGAAAGAGTTTCAGGACCTGTTCAACAACTGTTAGGTGAGAGACAAAGAGGATCATTCGTTCTAGATGCTCTGGTCACGAGGAATGACGAAAACCTGTGACACAACTTGTATCGGATACCGACACACTCAGAGCGACAGCTGTAGAAACTGACAAATCACCACCTGTGCCACAAAACAGGCATGACTGATATGCCCGTAACGTGAGGAAGACGAATACGTGACCCACAGCACCTGAGACGGAGGATGTAACACCTAGAAAGCGACCTGAGAAGCAATGGATATTTCACTAGTTACATTAGAAGTGCCACAGGATCAAATACTCGGCACAGTGACACATGGGAAAAAATGTCGAGTAAGGCCTTTCTGTCATACACTATTGGCGATTAAAATTGCTACACCACGAAGGTGAAGTGCTACAGACGCGTAATTTAACCGACAGGACGAAGATGCTGTGATATGCAATTGATCAGCTTTTCAGAGCATTCACACAAGATTGGCGCCGGTGGCGAAACCAACAACGTGCTGACACGAGGAAAGTTTCCAACCGATTTCTCATACACAACGTTGTTGTGATGCCTCGTGCAAGGAGGAGAAATGCGTACCATCACGTTTGCGATTTAGATAAAGGTCGGATTGTAGCCTGTCGCGCTTGCGGTTCATCGTATCGCGACATCTCTGCTCGCGTTGGTCGAGATCCAATGACTGTTGGGAAAATATGAAATCGATGGGCTCAGGAGGGTAATACGGAACACCGTGCTCGATCCCAACGGCCTCGTATCACTAGCAGTCGAGATGACAGGCATCTTATCCGCATGGCTGTAACGGATCGTACAGCCACGTCTCGATCCCTAAGTCAACAGAAGGCGACGTTTGCAAGACAACAACCATCTGCACGAACAGTTCGACGACGTTTGCAGCAGCATGGACTATCAGCTCGGAGACAATGGTTGCGGTTACCCTTTACGCTGCATCACAGATAGGAGCGCCTGCGATGGTGTACTCGATGACGAACCTGGGTGCACGAATGGCAAAACGTCATTTTTTCGGATGAATCCAGGTACTGTTTACAGCATCATGATGGTCGCATCCGTGTTTGGCGACAGCGCGGTGAACGCACATTGGAAGCGTGTATTCGTCATCGCCATACTGGCGTATCACCCGGCGTTACATTTCAGATGTGTTACGACCCGTGGCTCTACACTTCATTCGATCCCTGCGAAACTCTACATTTCAGCAGCATAATGCACGACCGCATGTTAAAGGTCCTGTACGGGCCTTTCTGGATACAGAAAATGTTCGACTGCTGCCCTGGTCAGCACATTCACCAGATCTCTCACCAACTGAAAACGTCTGGTCAGTGGTGGACGAGCAACTGGCTCGTCACAATACGCCAGTCCCTACTCTTAATGAACTGTGGTATCGTGTTGAAGCTGCATGGGCAGCTGTACCTGTACACGCCATCCAATCTCTGTTTGACTCAATGCCCAGTCGTATCAAGGCCTTTATTACGGCCGGAGGTGATTGTTCTGGGTACTGATATGTCAAGATCTATGCACCCAAATTGAGTGAAAATGTAATCACATGTCAGTTCTAGTACAATATATTTGTCCAATGAATACCCGTTTATCATCTGCATTTCTTCTTGGTGTAGCAATTTTAATGGCCAGTAGTGTACATTCCTGGAGTGGCGGACAGAATCGACAGTATATTGTGCAAACACGACTTAAAGGCTGTTTATAACCCAAAAAAGAAGATCACAACGTCTCAGGTCGGCAAAGGAGAAAAGCGACCAACTTTCAATGCGTATATACACATGTGGAAAAGTGTATGTTGGAGTGATAGAACCATGAATTAACTCCAGGATCACCGAACTTGCGCGGCATTAGAGATTGGGGCAGGAGGAGAAATCGGCCGTGGCGGAGCAAGCGCTTAGTGAGGCCGACCACATAATGAAGATCACCGACACTGAAGTTTCTATCTTAGAAACGAACTATCACAACTGCTTGTTCATGGAAGCTATAGAAATACCCAAAGGTAAAAATAGCTTCAAGAAGAAAGAAGAAAGCCTCAACGTGAATGGGTCCTGGATTCCCGTCTTTCAGCGAAGATCAGTGCACGTAGGAAGCTGAGAACCGCAGTGACAATGATCACGGAAAAGCTTTGGGACTTTGGCGCTACAGGTACATATAATCTGCGGCCACGAGCTCGACTTCAGTCCACCACCAGCAATGAGCAATGGAGGATGTAGCTCTGATAATGCCAGACACTCGTCCTGGCTAAACTTCAGAAGAATCAACAAACGAACTTCGGTCGAAGAACCCGGGATAGCAACGAACAGGCAATATGTCAAAGAGTAGCACCTTATTCTTAAAAAAATACGATGTAAGCTGACATTTATAAATTTTGTGCGTGAAGGGGGTGGACTGGCCATAACAGACCTCAGTCGCATTGCAGTTAATTGTTGTTCTGTTAACAAGCATCCAGTGCTCTATTTGTGAAATTCTATAGCCAACATACACTACGAATTATTTGAGCTTACCTACTTGATTGTGTTAGAATGACGTGAGGGGAACTTGGAGAGACGAACGTCATGAGATTCGGATTCCCGATAGCAGATACCAACAGCATAGTAGCTTTGCAGCACATTAGCGACACCATACAAGGAGGAAAGGAAGGAAGGGAGACAAGTGTTAACGTGCCGTCGACAACGAGGTCATTAGAAACGAGCGCAAGCTCGGATTACGGAATGATGGGGGAGGAAGCGGCCGGTGATATTTCAAAGAAAACATCAACGCAATTTAATGTGTGCATACGTAGTTAGCAAGCAAAAGTAACAGATATTATAACTACCTGTCTTAAAAGGCGATACATGGCAGAAATGCAAAATAATTTACTCGTTAGTTATTGTGAAAAGTAGTCTCTGATCTAAATCTAGAAGCTGCACCATCTTCTCATGTTTTTTTTTAATTTTTTTTTTTGAGTCAGTCTTCTGACTAGTTCCATGCGGCCCCACAAAAATTCCCCAACCTACGTCCTCAATTATTTGCTAGATGTATTCCAGTCTCCGTCTTCTTCTACAGTTATAGCCTTCTACAGCTCCCTCTTGTACCATGGAAGTCATTGCCTCGCGTCTCAACAGATGTCCTGTCATCCTGTCCCTTATTCTTGTCAGTGTTTCCCACATATTCCTTTCCTCTCCGATTCTGCATTCCCCACCTTATCAATCCACCTACGTGTCAAGATTCATCTGTAGCACCACAAATCAAATGCTCTGATACTCCTGTTTCGGTTTTCCCACGTCTCACTACCATACAATGCTGTGCTACATTTTCAGACATTTCTTCCTCAAATTAAGGCCTTTGTTTCATACTAGTAGACTTATCTTGGCCAGGAATGTCCTTTTCGCTAGTGATAGTCTGCTTTTACGCCCTCATTGCTCCGTCCGTCATACGTTATTTTGCTACCTAGGTAGTAGAATTCCTTCATCTACTTCGTGACCATCAATCCCGATGTTACGTTTCTCGCTCTTCTCATTTCTGCTACTCCTCATTACTGTCGTCTTTCTTCCATTTACTCTCAGTCCATATATCTATATTCCATACTCATTATATCGTTCATTCCATTCAGCAGACAGTGTAATTCTTCTTCACTTTCATTCAGGATAGCAATGTCATCAGCGAATCGTGTCATTGATATCCTTTCACCTTGAATTTTAATCCCACTCCTGAAACTTTCTTTTATTTCGGTTATTACTTCTTCGATGTACAGATTGAACGGTAGGGGCGAAAGACTGCATCCATTTCTTACACCCTTTTTAATTCGAGCAATTCGTTCTGGGTCGTCCGCTCTCATTATTCCCGCTTGGCTCTTGCACATAATGCATATTACTCGCCGGCCGCTGTACCCGAGCGGTTCTAGGCGCTTCAGTCCCGAACAGCGCTGCTGCTACGGTCGCAAGTTCGAATCCTGCCTCGGGCATGGATGTGTGTGATGTCCTTAAGTAGTTAGGTTTACGTAGTTCTAAGTCTAGGAGACTGATGACCTCAGATCTTAAGTCCCATAGTGCTTAGAGCCATTTGAACCATTTTTTGCATATTACTTGCCTTTCCCTATTATCTTACCCCTATTTTTCTCAGAATTTAGTACACCGTGCACCATTTTAATTGCCGAACACTTTTTCCAGGTCGACAAATCTTATGATCGTATCTTTATTTTTCTTTAGTCTTGCTTCCATTATCAACCGCAACGCCAGAATTACTGCTCTGGTGCCTTTACCCTTCCTAAAACCAAACTGATCATCATCTAACATATTTTCAATTGTCTTTCCCATTGTTCTGCATATTATTCTTGAAAGCAACTTGGATGCATGAGCTGTAGAGCTGATTGTGCGATAAATCTCGCACTTTGTGCTCTTGCAGTCTTTGGAATTGTGTAGACGAAATTTTTCCGAAAGTCAGATGGTATGTCGCCAGGCTCATACATTCTACACACCAACACGAATAGTCGTTTTGTTGCCACTTGTCCCCCCCACCCCCAATGATTTTAGAAATTCTGATGGAGTGTTATGTGCCTTCTTCGATCTTAAGTCCTCCAAAGATCTCTCTTAAATTCTGATTCTAATACTGGATCCCCTTCCTCTTCTAAACCGACCCCTGTTTCTTCTTCTGTCACTTCACACATATCTTCCCCCTCATAGAGGCCTTCAATGTATTTTTTCCACCTATCCGCTCTCTCCTCTGCATTTAACAGTGGAATTCCCGTTGCACTCTTAATGTTATTTACCCTTGCTTTTAATTTCACCGAAGGTTGTTTTGACTTTCCTACATTCTGAGTCAAACCTTCGGATAATCATTAATTTTTCGATTTTTTCACGTTTTTCATGCAGCCATATCGTTGTAACTTCCCCGCATTTCGCCAGCTGTTGTGGCCGAGCGGTTCTAGGCGCTTCAGTCTGAAACCGCGCGATCGCTACTGTCGTAGGTTCGAATCCAGCCTCGGGCATGGATGTGTGTGATGTCCTTAGGTTAGTTAGGTTTAAGTAGTTCTAAGTTCTAAGGGACTGATAACCTCAGATGTTGAGTCCCATAGTGCTCAGAGTCATTTTTCCCCGCACTTCCTATTTATTTCATTCCTCAGCGACATGTATTTCGGTGCTCCCGAATTTCCCTGAATATTTTTGTACTTTCTTCTTTCATCGATCAACTGAAGTGTATCTTCTGTTACCCATTGCTTCTTTTCAGTTACCATCTTCGTACCTATGCTATCCTTTCCAACTTTTGTGACTGCCTTTTCTAGAGATGTTCATTCTCTTCAACTGTACTTCCTACTGACCTATTCTTTATTGTTGAATCTACAGCCTTAGAGAACTTCAAGCGTATCCCGTCATTCCACAGTACTTCCATACCTCACTTCTTTGCGTATTGATTTTTCTTGACTAATCTCGTAAACTTCAGCTTACTCTTCATCACTACTACATTGTAATCTGAGTCTATGTCTGCTCCTGGGTACGCCTTACAGTCCAGTATCTGATTTAGAAATCTAAGTTTGGCTATGATGTAATCAAATTGAAATCTTTGTATTACCGTAATTAAACTGAGCATATATCGTCTCTAATAACTGCCTTTCCAGGTAAGACGAATACGTGGCAGACTATAAATTTATTATGGATCTTGCCTTTCTCTGGCAATTAATATCACTTTTAAATGAGAAAATAATGTACCAATATAATGGTTAACACCAATTCTTACTTTATGTCTTAATACAGACATGTACCTTCAATGTCCGTCAGCCAAAGGAGAAAGCAAGAAGAGGTGGGAATTTAATATGGCCGACTGTTTTATAAATATTCTTAGCAGCTGATGAGTCGTATTAGAAGATAACAGTGATTCAAACTGAGGGCGTCAAGCAAGGTAAAATGTATCTCGAATTAACAAGAGAGAATAATAATGGGAGTTGTCATGACGTTTCAATTTGAAGCCAGGTCCTTCAAGTTAGAACATCAGCTTTTGGTGGAAATGTTAAGATGAAAAATGCAAGCTTGCTTGTTACAGGTGTAGTAATCATTCTGATTGTAAACAAAAGTGAAACGCAATCACATTTCATTCGTAGGTGGATTCATTCAAGCGATATTTTCTGTTATATATACGGTTTTTTTGTGAGAAGAAAGCTTGGAAACCGACCGAACGTAACAAAACATTTTCTCAGTATTTAAGGGAAGAGCACATAGGTAGAACGTCAGTTTCGTAAGTCCTAAATTAACGGAAGCGTTTTTTTACGGAAGCAGCTTTTTCATATCACATACTTCTCTTTTTCCTTATTAAAAATGCGTTACAAAGAGAAAGTTACATTAACACTGCGAAATGCGTCGTATTACTGAATTATATACGAATTTAAGACCAGAAAAAGCATGAAAATACTTCCATGATTCTGTGTTATCCACGAAAGTACTGTAACATTTACTGTTTAAAACAATTGTTGGGTGCTCACGACAGAAAAAGTAGCTGTCGTAAATAGTAGTCTGCTAATGTTTGGCGGCTTCAAATCAGCTAACACTCATTTCACAACACTTCCTGCAAATGAGACGTTATTTTGACATCACGCGCAATATCGACGACCGCAGGAACTGCTACTGATTTTCGTTAGCGTTCGATATGAGCCTGTCACAAGCTTTCATGCACGCGTATCGGAGATTAATTAAAACACGTCATTCTTGGGATGATTTATCATAACTGCAATGGTCTTGCACACCCTTTGACCAGCCTAATACGCTGTTGAGTGGTTTGACTGGGCCAGACAGCAAGGAACAGCATTCACATTTGACAACACCAATGTTATTTATTCTGTAGAACATAAACACAATTTTTTTGTGGCCCCGCCTTTTTTTACAGCACTCTTCACAAGAAAAAGTTCTCAAATTACCAAAACCTGCCTTTCAGTTATACAATCAATGACAATTTATTTTTTTATATAGACATCAAAATTTCTTGAATTCTTGACTTGACTTTGGATGTTAAATGCCATTAAAATTCATAACAACACAAACAACCCATTAGTGACGTAGGTTTTGAATAAAGCGAATGATTACTACAATTAGAACCCCGCTATAAGCGGTGATAATCCAATGGCGGGATGGGCGGTGCAGACTCACCACCCACGGCCGTCTGGTAAATCGGCGGGTCCCATACAACATCAGCTACAGCAGGCTAACAGCTAAACTTAAAAACTAATAACAAGGAGAGCCACCTTCTGGTACATAGCAACCTGCAACACCAACATAAATTGATAAAAACATCTGCATAATTATTACATATGGGGATAAGCATAGTATAAGTACGTGCAACTCAGAATTACAATGGGCTAAGCAATTCGTAACAACTGGGTAACACCCAGGACTAGGCAACGAGACAACGCTTCAATATACTAAAATTGTTCTACCAAACGATTGCTCAGAATAATTGCACTGAAAAGAATAGCTCTTATTTAAATAAATTTCGCTATTTTTACTAACAAATCAGACAAACATCCAATACCCAAAAATGTTTTTACAAATCCTTGTCCGTAGTAATAGCAGCGAATACAGCAGGTCTTATTAAAATAAACTTCACTGTTTTGAAATAGCAGACACGACGAAATTTCAAACCTCGGAACTGTTTTGCAATTAGTTATCCACAATAAGTGCAACGAAAAGGGCAGTTCTTATTAAAGTAAACTTCACTATTTTTAAAAAGCCGACAAGGCAAACTTTCAATGTTCAAAAATGTTTGCCGGCCGCGGTGGTCTAGCGGCTCTAGGCGCGCAGTCCGGAACCGCGAGACTGCTACGGTCGCAGGTTCGAATCCTGCCTCGGGCATGGATGTGTGTGATGTCCTTAGGTTAGTTAGATTTAAGTAGTTCTAAGTTCTAGGGGACTGATGACCACAGATGTTAAGTCCCATAGTGCTCAGAGCCATTTGAACCATTTGAACCAAAAATGTTTTACCAATAGTTGCCTGGAATAATTGCAGTGAAAATGCATCTCTTATTAAAATTAACTTCACTATTTTTAAATAGCACACAGTAAAAATATTTCAATCGCCAAAATTGTTTTACAAATAGTTGGCCATAATAATTGCAACGAAAGGCTCAGTTTTTATTACAGCTAGCTTCAACTCTGAAATAAGTTTCACTTCTTTCAGAATGAACCCTCACAGACAATTAATACGCAATAAAGATACTGGTTGGAGTACAGCGACGTTAACCAGGTAAGTATACAGTTTACAGTCATAAGCTCATCAAATTATGTGGTGAATCAGTTGCGAACGGTCACTCATGGTCTGCACGAGCTCGGCTCAGGCAAATATCCAGGGTGTACAATAACCCCACAATTTGCTAAAACACCGTCATCGTACACATCAGGCTTGCACCCACCGAGAGGGTGGGGCTGAATGATGGTAGACCATCCTCGCTCCCCCAGGTGCTCTTTCGGCCCTTTCTACCGGCCTCCAACTGTCTACCCACGCGCCGCTCAAAGTGCCTGACGCCGGGGCGCGCCTCTATAACTATTGTTATAATTAAACGTTACTTAATGTTTTATCGGCGGTTAATGCAGTATTATAAGGGTGCTCTTCAAATGGTTCTGAGCACTATGGGATTTAAACATCTGAGGTCATGAGTCCCCTAGAACTTAGAACTATTTAAACCTAACTGACCTAAGGACATCAGACACATCCATGCCCGAGGCAGGATTCGAACCTGCGACCGTAGCGGTCGCGCGATTCCAGACTGAAGCGCCTAGAACCGCTCGGTCACACCGGACGGCAAGGGTGCTCTCTCAGGAATGAGTTGTAATTGTCAATAATTTACAAATTAAGCGTGAAACATGCTTGAATTATAATTTGCATTATGTCGTTTCCAGGTAACGGCTCAATCAAAATTTATCACAAAGACGTCACAGTTACCATTAAATGTTAGTTAATAACGTATTAACGTTTCAGAGATGTTACGATAACCAAGGCAGGAGACAAATCAACATGATTAAATACTATAGAATTGAAGACATCGTGGTTTGTGGAGTCGAAAGATGTAGATTCATATCTCCTCAAAAACAATTTTTTTTCATGTTTGCGTGGTTAGAACACACTGTAATACAAGTGTCCTGGAATATTCAATGTTATTTACGTTTCTGTCTAGTTAGAGAAGGATTGATGAAATAAATATTTAGCGATTTCCGAGTGTGAGGTTAGACAGGAACCTAAGAGGACAGCTTAAATTGCTGCGACTGAATCGAGGAGCAACAACATTAACCTCATTCCTTATCACAAAGTCGATAGCAGATCATTCGGTCGTTGATATTGCGCGTGACGTCATAAAGGCTTCACTTTTGCAGGAAGTGTGAGCTGCGTGTTACCCGGTACGAAGAAGACTCAAGGAGAAAGCATTCCGCTCTCAGAGTCACCGCAAGTCATGGTAATACTACGGCAGTTGCCCCACCTTGAAGACACTCTGCGTCCTTCTGCATATGCGTCCCATGCAAAAGACATAATAAGAACCTACAAACAGCTTCCTACTCTTAACGATTAAACTATTCTACATGAACTATGGACCTTGCCGTTGGTGAGGAGGCTTGCGTGCCTCAGCGATAGAGATGGCCGTACTGTAGGTGTAACTACAACGCAGGGGTATCTATTGAGAGGCCAGATAAACGTGTGGTTCTCGAAGAGGGGCAACAGCCATTTCAGTACTTGCAGGGGCAACAGTCTGGATGATTGACTGATCTGGCCTTGTAACACTAACCAAAACGGCCTTACTGTACTGGTACTGCGAACGGCTGAAAGCAAGGGGAAATTACAGCCATAATTTTTCACGAGGGCATGCAGCTTTACTGTATGGTTAAATGATGATGGCGTCCTCTAGGGTAAAATATTCCGAAGCTACAATAGTCCCCCATTCGGATCTCCGGGCGGGGACTACTCAAGAGGACATCGTTATTAGGAGAAAGGAAACTGGCGTTCTACGGATCAGAGCGTGGAATGTCAGGTAGGTTAGAAAATTTAAAATGGGAAATGGATAGGTTAAAGTTAGATATAGTGTGAATTAGTGAAGTTCGGTGGCAGGAGGAACAAGACTTTCGGTCAAGTGAATACAGAGTTATAAATACAAAATCAAATAGGGGTAATGCAGGAGTAGGTTTAATAATGAATGAAAAAATAGGAGTGCGGGTAAGCTAATACAAACAGTATAGCGAAAGCATTATTGTGGCCAAGATAGACACGAAGCCCACGCCTACTACAGTAGTACAAGTTTATATGCCAACTAGCTCTGCTGACGATGAAGAAATTGAGGAAATGTATGATGAGATAAAAGCAATTATTCCGGTAGTGAAGGGAGACGAAAATTTAATAGCCATGAGTGACTGGAATTCGAGAGTAGGGAAAAGGAGAGAAGGAAACATAGTAGGTGAATATGGACTGGGGGTAAGAAATGAAAGAGGAAGCCGTCTGGTAGAATTTAGCACAGAGCATAACTTAATCATAGCTTGGGTCAAGAATCATGAAAGAAGGTTGTATACATGGAAGAATCCTGGAGATACTAGAAGGTACAGATAGATTATACAATGGTAAGACAGAGATTTAGGAACCAGGTTTTAAATTGTAACACATTTACAGGGGCAGGTGTGGACTCTGACCACAATCTATTGGTTATGAACTGTAGATTAAAACTGAAGAAACTGCAAAAAGGTGGGAATTTAAGGAGATGGGAACTGGGTAAACTGATTAAACCAGAGGTCGTACATAGTCTCAGGGAGAGCATAAGGGAACAATTGACAGGAATGGGGGAAAGAAATACAGTAGAAGACGAATGGGTAGCTTTGAGGAATGAAATAGTGAAGGCAGCAGAGGATCAAGTAGGTAAAAACACGAGGGTTAGTAGAAATCCTTGGGTAATAGAAGAAATATTGAATTTAATAGATGAAAGGAGAAAATATAAAAATGCAGTAAATGAAGCAGGCAAAAAGGAATACAAACGTCTGAAAATGAGATTGACAGGAAGAGCAACATGGCTAAGCATGGATGGCTAGAGGACAAATGTAAGGATGTAGAGGCTTATCTCACTAGGGGTAAGATAGATACTGCCTACAGGAAAATTAAAGAGACTTTTGGAGATAGGAGAACCACTTGTATCAATATCAAAAGCTCAGATGGAAACCCAGTTCTAAGCAAAGAAGGGAAAGCAGAAAGGTGGAAGGAGTATATAGAGGGTCTATACAAAGGCGATGTACATGAGGACAATATTATGGAAATGGAAGAGGATGTAGATGAAGATGAAATGGGAGATACGATACTGCGTGAAGAGTTCGACAGAGCCCTGAAAGACATGAGTCGAAACAAGGCCCTGGGAGTAGACAACATTCCATTAGAACTACCGACGGCCTTGGGAGAGCCAGTCATGTATGAGACACACGAAAGACCCTCAGACTTCAAGAAGAATGTAATAATTCCAATCTCAAAGAAAGCAGGTGTTGACAAATGTTAAAATTACCGAACTATGAGTTTAATAAGTCACAGCTGCAAAATACTAACATGAATTCTTTACAGACGAATGGAAAAACTGGTAGAAGCCGACCTCGGGGAAGATCAGTTTGGATTCCGTAGAAATGTTGGAACACGTGAGGCAATACTGACCTTACGACTTATCTTGTTCGCAGCTCGTGGTCGTGCGGTAGCGTTCTCGCTTCCCACGCCCGGTTTCCCGGGTTTGATTCCCTTCGGGGTCAGGGATTTTCTCTGCCTCGTGATGACTGGGTGTTGTGTGATGTCCTTAGGTTAGTTAGGTTTAAGTAGTTCTAAGTTATAGGGGACTGATGACCATAGATGGTAAGTCCCATAGTGCTCAGAGCCATTTGAACCATTTGAACCACTTATCTTAGAAGAAAGATTAAGGAATGGCAAACCGACGTTTCTAGCATTTGTAGACTTAGAGAAAGCTTTTGACAATGTTGACTGGAATACCCTCTTTCAAACTCTAAAGGTGGCAGGGGTAAAATACATGGAGCGAAAGGCTATTTACAATTTGTACGGAAACCAGATGGCAGTTATAAGAGTCGAGGGGCACGAAAGTGAAGCAGTGGTTGGGAAGGGAGTGAGACAGGGTTGTATCCTCTCCCCGATGCTATTCAATCTGTATATTGAGCAAGCAGAAAAAGAAGCAATAGAAAAATTCGCAGTAGGTATTAAATTCCATGGAGAAGAAATAAAAACTTTGATGTTCGCCGATGACATTCTAATTCTGTCAGAGACAGCAAAGGACTTGGAAGAGCGGTTGAACGGAATGGACAGTGTCTTGAAAGGCGGATATAAGATGAACATCAACAAAAGCAAAACGAGGATAATCGAATGTAGTAGAATGAAGTCGGGTGATGCTGAGGGAATTAGATTAGGAAATGAGACACTTAAAGTAGTAAAGGAGGTTTGCTATTTGGGGAGCAAAATAACTGATGATGGTCGAAGTAGAGAGGATATAAAATGTAGACTGGCAATGGCAAGGAAAGCGTTTCAGAAGAAGAGAAGTTTGTTAACATCAGGTATAGATTTAAGTGTCAGCGAGTCGTTTCTGAAAGTATTTGTATGGAGTGTAGCCATGTATGGAAGTGAAACATGGACGATAAATAGTTTGGACAAGAAGAGAATAGAATCTTTCGAAATGTGGTGCTACAGAAGAATGCTGAAGATTAGATGGGTAGATCACATAACTAATGAGGAGGTATTGAATAGAATTGGGGAGAAGAGGAGTTTGTGGCACAACTTGACAAGAAGAAGGGACCGGTTGGTAGGACATGTTCTGAGGCATCAAGGGATCACAAATTTAGCATTGGAGGGCAGCGTGGAGGGTAAGAATAGTAGACGGAGACCAAGAGATGAATACACTAAGCAGATTCAGAAGGCTGTAGGTTGCAGTAGGTACTGGGAGATGAAGAAGCTTCCACAGGATGGAGTAGCATGGAGAGCAGCATCAAACCAGTCTCAGGACTGAAGACTACAACAACAACAACAACTGTTTAACAAGACATATGATGGAGTGGTATTTAACACCACAGTACGTCGGCGCCGTCAATGAGTTTACAAGTAGTGGGATGAGGGCACTCGGTGATAGATCCTTCGTTGCATATGCTCGACACTAATGACTATTCTAAGCTGGTGAACGAGAAGGTCACCCTGTGTGTTGACGATACGGTGGTATTTAAAAACAGTTGCAAACTCGATTTATTCGGCATAAAACTGAAGGAAAATTTCGACGCAATAGCTAATTTTTGCAAATCCTGGACAATAAAGATGAATGCTGAAAATTTAGTCGTTGTTATGTTCACCTATAAACTGACCGAAATATCTACGTTGGTGTTCGGAACTTGGACTGGTCCGATTTGGTGATCAATTCACTTCACCTTGACAGAAAAGTAAGGTTCGTAGAGCTTACAGTAAACTTTCCTCTGCTTTTTTCCTCATGGCTCCGCTGCTAAAGTTATCGACCGTAAATAGACTAAAAATATGCATGAAAGTCATCCTATCCAAAATGCTGTATGTATAAGAGATACGGTTGCGAATACACATTTAAGGAAAGCACAGTCGTTGCCTTTCAGGTTCCTTTATTTACCTAATAGAAGAAGTTGGCCGACTTACGTCGGACACGCACACATTAGGGATGTCTTACGTGACCTGTCCGTAACTGTCACATTAAAAGGTAGTCGGCAAGCCTTTGCGAGAAATTTCTGCTTCGCGCCACAAACTTATTTGTCATAGGCACACAATATCGCGATACTTCAGATAAAAAAATCCAATTAAAGGTTTCAAACAGTAGGGACAGTCGTACGAGAGCAGAGCATCATACGGATTTTTAAAAAGGCCATCTTTAATGGTCAGCCCCCTAAGATAAAAGAACGAGAGACACCGACCAATGGTGCTTTCCGACTGCATCTTTAAAAATTTATTTAACAGCCAGTGCCAAACTAGATAATATGTAGTTCTTCGTCTGATAATAAATTCGATGTAAAAGCATTATAGCTTAAAATTAAACATGTTGTGATTATAGCATAATTTTCACTAGAGGTTCTGCACCTACCCGCACTGTTACCCAAATGAAAAAAATTAGTTCGTCGATACTTTTATATCAACATGTTGCGTTGGCCTTCGTCAATTCACTGTTGTTATTCTGTTAATGTATGTAGTTACTGCTGTTTGAATTATTGTAAGCTTTGTTTCACAATCGTAATAAAGGGTCTCTCGAATCAGTCACCACTGACAAAAGATCCGTTCGTATTATGTGACACGGAGTTGCACAAACGCCTCAGAAATAAAAAAGTTTTGTGAAAAGTGCAAGTCGTAATATATGGTTTAAAGTTTCAACCGGCCGCTAAATCATGAGAAACGGAGCACAAGGTTGGATTCAGGAAGAAAATTGTTCGTTCATTTTGGTGTCTTATTCCTCAAAGAAACGTTCAATAATTTCCTTTAGCGATTTTGGATAATCACAGGAAAACTAATCTGGATGTCCGGACGAGCTTGAATCGTTCTCAATTTACGCGTCAAGCAAAAGCTGTTGCAGTATATCGGAGAATGCTAAAAACTAATGAATGGATTTATCTGTAGTTTCGGACTCAATTCTTCACGCAGAGGATTACTAAATGCAATCGCTGTTTTCTATTCATTAACATCTGCCACACTCGATGAAAGCAGGAACTCGCAATGTAGATAAGAGTACATCGCATCGGTTTTGTTTCATTCCCGTTTACCGTTTATTCTAATTTTTACTTCTGTATAGGTTCGCTTCAAATTCATTGGTAGTATTCATATTCATTCTGGTGGACTGCGTAAAATATGAACGTACGCTTTTATTTTACGTAACTCGTTTAGAATTTAAAACTCTGCCACTGTAGTTTTCAAAGTACGTCGCTACTCGTGTGTGTCCCATACACAGCCCAGTGATCAGGTGTCCTCAAGGAGGTCTCACTGGAATGTTTCAAAGTGCTGAAAACTTAGTTGCTGATTTTTTATTGCTGATTACAAATTTTAATTTTGCCACGTCGACGTTCCTTCAGAAACGTAAATAAAATCCAGAGAAGTTTGAAATTTGATTAGTGGTTTGAGGGCAAGATTGAAATATTTCACAAATAGCTGCTGCTGCTATGTAAATGACATATCAGAAAAAGATCAACTCGCAGCTTAAATTGATATTTTCTGTTGCTTTCTAGTGACCTACATACTCTCAGTAATAATAGGATACCAATCGATATTTTAATGGATTTCATGCTCTCTCAACAAAAATCGAAAATGAAATAAATCTGATAAAAGCCACAGTCAAACGTATTGTGAAATGATAAATTAAAAAAAAAAAAAACATAGACTACACACACATTTGACATGCCTTTGAATGAGGGTCGAGATCGTGTGCAGAGGAAGGGATGCCGATTTAGAACTTGAATTTGAGTGTTTTATGTAGAATCTTCGAATTTTAAGGGGGAGGGGGTGGGTGGGTGTAGCGGAAAATGTGAACATTTATTTAAAAAATCGTTACAGCCATATTTAGTAATGCATAAATCTAAAATTTTGCATCTGTACAGCGAAAGAGCTGTGTTTTAACGGAAAAATACAGTTTTTAATTTTGCACATCCAAAATTAACTTTTTTTCTACATACAATTATCTAAAAATCAGAATGAAATTGCAGAACATCGTATTTTTTAGTTCCTGGCAGACAGCAACACGCTACGAACAGTTCCTGAAAGTTTTATAGCATTAGAGCATATTATGTTTGAGAAAAGGCTTCTAATAACGTAAAAAAATGTTAAATGGAGGAAATGAGGTTCAAAGATTTTCTTCTCATTCGTCTACATGTAAAAAGTTTACCTCAATTTTAAAATCCTCCGTACTGATACTCGTCATCCTCCAGGTTTCTCTTTCCTCCTCTTCGAATCTGCCTGGCTTGTATTTGCAGGTAAGAGGTCTGTTAGCTTTCTTGACCCTGCTCTCGTCGATGGTATAAAATGCTTTTGTTGTAAACACACCAGGATCTATACCAACGCTCCTCATCACTTCAAGTGACATAAAACTGCATCATAGACACATATTTTGAGTGCTTCAAGTCCCTAGAATCCAAATTAAATTGTTGAGGCTTTCACTTGCATTTTGTGTCTTTCTGTGAAGAACTTCCACAGTAAATCAAGGTTTTCCAGAAACCTGAATGTGGGCTTAATTGTATTCATAACAGGTTCTGGTAATGAGTGTAT
This sequence comes from Schistocerca piceifrons, assembly GCF_021461385.2. Taxonomy (NCBI): domain Eukaryota; kingdom Metazoa; phylum Arthropoda; class Insecta; order Orthoptera; family Acrididae; genus Schistocerca; species Schistocerca piceifrons. The sequence continues at coordinate 932,522,566 of NC_060138.1, forward strand.
ATGTGAATACGTTTCATTTCTGTTGTTGAACTTACCACAGTCGTCTTTCGGACACAGATTGTGCATTGGTGTTTGGTCAGTGGATAAGCTGAGAGCTTATGTTCTTCATTTCGAGCCGCTTCCTCTTTTTTGTTGGTAAACCGAAATTCATGAAACCTCCGTTCATAAACACAGTTTTTCCACCATCCACAAATTTGGCTCCCACGTAAAGGTTTGTGGATTCAACCTTCCACCTATTAACTTGTGTTAGTATTGTCAAAAAGAGAATAAACCAAATGGAAGACAGTTTCCAGGCAGAGTTATAGATGTCAGCTAAAGTTATCGAAAGAAAATATCCTTCACACTGACAAAAATTCCGTCGAAGCAAGCAGTTTCCCAAATGTCGGAAAAGGTGGGAGTGGCCGCCAGTGCAGAATTAATCAGTTTAACAATTTAAAGGTATTTCTAAATCTCCTATTACGATAAAATTCGCACACAACATTAAACTGTCTAGATCAAGAAAATAATATTTTTGAAAAGTCGATTTTTTGGGCGAAAATCCATTACATACCCCCATAAAGAGTACTACATGATATCTGTCTCATGGAATTCGACTCAGTGGCCTCCTTACGACACTGGCGTATGGGCAACCCAGCTGCTGTAGATGTTATCGAGCACTATTCAAAAGACTGTAAAATGTTTGTGTAAACGGTTTTATTTCCTACTTTTAGGCAAATAATATCACAAATCATTTGACCGTTCTTTTTTTCTAAATCTTCTGCTAGTCCTTTGTATTCCCACCCCCTCACTATTCCTAAGTAATCTCCTTTCTCTCGCCATCATCTCTTCGTCCTTAACTCATTTTTGCGAGGATTCTTTACTCTTATTCTTTCGTTTAATGTTTACCGTAGGTTGATTGTTTTGACGGATAGTTGTGAGTCTGAAGAGTTTTATTTGTCAAAGTGAATTTGCATTGGATTTGCAGTAATAGAAGTGAAACAAAAACGTTTTATGAGCCAACTTCGAAATAAAAGGACGGGAAGGTCGCTTGTCTCAATGGAAATATGTGAATAACATTTAACGAAAAAGGCAAACGAAAAGGTCAGCACCAGCATTACGTTCATCAGAACTAGTTGCTTACTGCGTACACGAGACGGCCGAAACAAGAAATCACAAGCTGGTTGGGACATGGAAGAACGATTTTCTTCAATTGGAGACATTTATTAATAAGCACTGTACAGTGGAGGAAATGAGAAATTAAGGTTAGGACGGTTCATCAATTGCGGCACATAATCACAAAGAACTGCTATGGTGCTTAATTCCCGTCGCAACTGCTGGGGCCGTTGTGGGCCTGGCTTTGACATCTCTGTGATCCGTTCCCTGACGAGCAATCGGCAAGCAAACATTGTCTTCGAACACACCGCCAGCGAGTGGGGTAAGGCTACCACAGGCACTCGATCTTGCGGGGAGTTGTCCTCAACAACAGGATTCGCAGCCGGCAGAGTACCTTGACTCCGTTTTGGGTTGTGTGAAATGGAGCTCATGTGAACTGCACCTTTGGCTCTCTTGGACTTACAGAGGTAGCATCTTGGACTAGTAATTCCAATGTTCTGCGTCCCGGGTTCCACTATAACCACTGCTTACATTCTAAGTAAAAACCACCAACAAGAAGTCACCCTCGTTCTGCCAACATCTTTGCCGAAGATGGAGGACGGAGGTTCAGGGTACTCTCTCGCCCCTGTGGTGGGTAACTGCCCCTAAATTAAGATGCAGAGCGCAATGGAAACCAGTGAATTAAAGACACATAACGTGTGTCCTCCGAATATGTAGCCTGTAGCTGAAAAAGTATAATGATGATCTCTCCATTGCCAAAAGATTCTGGATTAGCCACACATTCGTATCTCCAGAAGGTGACAACCAAAAGGAATTGACCATGTGAAAGACATGGAATAGCCAAAGACGTGGATAACAGTCCATGAGTTGGAGCATGAAACATTAGAAATTTGAATATAGTAGGAAAGTTAGAGAGTCTGAAAAGGAAAATGCTAAGGCTCCATCTAGATATACTTGGAGTCAGAAGTGAACTGGAAAGAAAGTAAGGATTTCCGGTCAGGCGAATATAGGGTAATGTCAGCAGCAGCAGGAAAATGGCGTAACGGGACTAGCATTCTCTATGAACAGAAAAGTAGGTCAAAGAGCGAGCTTCTGTGAACAATTCAGCGATAGGTCTGTTCTCGTCATATTCTACAGAAAACCAACGCCGACAACGATACTTCAGGTTTACCAGCCAGTGCTGCAAGAAAAAAAGGAAGAGACATAAAAACTATATGAGGGTACTAAACGCATAATGCAGAATATAAAGGGAGATGAAAACGTAATAATTATGGAAGGCTGGAACGCGGTTTAGGGTAAGGCACAGAAAAAAGAGAATGTGGGGTTGGCACTACAAATGAGAGAAAAAGACTTATTGAGTTCTGCAATAAATTTCATATAGTTGTAGCCAATAATCTGTTCAAGAATCACGGGAGAAGGAGTACACTTGGAGAACACGAGGAGACACGGTAAAATACCATCCGGATGACATCATGGTCAGACGGAGATTTCGAAATCAGGTATTGGTTTTTAAAACTTACCCAAGTGCCGATATAGACTTCGATCATTATTTAGTAATGATAAAGAGTAGACGGAAGTTTAATAGAACCGTCTGGAACAATGAATGTGGAAGGAAGTGGGATGCTGAAGTAGTTAGGAATGATGAGACGCGACTAAATTTTGCTAAGGACGTGGATACCGCGATAAGGAATACCAGAATAGGCAGTTAAGATGAAGAGGAGTTCACATATCTAAAAATGGCAATCACAGATGTTGGACAGACAAACTTAGGTACAAGAGAGGGAACAGCGAAGAAACCTTGGGTGACAGAAGAAATACTTTAACTGATCGACGAAAGAAGGAAGTAGGAAAATGTTCGGGAAAGATGGAAATACAGCAATGTAGCTCACTTAGGAATGAAATAAATAGGAACTGCAGGCAAGCCAAGGCTAAATGCTTCAAGGAAAAATGCGAACAAGCCGAGAAAGAAATGATTGTCGGGAGTACTGACTCAGCATGTAGAAAAGTAAAAAACCTTCTGTGAAATGAAAAGCAAGGTTGTTAACACTAACACTGCTAGGATTTCCACTGTTAAACGCAGAGCGGAAAGGTGGAAAGAGGACAGTAAAACCTCTGTGAGGCGGATGACTTTTCAGATTATAGAAGAAGAAACTGGAGTCAATAACTGAAGTGTAGGGTATCCAGAACTAAGAATTTAGAAGAGCTCTGGAAGACTTGTGATCTAATAAGACAGAAAGAATAGATAAGATTTCATCGAAATTTCTGAAATGGTCGGGGGAGTGGCGACGAGACTATTCAAGTTGGTGTGTGGAATGCATGAGACAGGCAACGTACCATCGTCCGCCCCCGGTAGCTGAGTGGTCAGCGCGACAGACTGTCAATCTTAAGGGCCAGGGTTAGATTCCCGCCTGGGTCGGAGATTTTCCCCGCTCAGGGATTGGGTGTTGTGTTGTCCTAATCATCATAATCATTTCATTCCCATCGACGCGCAAGTAGCCGACGTGGCATCCAATCGAAAGACTTGCACCAGCTGAGCGGTGTACCCGACGGGAGGCCTTCGTCACACGCCATTATTATAACTTACCACTCACACAATTCCGAAGATAGCGAGATCAGATGAGTGCTAGAACTACCGCACAATCAGCTTAACGGCTCCTGCATCTGAGCTGCTGACAAGGATAATATACAGAAGAAAGAAAAAGAAAATTGAGGGTCTCTTAGATGACGAGTAGTTTTACTTTAGGAAACGTAATACACCGGAGAGGCTGTTGTGCCTTTAGGTTTGATAATAGACGCAAGACTGAAGAAAACTAAAGCCACTCATGGGATTTGTCGACCTAGAAAAGCTTTCGACAATATAATGTGGTGCAAGATATTCAAAATTTGGAGAAAAATAGGAGAAAACTATAGGGGAAGACGTGAAATATACACCGCAATGCAGAACCAAGAGGGAGCAATAAGACTGGAAGACTGAGAACGAAGTAAAGAAGTCTCTGGTTGAAAAGGGCGTAAGACAATGACGCAGTATCTTGTCCCTACCGTTAAATCTGGATATCGAAAAACCAATGACGGGAATAACAGAAAGTTTCAGGAGCGGGATTAAAATTCTGGGTGTGAGGATATGAAATAAAAGTTTCGCTGATTGCACTGCTGTCTTAATTGAAAGTGAAGAAGAATTACACGATATGTATAATGTAGCGAACAGTCTAACGAATTCAGAATATCATCTGAGAGTTAACCGGAAAAAACAGTAGTAATGAGAAACAGTAGAAATGACAACAGCAAGAAACTTAACATGAAACTAGGATCATAAAGTAGACGAAGTTATAGAATTCTGCTATCTTGGACACAAAGTAACCCATGACGGACGAAGCGAGGAGAACCAAGAAAAGCAGACAGACGTAGGCAAAGATGTAATTCCTGGCGAAGAGAAATCTACTGGTATCAAACATCGGCGTTAATTTGAGGAAGAAACGGGAACAGAAGAGAATCGAAGCGTTCGAGGTGTGGTGCTACAGAAGAAATTTGCAAATGAGTTGGATCGACACTGTAAGGAATGAGGAAGTTCTCCACATAATCAGTCAAGAAATGAGTACCCAGAAAACACTGACAAGAAGAAAAGACGGGATGATAGGACACTTATTAAGGCATCAGGGAATGACGTCGAGGGTACTAGAGGGAGCTGTAGAGTTTAAAGACTGTAGGAAAAGAAAGAGAGGTTGGAATACATTCCACAAGCAATTGAAGACGAATGATGGAAAACAGTCAGAAGTCCGATGACTCAAAAAAATTAATAAATGAGTAAAGGGAGGAGCCAGCTGTTTCTCAGGCAGACGGGGTTAAGGATGCCCTATAATCTTGGTTACTGATAAGATTAAGAATGATTACGTTTCAGATATACAAATATTCTCTATATGTTGCTGACTAATAGTCACGAGTCTCGTGTTAAATACAGCAGCAAATTGAATGGCCGCTGTTGTGCTTTCCGCCAAGAGCGACTGGCGTACTTGATAGCCATTTTTATAGCTAATGTTTTCAGTATTGTGTATTTTGAAAGACCCCATTGAGATTAAACTGTTTCACTACACAATTCTAAGTTGATTTTGTGCAAGCGTCAATATAGATTTAAAGTAATAGGTGATTGTTTTAAAGAAATGTCATTTTTTTATAAAATGAAATTTCTAATAGTTTTCTTTTTAATAGTTGCATATTGTGATTTATGATGATTTGCGCTAATTATTGTAAATGTGAACTGGCGTGTCCAGTCGTGGTCTTCATATGATTTGAATTAAATCTTAATTTGTAATTAAGATGTTTATTGACTGTTACTGCACACTTCTCAGCCAAGCACCAACACTCCTAACTATCTCTGTACTTTGGCAGCAGTGTGTGGTTATGGGTGTGATGATAGGTGACTGTAGCTGAAAATTAGTAGTGGTGTTGGGCTCTGATCTTAAAAATTTTTAAATTGTATTTTATTGTTTTCGTCAGGACTTTTTCTCTTTGCTTGGTCTAGGAGACAGTACTTGTGAGTAGTTGTGTTTCAAAATGTCTGCCAGGAAGGTGTCCAGTAACACTACACTGAAGCAGAACGCGCTTATATCTGGATTTTCCATTTGGGAATGTGGCTTTTCTGGGAGCGCGTCGGAGTTGGAGTACCAGCTGGAGGAGTCAGCTGACTGCATCGTTGCTCCACTAAACTTTGACCGACTAAGGTGACTGAAGCTGTTGCCAGCGTTCCCTGGGCGCTAGGGAAATTTGTATCGCTAGTGTTCCTTTTCGAAACCAATGAGCCATCCCACTAGCAAATTAGTAGAGTTGTACGTTATGTCTGTGTCGTGCAATGTACCTAATAAATTAAATATCTATCAAAGATTCTTGGCATCGGAACTGTTAATCAACCCACGGAGAGGAAGTGCAATAATTGCCTGCGTGGGCCTCGCTAGACGGAAAATGCTACACACTTGTGTGCATGGAAGCGCTTACATATTTTTGCTGGTTGCGACCGACACGAGGCAGATTACAATAAAATACTTTCAATCTATATTCCGAAACTATGGGGAATACCTAAACCCCTGTTGGTACGGCAATAATTATCGTTGTTGATGTAAAAAATGCTCGTGCAAGGTGTTAGTCACAGAGAACGTCGTACATTCACCTCAGATCTACATTACATCAAATGGACCACGTCGGCTGCGATAGATGTCTGCCATGGCTGTGATATGCCTTCAATAGGGCTGTGCGTAATGCTCAGAGGCAAACACCTACAGCCCTTATCTTCCCCTTTGGGTCTAATTCTCCCTTGTCCAATCTATATCCGTTGAACTAGCTTCTTCCGGGGAAAGTTGACGCTGCGCAAATTCGTGCTAACTGGAAGCATGCGAAAAATAACATGAAACTCATCCGTGCGTAACTCGAGCGCTGCTATAACGCTGGGAGGTGGCTTATCTCTTAAAAGACAGGTACAGATTTTTGGGGCTGAATGTCGGGGAGGCAGACAAGGTAACGAAGAAACACTTTACGTTCATGTTTTACGATGATGGTTCTTCCGAGTGAACACGAAGTTTGTTAAATTACTCACTAAATGTGGTCGTTCCGAAATGCATTGTTGTAAGCTAGGAGGCAAGTCCTAGTTGCCGTAATGGTTGTAACGTGTATTCTGATATCATCCACTCTAACTAGCGGAGGTAGCAGTTATTTTGAAAGAGAGAGAGAGAGAGAGAGAGAGGGAGAGAGAGAGAGAGAGTAGAGAGAAAGAGAAAAGAATTATCCGATTGCTACGGAGATCGGGATAGATGCGATGTACATGCACGTGTACAAGAAGTAACTGCTCAAATCAGGAGCCCACCTCTGGTCCTTAAGCAAGAAGTTATTCGGCTTGGCATTGAGTAATAGATATGTCTGATATCCTCCTGAAGGATATCATGCCAAATTCGGTCCAACTGGCGCATTAAATCGTCAAAATACGGAGGTGATTAGAGGGCCTAACGTTTTTTATGGAGAGATCCGGCAACTTTGCTGGTGAAGCTAGGGTCTGGCAACAACGAAGACAAGCAGTAGAAACTCCGGCCCAATGTTGGTGGACATTATCATGCTCAAATGTAAGCCCAGGATGGCTTGTCATGAAAGGCATTTGAATTTCATTGACTGGAGTAAAACTGTCTTCAGTGACGAGTCCCGCTTCAAACTGAGCTTCGATATCAGCAAAGACAAGTCTGTCGACATTCCAGACAGCGTTAGGATCCCAATCCGGTTGTTCCCCGCCGTACGGGTCGACATCTAGGAATGTTGGGATGCAATGCCCTTTCTTTTCATGGCAGGTCTCCTTTGGTTGTCATCCGCCGCAGCCTTACAGCACAGCTGTACATCGACGATATTCCATGCCACGTTTTTTTCTCTTCATGGCAAGCCATCCTTGGCTTACATTTCAACACGATAATGTCGGCCCGCATATGGTGAGAGTTTCTACTGATTTTCATCGTTCTTCCAAGACCCTTCCTTCGCTAGAAAGTTCGACGATTCTCTTCCCAGTTGAGAAAATCTGGAGCATCATGGGCACGGTTGTCCAACCAGCTCGGGATTTTGATGATCTAATGCGCCAATTGGGCAGTATTTGGCAAGACATCCCAACAACTCTATCAGTGCCAAGCAGAATAATTGCTTAAATAAGGGCCAGGGGTGCACCAACGAGTTACTGACTTGCTCAGTTCGTAAAACTGTTTCTCTTGGATAAATCACCAATTTTTTCTGAAATTGTAACATTTGTTTTCCTGTACATGCACGTGTCGTCTAACGATTTCCGTACCGTTCGGATGATTTCTTCAGGGTGCGTCGTTCAGTTTTGTGTCGTAGACTGTATTTTAAACCATTAAAATTTGAAACACAGTCCTAAACAACGCGTTTCGAGAATCAAGGTCCCATCATCTGGCTTTCTAAATTAATCCTACTACATAAATGTGGACTTTAAAAGCACACAAGATCGAAATACAGGGTGACTTTTATCTTGATGCAATGAAATATCTCAAAAACTATAATCTGATAAAAAAAACGGAAAAATGCGTGTTCTCTATTTTTAAAAATGGCATCCGGCAGTACTCATGGTGACCTCCCTGACCACCCCCGGGAGCGGGGCGTGAAGGAAACTTTGAATTCTTAAACTGTGACACGCCATTTTTATTGCAGATTCACGTTTTACAGGTAAAAGTACGTAGCTTTTGTACGTAACACTTTTGTTGTTGTGTGATAAATAGGAGTAAAACGTCTTGCTAAACGCACAGGAAAGGACAGGTAGTTAGAATTGTGGAAAGGGACCAAAATGAGCGGCTGTCAGTTACACTCGAACACATAACTTTATTTATTTCACCAAACAATACAGTACAAATTCTTGAACTTAGTTATCGTCTGAATACGTCACACTATCTTATGCCTTAAGGGCACAACCACTTTAGTTTTAAACAAAGGCTAAAAGCCGTTAACTCAAAATTCAGACGCAAAAAAGAATATTTATAAGGCAGAAGGCCTCACGTTAAGTAAGTTCTATAATTTGGGTGAAGGCCCAAAAATCTAACGCATGAAAAGCAACAACCTTCATTTAAAGACGGCAGAATGCCGATAATTTAAGACTCAAGGTAAAATTAAAAAAAAAAGAAAAACACAAGGCAGAAGGCCTTATCTTCAATTAGGCTGAAGGCCCCAAATTGTCTGATGCTCAAAGGACAAAGATCCTTAATTTAAAATCGGCTAAAGGCCCCATGACTTAAAAATCAAGGTACTATAATTTTAAACAATAATATAAATTTAAACAACAAAGCCATATCTTAAATTAGGCTGAAGGCCCCAAACAGTCTAATACTTGACAAGCAAGGAACTTTAATTTTAAAGCGGCTGAAGGCCCATGCCTTAAAACAATTCAACTTTAATTCAAAACCATCAGCTATGAGCCATACAAATACACACAACAGAAAATAAGAAAAAGCAGTGCGGCTAACGGCGCTCAGAAGTTTCGGGGGTCGGACAGCACTTGAAGTACTAAAGATCACTTAGGTGAGGCACACTCACTCGAGGGTAGGATTCCCTCACTTCTTCATCGAGGACTCGCACTGCCTGGGCTACTCTCAGGGTGCATCTTCGACGTGGAAGAGCCCCACCTTTTCCTTGCCGTGTCGTCTGCTCGCCGTCACTACTGCTCGCCGTCGGGTCCTCCTCGCGCCGCCGCCGTCGCCGCCTACCGCCGCCCTTATCGCGCGCCGCCACCATGTCCCAACCCACCACCTCTATCAATTTCACCTCTCCTTCCGCTGCTCCAACCACCATCACATGGAACTCATCCTCCACCTCCTTTCCCGTCCTTCCTTCTCTTCCTGTCCACCCCACCCCTGCGCCATTTTCGGCTGTAACTACCCCCAACTCCCTCTCCCCTGTCGTCCCATCGACAGCTATTGACTTTCCGCCGCACCCTGCACCGCCTTGAACGGGCTCCAAGCCAACATGGATTTCAGCTCGACGTTCCAAGGTCTCTGTGACACCTACGCCCCTCCCTCTGTGTCGTCCGCTGCTCAGGGTGGTACTGCTCCCCGCCATATCCCCCTGCAACCCATCCCCCGATCCCCGTGACCCACCCACCCCCGTGGACGCGACCCTGACCCCTGCCCCAGCCACGCCTGCCACCCACACTTTTGTCCTCTCCAATCCTGACCCTCAATTCATTGATGCCCGCTCCCTCACCCTCGCCATCCGGAAATACTACCCCAATGCCCCCATCTCCCTGCTGATTCCTCGCAAGGACTCGGTCCTCATTAAATCCCCCAATGCCTCCTTCCCCATCGATCTCCTCTCCCGCATCCCCTGTATCCAATTTGGCCAACATGCAACCCTCACCCCCTACCACACCCTGTCCTCTCCCTGTCAGCCTCAACCTCCCCGACATCTGCCAACCTTCACCCCTGTGATCACGAAGCTTAGCCCCATGGTCATGGAGGCTGAGGTGTTGGCGGAACTCAACTCCCGGCCCGACATTGAAATCCGCTCAACCCGTCACATCTTCAATGATGCTGGGCCGACTTTTCTCGTGCGGATATTCACCGAATCCTCCTCCTCCTTTGACCACCTCCTCACCGAGGGAGCCCTCATCTACAATCGCCATCATAAGGTGGACGCCCCCCGTTCCCCAGTCCAATACTACCGCTGCCAACGCTGCCTCACATACAACGACCATGTTACCTCTGCCTGCAAGAACCCCCCTACTTGTCCCCACTGCAAAGCTTCACACTTCCTCAAGAATTGCCCCAACCTTACCTCTCCCCCCTCCTGCAACACCTATAACGAACCACATCCTACCTACTCCTTGAAGTGTAAAGCGAAACCTCCTCCAGTCACCCCTGAGCTCACAGTCCCTGTCCGTCCTGTTGATAACCCCATCCACCCCAACAACTCTCTCCGCCCTCCACCTGCTGTAGAGGACATCATCCGTTTCATGACCATTGTGCTCCAAAACATCCACCCCTTCCAGCGCTCCCACACCCTTTCCCAAATTGCCCTCGCTGCCCGTTCCATCTTCTATCTTACCACCTATGCCACATACTCCCACAAGCAGGCCCACTTCACCTTCACCCCCATCACCACCCTCGTCTAACTCTCCCCTCCCATGGTACAACAACCCTACTTTATCCTGTACCACAACATTCGTTCCCTGCCCACCCACAAACTCCTCTTCCTCCACACCCTCCATCAGCACTGCGTGGATGCCTTCGTCCTAAATGAAACATTCCTTCAACCCCGTATCTCCATCTCCACAGCTCCTTACACCCTTCACCGCACCGATAACCCATACCCTCTGGCGCGTGGCGGAGTTGCTATAGGCCACCTCAAGCACCTCCCTGTCCAGCCCCAACCTCTCCTTAACAATCCTGCCGAGCATCTCACCCTCAGCCTCTTCTTCCCCACCCTTACCAACGCCTGTGTCACCATTTATGTCCGCCCTCGCACCCCGATCCTGTACGATTTCCTGGCCCACATTGACTGCACCTTCTCCTCCTACGTGATTGCCGTCGACCTCAATATCCACAGCCGTGATCCTGCCGACCTCCAGCGGTGGTATCAGTATCTCACCACCCTCCAGGGAGACCTGGTTCCCCTGCCTCAGCACACCCGACCCGAATCCAACACCACACCTGATATGGTTCTTGCCTCTCCCAACTTCCTTGGGCGCATCACCGCAGATGTGCTTCACCTCATTGGCAGTGACCATGCTCCTGTTCTCCTCACTAATGACCGCCATCCCCGCAACGCTCCTCGCCCCGACTTCCCTCCTAAACTTGTCCATGATTACTCCCGTGCCAACTGGGATGCCTACCGGTATTCCATTCATACCCAGGTTGACGGCCACGACCTTACTCTCCAATTTCCTGATGACATCTCTTGCACTGCTGCCTTCCTTCACCAGACCTTGTCTGACGCCGTCGCCACCCATATCCCCACCAAAGCCATCCACCCTCACCGCCCAACCCTGCCTCCACAGGCCATCCTTCTCCTTCGAGAGTCCCGCCGCCTCTACCGCTCTTTTCCCCGCACTCGTGACCCGTGTAACCTCCCCCTCACTTATCGACCTTAATGACAGTGAAAAATTAAACTGCGTGTACCTAATGGAAATTTGGGAAAAGCAATCGTCACCGAAGTCAATTTGTCGGTAAAGAGGGAGGAAAGGGTTACATCTAAATGAAGGGAAAAATGCAAATGAAACTGGTGGAAATTAATTTTGAAAGGGGTAAAGTTAATAAAGAAAGTAAATGTGCGGTCGTCACGTTAACAATTAATTGGCGCCTATTAGATATTTGAGATTTGGGGGAAATTACGGTCGCCAGTCCTAAGGACAATTACTATAGTAACTGAAAAAGAAAGGTTATTACACATATAATTAGCACTAGAAGCGTGGCAACTGAAGGTTGACACGTGTAGTGTGAAAACTGAAAGTTTGTCAGAAGTAATAAATTTCGCTACACTCTGACTTAATTTAGCAAAAGAATTAATAAAACCGGAAAATCGAAAGTTGATTTAGTGACTAAAGTTAATAGTGAGCTTTCTTTCTGAAGCACATCGAAATTCAGTAAGATACGGTTAGTCTTGGACTACCTCAACAATCATTTCAAAAACTACTTGAATCTACGCAATTTAGAAATAAGAGATTTAACTTTGAACTTAACTTGAATTAAATGATTCTGAACAATTAACAATAGTAAAATTTAGTACATACCAAGCTAAGCTGCAATCACAGGTAAGCTAAAATACGGTAACAAAACTCGCACTCTTAATTTGTGCTTGTGTAATCTAAATATTGTAGCCAGCTATGAATACCTTAACTGAACTTTGAAATTAAAGCAGTGAAATCGAATGATGCTGGCGTTTGAATTTCAACGACACTCAGGTTCATTCCGGAAAAGGAAGGGACTCTGCTTGGTAATGTAATTGGGACAATGAGCAACAAAGTTTCATGCTACGTTGCTGTAATTTTGTGATTTGAACAGTTTGAAAAGCTGAGGTCTGCCATACAGTTCTAAAACTTTACGTGCTTCCAGTCTTCCTTGTTGGTTGATTGAAGGTTTGAAGCCGTCTCGATCGAGGAGGTGGCGACAGTCACTCATTGTCGGCCGTCGCTGTTGCAGAAGCTGGATGGTGGCGCGCCTTCTTCTCGACACGGTCACCAGGCGAAACGGGCTCTTGATGTGCGCCAGCTAATGCTTCCCGTCCGTGACACCGTGTCAGAAACTATCATAGCAAGTCGAGCGCAATTACATGCTGCCCAACCCTGAAAGCGCGGCAACTCGCGGGAGCATCACACAACACGCATGCTCCACTGCACTACCCCAGCCAGACTCCCCTCTGCCCGCGCTCCACGCGACCGAGTTAACACTACCAAAGATCCTAAACACTTTGGTTCTCCACACGACCTATCGATGTATTCGTTCGATAGCATAGTTTTCCCTAGGCCAGACTCAGCGTATAAATACAAATAATATTCACAAAACAAACCAATTATAAATCGACATAAATGCATATATATATATACAAATACTAAAACAATTACAATATACAAAGATACAGAAATGTTATATCTTCAGGTAACAAAATAAGGAAAAAATTTGCAGTGCAATAGATGGAAATAGGAAGATATGCATTTCCGGCGTTACACCGGGATACACTTACTCGCCACCGACAGTTACAATGACACATCCGAAACCTGCTTACTGCGAAGAAACGCCGTGCCTGGCGCCAGACATGTACACAACTCAACACCACACTCCCCATAACCTCTTCCAAGTATTGGTCTGCTTTCCACCACCTTACTGGGAACCGCCCCACCCCCCAGCACCCTCTCCGCCTTGATGACTGTCCCTTTCCAGACAACCTCAGTAAGGCCAACCACTTTGCCTCTCACCTCTCAGATATTTTTTCCATCCCAGATGATCCCCACTTTGATTATTCCCTCTTCCCTGACGTCATGGACCCTACAAATACCTCTGATTCTCATATTGCTCCTAGCTTCCAGTACTTGGGCCACACACCACCATCTGAACTCAGCATTCTCATCACTACACAGGACATCAGCCTCACACTCCGCACTAAATGCAACACTGCTCCCGGCCACGACTGCATTACCTACCGCCCTCCCTCCTTCCTTTCAGTCCTTGCCACCCTCTACAATGTCATTCTTGCCACTGGCTTCTATCCCGACCTGTGAAAAACCTCCTGTATCCTGATGTTCTCCAAACCCAACAAGCCTCCATCTGATGCCTCTTCCTATCGTCCTATCTGTCTCACATCGGTGTTCAGCAAGCTCTTGGAATCCATCCTTTCCCAGCACATCCATCACCACCTCTGCCAAAACCACCTCCTCCCCAACACCCAATGTGGCTTTCGACCTTCCTTCTCTGCCGATGACCAACTCCTCCGCCTCACTCATCTCCTCTCCCTCCAGCTTAACTCCCATCGCTCTGCCATTTTTGTCTCCCTCGACCTTGAAAAGGTGTACGACTGTGTCTGGCATCCCAGTCTCCAGTTTAAACTCCAAACTTATGCCCTTCCTATCAACTACATCCATCTGATGGCCTCCTTCCTCTCCCACCGCCCCTCCTATGTTACCATCCATAATGCCAATTCCCACACCTTCTACCCCTCTGCAGGTGTGCTCCAGGGCTCTGTCCTCTCCCCTCTCCTCTACCTCCTGTACACAGCAGATATGCCCAAACCCCCCTCTCCAGTACACCTCTTGCAATATGCTGATGACACCGCATTCCTCGCCCTTGCTCCTACCCTCCAACGGTCCCAACACCTTCTCCAGAATCACCTTGACCTTTTTGCTGCATGGTGTAATCAGTGGCTCCCGAAAATCAATACTTCCAAGACCCAGGCAATCATTGTAGGTCATACCACTTGCTCCTTCCGGCTTCTGGATTTCTCCCTTACTGTCTGCGCCCGTCCTGTCCGCCTCACCCCCATCCTCACCTACCTTGGCCTCACCATTGACCATCACCTCACCTGGATCCCTCATCTCTGCTCCATCCAATCCAAAGCCCACAACCGCCTCTGACTCCTCAAACTCCTCTCTGGCCAGACATGGGGGTTGCACCCCTCCACACCTACCAATCCTTAATCCATCCCATCCTCTGTTACGCCAGTCCCACCTGGATATCGTCCCCCTCCCCCAAATTCTATAAGTCCCTCCAGATCCTTGAGCGTCATGAACTCCGCCTCGCCTTCCGTATACGCCTCCCGTCCCCCACGCAGATCCTCTATGACCTCATTCCTTTCCCCCATCTGCTTCTATTCCTCGAACATATCCACATCCTCTACTCCTCCCACCACCTTGATCCCCCCACCCCCTGGTCGCTCCTCTCCTCTCCCATCCCCGCCCTATGCCACGTCTTCACTGTTGTGTCCCCCCTACCCTCCATCTCTACACCCTTCATCTCCTTTCCCAAGGTGGCTTCCATCAACTCCCCCCCCCCCTGAATGATGCCCTCTCTCCCTCCATTTATCCCTCCTATCAACTCTGATCCTCACTCCCCCTCCTTTCCTCTGTCCTTTTCCCAGGCTCCCTCTCCCCCCCTTCCATCCCCTTTTTTCCCCACCTCCCCTCTCACGTCTGCATTGCTCCTCCCCCCTTTATGAGTCCTCTCACTCCTTGGTACCCCCTCCCCTTTTCGTTTTTTCCTCTCGTTCCTCCTTGTTTTCCCCCTCCTCTAGGTCCCCCCCCCCATCTGCTTTGGCTCGGGAGTGTCATATTTGCGTCGCCATTTTCTTGTGCAGTGTTTTAGAGTTTTTACAGTGAGTGTTCCGTGTTGTGTCTTTTGGGCAGTGTAGCGAACAGCCATCATACTGTCGCTGGGTGTGATTTTTTATCTCTTGCGCACAGAAACCAGACTGTCGCCATGTTTTTTAATTGTATGTCTATGTTACTTGTCTGATTCCTGTGTATTTTGTCAACATTGCCAACCCCTTTTGCTTTCTGTTTTAACTTTCCGCATTTTTCCGCCATTTTACACTTTAAGTCACCGTTTTATCGCCTGTTTTTCTTGTTTCTTTCTTTTTCCTTTTTTTTTTTAAAAAAAAGTCTGTAGGCTGTAGAGCAGCCTACTAAGCTGCTGCCAAGGTGAGGCAGTCAGTCGGCCCAACCATTCTCGATCCGACGACAACCCAACCAACAGACAGTCAACGGACCCACCGACAAGATAACTTGCGCTCCACTCGACCAGCACACAACCGGGAGTTCAATGCAAACATGAAAGGCATGGACGCCCACAACCAAGTATACATTAAGCTGTAGAGCTACACACTGTGCTGGACAGCGACAACACGGTGAGGAAAGGACACTGCCTAAATTTACATCAACGGCCAGGGCAGGTAACTGAAACGTTAATGGCCACAAGGCAGAAAATTCCGCTGGTGCACTTCAATTACAAATTACCAAATACAGTTAGACTCCACCGGAAGGTGGCTAATCCTTCGCCAACTCTTACACACACGTTGTTGCTCTCGGGAATGTCCCAACAGTCAACAATGAGAACCAAACGGTACAATGTGAACAATCTTGACTTGCTGGTAAATTAAATCCAAACTCAACTTTCGAGTCCAAGGTCGGTGAGCCACGGACCTCGTAGCAATGGGAACAGCCCCACACACTCCGACACTACGTAGAGACCGCCAGCGGGCCCAGCCACAACACCCCCAGCGGAGATTTCCTCGCTGCTCCACGCCAACCGACCGACTGCCACATATCAGCACGGAGACAGCGCTAAAATAACTGAGCAGTCGACATAACAAGCTACACACAGTTTCACGAACACTTGCACGAAGGACTAGACAATACTAAAGGCAGCGATTGTGCAATAACAAGGACGATTCAAGAGTCGGCATACGCAGGCAGCCCACAAGCGATCGCCGGCCAACTTACACGTCGTCCGACAATACGACCGGCCGACGACCAACCAAGGTGGTCTACACTCAAGTGATATGTATCGGCAACCGCCGGGCGAGTCATGGCTGTCCGGACCTCACAGCAGCCTCACCCCAAGTGAACTCCTGTCGCGTCCTAAGCCAAACACTGCCAGGTCCGAACTGCACTGCCAACGCCTCCCAACTCATTGACAGATCCCAACTAACCTGAACACACGACAACCGGGAAGTAATAGCAGTCATCAAAGATAATACGCCAGGGTTTATATCGATAAGCGACGTTGCTGCCGCTCACGGGCAGGCAAGGCGGAGACTCAGTGAAACCAGTAATTTAAATTAACATAACGAGGTGGTAGTACAGTAAAAACAGGGTGTCAAATGAGACATGGCACGAACACGAGCCACGCATGGTTCAAGGAGTGTAATTAACAAATAATACAACTGAGTTCCAGAACGGTATTATCTGGAGAAAAATGCACTGAGAAAAGCAGACTCGGTGATTCGCACTTTTTTCTGATTAGGCTGTTTTCAAAGGTTCATTCACTCCTTATTTGCCCCTCCTTGTGTGCTCGTCGTCATTAATTTCATAAAAAGACTGCGTTAAAAGTTAGACTGCAAGCTATTACGATCGAAGAGGAAACTAAAATGCTTTCGATTATGGAGAGAGTGAGAGGAATGTCGATAATACTGTAACTCTTTACGCTCAACGTTTTTCAAACAGTTCCACCATGACCTTGCTTTTGTTGGGTTATTAGACAGTCCCCACTGATGGATCTACACAACTATGGCAAAGGAACCGCCGAAGAACAATTGCAGGAGTGAATAACGAACTTGCATTATTAATTTCAGTGGATAATAAAGCCCCTCATTAGCACTCGGCAGTTAAGTCGTGAATCGGTTATTATTAGTCAGACGACGGCTTATCGAACTCTGAGATGTAGAAAATTTCATCCGTTTCATATTCCCCTCCAGCTTAACATATGGTCACTCGTTGCTTCAGCAAGTACAGAGAGACATCAGTCTCTTTGCTCGAATATTGTTCTCTGACGAGTCGATTTTCACGAACCACGATACGATTAATTTAGACAATAAGCATTATTACAGTGTGGAAAACAACACTGGTTACGCGAAGTTCAACATCAGCGTCCGTAGACTGTGAATGTTTCATGTGGAATTGTTGGTGACAAACTCATTGGTCCATTCGTTATCGATGACATCTTAAATCGTGATAAATATTGAACATTCCTGGAAGATGGTCTTCCAGTATTGCATACAGCCCTTATCCTGGACTGTCGACAAACTACGTGGGTTTAGTATAATAGTTCTCCTGCGCTTATTAGATCGTCTGTGGGTCGCAAAGGGCGACCCAGTGCCTTGGCCTACAAGATCGCCAGATATTTCTTCCCCTGACTTTTGTTTGTGGTGTTACTTGAAGAGTAAAGTAGATACTGTATACAACGAAGCGCCGACAACGCACTTTAACAAGATTCAGCATATCACCAGTGCACATCGAAGCCATGTCTTATTTGTGTCGAATCATTCCATGTGCCGATAAATAAGTGCACAGAAGTGGACGTCGCAGTCTTTGAGTAGTGACTATCAAATAACACTTACCATCAACCCCTTTGTGAGAGATGAGAGGAAACACCTCAAAGAAACATCCCGTTGGTCAGAGGAGGCACAACACTCCTAAAACAAACTTTTAATTTTTCAGGTACTTGTCACATCTGTTTTTCTTCCTTTGTTCCAATAAATTTTTCTCGAGATAATACTCTTTCTGAACTCATTTGCATTATTTGTTGATGACAGTGGCATATGTTGCACAACGGCAAAAGTGATACATATAGAAGTTACGTATCTTTCCCTGTAGAATGCGAATCTACAATAAAAATGGGTTGTTCCCATTTAAGCTTTCAAAGTTGCAACCCGCCCCACCCCTGGTGGTGATTCAGGGAGGTCACCCAACATTGGTATCATCATACACTATTTTTCAAAATATTGTTTCATTTTCCGTTTCTTAATCCGATTAAAGGTTTTCGAGATATTTTGTTGTCTGAAGATAAAAATCACCATGCACAATAAAATAAAATTACTTAGACATGAAGCACTCGTGTTACTTTAAAAATGGCAGATTCTCCTATCCGTTTATCCAGTTACCCCCCATCCATCAAAGCGTTCTTTCCATAAAGCGGTAAACACTCCTCACATCAGCTGCCGCTCAGAGCACCGCTAGTAGGTAAACATGTGTACGGCACTGACGAACAGCACGCAGCCATCAGCCGTTCCATAACATTCCAAAGATGTTACATACGACATGGAAAGACGGCATACCAATGATTATCTGTGCAAAACCGTTCAAATTTATCGTGCTAATGGCTATCTTAAAAAGATCCAAAAAACCATTGAAGAAGGCGTTATCATTCTCGCCAGTTTGTGTGTTAAGTACATTATCAAACTTAATCCGTTCGACTGCAATTTCCAGTCCACTCCATATACTTGTCGAAAATTCCCACCAGCTTGTCCCATATATTTCGCTTCAAATGATGCGCACTCTATAAGTTTACACAATTCGAGAGAAGATAAACAGATGACTAGAAATCGAGCAGCGTTGAAGGCAAAGAAGCTGAGGTTACTTCTTTATAGTATAAAAGAGAAGTAGATAGATGCAGTACTGAATGAAATTGGAGATACACTGCAGTAACAGACTTGGGAAAGAGAAAAAGTGGGGTTGATAATGTACTGCAGTGAGAGTTCATAAAAAAGAAATTAAAACAGCGTAAGAAACTGCTTAATCTCAGGAGAGCCACAAGTACAACAAAGAGAGTAAAACAATCGCATAACTTTAGTTTCTACCTAAGAGCAGACATGGTGTTTGAGGAAAACGAAAATACATTTTTGAATAAAAGATTGAAAATTAAGTATTGAATCAGTGTCCGTTAAGAAAATAAGGAAGCTGAGAAACGTTGCAGCTGAAGTGGCGGCTGACTTAGCTAGACTTAATAGTAACGAAATAGATCATGTATGGCACATATTCTGCAAGGCCATAAAAGTTGAAATAAGTAAAAGGTGGAATGGAAGGAAAGGTCATGAATGTGATGAGGATGGAGGAAAATCGAAATCTGTTAGTAAGAAATCAACCAATGGCAAAGCGACGGCTACAAAGTCAGATAAGGAGGATACTTTAGTGATCTTTAAAGAAGAAAAATACATTAGTAGTACGATATAATTTTTTGGTAAAAATGGTGTCATTGAAATATCCAAAGATTTAACTTTTGAATTTCAAAAGGAACCCAGTAGGATCCTTAAGCATAGATGTTTCCTGGTCAGGGACGCCGAGAAGAGGGTTTGTCACAATGTGAGACATACGGCACGTAGACTAATATCACAAAGGTTCACAAAGGAAATAATCCAGTCACACCGACTTCAGACAAGAGGGATTCTTGCTTACAAATTGATGAATCTAGTCAAGCGGTTCCGTAGAGACAATCATGTGGTTTGATAAGAGATACCCTGTAAATAACAGTGTGGCCTTAATTGACAATATTAAAGATGAGCCAGTCTCTGAAACCTCCATGCTAGTCTCCCTGGGCGTAGAAATCTCGTACACTAACGTTCAGATGGATGAGATGATCGAGATTACCAAAACTAACCTTCTCATAAGGAGGACTCGAGAGGGAACAGTTTTGAGTTCATATATTTCCACTGATTTTATTTTTCACTCAGAACAATATTTTATATACTATTTTGGTGATTTTATGCAGCAGTATTCAGTGAACCAGTTTCTATTTGGCGATGTTTATATATTAGCCCTAGTGATAATTCTAATTTCTTGTCATTGTGTAATTTGCCAGGACCTGTAGTCACAACTAACTAGAGCAAACTCCCCTGTTTATTTTGTGTCTCTTGTGTAGTGTGCTTGTATTTACCTGTCTGGTTCCATTTCCTTGAGCTTATTATGAATCTCGTACATTCATTTTTTTTAGTATGTGGCTCTGTGAAGTGTAAACTAAATTTTTTATTTTTTAATATATGGTTATTGTGCCACTTATATCTTGTGGCATGTTCTGTCACCTTACAATTTAATTATTCTAATGGCTCTTGTATTCCGAATCGATTGAGGACGGCTGATTCTAGCCATGACTGAAAATTCTCAGTTTTGTGAAATTATGTGTTAAAGCTATCTCCACTCGCATCTCGACACAGCCCTACGAGTTCGCTATATCACAATAATTATTGAAGACAGCAGAGATAGAAAAAGCTGTCAGTTGAGAATTGAGGCTAATAGGTTGGATATTGTGTGAAATGAGCTATGCTCAACACGATGGAAATAGTTGCTTGTCAGCACAGCTTACTTACGATCAGCTGTACTACATGTTTCCGACACCAGGTGTTCTGACATTTGCGAAGACACTTGATAGAGTCAGAAGCTGATACCGCAGTTCATATCTCTACCGATCAGTCGGTAAATTATCGTAGGGAGCACCAAGATGAAAGCAAGTCTCTCAGCTCCAGAACATACAATACCAATTCGTGCTGCAACTGTTCGGTTTCCCTGATTTGGAACTGACTCTTTGGAATGTTCCCCAGGTCAACATTAGGAATAAATGGATAACAGGGTGCTCAAACTCACCCATCGTACTGTCAGCAAGGATGTAGTGCCTGCCGTAGCTCCGGAAATCGCTCTTTCTTTTAATATTGATGTCAAACACAGAGACTGGGTTATTCTATTTCTGTCGTGAAATCCGCATAAAACATGGCGTAAGCGGACACTGTGAGTTTCTAAACGTTTTTCCTCATCCTCGGGCAAGAGACTGAAACAATGAAATTTTGTATCCTATGGAAGCTGACCATATGGATGACTTCATCGAACGGCTCTCATCTACTGAATTAGGTCAGACAGTTGTCAGCCTAGGGGTCTTCGACGCTCAGAATAAGGACCGTAAAAACACAGATCTGAAAGCTGCAACCAAGGTGACTCACTACGAACCTCTAAACCTGTATGAAAGTTCGTGCTGCCAAAAAACTTACTGAAGCTATTATTGGACTATCCTTTATCTCACGTTGATTTTAGATGTCACCTACGAAATCGAAAATCGTGATCCTATATGTTGCAGACAAAATCATGCTGTACGCCATCCATACCCTTCCCATAATCTTGAGAAACAGATCGTCAAGAGAGGTTTTCCATACAAGTTAGATGAGTACTTGGACGATAATCGCGATACCTCTACGGAAGTAACGCTGCTATAGTTGAATTCTTTTATCTTGGCGGCTCGCGCATGCCTGCCCAGACGCGGGAGATTGCTGCGTTGCCAGTTGCACACGACGCACGCGCCAAGAGAAGCAGCGCCATAGTATAGCATAGTTCGCAAGCTTAGGTTTAGGGGGGAGCACGCAGTTCATGAAGTAAAGCCTCCACGGCCGCATTAACCCTACCGCTGCTACAAAGACGTGCACACTGCATTCCGCGCTGTGCTCCATTTTGTCACTGCACTGCTCGCCTGTGTAGACACATGGTGTTCCAGCTGCTTTGACACACTTATCATTCGATTTCACAAAAACTATTTGGCCCAAAAATTTGATTTTTACACATCTTCTTGACTGAAACCTTCCTCCCATAAATGACTTAATTTTGTTTCGATGTTCAACGCAGTTACTATGCAGCATTAAATATAGTAAACCTTTGCACGAAATTTTGAAGAGTTTGCAGAGGTAAAAGTCCATAGAGTATCCTTCCTGCAAGTTCGATTTTAGTTGCCACAATGTTGAGAATGAAATATGGGCAAGATACCTAAATTTCATATAAAATTTACTGTACAACACTATCTCATTTAATTTAATTACCACATAGGTGTCATATGTAATACTGAGAAATATTCCGTCTTTCGCGACTGTAACAAAAGTTTTATTTGCACCGGGCACGTTTGGCTTTATTTTAAAGCACTTCAATCAATCAAAAGGAAGTAGACAAAATACATTAAACAAAACTGTGGACTTACAAAAACATTAGGACTTGAATATACCGTCTATCAGTGAAGTGGTCTGAGCTATGTCAAATATAATTTTTGTGTGTGGCACACACAAACAACATTTATTTGCTAAAACACTGATCAGCCGACACAAACGTTGAATATTGTGTTACCGCAGCACAAAACTACGAAAGGTGACTTGGCAATGGAGGAGACAAAATATTGTCCACTGAAGATGCTTCAAAAGAGAGACACGCATCTGGTCTAAATAAGTCGCTTTATTACAGTTGCAGAAGAGGAATATATTTCAATACCATTGGTAAAACTGCGACTGTGGAACAAAAACAAGAAAGAGAACATGAGTACCATTGTGTATGTGCCATACCTTTCATTGACTGAAGCGCTATAAAACAAAGCCAAACGCGCCCGGTGTAAATAAAACTTTTATTACAGTCGCGAAAGACGGAATATTTCTTAATATTACATAAGACACCTATGTGGTACTTAAATTAAATGAGATATTGTTGTACAGTAAATTTTATATGAAATTTAGGTATCTTGTCCACATTTCATTCTCAACATTGTGGCAACTAAAATCGACCATACGGAAAGTATACGCTATGGACTTTTACCTCTGCAAACTCTTCAAAATTTCGTGCAATGGTTACTACATTTAATGCTGCACAATAACTGCGTTGACCATCGAAACAAAATTAAGTCATTTATGGGGGGAAGGTATCAGTCAAGAGGATGTGTAAAAATCAGATTTTTGTGAAATCGAATGATAAAGTGCGTCAAAGCAGTCGAAACACAATGTGTCTGCACAGGCGAGCAGTGCAGTGATAAAATCGCGCACAGCGCGGAATGCGAGGAGCACGTGTCTGCAGCAGCGAAAGGGTTAATGAAGAGACAAAGCACTAGAAATTTAAAAAAATTGCATTCAAACGAATAAAATTATTGAAGTAAGACACTTTGATATTATTTTTAAATAAAGAAAATATTAAGCACTGGACAAGGTTTGAACTCTGAACCCTTCGTTTACTAGCCCAACGCCTTAATCGTTATTCTTACGCAAATGGTACGGCAATACAATTCCATGAGGAGTATAACAGGTCATGCAAAATACTGACAAACACTGTTGGTATGACTATGAATTACTCACACTTCGTCGAAGTATAATAGGAAATAAACAATTACCGCTGTTCTTTATTGCGGAAAAGCGGTTCGTGAAATTGATACAAACACCTTTCCTTGCTATCGCCTGAATTAGGAGTCTTATTGCTTGTTTTGTTTAATTAATTAACAGAATATGAAGCAATTGGTATAAAGAATGCTTTTTCCAAATTTCCTATAAGAGGAAGTCTGCTATCAAGACATTGCTTTTGTTCTATTACTTTATTTATGACTGAACGTTTCTAAAACTGAAGACACTCGTCCGTATTCTGCTCTGCAGTCGAGATCTGGCAACGTCGTTCTCTGTTCATTGGCTGACTGTGTTTTTCGACGTCAGATGCGCAGAACGAACCTAAACTCGGCCGCCAACATAAATGACGCGCACTTTAGTATGTCGCAGTGATCATGAAGAGTTCACAACACGAATAAATTAGTCTACTGACAATGAGTGGGTCCAGATTCAGGAAACTTTAGTCCACCCTAAAACAGCGGGGCCCTCTTGGTCGAGGAGGGCAATGTTGGGAGTTGTCTTTCGTTCGCTGTGACGTAGCGATTATTGTCGCTATCTAGAAATGTCTGGGTAATAAGTTCGATTCACATCTCTAGCAATTAGTTATTAATTAACATATGTGGAACGTTCTGTGTCTAGTTTGTTTATTGCACATTGTAATTTCATAGAACAGTCCACGTATAATTGCGACCGCTCTCTGTAGTGGCAGGCAGTTTAACTCAGTGTGTGCAATTGTGTGCGCTCAACAAATGTTCTTTCAGTTCCAGTTCTTCACAGTTCTTTTTGATGTCCTTGCTTTCGTAACTGGCACTCGATCCGGATTGTATGTGACAATATATCATTAACTTTGTGTGCTGAAAGTCATATAAGGTTTCACAAAATTTAAGCCTAAAATTTTGTATTTTGCACAGTATTGGAAATTATCGTGTAGTTAAATACCGTACTGCTAATATTATGAGCTGGGAACTTGTGCGTTCTTTTTTGTGCTTAAGCTAATACTACTTGTCAACAATTTTTTTCTTTAGGGCCAGCAGCGTAATGTTGGTCTGATAACGACATAATTGTTAGAGTAGATAACACGAAAATAGCTGCTTATAGTAAGTAATCTTTATTTACGACAGACTGTTTCGTCTTAATCGCCATTTTTAAGTACCTGCAATTACAATTTTGTTGAGAACAGGTATGAATGCCAATATCATTTATATTAGAATAGCTGTCTTGTACTCACGTCTAGATTGATGTGACGTCCATATTGCGCCGTTAGTTGACTGTTTTGCAACTGTCACTGCTTTAACAAGATCGTAAATGATGTCAAGATATTGAAATTAAATGTTAGTTACGACGTGACAGCAGTTTGACAGTCCTACTCTTACGACGCTATATGTTTACAAAGGTCGTTGAGATGAGCGGCGATTTTATTTTATTAACTAAATTTTGCTAGTATTATCTTTGGTTGCTGCATATGTCACTTCCGATGTATCCATTTTCGTGTTGTAAAAGTTCAATAAATCTTTTAAGATAGTACTTGTGTCTGAATGCTGCATGTTCGTTTAATATTTTTGTAGGTATTTCCCCCCCATGAACCATGGACCTTGCCGTTGGTGGGGAGGCTTGTGTGCCTCAGCGATACAGATAGCCGTACCGTAGGTGCAACCACAATGGAGAGGTATCTGATGAGAGGCCAGACAAACGTGTGGTTCCTGAAGAGGGGCAGCAGTCTTTTCAGTAGCTGCAAGGGCAACAGTCTGGATGATTGACCGATCTGGCCTTGTAACAATGAACAAAACGGCCTTGCTGTACTGGTACTGCGAACGGCTGAAAGCAAGGGGAAACTACGGCCGTAATTTTTCCCGGGGGCATGCAGCTTTACTGTATGGTTAAAATGATGATGGCGTCCTCCTGGGTAAAATATTCCGGAGGTAAAATAGTCCCCCATTCGGATCTCCGGGGGGGGGGGGGGGGGGGGCTACTCAAGAGGATGTCGTTATCAGGAGAAAGAAAACTGGCGTTCTACGGATCGGAGCGTGGAATGTCAGATCACTTAATCGGGCAGGTAGGTTAGAAAATTTAAAAACGGAAATGGATAGGTTAAAGTTAGATGTAGTGGGAATTAGTGAAGTTCGGTGGCAGGAGGAACAAGACTTTCGGTCAGGTGACTACAGGGTTATAAACACAAAATCAATTAGGGGTAATGCAGGAGTAGGTTTAATAATGAATAGGAAAATAGGAATGCAGGTAAGCTACTACAAACAGCATAATGAACGCATTATTGTGGCCAAGATAGATACGAAGCCCACACCTACTACAGTAGTACAAGTTTATATGCCAACTAGCTCTGCAGATGACGAAGAAATTGAAGAAATGTATGATGAAATAAAAGAAATTATTCAGATAGTGAAGGGTGACGAAAATTTAATAGTCATGGGTGACTGGAATTCGGTAGTAGGAAAAGGGAGAGAAGGAAACGTAGTAGGTGAATATGGATTGGGGCTAAGAAATGAAAGAGGAAGCCGTGTGGTAGAATTTTGCACAGAGCACAACTTAATCATAGCTAACACTTGGTTTAAGAATCATGAAGGAAGGTTGTATACATGGAAGAACCCTGGAGATACTAAAAGGTATCAGATAGATTATATAATGGTAAGACAGAGATTTAGGAATCAGGTTTTAAATTGTAAGACATTTCCAGGGGCAGATGTGGACTCTGACCACAATCTATTGGTTATGACCTGTAGATTAAAACTGAAGAAACTGCAAAAAGGTAGGAACTTAAGGATATGGGACCTGGATAAACTAAAAGAACCAGAGGTTGTACAGAGTTTCAGGGAGAGCATAAGGGAACAATTGACAGGAATGGGGGAAAGAAATACAGTAGAAGAAGAATGGGTAGCTTTGAGGGATGAAGTAGTGAAGGCAGCAAAGGATCAAGTTGGTAAGCTCAGATGGAAACCCAGTTCTAGGCAAAGAAGGGAAAGCAGAAAGGTGGAAGGAGTATATAGAGGGTCTATACAAGAGCAATGTGCTTGAGGACAATATTATGGAAATGGAAGAGGATGTAGATGAAGATGAAATGAGAGATACGATACTGCGTGAAGAGTTTGACAGAGCACTGAAAGACCTGAGTCGAAACAAGGCCCCCAGAGTAGACAACATTCCATTAGAACTACTGACAGCCTTGGGAGAGCCAGTCCTGACAAAACTCTACCATCTGGTGAGCAAGATGTATGAAACAGGCGAAATACCCTCAGACTTCAAGAAGAATACAATAATTCCAATCCCAAAGAAAGCAGGTGTTGACAGATGTGAGAATTACCGAACAATCAGTTTAATAAGCCACAGCTCCAAAATACTAACACGATTTATTTACAGACGAATGGAAAAACTAGTAGAAGCCGACCTCGGGGAAGATCAGTTTGGATTCCGTAGAAATACTGGAACACGTGAGGCAATACCGACATTACGACTTATCTTAGAAGAAAGATTAAGGAAAGGCAAACCTACGTTTCTAGCATTTGTAGACTTAGAGAAAGCTTTTGACAATGTTGACTGGAATACTCTCTTTCAAATTCTGAAGGTGGCAGGGGTAAAATACAGAGAGCGAAAGGCTATTTACAATTTGTACAGAAACCAGATGGCAGTTATGAGAGTCGAGGGACACGAAAGGGAAGCAGTTATTTGGAAGGGAGTAAGGCAGGGTTGTAACCTCTCCCCGATGTTATTCAATCTGTATATTGAGCAAGCAGTAAAGGAAGCAAAAGAAAAACTCGGAGTAGGTATTAAAATCCATTGAGAAGAAATAAAAACTTTGAGGTTCGCCGATGACATTATAATTCTGTCAGAGACAGCAAAGGACTTGGAAGAGCAGTTGAATGGAATCGATAGCGTCTTGAAAGGAGAATATAAGATGAACATCAACAAAAGCAAAACGAGGATAATGGAATGTAGTCGAATTAAGTCCGGTGACGCTGAGGGAATTAGATTAGGAAATGAGACACTTAAAGTAGTAAAGGAGTTTTGCTATTTGGGGAGCAAAGTAACTGATGATGGTCGAAGTAGAGAGGATATAAAATGTAGACTGACAATGGCAAGGAAAGCGTTTCTGAAGAAGAGAAATTTGTTAACATTGAGTATAGATTTAAGTGTCAGGAAGTCATTTCTGGAAGTATTTGTATGGAGTGTAGCCATGTATGGAAGTGAAACATGGACGATAAATAGTTTGGACAAGAAGAGAATAGAAGCTTTCGAAATGTCGTGCTACAGAAGAATGCTGTAGATTAGATGGGTAGATCACATAACTAATGAGGAGGTATTGAGTAGAATTGGGGAGAAGAGATGTTTGTGGCACAACTTGACCAGAACAAGGGATCGGTTGGTAGGACATGTTCTGAGGCATCAAGGGATCACCAATTTAGTATTAGAGGGCAGCGTGGAGGGTAAAAATCGTAGAGGGAGACCAAGAGATGAATTCACTAAGCAGATTCAGAAGGATGTAGGTTGCAGTAGGTACTGAGAGATGAAGAAGCTTGCACAGGATAGAGTAGCATGGAGAGCTGCATCAAACCAGTCTCAGGACTGAAGACCACAACAACAACAACAACAACAACAACATAGATAAATTTCTAATTCCTCATGAATATTCATTGCAAAACCTTTTGGTATTCTGTGCAGAATCTGTAGTGCATTTTCAATCGTATCAGCAGTGTGATTTTGATTTGATAAGTGTATAAAAGAGCTCGATTGATAGTATTCGCTCTCTCTAGCGGGTGCTGAATAACGTACTTTGAAATGTCGAAACAGGGAGAAATTTTAACGTAAGATATAAAGAACACACTAGAGACAGCGAATACAATTCGTCGAGTTTCATTATACACTTGAAAAATTAAAATTCACACTGACTGAGATTCTGTTTGAGTTGTGTTAATCTTGTTAGTACTTTCTCCTAATAATTTATATACATGAACATTTTCTGGATTATTTTTTAAAATAAATCACACTAAAGACATTTCATTCTTTAACATTTTCATAGTGGTTACATCTCTATTTGACGTTTTACCCACACGTTTTTCGTTTTTTTGTTAACATTTATTGCATTTGACTGAAATGTTAATTATGGTTATGCTACTTGTTCTTGAGAGAGAGCTTTTTAGGATTTTATTTTTTAAATTTGGACTCCATAATAGACCTATTTCCTTTACTGGTTCGTGGTAATTCTTTTGTGTGGGCATAAATGGGAAGAAACGTAAGCGGAACATGGAAATCTTGGCAATGTAGACATACCCATTACTTATGAGAGTGATTTCTTATTTAATGAATAGAGCGCTACTACCGTAAATTCTGCTATAATTCGAGTACAACCTGATCATTAACAATCTGGACTTAAGCTTGAGAGTAGGTTCTCCCTACTGTTGTGATGAAACACGAAAGTGATATGCAGGAAAATATGCCTATGCGTGTATTAACTGAAGATGGTATTTCTTGATTACGTTTCAGTCAATCATGTCTTATCTCCGCTGGTAACATATAGATATGTCTTTTTTGTGTAATTAAGGTGCAGACGGTAATTTTAAGAAAGGTGTATGAAGCAGAAATTTTAAGTCACTACCATTTCTTTATTACACTTCCTCATGTATTACTTGTAGTGTTTGTGTTATGTAATTGTGAATTCACAACTATAAACATCTATCTCAGAGATAATTAGTCTCATGGCTCTTATCTTTTGTACTTTTCTCCTGATATTGGCGTATAATTACCTGTCGTTCTAGAGTCGTTGTTCTCTGTATTGCCAACACTGTAACACAGTAACGGAGGCAGGAGTTGCTATATATCCAATTCTTCCACTTTTTTAGTAAAAAATTGTTATGGCATCTGATGAGCTTTTTCGGTTCTGACACGCCACTTGAGAATATCTATACACTGCGTAGCTCAAACTTTCAGGTAAATAAACGTTTCGTGACAATGAACAATTATGGATAACAGTGATCTGCTTGTAGGAAAATTACGGGTGACAGTTGCGAGCTATTTCACTATTGGGTAGAAATGAAGAAGCTGAGCTCTAGTAAAACAGATCGTGCAGCGCAGGAGGAACTTGAAGCGCATAACGCAGCAGCGCCAGTGGCCCTGTGACTATGGAGGGAGCGGCCGCTTTCTGCGGGAGTCATGGCTCGACTACCAAGTTTTCAGCCTCCGCGTGTCCGTGACATGAGCTGAGAGCGTGACCACTGGTGAGAAACGCGCTACGTGTGCGCTGCAGCGGAGCCGCCGGGTCGCATGTATAATGCATCAGCCAGAGCCTGCACCGCCGCTGCAAGTTGCGGCCGGCGACGCTGTTGCACATCTTCGCGGACCGGTCCTCCCTCGGGAATGCAATATTGTTTGGAAACTGAACTCCTACCAATACTTACAAAGTTTAGTTTCCGAGGGTTCAAAGCGATATCCGCCTTCAATACATACTAAAACAGCGTCGATATTTCTTTAACCGAATATGAGAGTATTCAATATGTCCAGTGTTATTAAATATTCATCATCAACAACATCACCGTCATCATCTTCATCAATGATTGGGACTTTTTATCTGCTCCGTTTCCTTCAAAATTTATTTATTTATTTATTTACATGTCAAGTTCCGTAGGAGTAAATTGAGGAGCAGATCCCCAAGGTCATGAAACGCATCAGTACATAAAATTACAACGTAAAAGTAATAACACAAAAATAAAATATTTATGAACCCGAAAAAAGTCAGTCCATAAGTTTAAGTAGTAGCAATCAACAATACAACAAGAATTAGCTTATTTTTTCAAGAAACTCCTCGACAGAATAGAAGGAGTGACCCATGAGGAAACTCTTCAGTTTCGATTTGAAGGCGCGTGGATTGCTGTTGAAATTTTTGAATTCGCGTGGCAGCTTATTGAAAATGGATGCAGCAATATACTGCACACCTTTCTGCACAAGAGTTAAGGAAGTCCGATCCAAATGTAGGTTTGGTTTCTGCCGAGTATTAACTGAGTGGAAGCTGATTATTCTTGGGAAAAAGCTAATACGGTTGACAAGAAATGACAGTAAGGAATATATTGATTGAGAGGCCAATGTCAAAACACCCAGACTCGTGAACAGGGGTCGACAAGAGGTTCGTGAACTTACACCATTTATTGCCCGAATCGCGCGTTTCTGAGCCGAAAACATCCTTTTAGAATGGGAAGACTTACCCAGAATGTAATACCATACGACATAAGCGAATGAAAATAAATAAGCTGAGGAGACTAAGTATCGTGTAGAACGATCTCTCACTCCAGATACCGTTCGAATAGTAAAAATAGCAGTATTAAGTCTTTGAACAAGATCCTGAACTTGGGCTTTCCACGACAGCTTACTATCTATCTGAACACCTAGAAATTTGAACTGTTCAGTTTCACTAATTATATGCCTATTTTCTGAAACCAAAATGTCAGGTTTTGTTGAAATGTGTGTTAGAAACTGTAAAAACTAAGTCTCTCTGTGATTTAGCGTTAGTTTATTTTCTACAAACCATGAACTTAGGTCATGAAATGCACTATTCGAAACCGAGCCAATGTTGAACACAACATCCTTTATTACCATGCTACTGTCATCAGCAAACAGAAATATTTTAGAGTTACCTGTAATACTAGAGGGCATATCATTTATATAAATATGGAACAGCAGTGGCCCCAACACTGATCCCTGGGGCACCCCCCACTTGACTGTACCCCTCTCAGACCCCCCATCACAGTCATTCTCAACATTGTGAAAAATGACCTTTTGCTGTCTGTTGCTAAAATAAGATGTCGACCAATTGTGAGCAACTCTCTGTATTCTGCAGCAATATTTTACGATCAACACAATCAAACACCTTAGTTCAATCAAAAATATGCCTAGTGTTCGAAACCTTTTGTTTAACCAATCCAGTACCTCACAAAGAAAAGAGAATATAGATTAGATTAGATTAATTATTCATTCCATAGACCCAAAAAAGAGGGAATCCTTCTGGGTGTGGAAAATGTCAGATAAACACATTACAAAAGTGTAATTAGAAAAATTTGAGTTTCATTAATTTTAATGATCCTCAGTCAAGAAACAGTAAAATTATGTAAATGCATTAAGTTTAAACTTCTAATATTTAGAGGTTTAATACTTACATCTGCTTTCATTAAATCCATCATTCAGACATTTGCTAGTTTCTTGGCTGTTACAACCCAGTATTGTCAAAAATTAAGGTAAATTATTCATTTCAGTGATCCTCAGTTAAGAACAGTCAGATTATGTACAAGATTTAAAATTAAACTTCCACTATTTACAGACTTAAGACTTACATCTGCTTTCCATACATCCATCACTCACACAGTAGGTAGTTACTTGGCTGTTACAACCAAGTATTGTCAAAAATTAAAGTATAATAAATTTTCATTAAAATGGTTTACTGCGCTTGTTGAGAAACTCATGGAGTGGAAGGAGTTGACCACCAAAAATTCTTTTAAATTATGTTTAAATTGTGCCTTGTCTGAAACTAAACTCTTAATGGTTGCTGGTAACTTATTGAAAATATGCGTTGCTGAATATTGGACTCCTTTCTTGGCAAGAGTAAATGATTTTAAATCTTTATTTATATTGTTCTTATTCCTAGTATTGATACTGTGTACTAAGCAGTTAGTTGGAAAAAGAGATGCATTATTTACAACAAACATCATTAAGGAATAAATATACTGAGCATTTTCAGTTGTTAAGCGACTTCTAAAGCTGAACTATACATTTGATAGCAAATCGAGTGATATAAAATGATCAATTATCTTTTCATACACAGCCTTTTCAATAATTTTAGCGAACACTGAAGGCATAGAAATGGGTCTAAAATTGTCTACATTATCCCTTTTTCCCTTTTTATTAAGTGGCTTTACTACTCAGTACTCTAATTGTTCAGGAAACTGACCATTCCTAAAGAAAAACTTACAAGTATGTCTAAATACAGGACTAAAATGTGCAGCACAGTACTTTAATATTCTTCTAGGCACTTCAGCGTAACCATGGGAGTCCTTAGTCTACAGATATTTAATTATTGACTCAATCTCACCCTCGTCTGTATCAAAGAGGAGTATTTCAGTCATCATTCTTGGAAAGGCATTCGCCAAGAAATTTATATGATTCCCTGTGGAAACTATTTATTAATTCACCAGGAATGTACAGAAAATGATTGTTAAATACTGTACATATATCTGATTTATTAGTAACAGAAACATTTTTACTATGAACTAACTTTATATCGTCGACCTTGTGCTGCTGATCAGACACTTCCTTCACAACTGACGATATGGTTTAAATTTTATCCTGCGAATTAGGTATCCTATTTACACACAACATACTCTTTGCCTTCCTAATAACATTTTAAGCACCTTACAATACTGTTTGTAATGACCTTCTGCACTTTGATTGCGACTACTTCTAACATTTTTGCGTAGTTCCCGCTTTGTTCTACATGATATCCTTATCCCATTAGTAAGCTCAGTCAAGGGGCTGGGACACACAACAAACCACAGTCACACTGTGTTTTGGTGATGTGAAGAGTATTTTACTACGTTATTTGTGGAAAATACTTGTTATAGTTACGTGTGCATCACAACATCACGTGTGCATTATGCGGAGAATGGAAATGCTTGCCACGCGAAAACATTACAAGCTACCTGTAGTAATTAACACACAAGTGTTCCAGAAAATTCATGCACACCTAATGTAAAGAATAAATAAAAACGAAAACCCATAGATGATGGTACAGTGGTGCCGAAAAGTGTTTGGGTACTGAGAAAGAACGATGTTTTGCGTAACTCGCGGACCTCACATCCAATAATTATTGCCTCTTGGTTTACTTTTATTTTGTGGCTTTAGTGAATTTTGCATCTGGCATACGGTCTATATGTTCTTTCTATTTTAACTTATATTGGTTTATTATTCTGTTATGTTCTGCTTATTCAGTTTAGCTTGGATGTCATCATTTCTCTTTTTAGCAATCGAAATATATCGAGATACATATCTAAGCCCATTCATTTCACATGCTTCTATTCTCTTTTCATCTCTCGTCTCAAGAGCCCAGTTTTTGCAGCCGTAAAGCAGTCCTGCTGTAGTCATAACTTTGTAGAACTTTTGCAGAGTATATCTGTGGGCTTCCCTTCCCAATGTTATGCGTAAAGTGTCAGCGAAATAGTTAAACAGTTCTAACTAATTTTGTATTTCATTGTTTGCCCTGTATGTAAAACTGCACTTGCTACTATCTACTTATCAATTTAAATCTTAAATCACATGAGCTGGTAACCTAAAAGTGCCATTGATGTTGTCTTTGTGATGGAGACGTTCAGATTGTATTGTCTGACTATTTTACATAAATTAAAAACAGATTCTTGTAAGTAATTTTCATTCTGGCTAGTAATTACTTGGTAATCAGCAAAAAGCCGTGTACTAACATCCGTTTTGTTAATTTTAAAATGATTTATTGTCCGTAACGAACTTCTGGTTACATCGTCGATATACATATTAAAAATAATGCGTGAGTGGGGATACCCGTGATTAACTCCTGTTTTATTTCAGCTTATGTCTGCTGGCTGTTATTTTGTATTTTGTTATTCGTATATAAAAGCTGTACTGTTCTTGTAAGACGAGACAGAATACCTCTGGTTTTTTTTTTTTATATACTTTCACACAGTTTGTTTCGATTTATTTTATGAAACGTATTTTCGTGGTCAATGATGGGAAGAAAAGTTGGTAAACTCAATTCACGATGTTTTTCTATAAGTTGTGTCTTGGTGAAGATATAGTCCGAGCATGATCTGCCTTTTTGAAAATCAAGTTGGACATCAGATAGTACAATTTCTGCGATTGGTGATAGTTGTTTTGTTAAAATTCTAGCGTACAAATTATAACATGAATTCAGAAGGCGAATATCTCTATAGTTCTGACATTCAGGTCTGTTTCTTTTCTTATAAATTGGGCACATTTGGGATGTATTCCACTCTTCAGGTATATAACCACTTTAATATTCAAACTTACAAAATTACTGAATAAAGTAGTTTCTGATACTACAAGTTTACTGTTACCAAAAACATTCTTTTTTCCATCATGCGTTTTAGAGTTTTAATCTCAGTTATCAGGTGGATTAATGTCAGTTCATCTTTTGTGCGTTCGACTTTTGGGTAACGTTTGGCACTGTTTGCTGACATAAATCTACGTCGTGATGGAAGTTTAAATCCCTGAACCGCTTAGTGGATGTATAATAAACTGTGTTTGAAGTTCAGCTGATATCAGTAACAGTCACGGTAAAATCTAAAACAGAAAGTTCGCATTTAAAGCACAACTTTTACAAAACGGAGCATAATCAAAGAGCAAGATTAATGTCCCCATATAAACTGACGAATTATTCTGTTAGCTGACAATAAAATAAATTAAGAGTTCTTACAGCAAAAGTAGTAAATGCTAGAAAACTAAAAGCGCTGGTCTTCAAATGAATACTAATAAAACAGTGTACTTTATCTTAACTCACCAATCAGTACATTGTAATGGACTGCAAATTAATCGAAAAATTTATACCAGTGAATTAAATTATTTTCACAACCTGTTAAACTCGTTGATTCCATAACAGTCGTAATCGAATCACGAATCAAAAAGGCTAACACACATTATGACTGGCAGAAGTAAAGCTGTGAGTACCGGGCGTGAGTCGTGCTTCGGTAGCTCAGTTGGTAGAGCACTTGCCCGCGAAAGGCAAAGGTCCCGAGTTCGAGTCTCGGTCGGGCACACAGTTTTAATCTGCCAGGAAGTTTCATGTCAGCGCACACTCCGCTGCAGAGTGAAAATCTCATTCTGGACACATTATGACTATTCTAGAAAGCTAGTTACCTATAAGTAACTCTAGATTCGGCACATACAAATCATTCAAATTATTAAATATGTGTACACACCTGCAACCTACAATTTCAGTAAAACTTAGAAACAAAAATATGTGTGTATGTACAGTATGTTTGAAGGTGTGAGGATACGATATCCTTCAACGTCGTTATATCTGTCATCCTTTGTACATTCCCATAAGTTTACGCATCTGCTTCGTCACAGATTGTCTGTTACTTTACTACTGTAGCCTAGCTCTAATTTAATAGATTTCAGTACTTTCCGGCCGGTAATGCTTTCTAATACAGTGACTGTCGTAGCAGCTGAGTTAAGAACAGAGTAAGTGACCCCGCGCGCTCGTGTGTGTGTGTGTGTGTGTGTGAGTGTCTGTGTGTGTGTGTGTGTGCGTGTGTGTGAGCGTGTGTGAGTGTGCACCGGCATTGGTCGGACGTGCTCGCCGGTGTGTTTTCGGGATAATTATTCGCGTCGTGCTCTGACGGTCGTAAAGTTTCAGCGTGAAACGGTTAATCTATCGTGGCAAACTGGACGCTGCTAAAGCAAAGCACATTTAAAATTTTTTAAAATGAGTAATGATTCTGGTAATAAAAAGCACCGACTGTGATGCACTAATAACTATGGTAAACAGAACTCTTCTCTTGCTAAAAAGTTCCAGGAAAAGAAAATTGTCATTAGCTCCTTGGTTTGGAGAACTGCAGCAGCATCGTTAATATAGCAAGCCAGGAGGTCGTGTCATAAACGCTATATTTTAAAAATGATTTTTGGATCAATAAGTTTATAATTTATACAAAAGATCAGGTATAGTACAAAAAATTCAAGCCAAAAGAATGCCGTACACCGGGGTGTGTAGTGAGCTATACTACCTACTAAATCGTTATTGTACACGCATCAAAGAAAGTTTTGGATAATCCCGGTTCCCAGAACTCCTGAAGATAGACGTTGACTGTGGATATTGTATCACAGACACAGTCCCTTTGACTGTGCAGAGATGTCACTAAACCTGCACAAAGATGTAAGGTACCATGTATGAGCAGCGCCTATTAGACGGAGGTTCCAGTCATTCCACCAGGAGGGTGGTCCATGGCTCGTGTTGTCTGTAGTACAACGATGCGTAGACGGTCAGCACCGCGGTTCGATGGCCTCCGCATTGTTACTTTGCGCCAGGAAGGGCTCTCAAGAAGGGAAGTGTCCAGGCGTCTCGGAGTGAACCAAACCGATGTTGTTCGGACATGGAAGAGATAAAGACAGGAACTGTCGATGACATGCCTCTCTCAGGTCGCCCAAGGGCTACTACTGCAGTGGATGACCGCTACGTACGGATTATGGCTCGGAGGAACGCTGACAGCAATGCCACCATGTTGAATAATACTTTTCGTGCAGCCACAGGACGTCGTGTTAAGACTCAGACTGTGCGCAATTGAGTGCATGATGCGCAGCTTCACTTCCGATGTCCATGGCGAGGTCCATCTTTGCAACCACGACGCCATGCAGCACGGTACAGATGGGCCCAACAACATGCCGAATGGACCGCTCAGGATTCGCATCACGTTCAGCGGTTGGTGTCGCATATGCCTTCAACCAGACAATCGTCGGAGACGTGTTTGGAATCAACCCGGTCAGGCTGAACGCCTTAGATGCACTGTCCAGAGAGTGCAGCAAGATGGAGGCTTCCTTACTGTTTTGGGGCGGAATTATGTGGGGCCGAGTACGCCGCTGGTGGTCTTGGAAGGCGCCGTAACGGCTGTAGGATTCGTGAATGCCATTCTCCGACCGATGTTGCATCCATATCGGCAGCATATTGGCGAGGCATTTGTCTTCATGGACGACAACTTGCGCTCCCATCATGCACATATTGTGAATGACTTCCTGAATGATAACGACTCTCTCGACTAGAGTGGCCAGCATGTTCTCCAGACATGATCCCTATCAAACATGCTTGGGATAGATTGAAAAGGGCTGTTTATGGACGACGTGACCCGCCAACCACTCTGAGGGATCTACGCTGAATCGCCGTTGAGGAGGGTGACAATCTGAACCAACAGTGCCTTGATGAACTTATGGATAGTATGCCACGACGAATACAGGCATGCATAAATGCAAGAGGACGTGCTACTGGATATTAGAGGTACCGGTGTGTACAGCAATCTGGACCACCACCTCTGAAGGTCTCCCTCTATGGTGGTACAACATGCAATGTGCGGTTTTCATGAGCAATAAAAAGGACAGGAATGATGCACATGTTCCGGAACTCACGGAACTGAGGTGATGCAAACCTTTTTTTGATGTTTATATAGTAAGTACACTAATGGCCCTATTACACTTGGCTGCTGATCACCAGATAATACAAACGTATCTGTGGATGACTTCCGTTCTTGGTAACGTTCCTCATCTTGACTGCCAAGAAAATTTCGATCCAGTTGCATAGCTGGTAGGTCTCCCATAGAACTGTACGAGAATTACTCAGAATGTTTTCAGTTTCACATTAAAAACACAAAGTGATGTAACCAATTTTATAAGACTTTTTACATGCACTTCGTTGTCATTTTTAGGCCGGACCGTCATGATCGCAAGTCGTCATTCACTAAATCGGTACTTGGAAGTCGGAAAGTGTGGGTCAGTCTGTAGCCACTCTCACGCGTCCGTTCTCTGACAAAGCTCGGAATAATGTTCGGATAAGGGTGCTTACAACAATATCAAACGAATTCCTGTGTTCGCCATTCACGGAATCCACTAAGTTCCCAGCCTATAGCTGGTAAGTTGATATCTTTCATCCCTACCCATACTATAACATGATCGAGAACTACATGCGCAAGCTTCTTCAAGTCTTCACTTACGTTCCGCCACTACTTCCTGTGAGGCAGTACAGTAATATTAGTGTGAACGCAAAAGGGACTTTGTGCTTCGAGCGGCTAATACCGCGTTTAGTTTGGAAGTGTGGTCCTGTTTTCGACCACTACGGCGGAGTCAGCTGGTGTGTTCAAGGTCTACCTTGCGTTTTATATTTTTATGACAGATGGATTACATATACAGCTACTGCTGCGCGCATTTTCCCTTTTATATAACTTTACGACGGATAGGTTCCACATCCAGCTACATTTACACAATCTGATGGTGCTCCAAAAGGGTGAAATATGTCACTGATATTAAATGATTTCGCAACCCAAACAGTTTTCATTCTGAAATGATCACTATGTGAGAAAAATTGGATGATTTATTAGAAACAGCTTTGCAAATGGAGCAAGTCAGTAACACATTTGCCCACCTGTGGGACTTATGCAATCAGTCACTGGGCTTGGCATGAACTGGTGTAGTTACTGGATGGACTCGTGAGGGATATCGTGCTTAATTCTGTACAAATGGCGCATTAGATCGCAAAAATCGCGAGCTGCTTGGAGGGCCCTGCCCATAATGTTCCAAACATTCTCACTTGGGGAGATATTCGGTGACCTTGCGGGTCAAGATAGGGTTCGGAAAGCACGCAGCCAAGCAGTAGAAATTCTCGCCGTGTACGTGTGGGCATTGTCTTGCTAAAATGTAAGCGTTTTGAAATGAAGGGCAACAAAATGTGGCATAGAATATCGTAGACTTACCACTGTGCTGTAAGCAGCGTCTGCAGACATGTCTTCCATCTGGATCTGATTCACTGGAGTATAATTGTCTTCGAAATGAGTCCCGACATCAACGAAGTCGTGTCTGGAGACGACACGGACAGTGTTAGGATACCAACCTGACAGTCTCCGCCATATGGTCCGACAGTCAGGAGTGATTATGGTGCCATTTATTTTCATAGGAGGATCTCTTTGGTTGTCATCCGCTGCACACTTACAGCACAGAACTATGTCAACGATATTCTGATCCCCGTTTCGTTGCCCTTCGTGGCAAGCCATCCTGGGCTTACATGCTGACGATCTAACGCGCTAATTGGTCAGATATTGGCACGATATCCCTCAAGAGGATATTAAAAAATTCTGACTTCGTGATGCGTCGTTTTTTTTTCTGAGAGTGTGTTATAGCATTATTAAACTGTTCAACCAGCTTCCTCGTACTATTTCAGTCTATATGCTTGACTAGTTTTGAAACTTTACCACGAATGCTCCTACTGTTAACAAATACTATATTACTGTCGGCCTCCAATCTGCAACGTCGAAAGTTACCCATTAATGGGGCTGATATTCCTCCTTCTCCAAAATTAGTATGCAGTTTTTAATCAAATCTGTGGCGGTGTTTCTGTATCCACAGCAACCCACTTGTGTGAATTACATGTATTCTTCTACATCTACATCTACATAGATACTCTGCAAGCCTCATACGGTGCATGGCGGAGGGTACCCTTCAACACTACTAGTCACTTCCTTTCCTGTTCCTCTCGCAAACACAACAAGAGAAAAAGTGTCTATATGCTTCCACATGAGCCCTAATTTCTCGGATCTGATCTTCGTGGTCCTTACATACAATGTATGTTGGCGGCAGTAGAATTATTCGGCAGTCGGCTTAAAATGTCGGTGCTCTAAATTTTGTCAACAGTGTTCCATGAAAAGAACGTTGCCTTCCGTCCAGTGATTCCCATCTGAGTTCCCGAAGAATGTCCATAATTCTTACGTGTTGTTGGTACCCATCAGTAACAAATCTAACAGCCCCTTCTGAATTGCTTTGATGTCTTTCTTCAGAGCGACCTGATACGGACGCCAAACACTCGAACAGTATTCAAGAATAGGTCGCACCAGTGTCCTACGTGAGGTTTCCTTTACAGAAGAACCAGTCTTTTCTAAAATTATCCCAACAAACCGAAGTTGACCTCTCACCTTCCCTACCACAA
Organism: Schistocerca piceifrons; assembly: GCF_021461385.2. Classification (NCBI taxonomy): domain Eukaryota; kingdom Metazoa; phylum Arthropoda; class Insecta; order Orthoptera; family Acrididae; genus Schistocerca; species Schistocerca piceifrons. The sequence continues at coordinate 932,562,968 of NC_060138.1, forward strand.
TCCTCACATGCCCATTCCATTTCATACTGCTTTGCAACGTTACCCACAGATATTTAAACAATGTGACTACACAAGCAGTACACTGCTAATCTAATGCTGTATCCGAACATTACAGGTTTGTTTTTCTTACTCGTGCGCATTAACTTACATTTTCCCATATCCAGAGCTAGCTGCCTTTCATCACACCAACTAGAAATTTTTTCTTAGCCACCTTGAAATCTTCCTACAGTTACTGAACTTCGGCACCTTACCATATCATGGTTGTCACTGCTTCTATGTAAAAAAGTCTGAAGTGCAAGTCCTTGATTGGGCCACAGCTCCGACTGGTGGTAGACTGCGAGACTGCAGCCTTTCTTCGCCGCACCAAAAGGGGGGGGGGGAGGGGGAGGGTGACGGCTCCATTGCTCAGGCCGCCTTTATTGGGGACAATGATATCTGTTCTCATTTCATAGCTGGCTGAGTACACCCGGAGCCATTCTGCATGGACAGGAACTAGGAAAAAATCTCAACCATCTGTGGTTGAACCCACAACCTCTAGGCCTATCCATTACAGCACCATCCCACTAGGACCCATTTAGGGGTCTTAAAACTCTACACCTGCCAGCGAAAGTCGAGAAATTGCACACAAAATCGCCACAGAAATATAGGAGACTCTGGATTAAGACAAACTCGGCTGGTTCTGGGTATGATACAGCGAAACATAGGAAGCATTAGCTCAGCTTCTGATATCCGCCCCCCCTTTCACATTAATTCAGCCAGGCGCTTCTAGGAAACTAGTGTGGCCTCTTAACATAAGAGGTAGCCGTCATTCGGTCATTCGTGCCGACATGAATCGCGAGTTGATGTCAGCTGTATCCTGCCGCCGGCCGTCTTCTCCATATCTTGAGCGAGAGCCTTGGCAAACACATCCTGTGGAATCTGACTTCCTTTCTGCCCACCCTGCCGTGATCCTGAGAGGCTGCATTATCCGCCTAATGTCAGAACTTCCAAACACTACCGAAGCCACCCTCTAGACTTACGTGGAGCTTTTCAGAGAGATCGACTCCAGTCCCAATAAACTAGGCATCCCGTGCTGGCGCGGAAGTGCCCTCATCAATAGAAAATATCTCAAATATTGTAAGGCGGTACTACAAGAGGGCTTCAAAAAGTAGGTTACACATGCAGTGCCACGCTACGGTCATTGGACAACAAGAGTGGCGCTTTGTCAGAAGAGAGTACGTGTCCTCGGTGTTACGTAGACACAGCTCTGCTGCTGAACGGCTAGTAGGTACATCGTAGTGTATGAGTGAAATGCCGCGATTTTGTATGTGCCTTGGTGCTGTGACACAACATAGCCCATGTGAAGGAAACGTTTCTGTGAGGTGTAATCTGCGTAATTTTTGTACGTGAATTTACATGGGAACTTGATGTGGAAAAGCATGATAAAGTAAATTTTGACTGTTAAGGGTTGCATTATGCAACTCATGGCTGTAACGCTATATTTCATTAGACACGATTGATTTCGATCTAGAATCTATTATATCAAAGAAGTACAGTGGACCCGATGATGGTCTGATCCAAGACAGATCGATTGTCACTAATAAAATATACCTTCACAGCTTCGTATTGCGTAATGTAGTACTTAACATTTATTAAAACTGTATAACACCAGCTCCATAAAATATTTCTATATTTTGATTCTTTAAACTCAAAAGTAATCTGTTTCACTTCAATAGTTAAGAATAAAATAATGCCAGAAATTGCTAACGACAAGTAAACTCGCATTTGTTCATGAGGGTGCGGCAATATGACGTTCTGCTGAATGCAAACACACTTGGCGTAGTTGGACAGCTGCCAAATTTAAAGTTGCTATCGACAGCGTGCCTTGCATCAATAGCGGACGAGCAACCTGGCTCTGATTGGTCGGCGTTCGAATCTAATGGCTGGTGCCACGACTTACGCGAGTTACCACATACCACGATTAAACTTGTAAATGCGCTTCATAAAAGCACTCACTTCACACAGATATAAGACCACATCTCTCCAAAATATACATTAAAACAAATGAAGTACCACGTACAATAAAATAAAAGGGAAGGATGGAGGTAGTAAATAACAATGACAAGTGTTACTCGTGGATCAACAATATCAACTTAGATTACGAACACTCTTTACAGAAACTACATTGATTTAAGAAAAACAAATGTAATGAAAAGTTTCTCACGAGTGGAAAGAAATTACAATCGGAACTGTTTAAAGCACTTTTAGCTTTTATAGCTTATCTTTGCTGTTCGGTACGCTGTGATGTTGAAGGCGGATCGTTGGTGTTGGCGGCGTGATTAAAGAAGCTCCTTCAGCTGCCAGATAGCAGCAGATTTGCCCTCTTTCTTGGTATAGGATTCTACAGGCAGTAATAAACTGAGGTGGCAAAAGTCATGGGATACCTCCTACTATAGAGTCGGACCTATTTTTGCCCGGTGTACAGCAGCAACTCGTCGTGACACAGACTCAACAAACCGTTGGATATCTCGTGCAGAAATATTGAGACCTGTTACCTCTATTGCCGTCCATAATTGCCTAGGTATTTATGGAGCCACCACTAGCTTGCACAGTGACTCATTGACGACCTGGGTCCATGGTTTCGTGGGGTCTGCACCACACTCTAACCCTACTGTCAGTTCTTACCAATTGAAATCCTACTCATCTGACCATGCCGCGGTTTTCCAGTCGTCTAAGGCGCAACCGACATGATCAGGAGCCTAGGAGAGACACTGTAAGCGATGTCGTGCTGTCAGCAATGGCACGCTCATCAGTCGTCTGCTGCTATAGCCCAATAATGCTAAATTTCACCGCACTGTCCTAACGGGTGCGTTAGTCGTACGTGCCACATTGATTTATGTGGTTATCTTGTCTGTGATCACTGATAATTCTAAGCAAACGCAGCTGTTCTCTGTCATTAAGTGATGTTCGTCGGTCACGGCGTTCTCCGTGGTGAGAGGCAATGACTGAAATTTCGTATTCTCGGCACACTCCTGACACTGCGAATTTTAACACTGTGGGTACTGAATTTCCTAACGATTTCCGAAAGGGAATATCCCTTGCGTCTAGCTCCAACTACCATTTTGCGTTCAAAGTCTGTTAATTCCCGTCGTGCCGCCATAATCACGTCGGAAACATTTGTACATTAAAGATCTGAGTACAAATGACAGCTCCGCTAATGCACTGCCCTTTTATGCCTTGTGTACGTGATACTACCACAATCTATATATGTGGTTATAGCTATCCTATTACTTTTGTCACCTCAGTGTCTTATGCTCCGTGATGTGCTTTTGATCATAGTCTGGTTGAACATATGTTGCAGTAAAGATCCAAGTTCGTAGGTTTGCGATTACAGCGTTCCTTATACACACGACTCCGTGGTCAATGTCCCGTATACAGTATTAAAATAGTGTAACATTCACATTAACTTGCCGTTGGAAGTTACAGTCCATCCGCTTTTAGCATGATTATCACCATCTCGTACACACAATTCTGGCGAACCATATAATAAACGGTTTAAAAGTGCGCAGCGACTATTATTGTTTTAACGCGTGCTGCATTTCATTAAGTTGCAAAACGATATAGGAATTTTTAACGTACATTAGTTAGTGCAGCTCAGAAAAATAATTGCAAGCAAGCACTTCGGTTCTGACAAGGACACTCACTGTTCATTCGCGGGTGCATTATCACTCTCGTTCATTATACTCAGGGCAGGAAGCAGTGTTCAAACGGTCTAATATTTTTGTTTCACAACGTTCACGTCAACATTTAGTTCAAACTGTGTGGAAAACACAAAAGCTCAGCTCTAAAGTTGCGAGTGTTTTCATCCAACCCGATACTACTACGATTCACAACACACAACGTAAACATCACTCCATTGCACTCCTACTGTCTGTCATTGTTTAACTGCAACTACCGATTTTGCTCTCGCCTCAAGAATTTAAACAGTTCTGTATATTATATTTAGTTTTACACTGTGCATTTAACAAAGCATTCAAAAAATAATTCATAAGTTGACGTTCTGCATGTTCAATTAACAAGAGGTTTATGTAGCAATAGAAATAATGCAAAACATAGTCACATCTCATACTATAAAACAAAGTAATAAATATTCTAGACCATGAAAGGGTAAAAAATGGCTCTGATCACTATGGGAGAACATTTGAGGTCATCAGTCCCCTAGAACTTAGAACTACTTAAACTTAACTAACCTAAGGACATCACAAACATCCATGCCCGAGGCGGGATTCGAACCTGCGGCCGTAGCAGTCGCGCGGTTCCGGCCTGAAGCGCCTTGAACCGCTCGGCCACCGAGGCCGGCCATCAAAGGGTAACAGCAAGCAAAATAAAAAAAAAAGAATTTATGTAACGCAATTAGCGATATCTTCCCACGCGGCTGCTAGAAATATACTCCAAAGTTGAAGTACACGGAATAGTACAATTTTGTGGGCAAATCTTCTAAACTGTACACAGATTCAATTTTGGCGATATGTAGATAAATATTATGATGTTTCTAGCACTAGTGAAATGGTGCCAACAGACTTACCAAAGCCGTATAGACTTGGGCGATGCTGAATCACAGTAGAGTTCAAATATTACATATGTAATTTTCATTTTATTGGTAAGCTGAAAGCTTAGAGATTATCTAACGATGAAGATGTTCAGGCAGCCGTTTCCGAACGACTCCGTGACCCAAGAGGGAAATATATCACCGAGGAACTGAAAAGTCTGTGGAACGTTTTAAACATTGTTTGCAGAGTCTCGGTGACTATACTATAAATTGTGTCAAGTATATGTGTCGCTTTGAATAGTAGTGAAGCATTCATGAAAAGTTACTTATCCTCCCACGATAACGTTCCAGATTGTTCCAGATTACCCCTAAGTTCATCATCGGACCACGATAACGTGTAATTTACTTTTTAAATCCCCTCGATCATCACGAAAGGTCTTTGGGATCGCTATATCGATCGCTTCCAAGTATATGCAAGTAACAAGACAACGTGGTCCTGTGCACATAGTAAACACCGCTGCTGTTACTGGCTACTGACAACTGGTGGCCAGGTGGTCTTGTTCGACACTATGTTGCTAGGAGCTGATGCGTGCAGTCCTCGCCACGCCGGATGTCGTTTTGGTAAAACAGTGCTGCAGCAAAATGAGCTACATCATCGTCGATCAAGATAACTTAACGTGGTGTGGGCTCTCAGCGTGGCATCTTCGTGTCTGGGCAAAATTATGCTGAATGTTCAGTACGTAGAAGCAGGAGTTAAACGTTTCATTCTGATATATTTTTATCAAAATTAACAATTTCTTTGAGTGTTCGTTGCTTATAATGTGGACTTCCCAATTTAATTACCAGCTTTACATGTGAATTAAACGTGTGTAAACTTCTTCAAAGTAGGGATTCAGGGTAAATGTTAATATTTTTGCAGTTTTCTTTGTACGGTGGTGTTGCGCAAAGTACCGCAGCACGTTGTAGTAATGAATATCGGACCTTGGTATTATTTGAGATGAAGTCGAATTACCCGCTATATCGAGTGTTTAGCTAAGCTTAGAACCATATGGAATAATTCTGAAGAAATTTTATTTGAGTTTAGAGGTAGTTCTCTTTGTGGGCCAAGGACTTGCACATTTCGCACCAAGTGATGTAGACACGGTTCATTTTAGTTGGCACTCATTAAAACACTTAGTGTCTATTGTGCATTTGATATCAGGAACTGGATGCGTAATGATAATGATTTTCAATATTTTATGTGTTTTTAGAAAGATTTTGTTTGTGATAAGTTTTGATACCACGTGCTTGACAATGTGTGTTCTGACTAAAGTGGTGGGGAAAATAAAAGCTTAGACCTTTCCAGAATAAATGGGACTAGTAATACTATTTTATACAAAGCGAAAAATTCTGGTGCATTTATGATTTTTCTTAATAAATTACAGTTTGGCTTAGTGGTTTATTTGTAGTCATATAGGTGCATATTATTCCAAATCTATGGTAGCCTGGCTCACCGCTACCACGCATTACGTGGGAAATACAGAGGATGAATATGTCTGATTATTAATGCTTTAAAGTTGGGGTTTAGATATGAGTTACAAATGTGATAGGTTGTGTGGTACATTCTAACGATCATAAGCTATAGTAGGTAGGTTTCAGTACAGCATTTAAATAATCAACATAAATGAACTTCGATCATTTTTTGAAAGCAATTGTAAAGCTGTGTACTATGAGACGCTACAGTACAAACCTCTGGTGGTCTCATTTGTCTGGCTTCTCACTTAGTTATGTTTAAACGATACTACGTTATGAAAAGAGCAGTCTGGATGATAACGTGTGACGCATAATGGTAGGATTTTCGTTATATGCTGCCATTCCTATCTACCGCTTTCCAACAGTGTGGCACACGTAAATTTAGTTTAGGAGATCAATTAAAGTGCCGATTCGGAATTGAAAAACTGTTTTATGTTGGATATTTGTTTAAAAATTGAGTCTAAACTATTTTCGTGAATATGAGAAAAATATATTTTATCAACGAAAGTGTTAAATCTTTGTTTGAATTCATAATAGTAGTTTCCACCTCTCTTGTCGAACAAATGAAAGTAAGGAAAGAGTAACAGGCCAGTTAAAAATTATTAAGAAAGAAGGTAAATGATATCAGATAGGAATAAGAGTACGGAAGGAAAGTTAGTTAAATGCTGGACATAACGCAGTCGTTATTGTGGTTTACCAAGACAAAAAGAACGAGGAATGATTAAGATAAAATATCATATAAATATCTCTGATGACCATAGAATAAATAATAATATAAAACAATAGCGAGTAATCGCTGACAGATCGGTTTTAGAAAAGAAAACTTTAATGCCGACTACTACAAGCGTGTGATAAGTTTACAAAGTGCACAATTTTACATTTCTGGACGTTTAAAACAAGCTGCCAGTCTTTGCACCTCTTTGATATCTTATGAAGATCTATTCCACTTTACTTCATTATACTCAACTGCATCGGCTGCAATAATTCTGAGATTACTGAACTATTAATACAGTCCGTAAGGTTGCCAACATAGAACATGAACAGCAACGGTCTCAACACTTTTGCACCGGGTACTGTAAGTTACTTCTGCGTCTCTAGATGAATCTGCGTCCAAGATAACATGCTATGTCCTCCCTAACAAAAAAATCATCAGTACAGTCACAAATTTCGCTTGATACGGGCATATGATCGTACTTTTTATAAGAACTGTAGATGTGAATCAGAGTCAAATGTTTTTCGTAAATCGTGAAATACAGCGTGCATCTCACTGTGTTAGTCCGTGGTTTTCAGTGTGCCATATGAGGAAAGCAGAAGTTGAGGTTCACATTATCTGTGTTTTCTGATTCCATCTTTGTTGGAGCGGGGAAAGTTATTCTGTTTAAGATCCTCATTACGTTTGCGCTCAGAATGTGTTCTAAGGTTCTACATCAAGTGGATGTTAAGGATATTGGACGGTAGTTCTGTAGATCAGTTCTGCTACCCTTCTTGCAGACATATATTAACTTTGCTTTGCTCCATTTACTGTGGACGATTTTTTGTTCGAGAGATCTACAGTAGATTCTAATTTAGCTACAAAATTACTATAGAAGCCGACAGTGATTCCATCGGATCGTGGTGCTTTATTTAATTTTGAGAATTAGAGGCGTTTCTCAACGCCACTAACACTAATATCTATTTCACTCACCTTTGCACTGGTACCGTACTAGAATTAAATTGGGACAATGTTCCTATGCTTTCCTTTGTAAAGGAACGTTTGAAAATGGAATTAAATTTTTTTTTGTTCGCTATCCGCAATTTAGTTCCTGTAGCGTCCATGAGCGTCTGAACACTGAACTTTCGTGCCAGTAGCAGCCTTTACATACGACCAGAATTTCTTCGGGGTTTGTGGAAGATCATTTGGCATTATTCTGCTGCGGTAATCATTGAACGCTTCACTCATTGCTCCCTTGACAGCAAAATGCGTTTTCATTCAACCTACCTATTGTGCAGCAATCTGTGTTTCTTTAGGAGTTTCTTTCCAGTGGTTGTGTACCATGGAGGATCCCTCCCATCACAAACTGTTCTGTTGGATACATGTATAAGCAGTGCATCTTCAACAGTTTTTTACACTGGAGCCACAGTTACTATTAATACTCTTGTCCTAAACTAAAACTTTAAAGTTCCTCGTTGAGATATGACACTACTGCTTCTTTGTCTAGTTTACTGAATTAATAAGTTTTTCTCCTTCTTTTAGTTGCGTTTGTACTTTGGTAATCATTGTTGCTACAACTGCCTGATGGTCACTAATAGCAGCTTCGATGTGGATATCCTTAAAGAGGTCAGCTCTATTTACTGTCGTTAGATCTTAGTTTCATCATGAACGCTGTTCCGAACCATCTGTTCTACATTTGGAATTCCCAGATTATTTTATTATGGTTCTTAGCTGTAGGTAGAATGACATCCACTGTTATTATTATTACCAATTTCAGAAATTGATCTAATTATGTCTGCTAGGTAACTGAAAGCGGTGGCCACAAGTAGAATTAGAATTAATGCGATTTGAACTTTTACTGTTTAATTAAAATGTAGGTTCTTCAAATCATTTTCATGGCTCTTTTGAAAAATATTTACGATGTTTATAACAGTCGGGAAATGAAAAATATCTCGCATTCGCTGTTGGTGGAGGACGAAATTTAGAGAAACGAGGACAATAAGAGTAATACACACCCTTCGCTTTTTCACATTGTTATATTTGACGTCTACATCTACATGGATACCCTGCCTGGCAGAGGGTTCATTGAAACACCTTCACAATTATCTATTATTCCAATCTCGTATAGCGCGCGGAAAGAGTGAACACCTGTATCTTTCCGTACGAGCTCTGATTTCCCTTATTTTATCGTGGTGATGGTTCCTCCCTTTATAGGTCGGTGTCAACAAAATATTTTCGCATTCGGAGGAGAAAGTTGGTGATTGGAATTTCGTGAGAAGGTTCCGTCTTTTAATAGTGTCCAGCCCAAATCCTGTATCATTTCTGTGACATTCTCTCCCATATTTCGCGATAATACAAAACGTGCTACCTTTCTGTGAACTTTTTCGAGGTACTCCGTCAGTCCTATCTGGTAAGGTTCCCACATCGCGCAGCAGTATTCTAAAAGAGGACGGACAAGCGTAGTGTAGGCAGTCTCCTTAGTAGGTCTGTTACATTTTCTAAGTGTCCTGCCAATAAAACGTAGTCCTTGGTTAGCCTTCCCCACAACATGATCTATGTGTTCCTTCCAATTTAAGTTGTTCGTAATTGTAATACCTAGGCATTTAGTTGAATTTACGGCTTTTAGATTAGACTGATTTATCGTGTAACCGAAGTTTAACGAGTTCCTTTTAGCACTCATGTGGATGACCTCACACTTTTCGTTATTTAGGATCAACTGCCACTTTTCGTACAATTCAGATATCTTTTCTAAATCGTTTTTCAGTTTGTTTTTATCTTCTGATGACTTTATTAGTCGATAAACGTCAGCGTCATCTGCAAACAACCGAAGACGGCTGGTCAGATTGTCTCCCAAATCGTTTATATAGATAAGGAACAGCAAAGGGCCTATAACACTACATTGGGGAACGCCAGAAATCACTTCTGTTTTAGTCGATGACTTTCCGTCAATTACTACGAACTGTGACGTCTCTGACAGGAAATCACAAATCCAGTCACATTACTGAGACGATATTCCATAAGCACGCAATTTCAGTACGAGCCGCTTGTGTAGTACCGTGTCAAAAGCCTTCCGGAAATCCAGAAATTCGAAATCGATTGAAAACCCTTGTCAATAGCACTCAACACTTTATGTGAATAAAGAGCTAGTTATGTTTCACAGAAACGATGTTTTCTAAACCCATGATGACTGTGTGTAAATAGACCGTTTTCTTCGAGGTAATTCATAATGTTCGAACACAATACATGTTCCAAACTCCTGCTACATACCGATGTTAACGACGTGGGCCTGTAATTTAGTGGATTACTCCTACTACTTTTCTTGAATATTGGTGTGACCTGTGCAACTTTCCAGTCTTTGGGTACGGATCTTTCGTCGGGCGAACGGTTGTATATGATTGTTAAGTATGGAGCTAACGCATCAGAATACTCCGAAAGGAACGTAATTGGTATACAGTCTGGACCAGAAGACTTGCTTCTATTAAGTGGCTTCACTACTCCGAGGATATTTACTTCTACGTTACTCATGGTGGCAGGTGTTCTCGATTCGAATTCTGGAATATTTACTTCCTTTTCTTTTGCGAAGGCTTTTCGGAAGGCTGTGTTCAGTAACTCTGCTTTGGCAGCACTGTCTTCGATAGTATCTCCATTGCTATCACGCAGAGAAGGCATTGATTGTTTCCTGCCGCTAGCATACTTCACATACGACCAGAATCTCTTTGGATTTTCTCCCGAGTTTCGAAACAAAGTTTCGTTGTGGAAACTGTTATAAGAATCTCACATTGAAGTCCGCCCTTAATTTCGAGCTTCTGTAAAAGATTGCCAATCCCGGGGATTTTGCGTCTGTTTAAATTTGGCATGTTTATTTCGTTGTTTCTGCAACAGTCTTATAACCCGTTTTGTGTACCAAGAAGGATCAGCTGCGTCGTTTTTTAAATTATTTGGTTTAAATCTCTCAATTGCTGCCAATACTACTTCTTTGAATCTAAGCCACATCTGGTCAACACTTATATTATTAATTTGGAATGAGTGGAGATTGTCTCTCAGGAAGGCGTCAAGTAATTTTTAACTGCTTCTTTGAATAGGTATATTTTTCTCTTATTTTTCGAGGATTTGGGCATTACAATATTCAATCTCGTTACGACAACCCTGGTATATGACGCTACATTTGTGCGCGTGAGTTTGCTCAAGTCTAACAGCACAAATACGCGGTAGGAGAGCATTTAGATTATATTAACTGTAATGATTGACGTTACAGCATGACACCAGAAATTGTTGTATGAGAAGAACTAAGACGGCGCGTGAGGACGCTGTACCAGCCCTCCGGCCTGACTCCGCCGCCTCGGCTGGGGGATTCCGAACGCCACGGCACGGCACGGCGCTGCAGCACCTGGCGCTAGCAGCTGTCTATCGCTGACATAGCTTAATTGCTGCACGGAAACCTGCCAATATCAAGCCGGGATCATCGCTGCTGACGTGCTAACGAGCAGCCGTGACACAGCCTCGATATTAAGGCCACGCCGGTTGATCACTACACGAGGCCACATCCCATGTTCTCCGTAATCACGACATGTGTCCAAATTACACTTAATGCCAGGTTATTACGCAAGTATAGGCTAGAAAGGTATTTAAAAATAAAATAATCTCATTATAGTATATGGAACCACATGTTATGAAAGTGTTTTTTATTTCTTTGTAGGACGGATATTTAACCCAAGACACAACATCAAAACTGCAGATTAACATACACTAATAGACGATAAACGCGAAGCACTCATATGGGAAAGAGGAAACGAAATGAAACTTCACCAGCTGAGATGATATATGATGTTATTTCAATCATTAAAAAAATCGAGTCAAATTTAATAAGTACTTGGCAGAATGAATCCGCTAATCAATAGCGACGTTGCGTCCTCTCTGGCCTTTATCCATGCACTAGTTCGGTTGGGAACGGAGTCATAAATCCGTTCTATACTCTAATGAGGCAAGATGGCTTTCAGCTGCCATAACTGGTGCTTGATGTCCGGAACATCCCACACATGTTCTATCAGAGGCAGAGCTGATGATCTTACTGACCACGCGCTTACATCAGGATCACGCTCACAGTTCTTAGAGACATGCGCCCCATGTGTACGAGCATTTTCCTGTTGAAAAATGACACCACAATACCGTCACTTGGGAAGTGATAGAAGAGGAGAAGGGATGTCCTTGACGTGCCAACGTGCCGTCTGTGCTCACTCACTCAATAGCAGCCACGACCTGAAATCGTACTCAATGGCTCCCCACACATAGACATCAGTAGTAGCACCGTGGTGCCTCTCCACACATTGGAAGAGTGGGACCTTGTACCCTACCACCAGTATACTCTTCGGTGATAGTCGTCCAGGTTAGTGCAGTATCACGATTAACCACTAAACATTATGTGACGCCATTCACCAGTAGTTCATGCTTTCTGACGACATTGTCACTGCAAGCCCAGCAGTCTATTCTGTTATGTTAACGGTAGCCTAAGTATGGGACGGTAATTCCCTAATCCGGCTGCTACTAGTTTCAAGCAATGGTGCAAAATGACGCAGAGTGCTGCAGGAAGTCGTGTGGCAGATGCAGACGTATAGGGGATACATTATGCTTGTTAGACAATACGGCAGTCTTCTCTTGTGGTGGTCAGCCGAGGTCGACCGTAATCTTGATGACGAGTAAGACTGCCCACGCATTCCCATGCAGTCCAGCACCAGACCACTGTCAGATGTGAAGGACCCACAAATCTGGACTTGCATGATTCAACCAGCCAGTTAAATGGAGACCCTCGATGAGACCCCTTTCAAACTCTGAGAGGTTTGCGAATATTTTTTCACATTTGCTAAGGTCAAATCTTTCTTTAGGTATAATGACATATTTGTTGACTGCAGTAGGGACAGCTACGGTTGTGCAGCAGGAGTGGCGCTGGAGTCAATATACCAGGTGATCAAAAAGTCAGTATAAATTTGAAAACTTAATAAACCATGGAATAATGTAGATAGAGAGGTAAAAATTGACACACATGCTTGGAATGACATGGGGTTTTATTAGAACAAAAAAAAGTATTGATAGATGAGTGAAAGATCTCTTGCAGGCATCGTTTCGTGATGAACAGGTTCTCAGCCGCCACGCCACTTTCGTCATGCTTGGACTCCCAGGTCCCCAGACCTCAGTCCGTGCGATTATTGGCTTTGGCGTTATCTGAAGTCGCAAGTGGATCGTGATCGACCTACATCTCTAGGGATGCTGAAAGACAATCCGACGCCAATGCCTCACCATAACTCCGAACATGCTTTACAGTTCTGTTCACAACATTATTCCTCGACTACAGCTATTGTTGAGGAACGATGGTGGATATTTTGAGCATTTCCTGTAAAGAACATCATCTTTGCTTTGTCTTACATTGTTATGCTAATTATTGCTATTTTGATCAGATGAAGCGCCATCTGTTGGACATTTTGTGAAATTTTGTATTTTTTTTGTTCTAATAAAACCCCATGTCATTCCAAGCATGTGTGTCAATTTGTACATCTCTATCTACATTATTCCGTGATTTATTCAGTTTCCAAATTTATACTGGCTTTTTGATCACCCGGTATAACTACCTTCAGTTAAATATATTTTGCACATTAAACATCCAGACCGTGGACTACCATTTGACTTTTCTCCCCTCAAACAATAATTCAGTACAGTCTCGTTCACCTTTTAGTTTAAAAAAATATTACACTTAAAAAGATTAAACTGATTTAAATGGAATAACATTCCTAAAAATTCTTTGCAAGCTTTCAAAACAAAAATGTCTTTTACAGCTTCCTAAGGCCTACATTTTAAATAATTCAAATAATTAAAACTCAGTGCCACATGCTCGGGCAGGCAGTACTTCAACACATTAAGGTCCAGTTAGAGCAAGACTCAACAGAACCCTCAACTAACCATGCCCCAACATTATCACGGCCTTCATATAACATCAACTTAATAGCAAAAATCACAAAACACGGTAAGGTTTCCAATAAACACATGACAGCTCCTTAAGCACTAAAATGAAAAGTAAGTAGTTGAACTAAAATTACTCCTGTTTGATTTAAAACTTTAATGCAAAAACGCATAGTACATTTTATTATTAACGAATAAGCTGGTGGAGCCCCTAGTTTGATTATTATCACTTAAGTTGCTTTAATGGTACAATAATTTGAAACATACAATTTGACAATGATCATAATTTCGGCAACACAGACTTTTAATAAAAGAGCAACCCGGGAACTGAATAACCATCCTCTGACAGCAACTTAACAGCGTATTGTCTTACAAGTACCTTAACTTGTCAGTTCCAAGTTTCTACCACAGAAATGTTAGAAAATCGACTATGTACTGGTTCATTTTATGGGCCGTAGCCCACTGATAACAATTTGTAAATAAAATCGTATTTTTGAGAAAACTTCCACCTGAAACTTTGTACGCTTCTATAAATCACATTAGTGTGAGCTGTAGATTACGTTACGCAGTAGACGGTGCCAACAAACCGTGTAAGATCACCAAATGAAAAATTTTCATCTGTAAACCAGGATGTAGGTACGGGCTGACCTCCTCCTATGTAGCTGTACATGACGGTTAGTAACAGTTTTACATTTGCAGCCCAAGTTAATTACTTCAGCCTCACTAGAAAAAGGCAACTGCTCACCAAATTGAATAAATCCGCACTGCATCCACCACATTTACATGCTCCCTGCCGCCGTTGGACAAGCAGCTGAGCAGCAAATCGTATACTCCTAGCTCACTCATTTGTTACATAGTTTAATTCTTAATTTCTTTGCGTGTTTTTGGTACTTGCATTGTTTAATTCATAAATTTCGGGCGTATTATAGTATTTGAGAGTTGTAGCATCGCGTTTTAGTACCTGAATAGTGTAAATTCGCGTAGTCGTTTGTCTTCTGTTTTTTTTTTGAACGGCCAGTGTCGGTTGGTCACAGTCAGTGTGCTCCCTGCCGCCGTTGGATAAGCAGCTGAGCAGCAAGTCGTATACTCCTAGCTCACTCATTTGTTACATAGTTTAATTCTTAATTTCTTTGCGTGTTTTTGGTACTTGCATTGTTTAATTCATAAATTTCGGGCGTATTATAGTATTTGAGAGTGTAGCATCGCGTTTTAGTACCTGAATAGTGAAAATTCGCGTAGTCTCCTTCCGCCGCCGAGCAGTGTCAGCAGTGCGCAAGTAGCAGCATTACTGCATTTACTAGGCAATCTTGTATTTTAATAACCATTTAAATTTTGTTGATTTGTTTGCGCTCTCTGTAGATTAGTTCAGACGTTCTTTGCAAAACAGTTTATTAGCATGGATAGGGACTGCAACTGCTGTGTTCGGATGCAGGCTGAGTTGGCATCCCTTCGCTCCCAGCTTCAGGCAGTGTTGGCTTCGGTCACACAGCTTGAGGCTGTTGCCAATGGACATCACTGTGGGGGTCCGGATGGGGGTTTGTCGGGGACGGCCAGCTCGTCCCACGCATCCCCTGATCGGACTACGACTGTGGTTGCCCGGGATACTGCCCGCATTGAGGCTGATCCCTCACCTGTGGTAGAGTGGGAGGTCGTCTCAAGGTGTGGCAGGGGGCGAAAGACATTCCGGAGGGCTGAAAGGAAAGCCTCTCCAGTTTGTCTGACGAACCGGTTTCAGGTTCTGTCTCAGGCTGATACTGATCTTCGGCCTGACATGGCTGCTTGTCCTGTTCCAGAGGTTGCCCCTCAGTCTGCAAGATCCGGGCAGTCGCAGAGGGTGGGCTTACTGGTAGTTGGGAGCTCCAACGTCAGGCGCGTAATGGGGCCCCTTAGGGAAATGGCAGCAAGAGAGGGGAAGAAAACCAATGTGCACTCCGTGTGCATACCGGGGGGAGTCATTCCAGATGTGGAAAGGGTCCTTCCGGATGCAATGAAGGGTACAGGGTGCACCCATCTGCAGGTGGTCGCTCATGTCGGCACCAATGATGTGTGTCGCTATGGATCGGAGGAAATCCTCTCTGGCTTCCAGCGGCTATCTGATTTGGTGAAGACTGCCAGTCTCGCTAGCGGGATGAAAGCAGAGCTCACCATCTGCAGCATCGTCGACAGGACTGACTGCGGACCTTTGGTACAGAGCCGAGTGGAGGGTCTGAATCAGAGGCTGAGACGGTTCTGCGACCGTGTGGGCTGCAGATTCCTCGACTTGCGCCATAGGGTGGTGGGGTTTCGGGTTCCGCTGGATAGGTCAGGAGTCCACTACACGCAACAAGCGGCTACACGGGTAGCAGGGGTTGTGTGGCGTGGGCTGGGCGGTTTTTTTAGGTTAGATGGCCTTGGGAAAGTACTGAAAGGGCAACAGCCTCAACGGGTGCGGGGCAAAGTCAGGACATGCGGGGACCAACCAGCAATCGGTATTGTAATTGTCAACTGTCGAAGCTGCGTTAGTAAAGTACCAGAGCTTCAAGCGCTGATAGAAAGCACCGAAGCTGAAATCGTTATAGGCACAGAAAGCTGGCTTAAGACAGAGATAAATTCTGCCGAAATTTTTACAAAGGTACAGACGGTGTTGCATGCAACCGGTGGTGGAGTGTTCGTCGCTGTTAGTAGTAGTTTATCCTGTAGTGAAGTAGAAGTGGATATTTCCTGTGAATTATTATGGGTGGAGGTTACACTCAACAACCGAACTAGGTTAATAATTGGCTCCTTTTACCGACCTCCAGACTCAGCAGCATTAGTGGCAGAACAACTGAGAGAAAATTTAGAATACATTTCACATAAATTTTCTCAGCATGTTATAGTCTTAGGTGGAGATTTCAATTTACCAGATATAGACTGGGACACTCAGATGTTTAGGACGGGTGGTAGGGACAGAGCATCGAGTGACATTATACTGGGTGCACTATCCGAAAATTACCTCGAGCAATTAAACTGAGAACCGACTGGTGCAGATAACATCTTGGACCTACTGATAACAAACAGACCCGAACTTTTCGACTCTGTATGTACAGAACAGGGAATCAGTGATCATAAGGCCGTTGCAGCATCCCTGAATATGGAAGTTAATAGGAATATAAAAAAAGGGAGGAAGGTTTATCTGTTTAGCAAGAGTAATAGAAGGCAGATTTCAGACTACCTAACAGATCAAAACGAAAATTTCTGTTCCGACACTGACAATGTTGAGTGTTTATGGAAAAAGTTCAAGGCAATCCTAAAATGCGTTTTAGACAGGTACGTGCCGAGTAAAACTGTGAGGGACGGGAAAAACCCACCGTGGTACAACAACAAAGTTAGGAAACTACTGCGAAAGCAAAGAGAGCTCCACTCCAAGTTTAAACGCAGCCAAAACCTCTCAGACAAACAGAAGCTAAACGATGTCAAAGATAGCGTAAGGAGGGCTATGCGTGAAGCGTTCGGTGAATTCCAAAGTAAAATTCTATGTACCGACTTGACAGAAAATCCTAGGAAGTTCTGGTCTTACGTTAAATCAGTAAGTGGCTCGAAACAGCATATCCAGACACTACGGGATGATGATGGCATTGAAACAGAGGATGACACGCGTAAAGCTGAAATACTAAACACCTTTTTCCAAAGCTGTTTCACAGAGGAAGACCGCACTGCAGTTCCTTCTCTAAATCCTCGCACAAACGAAAAAATGGCTGACATCCAAATAAGTGTCCAAGGAACAGAAAAGCAACTAGAGTCACTCAATAGAGGAAAGTCCACTGGACCTGACGGGGTACCAATTCGATTCTACACAGAGTACGCGAAAGAACTTGCCCCCCTTCTAACAGCCGTGTACCGCAAGTCTCTAGAGGAACGGAGGGTTCCAAATGATTGGAAAAGAGCACAGATAGTCCCAGTCTTCAAGAAGGGTCGTCGAGCAGATGTGCACAACTATAGACCTATATCTCTGACGTCGATCTGTTGTAGAATTTTAGAACATGTTTTTTGCTCGAGTATCATGTCGTTTTTGGAAACCCAGAATCTACTATGTAGGAATCAACATGGATTCCGGAAACAGCGATCGTGTGAGACCCAACTCGCTTTATTTGTTCATGAGACCCAGAAAATATTAGATACAGGCTCCCAGGTATTTTTCTTGACTTCCGGAAGGCGTTCGATACAGTTCCGCACTGTCGCCTGATAAACAAAGTAAGAGCCTACGGAATATCAGACCAGCTGTGTGGATGGATTGAAGAGTTTTTAGCAAACAGAACACAGCATGTTGTTATCAATGGAGAGACGTCTACAGACGTTAAAGTAACCTCTGGCGTGCCACAGGGGAGTGTTATGGGACCATTGCTTTTCACAATATATATAAATGACCTAGTAGATAGTGTCGGAAGTTCCATGCGGCTTTTCGCGGATGATGCTGTAGTATACAGAGAAGTTGCAGCATTAGAAAATTGTAGCGAAATGCTGGAAGATCTGCAGCGGATAGGCACTTGGTGCAGGGAGTGGCAACTGACCCTTAACATAGACAAATGTATTGCGAATACATAGAAAGAAGGATCCTTTATTGTATGATTATATGATAGCGGAACAAACACTGGTAGCAGTTACTTCTGTAAAATATCTGGGAGTAAGCGTGCGGAACGATTTGAAGTGGAATGATCATATAAAATTAATTGTTGGTAAGGCGGGTACCAGGTTGAGATTCATTGGGAGAGTGCTTAGAAAATGTAGTCCATCAACAAAGGAGGTGGCTTACAAAACACTCGTTCGACCTATACTTGAGTATTGCTCATCAGTGTGGGATCTGTGCCAGATCGGTCTGACGGAGGAGATAGAGAAGATCCAAAGAAGAGCGGCGCGTTTCGTCACAGGGTTATTTGGTAACCGTGATAGTGTTACGGAGATGTTTAATAAACTCAAGTGGCAGACTCTGCAAGAGAGGCGCTCTGCATCGCGGTGTAGCTTGCTCGCCAGGTTTCGAGAGGGTGCGTTTCTGGATGAGGTATCGAATATATTGCTTCCCCCTACTTATAC
This sequence comes from Schistocerca piceifrons, assembly GCF_021461385.2. Lineage (NCBI taxonomy): Eukaryota > Metazoa > Arthropoda > Insecta > Orthoptera > Acrididae > Schistocerca > Schistocerca piceifrons. The sequence goes on from NC_060138.1 coordinate 932,581,693, forward strand.
CTCCCGAGGAGATCACGAATGTAAAATTAGAGAGATTAGAGCGCGCACGGAGGCTTTCAGACAGTCGTTCTTCCCGCGAACCATACGCGACTGGAACAGGAAAGGGAGGTAATGACAGTGGCACGTAAAGTGCCCTCCGACACACACCGTTGGGTGGCTTGCGGAATATAAATGTAGATGTAGATGTAGATTTCCAAGTTTCCGCAACTTTCAGCGAAATCAGAGTGGGATTCAATACATGGCCACGTCCTCGTCCAAGGAGCAGCAACTAGTCCTCCCGCGATGCCACACCGAAGTCAGAGCGTTCACCTGATATCGGAAAGCAACTCTCGCGGTGTCTTAACGCCTTCCTCAGGAATCCGTAATCAACTGCTTTCAACCTTCTCGGGAGCCTCACACCTCACTGGGCCGCAATCAATTTCGTTCCCTCTCTCTCTCTCTCTTTAACTTCCTCTCTCTCTCTCTCTCTCTCTTTGCCTTCTGCCTTCCCCTCTCTCTCTCTCTCTCTCTCTCTCTCTCTCTCGGCATCTACATAGATAGTCTGCAAGCCACCTTACGGTGCGTGGCGGAGGGTACCCAGCACTGGTCATTTCCTTTCCCGTTCCACTCCCAAATAGAGAGAGACCTATGAGCCCTAATTTCTAGTAACATAACTTCGTGGTCTTTATGCCCAATGTATGTTGGTGGCAGTATATTCGTTTGGCTCAAATGGTTCAAATGGCTCTGAGCACTATGGGACTTAACTACTGTGGTCATCAGTCCCCTAGAACTTAGAACTACTTAAACCTAACTAACCTAAGGACATCACACACATCCATGCCCGAGGCAGGATTCGAACCTGCGACCGTAGCAATCGCGCGGTTCCGGACTGCGCACCTAGAACCGTTAGACCACCGCGGCCGGCTATTCGTTTGAGAGTCAGCTTTAAATGCCGGTTTTCTAAGTTCTCTCAATAGTGTTTCTCGAAAATAGCGTCGACTTTGCTCCAGGGATTCCCTTTTGAGTTCCCGAAGTATCCCCGTAACACTTACGTGTCGTTTGAACCTATCGGTAACAAATCTAGCAGTCTGCCTCTCGATTGCTTCGATGTCTTCCTTCAATCCGACCTGGAACGGGCCCCAAACACTCGAGCAGTACTCAGGAGTAGGTCGCACCAGCGTCCTATATGCGATCTCCTTTACAGGTGAACAACTCTTTCCTAAAATTCTCCCAATAAACCTAAGTTGACCATTCGCCTTTCCTACCACGGTTCTCACTGCTCGTTCCATTTCGTATCGCTTTGCAAAGTTACGCCCTGATATTTAAACGACTTGACTGTGTCAAGCAGGATACTAGTAATACTGTATCCGAACATTACAGGTTTGTTCTTCCTACTCATCCGCTTTAACTTACATTTTTCCACATTTAGAACTAGCTGCCATTCATCAAACGACCCGGAAAGTTTGTCTAAGTCATCTTGTATCTTCCTACAGTCACTCAACTTCAACACCTTACCGTACACCACAGCACCATCAGCAACAACCGCAGATTGCTGCCCACCCTGTCCCCCAAATCATTTCTTTATACAGAGAAAAACATCGGTCCTATCACAGTTCCCTGGGGCACTCCAAACGATACCCTTGTTTCCGATGAAAACTCGCCGTCGAGGACAACATACTGCGATCCATTACTTACGTAGTCTTCGAGCCACTCATATTTCTGTGAACATATTCTATATGCTAGTACCTTCGTTAAGAGACTGTAATGGGGCACTGCGTCAAATGCTATCCGTAAATATAGAAATATGGAATCTGCCTGTTGCCCTTAATTCATTGTTCACAGAGTACCATGCGAGAAAAGGGAAAGCTGAATTTCACAAGAGCGATGCTTTCTAAAACCATGGTGATTCGTGGACTAAGGTTCTCAGTTTGAAGAAAGTTTATTATATTCAAGTATTCTGCAGCAAACAGAAGTTAGGGATGTACTCTCAGAAATATTTCCCTCTGCTCGCTCTCCATAACCGAGGTAATGCCGCACACACAGACGTTGGACCACTTTCCACAGCAGCTCACCTCCTTCACTGTACTTCCTGTGTGCATGCGCTCGATCTTCAACTTGACCTCGCGAGTTTCCTCCCTGCTGAGGACTGCAGTGCAGCAACCTGCCACTTACAGATCAAAAATCATCTTGACCCGATCGTCATACTGATACAGACCAAGCCGTTGCTCAATTCGTTCCCCTTTAAAACAAACGAAGGGGGGAGTGGGGGAACTGCTAACACTATGTAACTAGCTTACTCCCTCCATCCCAGTTGCCAGCACCTATTGTCAACTGAGTAAGGGGTGCTCCTGCTTTCCTCTTAGTGACATGGTCCTGGATAAGAGAGATACTGCCTCGCTCCACAAACAATGGTTGGGGATAAAACAGGACGGTGATAATGTGCGAAAACACACTGTTAAAACAGAATTTTTTGAATTCACTGGACACAGGGCCAGAGCGTTACCGCTCAGAAGAATCTTTGGTGCTCCAAATACACCATATACCCATTCACCACTTTGTTTGTCACCTCCGTATTCATGCACCTTCTAGGGAGCAACCACACAAACCTGGAACAGGCGCCCATCACTACAAGAAAATAATGGTTGTCTTGCTTTGTGCAGGGTAAGGGGCGCAAGTAATCGATAAATGTCTTATCGACTGGCGTTCGACTCTGCTAGGTTGAAGCTGTCCCACCTAGGCGCTTTGGTTTGATTTACTCCTCTTACAGTCTTGACATCCCTGCAGCTACCTCCTAACATCTTTATAAAGGCTCAGCCACATTAGCTGCTCTTTAATTCTCATTATCGTCTTATGGCATCAATATAGTATTCCAGTTGCTCATTAGAACCTTGTGTATGATAACAGTGACGATTTACCAGTTTATTGAGCACCCTATTAGAAAGATTCCTTAATAAATTCTTGTGAAACTTTCACTAATATGTACATAACTGTAAAATGAAATCTTCCACTTGTAAAGCTCTTGATTGCTCCTATAAATGCACCGGTAACCACAGAGCAACTTCTATGTGCTGGCTAATGTCTTGTGATAATTTTTCAGTCTGTTCGACCACAGACTACAGGCAGTTTGGTAGCTTACTGAAAAACTTGTTCTCATTGATCCTCCCTTGATGGGAGGATCAAGAACCTTAACAGCTGAGGACACTGGCTTGGAGCCGTAACAGAATTAGCCTTTCCCTTAATGGTTCATTTTGGGGGATATACTCGAGTACTGTAAACCTTACCCAGATCTTGAACGCTGAGAATGAATTCTAAAGAACTGCATACGGCCGGGAGCGTTGTCTCGCAGTGACTCAATGTCAGGCAACACACTGGACAAGGAAATGCGACAAGCAGCACAGCCTTCACTTGTTTCATGGATTGTGGCCACGTTTAGCACCAGCTGGCAGTCCAACACACCACACAGGTGATGACTCAAATCAGTTATGAACATTCCGCTATTACATCTTCCAAGCTCATAAAGAAGTGGTCCCTTGGTGTGGTATGAAATCCCCAGTATGCCTCATCGATCCAGGACTGCTTCCAACGTAGCATCTGAAACACAAGAAAGCAGAAAAGTACACACCGAAAATATGGTCTTTCCCACCCACAAACAAGATCAGAACCACCCTAGTGCATTAAACCACACTCTGCTCCCAGTAGAACAGTGAAATCTCTCTTTAAGTAAAAGAATATACTAATTAACTATGTTAGGCAAAGCTATACATGAGAAGTTGGAAGTAAAATACGACTAATAAACATGCAACTACCTTCAATTAAACATATATTATATATTAAACGACCAGACCATGGGATACCATTTGAGCTTTCATGAGAATTTCCCTCAAACAGTAATTCAGTACAGGCTCATTCACCTTTCACCTTTAAAAAATAAAAAGAAATTACACTTCCAGCTAACAAAAATTAAATGAATGTAAATGGAAAAGTTCTTAAAAATTTCTAAAACTCTTGTAAAAGATAAATGCCACAATACAGTCATAGACAATTGCCTTCCAAAGACCAACACTTTAAATAATTGAAGTAATCGAAAATCAGTGGCACACTACTAGGCTGGCGCTTCTTTAACACATGAAAGCCCCAGTTAGATTGTGAGCCAATTTGACTGTCAACTAGCCGCACCCCTGAATTACCACAGCCTCCACACACCATCAACTGAACATCGCAAAGTACAGCAAGGTTTCCTGCTAGACATGAAAACTCCTTCAGCACTAAAATGTAAAATAAATAGGTGAACTAAAATGACTCCAGTACAAAAACACACTATCACGTGACTCTCTCTTCCATTTAGCACTTGACAACGACTTGAAGTTTAAAAATAGTCAAAATCAATAAAAATAAATCTCTAGGAAAGAGGAACATTAAGAAAAAAAAGAAGGAGCTCCAAGTTTAATGATCATTTACGGGCGCCTTAACAGCACAGTAATAAAAACACACAATCTGACTGTGACCATAATTCTGGCAACACAAACTGTCAATACCAGAGCACTGGACAACATCTTAGCGGCAAAATAATGTAAAGGTATCTAAACCTGCCAATGCTGTATCGATACAAACTACGCCACGGCTCATCACGAGTAGGCGGCATCTTCATGTCCTTCACAGTGATCGGTCAACGTCTCATGCTCTCACCACCCTTGTATATACATGTTACCAGTTGTGGTAACAGTAACCACAAATAACCCTAATGCATTACTGCATCTGGTGGCTGTTGCAATTGCCACGGAGAACTGTAATTCTGTCATGTAAATAACCTCCGATGGTCCATAAGTGTATGAAGTTCCATTGACGTCTGACCATATCTTCTGGGCAGACTTGATGATTCTCATACTACAATGTATTCTTTGTAGGGTCACACATTTATGACATTGTATACCTTGATTTAGTGAAAACAGTTATGAACTACACACATCAAAAAAAGTTTTCCGTCACTTCGGTTCCGAGAGTTCCGGAACCTGTACACAAAATTGGAACAGAGATCAACATAAACATCATTTCCGCCCTTTTTATTGCTCATGAAAACCACACATTCCATGTTGTACTGCCATAGAGAGAGACCTTCAGAGGTGGCGGTCCAGATTGCTGTACACGCATGTACCTCGAATACCCGGTAGCACGTCCTCTTGCATTGATCCATGCCTGTGTTCATCGTGGCGTGCTAACCACAAGCTCGTTAAGGAACTGTTGGTCCAGATTGTCACACTCCTCAACGGCGATTCGGCGTAGATCCCCTCGGAGTGGTTGGTGAGTCACATCGTCCGTAAACAGATATTTTCAATCCATCCCAGGCATGTTCGGTAGGGATCATGTCTGAATAACATGGTGGCCACTCTAGTATAGCAATGTCGTTATCCTGAAGGACGTCATTCACAATATGTGCACGATGGGTGCGCAAATTGTCGTCCATTAAGACGAATGCGTCGCCAATATGCTGCCGATATGGTCGCACTATCGGTCGGAGGATGGCATTCGCGTAACGTACAACCGTTATGGCGACTTCCATGATCACAAGCGGAGTACGTCGGCCACACATAATTCCACCCCAAAACAGCAGGGAACCTCCACCTTGCTGCACACGCTGGACAGTGTGTCTAAAGCGTTCAGACTGACGGGGTTGCCTCCAAACACGTCTCCGACGATTGCCTGGTTGAAGGCATATGCGACATCCATCGGTGAAGAGAACGTAATGCCAATCCCGAGCAGTCCATTCGGCATGTTGTTGGGCCCATCTGTACCGCGCGGCATGGTGTCGTGGTTGCAAAGATGGACCTTGCCATCGAATTCGGGAGTGAAGTTGCGCATCATGCAGCGTATTGTGAACAGGTTGAGTCGTAACACGACGTCCTGTGGCTGCACGAAAGGCATTATCCAATATGGTGGCTTTGCTGTCGGAGTTCCTCCGAGCCCTAATCCGTAGGTAGAGGTCATCCACTGCAGTAGTAGCCCCTGGTCGGCCTGAGCGGGGCATGTTATTGACAGTTCCTGTTTCTCTGTATCTCCTCCAAGTCCGAACAACATCGGTTTGGTTCACTCCCCTTGTTGAGAGCCTTTCCTGGCAGAGAGTAACATTGCGGACGCGATCGAACCGCGGTATTGGCCGTCTAGCTATGGTTGAACTACAGACAACACGAGCCGTGTACCTCCTTCCTTGTGAAATGACTGGAACTGATCGGCTGTCGGACCCCCTCCGTCTAATAGGCGCTGCTCATGCATGATTTTTTAAATCTTTGGGCGAGTTTAGTGACATCACTGAACAGTCAAGGGACTATGTCTGTGATACAATATCCACGGTCAACGTCTACCTTCAGGAGTTCTTGGAACCAGGATGATGTAAAACTTTCTTTGATGTGTGTATTTACAGTTTTTACTTTTGCAAATCATTTATTCTCATGCAGCATTGTGACTTTTGTGTTAAGAAGCTCCTCTATGACGAGATAAAATGTTTAATGGTAGGCAGTTTTACGTGGTTGTTACATCCATAGTGAATTCTGAAGCTGTTTATAATTGCGTAAGTTTAAGGAAAAATGTCAGCTCCTCTTTCAATGAGATTTTTTTATTGTTTTTGACTATTTTTGAACTTCATTTTCAAGTGCTAAATAGAAGAGAGATTCACATGACGTCGTCGACTCAGTCATACTGATTGGTTGGTGCACAGTGTGATTCTGAAGGGCTTTCTTTCGTCCTTTTCTCATTATGTGTGAGAATTATGCCTTAAATGTACCCGCTGGGCTCAGATAACTGTGATGGATCTGTGTTGTATAGTTATGACCTAAGAGAAGCGTGTAACCCGATGGTGGCTCCACCATCAGGATACGATAACGCTACCTGAGAGCTGCAAGTCACCACACACGCGATCGTCAATCTGCTTGGCTACGGAGGCAGTTTCTCAAGTGCTAATAGTGGTCTCACTACTGTGCTACATAGTGCTTATACAGGGTGTTCGGAAGTTCCCGTTACCAACTGTAGGGGGGAGTGATCAGATATATATTTTTTTTCTAATTCATGTATGGGAACGTACCGTTTCCGTGCTACACTACTTGAAAACAGGGTAACACGATCTTTTTTCCAAGTAGTTGATTAGGCCTCACTGAGTAAATCACTTGTTTCACAATTCCACTCACTGATTGCCAAAGAAATTGCTCACTACTCGTTGGCGGGTTCTGTTCAACGTACGGCGTCTCCTTAGAGCACCACAGTCACGCCACGTGACGGTGAAGGCACCCTTTCTCGAAGCCGTTGCGTAATTGTGGCGAAAATAGTATGCAATGGAGTCGGACGTTCTGGAGAACTACCTTGATAATGGCGACGAGGAGCTCTTCTGTTACCGCGTGTTTCGCCATTCAGAAGGATTATGTCGGTGTAATCTGCAAACATGTACTCAGTCAAAGTGCTCTAACATTCACAAGTTCCAATCAGGTCAGAGAGGTAAGACAGCCGTCAAATTACGTCAGCCGATCTGACGTAACCCCCTTCCCCACTTGACTACGCCGTTACATACCTAACTTGCAAACATGTTTTCAAACGTATGGAGCACAGAAAAGGTACTTTTCTACAAGTCCTATGAAGTTTGTGACGGGAACTTCCCAACACCATGTAGGTAAGAGTTACGTGTCTTAGCAACATGAGAGTGATTATTTATACAAAAATATCTCAGATATGTGAATGATGTTGACAACGTTTGGTGAGCACGTCATAAAGATCTAAGAATTGTAACCTGTCGCATCCATCACACACACACATACGGAACTCGAGCTGACGCCTCTCCTCTAGAAATACCTTTTTCGCCCACAATGTCATAATTTTACAATAGAAAAAACTGAATCAAGAGCAAATAAAAGACATTTTACGTATTCTCTTACGTTACGGAAGAAGTTAAGATTAGTTCAACCAACTAGCTCGGATCACGGCTGCAGGCGTCGGGCAGACGCTGTATCTACAGAGCTTTTTTGAAGCCGGCCGTTGTGGCCGAGCGGTTCTAGGCGCATCAGTCCTGAACCGCGCTGCTGCTACTGTCGCAGGTATGAATCCTGCCTCAGACATGGATGTGTGTGACGTCGTTAGGTTAGTTAGGTTTAAGTAGTTCTAAGTCTAGCGGACTGATGACCTCAGATGTTAAATCCCATAGTGCTTAGAGCCATTTGAACCATTTTTTTGAGTGTGTCAGCTACGTTTTATCTACAAGCCTCGGAAGGCAATTATTAACAGATACAACACTGATGATTTTCTAGTAACGATCCTGAGTTTAGCGAAAATAATTATGACAATATCGGAAACACGAAAAAGAGAAACTACACGCCCAGGGAGCATGCTGGCAGCTGCAGCTATAGCATGAGACGGTTGCGTGACGTCACAATTCGTAGCGGGGTTTCTGTTATTTCTACATCTATGATGATATACTAGCGCTTGTTGGTACACGCCATGTAATAATCTCTGATAGTTGATACTTTGCTTTTCGTAGAGGCTGATGAACTAGAGTTTCTGTATGCGTCTAAGTTTATGTACAGAACTTCAGTTGTCAACTTCAGCAGTCGGGTGAAAACCGTTAATTATTTATGTGAAGAACTTTATCTGCATCATTTAAAGATTTTTAAAAACAACACATAGTGATCTATATACACTCCTGGAAATTGAAATAAGAACACCGTGAATTCATTGTCCCAGGAAGGGGAAACTTTATTGACACATTCCTGGGGTCAGATACATCACATGATCACACTGACAGAACCACAGGCACATAGACACAGGCAACAGAGCATGCACAATGTCGGCACTAGTACAGTGTATATCCACCTTTCGCAGCAATGCAGGCTGCTATTCTCCCATGGAGACGATCGTAGAGATTCTGGATGTAGTCCTGTGGAACGGCTTGCCATGCCATTTCCACCTGGCGCCTCAGTTGGACCAGCGTTCGTGCTGGACGTGCAGACCGCGTGAGACGACGCTTCATCCAGTCCCAAACATGCTCAATGGGGGACAGATCCGGAGATCTTGCTGGCCAGGGTAGTTGACTTACACCTTCTAGAGCACGTTGGGTGGCACCGGATCCATGCGGACGTGCATTGTCCTGTTGGAACAGCAAGTTCCCTTGCCGGTCTAGGAATGGTAGAACGATGGGTTCGATGACGGTTTGGATGTACCGTGCACTATTCAGTGTCCCCTCGATGATCACCAGTGGTGTACGGCCAGTGTAGGAGATCGCTCCCCACACCATGATGCCGGGTGTTGGCCCTGTGTGCCTCGGTCGTATGCAGTCCTGATTGTGGCGCTCACCTGCACGGCGCCAAACACGCATACGACCATCATTGGCACCAAGGCAGAAGCGACTCTCATCGCTGAAGACGACACGTCTCCATTCGTCCCTCCATTCACGCCTGTCGCGACACCACTGGAGGCGGGCTGCACGATGTTGGGGCGTGAGCGGAAGACGGCCTAACGGTGTGCGGGACCGTAGCCCAGCTTCATGGAGACGGTTGCGAATGGTCCTCGCCGATACCCCAGGAGCAACATTGTCCCTAATTTGCTGGGAAGTGGCGGTGCGGTCCCCTACGGCACTGCGTAGGATCCTACGGTCTTGGCGTGCATCCGTGCGTCGCTGCGGTCCGGTCGCAGGTCGACGGGCACGTGCACCTTCCGCCGACCACTGGCGACAACATCGATGTACTATGGAGACCTCACGCCCCACGTGTTGAGCAATTCGGCGGTACGTCCACCCGGCCTCCCGCATGCCCACTATACGCCCTCGCTCAAAGTCCGTCAACTGCACATACGGTTCACGTCCACGCTGTCACGGCATGCTACCAGTGTTAAAGACTGCGATGGAGCTCCGTATGCCACGGCAAACTGGCTGACACTGACGGCGGCGGTGCACAAATGCAGCGCAGCTAGCGCCATTCGACGGCCAACACCGCGGTTCCTGGTGTGTCCGCTGTGCCGTGCGTGTGATCATTGCTTGTACAGCCCTCTCGCAGTGTCCGGAGCAAGTATGGTGGGTCTGACACACCGGTGTCAATGTGTTCTTTTTTCCATTTCCAGGAGTGTATTTTGTACATACAAGTCTGTGTAGTTGCTACGTTACGCACGTGATCAAACCATGCTTAAATGTCTGTGGATTGTGCACTGTTCATATTCTTACATCAGAAGGTGGAAATTACAGCTTCCGCACTGTCGATCGAATAACTCGCTGAGATCAGCTGATCCTATTGAAACACGTATGTAACGTAGCAGCGATGGCGAGGCATTGCAGCGTCTCTGACCAGAGAGTATGCGCTTGACCGCGCGAGTGTTACGAGCAGTACTCTGTCAGTAGTCGTTGCAGTCAGTAGCTCTGTTCAGTGGCAGGCAGTACGCTAGTAGTCGTCATGCAGAGCGGTCGGTCAGTGGTAGCAGCCCAGTGCGGTTGAGTGATGTAGTCTGTCGGCATTCTGGTCAAGAGGCTGAATGAGGTATATTGTTAATTAAGGTAATCATCAGATAATGTAAAGTTTATTTATTGTAATTAATTTCCAACAAGTGCCCCCAATAATAATTTTGATTTCAGAAGCAATTTTACAAAAAAGAACTTTTTATTTTTTTTAATTGAACTAACGATTTCGTCCCACTTCCCTTAAAGAAAAGTTTCAAAAAAAAGGAATATTATTATTTGCAATGCAGTTCCTCCAAGCCGTGCGCAAGAATAAGAGCAGAAATTTGACTAGCAGTTACAATGAGGTAAGACTTTAATTCTGATTTTTGCACAGGGCCAAAGACCGATATTTCGGTTTAATTGAATTTCATTAGCACTGAATTGTTTTTCATTATTTTTGTGGGAGCTTATACCAGAGTCAGATTGCGAATTTCACATTTCTGTTGCCTTTGTCAGTACATTTCATTGCAGGGAGGTTATTCTTGGCTCCTATTCATTTATTATTTCTGTCATTAAAAATTTCAGTGGGGAGGTTACACTTAGCGCAATGTCCATTACCATTTCTAAATAATATTGTCATTATCTTTAAAAATTTTGTGGGGAGGTTACACTATGAAGGAAACAAATTATGTCCGTAGATGCACGTCACTATGTATCAATTCAAGACAGCGATATTAAAGAGAACGAGCGGATGAGCTCTCGCCTTGGGATTGGTCAACAGCCAGTTATCGCCATTCAGCCCCTTGGAAACCCCATTTGACTATCCAGATTTGTCAACGTCTCTCCACACCAAGTAGGTTGAGGAGTTTGAAACATGGATGCCGATATAGTAAAAGTCGTCAAGATATATGCAACGGTGCACGAAAGGAGCAATGGGTACGTAAACGAGTTCACACTTCCTATCCTGCAACTGATTCGTAGATTTCCAATGCTTCAATTGAAGATCTCTTTAAAAACGCCTCCAGGAAAAAGAAATTCACGGCACAAGACGCAGCATCACCGGCAGCGGCAGAAACAAGGAACATCACCTCCGTCTGCATATACAGGGTGGTCCATTGATAGTGACCGGGCCAAATATCTCACGAAATAAGCATCAAACGAAAAAACTACAAAGAACAAAACTCGTCTAGCTTGAAGGGGGAAACCAGATGGCGCTATGGTTGGCCCACTATATGGCGCTGCCTTAGGTCAAACGGAAATCAAATGCGTTTTTTTAAATAGACACCCCCATTTTTTATAACATATTCGTGTAGTACTAAAGAAATATGAATGTTTTAGTTGAACCACTTATTTCGCTTTGTGACAGATGGCGCTGTAATACCCACAAACGTATAAGTACGTGGTATCACGTAACACTCCGCCAGTGCGGACGGTATTTGCTTCGTGATACATTACCCGTGTTAAAATGGACCGTTTACCAATTGCAGAAAAGGGCGATATCGTGTTGATGTATGACTATTGTGATCAAAATGACCAACGGGCGTGTGCTAAGTATGCTTCTCGGTATCCTGGACGACATCATCCAAGTGTCCGGACCGTTCGCCGGATAGTTACGTTATTTAAGGAAACAGGAAGTGTTCAGCCACATGTGAAAAGTCAACCACGACCTGCAACAAGTGATGACACCCAAGTAGGTGTTTTAGCTGCTGTCACGGCTAATTCGCACATTAGTAGCAGACGAATAGCGCGAGAGTCGGGAATCTCAAAAACGTCGGTGTTGAGAATGCCACATCAACATCGATTGAACCCGTACCATATTTCTATGCACCAGGAATTGTATGGCGACGACTTTGAACGTCGTGTACAGTTCTGCCACTGGGCACAAGAGGAATTACGGGACGATGACAGATTTTTTGCACGCGTTCTATTTAGCGACGAAGCGTCATTCACCAACAGCGGTAACGTAAACCGGCATAATATGCACTATTGGGCAACAGAAAATCGACGATGGTTGCGACAAGTGGAGCATCAGCGATCTTGGCCAGTTAACGTATGGTGCGGCATTATGGGAGGAAGGATAATTGGCCCCCATTTTTCTAAATGGTGCAATGTATGCTGATTTCGTACGTAATGTTCTATGGATGTTACTACAAGATGTTTCACTGCATGACAGAATGGCGATATACTTCCAACATGATGGATGTCCGGCACATACCTCGCGTGCGGTTGAAGCGGTACTGAATAGCATATTTCATGACAGGTGGATTGGTCGTCGAAGCACCACACTATGGCCCGCACGTTCACCGAATATGACGTCCCCAGATTTCTTTCTGTGGGGAAAGTTGAAGGATATTTGCTATCGTGATCCATCGACAACGCCTGACAACATGCGTCAGCGCATTGTCAGTGCATGTGCGAACATTACGGAAGGCGAACTACTCGCTGTTGAGAGGAATGTCGTTACACGTACTGCCAAATGCACTGAGGTTGACGGACATCATTTTGAGCATTTATTGGTTCAAATGGCTCTGAGCACTATGGGACATAGCTTCTGAGGTCATCATTCCACTAGAACTTAGAACTACTTAAACCTAACTAACCTAAGGATGTCACACACATCCATGCCCGAGGCAGGATTCGAACCTGCGACCGTAGCGGTCGCGCGGTTCCAGACTGTAGCGCCTAGAACCGCTCCCCCACAGCATTTATTGCATTAATGTGGTATTTACAGGAAATCACGCTGTATCAGCATGCGTTCTCAGAAATGATGAGTTCACAAAGGTACATGTATCACATTGGAACAACCGAAATAAAATGTTCAAACTTACCTACATTCTGCATTTTAATTTAAAAAACCTACCATTTGCCAACTGTTCGTCTAAAATTGTGAGCCATATGTTTGTGACAATTACAGCATCCTCTATCACAAAGCGAAAAAAGTGGTCCATTAAAACATTATTTTTACGTTCTATACGAATATGTAATTAAAAATGGGGGTTCATATTCAAAAAAACGCAGTTGATATTCGTTTGACGTATGGCAGCGTCATCTAGCGGGCCAACCATAGCGCCATCTGATTTTCCCCTTCAAGCTAGACAAGTTTCGTTCTTTGTAATATTTTCGTTTGACGCTTATTTCGTGAGATATTTGGTCCGGTCACGATCAATGGACCACCCTATATATGCAACAAAGGAGCAAACAGAGCGAAAGTGGCCTTCACAGAATAGAGGATAACCGCAACCACAAAGACTACCACCAATATGCCTACTGTCCAAGCAGAACTACCATCAGCTTCGTAACTGGCTGAGTGACTGCACAGAAGAGTACACCTGGAGACCACGTGGCCAGCACTGTTGACTACGATGTGTATATGGACATAGTGAAGAAACTACGCGCATGCTATGTGGAAGATGATAAAACCGGCTGTCTCACGTCACAAAAGTACACAATTGAGCGCTTGAGAAAAACAAGCAAACAGTCGCGTGCAATAACGTAGCCCCATTCAACAACTTCTCCTACACAGCGCCTCAATCGCTGCAACACTGACGAACAGATATCGCCAATGAGGAGCCTGGACATACGCTGCTGCAAGAACTTATAAGCTTCGATTCGGATGATTACTATACTACTAAATAACCCTTCTCCATTATCTAGGCAATTCCAAGTATCAGCTCCTTTCCAACTGCGAACGAACACGATCACTACGGTCAGAATAGAGCAACTTGAAGGTATCTCCATTGTGACTTGTAATGCCATTGGTAGATATGGTTTAAACAGTTTATAGATGATGACAAGCGATCAGTGGCCCCACTGGATACGCATCACAACAATAATTTAAAATTATTAGGCCGCTTCTGAACGGCAATAAGTTGCATCCAGCAATTAACAACAGGCTACAGTGCGTTAAGAGAAGAATTGCCTCGGCGGGTGCAGCATACTCATGCCGCAAAAATAATGTTCCAGTGTGAACGATACGTATTCTAATTTTGCATGTACCAGTAGCGGATGATCTAAGACCGTATGCAGTAGTAAGAAAATAGGAAATCACGGTATTGTGTGCCCTTGGTTTAACTGTGGTTTTATCATCGTCACGGTGATCTGGCTTGTAGGGGACTACCAGGTGAGATCAAGTGGTATTGTAAGTAAATCAATATTACAGCATTATTTTTGTGGTATCGATGGCAACGCATAGTTTCGAAGGTTGACACTACCACGAGACACAGACGACAGCGCCCTCTAGCCGGTGCTGTCGAAGTCTACGAGGTCTGCGACTGCTTCGACCATTTTCATCAGGTGCAGCCAGCCAGGAAACTTCGCTTCAGTTTGCTCTCCATACGACGGGTCGAAGACTTCGCATCTGTACAACGTTATGTATTCTTTCTTGCACCAGTAAACCATTTTTACTCACTGCAGTACCGACGTATTTTTCCTGCTCCTTCTCCTACCCACGCGCCGCCTTCCAGGCAGGATACAAAAATTTTTATGTTGTTTCGTCTCTGCAATGCCTGCAACGTCCAACAATGAAAATATTTGCGGTTAAATAACATGAATAATCCTGTCACTAATTGATACAACAGTGATTTTATTCAAGCTGTTGGAGAATGCAGCGTTTGATTATACCACAACAGTTTTGCTGTGTCCGTGCACTGCTCACAATTACAGGAAGCTCGCTTACAACAAACAAAAAGATATTTGATTTCTCCCATTATCATCATACTTAAGAAAACTGTTTCAGCGTTCAGAGAGAATAAATCAACAAAGACGTGTCAGTGATAGGTAATCTCAATTAATGTCAAACAAGTTCACAATATACAATATATTTTTTCCACTTATCACCAAAAACCTGCTATGAATCTTTATTCTGCTACAACTGTTTTGTCATCCTGCAGCAAACCTTAAAGATTAATATGGTAATACCTGATGATAAATAATCGAAACTAGCTTCAGAAAAATAAATTATAGGAACTTATTGGTAGTACACGTAAAAAAGTCTTACCTCATGGCTGTGCAGAACAACTTAAAAAGACTGCAAGACTACACTGGACTTGCGTTATGACTTGAAAGACTACAGGCGACTGTGAGTTCATGCCCTGACAGCAATCATTTAACTAGTAAGCCTTGCACTTATTACCTGACCCATGCGTCTGCTAAGTCGATTTTGCCCTTTGACTGTGGTTGTTGTTGTTAGCCTGGATTAGAGGTAATCACATTTATCAGAATCTAAAAGAACTCGAATGCTGAAGTGATTTAATGAAATGGTGGCGCTGTCGTAATTGTATTCAGTTGTTCATGGGTGATTAATTTATCATCATAGGATTGATCTTTTATAAAAGTTATGGACAGTTTTATTGGCCATAAAATAGTTAGGACAAACAATACAAGCTTGATGACAAGTAAATCACGATCTGTTGGCCACACAAATACACACAACAAATAGTTAACACTCCTCTGGGTGTTGATTTGTTGGCAAAGACTTACGTTTTTCTGATTGAACTATTCACTCTGGTTCAAAACACGGATGTCGCAGTCAGAAATCATGTAACGCTGAATAGACTTCGATGGTGATATTGTACTCAGAAGTGTGGAGACACAGTGTAACACTCTTGTGTGCAGCAGAGAGCAAGAGGCCACACTGTGATCCTGCCGCCTTAACAAGTTGGAGCAGCCGTACCCTCGATGTGTGGCGCTGTCTCAGGTGGCATTCGTGATTCGAGCATCTGCGGAGCAGCTATGTGCAGAGCCTGTAATCCGTTATCACGGGCACGAAATACGCAAAGTCCCTGCTGGCGATCTGTTAGATGAACCGTAATTATTCTCTAATGGACCCGTGAAATCTCGGAAGAATCTATTGTGCGACACTCCCGTCTGCCAGTCATACTAGCTTATACGGCAACGAGATCAAACCTCAAGGCAGCAGTCCTAACACAAATAAAATTTCCGTTGGTACAACGAGTTGTACGAGATAACTAAGATCTGAACTGTCAGTACAGCTAAGTCCTCACCACAGGCTCCCCTGTCAAGAACAATGAAGTCACGCCCAGGATAAGTGTCCTAAGTGCAACCCACTTATAACAAGCGTCAAGATCAGAAATTTCTCCAAATGAGAGTTTCAATCAGAAGACCAAGTTTCCCCCCTCCTTATTTTCTATCAAACCTCAGTAAACTCCACAAAAGCACGCACGCAACCACCCCAGAAGGATGTCATGCTAATCACAACACTTGATGAGCTCGAGGTCTTCCTTCTAACTCGTCTGCTCCACCAGTCAGCCAATCCTCATCAAAGATAACAATATTTTTCTCTTTTCTGGTGAAGCAGCCATTCCCTGACTCGTAAATTCCCGAACAGAGAGGAGAAGACATTGTGCTCCCGACTTGTTTTTTCCCTACTGCCACTCTAGGTAGTGTGTTTTGAATTTCTGTTTAGACCTTAAGTGAAAATCGCATTTATAATGGAGATAATTGTCTGGACAGGCCAAACATTATAGTGTGTCTGACCAGGGGCCTCGTCCAAACAAAGAGAAGTGCTTTTGTGTTCCAACATAGACCATATCAGAGTCACCATAAATGTTGCGTTCCATTCTAAAATTGTTTTAAAAGACCTGAGGCTTCCCAAAAGCCTGGCAGGCAGGGCGACAACACCACCTGACCGCTCCCTCGACAGCGTCCGGTCCATAGTGAACATAGAAACTCACGATTTTCTATGGCTGCCATCCCTGTTCACAAAGGGCGTTTACAACAATGTCGAAAATGCTTGACCGGGTGACCCAAATTACTTTCACGCCCATGTCCCTGCCCCTGTTGTGTCTAGAGGCGCATAACAGATAGGTCCAGGTAGGCAGTTTTTCCGCCTCTTTGGCTGAAAGCATTGTCTGCACACTGCTGCAAGAAATATTGCGACCAGCATTCTGTCCCTAGTTAGTGCGTCGAGACGTTCCTTTCCCCAGTAGCTGCACAGGGCTTCCAAGGCCGAAGCGTCCACTGCAAAATTTACTGTTAAATGACCAAACTGAGCTACCCTTGCACGGCTCACGACCGTCCTCACAGCTTTACTTCCGCCAGTACCTCGTCTCCTACCTTCCACAGTTTTGATCTGCCAAGAAGTTTCATATCAGCACACACTCCGCTCAAGAGTGAACATTTCACTCTGGAAATATCCCCACAGGCTGCAGAAAAACCATGTCTCCGCAAGATCCTTTCTTCCAGCAGTGCTAGTTGCGAAAGTTTCGCAGGGGAGCTTCTGTGAAGTTTGGAACGTAGGAGGCGAGGTACTGGAGGTAATAAAGCTGTGAGAATGGCTCGTGAGTCGTGCCTGGGTTGTTCAGTGGGTAGAGCACTTTCCCATGACAGGCAAAGGTCCTGTGTTTGAGCCGCGAAGTGGCACGCAGTTTTGATATGCCAGGAAGTTTCTATTGTTATGCTAATAGATTTATGACTCCCTGGCGGATGATTTACGACCCCTAGGGGATAATCTGTCATTTGAGAAACAGCAAATCCTCCCCAACCTCCTACTCTTCCACATCCCTCTGGGAAATCACTTAATTACCGCTTCTGGGAAATCTTCCCCACCCTAAGTCCCCCTCCCAAACCAGAATAACACTGGCAGCAAAATCGAGCAGTCTGTGCGAAGCTGTTGGTGTGGAAGGTGTAAGTATTATCCTGTCCAGTAACTACATTACATTACTGCAGATTAGAGTTTTTGTCTTGCTGAAAAATTTTCGCATGTTGGTGGGAAAAATCGCTGAGCTGGTGGACTGGAAGAATTCCATGACAAGAAATTCAATTACATTGCAGAGAATATAATAATTTATTGTTTGTTTATAAAATTCAATTTGAAGAGTTGGATCTCTCTTTTATTTGACAGGAAAAGCTCATCATTCTCTGCTGTCTTGGAAGATGCAAGTCTTGTAAAATATATCGAAAGAAGTTAATGAAATACATACATAGGGATAGTTTTTTTTCGATCGTGCAAGGAATACCATCTTCAAATCGATGTCAATGTAACTCATCACATGTAATTACACTGCTACAAAACCTCAGATCTTGCCTTTGCAAGGGCCATACAGCAGACATGCCGGGGGCCACGCCGGCCGGTACATTGTGTCCTTGGACACCCATGCTCTGACCAGTTTGGCATGACAGCTCAAGTGGCTACTTGCTGTCGATCAAAGCATCTGGTGGTGGCACCATTTTGATATTTGATACCTATGAAACCACCACTGTTCACAGTCAAGTGGCTATTTCCCGTTTGTGAATGAATCAACGTGTGCAAACAAACACAGACCGAGATGTTCCCCACATCCTTCCTATCCTTTATGCAGATTTGGAGCTGTGAGTCAGTGTATCCCTTTATTCTCATGCTTCCAGCGCTATGGACACCTAAATTGGGTGGAGCAAAGGAATTCCAGAAGAACTAGGTAGAAACTGTCTTATGCCACCAGAAACCACGCTAGCCCCTCTCTAGTCCAGAACAAATAGCGGATACCTGGGAAATCTGCAGCCCTTCCGAAAGTGCTGGGATGTGGATATCTTGGAAATACATCCCCACTCCATCAAATTGATTGACTAATTAAATAACTCAATACGCTCTTTGTGGGACAAGTTTTCCTTGCATCATATTGGTGGACTGGTACATGTGGTGGAGAATTCTGGGATTCATGCCCCCAGCTTCCTGGTTTCCAGATCCAACTCTTCCCCCTTACAAATTTCTTCACTGCATCCTGTTGGTGGATACTGCTACAGGTACGCAATTTGACAAGAAGACCGTTATATCGGAGATAGCTGAGAATTTAAAATTTCAGCTTAATTATTATACGTCTTTAAACGGTTTGTTGGAGATTGGGCAGGGGTTTGACTGGAGTGTGCTTGCAATACCGCTACTAGAAACATTCAATTGATCAATCGTATATTTGAAATCGCTATTGGTTTTTAATTCATTAAGTAATCCCTAAGTTGGTTCCCTCAGCAATACCAGGACAAAGAATGAGGAGGATGAGGGGGCAGCAGGGTTTACCATGTGACAGGATAGTAACAGCAATGAATACCATTCCCATCCTTCCACTGCAAGATAGCACCCACTGTTCTGTATTGAGAAGCAGTAAACACCACACTCTTGAACCACATTCCATTTTTTAGTAGTATAGTCATGGATAGATATCAGAGATTGCTGGAACACTCGTACAGCCTATGCAGTCTTGTCCCAATGTCCACACACAGAGCCACAGGCAAGATGTCATGTAGTGGTAGTTGCGGCTCCGGACACAGTCTCAGCATTGGCGCCATGTCTGCAGCTGGACTTGGCCCACCAGACAGGACTGTCTGGTCATGGAGGATGTCCAAGATGACAGGAGTGACAGCAATTAGGGTGTTATCAATACATCCAGCACCAACACTTGTCAGTGATCGATATTCAACCTTGTAAAATATCCATGTAGGAATCGGAGAGTTCTCTCAACACACGTGATTGCGAAAGTTGCCCAACACGTACTGTGTATTAGTTCTCTATTCACCATCCCAGCCGGCATGTGTAACCGTGCGGTTCTAGGTGCTTCAGTCTGGAACCACGTGACCGCTACGGTCGCATGTTCGAATCCTGCCTCGGGCATGGATGTATGTGACGTACTTAGGTTAGTTAGATTTAAGTAGTTCTAAGTTCTAGGGGAGTGATGACCACAGTGCTCAGAGCCATTTGAACCATCACCTTCCCAGAGGGCGACATAGTGAGCTCAACTGCAGTGTCTCTCTATCCTGCATGAGTCATTCGGGAGACTCAGCGGCTGCTCGCGCCTTAATACGGAACTGTCCAACCGTTCCAGTCACCAGCTACCATCGCCACACATCCAGACTCTGGTCGCAAACAAGCAGCCACATATTTATCAGTGTAATTATAATTAAATATCACCTTCCTAGCGCCAGCCTGGTGACAACCGAAAATGAGTTACATTCGACAATGAGCAAAGTATCAGAAATACCTCCTCCTGACGACTGTGACACTGGAAACATCAACCTACCCCATAAATCTGTGTTCTTCTTATGACGACACAGTTTTCCACGTAAAAACTTCCATCCCTGTTACAGTTATCAGAATGATGAAATGGCAGTTTTTCACCTCTAATCTACACCTCCCTTATGAAAGGACATGTCATTTTCTTAACGTATGTCGGAACGCTGACCACAGTAATTTTACACTCCAACACACACATTTCTGATTATCGTTGATATGTGTACAGCATCCGAAAAATTTATCGTATACCCACACACACAAGCAAACGCAGACGCACACATACACACACACACACACACACACACACACAAACACACACACACAAACACACCAAATAGGTGTGTCGATTCTCCATAGTTCAAGGAAATTATTTGACGTTTAAGCCTTTCAGCCAATCAGATTCGAGAATAGACAACAGGTATTTTCAATCAGCATTTCCGCAAGGTGCTGTATACTGCCAAGACTCTCTCAAACAAGTGTTTTAAAGAAAAGACTCCAGCGGTATGCGATAATCAACAGCGCTACTGCGACAAAAGAGTTGGAAAGACATCACCGATATGTGTGAGTGTACTGTAACAAACATCGCAGTCAATAGTGCAACAAAGAACTTGTGAAGATATGCTTAGGGGAGCCGATGGGATTACCTTCTGTATATACTTTTGGTTACAACTGTATTGCTCGACCTGTTTGTGCACTATAGCTACTCAGCTGAACCCTTACATAGGCATATTACACAGCTGTTTTCGAAATGAACCTAGCACCCCTTATGGTCAGATATACCCCTCAATGCGCTGAACTCACAATTCCCCACTTGATATCTATCCTACCCTTATGACTTAGGCATACGTAGTTATTTACTGGAATAGTAGTCTGGGGATATGTCGGAACAACGAACACAGTAAATTTACATTCTAACAGCATAACATTCCCGACAAGTAGTGTGATTATCATTTATAGGTGTATAGTGTTTACATGGAAAATTATGTCCAGTTGTAAGAAGGGTATACGTTTATATGGAACACTGATGTTTCCAGAGCCACAGTCATCAGAAGGAAGTATTTACAATACTTTTCTCATTGTCAAATGTCACCTGTTTGCCGCTAGGGAGGTAGTATTTAATTGTAATTACGACGGCAAAAATGTGGCTGGGTTGCTAGGACGACTCATCCTGGAGTCCAGGTGCATGTCGAAGGTAGCTGGTGACTGGAACGTATGAATATTTCTGGCTTCAAGCGTGAGACACCACTTAGCCTCCAGCACCAGTCAGGCGGGGTACAGGGATGCAGTTGACCTCATCGTGTCACCCTCTGGGCTGGTGAACAGCGAACTAATACTCAGTATGTGTTTGACAGCCATTGCGGTCGCATGTGTTGAGGTTATTCTCAGATTTTCACTTGGAAATTTGACAAGATTCAATATCGATCACTGACAAGTTTTTACACTGGATCTATTGATAACATCTGAATTCCTACCATTCCGGTCATCCAGGACACCCTTCATGGCTAGGCAGTCCTTTCTGGCGGGCCGAGTCCAGCTGCAGACATGGCATTATCACTGAGACGTGTGCATGGCGGCAACTACAGCTACGTTGTCTGTGGTGCTGCGTGTGGACATCGGGACATGAGAGTCTTCCAGAGATCTCCAACATCTAACTGTGACAACAACTGCCACAGAATTGAATGCGTTTTAAGTGGGTGGTGTTTACTGCTTCTCAATACAGTCCAGTGGACTAGGTCTTGAAGCGGAAAGGTGGGAGTGGTATTAATTGTTGTTACTATCCTACCACATGGTAGACTATTTCTCCTTCTCCTCCTCCTGCTCCTCCTCATTCTTCGTCCTGGTGTAGCCAAGGGAACCAACTTAGGGATTAAAATGGGGTTTAAAAACCAATAGGAATGTCAAATTTCCAATTGATTATTTTTTTTCTTTCCAATACTGTTACTGCAAGCACACTCCGGTCAAACCTGCCCCATCTCCTGCAAACTGTTTAAGAACATAGCACAATCAAGCTGAAATTTTACACTCTCTGCCACCTCTAACGTAATGGAGTTCCTGCTAAATGACATGCCTGTGCCAGTATCTGTCAATAGAATGGAAGGAAAAATCGTCACACAAAGCATGTATTGAGTTAATTGTTGTTGTTGTTGTGGTCTTCAGTCCTGAGACTGGTTTGATGCAGCTCTCCATGCTACTCTATCCTGTGCAAGCTTTTTCCTCTCCCAGTACCTACTGCAACCTACATCCTTCTGAATCTGCTTAGTGTATTCATCTCTTGGTCTCCCTCTACGATTTTTACCCTCCACGCTGCCCTCCAATACTAAATTGGTGATCCCTTGATGCCTCAGAACATGTCCTACCAACCGATCCCTTCTTCTGGTCAAGTTGTGCCACAAACTCCTCTTCTCCCCAATCCTATTCAATACTTCCTCATTAGTTATGTGATCTACCCATCTAATCTTCAGCATTCTTCTGTAGCACCACATTTCGAAAGCTTCTATTCTCTTCTTCTCCAAACTATTTATCGTCCATGTTTCACTTCCATACATGGCTACACTCCATACGAATACTTTCAGAAATGACTTCCTGACACTTAAATCTATACTCGATGTTAACAAATTTCTCTTCTTCAGAAACGCTTTCCTTGCCATTGCTAGCCTACATTTTATATCCTCTCTACTTCGACCATCATCAGTTATTTTGCTCCCCAAATAACAAAACTCCTTTACTACTTTAAGTGCCTCATTTCCTAATCTAATTCCCTCAGCATCACCCGACTTAATTCGACTACATTCCATTATCCTTGTTTTGCTTTTGTTGATGTTCATCTTATATCCTCCTTTCAAGACACTGTCCATTCCATTCAACTGCTCTTCCAAGTCCTTTGCTGTCTCTGACAGAATTACAATGTCATCGGCGAACCTCAAAGTTTTTATTTCTTCTCCACGAATTTTAATACCTACTCCGAATTTTTCTTTTGTTTCCTTTACTGCTTGCTCAATATACAGATTGAACAACATCGGGGAGAGGCTACAACCCTGTCTTACTCCCTTCCCAACCACTGCTTCCCTTTCATGTCCTCGACTCTTATAACTGCCATCTGGTTTCTGTACAAATTGTAAATAGCCTTTCGCTCCCTGTATTTTACCCCTGCCACCTTTAGAATTTGAAAGAGAGTATTCCAGTCAACATTGTCAAAAGCTTTCTCTAAGTCTACAAATGCTAGAAACGTAGGTTTGCCTTTCCTTAATCATTCTTCTAAGATAAGTCGTAAGGTCAGTATTGCCTCACGTGTTCCAGTGTTTCTACGGAATCCAAACTGATCTTCCCCGAGGTTGGCTTCTACTAGTTTTTCCATTCGTCTGTAAAGAATTCGTGTTAGTATTTTGCAGCTGTGACTTATTAAGCTGATAGTTCGGTAATTTTCACATCTGTCAACAGCTGCTTTCTTTGGGATTGGAATTATTATATTCTTCTTGAAGTCTGAGGGTATTTCGCCTGTTTCATACATCTTGCTCACCAGATGGTAGAGTTTTGTCAGGACTGGCTCTCCCACGGCCGTCAGTAGTTCCAATGGAATATTGTCTACTCCGGGGGCCTTGTTTCGACTCAGGTCTTTCAGTGCTCTGTCAAACTCTTCACGCAGTATCATATCTCCCATTTCATCTTCATCTACATCCTCTTCCATTTCCATAATATTGTCCTCAAGTACATCGCCCTTGTATAGACCCTCTATATACTCCTTCCACCTTTCTGCTTTCCCTTCTTTGCTTAGAACTGGGTTTCCATCTGAGCTCTTGATATTCATACAAGTCGTTCTCTTATCTCCAAAGGTCTCTTTAATTTTCCTGTAGGCGGTATCTATCTTACCGCTAGTGAGATAGGCCTCTACATCCTTACATTTGTCCTCTAGCCATCCCTGCTTAGCCATTTTGCACTTCCTGTCGATCTCATTTTTGAGACGTTTGTATTCCTTTTTGCCTGTTTCACTTACTGCATTTTTATATTTTCTCCTTTCATCAATTAAATTCAATATTTCTTCTGTTACCCAAGGATTTCTGCTAGCCCTCGTCTTTTTACCTACTTGATCCTCTGCTGCCTTCACTACTTCATCCCTCAAAGCTACCCATTCTTCTTCTACTGTATTTATTTCCCCCATTCCTGTCAATTGCTCCCTTATGCTCTCCCTGAATCTCTGTACAACCTCTGGTTCTTTTAGTTTATCCAGGTCCCATCTCCTTAAATTCCCACCTTTTTGCAGTTTCTTCAGTTTTAATCTACAGATCATAACCAATAGATTGTGGTCAGAGTCCACATCTGCCCCTGGAAATGTCTTACAATTTAAAACCTGGTTCCTAAATCTCTGTCTTACCATTATATAATCTATCTGATACCTTTTAGTATCTCCAGGGTTCTTCCATGATTCTTAAACCAAGTGTTAGTTATGATTATGTTGTGCTCTGTGCAAAATTCGACCAGGCGGCTTCCTCTTTCAATTCTGTCCCCCAATCCATATTCACCTACTATGTTTCCTTCTCTCCCTTTTCCTACACTCGAATTCCAGTCACCCATGACTATTAAATTTTCGTCTCCCTTCACAATCTGAATAATTTCTTTTATTTCATCATACATTTCTTCAATTTCTTCGTCATCTGCAGAGCTGGTTGGCATATAAACTTGTACTACTCTAGTAGGCGTGGGCTTCGTACCTATCTTGGCCACAATAATGCGTTCACTATGCTGTTTGTAGTAGCTTACCCGCATTCCTATTTTCCTATTCATTATTAAACCTACTCCTGCATTACCCCTATTTGATTTTGTGTTTATAACCCTGTAGTCACCTGACCAGAAATCTTGTTCCTCCTGCCACCGAACTTCACTAATTCCCACTATATCTAACTTCATCCTATCCATTTCCCTTTTTAAACTTTCTAACCTACCTGCCCGATTAAGGGATCTGACATTCCACGCTCCGATCCGTAGAACGCCAGTTTTCTTTCTCCTGATAACGACATCCTCTTGAGTAGTCCCCACTCGGAGATCCGAATGGGGGACTATTTTACCTCCGGAATATTTTACCCAAGAGAACGCCATCATAATGTAATCATACAGTAAAGCTGCATGCCCTCAGGAAAAATTACGGCTGTAGTTTCCCTTGCTTTCAGCTGTTCGCAGTACCAGCACAGCAAGGCCGTTTTGGTTATTGTTACAAGGCCAGATCAGTCAATCATCCAGACTGTTGCCCTTGCAACTACTGAAAAGGCTGCTGCCCCTCTTCAGGAACCACACGTTTGTCTGGCCTCTCAACAGATACCCCTCCATTGTGGTTGCACCTACGGTACGGCTATCTGTATCGCTGAGGCACGCAAGCCTCCCCACCAACGGCAAGGTCGATGGTTAATTAGTCTATCAATTTGGTAGAGGGTCGACCTACTTCCAAGATATCCACAGCCCAGCACTTTTGGAAGGGCTGGGGGTTACCCAGGTATTCCCTACTTTGTTCGACAGGTGCTGCCTAGTTCTTCTGGAATGCCTTTGTTCCATCCAGTTTAGCTTTCCATAGCGCCAAAAGGAGGAGAAAAAAGGGATATACCAACTACCAGCGCAAGGTATGCGTGAGGGTTGGGGAGGACGCGGGAGGGGAGGGGGGGGACATCTTAGTCTTTGTATGTTTGCACATGTTGGTTCACTTACCAACAGGAACTACCCACTTAATAGAGGTTGATGCTTGTGTAGAACTCCAATACTGCCCTAGCTAGCAGCAGTGGTGCATGATGCAAGGAAGTGGCCAGCACATACGCACACGAAGAAGTAATATCCTGGTTGGTGCAGCTCCCAGCATCTATACGATGTGGTGAGTATAAAGATACAGTCAAAAGGTTTTAACAGTGTAATTACTTGTGGTGAGGTATGCTCACGTCCGCTTCGTGATAGTATTTCTTATACGATCAGAAGAAAAGATCTATTTACGTATTTAATTACTTTTTTATATATTTTACAAGGCCTACATCTTTCAAAACAGCAGAGAATGATGAACTTTTGGTACCGAATGAAAGAGAGATCCAACAGTGGCAGACTGAATATTATAAATAAACAATAAATTAATATTCCTTCTGCAGTGTAATTTAATTTCCAGTCATACGATTCTTCTAGTCCACTAGCTCAACGATTCTTCCCACCAATTCTTTCTGGGAGGAGTGGAGAGACAGGGGCGACTGGTAGGATGTCCTCTGGTGGTGGCATTGTACACTGGCTCAATCGATCCCTGGATGTCAAGGTGAGCACACAAGCAAAAATTTTCCAGCAGGGCATCACCTCCAATCTGCAGCAATGTAATTACATAATTAGGACATATAGTTGCTGTAGAGGATAGTACTTGCGCCATCCACACCAACAGCTCTGCACAAAGTAACCAATTTACCTGTCACTTTTCTGCTGGGTAGAGGAGGGTAAGTGGAGGAGGTAAGGGAAAGGACGAGGGATTTCCCAGGAGGGGGAGAGGGAAATTAATTGATCATTTTAGTTAATTAGTCGATGAATTTGATATGAAAAATGTGTTTGGCTTGGTAAAGGGGACAGAGGAGAGTTGGGGATTTCCAAGAGCAGTGATGAAGGACGACGGGAGGGCGAGGGGTGGTGGGGGGTTCTCACAAGAATGGATTATCCCCAGGGGGTCATAATTCAATCCATTGGGGGCCGTAAGTCAATTAGCATAACAACATATTCCTCCAAAAAAATGTATACTTGCCTCTGATTGTATGTAACCCACACTAACAAAGTGTACTTATAACCCTCTTGTCCTCCTACTGTGGTCATTGTTTATAGGAAATACCAAGGAAATATATTTACCATCAGTGAGGTACAAACTTAATTATTTATCAGACCATGAGTTGCCATGTATTAAGTCAGTGCAAGCGACATGTGACATTTGTAAAATGTTTGGGTTCTGATACAGCACTGTCCAGAACTACAGTGGGTTCAGATATGAAATAAGAATTAATTTATTGCATTGCTATGTGCAATGCAAGTCTAGTTTTCCCACATCTTTCTTTTGCAACGGCAGAAAAGGGATACGCAAAATGATGGAAATACATACTGCTACGATAGTGTAACTGTCACCCCTTTAACGTAGTGAGTAGACATTTATGAGAAGGAAAATGAAGATCTGCTTAAGCAAGTTGAAACCTTACAAGCTGCTGTACAGCAGCTGCGCTCAGGGTCAGGAGAAGCTAATATAGCGTTACGAAACCGCGCAGAATAATAATATGGCCGGTAGATGCACAATCGACAGGGCATGCGTAGGGAGAGCGGTAGTGGTGGGCGTTGTAGGGGAAATGCAAAACGAGGGAGGGGATGTGCCGTTCTAAACTGAAGCACATGCTCGCATCACTTGTAAATATAAAGTGGAGCCCCTTCATGGTGACCATTCAAAAAGATCTGTCACCTCTGCTTTGGTTAGTGCCTAAATAGAATTCCGCTGAAAATGCAACAAAAGGAGCTATTTAATTTAGCCTGGCTTGTTAACTGTTAGTAACTTTCAGAGAAGCGCAATGAGTCCCGAGTTTTTAGTAAAACCTACACATTTCTCTTCTTGCCATTGTAAAAGTTGCACTTTTTGTCAAAACACAGCCAGGTTTAAACAGTGTCATTTCATATGTTATGCAGATGGAAGTTCGGAGAGAATTCTGAAACAGTGATTTATTAAGTCTAGTAAGTGAGGAACTGAGGAAAAATAAGGACAGTAGCTTACGAGAAAGCACGTCCTCGTTAAAGAAACCACACATAGGCAGCTATAATCCTAGGTAAACACATAACTCAAGATAATCAATTAATGTTAATAAATTAAACTTATTGTGTAATAACTTTACATATGTTGTTCCAAAATCAGTAGTATTTCTCATTTCACCAGCTATCGTTGCCCTTAAAAATTACATTGTTTCATCAGTCTGCAGTTAGTGAAATAACATGATAGATAATGAGGTTTTGCATAATCACCATATGAGGAAATAATCTCCTCTTTGTGTGCTATCATTTGCCAAAATCTCATATTGATGTCTCAAACCGTTTATGAAGAATGATGAATGTTCTTTATATTTCACTCTGCCTTTATCGCTGTCGCACGCGATAGCAAATGAGTGGGCTACACCAGATCAATTTTCCCGAGATTGATAACAGAGACGTACACCCAAGTCCTAATTCAATATGTTAGCTAAATGCCAAATGCAGCCACATATTATGTAATGTGCATCAAACGCAAAATTGCAACGTTCCCTACATTTCATTGCAAACATTTTCAAATTTCGCGCATTGCCTTACTTTCATGCAAAGATCACAATGACTATGACCATCAAAGAAATTATGCGCACTTCATGAAGCTCACATATAAAATGAATTTTTTTACCGGATAGCTTGTGTAAAATCGTTTGAGAAAGACTGTAAGGCGTGCACTTCGATTCTGTCATCGCCGAAGGCCGAAACGGAGCAAACATTATTGGCCTCCCCTTCCGAACAAACGAATAAACTCGCCCAGCGCTTTCCACGAAAACTGGTTCGCTGAGCGTCGGCTACTGTATCATGTGCGGACTCAAGAGCACCCTGCCCTCCTCTCGATCCGTCGGCAGCAAATTTAATAAATGTCCTATTCCAGAAAACAGTGGAGAACATCACTGTGTTCATTAGAGATGTATCAGCTGCCGTGGAACTGTTTGATTCCCTTGAAAATGTTGTTTACATTCTCTGCGCAGTGTAGCGCAAGTAATACGAGGGCTATCCACAAGTACATTACGTTTTGGAATTAAAAGTAAATAAAGTATTGGAAAAATTTTGTATTATACACAGATGAAAGCCACACTTAAATGCTACTTTTCTACATAGTTGCCATTCAAATTAAGGCACTTATAGTAGCGATGGACGAGCTTGGAAATTCCTTCGTCGTAAAATTCGGCCGCCTGCGCCCTCAACCACGTGGTTACCTCTTCTTGAAGCTGTGGGTCGTCATCAAAACGCTGCGTAGCCAAAGACTTCTTCATTGCTGGGAATAAGTGGAAGTCGCTCGGTGCCAGGTCGGGACTGTACGGCGGATGAGGAAACAACTCCCGCTTAAAAGATTCGAGAACTTCACGAGTGGCATTTGCCGTGTGGGCCCGGGCGTTGTCGTGAATCAGCAAGATCTTTGAGCCCAACTTTCCCCTGCGCTTTTTTTGTATTGCTGTTCTGAGGTTGTGCAGAGTTTGGCAATACCTTTGAGAGTTTATTGTAGTGCCTCTTTCCAGGAAATACACAAAAATCACACCTTTTCTGTCCCAAAAGTGGTAACCACGTGGTTGAAGGCGCAGGCGGCCGAATTTTACGACGAAGGAATTTCCAGGCTCGTCCATCGCTACGATAAGTGCCTTAATTTAAATGGCAAATATGTGGAAAAGTAGTATTTAAGTGTGGCTTTCATCTGTATATAATAAAAAATTTCCAATAATTTATTTATTTTATAATTCCAAAACGTAATGTACTTTGTGGATAGCCCTCGTAATAAACGCCAGCAATATGTCAGCAGAAAAATCGACTGTAATGATTTGTAGCAACAGAACCCAATTTGTCAGACAACTGCCATGAAGTTACACAAATAGTGAGATTCGGAAACAACATTACACGAAAAGAAACTGGGACTGGCTGTGGAGTGCAGCCGTCTGCACACAAGCCGTTGAGCTCTGCTTATGAGCTGCAGAATGTGCAGCACCGGTTTGGAGCAATTTCATTCATGCCAAAGAAGTCGTTGCCACTGTATAATTCGTTGTTACTGTCAATGAGACTGGACATAGTGTGTCGAGGTGTTTTCACAAAATTTTATCCCCTTATAAGAATTGCTCCACCTCATCAAAGGTGAGTCATTACACGAGAAGTCGAGAGAATAAAACAACCTGCTGATGTACGCTATCCGCTGCGTGACTCTCAAATGCAAGCACGCAGGTTTCTAAGAACAAAGAAGCCCTTTACTGGTTATGCAGAAACTCGCCGAATGGAACCGTGGGCCGGCCGGGGTGGCGGAGCGGTTCTAGGCAATACAGTCTGGAACCGCGCGACCGCTACGGTCGCAGGTTCGAATCCTGCCTCGGGCATGGATGTGTGTGATGTCCTTAGGTTAGTTAGGTTTAAGTAGTTCTAAGTTCTAGGGGACTGATGACTTCAGAAACTAAGTCCCGTAGTGCTCAGAGCCATTTGAACCGTTTTGGAACCGTGGCGAAAGCAGGTTTCCCTCTCATTAAGGAGGCTCCGTCTGCGGCCTTCCGTTCCTGACTTAGAAATTCCTTAATCGACTCAGAATGGCAGTTTCAGCGTGTAAACCGATCTTGTTATGCGGGCTGTTACAAAGTGAAGAACATCTAGTTTTTGAGAATCTCAACACAACTTGCACCCATCGGGCTCTTATGATATCCAGTCACAAAGCTGTCTTTGTAACTACATTGCAGCCAAACCCAGTTCTGAGACATGTTTATATTATTACTATTGTTGATGTATTGTGACAATTATGACAAAGATTCAACACTGGGATTAAAATTCTGGGTGAACGGATATCAAGATACGATTCGCTGATGACATTGCTGTCTTCCGTGAAAGTGAAGAAGAATTACCCGATTTGTTGAGTGCAATTAACAGTCTAATGAGTACATCAGGCAGATTGAGAGTAACTCGAAGAAAAATGAAAGTGATGAGAAGTAGCAGAAATGAGAACAGCAAGAAACTTAACACCAGAATTAGGAATCACAAAGCAGACGAAGTTAAGGAATTCTGTTACCTTGGCAGGAATATAGCCCTTAGTGGGAGGAGCAAGGAAGACATAAAAAGCAGACTAGCACCGACAAAAAGGGTATTCCTAGCCAAGCGAAGTCTCCCAGTATCAAACATAGGCCCTAATTTGAACAAGAAATTTCTGAGAATCTACGACTGGAGCACAGCATTGTATGATAGTGAGTATAGACTGTGGGAAAACCAGAACAGAAGAGAATCGAAGCATTCGAGATGTGGTGCTAGAGAAGAATGTTGAAATTAGGTGGACTGAAAAGGTATGGAATGAGGAGGTTTTCTGCAGAATCGGCAAGGCAAGGAATATATGGAAAACTTTGTTAAAAAAGAAGGGACGGAATGATGGAACATTTGTTAAGACATCAGGGAATATCTTCGACTGTGGTAGAGGGAACTTGTGAGGATAAAAACTGTAGAGAAAGACAGAAGTTGGTGTAAGTCCAGCAAATAACAGAGGACGTAGGGGGCAAGTGCTACTCTGAGATGACAAGGTTGGCACCTGAGAGGAATTCGTGCCGGGTCACATCAAACCAGTCAGAGATCAAATGACTCCAAAAAACTTATAGTTATTATTGGTGCATTATTATAATCATATTTTCATGAATTATCACTTGTAGATGTTCCAGTATAAATAACGCTTTCATAACTCCACATTTCATATGGTCTGTTTTATTGCAGTATTCCATTTCACATCTGTAATTTCAATGTGTTGTACGCTGAGGCATTGTCGTCAGGATTGTAGACGATTCTTTTCTGTATGAAAACGCCCACGCATAAATTAGTGCGAAAGACATTAAGCTGAAGTTGTCTAATATAATGAGTAAATTGATTCGCTTGGCTGAGAGAGCGAATCTGCACTGGACTCATTGAATTTTTTGGCTGGTAATTAATTACGTACTCAGTCAGACTTTGTTCGACTGATTATTATCAGCAAGCTGTAATCATTCTCGCTGATGAGAGACGATCGTATCAATCAACCGAATGACAAGAGGTGATTGAAATTAAATTACAGGAGACTGTAGGCTGACGGGGATATTCATCTACAAGTACATTGAACAGTTATCTTGGAAATTTAGCACCCCATATCCATCTGAACCAGTTACTCATATTTTATAGCAGTCATACCACTAGTAACGTAATTAGTAAGCTTTCAACCTATTCTTAAATTTCAATTAATTTCGCTTTTGTTGTGTGTTTCACAAATAGAAATTAACAAATTTAAAAAGATATCATCCAATTACAATTTTAGATTAGGGTTTTACGACCAGTCTTTCCTTTTAAGGTACAGAAAATGAATGAACATTGATACAGAATAACACGACACCTTTCGAAATATTTGACGAAACCTTTGCTGCTTTTTTGTTATTGATGATGATGAAGATGCTTCTGCTCTGGCCTGCTGCAGCTCTCCACGCTAATCTATCCTCTGCAGGCCTCTTGATCTCTTAATAGTCAAGCCTTGGTCTCCCTCTACGGTTAAGTCCCCTAGCATCGTTCCATTACAGAACTGACTATTCCCTCACGCCTCGAGATGTGTCCTGTTAATCTATCCCTTCTTTTAGTCGAGCTGTGGCACCTTTGGAAGCATTCTCAAACAATCAAACTGACATTATTTTATAATGAATGAAGTAAGACGTACTACGTTTAGTGTATACGATCCTCATTATTACTCTGCTGAGTAACACGTTTCATAGTTTAATACTATACACTGAAGCAAAGAAAATCGCAACACCAAGAAGGAACTGTGCGACATAAACGAAAGTCGTTACGTCAGAGGGAAGATCAAATTACATCTGAAATGTCTATCCAACTTTCGCGTCAGTCGCATAAAACTGACATTAGTGGCGCCATTATGAGGATGCAAATCAGGTTTGCTTTAAATACAGGCTGTAGCGGTCGTGATCGTAGTTGTCTTTGTGATAGGACATGGTGACTTGATGTGTCAAAAATTCCTTTATGACGATAAAGACTCTGTTATCAACATCTCACTGAGTTTGAACGAGAACGTGTAACAGGGCTATGAGAAGCCGGATATTCCTTCTGCGATGTTGCAGAAAGCCTTGGCAGGAATGTAGCCACTGTACATAACTGCTGGCAGCTCTCGTCACGAGGATGTACGGCCGCAAGAAGACCGCGCTCTAGACGGCCACATGGTACTACCGAGTGGGAAGACCATCGTGTTCGGCGAATGACTCTGGCGCATCGTATTGCATGTACAGCAGCAGTTGGCACCACAGTGACACAACGAACTATTACAAATCGGTTACTTCAAGGGCAGCTCCTAGCATTCTATTCACCACCAAACCACAACATTTGGTGACTACAGTAGCATCAAACGATAGCTTATTGATGGGTAGGGTGTAATCTGTTCTGTTTTCTGATGAAAGCTGGTTCTGGCTTGGTACCAGTGGTGGCCAAGTATTGGTTACAACGAGGCCAGTTGAGGGACAGTAACCGGCCTGTCTCAACGCTGGACACACTGGACTTAAACCTGGAGTTATTCATGAACAGCACTCCAGGGGATGTTTTCAACAGGATAACGCTCGGCTCCATACCGCTGTTGTAACCTGACATTTTCTACGTAGTGTGAACATGTTGTCTTGGTCTGACCAGATTCATCCCAATCGAACACTTATGGGAAATCATCAGTTGAAACCTCCAGCATCATTCACAAACCTCATTAACCGACCTTGCACTAACCGACCAAGGGCAATAGGCATGGATCTCCATCTTTGAGACTGACATCCAGCACCAGTGCAACACAACGAGTCCACGTTTGGATGTTTACATTCAACATTCTGACTGGCTCTGAGCACTATGGGACTTAACATCTTTGGTCATCAGTCCCCTACAACTTAGAATTACTTAAACCTAACTAACCTAAGGACATCACACACACACAGCCATGCTCGAGGCAGGATTCGAACCTGCGAGCGTAGCGGTCACGCGGTTCCAGACTGAAGCGCCTAGAACCGCACGGCCACACCGGCCAGCATTCAACATTCTGTCGGTTATACTGGTTCTTATGTACGTCACCTACACAAATGTGCTGCTGAAATTTCATCACACCACATTAATAATTGTTTGGTGCTGTGATTTCCTTTTCCGTCTCTGTAGTTAATTTGTACTTCAGAACCCACTAGCTCAGTAGCCGTAAAAACTAACTACAGGATCCAATACACTCTACAGCAGTGCAGCAGCGTACACCGACTTTTAACTTTGTGTTTTATGTCAGGAATCGTGTGAGTATGGCAGGCAAAGAGATTTTTAATTTAAGAGAAACGCCGCTTTTCGCCTTCCCACACACTAAAGCGACTAATCTGGAGAAGTTTCCAGCAGGTCCTTTGCCTCCCACACGCTGGGTGGTAGCCACGGCTCATGCGCTCTGCGACCGTACTATTTCCGGAGGGGGATGGGGTGGGAGGGGCTGATGTAAAAGGCGCTTCAGCCCTCAGCCTATTGAAGGCCACAGCCTCTCACTCGCTGGTATTACCTGGACCGCAGGCGCTTCGACAGAGGGAAGTTCAAATTAATTTTACGATACCCGGTAATCAGAATAAAAAGTCAGTTGAAAACTGGAAAGAAAGAAGCTTAAACCGCGTCTGGAAAATAGCAGCAGCGTACCGTTAGATATGATGGGGCTTCAAATACAGGGCTTTCTGCGGCCTAAGCAATGAAGAAAGTCTACCACAGTTGTACTTGCCTATGTCCTTTCCATTTTGTAGTAAAGCTGTTATCATTACGCAAGTAGGAGTTCTATGCCCAGGATTTCTTAAAAAGAATGATGCGAAACAATAGTAATACTGCGCTGATTCCGACGAGAATTGTAGCGTTCGTTAAACGACAAATTTACAGTATACTACCATTCTAAATGAGAACTGTTGCATCGTTTATGGAATCCGAGGCACATAAGCAACAGATAGGACGAAATAACGTCCGTGTGAGGCAAGAAGATGGTCTAAATTAGCTGTGATGATAATTTACTTCTTGTATTTAGCGATGTTATATATTTATTTGCTCTCTTTACTAGTACCAGGACTCTAGTTTGCTGTTTAGTTTAATAAGAGCTTGTTGGAAGAATTTATTTATTTATTTATTTATTTATTTTTGCTGTGAATGAACATCTAAATGCATGACGTCTGAAGTTTTCAACTGAAGCGGTATTTTGTCTATCGTGACGGAACGTTAGAAAGTTCATGTTGAAAGACAGAGTGAGGAGCTGGTAGTTGAAGTTCCATATCAAGAAAATATTTATGCCGAACAATTTATTTTATCTTTCAAGACAGCATGGCACCAAACTTTGAAAAATTGCACAGGTTTATTGCTGTGAGGCTTAACAACAAATTCGAAGAAATAATCAGGCGCCAAACTGATACTTAAGGGGATACGGAATCGGATTTTGGGTTAAAAAATCGAATTTTTTTTTATTGGCGTATTATATTCTGCCATGTTTCCTCTTTAAAATGACGTATCATACATAGCTCTACTACAATTATAACTATTTTATTTTTATATATTTGTGAGATCGGGTATTGCGCTTTAGTTATACACGTCTCTCGTGGCTGACCATGAACTTTTTGGCAGTACCTTTAAAGTGACATGAATTCAAATATCCCGGTTTCCAGCGACTATTTATACACTAGTTGCCCGAAAATGTTTCTCTCTGGTTTCCTCAAGTTACTCTTTGACTTTGTGGCGGGACTGTTTTGTAAACAGTGTGATATAAGAAAGTAGTTGTTGTTGAGTTATTTCGTATTTAGTGCTTCATTTTTCGCAGTGAAAATGCCTAGAGCTAAAGCAAAAGTATTTAAAAAGCGTGTGAACTGGCAAAAGAAAAGAAATAATGATTCATTAGCAAAGCAAAGCAGTTCATCATCATCACTGTTGGAAAATGTGAATCCACTTATTACTGATTTGCCGAACGAACTTACACCAAATGAAAACAGTGGTATAATGTTCGCTATGTCAAATATCTGGGAGATGGTGACTCTAAAGCATTCAAAGAAGTTTTGGAAAGCAAACCATATGGGAACAGTGTAAATATAAGCAAACTTGAATGTATAGGACATGTGCAGAAGAGAATGGGTGCCAGGCTGAGAAGGTTAAAATCAGTTATGAAAGGGAAAAAACTAGATGATGGGAAAACCTTGGATGGCAGAGGAAGATTGACTGATTCCATAATAGACCACATTCAGAACTGCTATGGCCTTGCAATCAGGCAAAATACAGGCAATCTTGAAGAAATGAGGAGAGCTGTATGGGCTTTATATTTCCACACCGCATCCACGGATGAGCATCCACAACATGGTTTGTGCCCCAAAGGTGAAAACAGCTGGTGTAAATACAATAGGGGACTAACAACAGGAGAGAAATACATTCACCACCACAGTCTACCATCAGCCATCATGGCAGAAATAAAGCCCATTTTCAGAGATCTGGCTGACAGAAGTCTTCTGATGAAATGTCTTCACGGAAAAACGCAGAACCCCAACGAGTGCTTGAATAGTGTGATATGGCATCGTCTCCCAAAAACAGTGTTTGTCGGAATTAATACACTACATTTTGGTGTGTATGATGCTGTGGCAACCTTCAATCTTGGAAATATAACTAAATGCCAGGTCCTTCAAAAGTTGGGTATGTGTGTTGGTTCCCGTACGGTACGTGCTATGTTCTTTTTAGATCAGCACAGACTAAGGCATGCTGATAATATAATCAAGACATTAGTGAAAAAAGCAAGACAGGTGCAGAGGGGTGCCAAAAGAAGACTTGAAGATGATTATGAAGACTGTGAAGGGGGTATTAGCTACGGATCAGGAATGTTTTAATCTTCTTTCTCCGTTTCCCGTAAGTTTACTTTTTACTTCATCTAGGAACATTATCTCAGGTACTGGTCAACCTAGAAGTCTGAAATTTTTATGACGTAGTGACATAGGTCCCTATTACATACTGAAACAACGATTTTTTAATTACTTGATTTACAAAAGACTTAGGGGTGATAGTCTAGTAAAAAGCGATGGAAAAAATTTACTTAAAAATAAATGTACAATATCTCTGTAAGAAAATACTTTGACAATAAACTGTTGTTTCAGTATTGTTGTAACATATGAATGCACATACAGTAAAATTTTTACCTCTCTGTCTCCAGTAGTTTGTGAGAAAATGTTCCCTATAGTAGGCATATATTAACATTGCGGGGATAGGTGATTCCGTATCCCCTTAAGGAATTTATAAATATGATAATTTCACTCAGTAACTGGTCATACATGGTGAGGGCGGCGTACCAAAGACAGTTATCATTAAACAAGGAAATCGATGAAAGGTACACACAATAAAAATATGAAAACAGAATATTGCTGATTACGGAGACACCGGGTAACAACAAAGTAATTGTCAGAGCTCTGAAGAAAAATCAATAAAAGGACCATTAACATTTAAAAACAATGCAAGAAACAGTAATTAATATTGATATCAAAGCACAGTCAGCGGTAGGTAAGTAAAATCCTCCTTAAACACTTTGCCATTGAGTTACAACTTCTTGCAGCGCCCAGGAGTAGGAGCAAATATCATGAGGCAGACCATATAGCCACGAAATTACGGACGAAGCAAGGGAGGCATAAAAAGCAGACTAGCACAAGCAAAGAGTGCACTCCTGGGCAAAAGAAGTCTTTTTGTAGCAAAAATATGCCTCGAGGAAGAACTTTCTGACATTGTAAGTTTTGAGTACAGAATTGTTTGGTTGTGAATACCGGAACATATGAGAAACGAAGCTTCTGAGATGTGGCGCTAGATAAGAATATTGAAAATTAGGTGGACTGATAAAGTAAGGAATGAGAGGTTCTACCGGGAATAGGCGAGGAAAGGAATATATGGGAAACACTGGCAAGAAGTAGTGACAAGATGATAGGACATCCGTAACGATTTCACAGAATAATATCCGTGGTACTAGAGGAAGCTGGAGAGAATAAAAACTGAACTGAAGGACAGAGATTGGAATAAAGCCTACAAGTAATTGAGAACACAGGGTGCAAGCGCTACTTTGAGATGAAGACGTTGGCATTGGAGAGGAATTTGTGGCAGGCCGTTCCAGACCAGTCAGAGCACCAATGAGCTAAAAAATAAAATAAATAACAAATAAATAGAAGGCGAATGATGGACCACTAATAGTTGTCTGGATACGAGATGGTGTAGATACTTACGTTGGTAATGCTACTGGATTTTCACGTCATCATTTACAGCATATGATTTTTGTCTGATAACGTACCGCTGATCGAAACTAGTTGGGCATTGAGAAATTCTTTTCTGATTGTGTAGTAACGAAGTAGCAGAAGCTTATTAGTTAACAGTACCTCTCCATTGACAATGAGTTATTTTTCCAGTCTTTCGATACCTCAATGCCTATATTTATATTCCGAAAGTAACTTTGAGGTATCGGAAACTTGGAAATAGCGTACGAGTATTGGCTTTAGGATTCTGTTTGAAGTTCCTTGTTCACCATCTCAAACGCGATTTCTGCATTCACTGTTTTTTCTACTTTTACACTGAAAAAGTGCACTCCCGTCAGGCAAATAAATTTAGTTTGTAGAAAACCATTGAATTATCCATAAGCGCTTCTCGATTCAGGTATTCCTCTCAACGACCGTAGGAAAGAGAGAAATTATGTTTATTGGCTTTCGTTTAACGCTTTCTACATGGGTTCTTTATTACTTTGACGGAGTGATCGTAACCCAGTCACGATAAAAAGATTGTGACCTCATTTACGAACTGTGTCAATGTTTCTGAAGTATTAAACGTCGGCGTACCACCAACAGAAAACTGTCAGTATTTGGTTTTGTCATAATCTCGCACTGTTGCTATTCATGGTGTGGTCAACAGCTCCCGAACAGAGTGGCCCTACACATTTTACGCATCCATCTCTCGCAAAGGCCGTAAGTGCATAATACTGACTGAATCTTATCGTCTCGAATGACACTAAAATGTATTTGCCACGTTAATACTCAAGTAAAGTCCCATTATTGTTCTCTCGCATATTCGTGTGAAGTTTTTAGTCATCTGAACCCTGTAATTATCTGGTGCCAGATTCTAGTATGCGTTGCTAAAGTTGACATGTTGAGAACAGATGTTTCCTTATGGAAACGTTGATAAAATGACCTGTTACACATGTTGACTAACGGACATTCCATGTGGTAAATCGACATAATCTGTAATCAGTTTCTCCTGTTAGGTGTTTTAATAATATTTGATAACTGTTTGAAAAATTATGTTTCTGAGCCCGCGCGGTCTAACTCGTTGCTTCCCGGGCGGGAAAGGGTGCCGTACCCCGGCACGAATCCACCCGCCGGATTAGTGTCAAGGTCCGGTGTGGCGTCAGCCTGTGGATGATTTTTAAGATGGTTTTCCATCTACCTCGGCGAATGTGGGCTGGTTACCCTTATTACGCCTCACTTACACTGTGTCGGCGATTGCTACGCAAACACCGTTTCCACGTACGCGTACACCATAATTGCTATACCACGCAAACATCTGGGATTAAACTCGTCAGGTGGGGCGGTGGTGAGGTGGGTGGACTGGACTGCTATCACCTGTTGTGGGGTTGTGAACAACTGAGGGCTACGACTGGACGAAGCTTCCCTGTCGTTTCTAGGTCCCGGTTTAATACAAGACAATTATGTTTCTTGTCCGGTTCTTTCAGCTGGATAGGAACAAGAAGTATTAGATTTTGGGTACTGAATGGAGTCGCCCCTTAACCGTGTAGCGCATACATATTAAACAACTAGGTACTTCTGTTTTGTAAAATTTGGGAAAATGTTGATACAAACTCAGTTTGGGGTGTTAAATTCCATTTTGAAAAAATAAAAAAGAAACGTGGCTATGAAGTTTTACGGGGCAGAAAGATACATTTTCCTATTTTTAGCGTTTTTAGGAAACAATAGAGTAATGACGTACACTGGAATGAAATGGGAACAAGAACCGCATATTGTTGTTCGTATGGCCACCATCAGTTTCATGTGAACCCTTGTTAAACGTCCAGTTGTGTGATGCACCTACTGGTCAACTTATTTTCATGTACAAGTGGAAAAATTTATGTTGTGTCTAATACTTACATGCTAATCAGGATGATCAATATCAGTATCTTGGTCTGGTCGCTACTACTATAGTAACTTTCTTCTATTACGGTTAACACTTATCAGTACTATGTTAGTAAAACTAAGGTCTTCCCAAAGAGGTGATTCTCGTTATCAGAAGACGTTACTGTCGATCGTAAGTAAATAAACGTGTACCATGGAACACTTTTTCCTTGTTATAGTAATGAGTATATACTCTGCGGCGACAAGCAAAAGCATTCAAACTCGTTCCATGCGACGTGAAGATTGTAAGTACCGGGTGGTTATAATTAAACATTCCCTTTTTAACACGTTACAACACGGAAAGTAATTACTGAACGAGTACTAAACTCGATAGCATTAATGTTCAGGGTATGGGGTGCATATTTCCATGCATCGCAACGCTGCCGTCCAGTTCCAACTAAGGCCACCAGGTGTCGTGGTCAGTCATCGTGATCCATCGCCTTACACACCTGACCAGTCGCAGCGCACTTGTTGATGTGAAACATGACCTTGGATAAAAGGAGCAGGGCATTATTTGTGAAGCTCTATTATGAAAATAGTAGTAATGCAGCAGCTGCACTATGAGTATATTGCCAGCTGAAAGGATTACGGAAGTGTCCTCTCTCTACATCTGCTGTGCGGAGCATGATGAAGAAGTTCGAATCAATTGGAGAACTGGACGTCGCTCCGGGAAGAGGCTACGACCGCTCGCACCACAGATTGTTTACGAAATCGCTGTTGCTATGGCAGACAACGCTGTGCGCAATTCCCGATCGTCAGGCAGTGCACGTGCTGTGGCACGACAGCTGAACATCCCGTGGTCCACAGCACGGAAGGTGCTTCGAACCACTCTCAAATGGTATCCGTGCAAGATCCATATCGTACAGCAGCTTGCACCACACGGCGCACGACGACGTGTTGACTTCGCTCTCCACTTTCTCACAAGGACTGAAACTCATTTTTCTCTCACAGGTGAGATGGACACATAGAGTTCCCGAATATGGGGATCTCCACCTCCAGTCACCAAGCATGAAGTTCCTCTGTATGGTGAACGTGTCACTGTATGGTGTGGCTTCACGGCTACGTTCATCATTGGCCCATTGTCTTTTGAACAGCTTGGCATACCTACGGACAAGCTTCAATCTGCTGTGCAGAGTGCAATCTTGCGCTTTCAGACTGATGAGGGCCATATTGAGCCCCTTTTGTAGCAGTAATGGTACGGTATGTAATAGTGTGATGTACCGTAGTAGCACTTTATAAGCCTTTCAACTAAATTTATTCCACATTATTTCTCTTCCCCTTGGCCTTGAGATTAATGCTACCAAGTCTGGTATTCGTATTGTAATTAGTTTCCGTGTTTTAACGTGTTATAACATGGAATACACGAGTTATAACGTGTTAAATTGGAAAAGTTTAATTATAACCACGCGAGATGTGATTGCGAATTGAAGACACTGAGATCTGGTAGTTGTCATTCAATGAGCTGCTCGTCAGAAATGCACAGTAATATTTTTCCCATTTTTACATCTGTGGTGTCACAGCTATTGCTTTTACACACACATGCATACACAAAATCACGCACACTGCAGATCTCATTAAAATTCAGTCAGTGTTTCCAGGGAATTTGGAAACTCTGGAGTGTCTGTTTTCAGAACGTGTGCATGCTGTTGTATTATGCACTGTTTAGAATCGATAATGCAGCGGAAGTTCAGAACTGTCCAGTGTACCGAAACCGAAGAGCGGTGGTAACTCCATTTCTCGAAACACTGCGCTACTGCAGCTTAGATCCCTCATCTTTTATTCACGACTCCGTGGGCGAGACACAGGACCGTCGAGAATCTTCGTTGCGTTGCTCCTGCTGTTCGCTGCCCACCAATTTGTATGGACTTCCTTTGGAATCTGTCCACCTAACGGAAACGTCCGAAAGACTCCCTTGCCGCAGACATACTGATCTCTATGGTCCAACAAATAACTCATCTAGAGTCTGTCTAATGTAACACAGTGATACATTGATAATACACATAATTGCAGTGAAGTGTATGGCACATTGTGTCTACCACCAGTCGCTGTTAATGTACCAACAATGACACATATTCCTGCTGCGACGTCGCAGAAATGAAAATCATATCCTAGCACTTTCATCAAAGTAGAAGATACCATTCGATCTTTATTGCTGCTGTCTTAATAAGCTAACCACACATTGTAAATCTTCCGAGAAACTTGAATTCTTGAGTGTTACTCCGAAACATGTTGGACTATGGTTTTCTAGAAAGTTTCTCTCGTAGATTAACTATTTTCCACCATATATTATTGTGACATCTCTTTTCTATTTCCTCTACACCTGCTGCCTGTAAATTCAGCTTTCTCTCACAGTAGTCCTCAATTTCGACAGCAATTATTAAACAGTTCCTTTCATTTCCTTCAGAAACATCACAATTCGACGATCTTTAGAAACCAAAAGTCTTACGCCGTCTTCTGACAACGAACTTTACACGACATGGATAATGCTGGTAACTCTTTTTGGGTATTCTTTACCTGTGCAGCATACTGGTTTAGTTAATCTTTTAGACCCATTTTTTTGTTTTAATTGTTTATTATTACAATACTCCTCCATTTAGAGGAGTCGCAGAGCCGGCATATTCCAAGAGCAGCGCACTTGCGGAGACTGTCCGCAGCTCGGTCTATGTTATACTCATTTCGTCCAATGTTGTCGCAGTTAAGTTTAATGGTGTTGCGGTTAGGATTGTCTCATTTAAAATGCAAAGAAATGGTGCAATGTCTTGAAGACGTGCACGTTACGTGCAGGGTGCTATAAGCTGACAAAGGGTTCCTCGTAACGAGAACGTAGATTTCTGCATCATGCTCTGGTGACATGATAGACGTATAGAAACGGCCCCGTTAGCCCCAAATATATATCAGTGGCATCAGATTACCACCACCAGCTGTATGGCGATTACCTGTTGGTGAACGAGAAGCATCGTCTTATCATTGTTTCGTATGTCACCGTCGGCATGTATAGCGAGCATTGCGACGCAGCAGTGATGGTGAATAGGTAGCCGAGGTCGTTAACGCACGCCTGTGCGGTGGCGCTCTACTGACAGTTAGGTCGGTAGGAATTCTGGAGTGAGGAAATGAAATTTTTCCCTGACAGTATTTTGCTGGCAAATGGAGGAAAGGTGGTGGTCTTAAGTAACTGATCGCCAGTCTGCTTAAATTCCAAATCTCTTCTCGGCGGCTCAAGTAGTCACGGCGTGTGACACTGTTGACGGTGATACGTCCGTCGGCTGGAACTTAAGCTCGGTGGTCTCCTTGATGCAGTTCGAGAAGAGCAGGATGTGGGTTTCACCCTCTTCCTTCTCTCCTTATCATTATACAACACAAACACAACACTACACCATACACGCACGCATCCTACACTCACATATGGCACAACACTAACATAATCAGGAGGAAAGGAGCCAATGGCGGATGGACGAACAACAATGCTTTCCGACAGCCGGTTAAATAGAGCCAGTGGGATATCTTAACAATGCCAAACGACATGTAGATTTAGCACTGGTGAACTTTTTACATGCTACGAGTGATCAATGGCAATGTACCAGCCTTCCAGCTGATGTTACAGTTCTCTGGCCTGTGATGAGGCAAGTTACACGTATTTGGCGATGCTTGTTTCTCGATGCTATGAACTTTGAACGATTACAATTGTCCAGCACTGTGTTGGTAACTTTATCTTTCCATCAAGAATTGCGATCTGCAACAATCAGGGACTATAAACTGTAACAAGTTTTTCTCCACAATAGTTGCCTCTAGAGGCGTTCTCTGAATCGAGTTTCTCATGGGACCAGTTTTGATACAGTAACCGTGAAAAGCCCAATGCTTGCACTATCTCCGAGCTATTAGAACATCCACGATTCGCAGCCATCAAATCCGCTCGACTGTCACGCCGGTGGCCTACACCGTGTTTAACGACCCTCTTGCTACGTTACATGAATTATTATATTTGCCTCGTTAACAGAACTCCAAACTCTACAGATATATGTAAATTGCTGGCCAGAAAGCATAACAAATAAGTAAATATTACTTATGGTGATAGTAGGAAGAATGTATGAATACATTTGAATGAGATTTGGGAGTATATAGGGAGCAAAGTTTAGTACATAGTACTCTAGCAACGACGAGTGTCTAGCCTGGTTGAGCAACAAGTTAA
The DNA here is from genome assembly GCF_021461385.2 of Schistocerca piceifrons. Classification (NCBI taxonomy): domain Eukaryota; kingdom Metazoa; phylum Arthropoda; class Insecta; order Orthoptera; family Acrididae; genus Schistocerca; species Schistocerca piceifrons. Next base: position 932,626,173 of record NC_060138.1, read on the forward strand.
TGAAAGCTTGCATGACATACGGATGTGTCAGTTCACACCGCTTTAATCGTAGTGGTTGATGAGCGGTGGTGTGCTTGTCTCTCGGCAACTCATGATCACGTGTTTTCCTGGGTGAAAGATTCTGAGAAATTGCTGACTGGAGGAACAGCCGAACACTCTCTGTTTCGAAGTGTGTCAGAACAGCACAGACAACACGAGGGCTTCCGTCATAATGTTGAAAGGCAGTATCGTCCAGAACTCGAAGACAGGCCACAACCACCAGCCCGACTGTTCAAATTCCGAGATAAGGGAACCAGAGATGATCGTCAAAACATTTTTGTATGCTGGTCTGCAGCTACAAATTGTATTAAATGCAATGTAATGATGGTCCACGAGAACTGCTTTTGTACATTCTTTTTTTATCTATTCCTTCTGATTTTCGAGCGTGGCATATTTTCAAGCGTTGCGTAGTTATAATCGAGCTCTTATCAGTATATATATATACACGCATTAAGATAGTAAATGCCATTTTTCAAATATGATGTACTTTTATTATACTTGTGATTGGTTGTTACATTATTGACCTATAGGTCAAAGATACAATTTGCTTTTAAATTTTTATCTTTGGTCAAAATAGATTTATATCGTGCATAAAATTAGGACTGTCTTTTTTCGGAATTATCTATCAGCAATAACAATCTGACGAAGCTGTCAATGTAGTTTTTCTTTCTGAGTTCTTTCTGTTCATTTCGAATGTTATATGCATATTTTAGCATTCTATGCATATTTCCCCATCATGAACCACGGATTTTGCCGTTGGTGGGGAGGCTTGCGTGCCTCAGCGATACAGGTAGCCGTACCGTAGGTGCAATCACAACTGAGGGGTATCTGTTGAGAGGCAAGGCAAACGTGCGGTTCCTGAAGAGAGGCAGCAGCCTTTTCAATTGTTGCAGGGGCAACAGTCTGGATGATTGACTGATCTGGCCTTCTAACACTAACCAAAACGGCCTTGCTGTGCTGGTGGGGAGGCTTGCGTGCCTCAGCGATACAGGTAGCCGTACCGTAGGTGCAATCACAACTGAGGGGTATCTGTTGAGAGGCAAGGCAAACGTGCGGTTCCTGAAGAGAGGCAGCAGCCTTTTCAATTGTTGCAGGGGCAACAGTCTGGATGATTGACTGATCTGGCCTTCTAACACTAACCAAAACGGCCTTGCTGTGCTGGTACTGCGAACGGCTGAAAGCAATGGGAAACTACAGCCGTAACTTTTCCCGAGGGCATGCAGCTTTACTGTATGGTTAAATGATCATGGCGTCCTCTTGGGTAAAATATTCCGGAGGTAAAATAGTCCCCAATTCGGATCTCCGGGCGGGGACTACTCAGGAGGACGTTGTAATGAGGAGAAAGAAAACTGGCGTTCTACCGATCGGAGCGTGGAATGTCGGATCCCTTAATCGGGCAGGTAGGTTAGAAAATTTAAAAAGGGTAATGGATAGATTAAAGTTATATATCGTGGGAATTAGTGAAATTCGGTGGCAGGAGGAACAAGACTTTTGGTCAGGTGAATGTTGTTGTTGTTGTGGTCTTCAGTCCTGAGACTGGTTTGATGCAGCTCTCCATGCTACTCTTCCTGTGCAAGCTTTTTCATCTCCCGGTACTTACTGCAACCTACATCCTTCTGAATCTGCTTGCTGTATTCATCTCTTGGTCTCCCTTTACGATTCTTACCCTCCACGCTGCCCTCCAATGCTAAATTTGTGATCCCTTGATGCCTCAGAACATGTCCTACCAACCGGTCCCTTCATCTTGTCAAGTTGTGCCACAAACTCCTCTTCTCCCCAATTCTATTCAATACCTCCTCATTAGTTATGTGATCTACCCATCTAACCTACAGCATTCTTCTGTAGCACCACATTTCAAAAGCTTCTATTCTCTTCTTGTCCAAACTATTTATTGTCCTTTTTTTCACTTCCATACATGGCTACACTCCATACAAATACTTTCAGAAACGACTTCCGGACACTTAAATGTATACTCGATGTTAACAAATTTCTTTTCTTCAGAAACGCTTTCCTTGCCATTGCCAGTTGCCATTTTATATCCTCTCTACTTCGAACATCATCAGTTATTTTACTCCCTAAACAGCAAAACTCCTTTACTACTTTAAGTGTCTCATTTCCTAATCTAATTCCCTTACCATCACCCTACTTTATTCGACTACATTCCATTATCCTTGTTTTGCTTTTGTTGATGTTCATCTTATATCCTCCTTTCAAGACACTGTCCATTCCGTTCAACTGCTCTTCCAAGTCCTTTGCTGTCTCTGACAGAATTACAATGTCATCGGCGAACCTCAAAGTTTTTATTTCTTCTCTTTGGCTTTTAATACCCACTCCGAATTTTTCTTTTGTTTCCTTCACAGCTTGCTCAATATACAGATTGAATAACATCTGGGAGAGGCTACAACCCTGTCTCATTCCCTTCCAAACCGCTGCTTCCCTTTCATGTCCCTCGACTCTTATAACTGCCATCTGCTTTCTGTACAATTTGTAAATAGCCTTTCGCTCCCTGTATTTTACCCCTGCCATCTTTAGAATTTGAAAGAGAGTATTCCAGTCAACATTGTCAAAAGCTTTCTCTAAGTCTACAAATGCAAGAAACGTAGGTTTGCCTTTCCTTAATCTTTCTTCTAAGATAAGTCGTAAGGTCAGTATTGCCTCACGTGTTCCAATATTTCTACGGAATCCATACTGTTCTTCCCCGAGGTCGGCTTCTACTAGTTTTTCCATTCGTCTGTAAAGAATTCGCGTTAGTATTTTGCAGCTGTGGCTTATTAAACTGATTGTTCGGTAATTTTCACATCTGTCAACATCTGCTTTCTTTGGGATTGGAATTATTATATTCTTCTTGAAGTCTGAGGGTATTTCGCCTGTCTCATACATCTTGCTCAACAGATGGTAGCGTTTTGTCAGGACTGGCTCTCCCAAGGCCGTCAGTAGTTCTAATGGAATGTTGTCTACTCCCGGGGCCTTGTTTCGACTCAGGTCTTTCAGTGCTCTGTCAAACTCTTCACGCAGTATTGTATCTCCCATTTTGTCTTCATCTACATTCTCTTCCATTTCCATAATATTGTCCTCAAGTACGTCGCCCTTGTATAGACCCTCTATATACTCCTTCCACCTTTCTGCTTTCCCTTCTTTGCTTAGAACTGGGTTTCCCTCTGAGCTCTTGATATTCATACAAATGGTTCTCTTTTCTCCAAAGGTCTCTCTAATTTTCCTGTAGGCAGTATCTATCTTACTGCTAGTGAGATAAGCCTCTACATCCTTACATTTGTCCTCTAGCCATCTCTGCTTAGCCATTTTGCAGTTCCTGTCGATCTCATTATTGAGACGTTTGTATTCCTTTTTGCCTGCTTCATTTACTGCATTTTTATATTTTCTCCTTTCATCAATTAAATTGAATATTTCTTCTGTTACCCAAGGATTTGTACTAGCCCTCGTCTTTTTACCTACATGATCCTCTGCTGCCTTCACTACTTCATCCCTCAGAGCTACCCATTCTTCTTCTATTGTATTTCTTTCCCCCATTGTAGTCAATCGTTCCCTAGTGCTTTCCCTGAAACTGACTAAACCTCTGGTTTAGTCAGTTTATCCAGGTCCCATCTCCTCAAATTCCCACCTTTTGCAGTTTCTTCAGTTTTAATCTACAGTTCATAACCAATAGATTGTGGTCAGAGTCCACATCTGCCCCTGGAAATGTCTTACAATTTAATACCTGGTTCCTAAATCTCTGATAACTTCTAGTATTTCCCGGATTCTTCCATGTGTACGATCTTCTTTCATGATTCTTAAACCAAGTGTTAGCTATGATTAAGTTATGCTCTGCGCAAAATTCTACCAGGCGGCTTCCTCTTTCATTTCTTAGCCCCAATCCATATTCACCTACTATGTTCCTTCTCTCCCTTTTCCTACTCTCGAATTCCAGTCACCCATGACTATTAAATTTTCGTCTCCCTTCACTACCTGAATAATTTCTTTTATCTCAATATACATTTCATCAATTTCTTCATCATCTGTAGAGCTAGTTGGCATATAAACTTGTACTACTGTAGTAGGTGTGGGCTTCGTTTCTATCTTGGCTACAATAATGCGTTCACTATGCTGTTTGTAGTACCTTACCCGCACTCCTATTTTTTTATTCATTATTAAACCTACTCCTGCATTACCTCTATTTGATTTTGTATTTATAACCCTCAGACTTCAAGAAGAATACACTCCCGGAAATGGAAAAAAGAATACATTGACACCGGTGTGTCAGACCCACCATACTTGCTCCGGACACTGCGAGAGGGCTGTACAAGCAATGATCACACGCACGGCACAGCGGACACACCAGGAACCGCGGTGTTGGCCGTCGAATGGCGCTAGCTGCGCAGCATTTGTGCACCGCCGCCGTCAGTGTCAACCAGTTTGCCGTGGCATACGGAGCTCCATCGCAGTCTTTAACACTGGTAGCATGCCGCGACAGCGTGGACGTGATCCGTATGTGCAGTTGACGGACTTTGAGCGAGGGCGTATAGTGGGCATGCGGGAGGCCGGGTGGACGTACCGCCGAATTGCTCAACACGTGGGGCGTGAGGTCTCCACAGTACATCGATGTTGTCGCCAGTGGTCGGCGGAAGGTGCACGTGCCCGTCGACCTGGGACCGGACCGCAGCGACGCACGGATGCACGCCAAGACCGTAGGATCCTACGCAGTGCCGTAGGGGACCGCACCGCCACTTCCACACAAATTAGGGACACTGTTGCTCCTGGGGTATCGGCGAGGACCATTCGCAACCGTCTCCATGAAGCTGGGCTACGGTCCCGCACACCGTTAGGCCGTCTTCCGCTCACGCCCCAACATCGTGCAGCCCGCCTCCAGTGGTGTCGCGACAGGCGTGAATGGAGGGACGAATGGAGACGTGTCGTCTTCAGCGATGAGAGTCGCTTCTGCCTTGGTGCCAATGATGGTCGTATGCGTGTTTGGCGCCGTGCAGGTGAGCGCCACAATCAGGACTGCATACGACCGAGGCACACAGGGCCAACACCCGGCATCATGGTGTGGGGAGCGATCTCCTACACTGGCCGTACACCACTGGTGATCGTCGAGGGGACACTGAATAGTGCACGGTACATCCAAACCGTCATCGAACCCATCGTTCTACCATTCCTAGACCAGCAAGGGAACTTGCTGTTCCAACAGGACAATGCACGTCCGCATGTATCCCGTAGCACCCAACGTGCTCTACAAGGTGTAAGTCAACTACCCTGGCCAGCAAGATCTCCGGATCTGTCCCCCATTGAGCATGTTTGGGACGGGATGAAGCGTCGTCTCACGCGGTCTGCACGTCCAGCACGAACGCTGGTCCAACTGAGGCGCCAGGTGGAAATGGCATGGCAAGCCGTTCCACAGGACTACATCCAGCATCTCTACGATCGTCTCCATGGGAGAATAGCAGCCTGCATTGCTGCGAAAGGTCGATATACACTGTACTAGTGCCGACATTGTGCATGCTCTGTTGCCTGTGTCTATGTGCCTGTGGTTCTGTCAGTGTGATCATGTGATGTATCTGACCCCAGGAATGTGTCAATAAAGTTTCCCCTTCCTGGGACAATGAATTCACGGTGTTCTTATTTCAATTTCCAGGAGTGTATAATAATTCCAATCCCAAGGAAAGCAGGTGTTGACAGATGTGAAAATTACCGAACTATCAGTTTAATAAGTCACGGCTGCAAAATACTAACGCGAATTCTTTAGAGACGAATGGATAAACGGGTAGAAGCCGACCTCGGGGAAGATCAGTTTGGATTCCGTAGAAATATTGGAACACGTGAGGCAATACTGACCCTACGACTTATCTTAGAAGCTAGATTAAGAAAAGGCAGACCTACGTTTCTAGCATTTGTAGACTTAGAGAAAGCCTTTGACAATGTTGACTGGAATACTCTCTTTCAAATTCTGAAGGTGGCAGGGGTAAAATACAGGGAGTGAAAGGCTATTACAATTTCTACAGAAACCAGACGCAGTTATAAGACTCGAGGGGCACGAAAGGGAAACAGCGGTTGTGAAGGGTTGTAGCCTCTCCCCAATGTTATTCCATCTGTATATTGAGCAAGCAGTAACGGAAACTAAAGAAAAATTCGGAGTAGGTATTAAAATCCATGGAGAAGAAATAAAAACTTTGAGGTTCGCCGATGACATTGTAATTCTCTCCGGGACACAAAGGACTTGGAAGAGCAGTTGATTGGAATGGACAGTGTCATGAAAGGAGGATAAAGGAGAATAATGGAATGTAGTCGAAGTATGTCGGGTAATGCTGAGGGAATTAGATTAGGAAATGAGACTCTTAAAGTACTAAAAGCGTTTTACTATTTGGGGAGCAAAATAACTTATGATGTTCGATGTAGAGAGGATATAAAATGGCAACTGGCATTGGCAAGGAAAGCGTTTCTGAAGAAAATAAATTTGTTAACATCGAGTATACATTTAAGTGTCAGGAAGTCGTTTCTGAAAGTATTTGTATGGAGTGTAGCCATGTATGGAAGTGAAACATGGACGGTAAATAGTTTGGACAAGAAGAGAATAGAAGCTTTCGAAATGTGGTGCTACAGAAGAATGCTGAAGATTAGATGGTTAGATCACGTAACTAATGAGGAGGTATTGAATAGAATTGGGGAGAAGAGGAGTTTGTGGCACAACTTGACTAGAAGAAGGGATCGGTTGGTAGGACATGTTCTGAGGCATCAAGGGATCACAAATTTAGTATTGGAGGGCGGTGTGGAGGGTAAAAATCGTAGAGGAAGACCTAGAGATTAATACACTAAGCAGATTCATAAGGCTGTAGGCTGCAGTACGTACTGGGAGATGAAGAAGCTTGCACAGGAAAGAGTAGCATGGAGAGCTGCATCTAACCAGTCTCAGGACTGAAGACCACAACAACAATAACAATAACAACAATAACAATGACGCCCTTGGTAAAGCACTCCCTCCCATCGACAGGCTACGCTCTGCCGACATCTCTGGCGTACCTTATGGGACTCTACAATTCGGTATAGTGACCGTGGGAAGTCAACGTACAATAATGAATGTTCCAGGGACGTGTGTCTGAAGGTTGCAGTTGTTCCCGTTTCAACAAAGGATACACGTCTTACGTGATTAGACTGGTTTCAGATAGAAGACTGCGCAAGTTACCGCCCTGAGACACATCTGAATGGACAACGCGTCTCAGTGCCTCAGTTGGATAGCAATGCGGACGCCCAGGGGGACCTGCCACATCCCGCCGTATGGTTGCAACTAAGACCGGGACTATCAACGAAGAGCACCAGCAGAACTTCCCCAGCTCTGTGATTGCTCCGTCAGTTTGCTGAACCAAGCTTTTGTGTCGCAGAGCCAAATTAGTTCATACGCGTTTCAGCAACAGCTGTTGGTGCTGCAGCACCCAGATACACCCCAGCATCCCACAGCGAAAAGCCATCTGTTGCAGCCAGAGCCTTCGTCCGTACGATATTGATCTCCCTTCGACTCTGTGTTCCACAATTCGTGTACGCCGGTTGACTTAATTATTGATATTTTGCCCAGGAACTACCATCAGTAATATGCCTCAGACTCGACTTGGAATTGTATTGATAAACTCTCAGCAGAGACTGATGTCAGTCCCTGACACACAAACTTCAAATATTGTTGTTATCTGTCAACAAACTATCATCTACATCAGATCAAGCAGAACTTTATATTTTTGTTGACATTCTTCCTGATTTTGTGAGTCACCTCTTTTTATTTGTGTTGGAATAATGTGCCTTTTGTTCTATCACTACCTGGGAATCAATTCCCATCATCACACTGTGCAAGATGCATCCCATGAAGGTCAGAACAAAATGGGATTTTCAACTCCGTAAGCCTAAGTGTAGGTAGGAGTACTCGATGCTGTCATACGCATTTTTAAAGCCTAAAAATGCGAAGAGCAAGGAAATTTTCGTATGCCACGCCTTTAATACAACGTCTTTGTATAGTGCAAGAATCTCATCCCTGGATCGATCTGTTACCGCACTAGATTGATATTCTCCCAGTGCTATGGTGGGGAGAGGGGTGGTAACTGACTATTTTCGTGCATTAACTACCCGGCTATACCGTTCAGGTCAGCGTTAAGGCACGTGATAGGTCGATATTGCTGTATCATTGTCGATTTGGCTTAGGAAAGTGAATTCCTCAGTGAAAGCCTCCGGTAATGGTATATCATTTTCAACTGCATTAATGATCTGCAGGATTTGTGGTACCGTTAAGTGCAAAAACCAATGCTCGTAGGAATACAATCTGCTTCACGCAGTCTCGGGTTCCTGTATACCATGTCAGAACTTGCACAGAAGGCGGAACTGCGCTGTTATAGAGTTCTTGATAATGCAGGATTACATAATCTTTAATTGACTCTTGCGTATTATGAACTTGCTCCTGAGTATCCACGAAGGCGGCGATGCGATGCTTTTCGGCTCGACTGTATTCTGTACTTACAGAGTACGGTTATTAGTTTGATTGAACTTTAAATGTGTCTCTGTCGACCTAACTGCATATTCTTTTGTAGTTATGCTTGTAAGGCGGAGAGTCTTAGCCTTTTATTGTCTTATACGTGATAAGTTCAGAATCTTGATAGCAGTCTGAACGCTGTAAAATGATATTCGTGACTGATCGTCGCCATTGAGTCATCAGTAAATTCCGCTTTTGTATCTTGGGTGGCAAGAAATGCATTTGTACCAAAATGATACCATCCCATTACATAGTTCTCTGTCTGTTAGGCAGCTTGCGTTTAGCCACCATGGCTTTCTGGTTCTGAATATACCTTGTCGCGTATGACGGCACAGCAAGTGATAGGCGGAGTGATCCGAGAACGTAAGTCCTCTATGGCAGCACTTGAATGTGAGCGTGTACCCTATCGAGAGGCTAACCGTGTGTAAGTGGACGTAAGTGGAGGCCGACTTTAATCGGTGTCACTGGCGCCACACATCCACCGACTGTAGTTTGCTCCTAATTTGTTGTAATTTGTTGCAGTTCGGCACAGTAATCAAAATTATGATTTTGGTGCCGTAGTTCGATCACTGAACTAAAATTGCCCACTATAATCGTATGGACTGCGAAATTTGTAAGAAGTTGTGTTAGCTGCACTTTAAATCATTCTTTCCTTCCGCTCCGAGCGCTTGACGTTGACGGAGCATTAATGTTTACAATCTGTATGTGAAAGAGCTGGTAGGCTATTCCTCTACCACATGGGAGCAAAACTGCAGATTTGCATGTTGTACCTAGCCTGAACAGGACCGCTGTATCAGATTCCGGTCAGATATTGATAACTGAGTCAGATACTGTGGCGTTTGCAACCACAGGGAGTGTACTTCCAGCAGAAATGTGGCATTGACATTTGTTTTCCATACATGATTCCACAGTTCGAGTATTTGGTGATAGAATATATCCTGTTTAAGTATCCTGTTTAATTTAATTTTATAATGGATAAGCAGTATTTCTGTATAGTCATTATGTATACATGTCTACACTCCAGGGAATCTTCGAATCATACGCACGTGCGGGGGTGCAATTATATTTTCCGGTTGTCGCTCAGATAACGAATGCGTCGTCATAGCTGCATTCGTCTTGGAGGGGTTTTTAAGTGGCATCGCTTCTCTTGTTTGCATCCTACTCGATGTCCCAATTTTTGGTTGTTTTGGGGGTAATTTCTTGTTGTGGAGCCAGGGTTCAATTAGCCCTCAACTGTCTTTATTGTCTATCTCACTGAGAGAAGGCCTTAGCTCTGTACAGATTGTGTAATGACATCGTTTTATGTATTGGCAGGATTGCAACCTTTTGAGTTTCTGTGGCTATCGGAAATTTACCATCAGTTGATGATTCAGTGGAAATCATGTCCACGTCACGCAAGGAAGTTTCTTTCGTCCTTTGCTGAAATTATCGCGGCTATGGCCGAGGCTACATTTGGGACGAAGGTTGTTATATCAGTCACACATTTATCTATGGACTAAGTGGTTTGACTGTGGGTGTGGTGTGTTGTCCTCAACGTTCTTCGTTCGGGGTTCTTCGTGTTTGTTCTATGGTCTGTTATTCAACTATGTTGCTAGTCAGTTCTACTGGCAAGACTGAACTGGGAGTCAGGACAGCATATGATGGTGCCGTTATCTTTTTGTGGATGTCATCCTTGCTTCCGTCTGCTTGTAGCTGAAGGGATTTACAAACGCGAGTACATTGCGGCCGTAAGTTAGCAATTTATCCACATTCTGCACACTTTTTGGGTTGAACTTAAAGCACGGCCAGGGTTCTAAAATCTTTTACAAGTATTAATGTAGGGCAGGACATGCTTTTTGTAAATTAGTGCGCACCGTTCGAACATCGTTAAAACCAGAACATACCTACAAAGGAGAACATACCCACATAGTATCTGGCAGAAATAAAACAAACATGTGAGAAATAAAATGAATAACTTTGCCATAAACTAGTCACCAAGAACAGTCGTTATATGTGAAGATACCTTAAAGACTAGTTTAATGACCGCTATTTGAGAAAGTTATGCAGTGTATGCTATACAAGTTCGTTTATTTATGCCAGACACTTGGTGCATACGTCCTCCTTTTTATACTATGACACCCGAATTGTGCAGCTAAGTTATTATATTTCGACGATGACTTTGTTTGTAGAAGTCTGTTCATTTCCAACAATGCGCTACCAAATGCCAAAAATCATGAATGTACAGCAGAATAAACGATCTATACAGTAAAACTGTGGAACTTTCATAAAAAAGTGTTATGTGACTGGGGCACCAAACCATGGTAAAATTGCTTAATTTGGTATTCGTTGAGCACTTCTCTTATTTTATGTGGAGAACGCTGCCATAGCCTATCAACACCGACTGCATGTGTTTGTCCAGCGTTTCAAATGGAACCTTTTGTTCTCCAACACTACGAAATCCCAGTCCAGTCAGCGATATTGATACCTTGAAAATTTCACCCGAGGGGGCACAACATCATCCTCTTCTCACGTTTTGTCCATGAGTCGTGTCTTTATCAAACACTACTTTGCAAGTAAATTAAATTGAAATCCCTATACAGCGTCGTCAGAAACAGTCTGGAAAGCTATTAAGGGTTTTGCAGGATAGATTATGCTGAGAAATAACTGTTACGAAAAAAATTCGACATGTTGCGCCGTTTCCTATTTAATTGGCACTGAAGTTAGCCAATCAGGCAGTCGCGCGCCAATTCAACCGGCACGGCAGATACGATTAGTCTCAGTTGTTTACGTAGCGTAGATAAAGCGCACGAAACTGCTCAGCCTTTCCCTAGGTTCGATTCTTACTATCGTGCCATGTGCAATTTTTCTATCACTCTGTTGTTCAATTTTAGAAAAAAACAAACGAAGAAGACGTTTGGCGACATTGTTCCCTGCGGGCCACTTGAATTGGCGAGCCCAACGGCCTGGTCGACTAACTTCATTCTTAATTACCTCGGAAACTGCGCAACATATAGAACATTTTTCTTGACAATTATTTCCCAGCACAGCCGACCGTGCAACACCCCTAAAAACTCTCCATACCATTTCTGTCCATCCTGTATGTGCTGTGAAGGTAAGTCAAAGTTCACAGTAAGTCAATCATCAATGCGCAGTTTGTCGCAAACGTAGAGAAAGCTAAATCTGATAGTATTGTCTCGAATTTCTTTCATGTTCAGTATAAGCTCCGCATGCGCTTGCTTACAGTTTCTGGCGTCGAACACTTTTCTTGCAGCACTCTCCTGTGGTGCGTTTGTCTCGCCCGAGAGTCACCGTGGCGCTAGAAAGTAAACACCCCGCGTCTTCACACGACGACTGCCACAGATACATAAATGAAGCGTACATTGGCATGTAGAAATACAACTTTGTACTGCGATGACTTGAGTGTCACTGAGACGCACAGGCACTATTTGGATGTAGCGATTTAGGATTAGTACACTGAAAAAAAAAGAAAATACATACGCACCAAAAAGGAATTATCCGAATGGGACGCAATTCGGCAGGTGTACATATGTAAATATACAAATAATTACAATCTCAGAAAAATTGGATGATCTATTCAAGAGAAAGAGATTCACAAATTGAACGAGTGAATAATGTATTGGTCCACCTGTGGCTCTTATGCAAGCAGTTGTTCGGCTTGGATGTTCTCCTGAGGGATATCGTGGCAAATTCTATCCTACTGGCGCGTTAGACCGTCAAAATCCCGAGCAGATTTGAGGGGCCCTGCGCATGATACTCCAAACGTTCTCAATTGGGGAGAGATCTGGTACCTTGCTGGCCAAGGTAGAGTTTGGCATGCACGAAGACAAGCAGCAGAAACTCTCGCTGTGTGCAGGTGGGCATTATCTCGCTGTAATGTAAGTCCAGGATTGCTTGCCATGAAAGGCAACAAAACGGGCAGTAGGATGTCTCCCAAAATGAAAACATTTGGAACGTTATGGGCAGGGCTTCCTAACAGCTCTATATTTTGACGTTCTAACGCGTCAATTGGACAGAATTCGGCACGATACCCTTCAGAAGGACATCCAAAAACTCTATTGATCAATGACGTCCAGAGGTGGACGAGTGCATTATTGACTTGCTCAATTTGTGAAGCTCTTTCTCTTGAATAAATCATGCAAATTTTTTGAAACTACAATAATTTGTTTGTCCCGACAAGCATGTACACCACATCTAACGTTTTCCCTCACATTTTGATAATTCCTTGGCGACGCGCCTTGTTTTTTTTTTTTCTTTTTTCTTTTTTTTCTTGGGGTATTAATCCTTAATGGCTGCATCCAAATAGTGCCCGTGCGCCTCAGAGACACTCAAACCATCCTAATACATAATGGGATTTCTGCATGGCAATGTACGCCTCCGTTATGAGTGTATTTAAGTTGCAACAAAATGCGTCGTGGTCAACTCTCGTATTGCAAGGCCTGTCGGATATAGGCAGAATCGCTGCATTGGTTGGTTGGTTCGTTAGTTTGGGGGAGGGGACCAAACAGCGAGGTCATCGGTCCCGTCGGATTAGGGAAGGATGGGGAAGGAGACCGGCCGTGCCCCTTCAAAGGAACCATCCCGGTAATTGCCTGAAGAGATTTAGAGAAATAACGAAAATGCTAAATCAGCATGGCTGGGCGCGAGTTTCGACCGTCATCCTCCCGAATGCGACCCCAGTGTGCTAACCACTGCTGCACCCCGCTCAGTAATGGTTGCAATAGTTTGGGGACTGGGTTTAGATTAGATTGTAATTTAGTTTTCGTTCTTTAGGGTCCAGCTTTTAGGATCGTGTTTGTTGTAACGTCTCATTTATCATAAATGCTCTACAGTAACACATGAAATCAAATCATGTGGTACATAGCTATTTTACGGAGATAGGTATGCATCCACGCGGAGATAAAAGATAACATTGTGTTTGCCTATAGTCGGAAGGGGCTGTGGCTGAGCGCAGCGACTAAGACACCGAAAAACATAAATGCTCTACAATAACACATGAAATCAAATCATGTGGAACATAGCTACCTTACAGCGATTGGTATGCATCCACGCGTCAATAATTGATAACATTGTGTTTGCCTACTGTCGGAAGGGTCTGTGGCAGAGCGCAGCGGCTAAGACACCGAAAAAATATCTTAGTTAACAAGCGTAACGAAGATGCAAATGCTGTAATGCTGTAAACAGAAGGCTCCTTAGTTCTAGACAGCGGGTCTAATTAGAAACGGCAGTGCAGAAAAAACCCGTTGTAACGCTGGAAATGCATATCCTTCTATTTCTATGTATTGTACTATAATTTTTTTTCCTTATTTTGTTACCTGAAGGTATGACATTCCTGTATCTTTATATATTGTAATTGTTTGGCAATTTGTATAAATATATATTTATGCATTTATGTCGATGTATAATTGGTTTATTTTGTAAATATTATTTGTATTTTTACGCTGGGTCTTGCCTAGGGAAAACTATGCTATCGGACGATTACATCGATAGGTCGTGTGGAGAACCAAAGTGTTTAGGATCTTTGGTAGTGTTAACTCTGCCGCGTGGAGTGCGGGCAGAGGAGAATCTGGCTGGAGTAGGGCGGTGGAGCAGGTGTGTTGTGTGACGTTCCCGCGAGTTGCCACGCATTCGGGGTTTCGCAGCATGTAATTGCGCTCGACTTGCTATAATAGTTTCTGACACGGTGTCGCGGACGGGACGCATTAGCTGGGACACATCAACAGCCCGTTTCGCCAGGTGACCGTGTCGAGAAGAAGGCGCACCAACATCCAGCTTCTGCAATAGCGACGGCCGGCAATAAATGATTGTCGCCATCTCCTCGATCGACGACTTCAAACCTTCAATCAACCAACAAGGAAGACTGAAAGCACGTAAAGTTTTAGAACTGTATGCAGACCTCAGCTTTTCAAACTGTTCCATTTACATCACAAAATTACAGCAACTTAGTATGAACTTTTGTTACTCATTGTCCCAAATTCATTGCCATGCATAGTCCGTTCCTTTTCCGAAATGAACCCGTGTGTCGTTGAAATTCAAACGCCAGCATTAAAGTAATATCATTCCATTTTACTGCTTTAATTTCAAAGTTCAGTTAAAGTATGCAGAGCTGTATTTAGAATACACAAGCACAAATTAAGAGTGCGAGTTTTGTTACCATATTTTAGCTTACCTGCGACTGCAGCTCAGGCTGGTACGTACTAAATTTTACTTTTGTTAATTGTTTAAAACCATTAAATTGAAGATCAAAGTTATCTCTCTTATTTCTAAATTGCGTAGATTCGAGTTGCTTTTGAGCTGATTGTTGAGGTAGCCCAAGACTAACCTTATTCTATATAGTTTCGTAGTGCTTCAGAAACAATGTTCACTATTAATTTCAGTCACTAAATTAACTTTCAATTTTCTGGTTTTATTAATTCTTTTGCTAAATTAAGTCAGAGTGTAGCGTAATTTATTACTTCTGACAAACACTCAGTTTCCACACAACACATGTCATCCTTCAGTTGCCACCCTTTTAGTGCTAATTATATTTGCATTAACCTTTCTTTTACAGTTTTTATAGTAGTTCTCCATAGGACTGACGACCGTGATCTTCCACAAATCTCAAACATCTAATTAACGCCAGTTAATTGTTAACGTAACTACCGCACATTTACTTTCTTTATTAACTATACCCTTTCTTCAAAATTAATTTACACGAATTTCATTTGCATTTTTCCTCCCTCTTTTCCGACAGGTTAACTTCAGTGACGATTTCATTTCCCAAATTTCCATTAGGTACACGCGGTTTAATTTTGCACTGTAATTTAGGTCGATAAGAGAGGGGGATGTTACACCGTGTTGATACTGTGACTCAGGATGCTCTACACGGTTGTGCGATTCCTCACAGGCAAGCGAACAATATGTCAGTCGTCTCGGGCGTAAGCCAAGCGGACTTAGTCCAGAACGGCGTTGAGTGTGGTCCTCCTGAACTCATTGATCCCATATTGCTGTGACAGGCTAGTGATCCTGACCAAATCTCACTTTCGATATTTCACGGTGTTGCAGGTATCTAAAGTAAACATTTCTCCTTCTTACACGAGACGTGGCACGATTTTCTCACAAACAGCTGCGTAATGTTTCCTTGTGTAAAGAGTGTAAAAGTCGTTACTCCTACCTATTTCGTGCTGTTACACTGAAGTGCTAATCTCTTCACATAACCATGCATGTATTATTACACTACAAGCCGATCTGATGCTCGTTGATACCACCTTCACGCTGCTAGGAATTTAATGGCCAGCAGTGTAATTCAGTTGATCATTATGCTGTATGTGGTTGTAATCATCGAAAATAGCATCATCTGATACGAGCCGTGGCCAGTACTCTTGTATTCGACATATTCGACACTCTGCGAAGAATGTCGACGGCAATATCCTTACAAAAGGGCTGTAATAAAGGCCAGCAGTGGCTGGACTGGGATCGGGATTCTTCGATTGATATATCGAAACATTCTGCGATTGATAAATCGAAACTAGGGCTGTCTGGTACTCACTGAGCCCCCATAACTGTCCTGGATGACTAAACAGGTTCGATGTATGAATGTCACTTAACCACCTAGCCAGTTGCATCCACGTTAGTCTTTCTTGAAATATGCCAATGATCATCCATAATGATTCACCAGCTGAATAACTCTTCGACTTCTCTTGACCACTTGGTCTATCCCAGCTACCTTCTCTCATTTCTAACTACCGCCATACTGTGTAACGCCGCATTGTCAGAAGGACGCAGACGGAACAGCAACGCTGATTTGAATGTGTGGAGTTATGTACCACTACTAACATGTTCAAACTTCATATTAATTGCTGAATATCATTTCCAGAGAATTACTACTTTTATGATATTTTGATATATGAAAATCAATGTACATCACATGGAAAGCACCAGTCGGAAAAACTTCACTCGCTTAGAATAATGAATGTATAGGTCAGATGTTAAAAGAAACTGAAATAACCAGCTGCATCATTGATTTATTTTTATGCTATTTTTTTTAAAACTGTTGAGAAATGTACGATTGACACAAATACTGGAAATTCTTGTAACAACAAAACCCAATGCAATAATTGATGTAGTATCAATATTAGCGTGATTTGATTTAGACAGAAATCAGAAGAACGTAGCGGTGCTTTATAAAAATCAATTTTTTGTTAGAATAACTATGTTATTAGTGACCAGTGACATTATTATGGTGGCAGAGTACAGTTAACAAACGTACGCACCTACACTTCTGGTCTATATCTACATCTACGTCTATAATCCACAAACCACTGTGAAGTCTGACAGTGGGTCTTTCACGTTCTGCTAATTATTAGGGAACAGCATTCGAAACCGATCGAGGTGTTGCAGTGGTTAGCACACTGGACTCGCATTCGGGAGGAAACGTTTCAAACCCACGTCCAGCCTACCTGATTAAGGTTTTCCGTGACTCCCCATAAATCGCTTCAGACGAATCCCAGGATGATTCCTGTGAAAGGACATGGCCGATTTCCTTCTCTAATCGGAGCTTGTGCTCCGCCTCTGATGATCCCGTTGTCGACGATACGTTAAACACTAATTTCCTCCTCCTCCTCCTCCTCCTCCTCCTCCTCCTCCTCTTGTTGTACTCTGGTACGGAGCGTGGGAGTAATTGCTCATAAGCCTCTTTATGCGCTGCCATTATTTTATTTTATTTCACTTATTGTTTAGTTCCCATGATCAGATTATGACTTGAAGCTCATCTCTTATATTGTATCAGTAACTGAGGGTAATACTATCTACGTGGTCCATACGGGGGGATATAAATGAGATTATATTGTGAACCTAGATAAATTATATAAAGCTGGGTCTTCAAACTTTACAAGGTGGCTTTTGACCGTAGTTTACTTTTATTTTCAGGCGTCTGCAAGTACTAGCATTACAAAATTTTTGTAACGCTCTCCCAATTTTAAAAATTTCTGAGACCAATTATGCTGTCTTTCTTTGTTTACGCTCAACATCCTGTCTCAGTGCAATTTGATATGGGTTGAAGTGTGTACTTCGTCTGTTCATAGCGGGTTTAACACCTACTTCACATTATTTTCTACCAGAACATAACACAACATATCTGTTAGATTGTTACACATTGCTTCCTCTCTCAAAACAATAATGCGGAGTTTTGAATGTTCCTAAGGTCTTCTGTTAGTGATTGCAGATTTTTGGTTAAGCTTGTTTGGCATCTAGAAAAGCCCTCAGAGCAATTTACCTATTTCGTCGCAGACACTACATGCAGCAATAGAAATTGATGCATTGTTTTATTTGTACAAGGCTCTTTTATTCCTTGTTTCCAGCAACTAAAGTCAACCAACGCATTGCTTCCTCCTAAGTATATCTCGAGAAAAGATCGTGAAGGTAACATGTAGGAGATTCGAATCTACACGGATTCTTACCATCAATACTTCTCCACACCCCCTATTCGCGACTGGAAAAGGAAAGCGAGGGACTGGCAGTGGTACAAGTAGTGCTCTCTACATACCATCAGGTGGCTTCTGGGGTACAGTCGTAGATGTAGACGTAAATGCAATGTGGTCATAGTACGCGTAAACTGCTGGCGGCTACTAAGAGGAATTAATCTTTTGTACAATCTGGCATCGACAACTATTCTTATGGTCGTAGTTATTCATAACATTTATATTACTCGCACCGAGAACCAACAACGTCATTGATTTGTCTTACGAAGTCTTTCGTAATGCAGCTCTTGCATAAAATGTTTTCGGTTTACTTGCGACGTAAAATTCAAATAAAAACCTGAAGCTTTCGATGACGATGATGTAGGCAGCCATCGAAAGCATGAGAATGTATTCGAACTGGATGCGGCAAGTGGTCAGATAACTCTTTATGCAACAACATTGATTTCTACGTCATCGTTTTATAATAAAATTATGAGCATAACGATGTCGCATTCCTGCTTTCTCCAAACTGTTCTTTTTGTCGAACGGAAAATGGAATACACATTAGAACAGATGGAAAATGAGTATAGTAAATAATAAAAAGCAAGGGTCAACTGTTGTAGAATAAAGAAAACAAGAAACTAATTTAAGACGTTTAAATGCTTTGATTTCCACTCTTTTGGAGGATTTGGAAAATTTTATTATAGCAACGCAAACAACTGAGAAACGGTTTTCCACTGTAACCCATACTTTGTTTCGTAGGTGCCCTGACGACAGTGCAACTGGATTGAGAGATATCTTTCTGGACACTGATGAAAGGACAGTGCGCCCTAAATAGTAAGTGGCCCTCTACACACAATCAGTGTGGGCTCTAAGTGTCCCATACAAGCAATTACTGAAACCTACGGTACCGTGGTGCCGAAAGGAGCTGAGCGTGTCTAATGGTGACTACTGGCTTCTGTCTTAGCCTGTATGCACTGAACTGTCATAAAATTGTGATGATGTTACAGGACGCTAAGCAGGTAGGAAGTTATACAAAAATGTAACGCCCGTGGGTTCATTGTGTCATTGTATCTCTGGAATTCGATTCCCTTACCGGTGACTTACGAGTTGTGAGTAGGTCACGGCTTCAGTGGGGGATAATTGTTTTAGTAGGTAACTTGTTAGATACTGCGCATAATATGTCATGTTATAATGTAAATTGCCGGCCGGAGTGGCCGAGCGGTTCTAGGCGCTTCAGTCTAGAACCGCGCGACCGCTACGGTCGCAGGTTCGAAACCTGCCTCGGGAATGAACGTGTGTGATGTCCTTAGGTTAGTTAGGTTTAAGTAGTTCTAAGTGCTAGGGGACTGATGACCTCAGCTGTTAAGTCCCATCGTGCTCAGAGCCATATAATGTAAACTCGTTCTGAAAATCTAATGAGGTGACAGTATAAATGAAGTGACAGTAAAATTTAGCAGTTCTAACAAAATAGAGAGCTGAATAATAATCGCAAAGAATTTTACGTAAAAAAATAGTGAAAAGAATAAAACAAATAGAGGCCGCTGCTGAATCATTTGTTGCTTGTGCAGTTCGTTCAAAAAGACGGTGAAACTACGGACAAAATCATCGGCAGACTGGGACGGACAAGAGTAGATGTCTTTATAAAGACAGATAAAATATCTGTCGAGAGATACAACGTTTGGGAAACCATAGCTGATTATTTATTGCAACGTCAGTTGCTATGTAATACAATGATCACCGTTTCCGGACGATAGTGGCCATATTCAAACCTAAAAAATATGAGAGGAAAAGGACAGTTATTTTGAAAGCACCCTTGAATCCTGTCGTATGTTTCAATGTGTATAATCAAAGTGAAGATGACCTTTAACGGGCTAAACCGCTAATAAACTGCATTTACATCGCAACTCAGATTGCAATGAATAATATTATTAAAGGAGTTGAATGTAATAGTAGGTGTCCAGTGCTACTTTCAAAACTGTTTGAAGGAAATAGAAGGCGTACGACCAAACACTACACGGAGTTAATACGTTAACGCTACTGTGCAATCCGAGAAAGTGGAACTGCGTAGAAGATTATATTTCCAAACACATTACAATGTCTATTTGATGATTTTCGTCCAGCAGATGAACTGACAAGAACCGGAAAAGGCGCCAGCCGAGTCACACAGAAAGTTTTCTCTGGTGTTTGTCTGTAGTTAATGACACACAAACAGTAAATTATGATAACTAAACCGTAATTAGAATTCGGATTTTTTTCAACATGTATGTAGTCAGGTGAACGAAGGAGACTGAATACGTTGAGCAACAGTTCATGGTCGTGAGAGATTAAGAAGTAAAAGGACTTATCGAGTTGTATTAGCAGGAAAGATAAACTTTAGTGAAGTACTTAAACAAATCGATTAGTGACAGATTTGGTTAGTCATGCGCTAGTCGCAGAAATATTAAGGAAGGTTCGATGGGTAACGCTACGAAAATGTTTAGTATTGCTGCAAGACTTAACGAGAAAATACCAGGAATGCACGCTTCAGATTCACATTAGTCCCTCCATCATGTGCAAAATGATCACGACGCTATAATGAGAGAGATTAGGGCGGGACACAACAACAAGCCACTTCCACTAGAAAATAAAGAAAGCCTGCAGTTTACCACTTTGTGTTGACCGCTGCGAGGCTAATTGGCTTCCGATAAGAATTACGATCAAAGACGACATATTTTTCTACTGTAGGTCTTATTTGCAACAGGGATAGACAAAAAAGATCAAGGCGGAAGAAGGAGCTGTAATATTCGAAGACAGTACTGACTGCTGGCCGAAATAAGTTATTGTTATTGGATTTGTTTCCACATTTGGGGAAATTATGTATTTTGTGTACAACAATACGGTACACATAGCGAATGGAAACACCATTCCTCCACGATTTATTCTGCGTTGTAGTTGTACTCGTTTCCTATTGGGTAGCTCGCGTTACGTCCATCTTTATACCGGTACTGAAGTCGTTCTTCAAAAATGCTTTGTTTTGATAGGGTTAACTTCTTCACGATTCTGATATACTTCATGTTGGTGTCAGAGCATGCTAGACGCCCTACACAAACAATTTTATTTCATAAAATATTTCAACATTCAGTGTGCAGTCACTAATGGATGTATCAGACAATTATAATGATCGCAGCTATCTATGCTATGGAACTGGAAGCGCTAATTGTTATTAACATGAATTTCAGTGAAATGTTGAGAGGATCATTAACAGAGTATACGGTACCAGGGCATTTTTCGTTTGGTTTTTGCTTCGATACTGAACTTGCTATTAATTAGTATTGATTACGGCTGTACTGGGTGCGGGGTGGACCGCAACAGACTCAAAAAGAGCTGTTTGCAGGAACAAGAGCGAGAGATGCAGCAAACTAACAGTCCACAGCAGTGAAAAGTTGGGTAACCAATGTCCGTGTAAATGCAATAAATGTATTTAAGAAGAGGGTAGCTGCATTAATTAAGTCACCTGTTACACGGAAGTAAAACTATTCTCTTAAATCATATCAGCTAATTAAGTCTAGATACTCCAACAACGTTAGGAAGTATCCATCTTGTTGGCCTACGAAACTGGATACTTTTCTTTCGTTCTTTCGTTCTCTTGATGTCGAAGATTCGGGGTATCTGTCCGCTGCAGCGTGCTTCACCTGAAAATTAGATTCTCGATATACAGTATCGTCAGGCAATAGCAGTTGATCTTCTTCTATAAAATGACGTAACCGAAACACATAAATCCGTTCTATAACACGTTTCTTGCGTCACAAGATTAAGTCACACAAAACTGATCTGATACAATATTCTCACAAAGGCGTAACTAAAACCGCCCTTGTTCGACTGTTGGCGGCGGAGCTTATGCGCTGAGGTGACAAAAGTCGTGGGACAGTGATATGCGTGTATACGGTGTTCATTTTAACTTAATATATAGAAATATCTCTAAAATACACATCGGAATAAAGTTATAACTCCAATTTGGTTGTCTCTGAGAGGGATCCAACGATACCACACTCGACCCGCCATCCCACACCTTGCGTGAGTGGTGGGGGCAACTGAAATCTTCAATGGGGGCCCCCGTTTATTTATTGCAGATTACAATTCTACGGCAAAATCAACATACGTTTTGTCTGTAGCATTTTCTTCGTTTCACCACAGATGGCGCTATAATCGGAGGAATAGAAATAGGTACACAATCGTAATTCACGACATGTTACTGAATGGCCATTGAATATACAATAGCACGTGAGGCCCCACCTCCACAGTATTTCATAACTTCTACTTGGGAGCCCCATTCGCAAGGCTGTATTCGTCTAGCATATCGAACAGGGGACTACTGGAAGCGCCACTGTGGTAGTGTAGCGAACTACGAAGCATCATAACGGGCAGTAGACTACTACATGAGGTAACGTATCGTGTAGACGTAGAACAGATAGCGACTCTAAACATTACAGTATTTGCACAGTGTCTATTGCCTTCACACCTGCACCATTTGCAGAACAGATGTGCATGTGTACGATGAATACTGCAACCACAAAAGATAAAATTAAATGATCCTGATTAATGGAGAATTTAGGAGAAATGTTGAGGCTGCTGTTGTCTTGCGTGCCGATCGTTTTCCAGAGGAAGTTCCAAAAGGAAACGATGCACTAGCGGCAGTGCGCCAGAACCCATGCATTACGGCTCAATTCCGATACGTCCGTAGGTAGTATTGTCACAATACTGCATCGTCATAAGTATTATCCATACCACGTGTCACTGCATCAAGAATTCCATGGCGTCGATTTCCATAACCGGTTTTTGTTTTGTGAAAGGGCACGCCAACAAAAGCTACCGATCCCCACTTTACTTGCCGAGGTACTGTTTTACTATGAGACTACATTCACAAACCATGGTAGCGTTAATCAGAATAACATGCATTGATGGAGTGTAGACAATCCCCACTTGTTTCGGCAAGCTGACCATCAACGTCCTTGATCGTTTGATGTATGATGTGGCTTCATAGGAAACAAACTCAATGGTCCGTATTTTATCGACTTCACGTTGAATGGACGCAAATATCGAAACTTTTCTGGAACAGGAACTACCGGTACTATTACAGTATGTGCCCTGGGGTTCGACAACGTATGTGGTTGCTGCATGACGGCTGTCCATCGCATTGCGCAATTGAAGCACGCTAGGAATTAGACCGTGTTTACACTGGTCGGTTGGCCGGCAGAGGTGGCCCTGTTAATTGGCCCGCTAGTTCGCCGGATTTGACGTCGCTGGATTTCTTTCTGTGGGTATATTTATAAGATAAGGTGTACCAACATGGGCCAACAAGCAGTGAAGACATGGTCGACCGCATCAGAAACACCTGTGCTGACATTCCGGCAGAAACGCTTTTGTCCTGTATACGGTCATTTGAAATGCGGATTACTAAGTGTACTGAAGTTGGCAGTACTTGGTTTGAACACTTAGTCTAATTGGAAAAGTAGAGCAGTGTTCGCCTCGAGTTATAGCCACAGCGACGCCTCGAGCAGTCCCCTATTCGACATGTCGGCGGAATACAGCGTTGCGAATTGGGTTTCCAATTAGAAGTTATGAAATACTGTCCTGTATTACCCTCGCAGTATGGAGGTGGGGTCTCACGTGCCATTGTATATTCAGTGGCCATTGAGTGCATGTCGTAGTTTACGATTGTGTACCCATTTCTATTCCTCCAATCACAGCGTCATTTGTGGTGAAACGAAGAAAGTACTTCAGACAAAACGTTTGTAGATTTTGTAGAAGAATCCTAATGTGCAATAAAGAACGGGGGTTCCCACTGAAAATTTCAAAGTTGACCCCCGCAACCCACGCACGGGTTGGCGTGCCGGATCCAGTGTGGTATCGTTGGATGTTCTCCTTCGAGACAAACCAATTGGAATTATAACTTTTTCCGATGTGTTATTTTCGATATATTTCAATGTCTTCAGTTAAAATGAACACCCTGTATTCATATGGCGGTATTATCGCGTATACAAAAGGGCAGGGCATTGGAGGAGCTGTCATTTGTACTCAGGTGATTCATCTGGGAAGGTTTCCGACATGATTATGGGCGGATGAAGAGAATTAACAGACTTTGAACGCAGATGGTAGTTGAAGCTAGATGCATGAGGCGTTCCATATTGGAGATCCCAGATATGTAATGTCAAGAAAGAGCCGAGAATACACGGACCATGACTACGTTCGAGAGCAGCGACGTTTGCATAGAGTTGTCAGTGCTAACAGACAAGCAACACTGCTTGAAATGCAGAAATCAGTGTGGGATGCACGACGAACCTATTCGTTTGGACAGTATGGAGAAACTTGGCGTTAATGGGGAATGACAGCAGACGACCGATGCAAGCGCCTTTGCTAACAGCACGCTTCTCCTGCTCGTGACCATATCGGATGGACCTTATACTACTGAAAAACCGTGGCCTGGTCAGATGAATCCCGATTTCATTTGATAATAGCTGATGGTAGGAATCCACTGTGGCGCAGACCCCAAGAAGCCATGGACCCAAGTTGTCAATAAAGCACTGTGCAAGCTGGTGGTAGCTCCATAATGGTGTGGACTGTGTTTACATGGACTGGGCTAGGTCGTCTGGTTCAACTGAACCGATCATTGACTGGGTTTGATTGTGTTTGGCTTCTTCGAGCCCATTTTCAGTCATTCGTAGATTTCATGTTCCCAAACAACGATAGAATTGTTATGGACGACAATACGCCTTGTCACAGGGCCATCATTGTTTGCGAATTGTTTGAAGAATAGTCTGGAGAGTTCGAGCAATTGATTTGGCCCCGCAGGTCGCCCGATATGTGTACCGTGGAACATTTTTGGAACATAATCGAGAGGTCAGATCGTGGACAAAATCCATCGCCGGCAATGGTTATAGAGGCATTATAGCTCAATATTTCTTCAGGGCACTTTCAACTACTTGTTGAGTCCCCGCCAGGTCGAGGTGCTGCACTATGCTGAACAAAAGAAGGTCCTACACATTATTAGGAAGTACTCCATCGCTCTTTTCCTCTCAGTGTGTAGGTTCTAACAATTTAAACATGTTTATTTACATTGCTAAAATAGTTATTTTGATGATTTAAGTTAAAAGTTATACAGTTTTTGAGAGTAAGCTATAGAATTTCGATTAATTATTAGAAAGTCTCCAGAACAACAAACAGGTTAAATGAATGTCTTCATCGTTGGCAAAACACAGAAAACGTAGTTTTACAATATCACAAAATTTCTTAACTGAGAAACTCTGTAATTACAGAATGTATTTTATTACTAACGTGTTTTCTGGATCTTTTCATTAATCTAAAACGGTAATAGCAAATACATTTTACTTCAATAATTTTATAAATATTTGTTTTAGTATTTGTTTACGTTCGTTGACTGTACTTTTGGATATGCAATGTATATCAAGACACTTTAGCCACAGACCATCATAACTACGTTCAAAGTATGCAAGCAAACTCGAACTAACCTCACACCCCTGTGAGGGGCTTCGCGTATACATCGCGGATTAGTAGGCCTATCGGTTACTCCTAATAGCTCAGGTATCGCAGATTTCGTTTAGAGACGCCCTATATTTCTATACAGTACTCTTCATGTTTTAGAACATGAAATTCATGAGCTAACAGAAAAAAGTACTTTCAATGATTGTTTTTCTAAAACTAACACGTTAAACGCGGATGTAATTCACTAAGGGAGTTTCGCTGCAGTATAGAACACAGGGAGACGTGTGCTTTGCTATAGATGTAGTAACAGTTCACACAAGAGACGCTGATCGAATCACAGTTCATGTCGACACTAAATATTGACAGTTTTATGATACGTACCTACCATGTTGCATGTCGAAATAGCGTTTTGACTAACATCGTCTTGTCGCTATGCTAGCAGACAACTGTGATTTGAACTCTTATATCTCTGATACTTAAGTTTATGACAACTTTGGGATAGAGCATCAGCGACATGGTGGATAGCGTACTTATAATGTACACATAATCCTATATGCTGTCTCGGTGTTCACTTTGCTCCGCTGAAAGTCCTTGCTTGATAACAGTAAAGATGGGAAAACGGTGGTTAGAAATTAAATCGTATATCATTTCTGTGGGTAAGTAGAAAGATACGTCACCAACAGAAAAGGATTCTGATGCTAACAAAAATCTAACATTTTCACCTACGTAGAATAAACAGTTACTGCTCTGACAGCATGAGACTGTCAACTGTAACCGTATAGCAGTTAGACACGGAACCCTCCCAGCAATGAATGTACATCAATCACGTCACACATGGACAAGAAATGTTTAGGGAGACTGCAGCACAAGTTCTCTTTTATCAGCGTTCAAGTCTTCGATAACTCCTCCGGAATTTCTTCGGATGCATAAGTGTTAAACTCTTTCACATTTCACATCTTACAGTCGCAAAGACTACATACTGTGTAATCATCGGAATAATCTCTGTCGTATGTACTAGCCGTTTATAATGCCAACCGAAATGTTCAGGGTTAATTTACCTGCGGAAGTTTGCAATATCTTGTTCTCATAATTGTTAGAGTATAAATGCATTCAACACAGCTAGATATGGTTACACTTAACACAATAAAGATGCTTGAGGTGTCCCAAAGCCTGTGCGATAACCAGTATTTCGTCTCAATAACCGCTCTTAAACATAACACGTTTCTCACCGCGAGGTTAAATTTGTTTCTACGATATTTTACACCGACCACGGATTCATGTAGTCAACGGAGATCACTCTCTGATAACAAAAAACTCATTCGATGTTCACTGAATCAGTCGTAGAGCTGAAGCCAACGGATTCATTGCCGGCTGACCATAACTTTCAATAGATGTGAAAAGGAAATATAATTAGCGTCTAATTTCATTACAGTGCAATGCGTTTTTAATTAACAACTATAATGCAGTACTGTATATTGATCTCTGCTCTCTGGAATTGCAGGTATTTGTTTCCGGCACAGTTCAAGTTCAATAGAATTAAACCATAAATCATCGAATCATTAAAGTAACGAACTCCCATTTACAAATGGGCTTTTTTATATTTTCTTTTCAAATGAGTTAGTCTTAAATGTTTGACATTTTAGAAAAGGTTTGAAATTACCTATAAAGTTTGTTAGAAGTCGCTAAGTGCTCTCATTATAAAACACTGAATGAATACTGAGTACTTTGCGCTCCATTTTGTGTAAAGCCTAATTTTTGAAGTACTTTATTACGTAATGGGTCTCGAACTATGTGTCGTATAATGATGTAGTTTGCATGTATGTTCGTAAATATATGTGAACACTGTCCGGCAAATGTGTTCGAATAGAGTCGCTAGCAAAGAAATGGCGGGAGGACCGCCCCCAATCTGCAGTGCTTGTGGCGTCCAGATTACTGTCCGCCACATTTTACTTGACTGTCCTTTACTCTGTGACCAGAGGGCGGTGGTTTCCTTGCCACCGGATTTGCCCTCTATTTTGCAAGACGACGCAACGACTGTGGTTAAGGTCTTACGGTTTTGTGTCCTGTCCAATTTGTTGCCTCGGATTTTAGGGAGAGGATTTTAAAGTGCTGCTGGGTGACTGGCTCACCCAGGCTTTAGGCAAGGGGTCCGCCAGTCACGATTACCTACTTGTTTGACTTCGATTTCTGTTCTCTTTTCCTTGTGTTTCCTTTCCTTTTTTAGTGCGTTTCTTCCCCTCTTGTTTTGCCTCTGTATGTGAGGATTTGTAACCGCGTCAGGTCTGTGTCTTTTAGCCGTTCTCCTTCTTCGCTGTCCGTCTTCGTCCCTTCACTGCATGTGTTCCTGTTTCTATGCGTTTGGGCGCTGATGACCACGCTGTTTAGCGCCCGAAAACCTCAAACCACACACACACACACACACACACACACACACACACACACACACAAAACATCATATGTGATGCAAGAATTAACGATTAACTTTTTTTCCTTTCCTTATTTAGTGGTAGCTTTCAGCAAGAAGAAGTTTTGCTAAGGTTTAAAATCATGTGTGGAGTCTACTGAAAATGCTCTTTCTCAAGTTATGGATCAATACAGTCCTGGGTTTTGTGCACCGTTAGTTACGCTTCATCAGAGCTTTTGGCTCTGGCAAACTATACTACATCTGCAGCAGCAATCTGAGCGGCAGCTGGCACCCCAGTGACACAACGAACTGTTACAAATAGGTTACTTCAAGGACAACTCCGAGCCAGACGCCCCGTAGTGTGCATTCCATTCACCACAAACCACCGCCGTTGGTGACTTCAGTGGTGCCAAGCGAGAGCTAATTGGAGGGTGCGGTGGAGTCTGTTCTGTTTTCTGGTGAAAGCTGTTTCTGCCTTGGTGCCAGTGTGTTGTGGATTGGCAGGAGCCAACCCACGGAGTTTGGAGGAAGCCGAAAGGCACGCGTTTAGCTCACGCAGGCTGGCGTGAGGTCTGGAACAGGACAAGGATATTAGAACTTAAAAAAAAGGAGGTAACTGGTGGAATACTTAACTTTAATCCATTAATGTTGAACGTAGCTCTTGTCTGTACATTCTTTACAATATCAATAGCAACTGATAGTGGCGCCTTGCTAGGTCGTAGCAAATGACGTAGCTGAAGGCTATTCTAACTATCGTCTCGGCAAATGAGAGCGTATTTTGTCAGTGAACCATCGCTAGCAAAGTCGGCTGTACAACTGGGGCGAGTGCTAGGAAGTCTCTCTAGACCTGCCGTGTGGCGGCGCTCGGTCTGCAATCACTGATAGTGGCGACACGCGGGTCCGACGTATACTAACGGACCGCGGCCGATTTAAAGGCTACCATCTAGCAAGTGTGGTGTCTGGCGGTGACACCACACAGTGATGGCCAAGTATTGGTTAAAACAAGGCCAGTTGAGAGCCTGCGACCAACCTATCTGCGCGCCAGGCATATTGGACCTACACCTGGAGTTATAACCTGAGCTGCAATTTTTTATGTGACAGCAGGAGCACTCTCACGGTTTTCCCACGCGCCGTGACTGCAAATTTGTACTTTAATCTGGTGATTAGACCTGCATTGCTGCCATTCATGAACAGCATTCCAGGAATTATTCTCCAGCAGTATACCGCTAACCCATACAGCATGTTGTAACCCAAAATATACTGTACAGAGTGTCGACACGTTGCTTTGGCCCACTCTATCACCAGATCTGTATCCAAAGGAGCAGAATGGAACATCATCAGACGAAAACTGTAGCGTGATTCACAAAAAGCGTTAACCGTCCCTGTATTGACCAAGTCCAATAGGAAAGGAACGCCATGCTGCACCCGACATCCGGCACCTGTGAAACACAATACATGCACGTCTGCAAGCTTGCCTTCAACGTTCTGGCAGTTATACAGGTTATTAATGCACCAGAATTTGACATTTTCAGTGGCTTATCTCGCGATTACATTAACCTGTGAGCGGACAGTACTAAATACTTAAATAATGTTACCTAGACAAATGTATTCCCGAAATTTCCTTACTTTACATTAATTACTGTTTGATGTTGCGATATTTTTCCGTCAGGTTACTTGTCTTACTGTGTTAAACTATTACAGCTCTTAAGAGTAGATTAGGAGGGAATTTTAAATTATAAATGAAGTATTGAAGTTTTTGTTGATCCTAAAAGCCATTAGGTAGGCAACATGCAGCTGGTCACCACGCCCCAGTTTATCCATTTAGTAATACAAGTTTCTTAACTCAAACGGCTGCAGACCCACCATTTCCTTTTATGGCAGAGTAAAGCTTGCTGCAAGAGAGCATGGAAGCAGGTTAGTTCAGAGGTGGCCAGATGCAGTTACAACAGGTGCTAGGTTCTGATACGGTAGGTACTGGGTCCAAGGTTGCAACCAAGATGAGGCACCAGATGGCTAATAGCATACATGCAGCAAAAAGGCAGTGACTGCAGCCTCGCTTCAGCTTAGTTGCTTCACATCCGAGATGCTGTTTGCTGTGCTCCGTCAAACAGGTCACTGTCTGTAAGCCACCATTTCCCCCTAGGAGGATCTAAGACGGTCTACGAGTTCGTGTCAAGTCCGACGCTGTGGACAGCATTCTTCAGCCAGCCGGCCACCTGGGAGCTTACGTCACCTGCTGCTGGCCTCCTACCCTGGAGGCGACCTTTCAAGCCGGAGCTGGACAGCCACTTAGAGGCCATCGCTTGTGTAGACAAACTCATTGCTGCCTGCGTGGGTGGACACTGATGCTGCTGTGGGCCCTCTGTACATTCTGGGACCATGACGTCATTCAACGCGCCTCACGAGGAGAACACGTGTCTCGACTTACCTGTGGGTACTCGACCTTCTCTAAGAAAATGATCATCAAAGTTTCCAACATAACTTAAATTCCTTTTAGGCGCACTTAGCCCATTTCGTGGCATAATGGCTAGCGTCGCGCTCTCCCATTTTTGCGTCCCGTTTCCGGAACCTGATTATTGTTTTTATTTATTGCATTTTATTTTCTCATTTAGCTACCAAATGACAGAAATGGCTCTGAGCACTATGGGACTTAACATCTTAGGTCATCAGTCCCCTAGAACTTAGAACTACTTAAACCTAAGTAACCTAAGCACATCACACACATCCATGCCCGAGGGAGGATTCGAACCTGCGAGCGTAGCAGTCACGCGGTTCCGGACTGAAGCGCCTAGAACCGCACGGCTACCGCGTCCGGCTTTAGCTACCAATCCAACGGCCTTGCCGTATAGTGATAACACCGGTTCCCGTCAGATCACCTAAGTTAACCGCTGCCGGCCTGCGCTTACACTTGGATGGCTGACCATCCGATCTGCACAGCTCTGTTGGCCAGAGAGGTGAACTTAACCCTTGTGAGGCAAAGTGAGCAGCTACTTGATTGAGAAGTAGCAGCTCCGGTCTCGTAAACTGACATACGGCCTGGAAAGCCGTGTGCTGACCACATGCCCCTCCATATCCGCATCCAGTAATAGCTGTGGTCTGAGGATGACACGCCGTCCGGTCGGTTCCGTTGGGCCGTCATGGCCTGTTCGGACGGAGTTTATTTTAGTTTATCTTCCAATGTCCGTAAAAGGTTACTACGCAAATATTTCCGATCAGTTTAGGGGATTTATACACTGAAGCGCCAAAGTAACTGATGTAGGCATGCATAGTCAAATACAAAGGTATATAAACAGGAAGAATACTGCGCTACGGTCGGCAACTCCTGTATCAGACAACGAGTGTCTGGCGCAACTTAGTGTTACAGTCGGCACACCACCGACGGGACACAGCATCTCCGAGGTAGCGATGAAGTGGGGACTTTCCCGTACGACCATTTCACGGATTTACCGTGAATATCAGGAATCCGTTAAAACTCCAAATCGCTGCGGCTGGAAAAGGATCCTGCAAGAATGAAACCAACGACAACTGCAGAGAAAAGTTCAACGTGGGAGAAGTGCAACGCTTCCGGATACTGCTACAAATAGCAATGCTGGGCCATCAACAAGTGTCGGCGTCGAACCATTCAGCGAAACTTCATGGATATGGGCTTTCGGAGCCGAAGGTACAGTCGTGTGCCCTTTATGAGTGCACGACACAAAGCTTTACGCCTCACCTGTGCCCCTAAACACCGACATTGTACTTTTAATGAATGGAAACATATTGCTTGGTCGGACGAGTCTCGTTTCAAATTGTATCGAGCGGATGGGCATGTACGGGTGTGGAGACAACTTCATGAATCATGGACCCTGAATATCAGCAGGGGCTGTTCAAGCTGGTGGAGGTTCTGTAATCCGTACTCTTACGAATTTATCGACAGCCCTGCAGGATTCATGGTGTTAGTTCCCTCCAGAACTACTTCAGACATTAGTCGAGTCCATACCACGCCGTGTTGCGGCACCTCTGCGTGCTCGCGGGACCCCTACACGCTATTAGGCAGGTGTACCAGTTTCTTTGGCTCTCTGTGTATAATATAAGTGTTATGGCATTTTCAATGGCTACAATCTCTTCAAGCACGCATATTATTGAATTTTATTCTTATATCATAATTCATATGTTTATTCATCATAAATATTTGGTGCATTCTCTGAAACGATACCGATCATAGAAACATTCGAAACTAGCAATTCTGAAGAATGCGAGAATCGTGTGAAGGTAAGTTTACCCACAGTGACATTTCATCGTGCGACTGTTACTCTGCAAAGAAACATCGTTAAAATTGCTGAATATCTCACACTTTGGCAGTAATTTCGCGGCAAATCACGCGTGATGGATGACTTTTACTAAATCTGGCGCTTGTAATTGATTATGTCTCGATATACACCAGAGGAATTTCTACGAAGACAATTTCAAATAAATTTTCCTTCAATTATGGTCTTTTGTTTTTAATTGATTGACCATAGAATTTGTAGATGATTAGGCACAATATTGTTTCAGTAAACATTGGGAAACATTCATGTAATAAACTTCTTTGGACATGGTTAAATAAATAATAAACAGAAATTTAAAGAAAATAATAAACGCATATCGAACATTAGGTGCAAATGTAAGAGGCCGCTACGCTAGCAACCGCTCCGTTTGAGCTGCTTGCTCGCTAAAAGGCACATAAAGTACAACGAAAACTTCAACCGTCTTTTTCTCAGAAACGGTTTTTTTTATCTGTGGATAAGCCGATTTTGACTTCTCTTCCACCGAGCGACGTTTCTGGGAAATCTCATTACGGCACCTGCCGTGTTAATGAGGACATGTCTCGTCCGGTACAGCGAAGCAGACTTCAGCGCGCAGTGCAAACAGCCTGATTGTCATCCGCTGCTGCAGGGTCGCTGTCATCATCACTCTACCGACCAAGCATTTGAGTAATAAATGAATGTTCCAGCAGTGTTTCCATGTTGATACATAGGACGATTGCCAGGCATCCACGCACCATTTCACTGCCTCTCTGTGCAGGGTCTCGCACTACTTGCTTCCTCATGCCAACAACTCTGTTCCGCTACGTCCCTTTAGTGGCCACGCATTGCCAGTCATTTCAAGTTGTGTCAGACTCCGCATTTACCATATAAGGTATTAATAAAGTGTTTGAAATGACTGATAATTAGTCATGTCACTAATGATAACACAGAAATCTGCCCTGCAGAAAAGTTGTAAATTTTAGCAGTCCAGTTAGATAAGTTAAGTGCAGACAAATGCAAATACATCTAAGGGAACAGTGGCTGTGGGAACAAACCAAGCAGATGTAGGGCAGAAAATAAATTCTGGGGTGAAGATTACACCTTTGCACAGTATAATTACTCCAAATTATGCGGAAGAGAGGCAGAAAAAATTTTAGGAGTGAGTGGCTAAAAACAAGCGCTGGTGTATTTCTTCGGCGATAAGGAACATGAGGCTTTTGGAGAGGCTTTAAAGAAAAGAAAAAGATAGTAACTACATGGAAGCAGACAGTAAGAAGAAAAATGTTAATAGTGTACGTTTAGTTGATGTGCGCAGGGTACAAACGTTGTAGAGGCTGAGGTTGTGTAGAGTCCCAGACCAGATGTGCAGGGAAGTACAGGTTCCGACGGTGTTCGTGTCATGCAGCGTGGAACTACGGGTGGTAAATTGTTTGCAAGTACTGCGGAGAATGTAAAGGAAGTTGTTGATAATGTTTATTGTATTGCAGATGTTGTTAGTAATGAGGTGGTGCAGGCACTTTTATTTCAGAAGGACGGAGGTTCATCACCACCTGTGATGCTATCAGCTTCTCAGAGCCAGGAAAGAAAAAGGAAAAACGCTTGTGACACTACTGATGGGCTCGACGTGGCTAAATCCTTACGGAAAGGTGTGTATGATGTTCTGGAGATTCACAAGAGTGATGACACTTGCAACAGAATACGACTGGAGGTAAGAGGGAATGTCATTTAAAAACTGGCCTTTCGTGATGCACTGTGGAGCTTTGGAAACATTGTTCCAGCTTGGGGAAACCCTCGTCAGTGATAAACAGCCGCAAGGTTCGTCTGTCATGAAGGGACAAACAATTAATCTGCAGGCGAAATCACTAAAGTAAAGTAGTACCGCAAGCTGCAAGGAAACAACATGGCAAGGAGGAGTCAGTGTTTGATTAGCATTACGGTGAGAGAACTACGTGGAACTACCAGTCAATGTACTGCGTATGGTAGTACCGTATGTAGTTTATATGTGAGCATATTCCGAAGGGTGTGGTTTCTGGGAAAATATGAGGGAATCTCTTGCAGTGTTAGTAACGTTTATGAATGAATAACGAGGGAAGCAGTCGCACCGAAGTAGTGCATTTGTGGAGAGCAGGTGCAGCAGTACCAACATAAACAGCACCGCACACTCGTAACCATAAGTGTCACTGCCTCTGATTGCTTTGGTGGCCTTTTGTATGTTAGGCCAAGACACTCCAATCCGCGTGAACGTTCATTGGATCAATTGCCGATGGACTGTATTACACGTAGCGAATAAGGAACAGTTTACTGAAATTTGAAATAGACCCAGTTAGATAAGCGTAAAGAATTTATTGAGTAAATCTACTTATTGTCAAACAGTTGTTAGGGGATGAGTCAGTAGTAAATAATCTGGTAATATTACTTAGCTAGTCTATAAGTGATAATTGGTTGGAACAAAGCACATAATTACCAATTTGTAGGATGTATGTCGAGCGTTTAGAGAATTACCGTGAACTGAGATCCAGAGGTAGGATCTACCAGTGTTTTATGACATGGCTGAGTAAACATCTATGCCACAGCTAATGGGAGGGGCCATGGAAGCTGGCAAGATCAGAGCCAGCCAGACGCATTTAGAACAGGTACTACCTACTGATACGGCAGGTACTGGTTGATTACGAGGTCTACACGCTGCAACCAAAAGGAGGCACCAGGGGCGCAATACCATTGACGCAGCACAAAAGCAAATCTACTGCAAACTGGGTGACTTAGCTTCAGCCCGAGCCATGGTTTGTTATGGCTTACGTATAAAACCGATGCAGTAGCAAAACAAGAACGGTCTAAATTTGTATAAATACTCGATATTTTTAGTTGAAGTGATCCCAATTTGCTAGCCACCAGTCCCGAGAGTGGACGAAAGACGGTGTACACGTACGCCTCCAGACTCCACCGCTGCCAGTTGCAGACCTGCTGCTTGTGGACCAAGTCCGGTGCTGTGGACTTCCCGAGGGCATACTTCAACCGACTCGCAGGGCGGAGGGTCAGCGGCAAGGCAGCCGCCATCGCTTGTGAGTGCGATATCATTTCTGTCTGTTACTGCTCATGTGGGCGGGCTCTGATGTGCACCTCGTCCAATGCAGCTGGGCTGTCATTTGTCTGCAGTGCTGGCAAACGGCTTTCTGCGTCTTTGAATTCTCTAAGCATCATTACTACTGCTATAGTTTATTAATAAATGCATATACTGTGATGTCTTGACACTGATACGGAGGATGACTACCAGGCATCCATGCACCACTTCTTTGCTTCCTGACATTAACAGTTCGGTACCACCATCCAACACAGTGGTTAGCACACTGGACTCGCACTCGAGAGGACGACGGTTGAAAACCGCGTCTGGGCATCCAGATTTAGGTTTTACGTGGTTTCCCTAAATCGTTTCAAGCAAATACCGGGATGGTTGCTATGAAAGGGCACGGCCGATTTCCCATCCTACCCCAAATCCGATGGCACAGATGACCTCGCTGTTTGGTTGTCTCCCCGGAATCAACCAACAACCAATCCCAACACAGTGACTACCTATTCTTAGCCACTATAAGGCACCGATGACCTCGCTGTTTCGTCGTC
This sequence comes from Schistocerca piceifrons, assembly GCF_021461385.2. Lineage (NCBI taxonomy): Eukaryota > Metazoa > Arthropoda > Insecta > Orthoptera > Acrididae > Schistocerca > Schistocerca piceifrons. Next base: position 932,661,912 of record NC_060138.1, read on the forward strand.
TCCCCAGAATCAACCAACAACCAATCCCAACACAGTGACCACCCATTCCCAGCCAGTACAAGGCACCGATGACCTCGCTGTTTGGTCGTCTCCCCGGAATCAACCAACAACCAATCCCAACACAGTGACCATACATTCCTAGCCAGTATAAGGCACAGATGACCTCGCTGATTGGTCGTCTGCCCGGAATCAACCAACAACCAATCCCAACAAAGTGACCACCAATTCCTAGCCAGTATAAGGCACCGATGACATCGCTGTTTGGTCGCCTCCCCAGAATCAACCAACAACCAATCCAATACAGTGACCACCCATTCCTAGCCAGTATAAGGCGTGAAATCTGCAATTTACTGGATGATCAATAGTGAACAGCCATGTTCAGATCTCCTTGTATAACCCTGATTTACGCCAGTTTTCCTTAAATCATCTCAGTCAAATGCCAAAACAGTTGCAAGACGGCAGTAGTGGATTTATTTCTCCATCAGTCTCTAATACTACGAATCTAGCAAGCGTTGTACAGATGACGTATTAACCCCTAAAAATCCTGATTTCTTCGTACAGCAAATCAGAAAAAAGCTCTAGTACAAGGGTACGGTATTTCTTACTGTGAAGGAAAGGAAATCCGATGCTACATATTTTTAGTAGTATGTGTAGTTGAAATGCAGAGCCGTCTATATGGGGTGAACATTAATAAAGCCGACAATCTGCAGGGACGGAATCTGACTGGAAATGGAGGGAGAAAGGTCTTTTGAATATGTGTCCGGAAATGCGTCGTTGCTACGGTAGACGGTGCTGACGAATGACAGTTCTTCTGTCGACGTGCAGTGTGTTCCTTGTGTGTTGCAGGTTACGAAATTGACGCAGCAACAGAATGGTGCGGTATTCGTATCGGGAACAAGCCGAGACAGTGTTAGTGCAATACCAAGCAGATGAATACGGTAGAGGGGCAGCACGGCTATACGAAAACGGCACCAACATCTTCACACAATATTTCAGGCCTATAATAAAGAGTGTCCGTTTGTCTGGTTGTTTGTAATTCATACAAATCCACAGTTTTATTCCGATATTGATGAAATTTTGCACACGTTACTTCACGACAAGAGAAAGCTCTCCGTCTGCGCATGATTTCATAATTTGACTTGAAATGTATATGTATATAATATAAGTAGGGGAAAGGTTGTTACCAGAAATTTATGGGATGTTTTGACCGATATACCTCAGATACCTACACGATCACGTAATGAAGTTATTTGTTGATACTCACAGTGAATCCATGCCCCATGGCAATCTGCAGTCGCTTTGAATCGAAGGGGCATGATTAAATCAGTCGGTATAAACAGAATGTGGGTATGTGAGGAATGAATACCTCCTCAATTGCATTATATCCCATGATGATGGTAGCCTCTGTTGCATTCGGCAATAGGCTATTCTCGACCACCCTTGTTCCGTTGCATATGTAACAAAGGCAACTAATCAATAAATTGAGTTTGTAATCATGCTTCTGTCAAATTTTCGAGCTGTGTCGTATGAATTCTGATTAGTACTTACGCACTGTATATGACACCATTCTTACATTGGTTGATTTATATTTTGCATAACATTAGATGGTGTTTATAAAATGAAAATTCATGAGTAATAACAATAATTTGCAGCTCTGACGTTAACAAGTACGATTTTTCAACAACAGTAAACGTAATATTTGGAAATCTCCGAGATGATCTTGAGCGTCCATACTGCAGCTAACTCGGAAGTTATTATTGTGTATTATAGTTATTTACATACATGTGATTTAGGTGTAACGCTAACATAAATCTAGAGACTGTTTCTGTCAAAGATGATCTTGTGCATCCATATTACAGCTAATTCGGAAGTTCAATCTGGCATCGCGATAATAAGCTTGGTAGACTTTTTAAAACCTGGCGATAACTACTCATTAGATTTTTTCGCAGTGCTTATTATTATAGTGATTTATGTAAGGTACATGTGAGCGTGGCCTTACACCAAACTAAGACTAGACATTGTTTTTCTCAAATAAATCATCACTTTTTGAGCTCACAGCAGTTCACGTTATTACCAATACTACAAATCTGAGAAGAATGTAATATTCACACACCTATTTTCTTTGATGGAAAGATTCAGCACAAACACCAAAGACATAAAATAAATATGCTTCAACGATTATGAAATTCAATACAGATTTGAGAACGCGGTTGAATGATGCATTATAAGACTATAAATGTGAATTAATGTAAGTAGTAACTTGTAGTGAGCTTAAAATTAGTTGCGACTTTTGACTTTTGGCTGACGGGAGGGGGATGTGACGCCGTTGCCCAGGTAATACCAAGGCCGAGCCGACTTTCCCTATCACACCGCCAGCGTTTCGGCTGGTAAAGTGCAGCCGTTGCCACACCATGAAACAACGTGGTGTCACGCATTAGATTCATCAACGTTTGTCAGGTCGTTGTAAAGTCGTATTTTCTGGCGTTGAAGTGTTCTGTAGTCGTCAGGTATTGTGAACAAGTGTTTTGTGTTGGCGTTGTATTAATAACAACAGCGCAGTATATCTGAAAACGAGATTTGCAATAACAGTGCCGTCTAAGAACACGTTCACTGGCTGGTGAGATAACATTCTGCTGCAAAACATTCCTCAGAAATCGACAATAGTGATGGACAAAACGCCTTACAACTCTGTTGTGATGCACAGAGCTACAGCAATGCAGTGGAGAAAAGCGGATGTTTTGCTCTCGGTACAAATAAACATTCCATGAGATAAAGTTAAACCTAGCATGTACAAAGAAGTGTTAATTGAGTTTGTAGTACTGTACAAACCAAAACTTCACGCTCCCAGGTAGACGAACTGGCTAACGGTAAGGGGCATAGTTCAATCGTGCTTCCTCTGCATCATGCTTATTTAAATGCGGCTGAGAACATATGGGTCTAGGTGAAAAGTAATGCTGCAAAAAAACAGCAACAAATTTCAGCGATTTTGAAATACTGAGAAAAGAAGCCATTGCGAATGTTATAGGACAGGACTGGTCTTGAGTTGTCAGCCATACTAAAAAGATAGTTGAAGAGACATGGATTCTGTCTGCCTGCCATTTAGGGGAACCCGATGGCTGACAGTACACACCTCCCTTCCCGGGGGGGGGGGGGGGGGGGAAGAGGGCGACGTCGTCCTGCTCGGCCTTGGCGGCCTCGTGGAGGAGGCGGTGAAAACTCGGCCCCGCAGAGAAGGGCGCGGCGTGGCGGGCCAGACGGGCGGAGCTGCGTCGCGGAAGAGGCGGGGAAGCCGGCCGCAACGGCGCCAGGGGCATAGGTTCATCGACATCCGCGGGATGCTGGCCGGAAAGTGGACGGTGCGGGCGTCGCTGGCTAGGCTGCGACATCGGCGGCGGCGGCGGTGCCAAGGGCGTGGGGGCATCGTCAACGATGGCGAATGGCGCAGCCGGTCGGGCCGGCGGAGGAGGCGGCGGAGCCTGAAGCCGCTGTGGAGACGACGGCTGTTGCTGCTGGACGGGTGTGGCGCCCCTGCACGCCGACCATGGGTGGAAAGGAGCACATCCGGGCGACAGGAAGAAGGCGGCGGAGCGGCTTGCCGGAAAGAATAGGCGGTCGGAAAACCCTGATACCGGCGCCGGAGTTGGTTGCGGTGCCGGCGGACCACTGTGTCGGTGATGCGGACGTCAAAGAGCTGACGGCATCGCGGCCGGACGATCACCCCCCGAATCCATCCGGCTCTCGGGCCGAAACCTCGCGCCCAGAGAAGGGATCCCGGAACAAAGGGAGCCCTTGCAGTCGGAACTCGTTGTTTGGGTCCGGGCCGGAGGAGGTGCAAAAGGGTACGAGGTTGCTGGCCATGCAAAAGTTCCGCCGGACTACGGGAGCCGATGGGCGTCGACCGATAGGAACTGAGGAACAACGTCAGCGACTTGTCCAAAGTGTGGGCGGAGGCATATTTTGTCATTTGGGCCTTAAATGTCCGGACGAGGCGTTCGGCCTCGCCGTTCGATTGCGGGTGAAAGGGCTGAGTGAGGACGTGTTGGATGCCGTTGGCAGAACAAAACGTCGCGAATTCCTGGCTCTGGAATTTAGGGTAACAATTGTTAGCGGCAACCCTTCCAAGGAATAAACTTTCTGGAGAGCAGCGAGGGTCGCTTCCGAAGTGGTGCTGGTACAACAGATAACGAACGGAAAATGAGAAAAGGCATCGGTAACGAGAAGCCATTGGTAGCCGAGGAAGGGACCGGCGAAGTCCAAATGAATGTGATCCCAGGGACCCGCCGGCTTAGGTCAAGAGAAGAAGATTTGAGGGGGCCGGGGCAGCTGTTAAGCGCACGTGGAGCAATTCTGAACCATGTGAGTGACGTCCCTGGTAAGCCCGAACAAAAAGACGTGACGCCGGGACAACGCCTTGGTGTGGGCGATTCCCCAATGGCCTTGATGTAAGAGACGCAAGACTGCCGTCAGTAGATGCTGGGGAACGACCACAAGCGGAGTGGACGTAGGTTCTACCCGCAAGAGGACACCATCCACCACCGACAGCTGATGGTGGATAGAAAAAAAAGAACCGAAGGTGCTGCGGGTTGAGGATGGGGCCACAGCTGGGCCACCTGCGCTGAACATAGGAGCGGACACGGCGCAACAATGGGTCACGCGTAGTCGCAATTGCCACCGTGGAGGCCGTGATGGGAAACCAGCGCAGGGTGTCGTGGATCGCTTCATCAACTTGGAACACGAGGACGTCCGAAGAGTCAAACGCAAGGTCGGGACCAAGAGGAAGGCGGGAAAGAGCATCCGCGTTGGCGTACTGGGAGGTGGACATAAAATGCAAGGTGTAACGGAATTGCGAGAGGAAGAGGGCCCATCGTGGAAGCCTCTGAGATGTCTTCGTAGGAAGCTGGGCCTCCAGGGAAAACAGGGAGAGGAGGGGCTTGTGGTCAGTGAAAGGCCCATCCCTATAAAAAAGGCATGACTTCGGAACAGGTGAATACGATAACCAATGCCGCTTTTTCGATCTGATAGTACTTCAGCTGGGTGGCAGTTAGGGCCTGGGATAGAAAAGCCACCGGACGTTCTGTCCCATCCGGAAGCTTGTGGGAGAGGGCAGCCCCGACCGCGTAATCAGAGGCGTCCATGGCAAGGAGCAACGACAGAGATGGATCATACGGCATCAGGCAGGAGGCCGATTGCAACTGGCGTTTGAGGGTGGAAAAGGCCGTCACACAGGCCGGGGACCAACTGAAGGGGACATTTTTGCGGCATAAGTGATATAAAGGGGCGGCACGTGAGCGTCCGACGGAAGGAACTTCCGGTAATACGATATTTTTCCAAGAAAGGATTTCAGCTGATGGATGTCCAGTGGGGGAGGCAGTGGTGTATGGCGTCCACATAGGAAAATGACGGAGAGATGCCTTTATGTGAAATAACATGTCCTAAATAGGAAATAAAAGGTTGAAAGAAGGAAAACTTCTCCTTATTGCATTTTAACCCAGCCTGGCGGAGGCAAAGAAACAGCTGACGCAAGTTGGTAACATGGGCTGCAGCAGTAGGGCCCATAACGACAATGTCGTCGAGGTACTTAATGCAACCGGTAACGTCGTGCAGAAGTTGTTCCAAGAAGCATTGGAAAATGGCCAGGGTGCTAGCCAGGCCAAACAGGAGGTGTGTGACTTGGAACAGGCCGGCGAGCGTATTCAGAACAGTGAGGGCTTGAGAAGCTTCATCCAAAGGAACCTGGAGCTACGCCTCAGCGAGATCAGCTTTGGTAAAGTAACGACTACCAGCCAGTTTATGGAGGAGGTCATCAGGCTGAGGGTCGCCGAAATGTCCCCACAGGGACAGAGACGCCTGCCTGGCTTCTGGACGATGACGAGAGGCGTGGCCCAGGGACTGAACTGAACAGGCAGTAGCACCCCTTCCAGTTGCAGTCGGTCCAATTCGTTACACAGTGGCTGCTGGAGAGCGACGGGGACCTGCCTCGCCTGGAAGTGTCGATGGCGGACTGATGGCCAGAGGTGGAGGGTCGCTGCAAACCCCTTGGCGCACCCGATGCCGGGGGAGAAGAGATCCTGGAATTCGGTGCAGAGAGAGCCAACTTCGGGAAACGACACCTGTGGAGAAACCAGATGTAAATGATCGTCGATTGTGAACCCGAACATCTGGAAAGCATCCAACCTAAACAGATCGGTAGCATTGGAACTGTTGACTACCAGAAAAGAAATCGTACGACTGACAGATTTGTAAGAAACCACCGTCGCGAACTGCCCCAACAAAGCGACTTCATGTCTGTTGTACGTAAGGAGGCATCGAGGAGCCAGTTGAAAGCTTGGCGCTCCTAAAACGGTGTAGGTAGTGTTATTGAGCAGGGATACCGCAGCCCCTTTATCGACCTGCTTTCGAACTGGCTTACCCAGTATGGTGACATCAATATACAGTTTGGGGGACGCTGAAGACACAACTTGGTTGATGTCTATGGCCGCCTCGATGTCGGAGCGCCTGGAGATCGGCGCCGTGGCAGACCGACAGGCAGATGCAAGGTGCCTGTCCCGACCGCAACAGCGACACGTCGCCAAGCAGTCAGGACAGTCCTTGCATTCATGCTGGGAGTAGCATCCCGAACAAGATGGAAGGCGCAGTGGTTCCCTGTGGCGGCGTTGCTGGCCCGGGGGCGGCTGCTGGTTGTCTTCCTGAACGACCGTCTTTTTTCCTTTTCCATACGCTGAGAAGATGCCAGGGTGTTGCGCTGGGGAGTGCAGCGTGAAAGTGCGTATATGGCGGCGACTTCCTCCTGGACGTCGGAAGTCTCTTCTTGGATGGCTGCGACGTCAGTCCACGTTTCCAATCTGCGGTCAGCTGCAGTGGAAACTTAAAACTTGAATGCAAGTTATATGATTTGATCTAGCGATGGGTCCTCCAACTTTAAGGCGTCGTGGCGGAAAGCCGTGTCCGGGGCTGCTTGGATTAGGTGATCCCAGACCATGTCATCTGCATAAGATTCCCGGGATATGCGGGTGACAAAGCTGTACTTTCATGCGAGACCTTGGAGTTCAGCAGCCCAGTGCCGGTACATCCGATCGGGTTTCTTTAGAGTCTGGTGAAATTCCACTCTTGCTGCCATGACGTGATATCTGTGGCGATAGTAGGAGGTGAGACACTCACATATGGCAGTGAATGTAAGACTGTCAGGATCAAGTGGCTGGGGTTTCGTTAGGAGCACGTACACTCGACAGCAAAAAAAGTGGGTCACCCCTGAATTCCAACATGTAGGCTGCACCTGAATGTATGCAACCAACATTGCACGTCTGTTGCACGTCGTCGCAACCCTCCACAGTACAGTTGTTGTAAGATACACAATGGGTACCGCTAGAGACTACTAGACAACACCGGTCTTTGACAGTCTGTCCAGATGTAAAGTAACACCATGATAGTACAGAAGAGATCACACAGTCCTTAACGTTTGTAAACTAAACTTAATTACAATAAGTGACATTTCAAACGTTATCGGACAACTAGTTTTGTCACAAAAATCATTCAGTAATCCTTAGGCACAATTAAATATTTGAGACAGTATATGGATTTATAAAGTTGTATGGCAATTGGGAACAAGTTGTTTGTTGTCGGAAAGGTTTACACAACACATGCTGAACGTCGTTCAACGTTCAACGGGGAGTGGATTCGCATCAACTTTATGTAATACTATGCAGTTAAAAGAAAACGTGATTAACGGCAGCAACCACTCTACGAAAATCCCAACATTAACAGCGAATCACAAGTAATATCATTGTTCACATTACTCATCAACAGTTACTTGTGCACGAAGTTCTACTTTAAATGACATGACCAACGTCTTTGTTCTGGATCTGGATGCAAACTCAGAATGTAAAGCCATTGTTGACCAAGCAAAGCTTTGTGCCTTATCGAGGCTCGATCACTAGGCAGAAAGAGACGTCAAATATTGACGTTTGCACCAGTATCAGTTATCAATTCTCAACTTGAACGTAAATGACAATAAATTTTGTACGAACATGACAATTACCTTCTTGGTAATTAACCTCGAAAGACTTTGTATAGTATTGCATTGTCAAGGAATAAAGGATGCACATGTTGAAAAATGAAATGCCATCATGTAATGCTGGGGACAAGGATGCGACCCCAGCACCTAATCGGATTGTTGAATAAGTACGTAAAATCAGAATGTAGATATCACAGTTTGTCACCAGTAGTGGGGCTGGAACCTTAAATGACGACTGAAGTTGTTTTGCCTGACCGGGATTCGAACCCGGCGCCTACCGCCGTCGTTGTCTAACCATGAACAGACGAGAAATGTCCAATGTTGGTCCACCATCAGCGAGATGTGCACACGTTTAACTAGAAATAAGGTGACGAAAACGTCTATGCTGATTGAGAGTCGAACGCCGCACACATGGTTACGAAAACACATTAATAATCAACTTCCTATTCAGTAGTAGCTAGGAGTAGCATGTTTAGTTGCAAACCTTAAGGCCTTACTCATCCCTAGTAACGTGTTGCCTACTATCTGCGATATCATGATATTAATTTACAGGTGGATTGACTGCCGTACAGAGCAATGTTCTCTAGTAGTCGTGTATCATTGAGATGTAAATGAAGTGCCTCAGCAGAAAGTAATTTCCGTCGTGCAGAACGTATTGTTTCAGAGACGCTGATTACATGTTATAAGTGCACTAAACGTGCTATACTAAGTATATACTATTATTTGGAGGAGCTGCCACCAAACCTGTTTACTTTTACATTCCGCTTAGTTGTTAGGTTTTCTCAAGGCTACATCTAATGCACAGCGCTTACAAGAAAGTATAGTTTCCTGCGTCATGCTATTGCTAGCTAGGTGAAATATTTTGTGGTAGTTATGTTTAAAATGAATGTATTTTTGGAAATATTGTTCGTCAAATATTCGAATAAATCGTCAACTGTAGGTGTGCCTGCACATTTTATTGCATAATAGCTGTAGCTGCGTTAGTTTGTACTACAGACTTGGGTAGGTTAGGTGTAACTTTTGATCCTTCAAGGGGTGATCGTGGCCATGCGGCCCGGGTCTGTACTAGCCGCGGCTTGCGGGCTACGGGCCAGCCAGGCTGGCCGAGGCGAGACGCAAGTGAGCGAGCTGGCGGTGGCGTTGGTGGGCCAACAGCCCGGGACGAGCCAGCAAGGCTGCGCCGCATGCCTCTGCTCTGCCGCTCCGTTTGACGTAAATATGTTTACCTCCACTCCTGGAATCAGTATAAGAGCGGCAAGCAAAATACACATCAGGCTGTCAGCCGTAATGGCTCACTGGGAGAGGTCTATTCGAGGTAGAGTCAAAAAATGGTTCAAATAGTTCTGAGCACTATGGGACATCTGAGGTTATCAGTCCCCTAGAACTTAGAACTACTTACACCTAACTAACCTAAGGACATCACACACATCCATGCCCGAGGCAGGATTCGAACCTGCGACCGCAGCGGTCACGCGGTTCCAGACTGAAGCGCCTAGAACCTAGTGTCTAGGAGCAGAGAAAATCCCTTTCTGAACGCGAAGCAGTTGCGGCGGGAGACCAGCTTCCCCGGCTCCAGTGACACGATTCGCCGAAGGCTGAGGGACGCTGGACTGCATGCGCGACGATCTGCCGTGAAATAAGAGCTCGGCGAAGACGACGTTTTATACTGGCTAGCATTTGCGGAGCTCCATCTGAGGGCGTCGTGGGACAACGTCATTGTCACTGATGAGAAGGTGTTTTCCACCAATAACGACGGTCCACGAATCGTTTACTGGCCGCAAGGGACTCGCCATCGACGCGAATATGTAACCACGACGAGAAGAAGTGGCCGGCTATCTGTTACCTGCTGGGGTTGGAATTATGCGAGAGGGGTGGGAAGTCTTCACGGGATATAAAGAACTCTGGACAACGCGCAGTATGCCCACATGTTGGAAAATGTGATGCTTCCGTCAGTGCGAGTGCTGTACGCAGAAGGAGACGTCACATTGGAAGAGGACCATTCTCACATTCACAAGTCTGCATTTGTTCAGCAGCGGCTCTCCACGGTTGGCGTCAACGTCATGGACTGGCTGATATGAACTCCATGGAAAACATGTGGGCTGAGGTCGCCAGAACACTAACAGAGAACTGGCCACGAAACCAACCAACCACTGCGGACGCTCTTTGGGACTGCGTCCTGGAAGCCTGGGAGGAAGTTGCTTCTTCAGGCTGTTACGTCCGATGGCTTATACATCCTATGCCAAGACTCGTGATAGAAGTACAAAATAATGAGGGATTCTGGATAAAATATTATTCTTATAATGTTTTGTTATGTCTTCTTTTTCGTCATTTTTCCTCATTGGGAGCTAGTGGAAGATCGCGTGGCAACAGAAAAGACTGCAGGTTAGCTTTCCTCTGAGTTGCCCTTTTAATTCAGGTGGGTTTCTTTTGAATATACAGTTTAAGTATTCTATTTTGATTTCATTTGTACCCTGTCTACATACTTAGCGTAGATGGACTCTGTCACAGTAGTTTTTGTTATTTCAAATACGTTTCTCTCTTCTCCTCCATCCATGAATACACCCTCCGTCCTCCACACAATACGCCAACGATTTCATATTATGTTTACTCGCCGCGCGGGACTAGCCGAGCGGTCTTGGGTGCTGCAGTCATGGACTGTGAGGGTATGTTTGTCCTTAGGATAATCTACGTTAAGTAGTGTGTAAGATTAGGGACTGATGACCTTAGCAGTTAAGTCCCATAAGATTTCACATTTGAACATTATGTTTACTCGTTGTTAATATCTCTTCTATTCTCTCACTCTCTCTCTCTCTCTCTCTCTCTCTCTCTCTCTCTCTGACACTATCGTCGCAAGTGCCCTTCTATTACACTCCCCCAAAACTTTGTAAACAAATCTAGCGGTTCCCAATGACGCTACATTTTCTCTTTTAATTGCTGCTGTCTTTACTCTCTATCATTCCTCTCACCACCTATGAAACCATATTCTTTGATCTCCCCTTCCCTATAACACACTCTTCGTTCCGAGAACAGTCCTTCCTTATCTCTCGGTTCTAAGATAAAACGAACTGTGGCACACATCTAAGTAAGCAATACTTCGCAAGCATTTCACGCTTATATTTTGCAGTTCTGCACTTCTATCCATTCCCAGATCCCGCCCTTCTTCCTGTTACGCATCTCTTGACATCTGCATCTACATCTAAATGAATACTCTGCAACTGATAATTATGTGCTTGACAGGGGGTTCTGTGGTCTGATGGATTAATCTTGTATTGATGTGTAAAACGTGTAGGTTCACATCTCACGTCAGGCGTAGATTTTTAACACACACAAGTAGCTCTCCTTCACCCCTAGTAACGCCAAGTGCAGAACGCCACTAAGCTCCGTAGTTCAATATCCGCAGTAAAGATAACATCCCTTCGCTGCCGACTGGAGCAAAGTGGCTGTCGTTTGAGCAGTGACAGATGGAGAAACCCCGTAAGGCAGGGACTCTGTCACCAGCAAGCCGTCGTAAACTAGAAAACGTATTTCATTTAATGAACCAATGGCCATGTAAGTTCACAAGGCTCTTACTTTATTTGAAACTGAGACGTTGAAAATTGTGGTGCTGGACTGGGATTAGAATTCGATTTCACTGTGTTCCAGAAGATTGCAAACTCTTCTAAGCATCCTCGAAAGTCATCTATCTGGTTTGGAATCCTGATCAGCACAAAATATTCATTATTTCATTCCAAGCCCTAGCATGTGCACTCCGAACTACTGGTGAAAAATAGTTGCATTTTCAACGTCTCTTGGTGCGTTGTCAGCTGTAACGTGTTCGTTTCAACTCACAGCCCAATGATGAGCTTTTTATCGCAACATTACAAGATCAAACGTTTCCTTACAACTTTTCAAGTTCAAACAATCCTCTCCATCCTACTGGTTAAAACGAATTTGGGTTTGACGTTGTGTTCGTTGTGATCACCAACGACAGGTTGTGGATTCAACTTCTATCCAGCAGAGTATTTTCCAACACATCATTGAAAGTACAAACATGCAATTCCTAGCTATTATTGGAAAAGAATTTGATAGTCAAAGTTTCTTCATGACCACGTGTGCGGGGTTTGAATTCCATTCAGCACAGAACTTTTCATCGCCCGATGTCTAGCTAAACATGCGCCCATCTAGCTACTGGTGAACCAACAATAGCTATTTATCGTCTGTTCCTGGCTAGAAAACGACGGTGCTAGATGGCGGGTTCGAATCCCAGTCAGGCAAATACAATTCTATCGTCAATTAAGGTTCCAGCATTTCGCTATTGGTGAAAACATTTGAAATTTAACTTCTGATTTTATGTACAGTCGTGCTCAAAAGTATCCGAACGACTTGAATTGCATTTCACCTGATTCCCATGCGACCTACATAACGCAGCTGTCTAGCAGGTCCTCTAATCACTCCTTGGTACAGTCGTTTGACTATTGAAAATGGTTCCAACAAATTACCAATAGAAAACACAGCTCTGTATCACAATAACTCAAGATGTAAAGTAATACCACGATACTACAAATATAAGGGAACACCTCATCACAGATAAGACTGTCCTTAAGGCTTGTAAGCTCACATTTATTGCAATAAATGACATACCTGAAATGTTAGCACTCTCATTATTATGTCAGATAGGTAATGCACGTAGTACTTTCGTCGTATTCATGATTTCCTCCTCAAAGTAACATACCATACTTGTTATTTAACACAAAATGTCATAAAAAATTTACGTTATTCACGAGCAGCTAGTTGAGAATATGTATGAACTTCAAATGACATGACGAACCACCTCGTTCTGCATATGGATTCAAACCCAGGTCATGCAGGCCAGGCCGCGGTGGCCGTGCGGTTCTAGGCACTTCAGTCCGGAACCGCGTGACTGCTACGGTCGCAGGTTCGAATCCTGGCATGGGTGTGTGTGATATTCTTAGGTTAGTTAGGTTTAAGTAGTTCTAGGTTTTAGGGGACTGATGACCTAAGATGTTGAGCACCATAGTGCTCAGAGCCATTTGAACAAATCATGCAGGCTAAGATTTCGTGGCTGACGGAAATTAACAGTCATTCCTGACTAGGCATAAAGAGAGTGATATACCTAATTTTTGTCAGTATCAGTTAGCAAATAGCAACTTTTAATTACATAACGTAACATTTTTAACTGACGCGAATTCCTACCCAGCATCTATTGTCTCTGTTAACGAACTACGAGAGATGTTAAATACTGCTTCTTCACAAGTAACTTACTTGAAATGCAGTGAGGTAAAGCTTTGTGTTGGACAGGGATTCGAACCCCGAAGCTAATCGGATTGTTATCGAAGCACAATCAACTTTGACATATCGGATTTTCTCGGCAGTAGCTAGATGTATTAACTGAAATGACGAGACGAAACATTAATTTTTTTCCTTCCCAGGACTCCAAGGCGGCACATATCGCTGTTATATTCTAGAGAAAAGCATCGTTAAGTATGGGTTTGTTACACCAGCAGCGACATGTGAGCATGTTTGAACTAGAAATAATGTGACAAAGAGTTCAGTGCTGACTAGGAATCGAACCCCAAACATATCGTTGTTGCCTACACACAAAGAGACGTCAGTTACCGAATTTTTCTCCATCAGCAGCTCGGAATAACGTCCTTGAACTTACAGTGATCTCGCAAATAGTTCTGCGCCTCACTGGGAGTCAAAAACGTCAGATATCGTTAGTGTTGACAACGAATGAAAATGCATTAAAAATAAAAATTGTTATCCACCAGCAGATGTGTTCACATGCTAGAGCTTGATAATACATGGAGAAAAGTTTAGTGCTGGGCCAGGATTCCAACCCATTCATGCGCAATATGTGGAGATGTTGAGGAATCTGCAGTTTTGAACAAACAACAAGTTGTAGTCGAGCTGTATTGTCACGAAGGGATCAAATTCCGCGTCAAGGGCGGTCTGAGTTGCATTACCAGTTCAGAACCAATTTTATCGACATACAGGGTTTGTTTCGTCACTAGCAATAAATAACTAGTATAAGAAAGATTACTGGTGATAGAGATCCTACGTGAAACCACTCCTTACTTTATTGTTCCATTTAACGTCTACTTGGTAGAGAGGGAATATCATGTTTAATGTGATTTTCAGACCACAATGCCATTATATCTTCGTCACTTCGCGAAGCTAGAAGAGAATAGAATCTGCCTCTCCCTATAAAAAAAAGTAATCGGCAGAAGTTGGAATCGAACCGAGACCATCATCATATGAAAATATCATCGGTCCAACAGACCACCAAACCCTTTTTATTACGACTCATTTCTCTATCATAGCACCGTTGCGGCACACAAGATGAGAATTCTGACACACAGGCTCCCTGTAGTGGTTAGCAGGATGTTCAGTACATTCATTTACTTGGTTGACCGAATCGCCATGAACTAGCTGCCTTGGCAACCCAGTGCATACATTCGACCCTATTTTGTAATCACCGAAATAAAGTAACGTAACTGCCACCTACACAGAACTGCAAACAGTGTAGGATGCAGAAATTTAAATAGGAAATGTTCCTTTCCATTTGAGCTACTCTATTGCGCTGTCTGTTTGTTGAAACCATCGTGCAGTGCAAAAGAAATGCTGTAACTGTCTGTCTCTCAGAAATCTAGATCCGGCCATATGCATTATCTCACAGCACTGTGGAATGCCGAAGTTGGGGAGGAACTGTTGTTCACTACGTCACAGCTAATACCGTAACAGTAAGCGTCGCGCACTGTTAAGACGTCGCGTGTTCTGTTACATTCGCTACTACATTTTTTTTTAAAACGCAATTCTGCTGTCTGCTGGTTATCAATTTAATGGAACTATGAACATAATTCTCTTCACTTCTCAACCCAAAATAGTCGCACGTGGAAGAAAGGCAAACTTCTGAGTCATTTTGTTCTTTTCAGGTTTAATAGACAGCCAGGCAGCAGATGCGTCTCGAAGCTTTTGTATTATGTATGGGGAGAGTGCATCATGCCAAAATAGTCAGAGAAGTATTTTCTACATTAGCGGTCGTCAGGTAGTGGCTTTTTATTCTTCTTGAAATACTTGTTTGACGCTTTAACTCAGAACAAGTTTTCTACATGCTTGTAATCAATAAATTTTCTAACCTACTTGCTCGATTAATGGATCTGACATTCCACGCTCCGATCCGTAGAACACCAGTTTTCTTTCTCCTGATAACGATGTCCTCTTGAGTAGTCCCCGCCAGGAGATCCGAATGGGGGACTATGTTACCTCCGGAATATTTTACCCAAGAGGGTGCCATCATCATTTAACCATACAGTAATGCTGCATTCCCTCGGGAAAAATTACGGCTGTAGTCTCCCCTTGCTTTCAGACGTTCACAGTACCACAACAGCAAGGCCGTTTTGGTTAGTGTTACAAGGCCAGATCAGTCAATCATCCAGGCTGTTGCCCCTGCAACTACTGAAAAGGCTGCTGCCCCTCTTCAGGAACCACAGGTTTGTCTGGCCTCTCAACAGATACCCCTCCGTTGTGGTTGCACCTACGGTACGGCTATCTCTATCGCTGAGGCACGCAAGCCACCCCACCAACGGCAAGGTCCATGGTTCATGAGGGGAGATCTACATGCGTGTAATCAATAAAATGCATGTGCATTGTCAGACTGTTATAGATAACATCAGAGAATTCGCATATATCGTTGATGATTAATTTCTCTCTCATGTTTAGTATTGTTTTAACAACACTAAAAGAAACATTACTAAAACTGTGCACTGTAGTGTAAGAAATGAAATAAAACTATCCACGATAACCTTACGACGAAAGTCTGTTTTAACAAAACCGAGTATCTGTACACAAGCGTGCCTCTATCTGCACGAATTAGTAAAATACTTCTCACTTAGATTTCGATTGGGTCTGTGTTTAAATGTTATGCTGTGTCATACTCAACAGGTATGCAAATGTGACATTTCAGAAATAAAGTTACGTATTCCTAGAAACCCAAAATTTGCTTGTCAGCAGCGGAAAGAGGCGTTACCTGTTATGCAACATAGTAAGTTTTCCACCATTGCACTTTGAGTTGAAAGTATTTTCTTGCGATTTGCTAATCAATTTATTTCCTTCATACTTATCACCCTGGCATGGAAGTCTTAAGTGAAGAACATTATTAAATTTCGTATCGTTGACAGTCGATTCGAATTTCTTCAGTGACGCTTGTATTGTATAGCAGCCTAGCAGTCAGAAAGCCGAGATCTACGACCATTAACACAACTTACTGAGTCGAGCTGCCAAGAGGATTTGATGAGTAAAGGTTTTCTTCTGATTTTGTTACAGAATTTTTTCTGGGAATTCGCAGCTCCATGAAATAATACACAAAAAAAGCTCCCACGTGCTGCCCGTACCACGGTTAGAACTGACGATTCACTTAACCACTGGAACACAAGACGGGCGGTACCACGGGGCTACGGACACACTGCTGCCAGCACGCCACTCTCGTCATGGTATTGGTGGCTCAGCCTCATAGCGCATCGTGAAAGATATTAAAAGTTGTCACTTATGTGAAGAATAGCATTTCTTTAGCCAAAAAATTGAAATTTCTGTCTCAGTGTCTTAGTTTACGTGAGGATTATATACCACGAGTCATTCAAATGGAAAGCGAATATCAAGTGAATTTAGCGAGTCAGTTCAGTACCATACACGGAAGTGATTGCACTGTCACAGTGTTACCAAATGTTTGTGACGATGTTGCCAATTCTCAGCTGTGCTAGGAACAGCTCTGTAACGTTATAGGAGGAGAATCCCGTGCTCGCGTCATACGAGGATACGGCGAGGAGGCGCGGGGTTTGGTTAATATGCAGCGTTTTCTCCTACCAGCTGTGTCAAACATTCAGGTGTGTAATCTTCCATCTCGATTACAGTTTCCCACAAAATATATACGAATAAAAGACTTACCTTGTTACTTCGTTACAAAAGATTATTTCAGTACAATAAAAAGTCTTTGGAAATCAACTTTGCCAACCTGTCACGAAAAGTAAGATAACAAACACTTTGCACCTCGAAATCGATTGCATCTATGTGCAGTCTTGTGATCATACAAGTAGAATTTCATGAATTGCACGAGAATGTAGAAAAATGTTGGTGCGAATGGAAGCTGTAAGAAACACAGCTGCCTAATTATTCTGTACCTCGTAATAACCAATTCATTTGATAATTCAGAAGAGAAGAATCTAAAAATTATGCCCATTAAGACAGAAACTAAAGTGCAGATGCGGGCACTGTGCAGATCTACGCTTTTTCATGTTCAGATCTATACAAATAATGTATACTAACCAGCGTATTCATTGTTTTCGTAATGTTTCCCTCTTGTTTAGTCTTCTTATGATGAACTGGATCCACACTCATGATTCTCATTTTTTCTTTGTACCCTTCCATCTACTATCTTTGTGTGTTATTGTTCGGTGTTCAAAAAGCAAAATATTATGCCTGCTCCCACGAGGTATTAAAATGAGGTCGCAAAAAGGCTAACGAATTATAATCAAAATACAGTGAGACGCCAATTTGTCTGTCGTCATGGTGTTAAGTGGACAGAAATAGTTGGGTGCTATTGTCGTCTTTTCTTATTGAGATTTTCATATTACCCTGACACAAGACGCCGAGATAAATGTGTATATTCTCCGTGACGAAACATCCCACATTCCATTCATCCTGATCCATTCGTTACGTGCATCGGCGGCAACGAGTGATAGAAAATCTGTTGTGGGGTGACGAATAACAATAACAATCGTAGTAATTACAAATCAGTAATCAAGGATGTTTACTGCATTACAGACGATTAACAAAAAGACCAAGAATGGCTGAGTGTTTAATTGGCGCACTGAGTAGGTGTTCTTACCAATTTGTTACTGAATTCTGTTCTAGTTGTTTGCAGAGAGAAAACAAAGAACCCCGAAGCCATACATATCACTAGTACGAGATATTACCTATCAATTATCCTTGCTTTACATCACGAGACGAACATGGCGTCACTGAGCTGATATTTGAAACACATTTTTGTTTTCTCTCTCTGTCTCTCTCTCTTTATTTTTATTTTAATTTTTTGAGGAAAACATCGAGAAGCGCGATAATAAGCAGGTAGGCATATAACCTGTTTACAGTTATTTTCATCGGGATACATAATGCAAAAATACAACTTTTAAGTGTGTTATTGCGTAATTCCAGTTATTGACAGTCTATTCGTGAGCTTGCTCGCATTCAGTGGGGTGAAACCTATCACAGAAGCAAGCAAAACACAAATATTTCTCGCAACATGCGCAACACATAAACGAAATCTCGCTGCACTGACATGTTATCCGATATATTGCACGGAAAACATATCTGATTCATGTTGCTAAATACAGCTCTATCAGATATCAACTTGGAAGCGTACCAAGTGTATAAAAGTATATCTTGAAATACGCAAAAAGGCCCATAGAGGTATTCGACTGAAACATAGCCATGACCCAAATTGTAACTGGGGTCGACAGCATCGTCATCTACCACATAGACAACTCGAACGGTGACAGTGCTCGGCCGGTTATTTACGTTTAGTGGTATCAAAGCTACAGTATGAAAGCACAAAATTGTTAATAACCCGAAGATCATTAGTTTTGGAACCCATAGAAAGTAAAGCAGTCATCAGTCGCAAGAGTGGTTTGAACACCACAGTGCCTTAATAGGCACAGGCTTGTTGGAGGTGGTGTGCTGTTGCTTTCAACCGACCTTTGAGTTGACTTACCTAGCCAGTTAATAGGGGAACCTACAGTTTTACGTGGCTTTCGGACCACAGTGCAACTCGGCGTTTTTCACATCAACAAACACTGCCCCAGGGGAAATATGTGTAAAACGGCATATAAAAATCGTGGGACTGGTGAGGGATCGAACCTGAGACCTTCGCATCCATAGCCTTGCTCTTTATCAGCTTGCCACCCTGTAGCCAACACTGTGGTTTCTGGTCACCATTAAAATTAAGGATCTCTCGTTTGTGCCTGCGTTGGCAGTTGCGTGTGCCTTAGGAGACTTTACCTTTGGGATTACCCTCGTATACGTGTGTGTAAACGCCTTCCAATGCCCACTCAAGGAAGGCAAGGATACCTAGTCTAGATTCAATATTACAAATACGCCTCAGTTTGTGGATGAACGCAGACTTAGGTTGATAATCATTTTTAATATTTATCAGTACTGTACCCATTGGTGTGAAACTCGTTTTCTACCAATGATTCCCATAGCTACGGGAACACTACTGTACCTCTTACACAAAATACTTACGCAGTGCTATCAGACGAAAAGATCAAACTGACACAAACTGTGGGAAGTTTGTTTTACAACCTTCGTACCTGGATAAAGAGCTTTTCCTATTTGAGATATCTGTGAACGTTGCTGCATAAGACGATTTAAGAATTAACTAAATTCCTTCAGCTACGCCAATGTTTAAAAAAATCGTGTTAACGGCACTAAATCGTGGTTTGTAAATCGTTTACCAGCCGTACTCTGCCGCATTTCGCTGGTTCGAAGGCAAAAAGCTTACTGACAAATTTCACAGAAGGAAAAGGGGGACGAAATGTCACCCACTGGAAGATCGTGTTACTTTATTTAAATGATTACAAAACCAGGTAAAACGAACAGTGAGGTTGCCAGTAAAAGCACATTACTGTTGTCAGTATGATGTTGCACTGCCCAGGGCCTGTAATGATAAATGGCCCATTTAAATCAGGCATAATGTATACAGAAGTGAAAGAGAGAGCCCCACGATATTCAACAATCCGTATGCATTGCACACACACATAAATTACTGTTACAGTGTACTTATTGAGCCCAATGGGTTAATAGCGTATTTTCCGGTGAGAAAGAGAACTGGCAAACACTATTCGCTACATTAGGTTACCTAAACTGGTGTCACTCTGAGCTAGAATTTATGGTCAGCGTAATGTCAATGGGTCGGATGCGGGTTTTGCAACTGTGAAATACTTTTCCACATTACAGAAGCGAATATTAAATGTGCACTAATACTGCGAAAATTTTGAACTTGTTAGCTTAGAATGAAGATCGTTCGGTTTATAGCAAAGGAAAACAATTGATTTTCTAAAACATTCTCTGTCATGCACAACTTGAAACAGGTCACGTCGACCAAATCATATGGAAGAACTGACAGCGACGTATATCGGAAGGCAGTAACATCCCTTGGATTTTGGTTTGGCAGTATTCGACAGCCATTTCTAGGCGAAGGTAAATGAAGAAAGACAGTGCGTTTTTGTTATCAAGTGACATCTTCATCAATTACTTCAGTTTTAATGTAATCTACGAGTAATTGCTGATGTTTGATATTAACATGAAAAGAATTCCGAAGACAGGGAAAGAACCTGTTCTTGGACAACTACTTGTATAATGACCAAAAGGACTTAAATGATCTTTCAAGCTCATGTGTTCCAGCAACGGTATGAAGAAAATGATAGTAATAATGATGGTGATAATCGAATTATCCGGTAACTTCATACTTCACAGTTGATTCTCTCGAACTAAGAAATTTCCTGAATTAGTGAAAATTTCAAAATGGCTTCAAATCGAGGCTATGACGCCTAGAAGATTCTTTACATCCTGCTGACATGAGAATAGCATAATCTCCACGTCAGAAGCTTGCTTATACTTAACCATTTAATAGACTCGCGTTTTTTTCCCACCGTGACTAGTTCAGTAAGCTAAGCACATCATCCATTATAGCACACCCCTGGGGCGGGGAAATGTGGCCACAATGGTCTGGTGTAACGAACTATCACAAGTGCAATGCGTGGGTTCTGGCATTTACTTTCAAGAGGCGCACACAGATTTACTTCACCTCTGGTAACCTCAAGATAAAGCTGTTATAATCCAGAATCCGCATTAAACATCACGTTCCTTCATTCGAAATTGGGCAGAGCCGGTTTACGTTGGAAAATGACATAGGTGGTCAGGGTAAACAGAAATACTGTCACCAGTAAACTTACTTACATTAGAAAATTTTATTTTATTTAATGAACTGATAGCCATCTAAAGGAACAGGGCTCTTATTTTACTTGTACTTGATTGAACTAGAGACGTTGAAAAATTTGTTGCTGGACTGTAATTCGAATTCGTATCTCCTCTTTCGAGGATCTGAATCTCTCGGAACAGTATAGTTCATTAATTTCATTTCTTTTCCCAAGATTGCAGTTTTCTGTAGGTCTCCTCCACAGGTAAATATGTGGGTCCGAATCCTGATCCAGTACAAAAATATTCATAATTTCATTACAAGCCCTATCACGTGCACACCGGCCTGCTAGTGAAAATTAACGTGCATTTTTAATGTCTGTTCATGTTGCCAACGATTTCTGGACAAACACACACACACCAAACTGTTGGTGAGTAAGCAATTGATACTTAAGCAATATTCGTGAACAATGAAGATGAACGATAGGAGTGCGGTTCGATTGTCGCTCAGACACAAAAATTTGTGTCCTTATTTTAGATTCAAACACCTAGCAGCTGGCAAGAAAAATCGATACGTAACATTTGATTTTACTTAGTTAACAATCCGATTACGTCTTGGGTTCGTATCTCCGTCGCAGAACTTCACATCATGCGATTTCATCTTTAAATGCATACACACTTCGTTACTTCTGAATTGAGGTATATCAGACATCTTTCATGGTTAGTTAACAGGGATGAAAAGGTCTTGATAGGAGTCCCGGTTTATTACAGAAACTGTCGTCTTTTATTCTCAAGTTTAGATTTGGTTACTGATATAAGCGAAAATTTCGGTACTTCATGACTCTTCATGTATAGTCAGAAATATGATATGAATAGATTAGATTAGATTAATACTTGTTCCATAGATCATGAATACATTTCGTAATGATGTGGAACGAGTCATTTTAATGAAAGATTTCTTTACATACCAGTATTCAATTTCTTTACAACAATTTTGTACCCCCCCCCCTACTCTCCCTCTCTGTCTGTCTGTCTCTCTCTCTCTCTCCCTCTCTCTCACACACACACACACACACACACACACACACAACCACATTCTCTTTTTATTTTTATTTGTTTGTTGTGCTCGACTATCGGCGAGGCACGAAAACATCCGTGAAAGAGTTTCTTAGTTGTGAGTACAGTTACGAAAGAAATATAAAAACAACTGATTTATGATGCTTAGCACGAAAGAAATATAAAAACAACTGATTTATGATGCTTAGCAGCAGTTCTAAGTATTACTAGTAACTAAGCTCCAGTCCCTAAACCTAGTTACAGAAATGCGAATCAGACGCATTACGTATTCCAGGCCGTAGCAGCCGCATCATTGAGGCGCCAGATATGGTCACTTCCCAGCCCGCTGTAGGATCACATCGGTTCGTCTTCTTCCTTCTGGTAATGTAACTGAGATTTGGCAACAACGCAAGGTATGTTTGACAACTCTGTGATCGACGAGTTACTTCCTGGTGTGCACGGAATTAAGCCTCAAAGATCACTTGATTTCTCGTGTCATTTCCATTGAATAACCTGAGTTGTTATCGTTTGAGGTGTAAGAGAAGATTGTAAATTTACGGTTTGCAGTCCAGCAAAGGCATTGAACTTGGGAATCGCAACTAATCTCGTCCTGTAAATAGCGGTTTAGGAGTTCTAGCCACTACTGACCTCGTAAGAGGACGGCGCGAACCATCTGTATCTGCTAGCTGTGTGTTGACGTGCTGACCTGCGGAAACGCGCCTGTTAAGGTTCGCGGTTCCAGTCTCGCAGAGTATAACTTTTGTATCCCTTCTGTGTAAGAGCTGCAAGCAGTCAGATCAAACATCGATAAGCAAATCGTAAGAAAATACTTTCAGCTCATAGTGCAATGGTGAAAAACTTACAATGCTGCACAACAGGTAACGCCTCTTTCCGCTGCTGACAAGCAAATTTTGGGTTTCTAGGAATACGTAACCTCTATTTATGAAATGCCGCGTTTGCATACCTGTCGAGTATGACACAGCATAACATTTAAACACAGACCCAATCGAAATCTAAGTGAGAAGTATTTTACTAATTCGTGCAGATAGAAGCACGCTTGTGTACAGATACCCAGTTTTGTTAAAACAGACTTTCGTCGTAAGGTTATCGTGGGTAATTTTTATTCGTTTCTTATAATACAGTGCACAGTTTTCGTAAGGTTTCTTTTAGTATTGTTAAAACAATACTAAACATGAGAGAGAAATTAATCATCAACGATATATGCGAATTCTCTGATGTTATCTATAACAGTCTGACAATGCACATGCAGTTTATTGATTACATGCATGTAGAAAACTTGTTCTGAGTTAAGGCTGTAAAACAAGGTCTGAAGAAGAATAAAATGCCACAACCAGACGACAGATAATGCAGAAAATAGTTTTCTGACTATTTTGGCACGATGCGCTCTCCTCATACATAATACAAAAGCTTCGAGACGCATCTGCTGCCTGGCCGTCTATTAAACCTGAAAGTTAGCCTTTTTTTCCACATGCGACTATTTTCGGTTGAGAAGTGAAGAGGATTATGTTCAAAGTTCCATTAAACTGATAACTTCAGCAGACAGCAGAATTGCGTTTTAAAAAAAAATGTAGTAGCGAATGTAACAGAACACGCGACGTTTTATCAACAGTGCGCGACGCTTACCGGTTACGCTACTAGCTGTGACGTAGCTACAACACCTCTAAAAGTGAACAACAGGTCCTTCAGAACTTGGGCATTCCCCAGTGGTGTGAGATAATGCATATGGCCGGATCTAGACTTCTGAGAGACAGACAGTTACAGCATTTCTTTTGCACTGCACTGCACAGATAGCGCAATAGAGTAGCTCAAATGGAAAGGAACACTTCCTATTTAAATTTCTGCATCCTACACTGTTGGCAGTTCTGTGTAGGTGGCAGTCACGTTATTTTATTTCGGTGATTACAAAATAGTCGAATGTATGCACTGGGTAGCCAAGGCGCTAGTTCATGGCGATTCGGTCAACCAAGTAAATGAATGTACTGAACATCCTGCAAACCACTACAGGGAGCCTGTGTGTCAGAATTCTCATCTTGTGTGCCGCAACGGTGCTCTGATAGAGAAATGAGTCGTAGCGAAGATCAGTCTGCTTTCGGCCGGTGAGCGGCGAGGACGTCTTATTTACGTCCCGTCCGCAGAGTCGCGAGCGCGCGTGGTTTGTTTACTTCCTCGCCGCAGCAAATACTCGCGTCCGTTAACACTGAGTCGCCATGGCTCATTCGTACAGAAAAGCTACCATCAAGATCAGCTTCCAGCCCGACTACGCACGACCACGAACCTTTGAAGTCGAACGATTCATCCGTGACGAAGTTCAAATACCAACACCTCACATCATTGGTATCCACCTATCCATCACAAGTAGCGTCGTGCACGTCAAGATGGTCGATGACGAGTTGTGTCACGCAGTTGTGAACAGATGCGCGAACACTCTCAAGTTCAAACACTCCGATGGTCACATCGGAGAGGTTACTGTTGACCATGCTGGACTAGGATTACGCACTCTGAGTCTTCGAACTCCCTTTCGAAGTACCAACGGACGTCGTAACCTCAGCTTTCCGCCCTTATGGGACGGTAATTAGCCACGTGGCCGAAAAATGGAACACCTTCGAGACGTACCAGGTCCTCAACGGCGTCCGACAAGTGAAAATTGAATTAAAGAAACATGTGCCGTCCTACTTAGTCATAGGTGGCTGTCGAGCAATAGTAATGTACGACGGACAACCTCGTACTTGTTCTGGTTGCGGCCAGGAGGGTCATGTGCGCTCGGCGTGCATTCAACGTCGGGTTACACAACTTCCATTGCATGACACGACACCACCTCCTGCGCTCACGGCCCTCCCCCTCAATTACGCAGAGGTGACACGATCGGCCGTCATGACAGACGAGAACCCCCCCGGAAGCAGGAAGCGTTAGAATGCGCACCTGTCGCCGGTCCTGGATTGACCAACACCATTACGGTGTCTGCAGAGGTTGAAGAACGCCGCCCATCGACTCCACATGAAGATTCGGACGAGAGAATGGAACTCGACGCTAGGGCTGTACCGACCTCTGCCTTTCTACCTCAGGGGGGTGCTGTACGGGAACCACAAACTCTTTCGGACACAGAAACTCACGTCCGCAAACAAAGGTCACCGAGGAAACATAAAAAACGACGTCGCACACCCTCAGACGATTGCCCCCAGCGGACGTCTTCTACAGTTGACGACCGGACGGCCGACGAACCGACGAGGAAAATGGATGACACGAGATCGCCCTCACCTGTCACTTTGTCTGATTTTGACAAACCCGATTCCGCTCTCTCGGACAAACGGATGGCCAGCACAGCCCCCGCCGTTAGTACACAAACGGAAACAACTGCGGATTCACCCTTAGTCACTCAGCCCACATGTGTTCTACCGCTGCCACCGTTAACTTACGGACCTTGGGCGGATGACATTGAAGACGATTCTACTGCCGCTGTGGTGGATGAGGAGAGAGGTCTCTCCTCCCACACCTCGGCCCCTCCCGAGTAGCAACAGATGACGGCGCGGACGCGGCCAGCAGATCACAGGCCCCACCTTTTACGGCGACACTGACGGCGGCCCCCACCGCAGGAGACGATCTACAGACCTATCGCTTAGCGACCATCAACATTAACACCATTCGGACACGTACGAAATTGTCGCTGATCCAAGACATGCTCAATGCAGCAGACGTTGACATTGTCTTTCTCCAGGAAGTCTTCGTCGCCGATTTCCCGGGTATGTATGGTTATACGGCTCATGTGTCCCACGCCTCGCCAACCAACAGTGGAGTCGCAATTCTCCTCAGAGAGGGCCTCGAGGCGGACGAGGTCCGTTATCTCCCCGACGCTAGAAGAATGGCCGTAACGGTGCAAGGCGTCCAGTTTATCAATGTGTACACCCCTTCCGGAGCGAATCGCCGTCGTGACCGATCGCTCTTCTTCGCAGAAAGAATGGCACCGCTTTTTCAGGGCAGGCACGATGACTTGATATTAGGGGGCGATTTCAATTGCACCCAAGCACCTAAAGATCAGCTGCCACGCCATTCACCATGTCCCGAACTTGGGACACTCATCGGCGATCTCCAGCTGGTAGATACATGGGAACATTTCCGAGGAAATACACCGGGATACACCCATTTCACGAGTCACTCGTCTAGTCGCATCGATAGGATTTACGTCTCCCGTTCTCTCGTGGCAACAGTGAGTGACGCGGAGGTGTGGCCAGTAGCCTTTTCTGATTTCGAGGCCTATGTATGTACAGTCACCCATCGTCGCCAACGGGTGTGGCGCAGCCGACATCCCTGGAAATTAAACCTTGCTCATCTCGCTTCTCCGGATTGTCGCCGCGCCATCGAAGACACGTGGAGTTTGTTCGTCCACCGCCTCCCAAGGTATCCTACGTCGATTAGTTGGTGGTTAACCTGCGCCAAGTCGGCCCTACGGCGAACCTTTATTACGTATGGTCGTGAGACTGCTGCTTGGAGGCGGCAGACCCTTGATTTTTATTTCACCGTCCTTCGCGAATGCGCCTCCTTGCCACCCACACCGGAACGACAGTTGACAGTTCAGCGTGCGAAAGCACAGATCGTAGCAGATATGCGCCGACACCTCGAAGGGACGATCGTCCGAGCGCGAACACAAGACAGACTCGCAACTGAACGACCCACCATGTACCACGTCATCCGAGAACGAACACTGCGAAGACGGGCACTGATACATGCCATCACCACTGAGGAAGGCCGTCATCACACCACACAACGCGATATTGCTGCAGCCTTCTTCGACCATTACGCACGACTTTATTCTGCTCAATGTTCCGACCCGACGACGGTGACAGCAGTCTCACAACTGGTTTACGGCATTGTCCCACAGGATTTACAAACTGAATTATTGAACGATATTACGGAAGACGAAGTTATCGACGCGATCGGTAAAGGAGCGGCGAATAAGTCTCCTGGCCCCGACGGGCTCCCTGTGGAGTTTTGTAGAACTTTCCAGTATTTACTGGCTCCCAAGTTAACAGACATCTGTCGGGAGCTTATGTCCCCCGCGCTGCCGCTCCCTGCGACCTTCGTAGAAGGAATAATTATACCGGTTCACAAACCTAAAGGTGGGGCTCGAATACAAGATTACCGCCCGCTAACACTCGTCAACTGCGACATGAAGATATTCACCAGACTATTAGCAAACCGTCTACGACCGACCCTACCTTACGTCATCTCGCCAGATCAGACTTCCCTAGGGGGTGTCAACAACATCCACACAGCACTGTGTCGATACCGTGACTTAATAGCCCTAACCAGGGCACGCCGCATTCCGGGAGCGCTGGTATCACTAGATTTTAGCCAAGCTTTCGATCGAGTGGATCACGCGTACCTAACGTCCGTTCTTCAGCACATGCAGTACCCACAGCAATTCACAGACGTCGTGATGCGCCTCCTCCGAGGGGTGACTTCCAAAGTGCTCGTTAACGGGCGTCTCTCGCAGTCCCTCCCGATTTTTCGCTCCGTGCGTCAAGGCTGCCCCTTGTCGACGTTACTATATGCTCTGGCCTGGAACCCCTCCTCTGTGGCCTCCGTCAACGCCTCACCGGTCTTACCCTACGTGACGTCACATTTCGCTGTACAGCATATGCAGACGACCTGGTTCTCGTGTTCTGCAATCGCGACGATGTCAACAGAGCACTAGAATGGATTACCACGTACGGTGTCGCTTCTGGCAGCTGTCTCAACGTCACCAAATCGGTCGCAATGGCCATAGGAGACGGGTTGACCCCAGCGTGTGTCGAACCCCTACAGCTTCGTGGCACTATCAAATGTCTCGGAATAGAGTTTCACGACGACATACGGCGCACTGCGGCTCTTAACTACTGCCGCTTATTACAACAAATTCGGGTCCAGATCTTCAACCTTCGTCTGCGGACCCTCGACATTCTTCAAAGGACACACTTCGTCAATGTTTACCTCGCATCGCGCCTTCCACACATAGCACGTGTTCTTCCAATACGGTTACTGATGGCTCTACGTCTATTAGCGGCATTCGGAGCCTACGTCAGTACAGGCATGCTCTTCAAAATCAGTTATGAGTCACTGACCCTTCCACCAGGAAGGGGAGTTCTTGGTCTAGTCCATGTCCATGACAGAGCTGTGGCTCTGTATGTCAGCTCACACTTCAAGCTGTGACGCCACCACCCGGAAAGTTTGACAAGTTTGCTGTTGGAGTCCTTAGCTCCGCCCTCCCTTATGCCCCCACTGACGACGCAAGACATACCCCCACCCTTCTACTACTTCGGGAACTTTTACATTGAACACAGCTATGTCCGTATCGCAGTACCACCGACGAAACAGGCATCGGCGCGGGATATATATCATGTCCTACAGCAGAGGCGCCCACCGAACATTGTGGAGACCAAAAGCCCTCAGGTTAATTCGAAGGTGGTGTGGAAGACGATTCACGCGGTTACACTGGACACAGCCGTCCGATCCACGTGGTACACCACAGTCAATGGTAAACAGATCACCCGATCACGCCTCCACAAGATAAACATGGCGGAATCGCCTCTCTGCGTAGTCTGCGGGATACCAGACACGGACGAACACTGTCTCACATGTGGCGCGGCAGAAGACGTATGGCGCTTGGTGCGACAAATTTTGTCGTATTTTCTACGAGTGACTCCGGAACACATTACACCTCGGTTTCTACTATTTCCGGATCAACAGTATTTCCCGCGCGCCAAGTCCAACGCTGTCACGTGGATCCGTGCGCATGCGGTACACAACTTATTTCACGATGGACCTAAAGATGTATTCGACTTTTGGAACTACCTACAAGAACGTCATTGCAAGATCGTGCGGAACCCAAAATACAGACAGTATTTTTCTAATTACTTATGGAGTGCCCTACGCGACCCTCCACGCAGCTGGATTATCAACAGGTAGGAGAAGATACCCATTGAGTGAGCTGACAAGACTAAGTTCGATTTTCGGTGGAATAACATGATATACGTGAAGACGTACCTGGATGATGAAGCGTAAGGAGGGTAGCGACACACCCTTCTGCACCCTGTATGAAGCACTTTTTTTTTCCTCCCCATATACTCGGTGTAGGAACGTGCCGAGATATTGTTTTCTTTTTCTCAGAGTACGATGCGGTGCTAGATACATTTATATTTGTTGTGATATAAAGTAAAGCCACATTAAGAATGTATTAAAAACAGTAAATAAAAATAAATAATAATAATAATTATCACAGAAGATTTCCCCTTCCCATCCCTGATTCTTTGACGAACGAGGGGGACACTGTGACCAGGCCTCGGGTTACGACCCCTGCTCGCTCTGCCTTCCCCGCCCTCCCCCACCTCCTAAAAAAAATAAAAAAAATAAAAAAAGAGGGTTTGGTGGTCTGTTGGACTGATGATAGTTTCATATGATGATAGTCTCAGTTCGATTCCAACTTCTGCAGATTTTTTTTTTTTTTTTTTGATAGGGAGAGGCAGATTCTATTCTCTTCTGACTATGCCAGGTGAAGAAGGTATAATGGCATTGTGGTCTGAAAATGACATTAAACTTGATACTCCTTCTCTACCAAGTAGACGTTAGGTGGAACCACAATAAAGTAAGGAGTGGCGACATGTAGAAACTCTATCACCAGTAACCTTTCTTATTCTAGTTATTTATTGCTAGTGACGAAACAAATCCTGTGTATGGTCACAGGACACTTATTCCATCTTTTATTTGAGCTTCTGTATGTCGATAAAATTGGTTCTGAACTGGTAATGCAACTCAGACCGCCCGTAACGCGGAATTTGATCCCTTCGTGACAATACAGCTCGACTACAACTTGTTGTTTGTTCAAAACTGCAGATTCCTCAACATCTCCACATATTGCGCATGAATGGGTTGGAATCCTGGCCCAGCACTAAACTTTTCTCCATGTATTATCAAGCTCTAGCATGTGAACACATATCTGCTGGTGGATAACAATTTTTATTTTTAATGCATTTTCATTCGTTGTCAACACTAACGATATCTGAAGTTTTTGACTCCCAGTGAGACGCAGAACTATTTGCGAGATCACTGTAAGTTCAAGGACGTTATTCCGAGCTGCTGGTGGAGAAAAATTCGGTAGCTGACGTCTCTTTGTGTGTAGGCAACAACGATATGTTTGGGGTTCGATTCCTAGTCAGCACTGAACTCTTTGTCACATTATTTCTAGTTCAAACATGCTCACATGTCGCTGCTGGTGCAACAAACCCATACTTAACGATGCTTTTCTCTAGAATATAACAGCGACATGTGCCGCTTTGGAGTCCTGGGAAGGAAAAAATTAATGTTTCGTCTCGTCATTTCAGTTAATACATCTAGCTACTGCCGAGAAAATCCGATATGTCAAAGTTGATTGTGCTTCGATAACAATCCGATTAGCTTCTGGGTTCGAATCCCTGTCCAACACAAAGCTTTACCTCACTGCATTTCAAGTAAGTTACATGTGAAGAAGCAGTATTTAACATCTCTCGTAGTTCGTTAACAGAGACAATAGATGCTGGGTAGGAATTCGCGATCGTTAAAATTGTTTACGTTATGTAATTTAAAGTTGATATTTCTTAACTGATACTGTCTAAAATCGAGATATATCACTCTCTTTATGCCTAGTCAGGAATGACTGTTAATTTCCGTCAGTCACGAAATCTTAGTTTGCATGACCTGGGTTTGAATCCATATGCAGAACGAGTCGGTTCGTCGTGTCATTTGATGTGCATACATATTTTTTACTAGCTGCTCGGAATAACGTAATTTTTAATGACATTTTGTGTTTAATAACAAGTATGGTATGTTACTTTGAAGAGGAAATAATGAATACGACGAACTTACTACGTGCATTACCTCTCTGACGTAATGATGAGAGGGCTTACATTTCAGGTATGTCAGTTATTGCAATAAATGCGAGTTTACAAGCCTTAAGGACAGTCGTATCTGTGATGAGGTGTTCCCTGATGTATGTGTAGTATCGTGGTATTACTTTACATCTTGAGTTATTGCTATACAGAGCAGTGTTTTCCAGTGGTGACTTGTTGGAACCATTTTCAATAGTTCAACGACTGTATCAAGGAGCGATTAGAGGACCTGCTAGACAGCTGCGTTATGAGGGTTGCATGGGAATGAGGCTAAATGCAATCCAGGTCGTTCGGATACTTTTGAGCATGACTGTTCTTCGTTAACAATGAGATCAGGTGCTGCGTTCGCATCCCTGTCACAAGCTTTATATGACGGCATTTCAATTTTAAACATGAGCATACCTTGTTCCTTGTGAATGACACCATATCAAACGTTGTTGGGGGTAGTTCCCAGGACGGTAACTGTTATGACAGGATTCCCAGTTCAGTACAAACATTTTCGTCATTGATTTTCAGGATCTGAATTGATAACTGGTACTGGTGCAAACGTCTATACTTCACGTCTCTTTATGCCTAGTGATTGGGTCTCAATAAGGAACAAATAAAGCTTAGCTTAGTTAGCAATGGCTATAGGTGCTGGGTTTGAATCCGGGTCCAGAACGACGACGTTGGTCATGTCATTTGAAGTTTAAATTTGTGTACACGTAGCTGTTGATGCGTTACGAGAACAAAGATATTACTGGTGATTCGCTATTAATGTTGAGATTTCCTTAGAGTGCTTGTTGCCGTTTTTCGCGTTTTTCTACTGGTTCGTCCAATATCCAGTTTCCAGAGCCACTCGCCGTTGAGCGACCTTCAGCACGTGGATGGAGAACCTTTTTTTCCAATTGCCGTACAGCTTTGTAACTCCATATATTGTCTCAAGTATTTAATTTTGCCTAAGGATTTCTGTACGATATTTGTAAAATAATCCGTTTTCTCAGAACTTTTGGAACGTCACTTGTTGTAATTAAGGTTAGATTATGAGTGTTATTGGGTGTCTCATCGCTAAGAACGTGTTTTCTAATATGTTTTGTATGACGATATTAGTTGACACTTAGACTGACTGCCATAAAGACCTTTGGTCTCTTAGTAGTCTCTTGCGGTACCATTGTGTGTGGTCAAACGACTGTACCCCATGGGGTTTTGGTGTTTAGAGGCCTGCAACACAGCTACGTTATGTTGGTTGTATACGGCAGTAACCCACTTTTTTTGGTGTCAAGTGTACATACGGGAGACATTCCAAGAAAGAAAATAGGCTCTCTGATCATTTTCCTGGGATACCTGATGAATCTGGAAATGTTGACGAATCCTCTTTTCGTATGTTTCCCAATCGTCAGCGTCTTCATCGAAAGCCGGGAAAGCTGGCGGTGTCGGTGGACGGTGAAGACTTTGAATTTCGGCAATCAGTTGCTGCTGCAGTATCTCGAACCGTTGAAAAAGTTGGTTCAGTACTTGCTGCACTGATAGATTCTGCTGTTGCAGTTGTGGTTGTGCTTGTTGTTGTTGTGGTTCCATCTTCTTTGGGTTGTCGAATCCTATCCTCATCACCACTGTTGTGTTTTCCAACAGTTTATTGAAAGTGACTTCTTCTACAATACAATAGCTGGCTGTACAATAGATGTAGACGTCCGTCGATCTAGCCGGATATGTGGTTCCTCTCGGTCGGCTGGTACTTCGATCGGCGGTGCAGTACAGCGGCTTCGGTGATATCTTCTCGGAGACTCTGCTACGGCGGTTGCCATTAGCAGCGGACGAAGACTGGCCTGCCTTCGAACGGCCGGGCCTATATAGTGAGCTGGAGCCAATAGAAACCCGGCGTAGGAATCCGTAGCCGGATATATCGTGGCGACCTCTGCAAGGAAAGGTTTCTACTAATCGACTGGAATCTTCGGCGTGTTCGCCTGTTTGGCTGTTGGTTTGTTTCCCTCATAGCGTGGCTGTTATGCGGTGCTGCCTGCCATTTAGGGGAACCCGATGGCAGACAGTACAGATTCAAGGACTGTCACGAGTTTTGAGGGATACGTAACTTTTCTTGTTGCCATGTTAGCAGAGTTTAGAAATATTCGTCTCTCTAACATCCGAATGGAGCTGAAACTGCCACAGAATCCGGAAATAATGTATTATTAAACTAGCAACTCAGTGCAAGTCAGGACAATAGTTTATAAAACAAACCATTCTCAGTAGAAAAATTAATGTCTAACTTCATCACTTACATTGTTACAAAACCCACAGCAGTCTCGTTTCACCAACTACCGATGGCCATAATAATTACTTTACTTCATTTTAAAAAATCTGTAGTCGCTTGAATGCCGCTGTGGATATGGAAGTTTCGCATATTAATCATATGACAAAACACTCTTGTGTTTGCTCTCTGTCATTTACCAAAATCTTGTTTCGATATCTCGAACAATTTATGAGATACGAGGAATTCATGATTATTTCACTCTAGTTTTTTCACTGGCGCATGAGTTCGTGACGCAAGGCTTTACACACATTCCACTATCTCCATATTGGAGACAGACAGCGATGTCCTTCAAAGTCCAAAGAATAAATCAATATATTATCTACATTTAATACGCGGCAGCATGTAATGTAACACCCACCAAACACTAATTCATAGCGACCCGTATTTTTCACGTCAAACTAAAATTTCTTGCAGTAGTTTACCTACTATCGAAATACCACAATAACAATGATCATTAAAGAAATGATAGGCGGTTCATCATGAAGCTGACGGCTGTATTTAAAATCGTTTGAGAAAGATAGCAGATCGGCCAGTTTGCTGTTCACGCAGCTGGGGGCCAAACCGCACAATAACCCTGGGTCCGGTTTGGGGCGGCGGTGGGGTGAGTGGACTGCTGTAGCGTGTTGTGGGTCTGTGACTGAGGGCTACGGCGGGAACGAAGCCACTCCGTCGTTTCTAGGTCACCAGTTCCATACAATGCAATACAATACAGATCAAAATATTGACAATCAGAGAAGGATTCGAACCCCACTCCACCTATTAACGAAACAAGTGATTTATGTACTTCAGAGATTCCTCTTTTGGGACTATAATACTCTTGCTATCTACTGTCTCAATGTGCATGCGAAAGGCACTGATTGTTCCCTTTCCCTTCTTATCACTCTATTCAGAACCACCGCTCGTGGACTGGGTGTTATGCTGTCCTCATTATCCTCATCATCACCGACCCGCAAGTCGCCCAATGTGGGCTCACCTGCAATAAGACTTCCAACTCGGAAGGGGCCTCTCGGCCGTCAGTGCCATATTTTTTTTGGTATGTTATTCTTGTTATAAACTTAGAGGCATGAGCTGCCGAGCTGATGTTGCGACAATTCTCGCACTTGTCAGCTCTTAAGAACTGCATGCATAAGCATAAGTTTTCCCGAATGTCCACACACACCAACGTCAATAGTCGTTTTGTTGCCACTCCTTTCAATGATTTTGGAAATTCTGGTGACGTTATCTACCCCATCTGCGTTATTGGATCTTAGGTCTTCCAAAGCTCAGGTGAATACAATGTTATAAATAAAAAATCAAATAGGGGTAATGCAGGAGTACGTTTAATAATGAATAAGGAAGTAGTAACGCGGATAATCTTATATGAACAGCATAGTGACCGTATTATTGTAGCCAAGATATAGACGAAGCTAGCACTCACCACAGCAGTAAAAGTTTGTGCCTACTAGTTCCACAAATAATGAAGATAGTGAAGGAATGTATGATGAAATAAAATAAATTATTTAGGTAGTTAAGGGAGACGAAAACTGAATAGTTACAGGAGACTTCAATGTTATAGTACGAAGAGGAAGAAAAGGAAAAATAGTAGGTGAACATGGACCGGGGGAAAGAAATGAAACAGGAAGCCGCCTGGGAGAATTGTGCACCGAGCATGGTAAGACAGAGCTTTCGGTACCAGATTTTAAATTGCAAAACATTCCCGTAGGCGGATGTGGACTCTGTTCCCAATTTACTGGTTATGAACTGCAGATTAAGGCTGAAGAAATTGCAAAAAGGTAGGAAATTAATAAAAGAACCAGAGGCTGTTAAGAGTTTTAGAGAGAGCATTAGGCAACAGTTGAATAGAACATGGAAAAGAAATACAGTAGAAGACAAATGGATAGCTTTAAGAGATGAAGTAGTGAAGGCAGCAGAGGATAAAAGGGGTAAAAGACAGGGCCTAATAGGAATCCTTGCATAACGCGGGAGGTACTGAATTTAAGTGATGAAAGGAGAAAATACACTCCTGGAAATGGAAAAAAGAACACATTGACACCGGTGTGTCAGACCCACCATACTTGCTCCGGACACTGCGAGAGGGCTGTACAAGCAATGATCACACGCACGTCACAGCGGACACACCAGGAACCGCGGTGTTGGCCGTCGAATGGCGCTAGCTGCGCAGCATTTGTGCACCGCCGCCGTCAGTGTCAGCCAGTTTGCCGTGGCATACGGAGCTCCATCGCAGTCTTTAACACAGCATGGACGTGAACCGTATGTGCAGTTGACGGACTTTGAGCGAGGGCGTATAGTGGGCATGCGGGAGGCCGGGTGGACGTACCACCGAATTGCTCAACACGTGGGGCGTGAGGTCTCCACAGTACATCGATGTTGTCGCCAGTGGTCGGCGGAAGGTGCACGTGCCCGTCGACCTGGGACCGGACCGCAGCGACGCACGGATGCACGCCAAGACCGTAGGATCCTACGCAGTGCCGTAGGGGACCGCACCGCCACTTCCCAGCAAATTAGGGACACTGTTGCTCCTGGGGTATCGGCGAGGACCATTCGCAACCGTCTCCATGAAGCTGGGCTACGGTCCTGCACACCGTTAGGCCGTCTTCCGCTCACGCCCCAACATCGTGCAGCCCGCCTCCAGTGGTGTCGCGACAGGCGTGAATGGAGGGACGAATGGAGACGTGTCGTCTTCAGCGATGAGAGTCGCTTCTGCCTTGGTGCCAATGATGGTCGTATGCGTGTTTGGCGCCGTGCAGGTGAGCGCCACAATCAGGACTGCATACGACCGAGGCACACAGGGCCAACACCCGGCATCATGGTGTGGGGACCGATCTCCTACACTGGCCGTACACCACTGGTGATCGTCGAGGGGACACTGAATAGTGCACGGTACATCCAAACAGTCATCGAACCCATCGTTCTACCATTCCTAGACCGGCAAGGGAACTTGCTGTTCCAACAGCACAATGCACGTCCGCATGTATCCCGTGCCACCCAACGTGCTCTAGAAGGTGTAAGTCAACTACCCTGGCCAGCAAGATCTCCGGATCTGTCCCCCATTGAGCATGTTTGGGACTGGATGAAGCGTCGTCTCACGCGGTCTGCACGTCCAGCACGAACGCTGGTCCAACTGAGGCGCCAGGTGGAAATGGCATGGCAAGCCGTTCCACAGGACTACATCCAGCATCTCTACGATCGTCTCCATGGGAGAATAGCAGCCTGCATTGCCGCGAAAGGTGGATATACACTGTACTAGTGCCGACATTGTGCATGCTCTGTTACCTGTGTCTATGTGCCTGTGGTTCTGTCAGTGTGATCATGTGATGTATCTGACCCCAGGAATGTGTCAATAAAGTTTCCCCTTCATGGGACAATGAATTCACGGTGTTCTTATTTCAATTTCCAGGAGTGTATAAAAATTCACGTAAGGGTGCAGGTGAGAGGGAATAGAAACGTCTGAAAAATAAGACTGATAGGAAGTGCATAATGGCTAAGCAGGAATGGGTAGATAACAAATTGAATGACGACGTCGATTTTCATCTGACGATGGCATATCTCGCCTGGAGCATAGTAGACCTACTGATAACAGTTTCAAAGTTGTCCGGCATTAGACAGTGTAGTGGCATAGCTACCAGAGAGCCATCTGTGTCTACCGGTTGACAGCGAATGCCCACAGCGGGAAGGCTCAGTACGATGAAAAAGCAAGCAGCCAGCCATGCCACGAAGACGCACTTATGCTTCCTACAGCCAACTGCTTGAGACTGAAAGGGATCAAATTGTGGCCTTGCAGTGACGGGATGGTCCTTTCGGAGAATTGCGACCCAAGTTGGACGTGCTGCGTCAGCTGTGCAACGATGCCGATGTCAGTGGTGACGTGAACATTCTCACGCCCATAGACCAGGTTCCGGATGTCCAGGCAACACTGACGCCCACCAGGATCGTCGATTGTAAGGGCAGCAGTAGCAGCACGTACATCCACCACAGCACCGGTAAGAGGGCTTGTGAGTCCAGGCATGTTATCATGAACTGTTGCGAACCGGTTATCAGCCCGTCTTCCACACACACCGCAACAGCTACGTGCACGGCTCGACTGGTGCCGTCAGAGGATCACTTGGAACATGGAACAGCGCGGCGTGGTCTTGAGCAATAAATGCAGATTCTGCATGACGCAGGTGTCGGTCGTTTGCACGTACGACATAGACCTGGTGGGCGCTGTCTTGTAGAATGCATTCGTCCAAGACACAGTGGCCCCACCGCAGGTCTACAACTCCCGTTCGCATTTAGTGTTTCTGCAGGGAACGTTAACCAGCGCTCGGTACGCGCAGAATATTGTTAGAAAATGTTCAAATGTGTGAAAATCTTATGGGACTTAACTGCTAAGGTCATCAGTCCCTAAGGTTACACACTACTTAACCTAAATTATTCTAAGGACAAACACACACACCCATGCCCGAGGGAGGATTCGAACCTCCGCCGGGATCAGCCGCATCGTCCGTGACTGCAACGCCTGAGACCGCTCGGCTAATCCCGCGCGGTAATATTGTTAGACCTGTTCTTTTGGCGTTCTTGCAACAGGAAGTGGACCGGTTGTTTCAACAGGATAATGCTCGCCCACGCACTACTCGTGAAACTCAAGGTACCCTGCAAGATGTGCAGCAACTTCCTTGGCCAGCACGATCTCCGTAACTGTCTCTAATGGAAGACACGAGGGCGAGAAGTGACTCGTGCGACTCGTCAACCGACAACTCTTACAAACTACGTGAACAAGTCGATCAGGCGTGGAATAACTTATCTCAGGACAGAATTCAGCATCGTGTGATCGACTTGATACCAGAGTCAGTGCCTCCAGTGCCATTCGTGCAAGCTATGTACTAATTTGTGTGTTTCAGCTTGTAATACTGACCTGTAAATGTAATCATTTCATATACTCCACGTGCACAGTTGTAACAATAAATATTGAATGAATTGACAACCTGTAAAAGGGTGTACTGTTTTCTTTCCGGCTGTGTGTTTTCTTGTATCACCAGACTCGCTGTTATACCGTAGCATCAGTCTCATTCATCAGAGACTATATTTTAACTGTAACATAAAATCATCTAATAAGTTCCAAAAACCATCAATATTTTCCATATGTGGGTGCTTTACAAAAACTTTAATTATCGTCACCTTTTACTATGTAAAAATCGTAAATAACGTCCACTACCTTTTCCTTTACAACATTCATCTATTATTGTCATCTTTTTTATGCATTTTAACCGTCGTTAGTATATGTAACGTTTGGGTTAAGAGCGGGCTTCATCCACTGCTATCCCCCTTCCCCCCCACCCCTTTCCATTTGTGGGAAGCTGAAACAATACAGAAAAAATTTTTGCCACTGCCGTTTTAACTACTATTAGATATGAAATCTTAGCAAGATGTCAAATGGAAATAAATCAGCAACAACAGAATTATTATTCTAATTTCTTTTTCGCTGTCTGCTGTCGCATTTGTCTTTACAACAGACTGCAATGAAAAGTATTAGAATATTATTGGGTACTGTAGCACATCCCCACTTTTCTATGCTGGTTACATAAAAAAATTCTGTTCGACATATTACATTGTCTATCGTTTAAGTTTTAACATTGTTCCGCAGTGCCTCATTGCAAATGTACATAGTTTCAGCATGCTGTTTTCTGCAGACCACATTTTTAACAACGGAGCACGACAGGGAAGCCAACTCTTTGTATTTTTCCCGCTGTCTAAAAGCATCTTGAGGTACGTTGGTCCTTAAACAAGTATTTCACGCCGTTCTGCCGCGTTTTTATTGCCAACTATGTCTTACTTAAATTTTTTGCTCTGTGTACACTCCAAGTATTTCATGTCATCTGTCGTGTCTCTCCAAATTTCAGTTTTTAAATTATTTTCATTTGTGTTGCTTCTGACTGTCTTTGAATACCTTGTGCTTGTTGTTACCTCAAAAAATGTTCTGCGTAACACGTAACTTCACCCAGCATGGAATTCATAACTTTGAGAGCACGACACATTTCTGTCATCTTAACGAGCTCTCTTAGAACAGCAAAGGTGACAACCTGAAGTCGCCATTACAGAAAGGACAGCCGGTGGGCGTGGCTTGCGTAAATGCTAATTACGAGATGACATTAGCCTCCAGCTCTGAAAAAAACTATACAGAGGATCCCGTAATTAATTAAGGAAACGCTACGAGTGTGTAACACTCCTCCAGATAAGGAAATAAAACCGTATGGAAGTGTTACAGAAGAGAAATCAGGGAGCTACGAGAAGTTTAAATTCAGTGACATAGTACAATTATCGTGGGCTCATAAATCAACAGCAGGATGTCGATGTTCACGCGACTAGAGGATATCTGGACAAGAATCACACAATAAAAATCTGCAGTGTACAAATTCAGCACTCTTTGGTATAGGATTTTAGTTAGTGGCTAGTAATGTCGACAGGAATTATCTTGATTATTTTACGACGTTTTAACGATCCGCCTTGCTTTGTTGTTGGATTGTATATGTAATGTATCTGACTTGCGCCGGCCG
This sequence comes from Schistocerca piceifrons, assembly GCF_021461385.2. Classification (NCBI taxonomy): domain Eukaryota; kingdom Metazoa; phylum Arthropoda; class Insecta; order Orthoptera; family Acrididae; genus Schistocerca; species Schistocerca piceifrons. The sequence continues at coordinate 932,701,683 of NC_060138.1, forward strand.
GAGTGGCCGAGCGCTTCTAGGCGCTACAGTCTGGAACCGCGCGAACTCTAAGGTCGCAGGTTCGAATCCTGCCTCGAGCATTGATGTGTGTGATGTCCTTAGGTTAGTTAGGTTTAAGTAGTTCTAATTTCTAGGTGACTGATGGCAGCAGCAGTTAAGTCCCATAGTGCTCAGAGCCATTTGAACCATTTATTTGTATCTGACTTGCGTAATTGGATATATAAACATGAGCATAGAAGTATAGGACGAATAGTAGCTCACCACTCACGGATTTGGCCTTAGGCCTATTCCGAGTGGCAGACTGGTGCCTACAAGGCAGTAGGGGGAGCGATCTATAATCGTAGGACATGTGATCATCATATCACCAATCCTTCGAGCCTTTATTGCCATTAGATGAATCCTCACGAGGCTCAGTGGATCCCATCCGAGACCTCAAATGGTTCAAATGGCTCTGAGCACTATGAAACTTAATATCTGAGGTCATAAGACCTCTAGAATTTAGAACTACTTAAACCTAACTAACCTAAGGACATCACAAACATCCATGCTCGAGGCAGGATTCGAACCTGCGACAGTAGCAGTCATGCGGTACCAGACTGAAGAGCCTAGAACCGCTCGGTCATACCTGCCGGCTTCAAGACCTCCCTAGCAAGAATCCCTTTGAGTGCGAAGTTGCAAAAGACCAATGATGCTTATGGCATTCGACGTGCCACATATTGTCCAGCATGCAACCACAATAGTGCTTGCTAATAGCAGCAGTGGGCGGGACTGGAGGTATCCAATGGTGAGCAGAGCATGAGGCTACAGAGCGTAGTGTAACTGCTTAGTCGTCGAGTAGCTCACAACAGTGCTACAGTGCTATTGGCGTTGATATAAAGCAAGCAAAAACAAAGCAAACGTTGCATTATATCTGCAACAACGGTTAGCTAAGTTTTCATTTCGTCAGATGGGAAGCCAAGGAATTTTGTAGATTGACAAGAAGTGGCAGATGATTTATTGGCGTTTGTGCAAAGTGAGTCAGTGGAATGTGTGGTGTCGTATACGATCTACTGTGCGGACAATTTACATAAGGAGTACAATGATGACGGTACATGCTTAACAATTGAAAGCCATATTCAATCAGGTTCGAGCCATTTAGTTTGTCATATATTCAAACAGGTTCGAGCCATTTAGTTTGTCATCCTTGTCGGTCAGGGAGCCACAAATTCCGTTTCCAGTGAAACGCAGTAAAGTACAATCATTGACGAAGGAGCGGGCACTAAACATAATTAAGTACATGCAAAATGATCCGCAGCACAGTAAAAGAACGATTATGAACAAATTTCAAATAAGTCTGCAGCAATATGATGGTGTAGTGCATTAGAAAAATTACCGATATTGAAGGGCAGACAAGGCGCACTTATTGCAAAAATGCTGCTTGTGCGTTTCAAGAATACTGGATACAATTTACAGGATGTGTACGATAGTGACCTGCTACATTATGCACATCAAACTGCGCACAACACAGATACCACCGATTTCAAGGCAAACAGTGGATGTTGTTTCCAGCATGTTGCTAAACAATTTGCGCTGCCGACCTTGAGGTTTCGCAGTAAACCGTTCTCATGTAGGTAATGAAGCTCGTAAAGTTATCAGTTTTTTATGTTGCTGAGCAACAGTCATACGATAATTTTTAAATGAATACACCGCAATTTGACTGTATTATTGCTCAATTACGGCCCTGGTTTCGGCCTTTTACGCCATTTTCAAGTGATTCAGTTGATGTCATTAACATATAGTGCAAGCCAATTTTGAGCTTGATGTCCTGCAATATATGTTAATGACATAAACTCAGTCACTTGAAAATGGCATAAAAGGCTGAAACCTGTGTCATAATTAAACAATAATACAGTCAAATGGCGGTGTATTCGTTTAAAAATAAAAAAATATAGTGAGGTTATTGTCCCCTCTGATGGTACATCAGGTAACGACATTACAGTATTATATTTTGCGATAGGATAGTTACGTTGCAGGCCAAAGTAGGATACCCGCCGTGTAGTTGGATACGGAGATCTACGGTATCAGGGCAAGTCTATTCCCGATTCATCTCCAATTGAGTAAATGACAACAGCTAGTGACGGTGAAGAACGAAATCAACTAACCCACATGAGTGGGCCTTCATTCATGTCTTTAAGTCAACACTGTACCGTAAGGATGTAACGCCAGATGTATGCATTTTTTTGGCGATTATGTTTTTGCCTAAGACCCAGCGGTTCCAGACGCTTCAGTCTGAACCGCGCAACCGCTACGGTCGTAAGCTGAAACCTGCCTCGGGCATGGATCTGTGTGATGTCCTTAGGTTAGTTAGGTTTAGGTAGTTCTAAGTTCTAGGGGACTGATGACCTCAGTTGTTAAGTCCCATAGTGCTCAGATCCATTTGAACCATTTTTTGTTTGCCTACTCAGCCTCCCTGTCTGCGGCCGGTTGCTTGTGTTCTACATTATTGGGGTTTTCCTCCTCCTGACTATAAATTGTATTCAGGTGGTTCCTCTTTAGGTGAGTAGCTTGGAGATAGGATTCTCTGATATGTTTTAACTTGTGGTAAATTTTGCTTGTGATGGTTGGGATGCGTACTCTTTGGCCGCATGTTGTGGTTAAGTTTTGTTATGATATTAACGTGGACGTTCAGGAACAACGCCGTTGTTTCTCTGTTGACGTAAACAAGTTATAGCCCTCCAGATTCCTCCGATTTGCTTAGCATATCAAATGACAGCTTGAAGGAGCTTCCCTTCCATATAGGTCTGCTAGTTACTCACATTATCCTGTTGCCTTGCATTTTTTAAATTGGGAAGAATTGCGCCACCTCGTATGCTCTAGAAAATAACTGAATCTTTATGATTTTAATTTTTTGAACCAGGTTCACGCCGCGCTAGCTATTTTCCATTATTGCCCCTAGCATTTTTGACTTCCAGTTTTTGGATGCCGTCTTTAGAGGACACATGTCTACACAGTTTTGTCACTGCCCACAATTCGTGCCCACGTTATATCTAGGTTGCGGAATACGCAAATTATTGGATTTTACATTTATGGTCACCGATTTGTACCCCCGGCGTTACGCTATATTAGTTACTGTCTCGTTTCATAAGTGCTATGTGGTCTTCATTTCTTATTAGTACATCAACATCGTCAGAATATACTCTTACGACTATCGTTCAGTCAAACATTGAAATATCTGATGATGTTTCGTTAAAAACCGCAGCAATGCTTCCATCGACAGCACGGAAAGAAGCGTGGCACAACCCAATGAATGTTAGAAGATTTGGTTAACTGTCCATTGACTAGTACCTATCAGAAATGCCAGTGATCGTATTCCGAATGACTTTCATTACACTTCCAGACCCACTTATTACATGACTTTCATTATGTTTGCTGGTCAGAGAGATCGAATTCTTTATTGGTATCTATGAAGAAAAGGGCTAATTTGATGTTGGTAACAGCTATTGAAATTACGTCTCTAATAACAAACAGCTGACATTATAGCCATTCCAGAGATAAAAACCTTAAGTTTTTTCACTCCCTTTTTAAGCAACGGGGTCATCTTTCTGTTAATGGGTCGGGTGACAGTTTTGTAGTCGAACGTTCAGCTTGGTAATAGGCTGAAGATTTTCGAAGTTTTTCAGTCCGCTCTTCTGTGGTAACAGGGCAATTTTGACCTCTTTCATTTCTTTAAGCACAACCTCACGACTAAACATATTATTTAAAACTGCAGTAAAAGTAGTTCCGATGATCTGTGATGAAACTCTTTGGGAGTTCCTCCTGCCCTGGAGCTTTGTTAGCCGGTGATTTATCATTGAATTCAGATACTTCATCCACGCTAAAAACAGCTACAAATTCGTCGTCTTTGGTGACTCCTCTGTTTAGCGTTGTATGGATCGAGGTATCATATCCTCATGCATGTGATTCACGATGTAGAGTGACTGGTAATGCTGTTGTATTTCATTCACCTTCTTGTTTTGGTGATTGAGAATATTCCAATCCCCCGCAGACAGTCTAGGAACGTGCGTCTGCGGTTGGTTTGATGTTTGATGAGGTGATACATGGAACTTGTTCGGCTCCTGTTATGAATCTTGCTTTGAATCTGATCTTCAGGCCATCTAAATGTTTCCTTTTGATGGTAATAAGTTTCAATTTATTCCTCCTTGTGTGCTGTATGTGCTCGGTTTTAAGGTTGAGATTTTTGTACACTTCACCAAAAATGACGAAATAAAATACATGGTTTTCTTTACATGATTGATTTTATGTTGTGTGTTAGTTGCTAGACTTATTATTATGAGCCTTTTAGCAAGTCTGGTCAACCGGTCAGAGTTTGACGTGAAATTTGCAAGTGAAAGTAGACAGTTCCATGTTGATCTGACAGCGTTACGCTACTCTTCGTCGTCTTGGTGGAAGAAGTTTAACATACACTGTCCTCTATTTGCGGAGTGTGTTTCTAGGTTAAAAACGTATGTTTTGTTAAGGATGGGGAAAGAAATCGGCCATGTCCTTTCAGAGGAATGATCGCTGAAAACCTGAATATGAATGGCTGGAGGCGGATCTGAGTCGTGGTTGTCCCGAATGAGTCCAGCATGCTAACCAGTGTGCCACTCCCTCGGTCTGAAAATGGAGCGAGGGTGATATCTGAAATGAGCACTCGTTCATGAATCTTCTCTGTTGCGTGTATTCTCTCAATTCGGCTGTCCGAAGACTACATAAGTATGATTCACAAATGCGGTGTATTTTAATTTCCATGAATCCCCGAGCCACAAATTCTTTATAAGTTCACATGTGTGTGAATTCCTAAGGGACCAAACTGCGCCGGCCGCTGGTGGCCGAGCGGTTCTGGCGCTACAGTCTGGAACCGCGCGACCGCTTCGATCGCAGGTTCGAATCCTGCCTCGGGCATGGATGTGTGTGTTGTCCTCAGGTTAGTTAGGTTTAAGTAGTTCTAAGTTCTAGGGGACTTATGACCTCAGCTGTTGAGTCCCATAGTGCTCAGAGCCATTTTTTGACCAAACTGCTGAGGTCATCGGTCTCTAGATTTACACACTACTTAAACTAACTTACAGTAACGTATGCTAAGAACAACATACACACTCATGCACGAGGAAGGACTCGAACTTCCGGCGGGAGGGGCCGCGCAATCCGTGACATGGCGCCTTAAACAGTCCGGCCACTGCGCGCGACCTTTGTAAGTTCTTGCAGTTGTTTAAAGTAGTTAAAATTCGGTCGCTAGTCTTCCCCATGAAGTACACAGTTAAAGTCACCTCCTTTAAGTATATTTGGTGGATTTTGTTGCGAATCTAAATTATTTAATCTTGAAAGGAGGAAGCTAGTTCCACCTTCTTCCTACTGCCTGACGGGGCGTGAAAGTTTAGAGGGGTTACAGATTAGATTAGGTTAGATTTACTTTTCTTTCCAATAAATAAATCGTGAATAGAAAAACAAGAATACAAATAAATATTTACAAATAAAGTGCAAATATGCTAATGTACCTTTCAAGGATCTCGTCTGGAATGGTTGTCATGGATGCGGAAAAACAAAAAAAAACAAAAAATCTTTAACACATTTTCTTTTAAAAGGTAATATATATCTTGTCACAAAACACGTAAATGTTAAATAAATTTAGATGCATATAATAAGTCTTAGGTTATTGTAGCCGTGCATCCTCAATATTTTTGCAGAGACCACTTTACTACACTGATTTTGTACAAAAGTCAGATTGTCCTAATGCTTATTTAATATTATTATGAACAGTAACACATCAATTTGTTCTAAGAAATTCATTAGTGAAGTATAAGGTGCTGTCCACCAATAAATCCTTTAGGATTTCTTGAACTGAGTGTTATTAGTTGTTACACATTTTATCGCTGCTGGCAAGTTGTCAATAATTTATGTTCTTGCATAATCCAAATAGTAAATTTTGCAGCTGATGCCTCTCTCGGGCTCTAGTTTTCCAATATCTCCGACTGGTATGCTTTCATGGAAAAGAATGGACTTGCCTACGTTTTCGTTTTCTTCGACTGCGAAGCTCTCGACTGTCCTTTTAAATTTATTTGTCTTTTTTTTTTTTTTTTTTTTTTTTTTTTTAGGAGGATAGTGTCCGCGTCAGACTCGACTATGAATTACTGCAGTGCAGCTATTTCTAAACCATATGCCAATCTGTTATCATTAGGGGTAAGAACTGTGTATGCTTGTGACTCTACTTAGTAAGCTTGTCTTGCATTATTTGCATTTGCGGATTATTTTAAGTTCCTGGACCACTCCATTTGAGAGTCTTTTGCAGTGACCCACAGTGACTCTTACCTTTGGTTTTCGGTCCTTTATTTTACTGCTTTATTAAGTCGGGTTGTATACGGCTATGTACACTGATGCTACGCCGATCTACAGGTGAAGGTGACGGGAGAGCCAAATTGGTAGTTTATTATTGTTACTCGTCTCTGACTTGCCATGCTAGCAAACACGGTGGCTGTCCTTCCAGCTTCTCTGTATTTACATTACGACTGGCACTTTCTTCCTGTTTATGTACACCGGCTGCCCTTCTCGGAAAGTTATCGATGCTACGCTAGCACGAGAATGTTTGTTTATTTTCACTGGGTTCCGTGACTTCTTTATTCACTGAGGTACCCGGCGCCGGCCGATACGTGCAGAAGGTGAGGCAACGACTTCATGCGGTCTTTCCAACAACTGACTGAATGAATTCCAGTGTCTTGGAGTCACTGGAAACTTTATTATACACTCCTGGAAATTGAAATAAGAACACCGTGAATTCATTGTCCCAGGAAGGGGAAACTTTATTGCCACATTCCTGGGGTCAGATACATCACATGATCACACTGACAGAACCACAGGCACATAGACACAGGTAACAGAGCATGCACAATGTCGGCACTAGTACAGTGTATAACCACCTTTCGCAGCAATGCAGGCTGCTATTCTCCCATGGAGACGATCGTAGAGATGCTGGATGTAGTCCTGTGGAACGGCTTGCCATGCCATTTCCACCTGGCGCCTCAGTTGGACCAGCGTTCGTGCTGGACGTGCAGACCGCGTGAGACGACGCTTCATCCAGTCCCAAACATGCTCAGTGGGGGACAGATCCGGAGATCTTGCTGGCCAGGATAGTTGACTTACACCTTCTAGAGCACGTTGGATGGCACGGGATACATGCGGACGTGCATTGTCCTGTTGGAACAGCAAGTTCCCTTGCCGGTCTAGGAATGGTAGAACGATGGGTTCGATGACGGTTTGGATGTACCGTGCACTATTCAGTGTCCCCTCGACGATCACCAGTGGTGTACGGCCAGTGTAGGAGATCGCTCCCCACACCATGATGCCGGGTGTTGGCCCTGTGTGCCTCGGTCGTATGCAGTCCTGATTGTGGCGCTCACCTGCACGGCGCCAAACACGCATACGACCATCATTGGCACCAAGGCAGAAGCGACTCTCATCGCTGAAGACGACACGTCTCCATTCGTCCCTCCATTCACGCCTGTCGCGACACCACTGGAGGCGGGCTGCACGATGTTGGGGCGTGAGCGGAAGACGGCCTAACGGTGTGCGGGACCGTAGCCCAGCTTCATGGAGACGGTTGCGAATGGTCCTCGCCGATACCCCAGGATCAACAGTGTCCCTAATTTGCTGGAAAGTGGCGGTGCGGTCCCCTACGGCACTGCGTAGGATCCTACGGTCTTGGCGTGCATCCGTGCGTCGCTGCGGTCCGGTCCCAGGTCGACGGGCACGTGCACCTTCCGCCGGCCACTGGCGACAACATCGATGTACTGTGGAGACCTCACGCCCCACGTGTTGAGCAATTCGGCGGTACGTCCACCCGGCCTCCCGCATGCCCACTATACGCCCTCGCTCAAAGTCCGTCAACTGCACATACGGTTCACGTCCACGCTGTCGCGGCATGCTACCAGTGTTAAAGACTGCGATGGAGCTCCGTATGCCACGGCAAACTGGCTGACACTGACGGCGGCGGCGCACAAATGCTGCGCAGCTAGCGCCATTCGACGGCCAACACCGCGGTTCCTGGTGTGTCCGCTGTGCCGTGCGTGTGATCATTGCTTGTACAGCCCTCCCGCAGTGTCCGGAGCAAGTATGGTGGGTCTGACACACCGGTGTCAATGTGTTCTTTTTTCCATTTCCAGGAGTGTATAATACTGCTTCAGGCGCAGGTTCTTGAGGGCCCTTTTTAGATGACTTCCCGTTTGTAAGCTAACTCTTCTTCGTGTATATACTTTCAGGCGATTTTCGTTCGGAAATACTGTCTTTTATAACCCATGATATTCCGATAATTTCTCCCAGCACACAAGAGGAATATAATTCACATAAAATATTTTAAATTAAAAGAGGAAGTAATAGTTAAAATGGATTTTAGTTCGTTTTTCTTAACGCAAATGATCGAGATAACGAGAGAGATGATCTGGGACAGAAGAGGCTATTGTCATCTGTTGGGATTAAGGAGGACTCAATAGAGGACATGAACTGTCAACGAGAGTGACATCAGTGCACGAGTGTGAAACTAAAAACATCGCCAGCGAATTTTCGAGGTAGTAATTTCTTATTCTTAAGAATTCTCTCGATTTCTTGGATGAAAATATGAAATTTGCTATCTCCTATTGAGATTTTGGACACGAAAACGTTTTGTTGTGAAGTTATAAGAAGGAAAGAGGATTGAGTTTTGAGAAAACTTAAGAGAAGATGTAAATAACGAATGTATGGTAATTAAATGGAATGATATAAGAGAATGTAAGTAAACTTTCATTTCATTATTCATATTGCATATGGTTTCTCTTCTTGAAAAACTTGAATCAGAGGTTTCTAGTTTTAAACACCAATCAGTACAAGGGAGTTTTTCCTTTGACGTAAATAAGCTTTAGTGTGTAGGAACCCCATTGCACTGACTTGGGACCGATTATAACTTTATTTTTAGAAAAAAGCGTGGCGCGACATATATTCATCGAGTAGGTAAACTGGAATGCGATTGCACAGAGTAGTTCACACTGCAGCCGTTGGCAACATTTTTTTCTGTTTCATTACAACAGCGAGTGAAAGTACTAACTGGATGGTATTAATTAGCTCTATTCACGCATTAACTCCAGCCTTCCAACGGATAACGCTGGACATGCGACAGTATTTTATCAACGAATTGGATGGTGTATCAGTGTATGCGAAACTGTAATTTGGGTGCGACGTATTGATATTGTGAAATTACAATGAAATCCAGACCTTTAGCTGCTTACAAGCGTTGATAAATATCAACGGGAACAATTGAATATGTGGGCCCCGAACAGGACTCGAATCTGGGATCTCCTGATTACATGACAGGCACTCTATCTGTCTGAGCCACCGAGGACACACAGATTAGTGCGACTGCAGGGACTTATCTCTGGCACGATCCGCACCCACATTTCCGACTTACTGTCCACATATTACATTTTTGGTGCCCCTGCTCACTATACTCATTACTCGCGGCAGTCAGTCTACGGATTCTCGTAAGAGTTCGGGCAATGTGAGCGCAGCCGCACTGAATAAGACCATAGGACTGTGATTACCGTTCTTCAGATGGTATCTGTTCTTTCGGACCTATCATGCAGACTCATCATACAACATAGCAAACAGTTGTGCAGAACGATCTGTGTAGCGAGTAAAGCTTGAGAGATTTCAGATGGAGCAGGTAACGACTAGGAATTTCCACGAGATCGCCGCTGCGGCATACATATCTTGTTGTCATGTGGTATTTAAAACAAAATATTATATTTTCCAGGTTTTAAGGAGAGTAAAGATAAAAGGAAATAAGGAACTTAGCTAAACCAACTAAAACCAATAACTAAACCGATAATTAAAATGGAAGCACACATAGAGTATTTATTAACAATAATAAATAAAGAATATTTTAAAGTAATTAGCTAAATAATAATAATATATAAAATAGGGAAATGTATATTTTTCTACTATCTACGGATTGTAGCTTATCACAATACAAAGCAGCCACGGCAACTGTGAAAACGAAACACCATATATCCAGTGAAATCCGAATATTACTTTCTCTCACATTACGTTACAATTGCAAAATCTTTATGTACTTTGCGTATAGTTCTTGGCTCAGTATCCTGGCGATCAAATTTAAATACAGAGCGCTCGAAACACTTCGTTCGCCTCACGGGCAAAGTCCTATGCTCGCGTTTATTCTGTGCGCAAGTACCGTTTCGGCAATGCCAATATCGAATTGTTCCTTTCGTTTATTCGTCGTCTCTTAGTAGCTATCACTGAAGCAAATTTTTTAGGCACAGATCTTTCACTGTCGTACTTTCTTCCCAGCAGTGGAAAATATGCCACGTAATGTGTCAGATTTTTGCTCGATTCGTCAAGTGATTGATTTTCAGGTACGAGATTATTCCCATGTAATTTTTCGCTACGTGGCGTTAGTGGCAGCACTGTCTGAGTACGAAACCTGCACCTTATGTCCCGCAAACCACGATTTGTGACAGGATGTTGACTTTTATCCGCATTTCTGCAAACCACAAGCCACCGAAAACGTGCAACCTATTTTGACTGTACCAGCGTTCATTTCCAATGTTTTTAACTTTACTATACTTGGTGAATACTTCGGTCAGATAGCAATTGCCTGATTCAGTTGTGAGGCAAAGACATGAACAACTTTGTAACCAACATCTGCGATGGTAACGAAGCAGTACTTACAGTTCCACTGCTATGACGAAAATCAGTTCCGTCTCCGTGCTTCATCAACAGCCAGTCCAGTAACACGATTAAGCTGCTTTTCGAGAAAATTGTAGTGTTCGAGGGCACAAGTAAACCATGTCTACTTCTACATCTACATCTATATCTACATCTACATCCATATCGATACTCTGCAAATCACATTTAAGTGCCTGGCAGAGGGTTCATCGAAACACCTTCACAATTCTCTATTATTCCAATCTCGAATAGCGCGCGGAATGAATGAACATCTATATCTTTCCGTACGAGCTCTCATTTCCCTTATTTTATCGTGGTGATCATTTCTCCCTATGTAAGTCGCTGTCAACAAAATATTTTCGCATTCGGAGGAGAAAGTTGGTGATTGGAGTTTTGTGAGAAGATTCCGTCGCAAAGAAAAACGCCTTTCCTTTAATGATTTCCAGCCCAAATCCTGCATCATTTCTGTGACACTCTCTCCCATAGTTCGCAATAATACAAAACGTGCTGCCTTTCTTTGAACTTTTTCGATGTACTTCGTCAGTCCTATCTGGTAAGGATCCCACACCGCGCAGCAGTATTCTGAAAGAGGACGGACAAGCGTAGTGTAGGCAGTCTCCTTAGTATCTCTGTTACATTTTCTAAGAGTCCTGCCAATAAAACACAGCCTTTGGTTAGCGTTCCCCACAACATTTTCTATGCGTTCTTTACAATTTAAGTTGTTCGTAATTGTAATACCTATGTACTTAGTTGAATTTACAGCTTTTAGATTAGACTGATTTAGCGTGTAACCGAAGTTTTACGAGTTCCTTTTAACACTTATGTGGATGACCTCACACTTTTCGTTATTTAGGGTCAACTGCCACTTTTCGCACCATTCAGATATTTTTTCTAAATCGTTTTGCAGTTTGTTTTGATCTTCTGTTGACTTTTTTAGTCGATAAACGACAGCGTCATCTGCAAACAACCTAAGACGGCTGCTCAGATTGTCTCCCAAATCGTTTATATAGATAAGGAACAGCAAAGGGCCTATAACACTACCTTGGGGATTGCCTGAAATCACTTCTGTTTTACTCGATGACTTTCCGCCAATTACTACGAACTGTGACCTCTCTGACAGGAAATCACAAATCCAGTCACATAACTGAGACAATATTCTATAAGCACGCAATTTCACCACGAGCCGCTTGTGTGGTACAGTGTCAAAAGCCTTCCGAAAATCCAGGAATTCGGAATCGATCTGAAATCCCTTGTCAATAGCACTCAGCACTTCATGTGAATAAAGAGCTAGTTGTGTTTCACTGGAACGATGTTTTCTAAATCCATGTTGACTGTGTGTCAATAGACCGTTTCCTTCGAGGTAATTCATAATGTTCGAACACAATATATGTTCTAAAATCCTGCTGCGTATCTACGTTAACGATATGGGTCTGTAATTTAGTGGATTACTCCTACTACCTTTCTTGAATATTGGTGTGCAACTTTCCAGTCTTTGGGTACGGATCTTTCATCGAGCGAACGGTTGTATATGATTGTTAAGTGTGGAGCTAATGCATCAGCATACTCGGAAAGGAACCTAACTGGTATACAGTCTAGACCAGAAGACTTGCTTTTATTAAGTGATTTGAGTTGCTTCACTACTCCGAGGATACTTACTTCTACGATACTCATGTTGACAGCTGTTCTCTATTCGAATTCTGAAATATTTACTTCGACTTCTTTTGTGAAGGCATTTCGGAAGGCTGTGTTTAGTAACTCTGGTTTGGTAGCTCTGTCTTCGATAGTATCTCCATTGTCATCGCGCAGAGAAGGTATTGATTGTTTGTTGCCGCTAACATACTTCACATACGACCAGAAACTCTTTTGATTTTTTGCCAGGATTCGAGACAAAGTTTCGTTGTGGAAACTGTTATAAGCATCTCGCATTGAACTCCGCGCCAAATTTCGAGATTCTGTAAAGAATCGCTAATCTTGGGGATTTTGCGTCTGTTTAAATTTGGCATGTATGTTTCGTTGTTTCTGCAACAGTGTTCTAACCCGTTTTTTGTAGCAAGGATGATCAGCTCCGTCGTTTGTTAATTTATTTGGTATAAATCTCTCGATTTCTGCCGATACTGCTTCTTGGAATTTAAGCCACATTTGGTCTACACTTATATTATTAATTTGGAATGAGTGGAGATTGTCTCTCAGGAGGGCGTCAAGTCAATTTTTATCTGCTTTCTTGAATAGGTATATTTTTCGCTTATTTTTCGAGGATTTGGGAATTACAATATTCAATCTCGCTACGACAACCCTGTGTTCACTAATCCCTATATCGGTTTTGATGCTCGTTATTAACTCAGGATTATTTGTTGCTAACAGGTCAAGTGTTTTCTCACAACCGTTTACTATTCGCGTGGGCTCATGAACTAACTGCTCGAAATAATTTTCAGAGAATGCGTTTCGCACAATTTCGGATGATATTTTATGCGTATCTCGGGAATTAAACATGTGTTTTCGCCAACATATCGAGGGTAGATTAAAGTCACCACCAACTATTATCATATGAGTCGGGTTCGTGTTTGAAATCAAACTCAAGTTTTCTTTGAATCTTTCAGTAACTGTACCATCTAAACAGGGAGGTCGTTGGAAGGATCCAATTATTATTTTATTCCGGTTGCCAACAATGACCTCTGCCCACACTAACTCACAGGAAGTATCTACTTCAATTTCGCGACAATTTAAGCTACTTGTGACAGCAACAAACACACCATCGCCAACCGTGTTTAGCCTATCTTTTCGGAACACGGTTAGGTTCTTCGCAAAAATTTCGGGTAAGCTTATATCCGGCTTTAGCCAGCTTTCAGTGCCTATAACGATTTGAGCATCAGTAATGTCTATTAGCGCTTGGAGCTCAGGAACTTTCCCATCACAGCTACGACAATTTACAACTGTTATACCAATGCTTCCTGTATCTATGTTCTTCCTGAGTTCAGCCTGCACCCTTTGTGACTGAAGCCCTTCTTGTGTTTTCCCGAGACCCTCTAACCTAAAAAGCCGACCAGCCCATGCCACACAGCCCCTGCTACCAGTGTAGCCGCCTCCTGCATATAGTGGACACCTGACCTATTCATTGGAACCCGAAACCCAACCACCCTTTGGCACAAGTCGAGGAATCTGCAGCCTACACGGTCGCAGAACTGTCTGCGCCTCTGATTCAGACCCTCCACCCAGCTCTGTACCAGAGGTCCGCAATCGATCCTGTCGACTGTGCTGCAAATGGTCAGCTCTGCTTTCATCTTGCAAGCAAGACTGGCAGCCTTTACCACTTCTGTTAGCCACTCGAAACCAGAGAGAATCTCTTCTGATCCAAAGTGACGCACATCATTGGTACCGACGTGAGCAACCACCTGCAGTTGGCTGCACCCTGTGCTCTTCATGGCATCCGGGAGGACTCTCTCCACATCTGGAATGACTCCACCCGGTATGCACACGGAGTGCACATTGGATTTCTTACCCTTCTTGTCAGCCAAGTCCCTAAGGGGCCCCATAACGCGCCTAACGTTTGAGCTCCCACCTACCAATAATCCCACCCTCTGCGATTGCTCGGATCTTGCAGGCTGAGTGGTTTCCTCTGAAACAGGACAGGCGACAGCATCTGTCTCAGCGACAGTGTCAGCCACAGACAGCACCTGGAACCTGTTTGTCAGAAAAACCGGGGAGGCCTTACGTGCGGCCACCTGGGAAGTCTTTCGCCGCCTGCTTCACCCCGGGGCGACCTCCCACTCGACCGCAGGTGACGGGTCGGCTTCAGTGCGAGCAGTAACTGGGTTTGCCACCGATGAAGACCGATCGCAGGACTCTGACGTGCTGGACGTCCGTTGGATCCCCACGACCGGCCCACAACAGTGGCGCCCATCCGCTGCAGCCTCAAGCTGTGTAACCGAAGCTATCACAGCCTGAAGCTGAGAGCGAAGTGTCACCAACTCGGCTCGCATCCGCACACAACACTCGCAGTCCCTGTCCTTACTAAAGACCGTGGAAAACTAAACTATGCAGATAAACGGACTATTTGTACGTGCTGCGCGACGCTGCTGTAGACCGTGACGAAAACGCACGAACTCCGTCTAGTAATACGCAGATATTCAAAAACCTAACTAAGATAATTTCAGACAATACATACAGTATATCATTTACACTAACGCAACTATGTTGCTGTTACGTTCATATTTAAACGTGCTCTGGGACAGCGTTTTACATGGTAAAATTGACGAAATCTTGATTACAGTGAACTCTGATGATGACCATTTTAGACAATCAGTCGTGCTCTCTTCTATATTTTTGTGGCTCGGGGAACGTGGCGCACTATAATTATGCCTGGGGCTTTTGCTAGGCAGCATTTGGCTCTCTGCTGGCCACAGAGAAGTCGTTTAATGCGAATTCTGTCCTATTCGCAATTCTTCCAGTTCGCCTTACAACCAATGGCAAGCGTTACGCAAGTCCAGACTATGGATCGGGTCACGCACAGCAATTTTCTTCTGTTTCCAAGGAACGTTGTAAGACTACCCAAATCTAACAGTTTCGATTTAAAATTGTATGCTAGAACAGATTCCAGGGTATTTAAATTTATTATCATTTTATTTAATAGATGAACAACAGGAATTAAATTACATAAGTCGAAAGAAAAAGGAATTTTGGTTGTAGCTACGTTGATTTGTTTCAAGTGCCATGACGGCAAAAAAAAATTTCCAGTATTGCAAACAATTTCTATATTTAGCGCAGTGCGAAATAAGGGTTTGATATGCTTGTGGCTGTAATGCTTGCGTTGTTAAGCACGAATGTTACGAGATAGTGGATTTCCATTAACACTAGAATACTGTACACCACACGTTTCTACATGTCATGGTGATGTATAGAAACAAATTGTAGAGTGTCCTAGTCCTAGTGGTGATACGTTCTTTCGAACCACTCAGTAGTGTGGTGGCAAATGCAGACATTACAATAACAAGCGCGTTAATGCTATATTTTGCAGTACATGGAAACTGAACTTTTTCAGAAAGAAGTGAGAAAACTTGTTTACTCATGGCAATGTAGTTACAACTAATTATTAAATACAGTGCAGCCACATGATGGTGAAGTAAGCGTTCTAAATCGGCAATAGCAAGAAACAACAAAATGTATTAAAATGTGCTTATAAACTGATTGGTTGGAAGCTGGTATTGAACATGGTTTACCGTACAACCACGAAACTCTGAAGCTGTCGTATGCTATCAAAGCAGGTTTAACCATAAAACGTTCTTACATGACCGGTTTTTCCATTAGCAAATGATTGCAAATCTAAAGAAAAGCCTTATGTAGCTTTACGTATGACGCAAAACATATTTAAGGGGGTACGCTCAGACTTGACATGTCGAAAATTGCCGTGATTTTTTGCCACTCGTAGTTAACGTTACTAAAGATCCATATGCCAAATTCAGCTGCTGATACATACTAGTAGTTACCTAAAACGTCAGGAAAGTGAAATTTCTTGGCTTAGCGCTTACTCCTACGAGATGAATACCTCTGGATCTCGCTGTTTCTCGTTACTGTGGGCGTAGTGCGCATAATCGGGGAAGTGCGGCCGTCTTGTTATTGGCGCGGCGTTGTTGCAAAGGAAGCTCATATTCAACTTCACAGTTCGTCCCTGTAATTTCTGTTGCATATTTGAAAACACAACATGCGAACCATAGAGCTTCAAAAGGTGACTGATGTAAGCTTCGATGGGCATCCAGTAAGTTACGCTGGAAGAAGGTTTACTGGAAGAAGGTTAATTTTCAACAAGATTCTAATATGTCATATTATTACTTGCTCTTTTGGCTACAAAACCCTATTTTTCAACATAATTTCCGTTCAATTCGACGGAGTAACGCCAACTTACTGGGAGGGCCTGTGCCACTCTGCTGGTCGACGTCGCAGCCAAAGTCTCGCTGCTTCAATAGCCTCCCATCATCCACGTACTGCTTCCCGCGGAGTGCGTCCTTCATTGGGCCTGTTGGAAGTTGGAAAGTGCGCTACCCGGGCTGTAGGGTGGATGAGTAATAGGAGTCCAAGCTTGGGAATATCTCTATGGTGCGCAGAAATGTGAAGCCTCGCGTTGTCATGGAGAAGGAGAAGTTCGTTTGCATTTTCTGGCAACGAACAGACGTCTTCAGTTTTGTGAAGGTACCGCAATACATTTCAGAGTTAATCGATGCATCATGAGGGAGGACGTCAAACAGAATAACCCACGCAGACTCCTAGCAGATCGTCGCCATGTTGTTACCGAGTGAAAGTGCGGCTTTGAAGTTTTACTTTGGAGGAGAGGTGGTGCCATTTTGTTCAATGTTCGAAATTATTAATCCATGCTTCGTTGCCTGTGACGAGGCAAAAAGTTATCACGACCAGCCTCTTAATGCGTAAGCAGTTTTGCACAGGACTATTCTTCGTTGCTCTTTATGGTTCTCTGTTAAGTGTCGAGGAACCTAGCGGGTACGCTCCTTTGAGTCCCCCAACTGGTAGGTGAGAGTGTTTGCATCACCAGTAGAGACGTCCAGGGTGTGCAGCGAGGTGTTTCATTGTGATCTGTCGATCATCTCGAATGAGAGTGTCCGCACACGCACATTCCAACATAGCAGGAATCACAGCTGTGTGCTGCCGGCCAGCACGTGGGAGATCGAACAGGTTTGGTGAATTTACTGCGATGATGTCAGATGCCTCGCCCGACAACTCACCGTACTGTCATTCACTGCCAAGTGTTGACGTTCTGCAGGCTGCTATGGGAATATGCGATGCTCCTGTTTTCCGCCAAAAGGAACTCAATGACAACATCTCCTTTACAGACACCATTTTTGAGGCTGTATATAGCGCTGCCACCCATCGGAACTTCAGGTAATTACAGAGCCGGAAGCGGGAATATTCCACGATGTCCCACAGTAAATCCGCATTTTTCAACCGAAACTTGGCGAGAAAAAATGTTTTGTATTACTTATTTAACGTCCCTCGTATATCGTGGTCAAAGGAATCAACATCTATGGTGTGTGTGTGTGTGTGTTTGTGTGTGTGTGTGTGCCCGCTTAGCCATATAATCGTTACGACAGTACGACAAGTATTCGGCTAATTTATACAAGATAAGCAACTATAATATAGAGTCCTTTGCAGGGAGGGTAAAGTTAAGTTTTTTTTTTTCACTTTTGTACCTTCACTGCAATGAGAAGAGTGGGCTGTTTCAGATCTGACCCATTACATTGTTTCCTCTTCAGCCAATACCAGGCGATCAGGTAGTGGAATGAGGGTGTTCCTAATTGGGAGTTAGTGAGAGTGGCTCGATAGCTCCCGTAGTGTCCTGGCAACCGCGGAAAACCATGATCGGTCTCAGTGATTGGAAAAATGGTAATTTATTTTTGAGAACATTTCCTTCCTTGTTTCACACTAATTGAATTTTTTTGTGTTTGTATACTATGTATGAGTATTTACTGTAGAGAATGGTGTGTTATTACGAATAAGGTAACATTTTTCATCGTTCTCCACTGCTAAGAATGGAGTGGGCGGGCTGTTCGAGATACGGCCCATTAACCCTCATATGGGTGCGCCGATGTATAAAATACGCCAATCACAAAAGATAATCTTGTACCACTCCGTTGTTTTACAATTGCGGGCCTATAATTATTCCATCATTACTTTTTCAGCTAAGTCAGTGGCAATCTGTGTTGTCAAACCTCCAAGTCAGCAGGAGTAGACTACCATAAAACAGACAGCGAGCTAGGTGAGAATAAATTTACGATCTGTGCAAGAAAATTACCCAGATCCTGAACTAGCAGCACACTCCCACCCTGAGGCAGTTATCTACAAAAAAATTAAGTGGTTTGCAGACATCTGACGCAACTGTGCTGTTTAATACTTCTAGTGCGTCATTACTGTGGGGTAAACACTTGTATGCGGCAACAGAGTGACAGAATGAAACATTACTTTTCTATTCTTTAAACAGTGATAAAGCTCATATAGTATATGTTCATTTTATCTGTGTTTAATTAAACTGTGATTTTCCTCACACATGTTGACCTTAGTAACATACAGACAGCTATTCTTCACATGTGTACAAAGTATGCTGCGCGCCTACTCGTGTTACGAAAAACGGCGGGCCCGCTGGAGGGTTGAAGAATCGCGGTTCTATTCGACCAAGTACCAGACGGGCTGACAGCGTTGCGGGTAAACCTGGGAATTGGAACCATATTAACTTACCTCTGAGTCAACTTTCTCATGGAAGCGAAAACTTAAAATGTAATCAAGCTGTGACGTGTGAATGCGTTGTATGAGTGTCCATTTGTAACTGAGCGGCGTGACAGGTTGAGATCAAATAAATGAGGAAAATTGTGTCACTTGGTTGTGTAATGACTCATAATAACAGACCACTGCGAGACGTAATTCTATAGTTGGCACTTGAGAACAACGTTAGCTATCCATATGAAATAACGAATGATATTAAAGAGCTATTTAGTTTGAATAGTTTGACGAATGCTGTTGGATAATTGTCAGTCAAATACTTCGCCCGCTACAAAAGTTGGTTACTTACTTTACCTAACCCTCTACAAATAAATTCTTTCTAGTAAGAGATAAATTTTTTTCCCTTTTACTAGCATTCATGTTCTCTTTCAGTAGTTATAAAGTTAATACTCATAAAAAACAGACGTATAAAGTCGTCATTATCTTCCTCATCTTCTTTTGTCGTGCTGAGGCCCGCCAATGATGAGAGAGATATCAAGGAAGATATAACTTGGAATGACGTAGCCTCGTTGATGCTGCAATAAAATTTTCAACGGTCCATACACCAAGGTAACAATGGAAGATCATGGTAATAGTACATCTTCAAAGTTTAATATTAGTAAAAATCGAATAAAAATCCAGTCGACAGTTTGCAACATGCTGAAAATCTCAACAGTCTCGGAAGGTTGCCAGGATACGAGTTTGATCCCCAATTAAAGTAAAACAAACTTAATATTGTCAGCTGTAGGCGTCCGTTCCAAGTTTACTTTATCAGGTGGTGCATATTAATTTTAATTCACACATACAACACACAAAACGCACGAATGACCGATACAATCGATCCGCTTCTATCTATTCAAACGTCACTTTGCTTTGCGCACGAAAGTCAGCCTTAGTCCCTTCTTAGCACAGCGCTGAAGAACTAAATCATGGTTCGACCTCAGAATTTAATTAACACAGTTGATAGTTGTTCTCAGGTGTTCTGACTCGCTAAACATGTACCTCCACCACACGTCAAATCCGCGACCGTTGTCTTTTAATAACGTTCGGTTTCAGTGCGGCAATGACCTCCATTTGTATAATAAAGCAGTGTACGAAATTACTATTCCACATCCTCCACGGCCCCTCCACTTAGCTAAATACGAACAAAACGTCTCTGTAGTAAAACTACTCACTGTTCAACCATAAAACCGTTATCAAAGCAACTCAGTCAACTTTTCCACATTAATCGTCTGCAAACACGCGCTCGTCCTCCTCCTCATACGGCGACACGGAAACTCAGATTCTCTTCTACAAAAGTGCAGTGCCTGTGTTGTTCGAATGTACTTTGCAATGTCCTTCCGGCATGTTCGCATATCCAATACAGCCGACATAGTAGCTCAGAGGGTTCGGCTAAAGGGCTGGCTGTCCTCGGTAATAAAAGTCTAAATGAAGCAGTCCAGACCAAATGCCGAGAGCAATGACGAAAAAAAAAGGCGGTCAAGGGGCTCTCACCAAGAGGGAGATCCGGGTTCAAGTCTCGGTGGAGAACAAATTTTCATTGTCGCCAGTGCATAGTGAATCCAAAATTTAACCATATTCGTACACGCGACTATGATTCTCGTATCACATTCTCTTGTTTCAACAAAAAATCGTCTCAATCTGGACAAGATTTTACGTAGATAAAATAACGTATCATACAGGACAGTACTTTCAGGTTATCTTATAGTTACAGCCAAGTCAATATTTACACACGTGAAAATCAGAATATAGTTGTTCAGATTATCTAATACATACATTAACAACGTAAGGGATATTTTACTCAATAAAATTGGGGAATGAACAAACAATTTCATGTAGATCAATGAGTACACAACAATAAAAAGTACAACTTTCTACTCCTACTCAAGTTGTCAACAGGAAACATATATGAAGACTGTGTTGTACACAACTGTCATTAATCTTTTGGATGAGTGTTGACTGTCTACCATTGCACACATTGTAAGACAAAATAGACAACATTTCCACCACATGAAACCAATTACAATAAAGTTTCCCACTTCCTCCACCACAAGAGCCTAATAATACAGACATTTATGAAGTTGTATCGTAATGTCATGTTCAGAAGAGCAGTCATGACAAAATATAATGGACTCTGCACAACCAAATACACCAACAGAACCAAACGAAGGCCCTTGTAACCGTTGCCGAGACGTTGGTTTGAGAGCGGTAGTTATTTACAGTACTCAGGTATTTACATACCCAGAAAACTTTCATGTTAACTGAGTCTGGCTGCGGAAGCCTACGCATTTATAAATAATTGCTGGGACCATGTGGAGCAGCAGGGGAAACGTACGTCTGATGATATTAGCACTCAAAAAGTGGAATATTAGGGATCGACACCTACTTCAGAAAGAGGTCCAGTTTCACAAAACAGGGATCGTAAAATAAATATGAAGTCACAGGTCACCCTCATAAGGCTATAAAAGGTGATCAGTGGATATTTTTATGCAACATATGGTTTGATGGTATACAGTTACCCTGTAAAATATAATAAAAGATATCGCCATATTCTTGGATGTTACAGCACGTAGGAAATCGTCTCTTGTCTACAGGCAACCCAAAAACGTGGATGAATATTTCCACATCAAATAAAACAAAAATCAGTACAGTCATTAGTCGTGACAAATCTTTACTACTGTGCTGTTCTTAACCATACTTAACCGCAACACAAATAGGGAAAGTCCACATGGCTCGAGCTAACTATGAATGCTTCCGTAGGGTATGTATGAAACATTCGGTTCTGTAGTCGCATCAGTCTTTCACATACTCACGTTGGATGAGACCGGATGGGCAGCGTGATTTTTACACGTTCTGTAAACTGTTTTCGCATATCAAATAACCATCATGATTACATAACTGTAATATTCGATAGGGTACATCTAGCATCTTGACTGTACTTCTGTAGATCTCTCTCATCCCTTCTTCATTTCTGCCATATCGCACTCTACCAAACTACTCTAAACTCATTCAGTCCATTCAGAAACCAAATCGGCTCCTTCATTCCTATGGAACATATTTCTAGTTCTCCACTGAGACTACATACCGTTCGTTTTCGACAACACGTAATATTTTGAGACATTCATTAATTTTTTGTAATATATATAAGTGCGAACATGATACTTTTTGGTACCTATTTGCAATAGGTCAAAACATTTTGCAACGTCTGACTGATGTAATAACCTTTGCCTCTAAATGGTATCGTATGAACTTATCACAGAATATATTGGAGCACGGCCATTGTGTTCTGAGTTTGATATTCACTGGCAGTGCGGGTCCCTCCTGCTGTAGACTGCAGACCGTCTGTCATATCTGTCGAATATCAGAACGAACAAGGCCGCATTTAGCACTGGAACATTTGTCACTACTTTCTATGTAGATGAAAAGTCCATTACTGACCGCCAGCAGTGCAGAATCATCCCAGGGTGGCCGGAAAATTTGACTCGAGCAGGAGAGGACGAAGGTTGGTAACCCGGAAATAAATCACCATAAAATCGGTCCATCACCTCCCTAAATTGTGCCGTAACTGTACAATCACGTCAGAAAGCATTGGAAGGTAAGTGAACGACGCAAACAATTGTGTTGAGACGATAAAAATGGTTCACATTTGAAACACACGTAAATCAGCGAAATCTAAAAATTATTTTTGTTGCACAATAATGTTGGCATTCGCCGCCAACGTTATGATAAGAGACGAAAACTGAACTGTATACAATTATTTGATTTATTATTGTTTTTGTGTTGTTTCAGTTTGTAGTTTAAAAACTTCGTATTATATATTCGTCTTGTTTTAGTAATTCCAGAAAATAAACTTTCATCAGGGCTTGACAGTGTAACACAAGTCCACGTGCTTTTGTAATATGTTAAATAAGCCAACACCCACCTTATTTAGTTCTTTAGGAATAACTATCTTGATTTCATCATCTGTTTGCAGACTGACTGTAGTGATAACAAAAGCATCATACATATTCATGGGCACGGTCAGATAAAGAAAACCATAATGTCACCTAAATGCTTATACCATCCTGATCATTTCTGCGGAAATTTGACATTTGACATCCACAAACGCCACATACTTCACTACTGAAGACTGTCTACCACCGCCTGCCGTTGTGGTCGAGCGATTCTAGGCGCTTCAGTCTGGAAACGCGCGACCGCTACGATCGTAGGTTCGAATCCTGTCTCGGGCATGGATGTGTCTGATGTCCTTAAGTTAGTTAGGTTTAAGCAGTTCTAAGTTCTAGGGGACTGATGACCTCAGATGTCAAGTCCCATAGTGCTCAAAGCAATTTTGTCTACCACCATTATTTTAAAGTTATGTTAGATTATCAAGACAAACCACGGCCCAACGCGTTTGCTGCAACTCTTGGTTTTGCAAATTTACGTGGATGGATCTATAAAACTGGACATTCAGCCCTTTGCATTCCTTAAATTTCGAGACAGCCGACTAGCCATGTATATAACTGCTATTTTGTAATAGTATTTGCTATTCACATAGCTCCGTCAAGGAATTAGAGGGTGAACATCACACACTCAAAAATCTAGTCAGCTATACGTCTAGTTCGACATAGTGATCATCTTCTAACCTCCCCCTTTCTGGTCATCAGTCCCCTAGAACTTAGAACTACTTAAACCTAACTAACCTAAGGACATCACACACATCCATGCGCGAGGCAGGATTCGAACCTGCGACTGTAGCGGTCACGCGGTTCCAGACTGTAGCGCCTAGAACCGCTCGGCCACCCCGGCCGGCCCGGCCTACTGGATTACGATATAACAGATCGTGATCGCTGCTAGCCTACTTGTTACCAGTAACGTGCAATTAGTCTCCTCGATATCCGCTCCCTTCCTATAGAGTATCTATGAACATGTTTTACATAATCAAAACATACGATACTTTTCGTCAGCTGCAATCATGTGTCCCCACGTAAACGACTGGTAGCTGTATTATATTATATTCGATGTATTCTTGTGCAGTCAATAGAGAATCTGGACACTATAATATTACAAAAATATGTGTAACCTACACTCGAATAAATGAGAATTAATTTTAATTTCCTTCTTTCATTTCAAACTGCAGACAGTATTCTCTTTTCCGATAATGTGGTGCTTAAACTGATTAACGCATAGAGCCAATCTTTACTTCAGCACGATATGGCCTATTAATTTGGACAGTTTACTGATAACTATGTATTGGATTAGCGGAGAATGGTCTGGTTTTTGCACAGTCCAGCCAAACTATGTGTGAGACGATGATAAAGCCACTGATATCACACAGTCTCTTGCGCAGTATTAATAAAAATCACCTTATTTATCAGCAATTTCATTCAAGACACAATGTATAGAGTTCGAGTAGTACGAGGAGACTATGGATAAAACACACAAGTTCATTAAAGGTCACTTATAAAACAAAGTCCAACGTAAATAAGTTATGCATTCCTGATACAAAGTCCAATCCAGGCTCGTCAGCTTTCTGTTTGTAGTCAGACCAAATATTTGTAAACCAAGACAGAAATCTGGAAGCTCGCCCACAGGTTCAACTATGACCACTGTTAAGCAGCTCGTGAATAACCGCGCGTAGGACTCTGACGTAACTATTGGTAAATTCGCATCACTGGGGTCACAATTCAATTGGCTCTACAACCAGAACAGGCCTCTCTTGAGGCCATGCAGCTTTCTAAAAGCCAGTCGAGTGAAAGATTACTTGTCCTGCTCTTTTTATCATACATGTAACAGCTTATGGAAATGGTGTGTCGACTTTGGCACTATCTATTGCGGCGCTGGCGCTGTCTACCAGAATGGCACCTTGGCAAATCTGATCTTAAAAATGTTGCTACTTTGTTCTTAACGTTTGCCGAGTCGACAACCCTGCTGATATTCCTGTACCATGAGAGAAAATAAGCCCAAGGATCCAAGGATGCAGCACATATAAAACATGCGATATGAATTAAGTGCTGGCCGGTGTGGCCGTGCGGAGCTAGGCGCTTCAGTCTGGAACCGCGTGACCGCTACGGTCGCAGGTTCGAATCCTGCCTGGGGCATGGATGTGTGTGATCTCCTTAGGTTAGTTAGGTTTAAGAAGTTCTAAGTTCAAGGGGCTGATGACCTCAGATGTTAAGTCCCATAGTGCTCAGAGTCATTTGAACCATTCTTTGTCTTGTAGGCTAGAAGAGATGGATAGCGAGCAACAATAACCTCTCATAATTTAGGGAAACTACGAAAACGTAAATCAGTGATCCATCAAGAACTTCTAAACCGTCAAACGTCAGTCCTCTGCCTTTACCGAGTCTGTGGAGTGGTTAGCATTCGGGAGGACGACGGTTGAAAGGGAACGGCCGACTTCCTTCCCATTCTTCCCTAATCTGATGGGACGATGACTTTGCTGTTTTGGTCCCCCTCCCTAAATCAACGATACAACCAATCCTCTGTCTTAGCTCCCCCATGCACGGATACATATTTGAATTTCCTGTATTAATTTTGTTAAACGATGGAACATCACAATGTGATGACTTCCACTACCTTGAGCCACACTATATACCCGTAGCAGTAGTGCTGAGTGTCATATATATGTGAACTGTGTAACACTATCGACCTTTCCAGAGTCGAGAGCCTTTGCACTAATGAAGCAGAGAATGAGATTCGTACAGTATGCAGTGTATAAGTGGGTCTGCAGAAAACAATATTCTTTGACCGTGTAATTAACAAATGTTTATAATGTTATGTAAGTAACAGTAAGTATCTTTTATTTAAATATGTATAATTGTTTGTAAAGTGAAGTCAACACCAGCTCAGGGCTAAAGTTAAATATAGGTGAAAACTAGTAGGGATTTACCGACGTTCTGGGAGGTCGAAAAAGGTGGAGATTTTTGCTGCTAATGAAAGCAGGTAGGAGAGGGGAGAAGTGGAGTGAGTCAGACAAGCGCAAGACACTGTTGAGGCACGTGACGAAAACTGATGCCCGCTGTACGCTGCAATATTGTTTAAACAAACCTAAAGTTTAACTGCTTAATGAATGTGAGTGAAGGGGAAGTGCTACGGCACACGTTTGCAACGCTTTAGAGGAGATATAAAATTACATTTGCAACGAGTGTTGGTTTCTGAATGTGAAATGGTCTAAGGCATCCATTACTTAGACTGACGTAGATCCGCAAGAAAGCCAAACTCATATGCGATGGTATAAGTTGCGTAATTCGATGCCACGAAGACATGTAATAATCTCCGTCGCTGCAAAACGGTACGTGCATTCAAAGCACCTAAATCTCCAGCAACTGTGCTCATAAGGACGCTTCTGAAATTAACCGTCCATAGTTCCGTATACGAGCTGTGTTGACTATTTTTTGCGTGTTTTGTTCAATAATCATTTCATTTATATTCTTTTTTGTTTTTTTACGCAAAACTACTCATGTAACCTAAAGTGTTCCGGGTAGAGTTCCTTTCCTATACTAAAGAGAATGAAACCGAGAATCCGATGGTGTGAAACATTATTGCGCAACTGAGTGTCTTCTTCCAAAGTAAATTTAAATTATCACTCAAGTGCAACCATTAAAGTAAATATGGAGAATTGTAGATTGTCTTGAAAGTAAGTAAAGAAAATAACAATTCTACCTAGCCCGTGAAGCTGGTTATTGGGACCTTCTGTCGAAGAAATTACCTAAAGTAACTATTTCAATAAAACTGAGAAAAACCAAATATAAAAAAAACCTTTTGCAATCATTTCAATACTTACAAAAGTCTCGTAAAATATTGCTTGTGTATAATACATGTTTTCAGAGGCAGTGTTTCTGATCTCACCTTCAGAAACGTAAGTAGGCATTATTGTCGCTCCGGTGTTGTTTCCATGGACCAAAACATTCTAAGTGTGTGCGTGTGATCAATCCTGAGAGCAGTCTTTATTCAGCAAACTACGTGCCTTAGCCTGTTCCTTCAGTGATAGGAATTATTAAAAGAGAAAAGTTTTAATAAGAACCAAAATATAGTAAAGACCAAATTAGGTGAATTTGTTGAATAACGTCAATCGATTCGTCATATTAGCTGGCGACCTTGTTTTTCAGCATTATTATTACTCGCAAGAAATAGTTTGACTCAAAAGAAAAGCTGCAACCAAGACTATACGATAACTTCACATTTGGCCGAGCTTTATCCATTACGTGGTATCTGAGGTCACTAGCGCTTGTTACGAAGGTAGTTGTGTTTAAGTGCTTCAATTACCGAAGCTAGAATAACATTTGAAGTACTAAACGTAATTGCAAGAGTAGAAACCGTGAGTGTTGTAAGCGGCCTTTAGACAGGGCTAGAACATTTACTACGTCTACGTACTCTCGTTATACACTCCTGGAAATTGAAATAAGAACACCGTGAATTCATTGTCCCAGGAAGGGGAAACTTTATTGACACATTCCTGGGGTCAGATACATCACATGATCACACTGACAGAACCACAGGCACATAGACACAGGCAACAGAGCATGCACAATGTCGGCACTAGTACAGTGTATATCCACCTTTCGCAGCAATGCAGGCTGCTATTCTCCCATGGAGACGATCGTAGAGATGCTGGATGTAGTCCTGTGGAACGGCTTGCCATGCCATTTCCACCTGGCGCCTCAGTTAGACCAGCGTTCGTGCTGGACGTGCAGACCGCGTGAGACGACGCTTTATCCAGTCCCAAACATGCTCAGTGGGGGACAGATCCGGAGATCTTGCTGGCCAGGGTAGTTGACTTAAACCTTCTAGAGCACGTTGGGTGGCACGGGATACATGCGGACGTGCATTGTCCCGTTGGAACAGCAAGTTCCCTTGCCGGTCTAGGAATGGTAGAACGATGGGTTCGATGACGGTTTGGATGTACCGTGCACTATTCAGTGTCCCCTCGACGATCACCAGTGGTGTACGGCCAGTGTAGGAGATCGCTCCCCACACCATGATGCCGGGTGTTGGCCCTGTGTGCCTCGGTCGTGTGCAGTCCTGATTGTGGCGCTCACCTGCACGGCGCCAAACACGCATACGACCATCATTGGCACCAAGGCAGAAGCGACTCTCATCGCTGAAGACGACACGTCTCCATTCGTCCCTCCATTCACGCCTGTCGCGACACCACTGGAGGCGGGCTGCACGATGTTGGGGCGTGAGCGGAAGACGGCCTAACGGTGTGCGGGACCGTAGCCCAGCTTCATGGAGACGGTTGCGAATGGTCCTCGCCGATACTCCAGGAGCAACAGTGTCCCTAATTTGCTGGGAAGTGGCGGTGCGGTCCCCTACGGCACTGCGTAGGATCCTACGGTCTTGGCGTGCATCCGTGCGTCGCTGCGGTCCGGTCCCAGGTCGACGGGCACGTGCACCTTCCGCCGACCACTGGCGACAACATCGATGTACTGTGGAGACCTCACGCCCCACGTGTTGAGCAATTCGGCGGTACGTCCACCCGGCCTCCCGCATGCCCACTATACGCCCTCGCTCAAAGTCCGTCAACTGCACATACGGTTCACGTCCACGCTGTCGCGGCATGCTACCAGTGTTAAAGACTGCGATGGAGCTCCGTATGCCACGGCAAACTGGCTGACACTGACGGCGGCGGTGCACAAATGCTGCGCAGCTAGCGCCATTCGACGGCCAACACCGCGGTTCCTGGTGTGTCCGCTGTGCCGTGCGTGTGATCATTGCTTGTACAGCCCTCTCGCAGTGTCCGGAGCAAGTATGGTGGGTCTGACACACCGGTGTCAATGTGTTCTTTTTTCCATTTCCAGGAGTGTATATATGTTAAGGCGACAGAACCGCACTTACATCGCCATGTTACCGTTATAACTGACCTGCTCATATTTTCTATATGAATTCAGGGGAAAATAGCCCATTATTGAATTCAAGAACTTCATCCACGTTTCACTTCTAGGAATATTTATAGTGACATCGAAGTTCACAGGTTTTGACTTCACAAAAATCAGATGTAAAAATGAAGAAAAATAGACTAAAAAATTGTTCTTGTTTAGTATAAATGTTCTTATTAGTCGTAAGAACTGGATAATTTTTGAATAAATCAAATATGTCTGAATATATTCGTTACTCAAAGTAAATGTATATTCAGTACTCCACGTACAACTTCAGCGTAACGAACTGCACACAGCCAAGAATACGTAAAGTATACTGCTGAAATACACTAAGTTCGGAAGTAAAGTGCTCCACACTTTATCACTCCCACAAAGAAATCGTCATAGCTGTTTATAAGGATCTCGATGTGCAATGAGAAATCCGAAACGGAAACTTTAGTCTCTACCAAAGCCTGCATCAGCCATTCATTCAATATTATATTACTTGTACATAATGATGCATATGCTGGCCTGGATAGGATTTGCAATAACATTTTTGATGCAAAAAAACATTAATAAATTAGGGTCAAATATGGAATACAATGAGACAACTAATTTAAAATGTTCTCACTTTGTGTTTGGACGAATATAGCTGCTTTTACATTTGATCTAGTCATGCATGTTAAGAACAGAACTAAGTCCGTAAACTAGCTTAACTTTAGAAAAATTGTGGAGATATAATTTAATCATGACTCGTAGATTCACAGGTGGGTTTCAGCAAGTGGAATAAAGTGATCCATTTTCCTAAATGATTATCCCGATAAAACATCTGCCTTGATCAATTTTCTATGGCAATTTTATTGAAAATTATAAATACAGTTGCATGTTATTCAAATAACGGCAATCTTTACCAACTAAGAGTTGCAGTACCCCGCGTGCGTGAACTTAGAAATCATTCAAATGGTTCAAATGGATCTGAGCACAATGGGACTAAACATCTGAGGTCATCAGTCCCCTAGAACTTAGAACAAACTAAACCTAACTAACCTAAAGACATCACACACATTCATACCCGAGGCAGGATTCGAACCTGCGACCATAGCGGTCGCGTGGTTCCAGACTGAAGCGCCTAGAACCGCCCGGCCACTCCGACCGGCTAGAAATCGTTACCGGGGTCGGACACAATCTAGACTCCGAGACACCATTTAAGACCAATGCTGAGACACTTAAGACAAAGGAGATAAGTTATCTGAAACTTGGCCCTAACATGAGATCCTAAGGTGGGGAATTGCTATACAATCGATTCACAAGTATTGAACTATCGTACCGCGTCATAATGTAAAAATTATACGGGGAAAATCAAAGTTTCGGCCACGGTTACAGTGGCCTTCCTATGAGTCTAATGATAAGCTGTAGCTCTGAGATGTCGCTTATATTTTGTCATTTCCGCTCACTGAGTATGACGTTACGTCATAATTAGAAAGTTCGTTGTTGTAATTGGTCACTTGAGGTGGAAGAAGCGGGAACTTTATTATAATAGGTTGCTACGATTGAGATATTAGGGACCTGCTGTTGTCTATTGCTTCTTGCGTTTTTAGCTAAACTGGTGCTCATCGGAGAAAGAGGCGTAGGCCACAGTTTTCCTCCTGCAGGACGCAGGCGGCGCGGCGGTCACTCGATGGCGGCGCCCGCACTCAAGTGTTGTTGGTGCGGCTTGTTGGTCTCTGTGGGCTGGCGGCTAGGGTGGTGCAAGTCTGTAGGCGTCCTCTCTGTTCGTGTTGATAGGATGTTTTATTATTTCTACGGCTTCTCTGACCTTGCTTTCGTCTAAGCCGGGTACTTAGCCAGTAAGCAGGTTTCGTTAAATTTGATATCCCAGCAGCAATCCACCCAGGATTCGACAAATGCAGACTAGCTGTGCTGTCCCAGTCGAATGTAATGCCTGGTTTTTCGTAACCACATTGCTATCGACCTGCCGGTCTGACCGAAGTATACTTCTCCACACTTACATTCGACGTTGTACATACCTGCAGTGTGTAAAACACCTATTTTGTCCCTCGTAGAGTCTAGCACATCCTGGATCCTGCAGCTGCTGTGGAAGACAGGCTGGACACCAACACGGCGGTGGAACTACCAATCCGGTCGTGACATTTTTCACTTGAGGTAAGCACGCTGGTGGCTGCAGACTGTCGATTTGTTGAGTATCTACCTTTCTTTCTGTTTTTGTTGGCAAGGCCGTACTGATTGACAACGAACGCCGTACGTAGACTTTCGAGTTCATGTGTTATGTTTGCGCATCGCTTCGGTGCCTCGCACGGATGGCCAAAGAACGGATGACACTTTCCTGCGCTGGCTGGCGGCTGGAATGGGCGTGCAATTATCTGTTATGTGTGAAGGCTTTCGTTATACTTTCTGTCCTAATGCGCCGTCCTTTTCCCCTTTTACTTCCACGTCCAGGGGTGGAATTACACCATTCTCCTCAGCCTTGAGCGTGAACTTTATCTTCTCGTGTTTCTTCTTTCTTTTGAATCATCCGTCCTTTGGTTGGTCTGATGTAGCTCGCTACGAAATCCTCTCCTGTGCCAACCTCTTCATTTCAGAGGAACACTTGCAACCTACGTCATCAGTTATCTGCTGGATGTATTCCAGTCTCTGTCTTCCTCTACAGCTTTTGTCCTCTGCGGC
The DNA here is from genome assembly GCF_021461385.2 of Schistocerca piceifrons. Lineage (NCBI taxonomy): Eukaryota > Metazoa > Arthropoda > Insecta > Orthoptera > Acrididae > Schistocerca > Schistocerca piceifrons. The sequence goes on from NC_060138.1 coordinate 932,733,182, forward strand.
TCTCTGTAGTACCATGGATGCCATTCCTTGATGTTCCATCAGTACTTCGTCGATGTACAGATTGAACAGTACGAAACACTACATCCCTTTTTAATGCGAGCACTTTGTTCTTCCGTGCATTTTACTCAAATATTCGTGAAACCTGAGTAGTTCTCTTTCACAATGAAGTCATACTGCGGACGTATCGTCCACGTATCTAAAAATGGTTCAAGTGGCTCTGAGCACTATACGACTTAACTTCTAAGGTCATCAGTCCCCTAGAACTTAGAACTACTTAAACCTAACTAACCTAAGGACGTCACACACACCCATGCCCGAGGCAGGATTCGAACCTGCGACCGTAGCGGTCGCGCGGTTCCAGACTGTAGCGCCTAGAACCGCTCGGCCACTCTGGCCGGCCGTCCACGTATCTGACACGGCACCGTGGGCGTAAGGAAGCCGACGGGGATAATCGAGACCCCACTGCTACGCCGTCTGTTTGCTCGTAGTACCTTCCTTGCCATTTGAAGTGTATTGAAGGCAAAAATAGTTCAGTGAGGTCGTATATATTTTCGGTACGTGGTCTTGTAGGATGCGAACAGTTTCGTCTACTGGCGCGTTTGCGAAACTGACTTTACGTCATAGCTGACCGTGATGTCCGTGGGTAAAATTGTTTCTTCCTTTATGCGTTCTGTGATTTGCTTCGAGTTCTTCACGTATGAGTCCACTTTGCCAATTAGAGGTCTTAATTTGTAGGCTTGTTGTCGCGCCAATTTGTACGTAGGCGAATTGATCCCGTACACTATTAACCTTAAACGATGATTTTACTTGTATATGTTTGGCACTCCATAGATTCAAGGAGCAACTGGTACCCTGGTAGAGAATTAGTTGGTTGTGTCAACCTCAGTTCTCGAGTCCTTGTTTGAGATCTGCGTCTTTCAAATGATCTTGGCCGGGAGGTCCACCTTTAGTTCATTGTAGATGGAACTTCTAACAATTCCGTCGTCTTGTTTTACATATATGCTCTTTCCACGCGGCTATGGTTGTGCTTCGGTGGCTTGCCAGGCAGCAAAATTGGAACTGCTTCTTGCCTAATTTTCTCAGCTCCTGTGCCAGAGTTCTGCTTCTACGGACTCGATGATTTCTTCTTCAGGGATCCATTCAGGTCTGACAGCGACGTTTTGACCCTTAGCCAGCGTTTGCAAGTGAGTGATTCCGTCCACATTGAGCCAGTCGGTCGGCGACCGCGTTGCTGGCAGCAGAAGATTCATTTGCAGCAGACTTCTATTATGGAAATCAAATTCTCTTCGCACCCGTTCAATATGCGCCTTCAGGAGAGATTTACAGATTCTTGCTTTTTTGGGTGTCGATGTACAGTTCAAAGTGCAGGTATTTAGGTATGATACCATGATCGCGACATTTCTTTTAGTAGATTACACATTCAGAAATTTCCCTTTCTTCCTCCTGAACATTTCCAACCTGCTATTGTTGCTGAGTAATACCTGCCCATACCAGTTGCTAAAATAATTGAATAGGCTCCCGCGACCAGAGTCAGAAGACGTGAAAATTTTCTGAGTATAGCACCACGTCATAACATAAAAAAACTGTACTGAAGACACCATACATCGCGGTGAACGCACATTGGAAGGGTGTATTCGTCATCGCCATACTGGCGTATCACCCTGCGTGATGGTATGGGGTGCCATTGGTTATACGTCTCTGTCGCCTCTTGTTCGCGTTGACGGCACTTTGAACAGTGGACGTTACATTTCAGATGTGTTACGACCCGTGGCTCTACCCCTCGTTCGATCCCAGCGAAACCCTACATTTCAGCAGGATAATGCACGATCGCATGTTGCATGTGCTATAGGGCCTTTCTGGATACAGAAAATGTTCGACTGCTGCCCTGGCCAGCACATTCTCCAGATCTCTCACCAACTGGAAACGTCTGGTCAATGGAGGCCGAGCAACTGGCTCGTCACAACACGCCAGTCACTATTCTTGATAAACTGTGGTATCGTGTTGAATCTGCATGGGCAGCTGTATTGTACACGCCATGCAAGCTCTGTTTGACTCAATGCCCAGGACGTTGGCGGAATGCTAGAGCGCTGCACGGCCTGATGAATCGCGATACCTTTTTCAACATGCCGATGGCAGGGGACGAGTCCGTGTTGTTCCAGGGGAACAGCTCCTTGACACCCATACTGCGGGACGCAGACAAATTGGCGGCGGGTATATTTACTTGGGCATCCACGGGTCCAGTGGCCAGTGGAGCTCGTGCAAGGCAACATGACAGAGGTGGTTGTTCTGGATGCTGATTTCTCAGGATCTATGCATCCAAATTGCGTGAAAATGTAATCACATGTCAGTTCTAGTATAATATATTTGTCCAATGAATACCAGTTTATCATGTGCATTTCTTCTTGGTGTAGCAATTTTAATGGACGGTAGTGTACTTTAAGGACAATAGTGAACGGGGATCGACCCGTCTACAAACAATCTGACAAAATATCTAGATTGTAAACTAAGACCTCGAACTGTCAATATGGATTCTTATTTGAAGAACTCGACTCAATTAATAGAACGCATAAAGGAAGAGGCGGTTTTACGTACGGACATTGTGGTCATCTTCAGTTTCGCACACGTGCCAGTAGACGAAACTGTTCCCATCCTGCAGGAGCATGTACCGCCAGATATACGCCACTTCATGGAGCTATGTTTCTCTTCAATATACTTCAAATTGAAAGGAAAATACTACGAGCAGAAAGACGGCATTACAATGGGGACTCCCTTTTCCCCGTTAGCACCAGAACATAATGACCACCGACTTACTGTCGATATAAACCCGCCCATGCGGTAGCAGAATCACCGGTCGAGGAATGGCTCCTAGTCAGGCACATGCTCGGTGCATGTAGTATGTGTGAGCGTGCTATCCGTCTGTAGAGTGGGGAAGGCGCGCCATCTACATGGGATTCACAGAGGGTAGATTGTGATCGCCCGGAGGCTCTGCACGAGCTTTTCGAAAACTGCACGACTTGTCGGTTGTTCAAGAAGTGCTGCGGTGTCTCCAGCACGTGGCGAACCCAGGTGAAACCACGTGGTTGGGTGGCCACCCCTCATTACAGATGTCGGACTAGTAGGCTGGACACTCTGGTAAAACAGGACTGGCGGCGAACTGTGAAGGAACTAATGCTGGACAGAATACAAGTGTGTCTGAGCACACAGTGTACCGAACACTCCTAACGATGGGCTGAGGAGCCAATGATAAGACGACAACATCGGCAACTACTGCTGAAATGGTCACGTGATCATCGGGACTGGACGTTGGCGCAATGCTAGAGCGCTGCACGGACTGATGAATCCCGATACCTATTTCAACATGCCGATGGCAGGGCACGAATCCGTGTTGTTCCAGGGAACAGCTCCTTGACACCCATACTGCGGGACGCAGACAAATTGGCGTCGGGTATATTTACTTGGGCATCCACGGGTCCAGTGGGAAGTGGAGCTCGTGCAAGGCAACATGACGATCAAGAGAGTATCGTACACTGGTTACAGACCACGTACGCTACTTCATGACGATCATGTTCCCAGACGGCAGTGGTGTTTTTCAACAAGATAATGCTCCATGTCACAAGGCTAATTGATGTGCTGGCTTCCCCCAACTCGCCAGAACTGAAACCGATCGGACACATCTTTCGCACCTCTCCCCGAAATGTTGGGGAATTAGATGACTTGTATGTGCAGATGTGGTGCCACCTCCCTCCAGCGACCTACCCAGCCCTCAATACCTCCATGCCACGACGCGTCGTGCTGTTATCCGTGTCAAGGATGGACATACCGGCTGTTAGGTAGGTGGTCATAATTTTCTGGCTTATCAGTGGGAATTCATGGAAGGCCTTGAAGCAACGGCATTTTGTTCCACTCATTTACGCCTACAGCGCACGGTCCGATAGGTGGATCATACGTTCACTATGGTACCTCATGGCGAAGCGAAGCTACACGGGTTTCACGAATATTTGAATAAAATGCACGGGAAGATACAGTTGACGCTCGAGGCAGAGAAGAATGGCGCAGTTCCATTCCTGTACGTGGAAGTACCCATGACAACGGACAACATATTAGGACGCAGAGTATACCGTAAACCTTCAGATACGGACAGGTATTTGCACTCCCATCCCAACGATCACCCAGAACTCAGTTATCCATTTTTGGCCATCTACGCGCAGCGCCCTAGCGATGCTCAAAACTTAACACATGAGGTCAAAACGCTGCGTACAATGTTCGTGGCCAATGGCTACAACCATAAACCAGTCGATGCCGCCATGGCAACAAACAAAAGGAAACGAGTTAGGCAACAAATCGACAAACTGCTACCATCTACGGGATTAACTTACGTGAAAAATGTCACTGACAGGATTGGTAAACTCCTTCTACGGCCTGTCTTCCACAGCAGCCGCAAGACACAGGATGTGCTAGGCTACACGGAGGACAATATAGATGTTTTACGCATTGATGTTATGTACAAGATTGAACGTCAGTATGGAGAAACATACATCGGTACAACCGGCAGGCCGATGGCAACGCGCATATGAGAACACGAATGCTACGTTCGTCTGCGGCACTACAGCAAGTCGACAGTAGCCCAACACCGGCAGGACTGCGGCAAGAATGCCAAATTAAACCCAAGCTGCGTACTAGCTAAGCAGCCAGCTTTACGAAAAGCAATATCAGAGAAGTGATAGAAATTATTTAAAAAAGTCCATCAACATCAACAGAGAGGATGATTACAGGCTTGCCTCATCTTGATTGCCAGCTCTCAGAGGCCAACAACCCGCACCAACGACAGGTGACGCAACGGCTGCCGGCGCGTAACTGCCGCCGGACGTCCTGCGTCCTGCAGGAGGAAAATAGGAGCCAACGCCACATTCACTGGTGAGCACCAAACACAGCAAACAGTGCAAGAAGCAATAGGCAACAGCAGATCCCTACTCCCTCCAACGTAGGAACATATTACCGTACCTTCCGCCTCAAGTGTCCGTCACAGTGACGACCTTTTAAAATTATGACGTCACGTCATGATGAGTGGGTGGCAATGATGAAATGTAAGCGACTCTATACATCTAAAGTACGTCAGAAGACCCACCAGAAGGCCACTGTAACCGTAGCCGAAACGTCGATTTCCCTAGTACAGATTTTTGCAGTACGATGCGGTGTGATAGAAATCGTTTATGTCAACTGACTGATCGCGAAAGCCTAAGCAGTTAAATTAACAACTATATCTTAAAAACAACTGATAATGAAAATGAGAGGAAGAGGACACATCCTGCTTTGAATGAAATTCAAATCAAAATAAACTGGGTACTTATTACAAAAGTTCGACTTCCTACGCAAGAAATACGAAGCTAACATGACAGCCTATTAATGTGAACAGTATGAAGTCAAGGGAAGGGCAATGGATTGAAGCTGCACATATCCTCAGTTACGTGAAGAAACCCCACGAATCTGAAATTTACTATGCACTGGTTGGTTGTCGGAACTAAAATGAAAAGAAATTATCCTCGTAACTGGAATCTAACGGCACTGTGGGGTCCACATACCCTTATAAAATAGTAAACTGCCAACTACAGGGCCGGTGATATACAGTATGCTCAACACTCGCTTGTCTTTTCGATGGACGTGAAGATGTGGGTCAGCATGAGATCTGCACCAGCACAAAATCTACGAACTATACCACTGTGACTGCGATCATACATCCCTGCACCCGACTTCCCTGTTTGTACCGGCATGGCTGCAATCACATATCAGGCAACATCTTATTTACTTATGTTCAATGGCGTCAAACTGCAGTGTTAAATAATTTCCCACGGCGATACATACGAAGCAGAGGGCCGATGAGGAGCACTCTCTTCTCAAGGTTTGTTCAGGATTTCCCGTCTGGCGTCAAGAGGCGAAGTACTGGACTGGGCTGTCGTATGCAAAAGTTACTTTCCACTTAGCGACTCACACAAGCTGTATTACTCATTATTTTAGCAGCTACATGGATGCCTGGTAATGGGGTAATGTCGCCACTTAAATAAAAACAAACTTCTGGGCAACTTTTTGACGGTTTCGTAATTTCATGGAATGCAAGTTGTTACTGGCAATAACTTTCCTTGCTATTTTTAATTATTCGTTGGCAAAGAGAATACTGTTTATACATGTTACATTAATTCCATCTCCTGTAGGCTGTTTGACCTGGTGATTGCTGGATTTCTCTCACGTCGCTTGCTAACTTGGCAGCAGAGACAGGCGTTTGACTCGTAATGAAAATGCATCATACTACCGAAAAAGAAGGAACAAGTTACAGATATTTCTTCTGATCAGCTAAACCCACATTCTGAAATTGCAGATGGACTGATGGAATAAAATTATTGTTATATATTCTTTTCGATTACATTAACTAGCGTTCAAACATCAACGAAATGACAAAGTAATGAGCCATGGTTAATGAACAATCACACAAATAAATGAAATGGAACAGTAACGCTTTAAAATTGTCCCCAAATGCCTAAAAACGTGTGCATGTTATACCGGTATCAGAGCAGCTCGTTACAACAACAGCTTTTTCCGTCATGAAATCCGTCACTGAGAATTTTAACGCAAGGTTAGTTTTTGTAAATGTCACATTAGGAATAAACATAATATTCACTATTCACAACTTAAACTGCGTCACAACAGGACGCGTGTGTGAGAGAGAGCACATGTGTGTATGTGATTTTGCGTGCGTTAATTAAACTTAAAATAAAGCACTCTCTCTTCAGGCCACAAGTGGCCCATCGAGACTATCTGACCGCCGTGTCATCGTCAGCTGAGGGTGCGGCCAGGAGGGCGTGTGGTCAGCACACGGCTCTCCCGGTCGTTGCGATGGTTTTCCTTGACCGGAGCCGCTACTATTGAGTCGAGTAGCTCCTCAATTGGCATCAAAAGGCTGAGTGCACCCTAAAAATGGCAACAGCGCATGGCGACCCGGATGGTCACCCACCCAAGTACCGGCCACGCCCGACAACGCTTTACTCCGGTGATCTGACGGGAACCTGTGTATCCATTCCGGCAAGGCCGTTGCTCCAAACTTAAAATAAGTATCATGTAAAAATGATTAAAATATTTCATTACAATGTCAGGAAGTAATCAAAATTTTATAGAGCAAAATACATTATTAAACGGGAAATTTCATATCTTCATCGTGAGTAATTACCAGCTTGAGTCAACAGACATAACTGATTGGGATACAAATATTTTTTGTGACTGAAGGTTATGTTTCTCATAATTTGTATGCATTCAGTATAGTCAGTTCCTAATCGATTTATTACGATTAAATACATGAAAAATAATTAGTCTAATCTGTTTTTAATTTTAAAGTATTGAACTATACACACTGAGAGCCTTGCTGAAAACGACTGTATAATTGAACATACGAAGAACTTCAGAAAATCACCTGAAACCTTTTACTTATCATAATTACTTGACACCTTTGAACCAAGACGGACTCACTAAATGTGGGCATTATGTATATTTCGAGGAGTTGTTCTTTAAGACTACGAAAGGTACTGCGGTATGACTCGACCCTGGGTTGCAGTCTCGGCTACTGTCTTCCGGAAAAGTTTCTCCTACTCTGCGTACCCACAGCTTGTTTGTGGACTGCACGTCAGTCTGAAGTTGGCACGGAGAAAGCAAACAACGAAACTTTTTCCACTTGTAACTTACTTTGAGTTTGTTTTCCCAACTTCGCCTATAAAGGGAACGAAATCCGGGACAAAATTTCTGAACACTGTCGATGCAAGAGTGGCATAAAAGAGGCCGCAAAATAATGCTATGTGAGTATGGCACAATTTACGAAGATGAATTATCTTATAAACTTCTAGTTGTATATTAAGACAATGGTGAAATTCCACGAATATTCCTTCTTCAGTATGCTTTTATTTCCACCTCCCAACTAACAGATTATATAAACTATAAAGATCATATGTAATCAATGCTGCAAGCATCGCTACAAAATACTAGACATTATTTTATATTGTAACTTGCTTAGTATGGGAAGGATAGTTGTTTTTGCTGCCGCAGACTTACTGCATCTTTTTCCTTTGAGTCAAATAATTCGAATCAGTCAGCTGTAGTCAATTACATCCAACAAGGTTAAATCAATAAATAATATCAGTACAATTATAATCAGAAATGCTGAATCTGTGGTCTAATGAATATGTCGTGACAACTGAAAATTTCTGCCAGGTCAATGTTGAAGCCTAGATCTTCCACATTTAGCGACCGGCTGCAGTTTTTAGGGATTAGTTTCCTGTTATCCAGCTTATCGCGTGGAGTAGCCTTAACCGTTTTGAGTTGTTGCTCCTACTAGGACTCGTCTTAGTAAATATTTGGTCTTCTTTTCTCCCTGTACATATTTCTCGTTTGCCTGGAGTAGCCTTATTGATTTTGAGTTTTTCATGCTGCAAGCAACCAATCGTCTTACTAAATTTGTTGACCTACTTTCGTCCTTTTACAATCTTTTTCTTCCCTAAAACCGCCTTCAGCAACTAAAGTAATCGTTTCTCATTTCCGTTATTGAGTCATTAACTGCTGATCTTCTGTTTGAATACCTTGGTTTTCATAGCTTACTTGAAACTTTCTCGAATGACGCATAAGGCAACACATGCCTCTTACATTATGGTCTTTCTTTTTCCTCGCTTACGTTCGTGACGAGGACTTCTGAGTGGGCTATTTTGGTTGCGTTCCCTCCTCAGGTAAATTTATGCCGCTGACTCTACACTTACCTGATAAATGTTCAGGAGGAATGTATGATTAATTTACATAAAAATCTTCTAGGATTGTCCATAACGGTGTTGCAAATCTTCCTTTTCATTGTGCTTTTTCATCTGATATGTCTTGCCATCTCTGTCAGTTTGCACTCCGTATATTATTTTGTAATGTGACTTAATTTTACACTCTCTTAATGAGTTCTTAATATGTCTCTCGTCAGCACATCAAAGCATCCCAGACTCCTAAATTCAGTATCTTTCATTTCGATGAAATTCTTCGATTTCCTTCTGTTATCAAGAACTTTTTAAAAACTGTTATTTCAACAGTGAACTTGAAACTGTAGCAACCAAATTTATTTATTAACTAGGCTTCTTATGTATGCGATGCCAAAAATAAGTTACCCAATGTAATATGTTTATCCAACCTTGATGCTTTTCGAAGTACAACACATGTCGTCGTTTGTATGATGTTTACTTAAAATACGTTAGAGTTGTGACAGTTGGACTTCTGTTCCAAGGATATTCCAAATGATTCGTTTCACAGTACAACATCGTTCTTGTTGTAAAACTTGAAGAACGATGTATCATTATGTCCTTGGGAGAGATGATTGACTCGTCTGCCATACAGCAATTTTAATTTAAGCATTTTTAAGGGAATGGGAATCTGTTTCACGGTGCACATTTTGATTTTGCTTTCACAGGTATTGAGGTCCACCCTGGCCAAGCATGGTTAACTACTGCACTTCTTCATGTTCATTCTGCTCTACGTCCTAGTGCCACAGGCTTGGAGAATTTTCCAGCACGTGATTTGCTGGATTATAAGAAGTTTATGATCAGCAAATCAGAAATTATGTCTCATAGTGATACATCCTGTAATTTCTTTATTGAAAAACCATTGTGTGTAAGGATCCGTGCCGGCCGCGGTGGCCGTGCGGTTCTGGCGCTGCAGTCCGGAACCGCGAGGCTGCTACGGTCGCAGGTTCGAATCCATCTTCGGGCATGGGTACGGGCGATGTCCTTAGGTTAGTTAGGTTAAAGTAGTTCTAAGTTCTAGGAGACTTATGACCTAAGATGTTGAGTCCCATAGTGCTCAGAGCCATTTGAACCATATTTTTAAGGATCCGTCGTAGCTGTAAATTGTCCAAAAATGGAAGAAATTGGCTGTGACCTATAAAAGGGAACCAAACCGGTATTTTCCTAAACTGAATATGGGAAATCACAGAAACCCATTGTCAAGACTCCTGGTCGATGGATTCGAACCATTTCTCTACCAAATCCAGGGATTGCTACCTCAGTGCCTAAATTTCCAGATCTATCCCAGTCGGTGGAGAATTTCTAAGAAGATGCTTGTTGTACGAGGTTTGTCGGGAAAATGCGTATAAAAGTTGAATAATAACTTTATTTTACAACTATTCAGGTATTACAATACGGTCTCCTTCAAAGTACTCGCCCTGAGACGCGATACACTTCTGCCAAAGCCGTTTCCACTGTTGATAACATTGTTGAAAGTCTTCAGTTGTGACGTTGTTCAATTGCCGTGTCGTTTTCGCGTTGATGGCTTCCACATCTCCCCGAAGCACCATTTTGCATTTCGGGAACATAAAGAAGTCACACGGGCCTAAATCGGGTGAATAAGGCGGGTGGTCTGTCACGGTGATTGAGCTTCGGGCCAAAAACTCGCGCACAACGAGCGACGTGTGAGCGGGCGCATTGTCGTGATGAAGGATCCACCTGTCCCCTTTTGCCAACTCCGTTCGAGCTCGGGCCACATGAGCTCTGAGACGTGTCAGAACTTCAACGTAAAAATTTCCGCTCACTCTCTGACCGGGAGGGACAAATTCCTTGTGAACAATGCCCCTAGAATCAAAGAAAACAATCAACACTGTCCTCACATTGTACCTTGAATTTCGCGACTTTTTTGTTCTCGGTTCTCCTGCTAGTTTCCATTCCTTGTTTTGAGATTTGAGCTCCACATCGAATTCGTAAAACCAGGACTCGTCTCCAGTGATGACTCAGTTGAGAAAGTCCCCTCGTTCCTCTGCTTCCAACCAATCCTCATAGCACTCAACCCTGTTTGCTTTCGGTTCTGGCGTCAAGAGGTTCGGTACGATTTTCGCACACAATTTCTTCATTTCAAGTTTTTGTGTCAGGATTTCGTAAACGATTGTTTTGGGGATTGACAGCTCGTCAGCAATCATTCTCACTGTCAATCTACAGTCTTTAAGAACACAATCCCGAATTCGTTCAACATTTGCATCGGAACTCGATGTCGACGGGCGTCCTGGGCAAGGGTTATCGTTCACTTCTTCTCGGTCATCCCGGAACCTTTTTAACCATTTGTTCACGGTTGGTTCCTTCAGAGAATTGTCTCCGTAAACCTGTTTCATACACTCAAAAATCTCACGGCCGTTCTTGCCTAGCTTTGCAAGAAACTTGATGTTGATGTTCTGTTCCTCAATCAGACAGAGCTCCATGCCGACGGCAGGTGAAAAAGGGTAACTGCCAACAAGCTGCCGCACACTCCCACCTTCACGCAGAGTGGTCTGACTCGAACTGAGCGTTGATGGGATTGATTACAGCAGTAGTCCCACCTGGCGGGGACTGCAACTTGTAACATAAAGACATTATTCAACTTTTATACGTATTTTCCGGACAAACCTCGTACATAGTTTCAAAAATAAATAAATAAATAAATAAAATGCATCACAAAATAAGATGGCATTATGATATTGCATGTTTTTCCTTTAAATGTGAATGTTTGGTCACTCAGTTATTGTAGTATTACATAAGCGTATATACATTTTCTTGGGGGGAGGGAGGGTAAACAGGGTGCATTCAGCTCAGACGAATAATTGAAGCATCCCACCGAAAAAGTCTTTCAGAAACGAACGAACTGTAACTATACCCCTTCCTCTTTCCGCAAAGCCCTTCCCATAGTACCGTATCCGGACTAGTTGCCATAATCGAGTACCTCCCAGGTGGCCAGACTGACCGACATTTTGCCATTTAGGCTGCTATTGATAGAATTTGAGCAATTGTTTTAAATAAATCCAACTATCACTGTTTGGGCAGTATTTTTGTCTATCAGTTCGATTTTTTAACGACTCAGACAAATCCGAATGTATTTTTTTGCACTGTATTGAATTTAATATTATTTCTAATGATGTTTACTGCTACGTTGCGGTATGAAATGCTAAATTATTCTAACTTCAGAGTTATACGACTCTCCAAATAACAACTCCAGTGCTAACATTACTGCTATAAATAGGTAATTAGGGTATTATAGCAGTATGTACACGTTTTTATTTTCCATAACGGCAATGGACGAATCAGAATTGGTTTGGCGAGAGTCAATATTGCTGTAGGCATATCAATAGTTTAAATCTGTGGATGGTGATGTTTACTACCGGTAATGCATACCCCGTACTCATGATTAAAAATCAAAATATCTTTCAATTTCACTATCCGGCAGCTAGGTCACTTGTAATTTCGTTTAGGTGACACGTTTGGGTCCAGCCCAGTGGACCTTACCCCTCCGCCCCACATTTGCTCCAGAAAATAATGTACAGTCTGTGCGTACCGCTGCTCAAATAGACTGGTTGTGTGCTGTAATGAACAGAATAGTAGCTTCACATGCAGGAAGTTGTGGGTACGAATCTTGTCAGGTACAGTAAATTCTCTTTACTTTCTAATCTTATCGAAATGATTTTGGTCATTTTTATTCAGTTAATCGATTTAAAAGTAATTTTTTATTTCTGTTCCTTTGTCAGATCATTTTAGTCATCATTATCAACTACTTCATTTGCACTCATTTTTCTTGGTATCATTCTTTTTCTAATTGAAACCATTATTCAGGTGTCTTTATTTAATTTTATGTATTAATATCGACATAATTTCTTTTATTTTTATCACACTGTTTTTTTCATCCATATTACTGCTTTCACTATATTTGCTTCTCATTTTGTTTGAATTTCATTATCCTTATAAACCCTTCTTTCATTTAAATATTCATCTGCGTTATTTTTTTCCATAGTGCAATATGTATTTAGTTTATGTTTCAAATGTTTGTATGACGATTACCATGCAAAAAAATTACACGAGTGGTAAGAGAAAAAAATGGTTCAAATGGCTCTGACCACTATGGGACTTAACTGCTGTGGTCATCAGTCCCCTACAACTTAGAACTACTTAAACCTAACTAACCTAAGGACATCACACACACCCATGCCCGAGGCAGGATTCGAACCTGCGACCGTAGCGGTCACGCAGAACCGCACGGCCACTCCGGCCGGATGGTATGACAAATATGTTCTTCACTTCAGTGCATAGCCAATATAAATAGATCATATGGCCTTTTGTTTTTCGACTGATAGATCGGAATTTTCAAATAATTGAATTTTTATAATACATAAATATAATTAGATTCATATTTACAAAAATAATGACATAAAGAAAAAATGAAACAAATGAAAAAGTTCATACGGTGATTGGAAAAATGTGACAAAGAAAAGAAACAAGAAGATTATGTTTAAACCAATTAACCAATTAAAAATAATATCAAAATAATTTCGATAAAGTTTTAAAATAAGATTCACTTGATGAGATTAGAACCATAACCTACAGCATCTGACGCTGCTTTCCTGTCCATTACACCACGCAACCAGGCAAGGTAGTTCGACTATTTTTGCGTCCCTGAGCATTACACAAAATTCCGAATTTTTTTTCGTCAATTACAAACAAACGAGCGTCCACCAGGGTAAATGACTGCAGTAAGTGAAACCTGGGATTTGGTTCCAAAATGTCGATCCCATCGCTTGCAACATCTCCTCGTTGTAAGGCTCTCTGTCACATGAGTAGTCTTATTGATTAACGTGGCTATGATATGTGCGTAGGGAGACTCTTAAAGCGTGTTATATGTAAAATAACAGAGTTGAGAATGTACCTTCTTTGCTAATTTCAGGAATAAGAGTAGTAACGCGGTCATATGATTAGGAATACCAAGGGCTAAAAGCTTTAAATCAGTATTTATGAAGTTATTACCTACTGCGATGATGGTTAAAGAGATCGCTGTACCAAGCAGAAATCTACAGATTCCAGTCTCTGTGTGCTGGCCCCTTGTTTTAACCAGAGCCGAGGTTGGAATCTTCCTAGACGTCGGTCGTGGAACCTGAAGACGACGTCGAAAATCGCCGAAACTGGTAACCAAATAAAGTAACAGTTTGGAAATTAGATGGCTGAAAGGTGTTTGATTTGATATTCTGTACTGAGATAAGAGTTTTATGTTTAAGAAAAAAGAAGTTTCAGACTCTGTAATCATGGCTCGCTGGGACAAATATACCACGTGAAGGCTGAAAAATCGCAGTTTAATGTAGATCACTTAGAAAAGGAGTAAGCGAATAAATTGCTAAGGGTATAGATTGAATTCCCGGAAGTTCTAACAGATAAGTTGGGGGTAACGACTAAAATAGTGAAAGGCATGCTTTTATTTGAGTACATCTTTCCCTAGTGCATATCCTATCAAGTAGTATGTTAATTTACCATTTTCATATGCGATCTTTATCATTTTCTATTCGGACCATTGGCTTTGAGAAGTGATCTGTGTGGTATGTGTTTTATTTAATCCTGGTTTTCCATTTATGATCAGCAGCCTCTATTTCATAAACACTCCCTGTTACTTTGGCTGTGGGCTAAAGCGAATTTCCTGCTCTCTCCAAGCTTAGAAACGGAGGGCCAAACCAAACCGTTGGAATCTACTGGCCAATAGTAGGACGGTGTGTGTATGTGGGTGGGGGGGGGGGGGGGGGGGAGGGGGGCAGGGGGGGAGGGGGATAGTACAACAAAGGGAGAGGTAGTGCACATGAGTTGGAGCAATTAGGTGGAACGATCTTTCTCACCAAACTCATTGGAGTTTGTTTCCATTGGTTGCTGGAAATTCGTGGTAGAAGCTCTGAAATCTGTCGAACGAACCTGTCAATAAAAATGAGGGAACAAGGAATCCATAGGGTGCGCTTTTGACGCTAGCCGATTGGGCCGTCGTGCTGTGCCCGGAAGATAGCTCTATGATTGATCGGGAAGTACACTAAAAAATTCATTCACTCGCGGGTGTAGAGCGATGGTGGGAATTTAAAGACGGGGCGAGTTACAGGCTGGACGCCTGAAGGTGGGGACACGCTGTGCAGCTGTTCAAGTAGGCAATGATGGTGAGTCGCAATGCAACTGCTTGTCGGTGTACCTTTAGAGCTCGTTAGCAGTCACAGTTCTTTGTACCAAACTCTTTCCGGAAAGGTGAAGTCTTTGCTACGTGTGTTGTAAACTAAATTCTTTCCACCATCCTGTTTTGGGTTGAATTACTGTAATGAACATGGACTTTCCTCTCACTCTGCTCTTGTCTCGCGCAATTTTGCTAAAGAGATTTTAAGTTTATTACTCAGCGAACTTCTGAATATGAGTAGTTGCAACTTTGACTCTTGTTCTTTGCCCTCAGCAGTGCTTACCTGTATTGAAGCATGTTGTATCACTCACAAGCTAATGAATTCCTTTCCCTTGTTCCCATAATGGTTACCCTAAACTCCTGCCCCCCCCCCCGTCCCATGCTGATCACCTTGTTTCTTGTTTGTTAAGTTATTGTCAAGTCTCCATTGCGTAAGGGACAGTAGTATTTAAAACATAGTTCGTCATCCAGCGCAATTTCCTCCATATAAAGTAAGAGTCGTAAATCCAAAGGATTGAATTCAGTGCTTTTCTTCAAGCCTCCCAGATCATTTTCAGATGCTTCGGGCAATAGATTTGGAAAAGTGTGTGTTCATCTCCATAAGTCTATATTGTGCTACTTTCTTCCGTTGCGGTAGGACGAAGAAGTTACTTTGCGTTTCAGGGTATAAATTCCTCCTACTTTAATTACTCATAATGTTACCATTGCACTTATGGGGTACGACACCGTCATCAGTGGATGAGATAAAAAGGATTGTGGGGGTAAGTAGTTAAATGTATTACCGTCCCATTTTTCGACCAGTTCACCATCAGATCACTCCACTCCGCCACTCATAAAAAACACAGCCGGAACCTCATAATAGAGTATAAAATTTAGTATATGAAGTCTTCACGGGTTGTCAGACGAGTAGCATCGTCGTCTCGTAGCAACGTTTCGATGGAATGCGTCTCAATCATCTTCGCGTGAAGATGCTACTCGGCTGACAACCCGTGAAGACTTCATATATGAAATTCGCCGAGAAAGCCTGCACTCACATATAAAATTTAGGTTCCAGTACGGCAGTCACCGTAGGTACTGACACCTCCTAAGATGTGGAAACTGAGGAAAATAATTGATGAGCAGCTGGCCGAAGGGGTTATTTGGCCATCAATGCCCGAATATGCTTCTCCCTTTTTCCTAGTTTGTAAGCTTGCTGGAAAGGCGTGTCAGCCCATTATCGATTGCCGGCTGTTAAACCAGAAGTTTGTCATGGAGGCGTTCCCATACCAGGCCTTGATTTAAACCATGGATATCATCAGGTGCCTTTGGCTGAGAAATCTAAAGCACCGACAGCATTTAACACCGACTCAAGTTGTTTGAACAGAATAAGGCGCCATTCGGCTGGCAACTTGTGCCACAATGTTGTTGGACTTTGTATTGGGCGATGTAGAATGAAACTGCGTCTGTAATTATCCTGGTGATGTTTTCATCTATAATCGAACTTCCGAAGAACATCTGAATCATACCTATCGAGTGTTAACTGTTTGCGTGACTCAGGCGTAATGGTGAAGCAAGCTAAAATCGATTTAGTGCACAGCGAGATATCTTTGTCGGGCCACATTGTTTCAGCTAAAGCTATAAGGGTCCTTCCTGAACGTACCGAAGATATTCTCCGGTTCCCCCCATTAAAGGATAAAAAAAAGGACCGCATGGGTCATTGGAATGTTCAGCTTTTTCCGTAAGTTCGTGTCACATTTTGCACAGTTGTCTGTACCTTTAAACCAATTAAGACGTAAGAGAGAACAGTTTAAGTGGACAGATAGTCAACAGGCCGCATTCAAAGGGTTAATATACCGTTAGTGCGCCAGTATTGATCTTTCCTGACTTTGAGCGGGAGATATTTTAGAAATGAGCGCTTCGAATTCTGGAGGTCCGTAGCTTATGCCCGAGGCTCTTGTCAGCACCCGTAAAGAAATATTCCTGATATCAGCCGGGGACTCTTGCCATAATGTTTAGATTGGGTAAGTTCTGTTTTTATTTGGGGCACGAAGTTTCAAATTGGAAACATATAACCAGGGTGCTGGGCCGTCCTGGGATTTGTAGCATATCAGCCTTGGAATTAAGGTTATTAGGTCTTTCGGAAAAGACACAGACCAACGACACAGATCAGAGTTTACTTATTAACTCCATATATAGTTTTGTGAGTTCATTATCGAACGTATACAAAAATTTTAAGAAGAATTCAAATAGCGAGCCATCGTACCCTGCCGCATTATTTAAGAAATATATATTTCCAGAATGATGAAAGTTATTGCAAAGTCTGCTGGCAGTGTAACTTGATGATAATGTTCTTTTGAACGAAACCGGTGGTCACGAAATAAATTTGTATCAATACACCTGTGGTGGTTTCTCATTAATTGTTAGCTAGAATCAGCTGTGGAGCTCATAATGAGCAAGAAAACGACTGCGGCTACGTCCAGTGAATGTAGAAGATCAGTATGTGAACAACATTCAGTTACTGTGATCACTTGTCTAGAGTGCAAGGGAACAGAAGTCAGAAGTAATGTATGGATCATTTCAGACGGTCGGTGTCATTGCAGCGAGTTTACCGCTTGCGTGCGATGTATGCCTCGCCGTTAGGTGGCGGGGGCAGCGCCCACAGTCTCTAAGAGAGCAGACATGGTCCACATCGTGGCAGTCAGTTTTCGTACAGGCAAGAGAGAATGATGAAACTCTGCTGGCCGATTTTTCAGTAATGGCCGAAAGATACTGTGGGCAACTCCAAGAGTGATGAAATATGTCATCAGTTCTGCTAGCGAACTTGCGTTGACTGTTGCAGTGTGATCTTCATACTGCGAAGGGTGTTCGTTCACTGGCTTTAAGTTCGTGTCGGGGCTCGTGGCGCTGCGCGGAAGTAAACATTCTATTCCGCAGAGTTAGCGCTGCTTTGTCATCATGCTGTTATGTACCAGTGTCAGCCTGAATATAGATGCAGCCCAAGAGAGGCTAGCAAGTCATCTATTTTGACTTCACAATAGCTTCGTAATGGGTGTAGAACCAATCTGCTGGAGCCATTTAAGCTATGTTTCGTGGCCTGATTATTCGAAGGGAATACCTGCCATTGCAATATTATACAACTAAAAGTTTAACGTATCCCCGTTCCAGGAGCATTTCAGCAGCACCTCTTGTACTCTTTTTTTAATAGTAGGAGCAAACTATGTTAGGTTTAGCGTGAATAATTTTGTTTAAAGGTTTTTCTCCTTTAATAAGTATTTTATTAAATGTTTATTTTCATTCTTAATATCTAGTTGGTGAAACGGATTCTCACTGTTCAGATAAGGTTGAAAAACTTCCTGGTCGTGCGTAAGTTGGTTCCTGCAGCACGGTCGTTCCTGTAAAGTATTAAACAGTGTTGCTGCTATCTTTCTTGTGTCATTTTAGTTAAAATGTATTAAATTTCTTTGGAGTCTCTTTTGAGGGTTTTATTTTTATTTACAAGAGAATTTTATTTTAATTTAAAAGGCTGACTAGTGTACTGGGGTGGATTTTATTTAGGGTCTTTCAGACTGTTGTGTTATAAGTTTTCTCCTCTGTTTTAGGAAACCGGTTGTTCTGATATTACATTTTACGTTATGTACCTGAGGGCGGCTACCATCGACATAATGTTCATATGAGAGCTGGTTGCGTCCGTTTTTTGTAATCAAGATGGATAAAAATTTAATTTCGTGATATGCTTGAATATTGTTTGATCGTTATTTGTAATGTGGCATTTGTAATTAAGTGCGGATTTGCTAAACTTATGAGAATCAGCTTTAAAGTTTAAAGTTTTTTGTAATGCTTCGATATTATAGGGTAATATTCTTCAGTAGATAGCAGCAACATTTGGGAGCAATGTTTCATTCCCTATTGTGAATCTAGTGCTATATATTTGACATTTTCAACTTTGCTGTTCTCTTTTCCATAGACACTCAAAGTACATATCCATAATGGCACTCAACCTATATGACGCAACGATACTGAATACATTTAGGTTCATACGTCAAGAGAAATTAAGCGTGCCAATTATTTCGTTAAATCGCAGTTCTAGGATTTTAAACAGATATCCTGTAAGTGGAAAGGTATTTCTTCTTACGGTATTTCCTTCTTATTGTGATAATATGGACAGCCTGCAATGAAATCTACTCCATATGAAGGTGTCCCGTGACGAATCATTATACAGAGACTGACGCTTAGTTGATTTGACCAACGTAAAAAAGCAGAAAAATTAAGTTAACTCATTGAAAAAGACCCACTAGTTCCAAAACACAAGGAGCTTTGAGATATGAGTTACTTAGGTCTAAATTAACTGTGACACAGCAATTGCCTTAACTGAGATAGGTTTGTTTATGAAAGGATCGTGTGTTTCACAGTCGCGTTCCACAATGTCGCCGATGCAAAAGTCTGACAGCGTCTGATTAAAATACAGTGGCTTCACACGTAAAAAGAACCATTAGATGTTTGTTGGTGATCGGTAGAAATCCATCCTCGAAACGTTATCTATAGAAAATGTGGATGAACCGAGAAGAGCATTGTTTTGTGCAGGAGAAACCTCACTTTCAATGTGTAACGGAAATTTTCTCTGCAATCGATAAACACCATGGGATTTAATGATAGATGTATGCGTCATGTTGACTCAGGGTAACTCCTATCTTACTAAATTTTTTATATTTACTTACGTATGCAGCAATGCAAATACAAAGAAATGTAATATAAATGTACTTATATCACTATGTTTATGTGTTTCTGTTTAGTACAGGATAGTACTTCGTTCTATATAAAACTGACAGTAATCTTGACATTTTATTTTGTATGTGTGAAAATTGCGATAAATTTTATATATGACAACCAGAAAGAAATTTCTGGATGAGATACTGAGAACACACTGGAAAGAGCGAAACAAATTCATCCACTTTCTTCAGTCTTATGAAAACAGAAAACCACAAAATAGATGAAATAGAACGAGCAACGCAAATATTACACTCAATACTGAAGGGAATTACTACGTAGAGGATGGAAGAAATAAAAACTTTGTATGCACTCATATAACTAGCCACAGAGTACATTAAACGAACAAGCTGATTTGAAACACAAACACTATATCGGAAGTTTCATTGACAACTGAAATATAGCCAACGGGTAAACACACACAGCCAGTAACATTTTACAAGCAACGATACGATTAACAGCAAAAATCAAATCACTAAATACATAGCAACCCATAGATTAATAAAGCAAAACAAAATTTAACTATATCACATCGCTAGTGTTCTGTCAAATATAGCTGTTGAAAGTATAATAACTTGCAAAACAGTACAAGAAGGGCATAGTCAATAAACAAATCCTGTCTACAAGAACATCAACGATCGAGATATGACAGTATAGTGCCACAATCACCTAATCACGGCATATGTAAGACATAACAACCAAATCGTTAAAGTAGATAAAACAGGTCTATCGCAAACAATAAAGCACTAAATACTTCAAACATAGCAGCGATTTGGATTTCTCTACGTATAATGTCCTACAAGACACATATAAGAATACACAGATTTCCTTGTGTGAAAAGTTGGAAGGTGTAACTTTTTTAAGAAAGGGACGGTACTGAGACAGAAGAAAGAGTTTTAGTGTGCAGAAACGGATAATTGAAAGAGGTTGCCAGCGAACTACCATAGCAGCACTGTTGCAGTAAAATATCAAAATTTTAAAACAGGCACATTTCTGAAATTATCAGCAAAGACGAAGAAACGCAGAAGACAAAATTTCGGGTACTTAAAATTCAGCAGAAGAGCAACACAGAAGAAGAGATTACCAAGATAAAGAATCAAGACGTCAGAAGTACAGGAAGGGATCAGTTGTCATCGCTGTGCATCTACAGTGACTGGATCGAAATAATTAAAGGCATTATGTCTTCTGAGAGACACAATGAAATTCTGAACTTCAGCAATGGTATGGGATGTGCTACGAAAATGCCTCTTGTCGACCTCCCATATTTGAGAAGGTGGACAATGAACTGACTGATTAATGTTACGACACCTAATGTGGTTTAAATAAAGTATATATTCCACAAAATTACAAATATACACTGAAGAGCTAAAGAAACTAGTACACCTGCCTAATATCATGTAGGGACCCCAAGAGCACGCAGAAGCTTTGTGTCGTGTAGTCATCAAGGCTACACAAGTCGGTCCTCGACTCCGAAAGCCCGTATCGATGAAGTTTCGTTGAATGATTCGCACGCTGACACTTGTTGCTGGCCCGGCATTGAAATCTGCAGCTATTTGCGAAGGGTTGTAATTTCGTCACGTCGTGGTTTGTCTCATTGTAGCAGGATGTTTATCCGGCCACAGCGGTGTCGGAGATTTGATATTTTACCGTATTCCTGATATTCACGGTACACTCGTGATATGGTCGTACGGGAAAATCACCCCTTCACCGCTACCTTGGAGATGCTGTGTCCTATCACTCGTGCACCCACTATAACACCACGTTCAAACTCAATTAAATCTTG
The DNA here is from genome assembly GCF_021461385.2 of Schistocerca piceifrons. Lineage (NCBI taxonomy): Eukaryota > Metazoa > Arthropoda > Insecta > Orthoptera > Acrididae > Schistocerca > Schistocerca piceifrons. The sequence goes on from NC_060138.1 coordinate 932,754,690, forward strand.
ATAACCTACCATGGTAGCAGCAGTAACTGATCCAATAACTGCGCCAGACACTTTTTGTCTCATATAGGCGTTGCCGACAGCAGCGCCTTATTCTGTCCGTTTGCATATCTCTGTATTGGAATGCGCATGGCGGTAGCAGTTACCGGCCGTTGTGCCCGAACGGCTATAGGCACTTCAGTCCGGTACCGCGTGACTGCTGCGGTCGCCTCAGGCATGGATATGTGTGATGTCCTTAGGTTAGATAGGTTTAGGTAGCTCTACGTTCTAGGGGACTGATGACCTCAGATGTTAAGTCCCATAGTGCTCAGATCCATTTGAACCAATTTTTGTAGCAGTTTCTTTGGCACTTCAGTGTATTAATATGTGATCATCCATACTTGTGTGTAAAAAAACTGTTCGTATACCACTCCAGAACAGCCCGATTCCAGACCCTTTCAAAAGAAGTTTAAAAGGATTGACAGTGAAATTTACACAATAAGATGGTGTACCACAGCGGCGTTGGGAGATTAATAATATTTTCTAAATTTTTACATTACAGTACAGTTTATCTTATCTCCTTCCTGTGGAACATACATAGAGTACAAGTATCTGAGGAGAGAGCATTGTGTTCGCCACATGTAGTCAACATCTAGTTGGAATCGTCACCTAATCGGAGGACGACGCTGTTTCTTTAAGGCCAATTCACATCGGCCGTCACGTCACGTCAAGGCATAGCATTCCAGAATGCATTTCAAATAATGGAATTCACGAAGGTCGTCAGCATACCTTCATGTTACCTCACGTTAAAGTTTCTCTGGAAGATTTTTTTGACGCGATCGTCGTCTGCTAACACCGTAAGTTAACCACTTTTCGCCCATTCCCTTCTTTTGTATTTGGCAATTTTTTCTTTCATGTCTTCGTAATCTCAATTTTTTAAATACTTTGTTTTTCGTGGCAAATATTCCATGATGACTTGGATATTTTTTCCACTGACTGTTCTTACACAAGCGAGGTCAGATATCTGAAAGCGAAAAATTACTTTAAGTCCTACAGTAAGAGAACGGAGCTGATACCTACAATGTATGTAAATAAGAAATTAACTTAGCGAAGGAATTTCCCTTACATAATATTTTAAGTGAAGTCATCTCTAATGTAGGGGAAAAATAAAGTTGTTTAAGATGTTATTAGTTACGTAAAAAAAAACAGAATGAATAAAGTAAAAAGGCTCAATTCATTCCTTTATAGCTATTAATTGACGAGTCTGTATGTATTTATTTTCCCTAGCAAATAAAAGTTAATTATTTTAAATGTTTTAACTTCTCGGAATTTTATCAAACAAACGTTATGAAGTTTGATTTGGCCATTAATCAACTTTCTCGTCGTTAGTTCCTTAGTTGCGAGAATACACTCTGACTTTTTGTATCACAGATAATGACTCAAGCATCACTTTCGACGTTCTGTACTGGGCTAAATGACTTGACATAAAGTGACTTGACAGGCACTGAAAATACACCTGACCTGACGGCGCCGTGAAGTAATGACCGTTGATTTTGCTCTTGAAAGTTAAAAGCCCTGTTCATTCCACGTACCAAATGCAGTTTATTATGATGTCTACAAAACGCCTGTACCAAATCCACAGCGCCTGCAATGCAAATCTGTCTGTACTATCTATATAATGATATTCAAAATTCGCACGGCACATTACGGGCAAATCTACGCCATCCCGATATCACGTGACCGCGGTTGCACTGTATGTTGAAAACAAAATCTATTCGTCGCATCTGAAGAAGATATCTCTCAGGAGAGCCAGAAAGTGCGTTTCTATGGTGGTATCCATTATTTTCCTGATATCGGTGACTGTTTACATCGAAACAGGATATTATGTACCGACATTTGCTAGGGAGTGAGAACAGTTAATAACACTACAGTCTGAAGCAGTTTCGTTAAACTACGTCAATTCACATTTTTTTCATCATCAATGGAACTGAACTGGACCGACACTATGCCTTACACTCCAGTAATAATCTTACGAGAGACACTTCTTGTTACCTTTTCCATCTGGTCGTCTCTTTTATGTACAAGTTGCTCCAGAGATTTAATAATTCATAACAGTTTGTATATCCGTAATATTACACAAAAAAATCCATTCTAGTTACACTGATGCGCAACCATTCAACTGAAACCGAGAAGTAATAAACAAATAGTATTGTGATCTTGTATTTATACCTGCTCATGTAAATGTGAATGTGCATATGTATGTGTGAATTTGAATCACGTGTCATAGCAAGGCTGGACGCGAGACCAGCCACCCGAAGGTCAGCTGTGAGCATTTGTTTAGCGTTGAATTACTTTGGCGAAACAGTAGCAGATTTGGTGGTAGCATTTCAAGTGCTTTTCATTGATAGTGGCAGTAAATAATCACTCAGGCGTACGTCAGTTGTAGTCAAGAGTACAAAAGCGGTATACCAGAGCTGTTTAGGCAATCAGTCTATCAAACCTGACAAACCATTGTACGTTAAATTTACTAGCTTAGCCCCGATGCTTTGATCGCGTAGACTGTATGGTCTGCACAGATTTTTTTTTTTTTTTTTTTTTTTTTTACATTCGAGAATCCACAAATTACAAAAGAGTTAGTGACCCTTTACATGGCTACCAATCTTTGCATAATTAAAGTGTTTCAAGGGGTTTAATTTAATTTCAAATGGCGAGCTAAGGAAAGAAAGAGACAAATCGAGTAAGTGGTTTCATAGTTATTAGCACCAGACTTACGCCCGATACTGAATTTTCTCATCCCAAACGGATATTCCTGTACACAGAATCGCATTAAATGTGGTATCGATTTTGTCTTCAATAATGATTAGCTTGCCATTCCATAGAATAATGGCCATTGCCGAATGTACTTCTGACCAAAAGGGGATTATGCTTTCGTAATAAAATATTTTCATAAAACTTTTCATCCCGTATTTCCCCCTCTTAGGGATTTAATTTCAAAAATCATTCAAACACGATTTTCTTTTACTTCTAACCGAGAAGTCGGTTACTAATGTTCATAAAATGCCTTAGTAGTTCTCTAATATTGATTTATTTTCATAAAGATTTTCACCTGCTATGTGACGCCGTAGGGGTTGAATTTCAGAAAAGGTTGGAACACATAATTTTTTATTTTTGAACTAGAAACCTAATACAAATTTTCGTAGGTCTAGATTAAAAACATAATGTCAAAAAGTATTTCTTCCCCTATTCACAACTTTAGGGGTTTAATTTCGAAAAATCCTTTCTGAAAGGATGACCACGGTATAAGAGCTACACCCCCCTGTGTCTTAATATAACGAGACATTTTCATAAACATTGACATTCCCAATTCCACTCCCTTAGTTGCTGAATTTCGAAAATAAGGGATCAATTGGAGGAGAACGGCTCCGGGGAAATCGATACACTGTCAGCCAAATGATGGGACGATAGAATTTTAGAGCTCTGGAAGGACGAAAGAGTGGATCACATGCAAGGCACTAGCGAGTGAAGTGGTTCCATGATGAGTGTGACTTGGTGATGGTTCATTCGACAGACTCTGTGTTGGGACTTCATCTCAAGACTTGGCAGGACTGCACTTGCGCTTTGTGATGATCCGATCCCACGATTACTTCTGTCTGTTCCATCTTGTTCTGATTCCTGTTCTAGTCTTCACTGGATTTCATCCAGTCCCATGCTTATTTCCACGAGGATTCGACTACACTTCACATTCTGAAGCCAGGCCTGGGTCTCTCACCTGATGATGCATTGCACTTTGCTTCAAAACTGATTCGAATTTTGACTCTGCTGCCATAATCATCGTCATCCTGTTAGAATCCGATTCTTTGGGTGCCACCTTTTTCACCAGGCAGCGTGCATGCAAGACTCCACACTCCACAGAGAGCTGACCTTTCGTAATACTACTACTCTGAACGGTGAAAGCGCCAGGCTCCACAGCGGAAAGCAGCGCTAATCCTCTCAGCCTCCACAAAGTGAACGGCCCATTCGACCGCCGACAGCTGCCAGTCGTCTGCCAGGTACTCTCCACTTGCAGGGATGAAGGACAAGGTAGCAGCCCAACAAACACACCGCTGTTGATCGGTCTTCTCCAACTGCCAGTTCTGTAGTGCACTGCCCACGGTCGAATCAAGACAAGCCAGCTCCTCAGTGAACCCGGTTGCGCCGCATCTGTCTAGTTTGAGACCCTCTTTTCAAAGGTGCTTCTTTCTTGCTTTTGTAGTTACGTGACATAGTCATTGTAGAGACAGCGACAAGTTAACTCAGTGAGAGTTCATCTACACTGCTAAATAACGGTAATTTGTAGTTTAATGTTATTACCAAATATCTCGAACAGTTCTTGACTGATTTACTACCGATTTTTACACGTTCTTTTAATAAACATTCTGGCGGACACAGGCCACACATCTTATTAATGTACGTGATATATAAATATACAGTCGTATATACTAGGCACATCAATAAATACTTTGCATCTCCTCGCTTCCGAGAGTTTCGGAACCTGTTCAGAAAATTGGAATGGAGGTCAACATAAACATTATTTCGGCACTTTTTATTGCTCATGAAAACCACACACTGCATATTGTACACGATACAGCGAGACCTTCACAGGTGGTGGTCCAGATTGCTGGACACACCGGTACCTCTAGTACCTAGTAGCACGTCCTATTGCATTGATATATGCCTGTATTCGTCGTGGTATACTATCCACAAGTTCAGGAAGGCGATTCGGCGCAGATCCCTCAGACTGGTTGGTGGGTCACGTCGTCCATAAGCAGCCCTTTTCAATCTATCCCAGGCTTGTTCGATAGGGTTCATGTCTGGAGAACATGCTGGCCACTCTAATCAAGCGATGTCGTTATCTTGAAGGAAGTTATTCACAAGATGTGCGCAATGGGGGTGCGAATTGTTGTCCATGAAGACGAATGCCTCACCAATATGCTGCCAATATGGTTGCAATATCGGTCGGATGATGGCGTTCACGTATTGTACAGCCGTTATGGTGCCTTCGATGGTCACTAGCGGGGTACGTCGGCACCACACAATGCCACCCCAAAACATCATGGAATCTGCACCTTGCTGCACTCGTCAGATTGTGTGTTTAAGGCGTTCAGCCTTACCAGGTTGCCTCCAAACACGTCTCCAACGATTGTCTGGTTGAAGGCATATGCAACACTCATCGGTGAAGAGAACGTGATGCCAGTCCTGAGCGGTCCATTCGCCGTGTTGTTGAGCCTATCTGTACCGCACTGCATGGTGTCTTGGTTGCATGGATGTTGGGAGTGAAGTGGCGCACCATGCAGCTTACTGAGCACAGTTTGAGTCGTAACACGACGCCCTGTGGCTGCACGAAAAGCATTATTCAACATGGTGGCATTCCTGTCAGTGTTCCTCCGAGCCATAATCCATAGGTAGCGGTCATCCACTGCAGTAGTAGCCCTTGGGCGGCCTGAGCGACAGTTCCTGTCTCTCTGTATCCCCTCCATGTCCGAACAACATCGCTTTGGTTCACTCCATGATGCCTGGACACTTCGCTTGTTGAGAGCCTTTCCTGGCGCAAAGTAACAATGCGGACGCGATCGAATCGCGGTATTGACCGTCTAGGCATGACTGAACTACAGACAACACGAGCCGTGTACCTCCGTCCTGGTGAAATTACTTTAACTGATCAGCTATCGGACCTCCTTTGTCTAATAGGCGCTGCTCATGCATGGTTGTTTACGCCTTTGGGCAAGTTTAGTGACTCTGAACAGTCAAAGGGACTGTGTGTGTGGTGCAATATCCACAGTCAACGCCTGTCTTCAGGAGTTCTGAGAACCACGGTGATGCAAAACTTTTTTTAATGTGTGTATATAAAGGGAAAAGGTGTTTAGCGAAAACCTCGGAAAATCCTGACCGATTTACTTCAAATTTTTGGATGATACTTTAATAAACGTTCGGACGGACAGTTTCTTCATATTTTTCAATATATGTTGTACATATATATGCACTCAACAGATAGCGGTCCGAGCGAGGTGGCGCAGTGGTTAGCACACTGGACTAACATTCGGGAGGACGACGGTTCAATCCCGCTTCCGGACATCCTGATTTACTTTTTCCGTGATTTTTCTAAATCGCTTCACGTAAATGCCGCGATGGTTCCTTTAAAAGGGTATGCCCAAATTCATTCCCCATCCTTCACTAATACGAATTTGTGCTCGTTGTCGACGGAACGTTAAACACAGATCTTTCATGTGAAGAAGTCTGCCTCATACCTCGTATACCAATGATCCTAACCGATTTATCCATTCATTTAAGCGACTTCAATTTACAATCAACGTTTCCTTGCAACGCCAATAATCGAGGCTCAAAGTCAGAAAGAGAGGGGTGGGAAAGGGGGGGAGAAGCTGGACAGAGAGGTGGAAGGAAATTAACCTAAAGAGGGGGAAAGAGGAGATGGACAGGGGGAGGGTGGAGGAGGAGCACGACAGAGGGTTGGGGAGGAGGAGGAAGGGGGAAGGAGCAACAGGTGGAGGAAGGGAGGGGGGAATAAGAGATAGACAGTCGGAGGAGGTGAGACGGTGATTCCGACGTATATATAATTTCCGTACTCAGTTAACAGTTGCGAAGTATTCCCGGGTTTGCTTGTATTTTATAAAATCGGTATTAACCAAGGTCGCATACAGAGGAATAGATAACTAGTTTCGATACTTACCGCTCACCTTACGGCCAGAAAATAAAAAACCATGTATAAGATGACACTGTCAGTTGGCTGTTGACAACGCCATGCTGTCTGATGACTATTTTCTATGTTATTTTGAATGCTGGACAATAGTCTTGTCTATACCTCTTACAGACGTTCGAAGTTGACATTTCCTTGAATAGCGAACACGCAACTGACAAAGTGTCATCTTAGACAGAGCTTTTTAAATTATGATGCGCAGGTGACCGGAAACGGTCGAAAATAGTTACCTTCTGCGTTGATGTTTTAATCAATTTTTTGTCATTACTATCCATGTTCATCTCTCACTAGGTCTGATGTTTTTCTCACATATCTGTCCACTTTTTGATAGACCACTGACCATCAAGCCCGGCGTTCGACATCCAACGAATCAATTGATTGCGCTCTATATCCACGCTGAACACTCCTATTAACCTCATTTTTGGCACGCAGCATGGGGATCCATATGAAAGAGTTATCACTGCGTATACCATGGAGTTAATTAAATATGATAATTGTATTACGATAAAGTAATTAAACAACTGACCACTTAATACTGTGGAAAGTTCTGCATGTCTCTCACTTAGTCACTTACAGAGCAGTGCATATCTGGAACGTCTCGTCTGTGCACCTGTCAGCATTCTGCCACGGCAATTTTCGGCTGTTTAATCGTGTTTATCTGGCCCTCAAAATCAAACTTCCTTAGAATATTCGGTTAATTATAACACATCTGACGTTGCACTATTCTGATTTATCGATTTACATTTACATATTGCTACCGAAATGTAAATCAATAGCTTTTCTAGACTGCGTTCGGAAACTACTTAAGAAAATTTTGACAACTTTCGTGTGAAATATTGACAATAACTTCAGAGAATACGTTTCAAATTGGCCGATTACTAAACTGGAACACGATCGCCTCACGTGTGAGCCTGCATCATTCTACGTTTCTCATTGCGTGGAACAGTAAACTACTGCCAAGCTTTTTCGCGTCCATAATCCACAGTAAAACCACGAGGTAATGAATGACAAACATCTACTAACAGCGATAGTGTCAGAGAAAGAATTTCGATGTTGTTATGTGGTTCTTGTACAGCGCGATGATTTCGGCCACACAGGAATTTCTCGGCAGATGTGAGGCTCTCACGCGCTATCCGCAACAGCCAAAGCGACGACAAAAGGCGAACAGGTGAACCGTCCCCATCACGAGACATTACCCGCTGAGAACACGGCGGCTTTCTTCCTGCGTCGTACTGGTAGCTCTAACGCAATAACTGGCTGCGTGCCAGCGCACCGTATTGGAAATACGGGTCAGCAGGAAAAGGCTTACATAGCTGGTCGGAAGGGCGAACGATAAAATTCATGCTTGCAAATATTCCACTTTGCTTATAACTTCACAGTAAACTACGTTGTTCTTAAGGGAGGGATGGATTCAGAATGCAAGATAAAATGCGACGTGTCGAAAAGAAACATAGCATAGAGTGAACAAGAGGTCGCTTCCTGATTACAAAAATTATTTTTAGGAACTATGCGAGATACAGCTGGACCCTATGCTGCATCTGGTAGCCTAACTCGTGAAGTTTTTTAATAGTTAAATTTCCACATGTGCTCTGTATGCTGCCCGTAGACGTCTAGGCGATACACAATATCATTCCGTGTTTTGGCCACAGCCAATCCGTCACCCCCTTTACAGCATCTCGTATTCGTGCAGTAAGTTTCCACATCAGAAATTTGTGAACGTTTTATCCATAACGTAGTGTCCCAAGAAAGGTCAAGACAGGTTAAGTCTGATGAACCTGGACGCCATGTCGTTGGGTTGTCTCTAACAACTGTACGGTTCCATCCAAGCACTAGCGAACAAATGACCTCAGATGTGCTGAAACATTACCCATGATTCAAATTCCTGCAACTGAGGCGCAACGTAAAGTTACAGCATGTCCAATTAAAAAAAAAATCGTCAATTAAGCCTCCATTTAAAAAAAAGAAACACCTCATAAACGTGTGGGAGTGAATTCATAAAAACTTCGTGAGTTAAGTTACCATTTGCAACAAACCTATTTGTTAATAAAGCTTTCGTCAAATGTTTATCTACAGCCGATAAATATTTAGAAAAAATCAATTTTTGTGCTAACAGCTGTACCATTTTATTTACTCTCTACCGGTTTCGCTACTAGTTACCGTTTTCACAGGATATATTTCAAGGTACAGAGCAGGGTAATACAAGTATGCGATGTCTTACAATCTTATAATTTCAAAGGAGGAGAAAAATGTTTTGAAGCATCGGATATTTACATTATGACACCAACTGGTCAAAAACATATCTCTTATAAGTACGGCAGCATCAAATATAACACGTCACAAATTATTGCAATAGCTATTTCACTGAAATTTCCACTGTATTAGATTTACACAATCGAAGTGTGATAATATATTCACACTTGATTTCAACATCAAATTACCATCACAAGTTCAGACAGAAATGTAGAATACAAGTCATAATGCAGTCCAAAGATAAAACATATTCAAAAAGACTTACATGTTCATCAAAGAACGTACGCGGGTCAGTACACAGGTCATAATACAGTCCAAAGATAAAATTACTATATTAAAAGAGGAAGATGTGTCATGTTCATCAAACAATATCACGCTGTAGTCAAGTATTGCTGGTGTACCTACTGTATAGTGTCATGACAGATGAAGTGGGTAAACATTCAAGTTAAGATGGTTTTTATTAGTAGTGGTGACGAGGTTATATTACGCAAATGTATACGCCACATTTGCATACAAAGCTAAATAAGGTTTCGACATGGGTATTTTTCACCCCTCAAGTGTAGGAATCTACAGTAAGCAAATCCTCCATATATTTTATTTGTTTACTATATTACACAGCGCTGTGCAAAAACCTCGATGGAAACAAGTTGTATAATAGCAGTGGAAGTACTAGCAAGTATCGTATTCATAATATTTATATAAGTCATCCTTAACCGTCACTAGACGACATCAAAAATTATTTCAAATTTCATCTTCAAATATTTTCCACGAACACCCCCCCCCCCCCCGCCCCCCAATTTCGTTCCCACCTCTTTTCTAGCTCATCGGTATCACTGTCTGGCTTGGTAATTCAAGAAATTATTTGCTATAGAACTTATACTGTTCGTATGATATTTATAATGGCCGACAAACTTAGACGTTAGGCGTCACACGACATTATTACTACGTGTGACTTTATTCCACGGAAACAAAAACATACACTAAGTGATGGAGAGTCTAGTGCATACTATTGTTGCTGGCGCACTCTGACATTATTATTCTAACCCGACACAGTCATTATATGCGTATAAGGTAGTATTATCCAGTTATTTGCTAATCAAGGGAGAGAAACATTTAGTTTTATTTGTATGAAAAGTTCATCCTAGCAAACTCTAAAGTATGGGAGGTCTGCTTATCTGCAAGTTAGGGAACTAGGTTAAAGTACATTATGTACTGCAATATTAGGTATGCACACTCCTGTAAAGGCTGTAGGTAATTAAATAACTAACGACAGTGTTGACTTCGAAAAGTGACACACAAGAAATCGGTGTAATCTTTGTTAAACCGTACAACTGCCAAACATAAAAATGTCGCTTTGATTCTCTCATTAATTTTTAAAATTTAAGAGCTGTATAGACCTCGAGCAAACTTGGGGGGGCATTTATTTCACCAAGACAGATAAAATAAGTGCGTGAAGGACAGTCTTAGTGTTACACTAATGACGTTGGCACCCCCTAAAATTATTAGATTTCATAGGCCCTTTCTGAGAGTTTGAACGCAGGAACTTAGTTGCAACAGCAGGCTTATAAATATGATCGAGTGACTAATAGAGATCTGCTGAATGTAAGCTGCTCATTCTATGGAAATTTGCTGGGCACAGTTAGAGAAACAATTGTTACGGTAGACTATAAAATTGTCTCTCGTAGTTCACGGAAGAACCTGTACGACACGATGATATGTACCACGCCGATTTTTTTTGTTTTTTTTGGGTCATGAGTCTACTGACTGGTTTGATGCGGCCCGCAACGAATTCCTTTCCTGTGCTAACCTCTTCATCTCAGAGTAGCACTTGCAACCTACGTCCTCAATTATTTGCTTGACGTATTCCAATCTCTGTCTTCCTCTACAGTTTTTGCCCTCTACAGCTCCCTCTAGTACCATGGAAGCCATTCCCTCATGTCTTAGCAGATGTCCTATCATCCTGTCCCTACTCCTTATAAGTGTTTTCCACATATTCCTTTCCGATTCTGCGTAGAACCTCCTCATTCCTTAGCTTATCAGTCCACCTAATTTTCAACATTCGTCTATAGCACCACATCTCAAATGCTTCGATTCTCTTCTGTTCCGGTTTTCTCACAGTCCATGTTTCACTACCATACAATGCTGTACTCCAGACGTACATCCTCAGATAGAAGACATAAAGATAGAAGCGTTTGATTCATTTAGTGAGACAAACAGGAGAGGAAATACTTACAACAGCCGGAAATAATCTTAGTCATAACTCATTCAGTGCGTTTATGACGCAGTATTGTTGTAAGGTTGAAAGATGGGCGCTTTCGAGCCTTTTACTTAGCAGACAAAGAAGTAGTGGGGCGAGCGTCATCAAATTCAGACGAGAAGTCGGTCATTGGTGGAAAACCTGAGCGCCAAATTCAAACTGAAACCTTTTCTGTTATTATTTAAACTCTTATACTATTATATTCATTACTGAATAAGATAGTATGTTTTATTTCTAAATCATGCAAGGTTATAAATTATAAAGTAATAGAAGTAGCATTTTCCTCATATTTTCTGTTTTCCGTCGTTTCTTAGTTGCTTCAATATTCGTGGAGATGTGTTCCGTCCATGCAAAAAAAGGAAATCCGCGTATGGCATCGTAAGCCGGGAGGCCCATAGTCGGAGAAGTTCGGCCGCCAAGTGCAAGTCTTATATCATTCGACGTAACATTGCGCGACTTGCGCGTCGGTGATGAGGATGAAAGGATGATGAGGACAACACAACACTCAGTCCCCGAGCGGAGAAAATCTCCAAACCCAGCGGGGAATCGAACCCGGGCTCGCTTGCCTGGGAGGCGAGCACGTTACCATCCAGCTAAGCAAGCAGATTCCGTCTATGCAACTAATTGAAGACAGTTTGATTATTGCCGCACGCGTTTCGCTTCTTTTATTTGTGAAGCATCTTCAGTGGCCTGTAATACATGTTTCTTTTTATACAAATAATGAATATATCATTTGGTAGTTACAATATGTTACTATGTTACATTTTATCGTGTTTTACTTTTTTGGGTTGGAATCAACATTTGTATCACAAATTTCATGAAGTGAAATTTTCGTTGTTTGTTATTTACAATTCCCAACACTGTTAGCCCATGTGTGTTGTCCTGAAGATGTGTTCATTAGTTTCCATGCTCCATTTGACCACAAATGTAGGTGAAAGAACGCCAGAAGTCGGACAGATGGAGCATGGAGACTAATGAACACATCTCCGGGACAACACACATGGGCCGACAGCACTGGAGATACTAGGTAATTTCACATCACGAAATTTGTGCTACAAAAGTTGATACTAACATAAAAAACGAGTAAAACATGACAAAACGTAACAGTAACATATTGTAACTATCACATAATACATTCATTATATGTATAAAAAGGAACATGTGTTACAGGCCACTGAAGAAGCTTCACCAATAAAAGAAGCGAAACGTGTATGGCAATAAACAAACTGCCTTCAATTGGTTGCATAGATGGATACCTTCACGGAGTAGCATTTCTTTTTGGGGGCAGGTTAGTGGTGGGGTCCTTTCGGATCGTATGTAACAGGAGCAGGAAGAAGGCTGCAAGATTTGAAAGCTCGCCGCTAGACGATGCCGTCGTAGGTGACCCATCCGCTGCCGTTCTGAGACTCTAGCCTGAATCACGAATTAGTGGTAATTCAGCCATTGAGTACTAGGCTTCATGGGATTGATTGATACCAGTTTCGAAACTAAAGGTGGCTGAAATCTGCTGCACCAGATGAAGGAAGGGATCCCCACCATCTTGTAAAACGACCCCAGTCGCTTCAAAGACTTGCTGGAAGGACATTTTATTAACTGATCTAAACGTATTAGCGATGGTTAAGAAATGCGTGTATGTAAGCTAGCATATTTGTTGGGAATATGTCGTTCACAGAAAATATTTTAACCGGTTGTCTATTATTTATCTGTCATTGGAAGTTACTTAACCTGCTTCCATGCAAACCTTCTTCAGGGAAATTTAGTAGGGAATTATATTAGAGCGGCAGGAAGATGCCGGGTATCAGCAAAATCAGTGCAATGAGTACGTCACAAATAAGTGAACTTTTTGAACAGATGTATAGTTTCAAACAACTGACTTAACTGCTTTAATTACATATAGCTTGAGTAACTCTGTCCCTCTTGTGGCTTCTTGCTATTTTCTTTTATTAGTGTCCCAGTAATAAAATTCATAAGAAACTTATTTTTCACCGTTTTTATTTATGTGTGGAATAAGCTTCTTCAATGAGGTGGAGCGTCGCCTTTTAGAGTTGTCAGCCAGGTAAAAGAGAGCGATAGTGGTGACGAGTACGGCCCGGCCTGTTGCCATGGGCCGAGAATTCATTTGTACGGCGTTCACGACCTCAACGTAGCAAAAACAGAGTGCAAGTTTCCTACGTATACTGCGCATTTATGTGGTCCACAACTTCACTCTGACGATGCGGATGCTAATACTCAGTCTTGTCCCAATACTGTAACTACGGGGGCGTTCAGCAAGTAACGAAACACTTTTTCTGGAAACAGGCTGGTCTTCTTCAGTATTCCAATACATATTACCCCCGTGGTTTTTGGCTATGAAATGCCTTCGATACGGTGGTTTTAGGCCATCTTACTGGTAGGGTCTGTATGCTCGCATAGTACCACTCAACTGGTCGACGACGGAGTCAATGCCTTGTGCATCAATAACCTCCTGATCATCCATGTATTGCTTCCCGCAGAGTGTATCCATTATGGGGCCAAACACATGCGAGTAGGAAGGTGCGAGATCCTGGCTGTGGGATAGATGAGTTAGTCTAACGCAATTTTGAGAGCTCCGCTCAGACTTGTGTGAGGTCATGGAGAAGGAAAAGATCGTTTGCATTTCTGCGGCGACGAACATGCTCAAGTCGTTTCCTTAGTTCCCTTAGGGTAGAAAAATACACTTCAAAGTTTATCGTCGCATCATGAGGAACGTCGTAATACAGAATAACAGACACTTTAGAGTCCCAGAACACCGTCGCCACCGGCTGAGTGTGCGGCGTTGAACGTATTCTTCGGAGGAGCGGTGGTGTGACCGTTTTCTTTTCCTGTTCCTAGTGATGAACCCATGACTCATCGCCTTGACGATGTTCGACAAAAAATTGTTACGATCAACCTCGAAACGTGCAAACAATTCCACACAGATGGTCCTCGTTGCTCCTTCTACATCTACATCTACATCTACGTGATTACTCTGCTATTCACAATAAAGTGCCTGGCAGAGGGTTCAATGAACCACCTTCATACTGTCTCTCTACCGTTCCACTCTCGAACGGCACGCGGGAAAAACGAGCACTTAAATGTTTCCGTGCGAGCCCTGATTTCTCTTATTTTATCGTGATGACCATTTCTCCCTATGTAGGTGGGTGCCAACAGAATGTTTTCCAAATCGGAGGAGAAAACTGGTGATTGAAATTCCATGAGAAGATCCCGTCGCAACGAAAAACGCCTTTGTTTTAATGATTTCCACTCCAACTCACGTATCAAGTCTGTGACACTATCTCCCCTATTTCGCGATAATACAAAACTAGCTCCCTTCTTTGTACTTTTTCGATGTCCCACCTGATGCGGGTCCCACACCGCACAACAGTACTCCAGAATAGGGTGGACAAGCGTAGTGTAAGCAGTCTCTTTGGTAGACCTGTTGCATCTTCTAAGTGTTCTGCCAATGAATCGCAGTCTTTGGTTTGCTCTACCCACAATATTATCTATGTGATCATTACAATTTAGGTTATTTGTAATTGTAAACCCTAAGTATTTAGTTGAATTTACAGCCCTCAGATTTGTGTGACTTATCCCGTAATCGAAATTTAGGTGATTTCTTTTAGTACTCATGCGAATAACTTCGCACTTTCCTTTCTTTAGGGTCAATTGCCACTTTTTGCACCGTACAGGTATCTTATCTACATCATTTTTCAAGTCCTTTTGATCATCTGATGACTTTACAAGACGGTAAATGACAGCATCATCTGCAAACAATTAAGACGGCTACTGAGATTGTTTCCTATGTCGTTAATATAGATCAGGAACAATAGAGGGCCTATAACACTTCCTTGGGGAACGCCGGATATTACTTCTGTTTTACTCGATGACTTTCCGCCTATTACTACGAACTGTGACCTTTGTGACAGGAAATCACGAATCCAGTCGCACAACTGAGGCGATACTCCGTAGGCACGCAGTTTGGTTAGAAGACGCTTGTGAGGAACGGCGTCGAAAGCCTTCTGGAAATCTAAAAAAATATGGAATCAATTTGACATCCCCTGTCAATAGCACTTATTACTTCATGAGCATAAAGAGCTAGTTGTCTTTCACAAGAAAGATATGTCAATAAATCGTTCTCTTCGAGATACTTCATACAGTTCGAATACAGTATATGTTCTAAAACCCGACTGCAAATCGACGTTAGTGATATCGGCCTGTAATTCAGCGGATTACTCCTACTTCCCTTTTTGGGTTTGGATATTGGTGTGACTTGAGCAATTTTCCAGTCTTTAAGTACGTATCTTTCTCTGAGCGAGTGATTGTATATAATTGCTAATATGGAGCTATTTCATCAGCATACTCTGAGAGGAACCTGACTGCTATACAGTCTGGACCGGAGGGCTTGCCTTTATTATGTGATTTAAGCTGCTATGTTACACCGAGGGTATCTACTTCTATGTTCCTCATCTTGGCGGTTGTTCTTGATTGGAATTTAGGAATATTTACTTCGTCTTCTTTGGTGAAAGAGTTTCGGAAAACCGTGTTTAATAACTCTGCTTTAGTGGCACTGTCATCAGTGACTTCACCGTTGTTATCGCGCAGTGAAGGTATTGATTGTTTCTTGCCACTGGTGCGCTTAATGTATGACCAGACCTTACGGTCCTCTGTTACGTGGCGAGGAACCCAGTGAGTACACGCTCTTGAGTACCCCAACTGGTGAACGAACGTGTTTGCACCACCAATAGAGACGTTCAAGCGCGTATGAATATGTCCAATGCTCTGGTATGTGTTGCATCCCATGTTGAACACCCCGCGTAACAATGAAGTCGGATAATAGAAAAACTATTGAGACCTGAAGGGAAACTATAAAAACTACCAGTAAAACTAAACTTGTGATCAGGTCCTGAATCCCGTACGTGTCGGTCGACTGGACGCGGTGTCATCGTCAGCCAGGTGGTGCCATGCAGGTGCAGTGAGGAAAAGCATTGGGTCAGCATAACGCTCTGTCGGCCATTGCCGACTTCTCTGAACTTGTAGCCGCTACTTCCTATTCAAATGGCTCTTAAATTGGGATCTCTAGGCTGAGTGCAGCTCGTTCTAGTCCTGTGATCAATGGAAATCTTTGACAGTACTGGGAATTGAAATAAATGGCTCTGAGCACTATGGGACTTCTGAGGTCATCAGTCCCCTAGAACTTAGAACTACTTAAACCTAACTAACCTAAGGACATTACACACATCCATGCCCGAGGTAGGATTGGAACCTGCGACCGTAGCGGTCGCGCGGTTCCAGACTGTAGCGCCTAGAGCCGCTCGGCCACTCCAGCCGGCCTGGGAATTAAACTCGGTTACTCAACGCGCGAGTCAGACGAGCTGTAGGGAAGCAGCCTACTCACACTGTAGTAAATTCACATCAGTTTCCATTGTGTGCCAGCCAGTCTGCTGTAACTAGCTCTGACGTCATAAATGTTGCGCAATACCTTAAAAATCAAGCAAATGACCTAAAACTTTTCTAACATGTCAGGAATAATACTACATTAATGTGTGTTAAATATCAGTTCGATAACTTCAGCCATTTTCGAAATTTGGACGTTTTTGTGAAAAAATCATTGGCGCAACAGAAAAGAGCTAGAGACTTCAAAATTTATATTTAGATTCATCTTTCATAATGATTTAATAAAAACAGTACTTTGGAATTCACAAATTAAGATTTTAGTGGAAATTCATGATTTTGTGGTTTTCATCTCAAAACTGAAGGAAGCAAGATAGATTAAGTAGGCTAATAAATAAGGCTAGGATGTTTAGATTTAAATAGGTTGGAGGTCCGCTATGATTATGAAAATGTGTAAAGTTTCTTTTTAATACCTATAAAATTATAGCGATAGCGGATCTCAAAAGGGGCAGTTCAGAGCTCATCTACTGCGTGCAGTGTAATTAAATTAATTCTCTCGCCCAAAATATTTAACTTAGCCACGTCAAAATTTTATTATCAATACTTACCTGCGTGCTGAATGCACGTTTAAATTAAGAGCTTCATCGGCCATCAGCCAAAGAAGCTATAAATTATTATGTAACTTGAAGTGGTGCGTTACTAGCCCAGCGGCTAGGCGAGAGAACCGGTTTGATCAGGCGTTCCCTTAGCAGACCGCACCGCGGGTTTATATATAAGGACGCTGCGCGAGGAAGGAAGGCCCCAGTTCTCTCCAGATGCTGAATGACACGCCATCTGTGTCGGGAGTCGCGTCGCATCAGTGTCTCTGCTACAAACAGCCTCGGGTGCCGTATTAAGTTACTAGAGATACGCGGAACCATAAAAACATTTTATGTGAAGTGTTAATTCTGGAATGATTTTCATTATCTAGCTTCAGTTTGCGTATTGTCGTATTTTCACGTGCCGTCGCGGGACAGACATTCTACCAAAAATTTAGCGTGGCGTTTGATGAAATATTTTCATCAAATTATGGCGAGCATTCTTTTTAACATTTAATTCGGACATTTATAGTTGCATCAGCGCATTAGACTCTGAACTGCTCTGTTAGTTAGGTTGTAGGGATACTTGTGTTTTTTTTATCAGTGAATTTCAGAATATACTCAACTATTTTGGAAAACCGTTTTTGATTAGAAATCCCGGACAATCTCCTAATTCCTCAGAGCTATAAGCTGCAGCTATAATGGTATCTCAATTGAAGTGGGCACTAGGATCTCTAATTACTGGCTCCATGTTTTATTAAATCACTTTCTGGGTGCCAAGAAGTAAATAGAGAGCCAGTGTTGAGAACGGCGAAAGACAGCATTAACAACATTCTAAAAGCCAGAAACTGATTCTACATGCAAGCATTTATGCAGCAAATTATTTTACAAACTCATCCGCCGCCCCACAGAGCCATTGCCCATTTGAGGAGAGAAATCTGCTGCATTACAGGGTCGTGATTTAAATGTTCCAAATGTTTGCAAACGTGACGAAAGAATACAAGGACGAAACAATAAAACAGTTACCTGACATTTAAACGAGAAGGAAGAGTTAGATACTTACATGGATTTGGTGTCTGTTCTTTCGGACATCTCCAGAACCCGGCATCTCCTGTCCCCGTTGATGTATCAACGTGCGTCAGCAACTGAAGGTATTAATATATATTTCTATTTTCGGAAGAGTTGGAGCCCGCTGAAGTCGTGAATATATTTCTCCTCCTAATTTCTAATTTCACGTTGTTATGTGGTAAATTAAGACAAAAGTATCGTTTGAAGTTCTCTGTTAACAAATACATTTATCAAGCTTTTGCCTCTGGCGCAAGTACTGCCACGATAGCCTTTTATACTTCGTTCGTGTGCAGCCATTACTACAGCTGCTAAAAGTGGACGGATGTTATTATAAAAAAGGAAAAATAAAATTCTGGGTCGCCGCATTACGCCGTATAAACGCGCCATTGTGTCAAAGCACAAAGCTCTGACACAAATCCGAATTACAGTATCCAATGAACGTTCTTCCATGAAGCTTTTGTTTTATTTTGTAATTACATGTTAAGTACCAGTTTCGGTGTGAACTGCTCTCGCCCATTATGGAATCCGAAGAATTACGACCATAAATATAGATGTACAATTTAAACCTAACGCCAGTGGCAACGAGTAATCAATCGAGAACGCAATCGTTGCAGTAATTTATTCCTCTATGAGTAGTGTAATAATTTGAAAATCTGGCAATAGTTATTCCAATTTGTGTTCATCTGTATCTTACATAAAACAGAGCTTTAACATTTTAAACCTTACACGTTTCCGTCAAAAGTTCCAACTAACTGGGAAAAGAGAAATACCATACAGAAGATGGAGTGATTTTGAAGGCATCTATGAGTCCTGGAAGATGGTGACAGGAAGATTGTTAAAGAGCCATTAGTTGGGAACCGTTTGTAATACAGAAATTTGTAATACAGCAATGAAAATCGGCGTCTAGGTAAATCTTGGCAAAGTGCATCATCAAACAATATTACGATATGGTGGCTTTATCCCTCGAGACATTAAACTGAGTTTCATGACTTCAAACTGATTGGAACACAGAATCTCTGGACGGGAATCAAGGTTGCAAAAAGTGAATACATTTCTAATTGCTGCAATAAGTGTTTGGAGATAGGATGCAGAAAGCATTGAGGAAATGTTGCTCTCTCAGTAAGCGCTAATCTAACACCTAATTCACGAAAAACAAAACAAGAATGTAATGCATTTCGATGCAATCATACCTGTTGTGTCAATCGATACTTATTTTCCTATCATGAGGCGGGCTCAGAATGCTGAAATGTTATTACAGGCAAAACACACATTTCGTTGATCGTTGCCTCCGTGTAGCTTTTCCATAGTAGCTTACAAAGCAGACAATTGTACAGGGTTTGTAGCCAGTTTAGGTTATCGGAGTGATTCGTTTATAATTTATTGAGAGTTTAAAATTTGCTTTCAGACATGTAGCAGCAACCAAGCTCCAGGGTAAGGTCCACAGCAAGAGTTCTTGCAGTGCCTGCCTTATCGGTCTGGCTGTTCCTTCAGGAAACAAATAGTTCTTTCCGGTAACAGCCGCAGACAGGATACGCTTTCAGCCATCTGCTGAATGCTCTTAAGTACCCACACCACCGGCTATCCAATAGGGAGCTCTGAGAAGGATCAAGCGGTTGCAGCTGGCCGAGTCCTGGAGACCAGAGGACAGTGCAGCCGCTGCCTTGATTTCTAGCTTTGAGACAGAACAGACGCTCTCTTGATTTCTAGCTTTCAGACAAAGTGGACTGCCTCGTAACTACTGTACCTCCGAAACAGCTATCTTCGACCCGCCACCGGCTAGTTCGAAAGTGAACCAGCTTTCTCTCTCTATTTCCGTATTTCGCTTACACTCATACAGGCGGATGCCCATACAGTCCAACCTGGACGTGCCCTTATGTAAAAGGTATTGTCAGAATATAGTGAAAAGTTTATTTTACTTCTATCTTTTACATCAAACAGCTCCCTTCTGGCGAGTCCCTCCTTGACATATGCTGCCCTTACACCAGTTGTGGTCGTGCAAAGCTTGCGTAGTGAGTGAATCATCTAGTACAACAGCAAGGAACTGATGGTCATACACGGTACCTGTGAAGAACGGGTGTGTATTAATTACACCTCGATGACGTACGGCTCATATTTCGAGCGTATGTCGTAATCATGTAAACTTGTCAAAATATCCACGGGTGTACTGCCGGTCTACAGAGTCCAACGGGCACAATATTTCAGTGATCATACATGTCGCCATCATCAGGTGAACTGACGGACTGAGCTCCTGTGAACGTCCCGGCACGGAGATCCGTACGCTATGGGTGCTCAGAAGGAACTGGGTTCGGTCGCGGCGGCGGCCAATTTAAATACCAGGGGGAGGGTATTTAAATCGGCCGCCGCCGCGACCGAACCCAGTTCCATCTGAGCACCCATAGCGTACGGATCTCCGTGCCGGGACGTTCACAGGAGCTCAGTCCGTCAGTTCACCTGATGATGGCGACATGTATGATCACTGAAATATTGTGCCCGTTGGACTCTGTAGACCGGCAGTACACCCGTGGATATTTTGATTATCAAATACGCCGGGAGAAACTCAAGAATCACATGTAAACTTGTGTTCTAAAGTAAGGCACATAACAGTAAATTTTCAAAACTCGAAGTTCTTTGTGTTTGCTCCGTACTTGCGCGATCCAGTAGGAGAATAATTCCCAGCATTGAAATCGAAATATAAATGAGGTTGACGAGTGATTATATCTGTTCCAGCACAATGAACGGCAAAAACTGTCAAATTATCAATTCACACCCGTCTTTTCATTTTTTCTAGCTTGTTGTTTCTTAAAATATAATGCAAATTTTCATCTTTTAGTGTTACAAAGCTTCGTAGTGCCCACTCATGTGCAGCGCAAAAGGAATGATGTCTTCAGGTTGCTATGTTATGTGGTAATGTGTTTTGCGGATATCTTTCTGTACCATGATTTTCATTGTTATATCGCAACTGGTTCCAGTGGAATAAAGAATTTCAGATTTAGAGCCCTTGGCTGTCTCACACCCTCAAAATTAGCACAAGACGCTATATTTTTATAGACCTATCTCATACAGTGACAGAAATGGAAACCATAACATCATGACCGAATATTATCAAAATGATTCTCCAGCATTTTCACGCCGAAGGTGTGTGTTGATTAAATTTTTATCGTTGATGGCACTTATTTTCAGTACTTACAATCCCAGAAGTAAAAGGCAGTGTTGCACATAAGTTTTTTTTCACCGTTACTGGTGTTATCGCACCGCAGCATGCCCGGCGGACGTGCGTGCTTAGCTTATCACAACCTTTCGGATTCTGAGGACGATCGAATCACTGGCATGAGGAAGATGTGAGCACCACACTGGCTGATGCCGCAGACAGATGGCCGGAATGCAATGACTGTAGAACGAGTGGTGACGAGATGGATTCAGCACAACGGCCTGCTTCCAGAGAGAGTACACCAAAGGCAGACCGTGAGATCTTTCAATTGGTTCTAACGAATAACCAGATGACAACCGATGAAATCATGATAGTGATTGAAATGCAGAGAGTTTCAAACTGAACCATCATGAATAGATTGTTGGTCGCTGTGTTGAAATCTCGATTTGCGAAGCGCTTTTTTTCACTAACACCGTACCTCAGACAACAGACACTTTCGTGCAGCTAACCCGCAGAGAACTGGGATATTGAGTGACATTCCGTTATGTTCAGCGGTGCGTGTAATGTCTGTTTTGGCAATCACATCGACACCTTTATGTGCGTAGATGACGGGATGAAAAGTCACAGGAAGCGGCAATTCGACACCAAAATCACTCCAGGACTCATGGTGTAGGGAGTTACTGGTACGACGACAGGATGATTTGGTAACTGTTGTAGGGAGACTGAGTGAATGTTCACTAGTATGTGGCAAGAATAAAATCCCTATAGTTCCTTAATGACCAGGTTATCAAATGGCATGTAAAAGCACGAAAGTAAAAGATATCACACTGCAGTTCAGAACACAAACACCTTTAGGAATGTGCAGATCCTGATTTTTACCCATAGAACATGCGTGAGGTACAATAGAAAGACATACACGTTCATACCCAACAATCTTCATGAGGTGACACACTACGTGTTTTAGGCATGGCAGGGAATTCCTGAAGATGCGATTCAGAGACTTTTTGAGTCTGTGCTACAACAAAGGTGCACACTTACCCGTGGGATCACATCTCATGCTGATGCTGGCGATGGACATCAGTTCCTATGGAAGTTTAATGATGTAATATCAGTTAAGTGATGTGATATGATGTGTGCGTGTGTGTGTGTGGGGGGGGGGGGGGTCTGTGTGTGTGTGCACGCGCGTATGCAGAAGGAAAGTTAGCGCTTTAGTGAAACAAGGAGTAAGAAAACTGAATTACCTGTTGGTATCGTGGTACTGGATAGGTTTAAGCTTTCTCCACTACAGTAATGTATTCAATTCAGACAAGTGGAATATCACTGAATAACAAAGCATAGTTACACACAGAAATGGATGACAACAAACCAATAATAGTCATAAAATACGCATAATTGCTTACTACATTGGCTGTAGAGAAGGCACCTGTGATCTAGGAACACATGTTACACCGCTTACTCGTCAAGCTGCGTAGATAGCGTCTACCTCACTCGCCCCATTGCTGATTGCACCCGCCATGAAGAAGTCTCGCCCATGTCCTTCACAGACCACGGCACTTACATCTGCGACGTCACTCTCTCCCGTTACCGTGTGTGGCACAGTCGCGGCCTGTGGAAATTCGTTGTTGCCCACCTGACCTTCCTACACGGTCGCTGTATCGTCGAGGACGCGCGGGCACTATGCTGGAGTCGTTGTCGCGATGCTTTTGACTCCGCCTTATCTTAGTAGCTCTCTTGCACAAAGCCGACCAACCGTAAAACATTGATGAGCTACGTTAAGGAAGTTAAGGCATGGCGTACAAATACTTTGCATTTCTATTACTCCAGTCTTCGTGACTGGGCGAGGATGTTTCTTTCGCCAGTCCACAGACAGTGGCACACCGAACGATGGCGCAGATCTCCTTGCTCATGTGCCGTTAACTGGTCGGACTGTGGTCCGACTGCAAACCTCTAATCGTGTATCTGAAGAACAATCGTCGATGTACCACCTCCTCCAGGAAAGACAACGCTGATGCGGAAGACCACTGGCATGAAATCCGACATACCATCGATCGTGCTTTCCACAATCATTTCGCCGAACTGTATGCAGCTTTACTGCATTTCGCGGAACTGATCACAGAGGTCGCGCGACTTACTATGAGCACTCTTCCGGTGGTGGTAGCCCATGCGCTGTGGGAAGACGTGACCGCACATGAAGTACTCGATGCTCTCGAGGCGCAATCTGATGACAGATGCCCCGGTCCCGTTGCTATTCCTATCGAATTTTACAACAGTTTTAACTCTTTGTTGGCTTGCACGTGGACAACTATCGCACAAGAGTTGATGTACCTGATGACAGTGGTTCCTAACGCCATTTACAAACCACACGGGCGATCGCGGGTTCCAGATAATCGACCAATCACGCTGCTCAACAGCGATATGAAAATATTTATGCGGCATCTACCATCGAGACTCATGGAGGTTGCACGTTACGTTACATCTTGCGACTAGACTTCCCTAGGAAGCGACAACAATATCCGTACGGCCCTTTGCTGTTGCCGAGAGATGATAGCATGAAATTATTGAATAAAATTATGATGAAAATTGAGATAAAGATGAACGTTGTTCCATTAAATGATTTTGGTCCTAATAATGTTTTAAATTCAATATGAAGGGTTAAGGTTAGTTTATTTCATACTCTATTAATTCGTGATGGTGCAAGTCAAAATATTGATGGTCGTCACCATTATCTCCCAGCTGCCTTGGCATCGCTGGACTTTAGCCAGGCCTTCGACCGAGCTTATCACTCCTATTGCGGACAGTTCTTCAGCGTATGGGTTCCCCCCGACAGTAATGCCACAATAATTTTGCGCCATTTGAGCGGGGCGGCTTCCAGAATGACGTACAACGCTCGCCTCACACCGCTCCAGGTCATCTGTGTGGCAAGGCTGCCCCCTTTCCTTGATCTTATATGCTTTCGCTTTGGAACCTCTGATCCACGGACTGTGCAACGTT
The DNA here is from genome assembly GCF_021461385.2 of Schistocerca piceifrons. Lineage (NCBI taxonomy): Eukaryota > Metazoa > Arthropoda > Insecta > Orthoptera > Acrididae > Schistocerca > Schistocerca piceifrons. Next base: position 932,779,097 of record NC_060138.1, read on the forward strand.
TCGAAGGTATGACGTTGCGCGCCCACCGTCTCTGTTGTATGGCCTATGCAGGGACCTAGTCCACAATCTGCGCAGTGAGGATGAAGTTCGAGCAGCTCTCACATGGTTGGCTACTTACGGCGAAGCATCGGGCAGCTCCCTCAACGTGTCCAAATCCAAGGTCTTACTCATTGCTGAGGGCCATCGCCCACTTTAGCATTGTCGCCATTGTTCGATGTCTTGGCATTGAATTCACAGCCGATGTCCTTCACTCAGAGGCTATTAATGGTAGGCATTTGCTACATACCATCAGCGCAAGCCCTGCAGATCACCGGCTATGAGCCCTCGACATTATCCAACCTGTGCAATATGTGAAATTATATCATGCCTCCCGTATACCACACGTGGCACATGTACTTCCGATCCCAACTCTCCTGGCCCGACGTCTGTTGATGGCATTGGGCTGTTTCGTCAGCTCAGGGATGTTATTCAAAGTGCAATGTGACTCCCTTGGGCTCCCATGGCACCGTGGCGGGGTGGGACTAATACACATTCCGACCACAGTCACGGCGCTGTACGTCATCTCCCAACTCAAAGTCTGGCATCGTTGCCTGCAGAGTCTCACTGGACTCCTTTCCGAAGACTTTGCGTGGTCGTTTTGTTCGCCCCAGTTTTGTTTTCGACCATTCCACCCCCCTTTTGTCACATCCGACAATTGTTTTTAGAGTCCAGCTATGTCTACTAGTCTTTACCAATTACAAGTTTGTATCAGAAGAAAACAGTGTACAAAGTATTGCAACAGTGCCGCCCGCCGAAATCTCACCGAAACTGAATATCCCCAGTATGTGTGGCAGCACATATGGAAGCGGTCCACGCCCGCTTTCTCGAATACGAAGTCCAGTCAGCGTGGTAGATCACAGTGTATGGCACACAAGTTAACCGATATCGACTGCATGTCATCCATCTAGCCGGCTCGCCCCTCTGCACCCACTATGGAGTGGACGACACAGACGACCATCGGGTCCATGCCGGCCGCTGTGGCCGAGTGTTCTAGGCGCTTCAGTCCGGAACCGCGCTGCTGATACGGTCGCATGTTCTACGAGTAATTCTGCCTTGGGTAATGGATTTGTGTGATGTCCTTGGGTTAGTTACGTTTAAGTAGTCTAAGGGACTGACGACCTCAGATGTTAAGTCCCATAGTGCTTAGAGCCATCTGAACCATCGGTCCAACGTCCGATGTATGGACGCTTGCGCGGCTTATTTTGTCGTTTATTACACGCCTAACACCTGCACAGATCGACATTCACACATAAAAATGTGTACTGTGAACTGGATCTGCGGCCACACGATCCGTTTCCTTTTTAATTCTGGCCAAATGTCAGTGCTACGATACTGAAATTGTCTCAACGAACGACGCTGCATCCTAACCCGGAACGCGCACCATCAGCAATATTTCCTCAATTTCTTAAGGAGCACCTTTAATGATACTCCTCGCCGCTGGTACGTCAAAGCTGTGAGAAGCCGATAGCAGATCTGAACCCACTAGAATTTAACTGAAACGACAACGGAATGTACGTCCACTGAGCGAGAACACAGGTTTTGATGTGCTTGCAGACACAGGACCTGCTACCCAAGGCGTCCAAAGAAAGCAAATTTTGCTTGATTTTCATGGCTCCCCTGAGGTTTCCTTCCTTTTATCCTTTCTCGCCCCCTCACAACTCTAGCTTAGTCGTTCTGGGAGTAGGATTAAATAGGGACCAGGGGCAAGACTGGTGTTGTCAATTTTCCTTCCTTTTTTGAATCCCTTTTCTACTCCGTGGGCAAGATAACAAAAAAAGTTTTTGTCCACTGTACTTCTTTAGTGGATTAAAGAAAAGGAGTAGCGTCTTTGAATTGCAGTCACTACATACGCGGTCCCGCGTTGAAAACCCAACACTGCATAAATTTTGAATAAAGATCATTAGCAATGGCGGTCGAAGACTTCGCTTGCCCTTGCGGTTGGAATCTACCCCTAAAAGAGGAAGCATTAGCACCGGGCGGCTTGTGACTTACTGCGAACAGTTCAATAATAGGGTTATTCTTATCAGAATCGAAAACAAACCAACACCCAGAACAACAGTTCAGTTATAAATGTCGAAGTCACAAGAAGAAGATGAGGAGACATTGCGTGCTTATGGAATATCGTGTCAGTTATGTGACTGGATCCGTGATTTCCTGTCAGAGAGGTCACAGTTCGTATTAATTGACAGAAAGTCACCGAGTAAAACAGAAGTGATTTCTGGCGTTCCCTAAGGTAATGTTATAGGCCCTTTGTTGTTCCTTATCTATAAAAACGATTTGGGAGACAATCTGACCAGTCGTCTTCGATTGTTTGCAGATGACGCTGTCGTTTATCGACTAATAAAGTCATCAGAAGATCAAAACAAACTGCAAAACGATTTAGAAGAAATATCGGAATGGTACGAAAAGTGGCAGTTGACCTTAAATAACGAGAAGTGTGAGGTCATCCACATGAGTGCTAAAAGGAACTCGTTAAACTTCGGTTACACTATAAATCAGTCTAATCTAAAACCCGTAAATTCAGCTAAATATCTAGGTATTATAATTACTAACAACTTAAATTGGAAGGAACACACACAAAATTTTGTGGGGAAGGCTAACCAAAGATTGCGTTTTATTGGCAGTACACTTAGAAAAGGAGCTGCCGACACAACGCTTGTCCGTCCTCGTTTAGAATACTGCTGCGCGGTGTGGGATCCTTACCTGACAGGACTGAAGGAGTACATCGAAAAAGTTCAAAGAAAGGCAGCACGTTTTGTATTATCGTGAATTATGGGAGAGAGTGTCACAGAAATGATACAGTATTTGGGCTGAACATCATTAAAAGAAAGGCATTTCCCGTTGCGACGGAATCTTCTCACGAAATTCCAATCACCAACTTTCTCCTTCGAATGCGAAAATATTTTGTTGACACCGACTTCCATAGGGAGGAACGATCACCAAGATAAAATAAGGGAAATCAGAGCTCGTACGGAAAGATATAGGTGTTCATTGTTTCCGCGCGTTATACGAGATTGGAATAATAGAGAATTGTGAAGGCGGTTCGATGAACCCTCTATCAGGCACTTAAATGTGATTCGCAGAGTATCCATGTAGCTGTAGACAGAAAAAGTATATAAGGGTATTGAACGGGTAATCCAGGTGAATATCAAATAGCCACGGGTGATTGGAATGCGGTTGCAGGGGAGGGAGAGAATATGGGCTTGGTAGTAGGAACGAGGGAAGAGAAAGACTAATTGAGTTGTGAATAAAGTTCAGAAATTAATAGTGAATACTCTGCTCAAGAATCACAAGAGGATGAGATACAGGAAGATTTCAGCTAGATTACATCATGGTCAGGCATAGAATATGTGATCAGATATGGGGTCAGATCAAGAAACAGTAGTGATGAAGACTAGGCTGAAGCTTAAGATACCAGTCAGGAAAAGAATAGGATACAGAAGCACGAATTAATAAAGAGATACACTTGAAGTTTCCTTAGGCTTTAAATACTGTGACAACGAGTTGGTCAGTATGCAGTTGAAGAGGAATGGACATCTCTAAAAAGAATAATTACAGAATTTGTAAAGAAAACCATAGGTACTAGGAAGGTAAATGTGAAGGTAACTGCGAAGAAATCATGGATAACAGAAGAAATACCTCAGTTGATAGACGAAAGAAGGAAACACAATAAAGTTCAGGGTGATTCGGGAATACAGAAATACATTCACTTCGGAATGAAATACATCATTGCAAGGAAGCTAAGGCGAAACGGTTACACGAAAAATATGAAGAAACACAGAAACAAATGATTGTCGGAAGGACTGCTGCAGCGTACATAAAAGTCAAAACCATCTTCGGTGAATTCAAAAGCAAGGGCGGCAACATTATGAGTGCAATGATAGTGTTACAATCAGAGTTTAAAGCGGCTTTGGAAGACAAGTTCAAATAAGGCATCGGAATTTCTCAAAGCATTCAGGGAATTGGCAAGAAAACGATTATTCATATTTGTGTACAGAATGTGTGAGACTGACGATATATTATCAGACTTCCGGAAAAACATCATCCAAACATTTAGGAATACTGCAAGAGACGACAAGTGCGAGAACTATCTCTAAATGACCTTAGCAGCTCATGCATAAATTCTGCTTACAAGAATAATATGCAGAAGAATGGAAAATAAAATGGACGATCAGTTAGGCTTTAGGAAAGGGAAAGGCACCAGAGAGGCAGTTCTGACGTTGAGTTAAATAATAGAAGCAAGACTGAAGGAAAGTCAAAATACGTTCATGGAATTTGTCGACTGGAAAAATCGTTCGACAATGTTAAGTGGTGCAAGATGTTCGAAATTATGAGGAAAAAAGGGATAAACCATAGAGAAAGACGGGTGCAGCAGAACCAAGAGAGAACAGTAAGAGTGGAATGCAAAGTACGAAGCGCTCCGATTATCAAGGATGTAAGACACGGATGTAGTGCTTCGCGCCTACTGTTCAATCTATACATTGAAGAAGCAAAGAAGGGTTGAAGAGTGAGTTTATGTTCAGGGTGAAAGGATATCAGTGATTAGATTTGCTGTTGACTTTGATATCCTCAATGAAAGAGAAAAAAGTTTACAGGATATGTTGCATGAACAAAACAGTCTAACAACTACAAAACATGGACTGAGAGTAAATCGAAGAAAGACGAATGTAATGAGAAGTAGCACAAATGACAAAAGCAAGAAATTTAACACTTAAATTGGTGATTAAGAAGTAGTTAAAGCTACCTAGGTAGCAAAATAACCGATGATGGACGGAGCAATGAGGATATAAAAAGGAGACTAGCACATAGAGAAAGAGCACTCCTAGCCAAGAGAAGTCTGCTATAATCAAACATAGGCCTTAATATGAGGAAGAAATTTCTAAGAATGTACGTTTGGATCACAGAACTGCATGGCAGAGAAACATGGATTGTGGGGAAACCGGAACGGAAGAGAATCGAAGCGTCTGAGATGTGCTGCTACAGAAGAACGTTGAGAATTAGGTGGACTGAAAAGATAAAGAATGAGGAGGTCCTGCACAGAATTGGCGAGAAAGGAATGTATGGAAAACACTGACAAGAAGAACGGACAGGATGATAGGACATGTGTTAAGACATTAGGGAATAACTTCCATGGTGCTAGAGGGAGCTGTAGAGTGTAAAAACATAGAGGGAGACAGAGATTGGAATACATCCAGTAAATAATTCAGGATGTCGTAAAAAAGACATTGTATGCTTCTTCGATCTGGACTTGAACTTGTCGTTTTTTCAGAAAACTTCCTGTGATCTACCCTTTCGTTCCAATGAGGTCTACAGACTTCCGAAAATAGTCTAAAAAATAAAAGATAAGTTTGTTAGATATGTTCCTTTAAAGTTGGGTTATTATTCATCAAAATCATTTGATTATGGTTGAGGTGAGTTATTTGATAGCCAGGGTTTATATAGATTGTTTATGTCATTTAAACAGCAGTCAATAATTTCATCAGTGAATAGTAGCCTTTACTGAAGATGAGAAATTCAGTTCGGGTAATAAGTAGAAGTATTTGCAAGAAGAACTCGAGCGCAAGACTGAGACTTCGAAAGAAACCTTCTAATGAAGTAGAAGATCCTCCTTATGATGTGTTCATTACCGGTCCGCATATGTTCTTTGACATCTTAGTCTTCCAGACTTAGAACTAACGGAAGAAAGAAATACAGACATTACCCTATTAACGTCCATACATATTGTAATTAAGAATAGGAATGTACAAAGATGAGCAAAGATATGGAAGTCAAGGAAAATGGCTCCTTTCAAATGTGTGTAACAGAACATTTTAATTTACTATAGTCATAACTTACGTGTCTACAGATAATAAGGACGGGCGATCAGAGACGGAGCTCGGATTTTGGAAGAAGTTTTGTTGCGTAGGGTAGCGGCGTGCACTGTGTCCTAATTGGGGGAAATTACGGCAGAGAACGAGTGTTTAAAAGTTATAAGAAAAAGTGATGGCTCATGAGTGGTTCAAATAGTCAAAATTAACAACAATTCACTAATTTTTGGAAGTGTTACCACTTTTACAGCTTTTCAGATCGGTGAATGTTTCATAATATTTAGGAACGAAAAGGCTCTTACAAAAGTGATTCCAGACACATTTTACTTCAGTTATACTACCTATTTTTTTTAGTAATATCAGTAAGCAACGATACCACAACAGTAAACAAGAAAATGGTCGGTTGTGTTGGTAGAGGAGCCGCAGCGTACTAGGATTGGAAAGTAGAGGAGAAACTATACGACTGATTTGGTCGACTTTATGGATGGTGTATGTTGTTTGGAGGTGTTCTGCGTGAGTGAGGAGGTTTGGAAATTTTATGAAGTGGTAGGGCATCCAAGTGGGGGAAGGTAAGCGAATGCCGAAAGTGGAGTGCATGGCATTCAGGGATATGGAGGGACTTATAGAACTTAGTGGGAGAGGATATCCATGAAAATTGGCCTAGCTAAGAATGGCTCAGATCAACGTTTTGTAGGTGTGAAATACAGTGGAGGGGTGCAGTCACCAAGCGTCCAGTTAGTACTCTTAGTCTGTGGTGGGCGCTCCATTGGATAGTTAGAAGATGATGATTCCATGTTAGCTGCTGATCAATGGTTAGTTAATATATTTTAGTCTGTTAATTTCATGGAAAGAATGGTCGTAAATGGTGAGGTAGAAGTCAAGGAGATGAGAGGTGTAGGTGTTGTGTTGTGTAATTAATGCCTGTGTTTTCGAAGGACTGATCTTCAGGAGGCATTGGTTACACTAGGAGATAAATTGGTTGGGGTGGGTTTGGAGGGACCGTTGGGATTTCTGAAGTTTAAATTAGGAAGAAAGTGGTGTCATCAACATACTGAAGGTGGTGAATTGGTGGAGGTGGTTTGGGAATATCAGCAGTGTAAAGGAGATATAAAAGAGAGGAGAGAGGACAGAGCATTAGGGCACTCCTACAGTGGGATAGAAGGTACAGGAATTGGTGTTGCTAATAGTGAGAAGGTATGTGCGACTAGAAAGGAAGGATACAGTCAGGTCAACAGAATTAATTGGATGTGCATAGGTCTCGAGTTTGAAGATCGTAGGCTTTCTCCATGTTGAAGTGTTGAGCTGGATGAGATGCAGAACCTGATCATTAGAGCAGAGAGTGGGACAGAGGAAGGAGGTTGTATTGGTTCAGATGTTGGTGGACATGTCAGGAGAGGATGGATTCAAAGACTTTGCTAAAAACTGAGGTTGTGTTGATTCAGGTGTTGATGCAGACATCAGGAGAGAATGGTTTAGACGTTCCTAAACACTGAGGTGAGGCACATGGGGCGGTAGGAGAAGTATCAGTATTGAGTTTGTTTGTGTGGTTTGAGCAAAAGTAGAATTTTCGAGGTGTTCACAGCTCAGGGTAGTAAGTTATGGAGAGGATGGTGGTATAAGGGGTTGCAGTGTGGCTGGAAAGGAGAGGGAGATTCTTTAAGGTGCTGATAGGTGATGCAGTTATCATCAGAGAATGTGTTGCGTTTTCTGTGCAGTACTTGTTTTATGTCATGTGCTGTTGTTGTGCTATTTAGTTCTGCTTGTGGTATGTAGTTCAAGTACTAGAAGTTGGGTGTCAGGAATGGCACAGTGGTATTTGTGTTCGTTCATTGATGCTAGGGAACAGGGAGTAATCGCAGTGGGGATTATCAGGGACTGAGATGTCAGTGAGATAGGATGCAAAGTGGTCAGCTTTGCTCTGGTTGTCAGGTAAGGGATAGTAGTTGTAGAGGAGTGGATAGTGAGGGATTGAATAATTGACAGTGAGTCAAAGGACTGATTTCCAGTACTTGGAAGAGTTAATAGGGTGTGTAGAGTTATGTATGGTGGATGCCTGGTGCTAGTACTGGCATTTCTTACTTTTGAGTAAATTTCCGATTGGTCTCTGTATTTGCCAGTGGCATGTGGCTCCTTCTTGGTCATGAGTGCTTAGGAAGACATGTAAAAGTGACAGGATTCGTGGAGTATTAGGCCTGTGGAGGGAGATGGGGAGGATGAGGATGTATGGCTTTGGTAGTGATGTGGAAAAATATAGTGTCCCACAAGGTCTGCAGCAGGAACAATGTTGCATGGTAGACATTGTCACTTTGCTGGAAGGTATGGGAGTGCCTTCCAGTCTTCATATGTGTGGGTTCCTGGTGGGAATTCAAGTTGGTGCAGGAGTAGTTGTGGACAGTTTCAGGACAGAGACTGGGATAGAGCAGTGTGTAGCAGAGGGCTAGGTGGACAGGTAGGGGGTCACTTCAAATCAGATCGAGGACTTTTGCAATGAAGTGCCCAAGGAGTTTAGGAGATGCTTTCAGCATGGGTGTGATGTGGAATGGGGACAATGTCACCTAGAGGGGAGTCTGTAAACTGATGACACAACTGGATTTTGCATGGGTCCTACTATGGATGTTGAGATCAGCAGCAATAATATTGGTGAAAAATGAATGGTTGGTGTCAATGAGGAAATCATAAGGAATGTAGATGATCAGGTTAGATGTAGACAGCAGTACAGATGACAGTCAGGATAATGCAGTGGAGGCTAAGGTGTTTGGTGGGTTATTAAGATTTGTGGGTGAATGGAAATGTTTTTATGGTGGCCAATTGCAGCTCCACCTCTTGCAAGGGGAAGGGAATTACTTGTGTGATGGTGGATACAGGGAGAGGTTCAGATGGTGTGATAGAGTTGGAGGAACTTTTCATTAAGGATGAAGGTATCGAAATTTTATTAGGATAGATTATGAATTAAATAGGGGCTTGTTGGTGGGTAAGGAGCAGATGTTGTTGAATAGAGTGCTGTATTGGTATCACGCCATGACTAGCGCCCAGGGAAAAAAATTGTGTGGAAGAGAGGGTGGAGAGGTTTAAGCTAGGGTGTCGAGACAGGTATTATGAATTAAATAGGGGCTTGTTGGTGGGTAAGGAGCAGATGTTGTTGAATAGAGTGCTGTATTGGTATCACGCCATGACTAGCGCCCAGGGAAAAAATTGTGTGGAAGAGAGGGTGGAGAGGTTTAAGCTAGGGTATCGAGACAGGTAAAGGCAAAGAGGACTTGCTTTCGGGAGCCGGTGGCTTGAATATTGGTGTGGAAAATGGAAAGGTTGTCAAAGGAAATTTTCTGTGGGATATGCGGTCATTGGGAGTGGTGGATGTTGTCTAGGACGATGGTGAGGAATCTGATGCCTTCAGCAGTTGTATTTTGGTGGAGCGAGTTATTGGAATGGATTGGATGATAAACAAGACAGACAGGTACTGTTAATTCTGATATGACAGATTTAGCCTTGCACTTTTCGCAGTAAGCACCTTGCCACGGTTCGTGTGGCTCCCCCCATTGGTGGTTCGAGTCCTCCCTCGGGCATGGGTGTGTGTTGTCCTTAGCGTAAGTTAGTTTAAGTTAGACTAAGTAGTGTGCAGGCCTAGGGGTCATCCACCAGTTTGGTCCCATAACAACTTGCCACAACAACGGTGCAGCAGGCAGTGTGGCAATCATTGCAGGTGTTGGTGTTGGAAGGGGAGGTAAGGTTGGGATATTGTTTGAGGAAGTGTGAGTCTTTTCAGTGACGAGAGGGTGGGGAGGATTTTTACAATCAGAAGTGAGGTGGTCACAGTAAATGAGGCAATTTTGGCAACAGTAGAACTGTGGGAGAAATCTGGACGTTTCAACTTCATGCCAGCAGTTGTATAACAGGGCTCGCTCTCTAAGGAGGTGATCATAGCTGCGAGCAGGCTGTGCAGATTTCTAAAGCTGGATTGGAACTAAGTCTGGGGACCACCTCCTCTGCCGTCACCTTAGGGCCAATCTTTGTTATTATGGCACTAGACGGGATGGAGAGGAGGCTTGGGTCATTTGGATACAGAGGTGGTATTGAGGGGAGTAAGGGAGGTATGAAGACCAAACGTAATACATGGGATTTTGTGGAGGACAGAATCTTTGTGGGGATGATTTGAGTGATGCGAATGTAAGGAACGAACGTATTTTCTTATTTTTAGATTGAGGAATATGGAATTTTGGAACTTGGCACCAGGGCAAGAGAAAATAAAAGTGAAAACAGTTGGCGGAGAAGGTGTAGGTGGGGGTGGGGGTGAGGGAGCGTTGTCTGTGTTGGGTAGCGTCAATAGCTGTTTGTGGTTTCTGGGTTATGGTGCTGGTAGTAGGGTCTACGTTAAGGGACTCCTGCAGTTTTTTGCTGATTGTGGGATGGCGTGGGAGTTGAGGAATTGGAGAAGCTGGGATATGGTGTGGTGCAGGTCCTTACAGTAAGCTTGAGTAAGTTCGGTTCCATGGTGACTGTAATGTGTTTTCTGGCAGTGAGATGGTAACTCGACGAGTTGTTATTTTGGCTGGAACTGCAAGTGACGTGGTTGGTGTGGGAAATGTTGGAAATGGCAGATAATCAAAGGAAGTAGTAGAAGACGTGGAAGAGGTGATGGGAAGCATAGGGTTTCCAAAGGAAGCGACTGACAGTGGAGATGAGACTGTTGGCAGGGGGGTGTGAACATAGGCCCAGAGGAAGTGCTCCACGTAGTGACAGTGGGAGCAGAGGAGGGGGTGGTGTAAATGACACAGGTACCTGACGTGTCCATTATGGGTCAATGGAAACAGGCCACATAAGGTCTATCATAATTAACTTCGGCGGAGCGTCGCCAGAAGAATGAGGGGTGATGGCAGCGACATCCGGTGTGTCTTGATGACAGCAGATGAAGATGGTGGCGATGACAACGAAGACGGAGGTGGTGAGTGGACTGCGGAAGGTGACTGTGGCGGTGATGACGACGACACCGATACCCAAGAAGAAGATGATGAATTCACACAGAAAAAAAGTCCTGACAATACAAGGAACTACACAGACGAAAAGGTATGGACAAAAAGCATCGGGAATAATGCCCACTGCCAGTCTATGTGAAACAGGAGTAGCAACAAACGAACGAGTGCTAGAGACTTTTAGTCGATTGGTGCTGATGTGAAGACCGAGGCTAATGCGGTTTACCGTTTACACGGACAAGATGCTACCCCTAGTTCACAAGCTCACCCTCTCCCGTAATACAAACTGAGCTCTCTTCTTCGAATTTGCTAAGGCTCGATCTAGATATAGTCGGCATCAGTGAAGTGAACTGGAAGGCAGAGAAGGACTTTTGGTCAGATGAGTATAGGGTAATATCATCATCAGCAGAAAATGGTGTAACGGGAGTAGGATTCGTTATGAATAGGAAGGTAGAGCAGAGAGTGACTTACTTTGATCAGTTCAGTGATAGGGTTGTTCTCATCAGAATCGACAGCAAGCTAACACCGAGAACGATGGTATACATGCCGACGTCGCAAGTAGAACATGAAGAGATAGAAAAATAATATGAGGATATTGAACAGATAACTCAGTAAGTAGGCTAAACGGAGACCAAAATCTAATAGACATGGAGATTGGAATTCAGTTGTAGGGGAATAAGTAGAGGAAATGCTTATGAGAGAATTTGGGCTCGGTACTGGGAATGATAGAGGAAAAATACTGATTGAGTTCTGCAATGAATTTCAGTCAATAATAGCGAATACTTTGTTTAAGACTCACTAAAGGAGGAGGTATACTTGGAAAAAGCTAGGAGTTACGGGAACATATCAGTTATTAAGTCATGGTCACGCAGAGACTCCGAAATCAGATACTGGATTCTCGTAGACTCGGATCACTGTCTAGTGGTGATGATGAACAGGCTGAAAGAAATGGGTTACGGAAATACTAAGGAATGAAGAGATATACTTGAAGTTCTCTGAGGCTATAGATATTGCGATAAGATGTAGGCATTCCAGTTGCAGAGGAAGTGACATCACTAAAACGGGTAATCACAGATGATCGAAAGAAAAACGTAGGTACAGAGAAGGAAACTGCAAAGAAACCGTGGGTATCAGAAGAAATACTTCAGCTGATCGATGAAGAAAGTAAGTACAAAAATGTTCAGCGAAGTCCAGATAATAGGAATAAAGTCACTTAAGAGTGAAATAAATGGGAAATGCAGGGAAGATAATACGAAATGGCTGCATGAAAAATGTGAAGAAATCGAAAAAGAAATGATTATCATAAAGACTGACTCAGTACAGACAAAAGCCAAAACTACCTTCGGTAAAATGAAATGAAATCCTTCCAACGGAAGGAGAGAGCGGAGAGGTGGAAAGAATATACTGAAGGCCTCTATGAGGGGAAGATTCGTCAGATATGATAGAAGATGAAACGGAGTCGATATAGAAGAGGTTGGGAATCCAGTATCAGAATCAGAGTTTAAAAGAGGTTTGCAAAACTTAAGATCGAATAGGGCAGAAGGGACTGACAATATTCCTTCAGAATTTCTGAAATCATTGGAGGAAGTGTTAAGAAACCGTCTATTCACGTTTGTGTGTAGAATGTAAATTCGAAATTATGAGGGAAACGGGGATAAACTACAGGTAAAGATGGGTTGTATACAGTACATAGAGGAAACTGTTTGCTTTAGGACGTTCAAACTGCGCAGTTGGTCGCTTGGAACGAAGGGAATTAGTAGTATGGTTTGGTTTAGCGACGAAGCCCATTTTCATTTGGATGGGTTCGTCAATTAGCAAAATTGGCGCATTTGGGGGACTGAGAATCTGCACTTCGTGGTCGAGAAGTTCCTTCACCATCAACGGGTATCTGTGTGGTGTGCAATGTCGAGTCGCGGAATAATCGGTGGGATGTTCTCTGATGGCACAGTAACTAACGACCGGTATGTGAAGGTTTTGGAAGATGATTTCATCCCCATTATCCAAAGTGACCCTGATTGCAACAATATGTGGTTCATGTGGTTCATACAAGATGGAGCTCGACCCCATCGAAGCAGGAGAGTGATGTTCTGGAGGAGCACATTCTGGCTCTGCGGTACCCAGAGGCCACTGGCATGGGCCTGTATTGGCGGCCATATTCTCCGGATCTAAACATATGTGACTCCCTTTTTAGAGGCTGTACCAAAGGCAAGGCGTACAGAAATAGCCCCAAAGCCATTTCTGAGCTGAAAACAGCCATTCAGATGGTTATCGACAGCATCGATGTTACACTTCAGCGGGTCTTGCAGAATTTCGCTATTCGTCTGCGCCACATCATCGCTAATGACTGGACGCATATCGAACATGTCATACGCTATATACGCATATCTTTAGTGACGTTTATATGTTGGATAAAGTGTGAGCACGCCGTAGTCTGAAACTAATTTACGATTTTTTTCATATAGTTCAATGACTGTATTTCGCAGACATATGCCATGAATATATCTATGCAAATATATCGTTATAATACATATAGTTCAAGAGATTGAGGTCATAAATGCGTGAAAAAAATGCCACATCATGCGTGAAGTTTTAATAAATTTATCCTTTACTGGTATGACACACCTACAGTCGAGTTAAAGGCAATTCCTGATATCTGGCAGCACTTTTAACAGCTTTCAGCTTCAAAATGTAAACTGTTGTAAGCAGAAACAGTAGCCACCTGCAGCTATAAAGTGGCGTTGTCGTAGAGACGTTTACAGAATCGCGGTATAGACAAGCGAAGCAGCTGCGTCCAGTGTACAGAAACTGTCTATGAACGTTTTGTTTCTTTTTTTTTTAATTTAGGTACCGTACTTATACATCTGTACGTTATGCATATTTCTTTACAAGACTGTTTCGTAATTTCAGAGGTGTTTTCACGAATACACGGAAATGTAATTTTTTATACTTCACTACAAACACAGTTAATTTTTTGTTTTCTTTTCTAATAGAAAACTGGCAAAACGAATACCCAAGTAATGTGAGGTTTGTCAGCTATTATATTTATGTATAACCAACTTACAATTGCAGATACTGCTAGTAAAATGTGCGAACGGTAGTAGGAATGTATGAGATAATATTCAGTCTTAAGTAACAATTAGCAGTGGTTTCAAGCAATATAAATAATATTCATTTAAATGGAACTGTATACTTTGTCTGCGTCGTCTGACCGAAATGTACTTCGTCGAGTAAACAGCAGGCTGCTGGGGTTTACAAAATGGGACTCACTTTTTAAAAAATCGACAGACATTGAGAAAATAGGGCAAGTACGAGAAACACTGGTATTTAGGTACAGTCGAATGAATTTCTTAAATTCGCAGAAACTAAGTAGTGAATGATCTGTAATTACGTAATAGTAGGCTTTGAAGCAGTTGGATTATGTTTACAAAATTTTCTTTTTCTTTCTTACACTTTACATCTGCTCTAAAATCCCGTTCTATTTCAAAACGCACTTGTACGAAAAAATATTAGTGTTCTAACGTTCATGTGAGCAGAACGTCTGAGGTTTCGCATTTATACGACAGGAATATGTGTTTTTGAGCCAACGAGAAGAAGGAAGTTGAAATAAATGTTTCTTTTGTTTGCTGTACGTAATCTGCACAGAGGTCAGACTAATTATAAAATAGAGTGTTCGGCTAACTTCAGCCATATTTTGGCCGAGGTCAGAGAAAGACCGTTACACAACCGACTTTCCAGTCTCATTTTGATTGCTTGGCAGATTAATAAGTTTTATAGACATAGCTGATAATTGTGAAGTACAGAAAAAATGAAATGAATGGCTAGACGAGAAGCCGTAACCAGAACAATAGAAGTTATTATACAAGCGTTTCCGAATGGTCGGTTGAGCGCTGCTTTGCTTTCCGGAGAAAAACAATGGGGAAGCAATTTGAAGGTACATTCCACAACAGACGGCTGACTTTCCCCGCTCAGTGACTGAGTTGGATTTTCGACACCCTTTAGAGAATGAAAAAGGAAGCAAAGAGAAATTACTTTCTGCGAAGGGTATTGATGGTGAAGGGCCGAAAGAGCGCCTCATTTTGTTCCAGCCAAAAGTGAGAGTGGCTGGGAACGGCTTACAATCTGTCTCTGAAAGAAAGAAACAGCCAAGTTAATTCTTACGCCGGCTTTTTTCCGCAGTGTTTCACGTTTCTAGTTTCTGCAAACAACGTCGTTCAGACCACCTAATGGCAATGGTAGTGGCAGTAGCTGCGGGGTGACGTGAGAGTTACGCCTGCCATATCACAAAGCTGCACTCACTCACGGAAGCATTGTCTCGGTCGTGTGCACACTAACAGCTCTACGATCGATTTTAGTGAAGTGAACACTTAATATGAATAAGCTACACGACTGTGCCAGTTTTCGTTTGACATTTGTGCGATTTACTCTCTTACTGTGAATAACGAGAAAAGGCGATCCAGATGAAGCCTTTACAGTATAACAACGGAGACAAACTCTTACCAAATATCATGGCAGCAACTAAAGTTCATTATGTATTAAAACTCTGAGACCTTGTTTCTGAACTCCTGACAGAACGATTAGGTCTCATTGAAAATTTGCAATAAGCATTTTTATGATTTCAGTGAAGAATCTTTCTGTGTATGGGGCAGCGATAAACTTTGTAACACATTTTTAACTTAGGTCTGGGTTACACATTTTTATAGAGGCTTGTCAATATATTTTGTCTATAAACATTCGACCATTCAAGGCTACTAAAGGAGCATATGTTTACGCTGTTCGCTTTAGAATCTAAAAGCACAGTCTCCCATCCGATATCTGTCAGTTTTAGCAATTTCTTCTTTTCTGAAGAATTGTCGTGGATGTTCTACACTTCGAAGATACTTGGTAGTAATGCCAAACCACGTTAAATAAGAAATAAGAGCCTCATGGGTTCTACTGTATGCCAGAATCGTTTAACATCCCACAGAAGGCTTTGACAGCATCATTTTTAAAACTTCCGGTACATTCGTTACTATAGATGAACTGAATGAGATTTCTTCTGCCACACGTATTCATGTTACAGTATGAATTCTTTCTTTCAGATGGTTTAGTCCTACAACGATGTATTTTTTACAGCTTCAAAACCACATTTTGAATCTTTCGACGTATTTGATGACATTCACCATGTTTATCATCTTGTTAAAAATCGTTTCATATGTACATAATTGCTACACTCAAAATTTTCGATAAATGATTGGGAGATTTGTAATCTTTTTGTCTCCGCAATTTTCTCTCAATGATCCTTCTACCGTCTGCTAATTACTTACAAATTGATTCGCAGTTGTCTCACTACTCTGTTCTTTCTTCTGGAAAACGATTTCCATACTGTAATATTCTCGTCTACTACTTCCAACAATACTTTATCTTCAACTGAACTTTCAAGATCCTTCTACCATGACGCTTAAAAACCGTCTACTTTTTATGTCTTAAGTTTTATTATGGGTCACGTTTCGCTTGTACACAATACCGCGCCCCAGATATTCAATTTACTACAGCTCATCCTAAGCTCCTCCATTTAATACGCCTTTACCTCTTTCGTTAAAGGTATCTTCTTGATTTGTGCCAATCTCTCTCTAATTTCACTATGGGTGTGGTTATTAATTTTCCCACTGATTAGTACAATTTAATAACTCTTGCTGAACAGGTTGTGTCTCGATCAAAAACTAAAATTTTCAGCATATTTTTGAATCCTGTATTTCTTGCACACGAACTTCATTCGTCTAATCATACCGCACACCACATAACTACTCTTCATTGTGCAGCGCATCAATTTACTCTTTCACTGTATTTACCCTTCTCGTATGCGTAAATCAGAAGTTCCGAAAATGCGTCTTGTTCGTTGACTGTATAGTGGCTGTCTTACTTAATTGTTTCCCTCCTAGTGAAATTTCCCTTTCTTCTTACTCATTAGCTAGACATGGTAAGAGACTACTATTTAAATTAGTAGCGGTCTTATAAAACATACCAATACACATTTAATCTGTAAAGAAAAGCGGAAAAATCTCACCTCAGTACACACCGGAGCACTTGAATTGAGTGGGTAATATTACTTTGCTAATAATAGTTCTGTCGAGAAAAACTGAAGGCGGTCGCGTGTATACCGAACGACTTTGGGTTGGTATCGAAGGAAGTTGCAGCAACGGCGGTTTCTTGACGGCTTGCTGTCCCCGGTAGCAAGAGATAAGGCACCAAGCCCTGAGTCACGGGCCACTGCATGGCGCTATTGTCAGACATCGACGCGACGGATGGCGTCGTTGAATTTTGTATGGTCCATTGGCACAGCGAACGTTGGTGGTGCTGACACTCGAAGGCTATCTCATCGAGTCTCCGATAGCAGGATGTACGCCAGTGATATACAATGCGTGCTGGAAAGTAAGGCCTCCGAATCTTTTATGTGAACATTCTTAAAGCTTTTTAAATAAAACACATTTTATTAACATTCTACATCTTCATTCTCTATGACTGCAGATTCATTTATCGACATAGTCACCTCGGTGACGAACACATTTCTTCCAGCGAGAGATCACTTTGTTGATACCATCATTGTAGAATGTTTGAATTTATTCACAGATCCACAACTTACCCCTGCTTACACTGCTTCAGCAATATGAAAGTGAACTCCTCGAAGATGTTCTCTAAGTTTTGGAAATAACTGAAAATTGGAATGGCGTCAAGCCGGGGCTGTATGGAGTGTGATAGACGACAGTACCTCTAGGGCGCTGGATTGTTGCCGATACTGCAGTGCTTGTATGTTGTCTGGCATTGTCATGCCGAGGGAAAGGGTGTTTCGTGCGTGGACGAGCTCTTCTGCTATTAGAAGCTCCATTACGAAACACTGCTTTTCACGCACCGACGTAGTTATGTTCCACACCGCCATGTACGCGCTACGATTCCGAGCCTTCTAGCGGCAGAGGGGTGTAACTTGGATCAGCAAAGTGGGAAAAGCAAGCGATTAATGTGGATGACAAGTATTATCGATACTGAGAACAGAATATAAAATTTGGAGGGACTACTTTTCAGTTCGCCATCATATTCCAAATATACTAACGGCCATTAAAATTGCTACAACACGAGGTTGACGTGCTACAGACGCGAAATTTAACCGACAGGAAGAAGATGCTGTGATATGCAAATGATTAGCTTTTCAGAGCATTCACACAAGGTTGGCGCCGGTAGCGACGCCTACAACGTGCTGACATGAGGAAAGTTTCCAACCGATTCCTCATACACAAACAGCAGTTGGCCTGCGTTGCCTGGTGAAACGTTGTTGTCGTGCCACGTGTAAGGAGGAAAAATGCGTACCATCACGTTTCCGACTTTGGTAAAGGTCGGGTTGTAGCCTATCGCGATTGCGGTTTATCGTATCGCGACATTGCTGCTCGCGTTGGTCGAGATACAATGACTGTTAGCAGAATATGGAATCGGTGGGTTCAGGAGGGTAATACGGAACGCCGTGCTGGATCCCAACGACCCCGTATCACTAGCAGTCGACATGACAGGCATCTTATCCGCATGGCTATAACGGATCGTGCAGCCACGTCTCGATCCCTGAGTCAACAGATGAGGACGTTTGCAAGACAATAACCATCTCCACGAACAGTTCGACGACGTTTGCAGCAGCATGGACTATCAGCTCGGAGACCATGGCTGCGGTTACCCTTGACGCTGCATCACAGACAGGAGCACCTGCGATGGTGTATTCAACGACGAACCTGTGTGCACCAATGGCAAAATGTCATTTTTCGGATGAATCCAGGTCCTGTTTACAGCATCATGATGGTCCCATCCGTGTTTGGTGACATCGCGATGAACGCACATCGGAAGCGTGTATTCGTCATCGCAATACTGGCGTATCACCCGGCGTGATGGTATGGGGTGCCATTGGTTACACGTCTCGGTCACCTCTTGTTCGCACTGACGGCACTTTGAACAGTTGACGTTACATTTCAGATGTGTTACGACCCGTGGCTCTACCCTTCATTCGATCCCTGCGAAACCTTACATTTCAGCAGGATAATGCACGACCGCTCGTTGCAGGTCCTGTACGGGCCTTTCTGGATACAGAAAATGTTCGACTGCTGCCCTGGCCAGCACATTCTCCAGATCTCTCACCAATTGAAAACGTCTGGTCAATGGTGGCCGAGCAACTGGCTCGTCACAATACGCCAGTCACTACTGTTGATGAACTGTGGTATCGTGTTGAAGCTTCATGGGCAGCTGTACCTGTACACGCCATGCAAGCTCTGTTGGACTCAATGCCCAGGCGTATCAAGGCCGTTATTACGGCCAGAGGTGGTTGTTCTGGGTACTGATTTCTCAGGATTTATGCACCCAATGCGCGTGAAAATGTAATCACATGTCAGTTTTAGTATAATATATTTGTCCAATGAATACCCTTTCATCATCTGCATTTCTTCTTGGTGTAGCAATTTTAATGGCCAGTAGTGTAAGTAACCACCAGCGGATTCCATTGTCTCTGTGTGTAGAGTGATGTGAAGCCACGAACTAAAACGTGACGCTTACATAGACAATTACCATGAAAAGAACGCCTCGGCGACGTACTGTGAAACTTTGTTTTACAATATCCATATCACATCTGCGCTGGTGTTATCCAGTGAGATCTGTTCCGAGCTAAAAATGTCTTTGCTTTAATAGTGCGGGATACGTATAACCGACGTCAAATAATTTTTTGTATAATTATTCGGCTGAAGATTTCAGTGCACTCCTAATATGAATTATGACAGCATTCACCTCTCAAGTTCCGCGCTCCCTAGTGTCCAATGCCCAGTGGTAATTTAGTCGCCAAAATCGCAAAGAGCATGGTTGAATCTGACAGAAGAAAATTGTAATTCTGACATAAAGACACGCAGAAAGAATGCAACCATACTGAATATCAATATGAGTGCTGAAAACTGCTGAATTGTCTGTTAAATGAAATGACACTAGTTAAAAAAGCAGTGACTTTATTTGACGCGTTTCCAGAGATCCCCACCATCAGATGGTCATGATCTTCTAGGTATTCAGATGCATAAAGACATGTTGTAATTGAGTTGAGGAGAGTTAGGACAGGCTTTACCATTAGCCTTAGTATCCATAACACTGCACCGCTCCAAGAGAGGGTGTAGCATGATCAAGAATGAGGTGTTAGCACCAGTATGGACAGTGAAACAGTACTGACGTTACGTGTAGGGAAGAAAATTATAAAATTCATAGTATGTATTGATCACAAACCCTCGAAATGGTTGGCACATGCAAGCTGTTTGTCGTGCGGATAAATGAAATTCAAAATTAATTTCATTGTATGTACTGATCACAAACCCTCGCAATGGTTGGCACATGCATGTTATCCGTCGTTCGGATTAATGAAATTCAAAATTAAACTGGCAGAATACGACAATGAAATAATATACAAGAAGGAATCGCAAAACACAGTAGCAGTGGGACTGTGGCACATACCAGGAGAGTTCAACAAGGGAGAACAAGACCACCAACAACCCATGATTAGTAAAGAGGAGAAAAGAGCTATTCTGAATGAATTATACCATTCGCCAGTACGTGGAACAGGGCACACCTATAGCCATATTAAAAGTTGTAGATCATGCAGATGTATGACAAAAGACATAGAAGAGTACATATGACGTTGGGAGAGTTGATAGCAAAGAAGATTACAAAGAATAAGACAAAATGCTCTTAGTAATGTCCGCAATACCGAACCAGGTTGGTACTTCCTACCGTGATGCCCTCGCGAAATTCCTTGTAGCAGAGCCTATAGCGCAACAGAATGCTGACACAGTAGTGTGAGTCTTAGTACAGAGAATAGTTTGCAACTAGAGAATACCGTCACTGTTATTGGGTGACCCCAAGAAGTTCTAGGCGCTACAGTCTGGAACCACGCGACCGCTACGGTCGCAGGTTCGAATCCTCCCTCGGGCATGGATGTGTGTGATGTCCTTAGGTTAGTTAGGTTTAATTAGTTCTACGTTCTAGGGGACTCATGACCTCAGAAGTAAAGTCCCATAGTGCTCAGAGCCATTCGAACCATTTTTTTTAATTGGGTGACCAAGCAACAAACTTCTTAAATGACATCCTAAAGAGAGCATGTCGTTTACTGAAGATTGAGCAGATTCAGTCTTGTGCATAGCTTCCACAAACGAAGGGAGCACTCAAAGAATGCATCGAATCCTGTCAGAGTATCTACGGCATTATGTGGAAAGGAAGCAGGAAACCTGGGATGAATGGGTACACTTTGCCACTTTTGTACATAGCACCACACCACATTCTTCAACTACGTTCATGCTATTCAAATAGCTTTTCGGGGGAATATCCAACACTTTCGGGATCCTACAGCGGTATCCGACAAAAATGCAATACATCTTCTATGATTACGTAACAGAACTAAAGGAAGGGATGAGCCAGATGCATCAGATGGCAAGGAGTTGTAGTAAGGAATGTAAGAAGAAGAACAAGAAAATATGATCTCATTCAAAACTCCAAGAAATTCAAGGCAGGAAACGAAGTATTAACAATAGGTATTATTCCACGACGAAAGTGTGAGAAGAGGGTGATCAAAGAAGTTAAAAATCCCATGGAGAGGACCTTTTCGTGTCATAAGGAGTCGTGGACCAAATGTAGTACTCCAATTAATGAATAACAGATTCACAACAGTTCACACGAACGGATTAAAGAAGTTAACGTAACTTTAAAATTGTGAGGTTGTGGTAAAATCGCGTTGATAGGTCCTGAAAAATAAAACGGAAAGCGTAACCTACATTGTATCTTAAGACTTGTTAAAGGGGGACTTACGCATAGGAATTCTAAAGGTATAGGAGAGGGTAACGCTGTGATCATTCTTCGGTGACAAGCCGAACTAACTTTGCCTGTACTAGCCTAACTCGGACAGCTGTAGCAATCAGAAGGGATAGGACAAGGTATGAATGAATCAGGAAATAAGTTAAGAATAGATAAAAGATTAGCAGACACTGAGAGATCCAATTTGTAAACACGCGTCTCAGCCTCTCGAACAGCCACCACCACCTTCATAACCATAACAGTGACGCTTATACATGTCAAGCACGGTATTCAGTGTAGGAAGTGGAAAGAAGAAGACGCATTTTCTTGTAGATGTAACAACGACGGAACGAAAAACCCTCAAAGATACGAAAGCAACTACGAACAATATGGCCACACAAATGAAGATTTTAAAGGAAATAAGTGTTACTATCATGTGCGTGTGACTGTAATCCAGCTCACAGGAAAATCTCACAAGAAGTGCACCCCCTTACTTAAATTATTCCTAATCCCACTGATACATCACCGTGAGAAGATGGGATTCCTTATTGTACTCCTTATTGTACATATTTGTGTTACAGGGATATATTGACTGTATCAATGAAGAAATCTATGTCTGTATGTTTCTATGTTGAAACCCATGCATTTATGTTTGTGTATGTAGGCTACACACCGCGTAACTTCTATAAGGAGGAGGTATAAAATTAGTGTCTAAGATTTTAGCCGTAAGGAGAATTGCGCTCTACCAAAACTACTGTTCTGTGCTTTTGGTGCAGTACATAAATGACGCAGTAAATGTAGAATTATTGAATATTCGTAGCGTCAGTGGGGAAAGAAAGATTTGTTTGTTTGTCTGTCTGTTTTGCACGCAGTTAGAACCGCACTTCGGACAGTGTTAGTCCATTGTGTATTTCATATCCTTACGGAATGTAAAATGCTTTTTATAAGCATTAAAAATCTGTTGACCACGTAAATCAATACCACTGATGCAAGTACAGTGTACATTCAAAGACATCAAAAGATGTATATAACTATTTTTCTTATTTTGTACTTAATAGAACGTTCTTTGTCATGATGAAAGACAAGAGTTCCCGATTAACACAAATGAAAAGCGCCAGTTTCCTTTTGTTCTACATTTTTACTGTTATTGTGTTAAAAAGTTTTCGGCTTACAAGGCCATCTTCAAACATTTACTAACTATTTCCGCCAAAGAAGTTATTACTGATAATTGCGAATTGTAGCAATAACAGAAATAACGTTGTATGTAAGTTCCACGAAGTAGTAAAGCGATGCTTGATAGGATTTGTTTTGGTTTTAAAGTGCATAATTTTATGAGGAACTTGCGCTTTCTAGCACTGTATGATTAATCTGTATCGGTTACTTCTATTTTCATTATAATGTCCCTCTGTTTCACGTTACGAATCAACAATTTCTGAATAACACGTCAATTAATCATTGACAATATCAATTTTGCTATAAATACTGTTTATTAGGGTTCCGTGCCCGATTCGTTAAAAACGGAGCCCTTGTAGCATCGTTTTGTTCTCCGTCTGTCCGATTATCTGTCGGTCTGCCTGTCTGTCGGACTGTTAGGAAAACTGTGCAGGCAGAAAATGTTTCATAAGTAGGTTGAAAAAGGGTCATGATGATCTCTCTATTGGCAAAAGATTCCGGGGTAGTACCCTATTCAGATCTCCGGAACGGGACTGCCAAGGGGGAGGCGACCATGAGAGAAAAACTGAATAACCAACGAAAGGATAACGTTCTACGAGTCGGAACGTGGAATATCAGAAGTCTGAACATGTTATCGGAGCTAGAAAGGCTGAAAAGGGAAATACAGAGACTCAGTTTGGATATAGTAGGGGTCAGTGATGTGAAATGGGAAGAAGACAATGATTTCTGGTCAGACGACTATACGGTAATATCAACAGCAGCAGAAAATGGTATAACGAGAGTAGGATTCGTTGTAAATTGGAAGGTAGGGCAGAGAGTATCTTACTGTGAACAGTTCAGTGATATGATTGTTCTTATCACAATCGACAGAAACCAACAACGACAACGGTACTTCAGGTATACATGCCGACGTCGTAAACTGAGGATAAATATATAGAGAAAGAACACGAGGATATTGAAAAACTAATGCAGCACGTAAAGGGAGATGAAAATCTAATAGTCGTGGGGGACTGGAATGCAGTTGTATGGGAAGGATTAGAAGAAATGATTACAGGAGGATGTGGGCTTGGGACAAGATTTCAGTTATGGCTACGAAGTAACTGATACAGATTAATCATAGAGTGCTAGAAAACGCAAGTTCCTCATAAAAATATGCACTTCAAGATTTCAGTTAGATTACATCACGGTCAGGAAGAGATTCCGAAATCAGGTACTGGATTGTAAGGCGTACCCAGGAACAGATATAGACGCATTGGCAGCTCACAATGGAGTAGTGATGAAAGGTAGGCTAAAGTTCAAGAGATTAGTCAGGAAGAACTAATACGCAAAGAAGTGTGATACAAAAGCACTAAGGGATGACGAGACACGCATGAAGTTCCCTAAGGCAACAGATACAGCAATATTAAATAAGTTAGTAGGCAGTACAGGTGAAGAGGGATAGACATATCTAAAAAGGGCAGTCACAGAAGATGTAAAGAAAAACGTGGGTACAAAGAAGGTAACTGCGATGAAACCATTGGCAACAGACGAAGTATTTCAGTTGATCGATGAAAGAAAGAAGTTCAAAAATCTTCGTAGATACTCAGGAATACGGAAATACAAGTCTCTGAGGAATGAAATAAATAGGAGGTGCAAGGAAGCTAAAACGAAATGGCTGCATGAAAAATTAAGAGAAGAGAGCAGATAGGTGGAAAGAGTGCAATGACGACCTCTATGCGGGGGAAGATTTGTGTGATGTGATAGAAGGTGAAACAGCAGTTGATTTAGAAGAGATATGGGATTAAATATTAAACTCAGAATTTAAGAGAGCTTTGGAGAACTTAACATCAATTAAGGCTGAAGGGATGGATAGCATTCCATCACAACTTCTAAAATCATTGGGGAAGTGTGAACGAAACGACTGATCACGTTAATCAGTGGAATGTATGAGTCTGGCGGCATAACGTCTGACTTGAGGAAAAATAATCTCCACACAGTACTGAAGACTGCAGGAGCTGACAAGTGCGAGAATTATCGTACAATCAGCTTAACAGCTCATGTATCCAAGTTGCTTACAGGAATAATATGTACAAGAATGGAAAAGAAAACTGAGAATGTGCTAGATGACGATCAGTTTGGCTTTAGGAAAGGTAAAGGCACCAGAGAGTCATTTCTGACGTTGAGGCTGATAATGGAAGCAAGGATTTGTAGACCTGGAAGAAGCGTTCGACAGTGTATAATGGTTCAAGATGTTCGAAATTCTGAGACAAAATAAGTGTAAGCTGCAGGGTGAGATGGGTAAAATACAATGTGGACAAGAGCCAAGACGGAATAATAAAAGTGGACGACCGAGAACGAAATGCTCGGATTAAAAAGCGTTTAGGACATGGATGGAGTCTTTCGCCCCTACTCTTCAGTCTGTACATCGCAGAAGCAATGGCGGAAATAAAAGAAAGGTTCACGTGTGGAGTCAAAATTGAAGGTGGAAGAATATCAATGATAAGATCCGCTGAGGACTTTGCTACCTTCAGTGAATGTGAAGAAAAATTACATTATCTGCTGAGTCGAATGAAGTCTAATGAGTACAGAATATGGGCTGAGAGTAAATCGCAGAAAGACTAAAGTAAGGAGAATTAGCAGAAATGAGAACAGCGAGAAACTTAACATCAGTGTTGATGGTCAAGAAGCAGATCAAGTTAAGGAATGCTACTACCTAGGCAGCAAAATAACCAATGATTGACGGAATGAGGAGGGTATCAAAAGCAGACTAGCACTGGCAAAAAGGGCATTCCTTGCCAAAAGAGTTTACTAGTATCAAACATAGGCCTTAAAGTGCAGAAGAAATTTCTGAGAATGTACATTTGAAGCACATTATTGTATTGTAGCGAAACATGGACTGTGGGAAAACCGGAACGGAAGAAAATCGAAGCCTTTGAGATGTGGTGCTTAAACGACTGTTGAAAATTAGGTGGACGGACAAGGTAAGGAGTGAGGAGATTCTGCGCAGAACCGGAGATGAAAGCAGTATGTGGAAAATACTGACAAGGAGAAGGGACATGGCGATAAGACATCTGCTAAGACACCAGGGAATGACTTCCATGCTACTGGAGGGAGCTGTAGAAGACAAAAACTGTAAAGGAAGACAGAGAGTGGAATATATCCAGCAAATAATTCAAGACGTAGAATGCTGTTCTAAACTGAAGAGGTTGATACAGGAGAGAAATTCGTGGCGGACCGCATCAAAAACTCCAGAAGAATGGTGAAAAAAATTCATTATTTTGCTCTTCATATATGTCCACTCAGTTTCTAGACAGTTCACCACTTCCAGTTCCTAGGGAAATGTAGTAAAACATCGATTGCATACGCAGCCAAAGCGATCGACATGGGGCAACGCCCAATAGGTGTGCAACACACCTAACGTACAGGAAACGCTATTACGATATTAACTGATCAAAACTACTAGAAAAACGACGTAATTTGCGCTCATTTAAGACAGGCTACGGTACCCTACAGCAGTTTTACAACACCTGTGAGCCTTGTAACGTGGGTAGAGACATACAGCAGGTCATTTTCTTCAGTCGAGTAAGAGGTCACGCTGATTGTTTGCGAACTAGAGGTAAATAGTGACAATGTCACCTATCTGTAAGCAAACAGCCACAAATGACATACATAGAGGCTCTCAGTCAAGGCGGAGATACAGAGATCAGAAGGGTTCCAGTCACAAAAGAGTTCCAGTCAGCCTCAAATAAACACGCTTGTAGCCGGCACTATTTGAGTGAGTATTATACTCAATTAAGCTCATACACTAAGATGAAGTTGCAAAGCTTGCCTTTACGTACGTCTGAACTAAGGTTACTGGATGCCATCGTACATTTGTCTACATGTACCTATATTCATATGACGCTTACGTTGTGACTGTGCTGTGCGTGTCGTCATTTTCCTTATCTCTCACCATCGATAGGTGCCTCTGTTTGGCAGCATCGCTGGTGACGGTGGAACGAGCGGTGTATTCGCCACCAGAGTGCAGGCCACAGTGGCGCCTACCTAACCTAAGGACATCACACACATCCATGCCCAAGGCAGAATTCGAACCTGGGACCTTTGCGGTCGCGCGATTCCAGACTGAAGCGCCTAGAACCGCTCGGCCACACTGACCGGCTGAGGGGCCTGTCCAAAACTGTTGTAAAGCCTGAAGTGCTTCAAACTTTATTTGAAGTTGTTTATTATACGTTGTGTGGATGAGCGGCCCCTTAATCTCATGGAGGTCTCTACTGTTTGTGTATAGGTTGTAATTTTTACGGCTCTAGGCGGCTCTAGGCGTTTCAGTCTGGAACCGCGTGACCGCTACGCTCGCAGGTTCGAATGTGTGTGATGTCCTTAGGTTAGTTAGGTTTAAGTAGTTCTCAGTTCTAGGGGACTGATGACCACAGATGTTAAGTCCCATAGTGTTCGGAGCCCTTTTTTTTGTAATTTTTAAGAGTTTTCATTTGTGTCTTGTGTGGTGCAGGAAGCGGACTTTGTAATTCTGTTTACGGATTTTGTGTATTGGTGGGTCCCGAAACCACGGCCAGCCCAAGTAACGCTCCTGTTGAAACGGATTGTTGACTTACACCAAAATGTCTTTATTTTATCCATAAGTTGCGCTAATGGAGCTAAATTCAGAAACTAGTTAGGCTGGCCAGCTGTTCAGTTTTGTGCTGCTAAGCCAGATTTCTGTTTTGTTTCTGCTTCCATTTCCCACTACCATTTGCACTGTTTCAGGTGATGGTTAACGGTACTGTGTTTTGGTCATACCTAGTATGTAATAAATGGTCTGATTGAAGGTGTGTGCCGTTAATTTTGACTTTCATTATTTAAAAGGGCTTTGCTGGTCCCGTACTAGTAAACATATTTGCTTCTGTATTTCAGCGGACTGCCCACCCTAAATTAAATTTAATTTGAAATAAATTTTTAGTGCTGAACTAAATTTCAGTAATGCCAATGGCTATGTTTTCGGCAATTACTGTTAAACTTTGTGCTCGTGTGATCATTCTTATTAAAATCTTTTAGCAGTTGCTTTTCGTAAGCCACTATTTCTGTTGCTCAAACCTATGGTGCAAAAAGTGGCTTTTCTTAAGCTACAATGGTAAACCTTATTGGCACTGTTGCTTAATATAGATGTCAATAAACTGCTGTGTTGGGGTTTTTAGAAAGTTCTGCCACTAGTAGCCTTTTGTAAACTCATATCGATAAATTAAGGTGGTATATGATATTTTTAAGAATATCTCAGAGTTTGTTTTTGTGTGAAATCTTTTTTTGTTTAAATAAAGTGATTTATTTAAATTTTAAAAAACTCATGTGCTACTGTGCCTTAGTACTGAACAACAGCTCCGCACGGCATTCAGCGACGAGAATTTATACCTAAGGGTTGAATTAGAACAACATAATCTGGCACTTCCATGGTCCCTGGTCTGTAGTACGATACGTTACTGTATTTACTACCCGAATCTCAACATAGTTACAGGCTGAAGTGACCATTTGAACCTAGCTAGACTCATCTCCGTTTTAAACTTATTGAAGTTATAAACTAGTTTCAGTGCCCTTCTGCATGTTAGTTGTAAACACTTGAAGAAGTAATAAAGAGAAATCCAATAAGACAACCCAGAGACTCAGTTCCTAATCGTTACCATATCTACATCCTTAGCCTAACATCTAAGTCCTTTTGTAGTATAAGGAATTATGCTGGGGAGCATCCACTATTGAGCTTCACAATTCATGTGGAAATCACCGCTACAGTTGTAAGACTTTTATTTTTAAAATTACGACTGGTTTCGGGCTAACAAATGCCCATTATAAGGTGCATGAACCATGGACCTTGCCGTTGGTGGGGAGGCTTGAGTACTTCACCGAAACAGATAGCCGCACCATGGGTGCAACTACAAAGGAAGGGTGTCTGTTGAGAGGCCAGACAAACATATGGTTCCTGAAGAGGGGCAGCAGCCTTCCAGTATTTCCAGGGACAATAGTCCGGATGATTAAATGATCTGGCCTTGTAGCATCAGCCAAAACGGTCTTGCTGTGTTGGATCTGCGAACGGCTGAAAGCAAGGGAAAACTATAGCCGTAATTTTTCCCAGGGGCATGCATGTATACTGTATGATCAAATGATGACGCGGTCTTCTTGGACAAAATATTCTGGAACTAAAATAGTCCCCCATTGGGATATCCGGGCGGAGACTACTCAGGAGGACGTCGTTACTAGGAGAAACTAAACTGGCGTTCTACGGATCAAAGCTTGGAGCGTCAGATTCCTTAATCGAGCAGGTAGGTTAGAAAATTTAAAAATGGATACGTTAAAGTTAGGTATAGTGGGAATTAGTCAAGTTGGGTGGCAGGACGGACAAGACTTCTGGTCAGATGAATACAGGGTTATCAATACAAAATCAAATATGGGTAATGCAGGAGTAGGTTTAATAATGAATAAAAAAAATAGGAGTGCGGATAAGCTACTACGAACAGCATAGTGAACGCGTTTTTGTAGCCAATATAGACAGGAAGCCCACGCCTACCACAGTAGTACAAATTCATATGTCAATTAGCTCTGCTGATGGTGAAGAGATTGAAGAAATGTATGATGCGATAAAAGAAATTATTCAGATAGTTAATGGAGACAAAAATTTAATAGTCATGGGGACTGGAATTCGATAGTAGAAAAAGGAAGAGAGGGAAAAGTATTAAGTGAATATGGACTGGGGGGGCACGGAATGAAAGAGGGAGCCGCCTGGGAGAATTTTGCGTAGAGCACAACTTAACCATATCCAACACTTGGTTTAAGAATCACGAAAGAAGGTTGTGAATGTGGAAGAGACCTGGAGACACTGGAAGGTTTCAGGTAGATTATATAATGGTAAGACAGAGATTTGGGAACCAGGTTTTAAATTGTGCCATTTACAGGGGCACATGAGGACTCTGACCACAAATTATTGGTCATGAACTGTAGATTAAAACCGAAGAAACTGCAAAAAGGTAAAATTTCAGAAGATAGGACTTGGATAAACTGAAAGAACCAGAGGTTTTAGGGAGTTCCAGATAGAGCACTAGGGAACGACTGACAAGAAATACAATAGAAGAAGAATGGATAGCTGAAATAGTGAAGGCAGCAGAGGATCAAGTAGGTAAAAAGACGAGGGCTTGTAGAAATCCTTGGATAACAGAAGAGATACTGAATTTAGTTGATGAAAGGAGAAATTATAAAAAAATGCAGTAAATGAAGCAGGCGAGAAGGAATACAAACGTGTCAAAAATGAGATCGACATGAAGTGCAAAATGGCTAAACAGGGATAGCTAGAGGACAAATGTAAGAATGTAGAAGCATATATCACTAGGGGTAAGATAAATGCTGCCCACATGAAAATTCAAGAGACCTTTGGAGAAAAGAAAACCACCTGTATGAATATCAAGAGCTGAGAGGGTAAACCAGTCCTAATAAAGCAGAGGAAGCAGAAAAGTTGGAAGGAGTATATAGGGGGTCTTGTGTGTGATGTGCTTGAGGGCAATATTATGGAAATGGAAGACGACATAGATGAAGATGAAATAGCAGGTATTATACTAGGCCAAGTATTTGACAGAGTGCTGATAGACCTAAATCGAAACAAGGTTCCGGGAATAGATAACATTCCATTAGAACTTTTGGTAGCCTTTGGTGAGCTAGCCATGACAAAACTCTACCATTTTGTGAGCATGATGTATGAGACAGGCGAAATACCCTCAGATTTCAAGAAGAACGTAGCAATGAAAAGCGTTGTTGACAGGTGTGAAAAATATCAGCTCAATAACTCATGGTTGCAAAATACTAACATGAATTTTTTACAGACGAATTGAAAAACTTGTTGAAGCCGGGCCTCTGGGAAGATCGGTTTGGAGTCCGTAGAAATGTTGGAACACGCGAGGCAATACTGACCCTACGACTTATCTTAGAAGATAAGTTAAGGAAAGGCAATCCTACGTTTCTAGAATTTGTAGACTTAGAGAAAGTTTTTGACAGTGTTCAGTGGAATATTCTCTCTGATATTCTGAAGGTGGCAGGGGTAAAATAGAGCGAGCGAATGGCTATTTACAATTTGTACAAAAACCAGATGGCAGTTATAAGAATCGAGGGGCATGAAAGGGAAGCATTGATTGACAAGAGAATGAGACAGCGTTGTAGCCTATCAAATGGTTCAAATGGCTCTGAGCACTATGGGACTTAACTTCTGAGGTCATCAGTCCCCTAGAACTCACAACTACTTAAACCTAACGAACCTAAGGACATCACACACATCCATGCCTGAGGCATGATTCGAACCTGCAATCGCAGCAGTCGCGCAGTTTCAGAATGTAGCGCGTAGAACCGCTCGGACACTCCGACCGGCTGTAGCCTATCCCCAACGTTGATCAATCTGTATACTGAGAAAGCAGTAAAGGAAACACAAGGAAAATTTGGAGTAAGAATTAAAATCGACGGAGAAGAAATAAAAACTTTGATGCTTGCCGAGGATATTGTAATTCTGTCAGAGACAGCAAAGGACTTGGAAGAGCAGTTGAACGGAATGGACAGTGTCTTGAAAGGAGGATATAAGATGGACATCAACAAAAGCAAAACGAGGATAATGGAATGCAGTCTAATTATGTCGGGTGATGCTGAGGGAATTAGATTAGGAAATGAGACACTTAAAGTAGTTAAGGAGTTTTGCTATTTGGGGAGCAAAATAACTGACGATGGTCGAAGTGGAGAGGATATAAAATGTAGAATGGCTATGGTAAGGAATGCGTTTCTGAAGAAGAGAGATTTGTTAACATCGAGTATAGGTTTAAGTGTCAGGAAGTCGTTTCTGAAAGTATTTGTATAGAGTGTAGCCATGTATGGAAGTGTAACACGGACGATAAATAGTTTTGACAGGAAGAGAATAAAAGCTTCTGAAATGCGGTGCTACAGAAGAATGCCGAAGATTAGATGGGTAGATCACATAACCGATGGGGAGGTACTGACTTGAATCGGGGAGAAGAGGAATTTGTGGTACAACTGGAGTAGAATAAGGGATTGGTTGGTGGGACACGTTCTGAGGCATCAAGGGACCATCAGTTCAGTATTGGAGGGAAGCGTGGAGGCTAAAAATCGTAGAGGGAGACCAAGAGATGAATACACCAAGCAGATTGACAAGGATGCAGATTGCAGTAGTTACACGGAGCTAAAGAGGCTTGAACAGGACAGAGTAACATGGAGAGCAACATTAAACCAGTTCCTGGATTGAAGAGCACAACCGTGACAGTAACAAGGTGCAATTAGTCGTGGGATGCGGCCCCGAGTGTCGCGAGACTGGAAGAGCGGGGGCGACCACCGCAAGCGAGCGCAGAGGACGACCACGAGAGAGCGCAGAGGAAGACCGCCAATACGAGAGCAGAGTACGACCACCACAAGCGAGCGCAGAGCACGACCACCACAAGCGGGTGCTTGCTTTTGTTGGGCATCTCCGCCCTACCCAGTTCGCGGCGCTCGCGATCGCAGCACACGACTAATTGCACCTGATAAAGGGCACTTTATATCCCGAAAGCGGTCGTGAATTTATGAATACAACTCGTACAACTGAGGCGGTGATTTCCATGTCAAACGTTCTGTACTTTTGTCTCCAACAAAAGATCTGAAAAATCTCAGTTTGACCCCGTTGCTATTTCACTCCTGTATGAAGCCGCTCATATACTAAAAAACGGATGACCTGAAATACGGCGTCACCTCTGACCCGGGCGTGGGCTTCTCAGTGAGGCTGTTGCGCCGCACGTCGGGTTAGGACACTAAGATAACGTTTAAAATAACTTTAAATAAAGAATGCTTTTAGCCAAACGTTGCGCTATTGTAAATTGCCTAAAAGACTCATAACAGTAATCCAAATACCGATATCAAATCACTGTGCTTAATAATAATTCACCAGCACATGAGGATGAGGAGGAATCATCAGTTTTAGTAAAGCCGTAAAACACCCCATACTAAATACGAATACACTAAACTCCACTGCTTTAAAATGCACTGTTTTATTCTAGGAGGCAGCCACATACCAGATTAACGAACGACACCTCCCTCCACTGCGGTCATAACTGAGAAATACAACTGTGTGAGGAAATTAAAAGCCTATCGGCTAGATCATTTATGTATAAAGAAAATAATAATCCTATTCAGAAAATGGAAGGTGATGAACGACTCTGAAATATTTTCGGAGATTTATGCTGTCGATTATTCCGACGTTCCCAATGAGAATGGTGATTTGGATAACTGTATGAAGGAATGTATTTATTTTATTCTTTGACATTTACATGGAGGGGGGAGGGGGGGAGGAGATACGCAATCTGTTGATTTAAAATATGTGTGGATAAAAATCCTACCTCGAGGTCCCACATTTTCTTCACTGATAACGGGCTTCGGCTCATTTCCCAGCCAGCTTCAGACCAATCTAAACTGCTGTTCAGTGTGCTATATTCACTACACGTCGTTGTATTTTCTTAGATCTTAACAGCCATAGTTAAGTAATGCCTCTGAGCACAATGGGACTTAACTTCTGAGGTCATCAGTCCCGTAGAACTTAGAACTACTTAAACCTAACTAACCTAAGGACATCACACACATCCATGCCCGAGGCAGGATTCCAACCTGCGACCGTAGCGGTCGCACGGTTCCAGCGCCTAGAACCGCTCAGCCACCTCGGCCGGCGCCATAGTTAAGTAAAAAAGCCTAAAGTGCTAGCTTAGCTTGTTATGTAAATTGAAACGTTAATTACTAATCAAATTTTGTTAGTGATTAATGTTGTCAATTTACATAAGCGACTAAGATTTTCTCTTTAGGCTTTTTATTTAACTAGTGGGTCTTAGCTCTAAGAAAATACGACGACCTGTATTGAGTGTCACACACAGAAAACATTTTAGATTGACCTGAAGATGCCTTAGTAGTGTACCGAAACCGGTAGTTAGTAAAGAAAATTTGCGATCTTGACGTAGAATGTTTATCCACACGTATTTACAATGTATATATTTTTCTTAGGACGATTTCAGTGACAATGGCATTTGAGATCTGTAAAGCAGAATGTGGTGGTAGTGCTGTCAACTGAATCTTTCAATAACGATGAAGGTGATTCTATTACTGCGAATGGTTCGTTTTATCATAACGATAACATTGATAGGCATTCTACCACAATTTCAACCGTTCCAAAGTCTTCCGGAAGTCATTACCTTTCACACAAAATATAGCCTCTGTGATTATCCTGATGTTTAGTGAAGACTGTGCACCTGTCGTGATGAAACCTCTATGAAACTTGAAACGTAGTCTGAAGCCCTATTAAAGTCTCCTGTAACACAAAGTGACATGAAAAATTCCTTGGCCTAATTCTTCGAACAAGAAAAGGTAGACTGATGTATTATTAGTCAACAGACCCTCTAATTACTATCCAAACCATTTTACAGCCTATGAGTCGCAAGAGACTGGAACGGTTTCAGTATTCTAGTACGTCAGTGATAAAACGATATTGAACAATAGTTCTGGAAGACTCTTCAAAGTTAAACTTCTGCTGGCATTTTTCCACAGTAAATTCAGAACACCTAACAAAACGAAGCAACAGTTGTCTTTGGACGACGGGATGCTTCTGTGGAGAGTACGCAAAAGGTTTAGAACGCACAAACCTGCCGGGAGTTGGGTTACTTCTTAGGATGGTGTGCGAGAGTGACACAGGCTATACGTGCAACACAGAGATTTACGCTGGTGAAGGAAATAAATTCGAAGAAAAGGTATTCTTACTTTCAGGTCTTTATCGTGTTTTGTGGAGACATACCTACCAGGATAATAATTATATTAGTACCTCTTCTGCGCAATTGCTACTGAGAAACGAAACTAGAATCTGTGGTGCTATTACGGTGACTAGAAGTTTACCGTGAACTCTGAAAGCCAAAGCATCACGAACGAAGGCAGGACACAGTTTTCAATTGGAAAGGTGACATTCTACTCCTAGTATGGAATAACAGGTGAGATGTCGGAATGATATCAATAATTCATGGCGCTTCTGTCTCAATACAGGTAAGAAATATAGAAAAATCGGAGAGGATATATTGAAGACTGTATATGTAAATAAATATAGTGTCCACTTAAAAGGATTTAGTCACGCAAAAGTTCCTTTTTTAACATCGCGCTCTAAGAAAATCGACGAAATAGACAAAACTTCGTCTCTTATCTAATCAAAAACAGGCTCCTCAATTCCTTTGGATTTCAGAATGGGCTGAAGTGTTTTTTCAAACATAGAAAAGTTAGAAACAGAAACGATGCAAATTTGATGAGATGTAAATTTTTTACTGTCTCCCACTAAAAGAAATAGCTAGCCGCTACAGTAAGTCTGAACAAAAATAAGCGGTGTTTAATGCGTTAAATGTGAGTTACGGAATAGTGATG
The DNA here is from genome assembly GCF_021461385.2 of Schistocerca piceifrons. Lineage (NCBI taxonomy): Eukaryota > Metazoa > Arthropoda > Insecta > Orthoptera > Acrididae > Schistocerca > Schistocerca piceifrons. The sequence continues at coordinate 932,814,324 of NC_060138.1, forward strand.
TAGGAGTATGACGCCTAATTAGTCTTTTAGATGTACACTACCGGCCATTAAAATTGCTACAACACGAAGATGACGTGCTACAGACGCGAAATTTAACCGACAGGAAGAAGATGCTGTGATATGCAAATGATTAGCTTTTCAGAGCATTCTCACAAGGCTGGCGCCGGGGGCGACACCTACAACGTGCTGACATGAGGAAAATTGCCAACCGATTTCTCATACACAAACAGCAGATGACCGGCATTGCCTGGTGAAACGTTGTTGTCGTGCCACGTGTAAGGAGGAAAAATGCGTACCATCACGTTTCCGACTTTGATAAAGGTCGGATTGTAGCCTGTCGCGATTGCGGTTTATCGTATCGCGACATTGCTGCTCACGTTGGTCGAGATCCAATGACTGTTAGCAGAATATGGAATCGGCGGGTTCAGGAGGGTAATACGGAACGCCGTGCTGGATCCCAACGGCCTCGTATCACTAGCAGTCGACTTGACAGGCATCTTATCCGCATGGCTGTAACGGATCGTGCAGCCACGTCTCGATCCCTGAGTCAACAGATGAGGACGTTTGCAAGACAATAACCATCTACACGAAAAGTTCTACGATGTTTGCAGCAGCATGTACTATCAGCTCGGAGACCATGGCTGCGGTTACCATTGACGCTGCATCACAGGTAGGAGCGCCTGCGATGGTGTACTCAACGACGAACCTGGGTGCACGAATGGCAAAACATTATTTTTTCGGATGAATCCAGGTTCTGCTTACAGCATCATGATGATCGCATTCGTGTTTGGCGACATCGCGGTGAACGCACGTTGGAAGCGTGTATTCGTCATCGCCATACTGGCGTTTCACCCAGGGTGATAGTATGGGGTGCCTTTGGTTACACGTCTCGGTCACCTCTTGTTCGCATTGACGGCACTTTGAACAGTGGACGTTACAGTTCAGATGTGTTTCGACCCGTGGCTCTACCCTTCATTCGATCCCTGCGAAACCTTACATTTCAGCAGGATAATGCACGACCGCTCGTTGCAGGTCCTGTACGGGCCTTTCTGGATACAAAAAATGTTCGTCTGCTGCCCTGGCCAGTACATTCTCCAGATCTCTCACCAATTGAAAACGTCTGGTCAATGGTGGCCGAGCAACGGGCTCGTCACAATACGCCAGTCACTACTCTTGATGAACTGTGGTATCGTGTTGAAGCTGCATGGGCAGCTGTACCTGTACACGCCATGCAAGCTCTGTTTGACTCAATGCCCAGGCGCATCACGGCCGTTATTTCTCAGGATCTATGCACCTAAATTGCTTGAAAATGTAATCACATGTCAGTTCCAGTATAATATATTTGTCCAATGAATACCCGTTTATCATCTGTATTTCTTCTTGTTGCAGCAATTTTAATGGCCAGTAGCGTACATTCCAAGCCTCGGATTAGGGCGGTAAATCGGGAACTTTTTCCGAATGCTTCGGCGATTTACTGGTGAAATTTTCATATTCAAAGTATATTTATTTTGAATATGATATGATTTTTCTCCCTGTGTAATGAGTGGCGAGCGTTCATGGGAGCACCTCATCGTATTGCTTCCGTGAAAAACCCCATGCGCACTGCATAAGTACTCTTTCAATCAGCGAAGAAAACGCTACCGAAACTAATGGTGGAACTTTAGTGGCTTAATTTATATTACTGTGCTGAAACTTTAAACGATGCAAGCGATGTTTGTGTATTTCAGATTTGTGTACTGTTTTAACGAAAATTCTGGATTACGTAAAATAGCACTGCATAACTCGAAGTAAATATATGATTCACACCGTGATTCAGTAAGTGAACAATGCAAAACAAAAGCTATAAATCGAGCATAATTCCATCAGTAGCCACAAATATTATCCGAGTATCACAGAAATGAAATCGGTCAATTTTTTTTAAGGCGCAAAGAGTCGCCAGTGAACTGGAATAAATCATCACCAACTTACAAATCGTGACGTTGTTGGTGACGTGTGATTGCCAGTTGAACGGCCACTATTAGAGTGCAAAGGATGGTTGGAGGAGGAGATTCTAGGTATACACACACTTATAGTCGCTTGGTCATGATCAACCGCTTTTTAATCTTCAAGAATAATGCTGTTGTCTATAATTCAATAACAGAAAAAAATGATCGATGTCTGAAGATAATTCCCATTGTATCACTAATTAAGGTTTGTTCTCGTTCAATTCGAGGTATATGTGGGGTGTAATTAGTCAAATCGTGTCTTCGCAATCCCTATGGGACTGATACAGATTGGTTTTGGTATATTCCAAGGCACCTCATTTAGTACATTTTTTGCAGTTTTGACTCATTACACTGCCATCATAGCATACCATATTTTCGTAATTTATGAAGTGCAAAATTTTATAAGCAAAATTAGCATTGCGACGAGTGAAATTCCAACCATTTTCTTCGCTGAATTATTATTTGACATCCTTAGTTGCTTCCTAGACTTATATCCAAACGGTAGTAGTAATAAGCTGCCAACTTGCATTATAACAGTTCCAATGCATTCATCACATTCTTAAATTACTACTTGCTCTTTCTGAGCCGTTCGGGGAGCGATTCTAGTTATCGGTTTCAGAGAAATATTGCTGAGGGTCCTATTGTGCTGAGGATTTTCCTTGGCCAACGAGGAAGTGGACATAGCGTCGGCTGGTATTGGGTGTCGTCAGTGTCAGCCTGTGCATCCTGTGGACGAGAATGACGAGGGCGCAACCTCGGAGTGCCATGTCCAAAAAGCAGGGGGCAGTTAGCAAGTGAAAGGCGTCCAAACGTCTCTCTCTCTCTCTCTCTCTCTCATTCTCTTGCGCAGCTCTGTGTGGAGGATAGTGCACTCGTACACTTTTCCTTTAATTAGCCTGAAAAAAGCGTCCGAGTGAAATTTATTTGCTACTTGTCGGTGCTCATCAGTATTTGTATTGGAACTTCCTAGCAGACTGAAACTGTGTGCCGGATCAAGACTCGAGCTCGGGACCTTTGCCTTTCGTGGGCTAGAGCTCTACCAACTAAGTTACCCAAGCATGACTTACGCCCCGTCCTCACAGCTTTACTTCTATCATTACCTCTTCTCCTACCTTCCAAACTTCACAGAAGCTCACCTGGGACCCTTGCAGAACTAGCACTGCTGAAAGAAAGGATATAGCGGAGACTGGTTTTGCCACAGCCTGGACTATTTGTATTACTGGTAAAGGCTCTTCAACGTAACTGTCTTTTGACTATGCAAAACCGTATTTCTTTTGCTAGCTGTCTTGTTTCTCCATGTAACCTTATACAAATTTACATGTCATTAAATTTCCATCATTTTTATTTTTAAGTTTCTTTTATTTGAACAAAATAAGTTTCTGCATACTACACATATGATAAGATAGCTCCCTCTGTGTAAAGAGAGCCTTCATTACATTCGACGATGATCCAGTATTTCACCACCGAAAGGAGAAACTGCTTATGATTTATTTTTTCTCTGGCTTCAGGGCAGTATAAATTCTAAAAGAGTCGAAAAGCCCACTTTTAATAAAATAAGGGCAGATTTTTAGTCCATTTCATTGACTTCCTTAGAGCGGGATTGTAAAAAGAGAGTTTCCGCACGACCAACTCCTTTCATTTGCACACTGTTAATTTTCACACACAGACCTCAATGCATCCTCTCCCGGTTTACTTTTGTTCCTTTCTGTATTTGAGAAAGTAGTGTCATGAATTGTTGATATCGCTCTGACATCCCGCTCATCTTTCCACGCTGGGAAAAGAATGTCATCTTTGATGCTGAAAACTATATCACTTTCCTTCAATCGTGGTGCTTTGCCTTTTAGAGTTTACGGTAAACTTCTATAGACCCTTATAGTACCACACACTCTGGTTTTCGTTTTCAGTAGTAGCTCAGCACTGAAGGTACTATTAGATTGATGATAATGGTAGGTATGCTCCCACATACCACTATAAGGACCAAGAACTGAGAAAGCAGTTTCTTCCAATTTCATTCCTTCACCAAAATAAATCTTTACACTGCAGGTATAATTTGTGTCATTCTCGCAAATCATCCTAAGAAGTAACCAGTAATTTGTAATCTTTACAGGGCTGTACGTTCGAAATCTTACGCGTCTTGTTCACTAAATCATACCGTCGTTCAGGGACAACTGTTGCTTCGGTTTGTAAAGTCTGTTAAATTTATTGAGGAAATATTCCAGCACAAGTTGAGTGCCGGAAATTCCAAATCAGTTCAAGCCTATTGCGACACATAGTCTGTGTAAATACTTACGTTCCTATTAGATGATCTGTTGACCAATAATCTATCAATTTAACTTCTCTTATTTGTCCCATTAGAAGAGTTTGACCAAGGAATTTCTTCATCTCTCTTTGTGTACCAGGAGACCACTTGAGGACTTCAATGTTTCACGCTTCACAGAGGTTTGATGAAGACAGTTGTACAACTCCATCCAAAACAATTGCAACAAATAGTCGCCAGACATCAGGGTAATCACAGAGGCTACGTTGCGCTGGATAAATAATGACTTCAGGATGACCTTTAAACGGTTGCAAGTATGGCTGAAGCCTATTTCACAATAATCATTCTTATCATTGAGATGAAACAAATTACTCATACGATCAGAATGATCTTCATCGTTATTGCCTGTGTCAGTCGACAGCACAACCACCTTGCGCTTCTTTACACATCTAAAACGATCACATCACTGAAATCGTCCTCAGAAACATGACTACGTTCCCATACACAGTCATCTGGATCACCATTCTCACTCCGAACGTTGGAACATCCATCGACAAAAATTTCCGAAACTATTTCAGAGTTGTTTATTTCCTTCCATTTACTGACTGGTATCATTATTTTCTTCACACATAAACTGATGAGCCAAAACATTATGACCACCTGCTCAACAGCTTCTTTGTCTGTCTTTGGAACAAAGTTATGTTACTGGTTCTGCGTATCAGAGATGCGAAGTTTATTGGTACTTTTGTAAATGTTTGTAGTATTAGATGTCTACACACAGGGCATGAAATTTGCGTAAATAAAGAGCCGCTGATTTTTGCACGCGATGATAGCACCCGATAGCGATCCAGATGGTTTCCATATGATTTACACAGGTGAATTTGGTTGTTGAGGCATCAACGTGAGTGCACTATTATGTTCCTCAGACCACTGCAGCACGATACTGGCTCCGAGACACGGGCAGTTTCACTGCTGAAAGATGACGTCGCCGTCAAGGGAGAAATCAAGCATGAAGGGACAGGGCCGGTTCGCAGTTGTCAGCGTGTCTTCGATTACAACCACAGGTCCGATGCAACTTAATACTGCTCCCTCCAGCCAGCGTCCGTAGCGCGCTACACATTTCGAGTCTCCTTTAACCTCGATGACGGCGTATGTGGAGACGACCATCGAACTAGTGTAACAAGAATATGATTCGATCGAAGAGGAGACACGTTTCCATCGACCGACCGTCGAATCCCGATGCTCCCGTGCCCACTGCAATCGTAATTGACGACGTCTTTGGGTCAACACTTGAACACGTCGGGGTTGTCTGCTACGGAGCTCCGTGTTCAACAATGTGCGATGAACGGTGTGCTTCGAAAAACTTATGTGTGCGCCAGCATTGTGCTGTCTCGGCAGAGATGCGACAGATCACCATCTGTCTTACTCTACAGAGCAGACTAGCCTTCGAATCCCACGTTCTGTGAAGAGTCGTGGACGTCCAACCATTTAGCGCCTAGTGGTAGTTTCACTGTCCTACCTCTGTTCGTAGATGCTCACGACAGTAGCACGTGAACATTCGTCCAGCTTCGCCGTTTTAGAGGTATTCGTTCACAGGATCTGCTTAATAATAATCTTTCCTTTGTCAAAGACGCTTGAGTCAACGGATTTCCCCATTTGCAGCCCATATCTTCGCTAGGGTGATCCCAACATCCGTGGCTGCTCCGCTTACGAACTTCTGTCGCAGTCGGCAGTTGTCATGCCGTCAGTGTAAATGAGCTGGTGGACAGGGTGGACAGTAATCTACTGTTGTTTTCTGATAATGTTGCGGTGTACGGGAAGGAGTCGAAGTTGAGTGACTGTGTGAGGATACAAGCTGACTTAGACAAAATTTTTGATTTGTGTGAATAATCACAGCTGGCTCTGAATGTAGAAAACTGTATTAATGCAGATGAGTAGGAAAATGAGACCCTTAATTTTCGGACACGTTGCAAAGAGATATGAAATGGAACGAGCGTGTGAGGATTGTGGAAGAAAAATCGAATGGTCGATTTTGATTTATTCCGAAAATTTTAGGAAAGTTTCGTTCATCTATAAAGGAAATCTTATATAGCACGCTAGTGCAACCTAATCTTTGGTACTGCCCAGGTGTTTGGGATCCGCACCAGGCCGGATTAAAAAAAGACATTGAAGTTCAGAAGCGGGCTGTTAAATTTGTTAACGGCATTTCAGAACGACGAAGTACTACGGAGGTGCTTCCGAAACTGAAATGGGCATTTCTGGAGGGAAGACGACGTTCTTTTCGAGGAACACCACTGAGAAAATTGAGAGAACTGGCATTTGAACCTGACTTTAGAAGGATTCTGCTGCCGCAACTTACATTTCTCAGAAGAATAAATAAGATAAGATACGAGAAATAACTGCTCATACCAGAGCATATAGGCGGTCGTCTTTTCCTCGCTCTGTTAGACAATGGAACAGGAAAGGAAAAGAATAGTAGGAGTATACGGTAGCTTGCAAAGTATTTATGTAGATGGAAATGTAGATGTGGAGCTCTAAAAGCAGATGGAGCTTCATAAATGGGGCGCGAAACACGAGTAAACTAGGGATCCGTCCGCAATGTGTTAAGTGCTGGCACGAGTTTCGTCCTACCACAACCACAGTCTTTCTCTGTTTTTCCTCTGCCGAACAGTGTGCGGAAAAAACGAACACTTGATTCTTTCCATGCATGCATTGATTTCCCTTATATTATTACGATGACCAATTCTCCTTATGTGAGTGGGCGTCAACAGAATATATACGCATTCAGAGGACATAGCCTGTAGTGTCGGTAGCTGGGCCGACACCGTGACGTTGATGGCTGAAAATGAAAGCTAGACTAACACTGTAGCCGATAGTGCACGCAAGGCTAAAGCAGACGGGCGTGAAGTCTGGAACATGAGAACTTATAAATGAATAAGAAGAAAAGTAGGTAGATGCTTTTTACTTATCTTTTATTTAGGCCGTGGAATACATCTCTCTTGAATACTCGTAAGCTATAGGCACTGATACAAATGGCTCCTTGCTAGTTCGTAGCCATTAACTTAGCTGATGGCTATTATGTCTCTCGGCTAATGAGAGAGAAAGGCTTCGTACAACTGGGCGATAGCTAGGTTCGCGTACAACTGGTCGGTAGCTTGGTTCTCGTACAACTGGGCGATAGCTAGGTTCGCGTACAACTGGGCGGTAGCTTGGTTCTCGTACAACTGGGGTCGAGTCCACTCTCGTATCACGAGACCTGCCTTGGTGGTGGCGCTAGGTCTGCGATCACAGTGGCGACACGCGGGTCCGACATGTACTACATGGACCGCGGCCGATTTAAACTACCACCTAGCAAGTGTGGTGTCTGGCGGTGACACCACATTCCTCCCCCGCAAATCGGCGAACGGTCGTGTAATAAGGCTTCCGCCCGCCGTGGGGAGGACCACATGTTGACGTATGCGATGAGGTGGGTAGCCTAACAACAGGCGAGGCTGTGCCACCCGCACCCGGCCATCCGGTCCGAGGGGAGCTAGGAAACGCCTGCAAAACTAGTCCAGGGTGCACGTCAACATGCGGTGTATGCGCCCGTAAAGAGACAGGAGGTAGTGAAGGGTCGACGTCCATGGCGTCGGGGTAGCCGACGCGCGATGACGTCATGTGGTCCGGAGCGGGCGGGCGTTCCATGGCGGAGGACAGCTGGTCACGGGAAGCGATCGGCGGCGCGTGACCCTGGGAGGCGCTTGGCGGCTGCAACGAAGCGTCGAATGCGGTCGGCGGCGGCGGCGGCTGCTGCTGCTGCTGCTGCTGCGGCGGCGGCGGCGCGTCGCCATGGGGCAAAATGGAAGGCATCGTCGGTAACACCTGGGGATGAGGCGAGCCAGTAGATGGGTCCCCAGGGCGCTGACCGGACGGCACCGTCGCTGAAAGCAGACGGGGAGCGGCAGAACCCGAGCGACGACAGAGGCGCAGCTGATTGAGATGCCGACGCACCTCACCAGAGGCCCCCAAAACCAAATACATCGCGCGGCCGAGGCAGCGAAGAATGCGCCCTGCGAGCCAACGCCGTGAACCTCGATAGTTGCGATAAAATACAACGTCGCCTGGAGCAAAAGCAGGAGTCTGCCGCTGCGCAGGAACCTGATGCGGCGGATGCAGCAAAGACATCAAGGTGCGATGAGGACGACCGTGGAGCAACTCAGCCGGCGAGCGACCATCTCGGGGCTGAGAGCGATACGAAGACAAAAAGAGCAACAATGCGTCCTCCCGAGAATGCGACTCTTTCAATTTCAACATCTGTGACTTGAAAGTCCGGACCAACCGTTCAGCGGCACCGTTGGACTGAGGCGAAAACGGCGCGGATGTCAGATGTTGAATACCATTGGCCTGGCAGAAAGACTGGAATTCCGCGGACATGAATTGTGGGCCATTGTCGGAAACAATAGTCTGCAGAAGACCTTCAATGCAAAAGATAGCAGACAACGCTTGGATGGTGGCGGAGGACGTCGTGGAAGACATCCGGACAACAAAAGGAAAATTACTGAAGGCGTCGACCAGAACCAACCATCGAGCATTCCAGAATGGACCAGCAAAATCAATGTGCAAGCGTTGCCAAGGGGAAGTGGCTTTTGGCCACGCAAAGACTTTCCGCGGCGGTGCGGACTGTTGTTCGGCACACGCCGGGCACGAAGAACACATATTCGTAATCGCAGCATCGATTCCGAACCAAGTACAGTGCTGACGAGCAAGTTGTTTCGTTCGCACTATACCCCAATGTCCTTGATGAAGAAGCCGTAAAACAGAGGACTGTAACGAACGTGGGACCACGACTCTGGACTGATCATTATCAGAACGCAACAACAAAACACCACGTCGAACAAAAAGTCTCTCCTTGTGAGCAAAAAATCGGCGAACCAACGGATCCTCGATCCGAGACTTTGACAAAGGCCATTGCGTAGCAACAAAACGTAAAACAGTAGCAAGGACAGGGTCAGCAGCTGTGGCTGTAGCGACACGACGAAAATCAATCGGAAACGATTCGACCACTTCATCGGTTTCCGAATCAATGAACATGCAAGCAAGTTCGGAAGAATCGAATGCTTTATCCTCAGCAACAGGCAAACGGGACAACGCATCGGCGTTTCCGTGCTTAGCAGTGGACCGATACAAGATATCGTAGCGGTACTGCGAGAGGAAAATAGACCAGCGAATGAATTTCTGCGCTGTACGTGGAGGTACAGGCGTGGTCGGGTGAAAAAGCGATGTCAAAGGTTTGTGGTCTGTGATGATGGTAAAGTGACGACCATACAAGAAATCATGGAACTTAGTAACACCAAACACGAGAGCCAAAGCTTCTTTCTCTATCTGTGAATAATTTCTTTGCGCAGACGACAGCAATTTGGACGCAAAGGCAATAGGGCGATCATGGGAGCCAACTTTGTGCGCAAGCACAGCACCGATCCCGAAATCCGAAGCATCTACCATCAACAAAAGGGGTTTCTGGGGATCGAATGGCGTAAGGCAAGTATTAGAAAGCAACGCCGATTTCAACTGGCGAAAGGCGCGTTCACATTCCGTCGTCCAGACGAACGGAACACCGGTACGGCGTAAGCGATGAAGCGGAGCTGAAATGAAAGAGGCATTGCGCACATTCACTCACACCTTGTGATTCTACATTGTTCAATGTTCGTGCGACCTCCTGACGCAATGCGTGGGGAACATTGCGCGCTCTGAAAATTTTCGGTTGCGCGTTTACCTTCAGTTCGAAATGTGCTTCATAGTTTTTAGCGCAACCTAAGCCCGGTGCAAAAACGTCTGCAAATTCGTCACACAGCCGAGAAACACTGTCTGTAGGCACAGTCTGATTCACTGATAGGACCTGATTTACAATAGACATGTTAAACAACTTAATAAATCTAGACCAAACAAGTTCACTGCAGAAGAAGAACGAAGAACGTAAAAGGACACAAGTTTTGTTTGTCCCTGGTATGTTGCAAGAAGACTGCACTGTCCTAACACAGGAATTTTCTGTCCGGAATATGTAGTTAGCTTAACATTTGCGGAACGCAACGGAGGTGCGCCCAGTTGTTTGTATGTGTCGTGATTGAGCAATGAAACTGCAGCTCCGGTATCGAGCTGGAATGGTATCACTTGGCCGTCAAAGTCTAAGTCCACAAAAAGTTTATTGTCCTGCTGACGACAAGAGCGACTGTTTTGTGCAATTGGAACAGACACTGGTACAGAATCACTTGCTAATTGACGTGATTTCCGGCGACGTCGACGCACAGTTTTTGTGGGACGATCACAGTCACTGATAGAGAAAGTGTCACTGGACGAAGGGGAATTAACGACATGAATGTCCATAGGCGAAGGTCCACGAGCCTGAGTGTCCTTGGTTCGATTCCGGCGCGAAGCAAAGGGCCTGGAATGATTGTGATTGTCTGATCTGAGCTTTTTCTGGCAAACACTTTGAACATGTCCTTTCTTATTGCAGAAAAAGCAAATAGCTTGGCGTGACGGGCAATGTTCACGCGAATGTCTAGTAGCACACCGCGGGCATGATTTCACTGCATTTGTGGGCTGGCGCGGCACACCTGGCTTAGCGCGCGGCGTCAGCTGTGCGGACGGCCGCGAGGGCAGTTGACCGGGCCGCGTTGCGCGAGCGCGCCCGGCGGGCCGGTTAATGTTACACACAGCTGGCGAAGATTCAAAAGATTCCTGAGCACAGTCAAGTGTGTCCTGTCTATCCAATATGTCTATCACTTGTTGAAGGGAGGGATTAACTAGTTGCAAAATTTGCTCCCGTATGCGAACATCAGAAACGTTCTGTGCAATTGCATCACGCACCATTGTATCTGAATAAGAAAGACCACAGTCACATTCAAAGGCACAGTCCCTAGTAAGTCCTTGCAATGTTGCTACCCACTCCCTATTAGTTTGACCGGCCGTACGTTTTGTACGAAAAAACGTATACCGTTTTGCAACCACATTAACTGTTTCTTTGAAATAGGCATCTAATGCAGACAAAATTTCCTCGTATGACAAAGTTGCTACGTCGCGGCGGGGAAACAATTTCACTATCACACGGTATGTGGACACACCGACACAAGAAAGCAAAAACGGCTGCCGCTCATTACCTTGAATTCTGTAGGCAGCAAGGTGGAAGGCGAACTGACGAGACCACTCTTGCCAGGTCTCGTGGTTCGGGTCGTAGTGCCTAAAAGGCGGTGCAACGGCAGGTTGTGGCTGCGGCAGCGAAGAAGCGGCGGCGGCCGCATCGGTGTGCAGCGCACGTTGACCCTGGACGAGCTGTCCAAGGGCATCCAGTAACGCCTGCGTCTGCTGATTCTGCAAGCGATAAAATTCGGACAGTACATCTGGAGATTGTGGCGAAGCCATGACACAATTAAATGTAAGCAATCAGAACACTTGAAATCGGCCAATGGTGCAAATGAATTAATACAAACTCTTTATCTCGTCGCCAATAATTGTAGTGTCGGTAGCTGGGCCGACACCGTGACGTTGATGGCTGAAAATGAAAGCTAGACTAACACTGTAGCCGATAGTGCACGCAAGGCTAAAGCAGACGGGCGTGAAGTCTGGAACATGAGAACTTATAAATGAATAAGAAGAAAAGTAGGTAGATGCTTTTTACTTATCTTTTATTTAGGCCGTGGAATACATCTCTCTTGAATACTCGTAAGCTATAGGCACTGATACAAATGGCTCCTTGCTAGTTCGTAGCCATTAACTTAGCTGATGGCTATTATGTCTCTCGGCTAACGAGAGAGAAAGGCTTCGTACAACTGGGCGATAGCTAGGTTCGCGTACAACTGGTCGGTAGCTTGGTTCTCGTACAACTGGGCGATAGCTAGGTTCGCGTACAACTGGGCGGTAGCTTGGTTCTCGTACAACTGGGGTCGAGTCCACTCTCGTATCACGAGACCTGCCTTGGTGGTGGCGCTAGGTCTGCGATCACAGTGGCGACACGCGGGTCCGACATGTACTACATGGACCGCGGCCGATTTAAACTACCACCTAGCAAGTGTGGTGTCTGGCGGTGACACCACATAGCCGATGATTGAAATTTCGTGAAAAGACCTCGTCTCAGCGAAAAACGCCTTTGTCTTACTGATTCCCACTGCAATTCGCCTGCCATAGCCGTCCCACTCCTTCCCCTTTCTTACGATAGTACAGCATGAGTTGCCCTTCCTCGAAGTGTTTCGAAGTCATCCGCCGATCCTACCTGGTAAGGATCCCATACTGCACAGCAATACTCTTAGCAGATGACGGACAAGCGTAGTGAAGGCATTCTCTTTACTGGATTTGTTGCTTCCTCTAAGTGCTCTGTCAATAAAGTTGTTTGGTTCACCTTACCCACATTACCTATGTGACTGATCTACTTCAATTTATTGGTAATTATGATCCCTAGGAATTTAGTTGACTTGGCGCTCTTTAGAATCGCGTGATCTATTGTGTAACCGAAACTTAACAGATTCCGTTTAGTATTCATGTGGATGACCTCAGACTTTTATTATCTGCCGTCAATTGTCATTGCTCGTATCATTCAGGTACACTGTCTAAATCAAATTCCAATTGGTTTTGATTTTCTGCTGATCTTGCTAGATGGTAAATAACAGCATCATCTGGAAACAAACTAAGAGCCCTGCTCATATCGTCTCCTCAATCGTTTATAAGATCAGGAATCCTCAATAATTTAAATGGATTACGATCAGCACAGTGCCTGTAACACATCCTGTTTGACTCTATGACTTTCCGTCAGTTAGTACTGTGACGCTTTAGAAACCGCTTGTGAGGAACCGCATCGATAGCCTTCTGGATATCTAGAAATATGAGTTGGGTATCTGTTTGAGATGATACGCTTTCTTTTAATCTTTCAGCAACTGTATCATCTAAGTCAGGTGGTCGGAATAAAGGACATATTATTAATTTATTTCGGTTTTCAAATATAACCTGGATCCATACTAACGCACAGGAAGTATCTACTTCAATTTCACTATTAAACTATTTCTAACAGCAACAATCACGCCACCACCAACTGTATATGATCTATCGTTTCTGAACACCGTTACATCGTTTGTAAAAATTTCGGCTGAACTTACCTCCGCTTTAGCCACCTTTCAGTACCTATAACAATTTGAGCTTCGGTACTTTCTATTAGCGCTAAACTGAGATTCTTTCCCAATAACTATATGACAATTTACAACTATAACACCTAGGAGGATGATTGTTCATTGCAGTCGACAGAAACATTGTGTCCGTTGAGGTCGAATGGAGGCTGATGGCAGTTATTTGGACGCGAGTAACAGGGGTAGGTGAACTCAAGTTAATCATCGGATGTTCCGGCCTTAAAAATTGTAGAGTCATTCAATGAAAATCTGCCCTCAGTATCGCGGCAGTACCCCGGCCATGCAACATCTTTTGGAGGCGGCTTTAACCTACAGAGTATAGGCTAGGACGTATACTGATTCATTGCAGGTGCTACCAACAGACAGTCTTGTTAAAAAAAAAAAATCCCGAAAACTGTCTTGAGCTGTGACGTCGACAAACCAGTGGAAATATAGTTAGACTTTATAACTACAAACGAAATATAGTTACATCTTGTAATTACAACAGAGCTGAGTTTATCGACAGTGTCAGTATAGAGACAGGTACTAGTGATCATCTTTTCATTATAGCGACCATGGTTAATTTAGTGTTTCGAAATCCATCAAGAAGGAAAGGACAGCTTTTATCTAGGAAAAAGAAGAAAATCAGTTGTTAGCTTCTTACGTAGTCGATGAAAGGACATCATTTAGCTCAAATATTATGGGCGTAAAGGAATTAAGGGAAAAATTGAATGATACAGTAAGTCCGGCTCTAGAGTAGTGTTTGTCGAGCATACCTATTAAGGACGGAGAACACCCACCGTGTTCTAATTATAAATTCTGTTAAATTCTGAGAAATCTGAAGTTGTTCCACTCTTGCTTCGATAAAGGGTGTGGAAATGTCGGCAGGCAAAACTGCGTTTACAAAAAGATCAGTGCGCAAAGGGTACAAGAGCTTCCATCGTTATGTGTTAGATCTAGCCGAGAACCCGAGAAGATGCTCGTCCCACGTTCGGTGACTACTATCCAGTCGCTTGTTGACCATTCTGAAGAGGCAATACAAGTCAGCAAAAGGATAACCGATATTTTAAATTTTGCATTTAAGAAATCATTCACGCAAAGGGTTAGTACAGATGTTCCATTGCTTAACCGTAGCACAGACTCCCTCATGAAGGACATAGAAATAGGCATCCCTGGCGGCGAGAAGCAACTGAAAGAGTTGAAAACAAATAAGTCGCCAGATCCGTATGGAATCCCAGTCCAGTTTTACAGAGTGTACTCTTCAGTATTGGCTTCTTGCTTAGCTTGTATTTATCGTGAATATATTACTCAGGCCAAAGTCCCAAGCGACTGGAAGAAAGAAAAGAAGATAAAAGGACGGACCGGCGAAGTTACAGACAAGTATACCTAACATCGATTATCCGCAGAATTATTGATCACATTCTGAGTTCGAATAGAATATATTTCCTTGAGGCAGCAAAGTTTCTCTTCACAAATCAGCACGGATTCAGAAACCACTGTCCGTGCGAAACTCTGCTTGCCCCTTTCTCACAGTATATCCTGCGAACTGTGGATGAAGGTTAACAGGAAGATTCGCACTCCTCATTGCCGATACGATATCGAAAGAGACCACATAGAAGCTCTGCTATGTAATCCACTCCGTAATCGCTATCTGTCTCAACTGTCATCGTCGTCCCCACTAAAACTGAAACAGCCACAAACATCACACCAAATAATCTCATTCCAGTCAGACTACCTGGCCGTTACATTCTCGCTAATTTCTTCTTATCATATTGTTATTCTAACTGCTCCGTGAATTCTTCGTACATTCCTCGAAGTTCCAGACTAATAGCCTCGAAATTTTTCTAGTCAATAGCTTGACGCGCTCGGAAGCTGTCACGGCTGAGAGTAGCAGCTGTGTTTTCCTCGGTATTTCAGCTGCCACGCAATGACATTTCGACACCATAGAATTGTATAAATTCGGCTTATAAGGGGAAAGCCTTAGACAAGGCTAACTGATTCGGCATCATACTTGGCAAGTCGCTTGTGTACAACCTACAATGTAAGACTCTTTAAGATATTTTGGCTGAACATCCAACGATTCTTCCGAAAATTACCCGTAAATTTCATGACGCACAATCGACTCAGAATTGACGGAATCGGCAGATAATTTGAAACTGGGCATTTTTCATCAATGTACACCGAAGTGCCAAAGAAACAGGTATAGTCAAGCATATTCAAATACAGAGATACGTAAACAGGCAGAATATGGCCGCTGCGGTCGGCAACACCTGTATAAGACAAGTGTCTGGCGCAGTTGTTAGATCGGCAACTGCAGCTGCAATGGCAGGTTATCAACATTTAAGTGAGTTTGAACGTGGTGTTCAATCATCTCCGAGGTACCGATTAAGTGGGGATTTTCTCGTACGACCATTTCACGAGTGTACCGTGACTATCAGGAATCCGGTAAAACATTAAATACCTGATATCGCTGGGGCCGGAAAAAATCCTGCAAGAACGGATCCAACGACGACTGAAGAGAATCATTCAACGTGACAAAAGTGCAGTTCTTCAGCAATTCCTGCAGATTTCAATGCTGGGCCATCATCAGGTGTCAACATGCGAACCATTCGACGAAACATCATCGGTATTGGCTTTTGGAGCCGAAAGCCCACTACTGTTCAAATGTGTGTGAATTTCTAAGGGACCAAACTGCAGAGGTCAACGATCGCTAGATTTACATACTAATTAAATTAACTTAAACTAACTTATGCTAATAATAACACACACATTCATGCCCAGGCCCGAGGGAGGACTCGAACCTTCGGCGGGAGGGGCCGCGCAGCCCGTGACATGGCGCCTCTAACCACGCGGTCACTCCGCATGGCAGCCTATTACTGTACCCTTGATGACAGAACGACACAAAGCTTTACGCCCAGCCTGATGAGTGGAAATATGTTGCCTGGCCGGACGAGTCGCGTTTCAGATTGTATCGATCGTTTACGGATATGAACACAACAACATGAATCCGTGTACCCTGCATGTCAGCAGGGGACTGTTAAATCTGGTGGAGGCTCTGTGAAGGTGAGGGGCGTGTGCAGTTGGAGTGCTATGGGACCCTTGATACGTCTAGATACTTCTCTGACAGGTCACACGTACGTAAGCATCCTGTCTGATCATCTGCATCCATTCGTGTCCATTGTTCATTCCGATGGACTTACAGCAGGACAACGCGACACCCCCTACACGTCCGAAATTGCTACAGAGCGGCTCCAGGAACACTCTTCTGGGTTTAAACACTCCCTCTGCCCACCAACATTACAACAGACGAACATTATTGAGCGTATCTGGGATGCCTTACAACGTCCTTTTCAAAAGAGATCTCTACCCCCTCGTACTCTTAGGGATTTATGGGCAACCCTTCACGATTAATGGTGTCAGTTCCCACCAGCACTACTTCAAACATTAGTCGAGTCCATACCACGTCATGTTGTGGCACTTCTGCGTGCTGGCGAGAGCCCTATACGATATTAGGCAGGTGTACCCGTTTCTTTGGCTCTTCATTGTATATGGGATTCTCAAAAGCGTATTTCCCCAGAAATCGAGGAGAGACACTGTTACGACTGCCGCTTTTGTACCCATGAGGTAAACGCTGTTAAACGAAAGCGCCGCTAGCGTAGCGACCTAGACATCTGGCTGGGAAGCAGGGAACCTGCATTCGATTCCCAGCTGCATTCTCTGCTTTTTTCATACGCGTTTCTTTCCGCGTCGAATCTGATAGGAATAGGAGTGTTGGTAATGAAAGTAACTCAATAAGGAACAGTATCGAAATGGGCAAATAAATTTCCCAAACCGTTTGGATTAGTAAATAATAAAAATTTTAAGTTTCTCTCTACGAACACCATTCCGAGTAAGATCCTTGCGAAGACGAACATTCAACGCACGATACCGTATAGACGAAAAAAAACTAACCCTTTTTGCGCTTGGTAGTGTACATATAATAACGTAATCGTACAAGGCGCAGTATTCCATCACAACATCCGGAAAATTGTGACTAAATTTTTCCCGTGCTTATAAGAAATTATGATTTGGTCTTCAGTGTAGAGAAGAGGTCAATTGTTTAACCGACACGCTAACAATGTTTACTTATCTCGCTCCGGATATGGGAAATAGAAGAATTCAGTTTACAAAACACATATCGAGGATGTTTTAAAAACTTACGATGCTGTTAACAAGTTTAGGGTGCATTATACTCCTGGGTTGGACAAACTAACACTGTCATATAAGGTAGCATATTTAGAGATGGCGAGGGTCATCCAGCTTATACGGTAGAAGCAGTACCGCCAAACTGCACATCTGTGTGCCACCAGCTATGTGATGTTGATCTAGTTGTTTGAAGGAAACCGAGCACGTTTAACAGAGTGACATTGTGAATCGACCAGGATTAAATTTTTAATTCCTTAGTAATCCAAATAACTTGAGAAATTCATTTGCCTACGTTTTTCTTTTCTCCTTTTTATGTGCTAACCGTATTAATCCTTCTATACATACCAATTTTGAAACAGAAAAAAAAAACAAGTAAAAATCCTGCACAATGCAACTTGGAATCGGACATACATTCCCCGCTCCGCAGCCTTGGTCGCTATGCAGGCGGAAAACTCGTCAAGGCCGGCCTTGTGGCCGAGCGGTTCTAGGCGCTTCAGTTCGGAACCGCGCTGCTGCTACGGTCGCAGGTTCGAATCCTGCCTCGAGCATGGATGTGTGTGATGTCTTTAGGTTAGTTAGGCTTAAGTAGTTTTAAGTTCTAGGGGACTGATGACGTTAGATGTTAAGTCCCATAGCGCTCAGAGCCATTTGAACCATTTGAATACTCGTCGAACAGCATTTACTTTATGGGCTTATAAGTGACAATCGAAAACGTTTCTGTTAGTGATTTCTGGGAAAACATGCGTTTGCTGGATCCATATATGTTGTTGGCAAATATTCAACTTTCGATTAGGTGCCGATCAGGTAAGTTCTGAGGCGACTGCGCGTCATGAACTTTAGTGATGGTAGTCTCAAAAACGGAGAGCGTTGAGCCAAAGTTCCTTACAGTCTTTCGTTTTAGGTTGCACACAAGCGACCTCCCAAATATGAGCCGAATGGTTTGTCTGTGTATGAGAACTTCCCTTGTTAGCCAGCTGTTCAACAAGCAACACTTGCTCTCTTACAGTTGCAATGGCGCTTGCTCTCTCGCTGATCGTTCTCTAGAAATTTCCAAGGTACCGGCTATATTGTTAGGCAAGAGTGCAAGGGAACAAACTGCGGAGTATCTGAGTAGCAACACAGAAAATCGCCTCTGAGAATAAAGATATGTAACAAAAATTTATAAAATTCAAAACTCGGAGAGGCTAGTACATGCCCAGAAAATTTGTGGAGGGTGTGAAGGACACACTATGGTTCAACAGCCGTATTAGAATGTTGCTACAAAAGGAAGACAACTACATCACAAATTTAAATGAATTGAAATTGTAATTTATCTCTGAAATAAACCGATACCAAAATGAGCATAAGGAGAGCAAGGCTAGGAACGTTAAATGTATTCCAAAGTACAGTTTCGCGAATTGGACAAAAGAGTCCTAACAGATTTTTGTATTACGTGAAGTCAGTAAGCGGATCCCAATCATATGTTCTGTCGCTGAGGACCATATCAACACCGAAACGGAAAATAATTAAGAGATGTCTAAAATATTGAATTTGACCTTCCGAGACTGTTTCAGTGTGTAAGGTTTTTGTACGGTTCCTCCTTCAAACCATATAATGAAATAAAAAACTGATTAAAGTATCCAAAACTGGAAAGAAATCCCGGTTAAGTGAACGTCACTGCGTTTTCAAAAAAGATAGTGGACAGATGCACATAATTATCTGATATACAGTATAAAGGTTGAATATTTTCTTGTTCCTCTTAGACGCGCTCCTACACCTTTCATTCGATTACGATGAAACTTCAGTGGGTTGTTGTGTACGCACCCGCAAAGGTTTCTGTGGGGATATGAACCACCAACCAGCGCTTGGAGTATAGATGAAAAGGTATTACATAGAGGCTTAAGTCAGGAACATCTGGAGCAATTTAAGACTAATTATGTATACTCGTTACTCATGAGTTGCGTAATTGTTTGTAAAAAAACTGTTGTGGATATATCTCAACCACCATTAGAGGCGTGGGGTGTAGGTGCCAAGACATGATAGGTAAAAATCTTCGATAACGACCGATATTAGTATCAAATCCATAGCTCACGGATCACTACACTTACAGTTCAGTTACGTTGATGTTTCAACCGTAGAATTCGAGAGCGTAATTTGGGGGGGGAGGGTGAAATGTGCGAGTTGCAGAAACAGTAACACATCAGAATAGCTCTGTAACGCTTGACGAACCGTGCGGGGTAGCCACGCGATCTAGGGCGCATTGCCACGGTTCGCGCGGCTCCCCCCATCGGAGGTTCGAGTTCTCCCCTGGGCATGGCCGTGTGTGTTGTCGTTAGCGTAAGTTACTTTAAGTTAGATTAAGTAATGTGTAAGCCCAGGGACCGATAATCTCAGCAGTTTGGTCACATAGAACTTACCACAAATTTCCAATTTCCTAACGCTTGACGGAATTTTTATCAAAATTAGCACTCTTATCATCTAATAACTGTAAAACTTTACTCTAACCATAAGACACCCTTAGCAGCCTTAAGACTGTGGGTTTGGGTGAAAAGGCGTGACATAAAATAGTAACTCGGAACCAAATTGGTATATACTGCACAGAGCTCGTTCAAAAATACTGTGGGAGTAGCTTATCCCAACTAGGCTAGGAGTGGGACAGATGTTGAGAATGAATGATATGTACAAACTCCGGGAAATGACATGTCGGTATTTATTTACTGCATTTAGTTGCTTTGAAGACATCAAAAGTATGAAGCGTTGTTCAGTGCGCCGACCACATTTTGAAAGTGAGCACTGGAGTGAGCCAGTAATTTTACCAGCGGGTTTCAGAGCCAAAGACCATGCCACATGGTTCGATATCACAGGTACGTGTAACATCCTCTCTGGAGTCGCATAGTGTGAACATGGAGGATGATACAACTGCCAGCGACAGTCCTTTTTCTCGACACTGTACAGTCAATTACTGGCAGAATTACAAGTTTCCTCAAGATTCAGATGAAATTACAGGCCAAAATTCGCTGGAGATACGCTTGAAAATAGTACAAATATGCGTAAAATATGTTAAATGTTTGTGAAACCGCGGACTAAAAGAAAGTAGACCTATGTCGCTGACGTCAATCTTTAGCAGAATTATGGAACATTTTTTACAACCACGCTTTACGTCGCTTTTTCGAGAAAAAACAATCTTATAAAAAAAAAACATGAATTCCATAACCAGAGATCACTGTGCTTGTCCATGAAGTACAGAGCGTCGTAGGCAAAGGAACCAATCGTTGATGACGTGTTCCTTGAGTTCCGGCAATCGACTAACAGCCAGCACGCAACAAATTGTTCTTAGCCGGATGAAATCGACGGACGTAAAACAAATATCTGGAGCATCCTGAAGGAGTGCTACAGGAATATAACTCTTTACAAAGTATATGAATTTGTTGGGTTACGTCGGAAGCTCATGGCGACCCTTCGCAAACAATGATTTGTCTATAGGAAAATTGAAAGACATGAAGAAGTGTTTGCTGATAGGAAATCAGCAGTCTCCCAGAATTATCTTTCCTTTCGATGAAAATCATGAACTTGTCGGTAGAATAACATAATTAGCGGGGAGTTAAGGACTGTCGAATCACCTGAGCCTCCCTGGGCCTTAACTCCTATGTGAGAGGGGTAAAACACTGCAGTTGGCTGTGACAGTGTATCGTCGGTTGAGCGTCCGTTTTCCCAGGGCATTACGCGCTTGTAAGTCAAGTTGCAGTGAGTGTCGTCGATGGTGGTACGAAGGATGATGTGTCGCGTGTAGTCAATGAAAAGTCAAAAGGTAACTACTGTGACAGAAGCCTTCCGCTGTTGAAAGCATCACACAGCTTGCAGTAGATTTACGTTTTTAATCGCCTATTGCTTTCATTTAGCCTTTTAAAATCATTAAAATCCCTTTATTTGACATTCAACACGTACAACTTTCTAACTTTAATATGGCGTTCCCGTGTATCTGCGCTAATAACATTCATTAGATATTTCCAAATGTAAAGTCACCTTTGCAGATGCCAGAATGCCACCGCTAGCAATAGTCGTTGATTCCTGTTAACAGGACTACAGTTGGGATTATCCTCTCGTCAGCCAGAAGCCGATGGTCTCTTGCACGTGAACCTCCTCCGATCGCTTGTGCATAGCGGAGGCCACACCATGAAAATTTCGCTTGTTCTTAGACGCAGTGACGATTGTAGGTTTGGTAATTGTAAACACGTACCGGCGGAGGCCGAACATCGACCACTCTTAGTGAAATTTATCTACATCAGCAAACATTCATTCCATTTTTTTTTTCTTTTTTTTTCTTTTGCGCCCGCATTTCTCTGTAGGAACAACATAGATAATGGAGTTGAAATATCACTATTGTTTCCTGAAACGTAAGACACGTGCACATGTATGTAGGCAATTTTGCTCCCACAAGATTACAGGCGGTCGAGAACGATGTGTACGAGTTATACCGGTTGGTTAACCCGTCAAAGTCCCGTAATATCATGCGTTCTTTACCTTTGAACATAAGGTGCAGTACGTACCTACTCAGTACTAAGTGTCGACCTGAAATTCTGCTGTCGGTGGTGTGCTTTGAGTCAAGACTTACTGGTAGCTGTCTGACGCCGTCCGCATTTCAGACAAGCGACAGAAGTCAATACGCGAAGGCTTAGTGAGTCCATCTGCAGTCTACACGCAGAGGAGATAGATCAGCTTGTTTCGCGGTTTGCCATACATATTATATTAGGCACTAAGTACGTTAATTACACAAAACGCTATAACAACAATCTCATTTTCCCGATCACTGTTATGGATTATTTCGAATTTAATTGTTTTAGCCAAACACAGTGCTCCCCTTGACTTTCCTAGAGCTTCTCCTTTAAGGGAACACGCTCGTGAAAACGATCAAACATCTGAAAAAAATTCTTGGTCTATAGAAAAGAGCATTTGATGCTGATTTCAAAAATGTATAGTTTATGGACATTATCATTTTCTGTTCATTCTAAAATTGAGGTTGAACATAATGTTAAACAAGTGAAGTGCGTCAGAATAAGTTTTTGCATTATTTTGTTCTTCCATTTTTTCCGTTGTTAGTTACGGGTTGTTAACACAGGTGTTTTCTAGAAGGCACTGACTCCCAGAAACAAAGTAGAGGCATGTTTAAAAGGCTGTGGTTCGAATGTAAACAAAGATATGAGAATATATGATTTCGGGATTTCATACACTTGCGGTTTTGTAGTTATTATGTGTTGTTTTGTTTCTGTGTGTATGTGTTTCCTGTGCTACAAATGCAGAGAGTAAAGAAATTTCACCCCAAACGAAAGTTTCATGGTAACCAGTCCCAAACACAATCAAATAATACATATCAGTTGCTTCAAAAGTTACCTGCGGAAACTGTGTCTACAGGCAGTGCTTCTAGACGTAAACTTTCACTTTCTGAATGTAATAAGAACAATTTTAATAGTATTGTGAGCAGCAATAATAACGGAAACGTTATTGTGAACCTAAATATATTTTCAAGACTTTTGAAGAGTGCTGTGAAAGGTAAGTACTGCAATTGTGAAGATAGTATTGATGTTTCTGACGATATTTCAACAAGGAAGCTTCTTTCAAGTCTGTTAGTGATTGCCTGTAACTCGTGTAAGATGTACAGTGATACTGTGACATCGTCAGTGACTGACAGTCGACATTACAGTGTAAATATTCAGCTTGCTTATGCAATGAGATGTACTGGTAGGGGAAGGAGAGCTGCCCAGACTTTTTGTGCGGTGATGGATTAACCTCCACCTCCACTAAGGTTTTACAGATACTATAAATTAATACATAATGCTTTATGTGGTGTAAGTGAACATTCAATGGAAAGAGTAGCAGAAGAAGCAGTAGCCTTGTCTGTTAACACAGACATTGTAGCAGCATTTGATGTATCTTGGCATAAGAGAGGTCGTACTTCTCTGAATAGGGTTGTAACTGGAATATTTATTGAAACTGGTAATATACTAGATTATGAATGTCTAACAAAGCTCTGCCAGGGTTGTTCAAGTAAATTTATTGACACTCATGTTTGTGTAAAGAACTTTGATGGCCCAAGTAGGAACATGAAAAGGAAAGGAGTTGTAAACATATTTAGAAGATCAGAGGTCAGTCATGGTGTGAGGTATGTAGGCTACCTTGGGGATGGAGACTGTAAAGGACACATTATTGTTGTTAATTAATGACAGACCATATGGGGACACTCTGATAAAAAAGCTTGAATGTGTTGGGCATGAACAAAAAAGAATGGGAGCTCGGCTGAGAAAATTATGTAAAGACTTCAGTGGACACAAACTGTCAGATGGAAAACACATAGATGGTCCATGTCGTCTTACAAAAAGTGAAATTGATTTTTTGACTCAATATTGTAGCCTAGCAATGTAGGAGATTTGGAGAACATGAGACGAGCTGTTTGGGCAACATGGTTTCACAGAGTGTCAACAGATGTAACTCCACAGCATGGTTTGTGTCCAAAAGGGGAAATCCTGGTGCAAGTACTGGTTGAGCAATGCCACAGGCATACAATATACCCACGAGCATTCCTTACCACTTGCTGTAATGGAGGCAATTAGGCCTATATGTAGGGATCTGACAAATAAAAATCTACTTAGGAAATGTTTGTATGGACTCTCTCAGAATGCAAATGAAAGCTTCAGAGGCTGTATATGGGAGAAATGACCCAAAACTGTATTTTTTGGGCTGACAGTGTTGAAGATAGGTGTAATGGATGCAATAATAACATTCAATGATGGTGCAATTTCAATTATCAATGTTATGAAGAAACTGAACATCAAAAATGGAAGAAATACGGCTTCAGCTCTAACTTCTATTGATAAGCGGCGAGTAACCGAAGCAGAGACAGCTGCAGAAGCTGCTACCAAGGAGTCAAGGATAAAGAAAAGAATGGAGAGAAAGAGTATGGAGGATACAGAAACAGGAGGACAACTGGAGTATGCAGCTGGAATGTTCTAAACGGGCATAATGATAAGTTAATAAATCTGTAAATCTTCATTCACGATTTACCGAAAACTTGAATTTTCATTATTCAGGTACACTTTTCTCCTAAATGACTGAACTTAGACTCACAAAAATTGGTACAGATATTTAGAATGGCCTCCTCTACCTCCGTTGCCAACTATTTCCTGAAAAATTTGTAACATGATGATGATGTCGGTGGTATTTGAGCTACATTTTTAAATACTTTTGTTGTAGTAAAATAAATTACTTGTCTTTTTCACAGATCAGCAGAATTGTAGGCATAAAACATGTGAATGTTCTCTGTACTCTGACTCTTTTTCCAAGCTGTGCAGTCAGTGGTTCAAAAAAAAATGGTACTGCAGTGAAATAGTGTTCCGTTTTTTATGCTATTATAAATATTGTTGTCAGTACCAAAATACAATAAATATCTCAATAATTTTTTGGGAAATGCTTTGACTAATGACCCTAACTGTGTGTAAGAAATTTGAACTATACGTCATTTATAGATCAATTGCATTATGAGGGTGAAGATAATACTAAAAATGCAGCCCGGTCAGGGCTGTTCATGGTTCACCTATCACAAAAATAAACTGAAAAAATCACCAGTTTGATTACTTTTGTGCTGCGTTGTGATGTGTAACATTTCATGGCGTCATTGTTTTACCATTGTAAGACATGATTTTGTAGCTATTTGTAGTATGTTATGATCTTTTATTTTTAATCTGTGTTTTGCCTCGTTTTTCACTGTGCACGATATTTCAGTTATACTTCTTGTATGTCATTTCTACTGCAGATGACGGAAGATGGCTGGTAAACTTAAACCGGCTATCTAACAAAGCATTGCTTCAACGGCTACTTCAGTAGACCCAATTTTCACATGAACACAGTTTGTTGCAATGATACCAAAGACAGTGACATTAGACACCCATATTAGTTTTACGATTGTTATGGTGGATATATGCAAATCAAGCAGGCACCTATGGCTCTCCCTAGCCTTAATTTTCGAAATTCAATAGATCAATGCAGTGTCACAATTATTGAAAGAAGTAGCCCTTCGGAAAATTGCGATAGGAACGCGTCATAAATAAGCAAGAAAACAAATTACTTATATCAGGGTGTTATTTGGTCCAGCCCTGTACGTCAGTTATTATACTATGCTACAACAGAAGCCGGTAAGAGGGAAGCACGACGATGACAAAGGATTCAGAGCACACGTAACACACAACAGACACGGGTGGACAGCAGTGGCGGTGCAGAAAACAAGGTAACTACACCTGTCAAGCGAGAAGCAGGTGGTGTGTGGATGACAACGACGTCGACACAGCGAACCGCAGGAGGCACTGTCAACGCTTGTGCTGCAGGATACGCTGCAGAGCATAACCACGGCTGACACGGTTCAAAGGCTGACTCACTGCGGAATGGGCTCCAACAGGTAGTGTGTTATGGATAGCAGAAGCGTGCGCGAAGGCTCTTCCTGTGGCGACAGGCCGCTTTGTCTGCGCACGACGTGTAGTATGCACGAAAACAAGACGAATTCATTTGGTACTTAGAGTACATCGTTACGGTACTGTCACCTGAGTTACCAAGAGAGAGTGGCAAGATGTGGCGCCTGAAAGAGAAAAATATATCATTTTTTCAGCTACATATACTTGGGACCTATTTTCACTACTGCCTCGTAAAAGTGACATAAAGTAAATGTGTTCGCAATACAATTCAGTGCACTAATAGAGCGTTTTTGGCTTCCTGAGCAACCAATGATGACTAAAAAATAGTATCTCTAAGTTTCTCCAACATATCACCCGTTCGGGTTTGGCGACTCGAGAGTAATACATATCAGTCCGCCACAAGGGTTTGATGAAGGTTATCAGGTTTCACTTTGATATATTGAAAAAAAATGATTCACTACTAGTGTATTCATGAAAAATACACATACAAATGGTGATTTACCTAAATTATTTAATTGGGAGGTTTTCTTTAAAAGAAATCTGTTCTGATCGAAAATCATAACTGACACGCGATTTAGTGAAACAGTATACTAACCGCTGACTGCATGACACTTAGAAGAACACCATTACTTGAATGCAAATTTCAGGTCACTATATGAAATTTTAATGTCTAGAAGACAGACCATTTCTTTCCGCCACATACACACTACACTTATGTATCGACCTATTCTACTGAAACTGTCTTGATATCCTGATAATTTGGTAGTCATAGAACATCCTTGGTGTATGCACACATAATGGTTTAGCTACATGAGGCTTCTCCTTGACTTTACAAAAGCATGTCCCTAGTTCCCGAACTCCGGCATCAACCTGGCAGTGCTACATTCAGAAAATGCGAGACGTCCAATAAGAGCCTAATAATGAGATTTTCACTCTGCAGTGGAGTGTGCGCTGATATGAAACTTCCTGGCAGATTAAAACTGTGTGCCGGACCGAGACTCGAACTCGGGACCTTTGCCTTTCGCTGGCAAGTACTCTACTAACTGAGCTACCCAAGCACGACTCACGCCCCGTCCTCACAGCTTCAATTCTGCCAGTACCTCGTCTCCTACCTTCCAAACTTTACAGAAGCTCTCCTGCAAACCTTACAGAGCTAACATTCCTGAAGGAAAGGATATTGCGGAGACATGGCTTAGCCACAGCTTGGAGGATGTTTCCAGAATAAGAATTTTCACTCTGCAGCGGTCCGACACACAGTTTTAATCTGCCAGGAAGTTTAAAGAGCCTAATACTTTATGTTAAATGAGGAATTATAAGGAATGACACACACACAACATTGGTGTAATAGTCTGAAATATTTATTATTGGTTTCACGAACCGGTGTCCGGCTGTTACGCCATCAACAAATACGATGACAAATATGTGATGCGGTGGAATTTTGATGGATCAAAGAATTTTAAACCAGTGCATCTACATAGTGTCTCCATTTCGAGAGATGAAAAATGATAATGTTAGAATTATGAAAAAAACAAGAGGGACTATTTCAGTGTAAATGCGATATAAGATTATTTAATTAAGGTAAAATATATGACACATTAACTAATGAACTTAAGACAAATAATTGAACAATAAACTTTTGTAACATATTTCAAAGATGTTACTGAACAAAATAATCCTATCATTAACAGATCCTAAATTACAAACAAATAAGATATTGTGTTGATGTTAAGCAGGTGAATGAACCAGCTATGATTTTAATTGTTTTAACACAATGAGTGAAATTATGATTACTAATGTGAAGGAAAATGGGGCATGTGAGTAAGATGGGTCATTTATGACATGTTCTGCATGGGTCTGCAGTCAGAAGTGGCGAGCTTGGACTGTGGACAAACGTTTATTAATTTCCATTATTTCACGATAGTTCAGATCCCTCCTTTTATGGATGTGATGTAATACTTCATGTTTCATCTTGTAATTAGGCGTTCTTTATGCAGGTGGTCTGAAAAAGTGGAGTCTCCTTTTCTAAGTTTCCAATGTCTGTGGTATTTCTTCAAGCCGGTATGTATAGCCCTGCCCTACTGATCTGTAAGGAATTTGCCACATTTGCAAGCAATTTTATATACTCCACTCTGTCTTTACCATTGAGCCAAAACTGCCAGTAGCTTTGAGCAAATAAAATGATGTTTTTCCATTCCTTGACTTCAACTTTCTGGCTACATACAGAGTGTCTTTTCCTAAATATGGAATTGTGCACCATTTATTGCGTTGTTGTGGTAGTGGGTCAAGGACAGGGTAAAGAAGAGAGTTCACCTGTTGTTCCTGCTTTTTGTGCGTTATGTAGTACACTAAGGTATGAGGCTAGCCATTGTTTGATATTGTTTGTCTAACTGCATTTATTTCCATATGAAAATTGTCTTCACTCATTGGGATGGATATTAGGCGATGTACCCTTGACTGAAAGGCAGCATGCTTATGGTCCCTGGGCGTTGGGAAATGGCAGGTAGTACCGTGTCAGGTGGTACCATGGCAGGTGGTACATGTCTTATAAATCTTATATGAGTAGGGTGACTGATGTCTATGATCAGATATAAATAATTTATGCAGCTACCTCCAAACTCAGTTGTGAAGTACACTCCTGGAAATGGAAAAAAGAACACATTGACACCGGTGTGTCAGACCCACCATACTTGCTCCGGACACTGCGAGAGGGCTGTACAAGCAATGATCACACGCACGGCGCAGCGGACACACCAGGAACCGCGGTGTTGGCCGTCGAATGGCGCTAGCTGCGCAGCATTTGTGCACCGCCGCCTTCAGTGTCAGCCAGTTTGCCGTGGCATACGGAGCTCCATCGCAGTCTTTAACACTGGTAGCATGCCGCGACAGCGTGGACGTGAACCGTATGTGCAGTTGACGGACTTTGAGCGAGGGCGTATAGTGGGCATGTGTGAGGCCGGGTGGACGTACTGCCGAATTGCTCAACACGTGGGGCGTAAGGTCTCCACAGTACATTGATGTTGTCGCCAGTGGTCGGCGGAAGGTGCACGTGCCCGTCGACCTGGGACCGGACCGCAGCGACGCACGGATACACGCCAAGACCGTTGGATCCTACGCAGTGCCGTAGGGGACCGCACCGCCACTTCCACACAAATTAGGGACACTGTTGCTCCTGGGGTATCGGCGAGGACCATTCGCAACCGTCTCCATGAAGCTCGGCTATGGTCCCGCACACCGTTAGGCCGTCTTCCGCTCACGCCCCAACATCGTGCAGCCCGCCTCCAGTGGTGTCGCGACAGGCGTGAATGGAGGGACGAATGGAGACGTGTCGTCTTCAGCGATGAGAGTCGCTTCTGCCTTGGTGCCAATGATGGTCGTATGCGTGTTTGGCGCCGTGCAGGTGAGCGCCACAATCAGGACTGCATACGACCGAGGCACACAGGGCCAACACCTTGCATCACGGTGTGGGGAGCGATCTCCTACACTGGCCGTACACCACTGGTGATCGTCGAGGGGACACTGAATAGTGCACGGTACATCCAAACCGTCATCGAACCCATCGTTCTACCATTCCTAGACCGGCAAGGGAACTTGCTGTTCCAACAGGACAATGCACGTCCGCATGTATCCCGTGCCACCCAACGTGCTCTAGAAGGTGTAAGTCAACTACCCTGGCCAGCAAGATCTCCGGATCTGTCCCTCATTGAGCATGTTTGGGACTGGATGAAGCGTCGTCTCACGCGGTCTGCACGTCCAGCACGAACGCTGGTCCAACTGAGGCGCCAGGTGGAAATGGTATGGCAAGCCGTTCCACAGGACTACATCCAGCATCTCTACGATCGTCTCCATGGGAAAATAGCAGCCTGCATTGCTGCAAAAGGTGGATATACACTGTACATTGTGCATGCTCTGTTGCCTGTGTCTATGTGCCTGTGGTTCTGTCAGTGTGATCATGTGATGTATCTGACCCCAGGAATGTGTCAATAAAGTTTCCCCTTCCTGGGACAATGAATTCACGGTGTTCTTATTTCAATTTCCAGGAGTGTATATACTGTTGTGTTTACAATTTAGATCTTGAGGAATTGTCTGATAGTACCTGCCCATAAGCATAACACATCATCAACATACCTAAACCATCGAGATACCTAAACCACTTGGAGAGAGTGGACTACTTTCCAAAAAATGTGTTTCAAAGTTGTTCATGAAGATTTCAGCAAGGATCAGAATGGGGGGGATTCCATATCTAGATCATCCAACTGTTTGCATATCCTCTCACTGACACGGATATAATTTTGTGTTAGACAGGTTTCTGTAGCTAACCTTACGTCATTGGTGACTACGAAGTTAACTCCTGATTTATCTAGTAAGTCTGTGAGAATTTTAAGACACTAGTGTGCAAGTTTATTAATGAATAAACTGCAAAAATCAAAAGCATTACAAGGAATTTGCGTGTCGTGTAACTTGTTCACTGCATCAACTGAATTAAGCATACTATGACTAGGTTTGAACTTGGTTCTGATCTTGATCAGGTCATTTAACTCTTTGGCTAATTTCTAACATGTGGCTGAGAATGAAGACATCTCATGAAGGATTGGGATATTATCTCCATGGGGTTACAGAGGCAATAAAGTACGGGACCTATAGGATTCCAATTGGTGAAGAAGGACGCATCAGTGTATAATATTATATTGACACAGTTTCATAATACTTTTAATTTTATCACTTATAACTGCCATCTGCTTTCTTTACAATTTGTACAGAAAGCAGATGGCAGTTATAAGAGTCAAGGGACACGAAAGGGAAGCAGTGGTTGGGAAGGGAGTGAGGCAGGGTTGTAGCCTATCCCCGATGTTATTCAATCTGTATATTGAGCAAGCAGTAAAGGAAACAAAAGAAAAGTTCGGAGTAGGTATTCAAATCCATAGAGAAGAGATAAAAACTTTGAGGTTCGCTGATGACATTGCAATTCTGTCAGAAACAGCAAAGGACTTGGAAGAGCAGTTGAACGGAATGGACAATGTCTTGAAAGGAGGATATAAGATGAACATCAACAAAAGCAAAACGTGGATAATGGAATGTAGTCGAATTAAGTCGGGTAATGCTGAGGGAATTAGATTAGGGAATGAGACACTTAAAGTAGTAACGGAGTTTTGCTATTTGGGGAGCAAAATAACTGATGATGGTCGAAGTAGAGAGGATATAAAATGTAGACTCGCAATGGCAAGGAAAGCGTTTCTCAAGAAGAGAAATTTGTTAACATCGAGTATTGATTTAAGTGTCACGAAGTCGTTTCTGAAAGTATTTTTGTGGAGTGTAGCCATGTACGGAAGTGAAACATGGACAATAAATAGTTTAGACAAAAAGAGAATAGAAGCTTTCGAAATGTGGTGCTACAGAAGAATGCTGAAGATCAGATGGGTAGATCACATAACTAATGAGGAGGTATTGAATATACACTCCTGGAAATTGAAATAAGAACACCGTGAATTCATTGTCCCAGGAAGGGGAAACTTTATTGACACATTGCTGGGGTCAGATACATCACATGATCACACTGACAGAACCACAGGCACATAGACACAGGCAACAGAGCGTGTACAATGTCGGCACTAGTACAGTGTATATCCACCTTTCGCAGCAATGCAGGCTGCTATTCTCCCATGGAGACGATCGTAGAGATGCTGGATGTAGTCCTGTGGAACGGCTTGCCATGCCATTTCCACCTGGCGCCTCAGTTGGACCAGCGTTCGTGCTGGACGTGCAGACCGCGTGAGACGACGCTTCATCCAGTCCCAAACATGCTCAATGGGGGACAGATCCGGAGATCTTGCTGGCCAGGGTAGTTGACTTACACCTTCTAGAGCACGTTGGGTGGCGCGAGATACATGCGGACGTGCATTGTCCTGTTGGAACAGCAAGTTCCCTTGCCGGTCTAGGAATGGTAGAACGATGGGTTCGATGACGGTTTGGATGTACCGTGCACTATTCAGGGTCCCCTCGACGATCACCAGTGGTGTACGGCCAGTGTAGGAGATCGCTCCCCACACCATGATGCCGGGTGTTGGCCCTGTGTGCCTCGGTCGTATGCAGTCCTGATTGTGGCGCTCACCTGCACGGCGCCAAACACGCATACGACCATCATTGGCACCAAGGCAGAAGCGACTCTCATCGCTGAAGACGACACGTCTCCATTCGTCCCTCCATTCACGCCTGTCGCGACACCACTGGAGGCGGGCTGCACGATGTTGGGGCGTGAGCGGAAGACGGCCTAACGGGGTACGGGACCGTAGCCCAGCTTCATGGAGACGGTTGCGAATGGTCCTCGCCGATACCCCAGGAGCAACAGTGTCCCTAATTTGTGTGGAAGTGGCGGTGCGGTCCCCTACGGCACTGCGTAGGATCCTACGGTCTTGGCGTGCATCTGTGCGTCGCTGCGGTCCGGTCCCAGGTCGACGGGCACGTGCACCTTCCGCCGACCACTGGCGACAACATCGATGTACTGTGGAGACCTCACGCCCCACGTGTTGAGCAATTCTGCTGTACGTCCACCCGGCCCCCCGCATGCCCACTATACGCCCTCGCTCAAAGTCCGTCAACTGCACATACGGTTCACGTCCACGCTGTCGCGGCATGCTACCAGTGTTAAAGACTGCGATGGAGCTCCGTATGCCACGGCAAACAGGCTGACACTGACGGCGGCGGTGCACAAATGCTGCGCAGCTAGCGCCATTCGACGGCCAACACCGCGGTTCCTGGTGTGTCCGCTGTGCCGTGCGTGTGATCATTGCTTGTACAGCCCTCTCGCAGTGTCTGGAGCAAGTATGGTGGGTCTGACACACCGGTGTCAATGTGTTCTTTTTTCCATTTCCAGGAGTGTAACTGGGGAGAAGAGGAGTTTGTGGCAACTTGACTAGAAGAAGGGATCGGTTGGTAGGACATGTTCTGAGGCATCAAGGGATCACCAATTTAGTACTGGAGGGCAGCGTGGAGGGTAAAAATCGCAGAGGGAGACCAAGAGGTGAATACATTAAGCAGATTCGGAAGGATGTAGGCTGCAGTAGGTACTGGGAGATGAAGAAGCTTGCACAGGATAGAGTAGCATGGAGAGCTGCATCAAACCAGTCTCAGGACTGAAGCCCACAACAACAACAACAGGTACTGTGTCGGATCTTTCTATATCTGATGAAATTTGGTGGCATTTAGGAAATCTTCCACTTTGCTAACATAGTCAGATTTGTTCGTTAAGACAACAGCATCTCCTTCCTGAAGTTGTTTAATACTTGATGTTCTTTAGCTGGTGGGGCACTAGAAACGAGGTTATATGTTTCCACTTCATGGGCTACTAGATGTTTAGTGGAGATTTTCACACCTAATCCACATTCCAGGTCTATTTTTTTTATTTCCAGTTGTTTTTTATAGACTTTCTGTGGCGAAGCATGTTTGAATCCTTTTCCCACTATACGGAATTTTTCGTTGGTTGTTTGTAAGTCCGAAAGGTTAGTTACACGATCAGCAAACTTTGACTTTGGACTTGTTTTGAAAATCGTTAACCACTGAACATTTCATTAATTTTAGCCTTCTATTATTCGTACATGGTATGCTCGACGTCATGAGGACTGTACTTGAGGAATGTATAATTATAACTAGTAACCAAAGGTGCTACTTTTTTGTTTTAAATCTTTCATTCCCAGATCAAGTGATAATAGCAGGCTGTTTTCGGTCTGTCCCATTACAGAGCTCGGGTCTGCTCAGCCATATTTCAGCGAGCTGAGACAGGGACGATAAAGATTCCAGTTAGGAGAAAGTGTTTTGGCTCCTGCCACGGCTACGTAACAGCGTGTAGGCTTCTAGAAGCCAGGCTTTTACATAATATGTGGCTTAATAAGAATCTACAATGGAAGTAATATGTTTTTAAAATATTTCCTTAGTTGAGAGACGGAAGGGCTCAAATACCGTTTGATATAACGTAACTTAATTACCAACTCAATCGTGAAAACTCTTAGATGTGGGCGACACACAAGAACATCGTAAAACAACATAAGCCTCCATATTGACAATCGGTACGTGTGAGACAGACAACGGTATAGAGAAAGTGAGATCCGAAAAAATAAGGAAAATTAAACGGAGGAGATAGGGTACAGAATGGTAAAATCAAGCATGGGATAAAAGAAAAAAAGAAAATCTCAGAAAGGAACAAATAAAATGCCTTATAACGGAAATAATGGAGGTTAGGAATTAAGAAGATTTCAGATTTCGTAGTACTACAGAACGATAGCCAATAAAAGATGTATAATAGATATTAGATTGTGACGATATCAGCTACGGTATATGAAAAGAGAATAAACGAGAAGCTGACGAAATAAAAAAAGTCATAAACTAGCAAAGAAGGAGGAGCACAGAAGAATGTGGCCTACTGATCTTGTGCAGGATATTGAAACTTGCGTAAAAATGGGAATCAAAGTGAAACCACTACACCAGGAAACATCAGCAAGAAAAAATAAAGGTTAAAGACGAATACGGGAATATAATAGCTGGTAATGAAGACATTTTAGAGAGCTGACAAGAATATTTAGAAGAGATGCGTAACGATAAAGAAATACGAAATAAAATTTACACAGTTGAGGAAATCTGGTGGATAAATAATGAGAGACTGGTACCAAAAGTCATCAGAGACGAATTATAAAATTCTCTGCAGAGTCATGGGTATAGAAAAGCATTAGAAATCGCTTACATACAACAGCGAAAACATGATGAACTTTCTGTTCAAGATTGACAGCTACGGGAAGTCCTTAAAGTTTCTGTAAGAATAAAGAAATACTGCTCTGGTGGAAACAGAAAATGTGTTGGAATGTGATAACTGTGGAGAAATCCTCTCTTTTCTCACAAATAAAAATACTATCAATTGCAGTGAAGAACAGGACAAAAATAATTTAGAACTTTACTTAATGGTTAATCACATCAGCTAGGATCAAATAGGAGAGTGAAGCATGTATTTTTATCATTGCGGGTGATACTTGAATAGAACATGTAAGTAAAACCATTTTAAGGTTCTACTTATTTCCAAAATGCCCTTGACTTATTAAAATATTCCACACTATGAGAGATAGAACATAGCCGAACATTGATCAAAAATCAAACTGAGTTTTTCCCACACTATCTTTATGTTGGCTAAAGATAAGATTACCATCTTAAAATACAGAACGAAGGCGTACGAAAGAGATTGAAAAGTATTTTTATAATATTATACTGAAGAAAGAATATGATCAAGCCGCTGCAAATAATGGTAGCCCTGCGTAAATTGATTAAACTAAATGTAAACTCCAAAAAAATGAAACTGCTACTGGTAGGAAAAGTTCAGTCAATGAATCGTAGTTAATATGACACACGGAACGATCATAGTTGCAGAGGTGAAACAGTTTTAATATACATTTAACATCAGTTCTCAAAATAACAGATTTCCTTTGTGGAAGGCATTCTCTAAAAATCTTGTCAGGGATATCCTACCCGATGGAAACAGTAACCAAACAGTGAGCTGTATAGATAAACAGCAGCTAGGAATAATAGAAATATGGTCGTGGATGATAGTCTATAAAATAAACTAGACCAAGAACAAAGTAGATCAGGCGATTCTATAAATAATCAGTGAAGAGAAGCAGGTTATCAAGCTAATTCTTATCATATGAAACAGATTTTCCTTTGAGCTGGGTTCTTTATTATATTGTAGTCTTCAATCCAAACACCGGGTTGGTGCAGTATTGTCGCAAATGGAATACCTGAGCCCTGGGGCATCTGCTCAACAGCAGTCCCTCCTTCCTGTGCATAAATATTGGATGGCGTTCGACCTGGCAAGTGATGTCGAACCAGTGATGGCTGTAGAGCAAGCTACTACCGTGAGGCCGTCGTTACTCACTCACCATCGGCTACAGCAGCTACCTCAGCTGGCCGTCCTATGGGAGTGACTGCTTTAGGATACAGCATCAGCACCAGCGGGCCGTGGAGCGAACCGAGCACCTCTCAGCTGGATCCAGAGGACGTCCACTGCCGACAGACCGATGTGATGTCAGGTATTACTCCTGGGCATCTCCACTGCTGACAGATGTCACGACAGACTGTTAGCCAGCTTTGATAACGGCTTAGCAAAATCTTGTCAGCATCTGATGCAGCCTCTCGCTACCATCTAGGAATGCTTGTCTTGCAAGATCGCCGCACTGCTGGGTCATACTGCGCACAGCATATGCTGGCGTCATCACGACTACGCATCATGCAACAGAGACTTTGGTTTCGGCACCTACCCCCTGCCCGGCGGATATGGGCGCTAATATTCTGTAGTAAGCTGGAATGCCCTCATCCACCCGCTAGCAAACGCAAACACCTACATATGGTGTCAAAAGAGTTAGTGGGGGCTACAATGGCTATATCGTAGAGCAACGATGAACCAGTATATCAATGACGGTGCTTAGCGGAAGAATGCAAGTAAGTGTTGACTATAAGCATTGTATGGGACTGAACACCAAGGAATTCGAAGGGACTGAATCATCCAAAAAGGGGAAGAGTATAGTGAAACTGGTCGGCGGAAATGTTTGAGGCCATAAGCACACTGTTTGCTGTAATCAGACAGAGCAGAATTTCGCTACCATGTCCGTCTCTGTACACTGATATCGTGCCGGCTGGCGTCGTCTGGTGTCGTCAGACGCTCAGTCGGTCAGTTCGGCTGGACGGTCGGTATACACAGTAGGGTGAGCTTGTTGGTGGGCCGACACCCCAAGTGTCACACCGTCCAGTTGCCGCAATGTAGCTGAATGTTCCAGAGTTTCG
Source organism: Schistocerca piceifrons (assembly GCF_021461385.2). Taxonomy (NCBI): domain Eukaryota; kingdom Metazoa; phylum Arthropoda; class Insecta; order Orthoptera; family Acrididae; genus Schistocerca; species Schistocerca piceifrons. The sequence continues at coordinate 932,851,123 of NC_060138.1, forward strand.
GTAATAACTGTGGTCATCAATTAAAATTACAGGTCTTCATGGACTATCTCCTGCGTTTTCAACGGCCAATACCTTCAATCGAATATCACGTGACTCACACGTCATATACAATGTGTTATGGAATGACGTCTTAAAAATTTGTGAGGCAATAGAGGATGAGATTTTGAACGTTTTGATACTAGATATCTAACTTCGAAATAATGTTATTACAGCCACCACTGGGTTGTTGAAAATCCACAAACTGCCTGTACATGAAGTTACAGGTGAGATACTCAGGCAACATTGGAGCTGCAATTCTTGCGATCACCTTATTGGACCACACATCTTATCAGGTCGTTTCCCGGTAGGAAGGCTATTCGGGAAGTAAGGAGCGATCTGTCGTGAAGTGGAAACCACAGTCACAGAAGGCAGCCTCCAGTGCTTCCCGACAATTTTCTGCACTGGACTGCAGCTCGTTGTCTTCACCTGGATGTTGTCTTGATAGCCAACGGTTCATGAGAGCAGAGATGAAAATCAAAGTAAGCCAAGTCCGGGCTGCATGATGCGAGATCAAATACATCCAGTCGAAAGCGCTGCTGGAGCGTCCTCTTTGTCCATGCAGTGTGCGACGGAGAACTGTCATGAAGAAAGAAAGGTAAGACTGTTGTGTTAGTTGCGATTGCATGAAATCGAGCGAAATTTCACGGCCAGCACACATACTTGGCGGGAGACACTACTTTCCAGGCTTGTTTACGCTCTTACTCTGCGCTCGGAACTGAGAAAAGTGACGTTACGCTATATACGGGCGTACTAGAGACATAGTCCAACACATCCGTGTAGAGATTCATCGGATTTCCACTCTGGTTTTTATTTCACAACCGATTGTTCCTTACTTCGTGAATAGCCCTCGTGTTTGTTCTGGACAATGCTATGCACCAATTCCTGAAGGACGCTCCCTTGCAACCGTGCACTAGTTTGTGCTTTTAGAACGATGGTGGTCCAGCGAGCTTGAATCGTCCGGATAGGGCATATCAAGCAGACAACTTCAAGCAGAGAGTAGTTAGAAGAAGATGTCAAGACTCTCGGGCTGTGCGCTCCCCTAACCTCATCATTCTCGGCTTTTTCGTCTGGGGTTATATAAAGTTCCTTGTGTTGACTACACCAACAGGAACAGTACCTGAGCTTACTGAATGCACCTTTACAGCCTTTGGTACCATCAGACGGGAGGGTGAAATTTTAGTGTGAATCAGACAAAATACGGTTCCTCGTTTCACATTATGTAACGAAGATGACCGTCGTCACATTAAACATATACACTCCCGTATTGAAGACACAGATGCGACTTACAGGATTCAATTGCACTCTATTGTCAGCAAATGTTTCCCAAATTCTGTTATTTTGGTGTTTCATTTCGCACACCGAATCTGTAGAAAGTGCACAGTGTTCTAGGAACTTTATTTCATGTTTCCGGCTATCGGTTCTTGATATCAAAACGTTCAAAATTTCATCCTTTACAATGTCCCAAATTTTTGAATCGTCATTCTGTAACACTCTGTATATTAGAAAATTACAAGTTGCAAAATGCACTTACTTGATGCCACGAAAGCAATTTTAGCTCAGATTTCGTACAGAAGAAGAATCTTATCATGAGGTGATCAACTTGCGTAATTTATGTTTGTAGCAAGACTAAAGGCGTATGTGTACCTATGCTACGCAAACAGATAAGCTCACGTCAGTTTCGTATGAGAGATCTATTTCATACTAGGTGGGGTACCCGGTTTCGCTGAGGGAGTTGATATCAGATTGTTTGTTGGACGAAATTAAGGATTAAAGTTGAAGAGAGAAAAAAATATTGAAAACGTATTGTAACGATTTATAATACTTGTTAAAGCATAAAGTGTAGAAATCTTTTATTGAAAATATATTGTGACTATTTACAATACCTGTTCATAAACATCATTTTTAATTTTGTTTTCTGGGGTATATATGTACAAATTTTTCCAATTTCCTACTCTAGAGGAAGCTGTATAGAGTTGACTGTGCGAGAAGCAGGAGTCTTTGCGGTTGATAGCGCAATACTTTTGTTTGTTCTTGCTGTCCGTTACTTGTAAAATTGTAGGATAATTTTATTGGAATTTCCAGTCTTTTAAATAGTAGTGGCAGTTCAGTAGAGATCAGTAGTATTCTTGGGATAAATAGTGTGTGTCCATTGTGGTTTCGTCATAAGTTCGGCTTCGATGACGTTATTCTATAGCTGTTAGACCATCATCTTTGTTCCATTACATATTTTGGGAAGTTGATATTTCTGAATAGTATGATCGGAGAGTCAGTTTTAAGTCTGAGGCAGCGTAATAGCATTTCTAGTTCTTGCAAAGAACTAAGAAATTCTGTAGGAAATTCACACTTTCTTCAACGTTTACCGTCGTATCGATACATCTGTATATTCTCTCATCACTGGAAATTTTCGTTTGAATATTAATGTTGATGTCGTCGACAACATTATTCTTTGCTGTCGAAATTGCTCTTTTAAATAGCCAGTCCGGACTGGTATTGTTGTGAACAATGTGTGCATAAATTTGGTCCTTGAGTTCGTCCTCACGAGTGGCTATGTTGCAGAAATCACTGTTGAGTTTAATGAGGCAGGTCGACTGGTCAGTAGGACAAGCGCCATCGCCTATTTGTAAATGTTGTTGAGCGAAATGTGTTCTTATTTCGTCTTTCGATAGTTCAACTGTCATTTTTTTGTTAGTCGCAGTATTTGTGTATGTGTGGACAGAGATCTGATTTTTTTTATGCATGCAGTGTTGAATTGGGTGTAATTGGAGGTATTTGTCGAAAATGTCCTGAGAGTGTGAGCAGAGCTCATTCCGTCACTTCAGAAATGTTCTTCGGCTTTACTCAACGGCGTAGGGCGGAATGGGTAGGTAGTTCTCCTTCCATAAGTGTGACCACGAGTGCCGGATGATGCCAGTCCAAGTGTGATGTGTTGTTTAGCACGTACTTCCGCGAGCAACGGATATATTAGAAACGTTTTCCCGGTGCCAGCTGGTGCGTCGAAATAAATATTTCCGCCAGTGTTGTCGACCATCTGGCCGTGATAACGTTGTAAATTTCCATTTGATTGTCATTGAGGTGTGGTTAGTTGTGAGCAATGTAGTGAAGTAGTTCGTTGATGTTGTAGCTTCTTTTCTTTCGAAGTTTAGTACGCTAATAGCATCTTTTTGTGGTGCTTCCATCCCAAGTTGTACTAAAACCTGGTTGTTTATACAACTCTGGCCGAACAGGTCATGAAGGCCTAACGGCACCGACCGGCCGCCGTGTCACCCTCAGCCCACAGGCGTCACTGGATGCGGATATGGAGGAGCATGTGGTCAACACGCTGCTCTCCCGGCCGTATGTCAGTTTAGGAGACCGGAGCCGCCACTTCTCAATCACTCCTCAGTTTCCTCACAAGGGCTGAGTGCACCCCGCTTGCCAACAGCGCTCGGCAAACCGGATGGTCACCCATCCACGCGCTAGACGAGCCCGACAGTGCTTAACTTCGGTGATCTGATGGCAATCGGTGTTACCACTGTGGCAAGGCCATTGGCTGGTTGCTTAGTGCCAAACGTTTATGTTCTAGGCGAGTGAATGTTTCGCTGAAGATGTCGTCGCTTACTAAAGTAGGTGCGTTAACTACTTGCGCTACCCGGTCACAGTGGACAGCGCGCTGCACGGGCATCACGGCACACCCTGCGGCCGATCCACATTCCCACCGAGCGCCACCTGTCCGAAGTTCCCGCCTGTGCCCCCCATGCTGCTTTCCCGCTGGAGGTCGGACGTACCAGTGTATCCGCTCTGAAGAAAGTGGATCCATTCCCCATCTAGACGAAACAGCTATATGAAAGTGTCGTATCTTTTCTTTCTGAAATGTCCATAAGAACAGACACCGCGCGTTCATATAACAAACTGAGTGCGCCGCAGTATGTGGAAATAGGGTATTTCACGGTAAATATGAAACGAGAAATATGTTCGACCTCATCCTCTCCTCGGTAATCACACGTACTCCTGCAATGACTACTTGAAAATGACACTCGCTGTAATGGCGACGTCTGTTGAAACACGATGTTTTATTAAGTAAACTAAACTTTTGGAATAACTCTGATGTGTATGAACGTTCCGAAACCACATAGTAAAATGTATAAAATGCTGTGCACTCCACGAATAAGAATGAGGGTATAAGAAAAAGGCAGTGTGGCACCACGGCCAGGTGCAAATCTTTCAATTGGATGCCACTTCCGTGACTTGCCTGTCATTGAGCCAACAGCATCCGGTTTGTCACCGGACGTTCACCCATCCAAGTACGTGTGGGTACTTGCGTTTATGGCTGCTTTGGCTTTACGATGAAATCTCAGACTCAACTGTCCAAGATACTGGAACTATGAGAAACAGATATCATCCAAAACCAACTAAACTGTAATCCGAAATTAACACTTACATACGAAAAGTGAAAACAAACAGTTAAAATTCGATGATATTAATTCATTTGAAGGTCGATATAACAAGAAAGAACAAACGAATATATTCGAAATGAATCAAGCGATGCTGAGCGAATTTCAGTCGAAGCCTTACTGTTTTTACAATATAATATTAGTTGAGGCGGACTGAAAAGAATTACTTCTTATTTTTATACAGTACATAGAGCATTGAAATGCCAGAAAAATGTGTAAACCTTTAATAAGTGAAGAAAGAAGTTGCAACAATGTAAATTTTTCAGTAATATCGAACACGGTCTTGGACAATGAAAGAGATAAAACGGTCGGCATGTTTAACTTAATGTAAGTACTGGTACGATAATAGTCTTGAACGACACAATTTCGTTCCAGTTCCTGTATTACAAAAATTAATTAGCAACAGGAAAATGAAAAGACAGTGTTCTATACATAAATTGCACAAAGACCTCCACTTTCTCCCATTATTCCTTTTAAAATTTTGTATAAATATGATACAGAGTAGGCCCACCTAAGTTACTGAAAATATCTAACACACATAACCACAAAATATCAATAACGGATACACTGTTATTCCACTTCAGTACTCTGAAAAAATTGCACATATTAGAATTTAATTTTCTATAATTCTAAGAGAACAGCAAAAACAGTGTTGCGTAGTTCTTCAACCAGTTGCTGTAACATTAAAACCCATCACAGTAACGGATTGTATAGTATACGGTCCTTCTTAGGATAGTCAGTTAGGTTTCTTTGCTTTTTGCATTTAAAATGTGCGTAATGAAAGCAACAATCTGCAAAAAAAAAAAGAGTTTGAAAATAAGCTTTACATTGTTAGTAATCCACAAACACGTAATAAAAAAAATGGACAGTGGATGTTATAGCCGACGTATTTTTCCGAAAGTGTAGGAAAAAATACGTCGTTTCATACTAGAAAAGGCAAAAAGCTATGTCGAACTATGCGATTTGTTAAATACAGCGTTTACATAGGATTTAGACGGGACCGTTAGATTTCGCTGTTATATCCAATGCGCCGTTAAAAGCGATGTCGCTATAAACAGTATTGACTGTATATGAGGGCATTAAAAGTAGTAGATGAGTATTGCTATTCTGGCAGCAAAGTAACTGACGATGGCCGAAAATGAGGGCATTAAAAGTAGTAGATCGGTATTGCTATTTTGGCAGCAAAGTAACTGACGATAACCCAAAAATAAGGATATAAAAGCTGACTGGCAATGCCAAGAAAAATATAGTCTAAAAAAGAGATAGTTGTTACCATAGAATATAAATTTTACGGTCTAGAAGTCTTGTCTCAAAGTGTTTGAGGTGTAGCCTTATATGGAAGTGGAACGTGGACAATGAACAGTTAAGATGAAAGTAGAAATTTTCTAAATGTAATCGTACAAAATAATGCTGAAGATACGGTGGGTACATCGAATAGCTAATAAGGATTTACTGAAGTGACCTCGGGAAAATGAAAATTTATGACACAGCTTGAGTAAAAGTAGGTATCGTTTGATGAGACGCATTCTGAAGCATCTAAGAATTGCCCGTTTGATAATGAAGAGAGCGAGTCGGGTAAAAAGTTGTAGAGAGAGAGAGAGAGAGAGAGAGAGAGATTGACCAATGAATGCAGTAATGCAGTTAAGTGGGTTCAAGTGCCTGTAAGCGGCGGTATTCATGCAGATGCGAAGACTAGACTAGCGTGGTGAGTTGCATCAAACCAACAACCAAAGTTTGTTACAAGCTGTTTCATCACTTGCCATTTTATTCTCGGATTTTATCGTACAATAGCAAGCCTTTCACCTGTGTGTTGGGTGAAGACAAGAACATTTGAAGTTCTACATGGTTTACCAAATTCGAGAACCTACGCAAATACTCCTGTTGTTTGTTATTCGTTCGTGTGCTCACTACTGCACTTCTTCTTTCGGCACACGACGCAACTAGTAAATACCGAGGTGGGCAGCGAACGTGAGCTGAACTGACGGCTGCTCGTGTAAAGGGTTACATTCATTTCTTTTTTCAGAAAGAGAGGTCTTCTGCAAGGCAGGAAAATTCAACAAACATTCTGTTACTTTCAAAAGTAGCGACTGGAATGAACAGCAGTTGCCTTCGTCTGACTGACATTTGTAATCGGCTTTTACAGGCGGCACGCAGCACCGAAATTTTCGTTCAGCATCAGAATACCAGCGCGGGCTGCCGCGCTTTGTATCCATATGAACCAAAGAAGTTAAAGTTCATCCTAAGGTTTGCAGAAGCCCTACAGCCATCAGTTCTTCTACCCAGCAAGTAATATGGATGTGGGACGACAGAAGCCTTACGTTGTGAACTGACGGTACTAACTGTCGTAGTATATCCACAAGGATTAAACGACTGTGTCGTATAGCATAAATGGTCAAAAAAATTCGGAATGAAAAACGACGTTTTAAATTTTAAATTTCCGGAAACCATTTATATAGGGAAGTAGAAGACAATGTATAGAATAAATTCTGTTATTTTTGTTAGTGAATATCCTTTCTGAGCACTATTTGTACAGGGAGATATGAAATTCCATCGTTTGACATGTCTTTGGTAAACAACTGTCTGTTTAACTGTTCTGCTTCATTATTTTAAAAGCATTTGCCTCATTATATGGGTAATACAGTGTTGTTACCATTTTTTACGAACGTCTCTCCAGTTTTATATCTGGAAAGCGTGTGATTCTGGAGTGATACTGATTGGAGGTACGATCGAGGGTGAGGTAACACGGCATAGGTGCTGTTTGTAAACTGGATATGCATTGCTTCTACATGTTGCTATAGTCTGTTTAGTACGGACAACACAAACCAATTATATCTATTCACGAAGTGGTTCATCATACAGGAATGTTGACCTTCATATACTACTATAATAGCAACCGAAACGAATGTGCACAGCGGATCAGTTTAGCATATAAGTAATGATGATTCCATCTATGGTGTAGTTGTGTTCTTTTATTTCAGCGATCTTTAATTGCCGTGTTTTGCGATAATGTGCACGAAAGGACAAATTATGTTTTTATTTTTCGTTTATTACCCACCAAAAGGGTGCCGAAATTGATCAGTTTTTGATTTTTGCTCATAGGTGTCACTGAAGGCAGATTTATCTCCATAAAGAGAAATAAAAGGGACGCGCATGGATGTAAAGGCATCAAGACGTTCAGAATTTTACTGGGACAGATGTTAGGAAAAGAGGGAGAAGGTATCCGATACACGTCCTGAATGCATGCACAAGGGTCAGTGCGTAACGAGGATTAACTAAAAAAAAGAAATCAGTCTGAAAGAAGGTACAGAGAGAGGGAAGACTTTTGAAATGCGCCACAAGTAGTAATTCTGAGAGTTTGAGTGAATGCATAACGAACAAACTATTGCTTACTACATTTGACACATAAGCCCATCAGCCATTTTCATTGGAAACGGGAAAGTAATATTAGTTACGAATAAGTTTTTCACTAGCCAGTACGCAGAGTGAGCGTCTTTGGCCATACGTTCCCCAACTGTGAGCTTCTTCGGTGTTCCACAACTCGGAAACATGTGTTCCATGTACTGTGTGACCCTTGTTGCTGTGTTACGCTAGGAGAGCGTGAAATATTTTTTAATTGGTCGATTTTACTCGACCGATAGCGACCATAAAGCTTTTGCAAATCGACTGATTGACCGATTTATTAATCGGTCGGCAGTGCCAGTTGTGTGCTTAGTATTTTTGTGAGACATGATGGTAAACAAACAGAAGACAAGGTCAATATTCCTGCAAAAACTATTTCGTGGATATTTCTGCAACAAATGAACATGCTTCACAAGTGATTCAAGAACATCGTAAATATTTTTCTGAGCACTGTACTTCGACTACAGGATCTCATAGTTGGCCATATGACCAAATACAGGGAGAACCTTAATTAAACTGATAAACTGCAGGCACGGATTCCGGACTGGAAACAGAGGAAAAGAAGTCCTGTGAACATGCGCCGGGCAATAGACACTTTGCGTGCAACGACAACAAATCGTCTGGGAGCATAGTACACAGCTGGTTCGCATCCACGTTACGAAAGATGATCAAAGTGCTCTCCTTGGGATTTTACGTGATACGAATAGTAATGATTGTCACGCAGGATACAAGTAATCGTACTCTGGATTACATCATTTTGGTGGGGCAATTGTCTAGAGCTTGTACTTGGTTTCGTCTCAATATCCTGTAGAAACGTGTCCTCCACATTTGGTGTACGTACAGTCTGCCGCCTCCCTGTAAATCCGTCTGTCTGAAAGGACTAATGACCACACAAAAACCCAAAAAAGCCTTGAAATGTTGTGTGATGTCATGGGTATCTGTGAGGGTATTTAGTTTGGTATAGCCGTGCTGCCTCTAGAGTTCGCATCTGTTTGACCGAATACAAACGGCATCTCGGCTTGTTTCGCACACGAAAACCGGATCGTTCTGTTGTTTGCCGTATGTTGGGTTAATCACACAGCCTGCAACACACAGGAAATACGCGGCACGTGGCCAGAGGAACTGTTATTCGTCAGCGCCACTACCATGACAACGGTGCATTTCGGGACACATGTTCATTGGACCTTTTTTCCTCCATCTCGAGTCAGGAATCTGTCTCTTCAGTTTGTCGGTTTTATTAATGTTCACCATGTACAGAAATATTTGTTAATGTCTTTTATAACTTACGTTTTGTAATACTTAAATGTAAAATATTCATATGTCACCATTGTGTGTATATGTACACTGAGAAGACGAAAGTCATGGGACACCTGATAACATCGCGCCGGACCCCATTTCGCATGGCGTGTGCAGCAACTCGACGTGACGCGGACTCAACAAGTGCCCTGCAGATATAGTGAGCCATGCTGCCTCTGCAGCCGTCCATAATTGTAAAAGTGTTGCCGGCGAAGGATATAGTGCACGAGCTGACCTCTCGATTATGTCCCATAAATGTTCGATGCGTTCCCACATAATTCGCTCGAATTATCCATAATTTTCTTCAAAGCACTTGCGAACAATTGTGGTCCAGTGACATAGAGCATTATCATCCATAAAAATTCCATCGTCGTTTGGGAACAAGAAGTCCATGAATGGCTCCAAATGGTCTCCAGGATAACCATTTTCAATCAATGATCGGTACAGCTAGACCAGAGGACCCAGTCACTTACATGTAAACATAGCCCACACCATTATGGAAGCACCAGAAACTTGCACACTGCCTTGTTGACAACTTGGGTTCATGGCTTCGTGAGATCTCCTCCACACTCTAAACCTACCATCAGCTCTTACTACCTGAAATCGGGAATCATCTGACCAGGCCACGGATTTTTAGTCGTCTATGGTCCAACCGTCTGCTGCCATAGCCCATTAACTCCAAATTTTGGCGCACTGTCCTAACGGATACGTTGGTCATATGTCCCAAATTAATTTCTGCGGTGGTACTTGTATCTTAGCACTGACAACTCTACGCAAACGCCGCTGCTCTTGGTCGTCACGTGAAGGCTGTCGGCCCTGCGTTGTCCGTGGTGATAGGTAATGGCTGAAATTTGGTGTTCTCGGCACTCTCTTACTACTGACTCGGAACATTGTATTCCCTAATGATTCCCGAAATGGAATGACCCGTGCGTCTAGATCCACCTACCATGCCGCGTTCAAAGTCTGTTAATCCCCATCACGCTGCCACGTTGGAAACCTTTTCACTTGAATCACCTGCGTGCAAATGACAACTCCTCGCGTCTCGTGCGTATCTTCACGGAGATAAATTGTCCTCCGATGTGTGATGGAGTTCGCAGCAGTTATTGCTTTGCCTCCCATGCATGCTAATGTAATGCGTCCTCACTTGTTGATTGCCTTCAGGGGTGTTTCCTCAGCACAGTTCTGCAGTGCTAGCTAGGCAACTAGCAGATGTGGCCATCGGGTGGTGACGCTGCGCGGCAGTTAGCGGCCCAGCGTCCGGATTTGGGCGTTGTGCGACCGGCCAGCACGTTCGTAAAAGGTGCAGGCGGTCGTCTGGAAGAGGTCACGGAGCAGGTGTGAAGATGAGCGGTGGGGAAATCGTAAGGCAGGTGTAAGGCCAGCCGAAGTTTGCGATTCTGCAGTGTCTCCAGCTTCTTCAGGTTGGTGTCGGCGGCGTTCCCCCAGACAACGGCGGCGTATTGGAGTACAGGGCAGAGCAGCGCCTTGTACAGAGTGATGCCCAGCCAGAGTGATGCCGTGGTGGTAGTTGGGAACCGGGGTTCAGCAGCGGGTAGAGTTTGAGGAGCCTGTTCCGCACTTTGTTCTTCACTTCGCGGATGTGGGGACGCCACGTGAGTCGGCGGTCGATGGTGACGCTACGGTAATGCGCCGTTGGACGCCACCGGACAGGGCTTCCACTGACGGTGAGCGGTTGCAGACCTGCAGGAACGAGTCTCCTGGTGACGATCAGGAACTGCGTCTTGGCCCCATTGAATTGTAGACGCCACTTGACGGCCCAGGCGGCCAGGGTGTCAACGGCGAGCTGCAGACGGCGGCGCATGACAGCGGCATTGAGGCTCCTCGTGTATAGAGCCGTGTCATCCGCGTACAGGGCGAGCCGCACACAGTCGATCCTCGGTGCATCAGAAGTGTACAGCGATTACAGGAGTGGCCCCAAGACCGAGCCATGCGGCACACGGGCGTTGATGTGGTGGACGGAGGACAAGCCATGTGCGGCCCGCACATGAAAGGTTCGATCTGCAAGATAGGAACGGATGAGACGGACGTGCGACACCGGTACCCCAAGTTCAAAAAGTTTGAATAAGAGGCCATGATGCCACACACTGTCTAAAGCACGCGACACGCCCAGGAACACCGCGCCGAAGAACTCGCGCTGCTCGAGGGCGACGAACGCATCTTCCACTAGCCGAAGGAGTTGGTGAACTGCCGAGTGGCCCCTGCGGAAGCCAAACTGCTCTTCGGGCAGGCTGCAGTCGCAGGATGTACACCATTTCAAAGACCTTGGAGACGGCCGGCAGTAAACTAATAGGCCGGTAGTTCGCGGGCTGGCGCAGATCCTTCCCACCTTCGGAATAGCCACGATCTCTGCATGCTTTCAGAACTGAGGAAAACTGCAGGTCCGGAGGATTTCATTAAAGACGTTGACGAGATGAGTAACAGCCACCGGCGGTAACTTCTTGAGAAAGGCGTTGGAAACTTCACCTGGGCCTGCAGCTTTCCGGGGGTTCAGGGCGCGCAAGATGGAGGACACCTCTTCCGTCGTCGTCTCTTCAGTGGCGTCATCGTCGTCGCGTGCCTCCAAGTAGCGCGGGAGCCAGTCAGCAACCAGGTCGTCTTGCACAGCGTCGGTCGACGTAAACGCAGTCTCAAAGACGTTTGGTAGGGCATCAGCTTTCGCAGCTGGTTCGCAGACAGCCTGACCATTGACCACCAGCGGAGGGATACGTTGCGTGCCGCGTAGGAAACTCTTCGTCGTTCGCCAGGCCGTGCCGTCCTCAAGGCAGAGGATGACGGACGACCTTGTTAGTCCAGTTGCGATGACGATAGTTGTCAATGGCGGCCCGGATGTCCCGACGCATCCTGTTGAGGAGACGCTTAGTGTCGGCATGTCTTGTCCTCTGCCACTCCCGGTAGACCCGGTTCTCAGTGATGGTCGCAACAAGGATGTCCGGCGGCAGCTGTCGGGAGTAGTCTGGCGGAGTGTGTGGTCGGGGCGGCGTCGCTGTTTTGGCTGCGTCGATCATGGCTGCCGCGAAGTGCTGCGTCCGCTCCAGCGTCCGCAGGGGGCGGTGCGGCGGCGAGTGAGTCCGTCACGGCTGCTTGAAACCTGTCCCAGTCGATGCCAGCGAGCGAGATCCTCTCCTGCGCTGTTGTAGGACGTCCAGATCTATATCAAAAACCGCAAGGACATGGTCAGAAGACAGTGCCGTCCTCGTCGTGGCTGTTATCTGATGTGGGATGCCCTTGACGACCGCGATGTCGATTATATCCGGGTGGCCACGGGCAGGGAAGATAGTTGGGTCGTACGGCCCCACCACAAGTGCGTGGTGACGTTCTCCTATCCTGGGCAGGCAGCGTCCAGCGGCATTGGTGATCCTGGATGTTCCAGGTGACATGTTTGCTATTGAAGTCCCCGGTGACAAACACCTGCCCCCTCATGAAGAGCAGAGCGTCGATGTTAGCAGGGTCCAGTGGACGGGACAGCGCAAACACCTGTTCCCTCAAGGAGAGCAGATCATCGATGTCAGCAGGGTCCAGTGGACGGAATGGCGGTCTATAGGCAGCGACGAACATGATGGCGCCCGCCGAGGTATGAACGACGACACCAGTGGCCTCCAGCGTTGCCAGTGGTGGAAGTTGTATCACGTGATGATGAATGCCATTGTGGGTGTAAACGGCTGTCGCTCCGCCCGCCGTCAGTCGACTGGTGCGGTAGCTGGAGTAGTTTGCCGCCCTGACGTCGACCCCAGCCTTTAGATGGGTTTCGTTGATAAGGCAGACGTCGACTTCGTCTCGAAGAAATTGGCGAAGTTCGCCGGCTTGGGTGCGGACGCCGTTGGCACTCCACGCGACGACCGTGAGCCCTCTAACGCTTCCCATAGTGCAGCTGGTGAGGGTTGACAGCGGCAGGGGCTGGTGCGGCCATCGGCACTGCAGCGGTGAGTTGCTGCAACAGGACCTCGATCAACTTCGTGGCACTGGTCACTAGGGCAGTGAGCTGTGCAGCTAGGTTGGCCAGGTCAGCGGTGGAGGCAGAAGGCGCAGCCCCATCGCTGTAGGGGGGAGGCGTGGCTGCTTCGCTGTGAGAGTCCACCTGGGACTGCTCGACTGACGTTGATGAGAGCTGGGTACCCTCGGGGCGTCGACCCCCGCGCCGGCGGTTGGCGGGGCGTGGTCCAGCCGATGCCACAGAGAGGAAGTTCCCGGTTCCGCCACTAGCAGCTGTGGTGGAGGCGCGGGAGCCTCAGGTGTCGGCACGGCCTCGCATGCGGCGGGAGCAGGAGCGGTCGACGCCGTCGGGAGAACGGAGGGCCCCCCTGATGCTGCTGCTACGAAAGCGACGCCGGGCCGTCTCGTTGCCGGCTTCTTCGGATGTGGCGCGGATGTTTGGCCACATTGCCGAGCGATGGCACGCTTCCACACCTCACACCCACGATAACTGGCCACGTGTGCACCGCCACAGAGGGCACATTTCGGCTTCTCGGTGGGCGGACGGGGGCACGTTCGTCCTGAATGGGCGCCGGCGCATTTAACACATCTGTCCGGCATGGAGCAGTGGCGCGCAACGTGATTTATCCCCTGGTAGCGAAGGCACTGCACTGGTCCTCGCAGCGGGCGAAGATCTTTGGTCCGAACCGGGACGTCGGCGACACGTGTCAGTTGGTAGAGCTTGCGGTTCTCCACGGTGTCGGAGCAGACGACCAGGAAGAGCGGCGTATCATCGCGTGATTTAGGCGACTTCATCTTCACGACTGCCCGGGTGTAGAAGCCCAGGTTAGCGAGTCACGATGCAGGTGATCGGCCGCCATGTTGAATTGGAGGTCGCATATTATGATCTTCAGGACCTTGTCAGGCGCGGAAGCCTGGGTATAGAAGGGCATACCACGCTCAGACGCCACCTGAGTGACCCGGCGATAATCGTCAGCAGTGCGGCGTGTGACCTGGTACAAGTCACGCCCTGGAGGCTTCACGGTGTACACGGCCGTTGTCCAGCTGCGCAACAACTTCTGCAGTTCTCCATACGGCGGCCGATACTGGCGGACCACTGGCGGAAGATGTGAGTGTTTCTTCGGCGCAGGATCGCGCGGCAGGTATTCCGGCGCGTTAGCGAGCGCGTCGAATGAGTTGGCGACGGCAGTTGGAAGCGCCGTCGCTGACTGCATGCATCTCTCAGTTCTCCGGGCCGGGACGAAGCCGTTGGCGTCAGGGGCGAAATCTTGTTTTGCCCTCTTCTCATTCGGCGAGCTGCGAACAGCGGACGTCGTGGCTGTTGCTCTCCTCTTATTGTTCCCTCGTCGTCCGCGTGGCTGAGGCGCGGTGGAGCTCTCATCTTCGGAATCGGGAAGCGGAGCAGACAGCGCTGTCTTCAAGGTTTCCGGAGCTGTGTCCATCAAATCCATAGCCATAGCGCTGGTCGTCATAACTGGGGGGCCAGATGGGGCCGCCGACGGCGCAAGCGCGGCCGAACGGCGATCTGCCACACCCTTCGCGTCGCTAGCAAGCGCAAATGCGTCCTTCTCGCGGCTGCACATCTCAGCGACTGTGTGTGTGCATGTAAATGACAACTCCGACAGTGCGCTGCCGTTTTTACCTTGTGGTCGCGGTTCTACTGCCATCTGTAACTATGCATATCGCTGTCCCATTACTTTTGTCACCTCATTGTTTAGCGCGGTTGGTCAGAAACAGTGTGAAAAGCTTGTAAGGTTGTTGCAGGGTTGGTTGCCCTGAGAAATAATTATCAAGAATAAATTCCATACTTTCTAGCGTTTCAGTGTTAATTATCACTGAAGTCAGTCAATCAGGCACTTGCACGTGCATATTCAAGCGGTCCATCAGAGACGGTGTTGCCAAATGTGTTCTTCAATTGGTTTCCTAAAACTGAAAAAAGAGCGATAAAAATCGGACGTGGAACGGTAGTAGGGATCGAACCCGAGCCAAAGGCGGGGCAGTCTCGTGCACTATCATCTACGCGAAGAGAACATCTGTCACTAAGTGTATCTGGAAGGCCCCTTGAATTTCCGCGCGCGACCGTCTTAATGACTAACTTCAATGCTAATTAACTCGGTCGCGGCGCAACGTATATAATTTCTTTTCTTCACAATAATTTCTCAGCGCAATACCATGTAACACACAAGCTTTTCAGATTCTTTCTAATCACTCTGTTTAATAAAATGTTTTGCCCAACAATTCGGCACCGAGACATAAATTTCATTTATATTATATCCACTGCTCCCATGTTTGGTAAAAATGTCTGCATTTTTTCACTAGAGACCCGTTCCATCCAGTCTTGTGAATTTTTCACGGATTTCAAGCCATAATCTCTCTTGTATTTGGCAATACCTACATTATAACATTCCAATTTTTTTGCCTTACAACACTAGTCGATATTCTACCACAGAAATTAATTCCTTGTCGAGAGAAAACAAGAAATATACGTTAGAGCAAGCAATAAAGAGGGCCCGTGCAATAACTCATAGTTGGGAGGGGGAGGGGGTGCAAATCCGGACTGTGAAGTATTTAAAGTTTTGCAAGATGAAAGCCAACTAGTAAGTAGGCATAATAAAGTTCTAATTACAACCTTTTAAAAACCTACATAGTACCGATCTTTAAATCACTTTTTGAAAGAAAATCGCCTGAATACACTATATTTTGTTTCCTTTCCTTGAGGGCTGGGGATGAGGAAGGGAGAGGGGACGTGGGCACCCTTTGCTCCGGGTATGGTCGATCTTACATGCAATACTGTACGTGTTAAGGCCGATTCCCACTAGGGATGACGCGCGTCAAAACCGCGCTGCAGAGCCTTGGTTGCCATGGAAATACCGTCAGCTGCTCGGCATAGCAGGCTCTGCGTCGCGGTTTGTGCATGTCGAACTGCTACCGCTGCCGCGTGCAGCGCTGCAGGTACACGCCGCCAATCACAGAACGCGCTGAGCATGACGTCAGGTACAGAGCCCCGGCTATACGAACTTTCGCCGAAGCGCTGGCGAGGGCGCGGTGGCAGCTATGAAATACTTATCAAGGAAACTATTCGGTGAATAATTTGATTTTTCTGCATCTAACAGCCTGATATTTTCGCTCGCCGAAGCGCTGGCGAGGGCGCGGTGGCAGCTATGAAATACTTATCAAGGAAACTATTCGGTGAATAATTTGATTTTTCTGCATCTAACAGCCTGATATTTTCGCTCGATAAAGGACTGAATTTCTTTTCGTTATTCATCGTGGTTATCTGCTGTATAACTTTGAAGTAAACCACTACACGAAATTTTAATGAGTGTGCAGGGGTAAAAACGCATTGAATGAAGTTTGCATGTAGTTCATTTTAGGTAATTCAGTATTGCGTATGAAATTTAGTCAACATATCGAAATTCTTTTTAAAGTTAAGAGCAGAATGATAACTATCACCGTTCTCAAGATACTGAATGATACGTCGGCGGGCGGGCTGTGTGGTAGCGCGCGGGTCGCTCGACGTACGACCGATACTTCGCCCTGCTCGTCGTAAACCATGTGGTTGAATCAGCCCCAAATTTCGTAAACGGTGCACGAAATGATAGCTTGTACAGAGTCATGTATTTCATTGCATGATAAATATGCAAGATCTACTTACCTACCGAGATGTAAAAGTAACTACGGTTTTTCAGAATGTCATTGATGAGTGTTTTAATCGGCATTTAATACCATGTGAAATGATAATTACAGTGACATGGAACATGATAATATTTACCGTGTTCTGTATAGACATACAGAAGTCAAACCGAAATTAATTTACTGGTATGTCATACTCAGAAGATGTAATTTGCTAAGTATATATATTAGTGATCATTTCTTTCGGAAGTAACAAACGCTTTTTCTTGCGGCAATGTACGTTATTTGTTCAAGACGAATTTCGCCTTTTACTTTAAGGCATCTTCGGTGGAATCTAGAATAATACAATTTTGTTCAAAAATGGCTCTGAGCACTATGGGACTTAACTTCTGAGGTCATCAGTCCCCTAGAACTTAGAACTACGTAAACATTACACAACCATGCCCGAGGCAGCATTCGAACCTGCAACCGTAGCGGTCGCGCGGTTTCAAACTGTAGCGCCTAGAGCCCCTCTGCCACTACGGCCGGGTACAATTTTGTTCTGATATTTGATGCTTGTAGATTACAGAACAGTTCTCATCTTTTTTTTCTTTTTCTCTTTTTTTACATGAATAACTGATTGCTTTCAGTTAATCGAGTTTTTGGCGGACATCTACGTTTGCGCTCACTTGGTCACATACTGGAGGTTGACCTAAAACTTAGCTTATGGAACGTAAGCACATTTTCATGTTCCCTCTTTTTTCTTCACAATTTTCGGTCCTTTGCTCTAATGGGTGTGCAGCCAGATTATTCGTCTGTCACTAGCTGTAGAAATTCTACTGTGAACTGTGAGTTACAGTCATAACTACAGTGTGTTCACTTCATGTCTCTCCCTATTTGGTGCGTTTATGTACTTGTTGCCAACCTAACGAATTACATGCTGAAAACTATCATCGGTTTATTTCTGTTCTCCTTTTATCTGCGTGAGTGTGTCCCTAGTCAGTGCGAGTTATAGAAAGTTGAAAGTAAATGCAATAATTGTCAGAGAGTGGTAGAAAGTTTTGTTGTTCAGTTGATTTCAGTTTTGATGTAAATGTTCTGTGAAGGGGTTCCTGTAAGAGAAAACTGACAGCTTATATTAATAGATAAAATAGTACAATAACATTTCAACAGATGACTGTCATCAGAATACTAGCACCCAACCCCCTTTGTCCTCATTCTTACATGAACCCCTCCACAAAATATTTAAACCAAAACTCGAATCAGGTGAGCACGAAAACTCTCAACTACGCTCTGACGGAACTTACATTCACATTCAACTTTCTACAACCCACCCGGACTAACTGGACAGACATATAAACAGACATAAAGAAAACAGAATGAAAAGACGTCTTTAGGTTGCCAACAAGCACATAAACAACCCAAATCAGAGAGGACATAAATTGAACATACAGTAGTTACGATTATAAATCACTTTTTTTTTAAATATCCGCACTTAGTATCACAAGGATAGTTGTGCTCCACAACAATTAGAGCAAAGACCATGATAATTGTGGAAAAAGAAACGTAACGTGAAAATGTGCTTATATCTTGCAAGTGAAGTTATAGTGCGTTCTACAGCCTGCGACCAAATGAGAGGAAATGCAGATGCCAGCATAAAATTCGATTAACTTTACGTAATCACTTATTCACGTAAACTAGAAATTAGACGTTAATTGTTTCATAATCTACAAATATCGCCAAGATTCCACTGGAAATGCCCTAAAGTAAAAGGCGAAAAGCGTCTAGAACAAATAAAATACATCACAGGAAGAAAATGACGTTTGTTATTTGCAAAACGAATACTTCTGTGCTTGCTGCAGGTAATGGTACGTAAACAAACTTCTTATTAATTATTTCGCTTTGCCTTAAGACGTTTTGGTTGTTTGCAACGTTTAGAATACTTTAAATTACATGTAATAACACGAGATTGCTAATTACTCTTTTCAACATTGCTACAACAGTCTTTACAGGTAGGATATATAGCCTTTGATAAGTCAGTTTCTTTTACCGAAAGATTTTACATCCCTAATCGAATCTTTGTGTCAAACACCTTGTCATGAAGTACCAGATATAATTTTATGTAAATCGTTTTCAATATCCATAAAGTCTCACAGATCCTAGTCTTGCAAATAGTTGTGTAGGACCAGTCATAATAATTAATTTCACAGTTACTACTTTGGGCGTTATCATTCGGTTGCCGATTCAATATTTGGTTGCCAAAATGCCGTATTTATTTTCTGATTAACCTGCTTTCCTCGACACAATCGGTAACTAAAAATAGTTTCATACGAGTTTAGTGCATTCTTTAATATGCCTGATGGTCGCATGATATTTGAAGTCAGAGGAAAAGTCTCCACTGCACAAAAAACGTGTGATAGCATATGTAAAACTGCATTATGATACATTTGCCACCGATGGCTGAAACACAGATTGAGAGCAGCCAGTGCATTCGGAAGTCATGAATGATACGTAACAAGTCATTACTCGTTGTTTCATGAAGTAAATGCTGCAAATGGCAAAGTGGCCAAAACAGTAATTCAACTTTATCATTTGTTGACAGTCGCCATAAGAAAACTGCTTTCAAGTTGTTTTTCCTAACATAAGGCTGTTTGCAGAGAGTAATAGAGATGCATACACAAATACATCACAAGAATATGTGCTAGAGGCTATATGAAAGAAATATTCTGCCAATAAATATGCAACTGACCTACCTGATCTAAAGTGATGTCATTTGCTGTTGGGCTGCATTAACAAGAAATGCAATTAGCGTGTTGTTGATACAGTGCTTCAGAGCAGTCTATCCTGTAACTACTGCATCCTACGTCCATTCTACTCTGTTTACCGTTGGCAAGCCTTGGTCTTTCTCTACAATTTAACCCCTTTACCAAACTGACGATTCCTTGATGCCTCATAATATGCCCTGTCAACTAACCCCTCTTGTAGACAAGTTGTGCCATAATTTCCTTTTCCTCCTCTATTTAATTCAGTACCTTTTCTTTAGTTATACAACCCTCGTATCAAGTATTCAGCATTCTTATTTATCATCACGTTTTGAAAGCGTCCATTGTGTTCTTGACAGAACTGTTCATTGTCCACGGTTCACTTACATACAAGACTACACTCTACACGAATACCTTTATAAAATACTACCAACCATTAAAATTTATATTCGATGTGAACATATTTTCTTTTTCAGAAACGCTTTTATTGCTATTGACAGTCTGCGTTTATATCCTCTCTATTACTACTTCCCTCTCTATTAGTACTTCCCTTTCAAGTCATTAAAGTCTTAGAACTGCTTTTTAGTTTCTGTGCAAGCTGTAGATAATCTTGTGTCCATGTGTTTAATCGCTGATACCTCCAGAGTGTCTTTCAGTTAAGATTGTCAAAACCTTTCTCTAAATATGCAAAAGCCATAAATGCAGGTTTGCCTTTCTTCAGTCTGTCGACTTAGATAAGTAATAGGTCGGCCGGTGTGGCCGAGCGGTTCTAGGCGCTTCAGTCTGGAACCGTGCGACCTCTACAGTCGCAGGTTCGAATCCTACCTTCGACATGGATGTGTGTGATGTCCTTAGGTTGGTTAGGTTTAAGTAGTTCTAAGTTCTAGGGGACTGACGACCTCAGATGTTAAGTCCCATAGTGCTCAGAGCCATTTTTTGAAGCTAAGTGGTAGGATAAAAAAAAATGGTTCAAATGGCTCTGAACACTATGGGACTTAACATCTGTGGTCATCAGTCCCCTAGAACTTAGAACTACTTAAACCTAACTAACCTAAGGACATCACACACATCCATGCCCGATGCAGGATTCGAACCTGCGACCGTAGCAGTCTCACGGGTCCGGACGGAGCGCCTAGAACTGCTAGACCACCACGGCCGGCCTAGTAGGATCAGTACTGCCTCTCGTGTTCAGACATTTCACAGGAATCTGACATTGTACGTATGTTAGTTTATATAGCCCCTCTCCCTCTACTTTCTACATATTTCTTCTTTCTTATTGAATGTCGGCACCTATGCTTTCCAAGTGCTTAGTTCTGGCTTGCCAAATGAGTTCTTGACAGTTGCATATCCTTTGAGCAAACTTTTCTTTCTTCTTTCTTATTTAATGTCAGCATGTATGTTTTCCAAGTGCAAAATCGCTGTAGCGATTTTGGGCTCTCTGTCAATATCATTTTTAGAAATCTCTATTCCGCATGGCCACTTTATTTACTTTATTTTTATATTTTCCCCTGTTGTCAGTTAAATTAAATAAATCATATTTTAACCTTTTTCCCATTTACATCCTCTGCTGCATTCGTCACTTGTTCACTCAAAGATATCAACGCGTATTCTATTGAATTCCTTCCTCTGTTTCAGTCAGTCGTTACCTTATGGTACCTTTAAGATTAACGAAAAACTCTGGATCTTACCTTATTCAGCTTTCATCTGCTTAATCTCCTACCATTTACTGTCACTTTAGTTGTAAATTGCACTTCGTGACCAATAAATAATCGTCGGTCTGCGTCTGCCCCTGGAAATTAAAAATCTAGTTTCGAGAACTCCGTTCCAATTACGAGTAGTTATTATTCGTTCACGATTCTTGAGAAAAGTGTTGGCGATGATTATATTGTGCTTTGCGCTGAATTCTGTCGGGTGTCTTCCCCTTCCATCCCTTCCCCGAAGCCTATGTTTTCTTACGATTTTCTCTTGCTGTACCTGCTACCGCATTCCAGCTTATCACCACATTTTAAATTTTTGTCTCGCTTAACTCTCTGTATAATCTCCTTCATCCTACATTGTTTGAATCCGTTAATCGCCTGTGGTGTGAGTGTTAGCGTTATGTCTATCTTGGTAATGATAAGTTTCTTGGCAGTTTAGAAATGGAGCTGAGTATTGTGATATTAGTTTATTGGTATTTTCAATAGCTAACACTCACAGAGAGGTTAAAATGTATGACTTAAAATAGCAAAAACTTAGGATCAACTGACAGACATTTTCAGTTAAATAAATGACTATAACCGGTAACGTACTATCATTATAGTAAATTGCGTTTAGGTACTGCAGTTTGCAATACTAAAAGTTGTTATGAAGGTAACAATAAGTTTCTGTTCTGGGGCGATCAGTTTTTTAAATGAGATAGTGAACAATCATGAACGGTAGTAATGAAATCTGTTTACGGTGTAATAAGAAAACATGAATATTGAAATAGGTAAAAGAGTACATCGTAAATAAAATGAAAAATTGGTACGTCTTCACCCAACTTCGCCCTTCCTTCATGTAGATTCGCGGTATAGTTAATCAAACACAGCGGGCTTTCGGTGGATCCCGCCCCGTATCTCAGTGACTGTCCGTCATCGGCTACCGCTAGCGTCTGCCGCTTCCAGTTTAGCGAGCCGCCGCGTTAGCATGGTAAACGCTTGCCGCTGCCGTTGCCGCGCGCCGCGCTTCCGCGCTGTATTTGATATTAGCCTTTACTCCCTCGGCCGATGTGAATCAGCCGATAATTTATGTCTTGCTGCAGATTTTTGTCGGCCGATTTCTCTATCGGGCAACTGTGTACGTCCGTATAGCATCATTGTTGTAGCAAAACGTTTTTGTGACCGGCCGATCAGAAAAAGTTTTCTGCGCGCCTGGAATAGCGCGTCTGCCCGGTGGTACCTGGTGTGATAGGTTCAACACCCACGGTTCGCTGCGAGCTTACTGGGTAACGCCATGTGTACTAGGTGCTGCACATTTAGCGTGGCTAACATTATCCTGACAATTAATTCAGTACCTGGGAAATACGTCTGAACCCCTCCCCCACTGCTTGATTTTCAGGTGAAAGCTATCTAATGCCGACGTCACAGCTACGGGTAATTAATTATTGCGTCGTGGTCACAGGCCGTCGATACTAATTTCTGCAACACGTGTATCGGTCGCTGCTCATGTGTTCCACTCTCAACCACACTCCATAGACCGTCAGCACTTCCGGTAACTCACACCTAATAAACAATTTAAATTTTCTTTCATTACTCAGCCACGCACCTGTTCAGATATATATGTAATGATCGGTTGTCTTGATGTTTTACAATAACGTTGCAGTCAGAAATTTATCTCGCCACCCACTAGATTTCAAGCTAGTGAAGGTTGCCACATAAAGGCATTTACACTGTATTTTTCTTGCAAATCCCAAACCGATCGTCGTCAAACAGAATACTGTATAGTATACACAGGACATCAAATTTTCGATAATGATAAATATTATAAATATTATTGTTTATTTACCGACTAACTTGTGATTTCGAATCCAAAGGTACTAATGCAGCATAGATCGTACACCACCATGGATAAAAAGCTAAGGAAGTAAACACTACTAGATATTATGAGAATGCGTAAAATATCAAAGGCAGGAATCGAAGCATCTAACTAAAGTAAGAAGAGGTAACGAAATAAAATATGGAATGCAGTGAAGGAGGAGAGTGGGAAAAAGATATAGGAGGAAGATCATGTGGCTTTCAGAACACGTGGACACAATGGCAGTATCTATGCGTAATGTGCTGTCTCATTAAAATCTTTATGTCATGTACTAACTGTACTGTAAAGGGTTGCTGGAAACTGTAAAACATGTCTTGGAATCTGTCTTCGGAGTCTTCTGTAGCCTATTACCGAATGTATGGTCACGCGTGACCACAACATTATTTTGAGGGAATGCGACACTGCGGTGAGGAGCGAAGAAACAGAAAAAGGTCAGTTGAGCTATTCAGAGTCTGAAGCATTAGCCAGAGTGAGAATCGGTGCAAGAATCAGGAAAATGACATTAGTAATTCGTAAAGCCATTTCCAGTACGAAAGCAACGAGACAGGACCTCCAACCGTATTTGGAAAACGAATCCGCCCGGAGTAGCTAATATCACATGGTTCAAAATGGATCTGAGCACTATGCGACTTAACTTTTGAGGTCATCAGTCGCCTAGAACTTAGAACTAATTAAATCTAACTAACCTAAGGACATCACACACATCCATGCCCGAGGCAAGATTCGAACCTGCGACCGTAGTGGTCGCTCGATTCCAGACTGCAGCGCCTAGAACCGCACGGCCACTCCGGCCGGCAATATCACATGATTCCGTGGTTGTATTATAAGATATCTCACTAGAGCTGCTACCTATAACGAATTTAAAGACGTTTCTGTTGAATACGTTTCATTAATCGATGCTGTTTGCTGTTAGCGGTTTCGAATTTTTGTTCACCTTTAGACGGCTGCATTATAGGATAAACTGCTAGTTAGGTTTGATGTGCATTTTCATGGTATGGATGAATTACATCGATTTCTTCAGCATTTGAATTCTATCCATGCTAGCATTAAATTTACCATGGAAATAGAAAAAGACGGGTGCCTCCCCTTTCTGGATGTTGTCGTTCGCCGTAAAAGTGATGGCACATTAGGACATGCCGTACATCGGAAACCAACGCATACAAATCTATACCTTCATGCCAGTAGCTGCCATCACCCTTCTCAGAGCATGGGTGTCCTTAAGACCTTAGTGCATCGGGCGCACTGTGTATCCGATGAAGACAATTTACAAGGAGAGCTAACATACCTCAAGAGTATTTTTAAATCGAATGGATATTCTCCGCAACAAATTCGTAGAGCATTCGATGTAAAACCTAAAAAGAAGGTATACGATGCGGAAGAAGATAGTAATTTCTTCAGATCTAGGGCGTTTCTGCCTTATGTGGGTGCTCTTTCTTCAAAGATAGGCCGTATTCTAGAAAACACAGTGTTAAGGTGATCTTCCGGCCCCCCACGAAGATTGCGGCTTTACTCGGCTCTGTAAAGGACGATTTATTGCTTCGTAAGGCGGGTGTGTACCAGATTCCTTGCGGAAATTGTGAGCAGTCATACATAGGTCAAACAACACGCACCGTTCATGAAAGGTGTGTGGAGCACCGAAGATACACACGCCTATTACAACCAGACAAGTCAGCTGTGGCCGAACATTGTATTGATACGGGTCATTCGATGAATTACAGTGATGTGAAGATTTTAACATCCACCTCTTCTTTTTGGGATTCTGTATTCAAGGAAGCCATAGAAATTCGATTAGCCAACAATTTAATAAACAGAGATAAAGGTTTCAATTTGGACAAAGCATGGAATCCGGCTCTTGGACTAATTAAATTGCAGAGAAGTCGTCACCGTGTCATCGCCGCCGATCAAACATCGATAAGCACATCGAACGTCCGTACGCTTTCGCCACAGGCGGCGCAGCATCTGTGACCCGCATGCGCAGTACCGCCGCGGTGGAGCATATAAGGCCGCGCTTGGCACCTTGTCATCAGTCTTGTGACTCGCTCTGAAGATGGCCGGACGATACGCGGCCGAAATATCAGTAGAAGAAATTTTATTTGCGCGGCTGCATGCCCGAAATTTAATGGATTGCTAGTTAGGTTGTTTTGATTAGCATGATCCTCTATAGCGAAAAGACGTTAAATGATAAATATTTGTAAAGCAAATGAAGATACATGAAATTTGATAATTGCATAATGTCTGTTTAGCCCCAATATTTACCATGATACTATTACATGGTACACGGAAAACAACAAAAACTCAAGCCTTCAAAACTATCAAGGCACTTTCCCTGTACCACGATAAGGAGGAGGCTAGTTAGCAGGATAAAATAGTAAGTGGAATGGGAAGGAGGAAATATGTTGAAAAGAATGCTCTTCGATTAGGAAAAGGAAGAGAATGAACACCAGACTGAGAAATAAGAGAACCTGGTTCATATTTTCCCCTGATTAACGGTTTTGGAACGATAAATTGAATGCACACTTTCTGTATGCTTTAATTGACTCTCCTTGTCTAATTTAATTATACACTGCTAATATAGTCTTTACATTTCAGGGAATGAATATCCGAAAACTTTATCTGTGTGTGTGTGTGTGTGTGTGTGTGTGTGTGTACGTGTTCGTAGGTGGAAAACATTTCGCTGCATACGTGAAATCATACAACTTTCTGATAATAATAAAAGGAACCGAAGAAATATGTACCATTCTTCACGCAAAAAAATACTTAAGGAGTTATCGATATTTAAACAAATTAGAAGAATACAAAGTTAACAATTTCATGCGTGAAAAGATTGCATCATAAAGATTTCACGTACCTCCTTTGTCTAAAACAAAAGCGTTGGTCACAAAATGCAGGAAACATCTCCGTAATGATTTAGTCAAGAGAGAGTTGTAACTACGAAAACATCATACGAACTTCCTCTAGGCTAAGTTATCAACGCCATTTGGGAATGTCGTCGAGCGAGCGTGGCATGCCTTTCCATTGTGGATACGCTGCACATTGACCACACTAACTGTTCGTTTCGACTGCCTTCTCCGGCTGCAGATTTCTTCCAAATGTCAATATTATGATCAAAAACTACGGATGTTAGTTACAGATTACACCAAGGGTCAAACAAAAATAAATTGAATAATAAATTCCATCTGCATATCGTCTCTTCTTTTTCGATGAGTTAGAGGGATTTTAGAGGCTCTTTTGAGATACAAGTTTGTATAAAACCTTATTTATAGAAACAGCATCTATCGAAGCTACAGAGTGTCGATATTGTGTGAGCCAATGCATGATGATAGACCATCACTTCGGCTCTGAACGTGAATTGGCGGTCCGCGAGAAATACTTTGCGCAGTGGGCCTGACAGCATTCTGGACGTCAGATAGCGTCGAACACATTCAAACCTGTCACAACTACACTGTAACTCAGCTGCGAAAGGGTGACCCAGAGGCATCAAGACACCCTCTGCAGTCCCTCTAACTTTTTTTGGTACCCCTTCGTTATACGTCGTGTGTGAGGGCGTGTGCGCTTGTGTGTGTGTGTGTGTGTGTATGTGTGTGTGTGTGTGTGTGTGTATGTGTGTGTATAGGTGTTCCAGTAGAACTGTGAGGGCGCTTGCGCTTGTGTGTGTGTGTGTGTGTGTGTGTGTATGTGTGTGTGTGTTTGTGTAAGTGTTCCAGTATAACTGTGGAAGGGTTGGAGTAATTTCCATCGAAGGTGGTAGTCGTATGACTTAGAGTCAGAAGACAATGATTGTGTGGACAAGACGCAACCCTAAACATCGTATTCGTGAGGTTTAGAATAAGAAAGTATCATGTAAGTATGACTCAGAAGTGACTGGTGAACATTCTTAGTACGTGTATGATTTACTATTAGAAAGAAATGTATTGTGGGTTAAGACACATTCCATATCTTTCGGGATGGCGTGAGCATGTGTGAAAGCAATAGCAAACGAAATTTATTGGTGTCAAATTCATAGTGTACGAATTCACTACGCCGATTAGTGAGATTCGTGAAGGCATTTGACCCCTGGGTTGGCAGTGTGGGTGGGAAGGTGTAATCTGTGAAGGAAAATCTGAAATTCCTGCTAAAACCATAGCGTCCAGTTTCTCTAGGCTGAATGGCGAGCGTCATGATGACATTTAACACCTTGGTATGGTGATGCCGGTAGGAAGGTGTGACTTGTAAACCATAATTCTGGAACTCTTGCTCAGTTCAAAGTGTCCAGGTTCCTTAGGCTGACTGTGAAAGTCGTTGTGGTATTTAACACCTAGTATTGGCAGTTGATTGTTGAGAGACCTGATGACATTCAACCCTTAGGGCTACAGATGGCGGTTGAAAGAAGTGTTTTACGAAGCATAATACTGGAACTTCTACTCTTTTGGTTCGGGAGGCTGACTTCTGAAACTGTAGAAACCATTTACAAACATTTAACCATTAGGTTTCGCTGTTGAGAGTCTTGATGACATTTAACTCATAGAGATAGCGGTGGGGGTTGGAGGGTGCAATTTGTGATGCATAATTCTGGAACTATTGCTGAATTCCCAGAGTTCAGGTTCCTAGGCTAACTTCTGAGATTCGTGAAAACGCTAAACCCCTAATGAAGGCTGTGACAGTCGAAATGTATATTCTGGGACACTGGCTCGACCCACAGCATCTGAGTTCACTGGGTATGCATGTGAGAATCACAACATTTAACCCCCAGGGTTGGTGGTGGCAGCTGGAAGATGTGACTTGAAAAGCACAATTCTGGAACCCTTGCTGAAGAATGGGCAAATCCAAGGCTATATTTTTTTCTTACATGTAGATGGGAAGCCGAAAAAACTGTGTATTATCAATTTGTACTACTCAAATATTGTAATGAATGTGTAAAAAATTGTAATTATGTAATGTGTTTACACTTTTAAAAACATGTAAATACACTCATTTCGCATGGATTATGTTTCTTTTCCTGTCTCATAAAAGAAAGAGATTCATCAATTACGGAAAATGTCAGCTAAACGATATTTGTGGAATAAAGTGAACAAAACAGATCACAAGATGTGATAGTAGGCTTTCTTTTACCCTCTCGTCTTTGATTAGGATTGTACCACAGTCTTACAATTTGAGTAACTCTACAACAAATATCAAAATTACAAAAAAAATGGCTCTGAGCACTACGGGACTTAACTTCTGAGGTCATCAGACCTCTAGAACTTAGAACTACTTAAACCTAAGTAACCTAAGGCCATCACACATATCCAAGGCCGAGGCAGGATTCGAACCTGCGACCGTATCAGTCGCGCGGTTCCAGACTGTAGTGCCTAGAACCACTGAGCCACTCCGACCGGCTATCAAAATTACAGTAATCAAAGATAGTGAGTCACTACAGACAATAAAACAAGACTGACAACCTCTTGCAAGCGTCAGAATGCTACTTCATAAAATTTAATTTATCAACTTACTGTATAATGTCATTAGTAAAAAGTCTGAAAATTTCACCATTGGTGTATTTCAATCAGAAGGAGAGTTTGGTGTGTCAGACAAGAGGCTAAGACTGAAATCTACTAAGAAATGGCACTTTTGGTTTACAAATATGAATTCTTGATAAGAATAAAAGAATATTATGCAGTCAAAGAATGGTGAGCTTGATCTAGTTTAACATACAAGAAATAGTAAGATGTTAATGGGGTAATGACAATGACAGGAACAAATGGGGATTAAGCAGAAATGTAGTATCAGAAGATGTCCGTGGGTGAGCACAACATAGTGTACCTACAGCGCATTTTAAAGCAATGAACACTTTCTTTCATAAAGCTGAATTACAAAATTATCCTATATGATATTATTGAACAAAAATATGGAAATACGTCAACTTACTAATCTCTCTCTCCCCAAGATTTTTAAAGAGTCATAGTGAAAATGTGGTTGAAGCAAACTGTTTTAGGAGATCCAAAATGTGTTTACCCAGTTTAAATTTCCGTCAATATCGACACACAAAAATGTTAATATATCCACCAAGTCTTACACTTATTATTGGTGCAGTACCTCTAGATATGGAGAAGTGAATATCTTGCGTCTTTCTGAAATTGAGAGAAGGTTCACAGAAAACCAAAAAACGTATTTGTAAGAAGATTATTTATCATTGCTTCTGTTGCTGATAAGTATATTTCAGTATATTACAATACTAGTGTCATCCACAAAAGTGACTAATTCTGCTTGTTGTATGTCAGACAGAAGGCCATTTACATATACGGAATAAAACAATTGACCTAAGACTGAGACTTATGGAGCCCTATAAGTGATTTCATCCCATTCGGAAGAAAATCTTTCTTTTTGAGAAACACTATTGAGAAAATTTAGATAATCAGCATATGAAGCAGGTTGACAAACGATTCTGCTGCTGCCAACATAGCTTATGCATAAGAACCAAGAAGATAAGATCTGAGAAATGAAGGCCTGTAAACAGTCATCATTCCCTTGCTCTATTTGCAAGTGGAACAGGAAAGGAAATGACTAGTACTGGTACAGGGTACTCTCTGCCACACACCATACCTCGGCGTGGGGACTATCTGAGTGTATGTAGATGTAGATATAGACTCTCTCCTTCTTCCAATGATTTAATTATTGAGTATAACTATCTGTATCCTTTTAGATATTGAATTTCCCCAACGGTCGGCACACAGTTTTAATCTGCCAGAAAGTTCCTTATTCTAAAAATGTTTATCCTGGACTCTAACTATTTTCATTTCCACTGAATACCACCTATACCATAAGACACTATCTTATTTACCTTAACAAACTGTGCATCACAATCAGAAAGAGCATTATTTTTGTTATGGAGTATACAGTTACTGTCTTGTTTTGAGCTTCATCATACAAATCATTATCAGTTAGGATCCTACTATCTTTATCCATTCGTGATGTAAAGTTAATTATTGGGATCAAATTGTAGGATCCAAATAAGGGTATCTATCATAAAGCCTTAGAAAACCTGCACTGAAATCATCAGAGACTATTAATAGCTTTCTGTTGTCTGACAGCACAGTAGGGAATCCATGTAAGCAATTCAGAATTTCCCAGTTACAGTTAAAAGTGAATTGTACTCCAGTATTAATTCACTGGCTGAATTTGTATGTGTTGATCACTACAAAATCTTCTTGTCGCAGTATTTATGAATTTGTGTTCTACCTTATCCATGTATGAATTCCACCTTTTTCCATATTAGTTCTACATGAGGAAGATGCTACAGTCTAATCTTTTATATTTAACCTATCTTAAAATGTGGTTGTGTTCTGGTCTCATAGACACAAGATCTCTATTTTTAAACAGATCTCTTTCCAAACAGCAAGAAGTTATTCTATCTTATAATTAAATCCTCTTATATTGAAACGAAATAAGCCCCCTTACTTTCATGTGCATTCTTCAGCATTTTATGCGGTTCTTATGTTTTTAACTTCTTTGACAACCGGATGCCTCATTCCTGACTCTAACCTAACAAAGATATCCGTCTGTCGAGTGATCTCGCTTTGTGTGATCGTGCCCTCTCCTATTCAGATGTAGGTCCTATCTGGTATATCTGCGTCTCCCAGTTGTAGCACTTGGTACTTCATTCACGTGAGATTTCACTTCAGTCAGTATCAGCATGCTAAACATTGTATTCACACAGCTCACTGCTGTGCCAGCCCTGGGCTGGTCATGGAGGACCTCCACAAAACTCACACATGTTTTACAAGTTGTTGCTCGAATTCCAGTCAGGTCAGGCCTAATGCTGCAATCGCTGTACTTAGCTAGGCTGTTTCCTGCTCCACCAGCTGCTATTACCTGATCCTTTTTATCGGAATCCTTGCACAATTTCCTTAGCTCGTCTGTCATCTGCCTAAGGCTAGCACTTGGCCTCACAATGCTTGTGACCTAATATCCTGTTCTAATTTGTCCTTTACCATCTGGCCTATACCTCAGCCATGGCTACTACCCACTCTTAATCCATTTCTTAATGACCTACACTTAGTTTCGTTGCTGGAAGTCTGCTGCACTGTACTGTGGCCTACAGCTGCATCAGGCTCTTCTTCTCGTACTTCAGGTAAGATGTCAAACTTATTAGGTATTGTAAGCTCAAAAATGGCTCTGAGCATTATGGGACTTAACATCTGAGGTCATCAGTCCACCAGAACTTGAACTACTTAAACCTGACTAACCCTGTTAGAGGTCCCTGCTTAAGGAATTTTTTGCTAGCGCACTCGAGCAGATGTAACTTCGCCTGCGCCTGCGCTGCCTGCGGTATGTATGCTACAATAGAATCTCAGACAACAGAGCAGTGTCGGCAGTAGCAGTAGTAGTAGTAGCCCGCAGTCGGGTGTATGGAGTTGTCGGGCGGTTGGGCCGGTCGTGGAGAGCGATGGCCGTGCCTGAGCGATGTAGTATAAGGTAAAACCAGAAAATTACTATCTATAGCGCCGGCCGGTGTGGCCGAGCGGTTCTAGTCGCTTCAGTCTGGAACAACGCGACCGCTACGGTCGCACGTTCGAATCCTGTCTCGGGCATGGATGTTTGTGGTGTCCTAAGGTTAGTTAGGTTTAAGTAATTCTAAGTTCTAGGGGACTGATGACCTCAGAAGTTTAGTCGCATTGTGCTCAGAGCCATGTGAACCATTTTTTTTTTCTTTTTATACATGACAAATGTAGCGGCCAGCATTGCACTGGGCTGTGCCAAAAAAAATCCTTATAGGAGCAGATATATACGCGTTATCCGGCGACTTCATTGAGGTAAGATTTTTCAGTTTATTCAAAATGACTTTTCAGGGCCACTGCTGGACATGAGTCACAATTTTATTGGGAGGTTAGTCACATTATTATTCCGTGGTTACGGGATTTTATCTGTTGGTAGGTTACAACCTAAGGACATCACACAAATCCATGCCCGAGGCATGATTCGAACCTGCAGGCGTAGCGGTCAAGCGGTTCCAGACTGAAGCGCCTAGAAACGCTCAGCCACTCCGGCCGGCTACTGCAATCCCAAATGCTGCTGAGTGATTCAGGTTTGGCCATTACTTGTTACCTTTACCCAGGACCTACGGTCTTCTCCTCCTTCAAACTAACTAGTTCAAACTTCACATCATTTAATTTAGCGTGAAAGTCACAAATCTTTGTTGCTGATTCAGCGATTCTCTTGCCTTTTTAACAGAGCCTACAGTTTTGTGGGGAGCCTCGTTGCTTTCCCTGTTCAGTTCTTCACTACAATCGCTCCAGTGCAACTCCAACCGTCAATCTGCACATACCCCTGCCTGTCTGACTACCCCACAGCAACATTCACACTTACCACGCATTGCAAAAAAGGCTAAACATTTAAATGTAGAATTGAGCCACGTAATACACTTTACACTACATGAATTTTCGTTATTTGCCAGCCGCAAAAAATTTGGCCCACTGGTTATTGCTTCAGGTGTAGGATATGAGTGTTAGTTAATTCCGCTTAAAAATAACAACTCAGCGCTCTCTTAACTGTAGAATGTGTTGATCAACTTATTCACAATAAAATGCAAATTACAATGACTACTTATGACGAGTATTTCTCGATATTAGACAGTGTTTACAATTGACAAAATACAGCCTCGTGCGCGAGATGCAATTTTACGTAACAATAAATTATTCATGATTTAATTAATTCTAGATATTTATAGTGAAGGTGATATTATAAGTTGTCAGGAGATTAACAGACTACGATCAGAAAATGGTACATCATTAAATGATATTCGTAAAATTAGAATTACGAATCATGCAATTAATAAATTTAAA
Source organism: Schistocerca piceifrons (assembly GCF_021461385.2). Classification (NCBI taxonomy): domain Eukaryota; kingdom Metazoa; phylum Arthropoda; class Insecta; order Orthoptera; family Acrididae; genus Schistocerca; species Schistocerca piceifrons. Next base: position 932,883,961 of record NC_060138.1, read on the forward strand.
TCACTTTCCCTGGGTTTGTTATTGTGCAGGCTGTTAAAAACGGAAAGCCGAGAAACAAAGAGAAGCGTCGAGGTTCCTGGGAAAGAGGCAACCCTACTTTCAGGCGGCGGGACGCAACCGCAGTGAGGCCGAAAGGAGGCTGGGGCAGGAAGCAGCGAGCAGGGCTGCCACCAGATGGCGCCCGGGCAGCGCTGTTTACTGTTTCTGCATGTCCGACCACAAAGCCCTTTACTTCCAGCTCAGCGGGCCTTCTGCCACACTGCATCGTGTTTGGGACTGCGGCGAATGTCTTGACACAACTGTGAACGTTTTGTATTAACTGTGGGAAACAATCCCACTTCATGTCTACACAATGGTTGTAGGCCTTCAGAATTCTAAGCAGTGCATACTTATCTCACTTTCGCTGGGATCAACTGGCGCTGTGTAGAGTTGCGGTCTACCAAAATTACAGTTCAGTAGTTTTGGCACACTACATAAGTGACATATTAAATGGTAGGATTAACGGCAGTATTGGTAAAATTGGCAGGGACAGAAACAGAAATGAATGTGTAAGAGAGAAAATTGGAGCCGACGACTTCGCTTTGCTTTTTGCTTTGTTTGGTTGTTTTGTTTTCACTCAATTAGAATTGCACATCATTCAACATTAGTTCATTGTGTATTTTATATCTGGACAGTATATAAACTACATTTCATAAATAATAAAAATTAGCTCATCAAGCAACTTCTGCAGTTTTATGTAAACACAGCAATTACTTTCGACACAAGTACGGTTTACATGTACAGCCACAAAAAATAAATATATAATAAAATGATAATGAAATTGACACCCTAGCTGCAAACAGGTGTTGATGTACTTCACTGGGGACTTGTTGAAATTGTGTGCCCCGACCGGGACTCGAACCCGGGAGACGCTCTAGCCCTCTTTTTCTTTTTTCTTTTTTTTCGTTCGTTGTAGCTGGTCGGGGCGGACGTCGTAAGATACCCGTTTCAGTTCGTGGCTGATCCATTAACTCAGTTTTTTTTTTATTACAGAGGGCAGATAACCCTTGACCGAATACGCTGAGTTACCATGCCGGCGCCATTTGAGCCACCGAGTGCACAGAGCATAGTGCGCCTGCAGGGACTTACCCTTGCACGCTCCTCGTGAGACCCACATTCCCAACATGTCCACACCACTACATTCGTAGTGCGCCTAATAGATGTTTGCGCATCATACTCATTACTCGTGGCAGATTAATCCACCAAGTCCCGCACGAGCTCGGGCATAGCGTGTGCGTTCGCACAAGGTCAGTGGCCGGGAAGCCATATTTTAACTATATATGACGGTAGTATCTGTTCCCGAAAGAACAGTTACCGTTGATGACCATGCAGCTTTGCTAGAAATGAAATGATGATTAAATGGATACCGTAGCTGCAAACAGGCGTTGATGTACTTCATTGGGGACATGTTGAAATTGTGTGCCCCGACCGGGACTCGAATCCGAGATCTCCTGCCTACATGGCAGACGCTCTATCCATCTGAGCCACGGAGAACGTGTAAGAGATAAGTCCCTGCAGGTGCACTATCCTCTGTGCCCTCTGTGGCTCAGAAGGATAGAGCGTCTGCCATGTAAGCAGGAGATCCCGGGTTCGAGTCTCGGTAGAGGCACACATTTTCAAAATGTCCCCAATGAAGTACATCAACGCCTGTTTGCAGCTAGGGTGTCCATTTAATTATCATTTCATTTCTAGCAAAGCTGCATGGTCATCGACGGTAACTGTTCTTTCGGGAACAGATACTATCGTCATATATAAATACACAATATTTCAGCACGCTTCTTGGCTGACACACACTCCCACCTTGCGCCATCTATCTTTCTCAGTCCCCGTTCACGTCCTCCATGCCAGATAATTGTAGATTTCCACTCGAGAACCAACATACTCGTGTATCCGCACTAAATGTTGTGGGTGCCTTAGCCACTGAGGCAAATCAGTTAGATTACTTTTGAATGCATTATGGGAACAGCAGTGATCAATAAAATTGTAAATAATTACTATTAAAAACAGTCTTGATCACAATTTATTTTATAAGGTGACCGGTTTCGACCACTGCTGTGGTCATCTTCAGACCATTGAGTGGAAACCCCTTTCTGTTGGAGAATCCAACAGGCGAAATGTTCTCAGACTTAAAGGGAATACGATAATTCCAATTACAAATAAAGCAGGTGTGAATCAGTTTAATCAGTCATGGTTGCAAAATACTAACCCGAATTCCTTACGGATAGTGGAAAAACTGATAGAAGCAGACCTCGGGAGATCAGTTTGGATTCTGGAGAAATGTAGGAACGCGCGAGTCAATATTGACCCTACAAGTTATCTTAGAAGATGAGTTAAAGTAAGGTAAACCTATGCTTATGGCATTTGTAGACTTGGAGAGCTTTTGACAGTGAACTGGCCGGTGTGGCCGTGCGGTTGTAGGCGCTTCAGTCAGGAACCGCGTGACCGCTACGGTCGCAGGTTCGAATCTTGCCTCGGGCGTGGATGTGTGTGATGTCCTTAGGTTGGTTAGGTTTAAGTAGTTCTAAGTTCTAGGGGACTGATAACCACAGATGTTAAGTCCCATAGTGCTCAGAGCCTTTTTTTTTTTTTTCTTGGCAGTGTTGACTGGAATACTCTTTTTGAAATTCCGAAAGTAGCAATGATAAAATATAGGAAGCGGAAGGCTGTTTACAACTTGTACAGTAACTAGATGGCAGGTGCAAGAGTCGAGAGTCATGAAAGGGATGCAGTGTTTGAGAAGGGAGTGAAACAGGGTTGCAGCCTATCACCGATGTGCTCCCTGCCGTCGTTGGATAAGCAGCTGCAGCAGCAAGTCGTATACTCCTAGCTCACTCATTTGTTACATAGCTTAATTCTTAATTTCTTTGCGTGTTTTTGGTACTTGCATTGTTTAATTCATAAATTTCGGGCGTATTATAGTATTTGAGAGTTGTAGCATCGCGTTTTAGTACCTGAATAGTGTAAATTCGCGTTGTCGTTTGTCTCCTGTTTTTGTTTTGAACGGCCAGTGTCGGTTGGTCACAGTCAGTGTGCTCCCTGCCGTCGTTGGATAAGCAGCTGCAGCAGCAAGTCGTATACTCCTAGCTCACTCATTTGTTACATAGTTTAATTCTTAATTTCTTTGCGTGTTTTTGGTACTTGCATTGTTTAATTCATAAATTTCGGGCGTATTATAGTATTTGAGAGTTGTAGCATCGCGTTTTAGTACCTGAATAGTGTAAAATCGCGTAGTCTCCTTCCGCCGCCGAGCAGTGTGTCAGCAGTGCGCAAGTAGCAGCAATACTGCATTTACTAGGCAATCTTGTGTTTTAATAACCGTTTAAATTTTGTGTCGATTTGTTTGCGCTCTCTGTAGATTAGTTCAGACGTTCTTTGCACAACAGTTTTTAGCATGGATAGGGACTGCAACTGCTGTGTTCGGATGCAGGCTGAGTTGGCATCCCTTCGCTCCCAGCTTCAGGCAGTGTTGGCTTCGGTCACACAGCTTGAGGCTGTTGCCAATGGGCGTCACTGTGGGGTTCCGGATGGGGGTTTGTCGGGGACGGCCAGCTCGTCCCACGCATCCCCCGATCGGACTACGGCTGTGGTTGCCCGGGATACTGCCCGCATTGAGGCTGATCCCTGACTTGTGGTAGAGTGGGAGGTCGTCTCAAGGTGTGGCAGGGGGCGAAAGACATTCCGGAGGGCTGAACGGAAGGCCTCTCCAGTTTGTCTGACGAACCGGTTTCAGGCTCTGTCTCAGGCTGATACTGATCTTCGGCCTGACATGGTTGCTTGTCCTGTTCCAGAGGTTGCCCCTCAGTCTGCAAGATCCGGGCGGTCGCAGAGGGTGGGCTTACTGGTAATTGGGAGCTCCAACGTCAGGCGCGTAATGGAGCCCCTTAGGGATATGGCAGCAAGTGAGGGGAAGAAAACTAATGTCCACTCCGTGTGCATACCGGGGGAAGTCATTCCAGATGTGGAAAGGGTCCTTCCAGATGCCATGAAGGGTACAGGGTGCACCCATCTGCAGGTGGTCGCTCATGTCGGCACCAATGATGTGTGTCGCCATGGATCCGAGGAAATCCTCTCTGGCTTCCGGCGGCTATCTGATTTGGTGAAGACTGCCAGTTTCGCTAGCGGGATGAAAGCAGAGCTCACCATCTGCAGCATCGTCGACAGGACTGACTGCGGACCTTTGGTACAGAGCCGAGTGGGGGGTCTGAATCACAGGCTGAGACTGTTCTGCGACGTGTGGGATCCAGATTCCTCGACTTGCGCCATAGGGTGGTGGGGTTTCGGGTTCCGCTGGATAGGTCAGGAGTCCACTACACGCAACAAGCGGCTACACGGGTAGCAGGGGTTGTGTGGCGTGGGCTGGGCGGTTTTTTTTAGGTTAGATGGCCTTGGGCAAGTACAGAAAGGGCAACAGCCTCAACGGGTGCAGGGCAAAGTCAGGACATGCGGGGACCAAGCAGCAATCGGTATTGTAATTGTAAACTGTCGGAGCTGCGTTGGTAAAGTACTGGAACTTCAAGCGCTGATAGAAAGCACCGAAGCCGAAATCGTTATAGGTACAGAAAGCTGGTTGAAGCCAGAGATAAATTCTGCCGAAATTTTTACAAAGGTACAGACGGTGTTTAGAAAGGATAGATTGCACGCAACTGGTGGTGGAGTGTTCATCGCTGTTAGTAGTAGTTTATCCTGTAGTGAAATAGAAGTGGATAGTTCTTGTGAATTATTATGGGCGGAGGTTACACTCAACAACCGAGCTAGGTTAATAATTGGCTCCTTTTACCGACCTACCGACTCAGCAGCATTAGTGGCGGAACAACTGAGAGAAAATTTGGAATACATTTCACATAAATTTTCTCAGCATGTTATAGTCTTAGGTGGAGATTTCAATTTACCAGATATAGACTGGGACACTCAGATGTTTAGGACGGGTGGTAGGGACAGAGCATCGAGTGACATTACACTGAGTGCACTATCCGAAAATTACCTCGAGCAATTAAACAGAGAGCCGACTCGTGGAGATAACATCTTGGACCTTCTGATAACAAACAGACCCGAACTTTTCGACTCTGTATGTACAGAACAGGGAATCAGTGATCATAGGGCCGTTGCAGCATCCCTGAATATGGAAGTTAGTAGTAATAGAAGGCCGATTTCAGACTACCTAACAGAGCAAAACGAAAATTTCTGTTCCGACACTAACAATGTTGAGTGTTTATGGAAAAAGTTCAAGGCAATCGTAAAATGCGTTTTAGAGAGGTACATGCCGATTAAAACTGTGAGGGACGGGAAAAACCCACCGTGGTACAACAACAAAGTTAGGAAACTACTGCGAAAGCAAAGAGAGCTTCACTCTAAGTTTAAACGCAGCCAAAACCTCTCAGACAAACAGAAGCTAAACGATGTCAAAGTTAGCGTAAGGAGGGCTATGCGTGAAGCATTCAGTGAATTCGAAAGTAAAATTCTATGTACCGACTTGACAGAAAATCCTAGGAAGTTCTGGTCTTACGTTAAATCAGTAAGTGGCTCGAAACAGCATATCCAGACACTCCGGGATGATGATGGCATTGAAACAGAGGATGACACGCGTAAAGCTGTAATACTAAACACCTTTTTCCAAAGCTGTTTCACAGAGGAAGACCGCACTGCAGTTCCTTCTCTAAATCCTCGCACAAACGAAAAAATGGCTGACATCGAAATAAGTGTCCAAGGAATAGAAAAGCAACTGGAATCACGCAACAGAGGAAAGTCCACTGGACCTGACGGGATACCAATTCGATTCTACACAGAGTACGCGAAAGAACTTGCCCCCCTTCTAACAGCCGTGTACCGCAAGTCTCTAGAGGAACGGAAGGTTCCAAATGATTGGAAAAGAGCACAGGTAGTCCCAGTCTTCAAGAAGGGTCGTTGAGCAGATGCGAAAAACTATAGACCTATATCTCTAACGTCGATCTGTTGTAGAATTTTAAAACATGTTTTTTGCTCGAGTATCATGTCGTTTTTGGAAACCCAGAATCTACTATGTAGGAATCAACATGGATTCCGGGAACAGCGATCGTGTGAGACCCACCTCGCTTTATTTGTTCATGAGACCCAGAAAATATTAGATACAGGCTCCCAGGTAGATGCTATTTTTCTTGACTTCCGGAAGGCGTTCGATACAGTTCCGCACTGTCGCCTGATAAACAAAGTAAGAGCCTACGGAATATCAGACCAGCTGTGTGGCTGGATTGAAGAGTTTTTAGCAAACAGAACACAGCATGTTGTTATCAATGGAGAGACGTCTACAGACGTTAAAGTAACCTCTGGCGTGCCACAGGGGAGTGTTATGGGACCATTGCTTTTCACAATATACATAAATGACCTAGTAGATAGTGTCGGAAGTCCCATGCGGCTTTTCGCGGATGATGCTGTAGTATACAGAGAAGTTGCAGCATTAGAAAATTGTAGCGAAATGCAGGAAGATCTGCAGCGGATAGGCACTTGGTGCATGGAGTGGCAACTGACCCTTAACATAGACAAATGTAATGTATTGCGAATACATAGAAAGAAGGATCCTTTATTGTATGATTATATGATATCGGAACAAACACTGGTAGCAGTTACTTCTGTAAAATATCTGGGAGTATGCGTGCGGAACGATATGACATGGAATGATCATATAAAATTAATTGTTGGTAAGGCGGGTACCATGTTGAGATTCATTGGGAGAGTCCTTAGAGAATGTAGTCCATTAACAAAGGAGGTGGCTTACAAAACACTTGTTCGACCTATACTTGAGTATTGCTCATCAGTGTGGGATCCGTACCAGATCGGGTTGACGGAGGAGATAGAGAAGATCCAAAGAAGAGCGGCGCGTTTCGTCACAGGGTTATTTGGTAACCGTGATAGCGTTACGGAGATGTTTAACAAACTCAAGTGGCAGACTCTGCAAGAGAGGCGTTCTGCATCGCGGTGTAGCTTGCTCGCCAGGTTTTGAGAGGGTGCATATCTGGATGAGGTATCGAATATATTGCTTCCCCCTACTTATACCTCCCGAGGAGATCACGAATGTAAAATTAGAGAGATTAGAGCGCGCACGGAGGCTTTCAGACAGACGTTCTTCCCGCGAACCATACGCGACTGGAACAGGAAAGGGAGGTAATGACAGTGGCACGTAAAGTGCCCTCCGCCACACACCGTTGGGTGGCTTGCGGAGTATAAATGTAGATGTAGATGTAGATGTTATTCAATGTGTGCATTGGGCAAGCAGTAAAGGAAACCAAAGAAAAATTGGAAGTAAGAATTAAAGTCATGGAGAAGAAATAAAAACTCCTTGTAGATTGACGCACTTGGTCCAACTATGTTCCAGTGCCTTGATCCAATTTCGAAAATGATTTTCCTCCAGGCCTGCAAAATAGTTGTCAACTCTGGCTATCAATTCTTTGTTTGAAGTGAATCTTCGTCCACCAATAAGTCAGTTCTGGGAAGAGATGGAAGTCTGGTCGAGCCATGTCAGGTGAATAAGGCGGGTACGGCGACAATTCATACCTTAGTTCGTGTAATTTTGCATGGCGACGGCACTTGTGTGCTAGTGCGCATTCTCTTTATGGAAGATGACCTTCTTCCTTGCTAAATATGGTCTTTTTTGGCGTATCTTTTGTTGCAATTTGCCTAGGAGGTTAGCATAGTATTCTCTGGCAATTGTTTGCCCAGTGGAGAGATAATCTACAAACAGAATCCCCTTCGCATCCCAAAACACTGATGCGATGACCTTTCCTGCTGAGGAAATTCTCCTTGGTTTCTTTGGTGGCGGAGAATCAGCATGTTTCCACTGCGTTGACTGTTGTTTTATCGCTGTGGTATAATAGTGCACCCATGTTTCATCTGTGGTCGCAAGCCGGCGCAAAAAATCTTGTTCGTTTCTTCTAAAACGGGCCAACATTGCTATGATATGTCCATTCTCATGCTTTTCTGATCCTGCGCCAGGAGTCGCTGCACCACCTTACAGATAATTTTTTCATTTCTAATTCTTCAGTTAATATGTGATATACCCTTTTAGATGACATTTGGCAAGTGTGAGCAATTTCACGTACTTTCAATATTCGAGCCTCCATTACCATTTTTTACACTTTTGCAATGATTTCTGGAGTAGTGACGCACCTTGGCTGAACACTGCGTGGATCATCACTAGTTGGGAACAACAACAGACCCATGTCGCCGCCACAGCTCTCTTCCAAGAGCACTGACGTGGCACCTGTCTACAGGCAACAGTCCAGTGAATATCACGTGAACCACTTGTAGCTCTAGCACTGACCTCTCGTGGTGATTCCGAGAACGTTTGAAACAACCCTCGTAACAGTATGGTCTCTGAGGGTTGACGAAGGTCAAAAATGTGGCGTAAGCGTCCATTTACAGAAGGTGTTCGAAGTGATGACCATTGGTAGCAATGCAGTGCTGCAATCTTCCTATCATGGATTGAGTGCTATTCCTTATCACATCGGCACTTATATAAGCACATGTTCTGACAAGTCTCTCTCTACGTGCAAGTAGTAAATATTCGCCGAATACGGAGTATCCACCTAACGTGCCATTGACATATAAAAAGCATTCGACGGTTTCGCAGTACAACACTTATAGGAACGGTAAGACTAGTATTGTCGAATCAAGTGAATGTGAATGATGTGTTCCTTTGAAGATCAAGTCGATATGTTTCTCGTTTACGGAGAATACCAACGAAATTCGGTGAGAGCTAGATATTTATACTCTGAAAGATATCCTCAACGTACTCACCCTACACGTCTTACATTTAAATGTGTGTATGATACTTTGAGAACAACTGGATCTTTAATGCATCGGAAACATATCCGGCAAAGGAAAGTTACTAATGAGGAAACGGAAACTGGTACTCTTGCCACTGTGGTTCGGGATCCTTGAGTTAGTTCGCGTCAAATCGCAAGAGAATCTGGCATGAGCCAGAGTAGTGTTGTTCGTGTTCTGCATCGCCATAAATATCATCCTTACCATATCAGTCTCGACCAAGAATGAATTGATACAGACTGTGTACGTCGCATTGAATTCTGTTGCGGTGCTCAACTTCAGCTTCGGGGGCAGGGACGACGACACATTTATTAAATTGATTTTATTTACTGACAAGGCTACTTTCACGAACCGTGGAATTTTAATTTGTGTAACATGCATTACTGCGCAACCGAAAATGCATGGCCGGCCGGAGTGGCCGAGCGGTTAAAGGCGCTACAGTCGGGAACCGCACGACCGCTACGCTCGCAGGTTCGAATCCTGCCTCGGGCATGGATGTGTGAGATGTCCTTAGGTTAGTGAGGTTTAAATAGTTCTAAGATCTAGGGGACTTTTGACCACAGCAGTTGAGTCCCATAGTGCTCAGAGCCATTTGAACCATTTTTGAAAATGCATGTTGGCTGCGGCAAGTTGCGCCCCAAAAACCGTGGTCAGTGAATGTATGGTGTGGGATTCTGGAGGACAGATTTACAGACCCGTATTTCATCGAAGGAAGTCTTAATGGTAGGAAGTATACCACATTCCTGCAAGAAACATTAGGTCTGTTATTGGAAGAAATACATTTAGGAAGAAGGAACAGAATCTGGTATCAACACGATGGGTGTCCGGCACATTTTTCGCTGATGGCTAGAAATAAGTTGCAGAGAGAACTCCCAAATCGTTGGATTGGACGTGGAGGAGATGTGTCGTGGCCAGCTCGTTTTCCAGACTTGACGCCTCTGGGTTTTTTCTTGTGGGGATTCGTAAAAGACATTGTTTATAAAGTCACTCCAATTACACCTGGAGATATGCGAGACAGAATTGTCAGAGCATGTGCTTCGATAAGTGCCAATGTGATGAGGAGTACCACTCAATCCATGACAAGAAGACTGCAGCACTGTACTGATGCCAATAGTCATCTTTTCCAACACCTTCGGTAAATGGACGTTCATGCCACCTTTTTGACCTTCGTTGACCTTCAAAGACCTTACTATAACACATCATTGGATTCGTCTCGATAGCCACTATCAGAAAATAATTACCGAACTATAGCATCCCTTAAAAAAAAAGTTGACCTTCATATCTCTGAAGCGACCCCACCTAGCAACAAAAAGGAATGTCATATTATGGCCCCCGTTGTCCCATTCAACTTTTGTCCCGCAAACGTTTCAGCTCCTATCATACGATGGCAATCGTTAGTGAGTCACCCTGCGTATCTACTAAAACATTAACTGCAGTTGCTAAACACAGTAATCTGAAATGGGATTCTGAATAGATAAGACGGTTTGGTGATGCAACTCCTTAGTTAAATTCTACATTTATGTCATTTATTTTCTTTTCTACTTATTGTAAATTATGTTTTTTTTATTTACGTCGGGCCGTGAAGGCCCAAGGGATGTATACCGGCCGCCGTGTCATCTTCGACCTTGTGGCGTCATGCGGATGCAGTGTGCAGGGGCATGTCGTCAGCACACCGACCACCCTGCCGTTTTGCAGACTTGCCAGGCCGTGGCGCCACTACTACTCGGTCAAGTAGCTCCTCAGTTTGTGTCAAGAGGCTGAGTGCACCCCGTACCACTCCTCCCTCGAAGCAAAAATCGTCGGCAGTACCGGGGATCGAATCCAGGTCCTGCATATGGTAGCCATGGAGGCGGACTACTATAAAATATTTGATGGTATGGATTTAGACTTACTTTATTTTAGATCTGAAGAAGATCCTGAGTGGTCGAAACATGTAATCTAGTTAAAGAATTGCGACTGAAATGGAACAATGAGTGAGAATTATCTTAGATAACAATGCAGTTCCCGATTTTCACAAAACGAATATGTCGACTGTAGTCAATTTTGATCGTAATTTTGATTGTACAAGTGGTGTTAGTAGTTTTATGCTGGAGATATTTTAATTTACACAACAAATATCGGTCACAGGCTGCTAATGAAGGGATGTTAGTGTTCCAGGTGGTTTTGAAGTCCTGATGAACAATTTTGAAACCAAGCTATGGAGATTTAAGACTACATTTACAGTTTACGCAATTGATGCGAAGTTACACTTGTGATGGGTGCTTCCATTCCTAGTACCGTACTTAACAATAGTTTCATTCATCTGTGTGAAACTTTTGCTTCAATTTTACGACTAAAACCATAAAAATAAGTGAATTGTAAAGTATTCGCTAACGATTAGTAAAGGTCACAAACTAGAGAAAGTCTTCAGTTGAGCAAATAAATTACATGTTAACTCTACACTAGCTTAGTCACAAAAGCCATATAACTCTAAAGCGTTGTTTAATGATAGGTACAAATAAAATTATTTAACTTCTGTGCACAATGTGATGTCTGCATCTATTGTCTACATTATGAAACACACGTCAAAACATTGTTGTAAGTAAACATTTTACGTTGTGCAAAGAGCACAAACATTTATAAGTACATATCTATAGGATAAAACGTAAATCCTTCCTTTACTGGATGAAGAGTTAAAAAATTTCTTGTCAGCAGCTCGTGGTCGTGCGGTAGCGTTCTCGCTTCCCGCGCCCGGGTTGCCCTGTGATGACTGGGTGTTGTGTGATGTCCTTAGGTTAGTTGGGTTTAAGTAGTTCTAAGTTTTAGGGGACTGATGACCATAGATGTTAAGTCCCATAGTTCTCAGAGCCATTTGAACCATTTTTGAAAAAAATTCTTAATGTCTATTTTGCTACATCTGATCTCTGTTCTCAGTTATTTTCGAAGCATGCAGTACTGCAGTACGATTCTGTGGACACGGCAAGACTATTCTGTAAACGTATTTCAATAAAGATCAATTTCCTTATAGTAAATTTCATAAATATTTTCTAGGGTATGTATGGCACAATACTGCGCTTGTCTTGCGGACCTTCAGCCATCGAAAGCCATCATACGTAATGCCTTGAGCTGTGAGACACACAAGAATTTTATCGGGAATACAGAGTAGACGGCGAGGAATGCTTCCGCAGCACAGCTCTCCCACCCCCATTTCTTCTTCCCAACACACCAGCACTCCACCCACCTCCTGCTCTCCCTCCTCTGCACCCTCCCCCTCCACACAAACTCAGACACACACGCGCACTCAACCAGTCTGCGCAGCTTGCATCACAAAGGAATTTCGGCAGACCAAGAGGGAAAAGTTTTCTGCCACTTGTAACTACATACAGCCTACCACTTCTACACGGAGGCAATACTTGTTCACAAAGTCGAACCACGCGTCGCTGGAAAGTATTTTTATGAGAACGACATAGTTCCAGACTTTGTGTCATCCTGGACAAGAAACCAAGTTGAAAGTTGCTGTGAATCTGGAATAACATACAGGAGCTCATAAACAAACAAACACCGTCCGAACAGGCCTTGAATGCCCAACGGTTTCGTCTAGCCATACACGAGATATTAATAAGTCAGTACGAATAATGGAATGCCTTGAAAACGCTCTTTTTAAGGAATTTTTGTATACGAACAGTCAGACACAAATTGTGAAACCAGAAGAATCTTTCAAATTTCCGATTAACGTGATTCATGCATAGTATATTTCTGCAAACTTTTTTTTTAAAGTAACAGCTCACTTGAAAACTGAAAATAAATACTTATTTAATTAACAGAAAATAACTCCACTATATACAGACTACCTCAGAGAAGTTGTTTGTCAGCTCACATGAGAGAACTGGACAGGAAATGCTGGAAAGGCATAGCCGGTCTGTAAACTGAAAATTGAGCAGCATCCATGGTGGGGGAAGTTGCCGTTCCTGGAAGAATGTTAGAGCTACCACACGGGTGAATCAGTTGCCCGTTCAGCAGCGTTGAACAATGTGCAGAGATTTATGTAGATTCCGTGCATATGCGTTTCCCGCTTTGGTATTATTACTAACTCATAACTGGATTTCATGTAGTGTTGATGCATTTTGTGTGAAAATGAACATCCCCTGGGTAAGTTTGCACACTGTCACCAATGATTCATAAGTTACACTGTGGAGGTTCGGTACAACTTTGTGAAATACACTGTAGTTGCTTTTTGTGATTTAGTGCGGTAGAGAGAATGACGAATTACCTGCTAGCTCTTCAGTTGGCAAAATTGTTAAGGAGACTACTGCATGACGACAATTTGTCGCCCTACCTCCCATCGCGATTTTACCCTCCGCCTTGTCCTCCACCCTGTTACTCACCCAGAATATAGTTTATATCTTAATACGGCTCTACCGTACATAGATGTGGTACATAAATTTAATACCTCTTCTTAATCCACTTCCTTTAACAATAAACATTACTTTTGTGCTATTAAAATGTTATATCTAATAATTTGTGATTTTTTTCATGCCCTTCAGCGTGGAAACTATTAATCATAGAGAAAAAAATGGACAAGAACTTTTTCGTATTAACTGTAAGATTGATGCGGTACGTCAACTTTCGTGTTCCTACATCCTATAATTCTGCTGTGTTCAATGGCGGTCGTTATTTCCGGTTGCCCAAGATACGGTGTATACCAGTAGTTACTAATTATTCCACTTTTAAGATTCTTGACTTCGAACGGTTGTGAGTTTCCGCTAAATTGAGTTTGATAGCAGCAAGCGTCATTTTTGTGCTAGCTCAGATTGTTCTTGAGAGTCCCTTCTAAAACCGTAGAAAAAATTGTGTTCACCTAAGTGTCCCTTTGTTGAGTGCAGGCAGGTAGATCGGAGGCGCCGCTGCCGGACAAGCGCCACTGTGTTGGGAGGCAATGTCTATCTTGCCATTTGATAGAACGAAGATGGTTTATGTCTCAAGTACTTCGAGTGGAAATAAATGAAAGGCAGTGTGTCGTTCACGTATACCTACTGAACTTATATTTCGGTCCACTGGGCCGGATACAGCAAACGCGCAGAGTAGTTACCTATGTACATCAGTTGTTTGTAGCGGTGTACGAGATCTCGAAAAATAACCGCCAGAAAGTGAGCACGTGTGAGTAGCACGTGTTCTTGCTTCCGCCGTAGGTGCTGCTGTGCGTTGTTCGTGACACCGGAAATGAGAGCCTTAACGCCATCATATTAGTTTACAACTGATTGATACTTCTTGTCGAATTCTCGCCATGAAAAGTGCAGGCAGTGATGGCACCAGTCGCCGTTTTCTGTGACGTCACCTCCTTTTCGCGCCGAAGCTTCGAGACCGAGAGTAAGCACCAGACAACGCCAGCTACTAGTGTGTGTGACGTCACTGCTGTTCTAGTGTGTAGTGGCCTCCAGCTCTGGCTGCAACCAATAACTGCAACTGTTGGCCTCATGTTACCATCGCCTCATTCCTAACATGGGTTCTGTGGAGAAGGCAAGGTTGGGGAACCAGCCAGATAAAGAAAAAAGATCGCCTCACCCTAATATGCAATTTTACACCAGCTGTTCCTGGAGTGCTGTGGGAGTTGCTTCCATTCATCCTGACTGATGAGTGGAATGCTCTTTACTGCAGTTGCCTTCCTTAAATTCTGTTTTGGTTGGCAATACGATTATTCAGTCCTATAAATATGTTAATTGTTTTCAATAACGCTTTATAGTTTGCATACGGCGCTTATGTTTATCAGATGTGTTTTTCGTAATGTGCCGCTTAGTGACAATCTGCCATTAAGTGCCTCCTGGACGCTCGGCTGTGGGGCCATTGCTGACCGTAATCGGAGGAGCGTGGAGGGTGAGTTACGTGACGGGTCTCGGTGTGGCAAGACCGTTGGTGTCCGCTGTGTACGCGCAGGTCTGGCGAACGCCACTGACGTCATTCTGGTGTACGTTAGTGCTTAAGCGGTTTTGATAGCCTAATCTCGATGTGGGGACTTATAACTGTGGCCTGAAGTGGCCATTATTGGACTTCTTTACGGGAGTGATTGGTGGCAGACCTACGTGCAGCAAAGGATTGATGCGGTACGTCAACTTTCGTGTTACTACATCCTATAATTCTGCTGTGTTCAATGGCGGTCGTTATTTCCGGTTGCCCAAGATACGGTGTATACCAGTAGTTACTAATTATTCCAGTTTTAAGATTCTTGACTTCGAACGGTTGTGAGTTTCCGCTAAATTGAGTTTGATAGCAGCAAGCGTCATTTTTGTGCTAGCTCAGATTGTTTCTCTTTACGCCACAGTCTTTCTGTGTGTTGTGACTGCCTCAGGCCACGTCTTGGTGGCCTGACTACGGTGTCTACCATTCTGTTCGTTACACAAGCACCCTGGGTCTGAGAGTTTGGTTTGCAGTGGCAAGCATACTGTGCAGATGTACATCGTTTTTAGTTATGCTAAATGCGTCTCTCCACGACTAAATTAAGAGGAAATTTAATGAAGGGCTTGTTATTAACATCCAATGTCTTCTGATTAAGTTTGTATGCTGCTGCCCGTAGGACCTTATGTAAACGTCATGATGATATGTAATTGGTTTCCTTATGAAGTGAGACAGCTGTATTATCAGTAGGGAAAATGAACTTAGGGAAGAGGTTATCCTCGTCAACTCTATCGCCATAATTGCCCTGCGACCTCGGTAATTTCCTGTGTCTACCAGGTGTTCACTCCCAGGAAATAATCACGGTTGTTTTCAAATTACCTAAAGAAATATGTATAATATATGACGTTCTTGGATGGGCGTCGGCTGTCCAGTAAATGTTGTCAGTAGAAAGAATCGGATGCCATTCGCCACTGTATGGTGAGTGGCGGCTGTTAACGTTACCGGCTCTGCAGCTGACCAGGGGCTCTCGATTGTCTTGGCCCTGTTTCGGCCATAAGAAAATACAGCACTGATCGTTAAGTGTTTGGCATTTTCGAAAGATTTTAATGACTTGATTGCAGGATAACTTAAAATGCTTGATTTCTCTTGTGTGCAGGATACGTAAATTGTGTTATTGGATTCTTGATTTTAATTAGTACAATACTGGTTAGAGAACCTGATGCCTGTAACACTGATAGAGTTTGTTTGAATGATTACTGTTGTTTTTTAAGTCTTCTTACCAACGAATCTTAAGAAACATGGAACTTAAAAGATTCCTCTGTAGTTTTGGGTTCAAGATCTTGTGAATTATTTTAATTTGATGTTCCCGTAATTCGTCCACTTGTTCGTTAAATTGAGAGCAGTGTACTTGACATTGATCGTTAGTAATTTAACTGTTTGTGCTTACCTTCTGGATGTCTGATTTCAGTAAATGTTTGATAATCTCAGACTGCCTCTTTCAACACTTAGTTCTTGTTCCACCTACTCATTTGGTACACTAATAACACACCTGCATAAAATCGTGTGGTGCCTGTCAAATAATAAACTCTGCCACAACTGGATCTATGTGGTGCTCTGTGTCTTACTCGGCGTATTCATAAGCTGACCAATGGCTCACACTTGATAAGAGTGGTAGTCGTTAGTAAACAGATTCCACAAAAAGTGTCTCCTGGTAGCAGTACACTTCTGTTCATTGGAAAACCCTTGTTGCCAACAGTCTCTGCAACTCAGGAACTGAGTTCAGCTCCCAAATAGAGACTTCTCGAATAAGAAGAGATGGCTGCAGCATTTGTCCTTCGCCCACAATAGAATATGTGCCGGTGAGATATCAACCAATTAAAGCACTTTCACCATTAATATGAAAAAGTTCAAAAGTCGAAGAGTAAACATTTTTCTCTTAGTAGCGTAATATTATTCAAATCAATAAGAATTTTCCACTACACACTTTCTAAAGTAGCCATTGTTCAAATCGGTTGAGCTTGTTACTAAAGCATAATGGGGCAGTTCTCACGCATCTAAGTGTTTATGAAGTCATATATCCTGAACGACGTGTCGTACATTGATATAATTTTTCAGGTACTTTCAGTGCTGTATGTGAACACTGCAAAATTTGTTGCGAATACAGTTGGTAGTAAAGCAGTAATAAAACGTCTGGCAGTTTTAGTGTATCATTTTGTTGGTTGTTTCAGGGAGAAGATGTTTCGTAAAGATTTGAAATCATGTGTAAAGTTTGTTGAAAGTCACTAAGCGCTCCAGTTCTCAAACTCTGGATGAGTAAAATAAGGGTATTCGTGCATCGTGGCCAATATTAATTTTTCCCCAACGTCCACGCCCTTTTGATTGGCAGGTGGTTCCTACCTCTATAGCGATTCTTTCCAAACGGTTAGTGATATGTGCAACAAATCTGGTTGAAATTGGTACAGTGGTTTCTGAGGAGATGTAGAACATACGTATAAGTTTTTATAATATGCATGGATATCTTTTTTATCACGATCCGATTTTGATGAACTGAAGTCTGTACCTTGTCCCAAACTATGCTCAAGCTAATACGGTGTCCAAAGCTACAATCAAGTTATCTGCTAAAATCGCATAAAAATTCGTCCGGTAATTTTGGAGATTAGCGTGTTCACATTGACAGCCAGACAAGAAAGTTTGGGTAAAACTATAAATAACGATATCTTTTGTTTCGTGATCCGATTCTGATGAACATTAGTCTATTGGGTGCCCCAAAATAAGCTCAAGATACCTGCGAAAACGCTATAAAAATCTTTAAGTAGTTTTGGAAATTACCATGTTCAAAGACAGAAAAAAAATCCACCATCGCTTAAACTTTGATTAATAAGCAGCATTAACGGCAGCTGCTAGGATCTTACAAAAGGTATGCTGGCGCTCCTGTTGCGATGGCGTTGGCACGTTCAGAGTACTAGCAGGCACACTTGAAGATGATTCACGGCACATGACTGATCATCCGTGATCGTCCGAGGAAACGATTTACAGGGAGGCCACCCTCCATTAATTTAGGCAAAGTCGGCTCGGAAGCTTCTGGTGGTGGTAGTAGACTTGGTTAACATTAATAAAGTTCGTTCGGATAAACCTCTCTTGATCCTGTAAGACCCCTTTCCTGTCTGGGCTCTGGGAGACCGGGAATGGGACATTGAGACGACCCCTTCCCTCTTTGCCCCTGACCCTACTCTCGGGCTTCTTAAAATAAGGGGGGCAGCATCTTTCGAACCTAGGACCGAAGGCCTTTTGATTACTTATCAAAGACGCTACCTAAAACAAACGTGTATGAAGCGACTGTTGGACTCCCTCTCACACCTTTAATTTTATAGTACAAGTGTAAATTCTGTGATATTCAAAATATTTTCAATTGCACTATTCCTTCTTCCTACATTAGCAACGTCTCACCGCTACGGAGGTCACATGCCAATTTCTGAAATCATTACCGGAAGGAGAGGGGGGGGGGGGAGTGGCCACAAAACGACTAACTTTCGGAAAAATACCATCCACACAATCCCGAAGGCTGCAAGAGCTGACAAGTGCGAACATTGTCACACAATCTGCTTAACAGCTCATGTATCAAAATTGCTTACAGGAATAATATACAGAAAATTCAAAAGAAAATTCAGGATGTTTTAAATGACGATTAGTTTGGATATACGAAGGGTAAAGGCATCTGAGAGGCAATTCTGAAATTGCGGTTGAAAATGGAAGAAAGACTAAAGAAAAATCAAGACGCGTTCATATGATTTGTCGACCAGGAAAAAGCGTTAGGTGATGTTAAATGGTGCAAGATGTTCGAAATTATGTGAAAAATAGGGGTAAGCTACAGGGAGAGACGGGGAATATACAATATGTACAAGAGACAAGAGAGAATAATAAGATTGGACGACCAAGAACGAAGGGCTCGGATTATAAAGGGTGGAAGACACGGTTGTAGTCTTTCGGGCCTACTGTACAATCTGTACATCGAAGAGGCAATGGCGGAAATAAAAGAAAGATTCAGGAGTGGAATTAAAATTCAACGTGAAAGGATATCAATGATAAGATTCGCTGATTACTATCCTGAGTGAAAGTGAAGAAGAATTACATGATAGGCGCCGGCTGCAGGTGGCCGAGCGGTTCTAGGCGCTTCAGTCTGGAACCGCGCGACCGCTACGGTTGCAGGTTCGAATCCTGCCTCGGGCATGGATGTATGTGATGGCCTTAGGTTAGTTAGGTTTAAGTAGTTCTAAGTTCTAGGTGACTGATGACCTCAGAAGTTAAGTCCCATAGTGCTCAGAGCCATTTGAACCATACATGATAGGCTGAATGGAATGAACAATATAATGAGTTCAGAATATCGGTTGAGAGAAAATCGAAGGAAGACTAAAGTAATGAGAAGTAGTAGAAACGAGAACAGCGATATACTTAAGATTAGGATTGATGGTCATGAAGTAGATGAAGTTAAAGTATTCTGTTATCTAGGCAGAAAAATAACCAATGACAGATAGAGCAAGGAGGACATCAAAAGCAGACCAGCACTGGTAAAAAGAGAATTCCTGGCCAAGAGAAATCTAATAGTATCATCATTGGCTTTGATTTGAGGAAGAAATGTTTGAGCGTGTACTTTTGGAGCGCAGCGTTGCATGATACTGAGACAAGGACTATGGGAAAACCTGAAAAGGAGAGAATCGGAGCATTTGAGATGTGGTGCTACAGACGAATGTTGCAAATTACGTTTACTGATAAGGTAAGGAATGAGGAGGTTCTGCACAGGATCGGAGTGGAAAGGAATATGTGGAAAACTCCGACAAGAATAAGGGACAGGAAGAGAGAATATCTATTAAGACATCAGGAAATGACTTCCATCGTTGTAGAAGGAACTGTAGAGGGCAGAAACTGTAGAGGAATACAGAGATTGGAATACATGTAGCAAATAAATGAAAACGTAGATTCTAAGTGTTACTGTGAGACGAAGATGTCACAGAAGAGAAATTCGTAGCAGGCCTCATCAAACCGTTCAGAAGACTGTTGATTAAATAAAAAAGTCTATCGTTGCCCACATTACTTTCCTGTATTTTGATTTAAAGGACTCTCTTTTTTTTCTTCAGTTTTCTCAGGCTTTCAAATATTTCAAATCAGTTCCATGCTTTCTAGCAGACCCAATGATGAAATTCGCTGTTGTAGATGTAAATTCGTCTCTGAATTACACAACTAAAATTAAGCATTTTTCTAATTCTTCCCTCTGACTCAAGTTTGTTAGCTTAGTGAAATAAGTTTATCATCTGCCTTCTATAGCATACCAATATTGTAACCTTAGTGTACTATTTCCACCAATCACAAAACGTATGGCTGAGTATTACATCGAGGTCTAGACGCCTCTTGAGAGTCGCAGTACCTTAGGGGAGGGCGCTGGTGGATGGGGCGCCCAGTAAAATATGCAGGCCGCCGGCGGTTTGTGGCGGGAACATGCTAAAACCCGAACACCTCGGCTTCAGAGGCCGGAAGGAGCGGCGCCAGGGTCTAGAAGGCGCTGCGCGCTGAAACACCAGAAGGCCCGTTCCCCACTTCATTTCAGACAGAGCTTCAGAAACTTGGATTTTTGTTTCTTCTTTACTTTGTATTAGTAAGTATTAACATGCCATTACAATTGAAACGTCCCCTTAGAACAATTATACAGGACTGTCCTTAAACTGACACACAATACTTTGTTAGCGCAACGCAATCTGACTTTCAAAATTCCCTACAAAAGAATGGCCCTGACTAACATTAAACTATACCTTTCACAAATCACTTACCTCACAAAAATCTTCGCTGCTCAAGCTACTGCAATACAGCGAGCGCCACTACTGCCAGCTAAATAAAAGATTCAAACTACTGAAGGCACTAACTACTGATAGGGATAGTTAGCAAATGAAAGATATTAATAGAGAACAAACAATGTATTTACCTTAATATCATCACAAGTCATAATATATATATCAGTTCATGACAAATTACAAACCTCCGCCATCTCTCTCCCCACATCCACCACTGCTGGCGGCTCACCTCCAACTGCGCAACGTTACGCGCTGTTCACAGCCAGCTGCCGCTGCCCAACACTACAATGGCAGACAACAATGCAAACTAGCCACAGACTGCACACAGCACAGCCAGTGATTTTCATATTGAGCGCTACGTAACGTTGCCAATAAGAAAACATAAACAGCCTACTTACATAGAGAAAACATAAACAGCCTACTTACATAGAGAAAACATAAACAGCCTACTTACATACAGAAAACATAAACAGCCTACTTACATAGCCCCCATGCTCCCCACAAAAAATTTTTACAAATGGTGTTGGGCACTGGCCAATACAGATTTGACAAAAATTTTTCACAATTACAGTAACAAAGATATAAAATGCACACGCTTATTGATACAATGTTGGTCAAAAGCTAAAATTTTCTCACAGTCTATAAAGACAGTCTTGATCATTCATCACAGTGAAACTGCCGTTTCTTTTCTCAAAGTCTGAGCAGTAAAAGACAATACACACAGAAGTAGTGGATTTCCATGCAGTCTTGAAGAAGTAGTGTTGTCCTTCCAACGGAAAGACAGTGCTGGCTCTTGACATGCTGACAGGTAATGGGCCACAATGGAGCAAACCCACAGCAGAGTCATTCGAAGTTTTGAAGAGTATTGGTAGGTAAGTCATCACAGAGCGGACCCACTGTAGTCCTGGTAGAGAGTATGGTATTGGTGGGCCACCAGAGGTGCAGACCCACTGCAGTCCTTGTAGAAATAATGGCGTTGGTAGGTCATCATAGATGCAGACCCACTGTAGTCCTTGTAGAGATAATGGTATTGGTGGGCCACCAGAGGTGCAGACCCACTGTAGTCCTGGTAGAGACGGCCAGCAGCCATCCGTTGCGACTGTGCAGGTGCACAATCACCATCGAAGATTCTTGCAGAGAATATAGCAAGTCCATAAACCACCACTTGTGCACTCAGAAAGTTTTTCTTTTAATTGTCCTTAGAACCAGCAATGCTGTTATCCAGTCCCTTGCTGAATTACCAACACATGTGCAAACACTAACAGTCCCTACTTCTCATATATTGTCCACATACTATGACCAACAGAAACGTGTGCAGTGAAATGTAACTAACAAGTTAATAATGTCATGAACTGGTGACAATTACAATTTTATAACATAAGAATACAATTACAAAGGTACAAAATACATCATTAAAAACATAATAATACAGATAACATTTGTAGTACAGGCTTTACAAAAGAATAGAAATAAACATATACATGAGTGTTACAAAAATAGTGACATAAGTACATACATAAAATAATGAGAATAGTTTTCGAAACATTAATTTCACACATGAACATTGAAACAGAACAGAATTGTAAACAACTTTACAAAGAAAATAACATATTATTAATGCAACTTATATTTGAGGATAACAGTATTCCTCCTCATAGTGAATATAGCTTAGTATTAGAAGAGAAAAAAATTCTATGAAACAGTACACAGAGACAGGAAGAAAACAAATACTCAAGGGTACACAAACACATAGTGGGATAACACCAATAGGAAAGGACAGGGTTCGTTTTCAGTGTAACATTTGGTACTGCAGTCCAACCCAAAACTTCATATATCTTTCCTCTTATTTCATCCTTTGTTTCCACCAAAAAAATTCTATCTAAGCATGCTTTCTGTATTTATATGTTCACACATTTCTTACCTCAACATTTATTTCCAAGAAAATCCTACCTAAACCTGTTTTCTCAATGCATTTCTTCCAATTCATCGCAACTCATTCTCTTAGAGGCTACCCCCTCTTAAGCTAACTTAAATCTACTGAGCTCAGATGCTAAACTAAGGGACGAGGCAATGCAGCATCACATAACAATTAATATAAACAGCAATTACCAAAAAATTGGAAAATTGCAAATCAAGCTACCGTAAATCTAAATTAACAGATAAAATGCAAAATTACAACTAATATGAGCCAATGTGCAGCAACATGAAAAATCAATGAGTAGTAAAATTGGCTTAGCAGAGTAACACAAATTAAAGTTCAGTAGCACTATGCCTGGCAAACAGCAGCTTATATCTAAACATGACATAGCTCAAGAAGAAAAAATATTACAGTAAAAACAACAATGCAGATAAGGGAAATGTATATTCACATCTTAATGTCTATGTAATTAAAGTGGTGCACCACAACAACTTATTGTAAAAGAAATATTACCATGTACTTGAAAAGAATATTATGTATGCAGTTACTAGTTCCTTCTTATTGTTCTTTCCTTTCCAAGTGCTCCTTTTTTAAAGAATGTGGATCATAAAATAATTATTTAATAGATCTGTTGACAGAAAGTGTTCACATTAGCAAATGCATTTTATTTTATAAAAGCAATGCTGCAACACAGCTGGAAACCAGATATCAAGTGAAATAAGCAATTACGCAAACCAAAGCATAAAAACATCATTCAATAGTCATGTGGCATTTCGTAAGTCAGTAGCTCTCAACTCTCATAGAAAGACACTTGTCATAATCAGGTGTGCAGATGTACGAATATTTCCCATCAATTCATAAGCATTTCAGCAATTAGCACAAAGTGCGAGTAATCATATGTTTTCAAGTAACGAGGGTGTCGCATTAGCGATGAAAGGCACACCCTAATGGCTTGTTCTCCAGGTGTTTTCCTGTGCTCTGAAAGGCACGCGCTAATGGCTTTTTCTCCAGGCGTCTGACACAGCTGGGTGCCCACGACGCATTATGTGTAGGTGGTCCGTTAACTTTCTTACGGAAATATTTACGACAGCAGTTTCCGCTACAGAGACAGTCGCATATAAAAATATTTCACAGGTCAAGAATTAGCGTTGCAAATCTGTAGAAACAAAATCCTATAAATATAAGTGTCCAAAAAAAATATTGGTCAGCATTGTGATACAGTCACACATTTCATAACTCTTAAAGTACGTTTCTTGGTTTCCAACATCCTTTTCATAAATCAGAGTCCCTAAACACTACTCATTATTCCTTACCTCATTATACATATACATATTCGTCGACACTTCTTCAATATTTCATCATGAGAAATACGTAGCATAATAAACATTCCTCAACAACATAATACACATCGTCGTCGTAATAATAACATCATAACACTTCAGTCAAATCTCAAAATCGTCGTAACTTCCTCCAATAATTTCTAAGCCTAAAAATAATTCTCTGCTCATGTCAAAAGTGTCAGCTGCCTCAAACGTACTTTAAAAATCATGATCTCATACCAAATACATCATTCAAAGCTCTCATAGTATCACAATGATTCCGAAAAAATATGAACAGTTTACAAAGTACAGACAAAATACAGTTTCATAAGTGTGAAGTTATCCAACAGTGTAATTGCGTAAACATCTGTCACTGATGTAGTAAAAAACATGTTTATCTCTCAGTTAAATGATCAGATAGCTGTGTAATTTGTGTGTTAGAGAAATATGGTACCGATGTGTAAAGTTGTATAAGCAAATACCATATTAGCTAGGGCTCCTTGTGCTTGCCAAACACATGGTACACAAAGTAAGCGTGTACCCCCCTGAGGATAAACGTAATTATACCCTCAGGTGTTACAAATTACAGCAATGGAATGAAATGTATCACGGAAAACTTTCTTTGTAATTAAAAAATCTTTGAAAATAAGTGTTTTAAGTATAAGATTAATCACTCAAATGCGTGTCCTGTAGCGCTAAATGCGCGTCTTGCTGTAAGATAATTCTGTGGAACTGTCGTAGTTATCGTCCTCTGTAAGCAAAGTTCTGCTGAAGTCAATGTACTTACCTCCTGATACACAAAAGTGAAATGCTTTACGTATAGATATCTTAGTTATTACGCTTATTGCCGTGATGAGGAAAGTACTGTACAGTAACGTATTGTTATGCCACGAAAAAGGCTGTCTCATTGTTGCTATACCACAAAAGTTACTACTAAAACATGTTTTTCTTCCTAGAAGAATTCAGAAAACTGTGCAGATATAAAACAGATACACTGCAAAAGCAACATTGTAAATTGTCACTCATTAGTAGCGTCGTGATAAAAATCGTGTAGCTGTCACATAAACTAACCTCTGTGTCATCTGGTATCTCTCAGAAAGTACTTTAAATTCAGAATGTATTTTCAAATAAACCAAAATGTTGCATTAAAATCTCATTAGCAGTACTGGTAAATGCTCTAAGTATGTGAGCCTTATAGTCGTTACGTAATCGTGCAACAAACAAGCAAGAATGTACACACACAATAACACTGTGACGTCTGTTTACTATAACAATGCATTCGTAATTTCTGTTTAAATAATTTCTCTTGGTTCTTGGCTGGATATTGAACTTCAAACATTGTTGCATGGTAACAGTTTCTAAAGCATACTAGTAACGTGAAGTGAAACGTTTTATGGCAAAGACAAAGTTAAAAAGCAGATTATCTTTCAATAAACGGTTTTACATGTGAAATATGGTGTAAACCTTTACTCTTCCTAGTACGCAGAATTTCAACTTGAATGCAATTATCATGCGGTATTCGCCCGTAAAGAATACTGGAATCTTGCTCAAGGTTAGCGTCAATGTTATTTTTCTCTGAGCCAGCCGGCGCACGCGGCTGCCTGCGGTGTGAGTCATTGTCTGTTTCTTTGTTGGCGCGCGTCGTTATTGGGATTAGGAGACCTAACTTCTACAAATTCGCCTTGCCGAGAGGGCCCTGCTCTGTTTGAATCCCGCCAGTTCTGATGCAATTGACGTCTGTCGTTATAATCATATCGTCTGTCGTCATTTCGGTAGAATCCGTAGTTTCTTCCTTGTCGGTCACGTGGTGGAGAATTTCTCCCTGAATCGTAACTCCGCGCTGAACTGTTGCGTCTGAAGTTATTCTGTCTCCCCTGGTAATAATTGTTTTGGTTCCCATATTGTCTGTTTCTGTGGTTATCTCTGTCATAGTCATTGCTGCGGAGAGGTGATCTTTCCCTGTAATTATTACTACTCTGCCAACGGTTGTCATACGGGTGGTGTCTATTTTGGTCACGATTTGTGTGGTGAGAATAGCCTTGTCGCGTCCAGTTATCGTTTCTGTCGTCACGGAATTGTGACGGATGTGACCTGTAGTGATTGTTTTCCTGTTTTCGCATCCCGCGACTGTCTGTGTCAATTTCTAATTCTTGTAACAGTCCCTGAAAAGCTTCAATGTCGTCTTTGCAACGTCCTGCTAAAATAATATGTCGTAAATGTTCAGGTAATTTGATGAAGCAAATGCGGATGAGTTCTGAGGGGCTGTATGGGTTTGTCAGGTACTGATTCTTGTGCAACATGTCTTCAAAATATTTCATAAGACTGGAAAATTCAGATTGTTCGAAACGTTTCATCATTATGATGCTATGTTTTACACGGTCTTGTGTGGCTTGAGACCAATATGCTGAGAGGAAGGCATGGTAAAACTCTCCTTCACTGTGGCAATCGTGAATTACCGATCGCATTCTTACAGCTGGTTCATTCTCTAAGTAGCCACACATAAATTCTAATCTGTGTTCTAACGACCAGTTGGGA
The DNA here is from genome assembly GCF_021461385.2 of Schistocerca piceifrons. Lineage (NCBI taxonomy): Eukaryota > Metazoa > Arthropoda > Insecta > Orthoptera > Acrididae > Schistocerca > Schistocerca piceifrons. Next base: position 932,910,273 of record NC_060138.1, read on the forward strand.
GGAAAACAATGAGAGAATTGATGGAGCCATGCTTGTGGATGAATGTCGTTGCCAGAATTCTTAAACGTTTTGAATTTACGTGTAGTAATGAACAGCTTATAGTCAAAATCATCGTGTCGGCGAGTAGCATATCGGTCATTGTTACGTCGTGTCGGCGGTTCCATCTCAAAATTCGGTGTACCTTGCCAATTTCTTTCATAATTACCGAAATGCCCTGTGTTATTATTTTGTGGCTTTTGCGTATTTCTAAGTTCCTCTTCCCGTGTTGGAGCGCGAGTGTCCTCTGAAATACGTAATTCTTGTATTACCTGTGTCAGCTGATCTTGTACTTCCCGGATTTCTCTTTGGTGTTGTGTATTAATTTGATTCTGATTTTGTTTGAATTTTCTTATTTGTTCATACTCTTCTGTGTCAGTGAAGGCTACGGGTCTTGTGTCATTCAGATCATCATCTACCTTTGTAGATAAGTTAGTGAATTGATCCGAAAGTTCGGCTACTTTCTCTGATAGTGTACTTATTTCCTCAGCGTGTTTTTCTGAACCAAGTTTCAGAGTATCTACTTTGTCCTTTAAGTTTTCCTGAGCTTTTGCAAGTTGCGTAACCGAATCGGTAGATGCAACTGAGTCAAATTTAGCCCACAAGGTCTCAAGATTTTCATGAACAATGGTTTGCAGCTCTTTTATGGCTGCTTCGTGATTCTGTAATGCATTTTCATGCCGCGAAAAAATAGGTTGAAAATGCTCACAAATTTGTGTTTTTACGTCATTACAGACTTTTTGACATTTCGATTCGATGTTATGTAACTCAGTGGTTAAATCTTCACGTGTTTGTTCAAGTGTAGTGTCTAACTTTTTGAGATTTTGTTCCACTGTGTCTAACTTTTTGAGATTTTGTTCCACTGTGTCTAACTGTTGCTGTGTTTGTCTCTGGTGTTGTTCCATTGTGTCTAACTTTTCAAGCTTTTGTCCCATTTGTTGCATTAATTGCAATAATAATGTATTAGTGTCTGGAATCTGTTTCTCTACGCTTTTCGGCAGTGCATTTGCACCGACAACATTCACATTTTGACAAGCAGAAAATGTGTCTTGACTTATTTGAGAAAACGGTGATGACCCAAAACCTGAATCTACAGTATTTGCGAAATTGTGTCCTGTCATTTCGGATTCCTGAGGCGAGCTGTTGCCGACCGATCGATCGATAATGCTTCCCTCTTCACTAATTGTTTCACTGTCCACGCCATTGTTTGCCGCCCGCTCCATTTCCCTATGCACAATTACCAAATTACTACTTTGAACATCAGTTAATTCATAACTCGGTGGCGCTAACACACTGCTCTCATTTTCACTGTCATTTCTCAGTTTACTTTGGAGCCTAGTATTACGTTTTTCACACGCCATTATTGTCACAATATTTCACACGACAACACAGAAAAACACAATTTGAAGAGCAAAAATAAGAGAACACATTAACATAACACTGAAAATAATATCTTGTTAATTACAGCTGCGAAATACTTGGTGCAAATCTATATGCATGCCACAACTGTTTTACTGTACAACAATGAAAGGCTACAACTACAAAGGAGATTCTCTCTACAATTACGCGCTAGCAATAAACAAAAGCTACACTAAATACACAAACTACAAGAAAAATCAGAAGATTCCAGTGAGGTATCCTAGGCTAAGGGTCGACATATGAAACGTCCCCTTAGAACAATTATACAGGACTGTCCTTAAACTGACACACAATACTTTGTTAGCGCAACGCAATCTGACTTTCAAAATTCCCTACAAAAGAATGGCCCTGACTAACATTAAACTATACCTTTCACAAATCACTTACCTCACAAAAATCTTCGCTGCTCAAGCTACTGCAATACAGCGAGCGCCACTACTGCCAGCTAAATAAAAGATTCAAACTACTGAAGGCACTAACTACTGATAGGGATAGTTAGCAAATGAAAGATATTAATAGAGAACAAACAATGTATTTACCTTAATATCATCATAAGTCATAATGTATATATCAGTTCATGACAAATTACAAACCTCCGCCATCTCTCTCCCCACATCCACCACTGCTGGCGGCTCACCTCCAACTGCGCAACGTTACGCGCTGTTCACAGCCAGCTGCCGCTGCCCAACACTACAATGGCAGACAACAATGCAAACTAGCCACAGACTGCACACAGCACAGCCAGTGATTTTCATATTGAGCGCTACGTAACGTTGCCAATAAGAAAACATAAACAGCCTACTTACATAGAGAAAACATAAACAGCCTACTTACATAGAGAAAACATAAACAGCCTACTTACATACAGAAAACATAAACAGCCTACTTACACAATAATATTTCAGATTAGTGAAATTCAATAAACAAACAAGAGGCATGAAAACAGTACGGTTCATGACATGAAATGATACCAGTAAAATATCGTGGAAGATGTCGACGCTGATTTCAGCGGGGTTCAGACTAGATTCACCTTTCACTAGCAGTAATTTTAAGAAATTGTATCCTTCTAGCTCCAATAGTTCATAGTTCGAATCAGGTCCTTGGATCATCGTTCATTTGTCAGAAGCATATTCGTTACAATATATTTTTAATATGTGAAAATGGATTTCGTTGACGTTTTAAGTCATTTAACAGAAATCAGTTTACAGGATTACTGGACAAACCAATGCTCTCTGTATATTAGAACAACACACTGGTCGGTTTTGAACGCTACCATTGGTGCCAGGTAGTCAAGTGATCATCTACTACTGAAGTAAGCCATGACAGTGAAGAATAAGATGGGTCAACATGGAGACGTGACAGAATGGCAGAAAGGAGTCATCGTTTTTGACCACACAATGAATGAAGTTGCCAGATTATTTGGTATATTAACGCTGATTACCCAAAGTGATTACAAGGAATGGTAAACCACTCACAACACGAAACACAGCGTGAGAACAATGCTTTTAAATGATCCTAACCGACTGGAGATGAGTGTTAAGCTTCTTAAATGACAATTGTTGGGGTCATTCGGTTGCATTCCCGAAAAATCACGGAATTATCTTAAATGACAGGTTGTTTCAAATCCGACAGTAATTGCTGGTATCAGCGAACAGAGGTCTGCCTGAATCAGTTCTCGAGCGAACACTGCCAACCAAGAAGGAAGCTTTCAGTGGATGTGTGGAATAAGGTACCTTGATAAAGGTTATTTCTCACTGAGACATATTTGGATTGGCGTAAAAAGAAAAAAATCGCTGGAGAGTAGCTGACAAGTAGGGTGGCGCAAGAGGGGTCGCAGTGTGTGATGGGTCTAGTCCAGGGCGGAGGTGTTCCTGTGTTGTGTTGGGTATATTTCTCATATTATGATCTAGGCCCACTCGATCCGGTTACCCTTGATTAAACCCAGAAAATTTTTCCACTTCATCTTGGGTTGGCACGGCATCCAGTGTGTGTGATATGAGAAAACAAATAGTTTTGGTTGCATTGTTAAATGCTTTATTACTTCCCAATGACGCAATTCACCTTTATTTGGTCACTTTTTATTACTTTCCAATGACAGGTTTCACCTTTATTTAGGCATCTTCGGATTGTCTGATATTTGATAACGATGGATACATGAAATAACACATAAAATTCCAGTGTAAACCAAATGGGATCAGGATACAGAAGGTCTTTACATGTATAACATGACGGAGGTGCAATGCATCGTGTAACTATCGCTACCAAATAAAGGTGAAACCCGTCATTGGAAAGTAATAAAAAATTTTAACACTGCAAGCAACACTGTTTGTTTGTTCATAATGTGCCAGAAAGTTTGATTCAACGTTCTCTTTAAACAGATATAGCCCTTTCCTCATCAAGATGACTAGTAAATCCTTCCTTCTTCGATGACGACAGCCGTGTTCGCAACCTTGCACACATACACTGTTTTACTCACAAACACTCAGGCACCCTATAGCACTTCAACTGACCCAATCTTAATCCAATACCACGTATAGGACTATCTGGAACAGCGGATGAAAAGCAGAAATAAAATCGCTGCAGTTTTTAAGCTGGATGGGAGTGAACAATCACTGACTGTTTCAGCAGGATATGCAATACCGAACAAACTTGTGGACTCTTAGTTGCCGAATTGACGCCGTTACCAAGGCAAGAGCCCATGTTACACAATATTATCCTTACCCTTATGTTACCAATGGTGACTAATTTTGTATCCCGATCTAACACAAATACTAATTTCTCACTTAAATGTTCATTATATTTCTTTTTCAATAAGCTGAGGTGACAAACGTCATGGGATACCTCCTAATATCGTGTCGGGCCTCCTTTTTCCCTGCGTAATGCAGCGGCTCGACATGTTATGGTCTCAACAAGTCGGAAGTCCCCAGCACAAATATTGATCCATTTTGCTTCTACAGCCGTTCGTAATTGGGAAGGGTTTCCGGTGCAGTAATTTGTGCACGAACTGTCACATAAGTGTTCGAGGGAATTCCTATCGGACGATACTGGTGGCCAAATCATTCACTCGACTGGTCCACAATGTTCTTCAAACAAATGGCGAACAATTGCGGTCCAGTGATATGACGAATTGCCATTAAGTCCATGAATAGCTGCAAATGGTTTCCAAGTTGTCGAACACAATCATTTCCAGTCAATGATCGGTTGAGTTGGACCAGAGAACCCAGTCCATTCGACGAAAACTCGGCTCCATTGTAGAATCACCATCAGCCTGCACAGTGCCTTGTCGACAACCTGTGTCCATGGCTTCGTGGGGCCATGCGCCACACTCGAACCCTACCATCACCCCTTACCAACTGAAATAGGAAATCATCTGATCCAGCCACGGGTTTACAGTCGTCTGTGATCCAATCGACATGGTCAGGAGCCAAGGAGAGGCGCCGCCTGCAGTGTCGTGCTGTTCGCAAAGGCACTCGAGTCGGCCGTTGCTGTCATAGCGCATTAACGCCACATTTCGCCGCACTGTCCCATCGGATCCGTTCGTACATTGATTTCTGCTGCTACTTCATGCAGTGCTGCTTGTCTGTTAGCACTGACAACTTTACATAAACACCGGTGCTCTGGGTCTTTAAATGAAAACCGTCGACCAGTACCTGGCCCTTGGTGAGAGGTAATGCCTGAAATCTTGTATTCTCGCCACACACTTAACACTATCGATCTCGGAATATCGAATTCCCTAACGATTTCCGAAATGAGATGTCCCACACGTATAGCTCCAACTACCATTCCGCGTTCAAAGTCTGTTAATTTCCTTCGTGCGGCCATAACCACGTCGGAAACCTTTTCACATGAATCATCAAAGTACAAATGACAGCTCCGCCGATGCATTGCCCTTTGATACCTTGCGTACGCGTTACTACCATCTCCTGTATATGTGCATATTACTATCCAATGACTTTGTGTATTCTATAGCTGTATTTCTGTTCCTTCGAATTACTCGTACATTAGTAGTCACTAAAACTATTACAGGTCAGGTCACAAAGTAAGTCAGTCACAATGCGTAATATCAGACAGAAAACCAATGTTCTGTCTTATGTTACTCATAGTTTACGAAGACAATCTGAATAATGTGTAAAATACTTATTTTACAGAGAAATGAACATTTTTTTCACATTATTTAAGGAAGTCCGGCTAAGCTCTAAACTGGAACAATCATGTTACACTCGTATGCACGACTTAACTTTCTGATGTAATATCCAGTACGGGCTTCTCCGTTTCCATTAAATGTAGCGTCACTGGTAAGGACGCAATCTGTCAACACATACGAGAAAAAAGTAAAATTCTTTTGGCCTAGTATAGGAAAACTATTTTTTAGGTCAAAATGCACTTATTTTATGTTAGGATATCAAGTTGGGTAAATGCACTTGCTCCAAAGTCTATTTACTCACAAGGCAATCTCCCCATCGCACCCTCTCAGATTTAGTGGTAAGATGACCCAGTGGAAAGCACCTCAAAAAGTGAACACAGATCAAGCATGAAAACAGAGAGAAGATGTAGTGAGGTATGAAAAAAAGAAAAATAGAAACAGTCAACGGTCCCAGAAGAAGAAGAAGAAGAAGAAGTGCAATAAAGAGCTACGTGTAATAGCAACGGCGTCGTGCGTGACTGGTCGTGGTATAGTACTGCCAAGCGGGTGAGCCGTTTTCAAAAGAACCATGTGCCATATATATACTTTTTTTCACAACATTATTGACTCTCCGTCCGATCATTGAAATGTTTGTTCTCTTTCTGTACTGTTCACAGTTGTCATACTATACACTGGCTACAGAATGTGAGTCATGTGATAAGAATACGTCGCCGTCATCATTAAATGTGATGAACAGTGGAAGCAGGCAAAATATCAAATAGACCTCTCACAGGAATGAAAACAAAAATTAATGGGTGCGAACTGTCTTACAACAAAGGAATTCAAAATTCAAGACTTCCAAAAGAGAATTCGACTTCAGAAACGTTAAAATCATACACACTGTGGGATCAAAAATATACGGACACCCCCAAAAACACGTTTTTCATATTAGGTGCATTGTGCTGCCACCTACTACCAGGTACTCCGTATCAGCGTCCTCAGTAGTCATTAGACATCGTGAAAAACAGAATGGGGCGCTCCGCGCAACTCACGTATTTAGAACGTGGTCAGGCGATTGGGTGTCACTTGTGTCAAACGTCTGTACGGAAGATTTCCGCACTCCTCAACATCCCTAGGTCCTCTTTCTCTGATGTGATAGTTAAGTGGAAACGTGACGGGACACGTACAGCACAAAAGGGTAAAGGCCGACCTCGTCTGTTGACTGACAGAGACCGCCGTCAGTTTAAGAAGGTCGTAATGTGTAATAGGCAGACATCTATCCAGGCCACCACACAGAAATTCCAAACTGCATCAGCATCCACTGCACGTACTATGACAGCGGAGATGTGAGAACTTGGATTTCATGGACAGGCGGCTGCTCATAAGCCACAGATCACGCCGGTAAATGCCAAACGACGCCTCGCGTGGTGTAAGGAGCATAAACATTGAACGACTGAACAGTGGAAAAACTTTGTGTGGAGTGACGAATCACATTACACAATGCGACGATCGGATGGCAGGGTGTGGGTATGGTGAATGCCCGGTGAAGGGCATCTGCCAGTGTGTGTACTGCCAACAGTAAAATTCGGAGGCGGTGGTGTTATGACGTGGTCGTATTTTTGAAGGAGGAGGATGACACCCCTTGTTGTTTTGCGTGACAGTATCACAGCACAGGCCTACATTGATGCTTTAAGCATGTTGTTGCATTCGGGGATGGTGATTGCATCTTTCAACTCGATGGAGCACCTGTTCATAATGCTCGGCCTGTGGCGGAGTGACTACACGAGAATAACATCCCTGTAATGGACAGGCCTGCACACAGTCCTGACCTGAATCCTATGGAATACCTTCGGGATGGTCTAGAACGCCGACTTCGTGCCAGGCCTCATCGACCGATATCGATACCTCCCTGCAGTGCAGCACTCTGTGAAGAATGGGCTGCCATTCCGAAAGAACCTTCCAGCATCTGCTTGCACGTATGCCTGCGGGAGCAGAAGTTGTTATCAAAGCTAATGGTGGGCCAACACAATACTGAAATCCAGCATTAGCGATAGAGGGCGCCATGAACTTGGATGCCATTTTCAGCCAGGTGTCCGGATTCTTTTGATCACACAGTGTATTTTGACAGAGGACAGAGAAACTGTGTGATTGTGAAACTGTTGCTTTCATTTGTTGTTAACTTATGTGATAAACTATTGTGTTTTCATCATTTCCTTGTGAATGATCACATTCACATTCATATGAAAACCTATACCGCGCAAGGAGGCTTATCTCACTCGTGCAAATTAAGTACGTCGATAAGAGGTTCCTATTCTGTCACTATTGCCGTGTGTGACACACCAGACGTGTTTTCCGGTGGAGGATTCCCTGACTTGTCGCCTTGTCATCAAACGTTTGTGCCTCCAATTCGAAAGCCACTTCAAAAAACGGTTCAAATGGCTCTGAGCACTATGGGACTTAATTTCTGAGGTCATCAGTGCCCTAGAACTTAGAACTACTTAAACCTAACTAACCTAAATACATCACACACATCCATGTCCGAGGCAGGATTCGAACCTGCGACGTTGCGGTCGCGCGGTTCCAGACTGTAGCGCCTAGAACCGCTCGGCCACCCTAGCCGGTTCGAAACCACTTCCTCGACTTTTAATGGAGTAGATGTGCTGAATAAACTGTCATTATAGGCCCCTACCTTACGCCTCTCTTTTGCGAACGGACGTTACACCACGACACAGACACAATTTTGAATAAAGCGAACAGTGGAAAAAAAAATATGTGCACGAGGGAAGTTTTCAACACGACTTGCTATTCCAACACAATAACCACTTAACCATGACGCCATTTCTTATAAATGCTGCTCTGTGTTGCACTTCTTTGCCTTGGACCGTTCATTGTATTTATTTTGCTTTTTCCACAGTCCAGTACATCTTCTTCCTGTTTTCGTGGTTGATCTGTGTTCCGTTTTTGACGGGCTGTCCACTGGGTCCTCTTACCAAAACATATGAGGAGGCTGCAATGGGGACTTCCCTTCATCTACATGGATACTCTGCAATTCACATTTAAGTACCTGGCAGAGAGTTCATCGAACTACCTTCACAATTCTGTATTATTCCAATCTCTTATAGCGCGCGGGAAGAATGAGCACCTATATCTTTCCGTACGAGCTCTGATTTCACTTATTTTATCGTGGTGATCGTTTCGCCCATGTAGGTCGGTGTCAACAAAATATTTTTGCATTCGGAGGAGAAAGTTGGTGATTGGAATTTCGTGAGAAGATTCCGTCGCAACGAAAAACGCCTTTCTTTTAATGATTTCCAGCCCAAAACCTGTATCATTTCTGTGACACTCCCATACTTCAGGATAATACAAAACATGCCGCCTTTCTTTGAACTTTTTCGATGTATTCCGTTAGTCCTACCTGGTAAGGATCCCACACCGCGCAACAGTATTCTAAAAGAGGACGGACAAGCGTAGTGTAGGCAGCCTCCTTAGTAGGTCTGTTACATTTTCTAAGTGTCCTGCCAATAAAACGCAGTCTTTGATTAGCCTTCCCACAATATTTTCTATGTGTTCTTTCCAATTTAAGTTGTTCGTAATTGTAATACCTAGGTATTTAGTTGAATTTACAGCTTTTAGATTAGACTGATTTATCGTGTACCCGAAGTTTAACGAGTTTCTTTTAGTACTCAAGTGGATGACCTCACACTTTTCGTTATTTTGGGTCAATTGCCACTTTTCGCACCATTCAGATATTTTTTCTAAATCGTTTTGCAGTTTGTTTTTATCTTCTGATGACTTTTTTAGTCGATAAACGACCTCGTCAAACAACCGAAGACGGCTGCTGAGATTGTCTCCCACTACGAGCCGCTAGTGTGGTACAGTGTCAAAAGCCTTCCGGAAATCCACGAATACGGAATCGATCTGAAGTCCCTTGTCAGTAGCACTCATCACTTCATGTGAATAAAGAGCTAGTTGTGTTTCACAGGAACGATGTTTTCTAAACCCATGTTGACTGTGTGTCAATAGACCGTTTCCTTCGAGGTAATTCATAATTTTCGAACACAATATAGGTTGTAAAATCCTGCTGCGTATCAACATATCCCTTGCCAGGAGGTTCCATCCCTAAAGCATAGTTCTGGAAGTTGTGCAAAATGTCAACCTACGACTTGAGGGAACCTTTTCATTGAATTGCAAGGTGCTCTGTCTTCTAGAGTTGTGGCGATTCGTGAATGAGTCGTTCATTTGAACGACTCTAAATAAAGAATCGTAAGAATCGAATCGTGATACGGACGAATCGTCGTTCAAAAGAATCGTAAGAACGATTGCGTGTTTCCCAGTCGTGACGATTCCAAGTTACATCGATTCATCGATTTTTAGTACGCTATGCTTCGAAGGCAACTTCCGAATCATGCGGAGTCGTGCCGAATGATTACAACCGCCAGATGGCAGTCAAGTGGAGGATGCGTGTGAACTAGAGATGGGCAAAACTGTTCTTTTCAGAGATCGGATCAGAACTGTTCACTCCCTGAAATGAACTAGCTCTTTTTCATGACTCACCACTCATTCACAACAGAAAATAAATGGAAGGCACATTACCCTTTAAACTTGGTTTATTCCAATACTATACCTGTATTTTGATCTTATTTGATCCTATTTTGAAGTAACACAGATAATGAGTAAGAATTTTGTATTGTTTATTGAAATTCCCACGATATGACAAAGTTTTTGATTATTGATTTATTTTGCACTATCGTGGTTTTTTGGGCGATCGGAAAATGTTGTAACTTGAGATGTACATTAACAATATATTTGGCTATAATGTATTAAAATTTCATTAACCTCGTACAAATACATCGCAAGCCATATATTTTTAAAGTGAACATTTCCTTCCGAAGACGCCTAAAATCGCAAAATCCGTACTAAAATAAAAAAAATATGTAAATTTGACTGTAAGACCAAAGTGCTGCATATAGCCTTCCGCAGAATAAAACAAGGAAAATATTGGTGTATCACTTTTGCTATACGTTTATCGGTTCGCTCGTAATTAAAGTGTAAATTCGAGTGACCATAATAAAAAATCCTATAGTAAGAGGAGCCGTCAGGAACCTAACCTGATCAGTTTAAACAAATAAAAATAAAATAAAAACAAATGATGTATACATAACATAATTATGTAATATACATAACGGTATTACTACGAAGAACAATATCCAGTAGAGACGAACTCCGATGCAGAGGCGCTGAGTCAAACAGGTCGAGACGCGAGCTGTATTACTGCGTGAGCTAGGACCGCAGAGACCAGAGTGACACCTGAGTTGCTTTGCTCAACGCTCTGGCTAGGGTCGAAAACGGTGGGGGGTGAGCGTTGAGCGGGCGATTTCCAAGGGTGGGGGGAGCGGTGAACTGCCACCACTCACCCGCTCGGAGACAAATCGTCCGTTCTCTTGCGAGCAGCTTGTTTCAAGTAGTTCTTATGTTCTCCGCTAGGAGGCTCTCTGTCCCGTTGCTCGCATCAACTGCCCAGAGGGCAGGACGTGTGACTGAAACGATCGCCGACGGAGTGCTATGCTAAGGTGCCCCAGACACTGCACGCGGCAGAGGAAGCACAGAGAGGGCACGGCATATGTGAAACACAAAATCCAATGGGGCACTGCACAATGTAGGCAGCCAAGGCAGAAGCAGGGTAGAGGCCGGCGCTGGCTGTGTTGTGTGGCGTGCAGTGTGCTCTGACCAGCAGAGACCCCACTGGTCTGCTCCGACTCTCTCTCTCTCTCTCTCTCTCTCTGCTGTGGGAAACGTTTGGAGCTACCGTTCTTTTTTCTGAATCACTGATTGTTCACTCCTTTGAAAGATTCAACTCTATGAATTAGTTCAGGAGCGGATCCCCCATCTCTAGTGTGAACAAAGGAAGCTCGGAACGAACAAACGAAGTTCGTGGGCCGCAATATTACTCGTGAAAACCAAGCTGACACTTGGCGGTGGCTGACGGGAATGACCGTAATGGCATTTCCCATTTACTATCGCTACCATCAGCCACTGCGCCGACGTCAGCTTAGTTTGCGTGAGTAATACACGAACTAGTGATGAAGACATCTTAGCACAGAAAAACATGGGATGATACGAGCCAAACCACGTCTGCCTCACTGCTAGATTTTGTTACTATAAAACAGACGTCTGTAGTTAGATACGTTCAAGCCACACAACCAAACTGGCATACCACGTAATTTTGCACCACCTTTCGCACAAATCGACTCCTCTTTCCTGGTATACTGAAATAAAACAATAGGTGCAATCAAATCAAACGTGACCTTTCATCAATTAAGGCATTACACGTATAAATCGAGAATCACACTTGTAACGTCATACGCATGTTTAGTCATAAATAAACTATTTCTGGCATATCGTGTCATTTCTCAGTTCTATTGTAACCCCATTGACAATTTCAGACATGTCCTGCCATCTGTGGGTAAGATGTAGAACTTTTTGCATTCCGTAAGAATCATGTCATCGCAGACTAGAATGAATCGTGAAAGAATCGTGAACGAATCGTAGGAATCGATTCGCAATGTGAGATTGAATCGTAGGAATCGAATCGGGAAAAAGAATCGTGTTGCCCAGTAGGAATCGAATCGGGAAAAAGAATCGTGTTGCCCAACTCTACTGTCTTCTAATTTCTGCACAAGCAAAATGAATGCAACTCACAGTATATCTTTAGGTTGTTCTCACGATTTATGCTTCGAGATATATACAGTAATATCAGTTGCTACAAAAGTTCTTGATTAAATCAGCAGTTAGCTGTGACTTTGTAATATGTGAACCAAGTACGTATCTGTAAGTTGCAGACGAACAGCTCAGATACCTTGCTCCGATGTACAACGTGGTTTTATCGTCATGCTTTTAAGAACAACTGCGAGAAAATGACAAGCGAGGAGGGCAAACCCCTCTACAGCTTCAGTCACCATGTCAGCTTATTTACACATTTGACGCAAGGACACTGTAAGGCTACTTACTGTTTACTGCGAGATGGCTGATAACCCGAGATATCTACCGAGGTCAGAGCACAGCAAGCAGAGTTGTGGACCAATGCCAGCCAGCATGGCGCTTTATCTTTCCTGCTCATCAAAAATTAGGAGATTCTCCTAAAAATCACATTACGATACAATATGATGTAACTGAAAGAAATGTACCGGCAGACAATGATGGCTATTTCAATATTTGATGTATAATCTATAGCTAAAAATAGTCCAGTTACTATTTGAATTACTAAACACAGCCCTAATAGGGATCCAAAATTTCATCAAAATGAAATATTTGTTGGCGCAGGGAAATAAACTAAGAAATTGTTAATAATTTTAATTAAAGGGTGTCTTAATCGTAAGAGTTAAAAAAAGAAAATTTCAGCACCAGTTATAGTGATTATGATAATGTCCAAATCATATGCAAAAGCTGTATGATGTGAAAAGCAAATATTTGTTGCACTAAGTTTTCAGATCTTCCAGTATCCCCACTGCTGATGCATCTTTTTCGGCAGGTGCGTTATCCTAATGGTTCGTTGTTGGACGAAAGAAAGACAGCAGTTTTCGCGGGTTTTGTTAGAACCAGGTGACCATATAAATGACTGATACCTTTCCTTTGTCTCTACTTAAGGCACATGAAAAAAAAGAAATAAAATGTAATAACTCTCCTTATCGAATTTCTTTTGTAATACGACCCATTCGGGAATGGAACTTCTTTCCTATTTTTAATTGGTTTTGGATGAGGGAAATGTACATAGTGATGAAAACGGCGAAGTAAACGATTTGAGCACAATTCGAAGGCTCCTTATCAGAACTCATTTACATAGTTGTCACTAGTTGAGGCAACCGCAGCTGAACGAATTGTGGCCAGATTTTAGGCTTTTAAAAAAGCGTAGGTTATAGTCTTGACCCTGCAAGAAAGATATTTCTTATTTTTAGAAAACACTTTATTTCTGCTGTGATATTCAAAGTAATGTACGTATAGACTCTTACAATGCAAACTAATATTTCTTGATAGCTCCAAGCGCAGTCTCGAGCTTAGTTAATAGAAATTCTTGAAGACTCGTTCCCACTGATCAATCGTGAAACTCGGCAACTTAGAAAACATTGAAGCTTCCTTTAGAATACATAATATCCATGCATGTGACCACGCTGGATACGCGACAATTGACCTTTGCTTGAAAGTGTGGATGCAGGAACGTCAGACATTATTAACTAAACAATCGTTAGCTCAGATAGGATTTTTTCCTCTCTTCATATTAAGTCTGCTATCAATTATTTGCAACACTTTATTTTTCTGTTTTCTTATTCTAGTAGATTATAGAGTAAGAGTTCAGTGCACCCCCACATTCGTGTCCTGGTCGTGATAGACAAGTCTTCAGAAAGATTAACAACAAAGAGAAGGCAAACAGCTTTCCTTTAGGAGAGTTACGAAAACATCCGGCGTGACATAAAGATGAACATGTACGAAGACATGATTAGTTTTCACTATCATGTGCGCAAAATAAGTTTGTAAGATACACACACAAAAAAAGTTTTGCATCACCCCAGTTCCCAGAACTCCTGGAGATAGACGTTTACTGTGTATATTGTATCACAGACACAGTCCCTTTGACTGTTCACAGATGTCTCTAAACCGATCCAAAGATGTAAACAACCATGCGTTAGCAGCGCCTATTAGACAGACGGGGTCCGACAGCCAAACAGTTCCAGTCATTCTACGAGGAGGAAGGTACACGGCTCGTGTTGTCTGTAGCTCAACCATGCCTAGACGGTCAATACCGCGGTTCGATAGCGTCCGCATTTTTACTTTGTGCCAGGAAGGGCTCTCAACAAGGGAAGTGTTCAGGCGTCTTGGAGTGAACGAAAGCGATGTTATTCGAACATGGAGGAGATACCGAGGGACAGGAACTGTCGATAACATGCCTAGCTCAGGCCGCCCAAGGGCTACTACTGCAGTGGATGACAGCTACCTACGGATTATGGCTCTGAAGAACCCTGACAGCAACTCCACAGTGTTGAATAATGCTTTTCGTGCAGCCAAAGGACGTCATGTTAGGACTCAAACTGTGCGCAATAGGCTGCATGATGCACAACTTCACTCCCATCGTCCATGGTGACGTCCATCTTTGTAACCACGACACCATGCAGCCCCGTACAAATGGGCCCAAAAACATGCCGAATGGACAACTCAGGATTGGCATCACGTTCTCTTCACCGAGCCGCGCGGGATTAGCCGAGCGGTCTTAGGCGCTGCAGTCATGGACTGTGCGGCTGGTCCCGGCGGAGGTTCGAGTCCTACCTCGGGCATGGGTGTGTGTGTTTGTCCTTAGGATAATTTAGATTAAGCAGTGTGTAAACTTAGGGACTGATGACCTTAGCAGTTAAGTCCCATAAGATTTCACACACGTTTGAACATTTTTTTTCTCTTCACCGATTAGTGTCGCATGTGCCTTCAACCAGACAATCGTAGGAGACGTGTCTCGAGGCAACCCGGTCAGGCTGAACGCCTTTGACACATCGCCCGCCGAGGGAAGCAACGTGGAGGCTTCCTGCTTGTTTGGGGTGGCATTATGTGGGGCCAACGTACGCCAGTGCTGGTCATGGAAGCAGCCGTAACGGCTGTAGGCCTACGATACGTGAATGCCATCCTCCGACCGATAGTGCAACCATATCGGCACCATATTGACAAGGCATCCATCTTCATGGACGACAATTCGAAGCCTCATCGTGCAGATCTTGTGAATTACTCCCTTCAGGATGACGATATCGCTCGACTAGAGTGGCCAACTTTTTGTCCAGATATGAACCCAATCGAATATGCTCTGTATACATTAAAAGGGCTGTTTGTGAAAGACATGACCCGCCAACCACTCTTAGGGATCTATGCCGAATCGCCGTTGAGGAGTGGGGCAATCTGTACCAACAGTACCTTGATGAACTTGTGGATGGTATGCCACGACGAATACAGGCATGTATCAATGTAAGAGGACGTGCTATTGGGTATTAGAGGTTTTGGTGTGTACAGAAATCTGGACCACCACGTGAATGCAATGTGTGATTTTCATGAGCAAAAAAAAAAAAAAAAAAAGGCGGAAGTGATGTTTATGTTGACCTGTATTCCAATTTTCTGTACAGATCCCGGAACTCTCGGAACCGAGGCGATGCAAAGTCGGCCGCTGTGGCCGAGCGGTTCTACTCACTTCAATCGGAAACCATGCTGCTGATACGGTTGCAGGTTCGAATCCTGCCTCGGGCATTGATGTGTGTGATGTCCTTAGATTAGTTAGGTTTTAAGTAGTTCTAACTAGGGGACTGATGACCTCAGATGTTAAGTCGCATAGTGCTTAGAGCCATTTGAACCATTTTTTTGTCTTACCAGTCGCGTAACTTTTTTTCATGGTAATCGTCGCACTATGGAAAAAATAACGCAGATGAAGATTTAAATGAAAGAAGGGTTTATAAGGATAATGAAATTCAAACAAAATGAGAAGCAAATAGAGTGAAAGCAGTAATGTGTATGAAAAAAACTTTTCTTGATGTGTGTACATTTTGTCTATCTACTCTTGCATTAGTTTTTTGAGTACCTAGGAACCGTTCTCGGTGTTCACAGGTAGCATATCTGTCAAGACTTTTGTAGTATGAGACGGCGTGAACTAGATTGATGGGATCCTTTGGAGCAGCATGTGACTCTGTCCAAGGTATGCTTACAGGTGTACAACCGACGAACAAACAATTTATCCTAAATAGCGTATGTGTGAACATATTTATTTCCCCTGACAAATATTATGTTTATATAAGTATTTGACAATACTGAATATATATGTGACATTTGGAAAATGTGTTCTTGTGAGTCAGAGTGAACATTAACGCCGACAAGAGGATTGCTAATAAATCGTATTTCTCGACGAATACACTTTCAGTTCATAGTAATGTAACAGCAGCGTGTCAGATTTCTGTGGTATGAACTAGCCATTTGAACAATAATATTGGTAGAATGGACGGTGTGACGGTGTGCCAAGACGTTGGGCACTGTAGACAAACTGCAGCAACGGTCGATTGGAGATATGTAACCGTAGTACAACAATATATTGTTTGAAGCCTGGCTTCAGTTACAGTTAGTATCTTTGAGATTCGTGCATTTGAGATAGCAGAGCTCAAAGAAAAGCGATGGATATAGGATTAAATAAATTTATATGACAAATAACCGAAAGAAATCCACCATGATCGCATCTTCCGAAGCAGCTGAAAATCGTTCCTCTATCCACACAGATGGAAGAGGAAAGACATGATCCTATGTAAAATCCAAGTCGTTTATTGACTTAATTATGACAATGCATTTGCACAATAGCTTTCTCTAAATGTGTGACAGGGATTCGTTCTCCATTGTAAATCTATTTATGGACAGTCCCCACACTAGTATTCCATATAGACAAATGTAATTGTATGTTTTGTCTACACGTCACAGATTACATCTTACACACAGTCAACTACTATGATCAATGTGGTCGTTCGGATGTGTGAAATCAGTCACAAACGTAGCATAAAAACAAAAGGCTGTTCCTGTTCCTGAATATCTTTGTGTAAAATTTTAAAAATAAATTAACATGTGTGTGAAATATAGGTGTACTCGTAACATACAATGTACCTGACACGCGGAGAGGCGAATATTGACACTATAGACCAATAAGAGTGCCTCAACAGAAAACAAAGAGCAAAGGCACATGACAGCACTGTAATAACGAAGATGATCTCTTTCATGGAGACGATTATAATTTACGAGGTAAGTCAGATGCCTCCTTCTCTGGCTAATGAATACAAGAAGATTTGCTTGGATGGCATCGATGACTACAGAGCAAATGTCGTTCCGTCGAAAGATAGTGCGTCTGCCCTGCACCTTCCGTAAACACAGTGTTGGCTTCCGTATAACAGGCCCGGACGGCAAGTTCATTTGTTTGCGTTTAGCATTTCAAGCCCCATGGACATGGATCCGGGAGAACAGAAGGAGGAAGCCTTAATAAAGTTGCAATATAGGGGCGTAGGTCAGTTTCTGGAGATCACCTGAAGAAGGCCTCTCAGCATATCGTCGTAATATCGTGTAGCCGAGAATGGATAGTAGTGTGCACTCCCAAGACACATAAACACAGTAATGCAGCAGTCTTCAGGACTAGCTTTGTGCTTCTGGCCACCCTAGTCTGTTTTGTGCAAGACTCTTCATCTCTGAAGAACTGCTGCAATTTACGTGCTCTAGAATCTTTTCACTGTAATCAAGCCTTGCAGGGCCTTTTTATTCCTCAAACTTTCCTATTTCACGATTGTGTAGGAAGTGTCTCATCCTTTTTTTGTCAACTTGTGCCACAAATTTCGTATCCCAGATTCAATTCAGTACCTCTCTATTAGTTTTCCGATCTGTGGATTTAACTTTAGGTATTATTCTGTAACACCATGTTTCAAATAGATGTATTTTCTTCTCCTTTACTATTTATAGTCTACATTTCATTTCAGTATAGGGCCACATTCCAGAAAAATATGTTCAGAAAAATGATCTTAGGTCTTAAATTTGTATTGGATGTTAATATTTTTTTCTCTTATTCAGAAAAATTTTCATTGCCATTTCCAATCTATAGTTCACACGCTCCTTTCTTCTTCCATCATCAGATACTTTACTGCCCAAATAGGAATAGTAGCGTATTATTTTAATTGTCCCATTAGCTAATCCATTTCTAGCAGCATCACCTTATTTAATTCGGCTGCGTTCCATTACATTTATATTACTTCTGTTAAAGTAAAATCTATCTGAAGATGCTGTTCACTCCACTAAACTTTCAAAGTTCATTGAATTTCTGACAAAATAGCAATTTAATCCTGGGATTTTAAAATTTGTGCCTTCTCCGTGGACCTTAAATGCTCTTCCAAATTTTTCCTTTGATTTCTACATACGAAGTATACCTTAGATTACTAATGTCTTGGAATTTCCCAGTTACCCTAAGTGATAGGACAAAATGAATATGTGACGGAAATACAAAAGTATATTGAAGCTAAATTTCCTGGTAGCTAACTACACTCAGACCAATGTAGCAGAAAGAGAAATCAAATTCCATCATAACAATGATGGAATCAATCGAAACTCTAGAGCCTATACTCAGACTCAAAGGATGGTTAGTGCCATTATGGCAACGCACAAACGAAGTAACGAGGCAGTTACGCCGTTCCGAGTTGATGAAGACCTACATTTGACTGAATGTGAGTGAATACCTCCGGGAACAAGAAAAACTACGAATATTGGCGTGACGCTGTCGAAGATCAAGGCAAGTAATTGTTTGTTAACAGAACCGTCAGTAGACTTTGACTTGCCAGACTTGTTCCAGTAAGCATTGCTGATATTAGTAAGACGGAAGCACCATGAGAAAATATTGTAGCAACAGTGTCGAACATCGATCCGTAAGATCTGATTGAAGTGCCTACGAAGGAAGAAGATGTGCAGGTAGTAAACAATTGTCGACCTAATAAAAGTGTGAATAAATTAACTGATGATGCAGTCAAACAAATCAGAGAACCACAAAAAGATTTCCACATCTCTATTTAGTTTCTCTGGTATTCTCCAAGTACAGGATAATCTTCCAGCAACTTCCTTATTGCAGAAGAATAAGCAGGATCCGACACTCAATTATCATACGAAATTTTTTATAGTTAATGAGTCTTGGTTGAAGAGATGATCAATGGACAGCTGGAAGTGAAGGTCAGTGTATCTAGAGAACCATAATCGGCCGTGGCCATCGCACATAGTAACTGTCAGTAAGAAACATCACTTACAGTAAAACAGAAGTACAGATTTTGTGTTGACCACAGGAAGATGAATTCAGCAAAGTTACCAGATATTTATCCATTGCCAAATCTGGTACAATCCTTCGATTTTCTTGATTTGTGTAAAATCTTCGATTAGCTGTTTAACTTGTGGATGTCAGATGACGTGACTCCGACATCAGCATCCTTTGATGTGGTGCTGTACAGACAAGGGAGAAAGTTGGTGGCGACCAAGCTGTACAGTTAAAACGTCAAATGGCAACCGGATGCATGCTCCGGCAAAGCTTAGGTGACACATGGATACTACACTCAGAGGATTAAAACCCACACAATTCCTGGTTTACATTAATGATGTTATCATTTTCGGCCAAGACATGCAAAACATGCTGCAAGAAGACGAGCGGTATTTGAGAGATTGTGCAATCCAAATATTTCCTTCCACTTATGAAAATTCCATTTTGCTTCTAACTGAAGCGGAATATTTAGGAAACAGGATGGCTGCGGATGGAGTGCAGTCTAATTTAAAACTGGTAGAAGCTGTGACGAACTGCACAGTAGCGACAAACGTGGAAGGACTGCTGGCATATATGAGCCTCGCAAATTTTTACCCAAGATTCAACCACAGGTGTACTAACAGCACATCCGATAATTCAACTACTCAAAAGAGGAGCAGTTTTTACTTTTGGAGTTCTGAGTGTTCACAGTCAAAGGAAATACTCAAAACAGCTTTGACAAAGGCTTCCTTATTGGCTTACCCGGTATTGACAAAACGCCTCCTCCTAACTGCCGACACTAGTGATTTTGCAGTACAGGGAGTCTTATCATAGAAATTGGCTGGAGAACAGTACCAAATTTTGTTTCTCACCTTCTGAGCAGTTTTCAAGACAGCTACTCAACAACAGAAAATGAATTACTTTCACTTGTCTACAGCACAAAGCAACTGACGTTTCTTGTGCAGCTGTGAATTAGTAGTAGTATCAGATCGTGCAAACCTGAAATGGTTGCTAAACTTGAAGATCCCAGCAGCTAATTAGCTAGATGGGCGTTAACATTTAAGTAAGTACCAATTACAGCCAGTTCATCGAAATAGAAAGGTACTCAGTAATTAAGATCGATTTGATAGGATAGTCAGAATATGACTCACACTTGGTAGAAAGAGGATTTAGTGAACATGCAAGAAGATGTCATACAATGTCACTTCGGAATACGAGATCTTAAATTCGATTTTGTTGATAGAATACTTTACAAGTGCACTGCTAAAGGAAAATATGTTCTCATACATGGAAGAATATGAGAACTAGTGTTAAAAGAACGTCACGACAACCCACTGGTGTGACGCGGTAGCAAAATGCAACTACCCTGTCACTAGGATAAATATACTGCTGGCCAAACTGGAAAGCACGTGTTTACAGTTATGTTCCATCTTGTTATTCATGCAGTAAGTGGAACTGTGAGCGCAAAACCAAAGTACCTCTGTAAGAAGTCTCAGAGATGACTGGACATTTTGAACGCGTGGTCTCGATATTGTTTGTCTCTTACCAAATACAAAACACGGAAATCGTTATAGTTTAACTGTTCTATATCACTTCAAGGTATTTATTAATAGGTTAGTTAACGAGTGGTTTTGACATCTGGCTCACCTTATTCCATAATCAGCGAACAAGATGCCAATTTAAGCTCTCAGTTACTAAGGCAAGTATGCGGACTGCTGAAAATTGTCAAACTAATGTAATCGCCAGATAATTCGGAGGGGAATGGATAAGTGGAAAGAGTTCATTTAACCGTCAAGAAATTGATAAGTCACTACATTGGCAGTAATCGCAATTCATGGCACAAATACGTATAACACACGCTCAAAATTTACAACACGAAGGCCCACACCAGCACGTGGCTCAGCTTCTTTAGAAATCGTCTACAACAAATCGTCTACAACTATGGGACATAACTTCTGAGGTCATCAGTCCCCTAAATCTTAGAACTACTTAAACCTAACTAACCTAAGAACATCACACGCATCCATGCCCGAGGCAGGATTCGAGCCTGCGACCGTAGTGGTCACGCGGTTTCAGACTGTAGCGCCTAGAACCGCACGGCCACTCCGGCCGGTCGTCTACAACAGGTAAACGACTTCGCTGTTTGATATCACAACATTAGCAAGACGCAACAGCAATGAACACATCAGAGGCTTAGCCAACAAATTACCTAAAGTATGTTTTGCGATAGCGACACCAAGGAAGTTCAGGACACAGTGATCACTCCCGAAGTAACGAGGCTGACGACAAGGCAATCAGAAAACTCTCTCACACTTTAAGTAAACTTGTGGTGATAATTCAGTAACGATGCGTCATCGCAGCATTGCGTCAATCGGAGGTGAGTTTCATCACCACCACACAGCCAAACAGATCGTCATCGGGGCATTATTCGTCCGTCCCCAGTCAAACCACGAATCACACTTACCGGTGGACGTCAACAACATCCACCGTGCAGAATGAACTATGTATGACACGGTGAAGGGATGGACACATTCGCTCACGCGTTTCTTCATACACACTGTAATTGAAAGTGAACGCGACAACGAGTGACCACATGACTATAATAATCCCATTAGAGAAAGTGTATCTTCATTTCATGAGCCGGCAAGAATTTAAAAAATTCGTTGAATTGGACTTGAGGTGAGCGGGAGGAAATTGCCCAGGCAAGGGAATCACCCCAACCTCGGATGGAATATAAGATGAAATAGATGGGGTCTTAATTTATAAATTTACATTTCAATTACTAAGTCAGCACTTCACAATGAAGTCATTGGCGGCACGTAAGTACACATTCGAAACTATCTCCCAAACAGCTTGTCGTAGACCAATAATTATTGGAGATTTTTAGCTTCTACTATCGTATAGTTTCACCCATGAATATTTTAGCTGTTAATCATGATAAACCATGCATAAGCAAAAAGGCAAAGAATGACAGTGTTCAATGCAATAGTTGGATTTGACTCTGCAGTATCTTACAACAATTGTACCTACAGTAGGTGATATGCTAATTCCTACAATATTCAAGGTGTGTTTGTGTTCGTGTGTGTGTTTTGGGGGGGGGGGGGGGGAGCGACTGGTTTGTGTAGCAAGTTCCTTCGATCCTTCGGCATTTTGAACTTTTTTTTTTTTTGATAAAAACGATATGAAATGAGTCAGTCTACAGGATATGTAGACATGTCTAGTTCTAGTGCATAACTACACGTTGGTCTTTTGCAAGTTCAGTAACGGCTCACTAAGTTAAATATAACATGAATTAAAATATTTTTTCAATCTACCGATGCAGTTCCTCTTACAGCTAGTCTTCTTAAGTCCAGTCACTCACTAGCAAGATAGAAATGTATGCAGCACTTTCAATGTTTATCCCACGCAATGAGGAAGTAGTCACCGTATCGAAATTCAGCACAGATATACATTTATGTAGAATCAATTTTTCACTGTACGCAGGTTGTGCGCTGACTTGAAACTTTCTAGCTGATTAAAACTATGTGCGTGCAGGGCTAGTACTCAGCGCTTATCAAGATATTGGCTGCAGCACGTCATTTCCTGGTCTCTCACAAGGACTTCGCCCCAGAAAGCTTAAGTGACGTATCGGGCCAGCACAGAGAAAGATTCCATAAACACACATCTGCCATGGAAAGCCGGTCGAGGGGAAATGGATGCCTACAATGTTGGATGACTGTTGCTGAAGTATAGTTCGTTACAGCAAGGACGCTCCAGAAAAGAGAGAAAAAAAAGAAGAAACTAAAATTTTTGTTGTCACATTTGTGTCATTTTCTCTTTCTTTAAAATACGTGCCAAAAAGTAAAGGATTTTGTAAATACAGCCTCAGACATCACCCTTTTAGACTTCTCTACTATGGTAGAGTTAGATTACCTTCACTTAAATACTCGATCTTGTAATTCCTTGAATTTACAGTAACATACCAGATAAAAATGGAAAAAAATGGTTCAAATGGCTCTCAGCACTATGGGCTTAAAACACCTGATGTCATCAGTCCTCTAGAACTTAGAACTGCTTAAACCTAACTAACCTAAGGACATCAGATACATCCATGCCCGAGGTAGGATTCGAATCTGTGACCGTAGCAGTCGCGCGGTTCCGTACTGAAGGGCCTAGAACCGCTCGGCTACCGCGGCTGGCATAAAAATGGAAAATACAGTTGAAATATCTCTGATGGAGAAAAACTGAAAACATGTTTCAATTGACTTTTGAAATTAATAAGAAAAAGTCACAACTTCACTCTCCAGAGACAGAAAAATAGCTTTCTTGCATTACAGTGTTATTTAATTTCTAACTCTCGTAAAATTATTCTAAAATAATTTACTTCCGGTCTTTGATATTCGCGTAGTCTACATGGTTATCTGCTCATTTTAAGTGATGCTATGTAATACTTTGACGTGAGCGATAACTCCGTATTTTGTAACACGAAGCTATCTCAGCGAGAGCGGCGTGTGCTAATGGCGGCAGCCCAGCGTTGGAGCTGGCCAGTGTAATCCCCGCACGCCTCCTGCTGCAGCAGATTGCGATGCCGGGAGGGGCGTTGCTAATCACACATGCTGTTGGCTGCGCAGTGGTCTGCATAACACACTCATATATTAATAACGAGCGGCCGTGCGCGATAGCGTGGAACGCCGATTTATTTAGCAACGCTTGCACACCCGCTCTGTCGCGATACGCTTGTCACGCACGCGCTTACAAAACAATTCACTGTACATGGAAGCCGAATGTCACTCCCTTACAGCCTTAAATTCATGTATGTTATGGGACTCAACAAGCAGGAATTTTAGTGAAGTTCTCTCCTGATCCAAAAATTCCTATATCTACTCTCCCCATCGACTATAATCTGTTTCTCTGTATACAATAGATAACCAACGACTCGATTTCTTTAGCTCATATTTAGGACCCATTTATTACTTTGTAGCAGTTATTTTACAACCATATCGTTATCACATGTTCGTTAAAAAACTGTTATCTTGTTTCGCACTCTCTCTCCAGATGCATTCATGTATACAAAATCAAACGTTGAATGAATCAACATATACTATGATTTTCACATTCTCGTTAGAAAAGGTCACAAAATTCTTACCGATCTGAAATACTTTCCAATTCAAGCCTTAGGACCCAATTTATGCCTATAGTATATTCCTTCTAGTGTCTGAGGACCATCAACAACAATAACGAAACTCTGAAATAATTTAAATACCTAATGTAAGCTGACGGTAACATCTTGATACTTTAGAGAGTTTTTCATATCCGTACAACAGTTGTTGCTGCTGGTTTATGTAACAAGTTCCTTCGATCCTTCGAACTTTTTTTTTTTATTAAAAACGATATGAAATGTGTCAGTCTACAGGATATGTAGACGTGTCTAGTTCCAGTGCATAACTACACGTTAGTCTTTTACAAGTTCAATAACGGCGCACTAGGTTAAATATAACATAAATTAAAATATTTTTTCAATCTACCGATGCAATTCCTCTTACAGCTAGTCTTCTTACATGCTACCAGTTCTTAAGTAAAAAATCGTCTATAGAACAAAAGCAGTCATCCGGATTTCAGGTTAGATTTACATGAGGTGACAAAACGTGTGGGAGGCCTCCTAGCATCATGTCGGATCTTCTTTTGCCTGACATAGTGCAGCAACTCGACGTCACATGGACTCAACAAGTCTTCCAAAGTCCCCTGCAGAAATATTGAGCCATGCAGTCTCAGCCGTCCATAACAACGAAAGTGTTGCAAGTTCAGGATTTAGTGCACAAACTGACCTCGATTAGGACCGATGTTGGACGACCTGGGTGGCCACGTCATTCACTGGAATTGTCTATAACGTTCTTAAAAATAGTCACGAACAGTTGTGACCAAGTGACATGTCG
Organism: Schistocerca piceifrons; assembly: GCF_021461385.2. NCBI lineage: Eukaryota > Metazoa > Arthropoda > Insecta > Orthoptera > Acrididae > Schistocerca > Schistocerca piceifrons. The sequence continues at coordinate 932,935,573 of NC_060138.1, forward strand.
CATTGTCAGCCATAAAAATTCTATAATTGATGTGGAACGAGAAGTCCACGAATGGCTGCAAATGGCTTCCAAGTAGTCAAACATAACCACTGCGAGTTAGTGATCGGCTCAGTTGGATCAGAGGACCCAGTCCATTCCGTCTAAATACAGTCCACACCATTATAGAACCACCGCTAACTTGTACAGTGCCTTGTTGACAACTTGGGTGCATAGCGTCGTGGTGTCTGTGCTACACTCGAACCCTACCACGAGCTCTTAGCAGCCTAAATCGGGACTCATATGACCAGTCCACACTTTCTTGGATCCGATCGATACGGTCAGTAGCCCTGGAGACGCGATGAAGCCAATGTCGTGCTGTTAACAATGGCACTTGCGTCGGTCGTCTGCTACCATAGCCCATTAACGCCACTGTCCTAACGGGTACATTCATCGTATATCCCACACTTCTTTCTGCGGTTATTTCACTTAGTACTGCTTGTCTGTTAACACTAACAACTCTTCGCAAACGCAGCTGCTCTCGGTTGGTAAGTGAAGTCCGTAGGCCACTGCATTGACCTTGATGAGAGGTACTGCTAGTACCTCGGCTAGTATTCTCGGCACACTCTCGACACTGTGAACCTGTGAATATTGAATTCTCTAATGATTTTCGAAATGAAATGTCCCATGCCTCTAACTCCACCTGCCATTCCGCGTTGAAAATCTGGTAACTCCCGTCGTGCGGCCATAGTCTTTTCAAATGAATCACCAGAGTACAAATGACAGCTCCGTCAATGCACTGCCATTTTATACCTAGTATACACGACACTACCGCCATCTGTGTATGAGCTTATCGGAATCCAACAACTTCGGTGACCTCAGTGTAAAACGTGCTTAATTGGCTGCACGATGAACTCTGTATTATCTTACAATGCGTAGACGTACTGAGGTGATAAGCTGTCGCTTTCCTACAATTTTTCGCACCACAAAGTACCTCAGCTTATGGATCTTTGCTCAGAGGAGCAAAACGTGAAAACTGAGAGAAAAATTTAACCACTCTCCGAGGACTGAAGCCAGAAACTTTGTAAAAACAGAACAATCAACCTTTATAAAACCAAATGTAAAATTTTTAAGTCACTTCGTCAAGATCACCCGAGAGACAACACGCTAGGCATTGTTTCAGTAAATAATTTATTATATTAAGTGGGTTGCCATAAGCAGGTGTGCTGGCCGACCAGAGGACACTGGCTTTCCTTAATAAATGTGTACTTCGTGATGTGTTAATCAGATTCTTAATTTACGTAATTTCGTTTTGCAACAGTTCGACTTTGAAATCAAGTATAAAGGAACAAAATGTGTTTCGTATGAATGTGACTGCCCTTAAGTACAACCAACGTTTAGGTTACTAGCAAGTCGTGAAGTTGGTTGGTTGATTTTGGGAGTAGACTAAACAGCGCGGTTATCGGTCCCATCGGATTAGGGAAGGATAGGGAAGGAAACCGGCCAAACTATTTCAAAGGAACCATCCCAGCATTTACCTGAAGCGAATTAGGGAAATCACGAGAAACCTAAATCAGGATGGCCGACGCGTATTTGAATCAAGTCGAGAGGTCAAGAAGATGTACCTGAAGGGTGATAATATAAACATTAAGTGAAACAAACATGGTGACAAAGTGTGGAATAAACCAACGACGTTAAATGATGGAGACTGTTTAAATTGCGGCTTCTAGAGGCTTAAGTGAACAATCAAAAAACGAGTGTTATTGTCGCTCGAAAGTTTCATGACTTGAAACGTGCCTGGGCAAATTTACGGAATATTTCCACTTAATCTACGAACCCTTTGTAAAAAGCAAACGCCCAGAGAAACTGGAAGATGTAGTCACTTTCAAGGACGTGGTAAAAGGAGATGCAGCGGATCAGTAGTTATGTTACGATAGGTGTCATACACACGATGCAAAACACTTTAACACGAGACCAGCTGAAAAAATGTTATGGCTTGAATGAACGTATTTTATAAAGTTATCGAGCTGAACAGTCAAAACAAGTAACAGCAGATTTAAGTCTGGAGGAAAAATTATTCAGTCCTTATTTCGGAAAAAAGAATGTCAGATCAGGGGTAGATAATTACATACTTCCCATTTTATAATCCTGTTAGCAGTCCTTGGAAACATGTATGAAAGCAACTCATTGGAACGCAGGTGATAACTTCTTATCATTACAAACGGATTACGTCAGGAAAAGTACTCAGCTGTCTCCGTTGTCTCAAGACGTTAGTTGCAATGTGCACGTAAGTACTAGGCTCATTCCCCTGTGAGTTGGTGACAAGGGAAACAGTTCTTTAGACGATCAGAATGAGGAGGAATTACCAAGACAGCTGAACACAGCTTGTCGAAATCGATGATTGCGACCCAACTCCGAAACACGAAACACCAGAAGGAAACAATTTTGGCAACGAAACAAAACAATTAATGTCGAAGACGTGGTCTCGTTTAAAGTACATAGAACACCTAAAGAAGAAAGTCTGAAGAGTCAATTTTTTGAGGACTGTGAAGATTCTTTCGCAGTATCAGATACCGCTGAACACAACGTACTCGTATATGAGTTAACACTCCCGGTACTGAAACCAGAAATATGGAACACGAAATCTTACTGAGTGAAGAAAATACCGCTATAGTGACGATGCAAGTTAGACCTCTAGAGCCTATAACATGGTAAAACACGTGAAATGTTAAAAAACAAACAATTTAAATTTAAGCGAGACATGGCAAAAAAAGAAATTGAAAGTAGTTCACCACCTTGAGACAAGAGGGTATACAGTGGAAAAATAATCTTACACCCTGCTATCTTCAATAATTTTATTGTTAAACAGAAACTACAGTGTATAAAGGCTGTGTAATGTTTATAGTCAAACAGTGTAGAGCTGTACAACGCTTTGTGACACGGGTAACCAATTTAATGTGTTTATTTGATGGCACTGTATCATGCAATATAAAACACCTACCACAGTGCAGAACAGGAAGGAATATGTGTATGTGTGTTTGCGTGTGTGCCTAGAGAGAGAGAGAGAGAGAGAGAGAGAGAGAAACGACCAGTGGAAACCGATTCAAAATATAGCAGTCATTTTGTGTCTAAAGAAATGCGAAATGTGAATGGTTGAGTAGAGCTCGTACTAGTACCGTATTTATACAGTGCCCGCTCAAAGTATCCGGACAGCTTCATATAATGAGGATTTAACCACTTTACGACAGGCGGACCAGCCAATATAAAAGGAGTCCGGGAGGAGCGTTCAGTGACTTCAAAGGTGGGCTAATCCTTGGATGTCACCTGAGTCACAAATCCATCAGAGACATTTCAGCGCTTCTAAAGTTGCCGAAGTCGTCTTTTGTAGAAGCGATTGTGAAGTGGAAACGCAAAGCAACAACTATTGGCGGATCTCCTTTACTATCGGATAGTGTGTAAACACCCAATAGATAAAATATGTATAAAATTCACATTTAGTGTGACTTCCCAACAGTTTATTATTCCGTAACCGCGCAATAATAACGTGACTAACCCCCCCTATAAAAATGTGACTCATACATAACCTTTCAGTAATTAATTGACTGTGAATCTAAACTGGTAAATTTGGACGTCAGCAATGCTGCGTCATGGCCCTGAAAGATCACTCTGAATAAATTGAAAATTCTTACCTCAATGAAGTCGCCGGATAACGCATATATATCTGCTCCTATAAAAAAATTTTCTGGCACAGCCCAGTCCAGTGCTGGTCGCTAGATTTGTCATGTATAAAAATAAACAACAGATTTTTCTTTACGATAATCGGGATGACCATGGATTGGAGAAATTAGTAAATTCTATAAATTCAGATGAATGATTGTCAAAAGTTTATTTTAGAAGAAATATTATTATTAAAAGACTTTTTAAAATCATTTACATGTGACTTGATATGACAATAGTACAAATTTAGCTGTAACAAATTAGATATGCGCGCGGCTGCTTTTACCTTATACTACATCGCACAGGCACGACCGGTCCAACCGCCCGACTGCGAGCTACCACTACTACTACTGACGCTGCTCCTACTGCAGCCGACACTGCTCTCTCGTCTGCGATTCTCTTATAGCTTACATATCGCAGGCAGCGCGTGAGCAATCCATCGAAATTACATCTGCTCCAGTGCGCTAGCAATAAATTCCTTAGTCATGGACCTCTGACAAGTGACCGTCGAGTATTGCGGAGGATGGTTATAAAAATTTTACTATCACATGTGAGTCACAAAGTACCGCCCGCATTCCAGCTAGCAGAATGACTGTGAGTAGGTAATTAACGAGAATGTGATACAATGGTCGAACAGCTTCTCATAAGTCACACTTCTGTAGTCAATGCTACGCGACGGTTGAGTAAAAAGCGATGCCACTACACAATGGATGACTGGAAACGAGTGAATTCGAATGTCGAATTACGCTACGTCCTGTACCAATGCTATGGAAGATTTTGGGTTTGGAGAATTCCTGGAGAACATTACCTGCCATCGTGTGTAGTGCTAACAGTGAAATACGGAAAAGATGCTATTACGATATGGGTGTGTTTTTCGTGCTTAAGGTGCGATCCTATTACTGCAGTTAAGGAGCCGTTGGACGTTGAAGAATTACATTTTACAGCATTGTGCACTGTGTCCAAAAGAGGAAAATTTCGGAGACGATGATTATTTTTATCAAGATGACAATTCCCCCTATCATAAAGCATCATCCATGAGGCAATGGTTTGTGAGCAATAACATTCCCGCTCTCGCTAAATTCGTGAAATGGACTGGCCTGAACATATTCCCGACCTGAGCCCAATGGAACGACTTTGTGGTAAGTTGGAACGTAGGCATCGCTACAAACCCCAACGTCCAACGTCACTACCTTCTCTTGTTTCGGCTCTTGAGGAAGAATGGGCTGCCATTCCTTCACAGGCCTTCAGACACATCTTGGAAATTGCCCTCAGCAGAGTTCATGGTCCTAAAAGGCGAACTGTGGACACAACCTGTTGACTACAGACGTCCACTATTAATTGTCCGGATAATATTGATCAGATAGTGTATACTTGAATGCATAAAAAATTCAGTTCTACGAAAGCGGAAGTCTGACGCATTTCATTCTGATTTCAACGTTTATATAATGAGTGTGGAAACAATGGGATGGCTTCACAGTGTTTGTATTATCATATGACAACTCTACACGATTATCATTGCAAGGAGAAGAAAGTGCAGCTCATTAAACAGAAGTAAATATTGTAGATACTTTGAAAACAGATTGTAGTACTTTGTTAACTTTAATACTAAATGTATATATACAAGAAATATAGCAGGTCGCGGTGGCCGAGCGGTTCTAGGCGCTTCAGTCCGGAACCACGCAGCTGCTACGGTCGCAAGTTCGAATCCTGCCTCGGGCATGGATGTGTATGACGTCCTTACGTTAGTTAGGTTTACGTAGTTCTAAGTCTAGGGGACTGATGACCTCAGATGTTAAGTCCCATAGTGCTGAGAGCCATTTGAACCAAGAAGTATAAATGACCTGTTTACCACGTGATCTGTATAGATTATTGTGATTTAATCGACATTTAATACCTATTTTTATTATCGGTCGCAATTCGCAGTTTGTTGGATATTTAAATAAATTTCAGCACATTCTCCATCTATATTTTGTCACTGACTGTGCAATAAGCGTCAGACATAATAATATTACATATTCTGTAAGTGTATGTGCTAGAAACATTCGCTATGCAGTCACAGCAGTACGAATCTATCTTAAGTGTTGTGCTCTTGTGACAACATCAAGGGACATTACAGGCAAATAGCTTCACAGCCATCCATCCAGGACGCTGACTTAGGATCTGATGAGACAGGTGTATTAAGGTCAAGGTATACTATGTGATCAAAAGTATCCGACACCCTCTAAAACATACGTTTTTCATGTTAGGTGCACTGTGCTGCCACCTACTGTCAGGTACTCCATATCAGCGACCGCATTAGCGATTCGATATCGTGAGAGAGCAGAATGGGGCGCTTCGCGCAACTCACGGACTTCGAACGTGGTCAGATGATTGGGTGTCACTTGTGTCATATGTCTGTACGCGACATTTGCACACTCCTAAACATCCCTAGGTCCACTGTTTCCAATGTGATAGTTAAGTGGAAACGTGAAGGGACACGTACAGTACAAAGCGTACAGGTCAACCTCGTCTGTTGACTAACAGAGGCCGCCGACAGTTGGAGAAGGTCGTAATGTGTAATAGGCAGACATCTATCCAGACCATCACACAGGAATTCCAAACTGCATCAGGATCCACTACACGTACTACGACAGTTAGGCAGGAGATGAGAGAACTTGGATTTCATGGTGGGGCGGCTGCTCAAAAGCCACACACCACGCCGGTAAATGCCAAACGACGCCTCGCTTGGTGAAAGGATTGTAAACACTGGACGATTGAACAGCGAAAAAATGTTGTGCGGAGGGACGAATCACGGTACATGATGTTTTAGAACGCCGATTTCGTGCCTTGCCTCACCGACCGACATCGAGGGCTCTCCTCAGTGTAGCACACCGTGAAGAATGGGCTGCCATTCCCCAGGAAACCTTCCAGCACCTGATTGAATGTATGCCTTCGAGAGTGGAAGCTGTCATCAAGACTAAGGGTGGGGCAGCCCCATACTGAATTCCAGCATTACCGATGGAGGGTGCCACGAATTTGTAAGTCATTGTCAGCCAGGTGTCCGGATACTTTTGATCACTTTTGATCACATAGTGTATATAGGATGTATCATTGTTATTGAGGAAAACGTATATGATGAAAATGTACGACAATAGAAACCAAAACGTTCAAGTATACAGCGTTCCACATACTAGCTCGTTTGAAGATAATGCGAATGTGTGGTTACGAGGAGCCACTTCCCGGTTAGTACAAATGTAATTGAAATGTAAACATTTAGATTACGTACCTCGCCCAATAGGCCAATAGGCCCATTATAGTGTAAAACTGCTGAAATTTTTTTTCACATTACATTAGTATTCTCGTAAGATCTATGTCGAAGCAAGAATTGGAGCTGTAATCTCACTGAAAAAAAGTAATCAGTTTCCACACGACAGCATTCTCGAACCGTTCTTTACGTAGTATGCAAATCAGAAAGCTATGAATTTAATTTCAATCAGTTGCTCCGCTGTCTTCCTCTTCTTTTCTACATACAAAACAAAAAACAGCTGTGATTGATCCCTGCATACTCTCAAATTTATGTATCCTTTCTCTGAAAGCCCTTTGTAATTTCGCATCCGTTCCTTTGTTGTTGTTTTAGTCTTCAGTCCTGAGACTGGTTTGATGCAGCTCTCCATGCTACTCTATCCTGTGCAAGGTTCTTCGTCTCCCAATACGTACTGCAACCTACATCCTTCTGAATCTGTTTAGTGTATTCATCTCTTGGTCTCCCTCTACGATTTTTACCCTCGACGCTGCCCTCCAATACTAAATTGGTGATCCGTTGATGCCTCAGAACATGTCCTACCAACCGATCCCTTCTTCTTGTCAAGTTGTGCCACAAACTCCTCTTCTCCCCAATCCTATTCAATACTTCCTCATTAGTTACGTGATCTACCCATCTAATCTTCAGCATTCTTCTGTAGCACCATATTTCAAAGACTTCTATTCTCTTCTTGTTCAAACTATTTATCGTCCATGTTTCACTTCCATACATGGCTACACTCCATACAAATACTTTCAGAAACGACTTCCTGACATTTAAATCTATACTAGATGTTAACAAATTTCTCTTCTTCAGAAATGCTTTCCTTGCCATTGCCAGTCTACATTTTATATCCTCTCTACTTCGACCATCATCAGTTATTTTGCTCTCCAAATAGCAAAACTCTTTTACTACTTTAAGTGTCTCATTTCCTAATCTAATTCCCTCAGCATCACCCGACTTAATTCGACTACATTCCATTGCCCTCGTTTAGCTTTTGTTGATGTTCATCTTATATCGTCCCTTCAAGACACTGTCCATTCCGTTCAACTGCTCTTCCAACTCCTTTACTGTCTCTGACAGAATTACAATGTCATCGGCGAACCTTAAAGTTTTTATTTCTTCTCCATGAATTTTAATACCTATTCCGAATTTTTTGTTTCCTTTACTGCTTGCTCAATATACAGATTGAATAACATTGGGGAGAGGCTGCAACCCTGTCTCACTCCCTGCTTCCCTTTCATTCCCCTCGACTCTTATAACTGCCATCTGGTTTCTGTACAAATTGTAAATAGCCTTTCGCTCCCTGTATTTTACCCCTGCCACCTTCAGAATTTGAATGAGATTATTCCAGTCAACATTGTCAAAAGCTTTCTCCAAGTCTGCAAATGCTAGAAACGTAGGTCTGCCTTTTCTTAATCTAGCTTCTAAGATAAGTCGTAGGGTCAGTATTGCCTCACGTGTTCCCATATTTCTACGGAATCCAAACTGATCTTCCCCAAGGTCGGCTTCTACCAGTTTTTCCCATTCGTCTGTACAGAATTCGCGTTAGTATTTTGCACTCCATACAAATACTTTCAGAAACTGACAGTTCGGTAATTTTCACATCTGTCAACGCCTGCTTTCTTTGGGATTGGAATTATTATATTCTTCTTGAAGTCTGAGGGAATTTCGCCTGTCTCATACATTTTGCTCACCAGATGGTAGAGTTTTGTCAGGACTGGCTCTCCCAAGGCAGACCTAGCGCCACCACAAGGCAGGTCTCGTGATACGAACAAGCACTCGCCCCAGTTGTACGGACGACCTAGCTAGCGACTAGATGTACGAAGCCTTTCTCTCTCATTAGCCGAGAGACAGAATAGCCTTCAGCTAATGGCTACGAACTAGCAAGGCGCCATTAGCCTTACAGTGATTGTAATTAAAGTCTCCTGTGTATCGTCAAGAGCAATGTACCACAATGATTGATTAAAGATAAGTATTAATCCAGCTACGTACTTTTCTTCATAGCATTAATTACGTAGCCTGTTCCAGTACTTCACGCCCGTCTGCGTTAGTCTAGCGTGCATTTTCAACCATCTCTATCTACAAGGTGTTGGCCCAGCTGCCGACACATCACCACCTTTCCGCTTTCCCTTCTTTGCTTAGAACTGGGTTTCCATCTGAGCCCTTTATATTCATACAAATGGTTCTCTTTTCTCCAAAGGTCTCTTTAATTTTCCTGTAGGCAGTATCTATCTTACCTCTAGTGAGGTAAGCCTCTACATCCTTACATTTGCCCTCTAGCCATGCCTGCTTAGCCGTTTTGCACTTCCTGTCGATCTCATTTTTGAGACGTTTGTATTCCCTTTTGCCTGCTTCATTTACTGCATTTTTATATTTTCTCCTTTCGTCAATTAAATTCAGTATTTCTTCTGTCACCCAAGGATTTCTACTAGCCCTCGTCTTTTTACCTACTTGATCCTCTGCTGCCTTCACCACTTCATCCCTCAAAGCTATCCATTCTTCTTCTACTGTATTTCTTTCCCCCATTCTTGTCAATTGTTCCTTTATGCTCTTCCTGAAACTCTCTACAACCTCTGGTTCTTTCAGTTTATCCAGGTCCCATCTCCCTCAATTCCCACCTTTTTTCAGTTTCTTCAGTTTTAATCTACAGTTCATAACCAATAGATTGTGGTTAGAGTCCACATCTGCCCTTGGAAATGTCTTACAATTTAAAACCTGGTTCCTAAATCTCTGTCTTTCGATTATATAATCTATCTGATATCTTCTAGTATCTCCAGGGTTCTTCCATGTATACAACCTTCTTTCATGATTCTTGAACCAAGTGTTAGCTACGATTAAGTTATGCTCTGCGCAAAATTCTACCAGGCGGCTTCCTCTTTCATTTCTTAGCCCTAATCCATATTCACCTACTATGTTTCCTTCTCTCCCTTTTCCTACTCTCGAATTCCAATCACCCATGACTATTAAATTTTCGTCTCCCTTCACTACCTGAATAATTTCTTTTATCTCATCATACATTTCATTAATTTCTTCGTCATCTGCAGAGCTAGTTGGCATATAAACTTCTACTACAGTTTTAGGCGTGTGCTTCGTATCTACCTTGGCCACAATAATGCGTTCACTATGTTGCTTGTAGTAGCTTACCCGAACTCCTATTTTTTTATTCATTATTAAACCTACTCCTGCATTACCCGTATTTGATTTTGTATTTATAACCCTGTATTCACCTGACCAAAAGTCTTGTTCCTCCTGCCACCGAACTTCGCTAATTCCCAATATATCTAACTTTAATCTATCCATTTCCCTTTTTAAATTTTCTAATCTACCTGCCCGATTAAGGGATCTGACATTCCAAGCTCCGATCCGCAGAACGCCAGTTTTCTTTCTGCGTTCCTTATTAACGTTTATTATGTCAGTTGTCAATGAATAACGAAGTGCTGTGCATTGACGTTACGTTTCAATGGGCAAAAAGCTATTTACGTCAACGTGCACAGTCACAAAAGCTATAGCTGGACATCGGTATGGACTCTGTTTATTGTTTTCTTGTGAAATCTGAATTGACCGCTTCTCGGAAACACCTTGGCGCTGCGTTGGTCGCGGTTGATAGGTCACAGGATGCTATCCTGACCTGTAGTGACGATGGGATGCCTATAGGTAAGCTATGGCTCCTGTTGTGCTTCAGGAATTGTCTAGCAATCGAGATGTCTCCGCGGTCTTGGATGCGCATGATCTGACGAAATCGTCCTCACTATTTAGAGAATGAGAGACAGTAGTGGGTTCACGTATCTCATGGCAGATGGCGAATGTAGGACTAAAAAGAAAATGGTTCAAATGGCTCTGAGCACTATGGGACTCAACTTCTGAGGTCATTAGTCCCCTAGAACTTAGAACTAGTTAAACACATCCATGCCCGAGGCAGGATTCGAACCTGCGACCGCAGCGGTCTCGCGGTTCCAGACTGCAGCGCCTAGAACCGCAAGGCCACTTGGGCCGGCTTTAGGACTCACCTCACAGTTGTACCATTACGTTTAGACGTAGGTATGAGGTCCTGACTAGTGTTCATACCACGCAGCACAAGCACATAATGTAATGATACTCAAGCAGTACTTGGATCAAAAATCTTACTGAAGCCAAAAATGAGCAGCAACCGAAGACGAGATCCTGACGCGTATTTACCTGCGTAAATAATCGGTAGCATCTACTGACGGTGTTACAAATTCCGAATGTGGAATAATCTGGCTGATGGTAAACATAAAAATAGGGTCAGAAAATGAAGCGGCTGAAAGCTTCAGAGAAAACTTGGAGACTATCGCGGATAATTTTCCTGACCATACTGTTGCAATAGGCGGTGACTTCAGTTTGACAGATAAAATTTGCCAGACTTACTTTACTTTTTCGTGTCCGGAAACTACAATTTGTTTGCCCAGTATTGGGCAATGTCCAATGCTTCTTCTTTAGCCAGCCATAGATCGTCGAGGGTGCATCCGTGGGGGCAGGCAGGGCATTGTAGAAGATGTTCCATGTCCTGTCAAGTGCAGCAGTCGAATTTGTCGTCATTTTCTTCCAACAAACCACATTTCACAGGAGCCACCCCAGTTATGATGCGGTTAAGCATTCTCCAGGTTTTCCAATCACCAGAAACACAGCTTGGTGGGTCCGCTCATCTAAGGCGCAACTTATGAAACGGCGTCTGGATTTGAGTCTGCTGGGGCCACAAAAAATGGTTCAAATGGCTCTGAGCACTATGGGACTTAACATCTATGGTCATCAGTCCCCTAGAACGTAGAACTACTTAAACCTAACTAACCTAAGGACATCACACAACACCCAGCCATCACGAGGCAGAGAAAATCCCTGACCCCGCCGGGAATCGAACCCGGGAACCCGGGCGTGGGAAGCGGGAACGCTACCGCACGACCACGAGATGCGGGCCTGGGGCCACACTCTAGGCCAAATATTGAGTGACGGGCATCAAAAGTTTGTTTTAGCTTCTCGGTATGTTCATGGGCTTTCCTACTTCAGTCAGGGTTTGTGGAACCTGCGGCCCAGTGAAGATTTTCTGTGGGGGTTGGTTTCATGCAGCCTGTTACTATCCTGCATGTTTCATTCAAGCTAATATCTACCTTTTTTGCGTGGGCGGATCTGCACCATACCGGGCAGGCATATTCGGCAGTTGAGAAGCACAAAGCTTGGGCTGCAGTTCTGACCACGGTAGGTTTGGCACCCCATTTCCTATTGGACAGCTTTCTTATTAGCGAATTTCATGCTTCTACTTTTTTGCGTGTTTTTTCGCAATGATATTTGTATGTCAATGTTCTGTCCAGCACGACGCCAAGGTGGGTGGGAGTATCTGTGTGTTCTAGTAATGTCCCATCCCAGGTAACATTGAGCCTGTACTTTGCCTGCCTCGAGTTCAGATGGAATGCACTCACTTGAGTTTTGGAGGGATTGGGCTTTAGAGAATTCTTTTTGTAGTAGGTTGACATTGTAGAAAGGGCGGTTTCTAGTTTCTCCTCGATGGCTTCAAACCTGTTGCCTTGAACTGTTATTGCCAGGTCGTCTGCATATACAAAAGTTTTGGTTTTCTCTGGAGTTGGTTGGTCATTTGTATATATGTTGAATGGGATTGGATCCAACACGCACCCTTGGGCGAGCCCATTTTTCTGATTCCGCCATCGACTCTTTTTCCCCTCAAGCATTACGAAGAATTGTCTATTTTGGAGCAGGGATTCGATTATCTTGACTAGGTGGTAGTCTTTCAGAGTCTCGTAGGTTTTATGCAGTAGTGTCCGGTGATCTACTGTGTCATAGGCCAGAAAGTCACGCGATTAAAGCTAGTGCCAGTGACAAGGATCGGTGCAGTATAATTGTGCACGGTCTTCTGATAATTACTTCGAGAGATCTGAACGTTAGCTACGATGGCGATGTCTTAGACCTCCAATAAACTGACAAATCTTAACTTGTTGGATCAATTAACGTAGAAGATGGAATCAGTGAAAATCAGGCTGTTTTATTGCTCCACTAACTATAGGTAAAAAGTTACTTGCTAAGGATATTTGTGAGAAGCAACTTCAATTTTTACTGTTCTCCGCATTTCCTAACTTTCGAGAACTTTTGCTAACATATTCAGTGTCCAGTATTCGATGACTGACATGAAAATAGTCTTTGTTCAATCGAGATGGGTAGTTTGTGCAACGTTCTCTGTCCGCAGCTTGTAACCTAGTGACTAGCGTTGCTGCCTCTGGATCCCGGGATGGCGGGTTCGATTACTGGCGGGGTAGGGACTTGCTTCGCCCGGGGACTGGGTGTTTTGTATTGTCCTCATCATATCATCATCATTCGGGAAGTGCCGAGACTGGAAATGGAAAGATTAGAAACTTTTACGGGCGCTGATGACCACGATTTTGAGCGCCTCACAAACCAACATCATCATCAACACCAATGTTCTTTGGTGGGCAGTGTCTCGGCAAAATAGATCAACGTGCCCTGTGCTTGTACTTCATGTTTAGCGTTTAGCGTTCGAATGGCGACAAACATTGTCTAAAATATATTGTCGCGACACTTATTGCTGTGGAAGTTATCATCGTTCGACAGTTGTAGCGACACTAAATACCCGAGCAGCGAGAAAGCCAGCCCTAAGGTTATTTTGAGGCGTAGCGCCGTATACCGATCCTGCCTTGGAGGCGGTTATGTGGGAGATGTATGTCAGAGCTGGATAGTGACAGATGGTGACGCGAGACTAGACGCACACATAGTTTATGTATCAGCCGATAGAGGACAATATTGGATACGGGGACTGTGATTTTAGTTTCGATTGTGCCCACTAGAGTGCACTAAAGTAATAGAATGTTTTTCATAAACTGTTCTAGTATTTTCATAAAGTGTTATTATGTCTTCTTGTGTATGTTAAATGTTATAAATGTGTTTTAGCGGTATGAATGATGCTTGAGTGTGATTTAAGGTTAATATGAAGATAATTGCTTAACGAGTTATGTAGTAGGATTTAGTGTGGGAACATTTCGAAGAAGTATAGATATGGACAAAGGGGATTTTTGTAGAATAGATTTGTAAAGTAAGCTTATGGTAAAGGGAAAGTTAATTCAGGTATAAATAACAATAGTAAATAACTTTATTCATAAGCAAAACTTAAGCATATTAGATGATTACGTCGGTAAAAAGTGCAGTCGTTAGGTTTACTATTTTGCGATTGGTTATTGATGAAAAGCGCGGATTGACGCGGGAGAATGTTGTTTTGCTATTGGCTGTTGAGTAAACTGACCAATGGTAAAGCAGTATTCTTCGCGCGCCTTTCTCTGCTGGTAGAGAAGACTTAGAGTATGCTGGAGAAGAGTGGGAGCCTAGCCATGAAACAGTTCGGACGTGTGTTTCATGCATCAAAAGTGTGGTAAAGTGACAGCATAATTATTCCGATGGGCGTGTAGAAATTTCGGAATTTTTAAGTGAATTTTGTGACGAGAAAAGACATATATTCCGCGTGGCGTATTCAGCAGGTCGGTGGCTAAAAACTATGACTGCATTTGGTACCGACAGACTTAATATTAGGCGAGCATTCTCAATCAAAAACAATCACTATTTTTGTAGCTATTACGTTTTCGGGAAATGAAACACCATAAACTTGCTAACGTGAATGAAAGGAATTGTGAGTGACTGTTAAGACTAGAACGGGCAGTGATACTTGTTCACCTAAGTTTCAGAAAATATTAACTGAGGACAAAATTTCTAACCTTTCATTTCGTGTGAAAACTTTCTCCCGAAACGTAGATTAGTGACTTTAATTGCAGCCTGATTCACTTCGAAGTACAGTAGGTTTCACTCGGCTTCCCTACTGATGATATGCTGAGACAATGTTCACAGGTAGGTGCAGGTTCGTCGTAAAGGGACGAAAAGAACCGCACTGCCGCAATTTGTTTTTAATAATTTTTTGCTTAATTTAGGAAAATCGATATTACACTTTTGCATCCCAAGCACTAATAAATTACCAAGAGAAATGACTGATCGTGAAATATATGTAGAACGAGCTGAATATCTCTGATTGAATGACGACGTATTCGTGAAGAAGTACTTCCGAATTTGCATACAACTGTAGTTAACTCTGCTGAAAGCAACAGGAAACAAATACAATATGTCATCCCTGGGAAGTGTCTATTTCTGTTGCAATCTGTTCTTACTATGACAGCCACTTTCTTGACACGTGACGATTTTGCATAGAATCTAATGTTCACACATTCTTAGCCAGCACTCGACATTCCAATACCTGTATACTTTTTATTTTCGTAAATGAAATCTTTCTTCAAAAGGCGACTGTGTCGATTCTGAATCAAATGTTTGTGGCTGATATGTAGCAAAAATCCCAAAAATTTGTTGGTTCTCTTTTGGGAACAGTTCTAATGCTTTTGACGTTTAAAGATCACACCTATGTGACTTTCGTTTCAACTATAGTTGTAGGTTATTTGGTAGGTTAGATAATGATTCTTTACAAGTTTTATGTTCCACGTCCGTCACTGGTTTGGCTGGAAGTATTTTTTAAGTTATAATGTAGGTATACAATTTTTTTCCGAGAAAGCTTTTACCAGGCATTTATTGTTCTTGAAAGAAAACGATAATCTGCTCTAAAGGTCTACAGATTACAAGGAAATCGTGTATAAACTGCATTGCAATGTTATGTATTATACCTTATAGAGGTCATAGGAAAGTAAAGAACGAGAATTTTGTGTTAGCTTTCTCTTTTTGTGTTACTTATCGCCATCCATACACTCTCTTTTGTGAAAACTGCTACAAGTCAATACCAATGATACTAATTCCACTTATCCGATATTGTATTCATAAGCGTAACTTACCCTTCGCTTCGAATGCTGCTGTCGCATGTACAACAAAAATGAGCAGGTGCGTCGCGACTGTATGTGTTAGACTGTGTGGCGGGACCAAGGAGGCTTTATCTAGTCTTATCCGAAGCAAGGTTGTCGTACGGTTGAAATCTGAAGAGAGAGACGATCCGGTGGTTGCTGCTTAGGTCTGTATGTGCAAACTTCGTGCTGTCATTTCCGTGTGGAGAATATTGGGGCCCAGACTTGCAATGACATTTGCTTCCTGCATTCTGTGGTTACCATCCACTAGTTGGAGTGGGTAAAGCATTACACAGCGCAGCTTACGGTGTCATTTCAGTGCAAATAATTAACGTCTGTGCTGATATATTGCAAGTGATGCTTGCAACATGCTCTGTTGCATGTGGTACCCAGTATCGATTCACGTGTGCCAGTATTCGGTTTTGCTATAAAGTACATGCAAGTCATGGGGAACTATCCAAATCACTTCCTCACTCATTTAACGATTCTTGATGTTTTTGTAGGTACTCGTATCTTGAATAATTTATGCATAAATACTTTGTTCTGTGGTGGCATAAAATACTGCGTGTTTCATATGGAAACCACTGTGTTCTTCCACGTGTTACGAAGTGTTTTTTGAGTTGAAGGAGTCAGTAATCCTAACTGCATCTCTTTATATTCATTTACGTTCCTTATCACTATTAAATTGATAGCTGAAATTAAATGATTTCATTTAGTATGCCATGTGATAATTGACTTTGCAAATGAAAATTTAATGGAGATACTGCTACGATTGTTTTAGTTTAGCATTTGCGTTTGTTCACTACGAGCTGCCGGCACAGTCGCCACTCATTTGTTCAACAACAAGATTACTATTAGCGTCTTTGTATGAATGCCTGAGTTTTTTGAAGATAAATTTCCATCAAGATTTTCGTGAGAGCGAATGGCTTCTCAGGATTCATTCATTGTTTATTCCATTTTTCAATAATTTCGATCATTGTGTGGAACGATATTTAGGTCTCAACTGCGCATCAGGTATGCTTGTTGCATATGATTTGTCGCTAAGACATATTTAGTCAGAGAGGTGATGCGCTCGCTGATAGGAAACGTGATCATTAAGGTATATTTAAGCGCTCGTTCATGCCCTGAGATCAGACGTTTCCCAAAATAAGTGCTGGAGTCCAAACTCCTCCTTAAAGTAATGTTAAATGAAATGTTGTTGCGTCAATATTTCCACATTATAAGAGGACATTTTAAATTTGGGTAATTTGACAACAAAAGGGCGCTTACAGGACGTCAAAATAAATGTTCAGAAACATGGGAAAACGTTCTTTTTTCTCAACAAATGTGAAAGAAAACTGACTGATGATTATATGGGTATTCAGCATTGTTGTCGATTACGTCATGTTCGCGTGAGGACACGACAATGTTTGTAGTAAAGCCGATCACCAAAACGAAAAAGTTGAGCCAGCCATTCTGCAACACTCTAAGAGCTCCAGCCTATGAGCTTAAACTGAAACCCAGATACTTCACAAAACTTTAAAGCCTTTACTACAGTCTTTTCGTCATAGGCTAAAATAGAGTGCAGAGTACCAACGCAATTCACTTGTGCCCTATCGTCACACTACAAACTGCAATGAGTAAAAGTGTGGCGTACAGTGATTTGCACCTCCACAAGCATCGCAGACTGGGCAAGCTCTCCCCGGTGTAGGAAAGAATGTCTTAGGGGGGCAGCGCCCAAATCGGAGATGGTTCAGAGTCTCGTCATTCCGCGTGGTTGACCGGCATAAGATTCGCCTCGGTTGGGTAGTTTACTTCATCAGACGAAGCTGCCGGCCACTCCTCTCCTCTCACAAATAGCATGGATCTCCTCATGAAACAGCGAAACGACAGCGTTTAGGAGTGAGGCGCATTGTCTCACGTCACGCCCCTGTAGGTCTTTTTGGCGACTGGCAGCTTGTTTGATTCCCCAAGTAAATTCCCACATGCGTGAGTACCCTGCAGAATGATACCTGTTTCCACCACTGTTGAAGGAAGTACAGCTGGTAGTGCATTATGTGGACGAATTTCTCTGCTGGGCGCACATGGTGCAGTGATTGTAGGGTACTAAGGTAATAGAAGCAGATGAGAGACTGTTTACACTGAATATGCTTTATCCGTTCAAGTCGCTTCAGGATCGCGTGGGGTTCTGCAAAACTACAGTGCATTCTTGAGTAGGCAAAATACGAAGTCACTTGGGAATCACTACTGAAAAGCCAAGGAAGTGTTGTTAATTGGAACTGTCACTGTACACTACTTATCAGTTACGGTGCCTATCTAAAACTACATTAAACGTAAATACTGGAGTAGAACCTTTCTTATAATTCGTCAAGTCTAAAACAATTCTGAGCTTCTGTAAGAGCCAAGGTGAAGCGTACCTCCAACTTCGGTAGAAAACTTAAAAAAATCAGTCTCCTCTGCCTCTAAGACGCATTCTTTCATGCGAATCCTATATTGTTTTGTCTGCTGGGTACCGAGGCATGTAGGAATATTTTCAGGGTAATAAACAAGCAGACAGCTGCCAAGGGGGTCTGCAATGAACTTGACGTGATACAATGTGCCATTCCCCTACACGCTGTCATTTCGCTGTTCTGTCAGCGACCCACGCTACTTTTGGGAGTAGTGGCTGGCAGTGAGGGAAATTAGCTGTGGTTGGAGAAGCTGGCTATCCAGCCAAGCCGGTCACTCAGGCGGGATGAACTAACCTTGACCCGCCTTCGAAATCGGCATTGTCCCCTAAGACATACCTTCCTAATCCGACGAGAGGATCTCTCAGTCTCCAATGTTTGTGGTTTGCGATTCACTATACGCCATATTTTTACTTAATACAGAAGTGAATTTCAGAGAGGGCCTATTTTTGCTGATAACAAAATGAGTGTGACGAAGGTTTTAAAATTTTGTGAAGAGTCTGGAATCCAAGCTAAGCTTTCAGATTGGGAGTATTAGTGTGTTGCAATGTGGCTGGTTCACCCTTTTGGTTTCAAGGTTCCGTTTTAGGATAAGCTCTAAAGACTTTGCTGTCGTGCGCCCACACCAACATAACATTATCAACTCCAATATTGAATTCTCAGATTATTCAGTCAGAGTTCTTCACGTTTTCCTATGTTCCTTAACATTTCTTTTAACACACAGTAACTGCCCATGTGTTGTTTTCTAAGCAATAATGCGTACAGAATACTGCTCTGATTAAAATTCCCTCTATTAATGTGCAAATACTGAACAAAGGACGTTTAATCTGACAGTACTTTAAGAGCAAATTAAGACAGGAACACTTACTTTGCACAACGTTTAGTACGTGATGATAAAAAAATACTTAAATATGCCTTACTGATCAAGTTGCCTGTTACAAGTTCATCACATGACTGACTAAATGTGTAAATGCCCGTGTTATAGACAAAGCATAATAGATGACGAAAACCCATTATTCTTGGTGACTATGCAATGGTATTGTATGTATGTATGTATGGCGTTGGCATTGTTTTACAGGCGTATCGCACGATGGGGAGTCGTCGCCAAATGCGAAGCAGCGGTTCGCTAGGCTCGGTATTGGGCTGGTTCTGAAGGCCCCAGCGTCCAGTCAAATTATCTCCTAGTGCACCACGTCCAACATTCTTAAATAAAAGGGCCATGCGGGGCTCCACATCTCAGATCAATAATCGGGCTGAGATTGCACGTGGGCCCTGTAAAACTGGAGCAGATATGTTCGGTCTCCTTCGCATAAGCTGTGGCTAAGGCATTTCAAAATACTGAGTAACTGAAGGACTTCTTTTCAGGTGCCTAACATGTGGCAACCATGTAAGTTTAATATCAAATGTGAGACCCAAATACATCATAGTGTTTTCAAAAATAAGAACAATGTCCCGCATCCGCAAATTAGGAAAGTTTAAAATACAATGTGAAGGATTAAAGAGAACGCACAGTGATATATCGGTGGAAAAATTAAGGCACTTCTGCTCTGCCCACTCTTCCAACAATCTAGTAGTCAACTGCCACTGAGGAGTTGTTGTTGTTGCTAGGCTTGAGACGGAATGAAAGACAGATAAGTCGCCAATAAAGAACAATAGAAAGAGTGTTTAAATACTGATGTGATCTATTAATAGCTCTGGAAAACACAGTCATGCTTGAAATGCAACCTTCAGGGTCACCATTCTCTTTCGCAAAGCAATCTGAGAGAGCGTCACTGACTCGATGTCTAAAATAGAGTAGTAAGAGGAAGGGTCATATAAAGATGGGAAGACATTTTCAAAAACATTCATTGAGCTGCCTCAGGACAATATTCCTCCAATTAGTATCACAGGCACTCTCAATTCAAAAAAATATACCCGTTAATAATGCACAGATAGTTCTGGTTGAGAGTAACGAGCTATTTAGGAATATAGAGACGAGCCACTGCAGGGCAGAAGACTTGCTTTGCTAGCTTTCGGAATGGAATTCCTTTCTCAAACTGTAGGAGAAACATGCACTAATACACACACACACATACACACACACACACACACACACACACACACACACACACTCACTCACTCATAGGCACATGCTTGTCTCCCTACATTGTTCTCATTCGACTGCCAGCTCTTTCGTGGCCAATGGTGAGGGTACTGGGATGAGGTGGGGTACAGTGTGGGGTGGGATGAGGGATGGAGAGAGGTGGGAGGCAGGGATGGGCTTGGGGGAAACTGTCTAATGGCTTGTGGGGGAGTGGGGAGCGGTCTGTGGGCTAGCTAGGGGTGCAGGTAGAGGGGACTGGTGGCAGATAGTTGAGCATGCAATTTCACAGACTCGAGTGTGAGGTGAGATGGCAGCCCATAACTAGCGGGGGGTGGGGGGGGGGAGGATGGGAAACACACACACTAGGATAGCATTGGGTGGGGTGTGGGAGGCAGCGAGTTACCTTAGGTTTAGCCAGGGAGAATACAGAAGTGAATGATATGCTGTAAGGATAGCTCCGATCTGCACAGATCAGGAAAGCTGGTGTTAGTGTGGAGGATCCAGATGGCCTGGGTTTTGAAGGAGTCATTGAAATCTTGAATGTTACGTTGTGCTGCATGTTGTGCCATTGGATAGCTCACATTGCTTTTGGCAACAGTTTGATGGTACCTACTCATTCTGGTTGACAGCTAGTTATCATACCAATGTAAAACACTATGGATTGGCTGCAGCAGAGCTGGTATATAATGTGGCTGCTTTCACAGGCGTCTTGGCCTCTGATGGGATAGGCTAAGCCCGTGATGCAACTGGAGCAGGAGGTGCTGAGTGGGTGGATAGGACAGGTTTTACACCTGTATGATCCCTGTGGCAGGGGATTTGGAATGGGAGTGGCATAACGACAGGTGGAGGTTGGGTGGGTACTAGAACACCACTTTGGGAGGGGATGGAGTTATCTGGGGTAGGCTGTCCCTCATTTCAAAGGCAATCGTTCCAGTCCCATATGTATTGGGTGATAAGGGGGAGCTTCTTTGTGGTTGGGCTTTGGGATAGACGTGAGGATTAGGTATGTGTGGGGATTTGGCATGAGAGATCTATTTGTGTATTATGTCTGATGGGAATTGCCTGTCTGTAAAGGCCTTTGTGAAGCCTTCAGCATACTGGGCAAGGTTGTCGAGGGAGCTCTCATCACTGCAGGTGCGTCTGCCGTGTGTAGCCAGCCTGTATTGGAAGGAATTTTTGGTGTGGAAGGGTGACAGCTATCAAAGCGCAGATACTGCGTGATTGGAGGGTTTGATGTGGATTGATGTTTGGATGGGATCATCTGGGAGGAGATGATCGACATCGAGGAAGGTGGCATGATGGGTGGAGGAGGACCAGGTGAAGTGGGTAGGAAAGAAGGAGTTGAGATTGTGGAGGAATGAGGATAAGGTGTCCTGGCCTTGGGTCCAGATTATAAAGATGTCATAAATAAACCTTAACGAGACCAGGGGTTTGGGGTTTTGGGAAGCTAGGAATGTTTCCTCTAGGTGGCCCATGAAGAGATCGACCACTCACAGACAAAGGGCGACTCTTGCCGAGAGTTTCGAGAGAAGTTCCTTTCGACATATTGGTCGCAGGAGGCTCAGGCACTTGCTACAAACGAAATCACGTTAGGCAAAAATTTTGCAAACTCGAGGATACGCAACCCCGTCAGTTTGTTCTGGGAAACTTGTCGAAAGAACTAGTTTCTTGACATGCCCTTTTGTAGCAACTGACTTAATCCGGTTCTTCTACGGCAAGGTGCCACACTCTTATCCGAAGGCATTAATAGGACACTATGGAGACAACGAGGAAACATTCAAGACCCTATTACAAGGTCTTGAACGAGAATGACAGCCCAACTCACAGCAAGACCACACCTATCTGTAACAAGCATAAGGACGTCACGTTTCTCTGATGGGAGAGAGAGCCATAACAAGGTAATCACCGCGAGTGTCGGTTTTAGTGGAACGGTCTTGGCAACAGTAACAACAGTAATGGCTACAATTGAGGGAATGAAAGCATACAGGATCACAGCCTCGTCAGACAGGGTGACCAGATTGTGGAAGTAAGAGCACGCGACCCGTGATGCTATCAGCCGGAAAACAGTACAAATCAACAATTATTGCAAGCGACCACGGGTACGGAGCCGACAAACACGCAGCCGACAAACACGGAGTCGACAAACGAACCCGTAGTAGAAACAAAGTAGTTTAGAGCGCGTAGTTTGAAATTTTAGTACACAGGAAGCTGGAACGATGTGCCTGCCCAGGAAATAATGAGGGGATATATTTCGCGGAATTCGTGTGTAATTAGTTTTTTTATGTGTCATTGTTTCAGTTCCCTTGGCAGTGTGTATTTTGTTCGTCACAGTAGGTGATATCTGTGTGTTCTTAACGTGGTTTTCTTGTGGCTTGTTTATGTAACGTCTTGATGAAAGGCACTTCTGGATGATTATGTTTTCGGTAGAATCCTGCATGCTATGTCGTCTAACGAATGAATATGGTAAAGTTTTTAGTGAAAGAGGCAGGAGGAATTTGGGACGGCACACAAGTGCGCGTGTCTTTCTCTATTGGAGAGTTAGAAAGAATTATTTTTGGGTCGGTATGCACACGACATACACTCACGTTACCAATGTTGCAGCACGAGACGTATTTTGTCCTGCATAATAATGTGATAGTAGAAAGAAAATGTAAAGCCGGCCGAAATGGCCACGCGGTTCTGGCGCTGCAGTCTGGAACCGCGAGACCGCTGCGGTCGCAGGTTCGAATCCTGCCTCGGGCATGGATGTGTGTGATGTCCTTAGGTTAGTTAGGTTTAACTAGTTCTAAGTTCTAGGGGACTAATGACCTCAGCAGTTGAGTCCCATAGCGCTCAGAGCCATTTTTTTTGAAAATGTAATGTAGTTTCTGTCAAGTGGGATTAGCAAGAGTGGATTAAATCAATTGGAGCATTTAGTAGGGGGAGAAGATCGTAGATTGATCATCTTCGTGGATGATATGTAGGAACGTTCCCTTTTGCGTCCAAATCAAAGGTGATGCCGACCACCACGAGATGTTAGAGTTGATTTTTGTCCGTGTAGAGTACGCCTGCACTACTGAAAAAAGTGTGTTCCTAAGGGAACAAACTGCTGAGGTCATCCGTCCCTAGAATAACGCTACCTAAACTAATTTAAACTAAGTAATGCTAAGAACAACACACAAACACACACGCCCAAGGGAGGACTCGAGCCTCCGGCGGGTGGAGCCGCGCAATCCGTGACATGGTGCCTCAAATTGCACTACTGAGATGACGTATTAGTAAAGAAGACTTTATTTTCCGTCCACGCCGCGGTGCGTTCGGACCACCAGCAATCTTTAAGAAGGTTACATTACGGAATTTGGTATTCATTCTACGGCTGTCTGATCATACTGCACGGGAGAAACGATGAGAGTCCATTGCTACTATCTGCAACAGACATTAGGCACAACTGACAGTCCTAAGATGTACAACTTGTACTATCACGGGCCACTGTAGATGCTTCGCAAATAAAATATGCGAAACGCTTATGGCAAAAAGTAAACTGCTTTTCATTTAGTTGTACAGATAGGACATGCCTTCATGAATTTTCCAGCATCTAAGGAACAACGGAAAAGTAAAAAATGACTACTTCTAATTAGTTGATAATGTCACTGACAGTGAAACAAAGAGTCTTTGTCAAATTGTTTCCTTCCAAGTCATATTTCAGAAGTTCGCTGCAGGACGACCTGCAGCCCCACATTATTGGAGATAATCCTAAGTGATGGGAAGAAAGAACCCCACAAAGCAATGATGTCAGCCCGGATGGCATCGGAGGATGTATTATTCACGAGACAAGGAAGCAAGGAGCAACTTTACAACAACAGAATGGTTCAAAAATGGCTCTGAGCACTATGGAACTTAACATCTGGGGTCATCAGTCCCCTAGAACTTAGAACTACTTAAACCTAACTAACCTAAGGACGACACACACATCCATGCCCGAGGCAGGATTCGACCTGCCGCCGTAGCGGTCGCGCGGTTCCAGACTGAAGCGCCTAGAACCGCTCGCCCACTCCGGACGCCAACAACAGAATGGGTATAAAAAATACACAAGTTTCTTTGTTTCGAGAAGTTATTAAATCCCATTGATGATTTTGAATGCAAATACTTTGTCGTATTGATGTTTGTGCTAATCTTTTTTTGGGGTTGTTATAAGTGTCACACATATGCCACCTCAGTGTTGTTATTTTCGCAGATATTATGCAGATGCCCATTCGCGCTTGTTTAAGTTTTTGTTCCAGATCCAGATCATGAATACATGTTATTGGTGATTAATGTTGCTCACAACGACAATAGCAGGAGAAGGAATTGTAAATAATCGAGGGTGACCAGCAAATTTAGCGCAATAGTCGAGGAGGAATCCATAAGGCGACGAGTTTGAGGTACATCAAAAGAGTAATTTTTAAGCTTTTTTGTGCCTGGTTAGTAGTGACGCTCGCGAACACTGTTGTAAATAGATGGTTTATCTTTTTTAGTAGATATTTTTACGCATGCTTGATTCAGGAATGGCACAGTTGACCTAGATTCAAGGACATTCATTATGGGATAATATTACCAGATGCGACTAATTACACAAGTCCTAGACCACACAACTAACCATGTGGATAATATACGAATGAGTAGATGAGAATGATTTCTTTTTCAGAAGTTGTCCTCCAGCTTGTCTGTATATTTGTCACTGAAATTATACAGATTGTTTTGCTTGAAGTTTTATATTTCTAAATAGTCTCAAGTTCATTTTAACACACAATAATCAGTAACGAATTTTTGTAGGCTCAATAACGATAACACCCAATGGTGGCACCAAACTTTCTGTTTCGTTATCAAATTGTTTTTCTAGAAAATTAAACTCCTGTTTAAGCAATTTTTTCTGTAAAAGTAAAGCATATGTCACAGAGATTATAAGGCTTAAATTTTCTTTTCCGCCCAATTTCATAGAGGCTGCTGGGCTCTCTCTGCCCTGGTCCAGATAGCAAGCTCAGCACCACGTGCCTTCACGTCAACACAATGAAAACGACGTGTTCGGCGCTGACACACGCAGCCAAAGGGGTGAATAGAAGTGGGTGAAGGAGTCGTTAAGCTGTTGGCAGAACATTAAAACATCAGCCGTTCAATACTCCTGACGTCTCCACAATAGGCGTCAAAAGTCACCATCAATATATCAACCGAAGTTACTTACAACACCATAAAATAATCCTTTTTGTCACATATTGAGAAACAGATTCTGTATTATTCGTCAGGCAGAATGGCAAAGCATGTAACAAAGGTAGGTTGCTTGTTATGGAAAGAGAACTGGTATTTGATGTATAGTTTGCCACAAGCGCAACCAGTAGCTCACCCCATGTTGTTGTCTCCGAACGAGATCTCACAGTAGTAATGACGCATAGCAGTGCACAGTCACGCACTGCGTTTTCAGTTAACACCCTGATATAAAAACTGATATTTTGCCCATGTTACACTATTACTAGACAGTAAACGGTGCCTCATACCCGAGCTACCACTCTCATATCTGCCAAAGAACATGAGATGTCTAGGTGTTGCAGTTGGCACTGTCAGATGTTTTCCATAAGATGTCCTCAGCTGCTCACACAGCCGCACAAACTGTGACGAGAACGTTCAGTACAACGTGTGTTTGCAGTGCTACCTCAGTCGAATCAGTCGTGTGCCTATCTTTAAATATAGCTAAGAAGCTTTTAAATATCAGAACTGTACTTCACTGAAGGCCTTACAAGTTTTTGGTCATTTTATCTTCGTGGTGTTCCATGCTGTGTCTCAAAGAAATCATGTACTATATTCTGCATCACAATGCGGGGCGTCAGTAGTTTTTCAAACTAATCATGTGCTAGATTTTGGACCTCACCGCTAGGCTTTACATATTTTTTGTTAATTTTGTTTTCATATTAGTCTACGATCTTTTTCTTAAGGCATTCATGAGCTAAATGTAGAAAATTACTGCGTGGCATGACAAGTTTTGTTTCTTTTCAACTGCTTTCCAGCTGTTCCACGAATTGTTTTCAATGCGATCATCTGCTATATTTCTTGTCTATAAATTATTGCAGTGCAGTGTTTTATTTCATGATTATTACATTTGTCCATCTACTATATCCTGCATTTTTGTTGTGGTTTACTGTCACATTTTCGTCGCACATAACTGGTAGTTTAGTACTGACACATGTGTTCATAAGCCTATATTACATTCAGTGATACATGTCACATCAAGTATTCATGTTTGCTGAGTGTAAATGTGCTTAATTTCCTATGTCTCACTATTTGTGTACGTGATTTAGTCCTTTCGTGTTTTGTAATTTCATTTGCCTTTTAACATGCACACCTATGACATAGTGCCCCATGTATTCATAGTTCATATTTTGTTACACACAACGTACATGTGTCCTTATAAGAAACTTTTCACACAATGACCCGATTGATAGGTTGTGAAACTTTTGTAGATATTTATACAGGGTGGTCCTAAACTAAATGTAAAAAAATGTAAAGGCAGATAGAGGGACCTAAATAAGCAGATTTCGTATAGGAAAGTGTGTGCGGTAGTGACATATTACAGCACTAGCTTGTACAGCAGTATGAATCACAGGAAACTGAAAAGGCATGCAAAGACAAATAACATCAGAAATTTGTTAACGGTTTACAAGAGGTGCCCGAAAGAGCAGCCACCAACAGCGATACACGATTCACCGTGGCGGAGCATAGATCGGCGTACATTAGAAAAGACGTCAAGCATGTCGATCACCTGTCCAGCAGCAACAGACACGTGGACAACTTGATCTTCTTCAGATGAGACGATACTCTCGTACCCCAGGCCTTTCATATGACTCCACAAGAAACAATCGACGCCGTTGAAATCGGGAGAATGTGGTGGCCAGAGAACTGGACCACTCCGTCCTATCCACTGCTGGCCATAGACAGCATCCAGTTGATTCCTGTTGCTTCGACTGAAGTGAGTTGTGACTACACCGTGCTGGAACCACATTCGTCTGCGGACAGCTAGAAAAACATCGCCCAGAAGTTCAGGTAAGGCCTCCTATAGGAATATGTTGTATGTGTGGCCAGTTAAACGACTAGGTAGAATGTACGGTCCTACTAAGTTATTGTGTACAATGCCTGCTCGAACATTAATGGAAAACCTTTCTTGGTAGGCGTGAGCTATTGTGCCTTGTGGGTTACTATGAGCCAGCAGGTGAGAATTATGGATGTTCAACATGCCAGACCGCGTAAAGGTGGCCTCATCAGTAAATAAAGCATCTGCATGGAAGGCTTCATTGGCTGTAGTCTGCGGCAAAGTTGAGACATGGAAGATAATTATCAAGGGACTTACTTGCACTCTCTGTAAATGATAGCGATGCATTCTATCTGCATGTAAAGTTCTCAAAACGCTTTGATGACTCTCATCCAACGCATGTCCTGCAGCTGTCGAGCTTGTCGAAGGATTATCCTCTACTCTGTTTAATATTATTTCTTTCACTGCAGGAGTTTTGCGATATCTTCCAATGTCAGTTCCACGCCTGAAAGCATAAAACGATCCACTCACGCGTAACTACCAATGAAGACGCTCGAATGATTCGTACCCGGGAATCGTCTACTGTAGACCCTTTGAGCAGCTAATCTATTTCCTTGTGCAGCTCCATACTTGAAATGCATGTCGGCCAGCATTGGTGAAACGATGCATGCTGCTCGAGATCCGTGCGGGAAAAGACGAATCCAGCTAGCGAAGGGCTTTTATACGCGACAGTCATCAGTGCTCTCTACTTCCTCAAGGCGACATTACACCCATACATTCCCTTACGACATCTGCTTATTTCGGTCACGTCTTTTTGACGTATGGTTTAGAACAACCCTGTTTGTTTTATTTTTGTTGTGTGTTGTCTATGCTCACTTCCATTTTTACTTGAAAATTTTTCGTATAAATTCTCACATCTCAGAGTTCGTTGATAGTCTTTGGGATGAATGTGTGGTAATCTGAAGCAATTTTTATGTTTTGTTTGGATCATACTCATATAAGGATTCAAAATTATTGTAGAAGGAAATCTTTTAATTTGAGAGAATGGGAAATTTCTAGGAGACAAATTAGACGCTCTCTTGTTTTTCTTACTGTATTTTTAACCTTTTCTCGATTTTTTTCCCTCATTGAGGGCTGTGTTGAGAGAAATCGATTTAGGAAAGGTCTTACCATGTGTCTCAGTAAGACCACTCCGGGCAACAATTCTGAATCAGACTATGGGATGATGTGAGATGATAGCTGTCACATTGTGTCCTAGTTGCTTACTGAATTTGCATACGAGACTCTCTTGCTTCATTTACTTTCCTATTCAGTTTTATTTACCGACTTCCCACTTGTATTGTATGCAGAATAAATGAGTGGCTAGGGGTAGCGAGTAGCAATATACGTACCCTACCCCTCTGTACCTAGCTATCATCACATTCTTGTAGCAGCTTTTTCCATTAAATGTACCTGGTCTTGACCAGGGGATCATCTTTCCGCTGGGGCGAGAACAGGAGAAACTTTCGTTTACTCTGAAGGAGCTTCCGGTCACTTGGAGTGCATGGTCTCACGCTAGCAGGCCATATCATCGGTAGGGCGAGAGTTTTCAGGGATTATCCTTGTGGCTCAACTTTTGCGGATAACGAGCGGCGGAATGAAAGACTGGAGGTCGAAATAACAGAACGAGCAACCACTGGTGGAATGGGTGAGAAATTTGCTTAGTTAGTAAAATTAGAGTGGAGTCCTCAGCTGTCCAATTTCACTTATGCTGCTCCGTGTGGTCTGCAGACAGGTTCCTCAAGCAAAATATACAGCCCCTCATGTGAAACTTCCTGGCAGATTAAAACTGTGTGCCCGACCGAGACTCGAACTCGGGACCTTTGCCTTTCGCGGGCAAGTGCTCTACCATCTGAGCTACCGAAGCACGACTCACGCCCGGTACTCACAGCTTTACTTCTGCCAGTACCTCGTCTCCTACCTTCCAAACTTTACAGAAGCTCTCCTGCGAACCTTGCAGAACTAGCACTCCTGAAAGAAAGGATATAGCGGAGACATGGCTTAGCCACAGCCTGGGGGATGTTTCCAGAATGAGATTTTCACTCTGCAGCGGAGTGTGCGCTGATATGAAACTTCCTGGCAGATTAAAACTGTGTGCCCGACCGAGACTCGAACTCGAGCTCGAGTCTCGGTCGGGCACACAGTTTTAATCTGCCAGGAAGTTTCATATCAGCGCACACTCCGCTGCAGAGTGAAAATCTCATTCTGGAAACATCCCCCAGGCTGTGGCTAAGCCATGTCTCCGCTATATCCTTTCTTTCAGGAGTGCTAGTTCTGCAAGGTTCGCAGGAGAGCTTCTGTAAAGTTTGGAAGGTAGGAGACGAGGTACTGGCAGCAGTAAAGCTGTGAGTACCGGGCGTGAGTCGTGCTTCGGTAGCTCAGATGGTAGAGCACTTGCCCGCGAAAGGCAAAGGTCCCGAGTTCGAGTCTCGGTCGGGCACACAGTTTTAATCTGCCAGGAAGTTTCATATCGGCGCACACTCCGCTGCAGAGTGAAAATCTCATTCTAGCCCCTCATGTGTCTGCAAATCTCCAAACTTCGCTTGACAAAAATCTACAGAATATCTGATAAACACGTCTGAAAGTGGGAACGGGGCGACACTTGTCTGTCGTTTCCATGTGCACGTTTCACAGTGGAGGATGTATTTTAACTTGGAGCTAGGTAGCGGACTTCCAGATCCCTGATTGGAAGGAGATGTAGTCTCTTCCTGGGACTGGCTGGAAAACATTCTGCCAGGTTTCTTTGCGAGGTCTGAAGGAAGACTATTACACTACTAGCCATCAAAACTGCTACACCAAGAAGAAATGCAGATGATAAACGGGCAATCATTGGACAAAAATATTATACTAGAACTGACATGTGATTACATTTTCACGTAATTTGGGTGCATAGATCCTGATAAATCAGAACCCAGAACAACCACCTCTGCCCGTTCAAAAAATGGTTCAAATGGCTCTGAGCACTATGGGGCGTAACATCTTTGGTCATCAGTCCCCTAGAACTTAGAACTACTTAAACCTAACTAACCTAAGGACATCACACACATCCATGCCCGAGGCTGGATTCTAACCTGCGACCGTAGCGGTCACGCGGTTCCAGACTGAAGCGCCTAGAACCGCACGGCCACCTCTGGCCGTAATAACGGCCTCGATACGCCTGGGCATTGAGTTAAACAGAGCTTGGATGGCGTGTACAGGTACAGCTGCCCATGCAGCTTCAACACGATACCACAGTTCATTAAGAGTAGTGTTTGGCGTATTGTGACGAGCCAGTTGCTCAGCCACCATTGACCAGACGTTTTCAGTTGGTGAGAGATCTGGAGAATGTGCTGGCCTGGGCAGCAGTCAAACATTTTCTGTATCCAGAAAGGCCCGTACAGGACCTGCAACATGCGGTCGTGCATTATCCTGCTGAAATGTAGGGTTTCGCAGGGATCGAATGAAGGGTAGAGCCACGGGTCGTAACACATCTGAAATGTAACATCCACTGTTCAAAGTGCCGTCAATGCGAACAAGAGGTGACCGAGACGTGTAACCAATGGCACCCCATACCATCACGCCGGGTGATACGCCGATATGACGATGACGAATATTCGCTTCCAATGTGTGTTCACCCCGATGTCGCCAAACTCGGATGCGACCATCATGATATTGTAAACAGAACCCGGATTCAACCGAAAGAATGACGTTTTGCCATTTGTGCACCCAAGTTCGTCCTTGAGTATACCATCGCAGGCGCTTCTGTCTGTGATGCACCGTCAAGGGCAACCGCAGCCATTGTCTCCGAGCTGATAGTCCATGCTGCTGCAAACGTCGTCAACTGTTCGTGCAGATGGTTGTTGCCTTGCAAACGTCCGCATCTGTTGAATCAGGGATCGAGACGTGGCTGCACGATCAGTTACAGCCTTGAGGATAAGATGCCTGTCATCTCGACTGCTAGTGATATGAGGCCGTTGGGATCCAGCACGGCGTTCCTTATTACCCTTCTGAACCCACCGATTCCATATTCTGCTAACAGTCATTGGATCTCGACCAACGCGAGCAGCAATGTCGCGATACGATAAACCGCAATCGCGATAGGCTGCAATCAGACCTTTATGAAAGTCGGAAACGTGATGGTACGCATTTCTCCTCCTTACACGAGGCATCACAACAACGTTTCACCAGGCAACGCCGTTCAACTGCTGTTTGCGTGTGAGATATTGGTTGAAAATTTTCCTCATGTCAGCACGTTGTAGTTGTCGCCACCGGTGCCATCCTTGTGTGAATGCTCTGAGAAGCTAATCATTTGCATATCACGTCATCTTCTTCCTGTCGGTTAAATTTCGCGTCTGTAGCACGACATCTTCGGGGTGTAGCAATTTTAATGACCAGTAGGGTAAAATTCAGAGAGGCATTGGTATTCGGATGAGTATACTGTGATGCTACACTGGACTCTGCCCTTGTTCCCGTTTTCTTGACTTCGGCCTCCTGAAAAGTGCAGAAAGTTTCACTTGAACTTAAGCGTCCGCAACGAGGAGGACGACGAGATCTACGATTTGCGGTCACATCACATAGGCTCAATCGGGCAACAATTAGCAGCAGCAGGCATTTCGGCTCTGTGCGACTTGTCTGCAGACCTCTGGACCGCAATGACGGTGAGACCGCATTTGCAATGCACACTCCCGACTTCGTTAATCGCGATATATTGCGAAAAGAGGAGTTCATTCCTGGTTTTCATTTGGTAATGTTCCTAACTTATTCCATGCATTTCACGTACCGGTATGAAAGTTTTTACTTCGAAGGTGATTTTTTTTCTCGTAGCCACTCAGATTTTGTTTCGTTATCGAGTTAACTCATTGGATCTTACCCGCCTAGGGATGTTTCTTTCTGATTCTGCCTTTATTCATTGATCTGTTGTGTGTTCTATAGGAACTTATACATTTTGGGTGTAATTTTATACCTTTGCAATTACGGTTGAAAACTTAATTTTTCTCCTTTATGTGTCTGAGCACCATCTTAGTCGTAATTGCCCAGCATCATGTTGGTGGCGGCCTCAGCAACCAATTATTTTTTTCATCATTGTTCTATTTAAATTATGTAAAATATTATAACATCCGTTTTTATGTATCCTGAGTAATTTTTACACACTGTTTAAGTAGGTATTATTTTATCAGACTAAAGTTTATCATTCAGCAACCACTAAAGTCAGTGCCCTGGTTCTTGAACCAAAAGCAATAGGTGAGGCCCCTGACAAGTTCAGCAAACTGTGTTATAACGTTTTCTTATATGTGTGGCAGTTGAATTTTCAAGTAGACTATTAGCTTCGTAGGGGTAATTTATCATTTTATTTGACCTGGGGCGATAGATTCAACATCGTTCTAATCTGCTTGCCTACGGAACACCTGACGATCAAGAATTGAACGGTTCAAATGCCTCTGATCACTATGGGACTCAACTTCTTAGGTCATTAGTCCCCTAGAACTTAGAACTAGTTAAACCTAACTAACCTAAGGACATCACACACATCCATGCCCGAGGCAGGATTCGAACGTGCGACCGTAGCGATCTCGCGGCTCCAGACTGCAGCGCCTAGAACCGCACGGCCACTTCGGCCGGGGACGATCTAGAGGCCGTGTTCAAGCACAGGCGGTTTCTGGCAACATTGATCGAGTAAAGGAAAACCCCGAAAACAGCCCCGCGAGATACCATCGTCAAATCTCTTCAAGTAGGAAATAATGTATCGTTTTTGTAGGAACATTATAAGAAAGAACCTGCATCTGCATCCTTACAGATTTACTGACGTCCTTGGGTTAAAGCATCCAGACCAACTTTTACCTGTTGAGTTTGCCGGTAGTTTCTCAGTAAAGTGGAAGCAGTGTTTCGGATCTTCAGTTTTTCATTTCTTCAGATGAGACGTGGTTCAGCCTGACTGCTTATGCGAAGTCACAGCACATGTTCCATTATGCCTCCGAGAATCCCAGTCAGTACTTTGAAGACACGTTGTATAATCTCAAGTTGGTGTTTGGCGCGCAATGTCTTGTGTCCGCATCGTAACATTCTTTCAGCAAACTGTTAATGATAACCAGTAAATCTAGTTGTTGTGTTGGGGGGGGGGACAGACCAAACAGCGAGGTCATCGGTCTAATCGGATTAGGGAAGAAAGTCGGCCGTGCCCTTTCAAGGGAACCATCCCGGCATTTGTCTGGAACGATTTAGGGAAATCACGTTAAACCTAAATCAGAATGACCAGACGCGGGATTAAACCGGCGTCCTCCCGAATGCGAGTCCAGTGTGCTAGACACGTAAATCTAAGAACTGATAATCTCTATGTGGTTCAGGTAACAGAGGAGGCATGACTTTATGGATATTTTGAGCAACACGAAGCAACAGCACATACCACCTTGACTACAATGTCACTAGTACATGAGACGTTTGGTGAGGAGAGGACAATCATCAAAGGCGTTGCAATCATCTGGCCACATCGATCGCCCGCTCTCTCCCCTTGTGACTTTTACCTGCGGGGCAAGTTGGTGGGGTCAGGTGCACTTAAATAATTCTCACACTCTAGAAAAGCAACAGGAGAACACTGAAACGCTATTCCTGCTGTCCCTCGGGTGGAGCTGCTGCGTGGACCTCAGCGCTTGATAAATTCAACATAGCAACTCATCGCCATCAGTGGTGGCCTTTGCCAGCATCTTCCGTAATGTTAATTAACAAGGTTTAGTATTTTAATGTTCGGATAGTAAGTTGCCGTCTCTTTATCCAAGAATAGATGATGAATGCAGCTAGCCGTTATCTCTGTGTAATGTCTTGTCTGTATAGACGTGTATCTCTTGCCTTTAAGATCCCTTCACCTACACACATAAATCTATACAGTAAAGTAAGGCCCTCCCAGTTCTGGGCTGATCCGTGATAAGACAGGCGAAAAATTAGACTAATGGAGGTTTATTAGTATTATCTCTATTTTCATTCGTTCTCTCTCTTTCTCTCCTTTATCTATGTATAGTTTTTAATATAAGATTTCATTACGTGGTATGTGGATAAAAGGAATCAGACAAATAGAATCTTTGGTGGAGACCTTCGTCTTGGTAAACAGCGTCTGGCTTGCTGTAAGAGATCTTTACATTAATTATTACTGTTAAACACTGCAGTTAGTCGGGAGGATCAATCGTTTGGACAATTTGTTCCTTTTACGAAAGATTGCGAATTCCAGATGTGTACGAAGCCTTTTTGGACGATTTAACACAGACTCAGTGATTGCAGGCTCTCTTCGACACAGCTGAAATATCCCCATTAATTACAGGGCCAACGTGATGAACAAATGATTCAGGAAAAAACTCATTCGTTCATTCACTCCAGAACAAAAAAGTCACAAACCTTATTTATGGAGGAAATCGTGTATTAAATCCATCTCCATTACATGTCCAGATCTCCGGTGATTCCACGCCTTAATTATTTTCCTTTTACAATCTCTTTCTCTTCAAAACAAACCGCTTGCGGCACAAATGTTAATAGGCTCGCTTTAGCGAGAAGAAAAGCAGAATATGTATCTCTCAGAAACACGTCAATCCCTCAACAGATACTCCAGAAGCTGTCCTAGTTACCCCTCTAACAACCATGGAGAATGCATATATGCATCTCATTTATTTCAAAGAATAAACGCACTAGAAAATACTTTGGCGTCGAAGAGCTGTCGCCGCATATATTACGAGAAAATCAGATCAGATAACTTTTCCAAAGTGAATGAATGTGGATGGTTTGATTGGAAATGATTAATTGGTGCGTGGTAGAGGGTATTTGCTGTGGGGACATTACAATGCGCCTCGCAGCGAGCGAAGTTTGTGAGCCTAATTTTGATTTACCGAACACACTTCGCGTGCTATCTATTAGTGTGGGCAACCCGGAAGTGATGAGTGTCAGTCCTCCGACTGAAATAAAAAATTATGTATAAGACAGACGAAGAAAAGAAACATTAAAAACGGAAGAAATGAGGAGACAGGTACCGCGGCTGTATTGCTTTTACGTGCATCAAGGTGTTATGTCTGCTGTGCACAACCAAGGAAGATGATCTTTCATGAAACTATTTCAGGGTCTACCCATTCGGGAACTTTCTTAAGCGGGGAAACCTTGGATAACCCCTTAAGCCTAGACCCCGAGCCTACGGTACATAGAAGATAGGAAAGCCTACAGAAGAGAAAAAATAATTTTGAAATCTCGAAAGGAAAGATAGGGATCGATTTATATAACGATTTGGAGAAGAGTGATTTGTGCCTCTAGCTCAAAAAAAAATTTTACAATCTATAACTCGAGTTTTTTTTTTTTTACAATCTTGTTCCCAGGACAATATCTTTCGGTGCTGAAACTCCCCCGGGTCTTGCATGTCCCCGACGTCCAAATTTGTAGTCGATCTTCTACACGGCCCACAATGGGAAGAGTAGAAGGGGCAGGGATACCAGATTTTACATGCAACATTCATTCCAAAAGAATTAGCAATGACCGAAAGGGAAACTCTTCCTGTGAAAGAACTGGTTAGGTTGCACCGTCCAAGTTTCTCTTTTTCGAAAACAAAATCCCTATGGCTTCATGCATCCTTTTTCTTACGATGTACTGCAAGGAATTTAGCCATTGACTTAAGGTCCCATTTATCCATTGACTAATGCTGTTGCCGAAAACATCATAATATTTTCTCTAGTTTGAATTTTCTTTTGGACTTCGCATATCACTTAATCACCACTTGTGCTTATAAGTCCAAAAATTCTGGCACATTTTCTGTCAATGATTTACTCTTCGTAATTTAAGGGATTCATGCAACTTGCAGTAGATTTTGGATTCAAATCATCGAATAATGGAAAGTGTGGTTCATTTTATACAAAGACATAATCCATCAGTTCCTTGAAAAGTCATATCATTTATCTATACTCATAAAAATTTTATTATAAATACATATATTTCTCCGCTTGATTGCTGTAATGTAAAAGTTATTAGTGGTGAGGAATGTGGATTCACTTCTCTGATTCATCCGGCATTCATACGTGCACATATATGGAAATGGAATTTCTAACAAGATTCCAAAGTGAACAAGAGCCATTAAATAACTACTAATTCTATCAATATTAATTCCTTTTGACATTCGACAATAAATCAAGAACTCTTAACCTCTAATTATGACACTTTTTTGAAGTTCAACATCAATCAGTTTCCCCTCGCGTTTGATGCGAGTCTCTTACAAAGCATATCTGAGTCGTCTATATCGATTCTAACTCTCGCACCGACGTCAATTGTTTTTCGCGGGAAATTATCTTTACGGCGTTAACCGTCACTCATGATTCACTACTTAACCGCAAAACTTCACTTCACACGTTTACACATCCAAGCGTGCACTTGAAATTAGATATGAACATTCCCTGGGAACCTCTTTTGATTATGATGCGTCATTTTCGGGAAATATTTCTTTCTTCTTGAACGTCATTCAGATCCTTTATACTTCTTGATGACATTAGCAATGCTAAAGTTCTATGTTTACCCAAACACAGGTGAAGCTTATCTCCACTATCTTCTTTGCAGCACTCGATAGTTATAGTTAGTCACTATTTCTACAATCTGTGTCACTGATTAATTATTTCAGTTTAAAGTTTTCTAACACTAAACACACACAGTTTATTGTTATGTTTTTACGAGCGTTCATCTCTGTCACTCGCAACACCATTCATCCCTATCTTCTAACCTTCATTAAATTTTTTCAAGTCGTTATGGGAAAATAACCATTTAATTTTGTTAGATCCCGGGTATGCTAACAGATAAGCCCCAGGGTTCGGAATTTGTAGAACGATGTATGGGCCAGTATATAATAACTCCCATTTCTTTATACTCTTCTTTATTAAGGATGATTTGGTATGTCTTTTGACTAGTACCTTCTCTCCGACGTGGTACGCCTGTACCCACTTGATTCATTTGTCATATTGTTGTTTTCTCTGATCAGCCTTTTGCGTCATATTTATGATGGCTTGTCTTATTTTTTCTTCCGAAGGCATCTCAGTTTCCTGAGTTTTGGGCATATGTTCAGTCCAGAAGTTTTCTTCTTTTGCCTCGAACATCAATTCATGAGTTGTATAACCAGTGGAGGAGTGGGGCATGTTGTTGTATATCTGCTCAAATTCTTCCACATAATTTGCCCACGCAGTCTGCTTATTATGGCAATAGGTCCTCATAAAGCGATTGAACTCTCTAAAAATTTGAACTTCAGCCTTTAACCTCTAGGAAACAGGATACAAAGTTCTACAATACGTTTCGTGCGGCTTAACGTAGAGACGGCATATGTATCCATTAATAACTCCTCGCCTTTCATCAAAAACGTTTTCATACGTTAATAACAATTCACTGAGCTGCTTCTTCTGATCTTCGCTAATGCGGTCGGATTCATTTAACTTTTCAAACACTAATTGACCGAAATCTTCTTTGACTTGGAACTCATTACTTACGTGCTGTTTAGAATTTTGGGCCGTCCTGATTACTAGCACACTGATCCCACAATTATATTTTCTCGTAAGGCTTTTTTTTTTTTTTTTTTTTTTTTTTTTTTGCAACAACTCTAACTCAATTTCTTATTTATTAACATTCAACCAAATTTTTCCTGTTTTGAAATCTATTCTGCATCCGTATTGACGTAGGCTGTCGACTCCGATAATGCAATCTACCACCAAATTTTTCACAACAAGGAATGTGCTTAATATTGCTACATTTCCGAATTCCACACCAAGTAGTGACTGCACCTTTACATTAGCCGATCGAGCCCCAACGGCGCCTATTATTCTGCGATTTTGAACTGGAAAGACTGGTACTCGTCTTATATTTCTGATCCTGTTGAATAGCGCCTCCGAAATAACATTTGTGGTTGCAGCTGTGTCTAAAACCGCCACTATAGGTACGGTCTCCATAATGACTTGCACTTCGGCTACTGCCACCTGTTCCTTATCCTCATCTTGTGGTTCTAAGTCTTCGGTCAGTTAATCTGCCAGTAATCGTCCATCATTATACGTTAGCATGGGTACACATATCCTGTTGCCCCTCAACCAATTGTTGACCGCTCCTCCGGGGCACGAGTGGGTCCTTACGAGTTTGTTGGATTTTGATTTGTCTGCTGGTTGACATCATCTGTCACTTCGGTAATTACCGGTTGATTCGGAGATGCCCGTCCACACTGATGTTGGCTATTTGAATTCATTCCTCCCGGTTGATTCCAATTTCTATTATTGTTATTATTCCAGGCTTGGGGTCTGAAATTTCTTTCGTTCCCCCACACGGGATTGTATCTTTTCCCGTTCCTGTTGTTCCTTGAATAGCCCCTCGCAAGACCATTGCCGGGATTACTATTGAGATTTTGAGGGGTTCCTCCATTATTTAACGATCTCTGGTCATTCCTTCTAAGTGTCGGTTGATCGCCATTGGTATAACCCATACTTCCACCTTGCCTACCGTTTGGCAGAGGTTCTATCGCCCTATATTGGAATGTATTATTACGGGCTTTCTGGTTGTTCTCTTCGATAATATCTATATGGTCTAACGTCGTGAGGAACGACTCCAAGTCTTTGTCGTTGCCGTAAATCAATTTGGTAGTCTTGTCTTAAGTATGTTTATTATGTCTGGCAAGGGCATAGGTCTGTCCCAGTATCTCGTTTTATTTGTATATTTTTCGAAATATCTTCTAAGGCTTCCTTTCGAAAAGGAGAAAGGCTCTGGGTAGAGCACCTCCTGCCTTAGGCGTTCCTGTACCCCTTCTGACCAGAACTTTGCTAAAAACGCCTTCTCAAAATCGTCATATGTCGGGCAAACAGATGTCCGAGGCCCAGATGGCCCCCGAACCTTGTATATATCCTGTAACAAAACTGATCTTCTGCCACTCCAACCAATTTCTGGGTATCACTTCTCTGAAACTTCGAATAAAAACAATTGAATGGACCCCCCTTTTGTCAGGGTTAAAAATCTGGAACTGCCGATGCTTTATCATTTTTTCTTCGGCATGGCAAAGGTTTTCGTAATCTCCGGTAGATGAGAATTCAGCGAACAACCAGCTTGTGGCAATTTAATGTTTGCATTACTTGCACAAGTCGGTATTGTGTGCGAATGGGCAGTAACTGGCTCTATAATCGTGGCCAACTTCTGCTGCTGCCCTGTATTCATTTGTTCTGAGCTTTGTTGTGAAGCGCGCATCGACTCTTCTATCGTTTGTTTCCAATGCTCAAAATCAGCACCTAACTTCTGTCGCACCTCCTCAAGTCCTTTCGCAAACAAATTCTCTTCCTGTTTGCCAGATAAATTCTGGAATGCTGCCTTAACATTTTGCTCAACGTTTACACACATTAGCCTTTTGTTTTCTAATGTGATTTCGGATAATTTGCCCGTTAATTTGGTGGTCT
This sequence comes from Schistocerca piceifrons, assembly GCF_021461385.2. Taxonomy (NCBI): domain Eukaryota; kingdom Metazoa; phylum Arthropoda; class Insecta; order Orthoptera; family Acrididae; genus Schistocerca; species Schistocerca piceifrons. The sequence continues at coordinate 932,975,389 of NC_060138.1, forward strand.
ATAACGTCTTGACACTGTGTCAGATGTTCAACGCTTTCCTTTAGGTTAGTCTGTATACGTGCCAATTCAGGAAGTTGTGCAATTGCACATGCCATGGCGTCTTGCTTTGATACTAATTGCGGAACCATTTCCACTTGTTCCCGTACGGTATCTATCTTAATAGCCACATACTCCTTCATTTCGACACGTACGCGCTGAGTAGATTCCTCACATTGCGCTTTCACCAATTCTATTTGTGCAGTTAATTTTCGTTCCGTCTCTTCGGCCTGATCTTTGAGTTCCTTTGTCTTCGCCTCTATCCGCTGCTCTAATTCGGAAAAACTGTCTTGTAACTGCTGCTTAATCTCAATCTGGACTAATTTAATCTCTTCTTGAGTTTGAGTGACTGTCACTAATTGTACTTTAATATCGGTTTTCAGATTTTCCTGCCCTTCAGTGACTGAGGCTAATTTCGTATTCAAATCATTTTGCCCTTCAGTAACTGAGGCAAATTTCGCATTAATGTCGGTTTGCAAAATATTCATGCTCTCGGTTATCATCTGCATCTGTCTCATGATAATTACCAATGGCTCTAATCCCTGCTGCATACTTGCTGTTACAACCGCAGCCGTGTCTACAGGGCGTTCTGTTGCGCTATCTGTAGCCATCGGTCCTACAACATTTCTTACTGCTTCATTATTATCGGTGCTAAAAGCTGAAGGCTGATGCGTACTGCTTTGCTCTGCTTGACTCATCCTAAACATTGCCCTAGTTGAAACCATATAAATGTTCTACTGTCACTAAATGTAACTTCCTTCACACGAGAGTACTTCTGTCTATTAACTTAATGTACACATACAGATAAATACAACTGGGACAGGTCAATCAAAACACTTCCTATGTCTAACATGAACACAAATAATCAATGTTTAGACTTGGCCACTGTTTCTATGTTTCGATACAGTGTATCGATACGTGGAACTGTTTCAGTGTTTCGGAATGGCTGTGGTTCACTGTTTCGAAACAGTGGTGTTTCATTCCGCCCCTGTCTCGGATAACCGCACCAGATTCGATCTCGAGCCAGACACAGAAACTGTATCGTTGTTCCAAAATAAGGCTGTTTCAGTCCACCTGTGCTTGGAACGGACTAATTGTGTAGAAACAGTGATGTTTCATTCTGCTCTGTGTTGGGCGAGATTCGGGCTCGGCACAGGTACTGAAACACGACATATCACTACGTGAAACACTTTCAAGAGTGTCGAAATCTTTTTGACAAGCAATAGCATGAAGCTTAAGTTCTCCGAAAATAAAGCATCGTTTCTAGCTGACTGTCCTATTCCAAAATGGCGTAACATCTGCTTTACAAACACTAAGCAAACAATAAAACAACGCATACTATTCACATTCAAAATAATAAATATGTGAAAATCATTCAGTTAAATTACACTTTTTTTATAATATACGCTTCTCTGTTCATGAGAGTAATCATATTAAGAAACGCAAGTAAGCCTACAACATTTCGAACAAAAAAAGGCGTAGAGTGACAGTTATTAGACATATACATAAATATGATGTAGGTGTAATTGGAAGCAATCTGTTTGACATATCACTGATAGTGTAATGGTGAACAGGAAGGGCTGGCAAGCATGGTGAATTTATAGTAACGGTTCGAAACACCTTGAAAGACAAAATTTTTTTCTGTTATTTATTCCAATTATTTGGCATTATTTGTGAGACTATAGGCACTGTGCCTATCATCCACAATGATTCCCTTTGTGTGCGTGGAAATTAGCAGGATGGGTATATTACCCATACTAACGGAATGTGGGAATCCCAGTAGCATATCCGTTGTTTCTGCAGTTTGCTCCCACCTCCAGTTCCGTTCGTGGTGGTTCTTCTGTCTTCAGCTATGGCTGACCTCAGCCAATCGAAAAGTATGAAAGTCACACGATCACACGACACGAAAGAAGCGCATTTGCTGCAGAAATACGAAACTGCCAAGACGCCTAAGTGATAGTTTCATACTTTCTGCGATATGATTAGCGCTCTCACACCTCATTTGTGTTTATATGGATATACTTATACAGTAGACATTCAAGACGATAAAATGTGTAGGTTTATTAGATAACAAAACACAAACTGTTTCGGAACAGCGTATCGAAACATTATATTGTACTGTTCCATTTGTTTCGAAATAGTTACGTGTTTCAGTTTGCCCATCTCTATCAAGGTTCAAATATCAAATAACACTAAACAGAAAAGCGTAAACTTCAACTGTACTAGCAAACTTTAATAACAAAAACATACATCTACCCTTTTCTTTCCGCCCAGCCTGCTATCTTTCAGCTTTATGTGTGGATCCAATTATATCACCTGCGAGTCTTTCCTCTCTTTTTCCAAGCGTCAGTTAAGTTAGCACGTCGTAGTTGACATGAAACAGAGAACAAAATTATTTTAGCAACGTCCAAAAACGTGTCCTGTCACGGATTGGCCATTTTAACATTTTAATGTTCGTTTAATAAGTTGCCATCTCTTTATCTAAGAATAGATGATGAATGCAGCTAGCCGCTACCTCATTGTGATGTCTTGTCTGTATAGACGTGTATCTCTTGCCTTTAAGATCCCTTCACCTACACACATAAATCTATAGAGTAAAGTAAGGCCCTCCCAGTTCTCGGCTGATCCGTGATAAGACAGGCGAAAAATTAGACTAATGGAGGTTTATTAGTATTATCTCTATTTTCATTCGCTCTCTCTCTTTCTCTCCTTTATCTATGTATAGTTTATAATATAAGATTTCATTACGTGGTATGTGGATAAAAGGAATCAGACAAATAGAATCTTTGGTGGAGTCCTTCGTCTTGGTAAACAGCGGCTGGCTTGCTGTAAGAGGTCTTTACATTAATTATTACTGTTAAACACTGCAGTTAGTCGGGAAATCAATCGTTTGGACAATTTGTTCCTTTTACGAAAGATTGCGAATTCCAGATGTGTACGAAGCCTTTTTGGACGATTTAACACAGACTCAGTGATTGCAGGCTCTCTTCGACACAGCTGAAACTTCCCCACTAATTACAGGGCCAACGTGATGAACAAATGATCCAGGAAAAAACTCATTCGTTCATTCACTCCAGAACAAAAAAGTCACAAACTTATTTATGGAGGAAATCGTGTATTAAATCCATCTCCATTACATGCCCAGATCTCCGGTGATTCCACGCCTTAATTATTTTCCTTTTACAATCTCTTTCTCTTCAAAACAAACCGCTAGCGGCTCAAATGTTAATAGGCTCGCTTTAGCGAGAAGAAAAGCAGAATATGTATCTCTCAGAAACACGTCAATCCCTCAACAGATACTCCAGAAGCTGTCCTAGTTACCCCTCTAACAACCATGGAGAATGCATATATGCATCTATTTTATTTCAAAGAATAAATGCACTAGAAAATACTTTGGCGTCGACGAGCTGTCGCCGCATATATTACGAGAAAATCAGATCAGATAACTTTTTCCAAAGTGAATGAATGTGGATGGTTTGATTGGAAATGATTAATTGGTGCGTGACAGAGGGTATTTGCTGTGGGGACATTACAAAGGGTCAGTCCCTGTTCAGCCGTACTGTAAGTATTTCCGGGGACAGTTTTTTTTCGCCCACTTCTCTACATGGAGTCTATCTATCTATCTACATCCGAATCCCGCTCCAGCTACTGCCGAGTCTGGGTGCTGACGAGTCCTCTCCATTTGGCTCGGTCCTTCCACCACTTTTCTTCCTCCACTTGCTGCCAGGTCACACCTCTCTTTTCAACAGATATTCTCACTCCCATTTTGCACCGTGTTCTTGGGCGCCCTCTAGGTCTTTTCCCATCCATCTTTAGTTCTTCCATAATTATGGGGAGTCTGTGCCCATGCATCCTCTTAACATGCCCATACCATCCTAATCTCTTTCTTTCAATTTCTTGTCTCATACTTTTTTGTATGAGGTCATTTCTAATCTCTACATTCCTTACTCTGTCCATTCTTGGTTTTCCCTTAACTGCTCTGAGAAATTTCATTTCCCCTGCTTGCAGTCTGCTCCAGTCCCTTTCTGTCATTGTCCATGTTTCTCCACCATAGGTGACAATAGGGATGTAATAATTCCTATACATAAGGAGTTTTGCTCTTTCTGAAGCTTCATTGTTCCAAATCAGATGTTTTATTGTTTGGTAGAAATTGCCTCCCTTCTGTAACCTCCTATTAATTTCGTTAGTTATTCTTCCATCCCTAGATATTTCACTCCCTAAGTAAGTGAAACTTTCTACCACTTTGAGGGGTTCTCCATTCAAGGTAATGTTTCCGTTGATTCCTTTCTCCCTTCCAAATACCATTACTTCACTCTTATCTTCATTTATTTTTAATCCATACCTTTTCATTATTTCCTTCCACGCATCAAGCTGTAACTGTACATCTACCTCTTTATCACCCCATATTACCATATCATCAGCAAAAATCATCTTTTTGTCTTTTTCTTTTACTATATCTTTAACTGCCCTATTCATTCCCTCCATCACAACATTAAAAAGCGCAGGAGATAGAATACTTCCTTGCTTAAGTCCTTGTCTTATTTTGAAGTATTCAGAGTTCCCCAATGGTGTTCTAATTCTACAATTGTGGCCTCTGTACATGGAGTATAATGCCTCATTCTGCGTTGAACAGTGAAATTAAATCTGCTTCAAGAAGTCAGTCTCAGCTCTCTCCACTGAATATAGAATCGATGGTGGCTCATTTCCTAGATGGAGTAGTACGACAAAGAACTCAAATTGGTAGCGTGATACCATTACGTAGGTCTATGCCTCCCGACAAAGACCTTATAAAAGATTAGGAGTAATATTAGTTGGGTATAAGGGTTTAATTATATATGCGGTTAGTTTTAATACTACACTACTGGCCATTAAATTTGGTACACCAAGAAGAAATGCAGATGATAAACGGGTATTCATTGGACAAATATATAATACTAAAACTGACATGTGATTACATTTTCACGCAATTTGGGTTCATAGATCCTGAGAAATCAGTACCCTGAACAACCACCTCTGGCCGTAATAACGGCCTTGATATGCCTGGGCATTGAGTCAAACAGAGCTTGGATAGCGTGTACAGGTACAACTGCCCATGCAGCTTCAACACGACACCACACTTCACAAGAGTTGTGACTGGCGAATTGTGAAGAGCCAGTTGCTCGGCCACCATTGACCAGAAGTTTTCAGTTGCTGAGAGATCTGGAGAATATGCTGGCCGGGGCAGAAGTCGAGCATTTTCTGTATCCAGAAAGGCCCGTACAGGACCTGCAACATGCGGTCGTGCATTATCCTGCTGAAATGTAGGGTTTCGGAGGGATCGAATGAAGGGTAGAGCCACGGGTCGTAACACATCTGAAATGTAACGTCCACTGTTCAAAGTGCCGTCAATGCGAACAAGAGGTGACCGAGACGTGTAACCAATGGCACCCCATACCATCACGCCGGGTGATACGCCAGTATGGCGATGACAAATACATGCTTCCAATGTGCGTTCACCGCGAAGTCGCCAAACACGTATCTGACCATCATGATGCTGTAAACAGAACCCGGACTCATCCGAAAAAATGACGTTTTGCCATTCGTGCACCCAGGTTCGTCGTTGACGGCACCATCTCAGGCGCTCCTGTCTGTGATGCAGCGTCAAGGGTAACCGCAGCCATGGTCTCCGAGCTGATAGTCCATGCTGCTGCAAACATCGTCGAACTGTTCGTGCAGATGGTTGATGTCTTGCAGACGTCCCCATCTGTTGACTCAGGGATCGAGACGTGGCTGCACGATCTGTTACAGCCATGCGGATAAGATGCCTGTCATCTCGACTGCTAGTGATACGAGGCCGTTGGGATCGAGCACGGCGTTCCGTACTACCCTCCTGAACCCGCTGATTCCTTATTCTGCTAACAGTCACTGGATTTCGACCAACGCGAGCAGAAATGTCGCGATACGATAAACCGCAATCGCGATAGGCTACAATCCGACCTTTATGAAAGTCGGAAACGTGATGGTACGCATTTTTCCTCCTTACACGAGGCATCACAACAACATTTCACCAGGCAACACCAGTCAACTGCTGTTTGTGTATGAGAAATCGGTTCGAAACGTTCCTCATGTCAGCACGTTGTAAGAGTCGTCACCGGCGCCAACATTGTGTGAATGCTCTGAAAATCTAATCAATTGCATATCACAGCATCTTCTTCCTGTCAGTTAAATTTCGCGTCTGTAGCACATCATCTTCGTTGTGTAGCAATTTTAATTGTCAGTTGTGCAGTTGTCAGGACCATGTGTCGAGTGTGGCGACACACTCTATCACGTCGTCTAATTACTGTTCAAATATTTCTTTCAGGTTCGGTAAATTACATGGAGGATATGGATATTGGAAAACAAATGTCTTCGAGCCAGTGTGGCTGCAGGTTAGTTTATTTGACACGCTGTGGGAGCTGCAACAGAATGAATGGTTATCCCGTTTCATCCACGGTTCAGCGTTAGAGATGCTAGTGCTATACCTTGTGAAAGTATTGCGTTGTTGCATAAATTCCTAGCGTTTTTCAGTCAGTTTAATAACCACACCACAACACATACACATAACAGAATTTAGTCATCAATAATATATTCTCCTTCACGACTTGCAACAGTCTGGCAACGCTGTGGTAACTTTTCGATCACGAGACTGTAGAAATCACGTGGTATTGCTCGAAAACTCGTCGAGCCAGGTTCGCAGCGCATTTTCATTTGGAAGGGAAATCCCTTGAAGGTTATTTGGTAGGGAGCGGAAAAGGTGAAACTCTGAGGGCGCAGGATCAGCTGAATAAGGTAGGTGTGGAACGACTTCCCAGCCCAACTCCTGTACAGTGTATTTTGTCAGTCTAACAGAATGCGAGAGGGCTTTACCGTGGAGTAACATCACTTCACGCAGTCTTCCTGGTCACTGTTCTTCGACTGCCTCAGCAAGACTTTCCGTTGTTGACAGTAAATGTCAGCATTGATGGTTACACTTCAGGGAAGCGATTCGTAGCACAACACAACGTCGCTGTTCCGCCAGATGCGTGACATCTTTTGTGGATGCGTGCAAGTAATTGTACGTGAGCTTGCTGCTCTTTTGCGCTCGACGATAGCTTTTTTCCCCTTATGTTAGCATAAAGACCCAATTTTTCGTCACCAATGAAGACACAGGATAGGAATGGTTGGTGGCGAGTGAGCAGAGATGCACATATGTCCACCTGCAGATTTTTGTGATGTTGGGTTCGAGCATGCAGTGCTCATACTCCTCAAATGTTTCAAATGGCTCTGAGCACTATGGGACTGAACTGCTGAGGGCATGAGCCCCCTAGAACTTAGAACTAATTAAACCTAGCTAATCTAAGGACATCACACACATCCATGCCCGAAGCAGGATTCGAGCTCGCGACCGTAGCAGTCGTGCGGTTCCGGATTGAAGCGCCTAGAACCGCTCGGCCACCGCGGTCGGCTAATGCGTTTAAACAACCTTCATATAACCCCGAAGATCTTCCTGAACGTGGAGACTCACTAATGTCAAATGTCCTTAAAACGAGAGAACAATTTTCTTGCCAACTGTGTCCAATAACATTATTCCCATACACGTCGCAACGTTCTTGGCTGCCTCCGCTGCTGTCACCACTCTACTGAACTGAAACAGAAGAATATGTCGGGATTGTTCCAATTTCTCGATTTGGCATCCATTCTTTAGCTAGCGTCCATAGCTCCACTCACTATTATCAAAAGACGAAATGATCGTATGTAAACTCAAATAGCAGCAATGAACTACAAATAAAAGAAAGACAATCGATATTAAACCATACCAACCTGAATACCACCATCCATACCAAACGCTACTAGCTTCAGCAACCAACGTAATAATTTGAAGCTTAACTCACTCGTGGTGGTCCGTGAAAATCAACAAAGTTCATTAAAATATTGCAATTACGCAGTCTTATTGGTTTAAAAGGTTAATGTTAGATGTACATCTTTTATCGTATCTAGCCACGCTCCTATTGCATGCGCAGAGTGGTTCTTTCAACGTGATTCCTCTCCTCGTTTTTCTGTTCCTTATGGTGCTGTGGCGTGTTATACAGTTGTATTACACTAGTTTTTTTCTTGCACCGTACGAGAAATAAATTGCTGCTCTCTCCACATCCACCGTATCGCCCCTCACGCCCTACCCTTCCTTGAAATGACAGTTAGTCGGAGAATTTCATAACAGTAACCTTCCAGTCTGCATGCTGCCCTCAGGACAGCCGAGGTTTATTTTGTATACGGTACCTTCGGGCAGTAGCAGAAACTCAGTTGTCTGCCTTTTCGCGAACTACGCTCTATCGAACAATGAATTAGCACTGTGCAGCGCCGTCTGTAGAATCTGGATTTGTAACGCATGCCTGCCATTTACACAACGCATTTCACAACTTATCTTTTTTCAATGACATCAGCTGTCAGCATATACTACGAAGCTGACTGTATTCCGGACTCCTGACAGCCACGGAATGAGCTGGATTCAAGTCCCCCGCTAAATCACGTGCGTCAAACACTAGGATGGTAACTTTAAAATAGACACGGCCAAGCTTCTTTCCCATCTATGTCCAGTACGAGCCTTCACTCAATAACCAGTGACCTCGTCTTCACTGGAGTTTAAATACTAGCCTACTTTTCATACGCCACCTGATGAGTGTATATGAGATGTGGTCGACATTCTGCAGATGTTCAACGTAAATGGGTATTGACATCAACAGAACTATGCAGAAAATAGTAGAAAGAGCAGATCAACTGTCAGTCTCCCATTTAACAGTATCTAGTGGAAAATAAAGTTATTCCCTATAAAGAACTAACGAGGGTGTGGCCAATCTGTCATGCTGAAACACGTCATTAAATGTTTTTGTGGAGGAAGCATATGACGAAAGAAATGAGCTGTCAAAATTTTAGTTGCAAAGACACAACGAAAGCATTTTTCAACAAATTCTAGAAGTTACTTGTTTTTGCAGCAAGCAGAGATATTTATGACAGGTTGTGGAGCCCTTCGTGCCTAGCGCGAGATTGGCCGTGAGAAGGCAGCGTAGCGCCGCGTACTGACAAGTGAATCTGAAGCAGCTGAACGAAGGATGGCCAAGATAGCAGCTCGCGGGCCACGCCCAGGCCCGAGTGGCAAAGCGCTCGGCCTCCCTTCACATTTCCCCCACCGTCGCTCCGCGTTGTCTGAGCGCGAGGAGGTTGAAGAGAGTACACAGCGAATGCACCGAATTTAAATGGCAGTACATTCGTACTGTATATGACTTGGTTTCATATTTCACATTTCTCAACAACGCAGATCACAAACAAAACAAGTTTTCAGTGTTAATTAATTATTCATGGTGTACTGAAGGCATAGCATAATTTTATCTGGTACAAACTGTCGGCATACGGGCAGACACAGATAATTTCACAGTTTCACACTCAAATTCCCATGTAATCGTGACTTATTTAGTTTCGTAATAGAAAATGGGCTTTCACACGAACATATCAATTTCAATATTGATGCAGTTTTTCAACCTTATTGTGGAGACTTGGAAAGCCTACCTGAGAGAAGCTATATCCTGGACAGTTTTAATATAAAAATTTTTCTAATTAAAACAATAATTTCTTTGCAAGTCAGTCTGCCGGCCGTAGTGGCCGAGCGCTTCTAGGCACTACAGTCTGGAACCGCGCGACCGCTACGGTGGCAGGTTCGAATCCTGCCTCGGGCATGGATGTTTGTGATGTCCTTAGGTTAGTTAGGTTTAAGTAGTTCTAAGTTCTAGGGGACTGATGACCACAGCAGTTAAGTCTCATAGTGCTCAGAGACTTTTTTTTTTTTTTTACTTCGAAAACTTTCGATAACAGATGTAATGAATTACTGTGCTGATAAACCTCTTACATTATTTGATTTTCCAACAGGTGAACAGAACTGAACGTACTCAGACATTTCGCTCTTTACCTATTCTGATCAACACTAAACTGACACACAATATTTTTAGCGCAACGCAATCTGACTTTCAATAATCCCTACAAAAGAACGGCCCTGACTAACATTAACCTATACATTTCACGTATCACTTACCTCACAAAAATCTTCGTTACTCGAACTACTGCAATACAGCGAGCGCCACTACTGCCAGCTAAATAAAAGATTCAAACTACTGAAGCCGCTAACTACTGATAGGCATAGTTAGCAAATGAAAGATTTTGATAGAGAACAAACAATGTATTTACCTTAATAGTGTTGAAAAGTCATCATACATATAGCAGTTCATGGCATACAGTCTTACAAATTTACTGTCTCTGATGGACACACGTCCAGATCATCCGCTCTAAAAACTCCGCCATTTCTCTCCCCACATCCACCACTGCTAGCGGCTCACCTCCAACTGCGCATCGCTACGCGCTGTTAACAGCCAATTGCCCAACACTACAATAGCATATACTCCAACAATTCAAACCAACCACAGCCTTCACACAGCACAGTCAGTGATTTTCGTATAAAACGCTACGTGGTGTTACCAACATAAAAACCTAAACAGCCTACTTATAAAGATTGACAGTGTGCTCAAAATCTTTATAAAACTATCGTTGTCGTTCTGTCAGGGTTACAATAAATTATTCTAACCTCATGCTTCCTTTAACGCCTGTGAGCTTAAGGAAGTGGATTGCTTTGTCAGTATGTGACCCTTCTTCAACGCGATTTTATTTTGAAATGCAACCCCATCAACCCAGAAAAAAATTACTTCCTGATGTCTTACTGTGGGCAGTGTGAAGTCAAGTCCACTTCAAATGCGAAGTCGCAGTCCATCCCGGAAGTTTTAATTTTCGTCCCTGCAGTCCTTTTTCCCTCATAAATTAAACTATAGTGAGATTTAAATCAAAAAATCGTACCAGGGATGTCCCATGACTTAACCAGCACACGTTGAGTCATGTATTAAGTCTCCATACTGTTTGTTCACTTTCACAGAAAACTGTTGCTCTCAAAATGGAATAAGGGTACGATTTAAGATATTTTACTATTCGTACCACCAATTTTTTTGTGCTCCGTGCCTGAAAATTTTCCACATAGTGCTTCTTGATGTGCAGAACAAAGAATCCCAACTGTCTCTCATTGCAACTTTTTGCTCTTTCCTTGCTATCTAAGAGTTTAAATTCTTTCTGCAAGGTATTATAAGGTCGTTCTGTAGGAAATAAGCAGTTTTCAATGCAAACTGAGAATTCTCATCCCCCTCTTCTCCCATTTCAGTTCACTTTAAAGGCTTGTGATGACAGATCGTACATTACCTCCTTTTGTGCAGTCAGTCACTGGACCTGTGAATACCCTTCATACCAAGAAAAAATAACGAAGATCAAACAGTGCCGTCACCTTGATTCTGCCAAACTCAGAGAGTTGCGCCGACTGCAAAATGCTGCACCGCAGTACTAAATGAAATGTCGCGTTTTTCAGGGTACTTAACAACGTCCGAACAAACCCGAGTGACAGGCCGTGCCTTGGCCCAAACGTGCTGCGCGCCGGAAATTTGGCACGCTGCTGTCGGCCTCGAGCTAAACCGTACAAAGAACGTCACGTATCATTAATTTTTTAAATTAAGAAGCAGTTAATATCAACAATACGCTGTTGTATAGGTAATTATCACAATAATGACCAGCAGAGAAAACTAAATTAAGGCAGTGTTTCATGTTACCTTAGAAGTGACTTTCAACAATTGTGACTTTAATTTATCGAAATGAACTATTTCTTAGACATACATCACTTTACAGCAATTCATGCAGCACAATTCGTATGATACTTCTTGAATAATGCATATTTTAGTAACAATGAGTGCCTTTCTTATATTCCATAGTCTTCATAACAAAGTGAAGTGTCATTTGAGTGATAAAAACAAACATTTTCGTTACACTACACACACCTGACGAAAGAAAAATTGATGCTTTCAGGTACTTGACAGCAATTACTAGTTATATTTAGCGAGAATTACGGCGGAGTAAGGAACGGTCTTGGCCACTGCTTTGATTATTGTGCTGCATACCGGGAGTATTTAAAGCAATTTGTAAAATTTGTCGATGCAAACTGATATCGCAGAAATGGCTGAACTCGAAGAATACCGTTCTTCTGACAAACTTTAAAAGGCATGGAGCTATCTGAAATTATATTGTCCGATATTAAAGCTGTTTTTCATAGTCATTAAAATTCTTTATTGGGAGTCACATTGTTTGTCCTGGGTTGAATCTGAATTATATCAACAGTCTTTTCATCACCCTCCTGAAAAAGAGATGTAGGTTATTTCCAGGTCAAGAGTCCAACAAAAGTAATAAATTAATTTCTGCAACTGATTAGAAACCAGTGGACCAGGTCCAGTCGAGGAGCAGTCTCAGGTCGCTCCTGATGAAGGTTACGAGCTACGTTACCGAAATATCGTGCAAATACGACTCTGATATCTGGCAGAACACCCGACAACCCAAGATCTCGTTAGATCGCCGGGAAAGCCTGAAGAGTTGCGTGTGGGATGATTTGGGGGGACGTACTGCAGCACGTCCATACGGACCAACGGCAATCCATCAGTCGTCAACCACAGTGGTGGAGGAATGGAACACCATACTACAAAATCTCTTAAGCAACCTTGTGGTGATCACACATCCTATTAAGAGTCATGTTCCGCCTTTCACACTGTCCAGGGGACTATCATGAATCACGGCGACTGTCTTTGAATAAAAGCGTAATTTCTGTTTGTCTCGTTGCGTCTTTATTTATTTAATCTTCTCTACTACACTGTAGCAGTTCTTTCTATGTATGGTCCAAGATCCCACGAGCTATGCTATTTGGGAGAGGCGATGTGTGAAAGTTATTTCCATCCTTCAGTTTTGTACACCACTAAATTCCAATGTAGTTCCAGTTATTTAAAACGTTATTTAGTGATTTTCAGATGTCTAATTTGCTGTTCGTTCAATATGAGCATAGCATGTGCCAACGTTGAATTTATGTTTCATGTTAACACTGATGTTGGACCAAGCGCTACATGATATCTCGCAGTGTTAATAGAATTTAGGACACCAAGCGCTTTTTAATCCTCACCCACGTAATCTCTTTGCAGAGATATGAAACAGATTCCAAATTAGCATCGTAATGTATTCATTAACTTCATCACAGACTGAAACCATACAGGTCCACACGGATTTAATATCCGCCGTAGCACGGTTATATTTTTGTCACTTAACAGGAATACTGAGTATAATGGAGACAGCAATAAATTTGGTTCTCTGCTGTTACTCGCGGGAGTCTGTAATTCACAAATTGTCATGCATTCATGCTACAGGTACATATATTCTTTTTCATATGGGCGATGCTACACTTAAAAATGTCTTTGACTCATTTTCAGGCCTGAAATTAATGGCGAGGAAAAGAATATCAGGATTTCAGTCACATCGACAACGAAGTCATCAGAGAAGGATCACAAATCGGGAATGTGGAAGGAAACTGACTGTATTCATTTCAAAGTAAAAAATCGTAGCATTTGTCTTGAGCGATTTAGGAACACCACTCTGTCCTTTCGATTGAAAATCCAGTAATTTACCAGTGCGCTACCTGTGTGGCTCAGCATATTGTTGAAACTGGATATCTTGTAACAATATTGCACATTTTAGGACTGACAGTGCTCAAAAGTTGGCGTTAATGTAAAACCATTTGGCATACGGTTTCTTCATCCAAACCTCAGCCGCTGTCATCTCCCAAATATCTAAATTTCCTTAATAAGGAACCAGGTCGGCAGAAAACATTATGTCAATGATTTACCTAGAAATTAAATGCAATATTGTTCCTGCGTTTTTATTATAATCAAATTTCACGAATCGTTAGAGGAGTAATACGCAATGTGGTTCCCACTTTTGCTTGCAATAACACTTTATTCTCTAAACGACAGGCTTCCTGGGTTCCAGATGCCTGAGTTGTTGTGGACAAAAGCATTTAACGGTTGACGACCATATCATCCACAACAATGCTTGTCATTAACGAAGATTTAGCATTAATTGATAACGCATCCTATAGAGGGCGATTTCAATTCTTCGCCCTTCAGGACTACAATTTGCATCACTACTCTACAATTCACACGTAAGTGCTTGGCATACTGTTCCTATGAACTACCGCCAGACGGTTTCTCGTCCGATCCACTCTCGAATATCCCACGGAAAAAAGTAAAAGTAAATGAGCTCTGCTATCTCTTATTTTATTACGATGGCCTTTCTCCCTATGTATGTGGGAGTTAACGAAACATTTAAGTTGTCTGAGAAGAAAATTAATGATTGACTTTTGCGATGGCCACGTCAACTCACCTATCGTATTCATGACAGTCTCTTTCCTGTTTTGGGACAATACAAAACACTTTGCTCTTCTTTGACGTTTTTCGATGTCCTCCAGCAATCATATCCAGCAAGAATCCTATACTTTTTCAGCAAGACCCAAAAATAGGATCGAGAAATGTGTTTTACACTATGAAACGTCCCCTTACAAAAATTAATGAATTACTTTTCTGATAAACCTCTTTCATTATTTGATTTTCCAACAGGTGAGCACAACTGAACATACTCAGACATTTCGCTCTTTACCTATTCTGATCAACACTAAACTGACACATAATATTTTTAGCGCAACGCAATCTGACTTTTAATAATCCCTACAAAAGAATAACCTATACCTTTCATGAATCACTTACCTCACAAAAACCTTCGTTACTCGAACTACTGAGCGCCACTACTGCCAGCTAAATAAAAGATTTAAACTACTGAAGGGACTAACTACTGATAGGCGTAGTTAGCAAATGAAAGATTTTGATAGAGAACAAGCAATGTATTTACCTTAATAGTGTTCAAAAGTCATAATATATATCAGTTCATGACATCCAGTCTTACAAATTTACTGTCTCTGATGGACACACGTCCAGATCATCCACTCTCAAAATTCCGCCATCTCTCTCCCCACATCCACCACTGCTGGCGGCGCACCTCCAACTGTGCAACGCTACACGCTGTTAACAGCCAACTGCCCAACACTACAATAGCATATACTCCAACAACGCAAACCAACCACAGCCTTCACACAGCACAGTGATTTTCATATAGAGCGTTACGTGGCGTTACCAACATGAAAACCTAAACAGCCTACTTACATAGCCCCTATGCTCCCCACAAAAAATTTACAAACTGTTTTGGGTACTGGACAATACATATTTGTTAAAATTTTTTCACAGTTACAATAACAAAGAAATCAAATGCACATACTTACTGATACAATGTTGGTCAAGAGCTAAAATTTTCTCACAGTCCATAAAGACAGTCCTGATCGTTCATCACAGTAAAATTGCAGTGTTTTTCTCAAAGTCTGAGCAGTAAAAGAAAATGCACACGGAAGTAATGGATTTTCATGCAGTCTTGAAGAAGTAGTGTTGTCCTTCCAACGGAAAGACAGTGCTGACTCTTGACATGCAGACAGGTGATGGGCCACAACAGAGCAAACCCACAGCAGAGTCAGTCGAAGTTTTGAAGAATATTGGTACTTATGTCATCACTGAACAGACTCACTGTAGCCCTGGTAGAGATTAAGGTATTGGTGGGCCACCAGATGTGCAGACCCTCTGCAGTCCTTGTAGAGATAATGGTATTGGTGGGCCATCAAACGTGCAGACCCACTGTAGTTCTTGTAGAAATAATGCTATTGGTGGGCCATCAAAGATGCATACCCACTGTAGTCCTAGTAGAGATGGCTAGGAGCCATCCGTTGCGACTGTGCAGGTCCACAATCACCATCAAAGAGTCTTGTGGACAATATAGCAAGTCCACGAACCACCACTTGTGCACTCACAAATTTTTCTTTTAAATGTCCTTAGAACCAGCAATGCTGTTATCCAGTCCCTTGCTGAATTATTAACACAGGTGCAAACACTAACAGTCCCAACTTCTCACATATTGTGCGTTACTATGACCAACAGAAACGTGTGCAGGGAAATGTAACTTAATTTGAAGAACTGGTGTCTATACAATAATAAATTTACAACATAAGAATACAATTACAAAGGTACAAAATACATCATTAAAGAACATAATAGTACAGATAACATTTGTAGCAATACAGGCTTTACAAAAGAATAGGAATAGACATATACATCAGTGTTACAGGAATTATGACATAAGTACATACATAAAAGATCAGAATAACTTTCGGAACATCAACTTCACACATGAGCATTAAAACAAAACAGAATAAATAATGTCTAAATATCTCTACAAAGTAAATAACATATTATCAGAAAAATTCTACAACGTAAATCTTATTAGCTAAACACATAAAGACAGCAAGAACACAAACACATAGCGGGATAACACAAAAGGAAAGGACAGGATTTGTTTTACTGTAGAATTTTACAAACAAAACTTTCTTTACTTCTTGGAAATCTCCATTCATTCATCATTATTCCCAAAAAGTCCTATCTATACCTGCTTTCTGTACTTTTTTCGTATAACTTCTCAATGCATTTCTTCCAATTCATCACAGCTCACTTACATAGCCTACCCCCTCTTAATCTAACTTAAATCTACTGAGCTCAGATATATATATTAAGGGACGAGGCAATGCAGCAGCACATAAATTAACACAAACAGCAATGACCAAAAAAAAGCAAATTGGCAAAGCAAGCAGCAAATAATATAAATTAGCAAAGCAAATGCAACATTATAACTAATATGAGCCAATGTGCAGCAACAAGAAAAATAAATCAGTAGTAAAACTGGCTTAACAGAGTAATACAAAGTGAAATTCAGTAGCACTATGCCTGGCAAACGGCAGCAGCAAATGCTATAACTTATACCTAAACATGAAAAAGCTGAAGCAGAAAAAATATTACAGTAAATATGGCCATGTTTAATACCTATGTCACATCTTAACACTAGAGTGATGCATCACGATAATTTACTCTACCAAAAAAATTACCAAGTAGTCGAAAAGAAAATTATGTATGCGGTTACCGTTATTAATCCCTTCTTGTTGTTCTTTCCATTCCAAGTGCTCCTTTTTCGAAGAATGTGGATCATAAAATTATTATTTAATAGATCTTAATAGTGTTCAAAAGTCATAATATATATCAGTTCAAGACATCCAGTCTTACAAATTTACTGTCTCTGATGGACACACGTCCAGATCATCCGCTCTCAAAATTCCGCCATCTCTCTCCCCACATCCACCACTGCTGGCGGCTCACCTCCAACTGCGCAACGCTACGCGCTGTTAACAGCCAACTGCCCAACACTACAATAGCATATACTCCAACAATGCAAACCAACCACAGCCTTCACACAGCACAGTCAGTGATTTTCATACAGAGCGTTACGTGGCGTTACCAACATAAAAACCTAAACAGCCTACTTACAACACATTTGGTTCGCCTTCCTGTGTGATGGTTCTCATTGAAGACGTTAGAAATTATAATCCTCATGTATTTAATCGACATCCCTTAAATTGGTAACATTTATTGTGTAAATGAATTTTAAAGGACATTTTAGTACTGTATTGAGGACCTACATTTTACATTGTTTATAGTTGTTGCTGATTTTCACGCCAGACCTGGTCTAATTCATTTTACAACTCGTTTGGTTTTCTGTTGACAATACTAAACGGTAACTGGCAGCTTCATCTGCAAAACAATCTAATAGAGATGCTAAATTTGTCTTCTACATCGCTTTTATGAGCTACGAAATACAGATGACCCGCGAAACGTCCTTGAGAACCCCAGATACCATTCTGTTTCTCTCGACGGTTTCCCGCCAATTACCTTGACTCGCGTCCTTTCTAAAAGTAATTCACGGATGAAGTCGCTCAACTGAGACACTTCTCCATAGCCAAGAACTCTGATTAGAAACTGCTTGTGAGGAACATTGTCAAAAGCTTCCTTTAAATTTGGAAACGTGGAATCAAGTACAGATCCCTTTCACTGTATGTGAAGAATGAACGAGCTGCATTTAATAAGAACGATGTTTTGGCAATCCATGCTGACTATTTGTCAATCAGTAAATATTCCAAAATCCGACCGAAAATCGACGTCAGTTGTATGGATCCGTAATTCAGCGGATTATACCTATTTCCGCACTTCAGAATTGGCGTGCCCTGTGCAATTTCCCAGCCTTTAGCTACAGATGTTTCGTCAGGCGAGCGGTTGCTTGTAATTTCTGAATGTGAGGTTACTCTTTCCGCGTACTCTGAAATGAACCTAGCTGCTACACTCTCTTCACTGGAGAACTTGTTTTTATTAAGTTATTTATAGTGCTTCATCATGCTGAGGGTATCTAGATCTCAATTACCCGCGTTGTAAAGTGTTCTTTATTCGAATTCTGAAATATTTAATCGTCTTATTTGGTGATAAAATTTCTGAAAACCGTGTCCTGTAACTCTGTTTTGGTGACTTTGTTATCGGTAACATTACTATAGTTACTGCGTGTTGAAAGTGTTACGTCTAGCCACTGATATACTTTACACATGACTAGAATCTCTTTGGATTTTCTACCTTATTTCAAGAGAAAGTTTCTTTGTGCAAATTATTAAAGGCATTTTGCATTGAAGTTTGTGCTAGATTTCGAGTTCTTATACAAAATTGTTAGACTTCGTGATTTTGTGTTCTTTTAAAAAGTACTTTCGTAATGTAAAATATTATCTCATGTGAGAAAATTATTAGAAATGACTTAATAGACTTCAGAGACTGGTAAAATAGATTATTCATTAGACTCTATGAGACAGACGGTAAACAGTTACTTGTTTTGCTACCTATCTTTGCCATATGTTACGTTATGTTTAAAACTTGCAAGATACCACAATGCAACTGAGATGATACCATCTCAAACGGTATTTATTATAAAACAAGAAAAATAATAAATTATTTCATTCGTGTTATTTCTTAAATTTTACTAACGATATGTAATTAGATGTGCGACTGATGACAAATATCTATTTCTGAGGCAAAATCATAAATCAAAGTCGTACTGTTCATGAATACCTCTCGTCCTCTAATATGCGTGAGTTCTCTGGTGTTCAACGATTAATTTTTGTGCTCTACGTTGGTATCGTAGTGTACAGAACATGGAAAAAGAAGTTAGGCACAAAAGTCCACAAGAAAATCAGATTATCACGAGCTATAGTAACATACAAAAAAATCTGGTAGTGATATAAATGGACGGGAAATGAATACGATATTGAAATACGAGCAAACCGCTTCTGTTAATTGGCCCTGATTTGCATTATACAGTATCTAGACTTGCCAGTTAGCATCAACAGTTTGGTGAAAGACCTTCACAATCTTGAGATTATGCAACAGGTTTCAAAGCACTGTCTGGGATTTTCTGATGCACAGTGGTCCATGTTCCGTGACTTCACATACACTATGAGGCTGAACCTTGTATCATATGAAGAAATACAAAAACTGAAGATCCAAAAGAGACACTACTGCCAGAACTCAACACGTGAAAGGTCGTATGGACGCTTTAACTCACTGACATCTGTAAACTTGTAAGAATTCAGATGCACGTCCTTTCTAACGATGTTCTGACACGAAGATTTCATTATTCCCACTTGCAGAAATAAATGTCGTTGAGATTTCGTCAGATTTTGTTCCACCCATTCCTTCATTTGAGCAATGTTTTTTGGTGTTTTAACTCCTTTCCGATAGTTATGGTTTTTTTAGCAACATATTCCGTTTCGCGTTATTTTGCCACGAAGTTTTGCATTACTGAATTTTTTGAGGGTTTTCTCAGAAGACATCCACTCTTCAGGACACAGGATACTTTTTCGGCTCCATTTTATGAGAAAATCAGCACTTGTTTCTCTAATGTACTACTTATTTTGTATAAGTGTCACAGTTCAGTTTGTGACTTATAGCAGTTAATGTGGGTTCAAACGGTTCAAATGGCTCTGAGCACTATGGCACTTAACATCTGAGGTCATCAGTTCCCTAGAACGTAGAACTGCTTAAACCTAACTAACCTACGGACGACACACACATCAATGCCCGGGACAGGATTCGAAACTGCGACCGTAGCGGTCGCGCGGTTGCAAACTGAAGCGCCTAGAACAGCTCGGTCACAACGGCCGGCTAGTTAACGTGGGACTCTTATAAACAATCTGTAAGTATTTCGAATGTGTTGGATGTATTGATGTAATGAAAAAAAAATGAAAGAATGAGGCTCACGATTTTCTATATTGTTTCTTCGAATTCAGGTACAATTATACCGCAATAACCATGTGAAGGACATCGAATATTAACCATACATGTACGACATGGGGAAAGAGATTCTAGACTGTTTAATTATGCATATTAAGGATATTAACCAGAAAAAATGCTACTTTAGATTATATTTAAATTCTTTGAATAATTAAAAATTTTATTACTCCATAATTTAAGTGATACTGCAGTAATGTTTTCATCAGGTAGGTAAGTATTAACAGTTGAAAATTACGTGAAAAAAAGGATTTGCGAACGTAACGAGATATGTGAACACAAATTCCGAGAAATACAAGTTGCAGGTATAGCACGACCGCTAGGTGTGCTATATTACGCCGATGTTGCTTTGCCTCTCTTTCTGCTCCAGGAAGTTAACGGTATATTTATTTCACCTACGTGTAATTTAAGGAAGCGGAGAATGACGAGTTTATTAAGAACAGTGACATTTAGCGAATCACTAACTGCTCGGTTTATTACCGAAGTTGTTGGCTTACTCTTCTCAAACACCTTTTATAGACACTCGGTTATAGTAATATTCTGCGTTCCACCACACGATATTTATCGTTTCACACTGAACCCTTAAAGTCAATATAACGCAGCGCGAGTAATTATACCGAAAGTAAGTAAGCAAGTATGTCCGAGCAATACCGGCACTCGTATCGCCTGAACTGCAATACTGACTGTTTATCACTGATGAATACAGTCACTTTCTTCCAGGGGTGGTGATATTAATTTGACGGACGGGGTGGGGGGGTGGGGGGGGATGGTGGTGTGAGTGGGAGGTGTGGGGGGAGGTGGGGAATGTTATAGGCCTCAAAATTTAGTGACACCATCATAAAAAAGTAGGAATAGCACTAATATTTCAGAACCTCCCTTCTTCTCTGATAGTTAAATAAACATCTTGCTTAGGCATTGGTCAACAGCATGTACGAATTACACAAAATACACAACATTGTGCTGTCTGCGACAATGTTATTTATTCTGCTACCGGTTTCGGGTTTAAACCTTCATCAACGGCTGCTGTACAACATACAAAAATGGACCATGTGACAATACGAAACGAAATACGATTAAAACACGAAAAACCGTTAAATCAGTCGATATACAAAAATTATTGCAGACGTATTGCCTGTAGTGTATGCTTTGACTTTGACATGACTACCAATAAAATAGAAAAATTGTAGCAAGATTAAAATATGATGGCCCATTGACAAAAGGACTACATGTGATATATACCAACACAACTCAAAGGACTTCAAAGTCAAAGATGATAGTCTTAAACAAATCCAAAGAAGTTGCCATTAAACTCTGCGATAGTAATCAGATTACAAAACTGAAGTATTACAGGTTCTACAGTTGACTGATGTTACATAAAAACATTAATAAAATTTATCTGTATGATAAATGGAATTTAAATTATATTTTGTGATTGTATAGGAATTGGATAACATATTCTTCTAACTAATGTGTAACAGTTTAGATGTATACCATGCGCCTTCACAAAAAAATAAAAATTAAAAATTGGTTAGATTGTGGCATATGCATAAAATTCTGGATGTTGTATATTTACATATTCAGCATCCCTTTTTTTATTTTCCTTCAGTTCCAAAAATTCTATTTCCTTGATATTAATTTACTTTAATGTGTATTTTTGTCGGATATGGCTCGAGTGATAGCAATTTCATACACCGCTCTGTAGCTTGTACTTTACATGCTAAATTTTTGACTGGATTGTAAAAAATGTTGCATATTCTTACATTCATCAATCCTGTTGTTTTTTACATTTATTTTATTAAAGATTTTATTATATTTTATGTAATATCAATCAAGTGTAAAACTATTAATACTTGAATCTATAACCTGATTACCACAGAAGTGATTAATGGTAATTTCTTTGGATTTGGTCGAGACTGTCATCTTTGACATTGAAATTCTTTGACTTGTATTGCTATATATCACATGCTGTCGTTTTCTCAATGGACCGTAATATTTTAATCCTTGCTACAATTTTTCAGTTTTGTTGGCAATTATGGTAAAAAGGTGTGAACTTGTGAAGATGGGACCTGGATAGACTGAAAGAACCAGAGGTTGTACAGGGTTTCAACAAGAGCATAAGGGAACAGTTGACAGGAATGGGGGAAAGAAATACAGTAGAAGAAGAGTGGGTAGTTGTGAGGGATGAAATAGTGAAGGCAGCAGAGGATGAAATAGGTAAAAAGGCGAGGGCTAGTAGAAACCCTTGGGTAACAGAACAAATACTGAATTTAATTGAGGAAAGGAGAAAATATAAAAATGCAGTAAATGAAGCAGGCAAAAAGGAATACAAACGTCTCAAAAATGATATCGAGAGGAAGTGCAAAATGGCTAAGCAGGGATGGCTAGAGGACAAATGTACGGATGTAGAGGCTTATCTCAGTAGGAGTAAGATAGATACTACCTACAGGAAAATTAAAGAGACGTTTGGAGAAAGGAGAACCACTTGCATGAATATCAAGAGCTTTGATGGAAACCCAGTTCTAATCAAAGAAAGGAAAGCAGAAAGGTGGAAGGAGTATATAGAGGGTCTATACAAGGGTGATGTACTCGAGGACAATATTATGGAAATGGAAGAGGATGTAGATGAATATGAAATGGGAGATATGATATTGCGTGAAGAATTTGACAGAGCACTGAAAGACCTAAGTCGAAACAAGGCCCTGGGAGTAGACAACATTCCATTAGAACTACTGACATCCTTGGGAGAGCCAGTCCTGACAAAACTCTACCATCTGGTGAGCAAGATGTATGAGTCAGGCGAAATACACTCATACTCAAGAAGAATATAATAATCCCAATCCCAACGAAAGCAGGTGTTGGCAGATGCGAAAATTACCGAACTATCAGTTTAATAAGTCACAGCTGCAAAATACTAACACGAATTCATTACAGACGAATGGAAAAACTAATAGAAGCCAACTTCGGGGAAGATCAGTTTGGATTCCGTAGAAATGGTGAAACACGTGAGGCAATACTGACCCTACGACTCATCTTAGAAGAAAAATTAAGGAAAGGCAAACCTACGTTTCTAGCATTTGTGGACTTTTGACAATGTTGATTGGAATACTCTCTTTCAAATTCTGAAGGTGGCAGGGGTAAAATACAGAGAGCGAAAGGCTATTTACAGTTTGTACAGATAGCAGATGGCAGTTGTAAATGTCGAGGGGCATGAAAGGGAAGCAGTGGTTGGGAAGGGAGTGAGACAGGGTTGTAGCCTCTCCCCAATGTTATTCAATCTATATATTGAGCAAGCAGTAAAGGAAACAAAAGAAAAGTTCGGAGTAGGTATTAAAATACATAGAGAAGAAATAAAAACCTTGGGGTTCGCCGATGACATTGTAATTCTGTCAGAGACAGCAAAGGACTTGGAAGAGCAGTTGAACGGAATGGACAGTGTCTTGAAAGGAGGATATAAGATGAACATCAACAAAAGCAAAACGAGGATAATGGAATGTAGTCGAATTAAGTCAGGTGATGCTGAGAGAATTAGGTTAGAAAATGAGACACTTAAAGTAGTAAAGGAGGTTTGCTATTTGGGGAGCAAAATAACTGATGTTGGTCGAATTAGAGAGGATATAAAACATAGACTGGCAATGGCAAGTAAATCGTTTCTGAAGAAGAAAAATTTGTTAACACCGAGTATAGATTTAAATGCCAGGAAGTCTTTTCCGAAAGTATTTGTATGGAGTGTAGCCATGTATGGAAGTGAAACGTGGACGATAAATAGCTTAGACAAGAAGAGAATAGAAGCTTTCGAAATGTGGTGCTACAGAAGAATGCTGAAGATTAGATGGGTAGATCACATAACTAATCAGGAGGTATTGAATAGAATTGGGGAGAAGAGGAGTTTGTGGCACAACTTGACTAGAAGACGGGATCGGTTGTGGAGCATGTTCTGAGACATCACTAATCTAGTATTGGATGGCCACGTGGAGGGTAAAAATCCTAGAGGGAGACGAAGAGATGAATGCAATAAGCAGATTCAGAAGGATGTAGGCTGCAGTAGGTACTGGAGATGAAGAAGCTTGCACAGGATAGAGTAGCATGGGGAGCTGCATCAAACCAGTCTCAGGACTGAAGACCACAACAACAACAACATGGTACGCAGTGTTAACATATGTCAAAGGCTGTATGACATATGATACATCAATGATATTTTTTTTAGAGTATTCCGATCGATTTAACTGTTTTTGCTGTTTTGATCTTATTTCATTTCGTATTGTCACACTGTCGACTTTTGTATGTTGTACAGCCGTTGATGAAGATTTAAACCAGAAATCTGTAGCAGAATAAATAATATTATCACAGACAACAGATCATTATTGGTTTTGTAAAATATTTAATTACATTATGTACAATTACTAAGGAGGTGTAGTCTATATTAATTAATTATCTTGAAGGATCAAATGATTGGAATGAATAAAACAATATTATTGCTTGCAATAACTTACATTTACAACAAACTAATGTGCCTAGGCTTTTTTAGAACATATGTTTTGATAATATGTTTTTACTATTGAGAAAGCAACTACCTGCCTGGGGGACATAGGAAAGTGCAGAGAAAGCCTTTGCAACGGAAATGTTACTTATCCTGTTTGACGTATTCTCAATAAAAGATAGTCTGCATCATTTCTTTTCCAGTTTGTCTGTGTTTTTCATTGGGGACAATAGGGACCTGGCTTGCTTCTTCATCTTTTTACCTCGAATTTTGTCAATGATGTTGGGGTCACTGAAAAGAAATGGTGCAGATTACCATTTATAGAGAAAACGTGAAAGAAGATAAGTAACATTTTTAAGGCAAAGAGTTTCTCCCTGGTTCCCTATGTCCCTCAGACAATAGGTAGTTGCATTTAAATGCTTAAAAGAAATTATATCTGCCTAGCAATAGAGTTTTCCACTTAATTCACTATTAAGTGTAAAGTTTCTAGGGGATTCTAACGTAGATCCATAATCGAAAATCGAAACAACATCTTTGATAAAGGAAATAGTGAAATGTAAATGATATGATAGTATAGCTTTTCTGGAACCAACTAAACAACAAGGTAGTAGAAACAGTTTAGTATCCGCCGCGAACAGTATCACTGTTGACATAAAAATTTGAATCATCAGTGGGCGAGCCACGTGGGAGTTTCTTACCTAAAGAACTGACATACAAATTGCTTTCAACAGTAAGGTCCACCTAGTCTGTAAATTGGTTATCTCTGAAATTTCTGATATGAAATGTTTTGATTTGTGGCGCTGTTAGTATTTATTGCACACTAATCAATATCTACACCCAGAAAAATGTTTAGCACATAGGCAACAAACTTTCAATAGGACGTAAACAAACCACTTCAGCAAAGCAGAACAGAATAGCGGCAAAGACGATCACTTATAGATGCTAGAAAGCAGCAGCAGCATATACCCCAATTAGAGTCGCTAGAAACAAGGTTTCTCCTAGTTGAAATTAGGGGGTTATGGCACTATACACGACGAAACTCTGAAATTTAGTATCTAGGGTTATTTTTCATCCTAAGCCCAGTAAGGTGCATATCAGCGTAATCAGGAAAGACTACAGAATTTAGTAAAGCTATAAAAACGTATTTTCCATTATTCAGAAGTACCCTGTGCAGCCAAACTCTTTTTCGTAAACAGTCTCGCACGCTCCGCATAAGATTCGGCAATGAACAGCCACTGTTAAATCATGAATAATAATTGTGTTGCACTTAACTGGTCACTAAATACTTCTGCTGCTCCCACTCACTGAAAAGTAATGCCATAGCGTTAAGTGCTCAGAAAAGGGTATGCGGGAGAAGTACATGTGCACACATGTGGCAGCAACTGTCTGGTACATCGAAATCATAGTTTCCTACAGTTTCTGTGACTGACAAACGTCAGTTCTGCTTCAGTCTTAGAAATGTTTTCCGTGCCAACTTTATTATCCCCACCATGAATGCACTTAAAAAATTCTCAAATTGTGGATGGAAACACCTCCATATTACACATCTGAGACACATACAGTTCTCATAGCTACTGTGGACTTCTGCTGCGTATATTTTCTTTCATCAATCATATATTAAACTGCTTAGAATTATGGTAGGAACTGGACAAGGAAGAAACGGCCGTTCATGAATTACTGGGCTTCACATGTGACTGAAATAACACACATTTCAAGGTCGTGTGTGCTACATTTTCCGAAGCCCAATCGTTAGAGCTCGTGTCGCCTAATTTGGCCAACCACGAATCGACTCCAGCGGAAGTATCAAGATATTTTCCAGAACAATTTACGAATCACTATATCGGAGACACAAGTCTAATGGCGTTCAGATAAAGTAATAACGTGCTTCATAAAACGGAAAAGGAAGATGAAAAAATTATATCTTCTGCTAATTATTTAATTCAACACTTACTTTATTTCCTCCTTAGAAGAATAGTAATTTAGTTTGTTTTACTTGAACCTTCGTTTACACTTCCAAATATCATTACTGAGGAAACTAAAAAAGAGAAAGTACGAGCGTCACCTTTGTTATCCCTTCATCCAAATCAAATGAAAAACAGAAACACAGTCATCAAAAGAAGATGTCTTTAGATTCAGTTAAAATAAGAAAGGGATTAGTTAAGTTTTTGCATTACAATATCACAAAAGGAAGGTTGCTAATATATATGAGCTAAAAGAGGAAAAAGGAATAGTGAATGCTGAAGCTGGTGGTAAGTGTGATACATATCGATATTTGACCTACCGATGTAGTGTAATACGTGATCACAGTAGTGTGATCACCATCTATGTTCGACGCCAGCTTGCAAAAGCCACTCACATACGGAAGATGACCGCACTAGAGCTGAGGGTATATGAAGCGCGTCTCATGGACGCCGAAAGCACTGCAGTCGTTGTAATAATGTGGAAACGGAACTATTTATTTCATATCCAAAAGGGTATGATCATAGGATTTCGAACCAAGAGTGGAAGCACTTCCGAAACGCCTAAGTCTGTAAACTGTTCATGTGCCGTCGTCGTTAAATATACCGTACATGGCAAAGTGGCGCTATCCAAAACTAGCACTGAGGCAACTGAATGAACAAGGACTGTTGAGATGTGAAAGGGCGAAAAGGATTGCAACTGTTGAGCAACTGACCACCCAGACGGACCAAGGAGCTACCAACAATGTCTCCTTCACCATTTATCAGCGAACGTTGCTGCGTATGGACCTCCGCAGCAGGCGCCTGTTTCATGCAGCCTGACTGACTGGTGTTCATCGGCAGCGAAGGCTGGATGGAATATGGATGCGAGTACCGCAGATGGACTTCCACTAAGTGGCATCGGTGGTCTTTTCATTTGAATCATATTTTATGCTCTATCGGTCAGATAGCCGTTGGCGTGTACGGCGTGAAACGTGTGAAAGCAAGCACCCTGCAACAATCCTCGGAGGGGTCCTGGACGGAGGCGGGGGCCTAATGGTCAGGGGAATGTTTCCATGGCATTCCCTTAGTGATCTCATCTTCTGGAAGTAGTATTGGGTCGACAGAAGAACGCATCTATCCTTGGGGACCATGTCCACCCCTACGTGAAATCTGTTTTTCCTCAGCACGATGGCTTCTAACAGGAGGACAATGCAAGCTGTCACACAGTTCCTATTGGACATGCGTGGTTCGAATGGCACCAGGACGAGTTTACTTTACTATCCTGGTCACCAAATTCGCTGGATTTAAACCCGCTCGAGAATGAGTGGGACCACCCAACCGAGAAACCTAGCACAGCTGGCCATGGGTCTGGAGCCAGCATGGGACCACATTCGTGCCTGCACCTTCTAGAACCTCACTCACTCTCTTCTTGCACGACCCACATCGGCCCTCGGTGCAAAAGGTGGTTATCCAGGCTTTTGACAGGTGGTCACATTAATGTGACTGGACAGTGTACCTTGCCGCGTGATGCTGAGGACAAAGGGGCTGCCCTTAAGCCATGACTGATCATAGTGAGTCTCTCCCGAAAGCTACAGAGGACCGGCAGATACAGTTCAACTGACGCATTTGTTTCATATTGGAAACTATCCCCTTTAAAGACTGACTGACAGCAGTGGGACGGCACTGGGCACCGAGTGCCTGAGGCACTTGAGTGAAACAAACAAATGTAATTGTATGTATGCAGAGAAACACCTGGAGGAATTCTTAGCGGCTTCCACAAGAAATTCCGGCACAGAAGTCACTAGGCAACCAGCAACAACGATTGGAGTGTCGAGATGTGGGAACTGCAATGTCACAAGCCAGCTGACCGCCAGGGATTTTCGACTTGCAAGATCGGATTTTTTGGAACCCTACTCTGTAAGGATTGGTTACCCAGCATCGTTTATTTATTGGGTCACAACACAAATCGAGCCCACCGATAATAATGGAGATATGACGGGATCTTTGGCTCTCTGAATGCCAGAGTTGTGGAAAATGAAGTAAGTAACCGTAAGGTCAATGAGTATCAGTTGACGAATAAGGAATCAGTTGAACAGCGCTTGAGTTTAGTGAGGAGACAGGTGAAAAGCAGTGAGGAAAGGACGAGTGAGTGAGATTTTGGTGTCAGACGAAGCAGTTAGTGAGGTGCATGAGTTGGATGATTCGACCAGTAGGAGAATTAGGAATTTCGCTGTAAGACTCAGAACAGTAGGCTATAAGGAGTTTATTCTTAGGTTACTTGACAGTTACACCAGAGATACTGCCTGGGTAATCGCATCCACCATAAATGATTTGCTTGCTGTTTTTCATAAACCTTCTGATTTTCCTTCTGGGACCTTGTCGGCCTATTATCGACACTGTTTCCAGACTTGTTTCTCTTCATTCATTACAGCACTTTATGTAATCCTTATTTACATTCCATGTCGGATTTTCAGCAGGATTTTGAAACATATACTACGTCAGAACATTATGAATGACCTCGGAGAAAACGATTTATTGACAAATAGTCTGCATGGATTCAGGAAATACCGTTCTTGTGAAATATAACTAGCTCTTTATTTACACGAAGCAATGAGTGCTGTCGACAAGGTATCTCAAACTAATTCCATATTTATAGATTTCCAGGAGACTTTTGACACAGTAACTCACAAGAGACTTTTAATGAAATAGCGTACCTATGGAGTGTCGGCTCAGTTTTGCTACTGGATTCGTGGTTTCCTGTCAGAAAGGTCATAATTCGTGCTAATTTACTGAAAGTAATCGAGTAAAAGAGAACTGGTATCTGGTGTTCACTACGGATGTGTTCTAGATCCTTTGCTGTTTCTGATATGTATTAAAGATTTAGGAAACAGTCTGGGAAGCCCTCTCAAATTGTTTGCATGTGATGCTGTCATTCAAGGTCTTGTGAAGACATAGAAAATCTAAACCAATAGGAAAATGATTTAGATAGAATATCTGTATGGTGTGAAAAGTGGCAATTGACCCTGCATAATGAAAAGTGAGTAGTCATCCGCTAAATTTCTTTTATACAGTGGGTAACTCAAATCAAAACGCCGTCAATTCAGTTAAATAGTTAGGGATTACAGTTACGAACAACTGTAATTGGAACGATCACACAGAAAATATTGGGGAGACAGATAACCAAAGACTGCGTTGTTTACACTTACAAGACGTAGCTGGTCTACTAAAGAGACTGCCTACATGAAGCTTCTCCGTACTTTTCTGGAGTATTGCTGCGAGGTATGGGATCCGCTTCATATGGGACTGATGGAGACGGTCGAAAAAGTTTAAAGAGGAGTAGTTCGTTTTGTATTACCGCAACATAGGACAGAGTGTGTCATGGAAATGATAAGCGAGTTGAGGTAACAATCAATAAAACAAAGGTGTTACTCGTTGCAGCAGGATCTTATCTCGAAATTTCGTTGAAATAGTTTCTCTTCCCAAAGTCAAAATATTATATTGCCACCCATATCCATAGAGAAAACTGTCGATCTTAATAAAACAACAGAAACCAGAGTCCGCACGAAAAGATTTAAGTGTTCACTTTTCCCCCCGCGCTATTCGAGAGTGGAACGGTAGAGAAATTGCTTGAAGATGGATCGATGAAGCCTCTTCTAGGCATTTAATTGTGAATCACAGAGTAATCATGTAGATTAGATATAGATCTAAAGTCTTTCTTATGGTTCGATGATTGAATCATTAAGCAGCCTACCGCATTTCCTCGTCTAACCTCAGCTTCCATGTATTACGTTGACATCGCCTCTGTGGACTTATCACTGCACCCAATTGATGCCGTGCGCACAGACAATTATACTGCATCAACTAGCGGCATGCGTTCTACCTGGAGAGCGACTAGGCTGGGAGTGTAGAAGGAAGTAAGGTTTAACTGCCCAGAGGGTAACCTCTAAACAACATTACATGCAAATGAAAAGTGCTACCCGACACCCCAACAGATTTCGCGGGTATCGACACCTTACGCCGACATCGTACCCGCCATCCACGCTTGTAAGGAACACTGAATCCATCCTGTGGTGAGAAAGTGGTTATTCCTGTCCCTCCTTACCTATATGCCCAATTGATTATTGTGTCTTTGTCCACTTAAATCAGCTCAGATTTTATTTTTGTATTGATAAGCTGTGAAACATTAAAATAAAACACGTAAATTTTTTCCTTTCCTGTGTGATTTCTGAATTAGTTTATTACATTTTGGTGCCCAACAAGGGGTGACCACACTTGCATTTCCACCAATTAGTTTATTTAGTTACGTTGTCGGTACCCAGTGTGAGGCATATCAATCAAAAAATGGTTCAAATGGCTCTGAGCACTATGTGACCGAACTTCTGAGGTCATACGTACCCTAGAACTACTTAAACCTAACTAACCTAAGGCATCACACACATCCATACCCGAGGCAGGATTAGAACCTGCGACCGTAGCGGTCGCGCGGATCCAGACTGTAGCGCCTAGAACCGCTCGACCACACGGGCCGGCGCATATCAATACATCAATGAATTTATTTCACTACTTCTTTGGTCCCCAACGGGGAATATTTGCATTTCAGTTCCCCAGTTTCACTCAGAACACTTCAGCACCCAGTGTGGTTGGCATAACATAATCAGTTTCAATTCCTAAATTTATTTCATTACACTACCTATCGATTAATGTATTTTTTCGATAAACCACTTTCAAACGTCAATCAGGCAAACAGTAAATTGCATGGAAGAACTGGACGGATTGGGGTTCAGATCATTCTCCATTGTTTATTAAAACATATTTATTTAAAAAAAATAACGAAAATCAGATAGCGCCAATTAACAGGATTACAAGCAACACTCTGAAATTTGCACATTTAAGAAATTACGCACCTTAATGAAGCAGCAATTTAAATAATCTGATAGTTAAAGACAACAAGCTATGTCTGAAAGCAGGTCTTAGATTTCAGACTCAATATTTCTACCTTTAGGAACAAGTTAGAAAATGTTCAACAAATGAACAAATAATTAATATTTGGAGAAGGATGGCTATTTAAGATAACGTAGAAACATAATTCATCTCAAAATGTTATCCACTTACAAGTAGCCATACAGGAAGGCAGAGTAACTTAAAGCTGCCTCGAGACAACTAGGGGGAAAAAATCTTAAAATACACCTCCAAGGACAGCTAGGTAATTTAATAAAGTAAACAGGTGCACAAATTCATAGAGTGCCCTTCAGGCACACAGAGCAAGTTTACTTAAATCTCACCCCAATGAGCAGTTAAGTAATTAATAAGAGAACTAGAGTGGACAATTGATATAGGTGCATTCAAACAGACACTTGGAAATTCTCTTTAGATATACCCTAGAAAATTCTTAAGTGATTCAGTTCAAATGTTCAAATGTGTGTAAATTCCTAAGGGACCAAACTGCTTAGGTTATCGGTCCCTAGACTTACACACTACTTAAACACACTTAAACTAACCTATGCTAAGAACAACGCACACACCCATGCTCGAGGGAGGACTCGAACCTCCGACGGTTGGGGCCGCGCAGTGATATGTCGCCTCAGACCGCGCTCCCACTCCGCGCGGCAGTGATTCAGTAAGTGAACGTGTATGCATAGAGGCTGAAAAACGCCATTCAAAAAGGAAGAGAACTAATAATTATTACTCGGAACGAACTTGTAGCAAAAGGTAAATAAATAAAACGTGAGAAAAGGCTACCCCACGAAAACGTTTAAATAACAAATAGTTGAACAATTATATCTAGTGAGTTGTAACTTGTCCTGAGACAGGGACTTTTTTTTTTTTTTTGCTCATACCTGACTAGCTAATGAACAAATATTTAGGCTTCAGAGCATAGCAACACTTAATAGTTGTATACCCTTTTCCTTTTTACAACCCATGAACCTCAAATGTGCCAGTTAGTTATTATAAACGGATTATATTTTCGCTAGTCCAGATGACGTCTCAACATCGCGTGTGTGATTCACATACAACCGAGCAACGTGTGGCCATCCTAACGGGGCTCGACACAATGTCCAACAAGAGTACTTGACTCAGAAAAGCCCCGTGCATCAAAATGTACACAATGTTAATAAAGAATTTCAGACACTAGTTCGCGTAACTTGAATGAAGGTACCCCAAGGGCAGCTGACGGCGGTGCATTCCATAAAGTCGATGTACAGAGGCGACGTTAACAGCAATTATATGACGAACACACGCTGCGTTCAGGTCCAAAACAGTCAAAGCGTGCCACAGCAGTAGAAAGGCAACGGACACTTCAGCTGATCGTCGTCAAAAATTTGGTCTAAGGCTAAACATGATCACATTTACAACAATGTACAGCATTACCAAATCATCGAATACACTGCTGAAACTAGGAAATTGAATTTAATAACAAGTGTTCCCAGTTGCTACACGTTACCCTGACCTCTTCAAACGTAATGCCACAAGGGGTTAAGTTGCGCAACATGACTCAAATCAGGCAACTTTGTCAGATCCTAAAGCTCCTTACATAACATGACTTCCACCGAGAAGAGCCAACAGCAAAAATCAAATAACCAAGACCACACAAATCTTCTGTGTTTGGATAACCCCCGTGTCCACAACCATTAAATAGGCAAAAAGGTTAAAATGCTACCAAATACTCCATGGCACGTCAAGTTCGGCTGAACGGCGCACATTTCCCAAGGACTCACACGGCACTCCCTATGGTTTGGCTACAAAACATCGACTGCCCACTCCATGGCACGTCAAGTTCGGCTGAACGGCGCACATTTCCCAAGGACCCACACGGCTCTCCCTACTGTCCGACTTCAAAACATCAACTGCCCACTCCATGGCACGTCAAGTTCAGCTGAACGGCACACATTGCCCAAGGGCCTCACACGGTTCTCACTATGGTCTGGCTTCCAAACATCGACTGCCCACCAAATCCCCTGCCGGTCCTCGCCACCCAGCGTGGATCACACAAACCCTGGCGCGACAAGCTCGGAGCTGCCAGGCAGGAATTCAAAGAGGGAATCCACCATGGCTCACACTTTGTTGTTCTCATCTGATATATGCATCTGAAATGAGTATTAATTGAGCAAATGATAGTCGCATCAGTATGATGCACTGTGCAGTTAGCGTGAATTTCGTCTGGTGCTTTTGTTATTGCTAAGGCCACAGAAATACGACCGTACAGTAATGTTAATAACAGCGTCATATTTCTTTCAAATATTTAATTGTATGGAGTAGGTTTAAATTATAGGTAGATGAGTTGCCAACAGTCAAACGCAAATTAAATTATTATACGGAGGTTGTTGAGAAGCAATGCGAAATTCTGAGTGTTAGCAGTATGAGTTGGTAAGAATTATGAGCAAAGTTAATGGAAGTCATAAGACAGTGACTAGCCGTGAAAAGCTGGACTACAAATTAAAATATCTCGTGTTCGGTCCCTGGTCAGGCATATGTTTTTTTGTCTGTCATCTCTGGCAAAGTATGTTAATGTAAAAAACGCGGAGCTGCTCCGTGGTCGGAAGTCTACGTTAAATTGTAAATCCCCTTCTATCAGGCTGGATAAGTCATTTCATAGATGGGAACAAGACTTGGGTATACCATCTCCTGTAGGACCACGTCCAAATAAAACACTGCTGCGCTCATACCGAACCTTGAGTTGATGGGAGCTTTATCTTTTAAGTTCCAGAGAAGTAAACTTTCTTGAATATGCAAACAGGTCTTTATACAAACTTATTAATTTTTCGAAAAAAATTTCGGTAATTAAGGATTTTTCAGAGGAGTGCAGTGCCATCAAGTTATTTGGGAATTACATTTTGTTTGTATGTAGGAAAGGGATATACAGGTTGTCTCTCCTAAGAATCGTAAGGCACATTTTCACTGATGTCTCGGCAGATACTTGCTATTTCTTTTTGTCAGTGTGTAGCTTGTTAGTGAGGTTTTGTCTATATGAATTAACAGGGACAGTAAAACACGAAGAATAACCTGTACTCTAGCAGTGCCGGCAACACCCTGATGCGCGCTGACTGCTGTCTGCATGCAGCAGCCCGCTAATCAGTCGCTGCTAGAGTACAGGTTATTCTTTGTGTTTTACAGTCCCTGTCAATCCATATCAACAAAACTAATATCGTACTAGACTAATCTGGGCCGTTCTATAGAATGGGCACCCAAAATTCAGCTTTAAAAACAATTTGGTTTGTAAATGGAAACAAAATGTGCTTCATTGACACTGAGCTCCACGTGAAAGATATGATGAGCAGTATTTGTCTGCGTAACTACAGTTACACACATGCAAATATCTGCCGAAACACCAGAGAAAATGCATCTGACGACTCTTCGGAGAGACAACCTGTACCTGAGAGAGAGAGAGAGAGAGAGACAGAGAGAGAGAGAGAGAAGAGAAAGCGAGAGACAGAGAAGAGGGTTGGGAGGGGGAGGGAATGAGTTGATAATAATAATAATAAAGTTTAAGAAAGTTAACAGGGAAACAGCAGCGATTTCGTTAGTCAAAACTCGGTATCATTTTTAGATG
The DNA here is from genome assembly GCF_021461385.2 of Schistocerca piceifrons. NCBI lineage: Eukaryota > Metazoa > Arthropoda > Insecta > Orthoptera > Acrididae > Schistocerca > Schistocerca piceifrons. The sequence goes on from NC_060138.1 coordinate 933,010,636, forward strand.
TCTACATGAATAAAATTGTGTAGTAAATGCAGTTGCACACACATCAAAGGGAACTTTGCAGTTAGTGTTCCCGTCATCACATCTCGTTCCAACAGTTTAATAGATTGCATCTTGGAGACGAGTTCGTGGAAAATGTTTCAGTTGTCTCCAAGAAAGTGGAGATAAAGCTGGGTACTGCCTTGAGCTATTCTGCCATGATAATGTATTCAAAATAACGAAGTGGTTGCTAACAGTTAACAACCGTAGGGTGAAAATAGCTCTGAGGTTAGAGCAGTTCACCTTGGTGCTGCGGTCTGTTTGCGCCCTAGTTCGAAGGCTCTTTAATTCCACGGAGCTAGCGAGGTGAGGAATCTCTCCCGTTCCGGAACTCCCTGAGACGCTTCGGGTTCCGGCACTAATTACTCACGAGCAGTTAATTTAAGGCAGCTGATGGTTAGGGAACCGCGACCGTTCTCGCTGCTTCTATAACAAGATGAAGGACGAGGATGAGGGCAGTTATCAGGAATATCGTGGTATACCTCTGGGAGTCGCATGCAGTTATTTACAAATTGGCGACAAGCAAAGAAATCTTTTGTAAAATGTCAGTTTGTCAGCAGAGAAACGCAAGAAAATATTTTTTTTCTATTGACGTTCCGCACTACGGAACGTACAGTAGTTCAGACTTCAAACACAAGTTCTTGGACGTCATTGTTCAAAACCCTGAACTGACACGTTGATTTATCAAATGGTTCAAATGGCTCTGAGCACTATGGGACTTAACATCTGAGGTCATCAGTCCCCTAGAACTTAGAACTACTTAATCCTAACTAACCTAAGGACATCACACACATCCATGTCCGAGGCAGGATTCGAACCTGCGACCGTAGCGGTCGCGCGGTTACAGACTTAAGCGCCTAGAACCGCTCGGCCACACTGGCCGGTGTAGATTTATCATTTGTCATTTTTGTAAATCACTCACGACAAATGCCAGGACGCGGCTGTAAATAATAGACGGTCAGTTTCATTCACGTTACTTTGAGCTTGTACTCCATCCTTAATTACCATGCAACTAATGGGACGTTAAACACACTTTTAGTTCCACAAGTATTTACATCCTTAACTGCTTCTTACTGCTTAGGTTGGGGACATTAATCAGACCGGAAGGAGAAAGACTAGAAAAAAAGGAGCGAAGAAGCACACTGACAGAGAGAACCAGGAAGAGAAACAGGAAAAAAGTAATGAGGGTGGGAGATGCCAGGACATGAAAATATACTCTTTTTTCATATCGTCTAACAGTTTTATTTTAATGCTACACATTTTAATAATTCTATGCGTTAAAAGCATAACATCAACGTTTCCAACATCTGTGATCCATTACCTCAACTATTCGACAGTCAGTGTTTATATTACCGGAATCGTATCCTCAAACAACATATGAACAATGTTTCCCTGTCACTACATTTTAAGATAGAACCGTAATTCGACATCAATTTATTTTTCTTTTCTCTTACCTTGTTTCACTTCTCAGATAGTATTGTAGTCATGTACTTAGGTTTTGTGTTACTTTCTGGAATTGCTGTCTTTGGCATTATTATTTTTTAATTTGTGCTGTTGTGTGCTTCCATATTTAATAATGTGTTAATTTTGAGAAAAATATTTCTTTGTGCATAAAAGTGTGTAACTGTGTGGAAATTTTAAAGGATGAATGACAATATTATGAAAGAGATAGATTACTACTCACCACATAGAGGAGATACTGAGTCGCAGACAGGCACAACAGAAAGAATATATTCTTTTTGTTGTGCCTGTTTGCGACTGAACATCTCCACCATATGGTGAGTGACAATCTATCGTTTTCATAATACTGTCATTATTACGTCCTGGATTTTCCATTGTTTAAATTTAAGGGATAGTAATTTAAGCAACATTTTGAGAAAGCGCCGAATTAATATCGATACCTCGCTTGCTGTGTGAAGTAGTAACGAAGCAGTGTGGATAGAGAAGTGGATACTCGTTGTCGGGAGCAAGCATTCTAACCTCTTTGGTCAGGAGTGAGCTACTCACAGCGCGTGAATTGTAACCTTGCAAGAGGATGGGTTACTGTTTACAGGTGAAGTCCGGAATGATAAGTTGACAATTAAGTTTGTTTAAACTTTTATCGGGGCACCTGCGATCTAGGGGTTGCTGTCCAGAGACCCTCACTCTCACGCGGCGCAGGGGCGATTTAGGTCTGTATTATACGCCTGATAGAGCGATAGCCCATTTCATTGGTTCTCACATGGCGTCATAGCGCTGTTGCCCTACAATCCTTCCGTGGCTATTGCTGCCTGTTGGGACTTGATATAACAATAGTACAAATTTAGTTGTAACAAATTAGATATGCTCGCGCCTGCTTTTACCTTATTTTTAAAAAGCTTTTCATAATAATCTTCCTTATAAAAATTAACTTTTGACAATACTTCATCTGAATTTGAAGAATTTACTAATTTCTCCTATCCATGGTCATCCTGGTTATCGTAAAGAAAAATCAGTTGTTTCTTTTATACGTGACAAACGTAGCGGCCAGCATGCACTGGGCGGTGCCAGAAAAATTTCTTATAGGAGCAGATATATACGCGTTATCCGGCGACTTCATTGAGGTAAGGATTTCCAATTTATTCAGAATGATCTTTTAGGGCCATGACGCAGCACTGCTGACATCCAAATTTACCAGTTTAGATTCACTGTCAGTTAATTATTGAAAGGTTATATATGAGTCACATTTTTTATTGGGAGGTTAGTCACATTATTATTACGAGGTTACGGTATTATAAACTGTTGGGAGATTACACTAAATGTGAATGTTATAAGCATAATTATATATACTTTTTCTGTCGGGAGGTTACAGTGTATGCGTTCATACCTGCCAATCATTTGTTTTTCTGTACGTGAACTGTTAGTATAATACACGTGGCATATTGAGTGCCCCTTTGGGTGCGTTGGTTTATGCAATCGGGTGCTTGTTGTGTTTATTCCTGTACCACTGAATCAGGCCTCTTCATCATTATGACAGTTTTTTTTGGTGCAAGTATGTCCTGTTTCGCCGGCCGAAGTGGCCGAGCGGTTCTAGGCGCTACAGTCTGGAACCGCGCGACCTCTACGGTCGCAGGTTCGAATCCTGCCTCGGGCATGGATGTGTGCGACGTCCTTAGGTTATTTAGGTTTAAGTAGTTCTAAGTTCTAGGGGACTGATGACCTCAGAAGTTAAGTCCCATAGTGCTCAGAGCCATTTGAACCATTATGTCCTGTTTTTCGATAGTTGGATGTCAATTTGAACAAAATATTTAAGTACTTACGGTCATTTCCCTGTGGAAGTTACGGTAGTTAGTTACCCGTTTCGTCACATATTCTCAACGCAATCGTATGAACTGTCGGTATTCGGCATTTTTAAAATTTTGTTTACTTCCCATACTGAATCTAAAAATACGCCAAGAAAACAATTTTTTTTTTTAAATTTGCAATCTCTGACTAATTAAGGAGTTAAGGAGTACTTCATGAATATGCCATTTGGTGTTAGCACACTAAGGATGAAAATAAATTTTTTATTAGGAGATGAAAACATGACATAAGTTTTGACTTAACATCTTTAACAATCCGAAAAATACTAAAAATATACTGATGGAAATGTACCTGGAAAGATGACGTTAATTTTCACTCGATGACCTCGTATGGTACCCATGGGTTAATAGATGTTCTGATAATAGTTCAAATATCTACCGCAACAAACAGCGTAGTAGTATTGCTACCAGAGTGCCATTTGTTTCTACCCTTTAATAAGGAATTCTCACAACCTGAAAGCTCAGGCTGGTGCAAAAGTGTGAAGCCAGCAGGAACCTACCACGGAGACGCACTGGTGCTTCCTGCAGCTGAGCGAGTTTGAAAGGGGTCAAATTGTGGCCATCCGAGAGGCGGGATGGTTCATTTCGGAAAGATGTCACGTAAGTTGGACGTGCTGCGTCACTTATGCAACGATGCTGGTATCAGTGGTCACGTGGACATTGTCACACCTGTCCACGCAGCACATACGCTCGTCAGGATCGTCGTATAGTAAGAGCAGCTGTAGCGTGTAGCACAGATGTCACAGTATGATAAGGGGTCTTGTGAGTCCAAATAATGTCAATACAAACCGATGTGAATCGGTATTGGCTCTGTGACTAGGAGTACTCATACCTCTAGCCCATCTTCCACTCCTGCCACAGCACCGACGTGCACGGTTCCACTGGTGCCGTCAGAGGATCACTTGGAAGATGGAATGGCGGACCGTAGTCGTCCGTTATGAAAGCAGATGCATGCAAGTGATTGTCGTTTGCTTGTGGGACGCAGACCTGGTGAACCTTGCCTGGCAGAGTGCATACGTCCGAGACACAGTGGCCCCAGGCCTTATGGTGTGGGGTGCGCTAAGCAACAATTCTTGTTCATCTTTGGTGTTTCTGGAGGAAACACTAAGCAGCGCTCGGTAAGTGCAGAATGTTGGTAGACCTGTTCTTTTGCCTTCTTGCAACTGGAAGGTGACGTGTTGTTCCAGCAGGATGCTGCTTGTCTACACGTTGCCCATGAAACTCAACGTGCACCGCAAGACCGTACAGCAACTTCCCTTGCCAGCGCCACGTCCAGAACTGTGTCCGATCGAGCACGTGTGGGATATGGTGAAACGAGAAGTGACTCGTGCGAGCTGTAAACCAACGAGTCTTACAGAACCACATGAACAGATCGAGCAGGCGTTGCATAACGTATCCCAGGACAAATACTCGCCATCTGTATAATCGACTGGTGCCAGAGTCAGCGCTTGCAATGCTGCCGGCAGAGGATATACCACGTAGTAATGCGGACGTTGTAGCATGGGACGATACCTCGTACATCAGAACCAGTTCTGCTTCTGATATGTAAATGTAATCATTTCATGTACTCCGTACGCACTGTTGTAACAATAAGTCTGGAGTCAATTAGAAACCTCTAAAGTAGTGAACAAATTTTTTTTCCAGCAGCGTAGCTGACACTAGTACATGACGTATAGGTGTACGTGGTTTTCGTCCTTTGTAACTTCAAATTTCAAAATTAATCGGCATATTGTTGCCTGGTCATGACTCATAAAAAAAGTAAATGTGAATCAGTGACTCAGCATGAGTCTTTAATTATGCACTTTCATGGCACACAAAGCATCCGAACTGAAACTGAAGATTAAATTAAATTAAAAATTAATAATTTCTTCATGCAGTAGCCCACATCACGTTTCACACACACGTGGGTAAAACAACGTTTTTTCAGTCTGTATGATCTCTTTGTTGACAGTACCGTTGGTCATCACTGATATTACGCGAGTTTCGTGTCTATGGGGAGGGGGGGGGGGGGGGATGTCTAAACTATTTCGCTATTGAAATGTTTTTTTCATTCTCCTTTCATTCGTCTTATACATCTGCCAGACATTATTTATTGCTGCATAAAAAAGCAACGTCAGCATTGGTTAGTACTATTTCTTTTCTGTCGTAGAATAATGGTCGATATCTTGGTTCATTCCGCCCATCGTAATACAGCAGGACTGATACCCTTAAGGCGAAAACCTATCACGTTTCGGTTCCCAACACTGAAATGAGCAAAACATGAAAAACACGGACAGTTGGGAAGTACCTAAAGTCAACAAATATGACGTAAATGTGACGCCTTTTTTCACGCCCGCACAGCAACGTGTAATGACACTGATATATTAAAAGTTATTTCCGATCACGAAAACTGACAACGGCTCGGAGGAGTGTGGTGACTACATGCCCCTCCAAGAATTCGCATCTAGTGTCATCCGTGGGCTGTGTATGACACAGCTCTCGGTCGGTAAGCTACCGTTGAGCCTTCTAAGCCAGTTCGGACGCAGTTTGTTTTATCAAAATTATTATAATTAGCTTTATACCTATTCCCATTTAAGGTAACAATTAAACAGTGTAAACAGTATTAATAACTTGTAAGTAGCGATAGCCTATTGAAAACATTACGCATTTTTTAAACATCGCAAAAAAGTAGACAGAACTTTCAAGGAAGATATATGGCGCTGAAGTGAATAAGCACACCTTCCCGTTGTACAAAACAATAGGATTTCCTGTGACAACTGTCAAGAAGGAGTTCAAGTCCGAATATACACTCCTGAAAATGGAAAAAAGAACACATTGACACCGGTGTGTCAGACCCACCATACTTGCTCCGGACACTGCGAGAGGGCTGTACAAGCAATGATCACACGCATGGCACAGCGGACACACCAGGAACCGCGGTGTTGGCCGTCGAATGGCGCTAGCTGCGCAGCATTTGTGCACCGCCGCCGTCAGTGTCAGCCAGTTTGCCGTGGCATACGGAGCTCCATCGCAGTCTTTAACACTGGTAGCATGCCGCGACAGCGTGGACGTGAACCGTATGTGCAGTTGACGGACTTTGAGCGAGGGCGTATAGTGGGCATGCGGGAGGCCGGGTGGACGTACCGCCGAATTGCTCAACACGTGGGGCGTGAGGTCTTCACAGTACATCGATGTTGTCGCCAGTGGTCGGCGGAAGGTGCACGTGCCCGTCGACCTGGGGCCGGACCGCAGCGACGCACGGATGCACGCCAAGACCGTAGGATCCTACGCAGTGCCGTAGGGGACCGCACCGCCACTTCCCAGCAAATTAGGGACACTGTTGCTCCTGGGGTATCGGCGAGGACCATTCGCAACCGTCTCCATGAAGCTGGGCTACGGTCCCGCACACCGTTAGGCCGTCTTCCGCTCACGCCCCAACATCGTGCAGCCCGCCTCCAGTGGTGTCGCGACAGGCGTGAATGGAGGGACGAATGGAGACATGTCGTCTTCAGCGACGAGAGTCGCTTCTGCCTTGGTGCCAATGGTGGTCGTATGCGTGTTTGGCGCCGTGCAGGTGAGCGCCACAATCAGGACTGCATACGACCGAGGCACACAGGGCCAACACCCGGCATCATGGTGTGGGGAGCGATCTCCTACACTGGCCGTACACCACTGGTGATCGTCGAGGGGACACTGAATATTGCACGGTACATCCAAACCGTCATCGAACCCATCGTTCTACCATTCCTAGACCGGCAAGGGAACTTGCTGTTCCAACAGGACAATGCACGTCCGCATGTATCCCGTGCCACCCAACGTGCTCTAGAAGGTGTAAGTCAACTACCCTGGCCAGCAAGATCTCCGGATCTGTCCCCCATTGAGCATGTTTGGAACTGGATGAAGCGTCGTCTCACGCCGTCTGCACGTCCTGCACGAACGCTGGTCCAACTGAGGCGCCAGGTGGAAATGGCGTGGCAAGCCGTTCCACAGGACTACATCCAGCATCTCTACGATCGTCTCCATGGGAGAATAGCAGCCTGCATTGCTGCGAAAGGTGGATATACACTGTACTAGTGCCGACATTGTGCATGCTCTGTTGCCTGTGTCTATGTGCCTGTGGTTCTGTCAGTGTGATCATGTGATGTATCTGACTCCAGGAATGTGTCAATAAAGTTTCCCCTTCCTGGGACAATGAATTCACGGTGTTCTTATTTCAATTTCCAGGAGTGTACTTGCGTTGACGGAACATTGATAGTCGGTGTGTAACATTACAAACAGCGTGTAGCACGAGAGTGAAACTCATATAGGGTGCTGCAAATTTATTAGTGCATTACCTCGCTTGCTTATTGGCTGGTTTTTAGTCTTCCATGTTTGTTTTCCTTTCATTGTTAAGACAAGTTTATTTCATCACAGTGTGCCTCTGATTACGATTTCTCGTATGTATTGCACTTTTTGAACTCTGATGTAAATATGTTACTCATATTCTGATTGCGTTCTTCTCGAATCCTTAATATTGGGTGGGATAAAATATTCCAAATTTGTTTTTGTTTTATATAAAACAGAAGCCGCTTTCGTTGTATGGTGTTCTGCGGACTTACGTGTATCAGTTATTGCTTACGAATCTGAGCGTGAACTGCGCTATATGGCTCATTGTAAGAATATTACCTGTGTTCTACGTTACTTTTATCATCATCCGTTTTCTGTAATTTCTCGCATTGAACGGAGAACTCCATTTTAGCAGGTTTTGACAGTATGGACATTCTACTTCATTATATTTTGCCCCAGATCGAGTACGTGATTCTGTTTTGAATTCTGTTGCTTTTTGCCACTGAGTGCCACACCTTTCACAGCTTCTTGGAGAGTATGGCTGTAGATGTAGATGAGTAGGCCCTATGTTTTGTGGTCAGGGTACCTATCACATTCTTCCTTCCAAATGCGACAGTACATTTTGGCGGAGTTAATGAAAATTCCGGTGTCCATTAAAAGCGAGAGTACGAAAAACGTATGGTAAAAAATAAATAAATAAAAAAAAACGTAGAATACGAGCAGTCTACTGACAGTACATTTAAATCGAACAGTTCACACACTGACTCGTAAACAGTAACAAATAGATATGAGTCCACAGAATACCACGTAAATAAACCAGTTTCTGTTTCTTATGAAACAAAAATCAAATATCGAATCATGTTTCCCAGCCAATATTAATAATGAGAGCACAATACAAGCAACATATTTATGTTGCAGTTCAAAGAGTGTAATACGCACAAGAAGGTTGTAATCAGGAACAAAATTTCCACTTGATAACAGACACACGGCCGAAATTGGAATATCAGGTCTGGCAAATAAATACACTTTACCAAAACACTACCAGATCTGCCCAGAAATTATAAATTAAAAATATTGTCATGTAGTATTTATATCTTGAAAAGTAATGATACGAATTTTCGCGCCATTTTTCTCGTATTCAGAATTCACTGCCACGCCACTTGGAGCGGTACTGTCGTTCTCTGTTTCCGTGGCGTAACACGGGCCTTGTACTTCTGATATGTTGATATTCTCTGGAGCGTAGTATCAGATTACTTTCTTGGCGTCTACGATTTTTATAACGACGTTTCTAATTGTGTATTCGAACAAATGGCATCTCCATCGTTAGACTACTTATAATTTCCATCCATTGTTCAAAACTTCCGTTAGTTTTGCAGATTATCATGAAGGCTTTTTTAAGTTTTCTGAGTTCATGCATAATGACAACTTCTTTTAATTGCCACATTTTGCAGACGTGTTTCCATTAACAAGTAAAACCGATACGCTACAATGTGTCGAAAATAGCACTGCCATTTGAAAAGAGGCAAAAAAATTCGAAATTGATGAATTAAGGAAAGTGGAAGTAAATGGTTGTAGTAAAGCTGAGATTATTTTTACCACAGGAGAAGTGCACATAATGCCACATACTTTTCAACAACACCGTATCCATTTTGGCTCATTGTTGCATGTAGGATCACTGTACTGCAAATGAAAGAAAATTATTTTTCATAGTCCTTACTACGACTAATTTTATATTTCTTTATCCTGTGATAGGTTTCGAGCGTTTGGATATTTAAAGTGGTACAGTTAAGCTGGCAACAACCCGTATGATTTCGTGATTTTACCACTGATAGATGCCAAACAGACGAAACTGATCATAAAACAAGGGAGTGAATCAATAACTCTATAGTACTACCAAGATAATTACTTTCGCAAGGCATGGCGGCTGTGGAATGTGCCAATTGATTCCGTATTTCTATTCAATTGATAACGTATTTCTAAATTTCGTGAAGGCTTTTCACACTGTACCACACAAGTGGCTTGCAACGAAATTGTGCGCTTATTGAAAATCACCTCAGTTATGTAACTGAATTCATGATTTCCTGCGAAAGAGGTCACAGTTCGTTGTAACTAACGGAAAATCATTGAGTAAAACAGAAGTGATTTCTGGCGCTCCCCAAGGTAGTATTGTAGGCCCTTTGCTGTTCCTTATCTACGTAAACGATCTAAGAGACAATTTGACCTGCCGTCTTAGGTTGTTCGCAGATGACACTGTCGTTTATCGAATAATAAAGTCATCAGAAGATCAAAACAAACTGCAAAACGAGTTATATAAGATATCTGTATGGTGCCGAAATTGGAAATTGACCCTAAATAAGGAAAAGTGTGAGGTCATCCACAACAGTGTTAAAAGGAATCCGTTAAACATCGGTTACACGATAAATTAGACGAATCTGAAGGCCGTAAATTCAACTACATACATAGGAATTACAATTACGTACAACTAAAATTCTAAGGAACATATAAAAAATGTTGTGGGGAAGACTAACCAAAGACTGCGTTTTATAGACAGGACACATAGAAATGTAACAGATCTACTAAAGAGACTAACTATACCACGCTGTCCGTCCACTTTTAGAACACTGCTGCACGGTGTGCGATTCTTACTAGATAGGATTGACGGAGTGTATTGAGAAAGTTCAAAGAAGAGAAGCACGTTTTTTATTATGGCGAAACCGGGGCGAGAGCGTCACTGAAATGATACAGGATTTGGGGTGAACATAATTAAAACAACGGCGTTTTCCGTTGAGTGGAATATTCTCACGAAATTTCAATCACTAACTTTCTCCTCCGAATGCGAAAATATTTTTTTGAAGCCTACCTACAGCGGGATAAACGATCACCATAACAAAATAAGAGAAGTCAGAGTTCGCACGAAAAGAAATAGGTGTTCGTTTTTTCCGTGAGCTGTATGAGATTAGAATAATAGAGAATGATGCGAAGGTGGTTCGATGAACACTCTGCCAGGTACTTAAATTTAATTTGCAGAGTATCCGTGTAGATGTAGATGTAGATAAGGAAACCATTACAGCATCACTGCAAATGCGTGCCTCCTTATATGGACAATGAACATAACTGGCTTCGATTTAAGGACAATAAGTGTATGGCAATGTTATTATTGAATTAATGTCTATCCTCTCTACGAAGATGGAAGTAAAACTATGTATACTGTTGCAAATCGCACATCGGGGATCGTTTATTTATGCCAGCCACCACGACAGTATCCGTCGCCATGTTATTAAGCTCTTCAATAATCTTTGAATGCAAGACGTCATCCACTCCAGGTCTGGACTAAAGGCAGTTGCATTTACTGCTGCCAAACTCGAGTAGTCGTCGTCTCATCTCGGGACTGAGGTGCTGCATACCTTGTCGCTGGGTCGTGTTGACCCTTCCGGACGACATTAACACGGAGTCCTTTGTCCGTTAATGCAGTCCCTGTAATAGACTGCTCTACGGCTAAATTGTCTCGGTGCGAACTCAAAGGCGCCATCTATCCAGTAAATGAACCTCCACTGTTTCGAAATTAATCCCACCAGGTAATCAACGGAATATGAGCGACTCCAAGGATCTTCACGACTTAGGCAGATGAACCGAGCCACTAATTCAACGATTACTCTGCAACACATGCGTAAAGAATATCAGATGTTTGACGAGTTTTTATTCACGGCCCCGTTCTGTGGAGTTCATTTCAGAAGACATAATTTTTTCGAAAAATGTTTGGTACATTCATGAGTCAGACTTGCCACTTATTGGTTCCTTAAACCATTACAAAGGAGTAAATTTCCGGAATAACTTGAAGCTACCACCGCATAAAGGGAGTTTTAGTCTCTATATTTATGAATTCTGAACAAATGTTTTCCGTGACTGTTTAATCATTTTTTTATTCCAAAGTCGTTATCACTTTGCTGGATTGGCACAGCTACACATGCTCGAGAATACAAACGAATCGTTTTTCGTATGTCGCTGTGTAGCATAGCACTTTCAGTAAGTGATGATCGGCGCACTGTCCAGAAGAAGGAAGGACGACATCGAGGGAATTAGAGACGGAACACGCGCTCCGAATGATACACGGATGGGGCAGTATATCGACCGTAACCTTTCAAAGGAAACATCTCGGTGTTTGCCTGAAGCGATTTAGGGAAATCACGGAAATATTAAATCATTATGGTCGAATACAGGTTTGAATCGACGTCTTCCAGGTTGCTAGAATAGTGTTGTAACAACAGCACCATGTCACTCGGTCGCACAGTCGGTCTCTATCAATTTGAAGTTAGGAAACGAAATCAGTGATCTACCTTGGTCTATCAAAAATTGTATGGTGTGACAGAAACAGAAATAATGCCGTATTTTGCAGCACTGCTTCGTGTTAACGTTGATCCAGAAAATTAACTCAGTACAGGCGGTAGGCAAAGTTTTAATTATCATCTCGTAAATATGAAGTCACGGAATTAACTTTTTGTTTGGTTGGAGATAAATGTCTGCAGCCCTGGTACACACTGAAATTCCCTTTTCCACAGTACCGTAGCACGTCACTACGGGAGCCAAAACGACATAACACAGCCCATCTCAGCTTAAGCAACCGACTGCGCCACCTTGCATTTGTTCCCCTAGCACTGGGATAGCTGCGTTCAGCAGGACCGCAGATATGTATGTGCAAACGAAAAAAAAATTAATTACATAAATACAATTGCTCTTGGTGCTAATTCAAACTTTCTAGCTATGGTACATTTCATCTGGATAAAAATTTATGAAACATACTGTGGAGATAACACATCGTTAGCACTCTTGGGTGTACGTTGAAAGAGGTGACATTTAAAGTCGTACGAAAATTACGTATAGTGACTTTATCTTCGAATAACGTAACGCATCTAAAGAAATGCTTTAATAGTTAAGTTCGGCTCGACTGATGTCGCTGCTTTTATTCCATATTGCTAAAGTATGTTATAAAGCAGAACCTTCGTTAGTTACGTAATATGTAACTACTGCTGTGCTATGACAATCTTGTGCATTGTGAATTGTTCAGTTACCTTTCTTCATTACTACCATAGTCTTAAGCTACTACAGTGAAGTGCCAAAGAAACTGGTGAAAGCAAGCGCATTCAAATAAAGAGATATGTAAACAGGCAGAACACGGCGCTGTGGTCGGCAATACCTACATAAGATAAGAAGTCTCTGGCGCAGTTAGATAGCTTACTGGTGCTACAATTTAAGTGAGTTTGAACGTGGTGTTACAGTCGGCGCCAAAGCGATGGGATACAGCATCTCCGAGGTAGAGATGAAGTGGGGATTTTCCCGTACGACCATTTCACGAGTGCCGGCCGCGGTGGTCGTGCGGTTCTAGGCGCTGCAGTCCGGAACCCCTGGACTGCTACGGTCACAGGTTCGAATCCTGCCTCGAGCATGGATGTGTGTGATGTCCTTAGGTTAGTTAGGTTTAAGTAGTTCTAAGTTCTGGGGGACTGATGACCTAAGATGTTAAGTCCCATAGTGCTCAGAACCATTTGAACCATTTCACGAGTGCACCGTGAAAATCAGGAGTCCGGTAAAACATCAAATCTCCGACATCGTTGCGCTGGAGAAAGATCCTGCAAGAACTGGACCAACGATGACTGAAGAGAATCGTTCAGGGTGAGAGAAGTGCAACTCTTCCGCAAATTGCTGTAGTGTTCAACGCTGGGCCATCAACAACAAGTGTCAGCGTGCGAACCTTTCAACGAAACATCATCGGTATGGGCTTTCGGAGCCGAAGGCCAACTCATGTACCCTTGATGACTGCACGACACAAAGCTTTACGCCTCGCCTGGCCGGAAATATGTTGACTGGTCGGACGAGTCTCGTTTTAAATTGTATGAAGCGGATGGACGTGTACGAGTATGGAGACAACCTCATGAATCCAGGGACTGTCCAAGCTAGTGGTGGCTCCGTAATGGTGTTGGGCGTGTGTAGCTAGAATGATATGGGACCCCTGTTATGTCTAGATACGACTCAGACTGGTGACACGTACATAGGCATCCTGTCTAACCACCTGCATCCATTCATCTCCATTGTGCATTCTGACGAACTTGAGCAATTTCAGCAGGCAATATGACACTCCAAACGACCAGAATTGCTAAAGAGTTGCACCATGACCACTCTTATGAGTTTAAACACTTCCGCTGGCCACCAAACTGCCCAGCCATGAACATTACTGTGCATATCTGGGATGCCTTGCAACGTGCTATTCAGAAGAGATTTCCACCCCCTCGTACTCTTAGGGATTTATGGACAGCCCTGCAGAATTCAAGGTCTCAATTCCCTCCAGCAGTACTTCATACATCAGTCGAGTCTACGCCGTGTAATGTTGCGGCAGTTGTGCACCCTCGCCGGGGCCCTATATGATATTAGGTAGGTGTACCAGTTTCTTTGACTCTTCAGTGTAGCTGGAAAAAGATTGCTATGGAGATTAGTATAATTAAGTGAGTATGCGACTTCGTTCCACCTTAGCCCTGGAATTGTAGCATGGTACTCATACCCTTAGTAATTTTAATGGATTGTTGTGATATGACAACATTAGCAATATAACAGGTAAACTACAAAATAATAGATATAGGAAATGAGTTCTAAAACTTATAGTTGGCTTCAGTGCTTACACAATCTGTGTAACCATTGAGTGACTCCAGGAAGATAGAATATGAGTAACAAAATTTTAGTTGCTGCAATGAATGGCAGCTATCCGTAAATGTAGAAACATGCAAATCAATGCGGATGAGTAGGAAAAACAAACACCCCGTGTTCAAACACAGCGTTAATTGTGTGTTGGTTGACAAAAACACATCGATGAAATATCTATGGGTTGTTAAAGGCGTTATACTGCGAAGGGATATGAAGTGGAACGGCACTGAGGATTGTTAGGGAAGGCGAATGGTCGACTCCGGTTTATCGGAAGGACTTTAGGAAATACGATTCAACTGTAAAGTTTGAAAGACAAGTTATTACGGAGATGCTTGAGAAACTCAAATGGTAATCCCTGAAGGGAAGCCGACGTTCTTTTCGAGAAGCACTATTGAGAAAATTTGTAGAACTGGAATCTGTAGCTGACTGTGAAACGATTCTACTGGCCACCATCGTACATTCCGTGCAAGGAGCACTAAGATAAAGTACGGGAAATACGGGCTGGTACGGTGGCGTATCGACAGTCGTTTTCCGTCACTCTGTTTGGGAGCGGAACAGGATAGGGTATTAGTAGTGGTAGTACAGGGTACCCTCCGCCACGCACTGCATGGTGGCTTGTAGTGTATGTATGTAGATGCAGACGTAGAAGAGAAGTGCCGGTTCGATTTTATCCATAACGGACAAGGGATCGTCGTTGTTAAAAGCGATGTTAAAGTGTACGCTAAGCCACCTTTCACAATGCAAAAGCATTAAAACTTACGCGTTTAGGAGGAGCTACCCTCTATCATCAGAGTTACTCCGTAGGCATCATATAAGACGGTAAAGATAAAAATAATAAAAATTCTTTGTCACTTCCCTTAGTAGCCGCGTCTTCTTCGATTGCCCTTCAACACCACTCGTCCTGTCGATAAAATGGAGTCCACGAGTGTCGGCAGCGTCAAAGCAACAGCCATTCGTTTATAACATCCTTGTAGCTCCTCATAAGACACATTCGAAATGCAAACACATTAGCGACCGAGCACTTACTGTGCGCGAACAAGAAATCAAAGAGACACCAATGATCAAAGATAATGCACCGCTAAGGGGATGCACGGGAGCTTGAATTTCGTCCCCCACAGAATGTCAACAGAATTACGGTAATTAAAGTAGCTAACCAAACGCTGATATTAAAACGGATCTACAACGTTTTTAAGAAACCTCTTTGCTTCTCCTGTAACCTGTGTAATGTATTTTCATTCTTCCCGATATCTGTTGTAATCTCAAATTGTTCAATTAGATCCACTATTCTATATTTATTCCGTGTGTGCAAAATTGCGAGTATTTCTTGTTCATAAAAAAATGTACAGTTCCATGGATGTGCTTAGCTATGGGTGACTTTTCGAAATTAAGCCGGAAACGTTCCTATTTTCCTTGCATCCGCGCTTGAAAAGCCTACCGGCGTAGCTGATGTCATTTGCATCACAACCGTTACGATGAATTTAGTATGTACCAGCTTTATCGTATGTATCAGCTTTATGTTTTGAATTAGTCATTAAGTTACATCGTAGTGTGTTGTTGGTTTTTAACAAGGCTTTATCTTTCAAACGGTTTAAAAATGTTAGCTACTTTCTGGGATAATTGAGATAAATTACCAAATGTTTCAAAGAGTATAGGAAGCCTACACCGGGAATTATGATACATAATAACTCTTGTCATTCAAGCCGCAAAAAGTTTCCGCCCTTCGCTGTTTAGTAGATAGAATATTTGAAGTGCGGGTGAAGGATACAATGATCGAGCTCAACATTATGAGACAGCTAGGCGAATCTAACGAAAAATATAGTGAATAAAGTATCACATAAAAACAGCGCACAGAGGTCAATGGGAATACTTCGCAAAATGTAAAGACAATCACGGTTCCGTATTTCGGCAATTTATCTCAGAAAGTCACCACGTCTTTTAGTTGTTTAAAGCTAAAGCCGAATTATAGACCAACAACGCATTACGGTTTAAATTGAGGACTAATTTAAAACAGGAGGTTGAGAAATATGATAAAACTGGTGTTCACAAATTTGAGCGTAAGAGTTGCATTGCTAACTACATGGATCACTCTGGTACATTCTTCAACTTGAGAGACAAGGAACGTAGGGACGCTTTAAGGACTTAATAATATCGAAAAGTCGACCTCAACTATGCGCATACATTAAACCAGGCACACTTTATTAGAAATGAAGAAGCTCAAAATTTTGTACGTGATAGTAGAAAATTGAATCCATTGGAATACTTTGAGGTTAGTACTGATAGCAAGAAAAATGGAAATGTATTAAATGAACAGATTACAGCAGTGGTAAACAACTTTCTTAAAAGCTATGTAGTTTTGCTACAATATCAGTCTTTAGTTAGCTACCTCAATTATAGTAACACTTTTAACGGTCTGTGCGTTACGAAATTCGAGCTCCCGAGCATCTCCGTAGTGGTGCATCATCTTTGATAATTGGTGTATCTCTGATTTCTTGTTTACGGACAGGAAGTGCGCGGTCGCACTAGCGTGCTAGTTCTGTAATTGTATTTTGAGTGCGACTTTCCTGGTGGTAAACGGACAACGACCGTGAACTGCTGATTCTATGTCGCTGCTGATACTCATGGAATATACACGCCGTTTCATTTAGTCTATTTTATGGATTGGACGAATGGTGTTGGAACGCAGTTTAGGAAGACACGATTAAAAGGTAAGTGACAACGATTTTTTATTACTTTTCAAAATGGTTCAAAAGGCTCTAACCACAATGGGACTTAACATCTGAGGTCATCAGTCCCCTAGACTTAGAACTACTTAAACCTGACTAACCTAAGGACATCACACACATCCGTGCCCTAGACAGCAATCGAACCTGCGACCGTAGCAGCAGCGCGGTCCCGGGCTGAAGGTCTAGAGCCGCTCGGCCACAGCGGCCGGTTATTACTTTTATTTATATCTTTATCGCATTTATAAGATTCTTCTAGAATAATTCTGAGGGTGGACGCTTACTCTTTCCAAACCTGACAGTTTTAAAGCTTTTGTATTGTGAAAGTCGGTTGAGCCTACATTTTAATGTTGATTATCTTGTTCCTGGCCTCGTCTAAGCGGTTTGAACATTGTTGTGACTGCTGACTAATAATTTTGCAGGTGTTGTTTCTTTATCAGCAACCCACATGATATTTTTTCCCATTACAGTCTTTGACAAATAGTTCTTTTAATGTGAGATTCTTCCGATTTACAAACTCTTCGTCTACGCTGTCCAAAATAACGCTTTCAGTCCTCTTGTTTGACTCGGTTTTTAAATGAGTAAGTATCAAACTACTTGTCCAAAGCCAAGGTTGAGTTTCCATTCAGTTTTATAGCTTCTGAAAATTGTTAATTAATGTGAAAAATAACAAGGATAATCACGGTTTCTTGCCTACGGTACAGTATATCTCCTGCAATAGTTTTCTGGGAAGCTACAAATGGGCGAAATAGTTTGCTTCTACATACAAAATGTATGAGGAAATTTGCAACTGTCCCTTTCATTTTCCACCCTTCATTAATGCTGTGCTGTCTCATGTTCAGCCGAGATGATTCCATTTTGTGCTTATTATTTCTACGATTTATCTGTGCGTTATTATACGTAAAAATTGTTTAAACATATTTAATAACTTTTAATTGTCGCTGTTATGTAATAGCAATTAGATAACTGGTTTCTGTTGGAAAAATAAACATTTTCAGATCTAATTTGGCGAGAAAGTTTCGTAATCGTACGTCAAACGGATAAATCACCGAGTGCGAATAGCAGGAAGTATCCCCAACAAAAGCAAATAAGACAAACATTTATGTACCGAAGTGGAACATCATTAACGAGATAGTTACATTACTCATCTTCGAGCCCAGTCTGGTAAGAAATTTGTGTAAACGTATGTGAAACGGTTAAAACACGGCATCTGAATACCAAGAAGTATTCCCATGAAAACTGACTTTCTCGTTCAGGAGAGTCCACTTTTGTACACAAATGTTCATTTTATATATTTCTCATGAGAATACTACCAGCTATTTAAATGCTGTGTTTTGTGCGTCTCACACAGGGGTACTCTAATTTCTCACTAAACTGGGTTTGAAGATGGCTGATTTTTTAAGCCGAAACTAGTTATTTAACTATTGTTATCTAATTGTGATGTAGGCAGTTAAGAGATTTTAAGTAATTTAAAAAAAAAATTGCGTATGAAAATATACATTTTTAGATCGCTTCTCCCAATCCCGACAATGTCAGGTGATAATGACTTATTCACCTTCTTCTGGAGCTGCCAGCTGCCTGAACTCCGACCAGACAGAATAACAGTGCCGCTTGCAGCACCCAAGCAAAAAACTAGGCCAGTAGTCCAAATATTATGCATAAAATGGAATCAACATCTCGGTAGAATACCCGAAAGCACGCCTTTAAACAATCACACCAAGAAAAACTGACAGATCACGCTATATTGCTTTTTGACATAGCTAACCATTATTGCTATCAATATTGTTTTTGTCACTAGTAGCGTTAGATTCTATTAAATATTAGACGTATTGTAACATGTGCATCGTAATGATATGCGAAGAAAGCCAAGTTACAAGCAAGAGAAGTTCTCAAGGAGCAATTAATTAGCAATTACAGCAGTAACGCTGTACTAGTAGAGGTCACTGAAAGCGAATATTATCTTTTCGTTGTTTAGAGGCCACATAAAATCTCTGAGTATCTTGCAAAAAAACAACATAAAGGGCAGATTCCATTATAGCATAATACCTTCCAGTAAATCCGGAAAGTTTATACTGTATGAAGGGAATAACATGTTATCCGAAAGTAGTCAGTAGTCATTAATTTATGAACTTGTGCCAATGACTGCGTAGAGCGGAACTGACTACTAGAAGTCGTGAGAGGAGGACCCACCTCGTAAAAGGAGCGGGGGAGTTTTTTTTCTCCAATAAAAAAACAGTTACAGCAGAGAGGGCCGATCAGAAGTGCTCAGTGACCTCGAACGTGGACTAGTTATTGAAGTCACATTAGTAAGAAATGCATCAACGACATTTCAGCCCTTCTAAAGCCGCCCAAGTTTACTGTTGGTGATGTAACCGTGAAGTGAAAACGTGAAGGAATAAACATAGCTAATGTACTAGCGAACAGGGATCGCAGAGCATTGCGAATGGTGCTCATGAAATATCGCATGACATTATCGGAACCACTTGTGAGATTCGAAGTGCTACCACTAGTTCATCTAGTACAAAAACTGTGCGTTGGGAGTTAAAAAAGAATGAGGTAGATTGCCCGAGCAGCTCCTCATAAGCCAAGCATTTCTGTAAATGTTGAGCGAAACTTGAGATGGTGTAAATAGTGACGTCACTGGATAGTGGTCAACTGGAAACGAGTGATTTGGAATGATGAATCAAGCTATATCCTGTGGCAAATCTATGGAAGGGGTTGGGTTGGCGAA
The DNA here is from genome assembly GCF_021461385.2 of Schistocerca piceifrons. Lineage (NCBI taxonomy): Eukaryota > Metazoa > Arthropoda > Insecta > Orthoptera > Acrididae > Schistocerca > Schistocerca piceifrons. Next base: position 933,030,438 of record NC_060138.1, read on the forward strand.
TTCCTGGCGAACGTTGCCCGCCATCATGTGGAGTGCCAACAGTTAAGTACGAACGAGGTGGTCTTAACTGTAAGAGCATGTTTATCGTGATTAGGTCTTGGTCCTCCGACTGCGCTTGGTAAAACATCAAAAATATAAAAGAGTATGAACACAGTTTACACCATTGTGCACTACTTTTAGTAAAGGAACAGTTCGGAGACGATGATTGTTTTGTATCAACATGACAATACACCCTGTCTTAAAGCGGCTTCTGTGAGGCAATAAGTTACGCGGAAAACATTCCTGAAATCGACTGATCTTCCTAGAGCCGTGACGTGAACCGTATGGAACACCTCTGAGGTGAGTTAAAACGTCGACTTCACTGGAACACGGACGATGAAATGCCGATCATGTGTTAACTCATAGAGAATGATCCACAAAGGGTTTCACTTTGTTTTAAATTTAGTAAATGGAACAAAAATAATAACTACTACACATTTTAAGTCATTTTGATCGTCTCGACTTTACTGGTGACTCTGTGCTGCTGAAGATGTTCAAAATGTCTTCCATCGGCTGCAATACATCGTCTGCAACGCTGCGGAACTGATCGACGCCGACGTGTTATGATTGCCATTGGAATGGATTCATAGGGAGCCATAATGAGCTCTTATGTCATCCACTATACCTGGCTTTGTGGCATAGACGGTGTTTCCCACAGAAAGAAGTCTCACGGCGTTACATCGGGAGATCTGGGTGGGAACTCAGCACTTCCCCGTCGGGCTGCACATCTCAAAAGATGTTTTATCCTTGTATTGCCACACGTCACGAAGGTAATGTGACGGTGCACCGTCTTGTTCGAAAAAAAATCTTCGTCTCGGTACAGTTAGTAAACTGTTGGTCCCCTATTCGTAACATTGGGATTACTTCTTGCCCAGTACACAGTTATGACAACTGACGGTTTCACTCAGTTTACGCGTCATCTCAACAGGCTAAACAATAACATCAGTCAGCTGTTCACCATCGCAAATCCAAACACAATATTCGAAGTGCCTATCCGGATCGTCGTCACTCATCGCGTGAAGCAACATTGGAATGTGAGGTTTCCACCTTGCTTAATTTAAAATGCGGTGAATACTTTATCTGCTTACGACTGATTCATGCACACATTGCCTTATGGACTTCTTTCGGGTTCTTGTGAAAGCCTATACAACTGCGTCCGTCCCTCTTTTATCCGCCACTGATTTCTTCTTTCGTCCGTTCTTCAGAACATGCACAGTTCCTTTACTCTCAAATTTTCACTTAAATTCGTCATTGTTACACGTGACGTTGGCACAGTATCAAACTCCACCTGCCATTGTTTCTGCAGTTCTTTCCGGTTTTCACATTTCAAATAACACTTTAAAATCCAAGTTTTTTTTTCTGCAAGGGTAAGTTTCCAACCATCTTGTTAGTTACGTGTAGTTACTGGAGGTTGAAAATAAACAAAAGAAAAGCAAGTGAATGGTTACATACACTAGCCATGGGAGCACCATACAACCACAACTATATCAGACAGTCGTTAACACCTCCTCAGTTATTAGGGTCCAAACAGTGTAAACTACTTTGTGCGACACACTGTATTGCTACAAGCAAACTTTTAGATTTCCTTTTTAAGTATGAATTCTTTTATGACTCTTGTGATTTTGTCGATCATAAGTTTCTGTTATGTGTTACTATTTCTTCAGGGATCTGTGACTGTACCTAGTTTTTAGATTCGCTGACTTTCACTGATAGTGCAAAAATGCTGAGTTTTACAGGTAAGGACGATGGTAGGTGTCAGAACAGACAAATGCTAGTATATTATAATAATTTTATTTGGTTTTAGCCACTTCGCAGCACTGTACGTTCGATGATAGAGACTTTCCACGTCAGGATCAATAACGGGCAAATCACTAGCAACAATAAATGCATTGCAACACTCACAACTAGGATACAGTCCGGAAAATATGGGTTGCGGTGCCATTGTGTCTAGTGAATATATTTACAGCGAGAATCTGTAAAGAAAGAATCGAATGTTTTTTATCTGCAGCTGACCCTGTACAAACGAATGTAACAGATAATTAGTGTACTACAAAGGAACATATGTAGTCTGTAAAATTCAGCAGTTGTGTCAATAAGCACTCCATTCCTTACGTAACATGCTGTTAATCGAAAGTTAGTGACAAGGAAAGCCCATCAAACGCGACTACAGCTCCCGACCCAATAAAATCTCTAGAAATTATGTTTATTTATTTATTTTTGGAACCAGCGAGGTATATCATGAGAATATAGTCGTAAGTTGACCACTGACTCAACATTTTGGAAGTGTTAAGTGATTCGTAAAAAGTAGACGAGAACCAGAGATCTTGAATTAACTTAACGCAAAAAGAGAGATGATACCATTTAGAAACGATTCTTAACCTGTTTTGCAATTGATAACGCTTGTCTGTGTGTGATACTGCGTCAGATTTACCAAACACACTTGTACAATACTGTGTAGCCGTACAGCATGTGAAGCAGACTGAATTGGTGTGAAATGCTCTCTGCAACAAACAACAAGTGAGCAGGTATCAGGTACAGCGTTGCTCCTAACCGGCAATAGTTAGTGGAAGAATTACACTTCTGGCTACGACATATATTTTAAAAGTTGAAAGCGATGAACTCCTGAGGTATGCCCTAAGAGTATGACGTTAAAAATGTAATGAACATATTGGAATGAGAGCTTTTTCATTTCTCTTATCTTTTATTCCTGTAACTTTCTAGTTTATCCATTATATGCTGTTCGAAGATGCAATAGTGAAATCAATTATCGAATATTTTGAACTGGTCATTTATATAAAGATTCACACAAGCTTCACTATTGTAGGAGACGCTCATTGTGATTAAATACGTTGTTATTGCACGCTGTCTGTGTCATACGTTTTCACTTTGACATTTCGTTTAACAATTTTTCATTGTTTGTTTCTAGTGTGACAGAGACCTTCCCGATATGGCAAAAGAAGTTGCAGTGTCTTCTACACGACGAAGTACCATGACCGTCCGTTTTGTATTTGACCTGACAATCATCACCACTTACCTTCGGAATGTCATTCCACTTTGCCCCACCTGGATACGTCACAACCACTCTTCCCAAAGGAGCATCTGCACTCCTACTCCACCCAAAAGCTACCACAATCGTCACGCGATATTTTAAATAATCCTCAAATGCTCACCTCACAAGTCTCATCAGCTAACGCCCCATGTTAATTCTCCAATTATACCCCATATCCACTTTACTTCTCACAAGCCCATTCCATGTCATTGTTTGCCATGAGCTAGTCCTTAAGCCACAGACAGCAACGTCCAGTAGAGCCACAGCAGCTCCAGATCAACATACTCTGCAGCATAATGACACCAGCTCCGTAAAAGTGCAGTCATTCACAGTGTTCTTTCTCCCAGCGTATTTTGTAATGAAATGGGAATGAGTTACGAATGTAGATCCGAACTATACATTCATCGCTCAGAACATTATGACCACCTACGTAATAACCGGTGTGTTCACTTTTGGCAAGGATAACAGCAGTGAAGCCTCGTGACATGGAAGCAATGAGGCCTTGGTAGGTCGCTAGAGGGAGTTGGCACCACATCTGTACACACTAGTCACCTAATTCCCGTAATTTCCGGGAAGGGGGCGATGAACTCTGACGCCACTTTCAATCACATCCCAGACGTTTCCGATCGAGTTCAGATCTGGCGAACTGGGGGCTGGCACATCAACTGGAACTCGACACTGTGTTCCCCGAATCACTCCATCACAGTCCTGACCTTGTGACGGGGCACATAATCTTGTTCAAAAATGCCACTGTCATCAGGAATCATGATCGTCGTGAAGCGGTGGACGACGTCTGCAACCAGTGTACTTCTAGGCCATCATGGTGGCTTGCCCTAATTCCACTGGCACATGGATGCCCACGTGAATGTTCCCAGAGCATAATGCAGCCACCTCTGGCTTATCTCCGTCCCGCAGTACAGGTGTAAAGGAGATATTCCCTTGGAAGACGACGGATTCGCTCCCTCCGAACGCCATGATGAAGAAGGTACAGGTATTTATTAGACCACGCAAAGCTCTGCCACTGCACCCACGTCTAGTGCCGATGTGTGCTTCCCCATTTCAGTAGTAGTTGCCGATATCGTGGTGTTAACAATTGGCACACGCGTGGGTCTTCTACCGTGTAGGCCCATTGTTAAGGGTGTTCGGTACGCTGTGTTCAGACACACTTGTACTCTATTCAGCATTAAAGTCTAATGTTGTTTCGGCCAAAGTTCGCCGCCTGTCCTGTTTTACCAGTCTGCCAAGCCTACGACGTCCGACGTCAGTAACGAGGGGTGGCCGCCTTCCCCACGACGTCTGGACGTGGTTTCATCTACATCTACATCTACATCATACTACGCAAGCTACCTAATTGTGTGTGGTGGAGGGTACTTTAGGTACCACTACCAGATACCTCCAACCCTGTTCCACTGTCGGTAAGCCACTGTATTGGCTCTAATTTCTCGAATTTTCTCCTCGGGGACACTACGCGAGATGTATATGGGGAGAAGTAATATGTTGTCTGACTCCTCCTGAAAAGTGCTGTCCCGAAATTTCAGTAGTAAATCTCTCCGTGGTGCACAACTTCTCACTTGTAACGTCTGCCAGTGGCGTTTGTTTAGCATCTCCGTAACGCTCTCTCGCGAGCTAAACGATCCCGTGACGAAATGCGCCGCCCTTCGTTGAATCTTCTCTATCCTCACTATCAGTCCTACCTGATAGCGATCCAAGATAGATGAACAATACTCAAGAATCTGGTGAGAAGGCACCTTATAAGCCACTTCTTTCGTGGATGAGTTACATTTCCTTAGGATTCTTCCGATGAATCTGAGCCTTGTGTCTGCTTTCCCCACTATCTGCTTTATATGGCCTTCCACTTAAGGTCGCTCTGGATAGTTACGCATAGATATTTTGTGGCAGTTGTTCGTCATCAATAGTGTAGCTGCACTCTTGATGACGAACAACTGCCACAAAATATCTATGCGTAACTATCACAATCCGCCCTCGGTGAAAGATAGATCGCACGCCTTCCTCTTTTCACACACGGGCAGCACGCTCACTGATATTACAGGTACCGTGCTTGTGCCTGACTAGCAGTCATTCCTTGCCCGATGACGCTGCTATCGCCTGGACGGGTTTATATCGAAAGTAGGTCGGTGGACGTAATGTTTTGGCTGATCAGTGATTAAATAAGATTCTAATGTTTTTCTTTAATATGTCACTCCGTGGACATGGATTGTAGACAGTTACTTTTACTTGACGATGGAGGCACGTTCTGTGAACAGTGTGATGAAACAGCGCAGATTGGGAGATAATAATGATCGTCAGCAGAAAGCAGGAGCTATATGAAAGATAATTAATATTGGAAGTGGACGCAGATCACCGATGTGCTAAAGGTATTTTCACAAGGAACAAAGACTGGTGATGTTACTTATAATCGTGTGATCTAAGAACAGTACCACGAAAGACGTTTCCTTGATTGAGTAAGGATGGTCTGTGAATACAGTGCGATACGTAGCGTCTGAAGAAAAGACTAGTTATGCTGTGATTTAGTACATCGTACGCGCAAACAGGGACAGTATTGACGTGTAGGTTACATGTAACTCGAGAATCCACAGAGCTGAGAAACTCCGTAAGGGTGTCGCCAATACGTTAATACTTTTTCTCTTAGTTGTGATGGACAGATCCGTTGGTTAACAGCTAGATCTGTTACGATTTTATCACGTTCGTGGCAGAGACTTGATAAAATCCATTTTAATTAAAGAAATTTGAACTTTCATTATATGTTATGTTTGTAATTTGGCATTATTATATCTAAAATCTGTATGACTGAAGAGAAGTTACTCTGCCGCTACTGGTCATATCCGAAAGCGGAATGAATACCAATAAAATGCAAAACTGTGTTCCTGTACGCTATCTCTCTGCTGTCTCGAACACCTAATGTTGGTTGGTCATCATATACAGTTTGAAACCATCTGATAATTCGATACCTCATCCGTACTAACAGTAACAGGTTAGTTGCTATAAGGTACTCGCAGTTACAGTAGTCCGACACGCGATAACTACACAGTGACAACTTTCAGGGATACCTCCTAATATCGTGTCGGACTTCATTTTGCGTAGCGTAATGCAGAAACTCTAGCTGGTATGGTCTCAAAAAACCGTTGGAATTTCCCTGAAGAAACACTGCTGTCTTCATAACCGTCCATAATTGTGAAAGTGTTGTCGTTGCATGATGTTACGCACGAACTGATGTCTCGATTATGCCCTATGAATTTTCGATAGAATTCTTTTTGGGCAATCTGGACGGTCTGATTATTCGCTCAAATTGACCATAATGCTCTTCAACCGAATCTCGAACAACTGTGGCCCGGTGACATGGAACCGTTGTTTGCGAACATGACGTCCATGAATCGCTACAAATAGTCTCCAAGGAGTCGAACATATCCATTTCCAGTCAATGATCAGTTCAGTTGGATAAAAGGACCCAGTCCAATCCATGCAAACACAGCCCACACCATTATGAAGCCACCGCCAGCTTGTATAGTGTCTTGTTGAGAACTTGAGTCCAAGGTTTCGTTAGGTCTGCGCCACATTCGAACCCTACCATCAGCTCTTACCATCTGAAATCGGGACAGCTTTTCCAGTTGTGTAGGGCCCAACCGATGTGGTCACGAGGCCAAGAGAGGCGTTGCATGCGATGTAGTGCTGTTAGTAAAGGCACTCGCATGGTCGTCTGCTGCCATACCCCGTTAATGTCAAATTTCTGTGCAGTGTACTAACAGATACGTTCGTCGTACGTCCACATTGACTTCTGCAGTTATTTCATGCAGTGTTCCTTGTCTGTTAACATTGACAACACTACCCAAACGCTACTATCCTCGGTCATTAAGTCAAGGACGACGGCCACTGCGCTGCCCGTGGTGAGGCGTAATGTCTAAAATTTGGTGTGCTCGGAACACTCCTAACACTCTGGATCTCGGAATATTGAATACCCTAACGATTTCCCAAATGGAATGTCCCATGCGTGTAGCTGCAACCACCATTTCGTGTTTAAAGTTTGTTAATTCCCGTCCTGAGGCCATAATCATGTCGTAAACATATTCACACGGATCACCTGAGTGCAAATGACGTCTCCTCCAAGGCACTGCCCTTTTATACCTTGTGTACGCCGTAGTACCGCCATCTGTATACGTGCATATCGCTATCCCATGACTTTCGTCATTAAAGCCTATTATGACTTTTGCAAAATTATCGATGGCTGAACTCCACATATAACTAAAATTAGTAATGTCCCTAGCAAACGGGACGCTACAACAGCCATTTCGCTACGAATTATGAGTTCTATTTCACTTGTCTGTCACAAATGCGCGTTTATGAAGTGTAATGACAGCTCTCACTACGCTGCACTGTTACACTTAAAACACAGCGAGACAACTCTTTACAAACCTAGAATAAACAGAATGAAATTTTCACTCTGCAGTGGAGTGTGCGCTGATGTGAAACTTCCTGGCAGATTAAAACTGTGTGCCGGACCGAGACTCGAACTCGGGACCTTTGCCTTTCGCTGGCAAGTGCTCTACCAACTGAGCTACCCAAGCACGACTCACGCCCCGTTCTCGCAGCTTTACTTCTGCCAGTACCTTGTCTCCTACCTTCCAAACTTTACAGAAGCTCTCCTGCTTATTCAGTTTGTGTGAATTACCAAATACCTTTACAAATCAACATACAATGCACACAATATTATCAATCACTCAAATCAGCAAACTGATTGTGTCGTAGTGCGATATACGTTTCATCTCAAATGTTATGTGTGTTTTTCTAAATTTCTGAATGCTTAAATTTGAAGAATTTTCTGTGTTTATTCAGCTGAGTATAGCTCAATATTACAATTCAGCATGTTACCTTCAGCTGACTATCCAAATGCGGTATAGTATATATAAACCGATCATAGTCATGCTTACAGAAATGATAACTGTAATTCGATAGTGAATACCTGTCATTGTGTACTGCTAGAGGTAGAGTGGGCAGTTCAGAGTCTGACGTATTTTAGAGTCACGCTCTTTTCAGAAAAATATCAGGCTAGATGATTGCGGGGTAGAGTTATTCTCAATTCGTATAAATGGCAGGAGACCGCCAGTTTCGGAATTTGTCTTACAACCAAGCGAAACCTCCCAAAAATCTTGGCTGGGCCTGACAATCAATTCACTTTCAGATAGCATGATTATGTCATTTAACTGCAAAAAGGAGCAAATATGCTTGTAAATGAAAGTGAGTTTGAGGTACTAAAGTTTTGACTCCAATGTCTGGTAGCATGCTGCTTTACTGTTGTAAGTAGGCTGTTTAGGTTTTTTTATTGGTAACGCCAACTCTGTATGAAAATCACTGGCTGTGCTGTGTGCAGTCTGTGGCTGCTTTGCATTGTTGTAATACTCGCCATTGTAGTGTTAGGCAGCTGGCTGTGAACAGCGCGTAGCGTTGCGCAGTTGGAGGTGAGCCGCCAGCAGTGGTGGATGTGGGGAGAGAGATGGCGGAGATTTGTAATTTGTCATGAACTGCTATATTTATATATGATGATATCAAGGTAAATACATTGTTTGTTCTCTACTAATATCTTTCATTTGCTAACTATCCCTATCACTAGTTAGTGCCTTCCATAGTTTGAATCTTTTATTTAGCTGGCAGTAGTGGCGCTCGCTGTATTGCAGTAGCTTGAGCAGCGAAGATTTTTGTGAGGTAAGTGATTTGTGAAAGGTATAGTTTAATGTTAGTCAGGGCCATTCTTTAGTAGGGAATTTTGAAAGTCAGATTGCGTTGCGCTAAAAACATTGTGTGTCAGTATAAGCACAGTCTTGTATAAATTGTTCAAAGGGGACGTTTCATATGTCGACCCTTAGCCTAGGATACCTCACTGGAATCTTCTGATTTTTTTCTTGTAGTTTGTGTAATTAGTGTAGCTATTGTTTATTGCTAGCGCGTAATTATAGAGAGAATTTCCTTTGTAGTTGTAGTTTTTCATTGTTGTACAGTAAAACAGTTGTGGCTTGCATGTAGATTTGCACCAAGTATTTCGCAGCTGCGCTGGCAATTAAGTAGACATTATTTCCGTTGCTATGTTATTTTATTTTGCTCTTCAAATTGCGCTTTTCTGTGTTATCGTGTGAAATACTGTGACAATAATGGCGTGTGAAAAACGTAATACTAGGCTCCAAAGTAAACTGAGAAATGACAGTGAAGACGAAAGCAGTGTGTTAGCGCCGCAGAGTAATGAATTAACTAATGTTCAAAGTAGTAATTTGGTAATTGCGCATAGGGAAATGGAGCGGGCGGCAAACAATGGTGTAGACAGTGAAACAGGTAGTAAACAGGGAAGCGTTATCGATCGATTGGTCGGCAACAGCTCGCCTCAGGAATCGGGAATGACAGAACACAATATTGCAAATACTGCAGACTCAGGTTTTGGGTTCCCACCGTTTTCTCAAATGAGTCAAGACACATTTTCCACTTGTCAAAATGTGAATGTTGCCGGTGCAACTTCACTGCCGAAAAGCACTGAGGAACATGTTTCAGACACCAGTGCATTGTTATTACAATTAATGCAACAAATGGGACAAAAGCTTGAAAAGTTAGACACAATGGAACAACATCAGAGACAAACACAGCAACAGTTAGACACAATGGAACAAAATCAGAGACAAACACAGCAAAAGCTTCAAAAGTTAGACACAATGGAACAAAATCAGAGACAAACACAGCAAAAGCTTCAAAAGTTAGACACAGTGGAACAAAATCTTAAAAAGTTAGACTCATTGGAACAAACACTTGAACAAACACGTGAAGATTTAACTACTGAGTTACATAACATTGAATCGAAATGTCAAAAAGTCTGTAATGACGTAAAAACACAAATTTGTGAGCATTTTCAACCTATTTTTTCGCGGCATGAAAATGCATTACAGAATCACGAAGCAGCCATAAAAGAACTGCAAATTATTGTTCATGAAAATCATGAGACCTTGCAAGCTAAATTTGACTCAGTTGCATCTACCGATTCGGTTACGCAACTTGCAAAAACTCAGGAAAACTTTAAGGACACAGTAGACACTCTGAAACTTGGTTCAGAAAAACACACTGAAGAAATAAGGACACTATCGGAGAAAGTAGCCGAACTTTCGGATCAGGTCACTAACTTATCTACAAAAGTAGATGATGATCTGAATGACACAAGACCTGTAGCCTTCACTGACACAGAAGAGTATGAACAAATAAGAAAATTCAAACAAAATCAGAATCAAATTAATACACAACACCAAAGAGAAATCCGGGAAGTACAAGATCAGCTGACACAGGTAATACAAGAATTACGTATTTCAGAGGACACTGGCGCTCCAACACGGGAAGAGGGACTTAGAAACACGGAAAAGCCGCAAAATAATAACACAGGGCATTTCGGAAGTTATGAAAGAAATTGGCAATGTGCACCGAATTTTGAGATGGAACGGCCGACACAACCTAACAATGACCGACATGCGACTCGCCGACATGATGATTTTGACTATAAGCTGTTCATTACTACACGTAAATTCAAAACATTTAAGAATTCTGGCAACGACATTCATCCACAAGCATGGCTCCATCAATTCTCTCATTGTTTTCCTCCCAACTGGTCGTTGGAACACAGATTAGAATTTATGTGTGGCTACTTAGAGAATGAACCAGCTGTAAGAATGCGATCGGTCATTCACGATTGCCACAGTGAAGGAGAATTTTACCATGCCTTCCTCTCAGCGTATTGGTCTCAAGCCACACAAGACCGAGTAAAACATGGTATCATAATGATGAAACATTTCGAACAATCTGAATTCTCCAGTCTTGTGAAATATTTTGAAGACATGTTGCACAAGAATCAGTACCTGTCAAACCCATACAGCCCCTCAGAACTCATCCGCATTTGCTTAATCAAATTACCTGAACATTTACGGCATATTATTTTAGCAGGACGTTGCAAAGACGACATTGAAGCTTTTCAGGGACTGTTACAAGAACTAGAAATTGACACTGATAATCGCGGAACGCGAAAACAAGGACACAACAATTACAGGTCACATCCGTCACAATTCCGTGACGACAGAAACAATAACCGGACACGACTGGTCTATTCTTACAACGCAAATCGTGACCAAAATAGACACCACCCGTACGACAACCGTTGGCAGAGTAGTAATAATTACAGGGAAAGATCACCTCTCCGCGGTAGTGACTATCACAGAGACAATCAGAGAAACAGACAATATGGGAACCAAAATAATTATTATCAAGGGAGACAGAATAACTTCAGACGCAACAGTTCAGCGCGCAGTTACGATTCAGGGAGAAATTCTCCACCACTTAACCGACAAGAAAGAAACTACAGGAACTACCGACATGACGACAGACGATGTGATAGTAACGACAGACCTGAATTGCATCAGAACTGGCGGGATTCAAACAGAGCAGGGCCCTCTCGAGGAGGTGAATTTGTAGAAGTTAGGTCTCCAAATCCCAATAACGACGCGCGCCAACAAAGAGACAATAGGCAATGACTCACACCGCTGGCAGCCACAAAACGTTCTTATGACACTAACGACGCAGCTGCCGTAGCTAGTAATTACGTAAAAATGGAAGACATTAGGGACATCTTACTCCAGGAACACGACGTAAAACATAACAACATTGCATATCCTGTGATTCACATTACTGTAAATGACGTAAAATTTACGGCAGTACTTGACTCTGGCAGTCCCATTTCAGTAATCAGTGAAACAGCCTTTAGCAAATGCAACAAATCGAACGATTGCCCCACACTTCCGTTACGTAAGATTAAATTACAAGGTGCAATCTTTGGAAAAAGTGTAGATGTACGCCAACAAACCAATTTAGAATTCTTTTGTCAAAGCCACAGCTTCTCTATGAACTTTCTCATTGTTCCATTATTGTCGACGGAAATTATATTGGGAGTAGACTTTTTGAATGAATACAAAGCAATCTTAAACTTTCACGATGCTGAAATAAGTTTAGAGAAAGAAGGTAAGTCAATAGCTTTGAAATTTGAAGATTGGCTCTCAAACCATGACGAGGAAATTAATCGGCTTTACCTTCTGTTAGACAACAGTTCGGACTTTTCTACGGAACTAGACACTAACAATCACTCTGCAAGTACTGACAGGGATGATATCGACGGCGCATTTGACACTAATAAGTTAATTCAGAATAAAATTCAAACAATTGAGAATTGTAATGACACTGATAGGCAGGACCTTTTTGAGATTTTACAAGCACATTCCACAGTTTTTACTCATAAAACAGGAACAATCAAGGGATTTCAATACCAATTTCGTGTTCGTGAGCATACTAAATTTTGTGTTAGACCATACGTAATTCCGGCACATTATAGGGACCGTGTTAGAACAGAAATACAATCTATGCTTAATGAGGGCATTATTGAGCCTGCAGTAAGCTCATACAACAATCCATTACATGTTGTTGAGAAGAAAAATGGATCGATCAGGCTTGTCTTAGATTCGAGACAAATCAATACGATCATTATTCCTGAAACAGACAGGCCGCAAACGTTAGAAGAACTTCTTCAAAATTTTAATGGTGTAAAAGAGTTGTCTTCCATTGATCTCAGATCCAGCTTTTATCAGATCGAACTTCATCCAGAATGTAGAAAATACACAGCTTTCCTTTGTTTCGGCGTTTGTTATCAGTTTCGGAAACTTCCTTTTGGTTTGAACATTTCTTCGGTAGCATTCATTCGTGGGTTGAATTCCATATTACCTGAGTTCTTAAAACGTCACATCACCTTATATGTGGACGATATTCTGATAGCAGAAGCTTCATGGGGACAACATAATCGCATCCTCAACAGTTTGTTACGTATTTTTGCAGAATCTGGAATTACAGTTAACTTGGAAAAGTCTGAATTCGGTAGGACAAAGGTGAAGTTTTTGGGACATATTATTTCTTCTGAAGGGATTCAGCCGGATCCTCAAAAGTTAGAAGCAATCAGAGCCATTCCAGTGCCATCCACAAAAAGACAAGTCCGCGGTTTTCTAGGTCTCGTAAATTTTTACCGTCGTTTTCTGAATATGCAAATTCTTGTTACAGCAAAACTTTGTTCTCTCACTGAAAAAAATACTATTTCGAACTGGGACGAACAAGCACAGTTGGAATTCAATTCTTTGAAAGAAGCGTTACTTCACGCGCCAATCTTAGCTCATCCAGATCTGTCACAAGATTTCTGCCTTAGCACGGATTCTTCTAAAGTCGGTCTTGGTGCCCATTTATTTCAAGAAGCCATAGAAAATGGCACTACCATTCAGAAAACCATTGCTTTTGCTAGCCGAGTGCTAACAAAATCTGAAAAAAATTATTCCGTTACTGAATTAGAAGCTTTAGCTATCGTTTGGGCATTTAACAAATTCCGTTTCTTTCTTTCTGGTAAGCACGTAAAAGTATACAGTGATCATCGTGTATTACAATTTCTTATGTCTTCAAAATTAAATCATGACAGGTTAAAACGTTGGGCATTGTTTCTGCAAGAATTCCGCTTCACAATAGTCTACATTCCCGGCAAGGAGAACATTGTTGCGGACGCACTGTCACGCGCACCGGCTGGGCTTGAGAAAAGTACTACAGAAGGCAACCTCGAGAAAAATTTCAGTATTCTTTACATTCAGAAAGTCGCCTTTGAAAACTTCATCACCACATCTTTAAAGGACATTGCTCATGAACAAGATAAAGATCCGATTTGGAAAGACATCAAGAGCAAATGGCATGAAAAGACACACACACAGATTCGGCATTATTATCTGGTTAGAAACAACATACTGTTCAAACGCTGCACTGTTGATGACAAGCTATGGGTACTTTGCATTCCTGACGATTTTGTTAATAAGCTCATTTGGTACATTCATTTCAGCTAGGCACATTTTGGTCCACGAAAATGTTATCATATTCTTCGAACGACTTGTTATTTTAACAATATGGAAAAGAGAATTCGAAGAGTCTTGTCTATTTGTAAACTTTGTCAAAAGGCGAAACCATCTACTGTCTCACATCGTGCTCCGTTGTTTCCTATCATTCCTTCTAAATTAAAAGAATTTGCTGCTGTTGATCTCTTGGGACCGCTTGTCAGAACATCTAATGGGTTTTCGTACGTTCTAGTCGCTGTTGAACTTACTTCAAAATTTGTTTCTTTCACACCGTTACGTAAAGCCACTGGACGGTCTGTATCCAACGCCTTTGTAAAAAATTTCTTACGTGAAGTTGGCCACGTTGCTAAAGTCATTTCAGATAACGGACCGCAATTTAAATCTGCTGTTTGGTCACGCATGCTTCGCAACCATAAAATCAAACCTGTTTTTATTTCATTGTACTCACCACATTGTAACCCCTCCGAACGGATTATGAAAGAAATCAATAAGCTTTGCAGGCTTTGTTGTCACAGAAAGCATCAGCATTGGGACAGATATTTACACTTATTTCAAAACGTTCTGAATGAAATGCCTCATGATTCCACTGCTTTACCACCTACTCTTGTACTGAAGAATGAAGAACCACCGAACAGAATCAGAGAGCTTGTACCTTTCCCGAATACACGTAAACTTCGACACAAAGACATAATTGATTTGGCTCTTAAAAATATAAAATCTGCAGCAGACAAAAGGAGAAAACTACACGGTAAAGCAAATGCAAAGAAATTGTATATTGGTCAGAAAGTTCTCATTAAAGCTCATTCATTGTCACATAAGAAGAAACACTTGAGTCACAAATTCTTTCTAGTTTACAATGGACCATACAGAATCCGACGTATACCACATGATAATTGCGTTGAAGTTGAAACTCTGCGTACTAGGAAGAGTAAAGGTTTACACCACATTTCACATGTAAAACCATTTATTGAAAGATAATCTGCTTTTTAACTTTGTCTTTGCCATAAAACTTTTCACTTCACATTTCTAGTATGCTTTGTCAGACTTAAGAAACTGTTAACATGCAACAATGTTTGAAGTTAAATATCCAGTCTAGAACCTAGGGAATTTTGAAAGTCAGATTGCGTTGCGCTAAAAACATTGTGTGTCAGTATAAGCACAGTCTTGTATAAATTGTTCAAAGGGGACGTTTCACTGTTTCCGCTTATACTAAAGTTAGTATTTCATTTTTGTTCTGTAATTATAGTCATTCCATTTCTTTCATCTGGCTTGCGTATATTTCTTCGTGTCCTGTGATATTTGGGTCCGGTTATGTACTGGATAGATATAATTAATGTGCAGCCACTCTCAGAGGCAAAGTGCAGGCTGTTGGTATTGTATGACAGCGAATCTTGGTAGATATGCTAAGGCGTTGATACACAACCGATTTACGCTGGAAAAAAATAGTTTCAGTTTTGGCCACCAGGTAGAATTCTAGCACTCTAAATGCAAAAGATATGTATAGAAATGTTTACATATGTAACGGATTAGGATCGGCGGTTGGCAGAAAAATCCAAACAAGTCACAAAGGCGAAATGTTGATTTTATTACTAACAGTTATAGCTTGTCAAATGACAGCGTGGATGACATACCGTCATACGAAAAGTGTACAGCGCCAGATGTGCATTTGATGTCCAAAATTGAAACTAATGTTTTTCCAGCGTAAATCGTTACCGCATTAGCAAATATAACAAGTTTCGCTGCCATACGATAATTACAACTCACAATGGGCCTCTTTCACCAGATGCACTTTAATTATAATCATCCGGTACCAGCTGGATACACGTGGCAAAGGCTACAACGTTTTGTTTTACTTTTGACTTGAGCATAGCTGCTCTAAAGCCTGACTACTGCATTTTAGCAAATTTTACGACTTAGCAACAGTTCATTCCGATGAAGACACCTCTAGTAGGTGTTGAAACCTAGATGAATGTACCTACCGTTTATGTGCAACCTGATTTTGATTTTACTGCATGTTTGTAGCCAGGAAATCCAATATCTGGTCTGGTGCCTATTCGTTCTATCTCATTTAGCTTTACTCTGGGTCCATATGTAGTATTCCACTACGGACGCGAGCCTGTTTACACATGATATGGCTCTTACATGGATTAGAAACATACACATTGACATTTAGTTAGTTTTTTTATATAGTTTTGTAGTTTCGTATTCCTATTATATATAGTATCACTAATGTTGTATACCAGTAACATTGAACTGTTGTGAGCTATACGAGTAAATACATAAGAAAATTGTGTGCAACCGGTTGGCTATTTAATATTGAAATTTCTGCAGTATAAGTACTTCCCACATTATTTGCTTCTTGCGGGTGCGAAATTTTTCTTATTCTCTTCAGTTTTGTCGCAAGTGTTATACAGTTTTTGTTCTCACTTGGCATTAGCGTATTTTCATTGTTAGATAATGCGACTACTTACGCACATGGACAGAATAGCCCCGTTAAAGCTCCTTCCACCATTCTTCAACTCTTTCATCATACGTCATCACAAACATCGAAAAACGTATACTTGTTCATTTGAAACATATTACCTAACGACTGACACAAAATACAAATAATTCTGTTACACTTGAGATACTACTAGCCCAAAAACTTAACATTCTCGGGTATTTATGTTGTCAATTTTCCATCAGAAACGAAAACAAAAAATTAAGTGTTTTTGTGGTGAAGTATCAAAAAATATGTTATGTATTTATGAAAACACATCTGAAGTTATGGAACAGCCGTAGATAGAAATATCCACAATTTACAAATTTGTACGTACAGTATTCAAACGAAGAAACATGATCCCAAACAGTTTCTGTGCCTTTGGCGCAGCTGCTTCGCGTGTCTACCACACGATTTTGTAAATGTCTTTGTGGCTACACATCCTCATAGATGTCTGTTATTTACTCCTAAAGTCGTTTGCGCTTCGTAGATGAAAGTTTTCAAAAGCGCTGCCAGATGTCAGGGATTTACTTAAGTTGACTCGCTGTAGAAATGTCTTTGTAGCGAATAATCAATGCATTAAGACTACAGGCATGATGCGGCATTTTTTCTCGTATCTCAGTCCTTGTGAGGTCTTTCCTGAACTGTGATAGGTCGGTGGTTCTTACCCCCACAACGATTGTTGCCAGACATTGAGGGATATGTGTAGCATGTTTGGTTGAAATCGGTCCAGTGGTTTAAGAGAAGATGTGAAACATAAACACACACAAAAATACATGTATACATACATTTTTATAATACATATGAATTTTTGTTTCTGTCTGCGCTACCTGTTCTAAAGTATCCGAACACCCATTGGAGGACGGTAATATGGGGTGTGCCTAGCCTTCGCCATTATGGCGTCCTGAGACCTGCTGATGTCTTGATTATTCTTATTGGACTCACTGTTGAAAATTCGGAATCATACTGTCTTAAGAGAGCAGTTTCATGTCTCTTACTTCCACTGTCCATGAATCCTAATTCCGTGAGTTATCAAAAACACTTCAGGCACGTGCTGCTATAGTAATACAGCTAATTTCGGCAAATTTGTGACCCTCATTTGACTTCTCTTCTAGCACGAAGCGTATAAGCATTTCGTTGCAGATGTTTAACTATGATGTTAAAGCCCTTGTGCCATAAATTCATGAAGAACTGTTGAGGTGATTCCTTTCGTTTGTTACCTAAAGATAGATGTGAAAATAGCGCTATTTAATGACAGGTACTTTTGTATTTATTTCTATACTCTTTAAACCAATATCAAAGTGCATAATATGGGAAAAGTCCCATACAGAGAGCGGCAAGAATGATTGCTTAAACGCCCGTAAACATTCTATAATTAAATTAATCGTGCCTTCACGATCCGTACAGCAGAGAAATGTAGTATATTTCTAGATTGTTCACTAAAAGGAACGTTAATTAAACTTGGTATGTAGACAATCATGTAATAATTGATGTCTACCTTTAAGGATCCCCCCCTATGAACCATGGACCTCGCCGTTGGTGGGGAGGCTTGCGTGCCTCAGCGATACAGATGGTCGTACCGTAGGTACAACCACAACGGAGGGGTATCTGTTCAGAGGTCAGACAAACGTGTGGTTCCTGAAAAGGGGCAGCAGCCTTTTCAGTAGTTACAGGGGCAACGGTCTGGATGATTGACTGATCTGGCCTTGTAGCACTAACCAAAACAGCCTTGCTGTGCTGGTACTGCGAACGGCTGAAAGCAAGGGAAAACTACAGTCGTAATTTTTCCCGAGGGCATGCGGCTTTACTGTATGGTTAAATGATGATGGCGTCCTCTTGGGTAAAGTATTCCCCCATTCGGATCTCCGGCCGGGGACTACTCAAGAGGATGTCGTTATCAGGAGAAAGAAATTTGGCGTTCAACGGAAAAATTTAAAAAGGGAAATGGATAGGTTAAAGTTAGATATAGTGGGAATTGGTGAAGTACGGTGGCAGGAGGAACACGACTTCTGGTCAGGTGACTACAGGGTTATAAACACAAAATCAAATAGGGGTAATGCAGGTGTAGGTTTAATAATGAATAGGAAAATAGGAATGCGGGTAAGATACTACAAACAGCATAGTGAACGCATTATTGTGGCCACGATAGATACGAAGCCCACGCCTACCACAGAAATACAAGTTTATATGCCAACTAGCTCTGCAGAAGACGAAGGAATTGAAGAAAAGTATGATAAAATAAAAGAGATTATTCAGACAGTGAATGGAGACGAAAATTTAGTAGTCATGGGTGACTGGAATTCGTCAGTAGGAAAGGGGAGAGAAGGAAACGTAGTAGGTGAATATGGATTGAGGATAAGAAATGAAAGTGGAAGCCGCCTGGTAGAATTTTGCACAGAGTACAACTTAATCATAGCTAACATTTGGTTCAAGAATCATAAAAGAAGGTTGTATACATGGAAGAAGTTGGAGATACTGACAGGTTTCAGATAGATTATATAATGGTAAGACAGAGATTTAGGAACCAGGTTTTAAACTGTAAGACATTTCCAGGGGCAGATGTGGACTCTGACCACAATCTATTGGTTTTGAACTGTAGATTAAAACTGAAGAAACTACAAAAAGGTGGTAATTTAAGGAGATGGGACATAGATAAACGGACTAAACCAGAGGTTGTACAGAGTTTCAGAGAGAGCATAAGGGAACAATTGACAAGAATGGGGGAAAGAAATACAGTAGAAGAATAATGGGTAGCTTTGAGGGATGAAGTAGTGAAGGCAGCAGAGGAGCAAGTAGGTAAGAAGACGACGGCTAGTAGAAATCCTTGGGTAACAGAAGGAATACTGAATTTAATTGATGAAAGGAGAAAATATAAAAATGCAGTAAATGAAGCACACAAAAAGGAATACAAACGTCTCAAAAATGAGATCGACAGGAAGTGCAAAATGGCTAAGCAGAGATGGCTAGAGGACAAATTTAAGGATGTAGAGGCTTATCTCACTAGGGGTAAGATAGATACTGCCTACAGGAAAATTAAAGAGACCTTTGGAGAAAAGAGAACCACTTGTATGAAATGGAAACCCAGTTATAAGCAAAGAAGGGAAAGCACAAAGGTGGAAGGAGTATATAGATGGTGTATACAAGGGCGATGTAATTAAGGGCAATATTATGGAAATGGAAGAGGATGTAGATGAAGATGAAATGGGAGATATGATACTTCGTGAAGAGTTTGACAGAGCACTGAAAGACCTCAGTCGAAACAAGGCCCCAGGAGTAGACAACATTCCTTTAGAAATACAGACAGCCTTGGGAGAACCAGTCCTGACAAAACTCTACCATATGGTGAGCAAGATGTATGAGACAGGTGAAATACCCTCAAACTTCAAGAAGAATATAATAATTCCAATCCCAAAGAAAGCAGGTGTTGACAGATGTGAAAATTACCGAACTGTCAGTTTAATAAGTCACGGCTGCAAAATACTAACGCGAATTCCTTACAAAACAAAAGCACTTAGACTTAGAGAAAGCTTTTGACAATATTGACTATAATACTCTCTTTCTAATTATAAATGTGTCAGGGGTAAAACACAGGGAGCGAAAGGCTATTTACAACTTGTACAGAAACCAGATGACAGTTACAAGATTCGAGGGGCTCGAAAGGGAAGCAGTGGTTGGAAAGGGAGTGAGACAGCGTTGTAGCCTATCCCCGATGTTATTCAATCTGTATATTGAGCAAGCAGTAAAGAAAACAAATGAAAAATTCGGAGCCGTAATTAAAATCCATGGAGAAGAAATAAAAGCTTTGAGGTTTGCCGATGACATTGTAATTCTGTCAGATACAGCAAAGTACCTGGAAGAGCAGCTGAACGGAATGGACCGTGTCTTGAAAGGAGGATATAGGATGAACATCAACAAAAGCAAAACGAGGATAATGGAATGTAGTCGAATTAAATCGGCTGATTCTGCGGGAATTAGATTAGGAAATGAGACGCTTAAAGTAGTAAATGAGTTTTGCTATTTAGGGAACAAAATAAATGATGATGGTCGAAGTAGAGAGGATACAAAATGTAGACTGGCAATGGCAAGGAAAGCGTTTCTGAAGAAGAGAAATTTGTTAACATCGAGTATGGATTTAAGTGTCAGGAAATCGTTTCTGAAAGTATTTGTATGGAGTGTAGCCATGTATGGATGTGAAACATGGACGATAAATAGTTTGGACAAGAAGAGAATAGAAGCTTTCGAAATGTGGTGCTACAGAAGAATGCTTAAGATTATATGGATAGATCACATAACTAATGAGGAACTATTGAATAGGATTGGGGAGAAGAGAAGTTTGTGGCACAACTTGACTAGAAGACGGGCTCGGTTGGTAGGACATATTCTGAGGCATCAAGTGATCACCAATTTAGTATTGGAGGGCGGCGTGGAGGGTAAAAATCGTAGAAGGAGACCAAGAGATGTGTACACTAAGCAGTTTCAGGAGGATATAGGTTGCAGTAGGTCTTTGGAGATGAAGAAACTTGCACTGGATAGAGCAGCATGGAGAGCTGCATCAAATCAGTCTCAGGACTGAAGACCACAACAACAACCTTTAAGGATCTGCTAGTCCGTCGTCTTACAGCATCTTCGTGGAGCTCAAACAAACAAATCTGTGTGGTTCAAAAGTGGTTCAAATAGCTGTGAGCTGTGTGGGACTTAACATCTAAGGTCATCAGTCCCCTAGAACTTAGAACTACTTAAACCTAACTAACCTATGGACATCACACACATCCATGCCCGAGGCAAGATTCGAACCTGCGACCGTAGCAGTCTCGCGGTTCCAGACTGAAGCGCCTAGAACCTCTCGGCCACTCCGGCCGTCCAAATCTGTGTGGCCATTCGTGGTCTATTGCTTTGTGTAGCTTCAATATCACATATTAGTCGTATTAAATATGGTTGCACACACTTCAGAAGTATTCTAGGATGTACTACGCGAATTTCTGTTAAGCGATTTTCTTTGTAGGTCGATTTCGTTTTCCTAGTATCCCACTAATTAACAAAAATCTTCCACCTGATTTACCAACGACTTAGCCTATCTGATCATTCCATTATTGATTTGTATCGGTTTAGTAATCCCATTTGTGACTCACTAACATTGTACCAACAGGACAGTATGCTTTTCGTTCAATAAAATGCACAATTTTATACTTCTGAAACATTTAAAGCAAGTTGCTTTTCTTCGCACTACTTTAAAATCTTATCAAAGTGTGACTGAATACTTATGCAGAGCTTTTCAGACAATACTACGCTACAAAGAACTTCATTATCTGCGATAAGTCTGTGGCTATTATTTATAGTCTACAAGGTCATTTATATGGTACATGAACAGTAAGGATTGCAACATGCTTTTCTGTTATACGCCTGACGTTCCTTCAAAAACCTTTGGATGACCATGCATCTTCGATAACGTGATACACACAAGGTAACGTGCTACACTCCCCTTACATGTTCAGCTGTCTAACGAATTACGAAGAGAGAAAGCTCTTGGATCAACAGTGGCGTAACTTGGGAACACTTCTCTTTCCCTTATGGCCCTTAAGAAAAAAAAATGTGCCTCATATTTTAAAGCTAACTGCCAGCGCTTCTCCACATAAAGTGGTTCCACGAAATTCTCGAGTAGCAGTCGCCAGGCGTCGCTGCCGAGTGGCAACCTCTCACGCCACGCAGTGTCGCTACTCTCCGTGTTTGCAGAGTCTTCTTCGGCGAGCCCATTAGCCCCGGTGTCTGATAACGAAACTTCCATCGCGGAGAGGGCGTATAATGCCGTCCGTACGAAGCCAGACCCGCAACTGCTGGGCCACTTCACTTGCAGACAACTACAGAAACGATGTTAATCTCCCGCTTTACTGTGCCACACTGAGAATGGTATGGAGTCTGTGACTGGCTGCACAGAGATTTTTTTTGTACTGTACTAATATCTCTGAAACAATGCTGACGACAGTTCTAAGTATTATTTCCGTCCACGATTAGTAGATGGTGATGATTTAGTATTATTTTTACTTGTATTACTGTATCATTTCCGACTCGACATGCGTCAGTACTAGCCAGATGTGGAAAGGAGGATAGAAGCACGGCAATGTTAGTATCTTCTCGTGTATCCGCACTTCGTGTCTCACATTTCCGAAGGCCTAGATTTAGTCTAGTGCTGAAACCTACCCAAAAGCGCACACTCAAGATGATCGGTATTACGAAATCAACGAAGCTACACGTGGATTACATTTATGCTTTATAATGTAATAAATTAGTGTTCTTTCCGAAGTGGAAGACTGATTTTTCGTGTGGGGGCTAAATTAGACAAAAATAATCCATTTTCCACTCAGTTGTTTAGCCAATTTTATTGTTTGATCTTAAAAACATACTATCACGTGGTTCTATGAAACTTAACAACATAAAACTGCAAATGAAATAGTCAGTAAAGGAAGGTTCTGTTCGGATGCAAGAGACACTACAGAGCAGTTAGATAATAATGGCTGTGGTAAGACAAAATGTGAAGCTGTTGTCGAGGAGATGTAACGATTTTCAGAGAGTAAATAAATGTAAATGTCGTGTGACTAGAGCCTCCGGTCGGGTAGACCATTCGCTGGGTGCAAGACTTTCGATTTGACGCCACTTCGGCGACTTGCACGTCGATGGGGATGAAATGATGATGGTTAGGACAACACAATACCCAGTCCATGAGTGGAGAAAATCTCCGACCCAGTTGGGCCCTTAGGTTGACATTCTGTCGCGCTGACCTCTCAGCTACTGGGGGCGGACTTTCTGAGAGTTAAAATATGTTAATTTTGAAACGACTAATAGAACCAATCTTAATTTACATTAAGCGACTTTGCGATAAGTAGTTTACATGTAGAGGCAGTAGTAACGAAAATAAGTTAGTAGACGTAAGAGAAAGTGATACAAAGCTAAAATGGACTAATAAGGGGTATACGGCCTGAAACAGAGCAACATTGAAACTTTGTGGTTGAGAAACTGATTTTGATTACGGAGTATGTTCCACCATCGAAATGTATATATGTAGTAATAAGAGTTGCTGGTTATATAGTGCGAGTTAATTTGAATAGTTAACGATATGCTCGAAGATCTTTAGTCTCTACCTGCATCTGCAAGATATTCGAAAGGAATTGTATGGGAGATGAATCGAGAATGGTGTCACTTGTGGAAATCATCAGCACTCTGGTGAAAGGAAGCGGATGGGCTATGGTCGACGCGAGCACCGTTGTCAGCCTCCTGCAGTTGGCCAAAGACACAGCACAGTGCAACGTCACGAACAATAGTGACCAACCGGATAGTGCATAATAGATGACATTGTGTTTTATTACACGTGCGGACTAATTGCTTGGCCAAAAGATCCTGTCGACAACCTAAGAGACACCTATCTCTTCATCCCTTTCCCCCTCCCCCCTCCCTCGAACCTCTACGGAACATATTCTCTCCTCCCAGCAAACTTTTTCACCAGGGCAGGCCCTTCAGATGTTAAGTGAAAGAGCAGTGCTCGCAACTATGTTCTCAAATTGTAGGCTGCATATTTTTCATCCTTTTAGCTGTCCGTCATTAATATTTTTACCTTAAAACGTAAACAGACCTCACATTTTTCCTTTCATGAATACTCGTGGCGAACAGCGGAGTATTGTGCTACTGACAGCCCACTCTCCGCCCATAAGAGGCGTGGAGTGTGAAATAACAATAAAGAAAAAAATCGAAAACGTATGGTGCCCGTAGAAGAACTAACGACTGGTTTGCACAAACGGAATCTCATTAAAAAAACTGGTTAATTGAACGTCATCTTAAATATCGATGCTAACTTTCAATGAAATATGGCATACATGTCCTATGATACGGCATATTCCGTTACCTTTCGTGGACTATATAGATGCTCCGCATTCAGAATTTTTAACTACACCTCAAAAGAATTCATATAATTCCAGTATTGTCACAAAAGTCGTAGTTTTACAGAAAGCGAAACTGGTTTCCTGTCTCGGCAGAAAAGTACTTAAAAAATCACTGAACCAAATATATTAAAATCTATACGATTTTTCAGAGAAATGGAGCACTCGATTTCCATCGCACTTCAAGATAAGATGAATACTTGGAAGGTGGAAAATAATCGCATGCGATTTAGTGAAAGCGGTAATAATTTACACGGTGCCACACTCATAAACTCTTCAGTAGTACCGGGATGGAATGTTGATTTACTATATGCCAATCAGACTTAGTTTTCTCTCTGCTCTGGAGACAGACGTAAATGATAATACAGCTTTCACACAATACTGTACATTAGTGGTGAGTCAGAATTATTTAAATGGCAGATTCGACCGTTAGTTCTATGCCAAATGTCAGTAACGTTATCGATAAACGTCGTAAGTAAGTAAGTGTAGAAAAATGAAACGAAGTCTGTGGCGAATGTAGACCTGAGACATTCTGATCAATTAGAAGTTTCCAATCCTTAACGTGACGTAACATCTTGTATATTTACTTATCACGAATTATTAAATGCAGATTAAGAGCGCGTCTGAGGACTGAAAAAGACGTCCGTACAAAATCCTCTGTACGCTGCCTGTATAAAAACAGGGTTACGTAAAAAGACCTCTCGTATTTGAAGAAGTAGTTTCAAATAAACAAACAAAGATACAGAGAAAATACTGTTATTTGTAAACAATAGATACTATGCTATTTTGCAGTGAATTGTGTCAGGTAATTGGAGTCCTCCATCGTTGACACATCAACGAAGCCTTTCGCGAAAGTTGTCCATAGTTCTTCGTGCCATTTCCGGTGGAATAGCAGCCACTTCATAGGTGACTGCCTCCTTAAGTGCTTGCAGGATTGTGAGGCGATGTTTGTATACTTGAGCCTTGAGGTGCACCCAAAGAAAAAAAACAATAAAGCGGATGACTTTGGGAGCCAGGCGGTTTTCTAGTGAATAGAGAAAACGTCTACGAAACAGATCTCTCAGAATTTCCAGAGAATGCCGAGAAGTGCGATCTGTGGCTCAGTCTTGTTGGAACCAGATTCTCTCTCTTCATGGAAGCACACAAACAGGTTTAACTAAGCTCGGATGAAGGTCTCTATCATGAGACAGTAGCTATTTGAATTAACCATAACCGCCAAATTCAGCAACGGCACAACATACCATCATACGAGGGCTGTGGAGTGGCCGTTGATGAAATTACTGAACATTTTCTGCTGCCCAATAACGGAAATTTTGTTTCTTTACAGTACCCAGCAAGTGGAAGTGGGCCTCATCACAAGAAATCAAAACAGCTCCAGGGGAAACATTCTGGAGAATTTCCTCACACACAGCTCTGCGAATTTCAAAATCTCTCTCACCTAAATCTTAAGTAACACTCTTTTTGTATGGGTGCATATGAAGATCTCTGTGCAGGATTATTCTCACCCTCTTATCAGACAATCCTAGGGCAGCTGCATGTGTTAAGTGCTGAAAGCATTGGAGATAGCTGGACGGACGCTCTCACATGAGCCACGGTCTTCGGCGTTGGGGCTCAGTTGCTTTTCTTTTCAGCGCACAACCTGATGTTCTAAAGTCTGATACCCAAACTCGAATACTTCTCACATCATTAACAGAATCATGTCGGCGAACTTCAAACCGAATTCGAAATGCTGGCTGAGCAGTAATCACAGGACTAGTAATAGGTTACAGCGGGGCTATTCCGCTCACGGGGCTAATCCGCCTAAAATAGGAAATATTGGAACAGTGCTCTAGTTCCTCATAGGGCAAAGACCGTTTTGTCTGCAGTGTGCGCCAGTATCCTTCTATCGCCGGATGCGCATGTAGTAAGGCTGTTTTCTGTTACAGTACTGACAGGGCAAGTACAAACTTTAGAGCTAAGTGCATTGTGATGGACTATTGCCGAAGTTAAAGAATACAACCTAACAAATTAAGGTATACCACGCACAATAACGTAAAATTTTAAACTCTTTATGTTACTTGTGTAATAATACAGGTTATGGAGTGTGCTTGTCAACAAACATTACTGGGACTTTCCACAAAGATCTGATTTGGCGCGTCTTTCGAAAAGTCTGCACATGGCTCTATTTCGCCCTGTCCACGTGTGGCTATTTCCACTCCGTCATATTGTTAGTTTAATCAATGTTTAATGTGAAATTCTAGTGAACAAATTTTCTTGGTTTCTTTCCAGATGGTCCGTACATACAAAAGGAAAAAAACCAAGTGCTTCATGGTCCGAAGAAGGAATGAAATACGCAGTAACAAGTTTTATAGATGGAGATGTGAGTATGAGATGAGCTGCTGCGTTGTTCAGAGGTCCTTATTCGACACTTAAAGATCGGGTAACTATTTCGAAACGTGATTCGACAATAGGAGAAAAGAACCCTCATAGATCTGCTGGTCATCTGACTGCACTCAGCCCAGAAGAAGATAATTTAAGTTCTATGTTGAAAGACTTAGTTGGAAGGGGTTTTCGATGCACTCCTGAACAAATTCGAAGAGCAGCATTCACGTATGCAACGATGAATCCATTGTGGATGGAACACATTACTGCAGGTAAAGACTGGTTTACAGGGTTTACGTAGAGGCTTAGTGATTTATCACTCCGAAAACCACAAGGCCTTCAAAAGCTAGAGCGAAGGGAATGAATAAGCAGGCTGTGACTGCAATTTTCGACGTGTATCGGAATTTGTGAGAGGAGACTGCAGTTTGTGGTAAGCGTCATCTCATCTTCTATGTTGACTAGACGGGTCGCCCCTCAATAATTCCCCACCTAAAATGGTGACAGCGAAAGATACTAGGGAAGTAGTGAAGATAACAGACGTGGAGAGAGGGGGAAAGGTCACTATTATAGCTTGCTGTAATGCTAGTGGCGTTTATATTCCTCCCTTTGCAATCATCAAAGGTGTTAGATTTTGGGAGGTGTACAAACATCTCCTTCCAGTGGGTTCAGAAACCATCAAGTATGAGTCTGGGTGTGTGAACGGAGGTATTTTTCTAAAGTGGCTCGAACGTTTTCAGAAGTACCGCTCACGTGAACAATGTCTTCCAAGTCTGGATAACCATAGCTCACATTGTTCTCTCCAGCGTCTGGAGTATTGTAGTTAGAATAACATAGAGATCCTCTGCCTTCCACCCCATACTACACATACCGTTCGGTCCAGAGGCTGAACGGCATTCAAACCAGTGGCACTTTTCTACCATCATCCTGCAAAAAATTACATACATGACACCAGGAGGCGCAATCAACAAGTATAACTTGGGACAACTGTTGTGCGCGCGTTAGAATAAAGCTGCCACCGTTGGTAATGGTGTTAAAGGATTTAAATGCACTGGTTGTTCCCTTCAAATCCTCTAGTTATTTCTGAAGATAAATTTCTCC
Source organism: Schistocerca piceifrons (assembly GCF_021461385.2). Lineage (NCBI taxonomy): Eukaryota > Metazoa > Arthropoda > Insecta > Orthoptera > Acrididae > Schistocerca > Schistocerca piceifrons. The sequence continues at coordinate 933,058,344 of NC_060138.1, forward strand.
CCTCAGTTCTTTTGCAGGCAGACATTTTCAATGTGCCATCAGGTCTCGTTCCTGAGATTCCTGAATGTTCCTTACTGCGACCTGAGTCCCCTTTGCAGAACCCTCTTCCTCCGTTCATCAGAAGATTTCTCCTTTCAGTGCAATCATTTCCTGCCCAGCAAAAAGGATATCCCAAATTACGTCAAAAAAGGTAGAAACAGAACCAAGGCATTTGACCTCACACGCGCGCTACAAAGCGACGACGGCTAAACGCAGACCAAAAATGGAGAAGGAAAGCAAAGGTACTGTAAGTAAGAAACGTCGTAGTCAACTGATTGAGTCGGATGATGAATTACAGCCAACTGCAATTGAAGACGATCATGAGAACACTCCTTGTGGCTTCTGCGATGTGAAATATTATTCGTCAGAATCGGTCAAGAAGGGGGACTCGATACAGTGCAGCAATGTGCTTTATAGCGTCACGAAGTGTGCGTGGGTGCAAAAGGTCAAAAAACATTTGTGTGTGATAAATGCCTGTCTGAACACTGAAATATACTGGCGGAAAAGCACCACGAATGGGCGGAATAGCCCCACCATTTTGCATATTGTGATTTCTGCCTACTTCAGATGCTTGTTTAATATATTGTTCATATAAACCAGTTTCCATCTTTTACGATACTAAAATGTACTCACAATGAATTCTCCATATTATATCACATTGATTCTTTTAAAATGTTTTGTCATATTACATACGGCTTATAGTTGAAATGAACGGAATACCCCGCCGTACACTAAGAGTTCACTCCTCCACAACAAACGCACTATGATCACCTTAGCCAAGTTACGACGCCCACTGGAAATGACAGATATTTTGCTATCGATTGATACGCCCTCCACCTCACCACAACTCAGGCAGCGATCTCTCCAAATACGGGAGGTCTCTTTGCCGGACGTTGTATAATAACTATCGAATGTTCTATGGCTGAAGCAGAACGAACGGTGTGGATTATATACCACGAACGCTTTTACCACAGTGCCTGACGTGGGATGTTTCACAGTAGGTAAAGATTATGATAGTGATGGGTATGTCGGGACCTAAATAGCTCCTTCAGACTTTAATAACACACCGTCCATGTTGGAAAACGCTTTGAATTTTGACTGAACCGCCGACAGTTTTGTATGCGTGGTTCGTGGGTACTCCCTGTGAGATTGTGTTCACTGACGACCATGACGCTAGTAAGGCTAGTGGTGCAGTGGTACGCCCACGATCATAGCCAGACTTCTTGCGACTGGTCGAATGTGGCCATATTTATATGGAAAACGAGCGCGCAACGCGCTCGCAGCCGAATGCAAACAGCCGCCTAGGCGGCCAGTGCAGTGTTTTGTCACGCGACCAGCCTCAGGCCAGTGAGCTGCTGCCGCCACAAACCTACTGTGCGCGGTTGCGTGGGAGGAATAACTTTGATGTTCGGTGGCAGTGAATGTACAAACTGACAGCAACAAATCACACTGTATGGTTTGTTTTACGTTTATTCATATTTTTTTACTAACACATCGTGTCATATAATTCAGCTAATTTAACCCGTCTCCCATTGCCATTAAAGATCTCAATCATCTACAAAATAATTGCTAAATACGCTTCTATCGTATGACTTTGATCACGAGTGAGTATGTGTAATGAAACATCGTCATGAACTTATGGATATTAATACAATATGTAACACCTATGTGAAATATTGAGTGTATCAGTGACGCATCAGGGGCCTAAACTCTGGGGAGGCAAGGAAACATATTAGAAAATCACCGTTTCATCTCTCTTAATATAAGCATTCCTAATGACAACCACCACCAGCACTAATACAACAACAACTACTACTACTGTTACGGGCAAAGGTGGGCCCCCACTTTGCTTTTATTATGTAAGACCTTTTGTTTTTAGTACAATCACCTGAAATTGACATAAAATATTTCTCTAGTATGTCCTGCAATAGCTACGACATGTTTTGGCTCAACTTTTTAATATTTAAAACAAAATTTTGTTTTTTTTTCCTGATAGTCTGCATTTTGTTGCGTCAAGAATTTGTGCTGGTAATATGGACCCCAAGGTAGTTGTAAATAAGAAGAAACAACAATTTGAAAAAAAATAATTTTATTTAATTTTTGTGTATAATGAAAGAAATATTCACCTTGAACATTGTTAATTAGTCTACTGGTGGGACGATTTGTACAGCCTATGCCTAGTCTATTTACAATAGTCACACACATAAGCTTCTTTTTCGCATCCAGCGCATTCGTTGTGAGCCCACATCTCACAGGCTATACCTTTTGTGTTCTTTGGAAAAACCCCTTCACAAAATAGACATACAGCGTCGTCAACACCAGGGACAGAAATACCAACTTCAATGTATGGGAGGGATTCTCCCGAATCAAAACCTACACATGCCTCTTCACTTTCTTCATCTGATTCATATTCATCCACTAACTTATTTCTCCTACTTGTTCTAGAATTTGGTTGTTTTTCATTGCCGCCGTTCTTCATTGTACTGCTCTTTTCTTTTCCGCCTTGTTTCTTCTTAGTTTTCTTATTTTTCTTTTCTTCTGCCTCTTCTAGTGCACGTTTATAAGGAGAAGAAGTTACAACAGAACAAGTAATGGGTTTAGGGCCTTTGTTTGTCAATTTTATTTTTGGTCTTGGTATCGGCAATACGTCTTGGGGAGAAACATGACCAAAACGTTGTTGGGAAGAGCATCCTGAGGGCCCAGCTTTTGCCAAGTCTCTTGCAGACGGTGTAGTAAATGTCGATGGGGTGGCTCTGAGCACTATGGGACGTAACATCTATGGTCATCAGTCCCCTAGAACTTAGAACTACTTAAACCTAACTAACCTAAGAACAGCACACAACACCCAGCCATCACGAGGCAGAGAAAATCCCTGACCCCGCCGGGAATCGAACCCGGGAACCCGGGCGTGGGAAGCGAGAACGCTACCGCACGACGACGAGATGCGGGCGTGTAAATGTCGATGATGTGCTAGAATGAACGCATTGAGCTGATTGACTTGAAGGCTTGTCCTTAGGAGTTCGCCATGCACTGGCTTTCAGAGCATCTACAGTCAGACTTTGAACGTCAATATCTTCAGAGGGAGCAAAGTCAATATCATTAAACACTTTGCGACTTACAGGAAAAATTCCTGTGACTCTGAACCCTGAAATGGCTATTTCAGCTGTTTGACATTTCAGGAATGCATTCCCAAGCAGCTCAGCAATATCGTATGGTCCAAGAGGCCTATTGTTGTGCAGCATCCATTGCCTTATGTAGTCATTATAATGATTCTTAAGGGGTCCCATGAAGCTCCTATCTAGTGGTTGCAGCTTGTGTGTAGTGTGCGGTGGCAAGCTATTATAACGTGGTGTTCACGAGCTATGTCAATTACGTCAATATTCTTTGTGTGGGTATGGTGGCAATAAAAAATAAGCAAAATAGGATCATCTTTTGATGGCTTTGTTTTAGAGATAAAATGGATTAACTAATCAGTGAAAAGATTGCTCTGAATCTAACCAGAGGGATGACACCATCCTATAGAGCCAGGCGGAGCCCCTTTCATCAGTGTATCCGTCATATTTTTCCTGGGGAAAATTAGCATTGGTGGGTCGAAAGTACCGACGTACTCATGCAGAACACATACGTTACAAGTGATCCTCTTTCAGCTGCAAATAATACACCAACCTGCCTTTTTCCCCTCAGGCCGATGACACGAGAAATTTTGCTTTGAACGACACTAATGCCTGACTCGTCTACATTAAAAACTCGGTCCGCAGGATATTTGTAGTTAACTGAACGCAGCTTCAAGTAAACTGAAGAAATTGTCGACAGCTTGTTTATTAAACCCATTAGAACGTGAAATCGAAGTTGTGGATGGCTTTAAAATAGAATATTTTTGTGCCGTGACATAAAATGGTCAAAGCTCGTCCAGCAACTTGACCCTTTACAAATGGATGAGGGGTTCTATTTCTTGTGCAAAGCTGGTAGGCCATGCGCCTGACGTCATTTCTGGTCAGGTCGTAGAATTTGGATTCCACAATGAGAAGATATTTAACCAGTTCGTCCTCAAGTCCCTGTGGTAAAACCGGTGGACGGCCCAATTTAATATTAACTATTTCTTCGACCGGTTTATCGATTCTTAAAAGCCTTTGGCGCGTCGAACGAGGGTCAGAGTACACTTTATAACCCCATTTTTTTCTCTTTAATAGCTACAATAGCATTTGACATATTAGCTTTGTCCCACGATTGCCGTTTCGATTTTTTTTGGGGGTACAAGATGTCTTCGAAGCATCTGAAACATAAAGAGTAGCAATATTTGTAAATGGTCCCACAAAATCTGATTGATTTTACGAGGGCCATAATACCAGCAGCAAAAGGGGTCCATATATCCACCCTCGCCAACTTGGGGAAAACTATTTTGCCTACGGTTAGTTTGGTTCGTAACCGACGATATCTAATGTAAAACGGCATCCCAACAACAAGCCAAATACGTACCTTACCTTAGTTTTCCTAACAACATGTTAGAAATTTGAGTTTTATTCAAACAAACACTAACCTTTCAAACTTTTGATGACAGGAAAAAATTCATAGCACAACTACTAACAAACCATGACAGCTACTACGTGTGCGCACTTTACTGTGAAGTTTGGCAACTAGTTCCAGTAGTTCATGTGCTCTCCGCTAGAATATGTGACCTGTACTTCCAAATATGTACGGGGCCCATTATAACAGCAGGGGCCCATTTTTTTTCTCCTCAAAACGAATATGGTGGTTACCTGGTTGGAAAGCATGCTCCGCAACAGCTGATCGTTCCGTTTCTCCTCTTCTACAATTGCCCTTGTGCTCTTCCGAACGTTTTGAAACAGTTCTTTTAGTGGTACCCGCATAAACATCTCCACAGCTGCATGGGATCCTATACGCTCCAACTTTTTCCAGTGGTTTGCGAGCGTCCTTGGCAGGCTTAAGGTGTTCCTGTATCTTCCTGGTGGTCTTGTAAATTACGGTAATATTCCGCTTCGTCAAGATCCTCCCTGTTCTTTCTGTTACATTTTTAACAAACGGCAGGAAAACCTTAGATTTTGCAGTAGCCTGTACGTCACTATGGTTTCTGCGTGGCTGTCTCAACGCACGTTTTGTTTTGGTGGACGATTATCTGTTCTTCATTAGTGCATTGTGGAGATGTTCCATCTCAGCGTCGAGCGACTCAGGTTTACAAATAGTTCGTTATCTGATGATGAGATATCTGTGCTTGCCAAGGGAGGAAATTTTGCTGTTAGTCCGCGTTTTTTGCCCACGGAAGAAGTTACAGCCAGTGTAGAAGCAGGAATTCGCAGTGTGGATTCTGTAACAGCTGAAGAAATCCGTATAGAAACAGTGAGAATATCAGCCAATGCAAAACGGCCGAAGAGTAATATACCTGTGGGTGAGAGAAGAGCTTTAAAACTCCTGAATGACGACGATAGTATTTTGATTCTCTCAACTGACAAAGGAAGCGCAACGGTGGTTATGGATGTGGCCGACTATCAGAGTAAAATTACTGATCTACTGGATCCGCAAGCATATAGGAAGCTGAATAAAGACCCCACTAACAAGGTTCATAGAACTGTGTCGCGCTGAATAAAAAAGTCCTCCAGTCCTCCACTGAAGAGAGTGTACAGAAAGGTCTCTGCAATTCGGTTGCGCTACCACCGAGGCTTCATGGATTGCCCAAAATTCATAAAGAAAATGTGCCGTTAAGACCGATACTAAGTGCCATTTGTTCCCCCACCTTCTCGTTAGCCAAGTTTTTTACTACGCTGTTAAAACAACATGTGGGCTGTTCGGGATCTTATATAAAGAATTCGACACATTTCATCAGCACATTGAATGACATAGTGGTCCAGCGTGTAAGAGGTCCATATTAAGAAATTTGTTGTTAGCGCACTCGAGCAGATCCAATTTCGATGGATTGCTCACGCGCTGCCTGCGATATGTAAGGTATAAGAGAATCTCAGACCAGAGAGCAGTGTTGTCAGCAGTAGGAGTAAGAAGTTGCTAGCGAGCAGTCGTGTGTATGGAGTTGGCTGGGCCGGTCGTGGGGATCGATGGCGGAGCCTGAGCGATATAATGTAAGGTAAAAGCAGCCTCGCGCATTAATGAAAATCTCAAATAGGCGAATGAAAAACAAGCCAACAATTACAAACAACTTAATGAAAAACTAGACAACAATTCCAAACAGTTGAATGAAAAACAAGACAACAATTTCAAACAGCTTAGTGAACAGATTACAGCCGTTGCCGTGCAATGTCATGATACTAAAGAACAATTACGTTAGGAAATTAAGGCTTGTGCTAGGAAGAGTAGTGAAGAAATTAGATCTGTTGCACAAGAATTAAGTAGTACACGTGTAGCCACAACGAAATTACTGAGAGATGAAAGTAGTGCAGTCACTGAACAATGTTCTGAAAAAGCAACACAGTTACGCGACGAGTTTAAATTAATGTCAGCAGAACTTTCACACACGCTGGACGCGGAAGTCGATAAGAAATTTGAACAACAGAATAACCAAATTGACGAACGTTTTGAAGTGACAGAAATGAAAAATATTTCAGTCACTAACACGTCACAGCATATGCCTCATCTTGAACATTTGGCACACTCACACAGCCAGTGTAACTTAGGTAATTTGCAGAGAGTACGTGACTTAGATTCCGAACAGTCACAGACAAACAGATTATCATTCAATCCTGAACCAGCTCAGACATACAGAGACTATAATTTTGATTACATGCACTTTCTATTCATTAGGAAATTTAAGGTATTTAATAATGACAGAACACAGATTCACGCTTTGGACTGGATACAACAATTAGCCTTCGCAATTTCAGCGGCATTGCCTGTAATGCAGAAACTAAAAATTATTTGCAGCGCGTATGGGACCTCAGGCGATTCATTACTCTTCGATGAATATGTGCCATAGCGTGCACAGGGCCCCGAGCCGTAGTGGTGCTATTTCATCTTTAGTTTTCTGCGCTGCTGCCTTCTCTTTTACTATCCTTTATATCTATCAAAACAACTCTTCAACTATCGATCTATCTAGAATTAAGAATGAGTAAAGAAAACCAGATATGACAAGTTTTACCGAAAGTGACAATTTTCACTAGACACTCTTGAATTACCAGCGTAATTTTAATGAAAGACAGAAGTGTGATCATCAGTATGTACAAAATTTTCAGCTATTGCAGACGCATTTTGGCAACAATAGAGGGTTTTCCCCACAACAAGAACAAAACCAGCCGGTTAGCATACCTAACCAACAATGTAGTCTGCAAGGTCAACCAAGCTTTAATGTTTCGCCGCCTACACGTATAGCGTCGGCTCCACCAAATAGCAACGCACCGCAATAAGGAAATCACTATGTACAGAAAACACACCATTTCAACTCACATCGCATTGCGCCGTATAGCAACGATTATTATGACAGACGTAAAAGTAATGAGCACAGTTTTCAGCGTAACAGTCGGTCTTACCAGCAGCAGAATCATCCACAACAGATTATTATGAATGAACCAGACAGTCGGTATCATCCCGAACCTAATACGTCAGGAAGAAATAACAGAACAGCACAAATAGTCGAGATGCCACAGCATCCTCCCGCAAATAGCAGCACGTCGGAAAGAATTTGACTAGATGCACTACAGGTTGCATCTTCCAACAACGTAAGCACTACTTTTGACACGTAGAATGTTGTTCACGAAAATGTTATTACTTTTGACGACATCCGAGACACTCTTCTGCATGAAAAACCTGTTATTCAAAAAACCATTTCCCACCCTGTCATTGAAGTAAAGATTGGATCATCTACATTTTCAGGAGTAATCAATTCTGGATCACCCGTGTCAGTTATAAATGAAGAAACCTTCAACGAATGTAACAAAGAGAATATTTATCCTACGTTACCATTAGGCAAAACTAAAGTAAAATTAGCAGTATCTGGTAAAGGAGTAGATGTAAAATTACAAACACACTTATCATTTTGTATTGCAGGTCCTACGCTCCACTAAAATATTTGGATTGTTCCCTTATTGACAACAGACGTTATTTTAGGTACGAATTTTCTGGTACAACTTGACGCAATTATTGACTTTCAGAATTCCTATTTAATGTTAAAGGATGAAAATGTACAACTGGCATTAGAATTTCAGCACGCTTTATCTGCAGATGAACAGGCAATTAATCGAACAGAGGTCATTTCTACATCGCGTAACAAGGACTGTCACTCCACATTGTTCACAGATACATTCGTACACAACTAAAATACACCAGACGAAGCCGACTATGACACTATGTAAATGATTTCTGCGAAAGTAAAGCAATGCGGTGCAAATACAGACGACGAACGTCCAGAGCTACGCAAAATTATCTTACAGCAAGCTCCAGTTTTTGACAGCATTCCTGGTACTATGTCCGGTTTTATGTATGAATTTCAAGTTAAACAGCACGACACGTTTAAAGCCAAATATTATCCCATTCCATATATTCACAGAAAACAAGTTAGGAAAGAATTGCAAGCTATCCTTGACCAAGGTATTATTGAACCGGCAGTTAGTCCGTACATAAAGAACCGACAGTTCGTCCGTACATAAAGAACCGACAGTTAGTCCGTACATAAACCCGCTCCATATTGTTATGAAAACAGATGGATCACTTCGCCTCCTACATGATTCGCGTCACATCAATGACATTATTATTAATGAAACAGATCGCCCACAGATACTAGAAGAACTTCTACAGAAATTTCATGGTACTGCTATTTATTCCACATTAGATTTGAAATCGGGATTTTGGCAAATTCAGCTCCATCCGAACTGCAGAAAATATACAGCATTTCTCTGCTTTGGTGACTGTTATCAATTTTGCAAATTACCGTTCGGTTTAACAATTTCTTCAGCAGCATTTATTCGCGGTTTCAATACTATACTTCCGACAGAACTGAAAGACAGAACCACAACGTATGTAGACGACATTCGTATTGCAGAAGCTAACTGGTCTGAACACACTCTGATTCTTGAACAACTGTTGCAAACTTTTCGTGCACAAGGACTCACAGTTAATCTTGGCAAATCGCACTTCGGCAAAACTTCCATAAGATTTCTTGGACATATAATTTCAGCAGAAGGCGTTGCGCCTGACCCGGAAAAACTTCAAGCTTTACGTGACATAACTGTTCCAACGACGAAGAAACAATTACGCAGCTTTTTGGGATTGATTAACTTTTTCCGTAAATTTATTCATTACTCTGCTTTAGACACCCCTAGATTATGCCAACTAACGGGTAAAAACACTATTTGGTCCTGGGATAGACAAGCACATTCTGAACTTGTTGCCATTAGAAACCATTACACTGTACGCAATAATATTCTGTTTCGCCGCTCTCACCCTGACAGCAACAGCTGGTTATTATGTATTCCTGACGAGCTTGTTAAGAAATTAATTTTGTATACTCATTTAAGTTACTCACATTATGGAGCCAGAAAATGTTTTCTTATACTGAGACAGAACTGTTATTTTGCGAACATGGAGAAACGTATTCGACGAGTTTTAACGTCATGTAAAATCCGCCAGAAAGCTAAATCAGATACGACTTCACATATTCCTCCGTTATATCCCACTGTTCCCGTTAAACTGAGACACATGGCCGCTGTACACATTGTTGGTCCGATTCCCAGATCTAATAGAGGTTTTTGCTACATCTTTGTCGCTGTTGAACTCACTTCGAAATTTGTTATCTTCACTCCGTTACGCAAAGCTACTGCTAAAACTATTTCGAATGCGTTTGTAAAAGGTTTGTTATTTCATGTAGGGCATATATTGAAAGTAATTTCCGACAATGGACCGCAATTTCGATCTGCGATATGGACACGTATGCTACGAGCTAGAAACATTTCTCCGATCTATATATCCAAGTATCACGCTTCTTCGAACCCTTGTGAACGACTAATGAAAGATATTGGTAAACTATGTAGAATATACTGCCATAAAAGACATATTGATTGGGATACACACATACTCTCATTCCAGCATGTAATTAACTTCATACCAAATGAATCTACTACGCTATCTCTGACTGTTATATTGAAAAATGTTGAACCACGTAACAAAATTAAAGAATTAGTATCCTTTCCTACATCTCGTCGACTACGCCACCATGAAATAATTGTCATTGCGCTGAACAACATAAACCTGCCGCAGAGCGCCGGAGAAGAGAGCAAAAACAGGTTTGTACACGCCACGACTTTAACATTGGACAGGAGATATTAGTACGCACGCATTATTTATCCATCAGAGGAAAGAGTAGATGCAGTAAATTTGAGCTACTATACGCAGGTCCATATAGAATTCGCAGCATGCCTCACCCCAATGTAGTACATGTCGAAACTTTGAGAACCAGAAAAAGCAAGGGCAATCACCATGTCTCCAATATTAAACCCTTTATTGCATGAACATACTTTATAATTTATCACAGTGTAATGCCATTTACTGATATATATATGACCACTTATACAATTATATTTATGTGGCTACTTACTGATAATGATCGTATTTTTTCTTGGCAAGTGCCCGGCAAGGTAAAGTTAGCAAGTCGCTTTTCTTGTCGTTACACATCAGACTGTGCACATTTTTTTCATTTTTCGTGTATGTATGATTGTTTTTCTGTTTTGTCTGTATGTACTACGAAATCTTTAAGATATAACAAACACCAGATGACTTTGACATTTTTCCTTATGTCTCAATACCGTGACTATTCTACTCTACATTTTTTGCTACTACATTATGATACTGTGTGTACATTTTTTGCGCTTGAAAACTGTCTATCTTTTTGACATAATACGTTTTCTGTCATGCTATGCTGTATGCTTAGTTGTATCACTAGAAACAAGTTTTTATTTGATGGGTATACGATTTAAATGCAAAATATTAACCCTTATTCATCATTTTCAGAAAGCAATACCATGTAAAAGAGATAAATTAAACAACCGCAGTGGTTTACGGTGAAACAGAAATTTCACCATCGGAATGAACGAAAGAAAATGCAGTACCTTGTCATGAACAGTAAATGGATCAGAATTAACAAGCATTAACCAGAATATACTATACACATCGTATGATAGCAGTCTTGACTAATTATTTTTCTTTCAGAATACGAGGCGATTGATGCAAGCTGTCAGACAGAACTACACATGTTAATTTTAGTGATGAAATACGCTAGAAGTAACAAACTCTATACTATGAATAGTTGTATGAAGTAAATGGTAATTTGAATACGAATAATGAGTGTCTATTTTTTGCAGATGATAATAAATGATGATGAATGGTTGTATGAAGAATATGGTAATATGAATAATGAAGTTTTTCCTTGCAGATGAGAATAATGATGAAGTTGATATATTTACTATTAGTTAAGAGATGCTATGTAGTTATTCAAGTATTTGTTGCAGTTCCTTTTGACAGCATGTCTTATGTCGCATAGTATAATGACTGAATGTTTTGGGAAAGACAGCTACAGTAGACAGATATTGAGTACACGTTTCATTACCTGTTAATTAGAAGTTTACTACTTTTCAGCATAATACGAATACATTTCTTCTTTCAGCTCAATAATCCATTTTGAATTTTTTCCAGAAGAAGCTTTTCACGATATTAATATGCTATAAGCACTTAATTATTAAATCTGTTCTAATACTTGCATTTTTTTTTTACCCAGTTGTGTCTATCATTTATGAATGTGATCACATATACTGCCTTTGTTTCATAACCTTGCTACAGCTGACTCATGATGAATGACGTTATTAATCCTCACTTCCAGCAATAAGTCAAAAGCATATATTTTCATGCCCCAGCAATTAATTATCGATCCCAACGCAATGCATTGCTAGCAAAAAAAAAATTATTACCAGTCCCAACTATTACCGGTATACAACTAAATAATGCCACCAGTTGAATATATATTTCTAGTCCTAAATATAATGCAAATTTTTCTGATGTATTGATTCCATTATGTCTATGTATTAGTGGACTACAGACCATGACTAATAGTTCCAATGTCTTATATTTTAAATATGTCTTATGTCACTTACATGATATCATATATAAACACCAGTAGCTTGATGCTACACTCAATAACTCCTGTTTTGAATGATGACTTCTAAATAATACTGAATAATGTTTTGTAAAACTATATGAATACTTTGTAACTGACCAATGAGTGCCAATAATTACTGCAATCAGATGAGTTATGAACAGTGTTTTGTAATACTCAATACTTGCTACATGTTTAGTAACTGGCCAATGAATGCCACTGTTTACTGTAATATGATGACTTATGTATAAATGCTATGCCATAAATTAACTTTTGTTTTGAATGATGACTTCTGAGTAAAGCATAGAAATGGTTTGTAACTGGCCAATGAGTGCCAATAATTACTATAATTAGATGACTTATGAATAATGTCCTGTAATAATTATTGTAATGAGATTACTTATGAATAATGTTCTGTAATACTCCATACATAGTACAGAAATGTTTAGTAACTAATCAATGAGTGCCAATAATTATTCAAATCGGTCGATACACTAATGTAGTTCTCAATGATGACTAGCATAAGACTTAATGTCCTTCACCTTCTGACCTAATTACCAGCAGTTACTGCAATATCCGTATGTCCTGTCCATCCTCATGATCATGGAGCACTATATTTGGTTTTTGCACTAATTCTACGTTGGTGAAAGAGTATGGGTTCTACAAGAATGTGGTGTTGAGACATCATGCTGTCCACCACCTTGAACGATGGAGATGTCATTATGGTCCTACTGTTTGGTGTACCTAATGTACTACCAAAATAATAACATGCAGTATTAATACAACATGTCGGTGTCTTGGCTACACTGATTAATACTTCAGGGAAGAGAAGTTCAGATTGTCTCACTTGGTGTTGTGCTTTTGTAGAAAGATATGGACTTTCAGTGCAGCTACGTGCAACCTACTGTGCTACAACCATGATGCAATCCTTCCCATTCCTTTCCTAGTTCTTGCAAAATGGTAAAGACTTACACAGTGCGTTTAAATCCTTGTAAAATGATAAAGACATATACAGTGCGTGTGCACTTCATTTCATTTGTTAATGTGATTAGTTGTCCCAAATATGCTAAAGACTTTTACACTGCGTGTGCACTTTATGTCATTTGTTAATATATTTTGTATTCATTGCGTATACATTTTGTCATTTCTTGATATGTACTGTACTCAGTGCGTGTGCATTTTATTTTTTTAGTTCTTGTAAAAAAAATGCTGAAGAGTTATACAGTGCGTGTGCACTTTATGTCATTTGTATTTTGTACTCACTGCATACACATTTTGTCATGTTCTGAACTCAGTGCTTGTGCATTCTATTTCATTTTTTATTATGTTCTGCACTTATCAGTAATGTATATACTCTGTGACTGTAGACTTAGTAACTAAATACGACGGCCGTTCAGAAAGTAACCTCCGGTTGATTTAAAAAAATACACCAAGTTAAATAAAAATATTTTAATATATACATCTTACAACTACATCTTTGCACTATTTTTCTACATAGTCTCCATAGCGATTGAGGCACTTTTCGTATCTCTTCACAAGCTTTGAAATTCCTTCTGCATAAAAATCACCCACTTGTGCCTGGAGCCAGCCTGTGACCGCATCTTTGAGCTCTTCGTCGTCATCAAACCGCTGTGACCCGAGCCGTTTCTTCAAATGCATGAAGAGGTGATAATCACTTGGCGCCAGGTCTGGGCTGTAAGGTGGATGGTTGATAACGTCCCACTTGAAGGACTCAAGAAGGGCCGTTGTTCTGCGAGCAGAGTGAGGACGGGTGTTATCGTGCAAAAAAACGATACCGGAAGTCAGCATACCACAGCGTTTGTTCTGTATAGCCCGTCGTAACTTTTTTATTGTTTCACAGTACACGTCTTGATTAATGGTCGTACCACGTTCCATGAATTCAACCAGCAACACCCCTTTGGCATCCCAAAACACCGTTGCCATCAGTTTTCTGGCAGGAAAATCTTGCGAGGCTTTTCTTGGTTTGGTAGGCGAATTTGAATGTGCCCACATCTTTGATTGTTCTTTTGTCTCAGGGTTCACGTACTTAATCCAGGTTTCGTCACCGGTCACGATTCTGTTTAACAATGGTTCTCCTTCGTCCTCATAACGTGACAGAAAGTCTAATGCAGAGGCCATTCTTTGAGTTTTGTGGTGGTCGGTAAGAATTTTGGGCACCCATCGTGCACAGAACTTACGGTAACCCAATCTTGCTGTCACTATCTCGTACAAGAGAGTGTTAGAAATCTGTGGAAAACCAGTAGACAACTCCGACATTGAGAAACGTCGATTTTCACGAACTTTTGCATCAACTGACTGAACGAGTTCGTCAGTCACCAATGATGGTCTACCACTCCTCTCTTCATCATGAACGTTTTCTCGTCCACTTTTAAATAAACGTACCCATTCACGGACAAAGCCTTCACTCACAACTCTTGGTCCGTACACGGCACAAAGCTCACGATGAATAGCTGCTGCAGAATATCCTTTGGCTGTAAAAAACCTTATGACAGCACGCACTTCACATTTGGCGGGGTTTTCTATTGCAGCACACATTTCAAACTGCCACAAAAACTAAACTAGCGCAGGTACGACGTTCACTCGACCACGGCTTGATGCCGACTGACCTGTTGAGTGCGTGAAAGCACAGATGGCGTCGCTACTCCCCCCACAACCCGCACTGTGACCAATCGGAGGTTACTTTCTGAACCGCCCTCGTAGATTATAGAAAATTTTGTTGCTCATGGCAAGTCCAATTGACTCACCATCGCTGCCAAATTTTTGCTGCCCCCCCAGTGGAGGGTTATGTAAGAGGTCCATGATTAAGAAATTTGTTGTTAGCGCACTTGAGCAGATGTAATTTCGATGGATTGCTCACGCGCTGCCTGCGATATGTAAGGTATAAGAGAATGTCAGACCAGAGAGCAGTGTTGTCAGCAGTAGGAGTAAGTAGTTGCTAGCGAGCAGTCGTGTGTATGGAGTTGGCTGGGCCGGTCGTGGGGAGCGATGGCGGAGCCTGAGCGATATAATGTAAGGTAAAAGCAGCCTCGCGCATATGTAATATTGTTATATCAAGTCCCATGTAAATGTGTCTAAAGAATCTCTTAATAATAATCTTTCTTATAAAAAAGTAACTTTTGACAATCAATCATCTCAATTTAAAGAATTTACTAAATTCTCCAATCCATGGTCATCCCGATTATTGCAAAGAAAAATCAGTTGTTCTTTTTATACATGACAAATCTATCAGCCAGCATTGCACTCAGCTGTGCCAGAAAAATTTCTTATAGGAGCAGATATATACACGTTGCCCGGCGACCCAATTAAGGTAAGAATTTTCTCCTTTTTATTCAGAATGATCTTTCAGGGCCATGACGCAGCACTGCTGACGTCCAAACTTTACCGGTTTAAATTCACAGTCAATTACTGAAGGGTTATAAGTGAGCCATAATTTTATTGAGAGATAAGTCACATTTTATTATTGATAGGTTACGCAATTTTCCTGTTGGTAGGTTATACTGAATGTGAACGACATAATTATATTTTTTACTGTTGAGAGGTTCAGGAATTTTTCTATTTTGAGGTTACACTAAATGTGTATATTTTTTATTTTTTGTGGGGAGGTTACAAGCCGGAGGACATATTGGTCAGCTTCGATGTGGTATCGCTGTTTACCATGGTTCTACTTAATGATGTGTTGGAACAGCTGGATCGAATTTTTCCTGCCGATGTTTCAGAACTGTGTAAGTGTTGTTTGAAAACCACATACTTCAAGTGGAATGAACAGTTTTATGAACAAACGGATGGCGTGGCTATGGGAAGCCCCCTAATTCCCGTAATTGCAAACTTCTTTATGGAGAAATTAGAAGAACAGGTCTTAGGTACTGCCAGCAAAAAACCAAATCTATGGGTCCGATACGTGGATGACACGTTTGTGCTGTGGAAACATGGCAGGGACGAAATAAGCCGGTTCCACGAACATCTGAATAGTATAAACTCGAGAATACACTTTACAATGGAGGAGGAGGTAGACGGCAAATTACATTTCCTCGATGTGCTTGATTTTAGAAACGAAAATGGTAGTTTGGGCCACTCAGTATACCGCAAACCCACGAACACGGACCATTATTTGCACCGGGATTCGAACCACCATCCACAACATAAGCGGGATGTTATTAAGACGTTAGCGGACGGAGCTAGAAATATTTGTGAACTTGAGTTGCTCGACGCTGAGATGGAACATCTCCACAATGCACTAATGAAGAACGGATATTCGTCCGCCGAAATAAAACTTGCGTTGGACAGCCACGCAAAAACCATAGTGACGTACAGGCTACTGCAAAATCTAAGGTTTTCCTGCCGTTTGTTAAAAATGTAACGGGAAGAATACGGAGGATCTTGACGAAGCGGAATATTACCGTAATTTACAAGACTACCAGGAAGATTCAGGAATACCTTAAGCCTGCCAAGGACGCTCGCAAACCATTGGCAAAAGTGTGGGTACCACTAAAAGAACTGTTTCAAAACGTTTGGAAAAGCACAAGGGCAATTGTAGAAGAGGAGAAACGGAACGATCAGCTGTTGCGGAGCATGCTTTCCAACCAGGTAACCACCATATTCGTTTTGAGGAGACGCAAGTACTAGCGGCCACAAGCGCATATTACGAAAGGCTCTACAGGGAGGCAATCGAAATCGCCAAACACCCTAATAATTTCAATCGAAAGGAGGAGGGCGTGAAATTAAACGGTATATGGATGCCGGTGTTGAAGAAGATGTGTACCACCCATCCACCAGTTGGTGATGGCAACGGCGATCGACGGCAGCGGACAGCGGCCAATTGCACTGACGTTTTCAAAACACGTGACGTCACGCCTCGGCGCGGGAGCGCGCGGACACGGAATTCAGCGGCAGTCAGTAGCGAGCCAGTGGGTGTGTTGGATATTACATCGAGCTACAGACCCCCTTGAAGATGTTCTCCGCAGACGGGGACAAAACGTTGGGAATTGACACAGAATTCATCAACCGACCATAGCATAACAGCCCGGATAATTATAATGGACATGACATTTCCGACCGTGAGAGTCTACATTTTAGTATCAGAGCCCTCTTGTTCCCGCCATCTTTCGATGACATCGTCGTACCACGCTTTCTAGTTGAGATACAGGCAAGAGCAGATACACGATCGAGGGCCATACTGTTTCTAAAATACGTTTTTACACATTTAAGGCAAGAAAAAGTCCTGTAAACGGAAGCTGATACTTGCAAAAATAGTAGCAATTACATAAAATAGTGTGAAGTTTTATAGACGAGTTTTGTCCATTTCATTCCGTCACTATTTTGATTAGGTGTCCCAAAAGGATAGAGTGAAGTAGTTTATTTTATTTGTTAATTTATTATTTTTATAAATCTTTCATTCAACCTCTGAGGGAGATGATGGGCCATAAGAGAGCATAGCCCTTTTCGGACAGTAGTTAGAGTTGGTTCTGTTGTGACACTATTTATTTAGTGTAGTTAGGGCTTACTTAATTTTGTAGGATTTTTGATTGCATATGGACGGATAACTGAGAGAAATGTACTGTTATATAAGATTTCTTATTTCCATCTCTCGTCACCCGCCTTACGGCTGACGAAAGAAACCTCTCGGTGGAAGAAACTCCAGCTGGGGTGGGTTGCCTGTTGTTCTGGCTCATATATCTTCAAATCTCACTCGTCATGAATCCGACATTGTGATCTTGGAATTTTGTATGTGTAGAGAATTTATGTCTAACGCTGTAGAAGATGGAAAACTAGAAAAATTAATCGATGTAAAGATTTCTCTCTCCTTCTGTAGGAACTGACTGAAGCACTATTGCTAAATAAGTTATTCTTTCTATATCACGCTGCTGTGTTAACCAAAATCCTTGCAGGGGTTCTTGGTCTGTTTGAAAACTCATTGATTTCTTCGTTTCCAGAGGACTCCGTTGGGTTGAAGTTGATACTGTTTCAAGAATAAAATAAACAGGAAATTAATATTAAAATTTCGGAAAATTGGACATTGTTCGAACGTGTTGCAAGAGTGATTACGTTGTAACATAGTCTGTTGATTCCGAATCTGGTGATCTGTTCTTTCATTCTGTCTAGCATATTTTTGGCTTTAAGTGTTTCGGAAAGAGACTTTGTTGGGAAGTTATAGCGTAGACCTTCAGCTGTTCGAAGCATTCTGACGTCAGCAGACAGAATTTTTTTTTCGTTTGGTTAGATGACATAATCCGTGCTTGAGATCTATAATCGAGAATGGATGGTTCAAATGGCTCTGAGCACTATGGGACTTAACATCTGAGGTCATAAGTCTCCTATAACTTAGAACTACTTAAAACTAACCAATCTAAGGACATCACACACATCCATGCCCGAGGCAGGATTCGAACCTGCAACCGTAGCAGTCGCACAGTTCCGGACTGAAGCGCCTAGAACCACTCGGCCACAGCGGCCGGCCCGAGAATGGAGCGGACAAATATTTTGTATGTAAGAAGGGCAACCAGTTGTTGCACTCTACGTGTTCGATATTTCATGAGACGTCTTCAGTGAAGTCGGCTTTCAACTTGTTTAAATTTTTCAGATGTATTTTTCTGCGAATTTATGAGTTCATCTAGAGAGATTCCAAGGTATTTAACGTCATGCTGTGGAGTAATTTCTTGTCTCAAAAGTCGAGTACTGAGTTTCTTGAGATCTATTGCTGACAGTTAGAAAGACTTCTATGTCTGAATAGATTAAGTTGAGTTTTAGTTGGATTCGGTCTAATCCTCCATTTATTTAGCCAGGCTTCAAGTTTGCCGATGTACTGTTAGCCTGTTCATTTGCAGTCTAATCATTCCTCCACCTATATCTTGGGATGTCAGCAGTACATATCGTGTTTAACAAGGGGAAGATGACGGCATCCTGAGGGACTCCCGCTTTGGATGTGAATTAAGATGACTCTTGATTACCAAATCATACTTGTACTTTTCCATTTCCAGTGTGGCTCGCTTTTAATTGTACTAGGTAAGCTGCGAAGCCCCGCATGTCATTCCTCATCAAAGGCGCTTTCTACTCCTAAAAGAGGGCAGCAGTCACATCTGCTAAGTTACAGGCATCTGCCACTTTCCTACTTAGTGTTAATAATGATCAGTGGAGCTGTCATTGTTTATGAAACCAACGTGCTGATCTGTCATAAGTTTGTTGTCTTCTACAAACTGTTGTAATCTCATGTTAATTATTGCTTCAAAGATTTTGCCAATAATTGATAGTAATATGTAGGTCTATAAGTTAGGGTCGTTTGGATTTCCGGCTTCGGATTCATTCTAGTATGTGTATGTTGCCATTGGTATGGTACATTAGGGTGTATGATAATTATGTGTAATAATTACGTGTCATTTATGACAGTTCAAAGCAGAGAAATACGTAAAGACTTAATACAGGTTAAGTAAACATTTTAAAGACTTTGACACGTTAAGCCAGAATATTCGGAAGCGGTAGCAGTCGAACAAGGAAAGCTGGCACGTGTGTCGACATTGGCCATGTTTCTGCCCAACGTGAGAAGAACGATGAACAGCAGAGTTTGCGCAGCAGCAGTGAGCACCTCGACAGATCAAAGACCGTGCAGACGGACAATGCTTCCAAGGATAACAACGACCAGCGCATTTCGCACATCAGCGGTCAGTGCGCCAGGAACTGTTAGCATACTGAACTCAAGTGCGTGACGTATGCGGAGGAAGACGACACGGCAATGCCTGACCATGCCAGCATAGAGGCAAAATAATGGAAAGCCGACACGTGTGTCGACATTGGTCCCGTTTCTGCCCCACGTGAGAAGCATAGATCAACGACCGAAGAGTCAGTCGCCGACCTACAAACTTCGTGACATTGGCGAAAACACCGAATAAATACTTCCGACTAACGGACATGAAAGGGTCCTTCGAAGGGAGAGAGAGAACACGAAGAAACGTCGCGTGGACGGACACAACGATGGTTAGTCAGCGGACGTCATATTTCACTATAATAACTTAGCCGCTACGCTGCTCGACAGACGCGCCAGTAGAGAAACGCAAAAGATTCCATCCCAGATATTACCAAAATGAAGTTGGTGTGGTACTTATCTAGGTGGCTGGTGAGGACGAAGGGACTGCGGCCTCACCAAATGGGTCAACTGTGAACCTAAAGGTTGTTGTACTCCGCCAGAAGACGCCGAACCTGAGGGTCGATGGTTCGATTTCGGGACGAGCACTCCACGCCATACCGTAGCGGCTTGTTAATAACGCAACAAGCGAATTCACAAGGAGAACACCGCGCCGCCGTCGCAGTAAGTCACGGTAAGGTACTGAATGGAAGAATACACCGCCGGCGCGCCGCTGTAACACGAGCCGTCGCCGTATCGGCTGTCACTGGAATCTGCACGCTACGATCCCGCCTCTCCACAGCCCCGAGGAATTCAGCGAGTTGAAACAATTGTATTACTCTGTTTGTTTAAAGGGTTTATGCCGCAATTAATGACTGTTACTGGAACCACCAATGTTTCACTCACACCTCACCCATTGAGCCAAGGAAAGTGCCCACTCAACCGCCCACAAAGTGTCGGTATCCCTCCCGCGATCCCTGACAAAATAATGACCTTTGGTCACCTCTGTCATTGATTCTCAATGTCTAGTGTCACTAAACCCCGACCCCCACCCTGTGACTGAAGTTGTTTGAGATGAAATCGTCCAATGCAGTCATTTCCAGGAGCTGTATATTTGCCGTTTAATTATAGCAGAAGGTATCTCATACTCTGTTATTACTTTCAATGTCGGATGGTCGGCCGGTGTGATATTTTTATTTAGTAGTGACTGAAGTTCAGCAGTAATAATTTCCTCGTGATTGTCATCAAATATGGGGTCCTGTGGACGACAGTGGATTTTTTTCACGTAAATCGTCGAATATTTCAACTTTTTCCTTATCATCTGACTGATGTGGTCATCGATTTGTAAGGCCCGTTCTTCGGTGACTGTTTTGCCCACGATTATCTTGAATCTGTTCCAAATGAGAGGGATTATGTGGCTGCAGTATTTGTGACTAACGTTCCCGGCCATACTGACGGAAAAAATCTCAACACCAAAAAATAATTAATATAGAGTAACGAAATTCCGGTAATTCATTTGTTTAGGTAACATATTTAAGTGGTTAACACTGCAATACAGGTTAATGTAAGCACGAGATAAGCTACTGAAAATTTGAAATGCTGGTAATAATCGGTGTAACCGCCAGAATATTGCACGCAAACTAGCAAACGTGCATGCATTCTGTTGTACAAGTAGTGGATGTCAGTTTGTTGGTCGGTTAATACAGGTACGGCTACTACTGTTTGTGGATGACGCTGGAGTTGTCCGATGATGTCTCACGTGAGCTCGACTGATGACAGAACTGGTGAGCGAGCAGGCCAAGGCAACATGTCGACATACTGTGGAGCATGTTCGGTGACAACAGCAGTATATGGGCGAGCGTTGCAAAACAGCCCCTGGAATGGTGCTCATAAGTGGGAGCACTACAGGTCGAACCATCAGACTGACGTACAATTTTGCAATCAGGATGAGTGGGATAACGACGAGAGTACTCCTGCTGTCATACGATCTCGCATTCAAGACCATAAATCCGGGTGTAGGTCCCATATACCTAGTACGTAAGCAAGTTGTTTACCGGCGCTCACCTCGCGTCCTTCTAACCAACACAAGAGCATCACCGGAAATGAGGCAGAAGCAGCTTTAATCAGAAAACACAGTAGCTATGCAGCCCTCCAAAGAGCTCTCGTTTGACATCACTGAAGTCGAAAATGGCGATGGTTTGGGTTGGTGGATTGCGCCCTACAGAGCGTTTGGCTCAGAGCTGCCCTCAAAGTAACCTATTTGCAACAGTTTGGTGTGTCATTGTGGTGCAAACTGCAGCTCAGATTGCTGCTACAAATGTAGTACGATGCGCCAGAGGCATACGCCGAATACGAGGTCTTCTCTCTCGGTAGTGTCACGTGACCGTCTGGAGCCCGGCCTTCTCGCGACCGTACATTCTTGTGACCACAGTTGCCAGAAATCATGTACAGTGGCTACATTCCGCCACAAGGAACGTCCAGCTTCTCGTAGTCCTATTACACGACTTCGTTCATAATCAGTGAGGTGTTGCTAATGACGTCGTTGTTACCTTGACGGTATTCTTAACTATCATCAACTCCCTACATTCAATCTCGAAGGTAACTAACGGTCATGACCGTTGCAGCGTGTGTTTAAAGCAAACCTAATTTGCATCCTCATAGTGGCCCTACTAGCGCCACTCTTATGAGGCTGGTGCGAAATCTCAACAAACACCAGATGTGTAAAAACCACTACAACTTTTGTTTATGTCTCACAACTCCTTCTTCGTATTGGGATTATTTTTCTCTCAGTGTATTTGCTCTGAATTGATGAATCTCAGATCTAACTTGATTATTAAGAAGGTGCCATTCCATTTAACCCTTTCATTAGGTTATCGTTTGATTTGTCTATACAATTTTCTTTTTTCTTTAATTAGGTTGAGGATATGTGTAGGAAGTCTGTCTTGATGATCTATAATGGTGTTTTTAGGTGCAATGTTAATGACAGCAGACTATATCGTTTGCACGATTAGATGATTGTAGTTCCTGAGGTCCTCTATAGTATTAACGACTATTGTAATGGGCTTTTCTTTGCAAATTCTGTTTGTATAAATGTTTGTGGAATCAATGAAAGTTTTTCTGTTGTAACTGTCGTCTTTGACGTGGATAGTAGCCGTTGTTTTTGTGATAATAGGGAGGTGATCGCTTGAGATGCTGTCACCTATTTCCACTTCGTCACAGTGACTAGCAGTTTGGAATGTGCAAATAGTGTGATCAGCTGTGGAGGTTCCAGTGTGATTGATGATAGTAGGTGAGTTATTTTCTAAGTGGATCAGATTGTCGCTAAGACCTGCAATAGGGAAATCGCCGTTTTTGTTGTCGGTTTTATCACCAAAACCAGTGGATCTGGCGATATACTTTCCCAGTATTTTTAGGATAATATGCAGCTTGCGGGTGTTAGGTTTCTCTGATAAATCGAGTATTATAAAAGCCAGTTGTTTTGTATGAAAGGTGGCGACTCCTCCATGTCAACATCTTTCTCCTCCTGGTTTGGGTTTGTGTAGTCTGTGGCATACATAATCCAGAAGGCTTATGGCTTGGCTGAACCAACAGATTTTGACAATTACAATAATCGCAATGTTTTGTTCTCTAACCAATTTTTCTCGGAGCTCTGCTTTAGAACTAAAGCCATTCGTGATGTCAAAGCATATGTTTGCAATGTTTTGTCTGGACTCGAATATGAAAAAATTACCAAATCTGTGGAGTACAGCAATAGGTTAGACTTGAGCTGATGAATCTCTTGTCTTGCTGATGTAAATGTGTGTGTTGTTCCAGGTGTGCGTAATATCCATATCCCGCCCAAGGAACTTTCTGGAAACTGTTTTCATCGTTTCAGTAATGAGGTACCTACGTTCCAGAAGAATTTTGATTAGTTCAGTGGTTAATGCACGCAGAAAGTTTTCAGTTTGTGAGCATTCCTGCACCAGTTGTTATGGTTCATCTACACATTTTATTTTCTTTGTTCTGTCGGCGCAGATGGGTTGCTTTGGCCTTCCTGTGGAATTTAGATCGGTAGTGAGGTAAGTACCATTGCATTTGCTGTATTTAGGTTATTACTTCTTTGAATCACGTTTGAAGGTGAAGAATAGTTGAGGTCCGCTATATTTCCCGCGTTTGCGTTCGTTGCGACAGTTGCCGGAGGTGTGCTGAAAACTGTTGGATGTTTAGCATTGCGTGGGTTGTGGAGATAGTGTGGGATGATTGAATTTTGTGTAGTATGCAATGCGTCCTGAAGTGACGTGCAAGAAATTTGTCTATGGTTTCCCTGTGATCCGAGATTACACTTATTTATTGATGGGTCGTTTTGTGAGTCGTGAGTAGATGCACAATCCACGTTGCTGTTTTGATATGTTATCACTGTAGCTTTAGTTCTTCTTGGACTTCCTCATTGATGATGTCGTGGACAGTAGTAGGGCAAAGCCAACACAAATGCCCGTTGTTAGTGTGGGTTGCTTACATCGGGGGCAGGATGCAGTCAGGGGTAAACCTATTGTTCCCCTTTGACTGACAGGTCATTAACCTATTGTTCCCCTTTGACTGACAGGTCATTAACCTATTGTTTTTCTTTGATTGGCAGATCCTTAATCTATTGTTTTGGTAAAAGGATCATTGATTTTGATTGACAGGTCCTTCACCTATTATCCCTCGACCCTGTCCCACTCACCCCCTCAGAAAACCTCCAACCCACCCACCCCTCTCCCCTCGCTGCTACAGGTACACTTTTAGGTCTGACTTATTGGAATAGCCATTCTCACTCATCTCACTTTGATTGGCTACTTAATTAAATTGATCAATTAATTAACCTGCCCCCCTGGTAAAGCCCCATCCCTCCCCGGTCCCCCACTGTTCTTTCTCTCCCTCCCCTGCATGGAAATTGGCTGCTCTGTGATGGAGAGGAAGGATCTCATGACAGGAAATTCAAGGGCATATTGTTTATTTATAAAAATGCAATTTTCAGGTCTTTGATTTCTCTTGCTCATCATTCTCTGCTGTTTGGTTCAAAAATGGTTCGAATGGCTCTGAGCACTATGGGACTTAACTTCTGAGGTCATCAGTCCCCTAGAACTCAGAACTACTTAAACCTAACTAACCTAAAGACCTCACACACATCCATGCCTGAGGCAGGATTCGAAACTGCGACTGTAGCGGTCGCGTGGTTCCAGACTGTAGCGCCCAGAGCCGCGCGGCCACTTCGGCTGACTCTTGGGAAAGAAGTAATTACATCGATCACTTTTCTTTTTGATTTCGATTACGCAAGGAATACCATAATGAAACACGCACCACAAGTAATTACACACTTAAAAAACTTTCAATAGTGAAGCACACACCACCCACTGTTCCCTCTCTACTGGGCCACACAGAATGCCACCACACACACTCCCAGGAGTTCAGCTGCTGAACAATGCACAGGTTTCAGTTCGGGTCCCACAAGTATGAGGTGGCATCATCCCTTTCATACATGGCACCTGAGAAACTCCTGTCGAAATGCGTGTCTACCTAGACACTGTTGCTAGTGCAATGACACATAGCCTTTGTCCCTGCAGTCCTGTGAGATGTTTCCATACCTTATCACTCTCAGTGAGTTGTTTGCATAGTGGCTCATCCTTGCAGGCACAGTTAAAAGTGGTCAGTGCTATACTGACATCACATGTCTTTGTAAATAAAAGCCAAATCTCCCTCCGGATGTGCTATACAAACTTCTGCAATGCTCCCCAGAATAATACAGGGTGCATTCTTCCTAGGGATCCTATTGGGACAGCCCATCCATAATATATCAGTCCATTCCCAGAAATCGTAAAGTGTTGCAGAAACAGTTAACAGTTGCTTTTTTCTTGGAGTAGGAGCTTTCATGATGTCTCAGCTTGCCTGGATGGAAATTCTTTCATCTTCTTCTTCTTCTTCGGTTATCAACGCACAGGTTGGTTGGCAGCAGCACGCCATTCCGTTCTTTTGTCAACTTTCTTCTTCATATCTGCATAGGTCTGGCACCCGATGTCATTTATTACTTGTTGAATGTAGCTTAATCTAGGTCGTCCTCGGCGAGTTCTTCCTTCAATGATTCCTTCTAATATTCTCTTAATGAAATTGTTATGCCGTAAAATGTGACCTATGAAGGTTATTCTTCTTTTCTGTATATTTCGCCAAAGAGATCTGTTTTCTTTCACTCTTCTGAGGACATCTTCGTTTGTAGCCTTGTCTCGCCAGCTGATTTTTTCCATTCTCCGGTAGCACCACATTTCGAATGCCTCTAATCTTCTCTTTTCTTCTTTTCCACTAGTCCAAGTTTCACATCCGTAAAGGGCTGTACTCCACACATAGGTTTTCATGACTCTCTTTCTTACGTCTAAACTAACATTTCTACTCGTCAGTAAGTTTCTTTTTCCATTGAATGCTATTTTGGCAAGTTGTATTCTGTTTTTAATGTCACTTTTGCTCCTTCCATCTGCTGTTATTTTGCTACCTAAGTAGTTAAATTCTGTAACCTGCCCTAGTTTCTCTCCCTTTATTGTTATTCGTATGGGTTCATTGTAGTTCAGGGCGCCACTCACCATCACTTTAGTCTTTTTCTTATTTATTTTCATTCCATACTGTTCTTTTAAGGTGTTTTCCATTTCATTGAGTGCGGCTTCTAAATCTTCTTTCCTTTCTGTAATTATGGCGATATCATCTGCATATCGCAACATATCTATTTTCATTCCGTTAAGTTTTATTCCTACTTCAATATTCTCTCTTATTTTGTCTATTGCTTCTTTGATATATGCGTTGAAAATTACTGGAGATAGTGGGCATCCCTGTCTCACTCCTTTCCTTATTTTTGCTGTTTCTTCTTTGTTTTCCTTCTTAACTAAGGCTGTTTCATTTTGGTATATTTTAAAGATTATCCTTCTATCATTATATTTCAGACCAGCCTTCTTCAGAATTCTAAACATTTCTGGCCATACAACATTGTCAAATGCCTTTTCGAGGTCTACGAAGGCTATAAATACTTGTTTGTTTTTGGAAATTTGTTTCTCAATTATTAGTCTTAAAGATAAGATTGCTTCCCTCGTCCCTACACCGCTTCTAAAACCGAATTGGTCTTCACTTAGAGTGCTATTCAATTGGTTTTCAACTCTTTTCAAAATTATTCTTATTAGAATTTTTGATGCGTGTGAAAGAAGACTGAGTGTTCGATGGTTTTCACAGTCCATAGTAGATGCTTTCTTAGGTATGGGGAATATGATGCATTTCTGATAGTCTTCAGGAACTTCACCTGTTTTGTATATTTTCTGTATGAGTTGCAGTAATGTAGCTTTCATTTTGTCTCCTGATTTCTTAATTAGTTCAGAAGGTATATCATCAACACCTGCCGCTTTCTTATCTGGTAGTTCTTTTAGTGCTTTTTCAAATTCATCTTTCAGAATTGTGTCCCCTAGTTCTTCTTTCTCTACTTCTTCGCTTAATTCTATCATATTATCTGTTAGAGGGTCTCCTTGATATAGCTCTTCAATGTATTCTTGCCATCTCTTCAGCGTGTCATATCCAAATAGTACCTTGCCCTCTTTGTTCTTTATAGTTCCTGAAGATTTTACTTTCCGTTTAGCAAAGTTTTGTTTTATTGTTCTGTAGGCCAAGTCAGTTTTTCCTTTAACCATGTTTTCCTCCACCTCTTTACAAATGCTGTTGAGGTAATTTTCTTTTGCTTTCCTAGATTCTCTGTTTATTTGGTTTCTAAGCTTTCTATATTTGTTTTCGCTTTGCTCGTCAGAGGCATTTTTGTATAGTCTTCTTTCTTCCATTAGACAAATTATTTCAGGTGTTATCCACTCTTTCCTGTTTACAGGTTTGGCTTTCCCAATAAATTCTTCTGCTGCTTTATGTATGCCTTCTTTGATTTGTTTCCACTCCTCGTTAGTACTCCCGGGAATAATGTTTGATGCCATCTCATCAGTTTTCCGTGCATAAGGGATCACTAGTTCTTCAGACTTTAGGTTATCTCTGTTCCATACTTTGTTCGTTTTTCTCTCTAATCGCTTGAGTTTGAGTAAGCATTTCATCATTACAAGGTTGTGATCACTATTAATATCCGCAGACGGGTAGCTTCTGCAATCCTTGATTTGGTTTTTAAAACGCGATTTTACTAATATATAGTCGATTTGGTGTCTTCTAGTATCTCCTGGGGCTTTCCACGTGTACCTTCTTCTTTTATGGTGGTTGAAAAGGGAGTTCGCTATGACCAACTTGTTTTTGGCACAAAATTCAATTAGCCGGCTTCCTCTTTCGTTTCTATCTCCTAGACCATATTTCCCTACAATTCCGTCAACTTTCTCTTCTCCAACACTAGCATTCCAATCTCCCATTATAATTAAGTTCTCTTCACCTTTAACATAATTTATAACTTTGTTGATGTCTTCATACACTGTTTCTATTACATCGTCTTCTTCTGCCGATGTCGGCATATAGACTTGTACTATTACCGTGTTCTTTGGTTTGGTTCCAATTTTGACTAGTATTATCCTAGAGTTAAATTGCACATATCCTGTGACTAGATTCCCGAGTTTTCCTTTTAGAATTATTCCAACTCCACCGATTCCAGTTGTTCCTTGGTTAGTACCTGTATGAATGATACGATAATTTCCTGATCTGAAGTCTCCTGGTTCAGGCCATCGCATCTCAGATATTCCTATTATGTCTGTTCCCATTCTGTCCATCTCTAGTTTGAGGTTCTCTAATTTCCCGCATTGGAGGAGTGTTCTTACATTCCATGTTGCTATTTTTAGTGTATTCTTCAACTTTGCCTGACCTTCCATTGTCCCCACCCGGAGATCCGATTGGGGGACTATTACTCCGGATTTATGTTTAACAGAAGATTCTGGCATGGTGCGCTACTGATTCTTGGGATATCTTGAGTGATCTTTAATGGAGTGGTTTCCCGTTGCCTTCTCCATCCTATGCCGTTGACTGTGAAGTTCTTCCGCCTTTAGGAGCAATTTCTCACTCCAAGGACAAGAGAGTGCCCTGCCTCTATCCGCTCATCCGCTCTCTTTGAGACCGTTGGCACTTGAGACCGTTGGCACTTGATAGGGGGCGTTTCCTTATCCCGGGAAACACTCGGTCGTCAGAGCCTCGTTAGCAATAACAGGGTGTACCGTGCAGCAATCCTTAGCTGCAACTCGGGTAGGACCCATTTACAAAAATAGCCCAGAATAACACCGAATGAATTCATCCTGATGGTCCTAACGAGACATCATGTATTCCCTTCCTGCAAATCGTGACGTCCTGCTTTCATCATATGACTCAGAAATGGTACACGTTCTCACCGCTAAAAGTCTTCATCATGTCTGTGCTCACTCGTGAAAACACCGTTTATCAATAAGCATTCTTGTTGTTTGGAAAGAGAGCAATGTCTAAGCACAGCAGGCAAATCAGAAGAATTACACAAACAGAATTCGAAGCACTGTGCCGCAGAAGAGAAAAATGCCTGGAATTTTCAGTGTCCTACAGCTACTGGTCCTGAGATGTCCTAATGCCACAGTAGCGGATGAGTGATGGGATCATGGATGGTCTGCTTTAACTTGTCTTTGAATACTTGCTTTCTCAGAACTTTTCTGTAGATATCTTGCATCCGTCTTGTTCGAATCAGTTTGTAGAGGCTTCTGTGTCCCAGCACAAAGGATGTCTTTCGAATGATTGGAGTCTTCTGATTGGCTCTTACTGAATTTACCCACCAAATTACTAATGCTGCTGGTGTGGAAGCACTGTCTGTCTTTTTCTTTCCACGGAAGAGGCTTTCAGCGGTAAAACTATTTTGTACAGATCGCCAAATTGCACTCACAATTAAGCTCTGCAAAAGTGGTCAAAGTGGTCTACAGATCGTGAAATACATCCCACATACTCCCTGTGCTGCTGTGCAGTGCCGACGGAGGAATCTGCCGCCGTAAACGTGGCCCTTGACTGCTGCTACGAAAGCGCATGGAAGCCAGATATAGGCCAGCTGGCCGTGGACGACCCCCACACCCTAGGAGGACTTGAGTGGTAAGAGTTTGAACGCTAACAATATTCCCAGTGCAAAAACTCAGCATATTGAATCATCTGCCGACCCTTTGTGGCCGAGCGGTTCTAGGCGCTTCAGTCTGGAACCGCGCGACCGCAACGGTTGCAGGTTCGAATCCTGCCTCGGGCATGGACGTGTGTGATGTCCTTAGGTTAGTTAGGTTTAAGTAGTTCTAAGTTCTAGGGGACTGATGACCTCAGATGTTAAGTCCCATAGTGCTGAGAGCCATTTTTTGAATCATCTCAAATTTCCGCAGATTATACACGCGACACAGTCTCGAAGGCAACCGGGTATTAGTTCACTATTCACAACCCAGGGGGGAACGGCGAGCCAAATCGTCATAAGCCGGAAGGCTCTTTGAACTGGTGTAGAAAGTGTGTTCAAGACCCAGCTCGAAACAAAGGCGTCTGCTGAGATTATGTTTCCCGCCCAGACCTCCTTGCTTGCTGCTGTGCTTCCTACGGCCATCTCCAGACACACAAGAACATTGGGAACCAGGCACATATTTATCAGTGTAACTACAATTAAATATTAAGATTGCTGCCACGGTCTCACACCGAGCAATGTACTGGATATGTGTCCTCTTTACGGTCGTGGCTCTGGAATGAATCTCAGTATCTATTAAAACAGTAAACCAGTGAAAAACTGCTTTTAATAAACATATAAAATACAAGAATGCACTTGTACAATCCGAGAAAACATGCAGCGTTTCTTATTAAATAAAACAGTAAACTAGTGAAAAACTGCCCATCGCTGGGTAGGCCCATGCTTTCATTCCCCTTACAGCTATTGAAGTGCTCAATCAGTAGCTCCGTCATGTTAGGACACGCAGTACCGACCACCAGACACAAGAATGTTGTACAAAGGCCGGGTTGGTTCCCCTCGGCACAAAGGCGTCACTGTTTCTGGCCCCGACCTATTTGCTTCGTTGTCTTCTACACACATCTCCAGTCTCTGGGATTACAAGAACACATGTATTTTCAGTGGTTTGCCAGAATATTTTACCATTTACGCGATACATTTACATAGCAGTATGATAGCGATCGCTCCCACAATATAACTCTGAATGCATAGACTGGAAATTATTTCTCTAGAAGCCCGAAACTTCAGTAAGGTGATAATAGAGGATACTGATATTTCCACTTGTGAATATTCACGTCGGTGATATAACAGATTCCAAATCATCCCTGTAATTTACAAAGACAACTAAGGTGTTTCTCGTGTCTAGAGAACCAGCAAACGTGTCTTCCACTCGTCAGATGCACACACCACAATCGATGTTCTCTCAACTAAATAAGGGCGTGAAATTTGCAGAAGCAGTCAACCAGACAATTTACATGCGCGGAATATTGGTCCAGCACAAACACACATCCATAATGAATCTCCTCAAATTTCCACGCGATCACGAAAGCTATCCACCATAAACTAAGTATTAATTCGCTAATCGGCCAATTAGAGAAAGACACGGTTAGGTCAGCTACATTCCTGCATTCCAACAGGCCTTTCCATTTGGACAGCTCCTGCCGTTAGCCGGAAACGTGAATCACTCCTGCTACAGGCCACTAGCGCTGCGTGCCATGTATCCCAGAATCAGCTTAGGAATCGGGCCACATATAGATTTTATCACTGTACTTACAGTTAAATGTTATTCGCAGTCTCAATTGGACGATATTCAACAATGAGCGAAGTATTGGAAATACACCCTGCTGACGGCTGTGGCTCTGGAAATAGAAATTTCTGTACCATTCTATCACAGTATTCCACATCAATCCATACCTTCCTTACTACCGGACATCGTCATTTCCTTTACACATGTCTCAACACACTCACATATTTTATAAGTCTGATGCTCAAGGCGAAAGTATCACGCATCCCCTACTATTAAGTATAAAACTTCGCCAGTAACTGATTGCTCGCGATACGAAACAATACTGACCGAAAATCAACGATAAGTGGGCATGTCTGATACGTTTTTCCTGCTTGTGGTATCACTGTGTCTTAGAAGACAGACGCGTAATCCTCTTACAAACCAACACATGTTAAAAACACGATCGCAATAACTATTGTATGTTACTGGCTCAAGGGGTCTTGGTTCTACAGATGCTCACAAGTATCCATGTTAAAAGCTATACTGGCTTTATAAATCGAGAAATTGCATTATCTGCGAATGAAGTGGGTTTTCCAGACAAATACCGCAGCACTTAACATAGACAGTGTTCGCCGGAGTGTATATTATCAAACCAACAATGCGGTTACACGTTACCGACAATGAAACCTCGTGATAAAATCACCAAATTTACGAAGTCATTTGGCAAAGAAACATGGTATGAAACCAGTATTTGCAACCCCCTCATGCCACCACTAGATATTTCTCCAGTATTTGTGACACATTCTGTCTCGATGCCATAGGTATTCCCTATGCATCTTACAACTGCCCCTCAGACTCTTTGCTACCATCCCTGAAACTTTGCCATGTGATCGTTCCAATGTAAGTCTGTTACCTTATGCAACCTGTGTAGAAACGGGTTAAGGTGAGTGACTGCAACAGAACGGTGTTTTGACCATTCGATGGAAACAAAGCCTGCTCCTGCAACATGAGGTAGTATAAAAGACAGTGTGGGAACTGGAGGGAAGGCCATGATTTTCCTACTGCATTGTGGCACAGCCCCAAACTACATACAAGTACGGCTGTGTGAAGCAGATCTGTGTCCCTCAGGGCACATTCACGTCTATCACCTCAAACATGCTATCTTCATTATTCTGTAACATCCAATGGAGAAAAATTACGAGCTATAAAAGTTTCACTAACTTCATCCGATAGAGAACTCAATTAGATATTTCTACATCTCTCTCCTCCCATATATGAAAAACAAATAACGTTTGCATGCCGGCATCGAGCACATGTGACGATTCTATTAAATATACCGCTATTGATCCACTGCATGGACCTGTGTAAAGTTTCATCACCTGTACTGTCGGAGGATGTCTGTATCCCACAAACTATACTTTAAGTTTAACAGACCCGCCCTGTGACCCCGTGTCGTTGTTTGAAACATTGTATTTTTCTGCTATAACAGGCTTTGTACACAGCCATACATTTTGTTTCTCCACCACGACTTCAAGGTCTGTGACAGGTTCTAAACTGACATTAACACGTTTTGATCCATTGCCTCTCACAGAAAACTAGACGTCGCATGGTATAAGTCACGTTGTTACCACTGCTACCATAACACACCACACACACTGGATGATTTTAAATAAAAGACAGTTACAACATAAGGAAACTGTAAGGGTTTGAGTACATTGTGGAAAGTCTACAAATTGCTGTCTGAGGGTGATTGATGACGTCTACATTTAAACTCATCTGTCATAGTGACAGAATATCTGATGGCTATGCATCCTGTTTCGACTGATTCCTCATATTGCAGTCATGTATGCGATCACTGTTTCAGTGCTATCCATCCCCAAAATCTGTTTCAGTCAAACATTATGTGGGAGCCAACAGCGTACCCGTGGATGGATGGGATGGGAAAGGCACTGTCGATGTACTGTAATACTAAGCATCACAGTTAATAGTGCGAACAGTTTTAGCAGTTTTACAGTAATTGCAACACCGACCAATGATGTGACAGCATGTTTCCCAATTTGTGTATCATAAAAGACCCCCTCGCACTGTGTTTGACCAGCCCACTCTTCAGCACTATTACCGATTTAATCTGCAGTTGACGAGAAGTAGACAGCTACATTCCACGTCTTGTAAATGGATGGAACTAGCCGAATCTTTGCCCATCCAAGTGCACAAGATTTCTATGTCAAGGAGGTTAGCACCCCTTATCGGTGTATAGTAACTGATCTGAAAGTGTTGTGATGTAGTAGCAGATGGTTAAGAAGAACAAGAAATGGCAAGTTTTTGTGCATGTTGGAGCTCCAGGCAGTTGGAGTTCGAAGCATTTTTATGCAAATCAAACATGCTGTCAACTCTAAAGTATTCTTCTACAGTCAGTGATCAGTACCTAAAAGATATTGCTAAGGAAGAACCTAAGCAAATGCACTCCTAAGGCTACAAGGTTTCGCACTTAAAATAGGCTATAACGTTAGATCGCTCCAGTTTCCGACTTATTAGTCATATGGAATGTAACGTAGTAAATATTCCAGCGTAAGAAATATATTTCCAGCGCATGATATACAGCCTCCTTGCTGGTTTCTCTGTGATATACTACGGTAACAAACAGCAAAATGAAAAAAAACTACTTCCTTAAAATATCGATTTCGTGTGATACATGCACAATATAGTTTTCCAGAGATGTATAGCGTCTACTATTCACATCCGATCACGGTTCAGAAATTATACTATGCCTGCATCAGTCCTGTATAAAATGATCGTCAGTAACGGAGAATACCTCTTAGAACGAAACAGATAAACGCATAGCAGCAGCGCCTGACATGTGAAATTACACGTCATGCCGCCACTAACTCTGTAAACAGGACATCTGTCAGGCAGATGTATACACGGGGATTGCAGTGCCTCACCTCTCGCTAACTTGAAATCATCTTAGTTATGAAACTGAAGTCTTGATTTTATAACCAAGATGGAAAACGGAAATGATCGTATGGCATTGTGATAGGAGAATGAAATATATTGCATAAATCTTCGTTTGTTTATAGGAATATGCCACGTTTCATCACGTATGGGATGAATGTCCTCTGACGACCGAGGGGCTTACTGTTAACGATCGCAAGTGGACACTGCTCTAAGACCTACACAGAACATGCAGTTGTATACGAGTCGAACACAGGCTATGTCACGTGACGGTTTCATCCTGACAGAACAGCGGAAAAATTGACCTACAGTAACTTCTCCCTCTCTAGAATGCGTAATCAGTTTTTCATTAAATCGTACCTCATTACAGCTCCATCTCAACCTACCACCCCATCCACTCTATCTCATCCTTCAATGTAGATGCAAGTAAGTTTAGAGGCACACGGTTCTCTGTTTTGCCAGGAAAGCATCAAAGGCAACAGTCAACTCATGTGTATCAATATTACTTCAATAGACATATAGCAGAATGCTGCCTCGACGAAAAAAGAAAGTGACTGTTTCCCGATGCTTTTTTGTCGATGTTTTCTTGTATTCCTCTTGCTGTCACATACCAGGTATAAGAATTCTTTTGCGCCAACCAGAAGACACACAAGTGGTTCCTCAATTTCTCCACATTTCAGTGTATTTTCTATCAATTTAAACATACTTTCCGTCATTTTTCACAATTCTATCTTTTTTTGTGTCAGTTAGACCCATGTCATCATGACATCACCTTTCATTCAGTGTTCTGAAATTCCTTATAAATGTAGTACAGCTGCTAACACGTAGCGCAAATGCACTGATCATATGCAAATTGCATGTGTCGCTTTTTTGCAGTGCAAAAACGACACCCAGCTGGCGCAAGTAAATTTTTTATACACCTATAATTGAGAGTCAGAAATGTTATGCTGCTGCTTGAACATAAAGGTACCACGGCTTACGTTCCGACATATGTTTATGGGAAGTAATCAAACCAAAAAATTACATATGTCTAGTCGTAATGGAAGAAAAGATTGGACATGGTGAATTGTGATTTCAACGCACTGAGGAGTATATGCAAATGTAAGTAGTGATAGATTCATCTCGTAAACAGCTGCACAGTATAGCAATGCAAGTGTTCAACTGGAACTGCTACAGTGTACAGACAGGATGGGCAATACGGCTGTAACAATACATCCCCTCATCAACACGCCTAAGTGACCCTCACATTTTCCTTGTTGTTCTATCGATCGTGATGTTGATTACAGTAGACCAAACCTTGTCGGTGATGTCTTTCCAAGCATTAGGTCCATGGGTGCGGCATTCATTATCACACAGTGCCGGATGCCTGTCCTTCATAACACTTGTTTGAGAGATTCTTGGCAGGAGGCTGCACATTTCAGAATTGCTGATTCGAAGACTTTGTCAGATAATTTCCTAGGATTCAGGAGAATCGAGACATGTAGCTGGTGTGAATGTAGGCATACCATTATTTTTTAGGTGCTGTACAGATATAAAAGATAACTGCACTGTTTGTGTAAAATGTTTATATATTGCAGTGTAATGTGGCTTATGCTGTGGGATAATCAGAGAAAATAAGTGTATGTTCTATCGTGAGGGATGTCTAGATTCATCACATCAATAACTGCAAGCGTATGATAGACATTTCGATGTGGAAAATAATGTGCACTATATATGCTGAGATTCATTCCACAACCACAGCCATCAAGAGGAGACATTATCTGTACATCGATCAGTGTCAGACTGCAGCAGCATTCGTAATATTTAATTGTAGTTACACTGTTTAATATGTTCCTGGTTCCCAATGTTCTTGTGACTCTTGTACGTATGTGATGATCTGTAGACAACTTTTGTGGGGTTTATCTACGGAAAGTTCCAAGTGTAAGGTGATATGTTCTTTGTTCATGTGTTCAAAGACAAATTGAAGCAGATCATCCACCTCTGGCATGATGCTGTCCCTCATCTGACATTATGGTATTAGGGCATCTGCAGACCGGTAACTGTAGGACACCGAAAATTCCAGCCACACTGTGCATATCATGGTGATGTGCTAGCCTTCCTGGGCAGGTAAACATATGCATGCAGCCGATACATCTCCCGTGTTCCATTAGGAACACTAGGAACAATGCACCCTGAGCAATTCTGGGAAACATAGGTACAGATTTCTATACTGCTGGACCCACAGATCTGTGTCATCATACCAGCAAAGGTGTGTAGATGATCAGGTGTTTCGACAGGTATTACTTGGATGTCATGTGTGAAAGAGATGGCGCCGCCTCATCCTTGCGGGACCCGAACTGACACTTACGCGTGGTTTGGCAGCTGATGGCTGCATCGTCACTTCATTAGGACTGCCGGTGCATCCTGACTACTGCGGGCATGTGCAGAATCGGCGTCGTCGTCATCGGGTGTCGAATGGCGCGATGCGTTTTTTATTAGTGATCTTTTGTTTAAACTACACTCCTGGAAATGGAAAAAAGAACACATTGACACTGGTGTGTCAGACCCACCGTACTTGCTCCGGACACTGCAAGAGGGCTGTACAAGCAATGATCACACGCACGGCACAGCGGACACACCAGGAACCGCGGTGTTGGCCGTCGAATGGCGCTAGCTGCGCAGCATTTGTGCACCGCCGCCGTCAGTGTCAGCCAGTTTGCCGTGGCATACGGAGCTCCATCGCAGTCTTTAACACTGGTAGCATGCCGCGACAGCGTGGACGTGAACCGTATGTGCAGTTGACGGACTTTGAGCGAGGGCGTATAGTGGGCATGCGGGAGGCCGGGTGGACGTACCGCCGAATTGCTCAACACGTGGGGCGTGAGGTCTCCACAGTACATCGATGTTGTCGCCAGTGGTCGGCGGAAGGTGCACGTGCCCGTCGACCTGGGACCGGACCGCAGCGACGCACGGATGTACGCCAAGACCGTAGGATCCTACGCAGTGCCGTAGGGGACCACACCGCCACTTCCCAGCAAATTAGGGACACTGTTGCCCCTGGGGTATCGGCGAGGACCATTCGCAACCGTCTCCATGAAGCTGGGCTACGGTCCCGCACACCGTTAGGCCGTCTTCCGCTCACGCCCCAACATCGTGCAGCCCGCCTCCAGTGGTGTCGCGACAGGCGTGAATGAAGGGACGAATGGAGACGTGTCGTCTTCAGCGATGAGAGTCGCTTCTGCCTTGGTGCCAATGATGGTCGTATGCGTGTTTGGCGCCGTGCAGGTGAGCGCCACAATCAGGACTGCATACGACCGAGGCACACAGGGCCAACACCCGGCATCATGGCGTGGGGAGCGATCTCCTACACTGGCCGTACACCACTGGTGATCGTCGAGGGGACACTGAATAGTGCACGGTACATCCAAACCGTCATCGAACCCATCGTTCTACCATTCCTAGACCGGCAAGGGAACTTGCTGTTCCAACAGGACAATGCACGTCCGCATGTATCCCGTGCCACCCAACGTGCTCTAGAAGGTGTAAGTCAACTACCCTGGCCAGCAAGATCTCCGGATCTGTCCCCCATTGAGCATGTTTGGGACTGGATGAAGCGCGGTCTGCACGTCCAGCACGAACGCTGGTCCAACTGAGGCGCCAGGTGAAAATGGCATGGCAAGCCGTTCCACAGGACTACATCCAGCATCTCTACGATCGTCTCCATGGGAGAAAGGTGGATATACACTGTACTAGTGCCGACATTGTGCATGCTCTGTTGCCTGTGTCTATGTGCCTGTGGTTCTGTCAGTGTGATCATGTGATGTATCTGGCCCCAGGAATGTGTCAATAAAGTTTCCCCTTCCTGGGACAATGAATTCACGGTGTTCTTATTTCAATTTCCAGGAGTGTATATACCATTGATTTCACAGACAAATAGGACGCTGCAAATAAAGAAAAATGGCCCCATACATGTGAAGAATATCGAATTAAATTGATTTGCATAAATTTTTTAAACCAACGTGGTGTTAGCGGTACAATAATTAAGGGGAGGGTGTGCATGAGTGGGTGACATGGAGCAGAACAGCAAGTTAAGTACCAAACACCAGGTCAATTTGCATAATTTTATCTAAAATGCAGTACAATTGTTTCAGGTGGAGGGTGACGAAGAAGAATGGGTCAGAAATGGTATTCAAAAGCATGCTAAGTTCGAAAAGTGTAATAGAAAATGATCAGAGGACATAACTAATTACTTAATTTGGTATCAAACACAGTACAATAGTTTAAGGAAATGGGGATGATATGGGAAACCACTACACAGAACAATAGGTTAAGTGCCGGCAAAGGGCCAAACATTAGGTTAAGACACCCAGAGTACAGTGCTGAATATTAGATTATGCAACATGTTTGCCCCAGGTAATTACTTCTTATAAGACCCACATGTTTCCAAACAACAGAGAATTATGAGCAAGAGAAATATAGCCCCCACAAACTGATTTTTTTTATAAATAAAGAATATAGCCTTGAATTTCCTGTTATGAGATCCTTGCCTCCACCAAAGAGCTAGCAATTTCCATATATTCCATACATTGCCTTGAATCCCCTAAATTGTTTAAATAAACAATATTCCAAACACTGTCTAAATTGTTTGAACAGAAATCGATTTCCGGACTGATTCTTCAAACTAATAAATGAAGTTACTCCATACACTGTCATAAATAATTAAATAATATTCTATACATTGTCTAAAGTAATTAAACAATGTTCCCTCCAAATGACCGATCAACTGAGTCTTTTTCCTGCCAATTTCCAGGAGGGAAGGTGCAAGGGGAGTGGGTCTACCAGAGGGGGAGGGAGTGGTTAATTAATTGATCAATTTAATTAAATAGTCAATCAAATTGATAAGAGTGAGAGGGGCTATCCAATAACTCAGATCTGAAAGTGTACCTATAGCAGCGAGGGGTGAGGTTCCCTGAGGGGGAAGGGGAGTGGGAGGGTGCAGGGGAGCAATAGATTAAGTGCCTGTCAATCAAAGGGAAAGATCCTTGTAGCAGAACAATAGGTTAAGTACCAGTCAATCAAAAGAGAACAACAGGTTAAGCACCTGTCAATAAAAGGAAAACAACAGGATTTCCCCTGCATGCATACCTGCCCATTATGTAGGCAAACTTCACTAACAAATGGACATGCTCTCTCTTTGGTCCACTACTCATATGGTGGCAGCGTTGTTGATTTATGTCTTCCTTTTCTCTACACCACTGAAAGGTCCATAACTCTCTCTAATAATGTTCCTAAATTGCTTGTTTCGCTGTCTGTCTTGCTGACATCGTTTGATGGTTTACAAGCAGTGGGAGAGACACACCTGTCTTCCCTGCCCTCCTCAACAGACACTTACACATTGAAATCTACTTTTTACGGGGTGGTTCCTCCACGATCTATTTGCGTTTCCTTGTCTACTCTTGGAGGGGTAAGGATTTACTGCTGCAGTGTCTCCAGTTGCTTCTACAATTCTCTTTTACTTTTTACGAACTCGTCCTCCTCCTGTAAATCGGTCTGTAAGCTTAACTCCAAGTTCTCGCTGAAATTGTCTGGGCTGACAGCGTAACTGTTCATTCTGACTGGGCAGTTCCTTATTTTCTTCTAGCGATTTAGTTATTCTCTCTTGATGGTTTGCTGACAGTGTCTCTATCTGCCTTTGGAACGCTTCGGCTGGGCTTAACAGTGGGTTCTCAGACAGGTTTTGCACTCCACTTCTTCTTCTCATTTTGGGAGGAATGGTTACAATAGTAGTACAAAGATCTCTGTAGACCAACAACGTTACGAAAGAGGGGTCTCAAAAGTAACCTAAACTACATTAAGCAACAACGAGTTCCCACGGTGGAAGTTCGCGGTTCAGACGGTGAAGAAAAGCAAGGACACACTGCAGTGACACTTACGTTAACACCCCGCATCGACGGAGGCAGCGACGAGAAAGCGGTGTCGATGAACCAGCGGTACGGTGGCGCCGGGCTTCGAGTTGACGAGGGCGGGGCGGCAGCATCCGCGTGCGGTGGCGATGCACGATAAGTCGCTGCTACGAGGGCGCCAGACTGCGCCCGCAGTGACGCGAAGATTGCAGCAGCGTGTTGCGATCCGTCACGCAGCAAGCGATTGTCTGCAGCCTAACGCGTTGACGGTACGCTCGGCACACGTTGACACGCGGCGGCGCACAATACGTGCTTCCAAGCGCAAACAGGACGTCGATGTTTTCTATCACGGTCCAGGTTACATTGTAACTACCAGCGTAACAGGCATTGCCAGCTTGCGTCGGCCAAATTAAAGCGGCAAAAATCCGCAAAGGAAGCGTGTCAGCCGAACCTAACAGTGAGCTAACCCCACTTCAGCCGACACCAGTTTGTACGTGCTAGTCTTGGTGAGGAGGTGGAGATGAGCAACAAGAGGGCGTTCAGTGGTGTTAGGAGAAAACTTTCTGTCACAAATGGAGGTTTTGTTTCTCCAAGAGCTTACGCTTAAAGGGTGAACAAAACTCAAACTTGCTACAGCAACAGACGGCTGCCGCATTCAAAGTGAGAGGCATTGCGCCGCAAAGGGAGAAGCTAGTGAATACGTCCGGT
This sequence comes from Schistocerca piceifrons, assembly GCF_021461385.2. NCBI lineage: Eukaryota > Metazoa > Arthropoda > Insecta > Orthoptera > Acrididae > Schistocerca > Schistocerca piceifrons. The sequence goes on from NC_060138.1 coordinate 933,099,318, forward strand.
CGTGGACTGAGCTGGAAGGGCAAGAGAGCTTTCTCTATGCAGGCGCATTCTCACCAACCCGGTCCTCCTATTGGTGGGCAGATTCAGTGGGTGTCTCCCTCAGTGGTACTCAACATATCGGCCTTATTCGGCAATACTACCGTGGACTGTCGCTGGTGTTACACGAAAAATCTGTTGCTATGCCACTGTCTTACCCAAACGGCATTACCGTATGTCGTTTGAAAGTCAATTTAAACGGAAAATTCGAAAAAATGAAAAACCGTCTTTCCTCTCAATAGAACTGCTCTCCACACACAGCCCGTCCCATGGGACGAGTAGCCGCATGGTTTGAGGCACCATGTCATGGATTCCGCAACCACTCCCGCCGGAGGTTCGAGTCCTCCCTCGGGCATGGGTGTGTGTGTTGTTCTTAACGTATGGTAATTTAAGTAGTGTATAAGTCTAGGGACCGATGACCTCAGTAGTTTGGTCCCTTAGGAATTCACACACACACACACACACACACACACACACACACACACACACACACACACAGACTCACCAGACTCACACACACGAACACGGGGCGACTAATGAGGTGACACCAGAGCAACTGCCCCCCCCCCCCCCAAAGCACGGAGGCTCAATGGAACACGGTTAAGACAGCATGTACCTCCTCTTCTGTTTTTAGAAGTGACGTAATGGTTACCATAGCAACCGAGCATGTACAGACGGTCTGGAATATTTGTGGCATCCACACCACATAGAGTAATCTTCCCACCTCCATTTGATTTAGGTTGAGATTTATCTTTTGCACTTTGATTGATTTCATTTCTGTTGCTGGCAGTTTAGAGATAACGTCTTTAGTGTTCGCTGATAAAAGTGCGTAAAGATTTATTGCGAAAATAATAACTACTGTTATTAGTATCTCCACCACAGAGAGCAAGGAGACCCAGCGTACATTTCCAAGCCGCCACTGGAGGGTATGCTATCTGTATTTTTCAACTTAGTTGACTTGCGTGTACGTAGATATCTTTTTTCTCACTGCGTGTCTTCATGTAATTTGAAATATTCTTTAAATGTTTTTTAAAAGTTGTATTGTGTTCTATTAAACATCTACTAAATTGGTTCATGATGAGGGAACACAGTATTGCGCAAATTAGAAAAGGTGTAGTGAAGTTCCTTCATAACGGAAAGATTTAGGCGAGACGTAAAATGTGGATTGGCATGAGTTAGCGAGCCGAGTCTCTGTGCGGAAAGGGATCTGTGGCTAGCCTTCGAATATTAAACACCCCGAGGCAACGATTCCTGGAAAAGTTGATTAAATATGCCGTGAAATGTATTCGAAACTTGCGAATACGGTACCACCGTAGCTATATATTTTACTGGAAACGAATGAAAATTTGAGCTTCGTCAGGACTCGAAACCAGATTTCCCTCTCTACGCTAGCAGTCGGCTTAATAGCATCAGCTAGCCAAATTTTCGTTATTCTCAGTGTCTTCTTCCCGTAGGGCTCGCACGATTATGCAATTCCGGCAGGGGGGATGGGGGGGGGGGGGAGAATATTTAGTTTGGTTGTCAGGTGGTCTTTTGGTTCAAATGGTTCAAATGGCTCTGAGCACTATGCCACTTAACTTCTGAGGTCATCAGTCGCCTAGAACATAGAACTAATTAAATCTAACTAACCTAAGGACATCACATACATCCATGCCCGAGGCAGGATTCGAACCTGCGACCGTAGCGGTCACGCGGTTCCAGACTGAAGCGCCTAGAACCGCAAGGCCACACCGGCCGGCCTCAGGTGATCTTTTATTTGGCACGAAGTACATTAGTGGGGTGTATGTATTTGACAGTATCTCTTAAAATTCATGCAGTGTTCCTTCAGATAAACACGGATGTCTGAAGAAACATTGCATCCAACTTTACAGACACTGCCAAATATAGACACGGAACTTATTGATAAAATGTATGCCTCGGATATGAACTGGTATTAGCCGCTGTATCTTACCATTTTGGATTGCTCTGGAATTTGCATTTCCGAAGCGGAGAATGAATATTCACAGTTGAATAAGTCAAGAGCCTTGACACGGGATTGTTCTTTCACAGTAGAAGACCGCCTCTACACCCACCTTCAGGCAAAATAATATTTAGTTTTGTGTCATCTTGGATGGATCAATGGTTGGTTCAAGTTTTACTACTGTAAGTGCTTAATCTCAAATTTGAGTCACGAACCTAGATTTATCCGAAGTCACTCACCTTGAGAGGAACGTAATCTTGTTACAAGAATATTCCGAGTCTTCAAACAAAGGGAAAGCCTCGAACTGAATGACTGCACAAATTGAAAGGAGTGTTAAGTTTCATGGAGCAGTAGGTTTTGGAGTTGCAAGTAGCCTTTTCTGTAAAGTGCTCCACGTGATAGTTAAGGTAAAGAAGTTCAAAGCGTAGTGAAAGAAAGTTTAAATGAAATTTCGTTGAAGGTTGATAACTTCCAAGAATTAATAATATCATTTCTCATAATATGAAATTTCCTACAAAAAAATGTGATTACAAACTAGAAACTAGGCTGCAACAGATTAAAGGCCTACAGCATTTTTACTTGTGTAAAAGATTAATTATAGTGCATTCGTGTATTTATATTTATGTGTCTTTGTTGCTAATGTTTATGTGGAAACTGTTAGCAAGAAAGATTGTTGTGAAACAGAACAGTTTTTGGCTCCCCTATGCAGGAGTCAGCCTGTCACGTATTGTACAGTGAAAGTTTGTGTGACCCTTAGTTAACTGTATTTAAGATATTTCTGCTATTAAAATTATGAGTTCCAGTATGTAACGTAGCCTCCAACAGATTTAGGACCCCTATACTGGGTGTTACGAAAAGGTACGGCCAAACTTTCAGGAAACATTCCCCACACACAAATAAAGAAAAGATGTTATGTGGACATGTGTCCGGAAACGCTTAATTTCATTGTTAGAGCTCATTTTAGTTTCGTCAGTATGTACTGTACTTCCTCGATTCACCGCCACTTGGCCCAATTGAAGGAAGGTAATGTTGACTTCGGTGCTTGTGTTGACATGCGACTCATTGCTCTAAGCATCAAGCACATCAGTACGTAGCATCAACAGGTTAGTGTCCATCACGAACGTGGTTTTGCAGTCAGTGCAATATTTACAAATGCGGAGTTGGCAGATGCCAATTTGATGTATGGATTAGCACGGGGCAATAGCCGTGGCGCGGTACGTTTGTATCGAGACAGATTTCCAGAACGAAGGTGTCCCGAAGGGAGGCGTTCGAAGCAATTGATCGGCGTCTTAGGGAGCACGGAACATTCCAGCCCATGACTCGCGACTGGGGAAGACCTAGAACGACGAGGACACCTGCAATCTTTTTCCTAAGATGTAAGTAGTACAAGAGATTGCAATACAACTGTGGAACGGATTTGGATTCTTGTTTGAGCTACTGGGGTGAAAAGAATGTTTTTAAAAGTTTCTCTTGACATTGAGTAAACCCTCAGTAAATTCCACATCTCTAAATCCGTGTCTTGTCACTGTTCAAGAGTTTCACAAGGACTTTATAAAGTCGACCTACACAGTGTCAGCACGGTATTTTTTTTATACTTCAGAAAGATGAAAATACCACTTGCAAGCTTTTATGATGCAAGGGAAGAATGCTTCTCTTTTTAATGAAATGTAATACCGATACGTGGAACAGTGAAAGAAATGAGAGAATTACGTATTGTCTGTGTGTGTGTGTGTGTGTGTGTGTGTGTGTGTGTGTGTGTATGTTTTTGTGAGTTGTGTCGAAGAATGAAATGTGTCTGAGGTTACTGGGACGCTAAAGGAAACGCACAGATATACCCTCTCGCCGCCTGCCGTTCCAGATGTAGGGCGCTCTTTCTCTTTTTCACTTTCACATGGCGGCTACGCCCACCCACGCAAGTAAGGAACGGCAGCGACGATCGCATTTTTCTTGTTCCGCACACAGCTGCGCGGCCAGAAACAAAGGGAGAAGCGGACGCGTGCTCGGCGAATGCATACAGCAGCGGCAGCGGCGCCTGGCTGTTCCTCCCCACCGCTTCCTCTCAGCCGCAGAACCCGCGGCTGGGCGTAGCAGGCCTGGGTGGCTCTGATTGTGCCGTCTAATGCCGCGCACCGCGGACTGCTGCAGACCACGCTCACAATCCCGCTGTTGAGCTGATTCTGCTTCTCAGTCTAGTTCATTTTTAGAACGCCGTCAGGGATTAGTCTGGGTTAAATTAGCACGCTACTGTCTATTCCATTTGATGTCTCCCTTTGGAAGACCTACAAATGTACTGGATTCTCTTAAACAACGGCTTCGTGTAACCTGACATATAAGCTGATATGTTCCCTGAAAATTCCTTCATGTTACAAGGTCTTCGGCAGTATTACCATTATTTATCTTCACCAATACTGACAGGGATATGATACTATTATTTACCATTATATCATCTTTGGGGAAAGGTGTACGTTGTTATTGTCGGATAAAACATGAAGACATTACTGTTACATGCTAGAATTTTTGGGTGTGACGTCCGTCAGTTATGCAAAACACCGTTTTTCTCGGTACCCAGACATGTTTAGGCACCACTGTGCCATCATCAGTGGGGTTTTCGTTTTTATTTTATTCTGCAATGTGAACATTTTTGTTAAACGATTATACAATCATGTGCATTTTTAGTTCAAACAACAGATCATTTTTTTTTTGTAATTACCTTTACGTTTGCTGTGCATGAATTTTCTGGATCACTTTTGTGTTGATTACTACAAGTAGCTTGTCATCTGCAACCAAACGATGATGATGAGAAAGTTTTTTTCTGGCAATTAACCTATCTTCTAGAATGTAATTTAGTTGTTCGCGATGTTTTCGCTTCTATTTTCGTATTTACTTACGTTTTCGTGTGGCAAGCACTCCCATTCTCCACATCATGCTGAGATGTTGTGATGCATACGTAACTATAACAAGTATTTCCCACAAATAACGTAGTAAAACACTTTTTCACTACACCAGAACACAGTGTGATTGTGGTTTGTTATGTGTCCCAGCCCACATGCTGGCTTAAATATCACTCAGACTTGGAATGCTGACAATTTCATTGCTATTACGGAAAGCGAATACACGGTCCGATTACATTAATGTGACTATCTGGCACAAGCCTGAATTACCACAGTTTGGTGTGCGAACGCACAAGAACACAGTCAGTGACGTTCGTGAAAGTACCGATAGGTGTGTGGAGCCATGGCGACGTCAGCACCGCGGCCAGTTGCGCTAGGATTCTCGTTTGGGAATCCACGGCGCGAACAGCCTAACTGAGGTGGTCCTACGGACTCTCGATTCACTTTAAATTTGGAGGGGAGTACAGAAAACTCTTTCTAATGCTCTTCGAACCACTTACGTACACTGCGAGCTCTGTGACACCTTGCATTGTCCTGCTGGTAGATGCCATCGTCCCGAGGAAATAAACGAACTACATATATGGGTGGACGTGGTCCTCAAGGACACATGCATACTTGTGTTGATCGATTGCACCTTATAGAATGACGGGATCATCCAGGAAATATCACGAAAGTATTCCCTAGATCATAGCGCTTCTTCCTCTGGCCTACACTCTTACGACGATTGTTGCAGGACCACGTACGCCAACGGTCATCTGTTCGATGAATCATAAAACGTCATTCACCTGAAAAGGCTGCCTGACGCTTGTCAGTGAACGTCCACTTATGGTACTGACGTGCACATTCTAGTCATCGTCGCTGATGAACACATAGTCATCATAGGAGCGTGAACCAGCCGCTTGCTGTGGAGGCCCATGCGCAGCAACGTGCACTGAACACAAGATGCGACGTGGTCACCAGTGGAACAGTGAGCCAGAAAGTAGAATAAATTTCTTTATTTCACGTCTATGGTGATACATTTGTTAGGTCCTCAGACTACGTTTTCCGTCAGCAATGACCATCTTCAGATTTGCAGCAAAACACGGGAAACGCACATGTGCAAGGAGTGGATTGCTCAATAAAATAGGCCATATGAAAAGCATTACTGACATACATCTCAAAATTAACAACTCTAAAATGATAAGGCATACCTGTTTCAAATGCTTTTCATAATCTAATGGAGCCACAGAGGAATCGTCAAATGATAAATACCAATTCAGCGCCAGCGTCATCACACTTGTTGTTAACAGCACTACTGTTTGAAATAAACTGCGGTACGGTAGCCACAAATTGTTTGTGTCGCCTGCTTGCCAGATATACTTACTGCAGGTGTACACATATTCTTCTGTGACTCAATTATACGATATGAAATAAAAAAGAAGAATACAATTGGTAAAGTCTGTAGCGGGCTTACCTGGTATACATGACATTTCAGTAATAAAATGCAATAAATTAAAACACGACCAAAGTTAGATTGTTAAAAAAGAAATACTAGATAAATCGCAATAATTCTGAGACACTCTTGTGGCGAATTTAAGATGAAAATGTAGTAACATAAATAGGAGGAAGCTTCCAGGGTACACAGAATAATACAAAAGTGATAAAATAAATAGGTAAAGAAGCCAAATGAATGACAACAGTGTGAAATAAATAATCAGCGCCATCTGTTGGCTTTTTTCCTCGCTGTATTTGAAAGTGGAAGAGCAAGGGAAATAACTAGTAGTGGTACAGGGTACCCTCTCCCACAAACTGTACTGTGGCTTGCGGAGTATCTATGTAGATGTACAATGAAGCCCTGAAGAAACTGTTATAGTCATGAGTATTTAAATACAGACATATGTAAACAGGTAGAATACGGCGCTGCGGTCTTCAACTTCTATATAAGATAACCAGTGTCTGGCGCATCTATTATATTGGTTACTGCTGCTGCAGTGGCAGGTTATCAAGATTTAAATGAGTTTGAACGTAGTGTTATAGTCGGCACATCAGGGATGGGGCACAGCATCTCGGAGGTAGCGATGAAGTAGGGATTTTCCCGTACGACCATTTCACGAGTGTGCTGTGAATATCAGGAATCCAGTAAAACATCAAATCTCCGATAGCTGCGGCAGGAACAAGATCTTGCAACAAAGAGACTAACGACGACTGAAGAGAATAACTGAACGTGACAGAAGGGCAACCCTTCACAAAATTGCTGCTGATTTCAATGATCATCGATATGGGGCTTCAGAGCCGAAGGCCCACTCGTTTACCCTTGAAGACCACACAACACAAAGCTTTATTCCCACCCTGGGCCCGTCAACAGCGACATTGGGCAATTAATTGCCTGGAAACATGTCGCCTCATCGGACGAGTCTCGTTTCAAGTTATATCGAGCGGGTGGTCGTGTACTGGTATGGTGACAACCTCATGAATCCATGGCTCCTGAATGTTAGCAGGGGACTTTACAAGCTGGTGTAGGCTCTGTAATGGTGTAAGGCGTGTGCAGTTGGAGTGACATGGGATCCCTGAGAGTCTACGTACGACTCTGACAAGTGACACACACGTAAACATCCATTCATGTCCATTGTGCATTCCGACAGAATTGGGCAATTCCAGCAGGACAATGCAATACTCCCCACACGTCCAGAATTGCTGCAGAGTGGCTTCAGGAACACTCTTCTGTGTTAAAACACTTGTGCTGGCCCTCACACTCCCATGACATGAGAATCACTGAGCATATCTGGGGTTCCTTGAACGTGCTGTTCAAGAGAGATCTCCACCCCCTCGTACTCTTACGGATTTATGGACAGCCGTACAGGATTCATGGTGTCAATTCCCTCCAGCACTACTTCAGATATTAGTCGAGCCATGCCACGTCGTGTTGTGGCACTTCTCGTGCTCGCGGGGGCGTACACGATATTAGGAAAGTGTACCAGTTTCCTTGGCTGTTCAGTGTACAAGCGATGTATAATGTGACTGAGTGTGTATCATGAGTTTTCTGTTCTTTTTTTTTTAATTTTGTTTGACGCCACCTCAGCTGGCCACCGATACATATCGAATCGCTCACACACACACATACGTACACCTACGATTCGCATACGATATTTACACTGACTGTAAATATATGAGGCAATTTCATTATTGAACAAATAACATTCATGCCTCCAGACAACTCCTCTTATACACTGTTTACATCGCTTACGTTATATGAAAGTGATAATATTTAGTTACTTAACGTTGTTCTGTGATATCTATCCCTAAACCTACGCAGTGGCCTGCAAAGAAAATACGCTACTCCATCCAAATCGTCTTGCCATAGATACCTGAAGCTACATGTATGAAGCCGTGCCTCACAGCTAATTCTCTATATACATAATGTATCTGACGGATAGGGTGAGCTACAATCCGCAATTGTTTGCAGATGACGCTGTAGTATACGAAAAAATGTCGTCGCTGAGTGACCATAACAAGATACAGGCAGGCTTAAACAGAATTTCCATTTGGTATTATGAAAACAGCTTGCATGGGGGCTTAATTATATATAATGCAAATATTTTTTAATTTTTTAGTAGTTGTCTGTCCGATTACGAGGTCTCGTAAACGGTTGGCCCTGACTAGTTTTAGTACGCAATCTGACTGCATAGAATAACAACAAAGAATGAAAGAAAATTTCCGTTAACACAATTAATTAATTAAGTCCCCAGCAACTACAAAACCTACGAAACCAAAACACAAGTGTCATTGTTCTGTGTGTGGAAGTGTGATTCAACGTACACATCTGGCACGGTTCTTCGTCAATAAGACAAGAAATTTTAAATACCATTTATACTGAAGTAATTAAAAAAATAGAAATACTATAATTGCGCAAGAAAACCAGAATTACACTCTAATACAAGAACACAAGCCAGATGCTTTGTTGACTGAACCTGTAATGACGCATTATTTAAGACATTGAAATAATAAAAAGAAAAGTGAATTTTTTTACCTTCATATATATATTGACGAAAAGCACTCTGATCATTACAATATCTCCATTCGAACAACATCTGCTGTGTAGCCCATCAAACAACTGCATAAAACATGGAACAAGCACTCACTACTACCACATCTCGATAAGCACTGACTACTGCCACATCCCGACAAGTACTGCTAGTGGAGACGGCCGAATAAAACTCTTTGGCGCAATTTCTGGCGCTGTGGCTCAGTGTAGCCACCTTTCATATGCCCTTCCTCCACGGGCCAGAATTTGATGGTATTTTTGCCAGCATTGGTGGTGAAAATACCACCAAATTCGTCCACAAAAATACAGACAAAAGATAATATTAATACGTAAATATCACATAATTAGATAAAATTTTGGCTTTGCACTGACCTTTCAATAACCTAATATATAAAATACAGTAAGCAATACAAATTCTTTCATACATGTGACTTTACATATTAGTTTACACAATACACAAAAAACCAGTTTATACAAATGTTCACATAAAATGCTTTCAATGATTCAAAAAACCAGTAGTTGATAGTTCCAGCAGTAGCACCCAGCAATGGTCAACAGGTGCAAATACCAACAAGTGACATTATTTCAGTAGAAACAGTTCCATCAGTGGCACCCAGTAATGTTGACAGGTGCAGACACCAAGAAGTGACATCATTTCAATAGAAGCAGTTCCATCAGTAGCACCCAGCAATGTCAAACAGGTGCAGACACCAACAAGTGACATTATGTCAGTAGAAGCAGCTCCATCAGTGGCACCCAGCAATGTTGAACAGGTGCAGACACCAACAAGTGACATCATTCAGCAGAAGCAGTTCCATCACTGGCACCCAGCAATGTTGAACAGGTGCAGACACCAACACATGACATTATTTCAGTAGAAGCAGTTCCATCAGTGGAACCCAGTAACGTTGACAGGTGCAGACACCAACAAGTGACATTACTTCAATAGAAGCAGTTCCACCAGTTGCAGCCAGTAATGTTGAACAGTGCAGACAGCAACAAGTGACATTATTTCAGTAGAATCAGTTCCTTCAGTAGCACCCAGCAATGTTGAGCAGGCGCAGACACCAACAAGTGACATTATTTCAATAGGAGCAGTCCATCAGTGGCACCTAGCAATGTTGAACAGGTGCAGACACCAACAAGTGACATTATGTCAGTAGAAGCAGTTCATCAGTGGCACCTAGCAAAGTTGAACAGGTCCAGACAGCAGTCCATAATATTCACTATCACTAATCACGCTGTTCATCAGAGTTTATCAACAGAAATTAAACATGTCCTAGTGGCACCAATCATGTAGAAAAAGTGCAAGTAACAGTCCATAATATTCACTATCACTAATCACACAGTTCATCAGCAGAAATTAAACATTTCTAAGTGTCACACATCAATGTTGAACAGGTGCAGGTGTGAACAACAGTTTGAATGCACACACAATTGCTTTTACAAAATTATTATCAATGCTCTTACACTAAACATACAAATTATAATAAACACACAAATGATATCAGATAATTGTCATATTAACTATTACAAATACACAAATATCAGTAAACCTATAATATTTATGGGTGTCAGTGCAACCCACAACAAACAAGTAAAATAATATTTAGGAGCTAGGTCGGTACCAACTATCTGGGATTAGGAAGGGAAAACACACAAAACACACTCACTCATCTTTCGTCCACATTAGTGCTACTGTGTAATTGAATAGTGTTAACTGTGTAAATGCAATTCTGTCAAAATTTGATGTTCATCATGTGTATCAAGTAATAGTGGCAGCAATGTATAACAGTCAATAATAGTTAGTCAACGTCGTAGTCATCATGTCAAGAGCAATGTCTGCCAAGTCAAATCAAATGTACTGTTGCTGAACAACTGTCAGTGTGCCAAGATATGCAAATACTTCCTCTCTCCAAAAAAAAAGTATATACTGCTTAGTGATTTAACAAAGTGTGTGTGTAGACAATCTTCCTTCTACTTGAGTGTTCTAGTCTGCCATCTTCATCCTCCTTTTTCCATATAAACCAACAAAAAAAAAATATGCTCCTCACTTACTTTACCTCTTATCCAAGAAAACTCCAATAATCATCAGCATCACATAATCTCAATACTTCAATAATACCTCTTACGTCGATACATATAAATCTTATCATCAATATCATTTACCTTACCTCTTGTCCACCAAAACTCCAATAATCATCAACTTCACATAATCTCAATACCTCAATAATACCTCTTCAATACGTCGATACATATAAACCTTATTACCAATATCATTTCACTTCCATTACAACTCTTTCCTCTAGTCAGTCTCCTCGAACAAGTACAGATAAAATCCTAGTGCAAACTTCAATTCATCATCCCATGCAATCCGAAGACACAGTGTCCACACACATCCTCTGTGTAATCCATCTGACCCAAATCTTCTACTCATTATGAATTATAAAATACATTTTGGTTACCTTGTCCACCATTAAATAAAAGAAATGCATACATGACCTCTAACAGCCTTTAGTTTGAATAACTTTCAGTAAGTAAGTACGAGTACGGAGAGTGAATGATCAAAATATTTCAGTATGTACACCACTTCAAGGATCATGGCAAAATATAAGCCATTTCTTGTGTCAAGTGTCACTTGCTATTTCAATTGCTCACGAAGAACGCAGTGTAATAGCTGTCAATGGTTTAAACATAGTGATGGTATGTCATGTTGTTAGCTTCCATCCTATTAGCATAAATTTATACAGCTTCCATAAAACCTCCAGCTCTTGTGACTTCAATGAAGTTCCTTGTACCAATGTCGTTCGTCGAATTATAGCAGTTCATTTTCTTATCTTAAAAATATAAGGCACTGAGCGTAAGCAAAACATGCAATAGCGGGTAAATATACAAGTAGAGAACACAATGTCAACAAGTGGATGCAGCACAATTCCTACCACGAGGCTCTGCCAAGCGAACAATAATTAATACCATAGCGTAACCTAAACTCTATGTTCGTACACTGTACATCAGCATTGCTATATTCTAAATTGAAGAGTAGTTATGACAACAAAACAGATATGTGTAAATATGCAATCCATGCACAAAGCAGCAAATATATATCTCACATAATAAACAGGTCATTAGCATCATATCAGCATAAGAAAATAAATGTTCATACGTAATCTTAATAAGTAAACATGAAGGCGCAAGCAGATAAATCACAAAGTATAACTTACATACATAACCATATCAGCACCACTAATCAGGTGACAATTATAATTTAAATAAATAAGCACAGTTGGCACATAATAAAAAAATATGACATCAGTGAAAAAGCAGTGCAGCCAAGCGATGCATAATATATACAAATAACAACCCTGTTCATTAATCAATCATTGTCAAAATCAGTTAACGTACGCAAGCACGTCGCTTCACAAGTAAATTCATAGAACATGAAATTAGCACAAAGTATGAATCACATAATCGCGAGCAGGAAATTACGTCTAAAGTACGTACCTAAGTGGAATTATGTTACCTGAAAAATAAACTCAATTAATAGTTATCCTTTTTAGTTTAGTACTTTTTTCTTCGAAATTACATTCTTCCTGAAATTTTCTCCATAGCAAGTCGTCTTAACGTCGGACACGCACAGAATTTACCTGAAGTTCTTAAATATTTTATACAACCGTATCCTGAAAAATACTGAACGTTAATAACATAATTCATCAAGTCACTATAGCTTTATACTGAATTTAATCGGAGAAATTAGACTGTGTATTTGTTTACGGCTGTCAGTGCATTCGCACTGAGCGCTCGATCAGCTGTAGGCGCGTGAGGTAGGAAGTGATTGTTTGCGGTCAACGACTGCCTTGTGCGGTGTGCAGACTTGACTGTTGCTTTGAGTATGTGCTGCCGCCAAAACACAGCGTGGTATCCTTGTATTCTCTGCATGTTTACATGTAGCTGTTAGTTTCTCACAAGTATGTCATTCCACAAAAATTTTAACGTTCGATATGTGATGTATTCCCTTAGAGCGCCGAGATTTAAGAGTTTCTACTTCGACAGTGTTATCATGAATAATTTTGCGAATTCTATATGGACCGTTATAAAGCAGAAAAAATTTGCGACACAAGCCCTTTCCTTTGTGAGACAAACGATGAGACTTAATTAACACCTTTTGACCAACTGAAAAAGTTTTTAAACGACCAGGACGTTTAACTGATTTCTCTCTTCTAGCAGCCGCAGATGCAATATTTCGTAGAGCCAGGTTGACAACTTCAGAATGCCGCAGTTTCCGTGTAGGCGGAAAAGGAACGATTTCAGAAATGCGATTTGTCGGTGCTTTGTTTTTTAATATCAGTATTGGCGGTAAAGAAGTTGAATCATTAGGGAGTTCATTCAGAATGTTTTGAAAAATATGAAGATACTGATCCCAAGTTCTGTGATTCTGATGACAATAAAGTCGACACAATTTATTGATTTCCTTCATCCATCTCTCTGAAGCGTTAGATTGAGGGTGAAAAAGTGAAATGAAAATTAGTTTAATCTTACGACGCCGTAGAGTATGAAGCCAAATTTTAGAACGAAACTGTGATCCATTATCTGATATAACCTTATCAACATGACCCACTTCTTTAAGAAAATGTTTGATGAAAGTGTTAGATACTGAAAGAGCTGTTGCTTTGCGTAAAGGTGTAAAACACACATATTTTGATGTCAATTCCAATGCTACGAAAATGTACGCAAAACCATTAGTAGAACGAACCACTGGACCGAACAAATCGACTGCAGCCATGTCCTTTAATTTCGCTGGAATGATAGGAAACAACGGTGCTCTATGAGAAATAGTTGGCGGCTTAGCCTTTTGACATAATTTGCATTTGGCAAGAACAGATCAAATACGTATTTCCATATTACTGAAGTAGCAATTTTCCCGTAATTTATGAAAGCATTTTCTGGGACAAAAGTGTGCATAACTGAAATGTGTGTACCAAATCAATTTATTAACCCACTCATCAGGAATACAAACTAACCAAACAGAGTTGTCGACCGATTTTCGTTTAAAAAGAATATCGTTGCGAACTAAATAATGCTGTCTAATCGCTACACTTTCCTTTCTCCTCCACTTCTCCTTAATGTCCTTCCAGATTGGATCCTTATTTTGCTCCTTAGCGATGTCCTGGAGCGAAGACGCAATAAAACTCTCAAACGCAACACCTTGAATATACATCAAACAATAATTGTCTTCTTTGCAGTCCTCCTCAGCACTTTGTTTCAAACCCATAGGTGCACGTGATAAAGCATCAGTAATAATATCTGAAGAACCCTGTATGTAAACAATACTAAAATCAAATTCCTGTAGATACAGCGCCCATCGTGACAATCTTCCATGAGTTAATTTTGTTGACATAAGAAATTCCAGAGCTCGGTGATCGGTGTAAACCTTCGTATGTCTGCCATACAAAAAGATGCGAAATTTTGTGAAAGCCCATACAACAGCCAAAGCTTCAAGTTCCGTAATCGAATAATTCTTTTCTGATTTAGAGAGAACACGACTTCCAAATGCAATAGTTTTCTGTACTACAACGCCGTTTTCCTCTATCTCTTGAAATAAGTGTGCACCTAGGCCTTTGCATGATGAGTCCGTCGCCAAACAAAAATCTTTAGATAAATCCGTATGTGAAAGAAGTGGAGCAGCAACTAAAGCATCACGAAGTTGTTCAAATTCTGATTGAGCTTCCTCATCCCAACACCAATTAGAATTCTTTCCAGATAGTTCACATAAACGAGGTGTGGCCAAAATGTCCAATCTAACAAAGCGTCTAAGAAAATTACAGACACAAAGGAAACTACGAACTTCACGTTTTGTGGTAGGAACAGCATAATTACGAATAGCGTCTAATTTCTCTGGATCAGGAAGAATACCTTCTGTAGAAATATTGTGACCAAGAAATTTCACCTGAGAACGACCAAATTCAGATTTTTCCAAGTTCACAGTAATGCCAACTCTTGCAAAGATACGTAATAATGAATCCAAAATTTTGTTATGCTCACTCCAAGAATGTTTAGCAATAAGAATATCGGCAACATATGAAGTACGAGTAATATTGTCACGAAGATAAACAGGTAAAATTTCGTTTAAACTACGAATGAATGCTACTGAAGATACAGAAAGTCCAAACGGTAATTTCCGAAATCACTTTTGGGTAAAATAGTCATATCCGGTTACTCTTTACCGACTCTATAGATAGATTGATAGTTGAAGAGTTATTCTGATAGATGCAAAGAATAGTAAAAGAGTAGGCAGCGGTGCAGAAAACTAAAAGGGAAATAGCACCACTACAGCTCGGGGCCCTGTGGACGCTACGGCACATATTCACTTAGTGTAGTGAATCCCCGAGGACGTTAATAGCCGCACATAATATCCAGTTTGTGACTTAGTGGCCAGTTTCGTGGAAGTGCGTACGTAAATTGATCTATCCATGAACATGGATGTATGTCATTCTTAGAATTGCGAAAGATCTTAAATTTCCGAACAGTCAAAAAGTGTTTATAGTCAAAGTTTTCGCCTCGTGGCGACAAAGACCTACCACGTCTGTCCCAGTCCCAATGTCGATTATTGTCAAGTTCGCGCGCCTGGCACTCTCTTGTTGCATCCCGTAAATGAAACAAATTACTGTCTTCAAACCCCTCTGTTATCTGTGATTCCAAATTTCTTTTGCTGTCTTTTCCTACTATTTCGCCTTCAATTTGTTTTTCTTGCTTTTGTAATGCTTCAAATTCCCTTTTAACGCGTTCATTAAATTTTCCCTGATTTTCAACATGCTTATTTATGTTCTGGTACTCTTCGGTTTCTGCAAATGGTAATGGAGCTGTATCATCTGAATCTCTGTCCCCATTTAAGCTAAGACTTGTCAATTTATCTGAAATCTCCTCAACTCTTTCCGATAAGTCACCTATTTTTTCTTTCCGTTTATTTACATCTTCCGTAAGTGTCGCGACTCGGGTTTCGGTATTGTCACATTTAGTAGTTAACTGTTCATATTGTTGTGTTAGGTTATTTATTTTGTCATTTGGTACGGATTCCTCGATTCTTTCAAGTATTTCTTCCTTATCGTGTGCACGTTGTAAATTTAACTCTGAAAATTTCTGTACTATCATGCGATCTTTTTCTTCCTGTTCTCTGTCCTGTTCCTCTTGTCTAATTTCTGTTGAAATTAAGCTATTATTGTGAGCATTCAAAATCGGTTGTACTTCTTCTCTAATTTCTTTCTTTGATTCATCTTTCATGTTTTTGAAACATGTCCCTATTCGTGATCTTAACCGTGTTTCCATTGCTTCCATTTGTGATCCCAAATTTAATATTGCACTCATTAACTGCTCCATATCTTCTATCGTTAATCTCGTATTCTGAAAATTTTTTGATTGTGAAAAATTTTGAACTGTTTCCTGACTATTTTCCCTGCTTATTAAATTGTTTTCAACTCCATTATTCATCATACTATTGTCCTGTGTTGGCGGGTTCGCCATGTCAACAATTTCGTCATTCTGACTATCCATCATTTTTGACATTTTCATCGATCACGTAATCATGTACAAAACATACAAAATTCATCACTATACGAAAATTACACACAATGAGACTTTATCTCCAACAATACCATTCACACGAAATGCTTCCCTCAAACATGATTAACGAACAATTGAAATCTTCATATTTGCACAAAATTGTTAAACCCGTATACTAGACAACAAAAATTAAATTCTGCAAAAGAAACCATTAGAAGAATGACAATTACCAAAACTACACATGCAATATAGACTACAAGTACTAAACTACGAATTACTACAACAATACTACTGTCTGCTATTTATACAATCAGAAGAATTCCAAGGGACGATCCTGGCAGGGTCGCCATGTGCATGGGGGCTTAATTATACATAATGCAAATACTTTTTAATTTTTTAGTAGTTGTCTGTCCGATTACGAGGTCTCGTAAACGGTTGGCCCTGACTAGTTTTAGTACGCAATCTGACTGCAAAGAATAACAACAAAGAATGAAAGAAAATTTCCGTTAACACAATTAATTAATAAAGTCCCCAGCAACTACAAAACCTACGAAACCAAAACACAAGTGTCATTGTTCTGTGTGTGGAAGTGTGATTCAACATACACATCTGGCACGGTTCTTCGTCAATAAGACAAGAAATTTTAAATACCATTTATACTGAAGTAATTAAAAAAAATAGAAATACTATAATTGTGCAAGAAAACCAGAATTACACTCTAATACAAGAACACAAGCTAGATGCTTTGTTGACTGAACCTGTAATGACACATTATTTAAGACATTGAAATAATAAAAAGAAAAGGGAATTTTTTTACCTTCATATATATTGACGAAAAGCACTCTGATCATTACAATATCTCCGTTCGAACAACATCTGCTGTGTAGCCCATCAAACAACTGCATAAAACATGGAACAAGCACTCACTACTACCACATCTCGATAAGCACTGACTACTGCCACATCCCGACAAGTACTGCTAGTGGAGACGGCCGAATAAAACTCTTTGGCGCAATTTCTGGCGCTGTGGCTCAGTGTAGCCACCTTTCATATGCCCTTCCTCCACGGGCCAGAATTTGATGGTATTTTTGCCAGCATTGGTGGTGAAAATACCACCAAATTCGTCCACAAAAATACAGACAAAAGATAATATTAATACGTAAATATCACATAATTAGATAAAATTTTGGCTTTGCACTGACCTTTCAATAACCTAATATATAAAATACAGTAAGCAATACAAATTCTTTCATACATGTGACTTTACATATTAGTTTACACAATACACAAAAAACCAGTTTATACAAATGTTCACATAAAATGCTTTCAATGATTCAAAAAACCAGTAGTTGATAGTTCCAGCAGTAGCACCCAGCAATGGTCAACAGGTGCAAATACCAACAAGTGACATTATTTCAGTAGAAACAGTTCCATCAGTGGCACCCAGTAATGTTGACAGGTGCAGACACCAAGAAGTGACATCATTTCAATAGAAGCAGTTCCATCAGTTGCACCCAGCAATGTCAAACAGGTGCAGACACCAACAAGTGACATTATGTCAGTAGAAGCAGCTCCATCAGTGGCACCCAGCAATGTTGAACAGGTGCAGACACCAACAAGTGACATCATTCAGCAGAAGCAGTTCCATCACTGGCACCCAGCAATGTTGAACAGGTGCAGACACCAACACATGACATTATTTCAGTAGAAGCAGTTCCATCAGTGGCACCCAGTAACGTTGACAGGTGCAGACACCAACAAGTGACATTATTTCAATAGAAGCAGTTCCATCAGTTGCAGCCAGTAATGTTGAACAGTGCAGACAGCAACAAGTGACATTATTTCAGTAGAATCAGTTCCTTCAGTAGCACCCAGCAATGTTGAGCAGGCGCAGACACCAACAAGTGACATTATTTCAATAGGAGCAGTCCATCAGTGGCACCTAGCAATGTTGAACAGGTGCAGACACCAACAAGTGACATTATGTCAGTAGAAGCAGTTCATCAGTGGCACCTAGCAAAGTTGAACAGGTCCAGACAGCAGTCCATAATATTCACTATCACTAATCACGCTGTTCATCAGAGTTTATCAACAGAAATTAAACATGTCCTAGTGGCACCAATCATGTAGAAAAAGTGCAAGTAACAGTCCATAATATTCACTATCACTAATCACACAGTTCATCAGCAGAAATTAAACATTTCTAAGTGTCACACATCAATGTTGAACAGGTGCAGGTGTGAACAACAGTTTGAATGCACACACAATTGCTTTTACAAAATTATTATCAATGCTCTTACACTAAACATACAAATTATAATAAACACACAAATGATATCAGATAATTGTCATATTAACTATTACAAATACACAAATATCAGTAAACCTATAATATTTATGGGTGTCAGTGCAACCCACAACAAACAAGTAAAATAATATTTAGGAGCTAGGTCGGTACCAACTATCTGGGATTAGGAAGGGAAAACACACAAAACACACTCACTCATCTTTCGTCCACATTAGTGCTACTGTGTAATTGAATAGTGTTAACTGTGTAAATGCAATTCTGTCAAAATTTGATGTTCATCATGTGTATCAAGTAATAGTGGCAGCAATGTATAACAGTCAATAATAGTTAGTCAACGTCGTAGTCATCATGTCAAGAGCAATGTCTGCCAAGTCAAATCAAATGTACTGTTGCTGAACAACTGTCAGTGTGCCAAGATATGCAAATACTTCCTCTCTCCAAAAAAAAAGTATATACTGCTTAGTGATTTAACAAAGTGTGTGTGTAGACAATCTTCCTTCTACTTGAGTGTTCTAGTCTGCCATCTTCATCCTCCTTTTTCCATATAAACCAACAAAAAAAAAATATGCTCCTCACTTACTTTACCTCTTATCCAAGAAAACTCCAATAATCATCAGCATCACATAATCTCAATACTTCAATAATACCTCTTACGTCGATACATATAAATCTTATCATCAATATCATTTACCTTACCTCTTGTCCACCAAAACTCCAATAATCATCAACTTCACATAATCTCAATACCTCAATAATACCTCTTCAATACGTCGATACATATAAACCTTATTACCAATATCATTTCACTTCCATTACAACTCTTTCCTCTAGTCAGTCTCCTCGAACAAGTACAGATAAAATCCTAGTGCAAACTTCAATTCATCATCCCATGCAATCCGAAGACACAGTGTCCACACACATCCTCTGTGTAATCCATCTGACCCAAATCTTCTACTCATTATGAATTATAAAATACATTTTGGTTACCTTGTCCACCATTAAATAAAAGAAATGCATACATGACCTCTAACAGCCTTTAGTTTGAATAACTTTCAGTAAGTAAGTACGAGTACGGAGAGTGAATGATCAAAATATTTCAGTATGTACACCACTTCAAGGATCATGGCAAAATATAAGCCATTTCTTGTGTCAAGTGTCACTTGCTATTTCAATTGCTCACGAAGAACGCAGTGTAATAGCTGTCAATGGTTTAAACATAGTGATGGTATGTCATGTTGTTAGCTTCCATCCTATTAGCATAAATTTATATAGCTTCCATAAAACCTCCAGCTCTTGTGACTTCAATGAAGTTCCTTGTACCAATGTCGTTCGTCGAATTATAGCAGTTCATTTTCTTATCTTAAAAATATAAGGCACTGAGCGTAAGCAAAACATGCAATAGCGGGTAAATATACAAGTAGAGAACACAATGTCAACAAGTGGATGCAGCACAATTCCTACCACGAGGCTCTGCCAAGTGAACAATAATTAATACCATAGCGTAACCTAAACTCTATGTTCGTACACTGTACATCAGCATTGCTATATTCTAAATTGAAGAGTAGTTATGACAACAAAACAGATATGTGTAAATATGCAATCCATGCACAAAGCAGCAAATATATATCTCACATAATAAACAGGTCATCAGCATCATATCAGCATAAGAAAATAAATGTTCATACGTAATCTTAATAAGTAAACATGAAGGCGCAAGCAGATAAATC
The DNA here is from genome assembly GCF_021461385.2 of Schistocerca piceifrons. Lineage (NCBI taxonomy): Eukaryota > Metazoa > Arthropoda > Insecta > Orthoptera > Acrididae > Schistocerca > Schistocerca piceifrons. Next base: position 933,119,815 of record NC_060138.1, read on the forward strand.
ACAAAGTATAACTTACATACATAACCATATCAGCACCACTAATCAGGTGACAATTATAATTTAAATAAATAAGCACAGTTGGCACATAATAAAAAAATATGACATCAGTGAAAAAGCAGTGCAGCCAAGCGATGCATAATATATACAAATAACAACCCTGTTCATTAATCAATCATTGTCAAAATCAGTTAACGTACGCAAGCACGTCGCTTCACAAGTAAATTCATAGAACATGAAATTAGCACAAAGTATGAATCACGTAATCGCGAGCAGGAAATTACGTCTAAAGTACGTACCTAAGTGGAATTATGTTACCTGAAAAATAAACTCAATTAATAGTTATCCTTTTTAGTTTAGTACTTTTTTCTTCGAAATTACATTCTTCCTGAAATTTTCTCCATAGCAAGTCGTCTTAACGTCGGACACGCACAGAATTTACCTGAAGTTCTTAAATATTTTATACAACCGTATCCTGAAAAACACTGAACGTTAATAACATAATTCATCAAGTCACTATAGCTTTATACTGAATTTAATCGGAGAAATTAGACTGTGTATTTGTTTACGGCTGTCAGTGCAATCGCACTGAGCGCTCGATCAGCTGTAGGCGCGTGAGGTAGGAAGTGATTGTTTGCGGTCAACGACTGCCTTGTGCGGTGCGCAGACTTGACTGTTGCTTTGAGTATGTGCTGCCGCCAAAACACAGCGTGGTATCCTTGTATTCTCTGCATGTTTACATGTAGCTGTTAGTTTCTCACAAGTATGTCATTCCACAAAAATTTTAACGTTCGATATGTGATGTATTCCCTTAGAGCGCCGAGATTTAAGAGTTTCTACTTCGACAGTGTTATCATGAATAATTTTGCGAATTCTATATGGACCGTTATAAAGCAGAAAAAATTTGCGACACAAGCCCTTTCCTTTGTGAGACAAACGATGAGACTTAATTAACACCTTTTGACCAACTGAAAAAGTTTTTAAACGACCAGGACGTTTAACTGATTTCTCTCTTCTAGCAGCCGCAGATGCAATATTTCGTAGAGCCAGGTTGATAACTTCAGAATGCCGCAGTTTCCGTGTAGGCGGAAAAGGAACGATTTCAGAAATGCGATTTGTCGGTGCTTTGTTTTTTAATATCAGTATAGGCGGTAAAGAAGTTGAATCATTAGGGAGTTCATTCAGAATGTTTTGAAAAATATGAAGATACTGATCCCAAGTTCTGTGATTCTGATGACAATAAAGTCGACACAATTTATTGATTTCCTTCATCCATCTCTCTGAAGCGTTAGATTGAGGGTGAAAAAGTGAAATGAAAATTAGTTTAATCTTACGACGCCGTAGAGTATGAAGCCAAATTTTAGAACGAAACTGTGATCCATTATCTGATATAACCTTATCAACATGACCCACTTCTTTAAGAAAATGTTTGATGAAAGCGTTAGATACTGAAAGAGCTGTTGCTTTGCGTAAAGGTGTAAAACACACATATTTTGATGTCAATTCCAATGCTACGAAAATGTACGCAAAACCATTAGTAGAACGAACCACTGGACCGAACAAATCGACTGCAGCCATGTCCTTTAATTTCGCTGGAATGATAGGAAACAACGGTGCTCTATGAGAAATAGTTGGCGGCTTAGCCTTTTGACATAATTTGCATTTGGCAAGAACAGATCAAATACGTATTTCCATATTACTGAAGTAGCAATTTTCCCGTAATTTATGAAAGCATTTTCTGGGACAAAAGTGTGCATAACTGAAATGTGTGTACCAAATCAATTTATTAACCCACTCATCAGGAATACAAACTAACCAAACAGAGTTGTCGACCGATTTTCGTTTAAAAAGAATATCGTTGCGAACTAAATAATGCTGTCTAATCGCTACACTTTCCTTTCTCCTCCACTTCTCCTTAATGTCCTTCCAGATTGGATCCTTATTTTGCTCCTTAGCGATGTCCTGGAGCGAAGACGCAATAAAACTCTCAAACGCAACACCTTGAATATACATCAAACAATAATTGTCTTCTTTGCAGTCCTCCTCAGCACTTTGTTTCAAACCCATAGGTGCACGTGATAAAGCATCAGTAATAATATCTGAAGAACCCTGTATGTAAACAATACTAAAATCAAATTCCTGTAGATACAGCGCCCATCGTGACAATCTTCCATGAGTTAATTTTGTTGACATAAGAAATTCCAGAGCTCGGTGATCGGTGTAAACCTTCGTATGTCTGCCATACAAAAAGATGCGAAATTTTGTGAAAGCCCATACAACAGCCAAAGCTTCAAGTTCCGTAATCGAATAATTCTTTTCTGATTTAGAGAGAACACGACTTCCAAATGCAATAGTTTTCTGTACTACAACGCCGTTTTCCTCTATCTCTTGAAATAAGTGTGCACCTAGGCCTTTGCATGATGAGTCCGTCGCCAAACAAAAATCTTTAGATAAATCCGTATGTGAAAGAAGTGGAGCAGCAACTAAAGCATCACGAAGTTGTTCAAATTCTGATTGAGCTTCCTCATCCCAACACCAATTAGAATTCTTTCCAGATAGTTCACATAAACGAGGTGTGGCCAAAATGTCCAATCTAACAAAGCGTCTAAGAAAATTACAGACACAAAGGAAACTACGAACTTCACGTTTTGTGGTAGGAACAGCATAATTACGAATAGCGTCTAATTTCTCTGGATCAGGAAGAATACCTTCTGTAGAAATATTGTGACCAAGAAATTTCACCTGAGAACGACCAAATTCAGATTTTTCCAAGTTCACAGTAATGCCAACTCTTGCAAAGATACGTAATAATGAATCCAAAATTTTGTTATGCTCACTCCAAGAATGTTTAGCAATAAGAATATCGGCAACATATGAAGTACGAGTAATATTGTCACGAAGATAAACAGGTAAAATTTCGTTTAAACTACGAATGAATGCTACTGAAGATACAGAAAGTCCAAACGGTAATTTCCGAAATCACTTTTGGGTAAAATAGTCATATCCGGTTACTCTTTACCGACTCTATAGATAGATTGATAGTTGAAGAGTTATTCTGATAGATGCAAAGAATAGTAAAAGAGTAGGCAGCGGTGCAGAAAACTAAAAGGGAAATAGCACCACTACAGCTCGGGGCCCTGTGGACGCTACGGCACATATTCACTTAGTGTAGTGAATCCCCGAGGACGTTAATAGCCGCACATAATATCCAGTTTGTGACTTAGTGGCCAGTTTCGTGGAAGTGCGTACGTAAATTGATCTATCCATGAACATGGATGTATGTCATTCTTAGAATTGCGAAAGATCTTAAATTTCCGAACAGTCAAAAAGTGTTTATAGTCAAAGTTTTCGCCTCGTGGCGACAAAGACCTACCACGTCTGTCCCAGTCCCAATGTCGATTATTGTCAAGTTCGCGCGCCTGGCACTCTCTTGTTGCATCCCGTAAATGAAACAAATTACTGTCTTCAAACCCCTCTGTTATCTGTGATTCCAAATTTCTTTTGCTGTCTTTTCCTACTATTTCGCCTTCAATTTGTTTTTCTTGCTTTTGTAATGCTTCAAATTCCCTTTTAACGCGTTCATTAAATTTTCCCTGATTTTCCACATGCTTATTTATGTTCTGGTACTCTTCGGTTTCTGCAAATGGTAATGGAGCTGTATCATCTGAATCTCTGTCCCCATTTAAGCTAAGACTTGTCAATTTATCTGAAATCTCCTCAACTCTTTCCGATAAGTCACCTATTTTTTCTTTCCGTTTATTTACATCTTCCGTAAGTGTCGCGACTCGGGTTTCGGTATTGTCACATTTAGTAGTTAACTGTTCATATTGTTGTGTTAGGTTATTTATTTTGTCATTTGGTACGGATTCCTCGATTCTTTCAAGTATTTCTTCCTTATCATGTGCACGTTGTAAATTTAACTCTGAAAATTTCTGTACTATCATGCGATCTTTTTCTTCCTGTTCTCTGTCCTGTTCCTCTTGTCTAATTTCTGTTGAAATTAAGCTATTATTGTGAGCATTCAAAATCGGTTGTACTTCTTCTCTAATTTCTTTCTTTGATTCATCTTTCATGTTTTTGAAACATGTCCCTATTCGTGATCTTAACCGTGTTTCCATTGCTTCCATTTGTGATCCCAAATTTAATATTGCACTCATTAACTGCTCCATATCTTCTATCGTTAATCTCGTATTCTGAAAATTTTTTGATTGTGAAAAATTTTGAACTGTTTCCTGACTATTTTCCCTGCTTATTAAATTGTTTTCAACTCCATTATTCATCATACTATTGTCCTGTGTTGGCGGGTTCGCCATGTCAACAATTTCGTCATTCTGACTATCCATCATTTTTGACATTTTCATCGATCACGTAATCATGTACAAAACATACAAAATTCATCACTATACGAAAATTACACACAATGAGACTTTATCTCCAACAATACCATTCACACGAAATGCTTCCCTCAAACATGATTAACGAACAATTGAAATCTTCATATTTGCACAAAATTGTTAAACCCGTATACTAGACAACAAAAATTAAATTCTGCAAAAGAAACCATTAGAAGAATGACAATTACCAAAACTACACATGCAATATAGACTACAAGTACTAAACTACGAATTACTACAACAATACTACTGTCTGCTATTTATACAATCAGAAGAATTCCAAGGGACGATCCTGGCAGGGTCGCCATGTGCATGGGGGCTTAATTATACATAATGCAAATACTTTTTAATTTTTTAGTAGTTGTCTGTCCGATTACGAGGTCTCGTAAACGGTTGGCCCTGACTAGTTTTAGTACGCAATCTGACTGCAAAGAATAACAACAAAGAATGAAAGAAAATTTCCGTTAACACAATTAATTAATAAAGTCCCCAGCAACTACAAAACCTACGAAACCAAAACACAAGTGTCATTGTTCTGTGTGTGGAAGTGTGATTCAACGTACACATCTGGCACGGTTCTTCGTCAATAAGACAAGAAATTTTAAATACCATTTATACTGAAGTAATTAAAAAAAATAGAAATACTATAATTGTGCAAGAAAACCAGAATTACACTCTAATACAAGAACACAAGCTAGATGCTTTGTTGACTGAACCTGTAATGACACATTATTTAAGACATTGAAATAATAAAAAGAAAAGGGAATTTTTTTACCTTCATATATATTGACGAAAAGCACTCTGATCATTACAATATCTCCATTCGAACAACATCTGCTGTGTAGCCCATCAAACAACTGCATAAAACATGGAACAAGCACTCACTACTACCACATCTCGATAAGCACTGACTACTGCCACATCCCGACAAGTACTGCTAGTGGAGACGGCCGAATAAAACTCTTTGGCGCAATTTCTGGCGCTGTGGCTCAGTGTAGCCACCTTTCATATGCCCTTCCTCCACGGGCCAGAATTTGATGGTATTTTTGCCAGCATTGGTGGTGAAAATACCACCAAATTCGTCCACAAAAATACAGACAAAAGATAATATTAATACGTAAATATCACATAATTAGATAAAATTTTGGCTTTGCACTGACCTTTCAATAACCTAATATATAAAATACAGTAAGCAATACAAATTCTTTCATACATGTGACTTTACATATTAGTTTACACAATACACAAAAAACCAGTTTATACAAATGTTCACATAAAATGCTTTCAATGATTCAAAAAACCAGTAGTTGATAGTTCCAGCAGTAGCACCCAGCAATGGTCAACAGGTGCAAATACCAACAAGTGACATTATTTCAGTAGAAACAGTTCCATCAGTGGCACCCAGTAATGTTGACAGGTGCAGACACCAAGAAGTGACATCATTTCAATAGAAGCAGTTCCATCAGTTGCACCCAGCAATGTCAAACAGGTGCAGACACCAACAAGTGACATTATGTCAGTAGAAGCAGCTCCATCAGTGGCACCCAGCAATGTTGAACAGGTGCAGACACCAACAAGTGACATCATTCAGCAGAAGCAGTTCCATCACTGGCACCCAGCAATGTTGAACAGGTGCAGACACCAACACATGACATTATTTTAGTAGAAGCAGTTCCATCAGTGGCACCCAGTAACGTTGACAGGTGCAGACACCAACAAGTGACATTATTTCAATAGAAGCAGTTCCATCAGTTGCAGCCAGTAATGTTGAACAGTGCAGACAGCAACAAGTGACATTATTTCAGTAGAATCAGTTCCTTCAGTAGCACCCAGCAATGTTGAGCAGGCGCAGACACCAACAAGTGACATTATTTCAATAGGAGCAGTCCATCAGTGGCACCTAGCAATGTTGAACAGGTGCAGACACCAACAAGTGACATTATGTCAGTAGAAGCAGTTCATCAGTGGCACCTAGCAAAGTTGAACAGGTCCAGATAGCAGTCCATAATATTCACTATCACTAATCACACTGTTCATCAGAGTTTATCAGCAGAAATTAAACATGTCCTAGTGGCACCAATCATGTAGAAAAAGTGCAAGTAACAGTCCATAATATTCACTATCACTAATCACACAGTTCATCAGCAGAAATTAAACATTTCTAAGTGTCACACATCAATGTTGAACAGGTGCAGGTGTGAACAACAGTTTGAATGCACACACAATTGCTTTTACAAAATTATTATCAATGCTCTTACACTAAACATACAAATTATAATAAACACACAAATGATATCAGATAATTGTCATATTAACTATTACAAATACACAAATATCAGTAAACCTATAATATTTATGGGTGTCAGTGCAACCCACAACAAACAAGTAAAATAATATTTAGGAGCTAGGTCGGTACCAACTATCTGGGATTAGGAAGGGAAAACACACAAAACACACTCACTCATCTTTCGTCCACATTAGTGCTACTGTGTAATTGAATAGTGTTAACTGTGTAAATGCAATTCTGTCAAAATTTGATGTTCATCATGTGTATCAAGTAATAGTGGCAGCAATGTATAACAGTCAATAATAGTTAGTCAACGTCGTAGTCATCATGTCAAGAGCAATGTCTGCCAAGTCAAATCAAATGTACTGTTGCTGAACAACTGTCAGTGTGCCAAGATATGCAAATACTTCCTCTCTCCAAAAAAAACGTATATACTGCTTAGTGATTTAACAAAGTGTGTGTGTAGACAATCTTCCTTCTACTTGAGTGTTCTAGTCTGCCATCTTCATCCTCCTTTTTCCATATAAACCAACAAAAAAAAAATATGCTCCTCACTTTCTTTACCTCTTATCCAAGAAAACTCCAATAATCATCAGCATCACATAATCTCAATACTTCAATAATACCTCTTACGTCGATACATATAAATCTTATCATCAATATCATTTACCTTACCTCTTGTCCACCAAAACTCCAATAATCATCAACTTCACATAATCTCAATACCTCAATAATACCTCTTCAATACGTCGATACATATAAACCTTATTACCAATATCATTTCACTTCCATTACAACTCTTTCCTCTAGTCAGTCTCCTCGAACAAGTACAGATAAAATCCTAGTGCAAACTTCAATTCATCATCCCATGCAATCCGAAGACACAGTGTCCACACACATCCTCTGTGTAATCCATCTGACCCAAATCTTCTACTCATTATGAATTATAAAATACATTTTGGTTACCTTGTCCACCATTAAATAAAAGAAATGCATACATGACCTCTAACAGCCTTTAGTTTGAATAACTTTCAGTAAGTAAGTACGAGTACGGAGAGTGAATGATCAAAATATTTCAGTATGTACACCACTTCAAGGATCATGGCAAAATATAAGCCATTTCTTGTGTCAAGTGTCACTTGCTATTTCAATTGCTCACGAAGAACGCAGTGTAATAGCTGTCAATGGTTTAAACATAGTGATGGTATGTCATGTCGTTAGCTTCCATCCTATTAGCATAAATTTATACAGCTTCCATAAAACCTCCAGCTCTTGTGACTTCAATGAAGTTTCTTGTACCAATGTCGTTCGTCGAATTATAGCAGTTCATTTTCTTATCTTAAAAATATAAGGCACTGAGCGTAAGCAAAACATGCAATAGCGGGTAAATATACAAGTAGAGAACACAATGTCAACAAGTGGATGCAGCACAATTCCTACCACGAGGCTCTGCCAAGCGAACAATAATTAATACCATAGCGTAACCTAAACTCTATGTTCGTACACTGTACATCAGCATTGCTATATTCTAAATTGAAGAGTAGTTATGACAACAAAACAGATATGTGTAAATATGCAATCCATGCACAAAGCAGCAAATATATATCTCACATAATAAACAGGTCATTAGCATCATATCAGCATAAGAAAATAAATGTTCATACGTAATCTTAATAAGTAAACATGAAGGCGCAAGCAGATAAATCACAAAGTATAACTTACATACATAACCATATCAGCACCACTAATCAGGTGACAATTATAATTTAAATAAATAAGCACAGTTGGCACATAATAAAAAAATATGACATCAGTGAAAAAGCAGTGCAGCCAAGCGATGCATAATATATACAAATAACAACCCTGTTCATTAATCAATCATTGTCAAAATCAGTTAACGTACGCAAGCACGTCGCTTCACAAGTAAATTCATAGAACATGAAATTAGCACAAAGTATGAATCACGTAATCGCGAGCAGGAAATTACGTCTAAAGTACGTACCTAAGTGGAATTATGTTACCTGAAAAATAAACTCAATTAATAGTTATCCTTTTTAGTTTAGTACTTTTTTCTTCGAAATTACATTCTTCCTGAAATTTTCTCCATAGCAAGTCGTCTTAACGTCGGACACGCACAGAATTTACCTGAAGTTCTTAAATATTTTATACAACCGTATCCTGAAAAATACTGAACGTTAATAACATAATTCATCAAGTCACTATAGCTTTATACTGAATTTAATCGGAGAAATTAGACTGTGTATTTGTTTACGGCTGTCAGTGCATTCGCACTGAGCGCTCGATCAGCTGTAGGCGCGTGAGGTAGGAAGTGATTGTTTGCGGTCAACGACTGCCTTGTGCGGTGCGCAGACTTGACTGTTGCTTTGAGTATGTGCTGCCGCCAAAACACAGCGTGGTATCCTTGTATTCTCTGCATGTTTACATGTAGCTGTTAGTTTCTCACAAGTATGTCATTCCACAAAAATTTTAACGTTCGATATGTGATGTATTCCCTTAGAGCGCCGAGATTTAAGAGTTTCTACTTCGACAGTGTTATCATGAATAATTTTGCGAATTCTATATGGACCGTTATAAAGCAGAAAAAATTTGCGACACAAGCCCTTTCTTTTGTGAGACAAACGATGAGACTTAATTAACACCTTTTGACCAACTGAAAAAGTTTTTAAACGACCAGGACGTTTAACTGATTTCTCTCTTCTAGCAGCCGCAGATGCAATATTTCGTAGAGCCAGGTTGACAACTTCAGAATGCTGCAGTTTCCGTGTAGGCGGAAAAGGAACGATTTCAGAAATGCGATTTGTCGGTGCTTTGTTTTTTAATATCAGTATAGGCGGTAAAGAAGTTGAATCATTAGGGAGTTCATTCAGAATGTTTTGAAAAATATGAAGATACTGATCCCAAGTTCTGTGATTCTTATGACAATAAAGTCGACACAATTTATTGATTTCCTTCATCCATCTCTCTGAAGCGTTAGATTGAGGGTGAAAAAGTGAAATGAAAATTAGTTTAATCTTACGACGCCGTAGAGTATGAAGCCAAATTTTAGAACGAAACTGTGATCCATTATCTGATATAACCTTATCAACATGACCCACTTCTTTAAGAAAATGTTTGATGAAAGCGTTAGATACTGAAAGAGCTGTTGCTTTGCGTAAAGGTGTAAAACACACATATTTTGATGTCAATTCCAATGCTACGAAAATGTACGCAAAACCATTAGTAGAACGAACCACTGGACCGAACAAATCGACTGCAGCCATGTCCTTTAATTTCGCTGGAATGATAGGAAACAACGGTGCTCTATGAGAAATAGTTGGCGGCTTAGCCTTTTGACATAATTTGCATTTGGCAAGAACAGATCAAATACGTATTTCCATATTACTGAAGTAGCAATTTTCCCGTAATTTATGAAAGCATTTTCTGGGACAAAAGTGTGCATAACTGAAATGTGTGTACCAAATCAATTTATTAACCCACTCATCAGGAATACAAACTAACCAAACAGAGTTGTCGACCGATTTTCGTTTAAAAAGAATATCGTTGCGAACTAAATAATGCTGTCTAATCGCTACACTTTCCTTTCTCCTCCACTTCTCCTTAATGTCCTTCCAGATTGGATCCTTATTTTGCTCCTTAGCGATGTCCTGGAGCGAAGACGCAATAAAACTCTCAAACGCAACACCTTGAATATACATCAAACAATAATTGTCTTCTTTGCAGTCCTCCTCAGCACTTTGTTTCAAACCCATAGGTGCACGTGATAAAGCATCAGTAATAATATCTGAAGAACCCTGTATGTAAACAATACTAAAATCAAATTCCTGTAGATACAGCGCCCATCGTGACAATCTTCCATGAGTTAATTTTGTTGACATAAGAAATTCCAGAGCTCGGTGATCGGTGTAAACCTTCGTATGTCTGCCATACAAAAAGATGCGAAATTTTGTGAAAGCCCATACAACAGCCAAAGCTTCAAGTTCCGTAATCGAATAATTCTTTTCTGATTTAGAGAGAACACGACTTCCAAATGCAATAGTTTTCTGTACTACAACGCCGTTTTCCTCTATCTCTTGAAATAAGTGTGCACCTAGGCCTTTGCATGATGAGTCCGTCGCCAAACAAAAATCTTTAGATAAATCCGTATGTGAAAGAAGTGGAGCAGCAACTAAAGCATCACGAAGTTGTTCAAATTCTGATTGAGCTTCCTCATCCCAACACCAATTAGAATTCTTTCCAGATAGTTCACATAAACGAGGTGTGGCCAAAATGTCCAATCTAACAAAGCGTCTAAGAAAATTACAGACACAAAGGAAACTACGAACTTCACGTTTTGTGGTAGGAACAGCATAATTACGAATAGCGTCTAATTTCTCTGGATCAGGAAGAATACCTTCTGTAGAAATATTGTGACCAAGAAATTTCACCTGAGAACGACCAAATTCAGATTTTTCCAAGTTCACAGTAATGCCAACTCTTGCAAAGATACGTAATAATGAATCCAAAATTTTGTTATGCTCACTCCAAGAATGTTTAGCAATAAGAATATCGGCAACATATGAAGTACGAGTAATATTGTCACGAAGATAAACAGGTAAAATTTCGTTTAAACTACGAATGAATGCTACTGAAGATACAGAAAGTCCAAACGGTAATTTCCGAAATCACTTTTGGGTAAAATAGTCATATCCGGTTACTCTTTACCGACTCTATAGATAGATTGATAGTTGAAGAGTTATTCTGATAGATGCAAAGAATAGTAAAAGAGTAGGCAGCGGTGCAGAAAACTAAAAGGGAAATAGCACCACTACAGCTCGGGGCCCTGTGGACGCTACGGCACATATTCACTTAGTGTAGTGAATCCCCGAGGACGTTAATAGCCGCACATAATATCCAGTTTGTGACTTAGTGGCCAGTTTCGTGGAAGTGCGTACGTAAATTGATCTATCCATGAACATGGATGTATGTCATTCTTAGAATTGCGAAAGATCTTAAATTTCCGAACAGTCAAAAAGTGTTTATAGTCAAAGTTTTCGCCTCGTGGCGACAAAGACCTACCACGTCTGTCCCAGTCCCAATGTCGATTATTGTCAAGTTCGCGCGCCTGGCACTCTCTTGTTGCATCCCGTAAATGAAACAAATTACTGTCTTCAAACCCCTCTGTTATCTGTGATTCCAAATTTCTTTTGCTGTCTTTTCCTACTATTTCGCCTTCAATTTGTTTTTCTTGCTTTTGTAATGCTTCAAATTCCCTTTTAACGCGTTCATTAAATTTTCCCTGATTTTCAACATGCTTATTTATGTTCTGGTACTCTTCGGTTTCTGCAAATGGTAATGGAGCTGTATCATCTGAATCTCTGTCCCCATTTAAGCTAAGACTTGTCAATTTATCTGAAATCTCCTCAACTCTTTCCGATAAGTCACCTATTTTTTCTTTCCGTTTATTTACATCTTCCGTAAGTGTCGCGACTCGGGTTTCGGTATTGTCACATTTAGTAGTTAACTGTTCATATTGTTGTGTTAGGTTATTTATTTTGTCATTTGGTACGGATTCCTCGATTCTTTCAAGTATTTCTTCCTTATCGTGTGCACGTTGTAAATTTAACTCTGAAAATTTCTGTACTATCATGCGATCTTTTTCTTCCTGTTCTCTGTCCTGTTCCTCTTGTCTAATTTCTGTTGAAATTAAGCTATTATTGTGAGCATTCAAAATCGGTTGTACTTCTTCTCTAATTTCTTTCTTTGATTCATCTTTCATGTTTTTGAAACATGTCCCTATTCGTGATCTTAACCGTGTTTCCATTGCTTCCATTTGTGATCCCAAATTTAATATTGCACTCATTAACTGCTCCATATCTTCTATCGTTAATCTCGTATTCTGAAAATTTTTTGATTGTGAAAAATTTTGAACTGTTTCCTGACTATTTTCCCTGCTTATTAAATTGTTTTCAACTCCATTATTCATCATACTATTGTCCTGTGTTGGTGGGTTCGCCATGTCAACAATTTCGTCATTCTGACTATCCATCATTTTTGACATTTTCATCGATCACGTAATCATGTACAAAACATACAAAATTCATCACTATACGAAAATTACACACAATGAGACTTTATCTCCAACAATACCATTCACACGAAATGCTTCCCTCAAACATGATTAACGAACAATTGAAATCTTCATATTTGCACAAAATTGTTAAACCCGTATACTAGACAACAAAAATTAAATTCTGCAAAAGAAACCATTAGAAGAATGACAATTACCAAAACTACACATGCAATATAGACTACAAGTACTAAACTACGAATTACTACAACAATACTACTGTCTGCTATTTATACAATCAGAAGAATTCCAAGGGACGATCCTGGCAGGGTCGCCATGTGCATGGGGGCTTAATTATACATAATGCAAATACTTTTTAATTTTTTAGTAGTTGTCTGTCCGATTACGAGGTCTCGTAAACGGTTGGCCCTGACTAGTTTTAGTACGCAATCTGACTGCATAGAATAACAACAAAGAATGAAAGAAAATTTCCGTTAACACAATTAATTAATAAAGTCCCGAGCAACTATAAAACCTACGAAACCAAAACACAAGTGTCATTGTTCTGTGTGTGGAAGTGTGATTCAACATACACATCTTGCACGGTTCTTCGTCAATAAGACAAGAAATTTTAAATACCATTTATACTGAAGTTATTAAAAAAATAGAAATACTATAATTGTGCAAGAAAACCAGAATTACACTCTAATACAAGAACACAAGCTAGATGCTTTGTTGACTGAACCTGTAATGACACATTATTTAAGACATTGAAATAATAAAAAGAAAAGGGAATTTTTTTACCTTCATATATATTGACGAAAAGCACTCTGATCATTACAATATCTCCATTCGAACAACATCTGCTGTCTAGCCCATCAAACAACTGCATAAAACACGGAACAAGCACTCCCTGCTACAACATCTCAACACCGACTCACTACTACCACATCTCGATAAGCACTGACTACTGCCACATCTCGACAAGCACTGCTAGTGGAGGTGGCCGAATAAAACTCTTTGGCGTAATCTCTGGTGCTGTCGCTCAGTGTAGCCACCTTTCATATGCCTTTCCTCCACGGGCCAGAATTTGATGGTATTTTTGCCAGCATTGGTGGTGGAAATACCACCAAATTCGTCCGCAAAAATACAGACAAAAGATAATATTAATACGTAAATATCACATAATTAGATAAAATTTTGGCTTTGCACTGACCTTTCAATAACCTAATATATAAAATACAGTAAGCAATACAAATTCTTTCATACATGTGACTTTACATAATAGTTTACACAATACACAAAAAATCAGTTTATACAAATGTTCACATAAAATGCTTTCAATAATTCAAAAAACAAGTAGTTGATAGTTCCAGCAGCTAAAGGCGGAAGAATCGGCAATGATCAACGGCATGAGGACGCAGAACGCAATGGAAACCACTGCACTAAAGCCACATAACGTGTATCCACAGGACATGTTGCCCTGTAATTGAAAAAGTGTCGTGATGATCTCTCCATTGGCGAAATATTCCGAAATAGTTCCTCTTTCGGATCTCCGAGAGGGGAATGCCAAGGGGGAGGTGACCATGACAAAAAGATTGAATAATCAACAAGAGTGTAACGTTCTACGAGTAGGGGCGTGGAACGCCAGAAGCTTGAGCTTTGCAGGGAAACTAGAAAATCTGAAAAAGGGCAATGCAAAGGCTCAAGCTAGATATAGTAGGGGTGAGTGAAGTGAAATGGAAAGAAGCAAGGATTTCTGCTCAGATGAGTATGGAGTAATATCAACAGCAGCAGACAATGGTATAATGGGAGTAGGATTCGTTATGAGTAGGATGGTAGGGCAGAGAGTTTGTTACTGATGATGATGAGGATGTGGGTTTGTGAGGCGCTCAACATCGTGTCATCAGCAGCCGTAAAAGTTCCAATCTTTCCATTTCCAGTCTCGTCACAACCCGAATGATGTGGAGATGATGATGAGATAATGAGGACAACACAATCATCCAATCCCTGGGCAGAGAAAATCACCGGCACGGCAGGGAATCGAACCCGGGACCCCGGGACTCAGAGGTAGCAACATTATCCGCTAAACCACGAACTGCGGACGAGTTTGTTACTGTGAACAGTTCAGTGATAGGGTTTTTATCGTCAGAATCGGCAGCAAACCAACACCGACAACGACAGTTCAGGTATACGTGTTGACGTCGCAACCTGAAGATCAAGAGATAGAGAAAGAATATGGAGATAGCGAAAATGTAATACAGTACGTAAAGGGAGATGAAAATCTAATAGTCATGGGGGACTGGAATGCAGTTGTACGGTAAGGAGTAGAAGAAGAGGTTACAGGGGAATATGGGCTTGGAACAAAGAATGAGAGAGGAGAAAGAATGAGGTCTTTAATAAATTTTGGAGTAAGAATTAAGATCCATACAGAAGAAATAAAAACTTTGGGGTTTGCCGACGAGACTAATTTTATCAGAAACAACAAATGAACTGGAAGAGCAGCAGTACGGAATGAACAGTGTCTTGAAAGAAGGATATAACATGAACATAGCAAAACATAAATAATGGAATGTAGTCGAATTAAATTACGTGCCGCTGAGGGAATTAGAGTAGGAAATGAGACAATTAAAGTAGTAAAAGTGGTTTGCTATTTGGGAATCAAAATAACTGATGATTGTCAAAGTAGGGAGGATATAAAAAGTAGAATGGCTACGGCAACGAAAGCGATTCTGAAGAAGAGAAATTTATTAACATCGAGTATAGATTTAATTGTCAGAAGTTTTTTCTGAAAGCATTTGTATGGAGTGTATCCATGTAGGGAAGTGAAACATGGACAATAACTAGTTTAGACATGAAGAGAATATAAGCTGCCTAAATGTGGTGCTACAGACGAATGCTCAAGATTAGATGAGTAGATGACGTAACTAATGAGAAGGTACTGAGTAGAATTGAGGAGAAGAGGAATTTCTGGCATAACTTGACTAGAAGAAGGGATCGATTGGTAGGACACGTTCTGAGGCATCAAGGGATCATCAATTTACTGTTAGAGGGAAGTGCAGAGGGTAAAAGTCATAGATGGTAACTAAGAGATGAATACACTAAGCAGATTCAGAAGGATGTAGGTTGCTGTAGTTACTCGGAGATGAAGAGACTAGCACAGGATTGAGTAGCCTGGAGAGCTGCATCAGACTAGTCTCTGCACTGAAGACCACAACAACAACAATAAATTTCAACTAGTAATATCGAACACTCTGTTCAAGAATCACAAGAGGCGGAGGTATACTTGGAAAAGGCCAGGTTATACCGGAAGATTTCAGTTATATTACATCGTTGTCAGACAGATTCCGATATCAGGTACTAAATTGTAAGGCGTACCCAGGAACAGATATAGACTCAGATAACAATTTAGTAGTGATGAAGATTAGGCTGAAGTTCAAGACAGTAGTCAGAAAGAATCAAGAAATGGGATACGGTAGTACTAAGGAATGATGAGATGTGCTTCAAGTTCTCTAATACTGTAGATACAGCAATAAGGAATAGCTCAGTAGGCAGTACAGTTGAAGAGGAATGAATATCTCTAGAAAGGGCCATCACACAAGTTGGACAGAAAAACGTAAGAACATAGAAGATAACTGCGAAGAAACCATGGGTGACAGAAGAAAAACTTCATTTGATCGATAAAAGGAGGAAGTACAAAAATGTTTCGGAAACTCTGGAATACAGAAACACAGGTCGCTGAGGAATTAAACAAATAGGTCCGTGCGGGATTAGTCGAGCGGTCTAGGGCGCTGCAGTCATGGGCTGTGCGGCTGGTCCCGGCGGAGGTTCGAGTCCTTCCTCGGGCATGGGTGTTTGTGTTTGTCCTTAGGATAATTTAGATTAAGTAGTGTGTAAGCTTAGGGACTGATGACCTTAGCAGTTAAGTCCCCTAAGATTTCACACACACAAACAAACAAATAGGAAGTGCAGGAAGCTAAGACTAAATGGCTGCATGAAAATGTGAAGCAATCGAAAAAGAAATGACTGTCAAAAGGACAGACTCAGTGTACAGGAAAATCAAAACGACCTTCAGTGACATTAAAAGCAAGAGTGGTAACATTAAGAGTGCAACGGGAATCCACTGTTAAAAGCAGAGGAGAGAGCGGACAGGTGAAAAAATACATTGAAAACCTTTATGAGAGGAAGATTTGTCTGATATGATAGAAGAATAAACAGGAGTCCATTTAGAAGAGATAGTTGATCCAGTATTAGAATCAGATTTTAAAAGAGCTTTGGAGAACTTACGATCAAATAAAGCAGAAGGGATAGATAACATTCCATCCGAATTTCTAAAATCATTGGTTTGTAGAACGTATGAGTCTGGCAACATACCATCTGACTTTCGGAAAAACATCATCCATACAATTTCGAAGACTGCAACAGGTGACAAGTGTGAGGATTATTGCACAATCGGCTTAACAGCTTATTCATTCAAGTTCCTGACAAGAATAATATACAGAAGAATGACTGAATGTTGACTGAAATAAGATTTGCTCTCGACGGCCGAACTTCCCCGATGGGGCCTCCCGGCCAGCCAAGCCATACGATCATTTCAATTTTTTTTTAAATTCTGTGCAGGTTGCCAGTTTGCAGGTAACGTAAAAAAATAACGCAGGTATCCTATCATCCTCCGCAACCCCAGACATGTCCTCTTATTTTTTTATTTTTTTTTTTTTATTTTTTGAGTCATCAGTCTTCTGACTGGTTTGGTAGCACTTGCAACGTACCTCCTCAATTACTTGCTGAGTTTACTCCAGTGCATGTTTCACCATCATACGATGCCGTGCTCCATACGTACATTTTCAGAACTTTCTTCCTCGAATGAAGGCCTATGTTTGATATTAGTAGACTTCTCTTACCATAAATGCCCTATTTGCTAGTGCCATTCTACTTTTGACGTCCTCCTGCTCAGTCTGTCAGGGATTATTTTGCTGCCTAGGTAACAGAATTCCTTCATCTACTTCGTGAGCGTCAGTCCTGATGTTAAGTTTCTCGCTCTTGTCATCTCTGCTTTTTCTCATTAATTTAATCTTTTTTCGGTTTACTCTCAATCCGTATTCTGTACTCATCAGACTGTTCATTCCATTCAGCAGATCCTGTAATTTTTCTTCACTTTCACAGAGAATAGCAATGCCATCAGCGAATCGTAACATTGATATCCTCTCACCTTGAATTTTAATTCCACTCTTGAACCTTTCTTTTATTTCCATCATTGCTCTTTCGGTGTTTAGATTCAACAATAGTACACTCTTTTTAATCCGAGCTCTTCGTTCTTGATCTTCGATTGTTATTACTCCGTCTTGGTTCTTGTATATGTTGTATATTACTTTTATTTTCATCAGAATTTCGAACGTCTTGCTGCATTTTAGATTGTTGAACGCTTTTTCCAGGTCGACAAATCCTAGGAACAAGTCTTCAGTTTTCTTTAATATTGCTACCATTATCAGCCGTAATGTCAGAACAGCCTCTCTGGCTCCTTCATGTTTCCTAACGTCAAAGTAATCGTCATCTAACACACCCTCAATTTGCATTTCCATTCTTCTGCATATAACTCTTGTCAGCAACTAGGATGCACGAGCTGTTAAGCTGGTTGTGTGATAGTTCTCGCACTTGTGAGCTCTTGCAGTCTTCGGAATTGTGTGGACGATATTTTTCCGAAAGTATGATAGTATTTTGCCGGACTCATACATTCTACACACCAACGTGAATGGTCATTCTGTGGCCACTTCCCCCAGTGATTTTAGTAATTCCGAATGTGTCCGTACTACCTTATTTGATATTAAGACTTCCCAAGCTCTTTTAAATTCTGAATCTAATACTCAGTCCCTTATGTCCCTTATATCCTCTACATCGACGCCATTTTCTTCTTCTGTTACGTCATCAGACAAGCCCTCCCCCGCATAGAGGTCTTGAATGTATTCTTTCCACCTATCCGTTCTCTCCTCTGTGTTTAGTAGTGAATTTCCCACTGCTCTCTTGGTATTACCACCTGTCCCTTTAATTTCATCGAAGGCTGTTTTGATTCTTTTTTATATGTTGAGCCAGTCGTTCCAACATTAATTTCTTCACTGTTGTCTTGCAGCCGTTTCGCCTTAGCTTCCCTGCAATTACTATTTATTTGATTCTTAATCGACTTGTATTAACGTATTCCTAAATTTTCCTGAATATTTTTTACGTTGTCGACCAGCTGAAGTATTTATTCAGTTACCGAAAGTTTACCATATGAGATGGCGCAGTGGTCAGCACGCTGGACTCCCATTCGGGAGGACGAAGGTTAAAACCCTCGTCCCACCTCCTGATTTAGGTTTTCTGTGATTTCCCTAAACCGCTAAAGGCAAATGCCGGGATGGATCCTCCCTCAAAATCAACCAAATAACCAACCCAAGGTTTCTTTGCAGTTACCTTCTGTGTACCTATGTTTTTCTTTCTAACGTACGTAATTGCCCTTTTTAGAGATACCCATTTCTCTCCAGGTAACTCCCTACTGAGCTATTCCTTATCGCCTTAGAGAACTTCAAATATATCTCTCCATTCTTTAGTACTTTCGTATTCCATTTCTATGTGTACTGGCTCTTCCTGCCAAATCTCTTAAACTTTAGTCTACTCTTCATCGCTACTAAACTGTGACCTTAGAATCCAGTATCTGATTTGGGATTCTCTTCCGGACCGTAATATAATCTAACTGAAATCTTTCCGTATCTCCCGGCATTTTCCAAGTATACCTCCCCCTGTTGTGATTCTTGAACATAGTATTCCCTATAAGTAGCTGAAATTTATTGTAGAACTCAATTAGTTTTTCACTTCTATCATTTCTAGTACAAAGCCCATATTCTCCCGTAACACGTTCTTCTACTCATTCCCCCACCTTGACACTCCATTCCCCCATGACCGTTAGATTTTCATCACCTTTACGTACTGTATTACCCTTTCAATAGCCTCATATACTTTCTCCACCTCTTCATCTTCAGCTTGTTATGTCGGCATGCTTACCTGAACTATCGTTGTCGGTGTCGCTCTGCTGTCGATGCTGAAGAGAACAACTCTATCAGTGAACTGTTCACAGTAACACACTCTCTGCCCTACCTTCCTATTAATAACTAATCCTACTACCGTTATGCCATTTTATGCTGCTTCTGATATTACCCTACACTCATCTGACCAGAGATCATTATCTTCTTTCCATTTCACATCACTGACCCCCACTATATGTAGAGTGAGCCTCTGCATTTCCCTTTTTATATCTTCTACCACTTTCAGACTTCTGACATTTCACGCCCCGACTGGTAGAACGTTATCCTTTCGTTGGTTGTTCAATCTTTTTCTCAAGCTCACCTTCCCCTTGGCAGTCCCCTCTCGGATATCCGAATGAGGCACTGCTGTAGAATCTTTTATCAATGGCGAGACCATCATGACACATTTTCAGTTTCAGGCCACATGTTCTGTGGATACACATTAAGTGTCTATAAAGCGTTGGCTTCCATTGCCTTCTGTTTCCTCATGCCGTTGATCATTGCTGATTTTGCCCCCTTCAGCGGCAGTTTCCTACACCCAGGGGAAGAGCGTGCCCTGAACCTCTATTCGCACCTCCGCCCTCTTTGACAAGGTCGTTGGCAGAATGAGGTTGGCTCCTTACGTAGAACCTCTTCGGCTGTCATGGCTGATGATTTGTATTGATAATTTAAGTGAAGGGGCTAAGGACGGTTAGATTACTAACCTAAGGCGCTATCTATAGAGCACACGTGTGTTATCAAGCTTTTTATAACTACTTTACAGATCGAAGATGGAAACACTTCTAGTTGCATGATCATGACATCACTCTGGTCAAGTACTCTATATTTTCTTCTAGATTCAAACCAACTGTAAACACCTAGCCACAATGCGTTACTCTCGGTAAGTCTTCATGTTGGTTTGCCGTGGAGGGATCCTCAGACTCTACCCCAAACCAACTGCTGGTGAATCCACCATCAAATCGACACCCAACCCTCGAACCTACTGCTTGTGGATCCACCTTTGAACACTACTTCGCACATACCTTTGGTAGATCCGTCTCTGAACACGGTTCACTAAGTATCGCTTGCGGATACACTTTCAAACCCTATCCCGAACGTTGTGTGTGGTGGAGCCATATCTGAGCCCTATCCTAGATTTAACGCCTCGATGTAGTTCCTTTTCTAAAAAGTTATTAATTTTCCTGATTATAAATTCATAAAGTTTCAAACGAAAGGATCGACTCCAAAAACGTTAAAAGGGAGGAGTGACTATTTTCATTTATAATTGATGTTATAAATACTGAGTGTTTTTTAAATGAAACTAAATTCGTTGACTTTAATTGAACAAATGTGAGCTGCAGGCCAAGAAGTCATTGTTGGTTAATGCTGCACTTAGTGAAAAATGGCCGTGTATGTAATTAAGTTTCATACAAAAGAAATTTCTAAGTGAAATGTTAATCGAACTTCAAATAAGGTGCGTGTTCGATTTGCTATTAATATTATGGCAAACAATAGAGAGCTTACAACGCTTGATCGTTGCATCACCAAGCAAGTCGTTCCAAATCATTTTAAATGTTCAGAAATCAACTGCAGTATATAACTAAACAGAAGTATTGAGAGGTGTGTCGTTTTACAAATTGAAAACAAGTTTTTAAATTAATGATCCAATGATTATTCGCTAAATGACACATAGAGTACACGTACAACCTTATTATGCCAGTGCCAGAATTGAAGAAGGGTCAGTCTAGTATCGTATTTTGTTACGGGTCTGTCCGTAAGCGTGAATGTTACTTGACGTTATTATTATCGCGTCCCTTACGGAACGTTCAATCAGGTACAAAAGTTTAGCTTTAGTCTTTATGAAAAGATTTGTTGTAATGTGGTGGAGATACCTTCGAACACTATCCCGGAACTACTCTAGATCGTGGGGGTGTGACAAAAACCACTCAAACATACAAAAAATTCAACTGGGTTAGGTGTCTACAGCTGGATTGCAACTACAAGCAAATATAAAATATGTGACTAGAAGTGACGTCATCATCACACGGTTGAAAGTGCCAGCATCTTGGATCTTTAGAGCATAGGCAGGGTGGTCCATTGATCGTGACCGGCCCAAATATCTCATGAAAAAGGCGTCAAATGAAAAAAACTTCAAAGAACGAAACTTGTTAAGCTTAAAGGGGGAGACCAGATGACGCTATGGTTGGCCCACTAGATGGCACTGCCATGGGTCAGACGGATATCAACTGCGTTTTTTTTAAATAGGAACCCCCATTTTTATTACATATTCGTGTAGTACGTAAAGAAATATGAATATTTTAGTTGGACCATTTTTTTCGCTTTGTGATAGATGGCGCTGTAATAGTCACAAACATACGGCTCACAATTTTAGACGAACAGTTGGTAACAGGTAGGTTTTATAAATTGAAATACAGAACGTAGGTACGTTTGAACATTTCATTTCGGTTGTTCCAATGTGATACATGTACCTTTGTGAACTTATCATTTCTGAGAACGCATGCTCTTACAGCGTGACTACCTGTAAATACCACATTCATGCAATAAATGCTCAAAATGATGTCCGTCAACCTCAATGCATTTGGCAACACGTGTAACGACATTCCTCTCAACAGCGAGTAGGTCGCCTTCCGTAATGTTAGCACATGCATTGACAATGCACTGACTCATGTTGTCAGGTGTTGTTGGTGGATCACGATATCAAATATCCTTCAACTTTCCCCACAGAAAGAAAACCGGGGATGTCAGATCCGGTGAACATGGTGCTTCGACGACCAATCCACCTCTCATCAAATATGCTATTCAGTACCGCTTCAACCGCACGCGAGCTATGTGCCGAACATCCATCATGTTGTAAGTACATCGCCATTCTGTCATGCAGTGAAACATCGTGTAGTAACGTCGGTAGAAAATTACGCAGGAAATCAGGTACATCGCACGATTTAGATTTCCATCGATAAAATGGGGGCCATTATCCTTCCTCCCATAATGCTGCACCATACATTAACCCGCCAGGGTCACTGATGTTCCACTTGTCGCAGTCATCGTGGATTTTCCGTTGCCCAGTAGTGAATATTATGCCGGTTTACGTTACCGCTGTTGGTGAATGACGCTTCGTCGCTAAATGCGTGCAGAAAATCTGTCATTGTCCCGTAATTTCTCTTGTGCCCAGTGGCTGAACTGTACACGACGTCCAAAGTCGTCGCCATGCAATTCCTGGTGCATAGAAATATGGTACGGGTGCTATCGATGTTGATGTAGCATTCTCAACCGCGACGTTTTTGAGATTCCTGATTATCGTGTAATTTGTCTGCTAATGATGTGTGGATTAGCCACGAAAGCAGCTAAAACACATACTTGGGCATCATCATTTGTTGCAGGTCGTGTTTGACGTTTCATATGTGGCTGAACACTTCCTGTTTCCTTAACTAACGTAACTATCCGACGAACGGTCCGGAAATTGGATGATGTCGTCCAGGGTACCGAGCAGCATACATAGCACACTCCCGTTGGGCATTTTGATCACAATAGCCACACATCAACACGATATCGACCATTTCCGCAATTGGTAAACGGTCCATTTTAACACGGTTAACGTATCACGAAGAAAATACCGTCCGCACTGGCGAAATGTTACGTGATACCACGTACATGTACGTTTGAGTATTACAGCGCCATCTATTACAAAGCGAAAAAAGTGGTCCAACTAAAACATTCATATTTATTTATGTACTACACGAAAATGTAATAAAAAATCGGGGTTCGTATTTAAAAAAACACAGATGATATGCATTTGACCTATGGCAGCGCCACTTAGTGGGCCAACCATAGCGCCATCTGGTTTCCCCCTTCAAGCTAAAGAGCTTCGTTCTGTGTAGTTTTTTCGTTTGACGCTTATTTCGTGAGATATTTGGCCCGGCACTATCAATGGACCACTCTGTATAGGTTTCTCTTTAAGGTAGCTGATGTCTGGGGTGTTGTGGAAGTGTATGTGTATGTGTGAAAGTGTATCTTTGATAGGTCGAATGTTACGCTTCGAAATGCTTTTTGTATGAAACTTGTAACCAGAACAGAATGGAGATATGTCTGCACTCGTCTTCTGTATCAACATTGTTGTTCGGTTTAATGTGTGATGTGTGAGACACTGCTTTAGCTAATCCTCAATGTAGAACAGATGATGGGAGCCTCACCTCCTTCAATGGTTGCTCGTTAGCTGTTAAGCAACATCCCGACAATTAAAGTGAAACTGGATTCTGTTATACTACTACCCGAGATGAAACCACGTGTTCCCATTCTGATGGAACGTTGAAATTTTGTGAAGACATGCACAATCCATGAACTGAAAATATTGTGTGGTTTTCCATGTGTTTGTTTGCGTTTCTTGCGAAGGGTAAAGATTTTTTGATAATATTTCGCGGAACAGAGATGGAATAATTATTGCAAGGGATGCAGCTAATTTTAATCCCTTCATCAAATCTTCTGAAAGCTGACAAAGGTGTTATCATGAAAACGCCACCAGAACGCAAGTTTACTGTAAGAGTGTCTGACATTGCCTGCCTCTATAATATCCGCTTTTGAGAAGAAATGGAAGTGCTGTTCCTCCCTCGCAGACAAATTGCTGCTTGCGTTAAATGTGGACTTTTTCAGCTACTTTAACAGAATTTTTTTATGAAACAACTATTCTATAGGCAACAGTATTATTTTATTAATTATCTTATGCATCGTTAATGCATTTCCACGATCCTGTGGAAAGTAAAGCAATACGTTAAAATACGAGTACATCCTTTCTTTCCACATCAAACTTAGGTCTGCTCTTAGCACGTAACTATGATCACACCATGATCTTAACATTCCTTTCGAACAAAACAATGACCTGCATTAAATAATCGTGAATTTTTGTGTCGAGACTTAGAAATTACAGGCAAAACCGTTACTTACCATGGTATGCAGTTTTATCCCCGGCAGCGTACTACTGTTATGACCTGTGACGCGCAGTTCCATATCATCCGGTAGGACGGGCTTTGCGGATGTGGGAGCGGTGGGGATGGGGGGAGTACCACTCCAGAGGTGAAATGTACAATCCACTAAGCTAGTAGCGACTCGAATTTGTACTGGGTAGTATTGCATGGAGAACCTATCTGATTCTGTCACCGCACAGAACATCCGCATTATATCAATATGAAAGTACTGCCTACAGCCG
The DNA here is from genome assembly GCF_021461385.2 of Schistocerca piceifrons. NCBI lineage: Eukaryota > Metazoa > Arthropoda > Insecta > Orthoptera > Acrididae > Schistocerca > Schistocerca piceifrons. Next base: position 933,144,809 of record NC_060138.1, read on the forward strand.
TATATGATTATACTTTCGTACAAAGCGTTACACGGTGGAGGGAATCGGAATTTGCAATAGAAGGTGCTGGGTTTTAAACTAACCACCAAATGGAGGAGATATGTCTGCACTTTAGTAGTGGGAACACTAGGCATTCTAGATACATAGTGCCATTCAGAAACAACCATTTCCCATACACAGGGAGAATACTGCGGTATCAAGAGGCATGTTAGGAGAAATTGATGTGGAGACAGTGTAAATATAAGAAATCTATGTAAATCAGACTGGGCTGATGTTAAAATGGGCGTGTGTGGCTGCTTTACATTTAACCACAGCGTCTATATGTGCAAGAAGAAGATGACTGCCAGGGTTATAGAAATGTTATTGTAGATACGGATAAGGTATTTTATTGCGGGCTAGCTCCAATTTTGTAAAAATATGTAACAAATATTATATGGCTGGATATGAACAAAGTTATCAGTAGCCATTTTCTAATGTGCCCTGAGACGTGTCTAGTAGAAGCTTTTAATTTTCATCCGCCAAAGAACAAGGTTGTAACTGTGGAATGGACTGTTCGAGTTTGACCTTGCTGAGGGCTCTCTAAGTGTATTAATTGCTAGTGATACGGAAGTGCTATACTAAGGCAGGAGAATTATTTTCCAGATGTGTAACACTGAATATTTAACTTGATTGCGCTGTAGCAGTGGAAAAAAAATATATGTGGCACCACTGAGGTAGCGAATGACAATGGCAGACATAGCGTATGTAGCCTCTTGTTTCCACGTTTCATATCTCTTATTCTAAGTGTTCCGTTGGTACTGCGACATATGACAAAACTGTCTAGGTTACATAGGTTGCATGATACTTCAGACATGTGGAGGAGATTTAAGATTACGTAGACATCTTATAAGAGAAAAACTACTGTGACACACATCTTCCTCACTGGAAGAGCAAGTCTCCCTCTAACACTAACAATGCAAAATCCATTAATTAATACGCCGACCCACTGCCAGCTGCTGCAGTTGCGACATCAAGTGAGAAATTAACTGGATAACCACGAAAGCATATAGGCCTAGCGCCGAGCCAGGCGGGTTGCATCAGCAGCCGGCTAGGCGCCCAGAGGGCAGTGCGGCACTATGCTTAGTAAATTTTTTTCAAACTGTTGCATCCTTGAGCCCCCGATTACCAGATGCACATCTAGCGGTTCCGACGCAACCCGCCTGGCTCCGCGCTAGGCCGGCGCACCAGCAGACACGCGCTGTCAATGAGACTACAGCGTTCGTACGGGATTGCACTCTCTCGCTGATGCGCGCAGAGTCTAAGTCCGTTATCTGCGCCGAATGTAACCAAGGTCACCCGTTCTCTATATAAGCGGGCAGTGCACGCCAGCGGAATCATTCCGTTGTGAGCTCTATCTGCAACCGCATTGAAGCACTATGCTTCGTCGACGTGTGTACCGTCACCGCCGCCACCGCAAGCCAGTCTACAAACACATAATTACCCTCGAAAATAAACTTGGCACAAATGGCACTGCACAATCTGTTACTCTGAATGGACCTATATGCTTTCGTGGTTGTCGAGTTAATTTCTCACTTGATGTCGCAACTGGAGCAACTGGCAGTGGGTGATTTACACTCGCTATTGTCCGCTGAGAAAACGCTTCGCTACCTGGACTAGAATCTTTCGCCGACCAAGATGTCATCGCTTACAAGACATGGCATTGTGGAATCGATCCGAAGACCCCTAAGTAGACCAAGTTTTGTGTATAGTAATATGCCTTTTACTCTGTATACCCGCTCCTGTAGAAAAGTTAGTAATGATGAGAAAATACATGTATGGATTAAAGGACTTGGTGTACAGGATAAAGGCAAAAGCAAAAGAAGAAGGAAGACATATCGTTCTCACTGAAGAATATGGTATTAAGTGCTATTCCCATGAAATCGTAGTAATAATATGTATGACTTATTTATTCACTTTTTTGCGTTAGATGCCCAGACTACAGAAAATAAATTTTAAACTACACAAAAAGCATCATGGCACACAAATATAATTCATTAAAAATATAAACATGGAAATTTGTATTCAATCTCTGGCGTTGTCTGTCAGAAAACCATACACATCACATCTGCATATACATCACAGCTTAAAATGTGGTCTATGGACTGTTCCATTCCACAGTCGCACTTGGGATCTTCGACAAGTCCTCACTTCATCATTAATTGATGCATGACTGACTTAAACACATACTGTAATACATGTAAAAATATGAATTTATTATTTTCTTTTAGTTTCATCTGATTTGTTATGTACACACAACGCTCTGACATAGCGACAACACTGCCCACTTATTAGTACGGTCAGCTCTTCCTACAACAGCTATGATTGCATCGTGATCTTAAAAATTCCTTATAATATACCGACCATCATTAAAGAACCATGATTTTACTGTCAGAAACGTAGAATTGTTTGACAGGAGTATGTACAATACCACCGTTTCTCGATTCAAACTATCTTCCATATGATTAAAGGAACAATATTTTCAGGGTCAGCATATCTGGTGAACTGGACTCAGTGAAGCTTATTAAACATAACAGTTGTGTGGTAATAATGCCTCAAGTGCCTTATTATCCTGTATGGATCTTCACCTACGGTGTACGGAGCACACATGGTGGTGGATGAATAGCAGCTGCATCCTTCTCACTGCCCAATCGGTCTAGAAACGTTATAATCAGCAATTTTTTTCCGCCATCATTTTTTTATTTCTGCCATTTTTCTGTTGCCATAACAGTTATTAGTCACATTAAGCGGGCAATCCCGTCATTTTAAACTTAGAACAAATTGTAAAAGAGAGTTTTAATGCATATAAATGTATAAAAGATGTCATCTGCGTGTGTGTAGGATATGAGCAAGCAGAAAATATGATAACATATATATAAAATCCCTTCATATCAGCTGGAAAAAATTGAGTGTCTTTCTCCATTATGTAAGGGTCGTCATATGATGCAACAGGACTGCCTTACATACAAAAGGAAATGGGACTTTTCGAGCTACATACAGGTGTTGGACAAAAATATGGAAACACTACGATAAATGCACTACGAGAAATGTGTGCTTGAACATAAGCAAAGCCTGTAGATTTTACTGTTGTATTTGACCATGAACGCCACCTGTGCAGTATCCTCAATGCGCTGCAAGTGCCAGGCATGGTCGGAACAATGTTCTGTCTAGTTGAGAGTGCATTATATGGAATCTAATTGAATCGGAACAATTGCTTAAGTTCGTGTGTTGGGTGCTTCCGTAACCAAGGTAGCCGAAGTGTTTGATGTTTCAAGAGGCAATATATTGTAGTTTTGTATCACATACAGGGAAGGCGGAGAAACATAATCTGCTAAGTCACAACATGGACAAAAATGTTTGTTGAGTGATTGTGACGGATCACCATTAAAGAGTATTCTGACCAAAAAAAATAAGAGGTCAATAACTGCAAAAGTCTCTGCAGAACTGAATGCCGTGCTCACAAACCCTGTCAGCACTTAAACGACACGAAAGGAGCTCAAGAAACAAGGAACTTGAGAGTGAGCTGGAATTCCAGAACCATACATCGGTGATTCAAATGCCCGTAGCAGAAATATGTACTGCTGAAGCTATAAAACCTACACTATGGAGTAATGGGAGAAAAATAATTCGGTCGGTTGGGTCTCGTTTCAGACTGTTTACAATTTCTGTCCGAGTTTACATCCCAAGAGTGAAACATGGTGCGGGTTCCGTGATAACTTGGGCAGTCATATCGTTGTATTTCATGAACCTCACGGTTACTCTTCAAGGTCGTATTAATTCCAAGGATTATGTAACCTTGTTGACTGATCACGTTCGTTCCACGGTACAATGTTTGTTTTCCATTGGTGATGCTGTCTTCCAAGGCGACAGGGCCCATGTTCACCCAGGTCGTATCGTCCAGGACTGGTTTTGTGAACATGAAGCCACCATAGTCAGCAGTTTCAATATTATTGAGCCTTCGTGGTCTATCAAAATTCGGAAACTCTAACGCCACAGCTGTTATCCATATATACAAAACGTACAAAAGTGTCTTGGAGAATTTCATCTCACGCACATTTTTTATTGAAAAGGACCATCTAAAGGAGGTAATGTGGCTTCACTGCCTTCATATATGTGGTACTTATAAAAAGTGGGGTATTTACTATTTCTGACAGTAAGATGTACATGTTCGATGTAGAAGAGGAGTGGTGGTGTTCGTATTAAGTCCTGGTCTCTCACATAAGTTATATTAATACTGTTACGTTAGTGGAGAGTGATGTGCCATGGAAATGTGCCATGAAAAAGTTCGCTGTTTCAGACATTTTGCGGAGAAATCTGATGTTATTTATTACACCAACGTCGCTAAGCCCTAAGCCGCAGAAAAGTAAGTCACTGAACAAGAAAGCTGTTCATCGTTGTATGTGCAGGTTGCCATTGGAAGGGGAGGGGGCAGTTGCGGGGTGGGGGGGGGGGGGTGGCAAGCAAACATCTGGCTCAGTTTCATTGGAGGAATGTTCAGTGAAAGGGGGGGGGGAGTGTATAACTCCACTTGATTATTGGTGTCTCACGTCTTCGATCTCCTTATGTGTCCATGGCTGTAAAATTGGTTCTGCGTTATGTCGCAAATGTGTGATGTGTGCTCATTGGCGGGCCGCTGTGGCCAAGCGGTTCTAGGCGCTTCAGTCTCGAAGCGCGCTGCCGCTACGGGCGCACGTTCGAATCCTGCCTCGGGTTGGATGTATGTGATGCCCTTAGGTTACTTAGGTTTAAGTAGTTCTAAGTCTAGGTGGCTGATGACTAAGTCCTATAGTGCTCAGAGCCATTTACCAAGCGAGGTGGCGCAGTGGTTAGACACTGGACTCGCATTCGGGTGGACGATGATTCAATCCCGCGTCCGGCCATCCTGATTTAGGTTTTCCGTGATTTCCTTAAATCGCTCCAGGCAAATGCCGGGATGGTTCCTTTCAAAGTGCACGGCCAACTTCCTTCCCCGTCCTTCCCTAATCCGATGAGACCAATGACCTCACTGTCTGGTCTCCTTCCACAAAACAACCAACCAACCAATCAGAGCCATTTGAACGAATTCTTTTGTGTTCCATAAACATGGTCAATAATTCCTCACAAAAAGAAAGTCTTCAGCTCTTTGGATGTCATGTGAATGCTAACGTTGGGTGTAATGAGATACTGCAACGCTCAGAATGATGCCAACAGAAGCATGTGTGTAATTTTCCATGCGACTCTGATGAACCACTGTGCTGTTATCAGAGAGCTGATGGGGTAGTTAGAGTCCAGCTGCATGCGATATTTCAGCATGCCTCTGAGCCCAGCCTGCCACACGTGGTGGTCGCAGAACTGTGGCTCTGTCGGTACGGGTAATTGAGACAGCCAAAGAAAACTTCTCAGAAAAGTCGTTAAAGTGTAAGACTGTGTTATAAACTGATTATCATTAATATGTTTGTATGGCATGACTATTCCACATCACAATTAGAAATTTTATTGTGTTCTTGAGAAGCAGAGCTCGGTCATTTGAGGTCACACCCGTCATGATTTATTCAAGAGAAAGAGCTTGACAAATAGAGCAAGTCAGTAACACATTGGTCCACCTCTGGCCCTCATGGAAGGAGGAATCTGGCTTGGCTTTAGTTCATAAAATTGTTGGATGTCCTCCTCTGGGATATCGTGCCAAATTCTTTGGTCATTGGGTCTCACTTCGAAGTGAGACTCATCACTGAAGACAGTTCTACTTCAGTCAAAGATATTCCAGGTCGAAGACGTGTCTAGAGACTCCCAGACAGCAGTCCGATACCAACCTGACCCTCATGCAAGGAGGAATCCGGTTTGGTTTTGGTTGATAGAATTGTTGGATGTCATCCTCTGGGATATCGTGCCAAATTCTTCAGGTCACAGTTCGAAAGGAGACTCTTCACTGAAGTCTGTTCTACTCCAGTCAACGATATTCCAGGTCGAAGACGTGTCTGGAGACGCCCCAGACAGCAGTGCAACACCAACCTGGCTCTCATGTAAGGAGGAATCCGGTTTGGCTTTGGTTGATAGAATTGTTGGGTGTCTTCCTCTGTGATAACATGCCAAATTCTTTGGTCATCGGTTCTCAGTTCAAAGCGAGACTTATCACTGAAGACAGTTCTACTCCAGTCAACGGTATTCCAGACGCCACAGACAGCAGTGCGATACCAACCTGACTGTCGCTAGCTATTCAGTCCACAACCTGCTCTGGAGTGTCATTCCTTTTCTTAGTATGTCCCCTCTGGCTGTCATCCGCGGCAACGTTGCATCCCAGTGGTGCTTCAATGATATTCTACACCCAGTTTAGTAGCCCTTTATGGCAAGTGATCCTGAACTTACATTTCTGGTAGATAATGCCCTCCTGCACACGGCGTCTGTTTTTATTGCTTATTTATGTGCTTGCCAAACTCTACCTTGGCCAGCAAGGTCTCCAATTGAGAACTTGTAGCCGGCCGGAGTGGCCGAGCGGTTCTAGGCGCTACAGTCTGGAACCGCGCGATCACTACGGTCGCAGGTTCGAATCCTGCCTCGGGCATGGATGTGTGTGATGTCCTTACGTTAGTTAGGTTTAAGAAGTTCTAAGTTCTAGGGGACTGATGACCTCAGAAGTTAAGTCCCATAGTGCTTAGAGCCGTTTCAACCATTGAGAACTTGTGAAGCATTAAGGGCAGGGCAATCGAAACACCTCCGGATGTTGATAATCTAATGCGCCAATTGGACAGAATACGGAACGAACACAGGGAGCAAAAGGCTATTTACAATTTGTACAGAAACCAGATGGCAGTTATAAGAGTCGAGGGACATGAAAGGGAAGCAGTGGTTGGGAAGGGAGAGGGTTGTAGCCTCTCCCCGATGTTGTTCAATCTGTATATTGAGCAAGCAGTAAAGGAAACAAAAGAAAAATTCGGAGTAGGTATTAAAATTCAGGGAGAAGAAATAAAAACTTTGAGTTTCGCCGATGACATTGTAATTCTGTCAGAGACAGCAAAGGACTTGGAAGAGCAGTTGAATGGAATGGACAGTGTCTTGAAAGGAGGATATAAGATGAACATCAACAAAAGCAAAACAAGGATAATGGAATGTAGTCTAATTAAGTCGGGTGATGCTGAGGGAATTAGATTAGGAAATGAGGCACTTAAAGTAGTAAAGGAGTTTTGCTATTTGGGGAGCAAAATAACTGATGATGGTCGAAGTAGAGAGGATATAAAATGTAGGCTGGCAATGGCAAGGAAAGCGGTTCTGAAGAAGAGAAATTTGTTAACATCCAGTATTGATTTAAGTGTCAGGAAGTCATTTCTGAAAGTATTCGTATGGAGTGTAGCCATGTATGGAAGTGAAACATGGACGATAAATAGTTTGGACAAGAAGAGAATAGAAGCTTTCGAAATGTGGTGCTACAGAAGAATGCTGAAGATTAGATGGGTAGATCACATAACTAATGAGGAAGTATTGAATAGGATTGGGGAGAAGAGAAGTTTGTGGCACAACTTGACCAGAAGAAGGGATCGGTTGGTAGGAAATGTTCTGAGGCATCAAGGGATCACCAATTTAGTATTGGAGGGCAGCGTGGAGGGTAAAAATCGTAGAGGGAGACCAAGAGATGAATACACTAAGCAGATTCAGAAGGATGTAGGTTGTAGTAGGTACTGGGAGATGAAACAGCTTGCACAGGATAGAGTAGCATGGAGAGCTGCATCAAACCAGTCTCAGGACTGAAGACCACAACAACAACAACAACGGAACGAAATCCCTCAGGAAGGGCACCTAACTATGAATCAATGCCAAGACGAATGGCTGCTTCCATAATGGCTATAGGTGGTCTAATACGTTACTGACTTGCTCAATTTCTGAAGCGCTTTCTTTTGAAAAATTCATATTTTTTTCTGCAATTGTAATCATTTGTTTGTCCACATGTACAACACATCTACCGATTTCCGTCCATCATTCGTTTATATATATATATATATATATATATATATATATATATATATATAATAGAGTATCTTCATGCTCATGAGGTTCACAGCTCATTGTTAAACACTCGTTGTGTGAGAAACACCCTCATTACATGACACTTTTCCAGTTCTGTCAGTGTATTTGCGAATAATTGCAAACCAAGGTATAGTGGCGTAAGCCTTTAGTGATAGCGGGCAGCAGACGCGGCCTCTTTGCCTCCACTGTGCGGCTCCGCCACCGCCGCCGCCTCCGCCGGCCAGCAGCGCGCTCAGGCGGTGGTTCCGCGCTTCTCGCGCGCCGCGCCGCCGCACTCGGCGGGCCGGAGCCCGCTTCGGAGCGTCGGTAGTTGCGCGCGCGCCTCCCGCGGCTGCGGTTGACAGGGTCCGCTCCTGGCGAGGCCCGGCAAGGCGCTAGCAGGTCGCCGTCCGTGATGGGAGCCGCCGTCGCGTACTGCCCGTGGCTGCTCTGCTACCTGCTGCTGATCGTCTTCTGCGGGGGCGTGACTGTGCCCCAGCTGTACCAGGGAGAGCTTGGTGAGTGGTTATGCCTCCCTTCCACGCCCCCTGCTCCGGCAAAACATATACTCAGAGCATTAATGGAAAAGTAAACAACTTCTGGATTAAATTGGTAAATTAAAGTCTCGAGTTTTCATTTTCACATACGTGTACTATTAGGGTTAAAAAGCAACTTAATTACATAACTGAGCATGACTAAACGTGAAAAATAATTCTCTTCAGCGTAACCGGATGATACCATCATTGTGCACACGTATAGGCCCATGAAACCTTATAGCGACTCACGTATCGTCACAAGCAATTGAAACAATGTAAGGAGGCTATAGTTTACCAATAAAGTTGTTCCTACGATGTCACGGAACGGGTAGTTGCTTCCACACAGATACTGGCACTCCTTTTCCTTACTTCAGAGAGTTGTAGAACTCCAAATTAATATCATGTGTCAAAAATTTTCCCTGGTTAAATATGTGGTGTACTGGATGTTTTTCGACTTCGACGTTGGTATGTAAAAATTTATATGTAACACACATCTGGTCGAAACACCGGCCTGCCACGCCTACATCTAATATTTATTGTATAGTATTTGAATATCTACCGAGTCTACGAGGGCCTCTGTAATGACAAGACAAAGCAAATTTACACATCCTGGGGGGACTGGGTTCAAAACCCCTTATAGTTATACAGCCTTAGTTGCTCGGTTGATTCTCCTGCCCGCTTCAGGCAGAGGCCGATTTGGTTGCTTTGAAGACGAGAGAGGCATTTTCCATCACGACCCTTCTTCAATGAGACGACCCTATGATCTGCACGACGTAACACTGCTATTCTTTATTCTTTCCCCAGTGCATTTGCCTTCTTGTAATTTTCTCGAATGACTTACCTATAAGCCGAGACAACAGTAGCAATTAAACAACGGCCGTACTTACTTCGCACCTGTTTATAGTTCTTGGTAACATAACATCTTTTATGGTGGCAGGACGGTATTATTCGTTTGGCAGCATTTTTCTATGTCGTTTACAGCCGCCAGGAATTTTACGGGAAGTGCGAGTTAATTAGATTTATTGCACACGCAGGAAGCCTCCTGTGTATTACGCTAACCATTAAAAATTTTTGCCACGCTTTTTTTTACTTTCAAGAGAATTCTTCACATTATTATGGAACTAACAATTACCCAGGACGTTGTGGTGCGTGTAGATATTAAGTGTCCTGTCATAACATTTCTGCATGACACAGTTAAATCTCGGTAGAATATTTATTCTGTTTTTGTACAAAGTATGATGGTAGTGAGGTACGGAGATCAGTGAAGAGTAATGCGTCGGCCAATGAAACGTTATTAAATCAGAGACTCCGATCGCTTAGAAAAATAGTTTTCTATTCGTGAGTGTCTTGATCACATTTTCTGGATTTATGGCAGATGATCGGTTTCGACTCTAATGACTCATCGTGGGAACAAATAGCTTGTAACACTTCAAATAATCTAATAGTCACCTTGATCATTTAAAATTAACTGAAGTGGCACCGATATGCACTAAAGATGGACATAACGTGCGACTTTCGTAACAAGATGATGACTGAGAGTCTAAACCGGTCATCTGTTCAAAATTCGGCAATAGCGATCAAGACAGTTAAGGGCAAACAGCAAATGTTAATCTCTTAATGCGGATCACACAGAACTGAAATTTATCATCTCTGAATAAGGGCCGGGTGAGACTATTGTTCATTTTCCTGAAGGAATCATCCAAACCTAACTCACACTGTTTTTGCATTAGTATTAATCACACTATGTGTTTGAAGCGGATGTTATGGCCTTCATTCATGTTTAGCTGTACGTCACTGCCTATTTACAGCGGAGATGATGTGTTTATACTTGTGTTCTTATCTGCGCTTGTGCTGTTTGGCACATATAACTGAGCAGCGGATAAAGGTCAGAGAATATAGAAGAAAAAAGGGAGAGGACGTACATCAGACCGAATACGGGTCCCGCTGACAATACGCCATAAGGATTTATGCATCAATAACTTACACTGTGACCTGCTTCTCGATATTGACTCTGTCACATCCGCAACATTATTTATATGTGGCAAGTCCACGTTTGAACTTATGAATTTCCTTAAAACTCGTTCGTTCCTTAAATACTGTGCCCGTCGATTGAAGATGTAGTTGAATATCAGACTTGGCGCCATAACTTATGAACTGTCTATGACATACAGAGAGCCTGAGGTGTTTAAGAGAAAACAATTACCACATTTATTGAAGATAAAGACTTATGCAGAATGGTGATGCATTAGAACTGAACGATCTCTTAGCACAAATATTTCTACGACAATGGGTTAGTGCGATCAATGAAATACTAACTGGCTATGGCGCAGAGAAAGCAGTAATGCTCAGCAATTGGATGTTACTAGTGACACGTATATTTAAGAAAAGGAAAAGATTGAATTCTTTCCGAGGTAGGAGTCGCAACTTCTAATTATGCTGACTCGTTTCCATTAGCTGTACCTACTGTGAACGTATTAGTAATTTCATTTATATAGTGATGAATTTTTGTTTTCTTTTTTTGTTTTTTTGACTTTAAGTAGTTAAAGCAAAATGGCTCACGACTGATACAGAGTTCTTTACATTTTTTTCCATTTATATGGAGCGGATTAGTCATTCAACCTTACGTATAATTAGCCTTAAAATATATGAAAATAAACTTATGTTGACTTGTTTCTAGTCATTAGCAAACAACATATCACCTTAATCAATGGGAACATTTTAAAACTTCTCGCCAGCCCTTGGGAAACTTACACACCATTTCGTGAAAGATAGGTATGTGGGTTCACGTATCACTATGACAAAGCGGTTCAATTTGCCACAAGCGTAAAGCGTACACTAAGAATTCTACATGTTACAGATTGCTAACACATCCTCACTCGTTGTGTCATAAAAGGCTGCCATCAACAAGGAAGCTGAGATTTATATTTATTCATACACAAAACGAAGACGTAATTTCTGCATAAAAAGCTAATATGACGTGTTGTATTTCAAAACTTTTCAGTCACTTACATGGGCCTTTCATACATTTTCCAGGTAAACGCTGTAGTATTTACCTCATAAAGATGAATAATATTTCCTTATAAAATCCGATTTATGATTAAAACAAGCGTAGTTCATCCCCTTGTAAGCCTCCACGAATTATTATAAACCAGGAACCACTATTTCTTTCCTCCTGTTTCTGCTTCAACTTTAGCCCGTATCATAATTGATGAGCAGTGAAAGAGTGTTCTATCCTCCATTCACACCATAATTCCCGCTCTACTTCTAACTCTATCCACATAGTGCAGTTTACAGTTTATCCTTTTACTCCATTTAAGCATTGGGCCGAAGACTGCTTTAAGAAATATAAATTTGTTGTTTCCGACATTTTGTGTTTATTCCAAATTACCAATTTAATTCGCTGTTTTTAGAACTGCATATTTTAAGTGTTCGTTACAGTAGAGATGCTAGTGTTTTATATAGTGGAAACATATGCGTTGGCGTTTTGATGTAGTCGCCACAGCTTGTGACACTATCTTGTACATATAAACTGACATTGAGAGTTTTTCGTATGATTCTGCGGAAGTGAAATAATATTTACTAACGTACGTGATTTAGTAGGTCATCAGTTCGAGCCCCATGAGATGTTCACACATTTCGATTTAATTTTATGAAGGTGATTATTCTTAAAGTTACTTCATTAATTTTGGCACTACAGTTATCGCAGATGAAAGTAAATTTTACTCTATGGTTATTGATTTATTGGCCAAACGTTATCCCTCGTAGTCTTTCTATTGAGGTAAGGAGAAGAGTTACAGATCGATAATAATACAGCGTAAGGAACCTCATTTTTATCACCATCATCTTAGCCGAATTCTGTACTCGTACGTACATAATTCCACGACCAGTCTGGGGTATGCGCTCCATTTTCAACTGGCTGGTACACTATACGGTTTCAAATGAACATATCATCTAAGTGTCCTTCGCGCTGTCACATTAAAGTCTTTGTTTTAGAGGTGTGACTTTTGTGTGTACTGCTTAATGGTATCATTTTGAACTTTGGGTCATGCACTTCGCATTACATGTGTATTTCAACTGTATGAAGGCGATATGGATTACCCGTTTCACTGAAACCAATTGTTGCATCATCCATCAGATTAGGGGATCAGAATTCATAACGAGATAAAGAAACGTTATAGAGTAATATAGTATTAACGATACTGCAATCTCCTTGTAATTAGAAGAGCCGCGGCAATCAAGCTATAAACCGAACAAAATACTTAGTTAGCATTCTCTGCGAAGATAATTACTGTACAACAACAAAAAGTGTGTGCCTGTTAGAAAGGAAAGGTAACGAATAATATTCACGAATGACTGTGTTTCAGTTACAGGAAATTTTGTTAATGCCATCGGCCTGATGAAACACCGCATTTCCATCATCTGTTCATTGTGAATATCTCTTAATGTAAGAACCGTTTATCTCTTCTTATTGCCTTGTCAGACTGTCTTGCAGGCATAATTTATTTCGACATGCTGAATTTGCTATCACATTATGACAGATCTATTTTTACCAGGTGAATTAATTTATTAATGATGCCACGGAGTAATACATTAAAGTGTCTGGTGTTAACTGTTGGTTCACATTTCTACGTTTTTATCGAGCTTTTTCCGTTCTTTAATGTTTGTTAATGGAGAACATAGCACAAAATGCGGGGAATACGGTTATTCGTAAGTGTTTGGACACATAGTGGAAGTCGTACTTAGTAAAAGTATTACTCGTGGAGGAATGAAGTGTGCCCACATGTATATTGGAACCACATGTAAAAGTTACAGCTACTTTCTGTGTGGTTCACGCTCAGTTGTGGCCTGAACCGGTATGGGTGCCAAACTTCTGATCAACTTAACCTACGGATAGTAAAGTATGGTACAATTTCGCTGTGTCCGACACAGCTGCCATGATATATTGCTACAAAAGACTGAAAACCAGCAATATAACGTTAATTTATACGTGAATTTTTAAGACAGCTATGGAATTAATCTCCAGTAATATTAATTATTACATAATGTTGTACTCATATTCACAGGTAGGCTAACATTTGTTTCGCTACTGCCAGATTTACTACTTTGTGTGGAAGCAGTGATTTGCACCTAAGCTGTATGTAGTAATCAGTGTGAATCATATGGAAAATGCAATTACACGTTTTTGAATTAATATCGCTCCATTTACGGGAAATGCATATGAATGGTAAGAAGATGATAGCGGTTGGAATTTATTTGAGAATATTTTCAGGAAGCGAGATTAGGGTTTAATATCCCGCTGATGGCGAGATCATTAGAGAGGGAACACTAGCTCGTATTGGAGAGGTAAGGGGAGAGAAGTTGGTCGTGCCATTTAAAAGGAATCATGTGTCTTATATAATTTAGAGAGATTACGGAAAACCCAAGTCTGAATGACCGGATGGAAATTCGATTCAGCATCCTTCAGAATACGAGTCCAATATAGTAGAACGCCCGCCAGATTGCTCGATAGTCTCGAGTACCCAGAAACTTCCATATACAGCCACATTTTTCTTATGCCGTGTTCTACCAAATACCAGCAGTTAATATTTCCATAAATCTATACTAAGCACATTAAAGGGGAAGGAGACGAGGGAGGAAGAGAACAAGAGGGGATACTGATAGGTCTGTCTTTATTAATCGTACTGTATGCTTTGTAGTTGCAATGTATAAATATGTTTGTGTGTCTACACTGTCAAATTAATTAAGGAATCATCCACTAAATCACAAGTTTTATAAAGACTTTTTTAATATACACTTGTATTACACTTATCGTTATATCCTTATGGACAACGTACAATATACGAAATAAGTGCTCTGTATTTACTTTGTGCATCAGTCGTGACATGAATCAGTTGGGATACATGTGAGTTCCTTGAGAACATTATGTAGCTGTTGGAAAATAGCAGTCTGTATATCAGTACGGACGTGAGAGGTTCTGGCCCATCTACACTGCGTACTTCAGCTGAGATCCGTTTGTATTAAATAGATTTAAGGCTGGGGACACACCTGTACGGTACTCAGGTTATAACTTAAACCTGTAGCATGTCCTCCGGCATTCAATCTCTTTGGTGGCGAACGTTGTGATTCACGGAATAGTAAACAACCGCACTAGAATACAGAAGAAGGGGCAAGCATGTGATCCTTTCGAATCTGGTGTTCCGTACTACCACCATAAAGAATTCTGCCCGACACTTTGATATTTTCGTCTAACTTAAAATGTTGTGATCTACCAGTAGGCAAAAGGCGATCGTTGTCATGCTTTAGACTATATTTCTGAGCGTCAGATACGTGAGCAAATAAAATACGTTAGAAATAGCTGAGTTGTTGAACGTATTGCCTCTACACTGTTTTTGTAGGATTCTGCGAGTAACATCACCTCCTTCCAGAGATAATCCTGTGAGTTCAGTAAGCACCTTCATCACCCTTTCGCGCACGTGTTAGTCGAATCTACTACGTTCGTATCAGTGTGTGTCTGAAATCCGCCGATGTTTGCTCTCTTGCTTGATTAGGACACGAAACACAGAAACTATTGTATAATATGAAGTAGTAACGTCTTGTATACAGGTACCGTAACGAGTGCAAGAATACCCCGAGTAAACGCAATATTTCTGTTCACCTGCCTTACTGCTGATTTCATTTGTTCGTTCCATTGCATATCGCTTCATAATATCACCCTCAATATACCTGAAAAATGCGCCACACTTAAGATATTTCACACATATACAGGGTGTTACAAAAAGGCACGGCCAAAGTTTCAGGAGACACTCCTCATACACAAATAAAGAAAAGATGTTATGTGGACATGTGTCCGGAAACGCTTAATTTCCATGTTAGAGCTCATTTTAGTTTCGTCAGTATGTACTGTACTTCCTCGATTCACCGCCAGTTGGCCCAATTGAAGGAAGGTAATGTTGACTTTGGTGCTTGTGTTGACATACGACTCATTGCTCTACAGTACTAGCATTGTTGGTGATGTCTTGATTGGGCCCCATGTTCTTCCACCTACGCTCAATGGAGCACGTTATCATGATTTCATACGGGATACTCTACCTGTGCTGCTAGAACATGTGCCTTTACAAGTACGACACAACATGTGGTTCATGCACGATGGAGTTCCTGCACATTTCAGTCAGTGTTCGTACGCTTCTCAACAACAGATTCGGTGACCGATGGATTGGTAGAGGCGGACCAATTCCATGGCCTCCACGCTCTCCTGACCTCAACCCTCTTGGCTTTCATTTATGGGGGCATTTGAAAGCTCTTGTCTACACAACCCCGGTACCAAATGTAGAGACTCTTCTTGATCGTATTGTGGACGGCTGTCATACAATACGCCATTCTCCAGCGCTGCATCAGCGCATCAGGAATTCCATGCGACGGAGGGAGGATGGATGTATCCTCGCTAACGAAGGACATTTTGAACATTTCCTGTAACAAAGTGTTTGAAGTCACACTGGTACGTTCTGTTGCTGTGTGTTTCCATTCCATGATTAATGTGATTTGAAGTGAAGTAATAAAATGAGCTCTAACATGGAAAGTAAGCCATTCCGGACACATGTCCACATAACATTTTTTCTTTCTTTGTGTGTAAGGAATGCTTCCTGAAAGTTTGGCCGTACCTTTTTGTAACGCCCTGTATTACAGTCGGACAGTACCGGATGCTTTTAACTATAGCACTTTCAATCATATACAACGTTCAATAGACCCTTTGATAATACTTGACAATTTCTTCCGGTTTGCATCAACAGTCTGACGGTCTTCCAGTTGTTAATCAGCGCCGCGTTAGGGATGCAATTAGTGAGGAAAACTAATTTTTCCCTTTTCTTTCTCAAAATCTTACGGATTTCTGGTCTTACATGGAATGGTCAAAATCTGTAACACATTTGTTCTACCTTGGAACATCATACAGGGAGTTCTATTAGCATGTGCAAATGAGTATAGGCTAATCCTAGCATGTCACAGTATGGCAAGCGGCAGCCTTTCATTTGATTATAAACTGCGCTTTGGGTAAACAGAAATGGATGTGAATAAACGCATATTTTATATTTTATTCTAGACTTATCCGAATATTTAAAATTACTCATTTTCCGATGGTTGTAGGTTGCGGGATGTTTTCAAGTAGCGCTTTCTGTAACGCACGAAGCTTTTATTGGTGTACAGGTGTTTACCCTTTATTAGTGGTGTTTGGTATGTAAATAACGTCGACTAAACTGTTACAAAGAATAATAATAGGAAACGGAATTAAAGGGAATTAAAACCGACAAGATACACAGAGAGCTAGAGAGAGGGAGAAAGAGAGAAAGAGAGAGAGAGAGAGAGAGAGAGAGAGAGAGAGAGAGAGTCGGGGAGAAGGAGAAAGAGTCGTACAATCCTTTCTGTTAGAAATGTGCAAATGACGGTGGCAAATGTCAGTCGAGAAAATGGAAATGGATCGGCTACTTTAAAAGGGGAAAGAGAGAACGGCGATTTCGTCGAGCATTGTTGAATATTTATAGAAGCTTCGTTTAACAGTGACCTTAGTTCGAAATCTTCCAGTAACCTGTATATAATGTTGTACCCTTATTAACAGTGTTTAAAAGCGATAAAAGCGGCAATTTAACCTCTGAAGGTAGCTGGAAACCTGAGAATATTTTAGAGCCAAAACGAACTATTTACTACTTTGGTTATAGTAACATTATAACATTTGTACCGTACAAAGTAATAAGGAAAGAAGCTTAACGTTTAACGTCCTTTCGACAAAGAATTCATTAGAGACGGTTTACTGTCCAGAAAACAGTCACGGTTCTCAGAAGAAACATTCAAAACAAATAAGAAAACTTACGATGTTCGTACACAGAAGTTTTTCTCAGAAAATTCGGCTAATCTCGTTAAACGATTTGCTTACTTCCTACGCGGAAAGTGTTGATGTTCTTCAATGTTTGGAATCACTTAAAGGGAATACTTGTGATGTTCTATACGCAGTCAGAACTCAGTGTTTCGAGCTGTACCGCATCAGAACACTCTCTTAAATTTACAGGCACAATGGGACTGGCTGAAATCTACTATCTTGCAAAATTTATAGCAATTTCATGAATAAATCTCCTTTGTTATCTGTTAGTGTAAGTGGTACAATAATGTCCGACTTATGATCTCATGTTTTTTCCAAATCGTCTGGGTAAAAATGTCACTCTGAAATGCTTCAATGTGGGGTACGACGGGACATAATGGGTTCGCTTTCTGTAAACAGCATACAGTTTTCATTCGCTACCATTCATTTTAAATTGTCTAGTGCCTCAGCGATACAGATGGCCGTACCGTAGGTGCAACCACAACGGAGGGGTATCTGTTGAGAGGCCAGATAAACATGTAGTTCCTGAAGAGAGGCAGCAGCCTTTTCAGTAGTTGCAGGGGCAACAGTCTGGATGATTGACTGATCTGACCTTGTAACATTAACCAAAACGGCCTTGCTGTGCTGGTACTGCAAACGGCTGAAAGCAAGGGGAAACTACAGCCGTAATTTTTCCAGAGGACATCCAGCTTTACTGTATGATTAAATGATGATGGCGTCCTCTTGGGTAAAATATGCCGGAGGTAAAGTACTCCCCCATTCGGATCTCCGGGCGGGGACTACTCAAGAGGACGTCGTTATCAGGAGAAAGAAAACTGGCGTTCAACGGATCGGAGCGTGGAATGTCAGATCCCTTAATCGGGCAGGTAGGTTAGAAAATTTAAAAAGGGAAATGGATAGGTTGAAGTTAGATATAGTGGGAATTAGTGAAGTTCGGTGGCAGGAGGAACAAGACTTTTGGTCAGGTGATTACAGGGTTATAAATACAAAATCAAATAGGGGTAATGCAGAAGTAGGTTTAATAATGAATAAAAAATTGGAGTGCGGGTTAGCTACTACAAACAGCAGAGTGAACGCATTATTGTGGCCAAGATAGACACAAAGCCCATGCCTACTACAGTAGTACAAGTTTATATGCCAACTAGCTCTGCAGATGATGAAGAAATTGATGAAATGTATGACGAGATAAAAGAAATTATTCAGGTAGTGAAGGGAGACGAAAATTTAATAGTCATGGGTGACTGGAATTCGTCAGTAGGAAAAGGGAGAGAAGGAAACATAGTAGGTGAATATGGATTGGGGGGAAGAAATGAAAGAGGAAGCCGCCTTGTAGAATTTTGCACAGAGCATAACTTAATCATAGCTAACACTTGGTTCAAGAATCATATAAGAAAGTTGTATACCTGGAAGAATCCTGGAGATACTAAAAGGTATCAGATAGATTATATAATGGTAAGACAGAGATTTAGGAACCAGGTTTTAAATTGTAAGACATTTCCAGGGGCAGATGTGGACTCTGACCACAATCTATTGGTTATGAACTGTAGATTAAAACTGAAGAAGCTGCAAAAAGGTGGGAATTTAAGGAGATGGGACCTGGATAAACTGAAAGAACGAGAGGTTGTAGAGAGTTTCAGGGAGCGCATAAGGGAACAATTGACAGGAATGGGGGAAAGAAATACAGTAGAAGAAGAATGGGTAGCTCTGAGGGATGAAGTAGTGAAGGCAGCAGAGGATCAAGTAGGTAAAACGACGAGGGCTAATAGATATCCTTGGGTAACAGAAGAAATATTGAATTTAATTGATGAAAGGAGAAAATATAAAAATGCAGTAAATGAAGCAGGCAAAAAAGAATACAAACGTCTCAAAAATGAGATCGACAGGAAGTGCAAAATGGCTAAGCAGGGATGGCTAGAGGACAAATGTAAGGATGTAGAGGCTTGTCTCACTAGGGGTAAGATAGATATTGCCTACAGGAAAATTAAAGAGACCTTTGGAGAGAAGAGAACCACTTGTATGAATATCAAGAGCTCAGATGGCAACCCAGTTCTAAGCAAAGAAGGGAAGGCAGAAAGGTGGAAGGAGTATATAGAGGGTTTATACAAGGGCGATGTACTTGAAGACAATATTATGGAAATGGAAGAGGATGTAGATGAAGATGAAATGCGAGATAAGATACTGCGTGAAGAGTTTTACAGAGCACTGAAAGATCTGAGTCGAAACAAGGCCCTGGGAGTAGACAACATTCCATTAGAACTACTGATGGCCTTGGGAGAGCCAGTCATGACAAAACTCTACTATTTGGTGAGCAAGATGTATGAAACAGGCGAAATACCGACAGACTTCAAGCAGAATATAATAATTCCAATCCCAAAGAAAGCAGTTGTTGACAGATGTGAAAATTATCGAACTATCAGTTTAATAAGTCACAGCTGCAAAATACTAACGCGAATTCTTTACAGACGAATGGAAAAACTGGTAGAAGCGGACCTCGGGGAAGATCAGTTTGGATTCCGTAGAAATGTTGGAACACGTGAGGCAATACTAACCTTACGACTTATCTTAGAAGAAAGATTAAGAAAAGGCAAACCTACGTTTCTAGCATTTGTAGACTTACAGAAAGCTTTTGACAACGTTAACTGGAATACTCCCTTTCAAATTCTGAAGTTGACAGGGGTAAAATACAGGGAGCGAAAGGCTATTTACAATTTGTACAGAAACCAGATGGGAGTTATAGGAGTCGAGGGGCATGAAAGGGAAGCAGTGGTTGGGAAAGGAGTGAGACAGGGTTGTAGTCTCTTCCCGATGTTATTCAATCTGTATATTGAGCAAGCAGTAAAGGAAACAAAAGAAAAATTCGGAGTAGGTATTAAAATTCATGGAGAAGAAGTAAAAACTTTGAGGTTCGCAATCTGACTTTCAATAATCTCTTCAAAAGAATGGCCCTGACTAACATTAACCTATACCTTTCACAAAGCACTTACCTCACAAAAATCTTCGTTACTCTAACTACTGCAATACAGCGAGTGCCACTACTGCCAGCTAAATAAAAGATTCAAACTACTGAAGACACTAACTACTGATAGGGATAGTTAGCAAATGAAAGATTTTGATACAGAACAAACAATGTATTTACCTTAATATTGTTCAAAAGTCATAATATATATATATATATATATATATCACTTCATGACATCCAGTCTTACAAATGTACTTTCTCTGTCCAAAACTCCATCTCACTCCCCACATCCACCACTGCTGGCGGCTCACCTCCAACTACGCAACGCTACGCGCCAAGTCGCTAGATTCAATATCAAAAGTCGCTAAAACTTATTTTACTTGGGGGTGTACTGAAAATTTCGTGCAGTGAATGGTGCAATAAGCCAGTGGGGGTGAGGGGGGTTAATAAAATATTAATAAAAATTGTCTCATACCTAATTGCTATATTGTCTTAATTAAATGACGCATCGCTTGCAACAACATACATGTAAAATACGCTAACGTATAATTAAACATGTTATCATAATTGACGCAACACATAGATTGTTGTTTCAATCACAGTAGTCAAATATACTAAAAATATACAACTATATTTGTAACAAAAGAAAGCAAGAACTGAAATTAGGTTATAAAATACATACATACCGGAATGTGAGCTATTCATCGTAGTCACTCAGAAGATCGAATAACTCTTCTGTTTCATGCTTTGACAGAACTGTAGTTGGTATTCACTGAGGCGTGCGAAACTGCAAGCTGAAGAGAGTGACAAATGCAACGGATCGCTACAAAATGCTTCAAACCATATTCTCTCTCGAGTTGTTCGAAAAGCCCATTGTTTATTCCAACTATTGCAGAAGCATTATCTGTACCAATTCCTACCATATTAGCGATTGGAAGTTTCAGATCTTTCAAAGAATTCACAAGAACAGCAGTCAGATTTCTTGCATCTGCAGTTTCTACTACAGCGAGTTTGGGAAATGCTGATCTAATGGTTTGGTTGTTTACACCATAGTACCGTATATCGACACCTAGCATTTTGGATATTGATACATTTGTGGATTCATCTATTAGTACACTGTATTTTTGGTTACCTATATCTTCAACCAATTATTGTGTAAAATATTGAGCCAAAACTTCAGTTATAATGTTAGTGCACTTTGTACGATGTAATTGCATGTTTTTAGCGCCCTCATCACCGGAAAATAAAGAAAGGGCGCCTTCCTCTCTGCTTGCTATTCTAACTGTAGTTTTCGGAACAATTTTCACAGGTAAGGTGGTTTGTGTTTTCTTTTTTTTTAATCAATTTTTGTTTATGCTTAGTAGTTTTCGAATGCTTTCTAATATCACAGAATTTAGCATAAAACTCTGTTGCACATACTTGACATCTTGCCTTGTTTTAAGTCTCCAACGACTGGTTTCAACCACCCATTGAATTCAGGTTCTGCTTCCCACGCATCCTGATATTTTTTAGCGTACTGCTTCTTCTTCTGCGGTAAATCCATTATGTAAGCCACCACAGCATAAGTTTCACCAATTTATACCACTGAAAATACATTAAAACTCAGGCGAACTAGAGGTCATGAAACAATCTACTCACTTCGTAACTCGATATCAGTCCTATTGTTCATTGTTTAAAACGTAATAATGTTTGAGATACTCCCACCGAATTGTTCTTGCGTTACCACTGTGCATGTGTTAATAATTTGACTGCGAGTTAACATTTCGAAAAATTAGAGGTTGCTGGAGAGAAATGTATTTTATTATACTTTTACGTATGTTTTTTGTCAATTCGAAAAATAAAAGGAGTTCAAAAGTTGAAGAATTATAGATCGATACGCTATCGACGATAACAGGCTAGTGAGTGAATGAATAGTGAATTGTTATATAGTCAAGGTTTTCTTACTGTGTAGGCAATTCCCACATTCAGGTTTACTAAATGCTGAACAATGCTACATGATCTGCTAAAAACTTAATTTAACTTAGTAAATCTAAAACAGTCAGTGTAGTACCCATTCTATAGTTAAAATCTTAGTTTTGTTAATAAAAATACTGGCCCAAAATAGTTTTGATTTGTACTTCAAAAGTCGTCAGTACTCCAAAAGTCGCCAGAGAAGTCGCTAAATAATTTTTGTCGCTAAAAAGTTTTTTTTGTCGCTAAGACGAAGGCAAAAGTCACCATTTCTAGCAGAGGTGGATACATGTTGTTGGAGTGTAACGATAAGTGGTCCAACGGTCCTTTCTTTGTGCGTGTCACCATGGTAAAAAGGTAAGTCCCGCGTCATGAAGCTGGCGGGCTGTGGTGTCCGATCGACCGCAGTGTCATCACCAGTCGATGGCGTTATGCGGACGCGGTATGGAGGTGCATGTGATCAGCACACACATCTCCCGCCCGTTTTCGTGTTTCTTGACCCTGGAGCCGCTATTAATCGGTTGAGCAGCTTCTCAGTTGACCTCACGAGGCCGAGAACATCCCTCAACAGTCTTCCCACTAAGAAAAAATCTTTGCAGTACTGGGAACTGAACCCGGGTCCTCCTCATGGCAATCAACCGCACTGATCTCTCGGCTATAGAAGCGCAGATTGCCAAGCAAACGCTACTACAAATATTTCACTTGTTCAGTATGCATTCATTCTCTGTCAGTAAATTCCAAGTTTTATGTTAATAACTAACATGCAGAGGCTTCATTGAGAGAATAATCATTTTTCGCAGTAATGAGAAAATATGAACTACTTGTACTGCACGTCTATCTCAACTGTGAGTATTCAATTTTGGTTTCGTTATCACAGAACCACAATAGTTGACCGTGCGAAAATTTTTGCACT
The DNA here is from genome assembly GCF_021461385.2 of Schistocerca piceifrons. Taxonomy (NCBI): domain Eukaryota; kingdom Metazoa; phylum Arthropoda; class Insecta; order Orthoptera; family Acrididae; genus Schistocerca; species Schistocerca piceifrons. Next base: position 933,168,043 of record NC_060138.1, read on the forward strand.
TAACCTCCTCCGTGCACTAGCTTCTGGACTAAATATTCAGAATAGTGTATCAGTCCGTGTTGAAGCAATACCAGATAGCTTTTTCTTTTTCTTCATTGGTATTTGGCCATCTTTATTCAGTCATCCGTCACAGCAAGCATCTGGAACCATCTTTGCGTGAGAATTAGTTGAGGTGCAAACATGCTGCTAATTACAAAGAATCTTGTATTCGATGTAACTGGAAAAATCTGTAGTTATACGTGTGACAGTTAACTGTAACAGAATGAAAACTGTTCCTATAGCAGCACAAAATGTTGAGTATGTCTTGGGAGAGACATGAACGTAAAAGAAGGGAACTAGCTTTTCGACGTATCTGGGAACTACAAGGACATAAAAACATATTGGCATATGCGCAGTTTTTTACTTGTTAGTATTAGTACGCATGTGATATAATATTATGCATCGTGTCAATGAAAATAACATAACACGTGATGTCATGTCGTATAACATAACATGACATGTCAACAACTCATCCATCATGGCATGTGTCATGTCGTGCCCTATGACGCAACGTGTCGTTTAAGTTTAGCATGCATGCATCCACACTTTGGGATACCTTCTATTGTAGACGCATCAACACTCTCGTATAATTTCTTTTGCAGATACATCTGACTCTCTAGAATCACGCAGTTTGTGTCTCTTTGTTCTTTCACGCCTCACCATACATGTAACAGGCGTGTGTCTAAGACATGTCACTGCGCTGTAAAAGTAGAGATGTAAAAAAAGGTAAATACGGTAAGACGTTTGTTTTAAATGTGTCTGAAGCTGTTCCCTGCTTTCGTAACTCTGACTCTATCCAGGACATATTCGCCTGTTTTGTGCTATGGAACGAGCCTTTTTCATTCTGATTTCCAACTCTTACTCTGTAATAATTTTGACACTGGATCTCCGTACCTTGGCAACCGATGTAGATTTTTTGTTGACTCAGGCGACGACTGATCCGGTAAAGGTTTTTTTATTATCTTTCGAATCTTGTTGCCTGTATCGTGGAATGGGATAAAGTTTTCGCAAAATAACAGTATGACCATTAATTTCATGTATTTGTCTAACTTAAGAGAAAATTGGAACCGATTCGCGCAAGTCTGAAACATAGAAGTGGCGAGTAATCACAATAAAAAAGGGTATTTTTTTGCACGTACGCTACAAATGAAGCAAAGTTTTTGAAAGCGAGTTTCCAATTGTATCGTAATAATGGATTTTTTAAAAATTTGATTCCTTTTAAACTATTTTAGAGCATTCAGAGTTCACGTAAGTACGAAATTTAGTTGCCACATTTAGCTCGACGTTAAACCATCGTATCTCGACAACGAGTCAAGACTAATGGGTAAAGAGATTTAGATTTGACTTTATCCATTTACCTGTGTTATGTTCGCTCAAAATTCGAACAGATTCGTACAAGTATAGGAGTGACGCGCTTCAGAAGCCTCACAGAAAAAGTATTTTTTGCAAGTAATATGCAAACTAAGCAATTTTTTTTCAAACGGTTAAATCACATTTAAGTCTAATACACCGATGGACCAAATTTGGACCATCAGTCTAGCTCCAGGCTGGAGTTATTTAAGGGGGATATTTTGCACCTAAAACCCTTAGGGTGCACATTGAAACCGTGCCATTAACTGAGTTATGAATTTCAGCCCAATTAAAATCTTTTCCAAAAGATATTAATGGATTTACACAATTTGCCTCGTCGCCAGCTCTTTGCTTAAAATACTGTAACATCTAACGTGGTTATATACTGTAACATAATATCTTATAACATAGCCACACTAAGACGGGTTCGATTCCCGGTGGGGTCAGGGATTTTCTCTGCCTCGGGATGACTGGGTGTTGTGTGCTGTCCTTAGGTTAGTTAGGTTTAAGTAGTTCTAAGTTCTAGGGGACCGATGACCATAGATGTTAAGTCCCATAGTGCTCAGAGCCATTTGAACCATTTTTAAGACAGATCTTCGATAGCCTATACAAGTGGCCGCTGATCCGGGCCAAACCAACAGCTTTTCACCCCATATCCCTAACTCAACTAGGAACCGAGCACCAAACCAGACCCCCCCCCCCCCCCCCCACTACCCACTCAACCGCGATTCTGTGCTCAGTCTTTTCAGACATTCATGCCAGCGCTTCCGCGCAGTAGCAATTACTAAACCATGACATGTTCGCCTCCATAACTGAACGGTTATTTGGAGAAGACCCGGGTTCAGTTCCCGATACTGCCGGGGATTTTTCCATAGTGGGAGGTCTGGAACGGAATGGACTCAGCCTCGTGATGCCAATATGATGCCAGTGGCTGGGGATGACACGGCGGTCGGTCGTTAGGTGCTGATAGCCCTTTTTGTTTGGGTCAGAGTGGAAGAGCTAAACAATGACTGACTGTTAGTTATGAGTTCTCTTGGTAGTTTCATAGTTGGCTCTTATATGCAGTTGCACACTTTTGAGGCCACCACAATAGTGTACGTCCTTAGAATTCCTTAGCTCTGAGAAGCATTAACTGGAAATGAAGGAAAAAAATTCTCTCAGTGACACACGTTAACTTTTTACCATTTAAAAAAAGTCATCTCAGTACAATATCACTTTCATGAGAGTACCACACATTTCTCGGATAAGCCACGTCTATATGTTACGATAAATTCCTCTCGAGCCTCCAGGCGCGTCAGTTGGTTAGAAACAGTACTAGGCGACTTTTGTCAATTGGTATCTTTGTCAATAGCTCGAGAGAATGTTATCAGTACATATCACCTTAGACCATACATTCGTAGTTATATATATATTATGTACACAAGATAATTCGTTCCTTTATTGTCCCATTATGTTGTGTTCTGCTACCCCACATTCAGACTCAGACTGGATCTTACTGTAGTGCTGCCAGAAGGAAATACTGTGTAGCGCCACGTACATGGAGTAAGAAACTTCCAGCAATTCAGGAACAAGGAGGAAATTGAGCTCTATAGCACATAAAATACAGAAGATTATCGTAATCCACAGACTTGCAAGCTATGGGATTTTACTATGCATATCGAAAACATTTGCAAGCACTAGTAGTCAGTACAGCGTGACTCGATATCGATAAAAACACATAGCATCAGAGAATTAAAAATCTACTGCAACCTCCATTTCTAACGATTTCGATGCCGAGGGTGCGTTACTCCCTAATTTTGCTAATTTTTCGCTGAATAGCTAGGACTACGACAGATACCTTTATTTTTCAATAGAGGCGCTACTGTAGTGAAAGCCACGGAATATTCTCGGGATGTTCAATTTACTTTCACATTTCGATGTGAAATCTCTCTCCACTTAAGAAAGTGTGCTTACTTTCAGCAATGATGTTAGGCGAACAAGAAATTAGTTGTTTCCTCGTTTAATGACTAGTGATACTTTGAATTGACCAACAACTGCGTTTCGTTCAGAGACAGTCCTACCTGGTCAATCCATGACCCAGATTCACAAACTAACATCAGTACCTCTGAAGAGAAGCACCTTTTGCCACCAGGCAGAAGTAATAATACGACTGGTGCCTGCGAGGAAACACGGTGAGGCATCACCGCCAAAGCATCTGACTCTGCCCGAGGGAACCAGACCCAACCTACTGCAGAGCTAAAGTTACGATCGCTGTCTCACGGATGTTAGCCTGCGTGGAGTAGAAGCAGGGAACATAATGATGAACTTATATTCGCCATCTTTCTATTCCGAGCCGGCCAGTGTGGCCGTCCGGTTCTAGGCGCTTTTGTCTGGAACCGCGTGACCGCTACGGTCGCAGGTTCGAATCCTGCCTCGGGCATGGATGTGTGTGATGTCCTTAGGTTGATTAGGTTTAAGTACTTCTAAGTTCTAGGGGACTGATGACCACAAATGTTAAGTCCCATAGTGCTCAGAGCCATTTGAACCGTTTTTCTATTGCGAGATGCCTCCCATTGCAGGAGGACTTTAGTAGTGGGGGATAACATGAGCCTTCATTCTCAAACTCTGTCCCTCGACCCTATCGCTTCAACCACAAGTAGGGAAACGTATCATCAACCCTACGCAGGGAGACCCAGGATCGCTTTCAGTAGTTCAAAACTAGTGAGACTACCGATTCTTATGGTCCGATGCATCTTATTCGGGCGTCACCTTCCTCTTCTATGCGGAGGCCTTCCCAGTAAACCACTTGGGGAACTGCCCGATAGTAGGTAGGTAAGGCTGCTTCCGTGGCCCTGGATGCGTGGACTTTCTTTGTGAAACACACGCCAAGGTTCTTGACAGGGACCATCTGGCTATGTATAGGGGCTTGGATGGCAAGGCTAACGTCCAGGGCGCAGGAGCAAAGATTTGTCTGTTTAGGGAACTAAAGGTGCAGCACCTCGTAAGCTAGATAGCAGCTGAACAACAATTATAATCAGCGACATGCAGTTTCTCAGTGCTGTATCAAACGGTTGTGGTCTAGTGTCCGATATTTATCCCGCGGACTATGAGACATTGATTTACTAGTAATTTATATGTTATGGTCGTTCGTCAGTAAACGTCGTTCGTCAGTAAACTTGACTACATACTATTAGTAGTTATAAGACTTCAAAAATGGTTGAACATGAGAGTGATGCTACAGCAACTGCCAGGCTAAGGAATTTTTCAAGTGAGTGGAAATAATCTATGTTACTACTAAATGGTTAACACGGTTCATAGCACCCCTACCCACCTTCAAATTGACTAACTAACCGCTTCCAGGACCAAAAGAAATTTGTTTCATAATGAGATAATTATTTACAGAGTTTAAAAATTTAAAATGCTGTTATAATCGACTCAAGAGCTATAATCTTACGTTAAAGGTTTAACACAGTAAGACTTTATTACAGTGTTAAATACTGTGTAAATATCTTGAGGCTGAGTAATTCATCACGCGCAATTACAATTCATCCAGTATTTGAAAATGAGGGCACTTGATGACTTGCAACAAACCTTACACATTATTTCAAACCTTTATGAAACTTTTTCTCGCTGATACCTCCCAAAAAATGAGGAAAGGAAAACTGTTTATCGCTTACTACATTTTCGCTGTTCATGCAGTAAAAATGCCTCATCAGACTCGACGTTTTTAATTTATCACTGTATTCGCAATACATTTTGTAGAGAGTATTCACTTAACCCCACTGAACCTACTTGTATAGTTACAGGATTGTAAGACACATACGTGAGGAGATCTGACGCGATAGACATTGAGATTCGTGGAAAAACTATTATAGAAAAACCATCTTTTGCTTAAAACTGAGCGCAAATTCCCTGCACTATTATTTACCCGGCGTTTGATAACCTGTGCACTTAGCGATTTCCAACACGCTTTAAATCCAATTTCAAACCTTTTCAATTTTTTTTCTCGGTTACAGGCTTCACTTTAGATATTTAACACATTAAATAATGTGTGATGATTAATTGGAAGCAGTTACAAATATCGGAGTTTGAGACTTTAAGGATTGGTAGTTACTGGTGTTGTTAGAAACAGCATCACGTGTACTGTACAAACGCTATAAGAGATTAAAATGTAAGCTCTTATATAACGACACAGCTTAATAATGTCTCCTAATAAAGCCTTCCAGGGTTGTTCAGTACGTAGAACGTGACAAAAGACGTGAAATACGCTGCTGACCATTAAAACTGCACCACCGTGAAGACGGCGTCCAACAAACGTTGTTCGTGTTCCCATGAATTTGGAATCTATAGGTTCTGGATGGCCGTACTCTTCGGCCAGCAGGGTCTCAGCGGCTCCACAGTATTAGAGCTCGAGAAGGCAAGCATGTTCTTCTCTTGGCTGTGCAGCAGCTTAAAGCGTATTTCTTTGAGTCAGGAGATAAGCTTTTTGCAGCTATATAAGTATCCACAGGGACAGTGCGACCACAATTAGAGCGCTATTGGCTGTCAGTACTGCGACCTCTGTTATTGCTTGCCTTGACGTGATAGAAGAGAGAGACGGCCGGCAGTGGTGCGCCCAGTGACAAGTGCATACAATAATGGTACAACAGCGTCTCTTCAGACGAGTTCCTGTTCTATGTGCAGCATTGCGACGAACGTACCCATATGTAAAGGTTCCGAGAAGAACGAAAATCGTCGTACTGCATTTGACAGTCATACGGGCGCAGCGCCTGGTGTGCGGTGAGATGGGGTGCACAGCACGATCACTTTAGGTTCACATCGTAGGCGTCTTGTACAGCAGGCGTTACATACTTGACGTCTCCAGGCCGTCGGCTGTATCTTAGAGTTCTACGTGATGTGATCTTTCAGCAAGATAACGCGAGATGGTACTGCCCGCAGCTCCCTCGGCACAAAGGATGTTCAAGTTTTTCCCTGGTTAGCATGTTGTCTAGGTCTCTAATATATTGATAGCGTCTGGACAGGGATTATCGAGAGGCTAGAACGCCAGCACACGCTAGCCTCTACGACTGATAAACTTTGCCTCAAGGAAGAATCAGGATGGAATTACGTACACTGATCGAGTTCGACTGGATGTCCAGCACGAGCAGATCCATTCTTGCTGCCGTAAGTGGCAGCTCTGAGTACTAAATTGATCATGTTCTACCAAATCACGTAGAAACCACATACAGTGATACGGGGTAGTTACTGGAATTAAGGAAAACGTGGAAGGGAGGACCCACCAATGTAACTTACTTTTCACACAACCTATTTAACGATATATAAGCTGTGTTTTACAGATAGTCGAAGCGTTTAACCATAATATTTTCTTTAACAAAATTAAAAAATTTCCAAAATTCTTTTGACCTTAAACCTTATGTTGAATAAGTTTTTAATCTTTGCAAAAGAAATCATAAGTGCTGTATTGTAAAACAGCAAACAATGTAACAATGATTAAAAGATGGGCGGACCTGCAGCCCACCCGTTATCGGGTGAAACAGCAGTGTTTACTACCGCGCTGGACACAGTCTGTATTATTAACTGCCCTCCTGCAACTCATGAAAACTATACAAGCATCATCGATGGCAACAGTGATTCAATTATTGAAAACAAATGACGTAGCTTTTAATTCGGGGTTAAGATGCACACCTGTGCTTGAACGTTAAACAGATTAGCAGACAATATGACAATGATAATGCTTACTTCAAAGCAACCAATCTCTTAATTTCAATCAGCAACCAAGCTGCGACTGGACCCAACCTGTCCCTTCCAACAATTGACTAAAGCCCTGGTGATAGTTGGCTGTTAATATTTTCAATGTTAAACTGATTGTCGTTATTAACACCACTCTGAAGGAACGTCTTGAAAGATTACCTGTGAACGTTTACTACAAGAGAACTCACTGAGTGGTGCCAATGAACGCCAGGTAGAAGAGGGCAGCCAGGCCATGAGCGGTCTTCCGACACGAATGCTGCCAGCCAATCGACGGAATGTCGGCCTGCTGCTTGTAGTCGACACTGACCCCGGTGAAGAACTCCCGTATCTTGGCTCTGCGCAGGGCCTCCTTGCGCCAGCTCGTGGCTTGGGCCACTCGGCTCTCGTGACTCCCTCTTCTCGCGACGCTACCGCCAATCTCCAAACTTCGTTCCTTCCTCTTGGGCCAGCGAACGCCGTATATATACATCGACAAGCGAAGAATTTCTAAGGGAACAACCTACAGATACCAACTCTTGCTCATAGATATTGGCAATGGGGCCACAAGGGGGATAGTCGATACTACACTTGAGCCAGTGGCGCCAGACAGAACAGTCTACTAACTGAATGGCGCCACAGCTCAACCTCCCCCTCTCAAATCTGAACAAGACTCCCCCGGGGCTAAGAATCCTTCACTCCGCTGGAATGTTTAATCTGGCTGAGATGAACCCTTATGAGCTTCACCTTTCCCAGGTTCCGGACCAAAGGATTCCCTGGGCTTAAAATTTTGACAGTGGAATATGGACTAAGGAAACGCTGGGTGAGCTTTCGTAAGCGTTTATACAGGGAAGTCCGAAGAACCTCCGGAGTGGTAGATGGAGGTAAAAAAATCATTTATCTCCCATAAATTGGACAGCGGTGAATTCATGTGATAGAGTATTTGGCTAGCTGTGGTGGCCTGGGATGCTTCATGCCGTGCGGAGTTAAACGCTAAGTTTAACCAGGGCAAGGTGGTATTCCACTTCTTGGGCGATTTTTGGTGGTAAATAATCAACGCTCACTTCAAGTTGCGGTTAATTCTTTCGGGTAAGGAAGCCTCAGGATAATAAGGTGTTGTGGTAACATGTTTTATGCCATTGCCAAAACAGGGTTGTCTAAACGACCTTGCCAGAATGCTAGGAGCGTTATCCGTAACCAACTTCCACAGTGGCCCGATCCACCAAAATATATTAGTAATATGAGAGGTGGTGATAAGAGCGGTCACACCCCGGCTAGGTATCAACCAAATGAACCTGCAGTAGGCGTCCACCACTACGAGAAAATACGAATTGCCTTTTTTTGTACGGGTAAGCAGACACAAATAATAAACAAACCATTTGTCCAACAGATGTTCTTCCCATTCCGACTGCAACAATGCCATCGCCAGAGAGTTACTTGATTTTCCCTTCTTACAATCTCGGCATTCTCTACACCTTTAATGTCTTTATAAAGTGTCGGCCAGGTCAGTTGCTCCTTGACCTTCTATAAGGTTTTATAAAGACCTAAATGCTGGAGAGTCATGGAATTACCAGAAGACCGGAATAATTAAGATTCGTGGGAGACCTACCCCTGCGTTTACACAGAATTCTGGTCTGCAGAAAATGGTCACTGGATTCCTGCCCATCTAGTAGTTGCTTCCTGAGACCCCCCCCCCCCTCCCCCCACCAATCGGTCCTGTTCTTGTTCAGTTTTCAAATTATAAACAGTTGGGGTACCTCGGTAAGGATCGTACATACTAGGTGATTGGTGTTTCCTCATCAAGCTCATGCTGTTGGAACATCCTGCTAAGGGCGTCAGCAACCTGATTATCAGGTCCCTTAACGTGCCGAACCTTAAAATGGAAAGCTGCAGTGAGGCCACCCATCTCGCGATACGCTCTGTCTCCCTAGGCCGAGCTAGGACCCAACTAAGGGCTTGATTATCCGTCTCTAGGTCAAGTTCACGATGATCGAGATAGAACTGAAATTTTTCCAGGGCAAATAACACAGCTGCTGGTTCGCACTCATATACTAATTGAGCTTAGGCCCCTCCAGACGTTGGGAAGCAAATGCTAACGGGCCCCTGATATCTTGATCTTCGTGTAAAAGAACTGCTGACACACCAGGATTGCAAGCTTCAGTCTGGGCCACAAATCGTTTCTTAAAATCATGTGCGGCTAAAACCAGTGGATTGTGAATCGCAATTTTAATTCCTCCAAAGGCTGCCTGCTGACTTTCAGCCCAAGCGAATTTCTCAATATTTCTGCGTAACAAATTCAACCGAACTGCAAGTTGCGCAAAGTTTGGGACAAATCTGCGGAAATAATTAGCCATCCCTACATATTGGGCAACCTCCTCCTCGTTTCGTGGCTGCGAAAAATTCCTCAACGCCTTTGTGCGTTCCTGATCAATGCTAATTCCGTACTGTGACACCAAGTGACCCAAAGACACCTGGCGCTTAGCCAAGGTTATCTTTGAGGGTTTCAGTCATCCCCGCGTCCCTGTTTTAATGCCATTGGCATTAAAACAAGCGTTCAGTGCATAGTGCTGTGGAATGCGGAGAAAACAGCAAATTGGCGCTCATAGGAAGAAGAACAACACCAAAAATGCTACAGGAGCGTAATATGTAAGAAACACTCTACGCAACCTGCCACTGATGATGCCTTGCAGAAAATAAAGGCGAAACGCGTATGACACTAAAATTGTGTTTTATTCTGTTGCTGTCAGACGGTCCATAAGTGAAAATTATCAATATACCGAAGTAAGTACCGTCTTAAAAGATTACCTGTGAACACTTATTACAAGAGAACTCACTCGGCGGAACCACAAGCTCCAGCTAAAATACACCAATAAACAAACACAGAAACGACCAGCTTAGTACAACAGGTTGTTCAGATTGTAACTAATGACTGAGAAATACAATTACAATCAAAGAATTGAACCACTTATCAGCTAAATCTAACCACAAGGCCCCTCTTGTTTAACGGTAGCCTGTGCCTAAGTACAATTGTTCCTGCTGTATTTACGAGCAAGAGCTGATTAATTAGAACATTAATGATCGGGTACACACCAGAAAGGAAAGGTAATATAATTGCGGGACCATTTTTCAAATGATAACTATTGTCTTAGTACAATACTACTGCCTATATTTACGACCCAAGAGAAGACCGAGTAAAACTCTGAGGGTCGGGTACAAACCAGAAAATATTAAGGAGGGCAGGTAGACAATGAAACAAACCACCACGAGGATAACAGAATGTTACTCCCCTTTACCAGCAGCAAGCAGTTCCATGGATCCAAGGTGCATCGCAGCGGTTATTGAGTGGTGCCGATGAAAGCCAGGTGGGAGAGGGCAGCCAGGCCACGAGCGGTCGTCCGACACGAATGTTGCCAACCAACCGACGGGATGTCGGCCTGCTGCTTGTAGTCGACGCTGACTCCCGTGAAGTGCACCCGTATCTTCGCTCTGCGCTGGCCCTCCGTGCGCAGCTCGTTGCTGCGGCCGCTCCGATCTCGTGACCACCTCTTGTTTCGACGCTACCGCCAATCCCCAAGCTTCGTGCCTCCCTCTTGGGTCAGCGAGCCCCGTATATACCGACAAGCTAAGACTTTCTAAGGGCACAACCCACAGAGACGAACTCTTGCCCATAGATATTGGCAATGGGGCCGCAAGAGGGATAATCGATACTACACTTGAGCCAGTGGCTCCAGACAGAACAGTCTACTAACTGAATAGCGCCACAGCTTAATCTCCCCCTCTCACAACTGAACAAGACTACCCTGGGGCTAAGAACCCTCATTCCGCTGGAAAGTTTAATCTGACTGAGATGAACCCTTATGAGCTTCCCCTTTCCCATGTTCCTGACCAAAAGACTGACTGTTCTTAAAATTTTGACAATGGAATATGGGCTAAGGAAACGCTGAGAGAGCTTCCCTAAGCGTTTATCCCGGGAAGTCTGACGAACCTCCGGAGTGATGGATGGAAGTGAAAAATCATTTATCTCCCATAAACTGGAGAGCGGGGAATTCATGGAATATACGAGCATTTGGCTAGCTGGGGTGGCCCGGAATGCTTCATGCTGCGCTGAGTTAAACGCTTTGTTTAACCAGGGCAAGGTGGTACCCCCCCCCCCCTTCTTAGTTGATTTTTGGTGGTAAATAATCAACACTGACTTCAAGTTGTGGTTAATTCTTTCGGGAAAGGAAGCCTCAGATTAATAAGATGTAGTGGTAATATGTTTTATCCAATTACCAAAACAGATTTGTCTAAACGACTTTGCCAGAAAGCCAGGTGCGTTATCAGTAGCCAATGCCCATCGTGGCCTGAACCACCTAAACATACTAGTAAGATGAGTGATGGTGATACGAGCGGTCACGCCCCGGCTAGGAATCAACCAAACAAACCTAGAGTAGGCGTCCACCACTACGAGAATATACAAATTTTTGTCCGGGGAAGCGGACCCACATAATCAACAAACCATTTGTCCAATAGATGCTCTTCCCATTCCGACTGAAGCAGTCCCCTCGCCAGGGAGTTACTTGGTTTTCCTTTCTTACAATCTTGGTATTCTTTGACTAAACCGCTAATGTCTTTATCAAGTGTCAGCCAGGTCAGCTGCTCCTTGACCTTCTCTAAAGTTTTATAAAAACCTAAATGCCGGAGAGTCATGGAAGTACTAGAAGACCGGAATACCTAAGGTTTGGGAGACAAATTGTAGCTTCCCCAGACCTACCCCTGCCGTTACACAGAATGCCGTTCTGCAGAAAATAGTCACTGGACTCCTGTCCATCTAGTATTTGCTTCCATCGCCCCCCCCCCCACCCAGACTTGGTCTTGTTTTTGTTCAGTTTTCAAATTATTAATCAGTTGGGGTACATCGGTAATGATCGTACAACTACGTGACTGTCTGGTGTTTCCTCAACAAGTTCATGCTGTTGGAACATCCTGCTAAGGGTGTGAGCAACCTGATTATCAGATCCCTTAACGTGTCGAACCTTATAATGGAAAGCCGAAATGCGGATCGTCCATCTCGCGATACGCCCTGCCTTCCTAGGACGATCTAGGAACCAACTAAGGGCCTGATTATCCGTCTCTAGGTCAAGTTCACGATGTTCGAGATAGAACCGAAATTTTTCCAGGGCAAATAACACAGCTAAAGCTTCACACTCATATACTGGATTATTGAGCTCAGGCCCCTCCAGGCGTCGGGAAGCAAATGCTAACGGGAGCCTGATACATTGATCTTGTAAAAGAATTGCTGCCACACCAGAATTGCAAGCTTCAGTCTGGACCGCAAATCTTTTCTTTAAGTCAGGTACGGCTAAAACCGGTGGGTTGGCAATTGCAGTTTTAATTCCTTCAAAGGCTGCCTGCTTTCAGGCCAAATGAATTTCTCAATATTTCTGCGTAAAAAATTTAACGGAGCTGCAAGTTGCGCATGTTTGGGACAAATCTTTAGAAATAATTAGCCATCCCTACAAATTACGTGACCTCCCTCTTGTTTCGTGGCCTGCTGCTTGTAGTCGACACTGATCCCCGTGAAGTACACCCGTATCTTCCCTCTGCGCAAACCCTACTTGCGAAGCTCATGCCTTCGGCCGCTCGGATCTCGTGACCACATCTTGTCGCGACGCTACCGCCAATCCCCACACTTCGTACCTCCCTTTCGGGCCAGCGAACGTGGTACAGTACGTATTGGACCGCAGTCTCTGTGACAAAGTATGATTAAGTCAATGGCCTCTAGCATGGAAACCATGCATTTACGGAAATAAGTTCATTAGACAGTTTTTGTTCCGTATTCTCTCATCGATCAACTCTGGAGTTTGTACACGGTGGAAAAATCACCCTGTATACTTCCTAATATACTGCATTGTGTTGTACGGAACTGGGGATCTAAAAACGATGGAGAGGCTTTGTCCCCCCCGTAGCCCACAGTGGTACACAAAGCCACAACAGGCTACAGCAGTCCACTCACCCCACCGCCTCCCCACACAGAACCCAGGGTTATTAAGCGGCTCGGCCCCCCGTGGACGTCTGACACCAGACTAGTGTAACCCGAATGTTCGCATGGTAGAGTGATTATGGCGTACGCGTACGTGGAGAAAGTGTTTGCGCAACAATCGCTGACATAGTGTAAGTGAGGCGGAATACGAGGAACCAGCCCGCATTCACCGGGCCAGATGGGAAACCGCCTTAAAAACCATCCACAGACTGGCCGGCAGAACGGACCTCGACATTTATACGCCGAGCAGATTCGTGCCGGGGACCGGCACGCCTTCCCGCATGGAAAGTACACTACATACACAAATCTTTTTATCTGATCTCCTTCCTGGTGTTGGAATGTTAATGGGCAATAGTGTAACTTGTAAACTGATCTTAATTTAGTGATCGAAAATTTAAGCTCCCACTGTCTCTTCCCCAAAGACGAAATGCTAATAACTTGCTTTTATTCACGATCTGATAGGAATGCATGATCAGTGTGTGACAGAGTAATTCTCATTTCCAATTGTTTCTGTATGCTGACATGATTTACTTTGGCAACATTTAAAAACTGATAGTAAGAATTGTTGAAGAAAAATGTCTAAACCAACTGAATTTAACGCAGCATTTATCATTGTCACGACTATAGGAGTACACTGAGCATCTGCACAGGCATTACAAAGCTACTGCACAGCACAAAACTGTCGGCACCAGGTAGTCTACGGGCCGACAGTGGCTCGGCAACAAACCGGGAAACAGAATACCGCAGGAGGAAATGGAAAGTCACCGTGCGAGTCAATCTACGGGGAAACAGAATGTCGGAAACCGCGTACTGAAGCGCACCGGTATGAACAGAACACACGGCAGATGCGGGCGGCTGATGGCTGAGCACATTGGAATGGCACACGGTAGGAGAGACAAGGCCAGGCTTTCAGTCAGCCGCAACTAAAAACTTCTGTCAGCAGGTCTGCCGCTGTACAGTGCTTCGTGAGCCGCCGCCCTCGCTCCCCTCCCCCCTCCCCCCCCCCCCCCCCCCCACATTCAATGGCAGTTGTCCGCACTAGATCGCTGCGCTTCCCACATCAGATGGTATGCCTCCATCGCAACATCTGCTGACGGGGATGCTAAAATACTTGATACGTGATGAGCCTCTTCTATCAAGATGTAACGGATGGTTTGATACCAAGCTCGGCAGTTAGAAAGCACACAGCTAAGCTGTAGGATTAAAGTCATGACAGTCTGGTAGTACCCATACAGTTAGCAAACGAAATGGAAGTGACTCAGACCTAAGTCATAGCACCGAACGTGTTTATAGCTTTGGTTTCAGAAATATTCATCTCAGTAAAAATCCGAGACATTTCTCAGCCAGGGAAGAATTTCGAATGTTTTCTACTACTTTCGTGCTTTTTAGGCATCTAGCAAGGAACCGTATCTATCTGAAAAATCCAGTACCTTCCACGTGGAAACGCAATAGTCGAGGATGTGATTCGTAGTTAAATGAGTTTATCCATCACACTGATCAATGGTGCTGAAAACTGTAAAGCAAAGCTAAAGATTCTCTGACGGTCTGTTTCTGAGACATCTGCAGTGGAAAAGTTGTTTCTATCGAATGCTGTCGGACGCAGCAACGTTTGAAGCAGAAAATATGACATGAGAATAGCTTCTGATTAGTAACGGCCTAGTTTCGATGTTATGGCGTAAACTCCTGTCTTGTGTGTTAACTACAGATAATGCGGGTGGAAACACATCCGTGTACCTCGGTGCAGGATGATACGCTTCACCTTTATCAACGTTACGAGTTTGGTTTCCGCATTATCCAATAAAGTTGAAACGTCCCCTTTTTTGAACAATTATACAAGACTGTACTTTAACTGACACACAATATTTTTAGCGCAACACAATCTGACTTTCAAAAAATCCCTACGAAAGAATGGCCCTGACTAACATTAACCTATGCGTTTCACAAATCGCTTACCTCACAAAAATCTGGGTTACTCGAACTACTGCAATACAGCAGGCGCCACTGCTGCCAGCTAAATAAAAGATTCAAACTATGGAAGGCACTAACTACTGATAGGGATAGTTAGCAAATGAAAGATATTAATAGAGAACAAACACTGTACTTACCTTAATAGTCATAATATATATAGCAGTTCATGACAAATTACTAAACTCCGCCATCTCTCTCCCCACATCCACCACTGCTGGCGGCTCACCTCCAACTGCGCAACGCTACGCGCTGTTCACATCCAGCTGCCGCTGCCCAACACTACAATGGCAGACAACAATGCAAACTACCCACAGACTGCACACAGCACAGCCAGTGATTTTTATACAGAGCGCTATGTAACGTAGCCAATAAGAAAACTTAAACAGCCTACTTACATTGCGCCTCTGGTGGCCCACCAATACCGTAATCTCTACCAGGACTACAGTGGGTCTGCTCTGTGATAACCTACCAATACTCTTCAAAACTTCGACTGACTCTGCTGTGGGTTTGCTCTGTTGTGGTGCATTACCGGTCTGCATGTCAAGAGTCAGCACTATCTTTCCGTTGGAAGGACAACACTACTTCTTCAAGACTGCATGGAAATCCACTACTTCCGTGTGCATTGTCTTTTACTGCTCAGACTTTGAGAAAAACACTGCAATTTTACTGTGATGAATGATCAGGACTGTCTTTATGTACTGTCAGATAATTTTAGCTTTTGACCAACATTGTATTAATAAGTGTGTGCATTTGATATCTTTCTTACCGTAATTATGAAAAATTTTTTCAAATCTGTATTGACCAGTGCCCAAAGCAATTTGTAAAATTTTTGTGGGGAGTATGGGGGCTATGTAAGTAGGCTGTTTAAGTTTTCTAATTGGCTACGTTACATAGCGCTCTGTATAAAAATCACTGGCTTTGCTGTGTGCAGTCTGTGGGTAGTTTGCATTGTTGTCTGCCATTGTAGTGTTGGGCAGCGGCAGCTGGATGTGAACAGCGCGTAGCGTTGCGCAGTTGGAGGTGAGCCGCCAGCAGTGGTGGATGTGGGGAGAGAGATGGCGGAGTTTTGTAATTTGTCATGAACTGCTATATATATTATGACTATTAAGGTAAATACAGTGTTTGTTCTCTATTAATATCTTTCATTTGCTAACTATCCCTATCAGTAGTTAGTGCCTTCCATAGTTTGAATCTTTTATTTAGCTGGCAGTAGTGGCGCCTGCTGTATTGCAGTAGTTCGAGTAACCAAGATTTTTGTGAGGTAAGCGATTTGTGAAACGCATAGGTTAATTTTAGTCAGGGCCATTTTTTCGTAGGGATTTTTTGAAAGTCAGATTGCGTTGCGCTAAAAATATTGTGTGTCAGTTAAAGCACAGTCTTGTATAATTGTTCAAAAAAGGGGACGTTTCAAAGTCCAGAGTTCCTGCGCTGCACTTTTCTCCTCGGATATCAATCATACGCAGCTTACATGATAATGATCCTTAAACTAAACTAAACTTTGTCCGAACGGGCCTTGGAAGGTCCAACGGTACCGACCGACCGCCGTGTCATCCTCAGCCCACAGCCGTCACTGGATGCAGATAAGGAGGGATATGTGGTCAGCACACCGCTCTCCCGGCCGTATGTCAGTTTACGAGACCGGAGACGCTACTTCTCAGTCAAGCAGCTCCTCAGTTTGCCTCATGAGGGCTGAGCGCACCCCGAATGCCAACAGCGCTCGGCAGACCGGATGGTTACCCATCCAAGTGCTAGCCCAGCCCGACAGTGCTTAACTTCGGTGGTCTGACGGGAACCGCTGTTACCACTGCGGCAAGGCCTTTGGCCTGATAGTGATACACATTATTTAAAAAAAAGACTCCTATTAAAAAATTTCGCTACAGACACCAACAACTCAGACATCAGCTTATCAAATGCATGGATTCTTTCAGGACAATAGTCGACCATCTTCCGTTTTCTTAACTCGAAGCAATGACACTATTCTCATGACATCAATGAGAAAAATGAGCATAGACAGTCTGACAGCTACATTCTGTACATAGTGTCTACCTGTAGGCTAGGAGGTGCTTATGAACTCGACGGTGTAGTCGCCGAGTTTTCATACATTCGTTCGGAGATAAACGTCCTTAACTCGAGTTGCTGGATCATGATAAATGCCTCTAAATCGTAATGATATGCGGAACTCCATAACAAAATCATCATTGGCCAAGAAAATGCATATAATTGAAGATTAGGGTTTAAAGTCCTTTCGGAAATGAGATTATTAGAGACCAAGTGCAAGCTATGGTTATCGAAGTAAATTGGCCATATCCTTTCAAAATAATTATCCTGGCATTCACCTGAAGCAACTTAGGAAAATCACAAAAATCAAATATCTGTGTGGCCGAAAGCGGGTTTGTTATTCTGCCCTCCTTAATAGGAGTTCCACGCCCTACAAACGCACCAGCTCTCTCGGTGAGACTTTGCACAAGTAACTGCTTGTACATCCGTCTCCTGCAATTAACACGCCAATCACAATTGACGTTTTTAGGAGGCTAATATCAGGTAATGTTCATAAAAGACCATCCTAGATCATCAGGAAAATTCAGATGAATAAAACTGTTTTGGTAGGTGTTGTGGTAAGCACGATGCTCTTATGAATGAAACCAAATTCATCGCAAGTAAACGCATTGGGCATCCGCCATATAAGACACACAGATGCGGAGGATTGTGACAACACAGCGCAGATTAGTGGCAAAGTTGTCGGGAGGCATTTTCTAAAAAGACAAGCGTCACAAAGACAGAATTTCCAAACGATACTTCCGCTGTATTGCCACATAAAAGTGCAAAGGCTTGGACTCAGTTCGCATACTAAGTTTCCCGCTATGGTTAATATTTCCACACTCCCGTAGCCTGTGTTCTTGGCCGTTCTTCTAACATGCTGACATGAGACCACTTGCAATGTCACTTACAGAGACATTATAGAATACGTGATGTCGAAATGCAGTTATGGTAAATACAGATGCCCATACCATGTCATGAAAATGTTGTACCTTTATGACAGTCCAGATGCCTTCCTTATACAACTTAGAAGGGGCCTAATGAGGTGTTATTGGCACTAGTATGTGTACCAACTGCCTCGCAAACAGTTCCACTTACTGTCACTAAGTGACACCACATTCGTGGCACTGAAATCACTTTCGATGCGAAATTAAAAACAGTTCAAGATGTCGGAGGGAAGTAAATTGGAAGAATTGGCAGGAAATTCAAAAATGGCTCTGAGCACTATGGGACTAAACATCTGAGGTCATCAGTCCCCTTGAACATAGGACTACTTAAACCTAGCTAACCTAAGGACATCACACACATCCATGCCCAAGGCAGGTGTGGTGGTTAATCCACCCTAATCAGCCAATTGCTGTTGAGCCGGAGGGCCGAGTCACATAAGCAACATTTACAGTTTGTAACAACACCACTTATTAACTTTTCTTTGGCCAAATAAAATATTATCTTTAAAATTCAAAATCCTTACAAGCATGGGCAGCCGCCCTATTCAAACAACAACAACATTAATCTTTAACCAATCATTAAGTGATTTGCAAGTTAATTAAATTCTATACGTAGTAAGTCTCTCAAAAGGAGACTACAATAATGAGATAAAGTTTAACCAATAATGGATATCACAAATTTATTTTTTTACCACAAAAGAAATTACCAACAGGTACACCCCTTCGTGACATTCTGAAAACAGGTGACGTCACATAGGCACGGGCAAATTCAAGTAGCAGAAGGGGGGCCCACTGGACCCAGACCAGAGACGGCTAGACCCAGAACCCTCAGCAAGCGGCGAGCTGGACAGGGTGCCGCACACAGTACACCATAACACACTGGAAAGAAATGTCTTAGAGCACGTGCTACTATACAATTTGAGAGAAAGGGGGTGGGAGGGGGAGAAAACGACAAACATTAATTAAATAACAGCCTATTTCAGGACAATGAAATAAAATAGTCAAGGGTGAATCGGTAACTAATGCCCTTGACGTAACCTTAAAGGACGAGGGCGAATAGCATAATACCAAGTCAGCTTAGAAATATAAACTACACTAGTAGGTTAATATATGCTCACTGAAACTGGGGAGCTCATTTAAATTACCCCTTAACAGGATACTGATAAACAGTCAAGTAAGGCTACCATTTCACAGTTTACGAGCGGACAAGTAATGCAATTAGACAACACAGAACGTACAGATTCAATGTTAAGCCTGTGCTTTGAACCAACTATAACAACGTCCACACGGATCACTGTACCAGGAAAAATATTACAGTTTCACCATACTGGCTTATGCCGTCCGTGACTCCGAACAGCAATAGTATCAATTAACACACCTCGCTTACTCGGACTGTATCACATCACATACTCCAGATAAACCTTTAACCAAACACAATATCACGTGTTTACTTAAACAGCACTAAATAGAGGGGACATTTTGGTTGGCAAGACAACAGTTTCCAGTCATGGTGCCGATACTTGGGAAGCAAGGATCAGTATAATATGCACACCAAAAACATGACAAGCAATTCTCACCAAATCCTTTATAAAATCCTTTACAGATCCAAATCAGGGCCGCACGAGTCGATTCGGGTAATGTGGCCGAGTCCAGTTCCCACACTACAAGCCAGGCTCGGTCTTGCAAACGTGTCAAACACACCACAACCTCTGCGTCGTACCCCGGCCTGCTCAACCACGCTCGCCTCCGATTCTCACGCGCACCGCGGCACTCCAGCTGTCCCCTTTCTAGCCTCCACGCTCCGTCGCAGCCAAAAGCCACGTCAAACGGCCGAGCCCAAAGATCACACCATGCCGACCCGATCGATCAAGAGATACGTGCCGGCACGTTCAGTAGGATTCGAACCGGCGACCGTAGCAGTCGCGCGGTTCCAGACTGTAGCGCCTAGAACCGCTCCGCCACTCCGGCCGGCGGGAAATTCAAAACAAGCCAGTAGTCCTGCCCTTAAAATGGCAAGAAATTTAAAATAACTGGTGAGAAATTTCAAAATCAAAGAGGGAGGGTGACGGGAAATTAACAAAAAGTGATGGGAAATTCAGGAAAACTAAAGATGACATTGGTGGTGAAAAAAAAAAAGAAACAAAACCCTCAGTGGTGCCTTGTGCCCCAAGTCCCCATCCATATCCAACCAGTCATAACGAAGTACTAAAGGAAGGAATCCAATCAAAATAAAGTAAATTAAAGAAAAAACGAACCAGCAAAGTTGTATTTTACGCCATTCCCATACCACCTCCCCTTATCCGAAGCCAATCACAGTGCAGCATGAATAAATCCAGGCTGATGCAACTAATTCGGTTGTATTAGTGGGAAACTAAAAAATACCTCTCCCCCTTTCCACCCCTTCCCATCTCCCCCTTTGTATAATTGAGCAACCATAGCGCAGTATCATACTACAAAATGATAATTCCATTGATTCTGTAAGTTATCTCAATAAATATCTGTATCATTGTAAAGTTGTAAACCCCTTTTTGACTCAGGCACTATATTTCGTTTTACATAATTTGTAAGACTGCTTATATTTTCCACACACCGATTTTTATGTGTTTTACGCAGTTTTGCTTGCATATAGGCATCTTATGCCTAGGTTTTGGCGCCCTCTGGTTATTATTTGCCACACTAGCCCAGTGTGTACTTTCTAACCTGTCGTAGCCATATTTGTGTGAGCGCTAAATAGATCTGTTTTGCTGTGCTCAGTTGATACCATGTATATACTTTTGTGTGGTCATACGCTGTGCTAGTATAACCTAAGGTGACACAATGTTTTTTAAAATTTCTTTGAAATTTTCTCATGTCCCTCGCACTTAGAGTGGCTTGTTGTCGCAATTTCTTTCTTTTCAATACATCCACTTCTCGTACTTTATGACTCTACTGTAGATGGGTTTTATACCCACTTAATTTTTGTCTGCAGCTCGTGGTCTCACGGTAGCGTTCTCGCTTCCCGGGCACGGGGTCCCGGGTTCGATTCCCGGCGGGGTCAGGGATTTTCACCTGCCTTGAGATGACTGGGTGTTGTTGTGTCGTCTTCATCATCATCATTCATCCCCATTACGGTTGGAGGAAGGCTAGGACCTTGTCTAGTACAGCGGTGCGGGTCTCCCTACGCTCTGTCAAGGAGTATGGGACTTTGAACTAAACTGAAAACTTTTGTGTGAGTTTTAATCTATGATTTAGTTTACTCCCATAGCTGTACAAGATTTGTTCTTAATGGATTGTTTTCTTGTTTTTAAGACAATCTGTTGATGTTCCAAAATTGCAAAACGTCTTATTCAAATTAAATAGCATTGCAACCCAGAGTGTTTTTCAACTTCAAATAACTAAAAATGGTTACAGTGCGAGGGGGCCAAATTTGAATTTTTAATGAACGAACTGACTTCAAGTTAATTGTGTATCTTAAAAAAAGAACATAACGCTGAGGGTCAGTAACTATCTTCATGTAAGTTTGTGGTGAAACACGTATGAAATCAAAAAGACTTCTTATATAACTAAAGAACACAACAAATAAGGTTATTGTGAATAGTACTGCCACAATATAGTAGGAAATTTCTCATTGTGAACTAGGTGTGCAAGGATTTCAAACTAGTTTGGTCAGGTAGAAACACACTCGATTAAGCATCAGACAGCATGAGCCACCGTCAATGTTCAGAAGATAAGGTGTAAGTGCAAGTCCAGCTGTCGCCAGTGGTTAGCAAGAGAAAATATTATGGACCCTGATGGCTGGTGACAGTGATGGTGTCCACATATACCCCTGGGCCGACCATGTTGGAAACTCTGGGTTGTGTAGATTGAGACGGACTGTGGTGACGGTTCAGCGCTTGCTTCGAGTGAGTTACTTCCTGATAGATGTAATGCACCATGATGAGAGATGATCTTGCTTCAGTCACATGGGCAAAATAAGAAAGAGATACTTGGAGACAGCGAGATCTGTCGGCGCTTAGACCGCCATCTGGTTGCTGTGTGCATGTGGCATGAAGGCCCTTGGAAACGAAAATGTAAGGATCGTCTGCCGCGGGTGGTTGTGCCGTTGGGAGTTTTTGAAAAAACAGTGAACGGAGTATCGAGGGCAGAAAGGAGTGCTGGAAAATGGGAGCATAAAACCTGTCGAATATGAACGGCGGCTATAAGTGTGGAAGACATGGACAAATATGGAGATTGGAGTGGAGGGTATGTCTCTGCTGGGGATGTGCAATCTGTAGATCCAAGGAGCAAAGAGGGATAAGGGAACCCATGGGAGGGAAAATAATTGTGCCACAGATAAGGTGATACAGAAAGGCTAGGTAGAAATTTCACGACGTTTTTAGACACAGAGAAAAGAGTCATATCGGAGACATATAAATCAGGATTCTCACATGACATCTTGAAAGCCATGGGTCAAGGACCCCAGTAAATTCCTTGACTTACGTAAAGCATTAGACTCTGTGCTGTACAGTGCTGTTTATTAAAAAAAGAGCAAGTATATGAGACAATTTCTTGGTAACAGGCCACATACTGTCGTGTGGGATGGATAGCAATCGACAGAAGTAGAAGTGACTTCAAGTATATACCAGAGAAATGTCAAAGGGTCATTTTTGTCCATATTCTGTGTTAACGACTTGGCAAACAATATTAATAGCAGTGGTGGTGGTGGTTAGTGTTTAACGTCCCGTCGACAACGAGGTCATTAGAGGCGGAGCGCAAGCTCGGGTTAGGGAAGGATTGGGAAGGAAATCGGCCGTGCCCTTTCAAAGGAACCATCCCAGCATTTGCCTGAAACGATTTAGGGAAATCACGGAAAACCTAAATCAGGATGGCTGGAGACGGGATTGAACCGTCGTCCTCCCGAATGCAAGTCGAGTGTGCTAACCACTGCGCCACCTCGCTCGGTATTAAGAGCAGTCTGAGGCCTTTCGCAGATGATGCGGTTACGTAAAATGAAATAATGTCTGAAAAACCTGGAGAGATATTCAGTAAATTCTTGAAAATATTTCGTATTGGAGCTAAAATTGGCGATTTGCTTTAAACGTGCAGATATGTAACATTATGCACTGTGTGACTGCTATACCGGTAATGAACTACTAGAATCATTCAACTTATACATATACTAGGATTCAACAGTCTCTAGAAGTATGGAATGGAATGATCACATAGACAAGAGATCACATAGACAGGTGGTAGATACGATTCATTGGCAGGCCACTGCGAAAACGCTGACAGACACAATATGAGCAGACCGTTGACGATATATGCAACTTTTTCTGCATGCGCAGACGTATTGAAAGATTCACTCTTTTCGCTCTCCATATCCCGTCGGAAAAGGAAGATACTTTAACGTGTTGTACCGTCGTAAATACCCGGTGCTGTGCACAACGTAGCGGTTTACAGAGTATTTAAGTGAAGTGCATTTACTTATGAGCGCTCCACCCGCCGGAAGAGCTACACCGCACTGTTCTCCGCAGCGTTAATAATGGGGGTGCGTGCACTACAGCGCGCCGCACGAGCCAACCAGCGAGAAACGCGGCCCTTGCTGTCGAGGGACAACGTATTCGGCGCCTGCGGCTGATGCGGGTGACGTCACAGTCAAATTCTACGCAGTGAATGACAGAAAAATCGAACATCAGAATGAGCAATGAATGGCGGAACACTCAGCGCCCTAGTGGAAGATTACAAAGAAAGGTACTTCAGTCACACAAGAGAAAATATCGCCGGCCGCGGTGGTCTAGCGGTTCTAGGCGCGCAGTCCGGAACCGCGCGACTGCTACGGTCGCAGGTTCGAATCCTGCCTCGGGCATGGATGTGTGTGATGTCCTTAGGTTAGTTAGGTTTAAGTAGTTCTAAGTTCTAGGGGACTGATGACCTCAGATGTTAAGTCCCATAGCACTCAGAGCCATTTGAACCATTTTTGAGAAAATATCGTAAGGAAACATTTGAGCGAATATTAAGCGTTTGATAACACTACTAGCAGCTGTGAATTCGAAAAGAACTATCATCTTCGTCTCGTTTCTGGCAAGACAATTGCGCAAATTATTCAACCACACGTTCACCTTTAACCTTCGCACAAGATAATTTCGATTACTGCAGAAAGAAACTAATACTCTGTCCAATGATGACGAGTATAATAATAATGTCCAAACAATAAGTTATAATTCTCTAGGAAGTACAAAAGCCTGTGGCACGATTTTGTGCCGCCTTCAAGTCTTGTAATTGGACGTGGGCGACCTGCATGTCTCCAACCCACCAGAGTTATACAACCGGGGAAAGGATACGTATAATTTAACCTGGAATCCGAACCACGTGTCGTACCGGGCGAGTCCGTTGTGGGATGAAGGTTAGATGAAAATTTTCGCGGTCCGGTCGGGATTCGATCCCGCGATCTCTAGGTTACAGTCGGGCTATTTGCAACTAAACCACCAGCACTACTGGGGAACCTTAATAGATAGAGATGAAAACGAATCCACACTTTATGTTCTTCGAGAATATTTGGGAACTAAAAAGAAAGTAACAGACAGAAAAAAATTGACAATACCTAAAAAATTTCTTCATCAGTATGGCAGAAACGGCCAGAAGGTTTCCATTGCGACACCATACAGGAATAAAAAAATAAAGCACTTGACACGCTAACTGCAACAGAAATGCGGATCGGGAATTCGAGACTCCTTTTAGTGGATGTAACAGCTGAGAAAACAGGAGACTTAAAGAAAAGACAGCAGTTTCTATAGCAGTATCCCTGTCTTTAATCATTTAAGGTAAAAACTAGTTGCAGTGAATCGTATACGTTGAAAGGGACTTCATTTAAACTTGCAATATGTTTTACAAATTGAAGTTGAGTTGAACTGTTGATGTGTTACAGAAATAGGGCAGTTTGCATTAGAACGGCGAACTGATATTTTGGAGAATTACATTAAGACAGGCTCTATCAAGCAACGTAAAGAAATGTTCCAAGTGGAGTTTCCTGGTATAAAACACCCCACGACCTTCACTATTCAGGATCTGCACAAGAAAAGGAGGTATATAGGATCCGTTCGTAATATGCAGGGGAATAGGTAACCGACAGTGAGGAACCCAGAAACTGTAGGTAGAATTCACATTACGAGCAGTTCGTGCAAGTCGGTAAGGAGGTTATCGCATCAGGCAGGTGTGACTCGTACGTCTTCTCATGGTGTACTAAAGGATATGAAATTAAAAACCGATCGTGTGTGTGGTGCAAGAGTGAAAATTTGAGGATCAAGAAAAAAGAATTAATTATTGTAATTGGCTGGTAATATCATTTGCTAAGTTTACTACGACCCCTTGCTTTATTTCATGTCAGAGGAGGTCTCGTTTCATTTGTCACGTAATGTAAACTCCCAGAACTGCAGATACTGGTCGCAGGATAATCCACATATTCTGCATGAAGAACGTCTCCTCTCAGGAAAATAGGTCTTTGGTGAGCATTGTCCGACATACGCATTGTTGGGCCCCACATTTTTCAATTACGCCTTAAACAGTGCTAGATATCTAGAGAGTTTTGACTCTTTCTACGCACATTAACAGATGCAGAGAAACTATATGCGGTATTCCAACATGATGGAACAAAAGCTCACACTCCCAACCAAAGTACTGCCCACGTCACCAACGTATACCATGAAGACAGTCTTTTCAGCAGATGACTCTGGCCCGCAGGGTCCCCGGAATCTACGTCGTGTGACTTTTATTCATGATGCACACTAAAAAACAAATTGTACGCTGGAAATCCTCGCCCAATAGACGATGTTAAACGGAACATTACTAGAGAAATTAACATCATCACGCCTGCAGAATTACAGCGTGCTGCTGGTAACGTCGTCGCACAAAGTCAGTGATGCCTGTTTTCCCGTGGGTACTACTTCCAGCATCTGTTTTTGAACGTTAATATTATCTATTCTTCTTTAGTTAGTTCGTTGTTACTTGAATCCAAGGCGTACTGGTTTTATGTAGGATACTCTGTATCATTGCTTAGTTAAATGAGTGCACCTGAAATTATACATTCGTTCAACAGCCCCTTTAAGTGAGGTATTTGTCCAGTAAGTTCACGCAGTCGAGAATAGACGAAAACATTTCTTCAGTTATTATATGATACCGTAATCAAATATAGAAACGTTACCTTCTAGAAGGTCCGAAGATACGGTATGTAACTCTTCATGATCATACCTTTTGATGTAGTTGTTCTGCAGCCAAAATCTTTGATTTCATCTTTTCTTCTCCTTTTTGTCTCCACCAAGGAACATGCAAGCATCGATAATTTCTTCTGTAGCAGAAGATCGGCTGTCATGGTCAGCTTTACACTGTCCACTGGAAAGGTCACAACTTTCCCCCACGCTAGCGTGCAGCGCTGTTGATGCTGGTGAGTGAACGCCCACCCCTCTTCCCTCTGAGATAATGCGGGTCTAGCGGTGGGTGCAGAATGCTTAACAACCATGTAAGCACAGCTGTACTAAAAGCTGGAAAGTATATTCTGGCAGATTCATAGAATCACCGATGCATCATTGCCAAGGAAACTGAAGTAATGAATATACATAAAGAATCATCAGCAACGAAATCAGTATCATTTACCACTTAGCAACCCCTTTCGCCCAGATGGTGGCGAAGAGTTGTGGCGCATTTTGGAGCTATACTGGTGAAAGAAATTTCAGCAGTTTTCCACAAATCATAAATATAGGACGAGTGTAGTCCAAGGCGAGCACATAACCCTGAAAGACATCGTAGAGAAGCAGAATAGAAATTATGCGAGACGATCAGAAAGATATAAGTGAGAGAGCGGTGGCAGGCAGAAGCACCCTCATGTCGGTAGAGATTTCCTGAAATCATTCGGACTAAGATTGGGAGCGACGTCTCTTGCTGAAGGTGCGTATCGCCTACAGCTTACAGTAGGTGTGTCAACGGACGCAGACGTTCGGACAACGAGTTCATGTATTGTTCGACACGATAGCATAGGTGTGGGGGTTGACGAAAATGAGGAAACATCATGACAAATGCAGCTTGAACATAAATGCAGGTGCTAGCCAAGGCTGCACGTTGTGCTGTTGTATCGGACCATGAGCGGCACTTGTCCAATGTCCTCAATACGTTTCAAGTGTTACTCGTGGTCGGAACTGTGTTCTGTATAGTTGTCAGTGCATTATGTAAGAGCTAAAGTAAATTCAAACATGGACAAATTATTGGAACTGGCACCGTGTGTGCTTCCGTAAACATGGGCGACAAAGCGCTTCATGTCCCAAGAGGCACTGTATTGAAGATTTATAACTCATACAGGGAAAGCTGAAAACATCCGCTAAGTCACGACGCGGACAAAAGTGTGAGTTGAATGATAGTGATAGACGGTCGTTGAAGATGATTGAGACGAAACATAAGAGGACGATAGCTACAGAAGTCACTGCAGAACCGAATATCGCACTCATGAACTCTGTCCGCACCAAAACAACACGAGGCAGCTCTATAAGCAGGGAATTGAAGAGCGGTCTTGAATTCCAAAACACTCATCAGTGTTGCAAATCCCCTTAACAGGAAAACGTGATACCAAAGCCATAAAATCTAGACTGTGGGCTACAGATGAAATCCATTTGGGCTTATGAGTATTGTTTCACACTGTTTCCAACTTCTGGCTGAATTTACGTCTGGAGAGTTAAAAACGACGGGGGCTCGGTATGGTTTTGGCAGTCGTATCGTGGCACTCCATGGGCCCCATGATTATTCTGAAAGATCGCGTTACTGTCAAGGATTATGGGACCATTTTGGCTGATCTTGTCCATCCCATGGTACAATGTTTGTTCCCGAATGTTGATGCTGTGTTTCAAGACGACAAGGCTCCGATCTGATGGAATTAAACTTTTCTGGAGACGTATGAACCTACACTTCATCTTCGATAAGCACAGATGCTGAAGCAATGAATTAAATTTTGTGCCTCAGCCGGGTCTTGTACCCAGGTCTCTTGCTTAGAAGGCAGACTAACCTAGTCCAATGACCTCCCTAACACAAGCTTCAATTCACGGCTTAAGCCCATTTTCCTCTTGTTAAATCGTCAGTATTGCCGAGTTTTTCCAACCTTGGGTGCTATTCCGCCGCCGGAGTGGCCGAGCGGTTCTAGGCGCTACAGTCTGGAACCGCGCTACCGCTACGGTCGCAGGTTCGAATCTTGCCTCGTGCATGGATGTGTATGATGTCCTCAGGTTAGTTAGGTTTAAATAGTTTTAAGTTCTAGGGGACTGATGACCTCAGAAGTTAAGTCTCATAGTTCTCAGAGCAATTCGAGCCATTTTGCAAGCAGGTGTAGTGTTTCATATATTCCCTCGTAAGCAAGAGAGACGGGTTCAAGTCCCAGCTGCGGGAGAAATTTTGATTCGTCACCTCAGATTCTATCCTTCGAAGAAAAGACGCTACTTCACACAGCTCACATCGACCAGGACTGGATTTGTGAACACGAAGATGAATTGTCGCACTTTCCTTGGCCACTACACTTACCGTATCTCAGTACTATCAACCCTATGTGGTCTACTTTCGGGAGAGAGGTGTGTGATCTCCATCCGCCTCTATCACGTTACCTGAATGTGCTTCCATTTTGTTGGCAGAATGGCATAAAACTCACCTGAGAACCATTACGGACTGGTATTAGTCCATTCCGAGATGACTGGAAGCTGTTTTCAGTACCAGCTTGTTTCCTGCACCGTATTAGGACTGGTAATGTGTTGCATATTTCCTGTTTCCATATTTATGTCCAACTACCGTATTATCTTCAAGCCTCCACTTGAGAATACGGCCGTCACCCATAAGAATTGTGCTGTCTGCAAGCCGGACGCGGTTTTGTGCTGGCGCTGTACGTAAAATTGTGTTCTGCCTCTCACAATTACAGGTGACGTGTTTACTTCTTGGAGCGTTCCTGCGCCCATAATTACCACTGTGGTACGGGTCGTGCAACTGAGCGAAGTGACGCAATGGCAACAAAGTGGACTCTAACCGGTAGGGCGGCGGTTCTCATCCTCGTGCGGCTATCAACGTTCTCGTTTTCCTTGTTTCCCTAAATACCGGGATGATTTAACTGAAAGGGCATGGACATTCTCTTTCTCATCCTTCCCGGATAGGAGTTTATGCTCCGTCAACATCGTTGTCTGAGTCGTACAGTGGGCAGAATTACATTGTGGCTCAAATGGTTCAAATGGCTCTGAGCACTATGGGACTTAACTTCTGAGATCATCATTCGCCTAGAACTTACAACTAATCAAACCTAACCAACCTAAGGACATCACACACACCCATGCCCGAGGCAGGATTCGAACCTGCGACCGTAGCGGTCGCTCGGTTACAGAATTACATTGTGGGACGGTATTTTCTATTGTGCGCGAAGAGGTCGTGGCTGCGAAAGGAGTGGCTTCTAATGCGTATTGTTAGTCAGCGTCGTGCGGGCGAGTTATATGCTCCATGGTTGCCCGTCTATCCAATGATAACAGTCGACACCGAGACTAGTGAGCGACACGCTGTTGATTCTGTCAGAGGTGCCCCAGAATCGACGTAGCCACGCTACAGCCTCGGAACGGTCTAACTTGCATTTATCTCCAAGAATTATTGTCCCTATAATTTGGCATCCATTACCTAACCACGATAAAATGCACAGTTATCTGGAGCGTTACTCTACATGCCCGGGAGAGTCGGCCAAAGGAGCGATGGCCGACAAAGCGGCTGTTATGGTTCCGAGAGCTGTGAGATGACGGCATCGCAAATGCCTCAACTCATTCTCGCTAGAGGGCCGCGTTACCCCGTGAAGCCTACCCTGTCCGCTGTGCCACTCTACGGAGTTATAAAGATTTTTGTGTATGTTATTTATCCTAATGTAAAGTAAGTGGTTACTTTCTGTATTTATTATTCAGCGGTAATGTAATCTATGTGTTTCTAATGAAATTGCGTTGAAAGTGTCATGTCCTACCTCCGTAATCCTACTTTGTGTATTGTAGGTTCGGTCAGGCTATTACGACGTACACAGCTTTTGTGTAATGGCGTCAATGCAGCTAAGTGACCATCTCGACCGTGGCTTCCGGCCACATTGTGTAGGAGGAAAACGTAAAAGCAGCGTCCGAAAGATGATCTTCGTAGCGATACTTACAGGAAGTCCTGAGAGTAGCCTAGAATCACCAAATAAAGAAGAGAAGATAAAAGAACTAAAAATAAGGAGAAACGAAAGGCGGCAGAAGAGAACAAAGGCTTTTTGCGAACAGCAGGAAACCCAACCCTGGAAGAGCTGCTGACGACAGCGATGAAGACACAGAGGGTATGTACTGCGAAGAAGAATTTTCCATTTCAAGTCCAGATGATCAGCGAATTATGTACCAATTGTACTTCACCTGGGTTCATGAATTCTGTACAACAGTTGAGAAACACCATTTGACTTTTATTTCGGTAAAACATATTTCGAATCATATTTCACACTAAAATATGTCTAGTTCTTTGTTAAAACAGTTTTTCATGCCTTGGTTTTCAGTTTAGAGCTAAGGGGCCACTTTGCCCGCTCATGTCGTGCTAATCGTAAAAGATCTGAATCAGAACAAGGAAAAAAGTGGTACGTCGTCTTGGAGACACTGATTGACTTGCGTTCTTTTATTTTTTCGACACATTTACGTAATTATTTCACAATGCCATCATTGAAGAAGACCACATTCTGTTCTAAACTGGTTACAACATTGTGAAATGCACATGCGAGTGTGTCAGAAAAAATCCAACAAACTAGCCCATTAACTGTGAGAATGTAAGCACTCATGCTCCCTCTCTCTCTCTCTCTCTCTCTCTCTCTCTCTCTCTCTCTCTCTCTCTAAGAAGTTGGCTAACTAAACTGTCCATGAGTGTACGTGCACCGAGCGTTAGCTTCTAGATTACTCAAGCAATAGTGAGCAAAGAAACAACTACCGCCCAGTGCGGAGTTGGAAAATGTGGAGGGGAAACAGGGATACGTTGAAACTTTTCGTAGCTCCGTGAAACACGCACGCATACGGCGACAGGTAGTGCAGTGCCACATGAGGAAGGGATCTCGAGCCCCGGCGTAGCACTCAGATGTAATTACTTACATTCATTTACTAAGAACGTTCAGTATTTTGCACACACATTATTTTGAATGTATTTAGCTCATTTTGACTTGGTGTTTCCGTTCGCTTGGTTTCGGAGGCGGGGAGTAATGATCTAGGCCGTTTCGTAAAGGTGACCCTTTTCATTAAGTAGTAGTGTTCGCTATTTCTGTTGATAGCTCGCTGTCACGACGGCGATTAAATGCGATAAGACAGGGTGGCCTTTATCAGGAGGTTTGCGGTTCATTGCTAAGGTACACTGCTGGTTTGGCTTACTGCTCCCGCTGTATGCGCCACATGACTCTTCAAAATAAGGGAGTCGACCGAAGATCGGATGTTTCCATCCGCACCTCCAATCTTTGGTGGCAGATCGTCTAAAGTATGAACTTTCTTTCCTAGAAAATGGATGTTGATTAACTGACATAAGCTTTCATTGCATGCTCGATCCCATGAAATACAAAATACTTTATTGTTAGATGTGCCAATTGTTCGGAATCCGATGGACTCCATCACCATTGTCTGACTTCACCTTCGCTACAAGCTTGAACTTCTTTGCTTAGCACTTCGTAAGTGAATTTATACTATACAAAACTGGCGACGGGCTACCCAAAAGATGTGATAGACCTTCGTGCAGATGCTCTCACTATTGTTGCGGGTTGGGGAAATGTTCACATTATTGGTAGGTGGCTTGCTGCTGTAGTGTGATACCTAAAAGATCTAAGCTTTCGGTGTAGTGACAGCTTTTAGTCCGAATTACATACAATCGTACATTCTACCCGAAATCCCGCTCCAGAAATGCAAGTACTCTAATCACTGTCCCAGAGCTGTAGAATGTCCCTGAGGAAACGTAAAATGACTGTTTGGGAAATGGCGCTTGCGAAGTGTTATGTGTTGTCGGCTACTACGTACTGCTGTAGGAATTTGCGAGAAGTAATCTTCCTCGTTCCTCATCTTCATAGTTCAACCCTTACAGCAGAGAGAAGGGTATTATTTGGTCGCTAGAGACTGGCATAACTATTGCTTTTCTCTCGTACGAAACTGCGAACATGGCTGCACCGGAAATAGCTTTGTAAATTATGTTCTATGAAAGCGGTGACTAATCGTGGATTTCAAAGGATTTTAATAATTGTCATTAACGTCTTTAGGAGCGCGTCAGGTAGCTATAAAATTATCTTAAATTCGCCTAGTCAGGGTTAAATGTGGCGATAGTTATTCTAAGCTACACGTTTAAAATAACAGCTGTAATTCATAGTACTGTTTTTAATTAAGGAAAAGCGAGAGGGAGCGAATTCATAGATCACGCTTGCTAGTATAACGATTAATTTGGTTAATACCTGTGATTACACACTGACAGATTATTCTCTGAACTTTCGTATCAGTGGAAATATGACACCTCTTCAACCATGCTGCTTTGTTAATGATAAAAAGGAGCAGCCAACTAAGCCGAAGAATTCATGTTATCCATAGGAACTTGATGAATTCTGGGTACGGCACATAGATGTTTTACACTTGTTGAAATATGACTCCACTCAAAAACGTAGTGAATAACAATTAATTGAAACCTTGATTTATGTGCCACTTTGCTCTTTAGGGAAACTAAAGGCCCTTTCTTTCCTGATACCTCTGATGGACAGTCACGTGTGGTGGAATGTACACTGATGAGCCAAAACATTATGACCGCCTGCTTCATAGGTTATATGTCTGTCTTTGGAACAAAATACATCACTGATTCTGCGTATCAGGGATCCGGCAGTTTGTGGAGACGTGTGGCATTAGATGTCTACGCACAGGTCATGTAATGCGCGTAAATAATGGCCTGCTGATTTGCGTACGTGGTGATGGGGCCCGATAACGACCCAGGTCGGTGCGACAGGATTTACATCAGGCGAATTTGGTCGCAGAGGCAGCAACGTGAGATCACTGTAACGCCCTAGTGTAGGAAAAATGTGATTGAGTTGAAGAGGCGACACGTTTCCACTGATTGACGGTCGAATCCCGCTAGTCCTGTGCCCATTGCAATGGTAATTGACGATGTCGTTGGGGCAACGTGTGAACATGTAGGGGTGGTCTGCTGCGGAGCTCCATGTTCAACAATGTACGGTGAACGGTGTGCTCAGAAACACTTGTGCGTGCACCACCGTTGTGTTCTTTTGGCAGAGATGCCATAGCTCACCATCTGTCGTACTTGACAGAGCATACAAACCTCCGAATCCCACGTTGTATGAAGGGTCACGGTCGTCCAATTATTTAGCGCCTAGTGGTAGTTTCACTCTTTCCGTAGAGCCCACGACAGTAGCGCGTGAACATTTGGCAAGTTTTGCCGTTTTCGAGATACTCGTTCACAGGCTCTGCGTAATAATAATCTGCCCCTTGTCAAGGTCGCTTACCTTGGTGGATTTTCCCGTTTGCAGACTATATGTTTGCTAGGGTGATCCCCCGTCCGTGTTAACTCCGCGTATATACTTTCGTTTCTCCGTCTCACTTGTCCGCAGCGCCACCAGGCAGCATTCAACGTCGTGATGGACAATGGTCATAATGATTTGGCTTGTCAGTGTAAGTTATTAACTTGTAACCGACAAACAACTTCCCAGTTTCTATGCTAACAGAACTGGTTTGGAAAGTTAGGCCCAAGTTAACTGCCAGAAAACAGCGAGGTGGAATTGGCTATATACAATATGAATTATTATAATCAGCCTTTTGACTTCGTACATAAAAATGATGAAATACATCTTCTATTGCTTTTGTACGAGAAATGTAAATGTATAATCTCAAACACTAGAAAAAATGTGCTAAATCCATTTAAAAATATATTTACATTTTGTCTACTGGAAGAGGAGAAAGAAGGTAGGAGTTTGACGTTCCATCTTCATCGATGCCATTGGGGACAGATCGGTTGCATTTGTGAAACGATAAAAAAGTTAATTAACCGTCGTGGTCTCCGACTTCACTATAAATGATATGGCTAATGCGAGGAAAATCTGTATCAGGACTACTAAACATCTATCGATTACGAATCTAGTGCCATGATCATTCAATTTTCCCACTACTCCTATTCCTAAAGTTCCCTTATTGTGATGTCTCTTTTCCTTGGATTAGTGATAATGGGGTGCGCAGAAAGTCGAAAAGAGCACAATATCGGTTTTTACAGAATTCACAGTGTAACTAAATAAAACTACTCTGTTCGAGGGCAAGAAAGGAAAGGGTGGACTACCAACCGCTCCCTCCACTTTGACCACCAAACAGTTTAACCATTAGGAGTGAGGTTGAAATTTCGCATTTGGTTTCTGTTTCTCAAACACAGCCCAATATTCAACTCCCTACAATCTAACATATGTTTTGATATAGATCTGAACTATTTTAACTGAATATGTGTGAAAACATATTAATTTAAGTTTGTTGGTGCCGGAAGGACGAACTCCTAGATAATGCAGTGGGTCACTATGTTTGAAAGATTTTTAAAACAACCTAAACTATGTATGGAGTCAATGCAGTTAATATACACTACTGGCTATTAAAATTGCTACACCACGGAGATGACGTGCTAGAGACGTCAAATTTAACCGACAGGAAGACGATGCTGTGATATGCAAATGATTAGCTTTTCAGAGCATTCACACAAGGTTGACGCCGGTGCCGACACCTACAACGTGCTGACATGAGGAGAGTTTCCAACCGATTTCTCATACACAAACAGCAGTTGACCGGCGTTGCCTGGAGAAACGTTGTTGTGATGCCTCCTGTAAGGAGGAGAAATGCGGACCATCACGTTTCCGACTTTGATGAAGGTCGTTTCCAATGGTTCCAATGGCTCTGACCACTATGGGACTTAACTTCTGAGGTCATTAGTCCCCTAGAACTTAGAACTACTTAAACCTAACTAACCGAAGGACATCACACACATCCATGCTCGATGCAGGATTCGAACCTGCGACCGTAGCGGTCACGCCGTTCCGAACTGAAGCGCTTAGAACCGCACGGCCACACCGGCCGGCGATGAAGGTCAGATTGTAGCCTATCGCAATTGCTGTTTATCGCATCGTGACATTGCTGCTCGCGTTGGTCGAGATCCAGTGACAGTTAGCAGAATATGGAATCGTTGTGTTCAGGAGGGTAATACGGAACGCCGTGCTGGATCCCAACGGCCTCGTATCACTAGCAGTCGAGATGACAGGCATCTTATCCGCATGGCTGTAACGGATCGTGCAGACACGTCTCGATCCCTGAGTCAACAGATGGGGCAGTTTGCAAGACAACAACCATCTGCACGAACAGTTTGACGACGTTTGCAGCAGCATGGACTATCAGCTCGGAGTTCATGACTGCGGTTACCCTTGACGCTGCATCACAGACAGAAGCGACTGCGATGGTGTACTCAACGACGAACCTGGGTGCACGAATGGCAAAACGTCATTTTTTCGGATGAATCCAGGTTCTGTTTACAGCATCATGATGGTCGCATTCGTGTTCGGCGACATCGCTGTGAACGCACATTGGAAGCGTGTATTCGTCATCGCCATACTGGTGTATCACCCGGCGTGATGGTATGGGGTGCCATTGGTTACACGTCTCGGTCACCTCTTGTTCGCATTGACGGCATTTTGAACAGTGGACGTTACATTTCAGATGTGTTACGACCCGTGGCTCTACCCTTCATTCGATCCCTGCGAAACCCTACATTTCAGCAGGATAATGCACTACTGCATGTTGCAGGTCCTGTACGGGCATTTCTGGATACAGAAAATGTTCGACTGCTGCCATGGCCAGCACATTCTCCAGATCTCTCACCAATTGGAAACGTCTGGTCAATGGTGGCCGAGCAATTGTCTCGTCACAATACGCCAGTCACTACTCTTGATGAACTGTGGTATCTTGTTGAAGCTGCATGGGCAGCTGTACCTGTACACGCCTTCCAAGCTCTGTTTGACAATGCCGAGGCGTATCGAGGCCGTTATTACGGGCAGAGGTGGTTGTTCTGTGTACTGTTTTCTGTGTGCCCAAATTGCGTGAAAATGTAATCACATGTCAGTTCTAGGATAATATATTTGTCCAATGAATACCCGTTTATCATCTGCATTTCTTCTTGGTGTAGCAGTTTTAATGGGCAGTAGTGTAAAATGCGCGGCATGACAACGTTTTTCAAACCTATAGAAAGATTAAAAAGCATATGAGACTGACAGTACAACAAGCAAAAACAACAGAAACCGACTAATTCCGTAGGGGTTTTTACTGGGTGGAGGAAATGAAGGACAGGAAGGAAGACCGCTGCTGTAAAAAATAGGCTAGCGTGAGGGTCTGATAGTAGTGTATTGTGGTAAACGAATCCCTGCACTGGTGTTACATCTGAGTGACCGCCACACGAGGTACGTAAAGCGACTATCCGTTTAGGAACATAGGAAAATGTACGGGGTGAGGGTTGTCACCGAGGCCAGTTTCAGTGAATTTATTCTCACTTTAATAACGTTGAGAACGGTACATTTTCTACGACGTTACGTTACTGTTGCTGGGGTCCTCTTCAACATACTGTAAATACCCATGCGTGAGAGACCGATATTGTTCAAATTACAGCGAACTGTAGTATGCTTGATGTCGTGAGGTCGCTAGATCGTAGCAAATGACTCATTATTGTAGGGAGGCGTTAATTTATAGCCATAAATATTTTTGAGCAATCGCGAGTTTTAAAAAGGGCTTTAAGGCGGCTATTGGGAAAATGGAGGTGTGAAAATCATGATTTTAGACAACATTAAATAAGAAAATAAACTGTCCATAACTGAAAGCAACAAGAAGAGAACCTGTTACTAAATACACGAAGTCAAAACGACCTACTATAACGATCCTCCAGACATAGCTGTCACTACAGCCCTACGGCAACCTGGTGTTATCTTCTTGGAAGTTTCTCGAATTTTTCTGTACTCTTACTGCACTCACCTTATTCTAGCCTTCCCAGCTGGCGATACTTAGGCAGTCTGAGTGTTCCGTGTATTGACTGTAACTGCCTTGTGTAGGTCACAATGAACGCTTATACAGAATGGTGTTGTGTTAACGCAGTTTACGATGAAAGGAAAGGGTACAATTCGATGCTGCCTTTCCTTTTTTAAATCATCGGTCTTCTGGCTGATCTGCTGCGGCCTGCCACGAATTCCTCTCCTGTGCCAACCTCTTCATCTCAGAGTAGCACTTGCTACGCCCCTCCTCAGTTATTTACTGGATGTATTCTAACCTCTGTCTTTCTCTACAGGTTTTACCCTCTATACCTCCATCTAGTAACATTGGAAGTTATTCCATAACGTCTTAACAGGTGTCCTACGATCTTGCCCTTCTTCTTTTTCTCAGTGTTTTACGTACATTCCTTTCCTAGCCGATATCTTCTCATACCTTACCTTATCAGCCCATCTAATTTTCTATATTCATCTGTAGCACAGCTCTTCACGTACTTACTTACTTTCTTTTCCGAATTTCCCACAGTCCATATTTTACCACCATACGGTGCTGTGTTCTAAACGTATTTTCTCAGAAATTTCTTCACAAATTGAGTAATATGTTTCATATTAGTAGAGTTCTGTGAGCTGACAATACCATTCTTGCCAGTGCTTGTCTGCCTTTTACGTCCTCCTTGCTCCGTCCGTCATGGGTTATTTTGTCGCCTAGGTAGGAGAGTTCCTTAACTTCATCTACTTCGTGGTAACGAATCATGATTGTAAAGGGCGTCGCTGCTCTCATTTCTGCTACTTCTAATTACTTTCTTCTTTTTTTCGATTTACTCATAGTCCTAATCTGTATTCATAAGACTGTTCATTCCAGTCAGCAGATTTTGTAATCCTTCACTTTCACTGAAAATCTTATCGTTGACAACCTTTGACTCTTAATTTCAATTCTACTCTTGGACCTTTCTTTTATTTCCGTCATTGCTTCTTCGAACTGAATAACAGTGCCGAAAAACTACGTCCAATCCCAAAGAAAGCAGGTGTTGACAGATGTGAAAATTATGGAAATATCAGTTTAATAAGTCTCGGCTGCAAAATACTAACGCGAATTCTTTACAGACGAATGGAAAAACTAGTAGAAGCCGACCTGGGGGAAGATCAGTTTGGATTCCGTAGAAATATTGGAACACATGTGGCAATACTGACCCTACGACTTATCTTAGAAGCTAGATTAAGGAAAGGCAAACCTACGTTTCTAGCATTTGTAGATTTAGAGAAAGCTTTTGACAATGTTGACTGGAATACTCTCTTTCAAATCCTGAAGGTGGCAGGGGTAAAATACAGGGAGCGAAAAGCTATTTACAATTTGTATAGAAACCAAATGGCAGTTATGAGAGTCGAGGGGCATGAAAGGGAAGCAGTGGTTGGGAAGGGAGTGAGACAGGGTTGTAACCTATCACCGATGTTATTCAATCTGTATATTGAGCAAGAAATGAAGGATACAAAAGAAAAATTCGGAGTAATTATTAAGATCCATGGAGAAGAAATAAAAACTTTGAGGTTCGCCGATGACATTGTAATTCTGTCAGAGACAGCAAAGGGCTTGGAAGAGCAGTTGAACGGAATGGACAGTGTCTTGAAAGGAGGATATAAGATGAACATCAACAAAAGCAAAACGACGATAATGGAATGTAGTGGAACTAAGTCGGGTGATGCTGAGGGTATTAGATTAGGAAATGAGACACTTAAAGTAGTAAAGGAGTTTTGCTATTTGGGGAGCAAAATGACTAATGATGATCGAAGTAGAGAGGATATGAAATGTATACTGGCAATGGCAAGGAAAGCGTTTCTGAAGAAGAGAAATTTGTTAACATCGGGTATAGATTTATGTGCCAGGAAGTCGTTTGTATGGAGTGTAGCCATGTGTGGAAGTGAAACATGGATGATAAATAGTTTAGACAAGAACAGAATAGAATCTTTTGAAATGTGGTGCTACAGAAGATTGCTGAAGATTAGATGGGTAGATCACATAACTAATGAGGAGGTACTGAATAGGATTGGGGAGGAGTTTGTGGCACAACTAGACTGGAAGAAGGGATCGATTTGTAGGACATGTTCTGAGGCCTCAAGGGATCACCAATTTAGTATTGGAGGGCAGCGTGGAGGGTAAAAACCGTAGAGGGAGACCAAGAGATGAATACACTAAGCGGATTCAGAAGGACGTAGGTTGCAGTAAGTACTGGGAGATGAAGCAGCTTGCACAGGATAGAGTAGCATGGAGAGCTGCATCGAACCAGTCTCAGGACTGAAGACCACAACAACAACGTTTGTTCAGAACTTAGATTATTTCTTTTAACCTTTACGAATTCTATAGACTTCTGTACTATCGATAAGTTAGTGATCAGTAGCGTACCGGACAAAAATAGACTTTAAGACAAAAGGAAATTAATAACTACCCAACACGATATAACTATCGCAAAACGTTGGAAATCGGCAGATAGGTTTTACATGGACGGACAAAAAAAAAAAAATGATTACAATTTCAGAAATCCCCCTGCGGGTCCGGGGATTAGAATAGGCCCGCGGTATTCCTGCCTGTCGTAAGAGGCGACTAAAAGGAGTCCATCCCCCTCACGGGTGTAGTTAGCGCCTGCGTCCGGAGACGGACGGTTCCACGACCTATAATCGTGGTCTTTTTGGTTTTTCACTTCTCGTTTCTTCCTTCCTTTTGTTGGTTCCTTTCTTTGCTCTTCTCCACCTCACTGTCTTCCTTACTCTTTCCCTTGACTTCTCCTTGCCTTCTCATTGCCTTTTTCTCCTTGCCTTCTCATTGCCTTTTTCTCCTTGCCTTCTCATTGCCTTTTTCTCCTTGCCTTCTCATTGCCTTTTTCTCCTTGCCTTCTCATTGCCTTTTTCTCCTTGCCTTCTCATTGCCTTTTTCTCCTTGCCTTCTCATTGCCTTTTTCTCCTTGCCTTCTCATTGCTTTCTTCTCCTTGCCTTCTCTGGTCTCCGCCTCGGCGTTTGAGACAGTCTGTCCTCTCTCTCCCTCTCTCTCCTCCTTTTCCTCTTCTTCCTTCCTCCCTGTGCGTGCCTGAAGGCCGACCCACGCGTTCGCACGCGTAGCCGGTGACGGGGTAACGCGTAAGTCCCCGCCCTGGGTAGACATGTAAGGCACGCGCGTACCCCCTGGTAAAGGCCAGGCCCGGGGAGGGGTGATTGCCTGAGCTGATACCTTCTGACCATGCCGATTGGTCCCTCCGTCTGTTTCTCGGGAGGTGTGACCTGAGGTGTAAACATTCACCTAAGGCGGGAGTGCCCTCTGAGAGGGTCCCCACAAGGAAGGAGCGCGCCATCGGAGACGCTGGCAGTCATGGGGGATTCCTCCGCAATGGATTCTACTCCATCTCTCTCGACTTCGTCCCAAAAACGGAAACGTGACCAGCCAACAGTGACAAAAGTACTACCGCCTGCCCCACAGTTCCTCGTAGTTTCTCGATCTGAGGACGGAAAGGATTTTTCCTCTGTCAACCCTTTCGTTATTCAGAAGGGCGTAGATGCCATAGCCGGATCTGTCAAATCTTGTACCAGGTTGCGTAACGGCACCTTATTACTAGAAACTGCTTCGGGCCACCCTCCTGTACACGTTCCCTGTCCGGGTGGAGGCCCACCGAACTTTGAATTCGTCTCGTGGTGTAGTCTATACTAGCTCCCTCGACGGATTGACTGACGAGGAGCTTCAATCTTTCCTCGCTGAGCAGGGCGTGACGGCTGTCCATAGGGTCATGAAAAAGGTCAACAATGACCTTGTACCGACCCGGCCACTTTTCTTGACCTTCGATAGTGTTAAGCTGCCATCGCGCATCAAGGCGGGCTACGAGGTTATTTCTGTTCGCCCCTATGTCCCGACACCTACGCGCTGCTACCAGTGTCAGCGTTTCAATCACACTCGACAGTCTTGTTCCAATGCGGCTAAATGTGTCACTTGTGGCAGGGATGCCCATGAGGGTGCCTGTCCACCTCCGTCTCCTCGTTGTGTGAAATGTCAGGGTGACCATGCCGCATCCTCCCGCGACTGTCCTGTCTATAAGGAAGAACGCTGTATCCAAGAAATTCGGGTCAAAGAGAAAGTGTCCACCTCGGCTGCTCGCAAGCTATTGGCTAGTAGGAAGCCCACGCTGCTCCCAGCGGGGAAATACAGTACTGTCCTCGCCTCTCCTCGGACTACCCGGGAGGTAGCAATCCAGACATGCGTTCTGACCTTCAGCACCACTGTCGTCCGTTCGGCCAGTGCTAAGATCGCGCGGTCGACGTCTCCTCTTCCTCCCATCACCCCACAGACACCAGCCTCTTCCTCAGCTTCTGCTAAGACGAAGACATCGAAGTCAGATGCACGGGCCTTCAAGAAGGAACCATCCCGTGCAGACTTCCTCCGTACCTCGACCTCCCAGCCTTCGACCGGTACTTCCACTCAACGTCCTTCCAAAAAGGCGCATAGGAAGCACAGTTCTCCTTCTCCGCCACGCCGCATTTCTTCTCCTGCGCCACCCAGCGGTTGCCGCCCCAGGCCGTCATCCGTTTCGCCTGGCCGCACCGCTGGTAGCCGTACATCTGGCCGTTCACCGGCGGAGGAAGCTCCCCCTCCCGGCCATCCTCCCGAGATGGCCGATGACCCTATAGACCCAATGGACGATGACTGTCCGCCTACTGATAGCGGCGGCAGTGCTCGCTCGAAGCCAGGCCCTAAGCGGCCTTCGAGGTGACCACTTCTCTCATCTTCCTTTTCTTACGATGGCACTTATTCACTGGAATATTCGCAGCATTCGCTCCAACCGAGAGAACTTGAAGTTGCTGCTCCGCTTGCACCGTCCGCTCGTCGTAGCCCTCCAGGAAACGAAGCTACGCCCATGCGATCAAATTGCCTTGGCACACTACACCTCTGTGCGTTTTGACCTACCCCCTGTGGTAGGTATCCCAGCTCATGGAGGGGTTATGTTGCTGGTCCGGGATGATATTTACTACGATCCCATCACGTTGCACACCGGCCTGCAGGCAGTTGCCATCCGCATTACTCTCCCCACTTTTACGTTTTCCTTTTGTACCGTTTACACTCTATCGTCATCTGCCGTTACCAGGGCAGACGTGATGCAACTTATTGCTCAGCTACCTGCACCATTTTTGTTAACTGGAGACTTCAATGCCCACCATCCCCTTTGGGGCTCTCCAGCATCCTGCCCGAGGGGCTCCTTGTTAGCAGACCTTTTCAACCAGCTCGATCTTGTCTGCCTCAATACTGGCGCCCCTACTTTTCTTTCGGACACATCTCACACCTATTCCCATTTAGACCTCTCTATATGTACTCCCCAACTTGCACGCCGGTTTGAGTGGTATGCACTTTCTGATACATATTCGAGCGACCACTTCCCGTGTGTTATCCATCTCCTGCAGCATACCCCCTCTCCGTGCTTCTCTAATTGGACCATCTCCAAGGCAGACTGGGGGCTCTTCTCTTCCAGGGCGACCTTTCAGGATCAAACCTTTACAAGCTGCGATCGTCAGGTCGCACACCTCACGGAAGTCATTCTCGCTGCTGCTGAATATTCCATCCCTCACCCTCCTTCTTCTCCACGTCGCGTACCGGTCCCCTGGTGGACCGCAGCATGTAGAGACGCTTTACGTGCTCGTCGACGTGCTTTACGCACATTTAAACGCCACCCTACAGTGGCGAATTGTATCAATTATAAACGATTAAGTGCTCAGTGTCGTCGTATTATCAAAGAAAGCAAGAAAGCCAGCTGGGCTGCTTTCACAAGCACCTTCAACAGTTTTACTCCTTCTTCTGTTGTCTGGGGTAGCCTGCGCCGGCTATCTGGCACTAAGGTCCACTCACCAGTTTCTGGCTTGAAGGTCGCGAATGACGTCCTTGTGGCCCCTGAGGCTGTCTCCAATGCCTTCGGCCGCTTTTTCGCAGAGGTTTCGAGCTCCGCTCATTACCACCCTGCCTTCCTCCCCCGCAAACAGGCAGAGGAGGCTAGGCCACCTAACTTCCGCTCCTCGAATTGTGAAAGTTATAATGCCCCATTCACCATGCGGGAACTCGAAAACGCACTTGGCCGATCACGGTCCTCCGCTCCAGGGCCAGATTCTATTCATATTCAGATGCTGAAGAACCTTTCTCCTGCGGGTAAAGGTTTTCTTCTTCGTACATACAATCGCATCTGGATTGAGGGACATGTTCCCGCATGCTGGCGCGAGTCTATTGTTGTCCCGATTCCTAAGCCGGGGAAGGACAAGCACTTGCCTTCCAGTTATCGACCTATCTCGCTTACCAGCTGTGTCTGTAAAGTGATGGAGCGAATGGTTAACTCTCGATTGGTTTGGCTGCTCGAGTCTCGACGCCTACTTACCAATGTACAGTGTGTATTTCGTAGGCGCCGCTCTGCTGTTGACCATCTGGTTACCTTGTCGACCTTCATTATGAATAACTTCTTGCGGA
Source organism: Schistocerca piceifrons (assembly GCF_021461385.2). Taxonomy (NCBI): domain Eukaryota; kingdom Metazoa; phylum Arthropoda; class Insecta; order Orthoptera; family Acrididae; genus Schistocerca; species Schistocerca piceifrons. The sequence continues at coordinate 933,211,621 of NC_060138.1, forward strand.
AGCGCCCGACCGCGGCATTGTTCTTTGATTTGGAGAAGGCTTACGACACCTGTTGGAGGGCGGGCATTCTCCGCACCATGCATACGTGGGGCCTTCGCGGTCGCCTCCCTCTTTTTATTCGTTCCTTTTTAATGGATCGACAGTTCAGGGTACGTGTGGGTTCTGTCCTGTCCGACACCTTTCGCCAGGAGAATGGGGTGCCACAGGGCTCAGTTTTGAGCGTCACTCTCTTCGCCATCGCGATCAATCCAATAATGGATTGCCTCCCAGCTGATGTATCAGGCTCCCTTTTCGTGGACGATTTTACCATCTATTGCAGCGCGCAGTGTACACGAGTCCTGGAGCGCTGTCTTCAGCGTTCTCTTGACCGTCTTTACTCCTGGAGTGTCGCCAATGGCTTCCGTTTTTCTGCCGAGAAGACGGTCTGTATTAACTTCTGGCGCTACAAAGAGTTTCTCCCACCGTCCTTACGACTCGGTCCCGTTGCTCTCCCAATCGTGGAGACAACCAAATTTTTAGGCCTTACATTTGACAGGAAACTTAGCTGGTCTCCACATGTGTCATATTTGGCCGCCCGTTGTACCCGTTCTTTAAATGTCCTCCGTGTTCTCAGTGGTATGTCGTGGGGAGCGGATCGAACCGTCCTACTTCGTCTATATCGGTCGATCGTCCGCTCCAAGCTGGATTATGGGAGCTTCGTATACTCCTCTGCACGGCCATCCATCTTACGCCGCCTCAACTCCATACAACATCGGGGTTTACGACTTGCGATCGGAGCATTTTATACCAGTCCCGTAGAGAGTCTTCATGCTGACGCTGGCGAATTGCCACTCAACTACCGGCGCGATATACTGCTTTGTCGGTATGCCTGTCGGCTACTGTCAATGCCCGACCATCCGTCTTATCGTTCCTTTTTTGACGACTCTCTTGACCGTCAATACGGGTTGTATGTCTCTGCCCTCCTACCCCCTGGAGTTCGCTTTCGTCGCCTCCTTCAACGCCTTAATTTTTCACTCCCTGCAACCTTTCGAGTGGGCGAGAGCCGCACGCCACCTTGGCTCCAGGCTCAGGTCCGCGTTCACCTTGACCTCAGCTCGCTCCCAAAAGAGGTCACCCCCAGTTCGGTCTACCACTCCCGTTTTTTGGAACTTCGTTCGAAGTTCATCAACATGACTTTCATTTATACAGATGGCTCTAAGACCAATGACGGGGTCGGGTGTTCCTTTATTGTCGAGGCACAAAGTTTCAAATACCGGCTCCATGGCCATTGTTCGGTCTTCACAGCTGAGCTCTTTGCCCTCTACCAGGCTGTTCTTTACATCTGCCGCCACCGACATTCTGCTTATGTCATCTGCTCAGATTCCCTGAGCGCCATCCAGAGCCTCAGTGATCCGTACCCGGTTCACCCTTTCGTACACCGGATCCAACGCTCTCTTCAGCAGCTTGTGGACGTCGGTTCTCCAGTTAGCTTTATGTGGGTTCCTGGCCATGTCGGTATCCCTGGGAACGAAGCTGCAGATGCCGCGGCCAAGGCTGCGGTCCTCCAGCCTCGGACAGCTTCTTGTTGTGTCCCTTCGTCCGATTTTAGCAGGGTCATTTGTCGGCGCATCTTATCGCTGTGGCATGCCGATTGGGCTGCACTTACCGACAACAAGCTTCGGGCCTTAAAACCTCTTCCCGTGGCTTGGACGTCCTCCTCACGCCCTTCTCGGCGGGAGGAGGTCGTTTTAGCCCGGTTAAGAATTGGACACTGCCGGTTCAGCCATCGCCATCTGCTGACGGCTGCGCCGGCGCCGTTCTGCCCATGTGGGCACTTGCTGACGGTTAGACACATTTTAATGTCCTGTCCAGATCTTAACACACTGCGCCTCGATCTTAACCTGCCAAATACTTTCGATGCCATTTTAGCGGATGACCCACGAGCAGCTGCTCGTGTTCTTCGTTTTATCAATTTGACAAACCTCGCTAAGGACATTTGATGATGCTGTTTTTTAATCCTATGCCTGTCAGTCTGTCTTTTATCGTGTTTTCCCTTTTAGTTGTTGTGGTCAACTTGTGCCTCGCGGTGCATTCTTAGAGTAGTCAGGGCGCTAATGACCATTGAAGTTGTGCGCCCTAAAACCACAAAAAAAAAAAAAAAATTTCAGAAAAAATTTGGTGTTGCATTGAAGAGAAAGAGCATCACAAACTGAGCAAGTTAAAAACGAGTTGATCCTCTCCCGGCCCTCATGCAAGCAGTTATGCGGCTTGGCATTGATTGATACTATTGTTGGATCTCATCCTGAGGGATATATTGCCCAATTTGCCCAATTTCGAGACTTTTCTAGGGACCAGCATAAAATACTTTGGGAGAGATCTGGCCACCTTGCTGGCCAAGATATTGTTTGGTGAGCACGATGACAAATACTAGAAACTCTGTGTCGGGGCAGGAGTTGCCTTGCTGAAATGTGAGCCCACGATGAGTTGTCATGAAGGGCAACACGTGTGGGCGTATAATATCCTCGACATACTCCTGTGCTGGAAGAATATCGGGAATGACAACCAAGGGGTCCTCCTACGAAAAGCAACGGCACCCTCGACCATCACCCCTCGTTGTTGGGCCTTACGGCAGGTAATATTCAGATTGATATCCCACTGCTGACAAGGACGTCTCCAGAAACGTCTGCGGTCAGTAATCTCATTCAGTGGTGTAGATTTGTCTTCAGTGATCATTCTCACTTTTAAATAAGCCCCGACGACCAGCGAAGAAGTATTTGGTACGCCCCAGTGGGATACCAACCTGCCTGTCGTCCGCCATACGGCCCGACAACCGAGAGTGAAGATCCGGGTGCCATTTCTTTTCATAATGGGACCCATTTGGTTGTCATCCGAGGCACCGCTACAGCTCAGTGACGATATTCTACACCCCAATTTGTTGCTTTTCATGGCAAGACATCGCGGTTTTACGTTTCAGCAAGATAATATCCGTCCACACACGACGAGAGTCTCTACTGCTAGTCTCCGAGCTTGTCAAACCGTACCTTGGCCACTGAGGTCACCAGAAATCTTCCCAATAGAGAAGGTCTGGAGCCTTATGAGAAGAGTCCTCAAACCAGCTAGGAATATTGACGATATAACTCGCCAGTGGGATAGAATCTGGTACGAAATCCCTCAGAAGGATATCCAACAACTCTGTCAATCGGTGGTAAGGCGAATAACTGTCTCCATAAGGACCAAAGATGAACCAACTTGTTATTTGACTTGCAAAGTTCGTGAAATTTTTCTCTTGGATGAATCATCCAATTCTTGCGAAACTGCAATCAATTGTTTATCTGCACATGTAAGTCATGTCAACCGATTTCTTTCCCGTTCAGATAATTCCTTTGTAGTGCGTCGTTTGATTCTGTGTTAGTGTGTAATCGTGAAACCCTATAGATAACACACTGATCGCTGTAGATTTCGAACAGCTGGTCATGAGACCCACCACCGCTGACTTGAAGTATGGTAGCTGCGGCAGTCTTTGTGAAATCATGTGTTCCATTGTGTTGTTTGGATCTGCGTAGTTCGACATAGAGAAAGGACCTGACGTATTTAGATGTGCTCATGAGTAGACTATGGAAGAAACTGCCGGACTGCTTGGTGTATCAACGTGTCTACGAGGGATGGTGCAATACTCACAGCTGTGTAACACGGCGTAAGAGCACTGGTCGTAAAGAGATTATGATCAGGAGCGACCGAGAACTACTGTCACGCGAATGTCCAACGAGGAATTGCTGCCGTACTAGATTGCGGTCCATATCAACCAGTTTCCGAGCGAATATTGCGAGGGAAACTACATGCGGTGGAAATTTGAAGCAGCGTACCCAGTAACAGTTTACTGATCACAGGGTACATAGAACTGATATGGTTGGCCATCGGAGTACCTCAGCATCACGCACAGTGTTCTTGGGCACCCAGTCCATGCGTGGACGAGTGTCGTTCTGTTGAACTTAAGTTGGACAATAGCTCCCTGCAAGCATATAGTTTTGTCCCACGAATCAAAGTTTCGCCTCCTTGCCAATGATTCAAGACGTAGAGTGCATCGACAGTAGTCCAGTGAGGCATCTAACCCGTAGTTTTTCGACGGTGTATTTCAGGCCGGATGTGCTTCTTTGATGTTATGGAGATGTTTCTCCTACCATGATCTGGATCCTTACGTTCACACTGTAACATGCCCGGGAGTACTAATGGGGGTGTGGGACCTTTAACTGGTTGTCGTTTCGTGACCGTGTGCCCTGTCCACACCACGTACCTAGTAATCCCACGGCGGTTGTATTGTTCTGCTCCACACTGCTCCTGGTTTGCCTGAAGTTATCTATCGAAAAAATGCAAGCGGGTTTAGTGGAGCCACTCAACGTTTAAACACAACACTGTCCTATGTCTGGTATGAACATCTATATTCATATCGAAACCACAGGTTGCACTGTTTACACTCTAAATCGTAAATGTTTATCCCAATTAACAATCTTGATGATTAACAGTCCAAAATATAATTCAGACGAGCGTACGCGTAACCGACACGACGCGGGTGACTGTTGATGATGCGGAAGCCGAATGATCTAACGAAAGATCTTGCGCTCGTTACACATATGGATATCTGGTAATAGTCCTCCTTGTCACTAGTAATGATATAACACTGTTCGTAAAGTTAATTTTTCAGTTCTCAGTCCTCACTTGTACGAGCGTGCGCGTAACCGTCGCGGCGCGGCTGTTTGTTGATGATGCGGAACGCGATGATCGAACGCACGCACGTTCTCACGCTCGCTACAAATCGCTGGCACTTGATTACACTCTTTTGTGGTAAATAGTATTACTGATTCACATTTGTTCATTCTTGGAGACCGGACACGGCGCAGATGATCGATGCTATGCGACACGCAACGAGAGGATACATAAATACGTTATTAACGCCACTGCTCATTTTCAATTACTTCTTGACGAACTTTCCTCTGAACCATTTCCATATGTCATCACTTTACTGTAATAGCATTTGTACCAACACTTCAACCTGAATACTAACAATCCTTCTACATGCAGAGCTACACACTACACAACATAACAGTTTCGTGTCCCGTGCTCGACTCACTACAGATGCGACTGCCCGCAAAGATACTCCACAACTAAGCCAGCGATATGACAATACGCTTACAAAGCTACCATGAAAACGAAACAGTCAAAAGAAACTATATAGTTCCAGAGACTTTTTAAGATCTCTTTTGACTGTTTCATTTTCAAGGTAGCTTGAACGTATGGACACACACACACACACACACACACACACACACACACACTCCTGAGGCAAACTGGCCCACAAATGTTGTAGCTATACATGAAACGCAGTCGCAGTTGCGAATATGGACAACCATGAGCTCTATGATAGAGACCTTAAAAAGTCTGCAGACCGAAGCGACAAATGAAAACTTGTACCATGGCAGCCATGCGAACCCGGGTCCTCTGCCAACTAGGCAGATGCGCTAACCACTAACCTAGCATATTTCCCTCCTTAGTCCCATTCGTGAACCAGCCCGCTTTTTATTCTACTTAATGCATGAGGCATGAAAAGGTCTCTGGAATCATACGGTTCCGTTTGATCAAAGCGCCTATGCCTGGATTTCACGCAGTATTCCCCGATTCGTTCGATACAGAGGTGCTATTCCAATAAAGTTGGAGAGCCTCTGCAACGCTGTTCGAATGTACTGGGAGTACCAAGTGGGATGGGGCCTGAAAGGAAAATTATACTGAGGAGAGAGTCGGACTAGGGTAATCCATGCAGTTGTGCAAAACCACTATGCCATGGTGGCGTATTGGTTATCGCATCTGCTTAACGAATAGGAGACATGGGGTCGAATCCCAGTTTTGCTATAAATTTTCATTCGTCGATTTGGTCCGTGTGTATGTGTTAAAAATAAAGCAAGTTGTTTGTTCCAAAATTCTTGGTAACTGTCAATCGTTTGAAGAACATGGAAGTATTCCATCGCACCCAACCAGCCAAGATCATCGCCCCATTCTAATCCCATAGAAAACGTCTAGGACTATTTAGAACAGTCTGTGATGCACAGCGAACTACATCCAAGCCATGTGGTATCTCTAGATACTATCTTCCTCACCGAACTTAGGCCTTTATCAAGATTAGAGAAGGTGTTACTCTGTGTCAGCCTGATTTCTCCTGCAGTTCACAATTTTTGTGTCCCGTGTGCTTGGAGTTTTAACAGAATACTGATATACGCTAGTAAAGACAGAGGTATTCTGAGGCTAGTGAATTCTGTATGTATCTCTTTTTTATAGAACAACAACTAACTTGGTACATCGGCTTCAAGTCAACGTAGGTGCAAAATATAACAAGAAATCTGTATGCCATGTCGCTAATTTCGACATATATTACTTGCACTTACACAAAAATTTTATCATCATCCTAGATGTGGCAGTCTCTCAAATGGACATTTTATAGGACCTGTGCAAGCATGCGCCTAAGATATTTTAGGGAGTCACAGGGAAACTAAATGTGTTTAACCTGCGTTTTGGACCCAACTTCTGACAGAAATCCTCATAAATGAAAAAAATTCCAAATTAAAGTGCTACAGGAACTGTTCAATAATCTTGAAATTACATCCTTAATGTAACGTCAACATAACCACTCTATCGTAGCAATAACTCTGAAACCTTCCGCAGTACTGCTTTATAATATTACCAGAGGGTAGATATATATCACCGCACGAAGGAAGTGGTGCACTCAGAAGAGGAAAAGAAATGAAACTTCACGGGTTGAGAGGGTATGCAATGTTACTGCAGCGATTACAAAACCGAGTCAGTATATAAAGATCTTAGAAGAGTATGTGCAAATTTATCAGTATTATGTTTCACTCCTTCTGGCATGGATGCATGTACTGATTTGGTTGGGAAGGGTTTCATAAAGCCCTTGAATCCTCTCCTAAGGCAAACTGGCCCACAAATGTTGTAGCTATACATGAAACGCAGTCGCAGTTGCGAATATGTACAATCATGAGCTCTACGATAGAGTAACGACAACGGAAATTTGTGCCTGACTGGGACTCGAACCCGGATTTCCCGCTTATCACTACCGATCGCCTAACTCTTAGGCTATCCGAGCACACTCTACTGCCACACCGAAACTTCCACATGTCGTCAGCCATTGCTGTCTTTCAGTTATACAACTGATGGTTCAAGGAACATTGCATCGTAATTATGAACAACACAGGTACTGCAGTATTGTGTCGTATTGCTGTAGTCAACGTGCGAGCTGGTCCCACACATGTTCTATTGGGGGATCTGGGTGTCCACAGGAGTACGTCAGCATCACGCAGACTGTTTATGAGCACAAAATCCTTGCATTGAAGAGCATCGTACTGTTGAAAAATTGCACCATGATACTGTTAAATGAGAGGTAACACAAGAGGACGCAGGATGTTTGTGACTTAGTTTTGTGCCATCCCAGTTTCTTCAATACCCAACAGCCGTGACTTGATTTCTTATGCTATGGCACCCCACGCGATGACGCAAGGAGTAGGCGGGCTGTGCCTTTCCAGAACTTTGTAAGAATGTGACATTTGCCCAGGTCGCCGTCATACTCGACGACAGGGATCGTCTGTGGTAAGTCAGAAACGCCATTTATCGCTGAACTCAATGCGACGCCGTTCATCAACAATTCATGGTTCCCGGCAACAGGCCCACAGCAGACACAACAATTTGCGTTTGGGTGTTAATCATAGCTTACACATGAGATGATAATTCCTAGGTCCGGCTGTTGCTAATCGATAAACAATCCTACGGATGATACAATATTACAGGCACTCCGTCACTTGTTCTTAGCAGGCACAGATTTGAAGGGGTTACAATGTGTGTGCTGCACAATACGACGATTGTCCATTGGTCATAAGTGTGAGGTGGATGGAATCCTGAGGACGAGTGATCCTGCCCTCACAGTCAAGTGTAGTCTTACATCGGCCCATTTTCACATCCAAACGCTCTACAAATTTGGATATTTCACAATTCGAACAGCCAGCCAATTAGTGGTCCAGAATGAGGCCTCTTTCAAGCACTGTCTCACACGAGTGCGCAGCTTCTCCACGTCCTTCAGAGTGATCACAAAACATCTGACTGTGTTCGTATACCCTACCAGGCCTGGTAGAAACGCTAAACACGAATCATACCAATCCACTCTGGTGATCGTTCTACTTGCGACAGGCTCTTGCAACTCTCCTTATTTACACACCCACCCATGGTGTCTACGTGTACAAAGTTACATTGACATCCGACAATATCTTGTGTTCTCTTCACATTTTTTTGCCAGGAGTGTATTTAAACACAGTTCGAATCCCATATTTCAAGTATCTCTTGAATATACAAGGTGAGCCAAGTAACTGGCTCATAGATAAATTCACAGAGAAGAGAGTTAATATGATCTAAAGAGTTACTGAAGCAACTAGATTCATCTTTGAGTAGAATTGTGTACTACTTTTAACGACGTTTGAGAGATTTTTAAAAGAGGAAGACAGTAAGTAATGACTTACCACGTTTACGGGGCAAATATAACAACAAATTGTATTATATATGATATCCGTGGTATCTGTCTTACAAATATACAGTCACTAAAATGTTCGTTATTCATTTAGTATCTCAGTAGCTAATAAAGTTTAATGTAATAACCATATGGCAAACTACCAGATCTTCTGAATTTCATTGGTTACAGAAAAATTTTCCACAGCTTCTAGCATACGATGAAACTTAGATGCTTCCATGTTACTGTGATATCTCAAATATCCAGAAAAACCGTTATAAACGCCTAAGTGGTAGACTCATTGCACTATCACATTACCTTGAAAATAAAAGATGCTATACTTTCTCAAATAATTTAATATTAATTTATCCATTTTCTGAATGCTGAGCTGGATTACATTGTTTTAAGAAATATAGCAACCAGCCACTTTGTTGAGCTATGCCAACAGGAGTAGTGAAGTTTCGTCCATCTGCAGTTGGTCCAAAAGATATTTAACATTCAGCTAAAACATCGTTCAAAACTTTTGGTGCAAACTGGATGCTGCAGCTGCCTTTCTATTCTGCTTGTTTTGTTTCATTTTTCACAATTGCGATCGTAGCACAAGCGTATTTTGTTTTTGTGCAATATATAAATGAAAAAATGTTTGTGCGAACTGAAGATTAAATATGTTGTACGCTATCTGAGGAAGATCTAACGGCTGAAACGCGTATTTGCATAAATAAAAATAATTTTTAGTAGTTGCTGGGCGCTGTATTTCTTAAAATTAAAAAAGTAACTCAAAGAATTTACTGTAGTATCCGTTTATCGAAAGGAGCTCAATTACTGAAAGTGGTAAAAAATCTTGTTAAGTTTTGTATTTTACATCAAATTAAATTCCTGCTCCGGTTGGTTGACAAGTATTTTAATGCGCATGTTTCTTCTTCTGAATCAAGCAGTTTGTTGACACAGTTGCTGCATCGTTTACTTTGTGCCTTAGCGATGATTAAATGAAATCTCTGTATATCAAATTCCATTGTGTAGAATCACAAAAACAGCGAGTTTAATATTTCCGATTTAATTTTGTTATTTACAGAACGCAGGGTATTGACTCGCTACCTGTATTGGATTGAACGGTGATCAACGGCTGCGAACAACAGAATCGGAAAATTAAACGAAATTTTCTACACGCCATTGTTATGAGTTCATGAATTCCGCAGCAAGCGGTTACTTGATAAAAAAAATCATTGCACTTCAGGGACCGAGGTGTCCCTGTCCCATAATCACGGTGCTACGGAGCTGTTACTGGGATTTCTCCTGTGCAACGTGTAACAAGCCATATGGAAAATACTAACGCAGTCGCGTTCGTGAGACTGCTCTTTCGCTGTAGCTACACATTTTACATATCCCTCACAAGCTTTCCGGTTAAAAGCATGCCGTTCTGAAAGGACGTTTTGTCCAGAAAGTTCATTGCCGCCTGGGGACGTGCGGATTTTCCCTGGCGGGGCTGTAGGGTCAGAGAGAGAAACGGCTCGTTAAACATGGGCGGCCACAGCACTGCAGGGGATTCACGGGTTACAGCAAACGAGTGCTGTGGGCATCGGTCCCTGGTGACCGGCGGATTTCGGAGATCGTTACGGCGTCCTTTCTGAATACCAGAGTGGAGGCGAGCATTGCAATGAGGTAAGTAATCATGGAAATGAGAGAGACTGCTTACCGGAAAATCGCCGAGGTGCCCGTCAAGCAACTGCGGAGCAGTACTCACCTGAATTAATGCCGGTGAGTGCGAGGATTTCTTGCATTCCACGATATATACTAGTGACTTATTTTTTCAGTGCTCTTTCTTACACTGAACACAACTTTCCGCATAATAAAGGACAGAATTCTATGCACTGTAAAATACCAAAATATGCATAGATTCATGCATTAGCAAACTAAAACACATGCACAATCAAGTGAAAAATTGATTAAAATATGCATTATCGATTTTCGTCAGTTACCTTCCATTCGCAAAGTGGATGCACTCGGCGACTATTACTTGCCTTTTAATTGTAGAGTGCAGAAATCAGTCGTCCTTTTTCAGATTTCAGTGTGCTAATCAAGATTTCGGCTAGTGGCTAGCCATTATCAATGCAGTGTTTTCTATTCTCGATGCATGGAAATCCATGTTGTTCGGGCGTCTGTCACATTTCTTTGAATTCCAAAAAATGTGACTGACGCCAGAACAACAGGGACTTATATGCAGCGAGAATAAACAATTGTGCATTGATAATGGCTAGCCACTAGCCGAAATCTGGATTGGGGTACTAAAGTCTAAGAAAAGAATGACTGATTACTGCACTCTATAATTTACAAGTTATATTATCGATTTTGTTCCTAATTTATTAATTCACTTCCCTTGTTGCATAACTAGCAACATCTCAAATTTTTTTGTGTGTGTTTGCTGCTCTAGTCAGTCAAAATATTTTTCTAGACGGAAAATAACCTCTTATATCACAGAAAGTTATAGGCACAAATCTGAACGAACGTATAACTGACAGTGTCAGATGAAATTCTTCATTCATGCTTTCACAAAATACTCTATTCACTGAAGGAAAGAATTCTGTTTATGACAGTGACCAGTTTGTTCTTTATATCTACTCAAAAATTCCCTTTGAGATCACTGAGGAATCTCTAGAACTACTCAACAATTGACTTTGAGTCTATCAGTGGCGGACATATGACTTTCAACTTTGTTATTGTAGGTGGCAAATTAGAGAAGTTTGTCTCAGTGTCAATTAAACCCTACTGAACATTTTTCACTCAAATGCTGCTTGTCCATATCTGGTACATACGGTATCATCTGGTGAGAATCTGTTTACTACTTAATGAAAGTCGCATTTCCTTTAGAATTCAATACTAAAGTACTAATTTTATTGCAATTATCTGTGTTTCACTTTTATTTCATACCGATTTAATGACAACAAAATTGTTAGAGATGCACCATCCACCCAAGTACCCAACCTAGTAAGAATGGCCTGGTAGGCTCTGCTTCTAAGCTGCTGCATCTGCAGAGGCTTTGAAAATATCGTTTTAAAATTATTAATTTATTTTTACACCTTTGGGACCACTAAAACTGATATCCCTGAATGTTACACGTACCTTTTCAGTTGAAGGTATCAAATTATTGACATTGTCATAATTTGGGAGTATTGTTCTTGCAACACTTTGGAGTACATGACCAAGACATGTAATGTGTGATGCATTTGGGAAAAATATTTGATGTGCCGTTGTGGCCTGCGGCATGTTTACAGCTGCACTTCTTAACGGCAAATGATATGTGTACTTATGTAAAGTATTTGGCCTTAGAAAATCTAAAATACACGAAGCATTTTCTCAGTGAAACTAGCAATTTCTGGAGTTCCTTTCTTGTTCCAATACTCCACAGTACATTAGATGAGATTGACCAGGCCCACACACAGTTAATTTTCCTACTATTAGGTTATCAACTAGGCTCACTTGTTTTATGTCCATATGTTTGAAGTTCCCATGTCCTCACGAATTTTGTCCAATACCTTCGTAGCATAAGTATCTTTACGCGTGTAAAAATAGTTTTCATTTACTTTTACACAAAATTATTTATTTTGACAAATTCACTACCATGCCCTCCTGTTTATAGGATTATGGATCAGGGAAATCTTTTGATGTATAACTTTCATGTGTTATATCTGCTCCTACAAAAGGACCCCACACATCCAAGTAAAAGTTGACGAAATAAATCTTGGGTGAACAGCCTAGTGTGAGTGTACAATGGACACAATATTTCGGCAATCGACCTTGTTGCCATCGTCATGTGATGATGGCAACAAGGTCGATAGCCGAAATATTGTGTTCTTTGTATACTCACACCTGGCTGTTGACCCGAGATTTATTCCGTCATGAAATACTCATGGAGAAATTGAAGAATCACAAGTAAAAATTGTTTTGCGATGCCTTAGGTGCTGGAGCAGTAACAAAAGACTGGATTTGGTGTGCTGCAGATTCTTTTGTTTCTCGCATTCTAACAATATGCAATGCAGATGCGACATATTGTTAGACTTGAGATTTTTTAGTACATTTTATCTGAAATAATAAAAGATCTTCCAGTTGTATGGATATGACTTTTTAACGGCATTCATATTTAATCAATTATTTAAAATAAATTTTGTAAAGTTTTACAAAGAACAAGTGCCACAGAAAATTTTTGGAAGGGGAATAGACTACTTCTTCATTACAAGAATCTCAGAATACATCTTCATCTGATCTATCATTTGACTAATTTAAATTTAAATTTAAATTAAATTTAAATTTAAATTTAAATTAAATTAAATTTAAATTTAAATTTCTGTGTAAGAAGTACACTCCTATAACACATGTGACAAAAAAACACAGATATTTACCACTGACAAAGATTACACACTCACACTACAAAGACAGTTTAACAAATTGTATCAGTAATGGAATAATCGAAATTGATATTGACGTTTGTTCAGTTAGTTGCTGTCGTGGAGTGAAGTAAAGAGTTAGATCCTTGCTATTGATGGATTATGACTGAAGCTCATTTGATGATCCATGGCGTATGTTTCTCACAAGGAGCGAAAGTATAAAGATTTTTGATACATTATTTGCTACCTCTATGTATGAATAGCTGTAGAGAAAACGTACATATCCTACATTGCTTCTCGTCACCTTTACAAGTGGCCTTCTTATTCTGAGCAGAGAAGTTTCACAACTAAACGCCTGTTGCGTCCTGTGTTATAGAACTGACGTTTATTAATGGGGAGCTACCCCTCCATCCACTGTCTCCACTGGCTCCAGTCCCAGGGCTGATCTGCCAGGTGAACCTGTCTCCTGCGGTTTCTCCTCCCTCCAAGCGTGCGCCAGCGAAAGTGAATGGCCGCTTCAGCCGGTTCCCATCTGGTCCTCAACCAGTCGCTGCGTCGCTATGGAGACAGCATCTGATCCGTATCTGCTCACCCACCGACCAGGTCACGGTCACGACCCCGTTCAATGATTATAATTCTGCAGATTAATCATGCAAATCTATAAAATTCTATACTAATGCTACGAGAATCGAAACAAACATAACCTCTCTACCTATTAATCAAAAAACTGAGATGTTAAAGCATGAATGTAATCTCCGTTGCATAATTCTCATATTTCTCTTAATTTACAAACACATCAAACTTATACATATATATGAACATTTTCAATTATTAAGAACAGTATTTACAATTATCATGTAGGAGCACTTTCTTAGGATTCACCTTTATGGTATATCAAACTTATTGTCTTTATCTTTGCTGACTGCTAAAAGCATACATAAAGATTAGCCAAGGAATAGTCTTTTATTATTAGTATATAAGTAATAAACTATTCCCTTCTAATCACACTTCCTTACAGGATCAACGAAAAGTAAATTATTTGCATGCAATTCACGTTCTACTAATTATTCTTTTCAGACTACAATTAAAAATGATTAAGTAAAAATAAAAGAACTGTCATCAGTTATTTATATAATCATGGTATGGTTCCTGTTCTGATGGCCATTTTTGATAATTATTTGCTTTTCCCCTGGTTTGTGTATCCCTCGTTTGACATTACTTTCTTTTATTTGTTTATCCTCTTAGTTTTCCTTCTTAGTGGTTTTCAAGTCATTTTCGGCTCCAGTGAATAATAACTTCACGATACACAATATAGTTACGATACTAACATTTACTTATTGGGCATTTTAAATTGTAGACGAAGTTAATCTGTAGTGCTCATAATCTTCAGGTAATCCATGGTAGTTACATATCTTTCACTTAGTGTACTTAATTATTTCTTTATGATCTTCCTCATATTCATATCAACCTTACGTGTGGCACTTTCTCATTTGAGATTAGATAGTATCTCACAACCCTACTTCTCTCGTACGTCTCCAAGCTGCTGAATTCTAAACAAAAATAAGCAAAAGAATATCATCCCCAATTCACCTTATTACATTTACCATTATATTGCCGTCCGTCAGATGCTGTCAGTGGTTGTCTGCCTGTATTTACTTTACTCACTAGGATTCTTTTGATGTCATGTTACACTTCAAATTCCTCATAGGAGAAGTGAGCTTGCTTACCGCACAATGACGTGCACTTTGGTGCTCTTAAAAAATAAAAGTACCCAACGAAATAGTATTAAGTTCAACACTGTTACTATGTTCTACCTTACTCTTGAAGTTGAATTTCTCAACAAACTCACTTCTTAATAAATCTCGTTCAACCGCAACTTTGGTGAGGATCACAATACAACATTTATATCCTGTTGTTTTTCACGGACGAAAATACACATGATCTACTATACAAACTTCCTATGAACGAAAGGAGAACTCATGAAATAGCAGTACTACCTAGCATGTCTCTGTGTGCCATCACTCCATGCAACAGTCAAATTAAAACGAAGTGCATTCATACTTATTTATTTACCCATCAAGTTCCGTAGGACCAAATTGAGGAGCAAATCTCCAAAGTCATGGAATGTGTTAGTACATGAAATTACAACGTAAAAGTGATGACAAATGAAAATACAATGTTTATGAACCCAAAAAAAGTCAAGCCATAAATTTAAATAAACGTAAACAACAATACAACACAAGAATCCGCTTAATTTTTCAAAGGACTCCTCGGCAGAATCGGAGTGACCCATGAGGAAACTCTTCAGTTTCACTTTGAAAGCGCATGGATTACTGCTAAGATTTTTGAATTTTCGTGGTAGCTTATTGAAAATGGATACAACAGTATACTGCACACCAAATCCACATGAGTTAAGAAGTCCGATCCTAATGCAGGTTTTATTTCTGCCAAGTATTAACTACGTGAAAGCTGCTTATTCTAGGGAATAAGCTGATATTGTTAACAAGAAATGATAGTAAAGAATACATATATTGAGAGGCAAATATCAAAATACCCAGACTAATGAACAGGGTTCGACAAGAGGTTCGCGAACTTATTGCGCGAACCGCTCTTTTCTGAGCCGAAAATATCCTTTTAGAACGGGAAAATTTACCCCACAATATAATACCATACGACATAAGCCAATGAAAATAAGCAAAGTAGACTAATTTTCGTGTCGAACACCTCACTGGTGTTATGCGTCCCGCCACGAATTCCTCCCCTGTGCCAACCTTTTCCTCTCTGAATAGACCTATGTCACGAATTATATGCTGTACATATTCCAATCTATGTTCCCTCTTAAGTTTTTATCGTCCGCAGTTCCCGCAAGTATCACTAAAGTTAATCCCAGATGTCTTCACATATGCCCTTACATGCTGTCCTTTTTTTTATCGTTTTCCACATATTTCTTTCGTCGCTCAGTCTCTGGAGAACCTCCTCACTCGTTACCTTATCGGTCCTCTTAATTTTCAACATTCGTCTGTAGCACCACATCTCAAATGCTAAGATTCTTATCTTTTCCGGTTTTTCATATTCCGTGATTCACTGCCACATAGTGTTGTGATACAAACGTACATTCTCAGAAATATTTTTTTTTCAAATTAAGGCATATGTTTGATACTATTATACTTCTCTTGGCTTGGAACGGCCTTTTTATTAGTGCTAGTCTGATCATTACTTTCTCTTCATTCGACTTACTCTCGATCCATATTCTGTATTCATTGCAAAGTTATTCGATTCAGCACATCCGGTAATTCTTCTTCGCTTTCACTGACGATAGCAACATCAGTGTATTGTGTCCTTGATATCCTTTCACCCTGAATTTTTATCCCACTTGTGATGCTTGTTTTTATTTGTGCCGTTGTTTCTTCGGTGTATAGATTGAATAGTAGGGGCGGAAGGCTACTTTCCTGTTTTTCGTCCTTCTGAATCCGAGCACTTCGTTCTTGATCTCCCAGTCTTACTGTTCCCTCATGGTTCTTGTACATATTATATATTACTCGCCTTTCCCTACAGCTTACCCACATTTTTCTCAAAATTTCGAACATTTTGCACCATTTTATACTGTCGAACGCTTTTTCCAGTTAGACAAATGCCTATCTTAATTTTTATTGTGTTGCTTCCATTATCAACCGCAACTTCAGAATTGCCTCTATGGTGCCTTTACGTTTCCTAAAGACGAACCGATCGGCATCTAACTGATCGTCAGCTTTCTTTACCATTCTTCTGTATATCATGCTTCCAGAATGAGATTTTCACTCTGCAGCGGAGTGTGCGCTGATATGAAACTTCCTAGCAGATTAAAACTGTGTGCCCGACCGAGACTCGAACTCGGGAGGTCCCGAGTTCGAGTCTCGGTCGGACACACAGTTTTAATCTGCCAGGAAGTTTCATATCATGCTTGTCAGAAACTTGGATGCATGAGCAGTGAAGCTATTTGTGCGGTAATTCGCACACTTATCGACTCTTGCTATCTTCGGAATTGTGTGGATGATGTCTTTTCCGAAGGTTTAATGGTATATCGCCAGTCACATACATTCTAGACACCAACGTGAATAATCAAATGGTACAAATGGCTCTGAGCACTATGGGACTTAACATCTAAGCTCATCAGTCCCCTAGAACTTAGAACTACTTATACCTAACTAACCTAAGGACATCACACACATCCATGCCCGAGGCGAGGTTCGAACCCGCGTCCATAGCAGCCGCGCGGTTCCGGACTGAAGCGCCTAAAATCGCTTGGCCACCACGGCCGGCCGTGAATAATCGTTTTGTTGTCACATCCACCAATAATTTTAGAATTTGCAATAAAATGTTATCCATCCCTTCTGCCTTATTTGATCTTAAGTCGTCAAAAGCTCTTTTCAGTTCCGATTGTGGTACTATCTCTTCCCTGTCGACACCTGTTTCTTCTTCTGCCACGTCATCAGACAAGTCTTCCCCCTCATAGAATCTTTCCACCTATCGCCTCTCTGCTCTGCACTTAACAGTGGAAAACCCTTTGCACTCTTGATGTTACCATTCTGGCTTTTAATTTCACACTGAGTCAGACCTTCCGACAACCATTCCTCTATCGATTTCTTTACATTTTTCAAGCACCCATTTCGGCTTAGCTTCCTATTTATGTCATCCCTAAGTGACTTACATTTGTACATTTCTGAATTTCCCTAGACATTTTTGTACTTCCTCTCTCCGCCTATTTCTTCTGTTTGCCATGGTTTCTTGCACACAAATTAATTTCTTCGGCTTAATAGTTCCTAGCTCAAATGCACTAGCTTGAGCAGTTCTCCTTATCATCAGTGTACCACTAGGCACCGAACAGAATTTATGACAAAGCATCTATTGCATAAATTTCTTGTACTCTTTTATTTCAAATTCGTATTGTAAAAGTTTTTATTGTTCGTTATTTTGTTGAAAAACTTGTCACTGACGAGTAACATATTTCACATTTTCTCCTTTGCTTCCAAATTAACATTTTCCAGTCCTTCAATCCACTCGTTGATTTTCTGATGGGTTTCCCTTGCGAGAACTTCCTTCTTATCCTCCCATGTACCTTCTGTATACTCTCAGTATTTGTAGCGTACTTTCAGACTGTTCTACGGTATCTGCATTTGAATCACCAGCTTCTCAAAACAGTAGTTCATTTTCTTCCCTTTTTGTAGAATGATTGCTCCTCTGACAAGATTCAGTATCCTTTAGTTACTGTTCCAGAAGTCTATTCTGATAATTAGATTGATGGCCAATTTAGGTAACATCAAGAAAAATCTCCTGTTAATGTGATTCCTAGCCTGTTGATTGACTTACTTACTTTTGTGAATTTATGCACCACTGCGGTTTTTAATTTTTTTTAATTTTTAAATTTTTTAATGACAGTACCAGCCAATGAAATCCCTTGATACATCTCTGTAATGTTAATCGCCTATTGCCGATCTTTGGCTTACACTATCACGTGTTCCCTTGACCTGTACATGTCCTCCAGAGATGTTAATTACTGGGTACAGCTCATGACCGGATCATGACAACATTCTGCTCCTCCAATAGCAACTGTGCTTTGTCGCCACTCTTTAGTATATTTACTTAGTGTATTCTGACTTATTCTGTGGGTTTCTTGGCAGCTTCCCCTGCTATTAAATGTAGTCGGTGCTTCGATAAGCTATTACCCCATTCCTCATTTCTTGGATTTAGTGGCCTGATTTTTATGATTTCTTGTCCTTCTCTCCCTTATAGAGAGGAGGGTCCATTCCATATCAAATAGTGATCATTGTTATATCTCTGGTACTTTTTCCAGCCACCTCTTTGTTGTGGGTGATTCCAAAAATGATTTTCTCCTGCTGACAGACCGTTAGAATTATGTCCACCTCAGGATCCTCCATTTCAGTTTTTTTCTCTAATTATCGTTGCAGTGTGGTGGTCAGTGGAAGTTAATTTCATGCTCTCTCTGTTGGTCCTTGGCATTGTGATTGGCAAAAGAGGCTTCAAGTTCATGCAGTGTACTTGTTAATTCTTCATTATTGTCATTGCATCGACTTGTTAGGACTGGTTGACAATTTGTCAGCTGTTAGATATTATAGTGTCGAATGATTTCACCTAGGCTACCAGGTATGTCCAAGAATCCTGATGCCATAAAATCACTGCACATTAACATCCCCTGCTTAGAACATTCTTGCATTCCTCACAATCTGTAATTCGTGAGGAAAGCATCTCTAAAGTCACGATATGTGGGCCAAGCTGTCACTGCTCCACTCATTCTTCCACTGTTTTTCCTCAACGTGTGTTCAGATAAACTCTAATTTATGCAACAGAGGCCAAGAACGTGATAATGACAGTCAAATCGTGCAATGCAAGTTTTATGCTAATGCTTATCGACTGATATAAAGTATTTGAAGTTGAAGGACGTTTCCTGTCTCACACACGACCTAACAGCTGTTTCTGATGTTCTTCTTATCTCTTCTCGATGGGACTCTACATGAAAATTTTTGGTGTTGATGCATTTCATTCGTTTCTGCCAAGTGTACGACTTTTGTTCAGTGGGATGCTGTTATGGGTTTCAGTAGTGATTGTTTTTACTCCTACCTCTAACAAACCCATTCTTTCAAATCTGATGTGAGCTATTTTTCTCGCATGATCTCTGCAGCCTTTCATTTATATTTCCCTGCTTTTTCTGGAATGCAAGAAGAGTCTGTATCTACATCTATATGGTTACTCCGCAATTCACACTTAAGTGGCTCGCAGAAGGTTCATCGAACCATTTTCGTACTACTACTCTACAATTCCACTCTTGAATGGCGCGTAGGAAAAAGAACACCTAAATCTTTCCGTTCGAGCTCTGATTTCTCTTATTTTATTATGATCATCATTCCTCCCTACGTAGGTGGGTGTCAACAAAATATTTACTCATTCAGAAAAGAAAGTTGGTGATTGAAATTTCGTAAATAGACCTCGCCGCGAAGAAAACCGCCTTTGTTTCAGTGAGTGCCACCCCAATCCGCGTATCATATCAGTGACACTCTCACCCCTATTGCGCTATAATACGAAACGAGATGCCCTTCTTTGCATTTCTTCGATGTCCTCCATCAATCCTACCTGGTAAGGATCCCATATCGCGCAGCAATGTTCCAGCAGAGGATGGATAAGTGAAATGTGGGCTGTCTCTTGAGTGGGTTTGTCGCATCCTCTAAATGTTCTGCCAACAATGCGTAGTCTTCGTTTTGCCTTCCCCATGTGGTATTTCCAATTTAAGTTGCTCGTAATTGTGTTTCCCAGGTGTTTAGTCGAATTGACAGCCCTTAGACTTATGCGATTTATCGTATACCCAAAATTTATCAGATTTCTTTTAGTACCCATGTTGATGACCTCACACTTTTCTTTGTTTAGTGCCAATTGCCACTTTTCGCCCCATACAGAAATTCTCTTTAGATCATTTTGTAATTGGAATTGATCGTCTGATGATTTTACTAGACGGTAAATTACAGCGTCATCTGCAAACAATCTAAGGAGGCTGCTCAGATTATCACGTAGATCATTTATGTAAACCAGGAACCGCATAGGGCCTATGACACTACCTTGTGGAATGCCAGATGTCACTTCTGCTCTACTCGATGATTTATCGTCTATCACTTCGAACTGTGACCTCTCTGAGAGGAAATCACGAATCCAGTCACACAACTGAGATGATACTCCATATGCACGCAATTTGATTAATAGTCTCTTGTGAGGAACGGTATCAAAAGCCTTCTGGAAATCTAGAAGTATGGAATCGATCTGAGATCCCTTGTCGACAACACTCATTACTTTATGGGAATAAAAAGCTAGCTGTGTTGTACAAGAACGATATTTTCTGAATCCATGTTGGTTATGTATCAATAAGTCATTTTCTTCAAGGTAATTCATAATGTTTGAGTACAGTATATGCTCCAAAATACTACTGCAAATTGAGGTCAGTGATATGGGTCTCTAATTCAATGAGTTATTCCTGTTTCCTTTCTTGAATATTGGTGTGATCTGTGCTACTTTCCAGTATTTAGGAGCAGACCTTTCGTCATGTGAGCGGTTGTATGTGATTGCTAGTAAAGGTCCTGTTGTGTCTGCGTACTCTGAAAGGAAACTGATTGGTATACCATATGGACCGTAAGATTTGCCTTTCTTAAGTGATTTGAGCTGTTTCGCAACACCTAAGATATCTACTTTTATGTTACTCATGCTAACAGCTGTTCTGGTTTCGATTTCTGGAATATTTACTTGGTCTTCTTTCGTGAAGGAATTACGGAAAACTGTATTTAGTAACTCGGCTTTAGTTGCACCATCATCGGTAACATTTCCATCGCTATCTCGCAGTGACGGTAATGACTGTTTTTTGCCACTGGCGTACTTTACATACGACCAGAATCTCTTTGGGTTTTCTACCATATTTTGAGACACTATTTCATTGTGGAAACTATAAAAAGCATCTCGCATTGACGTCCGCACTAAATTTCGAGCTTCCGTGAAACTTAGACAGTCTTGCAGATTTTGCGTTCTTCTGAATGATGCATGAATTTTTAGTTGCTTCTGCAACAGTGTTCTGACGTGTTTTGCGTACCATGGTGGATCTTACTAACTTATGCAGTATGAATCTATCTATTGCTATCGATAATGTATGTTTGAATTTCAGCCATATCTGATCTACACTTACATAATTAGCTTGGACGGAATGGACACTCACTCTTAGGAAGACATCAAGCGAATTTTTATCTGCAGTTTTAAATAGATACATTTTGCATTTATTTTTAGTGGTTTTGGTTGATATGGCTTTGAGCCTCGCTACAATGTCCTTGCGTTCTCTAATCCCTGTATCCGTCATGATGCTCTCTGTTAGATCAGGCTTATTTGTGGCTAAGAGGTCAAGTGTGTTTTCGCAACCATTTAAAATTCGTGTGGGATCATGAACTAATTGTTCAAACTAATTCTCAGAGAAAGCATTTAGTACAATTTCGGAAGATGTTTCCTGCGTACCACCGGGTTTGAACATGTATTTTCGCCAAAAAATCGGAGGTAGATTGAACTGTGTGAGTTGGGTACTTATGTGCAATGAGATTCAAGTTTTCTTTGAAGCGTGCAGCTGTTACATCATCCGAGTCGGGATGTCGGTAGAAAGAGCCAATTATTATTTTGGTACGTCTGTTGAGTATAACCTATACCCATACTATTTCGCCGAAACTTTCTTTTATAAATTCACTACAAGATATACTACTCCCAACAGACACAAACACGCCACCACGTACTTTATTTAATCCATCCTTTCTGAACACGATTTGCGCCTGTGTAAAAATTTCGGCAGAATTTATCTCCGGCTTTAGCCAGCTTTCTGTTCCCATAACGATTTCAGTTTCAGTGCTTTCTATCAGCGCTTGAAGCTCTGGCACTTTTCCAACACCGCTACGACAATTTACAACTACAATACCGATTGTTGCTTTGTCGATTCTAGTCATTTCTTTGTCCTGTACCCTTTGAGACTGGAGCCCTTTTTGATCTTTCCCGAGATTGTCTAACCTAACTGTACTTCCTGGCCGTCTCATACCGTTACTGGAATGGTAATATATGAGCCTACACCCAATTTTCCAATTTCATCTCCGATTATCTCACTGTTTTGAACTTGTAGTTGACTTGTGGCTTCGTCTATCTGTTTTACAAACTGTGCTGTTACCCTTTCAACTTGCTTTTCTGCTTTTTTAAATACATCTCTACTTTTTCTTACCAGTCGTGCAACTTTATTTGATCTTGTTGCAGACCTGTAAACTGATTTCTATTGGTCAGTTTCATCACATTTTCCTGTCATTGGTTCGACTGTTTTCATGTTTTGGAGATCGACTGTTGTGCTGTTTTCTTGGATCCTTGTACCTCTTTCAATGTGTGGCTTACCAATCACCTCTTTTTTTCTTCTTCATCTCTCTACTTCTTTCTGTACTTTATCCATTCTTCTCTGTATATCATCTGTATATCTTCACATTTTTTTATGCCTGCTGTATTTCATCTGCCCATTTCTGAATTTCTTTTATGTATTTCCTAATTTCGACTATCCTCTACTATGCATCCCCATTCATTTTATTTAAAAATTCCGACATTATCTTCAATGTTTACCATCTGTCTGTTTGGAGAAAAAGTTTGTGAACTCATTTGAGCACTTTGTCTCACTGAAATTTCCAGCCTATCACTCTCTTCTAACTTGTAATTTCATATAATCACTATAATGTTGAAGTGTGTTGAAGTAACTTCATCTTCCTCCTGTTTATCCTTACAGTGAGCGTTATTAACTCCAACATCTGACTGCCTGTGATCTAAATAAAAATTACATCACCTCTTCACCTCTGCTGTTTGTACTTGACAGTACTGTAGAAAAGATCAGCTGTTCATCTCCTAAATCACCACCTGCCCTACCTTGACTGTGCTCAATGATACTGGTAGTTTCATCCTTGACTTTTTCATATTCTGTTTGCAAACTTACTCTGTGTTGCCATTCAAATTGTGTACCATACTCTGTTGTTAACATGAAGAGAATTAAACCTCATTAAAGACAATCTCTCAACCAGCTTCATAATAAATTATTTATCAATATAAATCTCATCCAAAATTTAGCAACACTGGTATTATAATGCAGATAACCACTCAGACATTGAAAAGAATCCAAAAAGAATAGGTAGAAACCTGAAATAAATACTAGTATAATTTTTTCACACCAGCAAAATGTTGTATCGACAGCTATGATTTTAAATGTTCTGTGTTAATGAATCATTAAAACAAAATATGTTTCCTATCTGATTGCTTCCTATTATATACTCTTTTATACTGATCCTGACATGGTTGCCAGTTTATACAAAACGCATTTTGTGTGAGAATGTGGAATGTAACTCAATCTGACATTAATCAAGAATTGAGCACACCATTGAGATCCAGTGCTGAATTTAGTGTGTGCAGTGGAATTACCAATGTTTGTTTATTGGACCTAGCAATGAAGCTTCAGTTGGAGAGTTGACATAATTATATATCATTTAAAGAAACTGGTTGTGATAATAAACTCAAGGTTTAAGTACCACTGTTGTTTTTTATATAATACACATGAATAGTAATGGAACAAAACCTATTTACATATACAAGAACTATAAAAAAGTACCTTACTCTGCGAACTGCAAACCAAAATTCTGAGTTGCCAAAGTTACTAAAATACATGGAGTTCCATGAAATCTTGGATATTATTCTGTGCAATAAATTCAGTAATCTATGTCAATCACACCGCTTGCTTAGGACCAATACCCAAGAACACTAAAGATCTGAGGAACCACTGACGAATATGATCCACTGATAGCTATCATGCAGTTGAACTACAATGCTGTCGCCTCCCCTAATATGCCAGAGTTGTATGTCATGCTTACCATAACCACCAGTCGACTTTGAGCAGAGTGGAGACTGAATGCCTCAGCAACTTGAGAGTCTAATGACAACTTAGCCGACGTCAGCAGTCCTTGGATTTTACTGTGGTCCTCTCCATCTTCTATGTCTCTTCACCCTCTAAGAATATATACTGCTCTCTATTTTTCCAGTCTTCTCCCAGCAGCTATCTCGTGTCTTCTGCCTAACAAAATGTGATCACCAAACCCCTTAAAAGTTGCTACAGCCCACCAAAGGCATAGTTGTTTCTTTGACAATATTGCTCACTGAAACATAGCGAAAAATCAACAGGCCAATGACATGAATATCTTTTCCTCTTTTCTAAAAAGCTTCCTCATGATGTCACTATCAAACATTCAATCGGTGCTCATTCTGCAAAGATCTACAGGTCCTGTGAAATGATGAAAAGCTCGCTAGAGGGCTAGTGGTCGATCAAGTTTTTAGAAAAGTCACGTATATCACTCAACAAGCTCCTAGCACTAGCCACCCGTACGCAGAGTTCCATTTTATGGAACGAAAGTTTCATAATCTCAGCCACCCACACCATCCTATAAACGTACAATGGCCTGACCACCTGTTCCCTGCTCAGCAAAGCAACTTCCATCCCTTGACAAGGAGGTGGGTGTCCTACAAGCTATTTCTTCTCCCTCTATTTCTGCAAGGGTTCGCTTGCCTATGGCCACCCTGGGCTCATTCTGCTGGGCCTCGCAACTTTTCATCTGTCTTATATTCACAGCACTCCTCACTTCCACAGTTAGCCCATAAATCAAGTTAATGTACCCCGTTATACTACAGGAGGTCAGGAAGAGTAAGTGAAATCTGCTCATAAATCGCTGTGATTCAATGACTCACATAAAAGTAGTGTAATTAAAGGTGACCAAAAATGAAAAGAGGCTAGCCAAAGGACTTCTCACATTTCAACCTGAGAATTAAATCTACGATATAATGAGGCCATCAACCATGGAAGCTTCGAAGGAATAGTCTTGATATTGACCTGAAACATTTACGGATATAATTGGGTAAATGAAATTAGGGCAATTTGGCTGTAATTTTAATTCCATTCTCTGCGACTGTGTGTCTTAGATCTTCACCATTACCAAACCCTTGGTGTGTGGTATTGTGTCCCCAAGCAGAGAACTGTCATATTTTTATTACTGTTAATAATAATTACAACTAAAGACACAAAAACTAATGTTAGACAGAATTACAAAAAGGTATTCATTACCAGGATGTGTCTCATGTTCCTTTCAAATGTATGACTCACCTGTAAGACATTAATTTCGTGATCCAACAGCTATTTCCTCGAACACAGTACCAACGACATAAGTTAACGGATGTAGTTATTATATAATAAAGCGTACTTGCACCTTTCTTAACACGATACCTCATGTTCTTCAAATGATTAAATTAACACTGTCTCCACTCTTGAGTTCAACAGAAAACCACAGTATATGAAACTGAAGGTAAATAGAGAACAAATATAGGGAATATAATGACAGTACTGTGGCTCTTATTTTTCAACCCAGTGCTTTTCCCTTTGTGCTGCACCCTAGTTTTGTTCCATATGTAATGAGTTGTATAACTTTGGCTCCATGGGAAAATGGGAAGCCGCGTCAATAGGCTCCTATATTTTGAAAAAATCGAACGAAAAATCACATACAGTCACATTTACTTTTTATCACGAGAATATTGCATTGAAGTACATGATTAACCAATTAATTCCAAATTAGTTATTCAGTGAGTTGTATTAACTTTAATAATTCAATTTATATCATCAATTTACACAATGTCTATGATGCAAATCAAAGGAGAAAATCAAATTTTCTCTTATAAATCCCAATCCTCTGATAAAGACTGTTGCTTTGGTCTTGGAAACTTGGATACTCTGTTAGAATCCGAAGGACATATTGCCTCTGTTTGTAGTTTTTGATAAATAATTTGTTGTAGACGTTCATGAACATGGCGCCTCTATCTACTAAACTATTTGCTACTTCCAGTTTATTCGCTACTTTTTAGCGTCGACGAAACCATTATTTTCATGCCACTATGAAGGATATCTCTTAAGAACTTTTCACTCAGGCCCAATTTAGTTAGGATTGCTATACTTCGCAGATTTCGTGGACAGTACGCGATTAAATGCTAGAAGAAAAATGTCCTGGACGAAGAGACAAAAGTCTCGAAAGTAGTGAATGTCTAAATCTTTTTATTTACTTCAGTTTTACCGCCGACCATCCTTCAGATACTTCAGTACTCTTTGCGAGAGAAGTTTGGAGATGGGGCACCACGACTGATGAAATCTGCCGGATTAGTAATAATTACTTTGATTTCTGATCAAGACCATCGACATATCCCGATCACGCGCTAACAGTGACAGCGGAAGCAGTCCAATAATTTTTAAATTTTCGGTTCCTGTATTTCTGTTGCCTGTTTCGTGTTTGTGTGTCTTGAGAAGCGAACATGAGGCTTTTTGTAAAGTGGTTGGGTAGGTAAGTACAATACATACAGCACAAACCGAAGTTTATCTTCATATCCATTTAAATTAATAAGTGAAACTTCTGTACAAGAGCTATATTTTATTATCAGCAAAGAATTCATCGTTGAGGTTAACCGCTAAGAAAACTGTTTTGGCCCTGTGCTGCTTGTACTTTGCTGTTCTTGCAAACTATTAAGTTTCCTGTTCCGACTACTTTTCGCTACACTATTAAAGAATCGAGCATATTTAAATCGAACGAAGATTAAGCTGCTGTTGTATTGATAATGTATCTAATCAATGTGCTGCTTAATAACCTAAAATGGGGCCTAAAGTTTTTAATTAGCATGCTTAAGATATAATACCAACTAATCCTGAATAATTTCATTATAGTTCTTGTATTTAAATCGCAATAGGAAAAGGAAACTGCCTCTGAACAATCAAAGAAGAAACGCACGTGAGCTGTAAATTCTGCTCCAACTTCCAAACAGTTGACCACTTTTCTGTGGGATTTTAATCAAACAGAATCGAAAAACGGTGCTATAGCAGTAGCCACATTTGTGTTTCAAACCACCATTCCCACAATTCTTCCTCTTGCACATGATTCAAAGTTGGCGATCAAGTTTTGGAGTTGAAAAAACTAAAACTAACAATATTATACTGCTGCTCATAAAAGATGATTGAGTCGTGCGTAGGGGTGGTGGTCTCGCAATCGATTTCGCCTGCCTTCACTTCGAACAGGGGCTACTACATGCAGTGCGAACGATTATTGATAATTTCTGGTAACTGATCGATTTTTTCTTAGCCACAACAGGGATATCATAATCAACAACCTGATATCTGTTAAGCTTCGGAAGAATGCAGAAATCTACATGCGGCGCTTTGGCGGAAGAAGGGCAGAGAAACACTCTTCGACATACATGCTGGCAAGGGAAATACAAATATCATGAGTTGCATTTTCTTCTTGCGGTGATAATTCAAATTTAATACGAGGAACAAATATTGTCAAGCAACTGGTGACTTTCACCGTTCACATTCGTGATGGATAGGCTCTCTAATCCGGAGGCTTTGTAATCATTGCTCTTTAACATACTCTTTTATATATATATTTTTTTTTTACTTGTGGCGACAGAATTTTTAAGATACTGTTATCGCTTGATGTTCCTGCAGCTTCCTCGAAACAAAGTAACTCTGATTCAACACTACTAGAACTTGACATCATCTATTCAGCAAGTCGGTTTGAGAAAAAAATAAGGAAAATATAAAAGACAGCGACCGAAATATGAGAAAAATAAACAGCCTTGAGTCAGTGATTGTTTTTTTTTCCTTACTTCTCAAATGCATTTAAATATAAAATTTGTGTCTGCATGCATTCTGGCCGTCCTTTTAACAGTTCGTTGATGAAAGCTATTATTCCGTGTTAATGATAGGTAGTAGGTACTTAGGTAGTTACTTACATGTTCCATGGATCATTTTGCACGATACATCGTAATGAAGTCTAATGAGTCATTTTACATTCACATCGGAAATTAATTTGTACATACTGTTACATTAAGAACATTTCTAAGGGTTTCTTTCTGTTTTTGCAAAGCGGGGAAAAGATGCACAGATGTTAGTAATTCCTAGCCACCACCTTTTACGCATTACAATAATAGAAATTCTTGTACAGAATAAGAGGAGATGTCAAGGAGAAACTTTCTCTGTTTGCTATCAAATTTTGCGCTGCTGTCTATCAGACACCTTATATCACTGGGCATTTTGCACCACTTTTTGTGCTAAAGCCAACCTTAATGTCACCGAGCGAGGTGGCGCAGTGGTTCGACACTAGACTCGCATTCGGGAGGACGACGGTTCAATCCCGCGTCCGGCCATCCTGATTTAGGTTTTCCGTGATTTCCCTAAATCTCTCCAGGCAAATGACGGGATGGTTCCTTTCAAAGGGCACGGCCGTCTTCCTTCCCCGTCCTTCCCTAATCCGATGAGACCGATGACCTCGCTGTCTGGTCTCCTTCCCCGAAACAACCAACCAACCAACCTTAATGTCGAGTAATGAACACCATTTTATATTGTGTTATTATAATTATGTACCTCATTGTTCCTTTTGAAGTGTAGTGGATTATTTACAAGAAACTTCTTGATGGAATAAATATACTGTGCAGCAGTAGTAACAACGCCTACTTCTTCAATAGATGTCTACATAATGATTGTGTGTGAACATCACATATTTGTCTTACAGCACGTTTTTGTGCAATGTAGACATCCTTTCTTGAAGAGGAGTTATATGCAAAATGTCGGTTTACTGATTTGTCTCTCTCCAAGATTTTCGATGGTCCTAAGCGCAAATGTTACTGAACTAAGATGTTTTAGGAGTTCTAAAATGTATTTTCAATATGGACCTTAAGAATTTTAAAGTTTTCACATTATTTATTATTTCCTCACCGTATGTTACGCTTATCATTGGTGTAGAACCTCTAGATGTGCCGATCTGAATATGCTGAGTCTTTTTAAAACTGACGGTGAGACCATTTGCAGAAAGAGTTAATTATACCTTTAAGAACTTTTTGTGCCATTACTTCTGTATGTATGCTTGGATTGATCACAATACTAGTGTCATCTGCAAAAAGAAGTATTTCCCATAGTTGTATACTAGACAGAAGATGGTTTACATATATGAGGAGCAGGAAAGGACCTCAGATTGAACCTTGGGGTACCACATGAGTGATTTTACCCCAGTTACAATTATGCGCCTGGACTATATTATTTGAATTACTAAGTACAACTTACTTCATTTTTTTTTCTTGCTTAGATATAAGATTCATTGGTTGACTATGCTGTTAATCCCATAAAACGTTAATTTTACTGTGATTCAGACAGTCAAATACCTTCGAGAGATTACAGAGAAAC
This sequence comes from Schistocerca piceifrons, assembly GCF_021461385.2. NCBI lineage: Eukaryota > Metazoa > Arthropoda > Insecta > Orthoptera > Acrididae > Schistocerca > Schistocerca piceifrons. Next base: position 933,241,370 of record NC_060138.1, read on the forward strand.
AGGCCAGCGCACCGGCCTGAGCGGACGAGCGTTTCTAGGCACTACAGTCTGGAACCGCGAGACTGCTATGGTCGCAGGTTCGAATCCTGCCTCGAGCATGGATGTGTGTGATGTCCTTAGATTAGTTAGGTTTAAGTAGTGTAAGTTCTAGGGGACTGATGACCTCAGATGTTAAGTCCCATAGTGCTCAGAGCAATTTGAACCAACCAGCCAGCGCTATTTTATTATTTGATGCTTGTAAAACCAGTCTAGTGAACGTGTAAATGCCATTTTCAGTAGAGAAACCCTTTTGAAACCAAAATCGTGATTTTCTAAGGAAACTGCTAATGCTAAGGTGAGATACTATTCTACAATACACCACCTATTCAAAAATTTTGGAGAATGATGTCAGCAGTGAAACAGGTCAGTAGTTATTGACATATTTCTTATCACCATTCTTAAGAAGGCAAACCACATTAGGAGGTTCAAAGTATCCGATTTCTTTAATTGCATAAATCACTACCTAAACCACCCAAGAATACGCTGCCAAATTTCTTAACGAAATTCGCATCCGTGTAGCTATTGTGAGCACAGAAACGATTCACATCGGTACAGGTTCGAGCGCAGATAGGGCGACATACTATCATATGATTTCCACGGATGAAACTCTTGGACACGAGTATTGCCCAGAGGGAGAAGACAGGTGGTGCTAATGGCAGAATCGAACAGCCCTTGGAATGGAACATGATCCGTACTCTACTCCATTGCACCCCGACGTACAGAAGGAAATTCTTCCAATATATGAAGATTTATCAAGGGATGATTTACTGGAGAGATATTTAAGTCGCCACACACAAAATTCGAATGAAAGTTTTAATTCCACTATTTGGCGATTAGCTCCTAAACACTTGCACTCCGGACTAAAAGTCGTTGAATTGGCATCGTATTTAACAGCAGGCTTATTCAATGAAGGAAATTCAGCCCTTCTGATGGTCACGAACGAGGCAGAAATTGTAGCAGGCAAGCAGATCATCAGCTATGCAGAACAAATGGATAACCAGCGCTTGACCCGGTAGAATCGACATTGTTTACTGGAATCGAAGGAAGGTCGGAAGCTCGGAAAGCACTGCTGCAAGCGCAAAACGAAGGCTATGAGAAAGAAAGAGGATAACTTTATGATGGTGGACTCGCAGATTAATCGATAAGCATTTTAAATTATTGTTAACTTCCTTGAATTTCTAGTTTCCGAGAATTTATTTTTCAAACGCGTTCAGAGAATTTATTTTTCAATCGCGTTTATCTCGAAATTGCTTTTTTCACATTTTAGTGCAGAGTAACTGCATAAAACGGTATAGAACCGATAATTACGAAAGTTGATAGTAAGATTCTTTACAAAATTACGAATTATATGAATAAACGTCCCCCCCATGAACCATGGACCTTGTCGTTGGTGGGGAGGCTTGCGTGCCTCAGTGATACGGATAGCCGTACCGTAGGTGCAACCACAACGGAGGGGTATCTGTTGAGAGGCTAGACAAACGTGTGGTTCCTGAACAGGGGCAGCAGCCTTTTCAGTAGTTGCAAGGGCAACAGTCTGGATGATTGACTGATCTGGCCTTGTAACAATAACCAAAACGGCCTTGCAGTGCCGGTACTGCGAACGGCTGAAAGCAAGGGGAAACTACAGCCGTAATTTTTCCCGAGGGCATGCAGCTTTACTGTATGATTACATGTTGATGGCGTCCTCTTGGGTAAAATATTCCGGAGGTAAAATAGTCCCCCATTCGGATCTCGGGGCGGGGACTACTCAAGAGGATGTCGTTATCAGGAGAAAGAAAACTGGCGTTCTACGGATCGGAGCGTGGAATGTCAGATCCCTTAATCGGGCAGGTAGGTTAGAAAATTTAAAAAGGGAAATGGATAGGTTGAAGTTAGATATAGTGGGAATTAGTGAAGTTCGGTGGCAGGAGGAACAAGACTTCTGGTCAGGTGACTACAGGGTTATAAACACAAAATCAAATAGGGGTAATGCAGGAGTAGGTTTAATAATGAGTAGGAAAATAGGAATGCGGGTAAGCTACTACAAACAGCATAGTGAACGCATTATTGTGGCCAAGATAGATACGAAGCCCACACCTACTACAGTAGTACAAGTTTATATGCCAACTAGCTCTGCAAATGACGAAGAAATTGAAGAAATGTATGATGAAATAAATGAAATTATTCAGATTGTGAAGGGAGACGAAAATTTAATAGTCATGGGTGACTGGAATTCGAGTGTAGGAAAAGGGAGAGAAGGAAACATAGTGGGTGAATATGGATTGGGGGACAGAAATGAAAGAGGAAGCTGCCTGGCAGAATTTTGCACAGAGCACAACATAATCATAACTAACACTTGGTTTAAGAATCATGAAAGAAGGTTGTATACATGGAAGAACCCTGGAGATACTAAAAGGTATCAGATAGATTATATAATGGTAAGACAGAGATTTAGGAACCAGGTTTTAAATTGTAAGACGTTTCCAGGGGCAGATGTGGACTCTGACCACAATCTATTGGTTATGACCTGTAGATTAAAACTGAAGAAACTGCAAAAAGGTGGGAATTTAAGGAGATGGGACCTGGATAAACTAGAAGAACCAGAGATTGTACAGAGATTCAGGGAGAGCATAAGGGAGCAATTGACAGGAATGGGGCAAAGAAATACTGTAGAAGAAGAATGGGTGGCTTTGAGGGATGAAGTAGTGAAGGCAGCAGAGGATCAAGTAGGTAAAAAGACGAGGGCTAGTAGAAATCCTTGGGTAACAGAAGAAATATTGAATTTAATTGATGAAAGGAGAAAATATAAAAATGCAGTAAGTGAAACAGGCAAAAAGGAATACAAACGTCTCAAAAATGAGATCGACAGGAAGTGCAAAATGGCTAAGCAGGGATGGCTAGAGGACAAATGTAAGGATGTAGAGGCCTATCTCACTAGGGGTAAGATAGATACCGCCTACAGGAGAATTAAAGAAACCTTTGGAGATAAGAGAACGACTTGTATGAATATCAAGAGCTCAGATGGAAACCCAGTTCTAAGCAAAGAAGGGAAATCAGAAAGGTGGAAGGAGTATATAGAGGGTCTATACAAGGGCGATGTACTTGAGGACAATATTATGGAAATGTAAGAGGATGTAGATGAAGATGAAATGGGAGATATGATACTGCGTGAAGAGTTTGACAGAGCACTGAAAGACCTGAGTCGAAACAAAGCCCCCGGAGTAGACAATATTCCATTGGAACTGCTGACGGCCGTGGGAGAGCCAGTCCTGACAAAACTCTACCATCTGGTGAGGAAGATGTATGAGACAGGCGAAATACCCTCAGACTTCAAGAAGAATATAATAATTCCAATCCCAAAGAAAGCGGGTGTTGACAGATGTGAAAATTACCGAACTATCAGCTTAATAAGTCACAGCTGCAAAATACTAACACGAATTCTTTACAGACGAATGGAAAAACTAGTAGAAGCCGACCTCGGGGAAGATCAGTTTGGATTCCGTAGAAACACTGGAACACGTGAGGCAATACTGACCTTACGACTTATCTTAGAAGAAAGATTAAGGAAAGGCAAACCTACGTTTCTAGCATTTGTAGACTTAGAGAAAGCTTTTGACAATGTTGACTGGAATACTCTCTTTCAAATTCTAAAGGTGGCAGGGGTAAAATACAGGGAGCGAAAGGCTATTTACAATTTGTACAGAAACCAGATGGCAGTTATAAGAGTCGAGGGACATGAAAGGGAAGCAGTGGTTGGGAAGGGAGTAAGACAGGGTTGTAGCCTCTCCCCGATGTTGTTCAATCTGTATATTGAGCAAGCAGTAAAGGAAACAAAAGAAAAATTCGGAGTAGGTATCAAAATTCATGGAGAAGAAATAAAAACTTTGAGGTTCGCCGATGACATTGTAATTCAGTCAGAGACAGCAAAGGACTTGGAAGAGCAGTTGAATGGAATGTACAGTGTCTTGAAAGGAGGATATAAGATGAACATCAACAAAAGCAAAACAAGGATAATGGAATGTAGTCTAATTAAGTCGGGTGATGCTGAGGGAATTAGATTAGGAAATGAGGCACTTAAAGTAGTAAAGGAGTTTTGCTATTTGGGGAGCAAAATAACTGATGATGGTCGAAGTAGAGAGGATATAAAATGTAGACTGGCAATGGCAAGGAAAGCGTTTCTGAAGAAGAGAAATTTGTTAACATCCAGTATTGATTTAAGTGTCAGGAAGTCGTTTCTGAAAGTATTTGTACGGAATGTAGCCATGTATGGAAGTGAAACATGGACGATAAATAGTTTAGACAAGAAGAGAATAGAAGCTTTCGAAATGTGGTGCTACAGAAGAATGCTGAAGATTAGATGGGTAGATCACATAACTAATGAGGAAGTATTGAATAGGATTGGGGAGAAGAGAAGTTTGTGGCACAACTTGACCAGAAGAAGGGATCGGTTGGTAGGACATGTTCTGAGGCATCAAGGGATCACCAATTTAGTATTGGAGGGCAGCGTGGAGGGTAAAAATCGTAGAGGGAGACCAAGAGATGAATACACTAAGCAGATTCAGAAGGATGTAGGTTGCAGTAGGTACTGGAAGATGAAAAAGCTTGCACAGGATAGAGTAGCATGGAGAGCTGCATCAAACCAGTCTCAGGACTGAAGACCACAACAACAACAACAACATGAATAAACGTATGAGATATGTCATGATTGTAAGGGTATTTTCATTGGCATAATTAGAAAAAAACGTGAAAAACGAAGTAAATTCTTCCAACGCCTGCAAAAGTTTTAATTTTCATTACTTTCACCGGCACTGAGGTTCACATTCTTACAAAATAAGTTATTAACGAAAAATCGAAACCTTTTTTATTCCACATGAAAATCGGAATGGCTACACTGTACGCAATTGAAGAACTATACACTCAACCTTCAGCGGACATCACAGCGTAACTTTATTATATTTGGCTGAAATTATTCAAAAAAATTCATAAAAACTGGTATAAATATGAATGAAATAATGTAAAAATTTGATTAAATTCTAAGTAACTATTTCCACCCAAAAAGTCTCAAAACACCAGTGTCAAACAGCTTCCTAAAGTGGTTTTCGCCTTAAGGAGGGAATTAACATTGGCATATTTCAGTCTCCCTGGAAATATGCCTTGAGTTAGAGATGCATCATATATTTCAGATAGGACAGGGCTTGTTACATGATAACAAATTTAGTTTACTGTATTGGAAAGACCATCAAAACCAAATGAGCTTTTACTTTTGAGAATATGTACAACTTTCCTAAATTCAGAAGGAGAAGTTGGTGCTACATTCACATGATCGAATTTTATGGAAACTACATTTTCAAGATATTGTTGTGAATTTGATCCTGTATAGTTTGTCCCTATGCTTTCTACTATATTTAGGAAATGGTTATTCAAAACAATCTCTGCCTGAGACTCATCATTTACAGCCCTTCCATTAATTTCAGTAGTGTTGTTGTCCTGTTCTATGGCTGGTTGACCTATATCTTGTTTCATTACATTCCATGTAGCCCAAAGTCTGTTGTCGAAGGTACTGATTTCTGACATTATGAGCATATTATTTGATTTTTAATAACATTTCTTAGTACTATTAAGTAGTTTTTGCAGCATGTTACTATTTGTTCTTGCCAAAAAGATACATTTCCCTTTTCTTTTCACATGATACTTTAATCCCTTTAGTGATCTACGGTTTTTTACCTAGCTATTTAGTGTCCTTTCTGATAAGCTTACGCAGAAAGCTATTTTCTAATAATGATACCAGTTTATCGTGTATTAGATTAAATTTTATGCTAGCATTTGGTTCATTATAATTCACATCCTATGTCATCTGCTACAAACTATTCTTCAGAACGTTTGTCCTGGAGACGTTAATTATTCTAAATGATTTCCACTGAGGCGTATCTCAACTGTAAGGCGCTGTGTTATTTATCCTAATGAACTGTGCATTGCGATCAGAGAGAGAATTTGCTACTGGGCTAACAGTGGTTTTCTTCCTTTGAGTTTTACGAAAGAAAACATTATCAGTTAGGGTCCTATTGTATTTGACCAACCATGTTGGAAAGTTAATTACTGAAACCAAATTTTAATATCAAAACCATTTTTTCTGTCAGAATCCTTTAGAAAATCTGTATTGCTTATTGCTGTCTGATAGATACTACAGTAACGAATCCAGATTCGTCATAAACAGTTCAAAATTTCACAGGGGATCTATATTCAGTTACAATTAAAAGTGAACTATTTTTCAACATTAATTCACAATCATGTACTTCTCTGTGATGATCACTACAAAATCTATTAGACTCATTGTTTTTGAACTCGTATTCTGTCGTAATGTATGTAACAGTTCCTCCTTTTCCTATGTTATTTCTGCAATAGTAAGCTGCAATAGTGTAATCTTTTATATGTAACTTATGTCGTTATGTTGTTCTCACAAAGGTACAGGATGTCTATATTTTCAGCGCTCTCTAAATTTTCCATACACGTAAAAAGCTCTTCTGTGTCACTACTTAGTCCGCTAACATTTTTATGAAATAAGCTAACCTTACTCTGCTATGCAATATTAAGCATTTTGTGGGGTTATTCAGTTCCTTCAAAACAGGGTGCCTGAATCATGCATCTAGCCTACAAAGATGCCCCTCTGACACAAGTAACCAGGAATCTTGCTATGTGTGATGATGGCTCTGCGTATATTATCTGCAAGAAGCTAAGCCAACCTATTTTTCCCTCTCCTATTCAGGTTAAGGCCATGTCTAATATATTCTCATCTTTCAATTGCAGCAACATAGTGAGAAAGAAGAGTATTTGATCAACATGCGTCTTGTCTCATGGTTTTTTCTCTGTCAAGTGGAACTTGCTCACATATTTCTACGCCACCTTGTGGTGTTTGGTAACAGTGACACCTTTTACTGGACAGGTAGCTAGCATTCGCATTCTTATTTTATCCTGTGTTACTAACAGTCGCTTCTTGTACCATGCAATAATGGATTTTGTAGTGTTGTAGACCTATTTATTGAACACACGAAGTCAATTGTACAAGACACGAATGCATTAAGTACCAATGTTCGAAGCACTGATAAGGCCACTTTGAGGTAAAGTAACTGAAGGCAGTCCGGGGCTAACACCACGCACTATTAGTTTCCGAACTGTGTGAATAAGTCCAGGTGAAGTTTAGTCGTCGTAATTACAGATGGAGTCTGCAGTGACTGTCGCATTAAAGTGATACCACCAAGTGACCTTGGTCCGTCTCACAGACCACAGAAATGTTTATAAATGTGGATTAAAGATGTTTCTCAATAAAAACTTCTTCTGTACCATAGAAACAGAAAAAAGTAGTTATTTACAAACCAGAAAACGTACGGGGTAAACATTAATAGACCCGACAAACTGCTGGGACGGATTCCTGTCTGCAAATGGGGGCAAAAACTATCCTATGAACATGGGTCCTGAAATGCATCGTATCCGCGTTAGATGTCGCTGACGAATGACAATTCCTTGTTTCTTGAGTGCTGCAGGCTGTATGATTGAAGCAGCGTAGTGGAAAGAGGACTTATGACAGAAATCGTATACTTGTGATGATCTGGTGCAAAAATCACCGACAAAATCCTTTCCGTAGAGGGAAATCCGCTGCTGATAATTCTTTCACTCGCTACTGGCGATAGGGATGGTACTGGTTGTCATGCACGATACTCATAATCATACTTCGGTTTACATCATGTTGGCAGCTCACTTGCCTGGAGCTTATGCTAGAGTTCGTCTCAGTATCCTATACAATTCAGTCGCACAAATGTAGTGTACGCACAGTCCACCCGCCCCCCTCCCTCCCCTTCCACGTTTGTCAATCTGAAAGGGCCAAAGATTACACAAACCATAAACGCACTAAAAAAGGCTTGAAATGTTGTGTGACGCTGTTGGTGTATGTGAGAGTACTTGTTTCGGTATGCCCTTTCCTATAGGCTTGGCCATACACAAACACCATATCGGCTTGTGACCCACATGAATACCGGACCATTCTGCTGCTTACAGTACGCTGCGTCCATCACACAGGAACACACGTGGTCAGAGGAACTAGATTAGATTAGTGTTTTGTTCCATAGATCCGTGCTCAGGAGATCCTCGTGGATGTGGAACATGTAAATATTTTTTAAAAGCTGAAATAACAATACTAATAGTATGAATATATACAATAACTCATTTGTTTCTATTAAAAAATTCGTCAATGGAGAAGTAGGAGTTGGCCACTAGTAAGTCTTTCAGGCTACTTTTAAACTGATCTTTATTTGTAACTAAATTTTTGTATGTTTGCTGGCAAATTATTGAAGATGAGTATTCCTGAGTAGTGGACGCCTTCTTCAACTAAAGTGCTTTTTAGTCCTTGTGCAGATCATTTTTGTTCCTGGTATTGTATGCATGAACTGAGCTGTTTGTTGGAAAAAGATATGTATTATTTAGGACATAACTGTCATTCGTCAGCGCAATTTACCGTGGTAACTCTGCATTTCCGAAAATATGCTCACAGGACATTTTTTTCCTCCGTTTCCAGTCAGGAATCCGTGCCTAAAGTTTCTCGATTAATGTTGATTCTGTTTATTTATTTTTTCAATCTGTCACTGCGGTATTATATTTACTGATGCGTTCTAGTTCAGAAAGTCTATCGTGAATTAGGTGTGCGGAACCTGGAACTAAATATATAATGGAACTGCCTATCTCGTATGTATATATACAATACATAATTATACATCTGATATACTATAGACATACTCTGACTTGCACATCTATAACGTCAGGATACTGCAGCCTCAATGAACAGTCTACTTCTATCAGATCGGTATGCTTTACATGAACGGATGACATATGCAACTATGTCAAAAATCTTTTAATTAACCTTTCGAAACTGAGTATGTAATACATTAACCTACTTTGAAATACATAACGGCGACTACGACAGCACTAAGTAACCCAGAGTTAAAATGAGTAACTTCGTTACATGTTTCCGATGTAAATTTGGCAAACTGAGTGTCACTTTCTTCTGACTGTATTCCACGGGTATCGTAAAAATGTAATTATATGAAATATCGATTCCATTTTGTGTGAATAGTGCTTCATATTATACCTCAATGACAAAATTCAATAAACTGCGGGAAAGGAAACTGAGCCAGACGAAAAAGTGTCTTTGCTGGAGCAGTAAGCGAAAGAAGCAATATTGAGCAAGAATGTGCCGCGTGTTACTTGGGAGGTCATAAACCAGCTGATCGGGCGAACTTGCACAATAACTTCTGCAAGTTAGAAGCGTAACTCACAGAGAGAATGGCTCAACGACACATTTCTCGTATAAAGTTTTCAACAACTTGGCACAATAAACGTTTCGAGAAGGCACTCTTAAGACTAAATGAAACGTATCTCCTTGGCTGTCGCATGAGTGTCTGGAGATTCCTTGCATAAAAAGGCATTAATCGCACTAATTGCGTTTGTTTCATCGTTAATAGATTTGTTGTCCACAGTAGCGCAGCTGGAATGTGTGTGGTGTAGGAACTGCGAAGGTGCAAACGGATCAGCACCTTCCCAATTCTTTCATCATTATGTCAAAGAGATTGTAATTACAAATGGAAGAAATTTTAGAGTCTGTGAAGAATGTATTTTTCTTCAGTTTCCTGTATGTCTCATGGGGGTTGATCTACACTCCTGGAAATGGAAAAAAGAACACATTGACACCGGTGTGTCAGACACACCATACTTGCTCCGGACACTGCGAGGGGGCTGTACAAGCAATGATCACACGCACGGCACAGCGGACACACCAGGAACCGCGGTGTTAGCCGTCGAATGGCGCTAGCTGCGCAGCATTTGTGCACCGCCGCCGTCAGTGTCAGCCAGTTTGCCGTGGCATACGGAGCTCCATCGCAGTCTTTAACACTGGTAGCATGCCGCACAGCGTGGACGTGAACCGTATGTGCAGTTGACGGACTTTGAGCGAGGGCGTATAGTGGGCATGCGGGAGGCCGGGTGGACGTACCGCCGAATTGCTCAACACGTGGGGCGTGAGGTCTCCACAGTACATCGATGTTGTCGCCAGTGGTCGGCGGAAGGTGCACGTGCCCGTCGACCTGGGACCGGACCGCAGCGACGCACGGATGCACGCCAAGACCGTAGGATCCTACGCAGTGCCGTAGGGGACCGCACCGCCACTTCCCAGCAAATTAGGGACACTGTTGCTCCTGGGGTATCGGCGAGGACCATTCGCAACCGTCTCCATGAAGCTGGGCTACGATCCCGCACACCGTTAGGCCGTCTTCCGCTCACGCCCCAACATCGTGAAGCCCGCCTCCAGTGGTGTCGCGACAGGCGTGAATGGAGGGACGAATGGAGACTGTCGTCTTCAGCGATGAGAGTCGCTTCTGCCTTGGTGCCAATGATGGTCGTATGCGTGTTTGGCGCCGTGCAGGTGAGCGCCACAATCAGGACTGCATACGACCGAGGCACACAGGGCCAACACCCGGCATCATGGTGTGGGGAGCGATCTCCTACACTGGCCGTACACCACTGGTGATCGTCGAGGGGACACTGAATAGTGCACGGTACATCCAAACCGTCATCGAACCCATCGTTCTACCATTCCTAGACCGCCAAGGGAACTTGCTGTTCCAACAGGACAATGCACGTCCGCATGTATCCCGTGCCACCCAACGTGCTCTAGAAGGTGTAAGTCAACTACCCTGGCCAGCAAGATCTCCGGATCTGTCCCCCATTGAGCATGTTTGGGACTGCACGTCCAGCACGAACGCTGGTCCAACTGAGGCTCCAGGTGGAAATGGCATGGCAAGCCGTTCCACAGGACTACATCCAGCATCTCTACGATCGTCTCCATGGGAGAATAGCAGCCTGCATTGCTGCGAAAGGTGGATATACACTGTACTAGTGCCGACATTGTGCATGCTCTGTTGCATGTGTCTATGTGCCTGTGGTTCTGTCAGTGTGATCATGTGATGTATCTGACCCCAGGAATGCGTCAATAAAGTTTCCCCTTCCTGGGACAATGAATTCACGGTGTTCTTATTTCAATTTCCAGGAGTGTATTTGGGAAAGATCGTCCTTAAAATATGTGAGAATACTACGGTTAATTTGTCAGTCTTCAAAAGTGTACGCAACTAAATTTTGTAGCCACTCTTGGTAACGAGATTTTAGTCGATACAAATTTTTATAATTTGTCATTTACTATGAAAGTGAGTGAAACCCAGCAGAATTAGTCTTTCGCCTCAAGTACTTCTATTCTTCAGTTCTAAACTTATCACCCACATCCATCGTCGTAAATCGGGCGCTTGAGTTCTTCTTTCAGTTGTTCCTTTCAGTGCAGAGGAAACTACTCTGGCTTGTTTAAAGACATTCCCTGCTAGTGTGTACCATTATTTTCTAACATTTCTCCACAGATCATATTCACCACTTATTCACTGTAGTATATGTAGCTTTAATAACGTATCTGTCTACTTTGTTTTGATTCTGTCCGGCGAGGAACATTGTACACAAGTGTCTTCAGACGTGCCGTATGCAGCAAAGTAACTAGTGGTAGAGGTGTGTGCGTTCTTGCACAGCCTGCTTTGTTGCCACATTTCTCTCACTCTCTCCACACTTTGTGATGGGAAATTTCCGTATGCATAAAATGATGAGAAATTCAAAACTTTGCTTGAAATTATAAATTTGACCAGAAATTAAAAACCTACCACTTGTGCTACAAGGTACTCCCACATACCTTTGATATCGCTGAGGATGTAGGTCTGTTGTCCTAAGTATAAATTGGCAGGAAATTACACAAGAAAAAAAGTGGTGTATTGTCCTCTTTGTGTAAAATTCAAGGATTTGCTAGATGGCGTATGGTGCTGGTTCCGGGAAGAAGGGCAGCGTCTCGGAAAGGTCAACCACTCGCCTGTACATGGTTCTGGGCAAAGGACATCGTCACCCCTGAGACAAAAGATATTATTCCCATTTCCTCTATAGGTATGCTGGCTATTTCCGAGAACCTGCATAATATATGAAAACATAGTTTTCACCCTTACCACCTTACAGTTTGTGACCAGACTGAGCATGCCTGCTATTTATAGCTGACCTATTTCAACAACATGAAAAACTACTTAGTAAACGTAAACACGAATAAAAGTTTGCTCTGATACGAAACTTCCTGTACATTAAGACTATATGCCAGAGCCAGACTCAAATGTTGTTAACAACAAAGTTGTTGTTAACACAAAAGTTGATAAAATCAAAGATGATGTTGTAATTAATACCGAAATCGGTAATCTTAAACAGGAAATGATAGGCGTTCAGGCGGAAATTGCGAGCATAAATACTCGTTTTGATTCCGAAATTAGCAGAATCGAGACAAGTGTAAGAAAAGCAGTTGCTCCGATCATCGAGAATAAGGTGACGGAACAAATTCAATTAGTGAAAAAAGGGGATCAACAGAAGGTGGAAACTTTAAAGGCTTTAGTATCCGAAGTAGATACTAAAGTGAGGAAGCAGGCTAATACCTGCGAAGAGAAAAAGAGGGAAGTGGAAATGCTTGCGACAACCACTTGCCAAGTAATTGCGAGAGTGTCGGAATTAGAAAAGAAACTTGATGAAAAACAGAGCTATGTGCCAATCTGTGCACATAGTTCGGAATTGTTGACGAAAGAGGAGCGGTTCGACCCCTTGAAAAAAGGCGGTATACACGCGACGGATTTCATTAAAAATTGTGAAAGTTTTACCGAGATCATGGACTAATGAGAGAAAAATTAATGCGGTTATTGACGTGTTGGCTGGTGATGCCAAGCGTTGGGGCTTAAACCTCAACATCACGAACATCACTTTCGACGAGTTTAAAAATTTGTTTCTGGCTTAATACTGGTCAGAGCAAAAACAACAAAGTGTCTAGCGCGAATTTGTCGTATCGAGGCCTTTCGATGCGGATTCGCGTGGCTCGATGAAGGAGTTTTGTGAGGGCTGGATCCCCAAGTTGGAATATTTGCGTGATAGCCGTACGGAATCCGAAATAGTCTGGGAACTCTACAAGAAGCTTCCAGATGATACAAAACACTACGCAGGAAGCAATTACAAAACAATCAATGATATCCTAGAAAGAGTTGAGGACGAGGACAATTGGCGCAATAATCGCGACAGTGGTAGAGGCCGTGGTAACAACAACGGGTACCACAACAACCACAACAACGATAACCATGGGAATAATGCATACCGCAACCATGGCAGCAATAAAAATAATGGTTCGGACCGTAATAACAATTGGTACAATGCAAATAATAACAGGAATGACGGAAACAATTATCATACTAACGTGACATAGGCTTCACAGAATAGTAATAACGCCAGAGGGTGTGATAAGCCGCCTCAGCAGCATCCGGGGAGCAGATCTGCTGGGACGAGACAGTTATGGTTCAAATGGCTCTGAGCACTACGGGATGTAACATCTGTGGTCAGCAGTCCCCTAGAACTTAGAACTACTTAAACCTAACCAACCTAAGGACATCACACACATCCATGCCCGACGCAGGATTCGAACCTGCGACCCTAGCAGTCGCGCGGTTCCAGACTGAAGCGCCTAGAACCGCTCGGCCACACCGGCCGGCTCGTCGTTATGAAAATTCCGTATGGAATAATCAACGGCGGGAGAGAGTGCCAGTGTTAAGAGAAAGGAGTGCGCCGACAAGTAGTAGATTAGCTGTAGACACTGCAGTAGAAAATACATTCACTGTCAGTGAGAACAATTTAAGTAGTGTTCCGGAAATCGATTATAAAGTGGCAGCTGTAACACCCACAGCGGAACTGAAGATTGAGTTTAAGAGTGATTCACAATTGTTGAGAGAAGATCAGATGCCGGATAACACGTCCATCATCGAGCGAGGGGATGCAGAGAGGGATGAGGTCTGGTTAAGGCAGTTCGGTCGCTTATACGACGAACTAAGAGATTAAATGGCCTGTACGGGAGAAGTGTTTATGGGGAGCGCGGGCAGGATTTGCCGCGTCTCTTCCCGCAGGAAGATAGTGTTTGTGAAGTGATAGAAAGTTCTGGCCCTAACCGGCAGACTTTACCAGAAATAGTTGATGTTAATGGTGAGCACGAGCAAGAATCGTCGTGTTTCGTCCCGCAGGAGTTGGTTGTAGAAGTAGTAACGGAAAGTTCTGGCCCTAACCGGCAGACCTTACCGAAAGTTATAATGGTAGAAGTAGCCGACCCATCCGACGCAGAACTCCAGTTTAAACATTGCGAGAGTATTAAGGAGAAAGATTACGAAAATTTTAGTGATAGCCGGACACGATTTGTAGAAAAGCACGTAGATTACAGAGTGTATGAGGTTAGAGCTGACGTTATACGGTCGGACGGTAGCAGTGTGGGTTGCGGAGATCCAGAGGAAGTAATTGCAGATAGTACTGGGCACATTTCTCCAGGTAGATTGGCAGATGAGATCAATCTGGCCAAAGAGGACTCAACGAAGGTGACAATTAGTGAAGTGATAGCAAAGCAACACTTACTAGTTGACGAGTTACAGGAAAAGGTTTCGGTATTGGAGGCGAAGCTACAGACTAAGCCTCAGGACAAACCTGTTGAAATTAAAACTGTATGTGAACAGAGGCTGAAAAGCCGCCAGATAAGCCGGGTTTAGGATCAAAGCCGGATGGTTTTTTCAGGAATGACCTGGATATAGACGAGGATTTATTGTGGGAAAATAAAGAAACAGTCGAGGACAAGTGTAGACAGATAGTAGTGTCTGTTAATGTGTACGAACTACAACTAAACGTGTTGATTGACACCGGTGCAGAATTGAGTGCTGTATCTGGGAAAATATTTGAGTTACTGAAAGACAGACCTGGTATCGTAGTTATGCCAGCAACAGGAGTGAAAATTATCGGTGCTACTGGGAAGGCCAGTAAACCGGTCACAAAACAGATTTTTGTCAACTTCGAGATATGTGGGGCACGATTTGAACAAGAGTTTGCCGTCGTGCCGGACTTAACTACGGAAGTAATTATCGGGTTAGATTGGCTATTAAAGTACCATGCAGTGATTAACTGCGAAAGCAAAACTTTTACATGTACGTCACAAGATAAAGCAATAGTAGTTAGTTTTGACGAGGCAGGAGACGGTGTGCATAGGCAATACCAGCCTATACACATTGTTAAGTGGCCGGAAGCCATTGACGTAGGTATGAATTTGAAGTACTGTAACGTGAGGAATATCGGCATTGACAATAGTGTAGAAAGTGAATTGGAAAGTATTGTAGACGGTGTGTCAAACGTAACACACGAACAAAGATGAGGCCGACTTTCCCGTACCTATTGCCATCACAAACCATAGGACACGGGGCGAATATGTAGCAGAATTTGAGAGAATAATGAACACCTTGAGACATGAGTCTACGGGATTTTCTCCAGAGGAAATACCGTTAGATGACAGAAGTAAAAGTTTAGTGGAAGAGATAATCAAATTCCCTCCACGGGTTGACATTAGTATTGGTGTGAAAAAAAGATCGTTTGCTAGAAATAATGAAGCTAAAAGCCGATGCTCGCATACGTCGTCATGCCGCTAAAACGCGTTTTGTTAAGTTTGCAATCGGAGACTTAGTACTTGAAAAAGCTCATGAGAAATAGAGCGAGATAGACAATGAAATCTCTAACTTTAAATTTGCTTATAATGGACCATATAAAGTCATTGGTATACCTCACGCAAATGCTTATTGCTTAGGGTATCCAAGCTCTGGAAAACTATTAGGTATACGGAACATTGTAGACTTGAAATTGTACCAACCAAGGATTAATTAATACCACAGAATGGATAAATTGTACAGTATGTAAATATAGGTGTAAGATTTTGGGATTTGCCATGTTGCCATGCTTTTGCCTGACCAAGAGGACATTAAAGAAGTTGTAATTAATAAGTAATTAATTTTAACTAAATGATTTAAGAGTAACTGATTATTAATCAATTAAAAAATCCAAGCTGCTAGTTTTTTTTCAGCTGGGTCACAGTAGATTAAGGAATGTAAATATGATTTTGTAACTAGCTGTAAGATTTCATAAATATGTGATTCACTAGTCATTGCCGATGTACTTAGACCCTGTTTTAAGTTTCAGGCTAGTACATGCGTGTGATGGTGGACAGTGTTGAGTTATCCACTGTGATGGTGTTAACGGACTCCTTGAGATTACTCGGGAGTGAGTTTTTCCGAAAGAATCCAGTGAAACGGACGTTCTGGAAATGCCGTTACACAGGCGAGTGAGATCAAGCGTGCCGCACAGGCGGGCGCAACAATACTGGCGAGGCGGAGCCGCTGTCGGCTCTTGTGCCGCTCTCGATATTGTTTGTACTTGCGGATACGGGAGGCGGAGTTGTTTTTCTTCTCGGACAGCTGATGTGAAAGAATTCTGCTGTCAATATTTTTTTTCGATCTGCTGTGTATTATTTTCTTGTTTAGCGTAAAGTGGACTCTCATGACGAGAATATTAATTATATTCTATGAAATTAATTATTAATTTGCGTATTTTGATATACCTGTTTTTTATGACCATGTACTCTGGTTAATTTTGTAAATAGTATTCCATTTCTTGATACTGTTAGGAATTTTGCTGATTTAGAGTAGCTGAACCATTTTCTATGTTTTCTATGAATTTTAATATGTTGTCAACCTGTGTTCTTTTGTTAAGATGACAGACTGGAATAAGGTTAGGAGTGTCTCCATTCAATTATTATGGTCTAAAATTTGGTTTATGGTTAATTAGCCTAATGCTAAATTTTCTTGATATTTTGAGCAAATGCGTTTCCGCTGCTTTTTTATCTTTTTGGGGCATTTTCTGAGTCTGTTTAGGTTACACGAACATCCTCAAACAATGTGGGGCACGTGTAATGCCGGAAATGCATATCTTCCTATTCCCATCTATTGTACTATACATTCTTTTCCTTTATTTGTTACATGAAGATACGACATTTCTGTGTCTTTATATATATATATAATCGATGTATAATTGGTTTGTTTTGTAAATATTATTTGTATTTTTACGCTGGGTCTGGCCTATGGAAAACTATGCTATCGAACGACTACATCGATAGGTCGTGTGGAGAACCAAAGTGTTTAAGATCTTTGGTAGTGTTAACTCTGCCGCATGGAGCGCGGGCAGAGGGGGCCTGGCTGGAGTAGGGCGGTGGAGCAGGTTTGCTGTGTGACGCTCCCGCGAGTTGCCGCGCTTTTGGGGTTTGGCAGCATGTAATTGCGCTACATCTACATCTACATCTACATTGATACTCCGCAAGCCACCCAACGGTGTGTGGCGGAGGGCACTTTACGTGCCACTGTCATTACCTCCCTTTCCTGTTCCAGTCGCGTATGGTTCGCGGGAAGAACGACTGCCGGAAAGCCTCCGTGCGCGCTCTAATCTCTCTAATTTTACATTCGTGATCTCCTCGGGAGGTATAAGTAGGGGGAAGCAATATATTCGATACCTCATCCAGCAACGCACCCTCTCGAAATCTGGCGAGTAAGCTACACCGCGATGCAGAGCGCCTCTCTTGCAGAGTCTGCCACTTGAGTTTATTAAACATCTCCGTAACGCTATCACGGTTACCAAATAACCCTGTGACGAAACGCGCCGCTCTTCTTTGGATCTTCTCTAGCTCCTCCGTCAGACCGCACATCAAGAGCCCATTGCGCCTGGTGACCGTGTCGAGAAGAAGGCGCGCCAACATCCAGCTTCTGCAACAGCGACGGCCGACATTGAGTGACTGTCGCCACCTCCTCGATCGACGACTTCAAACCTTCAATCAACCAACAAGGAAAACTAAAAGCACATAGAGTTTTAGAACTGTATGGCAGACCTCAGCTTTTCAAACTGTTGCATCAAAAAATACAGCAACGTAGCATGAACCTTTGTTGCTCATTGTCCCAATTGCATTACCAACCAGGGTCCCTTCCTTTTCTGGAATGAACGCGAGTGTCGTTGAAATTCATACGCCAGCAATAAAGTAATATCATTCCATTCCACTGCTTTAATTTCAAAGTTCAGTTAAAGTATTCATAGCTGGCTACAATATTTAGATTACACTAGCACAAATGAAGAGTGCGAGTTTTGTTACCATATTTTAGCTTACCTGTGACTGCAGCTGAGCTTGGTACGTACTAAATTTTACTATTGTTAATTGTTCAGAATCATTTAATTGAAGTTCTAAGTTAAATCTCTTATTTCTAAATTGCGTAGGTTCAAGTAGCTTAAATTAACTTTCAATTTTCCGGTTTTATTAATTTTTTTGATAAATTGAGTCAGAGTGTAGCGAAATTTTTTACTTCTAACAAACATTCAGTTTTCACACAACACGTGTCAACCTTCAGTTGCCACGCTTTTAGTGCTAATTATATGTGCGTTAATCTTTCTTTTTCAGTTATTATAGTAGTTGTCCAAAGGACTGGCGACCGTAATTTTCCCTAATCTCAAATATCTAATTAACGCCAGTTAATTGTAAACGTAACGACCGCACATTTACTTTCTTTATTAATTTTACCCTTTTCTCAAAACCAATTTTCACCAACTTCATTTGCATTTTTCCTTTCATTTAGATGTAACCCTTTCCTCCCTCTTTAACGACAAATTAACTTCGGTGAAGATTGTTTTTCCCAGATTTCCATTAGGTGCACGCAGTTTAATTTTTCACTGTCATTAAGGTCGATAAGTGAGGGGGAGGTTACAGCTAGACAAGTTTCGTTCTTTGTAGTTTTTTCGCTTGGCGCTTACTTCATGAGATACTTGGCCCGGTCACAATCAATGGACCACCCTGAAGACACAGAGCAACTGTATCAAGCTGTAGATGAATTGGATATCCGACGAAGACTGTTAGGTATAGTAGGAATAGCAATGAGAGGAACACAAGGTAGCATAAAAACTGGAGGTATGTTATCCAGTGCTTTGGTAATTAAAAATAGAGTACGCCAAAGTGATGCGCTGACACGCCTCCTATTCAACGCCGCTTTGGTGAAGGTTATGAGAGAGGGAAATATCCTGAACACAGAAACGATTTTTCATAAATCTGTACAGATAATGACCTCTGCAGACGTCATCGACATAGTAGCAGGAACTTTGACAGCAACGAATGACACATTCACCGCACTTGAACAGACCGGTAGGAATATAGGAATAAATATCAGTGAGCAGAAAACAAGATACCTAGCTGTCGTAAAGCCATGGGGAGAACATGCTATCCAAAAGACCAATGGGTAGTTATACTTTTGAAAGATTCGATCATTTCAAGTACCTGCCAGTCTAATTGATATCTCCTATGGAACTAAGCAGAGACTGATTTTAGCCAATGAAGTTTATTTCACCTTTTCAAAGCAAAAGCTTCAATCTTCAAGGCTCCTGACTAGAACCACAAAACTGACAGTCTATAAAACAGTGATCATACCTGTGCTTACAAACGCCTCTGAAACCTGGGTTCTGACAGCAAAGGATGCCGAATCGCTAGATGAATTCGAGAGAAAGATATCGAGTGACGACTGCGGAGGACTCGGAGATGCCGCGTAGTCGCATGAGACAGCATTATCAGAATCTGGCAGAGTTTGAGAGGGGCCTCATTGTGGGTCTCCATTGGCCGGCTGGTCGACTAGCACAATATCCAGATTTATGGGGCATTCAGAAGTGTAATGGCCGATGTTTGACTGCTCGGGAATGTCAGGGCTGGCATACTCGTCTTTAAGGTGCCAGTTGACCAAGGCTGACCACCGCGAGGGAGGATTGCCGTACTGTGTACCAAGGGCATCCTAACCCATTCATATTTCCTCCTGCCATACTAGAATAAGTAATAGACTCTCTCCAATATTCGGTGTCATCCTGCACCACTGGTCAGAGACTAGCAACAGCCAGACTAGGGAATTATCGTCCCATGAACTGTCGGCTTCTATCACAACACAAACGGTTGCGTTTGCGGTGGTGTCTTGATCAGGAATCACGGACCGTAATGAATGGTGTCACATAGTGTTCATCGATAGTTCATGAGTCTGTGCTACTCCAGATGCCTACCGTCGATGAATATGGCGGCGCCCGGGGAAGAGGTCCCATTTTTCAAACGTATTGGCGAGGCACAGCGATATAACCCCCGGCATCACGATGTGTGCAGCCACCGGCTATGACTAC
The DNA here is from genome assembly GCF_021461385.2 of Schistocerca piceifrons. NCBI lineage: Eukaryota > Metazoa > Arthropoda > Insecta > Orthoptera > Acrididae > Schistocerca > Schistocerca piceifrons. The sequence goes on from NC_060138.1 coordinate 933,261,569, forward strand.
AGACCACAGCTCAATGTGAATGAGGGACCTCTGACGCCACAACGTCAGGTCAAGGATATCCTGCATCCTCAAGTGTTATCCCTCATCCGAGACTGTTGTGGTGCCATCTTTGAACAGGGCAATACTCATCCACACATTGCTCGTGCCTTTGTGAACCGTTAGAGCGCACTCGCGCGGCCAGCAGCGTTCCCACATCTGTCCCTGATAGATTATGCTGGACTAGCTCAGCCGTCAACAGCGTGCCAGTGCTGTACCCAAGATATCAAGGACCAGTTACAACACTGGAGTCATATTCCTCAGTAGTGGAAAAAGCGGCTTTGTCACACCCTTCCCAACAGACTCAGCGTGTGTATCCGGGCTACAGGCGGTGCAGTGTCGTACTGAAAGTGAGAAAATATTGGCAAGTTCTTTATAAATTTGACTCGATTTTGTAATCATTAAAGTAACATAACATACTCTCTCAAATTGTGGAGTTTCATTTCGTTTCCTCCTTCCCTTTCGGGTGCTTTAATTTTAACAGCATTGGAATTTTGTAGATTGTCACCTGAAAACTGGCAAGGACAAGTAATTGTAAGGACTATCGTAGAATCAGTTTGGCATCTCATATATCACAGTTGGTGACTGGAATGGAAATGAAAACTAAGAATGTGTTAGATGATCCAGGTAAAGATACCAGTGAGGCACTTATCAGGTTGCGGTTGATAGTGGAGATAATAAAGAAAATTTTTAATGTTGTTTTGCTTTGATGAGAAATGAACAAATCTGGACACGAACAAGTGTGTTTTTCGGACATTGTTTAGTTGTTACGTACTTTGTTTAGCTGGAAACAAATCAATGACTTGTAGCTATGGGAGTTTAGCTATCACTTCCACTAGTAAATGTTCCTAACACAATCAACGGAGACATCATATTAGAAGATACGTTCTGTCCCAAATGTTTGTATTAAAGAAAATTAGAGTATTTGCATGAGTGAGATATTGATGGGGAGAAACGAGAATGAGAGAGATATTGAATTGCTATAAGACCACCATACAAATAAAATCCTTGCAATTAACAGAATTAAGACATGAAACGTAAGTAGCTTCTGTGTGTCTCAGCAGAGACTAATGTTTTAATCCAATTTTTTAATTACATGGCAAATGATTACTGTTTTATTACATGTTCCATGTTGTTGTTGTTGTGGTCTTCAGTCCTGAGACTGGTCTGATGCAGCTCTCCATGCTACTCTATCCTGTGCAAGCTTCATCATCTCCCAGTACCTACTGCAGCCTACATCCTTCTCAATCTGGTTAGTATATTCACCTCTTAGTCTCCTTCTACTATTTTTACCCACCACGCTGCCCTCCAGTACTACAATGGTGATCTCTTGATGCCTCAGAACATGTCCTACCAACCGATCCCTTCTTCTATTCAAGTTGTGCCACAAACTCCTCTTCTCCCCAATTCTATTCAGTACCTCCTCATTAGTTATGTGATCTACCCATCAAATATTGAGCATTCTCCTGTAACACCACATTTCAAAAGCTTCTATTCTCTTCTTGTCTTAACTATTTATCATCCATGTTTCACTTCCATACATGGCTACACAACATACAAATACTTTCAAAAACGACTTCCTGACACTTAAATCTATACTCGATTTTAACAAATTTCTCTTCTTCAGAAACGCCTTCCTTGCCATTGCCAGTCTACATTTTATATCCTCTCTACTTCGATTATCATCAGTTATTTTGCTCCCCAAGTAGCAAAACTCCTTTACTACTTTAAGTGTCTCATTTCCTAATCTAATTCCCTCAGTATCACCCGACTTAATTCGACTACATTCCATTATCCTCATTTTGCTTTTGTAAATGTTCATCTTATACCCTCCTTTCAAGACACTGTCCACTTTGTTCAACTGCTCTTCCAAGTCCTTTGCTGTCTCTGACAGAATTACAATGTATTCGGCGAACTTCAAAGTTTTTATTTCTTCTCTACGGATTTACATTCCCACTCCGAATTTTTTTTTTGTTCCCTTTACTGCTTGCTAAATATACAGATCGAATATCATCGGACATAGGCTACAACCCTGTCTCACTCCCTTCCCAACCACTGCTTCCCTTTCGTGACCCTCGACTCTTACAACTGCCATCTCCTTTCTGTGCAAATTGTAACTAGCCTTTCGCTCCCTATATTTTACCCCTGCCACCTTTAGAATTTGAAAGAGAGTATTCCAGTCAACATTGTCAAAAGCTTTTTCTATCTCTACAAATGCTAGAAACGTAGGTTTGCCTTTCCTTAATCTATTTTCTAAGATGAGTCTTAGGGACTGTATTGCCACACGTGTTCCAACATTTCTACGGAATCCATACTGATCTTCCCTGAGGTCGGCTTCTATCAGTTTTTCTATTCGTCTGTAAAGAATTCGTGTTAGTATTTTACAGCCATGGCTTATTAAACTGATTGTTCGGCAATTTTCACATCTGTCAACACCTGCTTTCTTTGGGATTGGAATTATTATATTCTTCTTGAAGTCTGAGGGTATTTCGCCTGTCTCATACATCTCGCTCACTAGATGGTAGAGTTTTGTTAGGGCTGGCTCTCCCAAGGCTGTCAGTAGTTCTAATGAAATATTTTCTACTCCTATGGCCATGTTTCAACTTAGGTATTTCAGTGCTCTGTCAAACTCTTCATGCAGTATGAGATCTGCTACTTCATCTTCATCTACATTGTCTTGCATTTCTATAATATTGTCCTCAAGAACATCGCCCACGTATAGACAGTCTGTATACTCCTTCCACCTTCCTGCTTTCCCTTCTTTGCTTAGAACTGGGTTTCCATCTGAGCTCTTGATATTCATACAAGTGGTTCTCTTTCCTCCAAAGGTCTCTTTAATTTTCCTGTAGGCAGTATCTGTCTTACCCCTAGTGATATGTGCCTCTACATCTTTACATTTGTCCTCTAGCCATCCCTGCATAGCCATTTTGCACTTCCTTTCGATATCGTTATTGAGACGTTTGTATTCCATTTTGCCTGGTTCATTTCCTGCATTTTTATATTTTCTCCTTTCATCAATTTAATTCAGTATCTCCTCTGCTACCCAAGGATTTCTATAAGCCCTCGTCTTTTTACCTACTTTATCCTCTGCCACCTTCACTATTTCGTCTCTCAAAGGTACCCATTCTTCTTCTACTGTGTTTCTTTCCCCAATTCTTGTCAATCGTTCCCTAATGCTCTCCCTGAAAATCTGTACAACCTCTGGTTCTTTCAGTTTATCCAGGTCCCATGTCCTTAAATTCCAACCTTTTTGCAGTTTCTTCAGTTTTAATCTACAGTTCATAACCAATAGATTGTGGTTAGAGTCCACATTTGCCCATGGAAATGTCTTACAATTTAAAACCTGGTTCCTAAATCTCTGTCTTACCATTGTATAATCTATCTGATACCTTGTAGTATCTCCAGGATTCTTCCATGTATACAACCTTCTTTCACGATTCTTGACCCAAGCTATGATTTGGTTATGTTCTGTGCAAAATTCTACCAGATGGCTTCCTCTTTCATTTCTTACCCCCAGTCCATATTCACCTACTATGTTTCCTTCTCTCCTTTTCCCTACTCTCGAATTCCAGTCACTCATGACTATTAAATATTCGTCTCCCTTCACTACCGAAATAATTGCTTTTATCTCATCATACATTTCATCAATTTCTTCATCATCTGCAGAGCTAGTTGGCATATAAACTTGCACTACTGTAGTAGGCGTGGGCTTCGTGTCTATCTTGGCCACAATAATCCTTTCACTATACTGTTTGTAGTAGCTTACCCACACTCCTATTTTTTTTATTCATTATTAAACCTACTCCTGTATTAACCCTATTAGATTTTGTATCTATAACTCTGTATTCACCTGACCGAAAGTCTTGTTCCTCCTGCCACCGAACTTCACTAATTCACACTATATCTAACTTGTACCTATCCATTTCCCTTTTTAAATTTTCTAACCTACCTGATATTCCACGCTCTGATCCGTAGAACGCCAGTTTTCTTTCTCCTGATAACGATGTCCTCTTGAGTAGTCCCCGCCCGGAGATCCGAATGGGGGACAATTTTACCTCCAGAATATTTTACCCAAGAGGACGCCATCATCATTTAACCATACAGTAAAGCTGCATGCCCTCGTGAAAAATGACGGCTGTAGTTCCCCCTTGCTTTCAGCCGTTCGCAGTACCAGCACAGTACGGCCGTTTTGGTTAGTGTTACAAGGCCAGATCAGCCAATCATCCAGACTGTGGCCCCTGCAACTACTGAAAAGCTGCTGTGCCTCTTCAGGAACCACACGATTGTTGGCCTCTCAACAGATACCCATCCGTTGGGTTGCACCTACGGTACGGCCATCTGTATCTCTGAGGAATGCAAGCCTCCCCACCAACGGTGAGGTCCATGGTTCATGGGGGGGGGGGGGGGGGGGGGGGGACACGTGTTCCATATGGATTAAAATATTCAATGCTCTGTGTTTCAGTATTGATGACAAATGAAATGTTTTAAGTGATTTTCGTACCAGATGATGGAATACGGCCGAAACCGGTTGTACTAATAAAATGAAGTTAATACAGTTCACTATAATGAGTTATTTTAAACTTTTCTTTTTCGATTTCTTCAAATTTTTTCACGTAGCCATTCCGTCTTAGCTTCCCTGCACTTGCTATATATTTCTGTTCTCAGCGACTTGTATTTCTATATTCCTAAATTTCCCTCAACAATTTTGAACTTCCTTCTTTCATCGATGAACTGAAGTATTTCCTCTGTCATCCACTATTTCTTCGCAGTTACCTTTTCGTGTACCTATGTTATTCTTTCCAGCTTCAGTAATTGCCCTTTGCAGATATGCCCATTCCTCTTCAATTGTGATGGCTACTGATGTATTCCTTATTGCAGTATCTACAGCATTAGAGAACTCCAACTGTATCCCTTCATTTCTTAGTACTTCTGTATTCCACTTCTTTGCGTATTGATTCTTCCTGACTAATCTCTTAACTTACATTGCGGTTTGAGTCTATATCTGCTGCAGAGCACGCCTTACGATTCTTTATCTGAATCCAGAATTTCTGTTTCATCACGGTGTAATCTAACTGAAATCTTCCCGTATCTCGCGACATACATTTTCCAAGTGTATCTCGTCCTCTTGTAATTATTGAACAGATTATTCAATATTACTAGCTGAAATTTATTACAGAACTCAGTTCATCTTTCTCCTCTCTCATTCCTGGTAACAAGCTAATATTGTCCAGTAAACTTTTCTTCCACTGCTTCCCTTACAACCGGATCCAGTCCCCCGTGACTATTAGATTTTTATCTCCCTTTATATACGGAATTACCTGTTCAATATCATCATATATTTTCTGTCTCTTCATCTTCGGCTTGCGACTTCGGCAAGTATACCTGATGTATTGTTGTCGGTATCGGTGTGCTGTCGATTCTGATCGCTGAATTGTTCACAGTAACTCATTCTCTGCCCTACCTTCCTATTCATAAGGAATCGTACTCCCGATGTAACATTTTCTGCTGCTGTTGATATTACCCTGTACTCATTTGACCAGATATCCTTGTCTTCTTTCCATTTCGCTTCACTGATCCCAAACTATACCTATATTGAGACTTGGCATTCCCCTTTTCAGATTTTCTAGCTTCCATATCACGTTCAAAATTCTGACATTCCACGCCCCGGCCAACGAAAGGGTAGAATGTTACCCTTTCGTTGGTCACTAAATCTCTTTCTCATGGTCACCTCCCCCTTGGCAGTCTCCTCCCGGAGATCCGAATGCACCGGCCGCGGTGGTCTCTTGGTTCTAGGCGCGCAGTCCGGAACCGCGCGACTGCTACGGTCGCAGGTTCGAATCCTGCCTCGGGCATGGATGTGTGTGATGTCCTTAGGTTAGTTAGGTTTAATTAGTTCTAAGTTCTAGGGGACTGATGACCAAAGATGTTAAGTCCCATAGTGCTCAGAGCCAACCAGATCCGAATGCGGGACGTTTCCGGTGTGTTTCGCCATTAGAGAGATCGTCATGACACTTTTTCAAATACAGGCCACATGTCCTGTGGATGTACATTGTCTAACGCACTGCTTTCCATTTCCTTCTGCATCCTCATGCCACTGATCACTGCTGATTCTTCCGACTTTAGTGACAGTCTCCCACTCCAAGGGCAAGAGAGTGCCCTGAGCTACTGTCCGCCCCGCCACCCTTTATGACAAGGCAGTTGGCAGAATCAGAGTGACTCCTTACGCGGAAAGTCTTCGGCTGCCAATGCCGATTATTAGTCAGATGTTAAGCGGTGGTGGAATACGAACCTGGGACCGAGGACGTTTTGATTATCGGTGAAATACGCTGCCCCTAAAACAGGGGCCATTTAAAATCCAGTTTATCAAACTCATGATATTACTGAACATGACTCAAAAGATAAATTGTCTAGCTGACCACCAAAGTTTTCACTGATGTATACAAATAACATGCAGCCCACCGTCTCATCCAGTACTACTGTTCCGAAGAACGAATTATACTACTGTACTTGATAGAATGAATCTTGGTTTGACCCTTAGTGTCTTGGCCTCTATGATACTCGCAGCCCTACGGTAGCCATGCTAATAAAAATGGGGCAACTGTTCTTAACAGGTGTTGCACTGTCTGGTGAAGCATTGGATAACAGTGTCTCATCAGCAAGGAGCAGCAATTTTTGTTTTCACAAAAATGCTATAGCTTAGAGGAGGTTCCCACGAATCGATGACGTAATCGTCCATGTAATTCCGATTAATGGACAACGGTTAAAGATGAATGTGTACCCATTACAGCCAAAGAGCTCATAAACCGAATTACTATTCACACAAATCGTCTATCAACTGTTTATAAATCGTTGCTTTTTTCACATGTAACCTTAGACGAACCAAACCCGTATAGCTAAGACGTTAGAACGTTTGCACTAGACTTGTACCAACAGATTATTACTGCAGTTAGAAACGGAAAACCACATACTTACGGCCTAAACCAAGAGAGAAAGGCAGTAGAAGTAAGAAGTAGCAGATACTGCGCCTTTATCCGTATATAATGGCATTTCCAAGACTTACGAAAGTGGCAAACTGCTGTTGGCTTCTGTGCCGGGCTCTTCGGCCGACGTTTGTTTGATAACTATCCTGACATTTCGCCAGCTCGAGTGTCTGGCATTGTGAAAGCTTCAACCTCCACTGCTGCAGTCCACCGCTCGCAATGGAGGACGAAGCTTTCACAATTGGGCGAAATGTCAGAGAAGAACCTAAGACAGAAGGGAACAGCAGTTTGTCAAGTGGCCATGAAAGCCTTAACGGTTTTGTGCTACGAAAGTACTGATGCTTCAAAAATGAAGACCAAATAAGCAATGAAGAGCATAAGATCATATTGATCAGTAATTTTTACTCGTAGTAATGCTTACAGCTCCACATAGCATATCCTTACGTTTATTACTTGTTACTATCATACTATAAAAAAATAAAGAAAGATAGTACTTTTACTTTGCTGAAGAAACTGGTACAGCAGAGTCTCATCTAACAAAATAAGTAGTTCTCTTGATCCATTTTCTCTTTACAAATATGGGTGCCTAGACGTAGAATCGTGTTGTTAAAAAGTGGCTCTGCTATTTCATTCACGCTATTTATATACCCTTCGAATATCATACTTATTGTTGGGGACTTATTATTAAAAAATTGATGCTAGGAAACAAGTTACTTTGATTGTATTCTGTATAAACTGAAAAGAGACGAGATATTTACGAGACCTACACGCATTCTACATAGCGCACTCCAAGCCTTAATGAGAAGCACGCTCAAATTTACAGTATAGCACCAACTGGAGCTTTAAACATCGGCCCGTAAAAGCCGCGTAATATCCTCCAGCCTTTAACTCAATTCTTATGGGCTGAGCACTGGCATAACCGATCTTATTACTGTGATGAATAATAAATGCTCGGCACTGACCTTCATATATAGAAAACAGTCTACGGAATACACGTCCTCATTCAGAAGTTTCGTATTCATTTTGTACCATTTTCGGACTTACATATATAAAAAATGAAATGTTATTCAAAGTTTTACTTTACACAGTGGCGTACATGCCTCTTCGGGACATTTGTATGAAATTAAACTGCAAGCCAGTCCGAGTAGATACACTGTACCGAGGCACCAACGTCATTAAAATGTAAGGTTTACTTTACGCAGTACAGAGAACTGTGCGTCAACCTCTAAAGGCGTGTGAAATTGTTCATTAACACTGCAGGATGTCTCATAACCTTATCACTGAGGGAGTGATCTAAATATCTGATGCCCTCATCAAATATTTACTTAACTCTAGTGTCTACACTATGCTGCCAGCTCTTAAAATGAGCTTGCTTGGATCTGGACCATTTTTTTCTAAAAATATTTCTTTAAAGTATCGGAAAATAACACACATTCCTATGAAACATTTCAGTTGCCAACAACTTTTCCTTGTCTCAACATTTACATTATCCAGTAGTTCAAAAATACCTAGAAGGTTTGTTGGAAACAGTTAACGCCAAGTAAATTCAAGTATGTTTAAATCATTTAGTGTTCCTTATCATTACGGATTTAGAACAATTCAGTCTTCCTCAGATGAATAATTAGATTGAATTAATAGTCTGCATACATCTGAAAATGAACGGTTTCTTGCAAAAAGAAAGTATCTAGGAACAAATTATGTAAACATACCATCGATTTTATGTCTGTTTCACAACCTATGCTATCTGATAAAAAAGCGTACTACTACTGAACATAAATTTGAGGTGTTTCCACATGTTTGCCTTTAAGACGGGTTGAACTTCGCTGGGTATGCTTTAAATATAGTACAAGTTTTTAAACATGGCAGCAACAGCAACTGTTGAAATTCTTCACGGCAAATGATGACAGCCAAAACAGTTGCCGGATAAAGATTTATTAAAATTCTTGACCATGGTTTCTGTATATCTAAATATACCTTCATCAGAAGTAAAATACCTAAAATTACATCCTGCAATGGAAATTAATACAGAAACCGTGGTCAAGAATTTTAATAAATCTTTATCCTGCAACTGTTTTCGTTGTCATCATTTACCGTGTTAAATGTAGTATCTGAATGTCTGTGGGAGAATGGCAACCTAATACCCTCCAGAGCCGAAATCAGAGAAGGTAATGATGTTGGACGTTGGGTTTTGGAGTGAAGTTGACATTCTAATTGATCCCAAACGTGACCCTTTGAGATCCTGTCGGAACTCTGGACAAGCCACTCCGTTTTAGGAACGTAATTATCCTCAAATCATTGCCTCATACCTGTATTTTACGACGGAGTGCGTTGCCATGCTGATAAAAAAAATATCATCGTCGTCGAACTGTTACTCTACTACGTGTTTATATCCTACCGCATTTAGTGTTTCTTAAGCGCAGTAAGGGGCCACACGCTAACCACAACATCTCCATACCGACAACACATCCATTTTATTCAGTCATTGGCCAAATCCAAACATTTGCATCGATGTGACACTGGGTTGGAGCAGGTTTGCAAATGTCTCGCCGGAGTGCACTATAGTACGGTGACTTTAGTATCACCACCTAGCGTGAGTTTCACGAATGATTAAAGGAGAAAGTGCGCGAAATACACCTCGTGAGTGAAATATCTTCGTTTATTCGAGTTTCCTTGCTTGCTGACTGCGGGTAACGTGGGTTACTAACAAGTTTCGATTTGTTAGTGTATTATATATGGGAGATCCGAATTGGGGACTATTTTACCCAAGAGGACGCCATCATCATTTAACCATACAGTAAAGCTGACGGATGTAGTTTCCCCTTGCTTTCAGCCGTCCCCAGTACCAGCTTAGCAAGGCTGTTTAGGTTAGTGTTACTAGGCCAGATCAGTCAATCATCCAGACTGTTGCCCCATCAACTACTGAAAAGACTGCTGCCCCTCTTCAGGAACCACACGTTTTTGTCTGGCCTCTCAACAGATACCCCTCCGCTGGGTTGCACCTACGGTACTGCTATCTGTATCGCTTAGGCACGCAAGCCTCCCCATCAACGGCAAGGTCCATGGTTCATGGACATCTATCAACAGAAAAATCTGTGTAAATCCAGGGAAGGGTACAAACGTAATTTTAACAATGCAATGTACAAATCCAATTGAATGATTGTGTGCGCTTCGTAACTTAAAATGCATTTTTTTGTGGTCCACCAGTATAAAACGACAAATATTACCTGAAAATTACCACGGCGGTTGTTCGGGTTGCTTATATGAGCCAGTCACAACACAACATCCGTGAAATCATGGAAAAATCACTGTTTCATCGTGCGAATTCATGAACGCTGCATTTCAAAACACTAAACATTTGAAGGTTAGAAATGAAAATAGCAAAAATGTGAAGGATGCAGCGAAGCGAAAATAACCACATTACAGATCTCAGCAAAAGGCGTCTGTCAGTACGATTTGTCTTGGTAAACTGTCGGGAAATGGGACTTTGCGACATACGTAAGCTGCCTATAGCTTTTGTTTTGGAATCAGTTTTTGATGCTATTTAGCAGCTTATTACAAAACAGAAAGAAGGTACAGAATGTAAATGTTCGGATAAAGCGTGATATTGCCCCCCAACTCTCCAGAAATCTTTGTTCGGCTGACAGACTGATGTGTAGCGTAGCCCGAGGTCTAGGCTAGTTCCAATAGACAAATGTTGCAGCCTTCCCCAATGTGGAATCCACGTGCCGCGCCTGGATCAGATTCTGTTCTTTACCACGCAGCCATGGTAATCCTCAAGTTAAAGTGAGACATGAAGTCGTCTAGGAGGTATGCGACCATTATGTAACCTTTAATCTTTATCCACTACTGAATAGGTCGCTAAAATAACCAGTCACTTTGCTATTCGGTTTCTGCCCGTCGCCAGAAATATAAAAAAATAAGAACATATTCATACAGAGTAACAAGTGACGTGTATCATTCATCAATATCGGATGTTAAATAAGCATGAAGACTTTGTTCTTAATTTTGATATTGTTGGTGATGGGTAAAAAATGAAAAGTGTCAGTAATCACTTCTGAACAGCAAAGTGAACAATTATTTTAGCGATCTATTCGGCGGTGGTTAAAGACTGAAGTTCACAATAAACGTAGCATGTTACCAGTTGACAAAGTAATTTCGAACCTTGAAGTATGAAGCTCCCTCTTGAAATCTACTTCACTAAAGTTCGGGTTAGAAATATTTACTATCTGTGGTCGTGCTCTGAAATTACTCTCACAAAGTGATTTCAAAGTTTACTTGGTTTCCTCGCACTGTTTAGTGTGATCTTGGCATTGCGATAGTGAATAGGACTGTAGGCAATTCACTTGAGGAGGAATCGACGTCCATGAAAAGGGCAATCGAAGAAGTTGCGAAGACAAATATTGATACGAGGAAGGTAGCTGCCAAGAAATGTCAGTTAACAAAAGGCCTATGTCATCTTGTTGCCGAAAGAAGGAACAGAAAAATGTTTGCAAACAGAAAATGAAATCAATAGTAACTGCATGGAAGCTAAAGTAAAATGGTTGCATATAGAATGTGAAGGAGCCCTTTACAAATGATCGTCGGAAGGACATATTTAGTATACAGAAAATTGAAAAAAATATTCGGTGTAATTCAAAGCAAAAGCATTCGTATTATGAATGTAAAACAAATTCCAATGTAAAAAGTAGAAGAGAAAGCGGGTAAGTGGAGGGAGTACATTGCAGTCCTCTATAGCGGGAGGGTTTTTCTGCTAACGTGATAGAAGAAGACATGAGGATTTATACGGAAAAAATATGGGATACAATATAAGAGTTTGACAGACTTTTGGGAGACAATATTCCTTCGTAATTACTACTCTGGTTTAGGGAATAGGGAACTAAGCAAATCTGTGATTCTGGAGACACATTCTCGGTACAGAAGCCAGGTAAAAAAATTCACCACTTAAAGAGAAAGTAGATAGAAATCAAACTCTCGAATCATTATCGTCTACACAATCCCGAAGATAGCTAGGGCAGGAAACTGCAAGATCTACTGCAGGATAAAATTAACACTTCACACACCCCAGTTGGTGATAAGATAATATACAAATAAGGAGAAAAGGAAGTTAAAGAGCTCTTAAATGTCAGCAAGTTTTGGTTCAGAAAAAAAAGTTGTCCGAGAAGTAGTTTTGACGTGCCGCTTGATAAATGGGGTTAATAATTTGTCGAGATAGAAAAAGTCTTAAATTTAAGTGTTGTAATATGTTTACAATTCTCAGAAAAATACTTGTATACTGGGGGAAGAGCAGTTATATACAAAATGTAAAATAATTAAGAGGAAACAATAAAAATAGGAAACAGAGAGAAATGCTTAGGTTGAAAAGTGCCTGAGGCAGGGATACACTCTTTGTTTCCTATTGTTCAGCCTGTGAATTGAAGAAACAGTAAAGGAGTTAAAAATAGGTGAAGACATGTGATAAAAATTCAGGGAGAAAGGATATCAGTAATAAGATTCACTGAGAAGATTCATAAAATAGATTCTGCTATACTCCTCTATACTTTCGTCTTTTTTGTTTACATGCATGTTAGACTGTTGATTTAATTGAACGGGTCACTTTTACTAAGAAAAAACCGCGGGACGTAATGTGTAAATGAACAGTCTTATGAGCATAGAATTTAGATCAACAGTAAAACAAAGAAAGAGTAACATGTTGTGAAGAGCAGAAATGACATTAGTGATGAAATTAATATCAGGATTAGGGACAAAGTATAGACTTATAGCCAGAATTGTTCTTCGGTTGAAGTGAAATAACGTATGACTGACGGAGCAAGGGGGATATAAGAAGCAGACAAGCACAGGCAAGGAACACATTTTTTAAACAAAGAAGCTTGTTCTATCAGCATTTCCATGAAGCATAAAATACATAAAGATGACAAAAACTATGAGTAGCGCTCGACACCGATAACTCGCTAGTTGCGTTCCGTTCCGTTTTGGTTTCGGTAATTTTTCGTTTCTTTTTTTGTCCAGATAGAATACCTACATTATTTTAAATTTACAATTCATCAAGTGTATGCAAATTAACATATATTGAAGTATTTTTCAAGTAAATTGGAATTGAAGTGAGAGGAAACGCAATAAAAATGCAGAACTTGTGTGGTGTGCTCGATGACACGAAAATGATTTTTTTCATATTTTACTTATTTTCGTATTTAACTTATCACTCTGGCTCCTCTGACACTACAGCAGTGGTACAAAACAAAGGACACTGTGCAAATAAATCATATTTAATGTTTCACTTTTGCATCAAAAATTTAATTTTTAGTGCCTTTCGATTTAAGCCATCTTCATTAACAGTCTTATTCAGAAAGTGGTTAATCGAGAATTTATCTTTCCAATGAAAACTGAAATTGCTTGTGCAATATGTAATTACAAACAAGAAGACATGCATTTTCAATAAAATGGTGGTTACCTATATGTTAATTAGCGTTTACATTACTGCAATACTGATTGGGAATCACGTCCTTACTTCACAACCACCCTTACGGCTCACCATTAGCAATTTTCCTGCAACGGACTTCACTAAGCTAACGATCAAATTGTGACCGCAAGGCACCCCCCCCCCCCCCCAGCAGTGTCCTTAATTCGGAAATCTTAGTAAACGGAGATGACAACAATCATGGGATACCTCCTAATATCGCATTGGACTTGCTTTTGCCTGGAGTAGTAAATCAACTCGACGAGGCATGGTCTCAAAAGCTTGCTGGAAGTCCCTTGCAGAAATAATGAGTCTTTCTACCTTCATAGCAGTCCATAATGCCGAAAGTGTGACACATGCAGGATTGTGTGCGCAAATTGACCCCTCTATTTTGTACCATATATCTTCGGTGGGATTCACGATGGGTGATTTGGATGGCCAAATCATCCGCCCTAACTGTCCAGAATGATCTTCAAATGAACTGTGCACAGTTATAGCTTGGTGACATTGAGAGAGGACAAGTTACTCTCTCACCTATTTTTCGTATACAGAAAATTATTAAAGGTTTTGTAACAACCTGACGCACCTTGAGCGAGACACTAGAAAGTTAATGGTTTGAGCAAACGTTGATGGAGCCTGGTAGGGTGCTTAAAGCATCAGGTATTTTTATGGTTCTTAGCTTGTAGAAACAGCAAGTTTGGTGTTGAAAGCAATTGGTGGCGAGCCCATCCCTCAGTAAATTTTGTCGGACAGGCCCACAGTTCTATAGGGCAGACAGGGCATCCCCTCCCTCAGATAGGTCTCCAGCAGAACAATGCCAAGCTACCTGCAGTGGCACCAGAGGAAGGCTTGGCTGGGGACGACGGTCTGAAGGAACGTATCTACGCAGTGGACTCCTAAACCAGGAATTGTGTGCAGAGCCATGCATAATAAAAATTCACAAGTCTTCGTGTTTGCCATTACTGCAAATAGGTATGTGAACCACTATCATTGGCCGCCTCAGTTGTATAAGAAACTCCGGCGTCTGAGAAACGTTTGGAGATAGAATCTTCATTACACCTCATAGCTAGGACTAAATAGCTCCAAGGAACAGGCGATTTAGATCAAGATCTTTAAGATTGTATCTGTCCACTTGTTGATGTGCGAGGTAACGAAACTTCAGAAAAAATCAAAAAAATAAAAAAGCCAGTAATTGGCGGTTTCTTTTTTTTTCCAGAGATGCAAGTTACTTTTTCCCTGGTTCAAAATGAGTTTGTGCTGTCTTGTGGGAGGGAGAATTTAGCGCCTCTAGAGCCCTGTGATTGATTCAAGATGGCATGAAGGTGGCGTCGTTCGTGCACTTTGCAGGAAAACGGATTTCTTTTTCGGGAGAGGTGCAAAGGACTCGGATGCTAGACTTTGGTCTAATAAGAGCACTTCTGGTCGAAGCTCTGGCATGTGTAGTTGGTACTTGGCACCTTCCTAAGACTGATTTCACTTGCAAATAGTTAGACAGGGGGTCCTGTGGTGAAGTACTTACTGTACCGACAATGTGACTTCAAACGTCTCGGACTATCATTTGCTGAAGGCATACTTATTCGTTTTTGGTTTACCAGTATTGACGTTTGGTATCCTTGTGCACTCTGTCGTATAAGTGATCAAAATTGGTCCTTGGTACGACCAGCAAATGGGTGTGTCACACACAGAAATCTACCTTGATTTCAGGCTTTGGTAGAGAGTAAATTGCAATCTGTCTGCCTGATTGCTAGATCGTGAGATTTTTGGATTTCATTCGCGGCCGCGATCAATTCACAGGTGCGGCCTCACGTCTCGCCTCCGCCGCACGCATCTCGCCAGGTCAAGTTACATCGCCGTGCAAACCAAACAGGGTTACGTATTGACGCTCCGGCATTGTAAGGGCGTACAGATCTCAGTCGCCACTTGCTCTCAGAGAAACTTCTGTAGATTTGAACAATCAGTCTTCTCAGGGTCAGATCAATTCAGATTGCATTATTCACATTTTTAGGGCCAGAGTACTTGACTCACTTCTGTCACCGGGGATCCTTGTCCATTTTGGTCTTAAACCACCTGTAAAGGGTTTACAGTATTCAATCAATAATTTGTTTAGCATATTTTTTCCTTAAAAAAAATAACTCTACAGCTTTTGCGTACGATCTCAATCATTTATATAGCCTCACAGGGATAACTTTCAACATGACATCGTTGTGTGGGAACATGAACGCCATGAATGGCCGCAATTGGTCTCCAAGTAGCGGAACATAACAATTTTAAGTCAATGATTGGTTCAGTTGGAACAGAGGATCCAGTCCATTCAACTTGAACAAAGCTCACACCAATGTGGAACCACCACCAGCTTACACAATACCTTGTTGAGACCTTAGCTCCATGGCACACTCTAAAACTATAATCAGCTCTTGCCAACTGAAATTCTGACTCATCTGGCCAGGCCAAGGTTTTTCAGTCGTGTAGGATCAAACCGATATGGTCACGACCCCCGGAGAGGCGCTGCAGGCAATGTCGTGCTGTTCCCAAAGGCCCTCATGTCGGTTGTCTGCTGCCATAGTCCATTAACGCCAAATTTAGCCACTCTGTCCTAAAGGATATGATCATCGTTCGTCCCACATTGATATCTGCGGTTAGCTCAAGCAGTGTTGCTTATTTATTAGTACTCAAAAATCTACACAAACGTCGCTGCACTCGGTCGTTTCGTCTAGTAAAGGACGTCGACCACTGCGTTGTCCATGGTGAGTCGTAGTGCCTCAGACTGAGTATTCTCGGCACTCACTTGACACTGTGGGTCTCGGAACATTGAACTGTTTAACGATTTCCGAAACAGAATGTCCCGTACGTCTATCTCCATCTACCATTCCCCGTTCAAAGTATGTTATTTCCCGTCGTGCCGTTGTAATTACTTCGGAAACTGTTTCAGATGAATAATCTGTGTTCAAATTACAGTTACGCCAACGCACTGCCCTTTTATGCTTTGTGTACGCTATACCATCGCTGTTTTGATATGTGCATACCGCTGTTCCATGAGTTTTGTCACCTAAGTGTATAAGATTCCTCTCCTCTTAACGTCTCAACTCACAAAAAAACTAATAAATTCATAAATAGTGAGGGAGAACCCGGTAGTGGTATGAATAATTATTCTCTTCAGTCTTATTTTATTGCGATGTCAGACGTATAAAACCACAGAAAAAAACATTAGTCTATTTGGTTTAAAAAACACGAATCAAAAATTTGCGGCCACAGATGATATCTACGGTTGTCAGAGTTGTTAAATGGGAAAGCGGTGGTCATTTTAGGACAACGCCTCCCACAACATAATCGTATCGTAAACGCTATCAACTGTTATACCCTGAGCACACACAGGCTGTGAACCACTAGTAGTTGGTTTAGTACGAAATTTATCAGCTGAAACACAAGTACAGTAGATCGGATGGATTCGCTGCAGTGAAGACTAAACTCTTCACGGAGAAACCCCTAAATGCAATGGCGGCAGATACGCTCACCATCTTACTGCTCAACGTGTGATGTGGAGTCTGCTCGTAGGTGTGTAACTGGTAAAATCGCAACCAGTGCACCCTAGCATCAGATTGTGTGGAGAAATCCCGGCTGACGTCCGTCAACAACTAGGGCAATACTATCTGGCCGACCTGTGCCAAATGTCAGAAAAATTCTCCACTGATTCCTTTCTCAACACCATCGCTCCACGAAAAGTGTCGCCAGAATATTATCAGCTCCCACGGTCTAGAAGTGCTCGTACGTCGCGCTAATGAAATAACCACACCTTGCTAGAGCTCCCTCCTAGACGCGGCATAAAGCATTCCCCAGTGGAGAAACCTTCCGTCAAAAAGCTATGTACGCCCACACAACGTGTTCTGACGCCAACGGCAGTCCTATTTTGCCGCAATATTTTCTCACTCGCACGCAGATCATCCCGCCCCAGAATCGTTCTGGAGTGTCTTACGTCTCCACACTAGTCTTGCACCATGGAGTCTCGCAGAAATTTCTCCCCGCAGCTGCCGGCCGGGGTGGCCGAGCGATTCTAGGCGCTACAGTCTGGAACCGCCCGACCGCTACGGTCGCAGGTTCGAATCCTGCCTCTGGCATGGATGTGTGTGATGTCCATAGGTTAGTTAGGTTTAAGTAGTTCTAAGTTCTAGTGTACTGATGACCTCAGAAGTTAAGTCCCATAGTGCTCAGAGCCATTTGAACCATTTTTTCTCCACGCAGCAGATAATGCTCTTCTCCCCAGAGCAGTAATTTGAGCTGGTGTAGAGTGTCGCAAGTGACATCCTGAACTTATAAATGACCAGCGCCTACTGAGCCAGATGATATGCTTAACGCAACACTCAGGACGATGCCCTGTGGCCTGCCGGTCGCTCACCTGGCGTCCCAAGCGGTAAGCCTGTGAAACGGTCGCTCACCAACCATCCCAAGGGATAAGCCTGTCGAACATGAAAGGCGCCGGACTCCTCGATGTACAGTGTGTCTCTCTGGGAGAGCCGGACGTACCTTCCGAGAAATTGCTAATAGCGTGCCCCTCGGCTTTCAACGCGGTCGTGTGTCTCTTCACACAGTGCTATAGAAACATACCCAGGTATACTCGCCGATGCGAGTAAAGATTCATAACTCTGATTATGAGCTGCCCCACTTATCAGTCCTAGCAATAAACAAACTCTCCCATTCCCTGTTATACATTCATTTCATTGCCATGATGGGTCACTAAATAACTCAGTTGGTGATAATGTCTCTGAACTGATTACTTCATTAACAAAGATTAAAGGAAACGAGCTTAAGAGCTACCTTCCAACATTTGATGAATTTCTTATTTAAATGATGGGGTTAATTTTACCCAGGCTTTGTGTTTGCCTATATGTCATTTCTGTATACCTTTTCTTTACATTAAGTGTTTTTGTCTTGTGATAATTTTGTGTAATATATATCGCTGTATTTTACATGTATCTGTAATTTCATTGTGATTCTAGACCTCGGGGAATTAATATCAGTGCATAATGTTAACAGCCCAGAGAGAAAGAGAGGCAGTTAAAGGACTGTGTACGGAGTTCAGCGAAGATCTAAGGCCAAATTATATTACGAGAAAAGGATGCCGGTTTTATTGAGAAGGAACTGTTTATCGGTAAGAGAAGAAGAAAGAGTTTCGATCAATGTGATTTGTTGAAGATGTAAGATGAGGACAGTTTACACAGAGTTAAAATGACAATTGTATTCTCGACATATTTGTTCTGTGCCTTCTAATAACTAAAATTTCGTAGGGGAAGGTGAATTCGCAAGAGAAGAAGAGCGTAAGACGAGAAAAAAAGAGGAGAGAGATGATTTGGGAGAGAGAAGAGATTGCGGATGATTCATCGTATAAGACGACATAATATACTTCGAACATACTAGAGCCTCAGAACTTGGGAAATTGAGCCACAAATCGCCCCGGATGGTACAGAACCAGATATACGAACGCAATTTACTTTCGAAAACAAAAAATGGTTCAAATGGCTCTGAGTACTATGGGACTTAACTTCTGAGGTCATCAGTCCCCTAGGACTTAGTACTACTTAAACCTAACTAACCTAAGGACATCACGAACATCCATGCCCGAGGCAGGATTCGAACCTGTGACCGTAGCGGTCGCGGGGTTCCATACTGTAGCGCCTAGAACCGCTCGACCACCACGGCCGGCTCGAAAACAAGACTCTGAGCTGTGTTATCCTAAACAAATAAAGTATACTATTGTCGTTGGTGCAGTAAACTGTATTGCAATGATAAATGCACTCATATTGGGTACTGTGACCACGGGCTAAGCCCCAAATACTGTTTAACGTTGAAAATTTGAGAATAAATTGGCGAGCTGTATAATAAAGGGTATCTTACTCAGCTGCCCAAGGTTAATACTGAGTGGTGTTTTCTGCGATAAGCGGTCGGTGCGTCTTCTCACGTTTTACGGTGGAGCAGTGGTGTTATGATACTTTTTATTTTTAGTGTGTTTTGACAGCGTTACCCTTGGGACGAGACGACGCAGTATTATTAGGTTCTGAATTCGCTCCATATGGTTTACGTAATTTAGCATTGCTGTATTTCCTCCACACGAGCGATCAATGAGACAACGGCACCAAAGATATTGCAGCAGTTATCCCAGGTAGGAAACAGGTAAAACTACATCTATGCAGTCCCACTGGAATTTGACGACACAAAATTGTCGAGTGTAAAATGTTCAAATGTGTGTGAATGGTATGGGACTTACCTGCTAAGGTCATTAGTCCCTAAACTTACACACTACTTAACCTAAATCATCCTAAGGACAAACACAGACAACCATGCCCGAGGGAGGACTCGAATCCCCGCCAGGACCAGCCGCACAGTCCATGACTGCAGCGGCTGAGATCGCTCGGCTAATCCCGCGCGGCTGTCGGGTGTAAATATTTAAAATGTGTCACTTGAGTTCATGTCTGCTTCCGAATTACCTCTTTTATAATTCTCTCCCAATAGGTAAGCTGATTAAAACTGCATATGTGCTATAGCTGACCAATTTAATGCAAGGACTTTAAATAATTTTTCACGTAACGAAGTGTGATGACATATTGAGTTAAATGGAACACATTAGTTTTGCTACTTTATTACCCTGCGGACGTTACAAAACTTTTGTATAAAGAACGGTTCTTACAAAATTGTTGGTGGTAGACTGCTTCCTCACTTTATTGATATTTCGGAACACTTCTTTCCTTTCCGAAGGATATTTATTAATGCATCAACGCTTACTCTCAAATATTAGTATGTAATTTATCTACTTGAGTGAATAACTTACAGTTATTCATTTTGTGTGTAGTGATTGTTTTGTGTGTCTGCAACCTCGTAAAAGAGTTGACGATGTATGCAGAAATGAGATGTTTGCTTGCTTGTAGGATCCTGCAGAATAGGACACATGGCTGGAATACAGCAATATTAACTTTTCATAGAACTATCTTAACCGAATGCTAACAGCAATTGGCACCAGTTAAAGAAGTTAGAAGCAGTTACAAGTTATAGTATTCGAAGTGAACGAATAAAATAAAATGTAACCGAAGCTAGGTTCAAATCAGCTATCCAGCAGCCTCTAACGCTACCGTTTTCTTTTCTTTTTTGTCTTTGTGCATTTTACACTTAACACAACTACTAACAGAATATGCTCCTTTCCGTAAATATAAGCATTGGCGGGGAATTGAACCCAGGCCACGCACATGGTTAGCGAGGATACTACGACAGACTTACACAGCCGATCGAGAAAACTGCCATAACTTTACTGGATGATTCAGCTGTGGTCTAGGGGCAATTGCCCTTTGGCTGTGGAGCAGTGCGATACGTCTGTGTCGCATTTCCGTGTCTTGTTTACGGCGCCACCACGCTAGTTTTGAGTGTTATAGTTCCGTTCCTGACATCCGATGGCTCTTTCTTATCGGAAAGCCGCGATCAACCTTCAGTTTGACACAACGTACTCTAGACCCAAGGCCTACGAAGTAGAGACACTTTGAAAGGGTCCTGTAGCCACCTTTCATTAGTCCGGTAGCCCATTTTCACTAGCATTTCTCCTTCTTTTCCTTGTTTCTCTTCCCTCATAACCGTCATAATGGTGCGTTTGAATGAATGTGGTTGTGTGTCACGTTGCTTGACGGTGGCGTAGTCTGCTGTAGAAAGTCTGCGATAGTCATACAGATTCAGCAGCAGTTGTACAGAATAGCCAACTCTCGTAGTGGTCAAGCAGGCAAAGAGGTTTGCGCTACTTGTGAGAAATCCACCTGCGTTAGGTTGGTGGTGGAAATGGCATCTTTGGGTTTTCCGGGCCACGCGGAGCGTGGGGGAGGCTGGAGATGAAAAAGGGAGGCAGTGTGCCGCTGGTACGGGAAGCGTCCACAGCTGTGCTCCAGTCGAAGAAGGGTGAGTTAGACTGACCGCGTGGCGCGTTGTTACTTGGATCCACCGGAAGAGCACCACACAAAGGTGTCGATAAGAAGTGAGCACTCGCTTCTGTATGAATGTCTGTTTGCCTTCAGCTGTGCCTGTATAAGCTTTCATCTTTCTAAATATTTATAGCTTTACCTTTTCGTATATTTTCCTTGGTTTAACTGTCTTTCGTCCGTGGGGAGCCAACCACATGGTAGAACATTATAGTTTGTTGCGCTTCCGGCATCACTAACTGTCCGATCTCATGTTTGTTTTAAATAATGTTAACTGTTCATGATTGTGTGATGTGATATTGTTGCAATTTGGGCACTATACCTAGAAATTGTGTCTCCACAAACCACGTGGGCACGCGGGTGTACTGCGAAACGTGTACCGTTTAACGAGTTATTGCGATCAGATATCAGGCAACAGCAGTTGTATGAATGATTCACACCAATGATTTTAGGTGTAGATTATAGCGGTGATCGTATCGACGCTTTTCTTCAATATTTTAGGAATTAATGTTATCAGGAATTGTGTACATGCCTCACATCCATGTCTTACAAATAAATGATTTTAAACACATTATTCTCTTGTATTCCGAGGCTACGTTTTTGCACCTAAGCCACTCACCTCGTAGCTTTCCTGTTAGCACATGTAACGCGTTTCCTTACGCACAGGTCCAGTGATTAGTTTCCCTTTTATTTTAAAACAAATGCCTTAGATTAAGTCTTATTTTCAGGTGTCTTGCTGGGAGCTGATCTTCTGCACAGTGTTCATGCATGTATTATTTTATTTTAAATGGTTGTTTCTCGTGGACAGTGCACGGGCAATACTATTAATTACATCGCATCCCCTATGAGCGATACCACGACGTACGTATTTTTATGAGTTTTTGGTCTGTGATCAAATTATTTTATTTTCCGACACGGCCAAACCTTTGATTAGTTGTATGGTTAGAGTCGGTGGCGACCCTAATCTTCTGACGTTAATTTCACAATCAATAAGCATTTCCATTCCCACTCTTAACTAAATAACCCGTAGAAACAGGTTAGTTACAACTTTTACGAAATTTGATACTTATTAACACCAGAGAGGCAATTCTGATGTTGCGTTTAATAATGGAAGCAAGACTAAAGAAAAATCAAGTCATGTTCATAGGTATTTTTACTATAAAAATACAGCGACCAGCCACATTTTTTAAAGCATTTTATTTATGCCAATATGCATTTCGGGTTTGCACCCATCTTCAGCTGGCAAATTACATGTATCTTCAGTTTCTACAGTGGTAAAATATCGACAGTAGTTTGGATGTTGCAGCTGGCCTGTGCAGAAGCAACGATTCCAATCATTTACTTCAATTTCGCGAGTTTAAAGTTACGCACTATCAGTTGTTCATTTTATTTACATTCTCCTCTCCTTGTTTCTTCTTGGCCTTTCTTCTTTTTTGTAACAGCACAAACACTTTTTGTCACGTATTTTACACAGGCGCACTGCGTTATCCGCCATGTTGTCGACTGACAGTTTTTTCTTTACATCAAGCAGTTTATCTATGGACGGAGTTATATTTTACGAAAGTTTTGAGGTTCTAGCTAAGCTACTGTTTACTAAACATTGACTTGGGTGAAGTATTCTAAGTACGATGTATACTAAGTTTTTTTTGGTTACTTAGGCAGTATTGAAGATAATAAACTAACATAACACATTTATACAAAGGAGTAATAGATACATTTACAAATAACAAAGATAGAATTAAGATTTTTGTGTTGTATATTATTAC
Source organism: Schistocerca piceifrons (assembly GCF_021461385.2). Taxonomy (NCBI): domain Eukaryota; kingdom Metazoa; phylum Arthropoda; class Insecta; order Orthoptera; family Acrididae; genus Schistocerca; species Schistocerca piceifrons. The sequence goes on from NC_060138.1 coordinate 933,284,748, forward strand.
ATGCATTTGTTGGGTTAACAATACATTATGTTATTTCTTGATTGTGCTTAGTAAGTGGTTTGAGAGTGTGGAAGTTTTTCAGAAATGTTCGGTTTGGTAACTCTGTTTGGTCGTTAAGTATGTCAGAAGGGGATGCATGTTTATGTGAATAAATTTCGATTTCTTCTAGCAGGTTTATTCTTTTTCCTTTGTTGGCTAAGTGGAGAACTTGGAGGTTATGGGATATGTCTGTTACTTGATGTTCTTCTTCTGCTACATGTTGGGCAAATGTGGATTTATTTAAGTTCTTAAACGAAGAGCATCCATGTGTTCTCGAAACCGTATGTTAAAGTTTCTACCTGTTTGGCCTATGTATGTTTTAGGACATGAGTTGCAGTTAAGTTTGTATATTCCTGATTAATTGTACGGTTTGGTATTATTTTTAATGTTATGGGTAGCTTTATTCATAGGATTTGCCGACCAAGAGAAAGAGTTGGACAATGAAGAATGGTGCAAGATGTTTGAAATCCTGAGAAAAATAGGGGTAAGCCATAGGAAGAGGCGGGTAACGTACAATATGTACAAGAGCCAAGAGGAAATGATAAGAGTGGACGACCAAGAGCGAAATGCTCGGATTAAAAATGATATAAGACGGGATGTAGTCTTCCGCCCCTACTGTTCAATCTTTACATCTAAGAAGCAATGATGGAATTGAAAGAAAGGTCCAGGAGTGGAATTAAAATTCAAGGTGGAAGGATAGCAATGGTACGATTCGCTGATGACATTGCTATCCTGGGTGATAGTGAAGAAGAATTACATGATTTGCTGAATGGAATGAACGATATAATTAGTAAAGAATATGGATTGAGAGTAAATGAAAAAAGACGAAAGTAATGAGAAGTAGCAGAAATGAGAACAGCGAGAAACTTAATATGAGGATTGATGTTCACGAAGTAGAGAAGTTAAGGAATTCTGCGGCTTAGACAGCAAAGTAACCTATGATGGACGGAGCAAGGAGGTCAAAAATCAATCTAGCACAGGCAAAAAGGGCATTCCCGGTCAAGAGAAGTTTACTAGTAAGCAACATTTATATTAATTTGCGGAAAAAAATTCTTCGAATGTACGTTCGGAGTCCAGCGTTGTGTGGTAGTGAAAATGGACTGTGGGAGAACCGGAACAGGAGAAAATCGAAACTTTTGTGATATGGTGCTACAGACGAATGTTGAAAATTAGGTGTACTGATAAGGTACGAAATGAGGAGTTCTGCACAGAATTGTATAGGAAAGGAATATGTGAAAGACACTGTCAAGGAGAAGGAACAAGATGGTAGGTCATCCGCTAAGACATCAGGGCTTGACTTCCATGGTACTAGAGGGAGCTGCCGGCCGATGTGGTCGAGCGGTTCTAGGAGCTGCCGTCTGTAACCGCGCGACCGCTACGGTCGTAAGTTCGAATCCTGCCTCGGGCATGGATGTGTGTGATGTCCTTAGGTTTAAGTAGTTCTAAGTAGTTCTAAGTTCTAGGGGACTGATGACCTCAGACGCTCAGTCCCATAGTGGTCAGCGCCATTTGAACCATTTGAGAGGGAGCTACAGAGAGCAGCAGCTGTGGAGGAAGACAGAGACTGGAATGCATCCTAGAAAGTATTGAAGACGTAGGTTTATAGTATAGTCCCTCATGTCACACGCTGTCGAACGTCATTTCTATGTCTAAAAATTATGCAGAAACAGACTCCAGAATGTTAAGACCGCTTGTCACGCCACTACACAATTGCAGTATGGGATCGATGGTAGAGTGGAGCTTTCGGAATCCCACTTGGCTGTCTGATATAATGTTAGTCTTTTCGGCGGATGTGTTGAGTGTGTCATTTATGAGTGTCTCCAAATATTTGCCTAGTACAGGGAGAAGATGAGTCGGCCTATATGATGGTGCATAGTTAATTGGCTTGCATGGTTTAGGTAAAATAATAATTTTTGCATGCTTCTACTATGTTAGGATTTTATTTAAGTTCATGGACATGTGTAGTGTTTTTTGTCTTGTGATCATTTTGCGCCTTGGTGTTAATCGGATTAGGTTTTGCTTTATGTCGTCTACTCCTGGCACAATTTTTTATTTTTATTTTTTTTCCATATGATTTCTTCTATCTTCACGCTTGTTATTTCACTTCTAAGGACTGCTTCTGTTTCTCTGGTTTTCATTTCTTGTCAGAGTGTTCTTCATGTTTTGCATCGAGGATTTGGTCCTTTTGTAACCTGTAAATGCTTTATAACATTTCCATCGAGATTTTTGCCTTTAGTTTGTCGTCTGTTGCTGTGTTTCCTTCGTGGTGTAATGATGGATACCTGTAACTTTTCTAAAAGTGTGCCAGAATCTTCTTGTTTTTGTAGGGAAATCCATCGCTTTGTTACGCACACCTAGATTTAAACGACTACATTTTCTTCTACAGTGCACGTAACAATAGGAGATGTTAGTCCACAGCGTCATGTAATAAACAATACTGGTTGCTATAGAGCATGCAGCAATCCAACATGAATTCCATGTTAGATTCCTGTATGTTCAACAGTAACTAGCATTGTTTATTACGTGACTCTTTGGATTAATGTTACGTTTATGTGCACTGAAGATGAAAATGTTATCGTTGAAATATAGATCTGCCGTACGAAAACGATAGATTTTGCAATCTAATGCTATGCTTTTACTCTCTATTTCTTTGCTTGTGGTCAAGGTTTTAGCTTCCTTCGGCCCATCGTTCGGTTACGAATTCTCTGTGGTACTGGTTAACCGTTCTACTCAGTCTGTTCCCTTCCCTTTTGCCTTCGCAATGTGCTGGTTGAATAATTTGAAGATTCGTCTTTTTTTCTTTTGCTGTTCTCAGTATTGTTTATGGGGTCCTGTTTACGTTTCGTTTTGTTATCTTTATTGGTGCATTTTCTGTTACAGCTTTTGATACAGCTTGTATTACTTTTTCTTGGTGCTTTCTAAATGTTGTACGTTTGTGATTCCTTGCGTATGTGGAAGACTTTTTGTTAGTTCCCCTTCGTTCTTTTTAACACTTACGTTTGGTGGGCAGTGATCTTGCTGATGGCAGTCGCAGTGTCAGGTTGCTGCCGTAAGATCAAGCCAGGTGGCCTTCATGTACTGCTGGAACCCTACGACTCTGCCGGGAAGTGTGCTGGCCCCATGTGAAACCAAGGACCTTCAGAGACTAGCTGGAATATCAGGTGATAACACTAAGTTGGTGGCCTCGGCTCAGAGAACCCAGTTCATAGCTCGGAGCCATCAGGGCTAGCTGACGGCTCATAGATCAGCGACTTTGCCTAGTTGGTGACGTTGCATGGTGTAGTGGAGTGACGTAGCCGTATATTTGACTGTTGACTGGCTCAGAAACTGCACCGGTCGAATGTACAACGATGAAGGGATGATGCTACCGACTGAGGCGAGAGCGTTTATATTGTTTTTGGGCAGATGCGTTCGGAGGAGTGGTAAGCTCCCGCCAAATACTTGGTTGTAGAAACGCCGCGTCGCTCTACGCTGTGTAGCAACTCAGCCAGCCATCGAGAGAAGAATATCACAGTGCAGGGTGCAGCGCCAGCAAGCAGTTGCACAATAACGTTGTTGACTAGCCCGCATGTCACTTGGCTGGTTGCGAAGGACAGCCTGAAACTCGGGCTGCATCAGTAGGAACCCTCTCTGCGTACTGCTTTACAACTTGAGATAAATCACGAGAAACCTAAATCTCGACGGCTGGTGGGGCATTGGAACCAACGTCCTCCAGAAAGGTAATCTCATATGGTAAGCCCACACGATGATACGCTTTCCTCTGAAGGATCTGACTTATAAATACTTTATAAACATGATTTGTTTTGATCTTGCAACCAAAAGTTTTGTCTCACAGTTAAAAGCATTCAACTACCACTTTATGAGGGATAACATAATAAATTACTAAAGTAATTATCAGCTTCAGTTAAACCAGATCAACAAATCCAGGACATCCGCGACAGTAAGGCAGAACTAACTAGCGGCACTGCGTTAATCTACATCGTCCTTTTTCTTTTTATCTCAGAGTAGCAATTGGAACATGTGTCCTGAATTATTGTCTGAATGTATTATAATCTCTCTCTTCTTCCACAGTTTTTTCCCCTCTACAGTTCCCTCTAGTACCACGGAAGTTAATCCTGACATCTTAACATATCTCCTATGGTCCTGTCCCTTCTTCCCGTGTGTGTGTTCCATATATTCCTTTCACCGCCGATTCCGCGGAGAACCTCATTTCTTACCTTACTAGTCCACATAAGTTTCAATTTTCTTCTGTAGCCATACAAATGGCTCAAATGGCTCTGAGCACTGTGGGACTTAATTTCTAAGGTCATCAGTCCCCTAGAACGTAGAGCTACTTAAACCTAACTAACCTAAGGACATCACACACATCCATGCCCGAGGCAGGATTCGAACCTGCGACCGTAGCGGTCGCGCGGTTCCAGACTGTAGCGCCTAGAACCGCAAGGCCACTCTGGCCGGCCTGTAGCCATGCATCTCAAATGCTTAGATTCCATTTTGTTCCTGTTGTCCCTACCATACAATGCTGTGCTCCAAAAGTACACTCTTAGAAATTTCTTCCTCAAGTTAAGGCCTATGTTTGATATTAATGGATTTCTCTTGGCCAAGAGTGCTCCCTTCCCCGTGATAGTCTGCGTTTTATTTCCTCCTTTCTCTGTCCATCACGATTACTTTGCAGCCTAGGTAGCAGAATTCCGTAACTTCGCCTACTTCGTGATCCCTAATTCTGATGTTAAATTTCTCGCTGTTCTCATTTCTGCTGCTTTTAGTTATTTTCGTCTTTCCTCGACTTACTCTCATTTCATATTCAGTATTCATTAGGCTGCTCGTTCCATTCAATACATCCCGTAACTCTCTTCATTTTCACCAAGGATTGTAATGTTATCAGGAGATCTTGTCATTGATATCCTTTCACCTTGAACCTACAACTACACTTGGAAACACGCTATGAAGTACATGGCAGATGGTCCTTCCCATTGCACTACTTATTAGGGCTTCTTCTCTTTCCATTTACATATAAAGCGCAGGAAGACTGTCTTCTCAAACGCCTCTGAGATCGTTGTATATTTGGTTCCTGCGGAAGCAGTACGTACTGGGGAGGGGCCTAGTATATTTGTAGATTACTCACTTAAAGCTGGTTTTCGAAGCTTTGTAAATAAACTTATATGGGGTGGTTTGCGTCTACCTTCAGGTGTCTGTGAGATCAGGTATTTCATGATCTCCGTCAAGCCCTACAACTGGTCGAACAAACCTATGGACTTTCGTGCTGCCCTTCTATGAACATGTTTATATCCCCTGTTAGTCGTTATTAGGGTGGATTCCATACTCTTCAGCAGTATTACGGGACGGTTAGCACTTGTGATTCCTATGTGAACTCCGTTGTAGAGTGATTGTAATTTTCCAGTATCCTATCAACATATCTAAGTTAACCATCTATGTAATCATTCCACTTCATATCCCACTAAAGATTCCTCCCCCATATATGATTCAGTTGAATGATTCCAATCGTGATTCACTGACAGCGTAGCCATATGGTGCTAAGTTTTTCCGTTTTGTGAGGTGTACAGTTTTTTGAACATGTAATCCAAGTTGCCAATCTGTGCACTGCTTTGAAATCTGACAAGATTTGGCTGTGCATCTAATTACTTTTCTTTCAAAGACTACTTTATTATACATAATTATGTCATCCACGAAAGGACTGCTATGTTATTAACGTGGAACATGAACAGCAAGGCTCCGAACACTTTTTCATTGGGCACTTCTGAAATAACTTTGACTTGTGTTGGCTACTCTCCACCCAAGACAACGTGATGCACCGGTCTTGCTACCAAGAAATCCTAAACTCAACTACAAATTTCATTGGATACCCTGTACCGTCACACTTCCGTTAATACTGAAAGTGCAGTTGCTAAATTTGTGATTCTATGGTGCAGCTAGTTTACTAGACCGTTACCATTATCGCTGATTAGATCAGAGTGGCCCGTGTCGCAGCTGTTGACGAAGTTTGCGCTTGTAGCGGCCTTCCCCTCCTGTCCCCACCCCTCCCTTCACCGTCGTCCGCCCGCCCACCCACCGCGTCTCCTCGGCTAGCCGGGCTGTCCGCATTACTCCTCTACCCCGTAACCCCCTCCGCCGTCCGCCCTCGGTGACACAACCAAAGTTGCCTGTGTGTGCGCTCACTGCTGGCCGACCCTTTGACGTCCCTTGCTGCCCCTCGTCAGGGCGACACGCTCCGCGCAGAGGTTCCCGGAAGGCCCTTCCAAATCGCGCTCTGCCTTCCAGCGACGGCATATCGTCAAACACAGCCCAGCATTTAATCACTTAAATCGCAGCTCGCTATTTGTAGACTACGACACATGGCGTCTGATGTAACTCTTTTATACCTATCCTCCCTTTTTTAAGAGTAAGCAATGGATAGGAAGTTTTGTATCTGTTTTCAGGAAAAGAATCTTATTTTATCTTCGATTTATAAAACATAATTTTTGACTTAGTGGAGTAAAACCCGGCCATACTCTGGTACCCCATTTTAAGCGAAATTTTACAATATTTTGAGATGGAATCACCTACATAAAACGAACTATGCAGATTCGGAGGCTCCATTTATTCCCTTATCTGTCACAAAAATTTGCTTGCCCAGCGAATCTCTCGTCTGAGGCGAACAAGGAGTGTATGCTAAAACGTACTGCCTCCAAATTTTTCTTATGCGAATGCGTTTTAAATAAAACAAACGTTAACATTCTACATCTTTATTCTTCATGTCTACATATTTATTTCTCAGAAAAGTCATCCTGGCGACGAACACGTTTCTCCCAACGATAGACCAATTTGTTGATACCATCACTGTAGAAGCTTTGACTTTTTCTATGGAGCGACAACTTCACCTCTGCCTGCACCGCATCGTCACAATCAAAGTGAAGTGACATCCTCGCAGATGTAATCGAACCCAGTACGTTGTCCTCGATGGTGAGTGTTCATCGGAGGTTTTGGTATCATCTGGAGTGCCGCAGGGAAGTGTGGTAGGTCCGCTGTTGTTTTCTATCTACATAAGTGATCTTTTGGATATGGTGGATAGCAATGTGCGGCTGTTTGCTTATGATGCTGTGGTGTACGGGAAGGTGTCGTCGTTGAGTGACTGTAGAAGGCCACAAGATGACTTTGGACAGGATTTGTGATTGCTGTAAAGAATGGCAGCTAACTCTAAATATAGATAAATGTAAATTAATGCAGATGAATAGGAAAAAGAATCCTGTAATGTTTGAATACTCCATTAGTAGTGTAGCGCTTGAAACAGTCACGTCGATTAAATATTTGGGCGTAACATTGCAGAGCGATATGAAGTGGGACAAGATGTAATGGCAGTTGTGGGGAAGCCGGATAGTCGTCTTCGGTTCATTGGTAGAATTTTGAGAAGATGTGGTTCATCTGTAAAGGAGACCGCTTATAAAACACTAATACGACCTATTCTTGAGTACTGCTCGAGTGTTTGGGATCCGTATCAGGTCAGATTGAGGGAGGACATAGAAGCAATTCAGAGGCGGGCTGCTAGATTTGTTACTGGTAGGTTTGATCATCACGCGAGTGTTACGGAAATGCTTCAGGAACTCGGGTGGGAGTCTCTGGAGGAAAGGAGGCGTTCTTTTCTTGAATCGCTACTGAGGAAATTTAGAGAACCAGCATTTGAGGCTGGCTGCAGTAAAATTTTACTGCCGCCAACTTATATTTCGCGGAAAGACCACAAAGATAAAATAAGAGAGATTAGGACTCGTACAGCGGCATATAGGCAGACATTTTTCCCTTGTTCTGTTTGGGAGTGGAACAGGGAGAGAAGATGCTAGTTGTGGTACGAGGTACCCTCCGCCACGCACCGTGTGGTGGATTGCGGTGTATGTACGTAGATGTAGTAGATGTTCTTTGTTTTTTGGAAACAATAAAAGTCGGATGAGGTCAATCAGGGCCTTTATGGAGGATGATCGATGACAGTGGACCCAATGCTTCAACACGCTACAATTCGGAGCCCTCTAGCAGAAGATGGCTGCAAATATGTAAAGATGAAGAATAAAGATGTAGAATGTCAACAACATTTGTTTTCTTTAAAAATCTTTTAGAATTTTCACATGAAAATTTGCAGGCATTACTTTTCAGCGCGCTCTCGTCATTCCGTTGTGAGGACACTGAAACCGATCAGACCACACTGATGTAGATCCTTCAATTATTTCTCATGCGTAGTTTGCTCTGTCTTGTTGTCAGAGCTGCTTGGACTCTACGCCAGTCGTGTGCAAGTTCCGCCGAGCGGTTCTAGGCGCTACAGTCTGGAACCACGCGACCGCTACAGTCGCAGGTTCGAATCCTGCCTCGGGCATGGATTCGTGTGATGTCCTTAGGTTAGTTCTAAGTTCTAGGGGACTGATTACCTCAGAAGTTAAGTCCCATAGAGTGCTCAGGGCCATTTTTGCAAGTTCCAGACGTTTAGTGGCCACTGTACTAGGATAGTTGGGAGAAGCGTTGACCGTGATTGGTAAGCCTCAGGCTGCTTCCTGGACTGTGGCGTCAGCGGACACCTGCACCAACGACTGCGGTATCTCCTTCGCCAGCGACGTTACTGGGAATACGTTATTCCATTGTCGAATCCAGCCGACCTAGCTTCTTCCTCATTCGAGGGAGGAGAGTGGTTTCAGATAAACCTGTAGGTGCAGGCAGAATGTGGCTAATGGTCGTACTGCTCTCTTCGTGCACATCAACAACTGATATGAACAAGTGTCCATTGCTGAAAGTGCAACTGTGTCAGTGCCCGCTACCTCACTTGTTGCGGCTGAGGTCATTTTTCCTGATAGTTCAGAACTTACACAGAGGCAGCAGTTGCTCATTATTTGGAGCTGGAATGTTAAATTTGTATTAGAATATATTGATGAAGTAGATGCAGTAACAGGAGCCCAGTCCATTTGCTGGTGTGGCTGTTCCTCGAGTGGCAAACAACTCTCGCACACTGTCTAAACAGCGATATATAAGGTTAGTATGAAATCGACATAGTCAGAGTAAGTTATTCCTGTGATCCAGGATATGTTTACTTTATTACAAACCGAGTCTCGGGCCACAACATTTTATCAAACAGGTTATTAATTTCAGTGAAAATTCCTGAGGTGGTCATAGTGACTGACATTACAAGCGGCCATGAAAAAGTTCCCGTTCGAAGGCCGTAAGGTCAGTAACCGTATTTCCAATCAGGCAAAATCGCCATATGCACTGAGGCAATCATCCCAACGACGCACCAGGTTGAAGGTACCTGTTAGTGTCCTGCTGCGTGAAGAAACACGCAACTGTCCGCTATACATCCTCATTCGACAGCGATGATCGACCCTTCAAGGCCTTTAAAAGGTTTAAATGTCTCTGAGCATTATGGGACTTAACATCTATAGTCATCAGTCCCCTAGAACTTAGAACTACTTAAACCTAGCTAACCTAAGGACATCACACAACACCCAGTCATCACGAGGCAGAGGAAATCTCTGACCCCGCCGGGAATCGAACCCGGGAACCCGGGCGCGGGAAGCGAGAACGCTACCGCACGACCACGAGCTGCGGACTTCAAGGCCTTTTTTATGGGACCGAAGGCGGAGAGTCCCATGGGGGGAGATCAGGACTTTGGGCGGGTGTTGAAGTGCCTCCCACTTGATGTAATTTCTGTGGTGCAACGTTTGCGATGTGGGGACGTGCGTTACCAGTATGCAGCAGGGATCTTGACCCACCATATCACAACAGTGGTTTTCGATAGACATGGTGCCCCATACATATTCTTCATTCTCCAATGGATGTCTACCGCTGTTTGATCTTGGGCAGCCAATAAAGTATAACACCACAGTCCTCCTATTTGGAAGGATTTGGAATTTGCCATAGTTCACGTCTCCGCAAGTACCGTACACAAATAGGAAAGACACGAATGCCACCATGATACCTTGCCTACATGTCGGTGTCTATATATCCACATCTGAATGGCGTTATGTTGCATGAACGCGGCAGCAACGCCCCCGAACGGAAAATTTTTCATCGCCCCCAAATAATAAACGTTTCTGGTTCGTGACATTCATCTCTCTTGTTTAGAAGGTAATATCCCGATTCACTGACTCATCATCGTACAGACCAAACCGCTAAGGATAAGAGCTTGAAATCTGAACAGTGTGTTGAGCTTATATTGCAAGCGACGTTTAAGAATGGATTTTTTTAAATTCCATCCCTAAGGGAGTGGAATAGGAGATGAAGTGTTTTTAGAAAATATACCGGTATTAACGCAATTTTGTAGCTGGACCTACGGAAATTGGTATTTGGTTTCTCTGTCAAAAATTAAGAAAAACATTTTTCGGCACTTTTGGAAATTTAACGCCTTTGGAGTGCAATGGTGGGTGAAGCTTCTTTTTCTAATTCAATCGTAATTAAAGAAGTACTAAAGTATTTTTAAAGCTAGATCTATGAAAATAGGCATTTCACCTCTGGGTTACAAATAAAAAAATACGAGTTTCAGTGTTCTGGGAAATTAAGGGAATCAAAACAGGAGATGAAATGTTTTGTGAAATATTTCATCATGAACCCATTTTCAAAGCTAAATCTTTGAAAGCTTGCATTTGGCTTCGAAGCTGGAAATAAAAAATGCGTGTGTCACTGGTTTTGGAAATTCAGGCCTTATGGGGGTGAAATAGGGGATGAAATTCTGTGTGGAAATATTTCATTATGCAAGCATTTTGAAGGTACATCAATGAAAATTTTTAATTCCGTTCTTTGTCAGAAATTTAAAAGAAAATACACATTTCGTGGTTTTTGGAAATTCAACCCCTAACGAGGTGAGTAGGGGATAAAATATTTCGGGAAAATATTTCATTGTGACAGAATTTTTAATGTTACTTCCACTAAAATTGATATTTGGCTTCTTCTTTCGAGAGGAAAGAAATAGGTGTTCCACTGTTGTTGGAAATTCAGCCCCTAAAGGAGCGCAATAGGTGAAGAAAAATTTTAAGTAACAGTTTTGTTATATTAAAAATTTTTTCAAGCTTAACCTATAAAACTGGTGTTTCACTTCTCAGTTAGATATAAAGTAATATGTGTTAGGGGCTGAGAGTTCGTATGGAAATACCGTCAGAAGAACAGAAAAGACATGATTAACAAAAACCTTGGACTCCAGGTACCAGAATGGCTTTTTGGTCAGAAGTACATTCACAATGGTCTTATTTAGCGTGAAAAGTTTAGAAGGTGTTGCAGTTTGTGAATGGCATAAAAATTTGATTAGAAGAAAACAAAGAAAGTCTCTGCAACCATACAGATTACATGAGCGAATCTGCGGGCGCTAAACTGGTAATAAAATAAACCCACGATTACATGATTTTCAGTGGAGATGTACAGACATTACTTTATAGATAATTTCATGTAGAACAAAAGTATACAACACTGTCTTAAAATTAGCTATTAAATATTCTTGTTTGACTAATGAACTATGTAGGTAAAATTATTAGTGCAACAGATGTGATAATCAGTATGGCATCTTTAGGTGGTACTTGGAAAGCTCTATCAAGTAATGGAACGATATTCTGAAGAAACATTTCTATTTCTCCATCAGCGTTAAGATACCATACGAAAACATTAGTTTAGTTAGAAAAGATGCATCAGGCCGTATGATCATGCGTGTAACCGCTAATGCTTACCAAGTATTTCATGCGACGTGTGGAGGAGGCTCTGCTGGATGTTGCTGAAGGCACTGGTCTCAGCTGGTAGCAATCCGAGCTAATGTCAACTGGGTTCAGATGCCCCTAATCCGTTCGGCGGCCATTATGTGGTAACCAGTCTCGTCTTCAAGCCCGAGTTCGGCCTTCACGTTTGAAGCTGAAAGGAAGCTTCTGTCAGAAATTCTGTCGGTTCAATGACGATGTCTGGTGCAGAAATTATACCTACGACAACTGGCGAAAAAATATATCTTGTCTTCGTCTTTTTCGACCGTTTCACAGTACTGCATCCCCAGCAGCCCCTCACTGAGACGTTTCCTATATTTGGTGTCGATGAAAACAAAGTATAAGCGCTCACTTAAGCACGCAAGAAGTCCTACTTGTGGATTTAATCTATATCATGTTATGAATTGTAATGTCTGAAGTCAGTTCTAGATTTCTGGTTCATAAGTTTACTTGTGCTTTAGGTTTTAGTAATTATATGCCATACAAATATTGATCAACCAAAACGTCCTCATAGCACAATATTCATTATTTAATCAACGTAAAAACGATTTCACAAAAAAATTGTAAATTTGTGGTAAGATCTTCTGAGACCAAATTGCTTAGGTCATCGGACCCTAAGCTTCCACACTACTTAATCTAACTTAAACTAACCTACGCTATGGACAGCACACCCACCCATGCCCGAGAGAGGACTGGAAAACCGCTGACTTGCTGGGGGGGGGGGGGGGGGGGGGGAAGCCGCACGAAGGATCATGACAAGGCGCCCAGACCGCGTGTTAGCCCGTACGGCACGATTTCACAGTAACAACTGATATTAAACCTGTTAATGCAATATTGGCATAAACAGAATTGGATGGCATTTACAGAAATTTAAATTACTGCAGGTCTACAGGAGCTGCCAAAACATCTACTCTCCTTTAACTACCTTTTGGCATCTCTCTTAACTCCATTTAAAGACATCCCTCTACCCACCAATTTAAGGGATGCGAGGTACGAAAACATGTACTTAATAACACAAATAAACTGCCCGAATTTTACCGTCATTTTAATTTAGATTAGTACTAACGTACACAACTTCTTGGTTGAATATTAAATTTTCTTGGTGTAGTAACAACCATATTTGAGTCCACTATTATTTACACAACCCTGTCTGCAATCTTAGCAAAATAAAATAAATGAAACTTTAAAAAAAAATGTAGAACGACGAAGAACTGATAAGTACAGTGCCTCATCTTAAAGGAATAACCGTGCTGATTAGAAAATTTCTTAGATTTTGTGAATCAGTACTATATCTGAAGATGTGAAGAAATTAATATTATGATTCATATTTTAGTAGTATTAATTTAGTTGATGGGTTTCGGATACAGTCACATATGTAAACATTATGTTTTGTACTCCAGCAGCAGTTGAATAAATGTTATTCTTTAAAATAGCCTGCTAACTGAATATTGCACAACAGTATCCTTCGTTGAGACGCTGATAACATTTTGGAATTAATCAAATGAGTAGTTCCTCCATGAAACCTATTATCGCATAGCGATGTTACAAATCCTCAGATAATGGTATCAAAATATGGAGCAATTAAGTAAACGGATTTCAGTATTCGACACATACTGATGATCCAGAACATTATGACTACCTTCTTTATAGCTTGTTTGTCCGTCTTTGGAACGAAATACATCAGTGATTCCGCGTATCAGGAATCTAACAGTTTGTTGGTAGGTTTGTGGAGTATGTGGCATTACATCTCCACACACAAGTCACGTAATTCGCGTAAATAACGGGCCACTGATTTACGTACGCGGTTATGACGCCCGATGGCAAGCCAGATGGTTCCACAGGATTTACATCAGGTGAATTTGGTCGCCCAGACATCAACGTGAGTTCAGTATAATGTTCCTCAAACCACTGTAGGTCGATTGTTGCTCCGAGACACAGGCAGTTGTACTGCTGAAAGACGACATCGCCATCGCGGTAGACATCATCCATGAAGGGATGCAGGTGGTTAGCAGTTATCAGCGTGTCTTCGATTACCAACACAGGCCCCATGCAAGCGCAGGAGAATGTCTACCAAGGCGTAATACTGCCCCCACCATCCTGCGTCCGTGGCGTGCTACACTTTTCGAGCCGCTGTTCATCTCGGCGACGGCGTTTTTCTAGACGGCCATGGACGTAGTGTCGCAAAAATGTGATTAAGCCGAAGGGCTGACATGTTTCCATTAATCGATGATCAAACCACGACAGTTCCATGCCCACTGCAATCATAACTGACGATGTTGTTGGGTCAACATGTGTACTCGTAGGGTTGGTCTGCTGCGTAGCTCCAAATTCAACAATATTCGATGAACGGTGTGCTCCGAAACACTTGCGCATGCATCAGAATTGTGTTCTATCAACAGAGATGCTACAGATCACCATCTATCCTACGTTACAGAGCAGACAAGCCTCCGAACTTCACGTGATGGAAAGAGTTTGATTTGTCGACGTTCAACCATTTAGCACCTAGTGGTAGTTTCACTGTCCTCCTAGCTCTTTCAATAGATCTTCATGACATTAGGACGTGAAAATTCGTCCAACTTCGCCGTTTTCGAGATACTCGTTCCTCGGCTCCGCGTAATACTAATCTGGCCTTTGTCAGAGTCGCTTTTCTCAATGGATTTCCCTTTGCAGGCCTTATATTCACTAGGGTAGTCCACCATCTGTGTCTGCTCCACTTACATACCTTTATTACCGCGTCACGTGCCCGAAACTTCACCAGACGGCATCCAACGCTGCGTTCGGTCTTGGTGGATCAGTGTGTGTATTTTTTACAGGAATTCACAATTACAATTTCAGAAGGACTGAATAGTATCTATGGAATCAACAAACAAAGGCAATGTTGCGCTGCTGTTATAAATACATATTACATACAAAAAACGGAATCCGCATGATATAAACTTAACTTAGTGTCAAGGAGTTTTTTGCTAGGTGTCGCGATCGACTTCGTTTCGATAATCGACTGCAGAATAGCATCACATGATACAGATATCAAACTGTGAAACATCTAACGATACTATTCAGAGGAGCGAGTACTGTTTTGTTGAAGCCGGCCTGTGAGGCCAAGCGGTTCTAGGCGCTACAGTCTGGAAACTCGCGACCGCTACGGTGGCAGGTTCGAATCCTGCCTCGGGCATGGATGTGTGTGATGTCCTTAGGTTAGTTAGGTTTAAGTAGTTCTAAGTTCTAGGGGACTGATGACTTCAGATGTTAAGTCGCATAGTGCTCAGAGCCATTTTTTTGTTTTGTTGAATGGTGTAAAACTTTAGCGCAGTAAATACTTTAAATCAGTGAATTGTTAGACATTAGTTTGTGGTTACGATTCCAAATGTTCTTAAGCTTTTTGCTGGTATCAAGACAGTATTGCGAGAATGACTGCAGACCTCTCGCATTCTGTAGGTGAACCAAGAAGGCAGTAACAACCGTTTGATGAACCCAAAAGCTTCACAGTGGTGTCTCTACTTACTTCTGTTGCAATTCACGCATGTTGATATCCATCTGACCAAACGTTTTCGGTATCTGGTCCATTATGCTCTTTAGTCGCTAATCGACGTTCTGGAGAATCTGGAACTGAAACTATATTGTTCTTGGAGATATGTGGTTGGCACGTTTGGAGTATGATACCACGGTTTTGGACTTATTACTTTCTCACGTAAAATTTCTTCACCGTCTTGTCTAATTAACTTGGAGAGGACACTCACATGCTCTGCTTTATGCCTCAACAGTAGATGTTGGAAACATCCCGTTCAGTTTGAGAGGATGAATCATACACTTTTCTATTTCCACAGTATTTGCTCACTATAATCTATAGTTTCAGCAATTATCTTCTATGACAGAACAAAGAAGAGAAAATTCGTCTTGCCTTCCGGTTTGGACTCGCTAGAAAGAAGTAAACAGACATTCAAGACTGTGGTTCCATTACTGTTAGTTGCGAAATTATCTACACTGACAAGCTTTGGACAAGCACAGAGCTAATCTTCACAGGAGGTACCACATTATGGAAGATAATTTCAGTGTTAGGTGAACATCTGCGACAGCGATATATAAGGGATATTAGAAATTACTGCAATCAGTCACCTTTTGTAATGGTAGACACTTTTTTTCATTTATCATTACTAGTTTCAAGTCACCAAGCTACTCAGTTCTCAACGTTAGTTTGTAACATTGTGGGGGTCGATGTGTGGCTGTGACGAGACAGAAAAAAACCGAAATAGTTAAGCAATAAATGTGGCGAAGCATCTGGAATTTTTACATTATAATGTCGACTTGATTATGCTACTTACAGTCATTTGCATCCATGAGACTAATCTTGAAGTAGAGATCGCTTTGGAAAGTACAGTGTTTGTTTTTTAGTTATGGTAATTACGCAGGACCACACAAACTACGCCACACTTAACGGTTCTCGCGTGTTTTACACAATGTGAACAGAGTGTGTGGCTAAAATAACGTTTGGAGATTTTGCGTTAGGACAAAGCTTTACACTGGACAACACTTCCGTTTCCGAACATTGCGATGGATCTTGGATGATAATGAAAGCATGTATGGATTTAAAAGTGCCTTCATTATTACAAAAATAACATAAACTATTTACTATGTCGTTTAAGCCGAGGTCCAAATGAAATTTACGGTCTATTTTCTGGCGCTAAAATTACATCTAGCAGGTTTATACATGCTTATTAGATACTTCCATACAGCAGAACTGAGCATGCTGACGCCTTTGCTTGAAATGCCAAGTTTTGTGGGCTTCTTGAGGTGGTTGTGGGAGCTGAAGGGTTTTAAGAGGTTAGGTGTGTGCGTGTGTTTTGTGTTGCATGTGTGTTTTGTCTTGTGTGTGTGTATTCTGTGTGTGTGTGTGTGTGTGTGTGTGTGTGTGTGTGTGTGTGTGTGTGTGTGTGTTGTTTTAGTCTGCGTTTTTGCTGTGCTAATAAGTGTTTAGTTTCGCATGGTGAAGCATTATTTATAATTGTAAAATAATAAGTTGTTTTCTGAGTCAATGTAAAACGATGTGTTGTGGTTTATGGCTATGGGAGAATTTCTCTGATTGTTTGAGAAGGTCTCTTTATCTCTTTGTCTACTGTGTGTAGGGTATGGAAGTTTTTTATGTCTGTAATGTGGGACGGTTAGTATGTACTAGGTGTGCAATGAGATATTAGCCATTTTAGAGCTCTCAGTTATTTTCCTTTGAATTTTGTAGTTTGTGTGAAGAATTACTATGATCTTGTGTGCTTTAAACAGCTTTTCGAGTTGATACCAGATGTTACCGAGGAAAGGCAGAGACATGTATTTGGTGTATTTTGCCTCTGAGGACTTTTGTTTTGATTTTGTTAACTGTGGATGGTTCATATACATTCTTTTAAGATACATATTTATTTATATTTTATGCCTGGTTCAGCTTCCATTTTGTTTGCATAGTTGGCTGCTGATCCCAAGAAAGCTAGTTCGTGTTGATTTTGGTGCCACACTGTGTTATTTTTGACATGTGATGTGATAGTTTTTCTGTAATTTTGGAGTATTAGTTATGGCATTTAGTGTATAAGTCAAGGAAATGAATTCAATCGTGTGTTTGATGTTCAATTGTAAACTGTGTTTTGCGATGTATACTGCTAACTTTCTCAGATAAGCTTTCTATTTCAGTGTCATCAAGGTGCCGTCAACATAACTATTAAAGAAGATTTTGTGTTTTAGTATTTAGTTTGCTTTAAAACATCTGGTTTATAGATCATTAATATAGAAGTCAGCAAGCAGGCCATCTAAAGCTACCATCTACTGCTAAACCGCCGTTCTGAATATAGATTTCGTTATTAAATAAGTTAAATGTGGGACAGTAATAACTCCAGCGGCTCCGTTAGTTCGTACATTCTTATGTTACTTAACATCGAATGACCTTAAACGTGAACATTTTAAGTTAAGCTTTACCGAGACTGCAAATGACATCGACTGAAACAACAAGTTTATGTAGATTGATTAGACTTAAAGATACTCAGTCCCTTTTTAAGTAACAGTTCTAAAATTATATAGCAGTTTACTCATCATAAAATCTGTACCTCAAAAATTAACAATATGTTCCAAAGAGCTTTAATATATTGTATAGAAATGAAATAAGTAGAACATGTATTAATTATAGATGCTGCACAAAACAGAGTCTCAAGCACAACAACAAAAAACTGTAAAAAGTGGCGGATAGTGCTTATGAGGGTCTGTAGTGTGCTTTCTTTCATGTGATGCTAAACTTACACCAGACTGAAGAGCCAACCAAATGTCATCGTGTGCTCCTAGAGGCACTGTCCTCTAGGTACAACGCTCTCCCCTACTCACGGCTGATATTTGATAATAGCGTCATGAAATAGCTTAAGGCAGCATAGGATATATGACATAAACTAAGAAAAATAGAAATCTCAGTATTAATTTAAATTATTTAGCAGTCTTAAAAATCGTCCGTGAAATGTGGTATGAAGAAAGAAGGAAGAAGCAACTGCAGCACTACATGGAACATTTACCTGTTAAAAAAATGAAACGATATTCTTTTCAATATGATGAGGAAAGGCGAGAGCCAGCAGATACTCGAAAAATATTCATCGGATATAACCTAAGCTTTGCTGGATGATATTACCTCTACGTTTACAGTGTCCATCGTTAAAGTCAACCTGATAGGTGCTAGCTGCTCAAATTACTCATGACTCTGTTCGTCTGACGGAATAATTTGTCATCGAAATTGCTTACACACCAACAGATGAAGTACTTCGGGTCAGTTACAAAACTTTCCTAACCGATATTTTCTCCAACTCTCTCACTTCGCTGAAAAATATGAAAATATGGAAAAAACTCGATTAATAGCTTTTCTTACAATAGAAAAAAATCTTGATGAGCCATAAATGTTTCTAACCTGTATATAATTCCTGTAAAGTACTGTTAAAAGTATTATCAGCAACAGTAAAACCTAACCTGTCCAATCAGGAAACGGTTTATCTACCAGAAAAATCACTCATGTGTCAGGTTATTAACCAAGAAATACCCACAGAGAATGGGTTTGAGGAAAGCTTACTTTTTGTGGATCTAACCACAGCGTATGACATGGGCAACCATCATAAGATCTTACGTAAACTATGCAATTCGTACACAACCATCACCTACAACTACCAAAAGTGCATTGTATTCCAGTTTGGTAATTTTAAAGATATTA
This sequence comes from Schistocerca piceifrons, assembly GCF_021461385.2. NCBI lineage: Eukaryota > Metazoa > Arthropoda > Insecta > Orthoptera > Acrididae > Schistocerca > Schistocerca piceifrons. Next base: position 933,303,708 of record NC_060138.1, read on the forward strand.
CTGTATCATGTAACGTCTGGCATTACATGTTAAAGTATTTACATATAGTAGACGTGTTGCACTATCTCAGTCTTCATCAACTACGCAATGCACTGACTCCGTCTGTGCAACTTTCATATTTTCATGTATAAAATATTGAACGTACTTTACATCTACTTTTTAAAGTACTACATATTTTTTATTATTTATAATGTTTTGTAAAAGACACAAAGGATTTATAGACATTGGCTGCGGTTTGGCATTGACTGAAATCAGTGGCAAAAGTAGAAAATTTGTGCCGGACCGGGATTCGAAGCCGGGTCTCCTGATTGTTAGGCAGATGCTCTGGTCACTAAGCCTTTTTTTTTTTTAGCTGTTATCACGTCTGCTTGACACGCAGAAGGTCCCCGGTTCAATCCTGGGCAACTGCACAGACTACCCAAGGATGCCTCCCGTCGGACCCAAATTCTCTTCTTATCCACAATTTAGTGCCCCTAGTCTATGATCCTCATTAGCCTTCTGTATCCTTTCATAACTGCATATGGCCGTGTAACTGACTGAAACAAGTAACACTGTATGTTTCCTTGCGTTTTCGATAAATAAAAAGTTTACCTAACGAAAACATCAACACTATCATATGATGGAGTTTACTGGTACATTCATTGGAAATGGGCACTGTTTGTGGCGTTTCGCGGAAGTAAGGGTAGCTGCAAATTAAAACGTAACGTCTTACCTCAGGTAAGCGCATTAACGCCTCATCTGTATAACGTATACAGAGGTGTGGCCAGTCCACTGGCCATGCTACTTACTCTTTCATTCATGCGGAGGACGTAGCGCTTGTTCCTCAAGCTGTAATGTTTCAATAGGTTGAAACCTTTATGTTCATTTGATTGCAGCTATGAGAAACATTAACACAAAGTCAGATTTATAACTACACGCTGGCCACTAGTGCTGTTTAAAATCTGTCCCATTCACCACTGTCAAAAGCTGGCTTTCTGCAACATTCACCAGTAAGTTCCTAATATGAATCAGTTCCTCTTCTCGAAGATTTACTCTCGCTCCTCAGGAAACGCCTCAAATCCAGAATACCGGTATATGAAAGAGGGATCCAGATGCTCTTCATTTGGTTCATCGGCGACGCTGAATGGAAACGTGAGTGGTAAGGCACGAGAACCCGGATTATGAAGCTATTTATAACCCATGTGTTAAAGTTGTATCCTATCATCATCCTAGGAGGCTTAATTGATATTTGACAGGATTAGGTAGGTGGAAATACAACATACACGAAGTGCGTCTTCTACACTGACAGTATATGCGTCTTTGATAATATTGAGACACTGAGTCAGATTGCAAATACGTGCCATAGCAGACGGCTTCCTGGTGGTATCAGGAGTCTGCCTGAAGCATCCGACGTGGTGCACCAGTGGAGTGAGTCTTCCTACATTCTTCTGCAGCCTGGGCCGTTGATTGTCCATACAGTGTAAATAATTACAATTGCACGTGCTCATTTATAAATATATATATCTATAGTTTTGTTGTTAATAATAATATCTCCCAGAAAAAGAAATCTACCTGTGTTAACTCGGGCGGTCGTGTGGGCCATTCAAGAGGCCTTCCCAAGCTGCCTGTTTCCCGAAGTCGGTTTTCGGCACGTAAGAACGTAATGTTTGGTGGAGCTCTTCAGCTAGGATATCTCACGGCATACGTCATGGCTGCTTCAGTGGCATTGTGGCAGCGTTCGCCGAGCATCAGCAACATTTCAACGTACTCATTGTATGTGTGTGCCATCTTCATCCGACCACAGTACCCGTGGAACACTAAACCCCGTTTGTTCGTGTGGTTCGACCTGTCGCATGTACGGTCGTGTACGGCTACAGTCGGCAGTCTAACAGCACATCGAGGGAGCTTGTCGCCCTGTGACCCCGGCCGGCGACGTAACATCTTGTCCATAGCACCTTTAGAAGGCGCGATGCGTTAGGTACAGCGAGCGGTATCCGCCCCTGAAACTTTGAGGGGTTGTAGTTTCCAAACTAAACGTGATAGGAATGTATACAGACGCGCAAGTCGCCGAAGTGGGGTCACCTCAGAAGACGAGGATCAGGCGATCAGGTCTATTCCCCCCCCCCCCCAATCCCCACCCCCTCCCCCGGGAGGCCCTCACGACACGACATTTCATTGTCACGTAAGACGTAACACACGTTTCATTACGTGAACGGTGACACATATCGCAACGCGGTTTTCGGCATATGTTAGAGCGTCGAGGGGCACGTATGCCTCTTTTAGTTAATGTTTTTAGCGCTGGTATCAAATGAAGTATTGAATTACGTACTTTTTTTAATGTAACCCTACATTTTTTGTAACCGCATTCGATAGCTCTTAATTAAAGTAATATAGTCTTTGTTAATGTTGACGCTGAAACCTGAAAAATATCCGAGAAATGTCATAGAATGTGAGAGTACGGTGGCTGGAAACGTCATTTGCGATGTATACACTGCCAAGCAGGCGTCTCGGACCAGGCTGCGTAGTTGTATACCGTAAGGTAGACATGCGCTACGAGAATAAAGCTTTATTTCCCCTTGAGCCAAATTGTGACCTAGATGTAGGTTCACCTACGAATGTTATATGTAGAAATACGACATAGCTACGATCTAGCGTATACAAAGGGCTTTGGAAAACCATTCCATATTCTCCCACATTTACGTTAGCTGAAACAGAAAAATAACTGTTCATTCTTCAAATATGAAGAGGTCTTATAGGCAGCAAAAATCAACTGCTGTATTAAATATCTAAATATTGGAAGGAAGATTTGACCTCTCGTTTGACATACGTGGCTGTGTGCTTCTTAGAGATGAAATACGTGCTGTCAGACAACTGTCTCTACCTACTCTGCTCTTAAGTATATCATGTGGGATACATTCGTTGAACTAAACACTTTATTAAAAATACTTTGGTGACTACGTTTACACCGCAAAATAAATATTCTTCTTAACGGAATGTCGTTTCATGCCGGACATAAGCATGTAATGACAGTGTTAGCAGCTACATGCAGTATACGCTGTCGAATTATTTGTCTTGCAATGCAATTTCGCACACACGTAAACAATGATTAGGTAGTCACCCAAACCACATAATACACGTCTTCCAGAAAAATAAGTTTGTCCTTTATTTAAACATGATGTCAAACTGTTGACCATTGACTGAAAGTCACATGTGCAATCGCCGTTGGAAAGAATTATGAGCATTGTAATTATAGTGGATGATATGGTAGAGCATGCTCAGGCGATTCGACAGTACATATCGTCTGGCGTAGTTGACGCTTCGTCGTAGACTGCATCTTTGAGTGTTCCCCAAAGAAATAAATCAAGAGGAGTCTACTCGGGGGCCTCGCAGGCCATTTGACAACAGAATTTCTTTCTTTCCTACGCCCGGGAAAGTTCTCATGCAGTATTTGCGTTGCAACACGGGATGAGTGAACTGGACAACTGTCGTATCGCAGCCACATACACTGTCGAATAGCCAGTTGTACCTTTTCTAGAAGAACGGGCAGAATGTTCGTCATAAAGTGTGCTTACGAGCGTCCATTTAGAATGCCTGACATGGAGTAAAGGTCCCACAATGTAATTTGTGATGCAGCTCCACCGCCGTTGATGTTGCACTTGACGAAGTCGGCGTGGATTTTCGGCTGCCCGGTAATGCATGTTATACAAATTTACATTACCGTGATTAGTTAACGTTGCTTATTCGGTTAAGAGCAAATGCAAAAACGTAGGATCGTCTCTCAGTTGCAGAAGGGCAAACCGACAAAATTCTGTACGACATTCGAAATCACAGTTGTCGAAACCCTGATGTAGTGAGAGAAAATACGTATGGAAATTCTGTCGATGCAGGATGAAAATGATACTCGTCCGGCTGGTTCCACATATCTCGGCAATATGTCTCGTACCACAGTGCGGCTTCATTAGCGTCTTAGGGAGGACAGCTTCTTCGTGTTCTTTGTCAGGTGCAATCTTCTTTCTTGTCCTCTTTATGATGTTCAAGCAGGCTGTTTGTACTAGCGTCTTTTGCCTGGCGCGTGGGACATTGGCGAACCAGGTAGATAGCCCCATACCTGCTGTACTGTTTTTACGGCATTTCTTTTACCTTCACCATATAAAAATAAGGCCAACGACCTTGCCGCAGTGGTGACACCGGTTCTCGTCCCATCACGGAAGTTAAGCGCTGTCGGACTGGGCTAGCACTTGGATGGGTGACCATCGGTTCTGCCGAGCGCTGTTGTCAAGCGGGGCGCACTCAGCCCTTGTGAAGCAAACGGAGGAGCTACTTGATTGAGAAGTAGCGGCTCCGGTCTCGTAAACTGACATATGGCCGGGAGAGCGGTGTGCTGACCACATGCCCCTTCGTATCCGCGTCCAATGACGCCTGTGGGCTGAAGATGACACGGCGGCCGGTCGGTACCGTTGGACCTTCCAAGGCCCGTTCGGAAGGAGAGAGGATATAAAACTAGTGTATCCAGCTTCTCCTCATTGGTGTACATGTCTGCAAGCAACTAATCTTGAAGCAGAAATAAGCGGCCTGCACGAGAATTGGAGGACGTGAAACAGTTCAGGTACTTGGGAAATTTGGTAACAAAGGATGCCCAATGCACCAGTCAAATTTGACCAAGAATCGCTATGGCCAAAACTGCATTCAATTAAAAGAGGGATCTGCTGACCAGCAAGTTAAGCTTGGAGTTAATGAAGAAATTGGTGAAGTGCTACACCTGGAGCATTGCTCTGTACGGAGCAGAGACGTGGACCATGAGAAAAACGGGAAAAAAATACCTTCAAAGTTTTGAAATGTGGTGCTGGAGGAGAATGGAGAAGATAAAGTGGACCGATGACGAATAACGATGTACTGAGAAGAGTAGGAGGGAAGAGAGACATTCTGAATGCAGTTCTTCAGAGGAAGGCCAACTGGATCGGACACAGACACGGAATGCTCATACACGAAGCCACTGAAGGGGAAATTAAAGCAGTCGTAGTACAAGGAAGAAGAAGAACTCAACTTTTGGGCAACATGAAAGATACAGCAGACTGAATTAAGAAGCTGAAGACAGTGAAAAATGCCATAAGAAAATCTCCGTACGAAGACACAGACCTGCCACTAGGCAGAATACTACACAATAATAACAATGCAGATATGTAAACAGGAAAATGTGTTGACATTCTGACACAACGTAATAGGAGAGCTCTACTTGGCGGTGTTCGCTCCGATAATGCCGGTTCCTTTCAAATTCTAGGACATTTCACGAATTTTGTTACGACAGGTTTCAACGACAACATTAAAGAAACGCCATATCACTGCAATTGTCTTTTCTAGAGCTATCCAGTAAAGTTATAAAGGTATACGGCTCCGTTTAAAGAAAGAAACGTACTTGCTTCATTCAAATACACACGGGTATGTTGCTCCGGTCCCGGCTACTTCATTAACCATAAAAAAATTGAAATGGATAAAAATCTTCCATTATGTTTCAAAAATAAGTATTTATCTTACATCATTCAGGCGGAAAAAAGAGCACTGCGATCGAAAATTCTGTTGCACTACAGCCACCATATTAAACTTGGTAGTCTTAAAAAATTTCTGAGAATAACACGACATATCTTCGATCACAATATGTGAGAATTAAAATAATTGAAATAATAATAAATAACTGAAATCCCGTTACCGCTCTACGAAAATCAAAACCGGAATTACATTCATGAGACTTGATAGCAACAAAATGAAGGTTTTACAAAACGTAGCGGGTTATTTGCAGTTTGAGTTCAAAGAGGAGTGAACGAATAAGAAGGGAACTAGGTGACCATAAAATCGGTGAAGAAATAGGGTGATTTCGTAATAAGTGACGGCAGTGCCCACAGCGCAATCATGAATGCAGAGTAACCAGAACAAAAGCGCAGTTCAAATCGCTATAACTGTGAAACAGTGAAGTTTGAATTGTCAGTGGAGAAACTGGATGGACCAAACGAAGCTGCAACATGCCCAAAGACGGTACTCATTTCTCTCTTTCTCAGATACTAGAGTCCTCTATAATCCTGTGGCACTAGCTGTGACTGTGGTTTTACTCGTAATTTTGTCGAGCGGACCAGCAGTACCGTAAAAATCCGTTACAGCGGACAAAGACAGCGCTTTCACCTACATCAGATGTCCTGTACTTTGGTCACAGAGTGTTATCGTGCTTCCATAAAGGCGATAAATTCCTTAAATTTTGAAATTTTGGCCATCATTTCCAGCCGCAGCGACGGTGTATCGAGAGAAGCGGATGAAATAAGAGTACATTTAACGCTGTGTGGGTGCTTTAGTGGAACAGAGATACGTCTTTTAATATTACTTGAGATTCCCCGCGGTCATCAGAAGTGTTGAGCAGAAATAGCGTAATCTCGGCTGAATAACATTTGCCAACTGCGGTGACGGTATTAATCCCGGATTTGGTTACCGTACGTATCCTTGTGTTCTTACGATCCGTGCGGCCGCTGCCCGACGCGCTGTGGGTTTAAATCTCACCGCTTTGGCAGTAGTGCTTGCAGTTGCCCTTTGAGGATACACAGAGAAAGAGCTTACTTGCCTGGACGTCCGACGTTTCCGACGATACTGCTCTACAGCAAACATCGAGCTCTTTAAGCAAAGACCGTCATAGCTCGTCAACATAAAATATGTATTATACTGTTTGTTTTAACGTCAAAGTGGATAATGAACACAGTAATACTAAATTATACTACTGATAAGTAACTTAAACTGTTAGTTTTACGATGTGTTCAACAAGCAAAAGATTTTACAAATGTGTTGATTAAACTCCTAAAAAAACGCTGTACCGGCACATAAACTTGGAAAACAGGAAAGTAAAATATCTCCCATTCTAAGAAAAAGCAATCACAACCACAAATGTCTTAAAGCTTCGATGATGTGCTGGTATGGTTTTTAAATGACACACAAAATTCTATTTGGATCTTGTGTTAATAAAGTTTTAAATGTAAATTTTAACTTTTAATTTTATACTTCATTGTGGCGCAATACTTGTGGGCTACGCGTGAAGGTGACGTGGCGCTCGCTTCTGTATCTCGCACACGATACAGCGCTTGTTTTGTTTCAACGCCACTTTGGCGACTTGCGTGTCGATGAGGATGAGATGATAATGATTAGGACAACATAACACCCAGTCCCTTAGCGGAGAAAATTTCCGACCCAGCCGGTAATCGAACCTGGGCCGCTTGGCATGATAGTCCGTCGCGCTGACAACTCAGCTATCGGGGCGGATTACTGCCTGAAAATTTCAATACTCTACTACAAGTGGTTTTTTAGATTTATGGAAAAATGCAACAGACAATGTAAATTTTCAGGAACAGCTTTTAAAGTTTCAAAAGACTGTAACTCACTTACTATATGCTTCATTTTTTATTTTTAGTCACTCGGAAGCACCCTGCACCATACTGTATATCATCCTCTTGATCTTTTTCTAAGCTTTTTCTTCTTTTCTTCTTTCTGGACTCCTTAGTGGCCAACTGTGCTGCATACTCTACTTTATCAATGCGAACCTTGTCCATCTGTTCAAGTTCTCTAATGCAGTTTGCTCCAGGATTAATTCCAATATGCTGTAGCACTTTCACCCTACCAATGTCGTCATCATTAAAAGCAATAACAGCGTCACTGACCCCCCCCCCCCCCAAATTTAGTGCCTTCATTCCAATAATAACACTTTCTTTGGTAAGCGAGTCCAGATAAGATTATTGAACGACTCATTGGGATTATGAATCTGGCCATGCAGACACTTCTTCAGTAATTCAGGATTTGCCAGGTCTCTCTAAATAGGTTTTATGATATACATGACTGCTGGGATGGAATGTTTATGGCTGTATGAACTGTTTGAGTACTAGGCATTGCGGTAATTGCACCATGAATCAGGTCCAGGAGGGGAAAGGTAGTGTTCTGGTTTTTCATTAGTTGAACTGCCTGCTTCATTTTCAGCAAATCCTGAGTATTATTTCCAACGGCCATCCCATAATGACTGTCTCTGAGCGCTATGGGACTTAACATCTATGGTCATCAGTCCCCTAGAACCTAGAACTACTTAAACCTGACTAAGCTAAGGACATCACACAACAGCCAGTCATCACGAGGCAGAGAAAATCCCTGACCCCGCAGGGAATCGAACCCGGGAACCCGGGCGCGGGAAGGGAGAACGCTACCGCACGACCACGAGCTGCGGACATAACATCCCATAATACTGCTGTAGTTCATCAATCATTTTCTCTCTGTCTGTCTCTTATGGTTTTACTATCAGGAAGTTCTTGTCTCTCAAACTTAGTTTCAACTTCCTCAGCCTGGTGCCCATCCTCTTCTGGGCATGACCTTTATAACACAGTAATCCACAGCCTTCTATATAAAAATTACCGATTTTATTAGATCTTGGCCCAGATAATCCATTGACACGTATGTTACTTTTGTTTTAGTTATAGGTTCTTTTTTCGGTATTATAATCTTACATATCGTTTCTATTGCAAGTTTTGTTTGTTGGTTGATTGTAAATTCTGAGCTCTATATTTGTGTGGAATTTATTTTTCTGTGACCTGTTCTGAAGTGTTTGTTTTTTAGTGTTACATGTTGCTCTAGGCGCAAAATTTCAATTCTGTTGATCATTGCTTTGAAAAGTACATATTTAAGTGCATTAGGACGATAGTGATTTTTGTTAATGATGTGGTCTGCAGTGGCTGATTTTCCGTGTACTTCTAATCTACGTTTGTTGTTTATTTAATTTATTTTCAAGTCAAGAGAATTTATAGAGCCAATGGTTTCATTTTCTATGGTACAGTTTGTTTTTGGATGTAAGTATCTAAATTTTTGGTGTACTTCTTGGATGTCACCATACTTACCATTTACTAGCAATAGTGTATCGTCTATAGATCTTTAGTACCATCTGATTTTTCCAGTTGACTGTATGAACTAAAAAAAAATTTTCTTGTATTTATGAATATGTCTGCAGTCGTTCCTTATACACTGCTGTCCATTGCAACCCCATCTGCTTGAGTGCAGTTTGTTTTATTAAATTCAAAATAATTTTGAGAGAGCATGAGGTTTGGAAGGTCTATGAATTCATGGATGACTATGATAGATGTTATTCTTTAATGAAGAATGTATTTGTATGATATCTGTGTTTTCCATAACTGAAATTTGGTTTTTAGGCTTGTAATAAGGACTGAGACTAATTTCGCAGTTTTTGGGATTTGTATGGTTTAAGGTTTGTGTCCTTTATGATGTACTTTTCTTGAATGTAAATGAGTTTTTTTACTTAAAAGGTAGGTTTGGCTATCTATGCAGGTTGTAATGGGACAGATTGGGATTTGTATTTATGTATTTTTGGCTGAGCATGTAGTAGGTAGGTTTGTGTGGATTCATGATAATGTATTCTTCTTTTCTTGGTGAGTGAGAATTACATTACAATTCTTATGGCCATTTTGGTTCGGATGATTATGTTGTATTTGCGTACTGTTATTATTTTGAAAAGAAATCATTACATTATTTATATAGTCAGCCCGATCGATAATAATTAAACTATTTCGTTTATCGGATTTGAATGCTGTTACATCTTGAGTGGTTAATTTTCTATAGTCACATCATACACACAGACCTCATGTTACACGGGAACCATTGTGAAAATCGCTTCCTTTTATCCCCGTTAGGACACTGTTATTTTCTGTCATATCTGATGCATGCAGAGGTACTTCTCTATGTAAAAGCATTGGTATGTTCCATCTCTGCAAAAGACTATAAGATTTGGTCACTGGTAAGTACAAAACTCAAGATGTAGAAGAAGTTCAGAACACATTTAACTTGTCAGAAATATGAAGCGAAATTAATGATTTGTTATTTTGAGATAAGAGGTATTGTTTGAACCTGCCTTGGAACGATTTTCGGGAAGCTATTTGATATCACTCGACAGAAAAATGTTTGACTGGCACCACGTATTTGAACTTCAAAAGAAATTGCACTCACGAGATATAAGTGATGTGAGAGCAACACTAAAACTTAAGACAAAAGAAATCCTGGGAGAATACTACGAGAAATATAAGAGGGTGCCTGGTGACACATCTGCGAACTCACAGGGAAAGCTGCGTTCAAACAGAATAAATTGCACTCGCGAATATCAGCAATGATGATGAAGCATAACTGAAGCAAATTTAGCAAAGAAGAAACGGAAAAACGTTGTATACATCAAACTAATCTCTTGATACCAACAGTCTATGACCCAATAGTCACCATTAGCCGAACCAGCATCAACCGACCAGTACGAGCTCTACCAGTCTCTGCAAGTACGGATCATATTTTCTCTAGTGAGACGCTTTCTCTCCGGCAAGCGTTCCTGCTGAAAGCCAACTGTTTCTCCAAAACACGTGATCCACTATCAGACCCCCTACTAAACCTATCTGACCTCTGCGACTAAAGACTTCTGTGTATATCCACAAGGTCAAAGATTTAGATTTGTATCATCGGTCTTCAAAGAGTCTTATCGCTGATATCTTTCCACTCTGAGTTTTAATCCCACTATTCATATATCCGTCACTGCTTGTTCGATGCATAGACTGAACAGTAGGGGCGAAAGAAAACACCTCTTTCTTACATACTTCTTAATCCGAGCATTTCGTTCCTTGTCTTCCAATCTTATTGTTCCCTTTATATTCTTTGAACATTGTGCCTGATTGTGGAAGTTTGATATCCGAGTAAAATAAATACTGCTACCATTACTATAGCAGGAGTAGGGGAAAACATTGCTTCAACTCACAGCCGGGCGGGATGGCCGAACGGTTCTAGGCGCAACAGTCTGGAACCGCGCGACCACTACGGTCGCTGGTTCGAATCCTGCCTCGGGCATATATGTGTGTGTGATGTCCTTAGGTTAGTTAGGTTTAAGTAGTCCTAAAGTTCTAGGGACTGATGACCTCAGAAGTTAAGTCCCATAGTGCTCAGAGCCACTTGAACCATTTTTTTCAACTTACAAAGACCAGTCCTTTCTCCACTTTCGTCTCTTGTTGTTCTTTTAAAGCAAAGGCAAGTTTCAATACACATGTCGTGTTCAAAAATGGGTCGGCCCAATGTTAGGCCGATGCGCAAGTTTTCATGTAGAAGGGAAGGTCGAGAGGTCGATGAGGACCGCAGTACAGATACAGGGTTCTGCAATACAATTCGAAGAGGGAACTGTACTTTTGTAGCGTATGTGATGAAGTCTTGACGAAATTCATAGCGATGTTCCTAACACAATGATGAATAGTTACCGTTATCGTTTGCAGCATACAGATCTGCTAGTAGAAGTGAAAGCAGTTCTGTTATGTTCTGATTCAGATGGTCATCGGGAGATATATCGGCCCTAATTATTCCCACAACTGTTGAAGGACGTGGGAAGGAGGAGGGAGACAACCAATAAATTTTAGAATAGTTTAAGATTCTGCATTTTTCTGTTGTGCTGTTACAGCTAGTTGAGCGTACGTCTAGTCATATAGCTCATAGTGTTACGGGGTGAACACTGCACCAGCCTCCAATCCCACAGACAAGAACTGTTACTATCACGCACAGATAGAACCTGCCCCCGAACAAAGAATTATATGCAGATCAAGATGATTCCCACCTCACCGGGCATAATGATGTTCACCTGTCCAACGAGGCAGAAAATCTGTCTCTATGCGGGAGACCACTGATCGAAAATTAGAGCAATCCATTGTAAATAACGTCAAATTACCACGTCTTTTGTATTTATACGTTGTCGTTATTCAGGAAAAGGTACCATATGTTTCCGATCCTATTTTGCATCATGATTCATTGAAACGTGGTAGTAGATAACATTCTCGTCGTTCCACTCTTCTCTTTTCCACTTATTCCAATGGCTCCGTGTTTCAAAAAAAAAAAAAAAAAAAAAAAAAAAAAGAAAAGAAAAAAAATCGTTCAAATGTCCCTGGGCACTATGGGACTTAACATCTGAGGTCATCAGTACCCTAGAACTTAGAACTACTTAAACCTAACTAACCTAAGGACATCACACACATCTATGCCCGAGGCAGGATTCGAACCTTCGACCGTAGCGGTCTCGCGGTTCCAGACTGAAGCGGCTAGAACCGCTCGCCCAAAACGGCCGGCGTACTTTAGATTTCGTATGAGGATGGTAACCATAATAACCATAACTGCCGCAGCAGAATGAGATCGGCGTAGCATTCTCATTGACCAAACTGAACATTTTAAACCGAAATATTAAATCAGATCTGGTGAAAGTATCCTTTTTGCCGAAGAATATATTATGGCGTTACTTTTTGTGGAATATAAAATGGAGTTCTAACACGGGCTTAAGTCTTTCAGAATGGAGGAGTCGTGAACTGGTATAGGAAATATTTCTTAGAACTGGGGTAACTGACATCGTAAAGACGTGCGCATTCCGCCGTTGCGCGGTGCCTCTAGTTCAGGGCGGTATGCTGGCGACCTATCGTACTGACGGCGTCGATACGGCCCTCAGTCACGCAGCAGGCCCGCACAATGCCTGAAGGACCGTATCGCCATGCAGCTGGCGACCTGAATGAGGCCAAATTGCAGAGGCGACCGTCACCAGTCTACCGTCTACCGTGTCCCGTGTCCCGTGTTTCTAAAATAAGCGGTCTGTTTTCCAATATAACAACGCTATTTTCAGACAATCTTAATACTCTGTAAATAGACAGGCAATCTTCTCAAGTGGACTGTTGAGAACCTGATAAGATGTAGGGAAATAAGTATTTCAAATTGCAGTCCTTTCTTATGCTCCTTATACAGCAATGGTTTTGGGATCATTGCTTTTCACAATATATGTAAATGACCTAGTAGATAGTGTCGGAAGTTCCATGCGGCTTTTCGCGGATAACGCTGTAGTATACAGAGAAGTTGCAGCATTAGAAAATTGCAGTGTAATGCAGGAAGATCTGCAGCGGGTAGGCACTTGTTGCAGGGAGTGGTGACTGACCCTTAACATAGACAAATGTAATGTATTGCGAATACATAGAAAGAAGGATCCTTTATTGTATGATTATATGATAGCAGAACAAACACTGGTATCAGTTACTTCTGTAAAATATCTGGGAGTATGCGAACGGAACGATTTGAAGTTGAATGATCATATAAAATTAATTGTTGGTAAGGCGGGTGCCAGGTTGAGATTCATTGGGAGAATCCTTAGAAAATGTAGTCCATCAACAAAGGAGGTGGCTTACAAAACACTCGTTCGACCTATACTTATTGCTCATCAGTGTGGGATCCGTACCAGGTCGGGTTGACAGAGGAGATAGAGAAGATCCAAAGAAGAGCGACGCGTTTCGTCGCAGGGTTATTTGGTAAGCGTTATAGCGTTACGGAGATGTTCAGCAAACTCAAGTGGCGGACTCTGCAAGAGAGGCGCTCTGCATCGCAGTGTAGCTTGCTGTCCAGGTTTCGAGAGGGTGCGTTTCTGGATGAGGTATCGAATATATTGCTTCCCACTACTTATACCTCCCGAGGAGATCAGGAATGTAAAATTAGACAGATTCGAGCGCGCACGGAGGCTTTCCGGCAGTCGTTCTTCCCGCGAACCATACGCGACTGGGAAAGGAAAGGGCGGTAATGAAAGTGGCACGTGAAGTGCCCTCCGTCACACACCGCTGGGTGGCTTGCGGAGTATAAATCTAGATGTAGATGTAGAATTAAAGGTACTACATTTTAAGCTCCGCTAAAAAGTAAATTAGTTTGTGTTGAAAACCACTGTGTCGGATTTCCGGTATGAGTGCATCATATTATAGCGATGTAACAATATTTGAGAGGAAATTAATACCTTACACAGGGTTGGACAAATATATGGAAGCAGCACTTCGAAGGCATGTTTGAACATGCAGACGATGGCCAAAACTGCGAGCTGACCTAACTGTATCTGACTACTCAGAGCAACTTTCCAGTGACCTCAATACGTTGCAAATATTAGTCGTGTTCAGAACAACTTTCTGTGTAGTTGTGAGTAGACCTGCATTATGTCGGAATTAAGTGAATTCCAACATGCTCGAATTGATGATGCTCGTATGATGGTAGCTTCGGGTAACCAAAGTAGTTAAAAGTATGGCGTTTCAAATGGCTGTGAGCACTATGGGACTTAACTTCTGAGGTCATCAGTGCCCTAGAACTTAGAACTACTTAAACCTAACTAAGCTGAGGACATCACACACATCCATGCCCGAGGCAGGATCGGAACCTGCGACCGTAGTGGTCGCGCGGTTCCAGACTGTAGCGCCTAGAACCGCTCGGCCACTCCGGCCGGCGTTTGGCGTTTCAAGAGACACCGTATCGAAGCATCTATATCGCTTACAAGGAAAACGGGAAAACATTGTCCACTAAGTGAGAACGTTGGCGATAATGTGAGTTGAGTGAGCGTTTCGTGCTTTCACGGAAAAGAATTGTAACTAAAAATAAAAGGACGACAGCACCAAAAATCATTACAGAACTGAATGCAAGACTAGCGAACCCTAACAGCACCAATACAACAAGAAGGAAGCTACATACGCACGGAATTGCAAGGCGAACTGGAATCCCAAAACCATATATCACTGAGGTAAATGCCCGTAATAGGAAAATGTGTTGCCGAAGCCATTAAGCCTGGACGATGGAGAGATGAAAGAAAATCATATGGTCACTTGAATTTTGTTGCACACTACTTACAACTTCTGACCGAGCTTATGTACCAAGTGTGAAAGAAGGCGGGGGTTTCCTGATTATTTCAGCGTCCACATCGTGGTACTCCAAAGACAACATGGGTCTCTGTCACATAATCCTTGGCAGTATGGCGACCTTGCAATTTTGGCTATTCAGGTCCATCCCATTTTGCAGTGCCTGTTCCCCATTGATGATACCGTGTTCCATGACGAGAGGGACTCTGTTCACACAGTTTTGATCGTCCAGGACTGGTTTTGTGAGCACCAGGAGGAGTGGCCGCATCCCCCCTAGCCACCACAGTCACTAGATCTCAGTATCATTCGGCCTGCGCTGTTTAGTTTGGAGCAAAGGATGCGTGATCGCCATCCACCTCCATCATCGTAACCTGCAGGACGACTGGTATAACATCACCTGAAAACCGTACAGTATCTGTATTTGTCCATTATCAGACAACCAGAATCAGTTTTGAATGCCGACGGTTTCCCATACAGTGTTGGAAATGGTAGGTAATACGTTGCGTTTGTGGAATTTACATATTTTTGCCCACACCCTGCGTACTGCTAGAAAGCTGTTTGCTCCGCTCCTCATGACTTCTGCAGTTTGTATTTCTTAAATAGAAAACACCTTTGTTTAACTTCTATTAATGTAAGACAATTAGAATTGCTACTTAGAGGTGCCTGTGTTAAGAAGGAAGTTAATCTGCATTGTAATTCATCAGGCTGCACAGTATATCCAGCCGTGTACGGGGCACTGCGGCCTGTGTACACGTCCCTGTCAACATACTGGAAGAGTAGTTCCAAGATTAGACCGTGGGAGCGCAAGAAAGGTTGTCAGCACAGGAAGTTGTCCGCCGATTTGACACACAGCTAAGCGACTTCCCTTGAACATTCAAGCTCTGTCGCGAGACGTCAAATGTGCTCGTCCGCGGTCGATAGCACTTGCTAATGACCGCTAACAGCCAATAATTGAGGTTAATTGGCACCACCAGAAGAACGCAACACAGTTGCGAGCTACCTCTTTGGAGGAAAATGGGAGCGCTAAGTGGGCCTAAACAGTATGCAAACGGTTAATTAGGCCTCTAGATTTTCATTACGAATAACATCGCAAACCTTCTCTGTGAAGAGAGGGAGGGTAAAGAATCACTTGGAATGGAATCTGACTCTTTGTCATTGTGTTTTCGTCACGGACTAGTGCAGGATTTTTGTGATGTCGGATGGCCGTCACGAAAGGAAACAGAACCAGTTAGACACAACCGCTTGCCTCAGGAATGCACTCACACGCGTTCGTTCAACTGGAACGTGTATCCTTTTTGGGACGACATCGCCGGCGATGGGTTTGTCTTACTGCGGTACACGGATAGGCCCAACTCGTAAACAGCTTCCTCCAGGGAGCAAGAATCTGCCGACAGGAACCTGATTAAACGTGCATGAGGCCTGTTGGAAGTTACAGTGCGTCGTCGCAAGAACATTACTAGGTTCGTCGTCGAATGTTATGACAGGCTTGAGCTACAACATTTAGACCAATTTATGGGCAGCAACTGAAGAACGATACAAATGTCGCAATACGCATATTGGATCAACACTGTAATGAACGTTGTCCAGCACCAGATTTTCATTTCATAGGTGTACAAAAATATGCCATTATTTTGGCTATTATTTTACTGGCATTTCACAGAAAGTTATAATTCGGTTAGTTTAGTTAGGCTTAGTCTTTCGTTTTCTGCTCCACTTGACTCGATACCCACACCCATTCGCAGCTGTGCAGTTGCGGCAACATTTACTTCATTAGTTGAATATCTCTTAATGAAAGAAAAATTAGTGAGAATAAGGCTTCGTTATTGGATCCTAGTGTCCGATCGATCCTAGTTATTGATCTCTGTCTCACGGTCCACTGTAGAGAAAGTTATAGATTGGAATAGCGTGGTACGAACCTGCAGTTAAAGGCATGTCACCTCGCTATGCGTTTTCGTTACGCAGTAGCCGCTGTAGTCGCCGAACACGCGTATAGATAAATATTAGTACTCGCCTCGAATGAACGTCAGCGTCTATAGCTTGTAATCCATTATGCGGTATCTCGCAGAAGGTACTCTGCGAATCTGAATTTCTCTCGACCCTCCTTTCATGTTCTATTTGGAGTTGCTCTAGGAACAGATTGTTAGTATGACACCGAACAAATCACTTTCTTGCCCGTTCTGCGAAGTATAAGTTGGAGCACATATTATTCTTGATTTTTAAAGTCGGGATCTCCGTGGCACGCAGTGCTTCCTTTGGAACTTCTAGGCGGCCGGTGTGGCCGTGCGGTCTAGGCGCTTCAGTCTGGAACCACGTGACCGCTCCGGTCGCAGGTACGAATCCTGCCTCGGGCATGGATGTGTGTGATGTCCTTAGGTTAGTTAGGTTTAAGTAGTTCTAAGTTCTAGGGGACTGATGATCTCAGATGTTAAGTCCCATGGTGCTCAGAGCCATTTGAACCATTGGGAACTTCTTCCTTTGTTCAGCAGTCCGTTCACCGTCTGGATCTGCTTAAGGAAAACTTAGACGAAGTACGCAGATCAAGTTTAACCCATCTTTTCTTTCCGTTGAACTTGGTTACGATTGCAGAGGGAGGTACAATATTAAAATGTGGTTTGATTATGATTACGAAGGCAACCTCAATTGTGCGTGAAATATGTTTCCCTGAGTTTCTAGGTGTGTCGTCATGCACTGCCGATCAGGAAATCGAGAATCCCCAGCTAGATCGCACCCATTGCTCAAATTTTGACTATCGTCAGAAGTAGCCTCCGAAGAATTTCGGCATAACGAGTCATCCTTATTCTGCCAATGGCCATGATGAAGGACACAGAGAAGCTGACAGAGATTCACTGCAACTCTCATCCTCTGTTCGAGAAAGTGGCTCTAAAAGTCGGGAGAATCAACAACGACCAACGGCATGAGGATGCAAAGGCCATGGGAACCGTTGAATTAAAATACTCATATCGTGTGTCTACAGGACATGTGCCCTATAATTGGAAGTTTGATGACGATCTCTCCATTGGCAGCCGGCCGGAGTGGCCGTGCGGTTCTTGGCGCTACAGTTTGGAGTCGAGCGACCGCTACGGTCGCAGGTTTGAATCCTGCCTCGGGCATGGATGTGTGTGATGTCCTTAGATTAGTTAGGTATAATTAGTTCTAGGCGACTGATGACCTTAGAAGTTGAGTCGCGTAGTGCTCAGAGCCATTTGAACCATCTCCATTGGCAAAAGGTTCAGGTTATGTTTCTCATTCGGTTTACCAATAGAAGACTGACTAAGAAATCGAAGAAACAGCAAAACAGCAACATTCTACGAAACGGAGAATGGAATGTCAAATCTGAGTATGGTAGAGAAAATAGAATATCTGAAACACGATGAGATTAGGATCAATCTAAATATTGTGGGAGTGAATAGAGTGAAATGCAAACAAGATAAGGATTACTGATTACGTGAGCACAGGGTCATATCAACAGTAGCGAAATGCTGTAACGGGTGAATAAGAAGATAGGATAGAGAGTGAGATGTTGTGAACAGTTCAGTGATTCTCTTCAGTGGTGGAAGCAAACCAACCCCAACAATACCAACAACAACAGTTCAGGTGTACAACCCAATGCTATAAACACAATATGGAGAAGTAATAAAAGTATATGAGGATATTAACCGGGTTACTTCCTACGTAAATGGAGATGAAAAACCATTTATCATGGAAAGCAGTTGGAGGGGAGAGAATGCCAATTCAGTAGTAAGAATGATAGAGCAGTAAATTTCAGTTCATAATATCATTCTACCACATATATTGTTCAACAATCTACGATGATGTATATTTGGAAAATGCGTACAGACCCGGGATGATAACAGCTGGATTAAATCATGGTGAGAGTGAGTTCCAGACTTGGTTACTGGATTGCAAGGCGAAGCCAAGAGCAGATATATACACATCACAAATTTGTATTGATGCATAGAAGACACTGTAAAAAGAAATGGGAGTGATGATGCACGTTTTGAAGCAGCAGATACTGCGATAACGATTTCCACAGTAGGCACTTCAGTCGAGAAGCAATAGACATCTCTAAAGGGGACGCTCAGAGAAACACAGCTAAAAGGTCGATAGCTGCAAGAAATTTGGCGTAAAAGTTGATCGAATACAGATGTAAATATGTAAATGTTAGGAATGACTGCAATACCGCAATATGTGTCACTCGGTAACCAATAGTAATTGCGGGGAAGTGAAAGGGAAATGCCTGCAAGAGAAATATGAGGGAATGGAGAACAAAACAGCTGTCGGAAGTACAAATCCTACATACAGGAAAGTCAAAACAATCTTATATAAAATTAGAAAGAATGACGTCAGTATTAACAGTTCAAAATGAATTTTACTGTAAAATGCAGAGGATACATGGGAAAACTACATCGCTCTACGATTGATTTAGGAGAAATAGGAGCTCCAGTATTAATTAGTTTGACAAAGATTTGGAAGATTTACGGTCAAATTAGTCAGAAACGTAATGTATATCCATTCTTCGGAAATTCTAAATTCTTTGGAAGGAATTTGTAAACGAATCACGACCCAAGTTGATGCGTAGAGTCTGTTAGACAGGGCACGTACCATCAGTGAGACTTTCGGGAACATGTAACCCACATAACTGCGAAGATATGAAGTGCAGATAAGTCGCACAGTGAACTTAACACCTCATACATCCAAGATACTGACTGTAAAATACGCAGAAGAATGAAATAGAAAACTGAGGATCTGTTAGAGGACGATCAGTTTAGCTCCATGATAGGTAAAGGCACCAGAGACGCAGTTTTGCGTTCTTCTGTGTCTCATCCAGTGCGATGGCGGTTACTGTAATATAAAAACAAACAAATTCGAAACAAGTGGATTGGAAACAGAAATAATCTCCTTACTTTCCTACTCTTGATAATAATACAACGAACTGATATTACCATCGGTCAGTAGTGTTCTCTGCCATGCCAAAGAGACGCTTGAGTTTCCTTATTTTTTCTTTAATTTATTAGAGTATTACTTTTCACGACGTACAAGACGAAATATACGAAAGTCCTCCATAGAGTCGTGCGCAGAGCGTTCTTTTATTGTTGGTTACACGGCGAGGACGTTTCTCTTCATAATGTTCTTAGGTAAGTCCAAAAAATTTGTGGCATCTCAGCTCGGGTAGCCGTAGAGTGCCTCAAGAACATAAAGGTGTAAGAGGAGGGTGAAGTAATGGAGTACTGGCTCCCATTAACACGTCGGCAGCAGATTAAGCGTTATGCCGGAGGAGTTAGCCCCATCTTGAAGGTGAGAGGCAATTACCGCAGGGGACTGCATATTTACTCTCACGTGTTGGCCACGCTTCTTTCTCAGCCCCCCCCCCCCGTCTGGAAGAAGTGTGCCGGCGAGAGGAACGCCGTAGGAGTTGGAGGCGCCCCTCTACAGCCTCCTACCCTCTCAGGCCGTAAAATGCCGACCTCCGCCTTGCAGGCAGTAAATGTCTTCCATCCGAAATGCTTCAGCTGAAATACTGCAGGTATCGCCAGCGATGACCTAAACGTGCCGATCCTTATCCTCACGTGGAAGTGGACCAACTGACTGTACTAACAGATAGGATGGGCAGGAAAAGAACCTTAATAGCTCTACAGAAAATAGTTTTTCTTTTCTTCGTGGTTTCTCTCAGCAGTCGTATTTACGATTTTAGAACTGTGAGAAGTAATGTCCGACGTATTCATCTCTATCTCTCCTTTTCTCTCTCTTCTTGCGTTTATCCAGCCGTACAGGATCTGCGGTTGTTCATGACTTGACAAATTTGTTCAACGTTAACTTTGTCGTCAGATGCCCCACCTGTCCCAGTCTCTTAACTTCAGGAAGGGATGTCACGTGAATCGTGTAAACTTCATTCTGCGTTGATCATACAATGTAGGCTTTCACGCCAGGAACTGAACTCACTTAAAACCTCTGGATTGATGCCCGTTATCTTCATAACCACTGGAACCATATCAGACAAAGAGGAGTGATTAAAAACTTGGTACACAGAGCGTACAAAATTTGTGAACCGACTTATTTAAAAGACGAGGTTGAATATCTATTGTCGACATTCAAGAAGCATCGTTATTCAAAGAGGAGATAAATCGAGCACTTCGCCCTAGGGAGAGAATCGGTATTAACAAAGAACGCTGCCACCCAAGTGGAATGCTTTACTTCCGTTCATTAATAAGATTACAGATCGCAGAGTGAAAATATTGAGCAAGTATGGTGTGGAAACTATCTTCAGACCAAACAGGAAGACAAAACAACGTTTAAGATCGGCTAAAGATATACCGCATAATGTGGCAACAAAATCACTGAACTCGAATTCTGGAGGGCGACGGCTGAAGCCAGCGTCCAACCATCCCGGCTTGCGTTTTCTGTGATTTCCCTAAATCACTCCAGGCAAATGCTGGAATGGCTACTTAGCAAGGGCACGGCCGATTTCCTTCCCCAGCCCCGAAACAATCCGATTCTGTGCTCCGTCTCTGATGATCTCGATGTCGACAGGACGTTCAACGCTAATATTCCTTCCTTCCTTCCTTCCCTTGGCTACACTGGGTGTATAAAAAATTCGTTGTACTTGTCGACTGGTGTTTATTGGAGCCACGAAAAGAAGTGTTAACGCCCGTCTGGTTGAAAACACGAGGAATTGCCGCCTGGGACATGGCGAAATATATTTATGGAGACGGTGATCACGAAATAAAATCCAGTTAGGCGAGTGTCATGCCCCTATGTATAGGGAGGCTATTGAGATTTATCAGAACCTCAACCATTTTAATACAAAGTAAAATTAGGATGTCAACGTTGCACCGTAAGAATGACGATCGATTACTTTCAATCGTGAATATTGACATTACCGCAAATAATCTCATAGCGGGAATCATATGGTCGACTGTTGTGCACTCTACACTACCTGTTTATTCAGCGCTCCATCGAGTTATGTTTGCAATTTACCGCCTTATCTCCGAAGATGTCTTATGCATCGAGCACGGCCTACTAGCCCGGAAGTCTTAAGTGAAGTTAGTTCTGCTTGTTACCGAATTGCAACTGTACGTGTACGATATTTTCTGAGACGTGAGTTTGGAGACCAGCCTGCCATGCGCTGTCAGGATTCATTTTAGGTGTGGCTAACATCTTAGTCTCGCAGGCTAGCACGCTTCACGATAGGTTGTACGAGCTGGTGAACCGTACTCTTCATCATGCTATGAATGTATCTTCTTCCGAAACGGGAAGACAGCAAGTCACACGCAGTTATCTTCTAGAAACAACGTGAATGACAGATAAATTCATTCAGTATTAATGGGTAGACCCCACTTCAACGTGGCGTTTCTCGATGAATTCGAAATGGAAAACTTAATTTCAGAATTAACAACATGGAAATTATTCCTTGCTTGAGGTGAGTTTGATGACTAACTATCGGAATGGCTTTTCGACGAAGTACAGCGTGGGGTAAATAAAAGTGGCCTGGAGAACACATCTAGGCAGTGTACTGGTGCGCACGTTCGATGTGATATGCCGATCGGTTTGATTTGCTAGGACTCTTAAGAATTTTCTGGGAACTGCTGACACATTTTCTGGTGTACGGGCACGTTTGGGAATATTTTTCCTTGTTCAAAACAGATCCTCTCTGATGCCTTTTTCGGACTAACCGTTGCATGGCATTTTCTGCTGGCACTTTGACAGCATTAAACTTCTCAGCAAACAAATGACCACACGGTTTCCACGACTCTGTTGCCACATAGCTTTCCACAATGAACGCTCGCTGCTGCTCCACTCACACCGACACAGCCCGCACTATGCTCCGAAACGGCGTGGATCACGAGCCTGGAGTACACGCGGTGTGCGCATCACTAGGTGCGGTGACATGCATATTTTCACGTCAAGCCGTATCCACTCATCCGCGTCACTTTTGTTTTGCCCAACCCTGTATAATAATGGTTCCTGTCTTCCATAGGAGTTTCAGAGAAAAATTTCGAGCTACAGTTCTACCTTCCTCTCATTGCACTGAGCCTGCAGCACTAAATATAGAAATAATTAAAGTGATCCTGTAAATAATCTACACCGTATAACAAACAAAGATTTAAGGAAAATTCCTAGGTCAAACGAAAGTTAAGATTCCACTTTCCTTTCGGTAATGTTTATTGCTATGTTCAGCAGTGAACTACAAGCTTCATGTTTTTCAAGTAATTACGCAATATAATGATGCATCTACGAAAGTTTACAACTTTCCAAATTTATTCCATAGCCCAACAACATTTTAGGGTGTTTCTGCGTGACACTGTTATGCTGCAAAAACTAGACTTCCGACAGATTTTACTTTACAATAACCTAGATTCAAAACAGAGTATGTACCTAAGAAAAATATAAACTGATTTTACGTTTTTTTTCCATAAAAAGTATAATTATCTTTTTTCCATGTTATTCGTAATTAATGCAACTTGGACATGATTATTTTCCGAATTTAATTAATGTAATTATAAACAAACTTCATTGTTCACCAAACTAGGGATCGTCATTATATTTCAAAAACACACTTAACTTCTTCAGAAACAACTATTTCTGATAAAAAAGGTAAATACATGCAAATCTTTTGACGTGGCGTATTGCTAAATTTATTTTCGCAACTACATAGATACAATTTGTTTTAATTACACGTCTGAGAATTTTGCAGTTACAAAAAATATAATTTCACTTAAATTTGCCGCTGTTCCTAAACGTGCAAATTGTTCTAATAATTTCAGTGTATTAAATTAGCAATTTACGGAATCTGGAAGCAATACTTCTTTATATACGTCGAAATAAATATAGCTGCCAGTCTCAGTGATTCTGCATTTAGTCTGTGATCCGGCTGCACTCTGTTGCAATACTGTGACCTATAAGAACTTGTACTGCGCACATAGAACGTCTTTTGTTTGGAAAAGGTGTTGCACATCTTTCTCTTATCTGCGTAAAACTTTATGTTATGTTTTTGTGCACCAAGCTCCTTGTAAACAAACGTGTGATGAGAAATCGTCGAAATAAAAATGTTGAAGTTAAAATTCTACTGAGGTGCTTCGGCCTTGTATAGCTAAAAACCCTGATAAATTTTATTATAATCAGGAATGTTATTTTTAGTCATCCCCTGAACGTTGACGCCGAATGAAAATAAGTATTCGTGCAACATCTTCTCCTCAAACATTAAATGGTAAATGCAGTACTCGTGATACAAGATGTGCATGCATGAAATATTCGTAGTTTGTCCACGAGTTGGTTTTTTATACAGACCTAACAAAATAGTTAAGCACCTAAAAGGAGAAGATGAAGTGAAATGGAACTTCGGTTGAGAAGGTTGCGAAAAAGCCGTTGCATCCTCTCCTGAGGCTAACTAGCGGAGCTGATATCCGATCTGGTCCTACACAGGTTCTTTCGGGGACAGATTTGTGAAA
Organism: Schistocerca piceifrons; assembly: GCF_021461385.2. Lineage (NCBI taxonomy): Eukaryota > Metazoa > Arthropoda > Insecta > Orthoptera > Acrididae > Schistocerca > Schistocerca piceifrons. The sequence continues at coordinate 933,327,859 of NC_060138.1, forward strand.
CTTTCTGACTCCACGAGTATCTCAATTCCACGAAGACAGTTCCTAGAAAAATGGCGCCACGATAATGTTGCCTGAGAGGAAACACTTGAGGACGCAGGATGCCGGTGACGTATAAGCGTGCCATCAGAGTTCCCTCTGTCGTGACCAGCCATGGCCTGAACTCATGGCCGACGGCTTACCAAACAATGATGCCAGAAGTAACGCGGCTGTGCCTCTCTAAAAGTTTGAGGAATGGGACATCTCCACAGATCGCCGCTATACTCGGCGGCAAAGGACATCCGGTTTAGTGCAAACCGCGGCTTATAGACATTCACAATGCGACACTACTAACCAACAGTCCGTTCTTCCTGATTGCTGCAGTATTCCAGGCGTAGTAGTTCTCGTTGTGGAGTTAACAGCAGCTCATGCTTGGGACGGTAATTCGTTAGTCCGCCTGCTGCTGCTCTCCGACCAATGGTGGAGGATGACAGACTCTGTTAAAAAGTTGACGAACCCAAACATCTGTTCCAATCATCAATTAGCGATCCAAGGAAAAACTTTGTTTTGTTCGTCTTTGAGAACGAGAAGTCTCTACCATAACTCAAACTAGGTTGGAACTAGGCTGCTAATGCATACATCACACGCTCGAGTCAGTAATAACCGACTCTCGGCACAGGGTGAAGAAAAGTAACAAAAATCTTTTCAGGCTACACCTATGGGGCCGATGACCTCGCTGTTTGGTCCCCTCCCCCCAAGCCAAGCAACCAACCACTCAAACCTCCGTCTGGGCGCGAATCTCTCTTGTTTTATCTTGATGGTCTTTTCGTGAGATATACGGAGGAGGAAGCAGTATATTTTCTGGGAACGAACGCTTTCGGAACTTAAGCAGTTGACATCGTTATGCAGAATGCCGCTTTTGCAGCGTCTGCTACTGGAGTTGGTTGAGCATCTCCGTGATGCTTTCGCGCTTACTAAATGAATCTGTGGCGAAACGTGCTGCTCTTCTTTGAATTTTCTCTATTTCCACTATCAGCACTGCCTGACACGGATCCAGCTGCATCGGAGCTTTGTGTGAAATCAGTGGCAAATATTGGTCAAACAAGCGTTTTGTAAGCTACTTCCTTTGTTGTGGATTACCTTTCTTTTCTTTCTGTGAGGCTCAGTCTGTCATCTGCCTTATTCGCGATTAACTTTATGTGGTCGTTCCACTTCAGATCTCTACTTGGACGGACTACTAGATGTTTTATGGAATTACAAGTTTCCTGTGTTTGTTCTATATTAGTGTAATCATGTAATAGAGAGTATTTGTGTCAACGTATTGGCAGCAAGTTACATTTGTTTACGTTGAGCGTCAATTGCCACTCCTCTACAGATCTTCCTCCATTTCGCTATAGTTTTCTAGTGTTGTGGCTTCACTGTTTACAGCAACATCATCCGGACTTCCAAATTACCTACTACCTCATTTACATATATTCTGAGAAATAATGATACTAAAACACTCTCTTGGGGCACATCCGAATTTACTTTTACGTCTGAAGGCTTCTCTTCGCTCAGAACGACAAAATATGTTCTGTTTCCTAGAAACCCGTCAGTTCAGTAGCACTGCTGGTCTGGTATTTCGTACGCTCGTCTTTTGTTCATTAGGTGGCAGTGCGGAACTGTATCGAAGGCCTTCCGGAAGTCACGGAACGCGACTTCTACCTTGGCGCCTGTAAGTACTATCCCTCAGTTTCTTAGGACAGACACTGTTCGGACTTGTTCGAAAGAGCAGAACGACGTGAAAGCCGCAGTTGTGATTCGTACTACGTAAATTAGACGCGGAGAGGAGAGAAAGGAAAGTGAAGGAACTAATGATACCAGCTGCATCGCGGCTTTGTGCGAAATCAGCGGTGATGGGTGAAAATGAGTACCGGACAGGGATCGGAGCACGGAATCTCCTGCTTAGGAGGCAGTCGGGGTAACCACTGAGCCACCCGGACACAGTGTTTATAGGAAATGCACGGACTATCTCGCTACGCCTCTCAGCCGACGTCCACTCCCAACTAGCGCCACCAATCCGCAGTTCCCGTCTTTGCCCTTCTTGCTTACTAATTTTTAGATACTGCTGGAGATATAACGTGCATCCGCACTGAAGGTTCTAGATTCACTATCCATCGAGGCAAAGCGATGATATGAATGCGTGTAGTCTGTTCTGTCGTACATGTACGAAACTTGAGTCGGCTGGGGTGTGTACCGAGAAACACTACAACTGCCTAGTAAGCAGATCTGGGGTTCGGGTCCCGGCCTGGCACACATTTCCTCTCGTCGCCGCTGTGCTCGTATAAAGTCCTGATGCAGGTGACATCATTAGTTCCATCCTTTTCCATTTCTTTGTTTTCTCCACCCTCCACCATCAGTTTACATAATTACTTGATTTTTTGTTTACTAGGCTTGTGAAGACCATCCTTCAAAGTCCACGCAGTGATCAGTCGTTAAATGAAATCTCATTTTTATCTATGTGCAGTCAACTCTATTTAAATTCCCCTTTGCTTTGCAAAAAGGTTCAGTATCACTCTCTATCGCATATCTCCCTTTTTCGGATATGATATGGAATTCTGATTCTTAGGTAACAGAATATTTCCACGTTTTGTGATGTCCCATCTTAAATTTAGGTCGTCCCCAAACCCTTCTCTTTACTTGAGCTAAATACCCTTAATCCACTGTCACTTATAAGAAATAATTGTACTACTTTTAGTAGCGTTCTATGAAATTTTTCTTTGCATTATTTCACCATTTTTTGACAATGTAGCGAAACCGCAGTGGCTACAAGTTTCAATCTGACTCTACATACGTGCTAACAGACATTGCTTTCCTAATGCTAAACTCACTTTTTATTTGTTCATCAGTCTTCCGACTGCTTTGATGCAGCCCGTCACGAATTCCTCTCCTGTATTAACCTCTTCATCCCAGCGTAGCACTTTCAACCTACGTCCTCAATTATTTGCTGGCTGTATTCCAATCTCGGTCCTCCTCTACAGTTTTTGTCCTCTACAGCTCCCTCTAATACCATGGAAGTCATTCCCTCATGTCTTAATAGATGTCCTACTATTCTGTCCCTTCACCTTATCCGTGTTTTCCACATATTCCTTTCCTCTTCGACTCTGCACAGAATCTCCTCATTCTTTACCGGTCTACCTAATTTTCAACATTCGTCTGTTGGACCACATCTCAAATGCTTCGATCCTCTTCTGTTCCGGTTTCCCACAGTCCATGTTTCACTACCATACAATGCTGTACTCCAGACGTACATTCTCAGACATTTCCTGACATTAAGGCCAATATTTGATATTAGTGGACTTCTCTTAGCCAGGAATGCCCTTTTAGCCGTTGCTAGTCTGCTTTTTATGTCCTCCTTGCTCTGTCCACCATTGATTAGTTTACTGCCTAAGTAGCAGAATTCCTCAAATTCATTTGCTTCGTGACCATCGATCCTGACATTAAGTTTCTCGCTGTTCTCATTTCTACTACTTCTCATTACCTTCGACTTTCTGCAATTTACTCTCAATCCATACTCCGTAATCATTAGACTGTCCATTCCGTTCAGCAGATCATGTAATTCCTCATCACTTTCTCCAGGATAGGATAGTGAGTCGTATCATTGATATCCTTTCACCTTGAATTTTATTTCCACTCCAGAACCTTTCTCTTATTTCTATCATTGCTTCCTCGATGTACAGGTTGAACAGTAGGGGCGAAAGGCTACATCCTTGTCTTATAACCTTTTTAATACGAGCAATTCGTGCTCGATCGTCCACTCTTATTAATCCCTCTTGGCGGTTGTACACATTGTATATGTATGTATAGCCTACCCCTACTTTTCTCAGAATTTCGAACATCTTGCACCATATTATATTGTCGAACGCTTTTTCCAGATCGACAAATCCTACGATCGTTTCTTGTTTTTTCTTTAGTCTTACTTCCATTATTAACCGTAACGTTAGAATTGCCTCTCTCGTGCCTCTACCTTTCCTAAAGCGATACCAATCGTCATCTAGCGCATCCTCAATTTTCTTTTCCATTCTTCTGTATATTATTCTTGTAAGCAACTTGAATGCATGAACTGTTAAGCTGATTGTGCGGTAATTGTCGCACTTGTCAACTCTTGTCGTCTTCGGAATTGTGTGGATGATGGTTTTCCGAAAGCCACATGGTTCGTCGTCAGAATCATACATTCTACACACCAACGTGAATAGACGTTTTGTTGCCACTTCCCTCAATGATTTTAGAAGTTCTGATGGAATGTTATTTATCCCTTCTGCCTTATTGGATCGTCAGTCCTCCAAGGCTCTTATAAATTCTGATTCTAATACTTTATCCCCTAGCTCTTGTAAATCGACTCCTGTTTCTTCTTCTATCACATCAGACAAATGTTCCCCCTCATAGATGGTTTCAATATATTCTTTCCACCTATCTGCTCTCTCCTCTGCATTTAACAGTGGAATTCCCGTTGCACTCTTAATGTGACCACCGTTGCTTTTAATGTCACCAAAGGTTGTTTTGACTTTCCTGTATGCTGAGTCTGTCCTTCCGACAATCATATCTTTTTCGATGTCTTCACATTTTTCCTGCATCCATATCGTCTTAGCTTCCCTGCACTTCCTATTTATTTCATTCCTCAGCGACTTGTATTTCTGTATTCCTGATTTTCCCGGAACATGTTTGCACTTCCTCCTTTCATCAATCAACTGAAGTATTTCTTCTGTTACTCACTGTTACCCATGGTTTCTTCGCAGCTACCTTCTTTGTACCTATGTTTTCCTTCCCAACTTCCGTGATGGCCCTTTTTAGAGATGTCCATTCCTCTTCAACTGTACTGCCTACTGCGCTATTCTTTATTGCTGTATCTATAGCGTCAGAGAACTTCAAACGTATCTCCTCATTCCTTAGTACTTCCGTATCCCACTTCGTTGCATATTGATTCTTCCTGACTAATGTCTTGAACTTCAGCCTACTCTTCATCACTACTATTTGTGATCTGAGTCTATACCTGCTCCTGGGTACGCCTTACAATCCAGTACCTGATTTCGGAATCTCTGTCTGACCATGATGTAATCTAATTGAAATCTTCCCGTATCTCCCGGCCTTATCCAAGTATACCTCCTCCTCTTGTGATTCTTGAGCAGGGTATTCGCTATTACTAGCTGAAACTTGTTACAGAACTCAATTAGTCTTTCTCCTCTTTCAGTCCTTGTCCCAAGCCCATATTCTCCTGTAACCTTTTCTTCTACTCCTTCCCCTACAACTGCATTCCAGTCGCCCATGACCATTAGATTTTCGTCCCCCTTTACATACTGCATTACCCTTTCAATATCCTCATACACTTTCTCTATCTGTTCATCTTCAGCTTGCAACGTCGGCATGTATACCTGAACTACCGTTGTCGGTGTTGGGGTGCTGTCGATTCTGATAAGAATAACCGTATCGCTGAGCTGTTCACAGTAACACACGATCTGTCCTACCTTCCTATTCATAACGAATCGTACTCCCGTTGTACAATTTTCTGCTGCTGTTGATATTAACCTATACTCATCTGATCAGAAAGCCTAGTCTTCTTTCCATTTCACACCACCGACCCCTACTATATCTAGATTGAGCCTTTGCATTTCCCTTTTCAGATTTTCTAGTTTCCTTGCCATGTTCAAACTTCTGACATTCCACGCCCAGACTCGTAGAACTTTATGCTTCCGTTGATCATTCAATCTTTTTCTCAAGGTAACTTCCACCTTGGCAGACCCCCACCTCCCCTCCCCCCAGGAGATCCGAATGGGGGACTGTTCCGGAATCTTTTGCCAGTGGAGAGATCATCATGAAACTTCTTCAATTACAGACCACATATCCTGTGAATACACGTTACGTGTCTTTAATGCAGTGGTTCCCATTACCTTCTGCATCCTCATGCCGCTGATCATTGCTGATTCTTTCACCTTTAGGGGCAGTTTCCCCACCCTTCCTGAACCTCTGTCCGCTCCTCGGCCCTCTTTGACAAGGCCGTTGGCAGGATGAGGATGACTTCTTATGCCGGAAGTCCTTTGCCACCAATGCTCATTATTAATCATAATTTAAGGAGCGGCGGGATTCGAACGCGGGACCGAAGACGTTTTGATTATGAATCAAAGACGCTACCCCTAGACCACGTTATGTAAGTTCTACGAAATCGATATATACGATCAGTTTAGTTGCGCTGTTTAAATTTCTCAAGAACCGGTCACGAAACGACTAACCTGAGGTTCTCTTTATGACCTGCAGAGCAAACGCGGCCGGCAGGTAGCGGCCTCGTTCTCCGCGGCGCGTTCATACCGCCGAAATGTCGCTCCTCCGTCGTCCCGAAACGGCAGGAGCTCGCGCGCTATCTCTGTCAAAGTTAATCGGCGGTCGTTCATCACGATTCGGTGAACGTCATCGACCACTTACCCCGACGTCGGCGTCCTACGTCGTCTGGTACGTTACTCGTCGAAAATGCGCGCGCGCGGGGTCATAGGGAAAGCTCGAGTTTCCCGAGTTGTAATGGAAGACGGCTTCAGTCACTGAATCTAGGTCACGTTTCATTCGGACGAGTGCTTCCATTTTTACTGGAAGGAAATTCATCTCCGCATAATTCTCTAATTTTACCGTTATTGACAAAGTGCCGGTTTTGAAACCCGAGAAATAAAAATATAATTGGTGTATCGATTTCGGATGTAATTCGTTCTGCGTTGAAAGTTTGCAATTCGTTAAGAATGTGTGCCGGCTCGGAAGTCAAACGCAGACTTCTATCTTTTTAGGGAAGTGATCTTCCAGTTAATTCAATCAGTTCCTTGCTTATCTCACGAGAATTCCGCCTTGTCAGCAATACAGAGCCGCTAACGAGAAATGCGTGAACAAGGCTTAGACTAATACTACTCATAAAAAAGCACTAAATGACGGCTGACAGCTGAAGCTGTTTATTAACACCAAAGACGATTACTTATAGCTGTGGTTTCCCTGTGTACAAGGTTGTTATCTCACTTAATTGTATGAAGTTTCTTCCATTGTCGTAGATGGGCCGAGGAATGCGAATTTTCCAAAAAAAGGGCGTGTGGGGAAACCCGTACGAGATAACGAAGGGTGAATATTTTTTGCTAGTGATCACAGTATAAAATCTGTTATTCCATAAGGCATGAGTCTATTAATTTTGACGCAGAAACTCCTCGGACCTGACGATGTGTAATTTTGTGCTCTCGCTGACTTTCATTCGAAATATGACTGCAATGGAACCGCTAATCTTTTCACCATGTAGCGAATAAGAAAAACTTGCACATACCGGATCGCAAACAGTGCGTAACAGGCTATAAACAACAGCCTTCGCGACGGTCGGGCTTCAGAACAATTACATAGAAGACAACAATTCTTACAAAAAATTTCGGGCGAACTGCTGGATGTCTGCAACGTGCTGCCACGGTATTTGGGCGCAGAGGCTCCTGGCCATCTTATGTGAATGCTAACAGGAAAGCTTGTAAGTGGGGCAACCACAGCCGTGAACGTTCACCTTGGGTATTAATAATCGCTTCAGCTGTATTTTGGTCCTTTATTACTGTATCACTACCGGTTTCGTGGCTTCACGTTATATATGATTAAAACATTAGAACGGAAAAGCTCGGAATATTTTTTCGCAACATTCGTCGTTTGTCAAATACAAAACACTGCTAAAAAGCGGTATGTCACTAACGAAAAACTGCCAAACTCCAATATAGTGGATGGGTGCAAAACAAATCGTATCATAATGATTGCTTCTCCAATCTATATGGAACCGCGTACAGAGCACGGGGCCGCGTCCCCTGTACACAGTTCCATATAGATTGGATGACATACCGTCTTTTAGCGGTGTTTTGTATTTGACAAAAAACGAATGTTGGGAAAAAAGATTCCGCTGCAGAAATTGTAACTTACTGTATTTTTGTAGAGTACAACAGTAAACATACTATCCTTGCCCATAGTAATAGCCACTAATGAATGTATGCAGCTGCAACTGTTGCTGTATTAATTATAAGGCCCACTAACTAGTTTAGGAAGTGGGTTATGATGTATAATTATTGTACTGTGTTGGAATAAATATTAAAAAAAAGATTCTGAGCCCTTCCGCTCTAATGTTTTAATTATATGTCACCTGAAGATGTGACTTTAACCCCTTGAAACGGGTAGTGGTACAATAATGAACGACCAAAATGCAGCTGAAGCGATTATTAATACCCAAGACTATCAGGAAAGGCACTGAGCTCACGTATTTAAGACTCCGCCGGCACATGCTTGGTGTGTTCAGTTGACGTTGCACATGCGCTGTCTGCACGTATGTACGCTGCCCGTGAGCACTCCGTGGTGACAGCTAGCTGCCTTCATCGATATCCGATCGATTATCTTCGCATGGTAAACGATGCCGGATACGCAGAGCACGAAGGTTTTTCTATGACGGGATTCCATCCAGGATTTAACTGGAAACCATGGTCTCGATTAATGAAGGTCTCAGACAATCGTTGATGATGGAGATCCTACAGTTTGACTTCTGGGCCACTGTTACGTTTGGTCGTATTTCATCAAGTGACCAATGGAAATGCAACGTTCGGTGATAGCGGACATATTGGTTTGGAGGATTCGAGTATGCCGCTGTTGTTTTTTGGCGTGATCCTACACTGTGCGCGACGTTTTTCCAACGTAAGATTTGCCGCATTCGCACGGCAGCGTGTAAAAATCTGCCTTCACAACTCTAAGTAGTCTTGAACATTTCCCAACAGCACAGACTTTTTAGGTGGAGGACGAAAAACTACTTTGATTTTGTCTTCTTAATATCCTGCCTGTTTTGACTGAAATATTTCCAATATATGGTAAATAAGCAGTCGTGTTGAAATCCTCATCCTCCTGTTTGTCTTGTCATTTGTGCGTCTGTAGCGCTCTGTGCACTTCCTGGGACGAATAACCATTGTTCTCAAAAATGGCTCAAATGGATCTGAGCACTATGGGACTTAACTTCTGAGGTCATCAGTCCCTTTGAACTTATAACTACTTAAACCTAACTTACCTAAGGACATCACAGACATCCATGCACGAGGCAGGATTCGAACCTGCGACAGTAGCGGTCGCGCGGTTCCAGACTAAAGCGCCTAGAACCACTTGGCCACGCCGGCCGGCAACCATTGTTCTGGAACACAGTTCGCAGGTGTTTCAGTTCCGTCTACAGATTATTATGGGCATCCGAGATGGTATGAGGTCGGTGGATTAAGGAACAGCCACCAATGATTTGGCCTAATAATACTTGGCATCTTTCCTGAAACCCACTGTAGCAAGTGTCCACATCATATAAGAAATTCTGGTGATTTTATCAGCAGACTTCAGTCGCTTAAGCTGGAAAGCGACGACTTGTTGGGCAGTTTCGACGTCTCTTCGCTTTTTACAAATGTCCTTCAGGTAGACTCATTGCATCTCATCGGCAATAGGCTTGAGGATGACACTATAGCTCTGTTTGAACACACTCTCTCCTCGACGTACTTTTTATTTAACGAGTTTTTTGTTGTGGCGTCATGGGAAGCCCTTTGTCTCCCCTGGTGGACAATCATTTTATGGAAGATTTTGAAATTTGGAAATTTGTGATAGGGTCCTATGGGACCAAGCTTACGCACTAATTAATCTAACCTAAACTAACTTACGCTAAGGACAACACACACACCAATGCCCGACGTAGGAATCGAACCGCCGATGGGGGGAGCCACGCGGACCGTGACGAGACGACTAAGACCGCGCGGCTACCCCGCGCCTCAGCTATTTTAAAACCAACTGCACTTTGGCGGTACGTTGATGGCACTTTTATAGTTTAACCTCATGATCAGGACGGTCTCTGAGAGTTTTTGCAACATCTGAGCTCCGTACATGCAAGTTACGCTCACACGACGGGAATTAACAGACTTTGAACGCGGAATGGTAGTTGGAGCTAGACGGATGTGAAATTCCATTTTGAAAATCGTTACGGAATTCAGTATTCCGAGATTCACAGTGTCAAGAGTGTGCTGAGAATACCAAATTTCAGGCATTCCTGTCACGACAGACAACGTGTTGGCCGACGGCCTTAACATTACTACCCAGAGCAGCGTTGCGTAGAGATGTCACAGCTAACAGACAAGCCACAGTGCGTGAAATGACGGCAGAAATCAATGTGGAACGTACGATGAACATATCCATCGGGACAGTGCGGCAAATTTGGCGCTAATGGGTAATGGGAGCAGACGACCGACGCAAGTCCGTTTCTAACAGCACGGCATAGCCTTCAGCGCCTTTCCTGCGTTAGTGACCATTGCAGTTGGTCCCTAGACGACTGAAAATCCGTGGTCCGGTGAGATGAGTTCCAATTTCAGTTGGTAAGAGCTGATGATAAGGTTCTGGTTTGGCGCACACCCTCACTAGAGTTTGTGCCACTTGCGCAGAGTAACGCTTGTATGGAGAGAGAATGTGTTGACATTTGTAAGGAGCCCAGGACAATGTAGATAATGGACATGGAGTTCCAGAAGTAGGATACACCGGCCTGTGCCCCGCTATCTGCCTCTTATTCTGAGGAAGGCCAAAGCTCATTTATTGCTCAAAGTTACCTGTATCTGTACCAGTTCGTAGCGTGCCTAGTTTTCTCCCAGAGTTCAGTGCTGCGGTTGACCGCCGACTGGCAAGAAGTTTCCGTGTTTTAGTGATGAGATAATGGAGCTCATCACCGAGACCATCAAAGAGAAGCCTGTACTGAGTTTCAGCGGGCATTAATACATAGCGAACAGTGCTAACGACCAATAAGTGACTTACTGTCCTGCAGTCTTTAAAAAGAATAAATGGGAAAGAAGACTGCCCACAAAAAATAACACCGTTTTAGGGGAAATTAGCTACGTCTGCATTCAAGCTGACGCAGCAAAACATTTTGTCATCGCAAAGGAGCCGAAAAAGAAATAGAAGCTACAGTTTCATCAGTTTACAGTGAAGAAATAGGGCAGCCCTTCAATCGAGGCTACGACTTAGTAACATAGTTACTGTCAAACGGAAGTATCTTTACGTCGCATTAGGCAAAAATATAGGGCAAGTACACAAGATTCCAGCGATTCTGTCAGAAAATTCTTCCTAAAAAATAATTTACTTGTGAATGATGGTAGCAACTTTTTGCTTGCAGATGATAACAAGGACCGAATGACAGAATAGTGGTGTTTCCCAGCGAAAAGTGAAAAGCGTGTTTATCAGACTGCGAATCATTCTTTGTGGACGGCGCCACGCCGACATTAATAGTTCATGGAAGGAAACAAACACTATTATCACGGAGGACTGAAATTCTTCAGAAGGGTTAAGAAAATATTATCATCAGCTAAGGGAGATACTTTTCTTTAAGAGGTTTATGTTTCAGTTGTAAATTATAAATATCTTAGGGAGTGCAAAATCTGTGATGTTGGTATACCATTCAAAGAAAAGACCCTGTAAAGTCTTTTCTACTTATTAAAACTGGGAAATGTCTTTCTCTTCAAACTTTTAATTTGTGTTTTAATAAATGAACTTGCATACCGAACATAATCAGTACCTTCTTGGATAAATGTCAGTCCTTACAGACCAAGTGGCCACAGTCCCTTTTTAGCAACAAGTTAAAAGTTTTCATTACGGCAGTAGCAACTTCAGGAGTACTATTTATTCAGACTGTCTCTTTACAATCCGAAAACGTTATTAAGCTTGCTAAAAAATAGTGACGCAGTAAAGAATGCGCTGGCTAATAAAATAGAAATTGTATGTAAATGCGGCTAGAGTGTAAGACGTTTATTTTCAAAACTTTTAAAAGTTCTTACGGAAAACAATAATGAGTCGTTCGACGGTTTATGCTCACCTAACCAAATATCGCTGCGGTACTGCAGATACCGCCACTCACAGCAAAAAAGTCTCTATTTTTAAGAACTGCCTCTGATTACTTTTCTTCCCGTATTCTCTAAGAAATTTTTTAAAAAAAGACACACCAGGTTCACCGTTCCCCGATAAGAGGCAGAGCAGAGTTGAGTACTTTCATACTTCAACAATCTTTGATGGCAGTACCTCTTGCCATATTTCTTTTCAGTGCAGTATAAGCAACTTCACTACAGGAAGTGGGCACGTTACAAATTAGCATGGTGTGTACAATATGCTTGATAAGGAAAATCATTAGCATTTCAGCGCAACAACACGAAGTGCCTAGGAGAAACCCCATCATAAGAAAAGTTTAAGCGGCAGGTTCCTCAATACAAATTGAAATTGAATGCTGCTTCTTTGTGAAAAAATTGTGTTATACTTCGTATAATTATCAGAAACGTCTCCAAACGCATGTCGGTTTAGTGTTTCACGATTATTTTCAATTATTTATGTAAACTAATCTGACTGGAGCCATCAGGCCATTTCTTACAGATGACCGGATCTGCACATATACAGTACCTTTCTTGCGTGACAGTTACCTAAGAAATAATTTTAATATGACAAATAATATTAAAGAGGTTTGAATGTCTGCAGTGACAACGTGAATAAACAATACTGACTGTGAACTAATGAATCAGTAGCGGACCGGCAGTACTTTTACTACTGCTGCTGCTGTGACTAATAGTGAAAATAATAATAATAATAATAATAATAATAATAATAATAATAATAATAATAATAATAATAATAATAATAATAATAATGATCACATTAATAATGACAATAATAACGATAATAATAGTAATGCTAGAGGAAGATATAAAAAGTATTTCTATGTGTACAAAATCATTGTATTCCGATATAACGAGTTCTGGCAAAAGAATCTTAAGGAAACAGCACCAGCTAAGAATCCTCGGAAATGAGGAAGATCTGTTTTAAAGAAGGATGTACAAAGATAACAAGTACACACAACGACAATGGTTATCGTTATTGTTTGCTTTAGTAGGTATTTCATCAACTGTCTTCTAAAGCTGGAGATATTATAAATTCTGTACTATTACTACTCCTTTACTACTACTCGATTAGGCCTGAACCCCACAATTGTAACACGAATAGGGAATGGATGGGTTCAGAAGGCCCATACTCAACGCCGCGGAGTAACTCAGTAACCTTGCGGACTGGAGACCGTGAGATGAGACAAACGGTGCGCTCGGCTGTGCAGTATCTACCCTGAAAAAACAAGTATCTACACATACATTAAGGCAATGTCTGCAGCAACTAGAATGCAATTACTGCGGCTTCCTCAGACAAGACAGTGGTCCGTCAACGACAACACTGAACACGGAAGTAGCACCACTCCGTCGTGTTAAGTAGTTCCGGATTTGCGTGCAGCAAAACGGTAGAAATACTTACACGTCAAGGGTCAGAGGAGACTGGATTCATTCATCGTCACAATGCGTCAAGCATCCGGCGTGATGATCTCAGGTGCCACCGTGTACCAGTCATTACTATCGCCCCCGTTTCGCATAGCGAGTAATGTGGCTGTGCATTATCGTTAAAGTCTCGGTGTCTTTCAATAAGATAACGCCAGCGACGTCCTATCGTACCTCGATACGGAGTGTATTCGACTGTTGCACTGGCCAGCAAGGTTTTCAGTTTCTCACTCACTGAATATATTTGGTCATGGTTTGCCGAGTCTCTAGCATGCCTCCACACATCAGCCTCGATGAACAAAACACGTGAGAACACTGTTGCAGAAGACACGAAAAAATCTTGCCAAATTTAAAAGAACAGGAAACCTCCAAGACTGGCGAAGTTTCAGTGAGGTTCGAAGCTTAGAACGGAGTTCAATGCGAGAGACTTTAATAGCCTCGAAAACGAATATCTATCTCAAAAATCCGAAGATACTCTGGTCGTATGTAAAGAACACCAGCGGCAAGACACACTCAATACCTTCACTGCGCGATATCAGTGGTAATATGACCGATGACAGCGTCACGAAAAAGGAGTTATTGAAAAGATTTTTCAGAAATTGCTTCACCAAATAATAGACAGTAAATATTCCAGAATTCGAGTCGAGAACAAATGCTAAATACCTTCGGTGTTGCGAATCAGCTTAAAGCACCTAATAAAGGTAAGTCTTCCCGTCCAGATAGCATACCAATAAGCTTTCTCGCTGAGTATGCTGATGCAATAGACCCACACTTAAGTCATATACAACCGCTCTCTCGACCGAAGATCCGTACCGAAAGACTGTAAAGTTGAAAGATCATACCAATACAGTCTGTATTACATACTAAAGTCGATTTCCAGTGTGATATTGGAACACGTACGATGTGAATTACCTCAGAGGTAACGGTATATTAACACAAAATCAGGAACACAACTAGTTCTTTATACGCATACATTAATAAGTGCTATCGACAGTTGATCTCAGATTGGTTCCATATTTCTAGTTTTCCTAAAGGCTTTTGAAACCGGTCCTCACAAGTGTCTTCTAATGAAATTGCGTGTATGAAGTAGCGCTTTAGTTGGGCGAATGGATACGTTATTTCGACTTAGAGAGGCTGCAGTACATGGTAATTTCCCAAGAAAGTGTAGTAGGCCATCTGCTGTTCCTAATCTGCATAAATGATTTAAGAGAGAATATGAGCAGCCCTCATAGATTGTTTGCAGATGGTGCTGTCATTTGCCGTCCAGTAAAGTCTTCATAAGTACAAATGCAATTTCAAAACGACTTAGACACGATTTTCGAATAGTGTGAAAAGTGGAAATGATCTCAATAAGAAAAATGCGAGATAAGTCACACGAGCACAAAAAGACAGCCATTAAATTTCGATTACATGATACATCACAAAAATCTAATGGCAGTCAGTCCTACTAAATACCTAGGAGTTACAATTAGGAACAATTTGTTTTGGAACGATCCCGTAGGTAATGTTGTGGGGAAGGCAAACCAAAGACTACGTTTCACAGGCAGAACACTTAGAAGATGCAACAGGTCTACAAAGGTCACAGCCTACAGTACGCTTGTTCGTCCTGTACTAGAGCACTGCTGTGCCGTGTGGGATGCTTGCCAGATATGACAGACAGAGAACGTCTACTGGAACCTTTACACACAAAAAGAATATTATCTTCGTCTCCGTACCAACACAAAAGAAGTTTTGTCAGTGGTTCGCTCTTAAGAAAATCAGTCTCCCACTTGTCCATGATCAGTTCTGCTAGTAAGGGGGATAAAGGTGATGCCATTACCAGACCATCTGCTTGCTGATAATAGCTCACTTGCAAACAGAAATAATTTTGATTTAAACAACATTCCACAGTATTAACAATGCTCAACTGCTCTCCTGGATTAATGTTGCGTGAATACAATGATTGTGACACAATATCTACGCAATCTTTCACTGGAATACATGTGAACAAGCTGTGCACAGCAGATGGTCTTTCAGTGGGCTCACCATTATCCCCCTTATTAGCAGAAACGCTCATGGACAAGTCGGGACTGTTTTTCTTAAGAGAGAAGCACTGGCTAAACACGTTGTGTATGGTACAGATACGTAGATGATGATCTTTGTATGTGGAAACATTACAGTAGACAACTAAACAAATTTGTGGAAAATGTGAACCAGTGACACACTAGCATAAAGGTGAGCATGGAGTGGGGTGGATCCAACATAAATTTCCTGGACATTAGCTTAAAGATAGAACACAGTAACCATACAGTATAATTTACCAAAAAGATTCCTTCACTGTCACATTCATCCCATCTTCCTCCAAACATCCTATAACCTACAAACATGTACCATTCCACCATTCCATTGCATGATCCACCGTCTCCTATCCATCCCTATGTCCCACGAAGACTTTGACCAGGAAGTTAACCCAATAAAAGCAATAGTCACAAACAATGAATTCAGCCTTAACATGGCTAATAAAAATTTAGATAAAAAGATCAAGAAGCAATCCAGGTCCCTACTGTCACCAATGAAAAATGGGGCAGATTACCTTTTATAGGGAAACCATCAAATAACATAAGTAACATTTTGAAGGCTATGGCTTTCTCTGTGTTTTTGTATGTTCCTTGGACAGTAAGTAGTTGCTTGTTCAATGCAAAAGAGAAACAACCAGCCATCACAAAAAGTAGGGTTTATAAAATTACATGCCGCAAGCGTCAGTCTCGCTACATTGGACAGACGGGGAGGTCAGTCTGCACCAGACTTAAAGGACACCACAGAAGTTGGAAACTGAAGGAGTCTGATTCAGCCTTTCCAGAACACTGCCCCAACAATAACCGCAAATGCATAATACGTGTAACATAATAGATGTACAAGTCTTATACACAGAGGAAAACGGGGCTAAACTCAACCAATTAGAAATTTTAGAAATTAAAACACAGATATTTACATCCCAACGTCTATTATTAAACGAGCAGACCCAGTTCATCTATTCATCTCTTTTAGATGAGATCACAACCACAGGACAGAAACAAAATTTTGGGTCCTAGTCCATCATAGTTAAAAAATTCTTGTCTGATGCACAACTTCAGTTCTGTCATGTTAGTGTAATTGCTGAATTGTATAATGATGCATGTAATTTGTAAAAAATAGCGATTGACGTAATTTTACATTAAGCTGTGCGTCATTAGCTTCAGAAGTTGAGATGATTATCTTTGCCTTGCCGTCGTGTTTATTTGAACATTATCATCTGTGGAAAACTGTAATGTACTTGAAAATGGGCTTATTACCCGAAACCTAGGTTATGCAGTAACATTAGAAACAAAACTGTGAAACAAGCGAGAAAAATTTTTCTGTTAGTTGAATAAACTTTCGTTATTTTCTACCGTTCTTCGTTTTAGTGACCAGACGTGCAATTCAGAACCTTAGTGAACGTTGTTTTGCGCTGCACAGTAATTCACAATACGCAGCAACGACAGAGGCTGCCATATTCTATAGATCAACTTCTGCTTTGCCCCTATGTAAGTGCTTCTACACCGTGACTGGTGGTGACTGAGTGAGATATCCACCAGCTTCCTGGGCTGATTTCTAGACGACGCTCAAATTGAGCTATATTAAGGATCAGTTCTCGTCCTTATCGTTCTACCCTTGCAAATTGATACGTTTTTCTCAACATGCAGAACAAGTATAGCAGGATTATAACCGGTTTTTATAGGAGTCAACGATATTTGTCTTCATTTATGGTGATAAGTACGCTTTTCCGATTATTGTCATCTTCTGCTACTGATAAACCCTTTGGGTCGTCGCCAATTCAGGTTTGTATCTCATAGACAACCTCTGATGCCGAAAGCTCATTGCAGTTCCTGTAAACCACAGTTAAAATACTAACATCAGTTAGTTCGAAGCAGAGACAAGGAAATCTCGATGAGTTAATTGTCCTCAGTACACGGGGCACCATAGCGAATCAGATCGTGTTTATGCTTCCTATCAGTAACTGTGACAAACTATTTTGTCTTGATTCAAGTTTATGTGCTTTGAAGATGTTCAATGATCAGAACGTGTTCAACAAAATATACTTGCTCAAGATATGATAATTGTATTATACAGCCTAAGTCTGAGAGGCAGACAACACTTACGTTCCATGCTGATCTGAGTGTTCTCCAGTCCACTGAGTCAATTTGAAATGTCTCCTCGATTCCTCATGAACTATAAACATATAACATAGTTAACTAGGACCCATTTGACGAGCAGTTCATTCTCATTGCCTCAAAATTATTAGGCTTTGTGTCAATTATACCTGTGTACAATGACCTCCAAATTTTTTTATAAGAGCAGTAGCACTTGTGTTGGACATACTTTCTAGAATTTGTGTGAAATTTCAAGTAATTGGGGACTGAAAAATTGTTACAACGGGGCGTTCTATGTTCATTGAGGTAGAATTACATGTGTTTGAAACGGGAATAAAAGAAAACAAAAATTGTGAAGAGAAATATGTAAATGTAAAAGAATGCGATAATTTATAGCACCCTGTAGAAAATTCTCTTACTTTGAAACTCTTCTCAGTTATTTTTGTAATGTAATCCATAACCGCACTCGGGGCGTCATTGACATATATTAACAGTTCCACAACTCAACATAATGAAACTGACTAATGTGTCTCCTGTGCACACTTTACCTACATACACTTCGCTTTCCGTCAATCCCACAGATAGTAATTGAGTACAGTCCAAAACTTAGATCCTTATGTTTTTGTTGATTAGGATGATGTGGTATGTGAAGGGTAAAATGTGTAGGAGCTCATACATGGTGAAACAATATGGATGGCTGGCCGCGGAGGCCGAGCGGTTCTAGGCGCCTCAGTCCGGAACCGCGCGACTGCTACGGTCGCAGGTACGAATCCTGCATGGGGCATGGATGTGTGGACGTCCTTAGGTCAGTTAGGTTTAAGTAGTTCTAAGTTCTAGGGGACTGATGACCTCAGATGTTGAGTCCCATAGTGCTCAGAGCCAATATGGATGTAAAAGGAAGATTGGGTTTAACGTTCCATTGACACCGAGGTCATTAGAGACGGAGCACGACCTCAGGTTGTGTCAAGGAGGTGGAAGGAAATCAGTCCTTTCAAAGGAACCACCTCAGCATCTGCCTGGAGCGATTTAGGGAAATCACGGAAAACCTGATTTCAGGGTGCCCAGTCACGGGTTTGAAGCGTCGTCTTCCCGAACGCGAGACCAGTGTGCTAACCGTTGCACCACATCGCTCTATGGGTCTAAGCAAAGGAAACTCCTCTTATGTCAATGCTAATCCATTTTGAAGACATATCTCCTTGCGTGAGCCGTCAAAACGATTCTGAAACAAAACAGGTGCAACAATCGACGTTAGGTGACACTCCATATACAGAAATCGCAATACTCTATCATAATATGTGGTTGTCGCATTATCAAAGTAAGTTACTGATACTACTGATACCAAAATAGATTAACTAAAGGATCAGCAGCTACTAACGATAAAAATAATTCCGTAAACTTTAATGTACTTTTCACCGTACTGTTGTCGTCCTATCTGCCGAATCAAAATTTAGTTCTCTTTCGGACTGTGAATTTACTAGAAATTTAAGCAGACTCACGACGTGTGTTGTAAAAATGTATGAGGCGAAATGTATACATCGTTCCCACAGATCACACTAGTATTGTTTACTACTGCGCTTATAGAGAGCTGCCGGCCGCGGTGGCCGAGAGGTTCTAGGCGCTTCAGTCCGGAACCGCGCGACTGCTACGGTCGCAGGTTAGAATCCTGTCTCGGGCATGGATATGTGTGATGTCCTTAGGTTAGTTAGGTTTAACTAGTTCTAAGTTCTAGGGGACTGATGACTTCAGATATTAAGTCCCATAGTGCTCAGAACCATTAAAGAGAGCTTTTGAATTCAGCATTTGTTATTTCTATACGATAAAATTATTCAGCACTGGGTATAACATTAAAGCGAATGGGTATTTGATCCTGCATATCTGTATTTCATAAACAACGCTGTCCCATATGGGTACCCGTCTGGAACCAACGAAAAGCTTATGATCACGTTAACTCTACCCTATCATTATCACATCCAGAGGTTACGTAGATCAGTTTCTAAGCGGTCTTGCACCAGATACACGTATTAGTTAAACATTCGTCCACTATAAAGTGAATTTTATTGTGTAAACTTGTTTTTTTGTTTTCTTTGTTTTTGTGAAACATACCTTATGATGATGATGGTGGTGATGATGATGAAGTCCCTTACTCCTTGACAGAGTGTAGGGGAACGACGCGGGAGACCCGCGCCGCTGTACTAGGCAAGGTTCTAGTGGAGGTGGTTTGCCATTGCCTTCATCCGACCGTAAAGGGGATGAATGAAGATGATGAAGACAACACCCAGTCATCTCGAGGCAGGTGAAAATCCCTGACCCCGCCGGACATCAAACCCGGGGCCCCTTCTTCGGGAAGCGAGAACGCTACCGTGACATCACGAGCTGCGGACGAAAGATACCTAGATCCACATATTGTTTTCGAAACCTGTAAACGGATCTTGGTGGGGGTTACGTCGTATCGATACTAGCCATCCCTATTTGCTCAGTTAATGTATGAAGCAAAGAATAAATTGTCTTTGTACTTTCATACACACCCGAATCTCTGTACTAGTTATACGATAAATTCAAACTGTACTTCCGCAAACGAAACATAGAGTACTAGAAGATTCCTAGGAATACCCGATTACTTACTTCCTCCAGTTTTGTACTGGATAGGAAGAAAAATGAAATATATCGATACTTCGTTTATTTACATGTTTACAAAGATATAAGTACGGTACCGATACACGTATTATAAAAATTTAAACTTTTTATAACTTCATTATAATATAAATTTGAAACAAAACATAATTGTATTCAATAATTTTACTTTCCTCTCAAAGCGTAAGAACCCGCTCTTGCAAGCAACGTGGTCACTTCATACTGACTGCTACCCTTCCACACGCCTAGGGATGAAATGTCATCACAGCTCTTACTAATGAGCTTAGCAACACAAAAAAAATGTGTTGCACACTAATACCTGGATTTGTTATTACATATACATGTCACTTCATTCCCATTTCCACTGCACGACAACGAGGAATTTGACTGAAATTTCTCCAGGCATTCTAGAGTCATGCTTTGTTTGCGTATTCCCCCCACCCCCACCCATCCATCCACCTCCTCCCCTACCAAGAAGTGTCTGGCACCACTGATCATTTTTTCGCAGATGTAAATATGCGTATCAAGTAGGTTTCAAAGATTTTCCACTTAGGCTCTGAATGTCACTGCTACCCACTCTCATTCCAAGGGGTTTAATGTTATCAGCACAGAGAAACCTAAGGCTCTGAATTCTGCACTAATATCATTAGATTTCCATTATTTTTACATCTGAGCCCATCTTACTCCTCCAGCGCACTGCCAAGTTGCTCTAGGGATCCCATATTGAAACCTATTAATTCCAGATAGTAATTCATGTACGTGGTGGCTATAATTAAAGTGCAGCTACTCACAGAACTTAAGTGTGGGCTCTAATTATCGTATGGCAGCGAAACTTGGTAGATATTCTAATGAGTTAATGCGGAACGGATTTACATTGGAAAAAGTTAGTTCCAGTTTTGGCCTCCAGGTGGAAATCTGGCGCTGTGAAAGCAAGAAAGACGTGTAAATGGCTCTGAGCACTATGGAACTTAACATCTGAGCTCATCAGTCCCGTAGAACTTAGAACTACTTAAACCTAACTAACCTAAGGACATCACACACATCCATGCCCTAGGCAGGATTCGAACCTGCGACCTAGCGGTCACGTGATTCCAGACTGAAGAGCCTAGAACCGCTCGGCCACTGCGGCCGGCAAAAAGACGTATAGAAATGTTTTCAAATGTAATGTATTAAGAGTGGGATGTGGCATTAACGTCAAACAAATGAGAAAGATATAATGCTGATTTTATTATTGACTGCCACTTACACAGTTTATTCACTAACAGCTCCGGAGACGTTGACGAGATGCAGTACAGCGCTGTATTCGCATCTGGTGGCCAAAATCAGAAATAATTTTTTTTCTCTCTAGGAAACTGGTTTCTCATTAAAGCATTAACGTACCTACCAAGTTTCGCTGCCATGCGATAATTACAGCCTACACTGAACCTTTGTGAGTATTGCACTTTAATTATAACCACACGGTATGTAACAAGTTTTCCTGAGATTGCTGCAGCTGTTTGGAGGAGGAGGAGGAGATTAGTGTTTAACGTCCCGTCGACAACGAGGTCATTAGAGACGGAGCGCAAGTTCGGGTGTGGGAAGGATATCGGCCGTGCCCTTTCAAAGGAACCATCCCGGCATTTGCCTGAAACGATTTAGGGAAATCACGGAAAACCTAAATCAGGATGGCCGGAGACGGGATTGAACCGTCGTCCTCCCGAATGCGAGTCCAGTGTGCTAACCACTGCGCTACCTCGCTCGGTAGCTGTTCAGAGTTCAGCTTAGATAACACCACTTTCCCACCCCTATCCGAAGAAATAGGAGTCTTAAAGTGTACTGCTGTCAGCCTTTGTAGCTGAATGACGAGCGCGTCAGTCTGCCATGCGAACGATACGGTGTCAGTTTCCGGCACTTTAACAAATTGTTCCTTGGTGGCAGTACTGGAACGGAAACCACTTAGCCTCGCAAATCCAGGTGAAGAACTACTTGAATGAAAGAACTGGCTCCAACGTCTGGATAGTCAACAGTGGCCTAGAGATCGATGTGCCTGACCATGTGCTTCTGTCCGCGTTCAAATGATTCATTTTGGCAGACGCTGCCGGACAACATCGAGCTGCCCTCTGGGTTCATTCGCGAAGTGTAGCTTTTTCACAGTGTTTTACTGCCACGATAATTGTTTCCTGGTACTATTTTATATGTAAATGTCTGCATGAAATTGGTGGAGCCATTCCAGAGTGATGCTGGAAAACAAACACACACACACACACACACACACACACACACACACACACACACACACAGAAACAGAGAGAGGGGGGGGGGGAGAATGAGAACGAATATTGTGTGGGTGGGTGGGTGAATGCGTATAAATGAATTCATAGACAGTTTACTTCTTTATAATTTGTACCATCCGTTTTTCCCAACCGCTGTCCGATGGACCTTACCAATTCAGAAATGGAATTTGTTCCTGAACACTGTTGCTTACACACAAAGTGTCACTCACTTTTGCAATGGAGTAGCTCAATACAGAATAAAATGTCATTTGCAATGAATGTTACTGGAGTGCAGCGATGATGTGTAACTTTGTATTCATAAGCTGCTATCCGGCTTCTGTATTTTCGTTGCCTTTTTCGGTGGTAACCGTAGGTGCGTGTGGTCCGCTGAAAACGGTACGGCGTGTGGCAGAATTTCCGTGTATGTGTTCCTGGTTTCATGAATATATATTGAGCACTGATCGAGGATGCAGAGACAGAGAGACAGAGAGACAGAGAGAGAGAGAGAGAGAGAGAGAGAGAGAGAGAGAGAGAGATGAAGCTTCACCGCGCTGGCATTATCTCGTCGGCAGAGCAGGTAATCTCTCTACGTGGACCGGTCAGTTTCAGATCTTGTGTGACACGCGTCCTTTCAGAGCATGACAAGCCCGTGTTGATACCGTTCGTGTGTAACAGAAGCGTACAGAGCCGAATGCCCAGTCGAATTTCGTTATATGCCCACTACAGGGTCGCTTTGGAACCACGCTTATGGACACAGAATATTATCATTAGCACTGGAATTAATCGTAAACAGTGAATTCCCACTGAAGCAATGATGAGATAAAACTTCAGGATTTCGTTATCGCTTTGCGTAATGAGGCACATGTTTGCTTTGAAATGAGATGAATATCAGTTCGTTACCTTCTGTGATATTAAAGGCAGAGGCATAAACATTAAGAGTGCAATGGAAATTCCATTGTTAAGCACAAAGTAGGGGTTGGATAGCTGGATATGGAATACTGAAGGCCCCTATGAGAGGAAGAACTTCACTGGCGACAGAATTAAGGATGAGGTGGGAGTTGATATGGAAGACAGGCGTCCAGTGTTATAGTTCAACAGACCTTTGGAAGACTTGCAATGAAATGAGGCAGAGGGTTACACAAGATTTCTTCAGAATTTCTGAAGTCACTAGGAGAAGTTACAACCACGCGTCTATTCAACATGATGTGTAGAGTCTGTGAGACTGGCGACAAGCAATCAAAGTTTCAGAAGAGTACTATCAAAACAATCCCGAAAATAGCAAGGACAATGTAGGTGTGAAAAGTATTGCGCTTACTGCTTAACGGCTCATGCGTTCAAGTGAGTGACAGGAATGACAGACATAAGAATGCTATAGAAAATTGACAGTCTGCTAGATGACGATCACTGTCGCTCTGGGAAAGGCAAGGACACCTGAGAGGCTGGTTTGGCGTTGCGATTGATAATGCTAGCAAAACTTAAGAAAAATCAAGGATATGACTTGTCGACGAGGAAAAACCGATCGGCTATTTCAAATGGCGCAAGACGTTGGAAATTCTAAGAAAAAAAGGAGAAGAAATAGAAAATATCTTTGAAATTATGAAAAAATAGGACGAAAGACGGACAATACACAATATATACAAGAATCAAGGGGCTACCATAACAATGACAACCAGGAAGGAAGTGCTGATATTAGAAAGGGTGTAAGATAGGAATGTAGTCTATCGACAGAAACATTACGGACGTAAAAGAAAGGTGCAAGAGCGGTATTAAAAATACAATGTGAAAATATAGCAAAGATATTCACTGAGGACATAGCCGTCCTTAGTGAAAGTGAACAATGAATGTAGGATCCATTAAATGGAATGAACGGTCTAATGAGTAGAGAGCTTGACTTGAGAGTAAACCTAAGAAAGACGAGAAAAATAAGGATTGACGAAAGCTGTATCGGAAGAAACGTAACATCAAAATTGTTTACCACGAACCAGACGAAGCTGACTCTGCTATACCCTAAGCAAAACAAAACGTGAAGGGTACATCAAAAATGACACACAAGGTAGACTAGCAAGGGCACAGTGTGCATTCCTAATCGAAAGATAACTGTATCCACAATAAAACATCAGTTAAAATTATAAATGACAGCTCTCAAATACACTGTCGGAAAAAAGTGATTAGTTCACCAGGAACGACGACGTCGATTTTGATCCGATGACGGCATAGAAGGCTCAGTTCTACAACCAAATGAGCGACTCTGAAATCGGTCGAATTGTGGCCTTCCTAGTGTGTGTGTGTGTGTGTGTGTGTGTGTGTGTGTGTGTGTGTGTGTGTGTGTGTGGGTGGGTGGAGGGGGGGGGGGATGGTTCTGCCGGAGAAATGTCACTCCGGGAGAACGTGCTGAGTCAGCTGTGCAACGAAGCAGGTATCAGTGGTCAGGTGAACATTCCCAAACCCGTAAGCGAGGTTATGGACGCCCACGCGGTAGAAACACCCGCCAGGATCGTCGTATCGTGAGGGCAGCAGTGGCAGATCATACAACTACCACAGCGCAGATAAAGAAGGCTTGTGAGCGCAAACGTGTCTACACAAAGTGTTTCGAACCGATTATTCGCGCGACTACTAAGGGCATGCACATCTCTAGCCCGTCTTCCACTTACGCCACAGCATCGATGAACACGGCTTGACGGGTGCAAACAGAGGATCACTTGGAAGACGGAATAACGGGCCATGTTCTTCAGCGATGGAGGGATATTCTGCCCATACCAAACGATGATCGTTGGAGCGTACGACGTAAACCCAGTGGTCGCTGTCTCGTAGAGTGTATTCCTCCGAGACACACTTGCTTTATAATATGGTATGCCATAAGTTACAATTCCTGTTCACCTTTGGGATTCCTGGAGGAGACGCTAACCAGCGGTCGGTACGGTAATTCTTGGTAGAAACTCAACATGCTCTGCAAGATGTACAGCACGGTCACTGGCCAGCACTTTCTCCCGACTTGTCCCCAGTCGAGGACGTGTAGGATATGATGGGACAAGAAGTGACTCGCGCAACGTGCCAACCAACAAGCCCTACGGACCTACGTGAACAGGTCGAGCAGGCGTGGTGTAACGTATCCCAGGACGGTATTCGCTATCTGTACGATCGACTGGATGCCAGAGTCAGTTCCGGCATTGCCCCAGGTGGAGGCTACACCACGTACTGATATGGGTGTTTCAGCACGTGTCTATACCTGGTACATCAGAAACGCATTTCCTGAAGATCTGTAAACATAATCATTCCATGTGCTCCATATGGCTCGCCGGAGTGGCCGAGCGGTTCTAGGCGCTACAGTCTGGAACCTCGCGACTGCTACGGTCGCAGGTTCGAATCCTGCCTCGGGCATGGATGTGTGTGATGTCCTTAGGTTAGTTAGATTCAAGTAGTTCTAAGTTCTAGGGGACTGATGACCTCAGAAGTTAAGTCCCATAGTGCTCAGAGCCATTTGAACCATTTGCTCCATATGCAATGTTGTAATTATAAATCTTGAGAAAACTTCAAACTTATAACAGGTTGTAATACTAATTGTTTTTCCAACAGTGTTCGTATCCTCGACCTATATTGTACTTTATGAAATTAGCTGAAAGCAGCGTAACGAGACACGAGAGAAGCTATACATACGAAGAGCGCATGGAAACAAGCGCCAAGATGACAGGAAAAACCTAAAAGACGAAGGACTTGCTCACATGTGAGTGAGACGTCGATGCCGGAGGCACAGGAACAGGAATCAAAAGGACAGGGCAGGAAATCCAGGATGTGCGAGGACTACAAGAGCCTCTCATACAGTGAAAATTAGGCCTTAGATTTGAGTTCGTTTTGTTCATCAGAATTTTAGCGGGTTGGTCTTTCTTGTACCCTTAGATTTCTGTTTCTTCTAGGAGATTCAATA
The DNA here is from genome assembly GCF_021461385.2 of Schistocerca piceifrons. Lineage (NCBI taxonomy): Eukaryota > Metazoa > Arthropoda > Insecta > Orthoptera > Acrididae > Schistocerca > Schistocerca piceifrons. The sequence continues at coordinate 933,354,161 of NC_060138.1, forward strand.
GGCAGCCTTTCGCCGGTCTACGTACTTTTTAAATGCTATCTGGAGATGATCGTAGCATAGTAGCCGACTTCTGAAAATCTTCGGGTATGCTCGTCATGTTACATTTTAACACTCATAATTACCCCCTATATAATTATAGTAAATGTAAATGTTAGAAAAGTAACTTAAAATACATTATCACTCTTCTAAACGTACTCCTCCTGACAGTTGTTTTGCTGATGAATTCGTTGATTAGAGGTTGCAGTTTCAGTTCCCTTGCGAGATCGCAATGGATATTCAATAATGTTACATGATTTAACCGGTCTTGGTTCATGGTGGGTCTGATGTAAGTTTACAGTTTTGGAAGTGGAGAAAAAGAACATTCTGCACCATACGTGGTTACAAGTATCGTTAAAAGAAGCTGCAGTAATTTTACATATTCTGGTATCATGTGCTTCAGAGCTACATACTTCTCATCCTTTGTCCTACTCAAGTATTGCACAACACTTTCAAAACTATCTAGTGTAACATTATTCGGTTTTACCACATGCAACAAAATATCTCTATGAAGAGTTATTCTTACACAGTCGAAATCGTCACTGTAAAAGGAAGTAATGTAACTATTATCTTCTATGCCTAATAAAAACAGCTCTATTTTGACAAGATGTGTCATTGTTCCGGCCGGAAATCTGCATTTAAAGCTGCTTACTGTTTCATCCACTATCTCTAAACATAAAATTCGCAGCTTTTCTTGAATATCTGATGAATTATGCTTGTCATCACTACCTAACCTAGACTTAATTGCAATGCATCATACATTTCTTTAGCTGTTCCGCCGCGCGGTCTAATGCGTCTTATCACGGTCCGCGCGGCTCCCTCCGTCGGAGGTTCGAATCCTCCCTCGGGCTTGGGTGTGTGTGTTGTCCTTAGCGTAAGGTACTTTAAGTTACATTAAGTAGTGCGTAAGCTTAGGGACCGATGACATCACCAGTTTGGTCCCATAATACCTTACCACAAATTTCCAAATTTAGCGCCGGCCAGAGTGGCCGAGCAGTTCTAGGCGCTTCAGTCTGGAACCGCGCGACCGCTAGGGTCGCAGGTTCGAGTCCTGCCACGGGCATGGATGTGTGTGATGTCCTTAGGTTAGTTAGGTTTAATTAGTTCAAAGTTCTAGGCGACTGATGACCTCAGAAGTTAAGTCGCATAGTGCTCAGAGCCATTTGAACCATTTAGCTGTTCCGAAAGTGATAAAAATGTATCTGTATTTCTGGCTCCTTCTATTGAAGACAAAGCAACATCAACTGAATTATGAGCATGGCGGAAATTCAGTGAAAGTTTTTGAAGCACTGCATTAATCTTGCCTATTCTATGGAATACAAAAGCTAGCATCTTGAAATGAATAGAGTTTAAATTTTTTCCAGATATTTTAGAAGTACTTTATCTTTTGCACCATCGTCATTTCATTCATCTTAAGTATCATTAAGAAATTGCTACAGAAAATCATAATTATTATCTATACACAGCAGAGACACAACACGCATGCACTAACTCGTTGGACGGAACGGTCTTAAATCTTGACCTGCTTCAGTGTGATAAGAATCTGAAAGCACTTAAAGCAATTGTTTAAGATTTCCGCAATTTCGTGGTCTCTTGGGAGAACGACGAATTAATGAAATAAAATCTTTGGGAATTGACAGAATATCTCTTAATACTGGTATGTTATTAAATGAGTCTTGAACAACTGAATTTAGGGAATGAGTGAAGCAGTGGATGTAAACAGCCCTGAGTTTAATTTGTGTTATCGGTGAATGTAATACTTGCAAACTACCGCTAACTTTTGTTGTCCGTGACAGCTGATCACAGAAATAGAATATCTTAATAATATATCCTTCAATTAACGTCAGCAGTTCATTAAAACCACAGAACAACTCATAACCAGCAAGAGTTTGGTCAACAGTACGAAAACAAACATACGTCTGCTCTCAATTGATATATTGGATGTCTCGTCCAACATTAATGCATATAAATCATATTCTTTTATTAGATGAATAAAAATTCTCTGAATAGACGTGCTTACGAATGTTATAATTTCATTAATTATGTCATGAGGCACCCTCCTGTAACTAGTCTGATTAAATTATAGTTTCAGTTCGAGAACATTCTCGGAACGTAATTTCAGAAGATTGACAAAATTATAACACTCATCAACATGACCACGCAAGACCAATCCTAGGAAAACGGAGAACAATGTTGAAACACAAATTTTCCTCAAACAGTAGCGGCCTGCATTTGTTTTGCTTTAGAATGACTGATAACAGAATATTTATTCCTTTGTTTATAGAATTATTTGTACTAACTGAGATTTTAATCGGTTTAGACAAACGGACAAGTTCTTAAGGCCATACTTAACGAATGAATTACAGGAATCCTTGTTTTCAGTAATTTTGTTTGTTTGGGACAGCCAGTGCGCTTTTGACACAGCTCAGTGAGCCTTGAGCAGCCGCTGGTGAAGTATCAGTGCAGTAGCAAATTGCGTATTTAGCTTTCATACTTGTTTTGTAGTTTGAGTCTTAATTTCTTTCCGAGTGTTTGCGCGATTGCATATTTAATTACGTAAAATCTTTGCGTATTCTCGTATTTGAGAGGAGTAATATTGCCTATTGATAGCCGTAGAGTATAAATTCGCGGAGTCGTTCGATATTAGCAGTAGGATGGATAGGGTGTGTGCGTGCTGCGTGCGGGCGCAGGAGGAACTGGCAGCGGTTCGCGAGCAGCTGAGTGTGCTGTTGGCCACGGTCAGCCGCCTTCAGGCTGCTGCCTCGAGGTGCAGCGACGGCGGAGGGTCTGGCGCGTCGCTTGAGACACCCCAGGTGTCGCTTGCTGCGTCCGCTGACTCAGCCACCGAAGCACCTTCTAGTGTACCCGGCGCGTTGGGGCCGCCCTCACCTCAGGGTGAGTGGCGGACTGCAACGCGTTCGCGTCGCTCGAGGCGGAGGGCCAATGTGAAGGCTGGCCGGCTGCCCTCGCCCGTTCATCCTGTCCTGTCCTGCTCCTTCAGCAGGCCCCGAGCAGGCACACGGGGGCAAAGGCTTGCTGGTTATTGGGAGCTCCGTCGTTAGGTGGGTGATGGAGCGCCTTAGGGAAATAGTCTTCAGGGCTCGAAAGAAATCCAACGTGCAATCGGTTTGTCTGCCGGAGGGCCTCATCCAAGATGTGGAGGCGGCCTTGCCTGCGGGTATCGAGCGTACGGGGTGCAGCCGTCTGCAAGTAGTTGCTCACGTCGGCACCAATGATGCCTGTCGCTTGGGTTCTGAGGCGATCCTCAGTTTGTACGGGCGGCTGGCGGATATGGTGAAGACCGCTGGCCTCGCACGCGGGGTGCAAACAGAGCTCTCTATTTGCAGCATCGTTCCCAGAGTGGATCGGTGTCCTTTGGTTTGAAGGCGAGTGGAAGGTCTCAACCAGAGGCTTCGTCGACTCTGTGACGGTCTTGGCTGTACTATTGGGTGGGAAATTGTAGGATGCCCCTAGATAGGTCAGGGGTGCACTACACAAAGGAAGCTGCTACTCGGGTAGCAGAGTATTTGTGGCGTGCACATGGTGATTTTTGGGCTAGGCAGTAGTGCGAGGTGTCCTGATGAACACTCACCAGTCGACGTGCAGGCAGGGAAATCAGGACGCGCTCAGTGTAAAGACACTTCAGCTATCAAGATATTAGCAGTAAATTTTCAGAGTGTTCGGAATAAAGTTCCTGAATTTACTGCCCTCCAGGAAGCGTGTGGCGCCCAAATTAATCTCGGGACTGAGGGGACTGAGACCTAGCCGAACCCTCAGATAGGAAATATTTAGTGAGGGTTGGAACGTGTATCGGAAAGACAGATTGGACACCGTAGGAGGTGGTGTCTTCGTTGCAGTTGACAAAAATATTGTGTCTACTGAGGTCGAAGTAGAGTGTGATTGTGAAGTTATCTGGACACGTTTAACAGGGCTAGGGGAAATAAAGTTAATTGTGGGGTGTTATTACCGGCCACCAGGTTCCACCATGACAGTTCTAGAATCATTCAAAGGGAATCTACATTCTGTATCGCAGAAGTACCCGGATCATGCTATATCAGTCGGAGGCGACTTCAGCCTACCTAGTATAGACTGGGATGTCTATGGATTCATTACAGGTGGTACAGACAAGCCGTCGTGTGAATTACTTTTGAACACATTATCCGAAAACGGTCTTCAGCAGCTAAATCGACAGCCAACGCGTAATGGAAATATTTTAGATCTGGTAGCCACGAACAGACCAGACCTCATCGACGGTGTCAGTGTTGAGACAGGAATTAGTGATCATGATGTTGTCATTACGACTATGGTTACGAAAGTTAAAAAGTCGGCCAAGAAGTCTAGTATAGTATTCTTACTAGAAAGAGCAGATAAGCAGTTGTTAGCAACCCACTTAGCAAATAAATCGATTTCATTTACTTCCGGTACGACGGACATGCAAGAATTATGGGCAAATTTTAAACACTTTGTGAATCACGCATTGGACAATTACGTGCCGAAAAAGTGGGTTACGGACGGAAAAGACCCACCGTGGTTTAACAGCGCAATTCGGAGAATGCTCAGGAAGCAAAGACAGTTGCACTCGCGGTACAAGAAAGATTGGGAGAATGAGGACAGGCAAAAGTTAGTAGAGATTCGTGCTGCTGTAAAAAGAGCGATGCTTGAAGCATTCAACCACTACCACCGTCATACCTTAGCAAAAGATCTTGCTGAAAACGCAAGGAAATTCTGGTCTTACGTAAAATCGGTAAGTGGGTCTAAGGCTTCCATCCAGTCACTCACTGATTAGTCTGGCCTGCCAATGGAAGACAGCAAAACGAAAGTTGAAATTTTAAATTTATCATTTGAGAAATCTTTCAAGCAGGAGGATTGTACAAACATACTGCCGTTTGAGTCTGGTGCAGATTCCCATATGGAGAACATACTGGTAGACATCCCTTGGGTTGTGAAGCAGCTGAATGGGTTGAAAATAAATAAATCGCCAGGTCCTGATGGGATTCCAATTCGATTTTACAGAGAGTACTCAACTGCATTGGCTCCTTACTTAGCTTGCATTTATCGCGAATCTCTTGTCTAACGTAAAGTTCTGGGGTACTGGAAAAAAGCGCAGGTGACGCCTGTATATAAGAAGGGTAGAAGCACGGATCCTCAAAATTACAGACCAATAGCCTTAACATCGGTTCGTTGCAGGATTCTCGAACATATTCTCAGTTCGAATATAATGAATTTCCTTGAGACAGAGAAGTTGCTGTCCATGCATCAGCACGGCTTTAGAAAGCATCACTCCTGCGAAACGCAACTCGCCCTTTTTTCACATGAAATCTTGCGAACGATGGATGAAGGGTATCAGACGGATGCCATATTCCTTGACTTCCAGAAAGCGTTTGACTCGGTACCCCACTGCAGACATCTAATTAAGGTACGAGCATATGGGATTGGTTCCCAAGTATGTGAGTGGCTCGAAGGCTTCTTAAGTAATAGAACCCAGTACGTTGTCCTCGATGGTGAGTGTTCATCGGAGGTGAGGGTATCATCTGGAGTGCCCCAGGGAAGTGTGGTAGGTTCGCTGTTGTTTTCAATCTACATAAATGATCTTTTGGATAGGGTGGATAGCAATGTGCGGCTGTTTGCTGATGATGCTGTGGTGTACGGGAAGGTGTCGTTGTTGAGTGACAGTACGAGGATACAAGATGACTTGGACAGGATTTGTGATTGGTGTAAAGAATGACAGCTAACTCTATAGATAAATGTAAATTAATGCAGATGAATAGGAAAAAGAATCCCATATTGTTTGAATACTCCATTAGTAGTGTAACGCTTGACACAGACACGTCGATTACATATTTGGGCGTAACACTGCAGAGCGATATGAAGTGGGACAAGCATGTAATGACAGTTATGGGGAAGGCGGATAGTCGTCTTCTTCGGTTCATTGGTAGAATTTTGGGAAGATGTGGTTCATCTGTAAAGGAGACCGCTTATAAAACACTAATACAACCTATTCTTGAGTACTGCTCGAACGTTTGGGATCCTATGAGGTCGGATTGAGGGAAGACAAAGAAGCAATTCAGAGGTGAGCTGCTAGATTTGTTACTGGTAGGTTTGATTTAGAGAACCAGCATTTGATGCTGACTGCAGTACAACTTACATTTCGCGGAAAGACGACAAAGATAAGATAAGAGAGATTAGGGCTCGTACAGAGGCATATAGGCAGTCACTTTTCCCTCGTTCTGTTTGGGAGTGGAACAGGGAGAGAAGATGCTAGTTGTGGTACGAGGTACCCTCCGCCACGCACCGTATGGTGGATGGTAGAGTATGTATATAGATGTACATGTAGATAGTTTTTGGAAGCAACTTCTTGTTTTCACACTAGACCTATGCAAAAATCCATAAACTCTGTCATCTTTTTCGTCATACTAAATATATATATGTATGTTTTTACGTAATGTTTTTGAAAAGTCCGGCCCCTGCGACTGCCACTCTCAGTTCCGGTATTATTTTTCGTGAAATTACCAGAAATAGTAACAGGGCTTTCATTGTCACCAACAACCGAAGCTAAATCACATTTATTGCTATGCGCTGTCGTTTCGACATCACCATCACCATCATCAGACGAGTCCTTTTTATTTCACTACATAATTAAAGATTTTAACTATTTTGACACGCAAGACATGAAGAAATACTATAATTTCAAGCACAGGTGACACAGGTCAAACAGAACACAAAACAATGTCTAGCGGTCTACAACTTTTGACTTCTTCGTTGTTCGTTCAGTTTTTGAGTTCTGTAAATTCAAACTGAGTGAAAGTTACACTATATTCTACAAGGTTTCACGACGAAAAACCTCTCGCTGGCTGTTGCGTTTAGTGACTCTTGAAGAGCTGCAAATTAAAGCACAAAGAACTTCAAGTTGTTAAGAGTACTGTCCATTTACTGAATGTTTTATCTAGAAGGGGTGGGGTACTGGTAATATATATGGTTGTGTCAAAAGGGTATCTTAAAAGAAGCCTCTAAAAGAAACCGCTAATTAAATCGCACTTCTTAGTATAAACGTTTTCACTGTATCGTACCCAACCTGCATCATTTCTAGTTATTTAATGCAATAATAATAATTAAAGGTTGCCGGCTTAAGTTTACGTTATTGATTTACCAAGCCGCATTCCTTTATTAATCGGATTTCTTAGAAAGCGGTCACTTCACTTACATATCAAGAAGCAAACCTTCATAGTGCCAAATGGGTACGATGAAAAGCTTCGTTTTTTTTCTTTTCTTCCAGAATAGTAACGTAAAGGAAAACTAATACTACGATTTTCAATGAGATATGCTGATCGTACCCACTAAAATATTGAGGTCTGCTTGAGTGACCGAGCATACTGGTAGTTTGTGCCTATGGATCGTCGAGAGCGGAACTTGGGGATCAGAGACTTTTTCAGTTTCTACGAATTCTTAAATACCGGATCGCTGCAATATTGTAGGTGGTCATGTCACCCCTCAACAAAATAGGAATTCGTGACAGGCCACATACAACTGGTAAGAAGACTGATGACTGAGGAAGGAAAGGAAAAGCACACAGCAAACGTAAATACTTACGTTTGATAAGTAAACCGATTAAAGAACATTGGAAAAAATAATTTCTTTCTCACAGCTGCTTATCTATTGTGAAACTATTCGGAGTATGAAGTCATGTTATCATTCCCAAATATGGTAGCGCATATTGAACAGCAAAATCATGAATCAGATGTGGAAGACATCACGATACAAGGAAGATTTGTATAACACGCCAAGCTAAGGTTTGTAGGGGATACTAGCATGTATTCCAGAGTAGTAGTAGTAGTAGTAGTAGTAGTGGTCTTCAGTCCTGAGACTGGTTTGATGCAGCTCTCCATGCTACTCTACCCTGTGCAAGCTTCATCATCTCCCAGTACCTATTGCATCCTACATCCTTCTGAATCTGTTTAGTGTATTCAGCTCTTGGTCTCCCTCTACGATTTTTACCCTCCACACTGCCTTCCAATACCAAAACTGTTGATCCTTTGATGCCTTAGAATATGTCCTACCTACCGATCCCTTCTTCTAGCCAAGTTGTGCTACAAATTTCTCTTCTCCCCAAATCTATTCAATACCTCCTCACTAGTTATGGGATCTACAACATCTGCTTTTCAGCATTCTTCTTTAGCACCACATTTCGAAAGCTTCAATTCTCTTCTTGTCTAAACTATTTATCGTCCACGTTTCACTTGCATACATAGCTACACTCCATTCAAATGCTTTCAGAAACGACTTCCTGACACTTAAATCTATACTCGATGTTAACAAATTTCTGTTCTTCTGAAACGCTTTCCTAGCCATTGCCAGTCTACATTTTATATCCTCTCTACTTCGACCATCATCAGTTACTTTGCTCTCCAAATAGCAAAACTCATTTACTACTTCAAGTGTCTCATTTCCTAATCTAATTCCATCAGCATCACCCGACTTAATTCGAATACATTCCATTATCCTCGTTTTGCTTTTGTTGATGTTCATCTTATACCCTCCCTTCAAGACATTGTCCATTCCGTTCAGCTGCTCTTCCAGGTCCTTTGCTGCCTCTGACAGAATTACAGTGTCATCGGAGAAACTCAATGTTTTTATTTCTTCTCCATGGATTTTAATTCCTACTCCGAATTTTTCTTTTGTTTCCTTTACTGCTTGCTCAATATACAGATTGAATAACATCAGGGATAAGCTACAATCCTGTCTTACTCCCTTCCCAACCACTGCTTCCCTTTCATGCCCCTCGACCCTTATAACTGCCATCTTGTTTCTGTACAAGCTCCCTGTATTTTACACCTACCGCCTTCAGAATTTGAAAGAGAGTATTTCGGTCAACATTGTCAAAAGCTTTCTTTAACTCTACAAATGCTAGAAACGTAGGTTTGCGTTTTCTTAATCTAGCTTATAAAATAAGTCGTAGGGTCAGTATTGCCTCACGTGTTCCAACATTTCGACGGAATCGAAACTGATCTTCACCGAGATCGGCTTCTATCAGTTTTTCCATTCGTCTGTAAAGAATTCGTGTTAGTATTTGCAGCCGTGGCGTAGTAAACTGATAGTTCGGTAATTTTCACATCTGTCAGCACCTGTTTCTTTGGGATTAGAATTATTATATTCTTCTTCAAGTCTGAGGGTATTTCGCCTGTCTCATACATCTTGCTCACCAGATGCTAGAGTTTTGTCAAGGCTGGCTCTCCCAAGCCTATCAGTAGTTCTAGTGGAATGTTGTCTACTCCCGGGGCCTTGTTTCCACTTAGGTCTTTCAGTGCTCTGGCAAACACTTCGCGCAGTATCATCTCGCCTATTTCATCTTCATCTACATTCTCTTGCATTTCCATAATATTGTCCTCAAGAATATCGCCCTTATATAGACCCTCTATATACTCCTTCCACCTCTCTGCTTTCCCTTCTTTGCTTAGAACTGTGTTTCCATGTGAGCTCTTGATATTCATACAAGTGGTTCTCTTTTCGCCAAAGGTCTCTCTAATTTTCCTGTAGGCAGTATCTATCTTACCCCTAGTGATATACGCCTCTACATTTTTTACATTTGTCCTCTAGCCATCCCTGCTTAGCCATTTTGCACTTCCTGTCGATCTCATTTTTGAGACGTTTGTATTCCTTTTTGCCTGCTTCATTTGCCGCGTTTTTATATTTTCTCCTTTCATCAATTAAATTCAATATCTCTTCATTTACCCAAGGATTTCTATTAGCCCTCTCTTTTTTTACCTAGTTGATCGATCCTCTGCTGCCTTCACTATTTCATCTCTCAAAGCTACCTATTCTTCTTCTACTGTATTTCTTTCCCCCATTCTTGTCATTCGTTCTCTAATGCTCCCCTTAAAACTCTCTACATACTCTGGTTCTATCAGTTTATCCAGGTCCCATCTCCTTAAATTCCCATCTTCCCGCAGTTTCTTCTGTTTTAATCTACAGTCCATAACCGATAGATGGTGGTCAGAGTCCACACCTGCCCCTGGAAATGTCTTACAATTTAAAACCTGGCTCCTAAACCTCTGTCGTACCATTATATAATCTGATACCTTTTAGTATCTCCCGGCTTCTTCCATGTAGACAACCTTCTATCACGATGCTTGATCCAAATGTTAACTGTGATTAAGTTATGCTCTGTGCAAAATTCTACCAGGCGGCTTCCTCTTTCATTCCTTAGCCCCATTCCATGTTCACCTACTACGTTTCCTTCTCTTCCTTTTCCTACTATCAAATTCCAGTCACCCATCACTATTAATTTTCGTCTCCCTTCACTATCTGAATAATTTATTTTATCTCATCATACATTTCATCAATCTCTTCGTTATCTGCGGAGCTAGTAGGCATTTAAACTTGTACTACTGTGCTAAACGTCGGCTTCGTATCTGCCTTGGCCACAATAATGATTTCACTATGCTGTTTGTAGTAGCTTACCCGCATTCCTATTTTTTTATTAATTATTAAACCTACTCCTGCATTACCCCTATTTGATTTTGTATTTATAATCCTGTATTCGACTGACCAGAAGTCTTGTTCCTCCTGCAACCGAACTTCACTTATTCCCACTATATCTTACTTTAACCTATCCATTACCCGTTTTAAATTTTCTGACCTACCTGCCCGATTAAGGGATCTGAAATTCCACGCTCATACCCGTAGAACGCCGGTTTTATTTCTCCTGATAACAACGTCCTCCTGAGTAGTCCCCATTCGGAGATCCGAATATCCGAATATCCGAATGGTTGGCTATTTTGCCTCCGTAAGATTTTACCCAAGGGGACGTCATCATCATTCAACCATACAGTAAAGCTGCATGCCCTCGGGAAAAATTACGGCTGTAGTTTCCCCTTGCTTTCAGCCGTTCGCAGTGCCAGCACAGCAAGGCCGTTTTGGTTAATGTTACAAGGCCGGATCAGTCATTTATCCAGTCTGTTGCCCCTGCAACTACTGGAAAGGTGCTGCCCCTCTTCAGGAACCACACGTTTTTCTGGCCTCTCGACAGATACCCCTCCGTTGTGATTGCACCTACTGTACGTCTATCTGTATCGCTGAGGCAAGCAAGCCTCCCCACCTACGGCAATGTCCATGGTTCATGGGGGGCGGGGGGGGGGGGGGTGTCCGGAGTACACACACAATTTATTTCACATGTACCGAATATACCGAATCCCAAGATAAATCACTCAAAACCATTTCTATCATTGTCATGTATATTTTGCAGTATAATGTAGAAAATACGTGTCTTTCAGATTTGCTAGCTGCAAAAATTTTCGTTGGTAAATGTTTTACCCGCTCTTGAAACCATGGCTTATCTGCAACAGATGGCAACGACCTTTAAAATTGGATTACTCTCTATTACTAACAGAAAATAATGAAAACAGATTGTTCAGCATTCAGTGGAAATGCGAGGGTTGTTTATCAATTAACGCCTTTGTAAATGGATACGGCCGTGTGCTCACGTGCATCACTGTCAAGAATACTAGCTCACGTGAACTACCATCAGCTAGCGAAAAATTGCGACCGTCTTGGAAATAAATGTTTGCACTAATTTAATAAATGTCCTGCATCTCTGCATATTTCAGTGAAAACTATATTGCGCTGTTATCGGTACTTTTAGATTCACACAGGGATTATTTTATGTGTAAAATAAAAGTAAAAGTATACAGTCAAATATACCACCGCCTTACTGTGGGTAAAAGTTATTCACGGCGGTATGAACGTCTTACATTAGTAAAGTTTTCACAAATAATTTCGACAAACGCCATCCATCACACTTGCCACAGGCAATAAATGTTTGGAAACTCCTGTGACGTTTCGTTATTGAGAAGAAAGGGCAGTGTTTGTGGCTGCAGATCAGAAACATGGGAAGATTGTAACACTGCGGTCTCTCAGAATCAGAGGTGTCCGTAATCTGTGGTTATAACGACTCAGGACTCATCTGCAGCTGCGCCCCTTCTCACTGATTTGCCACACCCCTCTCCTGGGGACAGAGAAGCAGTTCCGTTCCAGTTCTCTTTAAAAGACCTCCAAAACAGAGTAACTCTTGCAGACTAAAAAACAACTACATGTAAATTATCTTATTGTTGTCACGTGGTAGGAATCATAAACGTGTGAATATGCGTCGAGTGTTACGAAAGTTGACTTCTCCTTCAGGTAATATTAGGCAGTGTGTAACAGATTATAAAAGAAACACAATTACGGAGTCTTTGTGGATAGAAGCCGTGTCACGTTAAGGGAAGATATGCTCTTCAATATCATGTCGCTTTTTAGTTTCAAGAAGCTAGCTATGAGAATTTTTTTGCTATAGTTATGAAGAGTTCTTGTTAAATAGGAAAAAAAATTCAATTTTTTGTTTCAGGTAACTATTTTTTACCTGGCGTTAACGTCTGTTTTTCGTTCCGTATTCACTTACGGACAATTTTACAGACAATTACGTTTTATAAATCAGTCACACAGTAACATGAGTTTCTCATCGTCCTTGCATTCACAATGGCGAATTGAGTCAAGCGCTTTAAATCTATGACAATTAGCCTTTTCTGCAGGTTACTGAGAAACAGAAAGGAAAGGGATTTAATCTAGAATAACAGTTTTGTTTTTGAATGCCATACTTGAAGATTAGAAAACATTTCACATTTTACATGAATAAAACATTCCTTACAGTTAGTCGTTTTTCCGACCAAAATCTGCGTTTCCTCGTATTTGGTCATAGGTTAGAAATTGCACTGTCACCTCACATGTGGAACATGCCACAGCTATTAACCAGGTATTTCAATACTTGGATATTTTCCAGTGTTCCTCCTTTCAACATTTTGGAGACTACTACTTCGTTCTTCTGTCTGCATGTTCGGTACGAATTTTATAATTTATTTCAAACTGACTTCCGAATGAGCTAGAGACTTGAAAGTTTCTACATAACTTTGAAATGTATGACAATGCAATATTAACTCACTTTTATTCTGATGTGTAGTGCAGGGTACTTTGTTTTTCACTTTGCTTCCTTATTTTATTTTTTAGGAAAATATCGCTTTATCAGTTTGATGTCTTATTAATAGATAAATGTAGCACTATTCTTTTTCAAATATGATCAGGTGAAGAGACACTGAAACAAGCCTTAAATATAACACGTCTCCCATCTAATTTCATCAAAACTTTTACAACCACTGGAAAATTTCACACACACAAGTCTGATAAACAGAAAATAATCATTCAAATAAAAATATTTTTAGTTTGAAATTAAAATAGTTATTTCTCCTAGCCCGATACAAAAAAGTCGACAAAATTTGTGATTGTAAATTTTTAATAGCTATGAAAGTACTTCTAGGTTCTGTACTGAAACGCATGGGACGCATACAGTAAATAATTCATCCATGAATATTTCACCTCGTAACTATTATCTGTTGCATGCGTCCCAGGTTTTTCATTATAAATCTTAAAAATATTTTCGTAGCATTAAAAGTTCAGAAAGAGAAATTTTCAGAACTATATACAAGGTGAAAATTAAGAAATCGGCAAACTGCAGGAGCCAATTTCTGACTGGAAATGGAGTAAAAAGAATCCTGTGAATATGTGTTCGAAAATGCGGGCAACGGCAACAAATCGTCCCGGAACACAATACACAGCTGCAACGCATCCACGTCGCAACAGACGTTAAAAGTGACCTCCATGGGACGAAATACACGCTTTCACGTGTCGCATGGTAGATTGCCGCACTCTTTCGCACTTCCAACCTCTCAGAAAAGCGCCGTACGCATTGTGGACACGCTGTTGAAGGGTCTGCATATCAGGAATCGGTTCAGCATACACAATGCTTTTCAGGTGCCACCAGAGGTAAACATCCAGGAGTCTTAAGTCCGGCGATTTAGCATGCTGTGCTACAGGACCTCTGCGTCCTATCCGAAGAACTGTAATGCGGAATTGAGGCGGTGCTCCGCCATCAAGAAACCACATAACTTGTCATATCGTCAGTGTATTATCAATGAGTCCAGGCAAAGTATTCTGCAGGATGTCCAGGTTTGTGAAACTGCAAGACTTGTTAGTGATTTTATATATATTATCATAAATAAAAAACCCTGATTTTCTTTTTCTTTTTTTTAAAAAAAAAAACCGGCACAATGGTCTTGCCTAAAGCCGAGAAGCTCTCAGGGGCGATCTGGGATGCTCTCTTTGTGTGAGGCACCCCTGTGCATCTCTGTGACTCACAGCTCAATTTCATAGCGCAACACGGAGCTGTTGCCTATGTAGTTGTGAAATAATAACTAGTCCAAGTACGTGGTCGCCAAGAATCCATGCCTGTACATTGATGCTGAGCCGATGCTGATGAAACGTCTCAACCATTCCTCCAGGGTTGTCTGTAGAGTACAGACGACGATATGCAGGTAGATGATGCCAGTTGATACAGATTGCTTCATCGGTAAAGAGGATAGGTGGCAGAAATTCCTTAACTGTGACTATCTGGTGCAAAAACCATCGACAAAAAGCCGTGCCATGGAGGGAAATCCGCTGCAGATTATCCTTCCTCTCGTTGCAGGTGATAGGTATGGTAGCAATTGTCATGCAGGATACACAAAATCGTACTTTGGCTTATATACCGTTGACGGACCACATGTATGGAGCTTGTACTAGGGTTCATCTCAATATCCTGTAGAACCCGGTCCTCCAGATCTGCTGTACATCCAGTCTGCCACCTCCCTGCACTTTCTTCTACCTGAAAGACCCATGATCACGAAAACATGCATAAAGAGTTAGAAATGTTGTGTGATGTGGTTGATGTATGTGAGGGTACCTGTTTTGGTATAGCCATGCCGCCTCTCGACCGTTCCCATCTGCTTGGCCATACACAGACAATATCTCGGATTGTTCCAGACATGAATACCGGACAAATCTGCTGCTTACAGTGGGTTGCGTCAACCACACAGTCTGCAACACTGAAGGAACACACGATACGTGATCAGAGGAACTTTCATTCGTCAGCACCATCTGCCGTGGCAATATGCATATCCAGACATATATTCATTGGACCTTCCTTGCTCCATTTCGAATCAGGAATCTGTCTGTGCTGCAGTTTGTTGGTTTTGTTAATGTTGACCCCATACATGGTGTTAGGAATCTGCATAGGACTAGGAGAAATTTTAAGACATTTGGTTCATTCTAAAATCGTGTTACATTAAAAATTCAAGAATTTTTTATTTGTATTGACGACAATTTCATAGCTCCCACTAGCTATGAGGCACATCCAGTGGCACAACAATATTCTAATATCTTTAAAGCTACAGAAGTTGCTATTTCACAGAGAATAAACAGTTTCAGAATGAATACAGTATGAATTCTTCATAGTTCTCATACTTGTGTTTTTTAATGAACAGTTTACTGTTTTGTCGGTAACTTTATTATTGCACCCACTACTAACAAAAACCGGTGCTAATTGAAAAGTGGCCAGTCACGTAAGTGAGCGGACACAACAACTGAAACAAGAACCGAAAGACTTTTCTATCAAGCAGGCCTACATAATTGTTTAATCAATATGCACTTACGATAATGGAAAATCTATCATAAGTACACTTTTGCAAGAACATTGGTTTACTTGTTTATTGACAAACCTTCATTTATAACTGTTATAAATTATTTGACTGTGACATAATTTTTACAGCATTTCTTTATTTAAATGTATTGATAAATTCATGAAAGAGGTCATATTGAATCAAATCATGTATGAGAGCCTCAAAACGATGTATTTTGGTGGGGACAGCCTTCAGCCAATGGAAAAGCAGACAGTAGTAACACACTATGGAAGTCAAGTGGAGACGGACATTTCTAGCAACGGGCTCAAGACAACGATTCTGAACACATTATGTTGAGTGCTGGAGGAAGACAGACCTCCCTATGGCAATATGTGTGATTCACTCACATAGCTGATTGATTCTGGGTAATGAACAGCTGCTGCCATACTTAAACGTCTGAAGGGACTTCATATTTGAAGAGGTCTCAATATGCACCACGGTATAACTCTTCACTTTTTCCCTTTCTACGAATATTAAAGGGGGGGGGGGGGGAGGGCAGGACGTCAAATGGGTAGACTTGGAGCACGAGAGGCACCACAGGACATTTTAATTTCCACTGTCTATACTTTTACAAATAAATTCATGAAACTTTGTGAGCATGACGAGGAAGGATTCAGGATTCAGTCATAGCAGTGGAAATTCAAAACATAACAAAATATTTTTTTACATGTGAAATTTCATCATTTTTTCACGTACTGTTAGCTGCGTTTGTTGCTGTACGAACACTTTCTTCGATGAATTTTGCACAGCATATAAATGATAATTAGAGGTGTACAATTTATTTAATTTATGAAAAATATGAATGCGCTGTTACATTTTAAACTCCATGTTTAGAAAGTATTCATATTTTATAGTTAATTATTTCAATTTTTACCACAGTTTTTAATAGATTTGGAAAATTCTAGAGTTTCATACACCTGTAAGTATGGTTTGTATGCTGAGCAAAATTCATCGAATAATCTCTCCTGCTTATGAAGAAAAGTGTACCTATAGCAACAAATGCAGCCAGTAGTAAGTGAAAAAATGATGAAATTTCACATGTAAAAAAAATTTATTTTGTTACGTTTTTGAACTCGCACTGCCATGAGTGTGAATCCAGAATCTTTCCTGGTCATGCTGACAAAGTTTTATGAATTTATTTGTTAATGTGTAGACAGTGGAAATTACAGTGTCCTGTGGTGCCTGTCCTGCTCCAAGTCGGCCCGTTTGTCGTCCTACTCCCCCTTAAGGAACAGCTGATAGAGTGTGAATTACTATTCTTTGTAGTGCAAGCGTTACTTTGTGACTCATCATGCTGCACTCTGAACTGGCTTGAGCCGGTGAATATTTCGTGTATTGTAATCACGAAATGGACTTCGTCTTCGTGTATCTTCGATGAATATTTCATTTGGGGATTTTGCTAACAGTCTCGTAACGCTCTCAACGCAACTTTACTGCATTTGATAGGGGTATTCTCTGTCTGTATTTTAACTGGATATCGTAGGACCACTTCCCAATTATCTGAAATGACCTTTCTTGAGTAAACGTTATTCAACATAATTCTTTGTAGTCTATAACAATCACAGACGATAGAACTCTTGTTATTAAATTATTCATTTATCATTGCACATCAAGTCCTCGGTAAGAGTTCAGTTCCAACCACGAAGGCACATAGAAACACGTCTGTCTACCTGTCTTCTGAGGGCGTGTTTGCTGTGTTACAGTGTCGGTGTCGGAGGTGACGGTGCTGCAGGAGGCGGTGGCGCACCTGCCGTGCGTGCTGCAGCCGGAGCACGGCGACGTCGTGGAGCTGGTGCTGTGGTTCAAGGACGGCGCCGACTCCCCTATCTACAGGTCGGTGCGCCCAGTGCACGTAGCAGTGGCAGCACGCTAGTGATACTGCAGATCACGCTAGTAAGAGTGTCACCGTGTACGAGGCACTGTATCCTTGAGTGAATACATAGGAACATGCCGTCTACGCGATTGTGGCGGAGAAGATATGCGGAAGATGATATCAGAAAGTATCTGATTGTGGCCTTATCATAAGAGCAAATTACGTGAAGAGTTCCTCCTTTGAAGTCGAATAGTGACCAGAAATTTCAGGGGTTGTTTTGCTGAGCAGAAGAGATACGGAGATACGTCCAAGATACAATACTGACCATTAAAATTGCTACACCACGAAGATGACGTGGTACAGACGCGAAATTTAACCGACAGGAAGAAGTTGTGATATGCAAATGATTAGCTTTTCAGAGCAGGTTGGCGCCGGTGGCGACACCTACAACGTACTGACATGAGGAAAGTTTGCAACCGATTTCTCGTACACAAACAGCAGTTGACCGGCGTTGCCTGGTGAAACGTTGTTGTGATGCCTCGTGTAAGGAGGAGAAATGCGTACCATCACGTTATTGACTTTGATAAAGGTCGGATAGTAGCCTATTGCGATTGCGGTTTATCGAATCGCGACATTGCTGCTCGCGTTGTTCGAGATCCAATGACTGTTAGCAGAACATAGAATAGGTGGGTTCAGGAGGGTAATACGGAACGCCGTGGTGGATCCCAACGGCCTCGTGTCACTTTCAGTCGAGATGACAGACGTCCTATCCGCATGGCTGTAACGGATCGTGCAGCCACATCTCGATCCCTGAGACAACAGATGGGGACGTTTGCAAGAAAACAACTATCTGCATGAACAGTTCGACGACGTTTGCAGCAGCATGGACTATCACCTAGGTGGCCATGGCTGCGGTTACCCTTGACGCTGCATCACAGACAAGAGCGCCTGCGATGGTGTACTCAACGACGATCCTGGGTGCACGAATGGCAAAACGTCATTTTTTCGGATGAACCCAGGTTCTGTTTACAGCATCTATGTGGTCGCATCCGTGTTGGGCGACATCGCAATGAACGCACACTGGAAGCGTGTATTCGTCATCGCCATACTGACGTATCACCCAGCCTGATGGTATGGGGTGCCATTGGCTACTCGTCTCGGTCACCTCTTGTTCGCATTGACGGCACTTTCAACAGTGGTAGTTACATTTCAGATGTGTTACTACCCGTGGCTCTACCCTTCATTCGATCCCGGCGAAACCCTACATTTCAGCAGGATAATGCACGACCGCATGTCGCAGGTTCTTTACAGGCCTTTCTGGATACAGAAAATGTTCGATTGCTGCCCCTGGCCAGCACATTCTCCAGATCTCTCTCCAATTGAAAACATCCAGTCAGTGGTGGCCGGGCAACTGGCTCGTCACATTACGCCAGTCACTACTCTTGATGAACTGTGGTATCGTGTTGAAGCTGCATGGGCAGCTGTACCTGTACACGCCATCCAAGCTCTGTTTGACTCAATGCCCAGGTGTATCACGGCCGTTGTTACGGCCAGAGGTGGTTGTTCTGGGTACTGATATCTCAGCTTCTATGCACCCAAATTGCTTGAAAATGTAATCACATGTCAGTTCTAGTATAATATATTTGTCCAATGAATACCCGTTTATCATCTGCAATTCTTCTTGGTGTAGCAATTTTAATGGCCAGTAGTGTAGTTACAAATGTCTGGTGGTTGAGATACAGAGCTCGTCCGTTGCTCCCCTGCTGTGCTCAGAGGACACACATTAACATTCTGCGTGGTGTCTGTTTGTTGTATATCGTGTCTCCCTACCACTTTCGTGCAACGACGCTCTGAGCGTGTTTTTTAGGGAATTGACTAGTTTGAACCTGGGACCTGTTACTGGTAAGGAGACGCCAGACCACACATGACATGTAGAGTTCAGAAGAGTTCATCGAGACTAGCGATGATACAACCAAATACTTAATGATTTCAGCGTCAGCTCCACTGCACTCCCTGTAAAAGAATCTTAATACTAACTAAATTTAGTGGAAGGGGTTCAAGGCTTTCCTATTTTTAGTTAGCTGATAAAATAACGTCGAAAAAGCAGTTAAGTTTACCATTGGAAATTTTATTCTACTCACAAAACATTGTTTATAAATTGCAGCATTGATAAAAGGAAATGTTTTAATACAGGATGATAAAAACCAAATGCGTTCAACAAAAGTGTGAACGAATATTCCCTGAATGGTTTTCCAAGTTCTACAATGGATCGAAGGATGACCTATGCCATATAAAATCTATAATCTAGGTTTAAATTAAGTTTCACAAGAGAGAAAACTATCAAAATGGTCTACAGTGACCCTCAATTATCTTTAATTACTTAGCTAACTTGTCATAAATTACAGTGGCTGATGTGGCTTCTCAATAACTATATAACAGAAAAATCATCGCGTTTCAGATTTTTTTCAAGTGGCAAATGTGAACACCATGAGCTGTAATTGACGATCGACACTAGTATTACGCAAAAAGGAGGTGTAAGAGATGAGCCTTCTGCAGTTCTGAGTGAAGCTTTATCCGCTGTTATGCAGCATCACGCGTGTTCATTACCTTGTCAGTGTTCGTCAGGGGGCGGCGGGCAGCATAGCTCCGCTCACCTCGCCGTCTCGGAAGCAACTCTCCTCCTAACTTCTCCTTACTACAATTTACCGAAGTTGGTCTAAAAAAATATCTGGCTGTGTTTTCATCTGACCAATCAGGGTCTCAACGTTAACCTTAAGCTCTGCCTACAAAAATTCTGTCTATCCAATGAGAAACGTTATACTTCTCGTGGTGGGGCAATGTTTTTAAAGTTTGCAACGTAACAGAGACTCGAAAAAGTCTCACGCTAAAACTTGCGGCTGGAGTGGCCCTTTTAGTGTTATCATAAGATCAATACTGTTCTTCTGGAGGGCTCTAGCTTTTAACATGGGCTGGGGGGTGGTCCTAGCGGTTAGCTGGTACTTGGGTGTCTGTCCTTTATCGTAGGGCCTTCTAGCTTAACATGGTTCTGCTCTCAGCTTCTGTTCTCGTTTCTCCCCTCGGAACTCCGTCTGTCTCACGGTGGGAAGGTATGACATGCATTTAGGCATTCTTGTGTTAGTCTGTGGTATTCCATTTGCTCACTCGTTACTCGTATTACTTTGGTTAATTTAATGTCACGATTTATTTGAAGCTATGTGAGATACTATTGGATTTGCTTAACATGTCAGGATTGTCATGGAAGGTGTTGGATTTGCCTAACACCTTACATATCACCACCCTTCGAACTTAATTTTTGTACTGAAGTTAGGCAATGATTGAATCGTTGTCCAAGCCAGTCATGAATTATTCCGTTATCTAAATTTTGTTGCCTACTGTTCTGCCACTTTATTCTGTTCTATGCTAGTTTGTATTAGTAATTTATATTTTTATATTCTTCCACATTATTATCAAAAATATGTTTATATTGACAAGGGAAGAATATTTTTATTCTATTATAATTATTATTTTTTAATTATTTTCTTTCTTTATTTAATCATGAAGTTTGTTTTTTAAGAAGTTTGTTATCGAAAGTGAGGAGTCTTTCACATCGATTTTCTTAGAAATATAGTTTTTATAAATAAGATAATTAAGTAAAATCTATTCCTAACACATTTTCTAAATATCATGTACAAGTAAAATGTTTTTGTTTCTAGACACTCATTTCAACATTCTTACACTAACAAATAAGAATTATTTCCAAGAGTTGCTTTGACAAAGAAATATACACACAGAAGTATTGAGATATTATCCTAACAAATGGTACAAATGTTAAAAAAAAGGGAAAACATCCAACATAAGGAGAAAATAAGTAAAATATGGTTATTCTTTTATTTGTATGAGGAGAAAATAAGTGGCATATAGTTTTAGTGTTTATTATGCCTTACATTTGTTCTTTATATACTGTCGATTTCAGAACTAATGACTTATTTTTATCGATAGTCTATTTTTTACTTAAGTCCATAGTCAATGACTGTTATTTTGTATTTTATTAGCTGTCTGGTGTGCTTAACTTATTTAGTTTTTCACATGTTTCTTTTGCACAATTCCTACATCACATAATTTGATTTCACACATTCACATAATCCTATGAATGTTTAAGCATGAGGTTGGCGAATGTTTTTTACACGAAGGTGATGGACTTGAGCGAGATGGATGTGGGCAAGTATTTGATGTACGGCTTCGTTTGTCGTTCCTTGTTGGCTTTGCAAGTGTGTGTTGCTGTTGTGGAGGTCCCATAATGGAATGAAGCTGTGAGTGAAGAATCTCGTGGTTTACAGGCTTTGTATGCGTGAAAGTCATCGTTATCTGTCGCTGAAAGCGGTCGTTTTTCGTTTTAATACTTCGCAGACGACTAGTTTACAATAGGATAGGGATTTGGGAAGGTATGTCGTCTATTCTTCACCCATTTTCTTTCTTGGTCTCAATCTTGTGAATCTTCAACTTCTGTTCTTCCTGCTTTTTCTCTGCTTCTTACTTGCTTCTTGGTTCTTCTCTGGGCAGGATATGGAAATATTTATTAATAACTAGTCGCTTTGAAGTTCTCCTTTTAGTAACATTTTGATAAATTGTTTTCGCGTGTCATTTTTACTTTGTGGAAGTTTTCTTCAGTTTCATGCATCAGCGTGCTGTTTAATAGTGTGACTTTTACACATATTTTTTTGCCGGTGGTGGCTTGCCCAAGCGGTCTTCTCGTCGGGCCGTTTTTTGCTCGCTCCGATGAGTCAGGCCGTTCGGGGACCCTTCTGGCGTTCGGTGTCCTGTCGTGTCTCTGCAGGGTTCCGTCACTGTGTGGTTCTATGTTCTGTCCCAGCAGGGTTCCGCCACCCTGTGGTTCAGCTTGGCAGCAGATTTATTTACTGCCCACTTCGGCTACAAGGGCCTTCTGTTGGTCTCACTGTCCTTTCCCTTCTCTTGACACTTCTGCCTTGTAGGAATCGTGTCTTGCTGATTACGTCCTTTCCTTTCTTGATACTTCTCACATTGAAACTTGTCGGTCGTTGCATCTCATCCTTGCTGGAGTTTTTACAATGGTTCTTACAAAAAGTTTTACTTATAATCATCTAACATATGTCTATTACCGACATTGTGTTATGCCTTCTTAAAAGCTTTACAAATTTCGGCGCCATTTCCATGTTACAATTTTAAGATATTTTGAGTCTTAACGTCTACAAGAATCCTCAAATTCGTTTTTTATTTTTGTGTAGTGTCGTGGTGTATAGCATTTTAGTATTTCATGCTGTTAGACTATCCATGCTTTATCCCTTCACCTTAATCTATGGTACTATTGGTGTTATTTTTGTTTTTATTGAAACTACTTTCTTTTTCCCACCTTTCTCTCTCTTCATTCTTCTTTCACCTGACGATCTTATCTGCGACATAATCTTGAAATATTGTGCTGATTATTTACCACTAATAAAATTAATCTTCAACTTTTTGATATGGCTCACATGGTGAAGTCATAAGGATTTGCCTGTTTTTGGGTTCATTAGTTCCACAGCATTATCATGAGCAATTTGGCTAATTATGAGAGGTCCTTTGTATGCAGTGTAAATCTTATGTTATTTTGTGCTTCTGTTTGCTGGAGAAATGGTGTGTTTTTACAAATACTTTATGGCCTACTGACAATGTTCTTTTAATTGCTGTTCTATCTCCTCTTTCTTTTGTTTTAATGGGTGTCTTTCTGATGTTGGAGAGTGCTGGTGCTATGACTTGTTTGTGCTGTCTACGTGGTACAATAGGAAATCTAACATTTTCTGTGGTTATGTTTAGGGGTTCAATGTTTTAAGTACAGTAACTGGAGGTAGTAGTGTAGTGCTATGTGGCATTTCATTTATTGCTTTTTGAAAATCTTTAAGGTATATATCCCAAGTTTTGTGTCTTTTGCCTGCATATAATCGGCATAAAGTGCCTATGTCCTTCATAGATCGTCCTGCTGGATTTACGATAGGTTTGTACTTACATATGTAGATGGGTTTTATTTTGTATTGTTTTAACGTGTTCTGCCACTGCACTGATTTGTATTGTGGGCCATTATCCGAAATTATTCGTTCCACTCGACCTACTTGTCTGAGAAAATCTTGTCTAAATGCTTTACTTATAGTAAGACCTGTTGCCCGTTTTAATGGGGTCAAGGTAACATATTTAGAAGTAAGTTCCAAAACGACAAATATGAAAATATATCCATTTTTTGTGCGTGGGAGGGGCCCCATCAAATCTGTTGCAGCTGTTTGTTTTAATCTTTTAGGGATTATTGGAAACATAGGTGGCTTGGTTTGGAAAGAGACGTGTTTAGCCCTCATACATTTTTTGCATTTGACTAATACTGTTCTAATTCATCTTTCCACATTAGGAAAATGGCTTGTTTGTTTTATTTTTAAAAAGCATTTCTTTGGTCCAAAGTGGCCATTACTTAAATGTGTATACCATATGTACTTATTAATTAGTTCATCCGGGATATAAATTAACCATTCATTCGTTGCAACATTTCGTCTAAAAAATAAAACATTGTTTTTTTACGAGATACCTTTTAGTATCTCCAGGGTTCTTCCATGTATACAACCTTCTTTCATGATACTTAATCCAAGTGTCAGTTATGATTATGTTGTGCTCTGTGCAAAATTCTACCAGGCGGCTTCCTCTTTCATTTCTGTCCCCCAATCCATATTCACCTACTATGTTTCCTTCTCTCCCTTTTCCTACACTCGAATTCCAGTCACCCATGACTATTAAATTTTCGTCTCCCTTCACAATCTGAATAATTTCTTTTATTTCATCATACATTTCTTCAATTTCTTCGTCATCTGCAGAGCTAGTTGGCATATAAACTTGTACTACTGTAGTAGGTGTGGGCTTCGTATCTATCTTGGCCACAATAATGCGTTCACTATGCTGTTTGTAGTAGCTTACCCGCATTCCTATTTTCCTATTCATTATTAAAACTACTCCTGCATTACCCCTATTTGATTTTGTGTTTATAACCCTGCAGTCACGTGTGGTTCCTGAAGAGGGGCAGCAGCCTTTTCAGTAGTTGCAAGGGCAACAGTCTGGATGATTGACTGATCTGGCCTTGTAACAATAACCAAAACGGCCTTGCTGTGCTGGTATTGCGAACGGCTGAAAGCAAGAGGAAACTACAGCCGTAATTTTTCCCGAGGGCATGCAGCTTTACTGTATGATTGAATGATGATGGCGTCCTCTTGGGTAAAATATTCCGGAGGTAAAATAGTCCCCCATTCGGATCTCTGGGCGGGGACTACTCAGGAGGATGTCGTTATCAGGAGAAAGAAAACTGGCGTTCTACGGATTGGAGCGTGGAATGTCAGATCCCTTAATCGGGCAGGTAGGTTAGAAAATTTAAAAAGGGAGATGGATAGGGTGAAGTTAGATATAGTAGGAATTAGTGAAGTTCGGTGGCAGGAGGAACAAGACTTCTGGTCAGGTGACTACACGGTTATAAACACAAAATCAAATAGGGGTAATGCAGGAGTAGGTTTAATAATGAATAGGAAAATAGGAATGCGGGTAAGCTACTACAAACAGCATAGTGAACGCATTATTGTGGCCAAGATAGATACGAAGTCCACACCTACTACAGTAGTACAAGTTTATATGCCAACTAGCTCTGCAGATGACGAAGAAATTGAAGAAATGTATGATGAAATAAAAGAAATTATTCAGATTGTGAAGGGAGACGAAAATTTAATAGTCATGGGTGACTGGAATTCGAGTGTAGGAAAAGGGAGAGAAGGAAACATAGTAGGTGAATATGGATTGGGGGACAGAAATGAAAGAGGAAGCCGCCTGGTAGAATTTTGCACAGAGCACAACATAATCATAACTAACACTTGGTTTAAGAATCATGAAAGAAGGTTGTATACATGGAAGAACCCTGGAGATACTAAAAGGTATCAGATAAATTATATAATGGTAAGACAGAGATTTAGGAACCAGGTTTTAAATTGTAAGACATTTCCAGGGGCAGATGTGGACTCTGACCACAATCTATTGGTTATGACCTGTAGATTAAAACTGAAGAAACTGCAAAAAGGTGGGAATTTAAGGAGATGGGACCTGGATAAACTAAAAGAACCAGAGGTTGTACAGAGATTCAGGGAGAGCATAAGGGAGCAATTGACAGGAATGGGGGAAATAAATACAGTAGAAGAAGAATGGGTGGCTTTGAGGGATGAAGTAGTGAAGGCAGCAGAGGATCAAGTAGGTATAAAGACGAGGGCTAGTAGAAATCCTTGGGTAACAGAAGAAATATTGAATTTAATTGATGAAAGGAGAAAATATAAAAATGCAGTAAGTGAAACGGGCAAAAAGGAATACAAACGTCTCAAAATTGAGATCGACAGGAAGTGCAAAATGGCTAAGCAGGGATGGCTAGAGGATAAATGTAAGGATGTAGAGGCCTATCTCACTAGGGGTAAGATAGATACCGCCTACAGGAAAATTAAAGAGACCTTTGGAGAGAAGAGAACCACTTGTATGAATATCAAGAGCTCAGATGGAAACCCAGTTCTAAGCAAAGAAGGGAAAGCAGAAAGGTGGAGGGAGTATATAGAGGGTCTATACAAGGGCGATGTACTTGAGGACAATATTATGGAAATGGAAGAGGATGTAGATGAAGATGAAATGGGAGATACGATACTGCGTGAAGAGTTTGACAGAGCACTGAAAGACCTGAGTCGAACCAAGGCCCCGGGAGTAGATAACATTCCATTAGAACTACTGACGACCTTGGGAGAGCCAAGCCTGACAAAACTCTACCATCTGGTGAGCAAGATGTATGAGACGGACAAAATACTCTCAGACTTCAAGAAGAATATAATAATTCCAGTCCCAAAGAAAGCAGGTGTTGACCGATGTGAAAATTACCGAACTATCAGCTTAATAAGTCACAGCTGCAAAATACTAACACGAATTCTTTACAGACGAATGGAAAAACTAGTAGAAGCCAACCTCGGGGAAGATCAGTTTGGATTCCGTAGAAACACTGGAGCACGTGAGGCAATACTGACATTACGACTTATCTTAGAAGAAAGATTAAGGAAAGGCAAACCTACGTTTCTAGCATTTGTAGACTTAGAGAAAGCTTTTGACAATGTTGACTGGAATACTCTCTTTCAAATTCTAAAGGTGGCAGGGGTAAAATACTGGGAGCGAAAGGCTATTTACAATTTGTACAGAAACCAGATGGGAGTTATAAGAGTCGAGGAGCATGAAAGGGAAGCAGTGGTTGGGAAGGGAGTAAGACAGGGTTGTAGCCTCTCCCCGATGTTGTTCAATCTGTATATTGAGCAAGCAGTAAAGGAAACAAAAGAAAAATTCGGAGTAGGTATTAAAATTCATGGAGAAGAAATAAAAACTTTGAGGTTCGCCGATGACATTGTAATTCTGTCAGAGACAGCAAAGGACTTGGAAGAGCAGTTGAATGGAATGTACAGTGTCTTGAAAGGAGGATATAAGATGAACATCAACAAAAGCAAAACAAGGATAATGGAATGTAGTCTAAGTAAGTCGGGTGATGCTGAGGGAATTAGATTAGGAAATGAGGCACTTAAAGTAGTAAAGGAGTTTTGCTATTTGATAACTGATGATGGTCGAAGTAGAGAGGATATAAAATGTAGGCTGGCAATGGCAAGGAAAGCGTTTCTGAAGAAGAGAAATTTGTTAACATCCAGTATTGATTTATGTGTCAGGAAGTCATTTCTGAATGTATTCGTATGGAGTGTAGCCATGTATGGAAGTGAAACATGGACGATAAATAGTTTGGACAAGAAGAGAATAGAAGCTTTCGAAATGTGGTGCTACAGAAGAATGCTGAAGATTAGATGGGCAGATCACATAACTAACGAGGAAGTATTGAATAGGATTGGGGAGAAGAGAAGTTTGTGGCACAACTTGACCAGAAGAAGGGATCGGTTGGTAGGACATGTTCTGAGGCATCAAGGGATCACCAATTTAGTATTGGAGGGCAGCGTGGAGGGTAAAAATCGTAGGGGGAGACCAAGAGATGAATACACTAAGCAGATTCAGAAGGATGTAGGTTACAGTAGGTACTGGGAGATGAAAAAGCTTGCACAGGATAGAGTAGCATGGAGAGCTGCATCAAACCAGTCTCAGGACTGAAGACCACAACAACAACAACAACAATGCTGTCGAATGTATGTAAAATCCTTACTTCTCCACTTGTGTTTGATTCCTAGTATTTCGAGATCCTTGTCCTGTTCTTTGCCCATGTTTTTCAATGCTGTCGTAATGTAGTTTTCGAAAGGTACTTGTTTCATATAGTACATTGTAAACTGGTCTTCTGCTGCTTCCAAACCTATGAAATTGGATGCACCCTGTGGACATCGTGATAAAGCATCTGCTAATGCAATCACTGATCCTGGTATGTGTGTAATAGTGAAGTCAAATTCTTGTAGTATTAACATCCATCTGGCTAACCTCCCATGAGTTAGTTTGGCGGATAACAGAAATTCTAATGCTTTGTGGTCAGCGTATACTTTTGTTTTTCTTCCGAATAGGAAGTATAGAAAACGTTGGAAGCCCCATACAATGGCCAATGCTTCCAGCTCCGTGACTGAATAGTTTTTCTCGCTTTTTGTGAGTACCCGACTGGCAAATGCAATTGTTCTATATGATCTTAGCCCTGCCTGTTCGTATTCTTGGGATAAAACAACTCCTAAACCTGTTTTCCCGCTATCAGTGGCCATACAAAAATTTTGTGTTAGATCAGGATGTGCTAAAATCGGTGCTGTTGTTAGTGCGTTTTTCACTTTTAAAAATTCTTCATTGGCTTGTTGATCCCATATCCATGGCGTGTTTTTTCCAGTCAATGCACATAGGCGTGGTGTTGCGAGAGAGTCGATCCAAATAAATTTTTTATAGAATCCGGTGAGACCTAGAAATCCTCTGAGAGTTTTCTTATTATATGGAGTACAGAATTCTTTGATTGCCGTTAGTTTTTCTGGGTCGGGCATTACCCCTTTCTCTGAAATTGTGTGTCCTAGAAATTTCACCTCTCGCTTTCCAAATTTGGATTTTGTTATATTTACTGTGACCCCATGCTCTCATGATCTGTAAAAACTGATTTAATGTGTCGTTGTGATGTTCCCAAGAGGGTTCTGCTAAAATCACATCATCAACATAACAAGTAATTTTCTGTAAAATTTCAGGACTGAGTATAGTATTAAATCCCCTAATAAACGCTGCTGATGATATGTTTAAACCAAATGGCAATCGTTTAAACTGGTAACATCTACCGAATACGATAAATGCTGTAAATATTCTACATTATGGGGCCAATTCTATTTGCCAGAAACTACTCGGTAAATCAATTGATGAAAATATCTTAGCACCGTGGACGTTTTGTACCAATTCCTGGGCGATCTGTCTCAGTGATTATGATTGTGTTGATCTGTCTGGAATCAAGCACTAACCTGATGCTCCCATCTCGTTTTTGTACAATATGGAGCGGGCTGTTATATGTGGAGGTAGTTGGTTCAATAATATCGTCATCTTAAATTATACACTCCTGGAAATTGAATTAAGAACACCGTGAATTCATTGTCCCAGGAAGGGGAAACTTTATTGACACATTCCTGGGGTCAGATACATCACATGATCACACTGACAGAACCACAGGCACATAGACACAGGCAACAGAGCATGCACAATGTCGGCACTAGTACAGTGTATATCCACCTTTCGCAGCAATGCAGGCTGCTATTCTCCCATGGAGACGATCGTAGAGATGCTGGATGTAGTCCTGTGGAACGGCTTGCCATGCCATTTCCACCTGGCGCCTCAGTTGGACCAGCGTTTGTGCTGGACGTGCAGACCGCGTGAGACGACGCTTCATCCAGTCCCAAACATGCTCAATGGGGGACAGATCCGGAGATCTTGCTGGCCAGGGTAGTTGACTTACACCTTCTAGAGCACGTTGGGTGGCACGGGATACATGCGGACGTGCATTGTCCTGTTGGAACAGCAAGTTCCCTTGCCGGTCTAGGAATGGTAGAACGATGGGTTCGATGACGGTTTGGATGTACCGTGCACTATTCAGTGTCCCCTCGACGATCACCAGTGGTGTACGGCCAGTGTAGGAGATCGCTCCCCACACCATGATGCCGGGTGTTGGCCCTGTGTGCCTCGGTCGTATGCAGTCCTGATTGTGGCGCTTACCTGCACGGCGCCAAACACGCATACGACCATCATTGGCACCAAGGCAGAAGCGACTCTCATCGCTGAAGACGACCCGTCTCCATTCGTCCCTCCATTCACGCCTGTCGCGACACCACTGGAGGCGGGCTGCACGATGTTGGGGCGTGAGCGGAAGACGGCCTAACGGTGTGCGGGACCGTAGACCAGCTTCATGGAGACGGTTGCGAATGGTCCTCGCCGATACCCCAGGAGCAACAGTGTCCCTAATTTGCTGGGAAGTGGCGGTGCGGTCCCCTACGGCACTGCGTAGGATCCTACGGTCTTGGCGTGCATCCGTGCGTCGCTGCGGTCCGGTCCCAGGTCGACGGGCACGTGCACCTTCCGCCGACCACTGGCGACAACATCGATGTACTGTGGAGACCTCACGCCCCACGTGTTGAGCAATTCGGCGGTACGTCCACCCGGCCTCCCGCATGCCCACTATACGCCCTCGCTCCAAGTCCGTCAACTGCACATACGGTTCACGTCCACGCTGTCGCGGCATGCTACTAGTGTTAAAGACTGCGATGGAGCTTCGTATGCCACGGCAAACTGGCTGACACTGACGGCGGCGGTGCACAAATGCTGCGCAGCTAGCGCCATTCGACGGCCAACACCGCGGTTCCTGGTGTGTCCGCTGTGATCATTGCTTGTACAGCCCTCTCGCAGTGTCCGGAGCAAGTATGGTGGGTCTGACACACCGGTGTCAATGTGTTCTTTTTTCCATTTCCAGGAGTGTAGATATCTCCTGGAATACTATATTCCTGTAGCTTAATGGGATTGTATAGGGTGGCAATCTAAATTGTTTGTGCTGTTTTACTTCAAACTTGTGCTGAAAGTGTTTAATACTGCCAGTATTAGGTAAAAATACCTCTGCTTTATCTCGTAAAATACCCTCTAATTGTCTTTTACTGTGTTCCGTAATACCTTGGATTTCTTGCAATTTTTCGTCGATTTCTTTATGGACTTCTAACGTGAGTTGAGGCGATTCCCCCTTTTGGACATACCATTCTAATTCTTCATCCTATTTATCTCGAGTCATTCTTAATTGTTTGTTTATAACTGGTATTTCTTCTAATTTTAGCTTTTGCTCAAAGAGAAGTGTGACATTCCCGAATGGTACGCTACCTTTTCCCATATCTATTATCGCTCGCCTCTCATTTAAAAAATCTGCACCTATAATCAAATCTACAGTTAGTTTAGGTATAATCACGAAGTTGGCTTCGATCTTGTGATCTTGGCACGAAAGAGTTATCCTTGTTTGTCTCGTAACTTCCGCAGCATTGTTTCTGATAGGACCTCTTATTTTAATCTTACGTGTTTTCAGAACAGGCAATTCCTGATTGGCATTACACTGCATGAATAAATTTTCTGAGATCGCAGTCAGTTCACTTCCGCTATCAAATACAATTTTGACTGGGATGTGCTTTACCATGGCCTTCACAATTGGTTGAATTTGAAAGGGTTGGTTCCGTTCTTCTTCTTCTTGCATCAACGAATCCTCCACTGAATCGTACATGAGTCTTTTTAGGAATTTCCCTTGTGAATTCGAACTTTCTGTAGGATAAGCTTCGACTGCTACTGCTCTCTCTTTTATTTCCTCTTCTCTATTTCTTCCTTCATTTACGCCTTCTTCAACATCCTCTACTTTTTCCTCATCCTTGTCTATCTTCTCCTTCTTCGTCGCTACTTCCACATAATCGCATCTAAATGCTCTAATTATCGCTTCATAACTTCCTTCATTATATACGTTGGGTTGTGTGCCCACTCGTAACTTATTTTCAACTTCTGTCGACTGCGCGTTACCCTCATTGAATTCGCTTTCCCTGGTTTCCATCTCAAATAGCTCTGCAATACTCATTACTTCGTCCTTTCCTCCTACATTCGTTGTGCATGCCTCTGGTAATTCATCTTCCTCGTCAGTATTCTCACAATTAATTTCGTCCCAACACGATATTGTTATTTTCTTGTCTTCGTTTTCATTTGGTCCCTGCGGATTTGTTTCTTCCATCTTCTCTTCTCGTGATAAGATTTTTACTTCTCTGTTCAAGGTGCTGCAATTGCCGGTTGTCGTTATTCCCTCTGTAATAGTCGTTTCCGTTCCTGGGTGAATTATAGTTATTACCATATTCTCTTCTAAATCCATAACTGGTTCTTTGTTGAAATCTATTGTCGTCTCTTGGTGCGAAGTTATCACATGGTTCGTAATTATTGTTTCTTCGTACTGTGTCTTGTGGATTCCACTGCTTTTTGCTTTCGTTTTCAAGTGCGCTTAGTCTTTTTCTTGCGTCATCTTCCGAAAATATGAACTACTGTTCCCTTAGAATACCTTTAAATGCTTCGACGTCATTGCCTCCGCGACCTACTAATGATTGGTGGTATTTCAATGGTAGCTTCATCGCGCATAATTTAATCAACTCTCCGTCACTGTATGGTACGTCTAAGCATTGATTTTTCTTTGCCATTAATTCGAAAAATTTCACGGGACTCTTCCATCCTGAATTTTCAAAATATGGGTTCTGTAATAATTCTACTTCACTCTTTTCTGTGCTTCGTTGGACCAATATCGTGAGAGAAACTTCTCTCTGAAATCTTCGTACGATCGGCATGTCGCTGCAACATTCTGCATGGTTTCTGCGACTGTTCCTGACATGTGTGCACATATAAAGTCTAATTTGTGTGCTAGCGTCCAGTGTTCTGGTAATCCTACTCGGAATTGATCAATAAAAGTTCGTGGATGTAATGAGTTTCCTTCTCGAAAATGTTGAAATTTTCTGACTGTGAGGAAATGATCGTTGTCGTACTTCATCATAGTTCCATATGAAATTCGCGATTCTTCGCCACTTTTGTTTCTGATCATTTCTCCCGTCGTTCTTTCCGGTTGTGGTAGATCCATTGGATATTTTCCACTGTAACTTTCGCCTACCCTTGCGTAATATCGTTGGAGTGGTACGCAATAATTTTCTTCCATCGGTTGTGAACGTGTAGCATAATGCACTGCACTGTACTCTTCGCGACCTGGCTTTCCATTGCCAGGTATGTTACTTTCCGCTTGTGATTGGAATCGCAAATGCATGATATCTTCGTTAATTGCTATTTTTTCCAGTGCTGTTACAGATACGGATGTGGTTGCAGACTCTGTGCTTGTTCGATTCTGTTCACTACGCTCTTCAATGATTTGCAACAACTCTGTTCGCAATTTCTGAAATTGTCGCTTCGTTTGCGCTTCTATTTTGACTATGCGGTTATCATATCTTTTCAGCGGTGATTTTGTGATACGTTTGTATAACACACTGTTTTCAACAACTTCACGTGCTGTACCTGCTGCTTGTCTAGTAATTTCGTTTATTTGTTTCTCTAGTTTCTTGATGTCTCCGTGGGTGTTGTTACGTAATGTTTTGATCTCGTCCTGAATGTCATTACGCAATGTTTGTACGTCCGCTTGTACCTTGTAAATGTCTGTTCTCAATTGATTGTGACCTGATAATAAGATTCCTGTCACCTCTCGAGATTCTTTTGCCTCGTCTTCAATACGACTTAGGTGTAACTGTTTTTATTTTTGTTTTGTTCTTTAATCGCACGCATTTGTCTCGTGGTTTCTGCATTCTGAATTTGAATTTGGTTCGCTATGTCTTTATTTTGCCTTGTCATGGTTTCCGTAATTTGTTGTAATAATTCTGCCAGATTGGTGTGTCCTATTGCGTTTTCTTCCGACGTCCTACGCTCTGTGTTTTCGCCCAAGTGTTGGTTCGCGACTGATTTCATTGAACTGTGCTGTAACACGTTTCTGCTCGCATTCCTTGTACTCTGTGGTGAGGGAGCTCTGATTACTTGTACTATGGGTTGTACGTATTCAAGACGCAAGTTAGAATCCTCATTGACTGTCTCTCTACTTTCCTACTCCTCTGTCGTATGCTGACTTACGTTTTCTATGCCTTGACGTACATTATCCTCGTTATGGTGCGTTATATGTCCTATTTCTCGCGATACTGCATCGTCTGTTGTACTGTCCTCTATTCTCTGTCCATTTTCATGCTGTGTGTCTACCTCAATTCGGTAAAGGTCTCGATTTGCCATTTCTAACCTTTCCGAATCCCTTATTTTCTGTTTGAAAAGCAATTCACGCTCTCTTCTTCGAGTCAACATGCGTTCATACGATCTCACGCATTTCATAAACTTTTTGTTCACACAACTTGACACTTATTATACCCAAGACTGACAATCCATTCACGTACTTGATGGGTCAGAACCAACTTCACAACGATGTATCCGCCACCTGTGCGCTTGCATTGGAGAGAAAACTTAATTCTAACAATTTTTAAAATTCATAACTTAATTATGCTATTGTCTCTGCTAGAATGTCGCACTTTTTGTTGAATACTTTATTACTATCTATCGCTGCAGCTACTGTTTTCAACTATTTATCCCTTTCAAAAAAAAATTTTTTTTATTATGATAATTTTTTAACAGGATATTTTTCTGACCTAGTTAGGCATGTGGTCGACCTTCAATCATGGTATTTTACCATCCTGGCAGGGTCGCCATTTTCTAACATTCTGCGTGGTGTCTGTTTGTTCTATATTGTGTCTCCCTACCACTTTCGCACAACGACACTCTGAGCGTGTATTTTAGGGAATTGACTAGTTTGAACCTGGGACCTGTTGCTGGTAAGGAGACGCCATACCACACATGACATGTAGAGTTCAGAAGAGTTCAGTGAGACTAGCGATGATATAACCAAATACTTAATGATTTCAGCATCAGCTCCACTGCACTCCCAGTATAAGAATCTTAATACTAACTAAATTTAGTGGAAGGGGTTCAAGGCTTTCCTATTTTTAGTTAGCTGGTAAAATAACGTCGAAAAAGCAGTTAAGTTTACCATTGGAAATTTTATTCTACTCACAAAACATTGTTTATAAGTTGCAGTATTGATAAAAGGAAATGTTTTAATACAGGATGATAAAAACCACATGCATTCAACAAAAATGTGAACGAATATTCCCTGAGTGGGTTTCCAAGTTCTACAATGGATCGAAGGATGACCTATGCCATATAAAATCTATAATCTAGGCTTAAATTAAGTTTCACAAGAGATAAAACTATCAAAATAGTCTACAGTGACCCTCAATTATCTTTAATTACTTAGCTAACTTGTCATAAATTACAGTTTCTGATGTGGCTTCTAAATAACTATATAACAGAAAAATCATCGCGTTTCAGATTTTTACTTCAAGTGGCAAATTTGAACACCATGAGCTGTAATTGACGATCGACACTAGTATTATGCAAAAAGGGGGTGTAAGAGATTAGACTTCTGCAGTTCTGAGTGAAGCTTTATGCGCTGTTATGTGGCATCGCGTGCATTCATTACCTTGTTGATGTTCGTCAGGGGGTGGCGGGCAGCATAGCTCCGCTCACCTCGCCGTCTCGGAAGCAACTTTCCTCCTAACTTCTCCTTACTACAATTTACCGAAGTTGGTTTAAAAAAAAACTATCTGGCTTTGTTTTCATCTGACCAATCAGGGTCTCAATGTTAACCTTAAGCTCCGCCTAGAAAAATTCTGCCTATCCAATGAGAAACGTTATACCCTTCGTGGTGGGGCAATGTTTTTAAAGTTTGCAACGTAACATAGACTCGAAAAAGTCTCACGCTAAAACTTGCAGCTTGTGTGGTCCTTTTAGTGTTATCGTAAGATCTATACTGTTCTTCTGGAGGGCTCTAGCCTTTGACATAGGCTGGGGGGTGGTCCTAGCGGTTAGCTGGCCACGTGGGTGTCCGTCCTTTATCGTAGGGCCTTCTAGCTTAACACGGTTCTGCTCTCGGCTTCTGTTCTTGTTTCTCCCCTCGGAACTGCGTCTGTCTCACGGTGGGAAGGTATGACATGCATTTAGGCATTCTTGTGTTAGTCTGTGGTATTCCATTTGCTCACTCGTTACTCGTATTACTTTGGTTAATTTAATGTCACGATTTATTTGGAACTGTGTGACATACTACTGGATTTGCTTATCATGTCAGGGTTTTCATGGAAGGTGTTGGATTTGCCTGACACCTTACAACACCCTTAATGATCACAATATAGTGAGCGTGTTATATATCTGACAGCAGTGCTGCGTAAACCTATTGCTCCAATTTGTGCGCATAATTTGAGAAAGCCTGCCCACTTCCTTCAAAACTAAACTTCAGACTTTATAAGATTATGAACCTGCTTTTTCCTGCTCTGAAATACCAACCGACATAAAACACGATTCAGTAATAATACTATTTGTCCACAAATATGAAGATCAGGAGACGGAAAAAATGTCAGAAAGTGCAACGAAAATTAGGAGTGTGGGAGGGTTCGGCGTTACTCGGAAATAAGACAGCCGGGATTTGAATTGGAGCATGGACTGAAAACGCCACACTATACTGCCTCGGAGTTTAATAAATTGCGCCATGTAGGATCAGTCTGTGCAGGAAAACTGTGCTTGTTATTTGTGGTCTACGCTTCCTAATAACTTGAATAAAAAAAGTTACAAGGTCTTGTGTGGTGGAAGTAGGAGGTTTCGATGCAAAGTTTTTACGGAATATAACCACAAATGCTGCTTTTGGATACAACGTTGACCCTGAGTTGATTGTAATTGAAATGTCACTTTTTATCTAGTGCCATGTGTAGGTACGAGGCACGCAGTGGAATTAGTCAATTGTAGAATGGGTGCCAGCTAATAAATTAACGAATAGCAAAGTATGATAATTTCTGTATGCTGTCGGAAAACAACAAACATTAGGTTTCTGGTCATGCAAAGAAAACAAGTATTGAATTAAACCGGTTAAGATCCCCTCCTAGTATCGTGGCAGAAGCATATCCAAAAAATTACCTTGCAAACTTCTGATGCATGAGCTTACGAGTTTGAGACTCTGCTTGAAAGTCATTTGAAGTTACAGAGGCTTACCTCAGAAACAGTTGCCGATCACAGCGTGTTCTGATAAGATCGAAGGCGGGACAATGACATGAAGTTTCTCACACCATGTTAGAATGCAAAAGGCAACGCTAAAAGGACGCAATTCTAGATGAATGCCAAAGCTCGAGTGAATTCCAGTCGCATAACTAAAACTCGAATGTTCGGCGCTTGCTAAAAAATCAATGTATTGCGAAAGTTGTCAGCCGAACGGACTCAACTCGAAAGCACAAGTGTCTAAATCACGTCCGCTCGGAGTGGTGCCAGGAATCAGAGTGCTTTGTGCTCAAACTGTACGTGACGGCCAATTGAAAAACTCGTGTCCAGCACACTGATGGGCCGGCAACGGTCAGAGTTTTCGCGTCTCCCTGATAAACACCTGCCTGTTCCTATTTTAAGGATGCACCGCTCCAACAGAGTGGGCTAGGGCCACATCGTCTTTGAATTAACAAGTGGCTTACGTGCGGTGCGCGAGTGAGTGTTTATGAAACATGCTAACGGTAAGGCAGCTGTCTTGCATCTGCATTTCAAATTAGGACTGTGATGTCGGAAAAGAATATGTTAGGGAAAATAGTAATTTTGTATCTGAAGGTATAGGTTACTCAAACGTGATTTACGGGCCACAGGGAGAAGAATTTTTGCTCTTCTCGGAGAACACGTTAACTCCATCAGTGGACATATATTCGTGACAAAAATAAACATGCAGACATCGACTGCTGTAAAAAGAAAAAGTCTGTCGACATACTTGTCTACGAAACACGTATGTTACGCGATGCATTCGCTGGATACTTAAATGTACCTGTACATTTACACAGCGCTTCATCAGCC
Organism: Schistocerca piceifrons; assembly: GCF_021461385.2. Lineage (NCBI taxonomy): Eukaryota > Metazoa > Arthropoda > Insecta > Orthoptera > Acrididae > Schistocerca > Schistocerca piceifrons. Next base: position 933,391,622 of record NC_060138.1, read on the forward strand.
ATTTGACATCCACTCTTGGGTAGTGGTTGGCATCCTCTGATCCTATTCTACATCTGTCTACATTTACATCCATACTCTGCAAGCCACCTGACGGTGTGTGGCCGAGGGTACCTTGAGTACCTCTATCGGTTCTCCCTTCTATTCCGGTCTCGTATTGTTCGTGGAAAGAAAGATTGTCGGTATGCCTCTGTGTGGGCATAGGCATAGGCATCTGATTTTATACTCATGGTCTCTTCGCGAGATATACGTAGGAGGGAGCAATATACTGCTTGACTCTTCGGTGAAGGTATGTTCTCGAAACTTCAACAAAAGCCCGTACCGAGCTACTGAGCGTGTCTCCTGCAGAGTCTTCCACTGGAGTTTATCTATCATCTCTGTAACGCTTTCGCGATTACTAAATCATCCTGTAACGAAGCGCGCTGCTCTCCGTTGGATCTTCTCTCTCTCCTCTATCAACGCTATCTGGTACGGATCCCACACTGCTGAGCAGTATTCAAGCAGTGGGCGAACAAGCGTACTGTAACATACTTCCTTTGTTTTCGGATTGCATTCCCTTAGGATTCTTCCAATGAATCTGCTTTACCGACGATCAACTTTATACGATCATTTCATTTTAAATCACTCCTAACGCGTACTCCCAGATAATTTATGGAATTGACTGCTTCCAGTTGCTGACCTGCTATATTGTAGCTAAATGATAAGGGATCTATCTTTCTATGTATTCGCAGCACATTACAATTGCCTACATTGAGATTCAATTGCCATTCCCTGCACCACGCGTCAATTCGTTGCAGATCCTCCTGCATTTCAGTACAATTTTCCGTTGTTACGACTTCTCGATATACCACAGCATCATCCGCAAAAAGCCTCAGTGGTCTTCCGATGTCATCCACAAGTTGAAAGGTGGCTACACTGTGCCACTGCGCCAGAGATTGCGCCAAAGAGTACTATTAAGCCGCCTTCACAGTGATTGTCGAGAGTTCATAGCAGTCAGTGCCTGTTGAGAGCTCGTAGAAGACAGCTCGTGTTGAGATGTGCTAGTGGGCAAGGCTTGTCGAGATGTTGTAGTAAGGAGTGTTTGTTCCATGTTTTATCCAGTTATTTGATGGGAGAGATAGCAGATGTTATTGTAATGAGTGCATTTCGTCAATATATAAGAAGGTAAAAACCACATTGTTCTTTATTATTTGTGTGTCTGAAATAATGCGTCACTACAGGTTCAGTCAACAAAGCATCTGGCTTGTGTTCTTGCATTAGAGTGTAATTCTGGTTTTCTTGCGTAATTATAGTTTTTCTAAATTTTCTTTTATCACGTCAGTATAGTTGGTATTTAAAAATTCTTGTCTTGTTGGAGAAGAACCGTGCCAGATGTGGACGTTGAGTCACACTCCCACATACAGAACAGTTACTCTTGTGCTTATTGGTTTTGTAGGTTTTATGGTTGCTGGGGACTTAATTAATTAACTGTGTTTACGAAAATTTTCTTACATTGTTTGTTGCAGTCAGATTGCGTAATAATACTAGTCAGGGCCAACCGATTACGAGACACAGCGTAATCGGACATACAGCTACTAAAAAGAAAAATCATTTTCAATCTTGCATTTAATAAAGCCCCCATGCACGTGGCGACCGCTGCTTCGGATCGTCCCTTGGATTCTTCTGATTGTAAAAATAGTAGATGGTAGTACTGTTGTAGTAATTTGTAGTTAGTAATTGCAGTCTGTATTGAGTGTGTAGATTTGGTAATTGGCATTCTTCTAATGGTATTTTTTAAAATTTAGTTTTTTGGTTGTATTTTTATTGCCTTGTATACGCGTTTGACAATTTTGTGCAATTATTTCAATTGTTCGTTAATCGTGTTTGAAGGAAACATCTCGTGTGAATAGTATTGTTGGAGATAAAGAGTCATTGTGTGTAATTTTCGTACAGTGACGAATCTTTTGTATATTTTGTAAATGATTACGCGATCAATGAAAAAGGCAAAAATGATGAATAGTGAGAACGAAATTGTTAACATGGCGAACTCGCCAACAGAGGAAAACAGTATGATGGATAATGAAGTGGAAAACAATTTAATAAGTCGGGAAGACAGTCCGGAACCAGTTCAAGGTTTTTCTCAATCAGAAAATTCACAGAATACGAGGGTAACGATAGAAGATTCTGGAATAGTATCGAACACAGATAGCTTTACAGCTATGACGAAGGAAACTGGTTTTGCGGGAAATGTTAGGGGCGAAAATAATTTTGAAACAGTTACTATGGGGCAGTTGATGAGTGCTATATTAAAAATGGAAACACGAATGGAAACTTTGGGATCTGAAATAAAAACAGATAGGGGAATAATGGAGCAGTTTCGATCTGAATTAAAAACAGAGATTGGAACAATTAAAACTGAGATGGGAACAATGGAAACTCGGTTAGGATCTGAATTTAAAACAGAGATGGGAACTTTGGAAACACGGATAGATTCACGAATAGGGACATGTTTCAAAAATATGAAAGATGAATTAAAGAAAGAAATCAGGGAAGAAGTACAACCGATTCTGAATTCTCACAATAATAAATTGCAGTAGAAATCAGACAAAGGGAACAGGATAGAGAACAGGAAGAAAGAGATCGCGTGATAGTACAAAAATTTTCAGAGTTAAATTTACAACGTGCAAACGATAAGAAAGAAGTATTTGAAAGAATCGAGGAATCCGTACCAAATGATAGAATAAATAATCTAACACGACAATATGAACAGTTAACTACCAAATGTGACAATACTGAAACCCGAGTCGCGACACTTACAGAAGACGTAAATAAACAGAAAGAACAATTAGGTGACTTATCGGAAAGAGTTGAGGAAATTTCAGATAAATTGACAAATCTTAGTTTACATGGGGACAGAGATTCGGATGATACAGCTCCATTACCATTTGCAGAAACCGAAGAGTATCAGAACATAAATAAGCATGTTGAAAATCAGGGAAAATTTAATGAACGCGTGAAAAGGGAATTTGAGGCATTACGAAAGCAAGTCAAGCAGATCGAAGGCGAAATTGTAGGAAAAGATAGCAGAAGGAACTTAGAATCACAGGTAGCAGAGGGGTTTGAAGAAAATAATTTGTTTCATTTACGGGATGCAACAAGAGAGCGCCAGGCGCGCGAACTTTACAATAATCGACATTCGGACCGGGACAGACGCGGTAGGTCTTTGTCGCCACGAGGCGAAAACTTTGATTATAAACACTTTTTGACTGTTCGGAAATTTAAGATCTTCCGCAACTCTAAGAATGACATACATCCATGTGCATGATTAGATCAATTTACGTACGCACTTCCGCCAGATTTGCCACTAAGGCACAAACTAGAAATTATGTGCAGTTATTAATGTCCTCAGGGGATTCACTACTCTAAGTGAATATGTGCCGTAGCGAGCATAGGGCCCCGAGCTGTAGTGGTGCTATTTCTCTTTTAGTTTTCTGTACCGCTGCCTACTCTTTTACTATTCTTTGCATCTGTCAAAACAACTCTTCGACTATCAATCTATCTAGTGAGTAAGTGAACAATAACTGGATATGACTGTTTTACCCAAAAGTGACTTTGGAAATTACCGATTGGACTTACTGTACCTATTGCAGCATTCATTGTAGTTTAAACGAAATTTTATCTGTTTATCTTCGTGACAACATTACTTCGTATGTTGACGACATTATTATTGCTAAACGTTCTTGGAGTGAGCACAACAAAATTTTGGATTCATTATTACGTATTTTTGCACGAGTTGATATTACAGTGAACTTAGAAAAATCTGAATTTGGTCGTTCTCAGGAGAAATTTCTCGGTCACATTATTGCTAGAGAAGGTATTCTTCCTGATCCAGAAAAATTAGATGCTATTCAGTTCGCAATGACATTCTTTTTAAACGAAAATCGGTCGACAACTCTGTTTGGTTAGTTTGTATTCCTGATGAGTGGCTTAATAAGCTGATTTGGTATACGCATTTCAGTTATGCACACTTTGGTCCCAGAAAATGCTTTCACAAATTACGAGAAAATTGTTACTTCAGTAATATGGAAAAACGTATTCGATCTGTTCTTGCCAAATGCAAATTATGTCAAATGGCTAAGCCTCCAACGATTTCTCACAGAGCACCGTTGTTTCCTGTCATTCCAGCGAAATTAAAGGAGATGGCTGCAGTCGATTTGTTCGGTCCAGTGGTTCGATCTACTAATGGTTTTGCGTACATTTTCGTAGCAGTGGAACTGACATCAAAATATGTGTGTTTTACACCGTTACGCAAAGCAACAGCTCGTTCAGTATCTAACGCTTTCATCAAACATTTTCTTAAAGAAGTTGGTCATGTTGATAAGGTTATATCAGATAATGGATCACAGTTTCGTTCTAAAATTTGGCTTCGTACTCTACAGCATCGTAAAATTAAACCAATTTTCATCTCACTTTTTCACCCTCAATCTAACGCTTCAGAGAGATGGATGAAGGAAATCAATAAATTGTGCCGTCTTTATTGTCATCAGAATCACAGAACTTGGGATCAGTATCTTCATATTTTTCAAAACATTCTGAATGAACTTCCTAATGATTCAACTTCTTTACCGCCTATATTGATATTAAAAAATAAAGTACCAACAAATCGCATATCTGAAATCGTTCCTTTTCCACCTTCACGGAAACTGCGGCATTCTGAAGTTGTTAACCTGGCTCTACAAAATATTGCATCTGCGGCTGCTAGAAGAGAGAAATCAGCTAGACGTCCTGGTCGTTCAAAAATCTTGTCAGTTGGTCAAAAGGTATTAATTAAGTCCCACCGTTTGTCTCACAAAGGAAAAGGCTTGTGTCGCAAATTTTTTCTGCTTTATAACGGTCCATATAGAATTCGTAAAATTATACATGATAACACTGTTGAAGTAGAAACTCTTAAATCTCGACGCTCTAAAGGAATACACCATATATCTAACGTAAAAATTTTTGTGGAATGACATACTTTTGAGAAACCAACAGCTAGATGTAAACATGCGGAGAGTACAAGGATACCGCGCTGTGTTTTGGCGGCGGCACATACTCAAAGCAACAGTCAAGTCTGCGCGCCGCACAAGGCAGTCGTTGACCGCAAACAATTGCTTCCTACGTCACGCGGCTACAGCTGATCGAGCGCTCAGTGCGAATGCACTGACAGCCGTAAACAAACACACAGTCTAATTTCTCCGACTAAATTCAGTATAAAGCTATAGTGACTTGATGAATTCTGTTATTAACATTCAGTATTTTTCAGGATACGGTTCTATAAAATATTTAAGAACTTCAGGTAAATTCTGTGCGTGTCCGACGTTAAGACGACTTGCTATCGAGAAAATTTCAGGAAGAATGTAATTTCGAAGAAGAAAGTAATAAACCAAAAAAAAGGTAACTATTAATTGAGTTCATTTTTCAGGTAACATATTTCCACTTAGGTACGTACTTTAGACGTAATTTGCTGCTCGCGATTACGTGATTCATACTTTGTGCTAATTTCATGTTCTATGAATTTACGTGTGAAGCGACGCGCTTGCGTACGTTAACTGAATTTGACAATGTTTATTAATGAACTGGGTTGTTACTTGTGTATATTATGCATCGCTTGGCTGCACTGCTATTTCACTGATGTCATATTTTTTTTTAATTATGTGCCTGCTGTGCTTATTTATTTAAATTATAATTGTCACCTGATTAGTTGTGCTGATATGTATGTAAGTTATACTTTGTGATTTATCTGCCTGCGGCTCCATGTTTACTTGCTAAGATGACATATGAACATTTATTTGCTTAGGCTGATATGATGCTAATGACTTGTTTATTACGTAAGATATATGTTTGCTGCTTTTTGTATGGATTGCATATTTACACATTTCTGTTTTGTTGTCATAACTACTCTTCAATTTAGAATATAGCAATGCTGATGTACAGTGTACGAACATAGAGTTTAGGTCACACTACTGTATTAATTATAGATTGTTCGCTTGGCAGAGCCTCGTTGTAGGAATTGTGCTGCATCCACTTGTTGACATTCTGTTCTCTACTGGTATATTTAATCGCTATTGCATGTTTTGCTTACGCTCAGTGCCTTATATTTTTAAGATAAGAAAATGAACTGCTATAATTCGACGAACGACATTAGTACAAGAGAGTCATAGAAGTCACATGAGCTGAGGTTTTATGGAAGCTGTGTAGATTTATGCTAATGGGAAGGAGGCTAACGACATGACAGACCAAAACTAGGTTTAGACCATTAACAATTATTACACTGCATTTTTCGTGAGCAATTGAAATAGGAAGTGACACTTGACACAAAAAAAATACTCCACATGTTTGCTTCTGCTATGATTCTTGAAGTGGTGTACACACTGTGAAATATTATGATCATTCACACTCCGTAATCGTACTTAATTACTGAGAGTTATTCGAACTAAGTCTGTTAGAGGTCAGGTATGCATTTCTTTTATTTAATGATGGACAAGGAACCAAAATGTATTTTATAATTTATAATGAGTAGAAAATTTGGGTCAGATGGATTACACAGAGGTTGTGTGTGGACACTGTGTCGTCGGATTGTATGGGATGCTGAATTGAAGTTGCATTAGGATTTTATCTGTACTTGTTCGAGGAGACTGACTAGAGGAAAGAGTTGTTATGGAAGTGAGATGATATTGGTGCTGAGGTTTATATTTATCGACGTATTATTGAGGTATAGAGATTATATGAAGTTGATTATTGGAGTTGTTGTGGACAAGAGGTAAGGTAAATGATATTGGTGATAAGACGTATTGAAGAGGTATTATTGAGGTATTATTGAGATTGTGTGAAGTTGATGATTATTGGAGTTTTGGTGGATAAGAGGTAAAGTAAGTGAAATGCATATTTTTTTTGTTGGTCTTATGGAACAAGGAGGATGAAGATAGCAGACTAGAACACTAAAGTAGAAGGAAGGTAGTCTATACACACACTTTGTTAAATCACTAAGCAGTATATACTTTTTTTTGGAGAGAGGAAGTAATTGCATATCCTGGCTCACTGACAGTTGTTCAACAACAGTACATTTTGATCTGGCTTGGCAAACATTGGTCTTGACATGATGACTATGACGTTGACTAACTATTATTGACTGTTATACATTGCTGGCAGTACTACTTGATACACATGATGAATATCTGATTTTGACAGAATTACATTTACACAATTAACACTATTCAATTACACAGTAGTATTTAATGTGGATGAGAGATGAGTGAGTGTGTTTTGTGTGTTTTCCTTTACTAATCCTACCCACCTATCTCCTAAATATTATTTTATTTGTTTGTAGTTGCTTGCACTGACACCCATAAATATTATAGGTTTACTGGTATTTGAGTATTTGTAATAGTTAATAGGACAATTATCTGACATCATTTGTGTGTTTGTTATGATTTGTATGTTACTGTAAAAGCATTTGTATGTGTATTCAAACTATTGTTCATGCCTGAACTGTCTGATTAGTGAAGATAAATATTCTGAACTGTTACCTGCACTTTTCAACATGATGTGTGACATTTGGTCGTGTTTAATTTCTGCTGATGAACTGTGTGATCAGTGATTGTAAAAAAAAATTATGGACTGTTACTTGTACCTTTTCTTCATGATTGGTGCCACTAGGACATGTTTAATTTCTGCTCATAAACTCTGATGAACAGTGTGATCAGTGTTAGTGAATTTTGTGGAACTGCTTCTGCTGAGAAATGTGACTTTTTGGTGTCTGCACCTGCACTCAACATTCCTGTGTGCAACTGATGAACTGTTTCTACTGAAATGTCACTTGTTGCTGTCTGCACCTACTCAACATTGCTGGGTGCCACTGATGGACTGCTTCTACTGAAAAGATGTCCCCTATTGCTGTGAGCACCTGCTCAACATTGCTGGGTGCAACTGATGGACTGCTTCTACTGAAATGGTGTCACTTGTTGGTGTCTGCACCTGCTCAACATTGCTGGGTGCCACTGATGAACTGCTTCTACTGAACTAATGTGACTTGTTGCTGTGTGCACCTGCTCAACATTGCTGGGTGCCACTGATGAACTGCTTCTACTGAACTAATGTGACTTGTTGCTGTGTGCACCTGCTCAACATTGCTGGGTGCAACTGATGGACTGCTTCTACTGAAATGATGTCACTTGTTGGTGTCTGCACCTGCTCAACATTGCTGGGTGCAACTGATGGACTGCTTCTACTGAAATGGTGTCACTTGTTGGTGTCTGCACCTGCTCTCAACTTTGCTGGGTGCAACTGATGGACTGCTTCTACTGATATGATGTCACTTGTTGGTGTCTGCACCTGCTCAACATTGCTGGGTACCTCTGATGGATTGCTTCTACTGAACTAATGTGACTTGTTGCTGGGTGTACCTGCTAAACTTTACTGGGTGCAACTGATGGACTGCTTCTACTGAAAAGATGTCACCTGTTAGTATCTTTTTTTTGTTGTATAAACTAATCATTGAAAGCATTTTATGTGAACATTTGTATAAACTGATTTTTTGTATATTGTGTAAACTATTATGTAAAGCCACATGCATGAAGAGAAGTTGTATTGCCTACTGTATTTTATATATTAGGTTAGTAAAAGGTCAGTGCAAAGCCAAAATTTTTAACTAATTATGTGATATTTAGGTATTAATATTATCTTTTATTTTTGTCTGTATTTTTCTGGACGAATTTGGTGGTATTTTCACCACCAATGCTGGCAAAAATACCATCAAATTCTGGCCTGTGGAGGAGGGGCATATGAAAGGTGGCTACACTGTGCCACTGCGCCAGAGATTGCGCCAAAGAGTACTATTAAGCCGCCTTCACAGTGATTGTCGAGAGTTCATAGCAGTCAGTGCCTGTTGAGAGCTCGTAGAAGACAGCTCGTGTTGAGATGTGCTAGTGGGCAAGGCTTGTCGAGATGTTGTAGTAAGGAGTGTTTGTTCCATGTTTTATCCAGTTATTTGATGGGAGAGATAGCAGATGTTATTGTAATGAGTGCATTTCGTCAATATATAAGAAGGTAAAAACCACATTGTTCTTTATTATTTGTGTGTCTGAAATAATGCGTCACTACAGGTTCAGTCAACAAAGCATCTGGCTTGTGTTCTTGCATTAGAGTGTAATTCTGGTTTTCTTGCGTAATTATAGTTTTTCTAAATTTTCTTTTTTCACGTCAGTATAGTTGGTATTTAAAAATTCTTGTCTTGTTGGAGAAGAACCGTGCCAGATGTGGACGTTGAGTCACACTCCCACATACAGAACAGTTACTCTTGTGCTTATTGGTTTTGTAGGTTTTATGGTTGCTGGGGACTTAATTAATTAAATGTTTTTACGAAAATTTTCTTACATTGTTTGTTGCAGTCAGATTGCGTAATAATACTAGTCAGGGCCAACCGATTACGAGACACAGCGTAATCGGACATACAGCTACTAAAACTAAAAAAAAAAAATCATTTTCAATAATATTTAATTAAGCCCCCATGGAAAGTTCATTTATGTATATTGTGAATAGCAACGGTCCTACGATACTCCCCTGCGGCACATCTGAAATCACTCTTACTTCGGAAGACTTCTCTCCATTGAGAATGACATGCTGCGTTCAGTTATCTAGGAACTCTTCAATTCAATCACACAATTGATCTGATAGTCCATATGCTCTTACTTTGTTCATTAAACGACTGTGGGGAACTGTATCGAACGCCTTTCGGAAGTCAAGAAACACGGCATCCACCAGGGAACCCGTGTCTATGGCCCTCTGAGTCAAGTGGACGAATAGCGCGATCTGGGTTTCACACGACTGTCTTTTTCGAAACCCATGCTGATTCCTACAGAGTAGATTTCTAGTTTCCAGGAAAGTCATTATACTCGAACATAATACGTGTTCCAAAATTCTACAACTGATCGACGTTAGAGATATAGGTCTATAGTTCTGCACATCTGTTGGACGTCCCTTCTTGAAAACGGGGATGACCTGTGCCCTTTTCCAATCCTTTGGAACGCTACGCTCGTCTAGAGACCTACGGTACACCGCTGCAAGATGGGGGACAAGTTCCTTCGCGTACTCTGTGTAAAATCGAGCTGGTATCCCATCAGGTCCAGCAGCCTTTCCTCTTTTGAGCGATTTTAATTGTTTCTCTATCCCTCTGTCGTCTATTTCGATATCTACCATTTTGTCATCTGTGCGACAATCTAGAGAAGGAACTACAGTGCAGTCCTCCTCTGTGAAACAGCTTTGGAAAAAGACATCCATTACACGATCACGTCGCTTCTGCACGTTTTGTAATGACTTGTACCCAACTTACACTGGATCGTTTTCCGGTTCTTCCTTTTTCTTTAAATGCAGGCGAGTATCAGATTGCTTCATGTATCATTCTTCGCCTTGTTACTTGTTCCTCACATGTCAGCTTCCTTTTCATTACGATCATAATTTATCTTCCATTGTAGTGTGTGCTCTGATACATTTTTTTGTTTTCCTGTTTGTTAATTACCAATATGCATATCATGATCGCTTGCTTAGTAAACATTAGTTTTAACGTTTTCGACACTAAGCGTCCATATCTCAACTCTTTTAGTAGAAACTGGGAAAACAGACTTATGATGCCTACCATGATTACTGCACTAATAGAACCGCCATAAATCTCTTCCAACAACTCGTCCAAGTTAGCCAAAAAATCATTGCCACCGTTTCTTCCTTGAAACACGTGAATCGCACGACTTCGTGGAATCAAGCACTTCGTTAATGTTTGTCATGTAGCTCATCGTCTCTGATATGATTTCGGTGTGAGAAGATATCAGAGTTCTTCCTCCCTATAAGACAGCCATAGTCATCCGTTTACGTTTATTGATACTTCCACTACGTTGCGACCTTTTCGAGTGAAGTACTGACGCAAATACCTGCTGTCTCGTCCTTTTAGAACGTGAGTTCTTGGCGCCATACGTCTTCTCTTACTGTAAACACGGTCGTGCTCCAATATTGCTCACATCTGCTGGTATTTAATTCTACTCCACAGCATCATATTTCGTGAGGTTTCCGCGATAACACCCGGCAGGTGGCGCAATTAAAGACAAGATACAGTGAACGCAGGCAATGTTCACAGTATGAGCCCCTTAAACTGATACAATTTGCCTGTGGCAGTTTCCAGACGCTGTGGAAACAGGAAATGCAGAAAAAAGCAAGCAAGAGCGTAGCGTTTGCAAATGGCGGAACAGCATCTTACCAGCGCCCCCCGTCGTCGCCACCCCCCCCCCCCCCCCCCGGCTTCAAACGCCTGATCCTTCTACAAATGAGCTAATGTTTTAAATATTTGTGAGCGAGAAAATTCTTAGGAACTTTACTAAATTATGTTAAAAGTCGCTGAGTGCTCACATGATCAAACCCTGGATAAATACATCTGCGTAATTTGCGCTCAGTTTTTAGCAAGCGCTAGATTTTCAAGCATCTCAATGTTTATGACATCATATCTTCTGAACTATGTATTTACAATGACACATAATTTTCCAGGTACATTTGATGGTATGTATGGTATTGCGAACAGTGTTAGTAGTTAAAAAGTAATAAATTAAAATATCAGCGGGATATATTCTTTCTTTCATAATTTGTAAGAACAATTTCTTAAAGGTTTACGATTATGTATAAAGTTTTATGGAAGTCGCTAAGCGCTCTTATTGCGAAGTAGTGGATGAATACAAAGAGGGTAATTAGCGCGCACTGAGTTATTCTGTTTCAAGGCCTATACAGGTTCTTACTGTAATACCTACTCATCTTACTGTGTTAAGCGTTTATCATTAGATGGTACCTCTTAATGAGTAGATTGGGAGGATTATGACGAATTATGACAGCATTTTAAATTTCTAAATTCGCTCGACAATTATATAGAATTTTGAAAATCAAATTTTTTTTACCTGGTACTTGGAACGTGCACCACGAACTTCGTTAGCCGTTCAGTGATACACATTCTTGTCCAGTTGCGCCAAAGTGGAAGAAACTAGTGTGTTACAAGGTCCAGAGGAATGGAGCTTCAACTATTAAAATAGGGCTGATCATCTAAGTAGTAGAAGACTTTTCGGATCAGATTCTTTACGAGTTGTCATTTCTCACGTGGTATAATAAGCATCTCTAAGAGCTGATAGTCACTGGCTGACTCACTGCCGTGGTTTCGAGGCATGCGCCACAACAAAACACTCAACTCTAGGTGAAAAACCTAAACGACATGCCAACTAGCTTTTGCGAGGCCCAAGATAATGAAAGCTTTGCAGCAGTAGGGAAGGGTAAATCTCTCTTTGCTCTGTTGTCTGCCCCTCACAGCTGTTCTATGTACCTTTGTGACATATTAATCGAGTTGCTTTAAACAATCAATGTCTCATGCGTAATGTGTAATTTAACATCTCACCGAGGTCTAAATTAACATGTGATGGTTAGTTCTTTTATTTCCTTCTAATTACTGTATCTGTACTTGTATTAAAGTGTGTGTTTCACTATTAGTCACTTTGTATTAATGCAAATCTTTCTCAGGTCCATACATTTCAGCGTAATTTGTTTGTCTAAATTTGTCCTGCTCCCAACAACCAGTGAAAACGACTGTTACGACAGGAGGGTCCCGGAGTAACTTGGCCAGACTTCCATTGCTTAATCCTACTCCCTCCAACGAAAGCACGTTGTTCCTGCCATAACATGCATAAATTCAATGTGAGAGACATTCACCTTGTGTTTCAACTATCCATGCTGCCTTTGTCTGGCACAACTTGTTTTACGTGTGCTTATTTTTGTTATCATGTTTGTCTGTGTCATCCGTAATACAATTGTCACAAGGGAAGTGTTAATGAGAATTCCTGACTGCAATTTGTATTTGTGTAATATGTGTCTGATCTGTCAATGTATTCTTTATTGAATGCGTTATTTTTTACGTGGTTCATGCTTTTGTTGAACGACTTTACACGTTATCAGAAATCTGATTTCTCGATGATAGTTGTTAAATACCTTAGTTAGTTGGTGTTTCATTAATTAAATATAGGATATTAAGGTCAGAAAACGTGAGCAGAGCAGATTTGTAGGATCAATTCGTGATTACGGGTTCCAACATAACAGCCACTGTGGGACGTGATGCAAACTAGGGCATTCTACGCTTGTCTAGTTTCCTGACTAACAAGATGAACACCAGTTTTGCTTGTAATAATAGGAAGGAACAACCAGCAATACTTCTTAAGAATATAGAGGTAAAATTGATATGTTCTGGGGAAGTCTGAAGAAATTCAGCATTATACAGACGGATTTTTAGTGTGAAATATGAAACCAGTCAGGAAGTTTTGGAAGTTTAAGAGTCATTGACACTAAAGGGTCGCATGGTGTGGGAGAACACCTCTATGCCACTTTGTGAATTCATGAATAAAGTAGTTCAGGGCAAAAAACAGGCGGGTAAGAAACTCTAAAGTCTTAAAGTCAGACAATAGGAGAAAGTGAAGCGGCTAATTGTAGCTGATCACGGAGCAGTGAATCGTCTCAATTGTGGCATTGTGATGGTGGTTGGAATGGGTGGTTTGTAAGAAATACATCCATGGATCCTTTTAATCACAACAGTTACAGTGACTGAATCGAAGCTGTTGGATCGGTCGTTGTTATCTGTGATGCAGTCGGCCACCGTGGCAGCAGAATACTCGCGTCAGCAACTGTCTGCCATGAAGGCAGTGCGTGGTGATGGTGGCTTCGTGCAGCAGTTAGCTCAAGAGCTCAGTGCCTACGCAAGGTAGTGGCGGCTTCTGGCAATAGACAGCAGAAGCGGCTCTGGCTGCCAGTCCACTCCCGTAGTGGCGGCAGAGGACACACAGGTTCAACTGAGGTCAGACAGCGGGGTCCAGCACGGCTGATGACGATGCTGGGTGCTCACTGTGGGCACTGAGCAGGAAGAGTGTAGGCTCGCATGGGGCGGGGTACGACAGTGGTGGCTGTGCAGCTGGAAGGCCAGGCTCAAATCAATGGCTCACCAAGGAGGCGGCTGTCAGCAGATGTTAGCCACCCAGTGGGCGATGTTACGGCGCGAATGCGCCAGGATGACAGTATACGGACTTAGACAGAGGCCTTCAGCTATTCATAGCGATGTTGAACAATGGCGGCCACCTACTTCAAGGTGGCATCTGTTGCATAACTGGACATTCTGTATAAATTGACCTCTACTGAGACTCAGGGTCTGAATTAGTTGGTATGTATATAAGCCAGGCTGGCTAGCGTTTTCCCAATAACAGCTCACCTGCCCTGTAAGTCGCAATGAACTGGCGCAGTTGGGCGTCACCGTTGGACAGCTATTATCTCATTAGCCTTGGTTTTCCAGTCTGGTCAGGTCCTCCAGAAGCCCTTTCGGTGCTTTATCGTGACGCATCTTCAGCTTTTAGAGTGTCTGTCGCCTTCCACATCGTCAGTGTACTGAATACGTGTTCTTGGGTACTGAATAAGCGCTTTTGCGCCTTGGTACCCAGTTATCGAGCCTATATGTACCTCCCCTTGGTGATGTCCTTCTGCTGGATCGATTCTTTACATTGGGCGAATCAGTGATGCGATAGCATCCTACGCAGATGAAAAGATGAATTAGGCAGCATGGTGTAGCAGGATGCTGTGTCTTTACCTTTCGAGTCTCATTGGAAGTAACCTGAATAAGATCACTGATTCTCCAGTTTTTCTGTATAAATTAAAGGTAAGTGAGAAAAACCAGGCGCTGGCCGGAGTGGCCGAGCGGTTCTAGGCGCTACAGTCCGGAACCGCGCGACTGCTACGGTCACAGGTTCGAATCCTGCCTGGGGCATGGTTGTGTGTGATGTCCTTAGGTTAGTTAGGTTTAAGTAGTTCTAAGTTCTAGGGGACTGATGACCTCAGAAGTTAAGTCCCATAGTGCTCAGGGCCATTTGAGCCAAAAACCAGGCAATGCTGATGACTGACGCACTCGAAGGACACAATGTTTCACACCAGGGTGCTGCAAGTGAATGAGTCCTGCACAGTGATAGAATTGTTCCCCACAAAATGGGGGAGGTTTTTGCCACAGAAACGATGGAGAAACCATAGTTTCCTAAGGAGTCAGTGATAACTGACAAGCAGAAACATCAAAGCTAATAATCAAGCGCCGACATATTTGATGCCTGGGAACGAACAAAATCCGCATGAATGGTTTTTAGATGTTCTGATGATGATATAGGAATGTTTGAAGAAGAAGACGAAGAAGAAGAAGGGGAACGCTAGGCGGATGTAAGAAATGTCACAGAATAGTAATAGCCATCATCATCTTTGGAATAACATGTTATTTCTGACCAGTGAAAGAGAAAGGAGAGATACTCGTCTCCCACGAGGTAATGGCCGAGCGGTTCTAGGCGCTACAGTCTGGAACCGCGCGACTGCTACGGTCACAGGTTCGAATCCTGCCTGGGGCATGGTTGTGTGTGATGTCCTTAGGTTAGTTAGGTTTAAGTAGTTCTAAGTTCTAGGGGACTGATGACCTTAGAAGTTAAGTCCCATAGTGCTCAGAGCCATTTGAACCATTTGAATCCTACGAGGTAAGAGAGGCGAACGATTAACTAACAGGGCCCTACTTCTATTTATGCCTTGCTTACGGGACTCCCTCGTGAATAGTACAAAGAAAAGGTGATTGTATGCTCCCGTATGCGTTTTCATTTGTCTTACCTACTAATTGTGGTCATTTTCTGCAAACTCATTCGATAGAATAAAAAAATAAAAAGTTTTCAGTCTGTTAATAGATTGTCTAAATTTTTCCAGTTGCGTCTCATGAGTAATCACTGTTTTCTCCCGTGCTTCCTGTGGGCATCCAGTTTTCACTCCAGTACCAGCTGCACAGGACGCTATCACACAGAAACATTCGGTTGATTCCCTCTCCCCCCCCCCCCACAAAAAAAATAAAAAAAATCTCCTTTATGAATAATAAAAGTTTGATAATTGATCCTTTTACTTCAATTGAAAAAAAATTAAAATTATACTGTTGTATCATTTGGCACAAATAGGGTTCCTAAACGTTGTTGAACTGGTAGACTTCAATAGAGCGCTGCGAGCGGCAGTTATGCCCAATATAGTCTCTTTTTGTAGTACCAGAGCAAGTTTCTGGAACTAGTTGCGAAGCAGCGTGTTTGCTAATGCGCTATGACGTCACGCGGATTCCTCACATTCCGCAGCTGTTCCGCACCGAAGTAGTTGGGTTGTGGCCAGTGCACTGTGACAAATTTACTGTAATTTGCTCACAGCAGCAACATTTCAGCACCCTGGTGTAACGGCTGACATAATAGCATACTTAGTACAACGTACAGACTGCAAGTTAATACGAGAATAACTAACAGGAGAAAGCTACTAAAACCTAAATTGCTGTAGCAAAATATTATTAAAAACCAGTTTTCAACCCTTAACTTTCATTATACACTTTCTGATAATCGAAGGCAACAGGATGTTAAGACAAGAATCTTTAATAGTAACAAATATAAAAATCAAAATTATTACTTTTATAGAACCGTAACACAATTATTTTCATTTATCGAGTAAACCATTATCATGGAATCCACATTCCAGTAAATCTACAATTTTACGACTTACATAAATTGAAGCTACCTTAAAAATATTGACAAAATAATCAATAATGGCCGGCCGCTGTAGCCGAGCGGTTCTAGGGGCTTCAGTCCTGAACCGCGCTGCTTCTACGGTCGCAGGTTCGAATCCTGCCTAGGACATGGATATGTGTGATGTCCTCAGGTTAGTTAGGCTTAATTAGTTATAAATCTAGGGGACTGATGACCTTAGATGTTAAGTACCATAGTGCTTAGAGCCATTGAACCACCTAATCACTAATGAGAGATTTTTGGGTCCAGGTTAGAACCTCGTAAATGAACATCCTTCACAGAGATAAATACATCTATAATGAGCACAAAATGATACTTCCCTTCTGTGCAGCACTCCAAAACCGCTGCCACTATCCTGTACAGTAATTAAGCAGCATAGAACGTCTGTGCAGCGTGCTTTCCTTTTACAAAGCAGTATTACATGGAATTCATGGGTACATACAGTGCCCTCAAATACATATGACTTAGACACTGATTTCATTAACCTGCAACAAATATATGTTACACACTGGAAACAATAATATTTCATTGCCTTAACAAATAATATTCGAGCAGCCACAATGAGGCCGGTACCGTCAGACTGTTACCAAAACTATTAGAGAAATACCAGTCTATTGATCTGCCGCCCAGCAAGGATACCTTTAAAGATCCTTTCAAAACACCATTGACATATTGCAAAGGACTGATCATTATTAAATTCAGCACATGGTCTCCGAACCACAAATAGCACTCGGTATTTCACAAGAGATACAGCGTGATAACAGCAGTGAACTGTTCCAAGAGGCTTCTTTAGTAAACTTTCAGCAGAGGCACAGTACAATCATACCTTAAACCAAACGTGGCTTCTTACGTCCTTCCAGGTTCGATTCCCGGCGGGTTCAGGGATTTTCACCTGCCTCGAGACGACTGGGTGTTTGTATTGTCCATATCATTTCATCATCATTCATGCAAGTGGCGAGGTTGGACTGAGCAAAGGTTGGGAATTTGTACCGGTGCTGATAACCGCGCTGTTGAGGCAGTTGAACGCCCCACATACCAAACATCATCATCATCATCGTACGTGCTTACATCGCCGCAAACGCCTCAGATGCAGTTATCACGTTTTCCTATCAAGCACTGATACTTCTGTAACATCACTGTTTGAGCAGTAATTCATGAACACACTACCTGTTCCAGGGCAAGTCGTTCGGGCCGCTAACCACACCAAGCAAGACGCGCTCCGGCTTGGCTCACTCCACTCAACAACCACCTCTCTCGCAGCGGACCACAGCGCCAGAGAGCCTTCCAGTCCGAAGACACACCATTACCCTTTAATCGGCAATCGCTAACTGTCGATATGACACAACTGTCGCTATAACGCTGACCAGTGAGTGTGTCGTGTTCAAAGATTTGGAAGTCAGTACGCCCATGCAACATTACGCCACCGAACACTGTAACACCTGTACAATCAAAACGATCATATTCGCCAATGTTCCTGAGTCATCACGTGTTCTCTCCTATCGCCATATGAGGGTACGTCAAGCATTATCCTTAACCGTTGTTTCTATGTATGACCTAAGTTTCTAAGTTTCATCGAACTATGTTACTTGTCAGTGACACATCGCGTGAAAGTTATTTTCGTCCTTCAGTTTTACACACTATTGTACCTTGCGAAGTTAAAACGGTTGGGCTAGTTGTTAACAGAGATGTCTCTGCTTGTATTTTTCCTATTTCCAGTTTTCACACCTCTTTCATCTCCCTGCCATGCATTACGTCTGTTTCTCTTGCTGTGTATCTGTTATCACAATAGATTACGGAGAAGTGTGTGTGTGTGTGTGTGTGTGTGTGTGTGTGTGTGTGTGTGTGTGTGTGTGTGTGTGTGTGTCTGTGTCTGTCTGTCTGTCAATGTGTGACAAAAACCGATTAAATATACTGTACAGTCACTTTAATGTCACGCCCTGTCAAATGCATAGATAACCAACTTCTGATGGGCGGACGGCTGTGGGACGTGCAGGAAGAATGTCAGTAAGGTTGTGGAAGATACCCACAGGGTTTATTGGTCTCTGCGCAAGGTTTGTCTTTTGAGAATCCATGGCGCTAACAGCCCATCGAAGTGATTTCACGGACTCTGAATTGGGGTTTAATCCAGAGAGTTTGGTATCTAGGGCAGTAAGGTAAACCCATCACGGAGCTCTTCGAGGCAAGCACACATACTGCAAGCTGCGTGACGCGTTGCACTGGCTTGACGGTAGATGGCATCGCGCCGGGGAGAAACAAACTCGATGAACGGGTGGACGTGCTCCATAAGGATAAATTCATGCTTGTGTTGCTCCACTATTCTTTCCAAAATGAGGAAATCACTCAGTGAATACCACGAAAACATTCCCCGGACCATACCGCATGCAGTGTTTGCTTTTAGACGCTTCACGTCGTGCACGCCAGCGGCCATCTTGTAGTGGAGCATAAAACGTGATTCATCTGAAAAGATCGCCTGTCGCTGCTCAGTGGACTTCCAGTTGTGATACCGGCATGAGGATTCCAGACTTCGTCATCGATTAACAGCAGTGTTCCTGAACGACGCGCCTACTA
This sequence comes from Schistocerca piceifrons, assembly GCF_021461385.2. NCBI lineage: Eukaryota > Metazoa > Arthropoda > Insecta > Orthoptera > Acrididae > Schistocerca > Schistocerca piceifrons. The sequence continues at coordinate 933,410,827 of NC_060138.1, forward strand.
CAGATGCCCATATGCAGCATTGTTTGTTGAACGTTTGTTGAGAAGACACTTTTGGTGGCCCCTTGGTTCATCTGGGTGGTCAGTTGCTCTACAGCTGCTTGTCTATTCGCCTGTACACATCTCTTTAGCTGGCGCTCATCCTTGTCATCTAGGCCCCGTGGTGGACCACAGTTGCCTCAGCGCCGGTTTTGGATAGCGCCTGTTTTTCAATGCACGGTGTACTTTAACCACGGCGGCAGGCAAACAGTTTACATACTGAGCCCTTTCGGAATTGCTTCCACTCTTCGCCAGGAAGCCAGTGATCATGTTATGTTGGACGACACGTAAATCGCTCCGTTTCTGCATAACGAAAACGACTGCGCTGATTTCCGTCCCCTATCCCCAGCTCCAGTCTCCCCGAGACGCTTTATATGCCCTTCAGTGCTAGTTGTATCACTTGCCATCTGTGAACGGTTATCGCACTTTGACGTCAATTAGAGGCGGTGCTCACGTTAATGTGACTGGGCCGGATAGTTTTCCGCGTTTCTGCTACGTGTGAACCACGTACAGTTTTCGGTGCTCACAGCATTCACTTTTAGTTTCTCTGATATAGAGCCAAACCATTCCATGCTTTCATCACTAGATGTGACAATTTGTTCACCCCTTGTTGTGATGTAGAGTGAAACGAACTGAACTGTCTTCCCAGCCAACCCTGATAACGACACTGACGGCTGTTGCACTTTATGTGTCTGTAAAACCACATTTATAGTTGTTGTTATTGAGCGAAAATAATAATATGCGAATGTTACACGCTACTACGAATGGTAAATACGTTAATAAGAGTTGTCCTATAATTTAAACACTAAACAATACGTACGAGGGTGAGTCAAATGAAAACCTTAAATATTTTTTAAAATATTGTTTATTGTGCAGAAGTGGTACAAAGCTCTATAACATTTCAACATAATCTCTCCCACGCTCAATGCAAGTCCTCTAGCGCCTACAAAGTGCATAAATACCTTTAGAAAAAAATTCTTTCGGTAGTCCGCGCAACCACTCATGCACCGCGTGGCGTACCGCTTCATCATAACGGAACTTCTTCCCTCCCATTGCGTCTTTGAGTGGTCAAAACATATTGAAATCACTTGAGACAAGGTCTGGTGAGTATGGTGGATGAGGAAGACACTCAAAATGCAGGTCTGTGAATGTTGCAACAGCTGTACGGTCAGTGTGGGGCGTTGCATTGTCATGTTCCAAAAGGACACCTGCTAACAGCAATCCACGTCGCTTTGATTTGGTTGCAGGCCGCAGATGATTTTTTAGAAGATCTGTATATGGTGCACTGGTGACAATGGTCCCCTAAGCATGTAATGCTCCAAAATGACGCCTTTTTCGTCCCAAGAGAGAGTCAGCGTAACCTTCCCTGGTGATGGTTCTGTTCGAAACTTCCTTGGTTTCGGTGATGAGGAATGGCGCCATTCCTTGCTCGCTCTCTTCGTTTCCGTTTGGTGGAAGTGAACCCAGGTTTCGTCCCCAGTAACTATTCTTGCAAGGAAGCCGTCACCTTCTCGTTCAAAGTGCCGAAGAAGTTCTTCACAAGCATCAACACGTCGTTCTCTCATTTCAGGAGTCAGCTGCCGTGGCACCCATCTTGCAGACTCTTTGTGAATGTGGAGCACATCATGCACACTAGGTGTGCAGACCCATGACTAATCTGTAAACATGCTGTAATGTCATTCAGTGTCGCTCGGCGGTTTTTCTTCACTATGGCTTCAACTGCTGCAATATTCGGTGGAGTCAAAACTCGTTGTGCCTGACCTGGACGAGGAGCATCTTACATTGAAGTCACACCATTTGCGAGCTTCCTACTCCATTCTTAAAACTGCTGCTGTGACAAACATGCACCACCGTACTGAACCTTCATTCGTCGATGAATTTCAATAGGTTTCACACCTTCACTACGCAAAAACCGAATAACGGAACGCTGTTCTTCCCTGGTACAAGTCACAAGTGGGGCGGCCATCTTTATACTGATATTGCAACGGTATGTGTGCATCTGCACTATGCTGCCACCTACAGGTCATTCTGCACGCTGTTTGTAGCACGCTTACCAACTTACGGGATAACGGCGCGAAATTTCGATTTGTTATTACAAATTTGAGGTTTTCATTTGACTCACCCTCTTATATATTATTCATAAAATGGAAGATAATGAAGGTACACCGATCAGCCAGGACTTTATAGCCACCTATATAATAGCCGATATGTCCAGTTTTGGAATGAATAACAGCGGCGACGCGTCGTGGTATGGAAGCAATGACGCCTTGATAGGTCGATAGAGTGAATTGACACCACATCTGCACAAACAAGTCACCTAATTCCAGTAAATTCCTGGAAGAGGGACGATGAGCTCTCACACTACCTTCAGTCACGACCCAGACGTGTGCAATCGGGTTCAGATCTGGCGAGTCTGGCGGCCATCAGATCAATTTGAACTCACCACTGTGTTCGTCGAATCATTCCATCACACTCCTGGTCTTGTGGCATCGAGCATTATCTTATTGAAAAATGCCACTGCTGTCTGGTAAAATGATCGTCATAAAGGGTTGTACGTGGTCTGCAACTAGTGCACGATACTCCTTGGCCGTCATGGTGCCTTGCACGTGCTCCACTGCACCTATGGATGCCCACGCGAATGTTCCACAGAGCACTTGGAGCCGCCGCTAGCTCGTCTCCGTCCCCCAGCACAGGTGTCAAGGAGCTGTTCCCCTGGAGGACTACGGAATCGTGCCATCCCTTCGAAACGATGAAGAAGAGTCGGGATTCATCAGACCATGTTACGCTTTGCCCCTGTACAACGTCCAGTGCCGAATGTCACGTGCCCACTTCAGCCTTAGCTACTGATGTCGTAGTGTTAACATTGGCACATGCATGGGTCGTCGGCTGCGAAGGAACATCGCTAGGAGTGTTCGGTACACAGTATGTCCAGACACACTTGTACTCTGCCCAGAATTAAAGTCTGATGTTAGTTCCGTCACAGTTTGCTGCCTGTCCTGTTTTACCAATCTGGCCAGCCTACGGCGTCCGCCATCAATAATGAGGGGTGGCCGCGCAAATCTACGACGTGTGGCAGTGGTTTTACCTTCATTTCGCCAAGTGTTCAAGACACTCACAGCAGCACTCCCGATCAGCCGACAAGCCGTGCAGTTTCCGGAATGTTCGTGCCGAGCCTCCAAGCCATTGCTATCTGCCCTCGGTCAAACTCAGATTGATCTCGCGCCCTTCCTATTCTATACAAGGACAGCAGACGTACTGATACTACACGTACCGTGCGTGTTTCTGACTTGCAGTCATACCTCCCCAGGTGTCGCTGCTATCGATTGTACGTCGGTGGTCATAATATTCTGGCTGATCAGTGTAGATTATAGCAGCACCATGGTAAGATAAAATTTTAATAGTCAACAAAACGCTTCAGCATTAAATGGAAGATTAAATACCTACTTACGCAATTAGAATGTTATTTACAGACACCATAAAAGAATCATCACTAAGGAATTCTAATGGAACCGAATGCCCTGCAATAAGCGATAACGGATGCACAGTGGTGCATACCAAATATACGCAGGCTGTAAGACAGCAGTTCACTCTAGTTTATATCTGAACAAGTTAAAGTTCGCAAAACTTCTTCCGAGTAGCTAAAGCTGTAAAAGAACACCTTTCATAAGTAGTTCCACTATAGCTAATTCAGGAATAACGGGAGTCGCCTTTCCGTAATTTACCTTGTCTTCAGTTACCAAGTGAGGTGAACGATAGTGTCCTAAAGAAGAGTTTTGTTATTGTCTTTCAGTTTAAATCTTTCGCAAACGACTGTATGAACGAAAGAAAAATGATGAATAATCAGAAACTCCTTGCAAGATGCCAGTGTACTAAGAAATGCATGAACTGAGAAAGACCAAAATTCACGAACAATACATACTGAATGCTGCCAATAACACCAAAATTCGTGGTCCAGACGTGCACATACACGGTGAAGTGAAGTTCCCGCACTCGAGCTTCATGCCGCAACTCCTCACATGCCAGCGATAAAAAAATGTCTCTCACAAAATTTCGTTCAGAGAGTACATCCGGCAGGAAAAGGACGTTAAAGAGTGGCAATCTAGCAGCACTGTAATCACATTTGTGGTAACTACCTCTGTTAGCACCTATTTGCTATGCTGTACAGTTAGTACAGTGGATACCGTTTTGGGTTAGCATGTCGAGGATTCGATCCTGGGATGGGGCGCTTTTTTTTATTTGCTAATTTCATTCTGTCATTTCATACTGTAATATATACCGTATCTTAGGTGACGTAAGAAATAGACAGTTGAAGCAAATGACCTGGCATAGTACAGAATAACTACAAAAACAATATCAATTTCGAGGTGCATAAGATGAACAGCCGGCACGGTAGCTCAGCGTGTTCGGTCAGAGGGTTGCGTGCTCTCTGTAATAAAAAAACTGAGTCAAGGAACTAGCGATCAATTTGAACGGATGTCTTATGACGGCCGCCCCGACCAAACGCAATGAACTATATCGAACAAAATGAGTACAAAAAAAAAGAAGGGTAGCGTCTTTGATTCGGAATCAAAACGTCTTCGGTCCCGGGTTCGATCCCCACCACTGCATAAATTTTGATAAATAATCAGCATTGGCGGCCGAAGACTTCCGGCATAAGAAGTCAGTCTCATTCTGCCAACGGCCTTGTCAAAGAGGGCGGAGGAGTGGATACAAGTTCAGGGCACTCTCTTGTCCTAGGGGTGGGAAATTGCCCCTAAAGGCGGAAGAATCAGCAATGATCAACGACATGAGAATGCAGAAGGCAATGGAAACCACTGCATTAAAGACACGTAACGTGTATCCACAGGACATGATGTTCTCTCCATTGGCAAAAGATTCCGGAATAGTCCCCCATTCGGATCTCCGGGAGGCGACTGCCAAGGGGGAGTTTACCATGAGAAAAAGATTGAATAATCAACGAAAGGATAGCGTTCTACGAGTCGCAGCGTGGAATGTCAGAAGCTTGAGCGTGGTAGGGAAACTAGAAAACCTGAAAAGGGAAATGCGAAGGCTCAATTTAGATATAGTAGGGGTCAGTGAAGTGAAGTGGAAGGAAGACAAGGATTTCTGGTCAAATGAGTATCGGGTAATATCAACAGCAGCAGAAAATGGTATAACAGGTGTAGGATTCGTTATGAATAGGAAGGTAGGGCAGAGGGTGTGTTACTGTGAACAGTTCAGTGACCGGCTTGTTCTAATCAGAATCGACAGCAGACCAACGCCGACAACGATAGTTCAGATATACATGCCGACGTCGCAAGCTGAAGATGAACAGATAGAGAAAGTGTATGAGGATATTGAAAGGGTAATGCAGTATGTAAAGGGGGACGAAAATCTAGTACTCTTGGGCGACTGGAATGCAGTTGTAGGGGAAGGAGTAGAAGAAAAGGTTACAGGAGAATATGGGCTTGGGACAAGGAATGAAAGAGGAGAAAGACTAATTGAGTTCTGTAACAAGTTTCAGCTAGTAATAGCGAATAGCCTGTTAAAGAATAACAAGAGGAGGAGGTATACTTGGAAAAGGCCGGCAGATACGGGAAGATTTCAATTAGATTACATCATGGTCAGACAGAGATTCCGGAATCAGATACTGGATAGTAAGGCGTACCCAGGAGCAGATATAGACTCAGATCACAATATAGTAGTGATGAAGAGTAGGCTGAAGTTCAAGACATTAGTCAATACGCAAAGAAGTGGGATACGGAAGTTCTAAGGAATGACGAGATACGTTTGAAGTTCTCTAACGCTATTGATACAGCAATAAGGAATAGCGCAGTAGGCAGTACAGTTGAGGAGGAATGGACATCTCTAAAAGGGGCCATCACAGAAGTTCGGAAGGAAAACATAGGTACAAAGAAGGTAGCTGCGAAGAAACCATGGGTAACAGAATAAATATTTCAGTTGATTGATGAAAGGAGGAAGTACAAACATGTTCCGGGAAGATCTGAAATACAGAAATACAAGTCGATGAGGAATGAAATAAATAGGAAGTGCAGGGAAGCTAAGACGAAATGGCTGCAGGAAAAATGTGAAGACATCGAAAAAGATATGATTGCCGGAAGGACAGACTCAGCATACAGGAAAGTCAAAACAACCTTTGGTGATATTAAAAGCAAAGGTGGTAACATTAAGAGTGCAACGGGAATTCCACTGTTAAACGCAGAGGAGAGAGCAGATAGATGGAAAGAATACACTGAAAGCCTCTATGAGGGTGAATAATTGTCTGATGTGATAGAAGAAGAAACAGGAGTCGATTTAGAAGAGATAGGGGATCCGGTATTAGAATCGGAATTTAAAAGAGCTTTGGAGGACTTATGGTCAAATAAGGCAGAAGGGATAGATAACATTCCATCAGAATTTCTAAAATCATTGGGGGAACTGGCAACAGAACGACTATTCACGTTGGTGTATAGAATATATGAGTCTGGCGATATACCATCTGACTTTCGGAAAAGCATCATCCACACAATGCCGAATACGGCAAGAGCTGACAAGTGCGAGAATTATCGCACAATCAGCTTAACAGCTCATGCATCGAAGCTGCTTACAAGAATGATATACAGAAGAATGGAAAAGAAAATTGAGAATGCGCTAGGTGACGATCAGTTTGACTTTAGGAAAAGTAAAGGGACGAGAGAGGCAATTCTGACGTTACAGCTAATAATGGAAGCAAGGCTAAAGAAAAATCAAGACACTTTCATAGGATTTGTCGACCTGGAAAAAGCGTTCGACAATGTTAAATGGTGCAAGCTGTTCGAGATTCTGAAAAAAGTAGGGGTAAGCTATAGGGAGAGACCGGTCATATACAACATGTACAACAACCAAGAGGGAATAATAAGAGTGCACGATCAAGAACGATGTGCTCGTATTAAGAAGGGTGTAAGACAAGGCTGTAGCCTTTCGCCCCTACTCTTCAATCTGTACATCGAGGAAGCAGTGATGGAAATAAAAGAAAGGTTCAGGAGTGGAATTAAAATACAAGGTGAAAGGATATCAATGACACGATTCGCTGATGACATTGCTATCCTGAGTGAAAGTGAAGAAGAATTAAATGAGGAGTAGTAGAAATGAGAACAGTGAGAAACTTAACATCAGGATTGATGGTCACGAAGTCAATGAAGTTAAGGTATCTGCTACCTAGGCAGTAAAATAACCAATGACGGACGGAGCAAGGAGGACATCAAAAGCAGACTCGCTATGACAAAAAAAGGCATTTCTGGCCAAGAGAAGTCTACTAATATCAAATACTGGCCTTAATTTGAGGAAGAACTTTCTGAGGAGGTACGTCTGGAGTACCGCATTGTATGGTAGTGAAACATTGAAAAAAAAATTGTTCAAATGGCTCTGAGCACTATGGGACTTAACATCTGTGGTCATCAGTCCCCTAGAACTTTGAACTACTTAAACCTAACCAACCTAAGGACATCACACACATCCATGCCCGAGGCAGGATTCGAACCTGCGACCGTAGCAGTCGTGCGGTTCCGGACTGAGCGCCTGAACCGCTAGACCACCGCGGCCGGCGTGAAACATGGACATTGGGAAAACCGGAACAGAAGAGAATCGAAGCATTTGAGATGTGGTGCTATAGAAGAATGTTGAAAATTAGGTGGACTGAGAAGGTAAGGAATGAGGAGGTTCTACGCAGAATCGGAGAGGAAAGGAATATGTGGAAGACACTGATGAAGAGAAGGGACAGGATGATAGGACATCTGCTAAGACATGAGGGAATGACTTCCATGGTACTAGGGGGAGCTGTAGGGGTAAAAACTGAAGAGGAAGACAGAGATTGGAATACGTCATGCAAATAATTGAGAACGTAGGTTGCAAGTGCTACTCTGAGATGAAGTGGTTAGCACAGGAGAGGAATTCGTGGCGGGTCGCACCAAACCAGTCAGTAGACTGATGACCAAAAAAAAATCACAACCGGTCATCGACCATAGAAACGTGAGACCATTCCTTCAAACCAGCATTTCATGAACTTTAATGTTTACTGTTATAAAAACGGAGGTACCCGTAACCTTCGCTCTACTGCAACCATCTTGCGTGTTATAACATGAAGAGTACGGTAACACAACATCTACTTGTCATTTATACTAAATGCAATATGGCGTTCAGATGTCGCATATTAGCAACCAGTGACAGTAAAAATGTCCATATTAATGTCACGACCTTCTGAAGAGAATACTTTCTCGTCAGAAATGAAATGAAATGTCGTGTGGGTAGGACCTTCCGTCGGGTAGACCGTTCGCCTGGTGCAGGTCTTTCGATTTGACGCCACTTCGGCGACCTGCGCGTCGATGGGGATGAAATGATGATGATTAGGACATCACAACACCCAGTCCCTCAGCGGAGAAAATCTCCGACCCAGCCGGGAATCGAACCCGGGCCCTTTGTATTGACAATCTGTCACGAAGACCACTCAGCTACCGGGGGGCGGACTTTGTCGTCAGAGCAACAGATGCTCACAGTGACATCCCTGCATGTCCCACCATTGCGCAACCCGCCGGATCATACAGCTCTTGACCCTTCACAGCAAACCTGCGTCCTCAGTAACAAGAGCAGCATGAACACGCTCTACGAATTTGTCCACGTTCGTCGGCGGTGTAGAGTATCCGTGTTTCTTCAGGTGTCCCCACAGAAAGAAGTCCAGGGGATTTAGGTCAGATGAAAGCGATGGCGATACAACTGGATCTTCATGTCCAAGCCATTTCCTCGGAAATGTTTTGTCCAAATACTGTCTCACATTAATTCCAGAGTGTGGAGGTACACCATCGTAATGAAAGCATTTCCTCTGCTGAACATGTAGTGGAACATCTTCCCACACATCAGGCAATATGGTTTTAGAGGATTGCATGATACCTTCATGCAGTGAACCGATCAGGCAACATGTAGGGGCCCAAACACTTGTCGCCCAATATTCTGTCCCAAACGTTGATACCAAAGCGAACTTTATATTCAAGGTCTCGGGTAACGTGTGAGTTAACCCCACACCAATGGTGGGCACTGTGCATATTGAAGACATCCTCGTGAGTGAAGGCTGCTTCATCTGACTATATTTCGATGTTCACAAGGTCATCGTGGGCTTCCTGTTGTTGTTGGAACCATTCACAGAATGGAATCCACTGATGGTGATCTGCAGGATGCAAGTGTTGCGTGAAAGTATAATGATAGGGGTGTAGCCGATGGCTGTGCAGCATGTTAACGAGCGTGTGTTGCGAGACACGCAGCTGTCTTGCTACGCTACGTGTACTTCGCTGAGGTTCTTGGTGTATGACGTCCAGAATAGCTTCGTCAGTAGCTGGAGTATGGCGAGTCCGAAGACAACCTCTGTCACACGATGGTGGAAGGAGAGAACCTGACTCCTGAAGGCGCTGCTCCAGATGACGAAACACATTATTATCTGGATGGCGTCGACAAGGATATCTAGAAGCATATTCACGAGCAGCAACAGCAGCCTAGTTATCAGATGCACCAAGGACCAGAATCATATCCACATATTCATCGTTTGGTGTACCATACGTCTATCACACTGGTTTAGAGGTTTATAATGAGAAAATTCGATACGTGTATGCATGTACATTGGAGTCCGTCAAGGGCGCGTTACTTTGGTCGCAACTAGTCCCTGTCTGGTGGACAGTGCATACAATATAAGCACGGAGTCAGTCCTGCGCGCTGTTCCACCTGACGCGCGTTACCTCTCTGACAGGTATCGTTCTGCATGATTCATCCCAGTACCGGTAATTGTGAAATGTTCAGTTTCGAATTACACTGTTTCCCTAACGGTAATAGACGTGATGTTTCTACAATCCCATCGATAGAATAATAATAATAATAATAATAATAATAATAATAATAATAATAATAATAATAATGCATTGAGATACATACTAAACAGCATGTTGTTACCAGATCAGTGTTGAAAGGCATTATTAGTGGAACCACGGTTATAACACATACAAATAGTAACCAAGTTTGGATAATATTTGCAAAGCACGTTGCTAGTCCTACTGGTAACGTGTGGCTCTAACAAAATGTAATAGGCCTGAACGAGGCAAGAATAATATACATAGTTGGTACTAATCTATGGGACCATTGGAGGAGGATACAAAGAAAAAGGATTTCACATCTAGTAGATGTGGAAGGGGCTTCTTTCAAAGCTGACCCATCTTCCATTTCTACGATTGTAGTTAGAGTGCAAATGTTTTGTAGAGGACCCGCTGCAATCGGTGTTGACGATTAAGATGCCAGATACTGTATCACCTGGACTACACTTACCAAATAAAAAACATATGCCTCAACCCAGGACCGAACCATCGACCTCCTGCATGCTAACCCAAAACTAGACCCACTGCGCCAACTGTACAACACGACTAACATCTGCTGACAAAGGCAGTTATCATACATGTGGTTACAGTGTTGCCAGATGACCACTCTTTAACGTCCTTTTTCTGCCGGATGTACTCGCAGGACGAAATTTTGTGAGAGACACTTTTTTATGGCGGGCATCTGAGGAGTTGCGCTGCGAAGCCCAAGTGCACGAATTTCGCTTCACCCTGTGTATCTTGTACCATGAGGGACGAAATTTAAGCTTCTGCTGAGATGTTCATTTCTGGTACATACACACCTACGACAAACCGTCTCCCAATATGACATTGTCTTGCAATGCAGGGATCTATGCAGGCTGCTCAGAAACGATCTGAAAACTTGTGAGGGTGTTGCAAGGTAGATTATACTCAGAAATAATTGTTATGAAAGACATTTGATTCATTGCGCCATTTCCGAATTAGCCAAGCCGGCTGCTGCGCGCAGATACTCAAGAGGCCCGCCAGAGATGGTGTCGCCTGACAAGAGAGCGATACAAAAATTGGACGGGGAACGGCAGTAAGGACCGAAGCCGAGCAATCTTGTGCGCTATGAACTATGTTACGAGTACAACTGACACTAGTTGTATCTGGTGGGCTACTTGAGTGTCCGTTGTCAACGGCCTGTCTGGCTGACTTCAATTGCAGTTAACTCGGAAACGGCGCAATAAGTTTTTTTCTACCTATGGGACAATCTACTCTTCAACACTCCAACATTTCAGGAATTTTTCTGGCGGCCCTGTTTACTTTACTCCTGTTAGAAGACCCACCAGTTCCTGTTGCCTGAGGCATACAAGCTTGAGTATTACACACAACAACGGAGCAGACTATATGTCCTGACGAAAGTGAAGAATTAAACATAGAAAAAACCTCGCGTTTGTTTTGGCTGGTGATAGAACGAGTGTGCTATCAGTTTCGATATATTTTAAGTTGTCCAGACGTAACTTTTTCCATTTTTAGTTTACATTACATCCTTCTACTTGTGATATATTTTGGTGTCTTCTCTAACGACTTGTCTGTAGAGTTTTAAAAACCGACAGAATTCTCATCGATATTTGTGTGTGTCGTGCAAAAGTCACAGGAAAATATTTTGGACTTATTTTAGTAAAAACATCTCACTGTATTAGCTTCTGTGTCATTAATATCCTTTGCTCGTGGTTGGCGATGTTTTATGCAAATTGCTCACATAGGTTTGCATGTCAAACTGACAGCTAACAAGGGAATGAATAACTTTTAATATTGTAAGCAGTAATTGCTTGTTCGTGATGTCCGAGTCTAAAGATTGTAAGTTCTAACTATAGCCTAAAACTGAAAAAGCAACGGTCATACCTTACAATTCTCAGCTAATATCTCCAATATGCTAAAAACGAAATAGCGATGTTAAACATGTTTTTTTTTTTTCTCTCTCTCTCTCTCTCTTACGCAGACCTTTACGACTCAGACTAGCAGTTGGATCCCAAGTCCTCAAATATTTTCTGGTTGCACTCCAGTTTATTCCTTCCTCTACAGTTTTGACCATATACGTCTTCCTCAAGTACCACAGAAATTATTTCAGATGCCTCAACACATGCCTATCATCCTGTCCCTTCTTCTTGTCAGTGCTTTCCATATATTTCTTTCCTCACCGATTCTGCGTAGGGCTTCTTCATTCCTTACCTTATCAGTTCACCTGATTCTTCCGTAGCACCATATCTTAATTTTTTCGATTCTCTTCTTTTCCGGGTTTCCCATAGTGCAAGTTCCACAAATATGTAATGCTGTGCTCCAAACATACATTTTCAGCGCATTCTCTCCCTTTCTCTCTTCTTTCTACTTTTTTTTTTTTTTTTTTTTTTTTTTTTTTTTTTTTTTTTTTGTGAGTCGTCTGAATAGTGTGATGTGGCTTGCCCCGGATTCTTCTCATGTGCCAATCTGTTCATCTCAGAGTAGCACTTTTACCCTACTGTCTCAATTTATTGGTGTACGTATTCAAATCTCTTCCTTCCCCTATAGTTTTTTACTCTTTTCAGGCACCTCTAGTAGCATTTAAGTTATTCTCTGATGTCTTAGCACGTGAGCTGTGTAATTAGCCAAGTAAATTAGGTTATTTATTTATTACTTGATATTTCTTCGTAAACCTGCTATCACTGAACGTCCTTTGCATGCGCTTTCGTGAGCAGTGCATCTATATCAGGTGTATCTACTTCAGTGGCTCCAACGAACACGTGCGGCCGAATGGACACCCTGAATTTCTGGTGTAATTCTTCAATGCAGCTATGCTCTTCGTCGTCCAATGTTAAAAAAAAGGTATAAAATAAAAATAAAATAAATAAGTAAATAAAAAGGAATAAAATCAGATGACTCAGTTATCAATTGTGAGAAACGCAAAGAAAGCTACTTACTTAAAGTTATTAGTTCTTAAATTTCTTTGTTACATTACCCGTATATTATAGCATTAAGAATCTACTTTGTTACAGAAATATTGCTTAATAGGTGTTCCTAGATCCGACACTGTCGACAGCTCACTGAAGTCTAGCCTTTCTTCGTTCATTTTCTGCGAACATTAGAACAATCTTTCTTTTCTTAGTATACTCAAAAGGCTTAGATCAGGCCCATTACAACAATAGTGGCATGCTACATTAATTGTAGGTATGTGACAGACATAATTATTAATGTAAGCTGTAGAGGACGTAAGTGAATACTCACTGTGTAGGCGACAACTATTGTGAAGTATGTTGAGTAAATACTAATGTTAAACTGTGTTGAGGGAAGGAAGTTCACGTAAATCACTTAACAAATTATTGTTTATGTGTAATGTACTAAGTGAAGAGAAATAAGGAACTAAATTAATATTATCAACTCTAGATTGTCACTTAAAAGAATGACACTGAAAAAAATCCTTGATAACATATTTATTCATGTGTTGGTATACCCGCTTTTCATTTCAGAATAAATCTTATTTTGCAGAACACTGCAGTATTAACTTGCAGAATAAATGAATAACGTTTGCAATCTGGGATTACACACCGATATATATTAAAATAACAGTGCCTGGAAGGCTAGCAAGTAACGAAATATTACTTATTGTGTGTATACAGTACAGTACGAAGATTGTATGATTAAATTTTGCAAGTGATTTAAGGCTATTCAGGTTGTGATATCTAGCATGCGTGAAATCTAGTACACAGAACTGCGGTCTCTGGTGGTAACAAACTCTCTACTCCAGCTATCAAGTGAAACTGAGCCTGGATGACAGATGCAAGTACATCATTCCAAGCAGCTTCATTTCTACGCCAGCGTTTGTGAATCATAGTGGCTGACGTATGGCGATGTGCCAGTCTCTGGGCTACCCACGACCTCATGTTTAGAGTGGCGATTTCCAAATTATCGGCTATACGAACAGGGGGTGATGTCTTGCGTATGCAATGGCACGCCCTATCATCACGCAAACTGCTGAGCGCGTATGACCATAGACGTCCATGGTTCTCCAGATGTCCTCCTACTGTTCGTGTGGATACTTTTCTTCCTGCTAATGAGACCTTTCCCTGATTCAAGGTAGATGACGTGTTAGTGTGAGCCTGTCCTCTCAGGCGGTAGTTGCATGGGGCCATGAACATGGCGTTTAATATGCCTCTTCTGAATCTATCGATTCCTCATTCTCAAAACATACATTACATCACGATCAACGCGACCACTGGTACTGCGGAACGAAAAACACAATCTCAATAGGCTGAGATCCTACTGGTGTCGTATACCGACACGTGGTGAGAGCGTTTCCCGCTATTACACGAGGTGTAAGACAACGTTCACACAAACAACCAACACATAAATGCGATTTCTGAACGACAAACACACTGCATAATATTTCATTGCATATAGAATCGAAATGGCGATATTCTTATCTACTTCGTACGGTTGCACTGAAATGGTAATCATGTACATATTCAAACATGTAGTAAACATCATGCCAGTTTGACTTTCGTATGATGTCGTCTCAGTGGTGTTGCAATTTTGATGCCCCGGTTTGTATATAATGTGTCCAAATAATATGAAATTACATTTTCCGAAAGATAGCGTACTTGGAATCAAGGCAGAGCAGCCAAAACAAGTGGTAAAATTAGACTAAGTGCTGCTGTATGCAAGGGGTGCAACTCCGTACAAACTAAAATATCGCCAGGTGTGAAACCCATTTCTATGCAACCTGTAATTTACTCATTCTTGTGCACAACATGTACAAATTCCAATTAACAATTGTACAAATTTAAACAATCTTAAACTTTATATGTATCAGTCAGAGGCGTTCAGTGTTAGACGTTTCGAAAGATTCAGTCCACCGGATACAATACAAATTTTAATTTGAACCTGGACATGTGCTGCAAGAATTTTTCCTGTATTACAATTACCTGAAAAGTTCAAACACAAACCGTCATAGAAATTTAGTCCTTCAGTATCATATTGGGCTTCTACCGTTAAACCTTTTGAATTACAATATTTTCGCTATTTATTTATTCAGGTACAGTCACAGTCAATAATTATTTCATTAAAGAGATACTTGCTTTGATGCCTTCTCTTCCTTTGCCATTTCATTTCTCAATAACATTTACGTGCAGCATCACATGTAATTTTGTATACTCTTTATCTCCGTCTGTTAGTGAAGGTTTTCTCATTATTATTGCTTTTCAGCTTTTTGCGTTAGGTTTTACTAAACGTTTTCACATAAACGATATACCACTTATTTGTACTTTCTCCCGCAACGATTAAACACAGATGAATTTGTTGATATGTGTTTTATTCCATCCATGATTAATTCTGATTTCCGACATGCTTCTTTTGCAGAAGTTTCCCGTTCAATAACTGTTCGTTATCCACATAACACGTCCATTCGACACTGTATTAATCCTGATAAAGTCGAAGAACATTTCTTACCGGCAGAGGTGTTCCGTTGAAAAAAGTTTGTTACGTTATTGCGTTTAGCCTAAATTTGTTGTTTTGTAAGAACCGTTTTCCTTTCGGATATTTATGAGTTTGGTCTTGTGTTTATACTTACTTGTACCTACATACCTTCTCTCCTTCACTTTGAACCATAAGAGTCAAACCATTTGTGAGACGAAGTATCAGAATCTTTTCCCTGCAATTTTATAGCTGTATTGAAAGTTCTTTTCCTTTCTTAATTGGTTCTTAGAATGCAATGTGTATCTAAAATAATAGTTAATGGTATAATAAACTGAAGAATACAGAAGACAGCAAGAAATATATTTATTCGCCTTCAGGGTTCAAATGGTTCAAATAGCTCTGAGCACTATGCGACTTACCTTCTGAGGTCATGAGTTGCCAAGAACTTAGAACTAATTAAACCTAACTGGCCTAGGGACATTACACACATCCATGCCCGAGGCAGGATTCGAACCTGCGACCGTAGCGGTCGCTCTGTTCCAGACTGTAGCGCCTAGAACCGCTCGGTCACCCCGGCCGGCTGGTATGTCGTAACTCGTGACTAACTTCGTGTCCCAGAACGTCAGTAAAGCCTTCTCCACGGTCGTTTATGCTCTAATTTGAGAGATTAGTTTCTGGGCTTTTGTCTAAATTGTTACAAAACCTGGACACTGATTCCTAATAGAACCCAAGACGGCTTCTCCACGGCGAATGATTGTGACTGACTATTTTAAGAATTTTCAGTCGACGATCGCCGGAATTCCACAGAGCCACGGAAATTTTATTCCAGGTGCTGACTTGGACATCGAGAGCCAGACAGAGTATGATTACGAACTGTAACTGCCTAATCACTTTGCTTTATTGACTTGAGAATTTGTATAGAGATTAAATTTGTAACTGAGAGTGTAGGCGATAATTCTGTTAAAAATATTTGGGAAGCGACTTCTCTTGACCGAAATTTTCCATTTAAGTAACTACTTATTAATCAGTCATAATAATTCAACTTCACTTTAATGGATAGAGAAGTTTGATAGACAATACGTTGCGGCTAGTAAAGCCCTTAACACAGTCGTGGCGTACCTCCTTCCAGCCACGCACAAGGGATGAGGTCATCCTTATTCGTCTTTGCCAGTCTCTGTCTTCCTCTACAGTTTTTACCCTCCCCGCAATTGCTAAATCAGAATAAAGTTCCTAGTGTATGTAATTTTCCACATTAGATCCACAGAGTTTTTATATAACGAGACAGAGATAATCTCTCTCTCTCTCTTCCTGTCGTAATGAGTCTTTGATCACTATAGATTACTTGCGCAGTTACGAGTAAACATTTGATCTAAAAGAGAAAAAGTAACAGGATAAGGGTGATGCTACTACTTCCAGCCAGTCTTCTTCCTGTTTATGCATAACACTGTACAACAGCGAGGTACAGTATGCAGAATGATGGTACACTAAACTAACTGAGTATTACGACATAGCTCTTGGCTGCTACATTCACCCTTACGTTCCCTGCAATACCCATTTGCCGAGGCATCCAGCAGAAAGATACCTCTTCCCCTGCCTTCGTAAGTGTAGTACGACGACCTGGATATCGTCTGGATACATGCGTCGCAGAAATTGAATGGTAGTCAGGGAGCTGGAGCAAACGAGTAATTTAGCAGTCACGGCACATGACATCTGCTCCAGTGCTCTCAATATCGCGGATAATTTAGC
Source organism: Schistocerca piceifrons (assembly GCF_021461385.2). Lineage (NCBI taxonomy): Eukaryota > Metazoa > Arthropoda > Insecta > Orthoptera > Acrididae > Schistocerca > Schistocerca piceifrons. The sequence goes on from NC_060138.1 coordinate 933,427,884, forward strand.
ATCGAAGACAATGACGTCTGGAGGTGAACAAAGCTTGGGAACACGATCATGGAAAGCAATAGAGTAGCTAAGGTATCGACCTTTTCGGAAACATTATTGAGGCTTTGACAAATAAGCAGTGACAGGGAGTGTTAAAATGGAAAACTACCTTACGAAACTCCAGTTGTTTCAAGAAAAGCCTGGAAACGTACACACATTTGCAGTAGTTTTTCTAAGCCCCACCTGATGCACCGGAAGCTAGCATACGTCATAGGTCCATATACAAGAATTGTAGTTGACACTATATCTATGACGTATAAGAAATAAGGTTTTATTTTATAGCATAGGTCTGCCTTGTTGCATTTAGCGAATGAGCTCTGCTTGGTCGTGTTTACACCAGAATAGCCGAATCTCGCCATATTGCTTTCCAATTTTTGTACATTTCCTGGATTATTTTGCGAAATGTTCAAGATGCTATATCGCTTATTGTCTTTGCAAGAGCTGCTGAATGAAGATACGAAAAGTGTACGGTTCCATTAAAAAGCCGTACTTGTTTTAATATCTCAAAATGGTTCAAATGGCTCTGAGCACTATGGGACTCAACTGCTGAGGTCATTAGTCCCCTAGAACTTAGAACTAGTTAAACCTAACTAACCTAAGGACATCACAAACATCCATGCCCGAGGCAGGATTCGAACCTGCGACCGTAGCGGTCTTGCGGTTCCAGACTGCAGCGCCTTTAACCGCACGGCTACTTCGGCCGGCTTTTAATATCTCTGTTGATACTACAGATAAGAGCGTTGCCCGTACAAAATATCACGTTCTTCTCAGTATACTGTCAATTGTGACTATCTGGAGCCGTTCACGAACTAAAAGGGGTGTTACATCTTACTGACTCATCCTGCGTATCGTAGCGACGAGGCCTATCCAGGGCTGCTACACGTTAGGATGAGTGAGAGAAATGGAGTGGGAGAGGGCCGGTATAAGACGTAGTCTACAGTGAAACATTAGTAGCATTAAGAAGTGTTTATTTCCAGCAGCAATGTACAGCGCGACGGCCGTCCTCTAGGCCGCTCAACGCGCGTGCCAGCACAGTCGGTTGCGGATCCAGCTGACGCCCAGACGGAGCCGGTGACATCTGTTGCCCTGGATCGTGGGTAGCTTCTAGCGCAGTCCCATATAGCCTGCAAGAAGGCGAAGAAACAGTCGTAGCCTGCTGAGGGCCTCCGCAGTTTGATTGTCTATGCACCCATGCGCATCGTCGTGTTCCCCATGTACTGCACTTCAGTGCGATAGCTGACACTGGATATTCCGTGATGAGCAGCAGTGGCCTCAGTCACCGACTAGGAGTACACCATGGCGGTGTCGATGATATTTAGGGGGCTACGAGCCGTAAGGGAGCGCCTCCCCTAGGCGGAATGTGAACAGCTTGCAGTCTGCCAGCCGAAGTCCCTCAGAGGGCGGATCTTGGCCTCACGCCAGCGTCACGTATTGGCGAAATTTCAAAGTCCAGCAGCTGCTACACCAGGAGGGTGGTGTGCCTTGGTCTGGACTGTGACGAGTTGATCGGCATGAAGACATCAAATTGTCAACTACGGTTTTTCTCCAGTTCACGACACAGACGTAATGGTGGCACAACAAAATATCTCGATCCTTTAGGCTCGATTATTTATGCAGTTATAGCTAAGCTTCTGACATAGTACTGGCGACGGCGGGGGGGTGGGAGGGGGGGAGAGAGAGGGTAATACGACTGGTTTTGTTCCACATTACTTATCCCGTGAGGTTATTCCTGGTTGCTGGTTGCTATGTGCTGTGATATTTGCAACGTCTGAGTTGTCGGCATTACGCGAGTGCTCTCGTTTACAAGATGTTGCTTCATTCTTGGTCACAGCGTTATCTGTTCTGCGCACTTCAGCTGTGTCGTAAACCCGTCCTGCCAGAGTTCAAAAAAATGGTTGAAATGGCTCTAAGCACTATTGGATCCTGGCACTGAGGTCATCAGTCCCCTAGAACTTAGAACTACTTAAACCTAACTAACCTAAGGACATCACACACTTCCATGCCCGAGGCAGGATTCGAACCTGCGACCGTAGCAGCAGGGCAGTACCGGACTGAAGCACCTAGAACGACTCGGTCACAGCGGCCGGCCCTGCCGGAGTGTTTGACGTAATGTCAGCAGTACTGCCATTGGCCAACTTGATTATCACTTCGGGCCGAGCTGGCCACTATTGCTTGGTAGTGACCGGAATAAAACTTAAAAAAAAAAAAAAACTACAGTTCGTGCGCCATAGTGTTGCGGGGTGCAGTAATGTTCACCGAACTTCTAGGTGCACCTTGTACATTCTGTGTTGAACAAGAGTGGTGATATGGAGGTCTGCGAGGTCTGCATCTTTTCCTCTTCATACTAGTAAGATTTCTTTGATTTCGCTTGTCTCAGTCCACCGTGGTTTTTATCCACATTATAGGTTAGTAACCTATGTACATAAGATTCCCCCCCCCCCCCCCCCCCCCCCCCTCGCCGCTCCCAAGTGCCCACTGTACTCTTGTCGACATTTCGAGCATAATGTTTCACACTGTATGACCTTACATTAGCTTGAAATCGTATTTTTGGATGATGAGTTATTGCACTTCAGTACACGTAGGGCCATTTGCGGGGCCCTCTAGCGTACAAACTCTCGTCGCCGCTGTGTTTAGCAGAGCGCGCCCCGCCCGGGCACCCCAGCCCGGCCCGCCAGCTAACGAGCCGCTTGTTGCAGCATGGACGCGCGCAGCCCGGTGCCGGCGCAGCACTGGGCCGACGACAAGGTGCTGGGCGCGCGCGCCTACTTCCGCAGCGCCGGCAACGCCTCCCACCTGACGCTGCAGCGCGTCCGCGAGGACGACGCCGGCTCCTACCGCTGCCGCGTCGACTTCCGCCGCTCGCCCACCCGCAACTCCATCATCAACCTCGCCGTCATCGGTGAGTGCGCTTCCCACATCTGTCCTCTGTACCATGTTCAGTCACTTAATAAATTAAATCATACAGAAAAAAAAACCTTGGACTAAAACCAAGCTCAGAAGACACGTGTAACGGTGTACCGGCATTACAGGCAGCGCAGTTATCGTATTGGTAGGCCAAGCGTGATATTCTCCTGTGCGACTCTGTCAAATGTCAAATTAGACCCAGATGATGCACTTCGCTCGAGAAGTGTAAGGGCTGTGTCTTGAGGGTGTAGCACCACAGACAGCGAGAACATCTTGTAAGCAACAATATCAGTTACTCAGTAAAATTTATCCTAAAACAACTATGTTATTTTATTTTTTAATTATAACATTAATTTTTTCCCGAGGGCATGCAGCTTTACTGTATGGATAAGTGATGACGGCGTCCTCTTTGGTAAAATATTCCGGAGGTAAAATAGTCCCCCATTCGGATCTCCGGGCGGGGACTACTCAAGAGGATGTCATTATCAGGAGAAAGAAAACTGGTGTTCTACGGATCGGAGCGTGGAATGTCAGATCCCTTAATCGGGCAGGTAGGTTAGAAAATTTAAAAAGGGAAATGGATAGGTTAAAGTTAGATATAGTGGGAATTAGTGAACTTAGGTGGCAGGAGGAACAAGACTTCTGGTCAGGTGAATACAGGGTTATAAATACAAAGTCAAATAGGGGTAATGCAGGAGTAGGTTTAATAATGAAAAGGAAAATAGGAATGCGGGTAAGCTACTACAAACAGCACAGTAAACGCATTATTCTGGCCAAGATAGATCCGAAGCCCACATCTACCACAATAGTACAAGTTTATATGCCAACTAGCTCCGCAGATGACGAAGAGATTGATGAAATGTATGATGAGGTAAAAGAAATTATTTAGGTAGTGAAGGGAGACGAAAATTTAATAGTCATGGGTGACTGGAACTCGGACAGTAGGAAAAGGAAGAGAAGGAAACGTAGTAGGTGAATATGGAATGGGAATAAGGAATGAAAGAGGAAGCCGCCTGGTAGAATTTTGCACAGATCATAGCTTAATCATATCTAACATTTGTTTCAAGAATCATAAAAGAAGATTGTATACATGCAAGAAACCTTGAGATACTGGAAGGTATCAGATAGATTATATAATGGTAAGAAAGAGATTCAGGAACCAGGTTTTAAGTTGTAAGACATTTCCAGGGCAAATGTGGACTATGACCACAATCTATTGGTTATGAACTGTAGATTAAAACTGAAGAAACTGCATAAAGGTGGCAATTTAAGGAGATGGGACCTGGATAAACTGACTAAACTAGAGGTTGTGCAGAGATTCAGGGAGAGCATAAGGGAAGAATTGACAAGAATGGGGGAAAGAAATACAACAGAAGAAGAATGGGTAGCTTTGAGGGATGAAGTATTGAAGGCAGCAGAGGATCTAGTAGGTAAAGAGACGAGGGATAATAGAAATCCTTGGGTAACAGAAGAGATACTGAATTAAATTGATGAAAGGAGAAAATATAAAAATTCAGGAAATGAAGCAGGCAAAATGGAATACAAACGCCTCAATAATGAGATCGATAGGAAGTGCAAAATGACTAAGCAGGGATGACTAGAGGACAAATGTAAAAAATGTAGAGGCACGTATCACTAAGGGTAAGATAGATACTGCCTACATGAAAATTAAAGAGACTGCATCAAACCAGTCTCTGGACTGATGACCACAAAAACAACAATTATAACAAGTATAGATTTATCAGAAGGTGATTACTGATTTTTTTCTTTTTTTTTTTACCCTCTGTTACGGTGGAAAGAGGAAGAAATGGCATAAATAGATTCCTCAGGTACAGGAGTAATTGATGTTGCCCATACGAAAGCGGCCATTTGGCTTAGTCTCACGATCCCCTCCCCTCATACGGACTTGTAAAGTTTGAACAGAGCTAGTTTGTTGAAAGCTCCTTTCCACCCAGGCACAGTGCCTGCCGACTTGGTGCCTTCTTAATGACCCCTCACGCGGCTAGGGGTGGAACCGTGGTCGCTAGAAAGTTCATAAAATTCTACTTAATGCAGTGTCACGTTTTATTTTCTCGAACTGAGATGGTAAAACTCCGAGCACACGCTGCCTAATCCTCACTTGCTGCCTTCATCTTGCATAGATCAGATCGTGAAAAAGATGAGTCCTTCTGTACAGGAACACGAGATGGACCCTAGGCCGATATTCTTAGCATAGGGCGTCCATCTCTGTCTGTTTTATGAAGAGATAGTTAGCAAGTGACGACGAATTGAGGTAATCAAGTATTTCTCGATGCAATAAGTAAAGTGGAGCAGAACATTAAATTTTAGCAACCACACCGCAGTCTTATTCGCAATCTATCGCTGCCATCGCTGCTGCAAGTCTGACTGCGCTTCTTTCACTCAAAAATTCTCAGCGAAGCCAGTTAAGAATATACGCCGGACGTTCAGGTCTCCACAGTACTCAACCACGCAAACCTCTTTCCAATATTTTCTTAATCCATCGGCTATGTATATTACTCTTACAGTGCGCTAAGCTGTGTCCTTCAAGTTAGTAGCAGACTAGTGTCAGAAGCCGTGTTTGTTGGATCCTGCGAGAGTTAGACCGTATTATTAACTGCGAACTCAAACTTTCTTTGGAAGGTTCGCGGTAGTCATTAGGAGGCAGTTCCTGTTCCGTGCAGTGGGCAGTATTACTGTTTGTGAATGACTTTCTATCTGTGTAGCTCCCGCCGTTCTTAAACGAGACAGCTGTGTTATTTTTCTATATGTGTATTTTCTTACTATGTTTGTGGAACCCACTATCCAGATGCTCCCTTATTTTCTGCTGAATAATCCAGCAACGGCCATATACTGCAACGAATCCCCATGCCAGCAAATACCATGTTACCGACTGCCATATTCCGGCATTTTTAACAGATAAACGTAACTGCCGGCATATCGAGCACATAGCGAATCATAGATTCTGCCCTTCAAACCAAGCAAAGAGTCGAAGAAGCGTATCTATTGAGTTTCGTAAGTGTGACGGCTCCATTTGGAGTTTGTAACACCACAGCTCTTATGCTGTATGGATTTATTTATTTTTTTGCTTTTGCTTTATTTAATGTCACATTGTTGATCTTTTGTAAATGTGTTTGAATTGATAACATAAAATTGTGTACTCTTTTCTTTGCCAAACCTTTGATGTCGTGATTTGATTCTATGCAAAGTAATGTATCTGTAATTTAAATTCTTTGTCCCATTTGGAGGGAACAAAACTTAGTGTATATGATTGTAATTTTGTGTGAATAATTTTTGTAGAAGTGTCAATATGTGAAAATGTTCTGTTTTATTTAATACATTTGGTTGCTATTATGTAAACTGCTGATCCTCACTTAGGGCTCTTAGTTATTCTGTATGTAAGAGGTAGTGTGGTTCCCCTCGGGAACGGAACTGTGTAGCGCGCGCAAATTGTGGTTGGCCTAGGTGGAAAAGGTGGAACATATAGTCAGTCGGGGACGAGCCAGCAGTCGGAGGCGAGCTGCGAGTCGGAGACGAGCCACCAGTCGGAAAGGAGCTACCAGTCTGTGCACTGTCAATGTAAAGGTGCATATCATGCTGATTCAGAGAGAGGCTTTTGCTGCTTCTTTCCAATGCCTCGGATGGGTGGATAAATAGCTGGATCTATTCTGGAATTTGTATGAATCATCGCCATGAAGATACGATAAAGTCCGGCAATTCTACCTGTAATTCCACCTACCAACATGCAGTTGCCACCACATTGCGCAATCACTGTAACGTAATACTATATTGTTGTACAGTGAAGGATCAGCCTAATGGATGTGTTAGTGTGCTGAAATATAAGGTAATTCATATCGGAATTTATTTACCTACCTTGATTTTACTCCTCATCATAACACCTATCAGGGTCCTCTCCGTTTGAAGTAAAGTGATTACCGAGTGTCCTTACTGAAAGTACGTTGAAGCCTAGAGCTTTGTTAAACAGTGCCTCTTGAACTTATTAGAAAGATAGTTAAAGCTAATGTGGTAACAGAGTGAGTTAAAGCAAATGTTATTTGTCCAATAATAATTTTCCTATTGAAACTGTTATTTAAAGTGCTGTCACCAACTTCAAACTTTAGGCTGAGTCTTATAAAGTAAATGATCACGTTGTTGTCTGTAGTAAATTCTAAAAAGGAGAGTCAGTTTCTTGCAATTTTGTCAACATTGTGTTTCGTTGTAGTAAAAGTGAGAAAGCTGCAGTTGTGAAACGTTACATTCTCATGTATGCCAAGTGTTTGTCTCTCTTGTGTGCATATTAACAGTATAAAGACCACTCAGTTTGTGTAAACCCTGAAAGTGATAGTGTTTTTCTGTACCTGTTATAATTTTGAAAATTGTTCCTGCTGCGCTAACTGTTAGCTTCAATCTTAAAACATATGTGTGGTAGAGTTCATTGCACTCGCGTGTTGCTAAGTCTAGGTTTTGTCTGTTGTGTTGTCCGTTATAGTTACTTATACCTACTTTCATAAACGAGAATGTTAATCTTTCTCTTGCCTAATTAGGCTGGCGACCGTTTCCCTTATTCTGTAAACAATATAGCTAGGCAAAATTTTGTTTGTCACTATTCCAATATTAACGTAATTCTGACTTTCATTTCCGATAAGCCACTTCCATTAGGAACAATACGGTCAACTTAACAAAATTCCTCTCAGAGGGTAACACTGCTCTGTTGCTTTATACCATAACTGCTGTAACAAAATAATTCTGTTTTACAAATTAACTCCTACTTTGGGGTTATGGTGTAACAGTAGCAGACAGGGAGTGTTATAAGTTGTAGAATTTATATCGTTGGTTACAGTCAAAAGCCATAGCACCTAAGAACCACTGAGCTTGGTGTCACTATCCGACGAACGTATCATCGTTACGTGTTGCACATCATCACTCGATCAATCAGAGTGGATGCATTTTCGCGCTTAATCCAAAGGATTGGGGGGCAAGGTGATCAGGAGGTTTACAGTCCTCACTTTGCCAGCCATGTTCACTCGCTGAAAATTTTGTTCATCAGTAGAATTGTAGCCCGCTCCGCCCGCCAGCAACACAGTCGCGTTATAGCGATCTCAGCTACATTCGTTAACGGTCCACAAGACGCAATGGAAAAGTGAACATTCTGATATTCAACAACTGGATTCGACGAGGTGTAGCCCCTTCTTCGTTTATGAGTTCCAGTAGGAGAGAATCATATATCTCCAGAAAATCAATTTGTAATACCGTAAAAGTTTGGCTCGTCCAAGTCAAGGCTACAGAATAATCATGTATTTGATTGAGCCAGTCAACAACTTGCTGTGGAGAACATATCTATGGTAACTTTTATGAAATCTGCAACACCAAAAAGGTCATTGGTGATTAGAAGAATTTTACGCTACGAATTTAATATATAAAAATTAATAGGCTTTCCAAAACGCACTCTGCTCCTGACGTTTGGAATCCATTACATTGTCAAACTATCACATGTTGCAATTAAAACACCCAAATGAAATTGTTTTAATCGTAGAGAAGTTGTATGCCTATATATTCATAGGAAAATATCGTTTACATGCTGCGAAAGCGGCTCTACAGAACATCATCAGCGACGCGACAACGAAACAAAGAGAGTTAGAATGTTCCTCTGGAATCTTGCTCCTTCCTGACTGTATGTGAGTGTAGAATGTATCGATACAGGCGACGTGTGGATCATGAGTTGGCACTCAGCTACTTATCAGACAAATCAGATGGAAAGACAAATCCGGAAAATAGTTAACAGTACCTGCCGGTGTCGACACCGATTAAGAGGCCGGATGAGGAGACTCACTCAATCGCCCTGAATGTTTCACTCACTGCTAGATTCAACAACGGACACGATTTCACTGAGATCAAAGAAATAGTTTTGGGACAAGGCAAGCAGTAGCTCTGTAGCTACGGAAGCGAACCGCATAATTGCAAACACCATCCCTCTAACAACAGAGGCCCAAAGCATACCAGCATCCTACATTGTAGCTGCCAGCGCTTAAGACAATCCGAATTGAAAGAAGAAAAAAGAGTTCACTGCCTGTATCAATTAGCGAGCAACCATGCTTTTGTCTGTCACTGGGGTTGTTACATTATTTTACTTTTTTTGGTGTTTTATGTTGTTTCATATTGCGCTGGAATAATATTTAGACGAGACTTTGGTTTTTACTGTTGGCTTTCAGGTGATTCGTCATTTGTATAACATGTTGTGTGACGAAATCTTGGTAAAGCGTTGTTGAACTGCAAGTTCTTGAGTCTGTAAAAAATCGCCATGTGGTTGGAGGTTCGTTCGCCACGTATCCAGCATCTGTTCCAAATGCACGTCAACGTGGATATGTGGAACACTCTAGATATTTATGATAATGTAGCCATACAATGCTGTGCTCCAAACGTACATTCTCAGAATTTTCTTCCACAAATTGAGGCCTATGTTAGATAATAGTAAACTTCTCTTGGCCAGGAACGTCCTTATGCCAGTGCTTGTCTGCTTTTGATGTCCTCCGCGCTCCGTCCGTCATTTGTCATTTTGCTGCCTAGGTAGTAGAATTCCTTAACTTCATCTACTTAGTGCCTGTCAATGCTGATGTTAAGTTTCTCGCTGTTCCCATTTCTGCTACTTGTCATTACTTTCGTCTTTCTTCGATTTCTTCTCAATCCATATTCTGTACTTAGTAGACTGCTCATTCCATTCAGCAGATCATGTAATTCTTCTTCACTTTCTCTCAGGATAACAATGCCGTCAGCGAATCGTATCATTGATATCCTTTTACCTTGAATCTTAATTTCACACATGAACCTTTCTTTTACTTCCATCATTGCTTCTTCGATGTGCAGATTGAACAGTAGCGGCGAAAGATTATATTCCTGTCCTACACCCTTTTTAATCCGAGCACTACTTCTTGGTTGTTCACTCTTACTATTCCCTCTTGGCTCTTGTACATATTGTCTGTTATCCGTCTCTCCCTATAGCTTACCCCTATTTTTCTCAGAATTTCGATCGTCTCGTAGCATTTTGCATTGTAGAACGCTTTTTCCAGGTCGACAAATCCTATGAACCAGTATTTATATTTCTTTAGTCTTGCTTCCGGTATAACCACAACTTCAGAATTGCCTGTCTCGTGCCTTCATCTTTCCTAAAGCCAAAGTGATTCTCATCTAGCACATTGCTCATTACGAATCCCTCCTCGGACATCAAGTTCAACCTGGACTTCCTGGGAAGGACCGGATAATTCAGCAAAAATTGTACGCAGTAGCTGGAGGGGTACAATTATGACTGAACCAAGTTTTAAATGTATAGGACCAATTTGACTGTCGTATTTCCAGCTTGATTCTCCCGCCATGCAGACAATGAATTATTTGGTCCTAAAACGTATTCATCCACTACATACATCGTGAGCTTCCGTCATCTAGGGTGAAATAATTATTCTCCGCACAGGCATAAGTACAGACTTTAGTGTGTACAGTGTCATATCTGTTGACGTGCGAAGTCATAGCTGCACGTGAAATCACCGGTCTTATGCCGTCTGTTGATATGCCGCCGAAGTATCTACGAACTGTCCCGAGGTAGTCGAAAGCATTGAGTTACCAACGTCATTTATGTGTATTATTTATTCGTCGTGGATAAAGCCTAGATTTATATTTTATTGGAGAGCATGGTTAAGCGCTTTTGCAGTCCAAATACCTCACTTGGTAAGGAAAATTTTATGAGCAGACAGATGATGCCGTTAAGCGCTCGCCGTTCTCAGCCGTTGCTGCAGTTATTTTTATAGAAGCTCTTGAGCAGTAATTCCTATGTGAAGCACGCTGTTAACCCGAGTGATCGCTCTCTTATATAGACGACGCTTTCGCCATAAGGCCACTTGGGGTGAGAGAATTCGAAGTAAGGAAGGAAGCAAGGAAGAAAGGAGTGGGCGAAGATTACTATCTAACGTACGGTCAGTATCGTCGTCGTTAGATGAAGCACAAATTCTGAAAGATGAAGGATCGGGCAGAAAATCAGATCTCCTTTTGAAAGGTTTTCACTTGAACTGATCAACTAAAACCAAACACAAAAACAGTCTAGATGACTTAACGGGGATGTGAAGTTCAATCCTCGCAATATACAGAGTGAGTCCTTACTCCACCGCCACAGGGATGGTGGGTCCATGTAACAAGGAAATGGCAACATTTTTGCGGAACGTTGACGACGAGTTCTCCATTATTATTGGAAAATAAATAAAATTCACTACAAATTACGAAAAAAAATGAATTATGGATTGTGACAGCAATGGCGCCAAGACCGAGGAACAGAATGAACTTGGAGTATGAATTATTTGCAATGGCCGACACCATACCATTTGTACTGGGTGGTCAGAAACAGTCTGAAAAATTTGTAAGGGATTTGCATACTAGGCTGTGCTGATAATTCATTGTTAGGAAACAAATTACATACGTTGCGCCATTTCCGAGGTAATTAGCGTTGAATTTAGCCAATCATGCGGTTGCTCGCACATATTGAAGTGGCCCGCCAGATACAATTAGTGTCAGTTGATCTCATAGTAGATGATAGCGCACGATAATTTTCAGCTCAGCTTTTGACTCTAGTTCGATAATTAGTGTCGTACCATGTGCAATTTTTGTATTTCTCTAAGTCCGGTTTTAGGAAACCAAACGAAGCGCAAGTTTGGCCATACCGACTCAGACAGACCGCGAACTGGTGAGCACAATGGTCTGGTTGTCTAAGTTCGATGCTGATTAATTCAGACACGGCGCAATGTACCGAATTTGTTTCTTAACAATTAATTCTCAGCACAGCCTACCATACAACACCCATACAAGCTTTTTAGACTGTTTCTGAGCACCCTGTATAAAGAAAGATTACCAGCAATAAGCTGAATCCACCAGATAGTTGACTATTTATTTGGTGATTTAGTAAAATACCTGCAAAAACCGTCAACTTTTTTCTTCTGTCGTTATTATTTACCGTTTGTAATTTTTTAAATATGTGTGTTTATTTCGTCCAGTGATATGTTCGACTGTTATTTATTATAATCATCTAGCTTTTGTCCATTTGTAAATATCAGCCTTTACGTCTTTTAATCTAAAGTTTAGTTTTCTGGCAACCTACGTTTGGGATACTGGTAGATTTCTTCTCTTTCTAAGTAACAGTTTCGAAACAGTGGCGATCACTGCATTAGGTAGGTGGTACTGCTAGAAGCCGTAGACCTCCCGACGCTCAAAGGATTTTTTGTCCGAGACGATGCCTACAAGTTACCGGCAGCTAACCTACTAGCTGTGAGCATTTTCTACGTGTCACAACGATACATCTCCCGCCGATATCCCGAGAAAATCTAAAAATCTACACAAACTTGATAAATTTGAAAGCTTCTGGCAGTTGTAAATATCTACGTAAACAAGCGACCCAGTTTCCTCTGATGACGCTGTTATCTAAAGTGACATTTTTCAGCTGCTATTCAAGCAGATTTTCCATTTAAATATAATGTAGAAAGATTAATGAAACATAGCACTGGAGCAGACTAAGACTCAGGGAAAAGACTCTAGCAGCAAAACTAATACCTTTTGAGGAGGTAATAGGAACAGTGATGTACTAAGAATACGCGGGATCATTTATAGTAGAGCAAAGTTAAGCTCCTGTTGGTATCATAACTTAACGCGTGCTTGAGGAAGATGAGTCTTCGTGTAAATGAAGAGACAATTCTGGATCTCATCATAGTAATTTAGGTAAATTAGGGAAAACGTTAATCTACTACCCGCCGCTTCGCTATCAGTGGTTTTGTCACGAGGAGTTTTGGTGAGTCAGTAATTTTACGAGATGTCTCAGTATATAGTGGCGTAGACACATTTGTATAAAAATGTATGCAGTACCAGTATGTAGGTATATAAAGAATCTGTCTCTATTACTTTTTTGTATGTTGAATCTGAAAGCACGCTTTATATTTTCTAATAACATTAAAAAAAACGCCTCAATTAATTACATTCGTCCAAAAGTAGATTTAGAGGTTTCTCTGGCTCATCTAGTAGTGGATGTGAAATGTTGCCATCAGAGGAACACGGACCAACAGTTCTACATCTACATCTACATCTACATTTATACTCCGCAAGCCACCAAACGGTGTGTGGCGGAGGGCACTTTACGTGCCACTGTCATTACCTCCCTTTCCTGTTCCAGTCGCGTATGGTTCGCGGGAAGAACGACTGTCTGAAAGCCTCCGTGCGCGCTCTAATCTCTCTAATTTTACATTCGTGATCTCCTCGGGAGGTATAAGTAGGTGGAAGCAATATATTCGATACCTCATCCAGAAACGCACCCTCTCGAAACCTGGCGAGCAAGCTACACCGCGATGCAGAGCGCCTCTCTTGCAGAGTCTGCCACTTGAGTTCGTTAAACATCTCCGTAACACTAGCACGGTTACGAAATAACCCTGTGACGAAACGCGCCGCTCTTTTCGTTGGATCTTCTCTATCTCCTCCGTCAGACCGATCTGGTACGGATCCTACACTGATGACCAATACTCAAGTATAGGTCGAACGAGTGTTTTGTAAGCCACCTCCTTTGTTGATGGACTACATTTTCTAAGCACTCTCCCAATGAATCTCAATCTGGTACCCGCCTTACCAACAATTTTATGTGATCATTCCACTTCAAATCGTTCCGCACGCATATTCCCAGATATTTTACAGAAGTAACTGCTACCAGTGTTTGTTCTGCTATCATATAATCATACAATAAAGGATCCTTCTTTCTATGTATTCGCAATACATTACATTTGTCTATGTTAAGGGTCAGTTGCCACTCCCTACACCAAGTGCCTATCCGCTGCAGATCTTCCTGCATTTCGCTACAATTTTCTAATGCTGCAACTTCTCTGTATACTACAGCATCATCCGCGAAAAGCCGCATGGAACTTCCGACACTATCTACTAGGTCATTTATATATATTGTGAAAAGCAATGGTCCCATAACACTCCCCTGTGGCACGCCAGAGGTTACTTTAACGTCTGTAGACGTCTCTCCATTGATAACAACATGCTTTGTTCTATTTGTTAAAAACTCTTCAATCCAGCCACATAGCTGGTCTGATATTCAGTAGGCTCTTACTTTGTTTATCAGGCGACAGTGCGGAACTGTATCGAACGCCTTCCGGAAGTCAAGAAAAATAGCATCTACCTGGGAGCCTGTATCTAATATTTTCTGGGTCTCATGAACAAATAAAGCGAGTTGGGTCTCACACGATCGCTGTTTCCTGAATCCATGTTGATTCCTACATAGTAGATTCTGGGTTTCCAAAAACGACATGATACTCGAGCAAAAAACATGTTCTAAAATTCTACAACAGATCGACGTCAGAGATATAGGTCTATAGTTTTGCGCATCTGCTCGACGACCCTTCTTGAAGACTGGGACTATCTGTGCTCTTTTCCAATCATTTGGAACCCTCCGTTCCTCTAGAGACTTGCGGTACACGGCTGTTAGAAGGGGGGCAAGTTCTTTCGCGTACTCTGTGTAGAATCGAATTGGTATCCCGTCAGGTCCAGTGGACTTTCCTCTATTGAGTGATTCCAGTTGCTTTTCTGTTCCTTGGACACTTATTTCGATGTCAGCCATTTTTTCGTTTGTGCGAGGATTTAGAGAAGGAACTGCAGTGCGGTCTTCCTCTGTGAAACAACTTTGGAAAAAGGTGTTTAGTATTTCAGCTTTACGCGTGTCATCCTCTGTTTCAATGCCATCATCATCCCGTAGTGTCTGGATATGCTGTTTCGAGCCACTTACTGATTTAACGTAAGACCAGAACTTCCTAGGATTTTCTGTCAAGTCGGTACATAGAATTTTACTTTCGAATTCACTGAACGCTTCACGCATAGCCCTCCTTACGCTATCTTTGACATCGTTTAGCTTCTGTTTGTCTGAGAGGTTTTGGCTGCGTTTAAACTTGGAGTGGAGCTCTCTTTGCTTTCGCAGTAGTTTCCTAACTTTGTTGTTGTACCATGGTGGGTTTTTCCCGTCCCTCACAGTTTTACTCGGCACGTACCTGTCTAAAACGCATTTTAGGATTGCCTTGAACTTTTTCCATAAACACTCAACATTGTCAGTGTCGGAACAGAAATTTTCGTTTTGATCTGTTAGGTAGTCTGAAATCTGCCTTCTATTACTGTTGCTAAACAGATAAACCTTCCTCCCTTTTTTTATATTCCTATTAACTTTCATATTCAGGGATGCTGCAACGGCCTTATGATCACTGATTCCCTGTTCTGTACATACAGAGTCGAAATGTTCGGGTCTGTTTGTTATCAGTAGGTCCAAGATGTTATCTCCACGAGTCGGTTCTCTGTTTAATTGCTCGAGGTAATTTTCGGATAGTGCACCCAGTATAATGTCACTCGATGCTCTGTCCCTACCACCCGTCCTAAACATCTGAGTGTCCCAGTCTATATCTGGTAAATTGAAATCTCCACCTAAGACTATAACATGCTGAGAAAATTTATGTGAAATGTATTCCAAATTTTCTCTCAGTTGTTCTGCCACTAATGCTGCTGAGTCGGGAGGTCGGTAAAAGGAGCCAATTATTAACCTAGTTCGGTTGTTGAGTGTAACCTCCACCCATAATAATTCACAGGAACTATCCACTTCTACTTCACTACAGGATAAACTACTACTAACAGCGACGAACACTCCACCACCGGTTGCATGCAATCTATCCTTTCTAAACACCGTCTGTACCTTTGTAAAAATTTCGGCAGAATTGATCTCTGGCTTAAACCAGCTTTCTGTGCCTAAACGATTTCAGCTTCGGTGCATTCTATCAGCGCTTGAAGTTCTGGTACTTTACCAACGCAGCTTCGACAGTTGACAATTACAATACCGATTGCTGCTTGGTCCCCGCATGTCCTGACTTTGCCCCGCACCCGTTGAGGCTGTTGCCCTTTCTGTACTTGCCCAAGGCCATCTAACCTAAAAAACCGCCCAGCCCACGCCACACAACCCCTGCTACCCATGTAGCCGCTTGTTGCGTGTAGTGGACTCCTGACCTATCCAGCGGAACCCGAAACCCCACCACCCTATGGCGCAAGTCGAGGAATCTGCAGCCCACACGGTCGCAGAACCGTCTCAGCCTCTGATTCAGACCCTCCACTCGGCTCTGTACCAAAGGTCCGCAGTCAGTCCTGTCGACGATGCTGCAGATGGTGAGCTCTGCTTTCATCCCGCTAGCGAGACTGGCAGTCTTCACCAAATCAGATAGCCGCCGGAAGCCAGAGAGGATTTCCTCCGATCCATAGCGACACACATCATTGGTGCCGACATGAGCGACCACCTGCAGATGGGTGCACCCTGTACCCTTCATGGCATCTGGAAGGACCCTTTCCACATCTGGAATGACTTCCCCCGGTATGCACACGGAGTGCACATTAGTTTTCTTCCCCTCTCTTGCTGCCATATCCCTAAGGGGCTCCATTACGCGCCTGACGTTGGAGCTCCCAATTACCAGTAAGCCCACCCTCTGTGACCGCCCGGATCTTGCAGACTGAGGGGCAACCTCTGGAACAGGACAAGCAGCCATGTCAGGCCGAAGATCAGTATCAGCCTGAGACAGAACCTGAAACCGGTTCGTCAGACAAACTGGAGAGGCTTTCCGTTCAGCCCTCCGGAATGTCTTTCGCTCCCTGCCACACCTTGAGACGACCCTAACTCTACCACAGGTGAGGGATCAGCCTCAATGCGGGCAGTATCCCGGGCAACCACAGTCGTAGTCCGATCAGGGGATGCGTGGGACGAGCTGGCCGTCCCCGACAAACCCCCATCCGGACCCCCACAGTGATGCCCATTGGCAACAGCCTCAAGCTGTGTGACCGAAGCCAACACTGCCTGAAGCTGGGAGCGAAGGGATGCCAACTCAGCCTGCATCCGAACACAGCAGTTGCAGTCCCCATCCATGCTAAAAACTGTTTTGCAAAGAACGTCTGAACTAATCTACAGAGAGCGCAAACAAATCAACAAAATTTAAACGGTTATTAAAATACAAGATTGCCTAGTAAATGCAGTAATGCTGCTACTTGCGCACTGCTGACACTGCTCGGCGGCGGAAGGAGACTACGCGAATTTACACTATTCAGGTACTAAAACGCGATGCTACACTCTCAAATACTATAATACGCCCGAAATTTATGAATTAAACAATGCAAGTACCAAAAACACGCAAAGAAATTAAGAATTAAACTATGTAACAAATGAGTGAGCTAGGAGTATACGACTTGCTGTTCAGCTGCTTATCCAACGGCGGCAGGGAGCACCACGTTTCATTTTAATGCGTTATGGTGCATACATTTCTGATCCACCCCTTTTGATGACTGACTTGCCGGATGGCAGTTATTGAACTATATGAGAAAAGAAAACTAAATCAGTTACAAAATACGGTGTGCACACACTTTATTGAACATTTAAATATCACTACAGATATTCGGATTTAGATTATGACATATTCGACATGCCTGCCATCATTGCCGATGTTGTGACGCAGACTAATATCGAAATTCTGATGACTCACTGAAGTGTCGGAATATCGATGCCGTCAATGACCTGAATGGCTGTTCTCAGCTCAGCAGTGGTTTTCGGGTTGTTGCTGTACACCTTGTCTATAGCTCACAAAAATAAGTCGCATGTGCTCAGATCCGGGGAATATGGCGACCAATCGAGGCCTATGCCAGTAGTGTCTGGGCACCCCAGAGACAGAATGCGGTCCCCAGAGTGCTCCTGCAGAAAATTAAACACCTCCTGCTTCGATGGGGTCGAGATCCGTCTTGTAGGAACTACGTCTTGTCGAAATCAGGATCACTTTGGATAATGGGGATGAAATCATCTTCCAAAACCTTCACGTACCGTTCGGTAGTCACTGTGCCACCAAGGGATATCGCACCGATTATTCCGTGACTGGACATTGCACAGCACAGTTTCACCCATTGAGGTGATCAGACTTCTCGATCGCGCCATGAGGATTCTCAGTCCCCACATGCGCCCATTTTGATTATTGACGAAGCCATCCAAACGAAAGTGAGCTTCGTCGCTAAACCAAACCATGCATGGGCATACTAATTCCAATCATCTCCCGTGGACAACCGCGCAGTTTGAACGGCCTAACACAAGCCGTTAGGACGCAATGACGATTTTATTTCATATAGTTCAAAAACTGTCACCGTGTATTATAACGATATGTTTACGTAATGTGTATACATGAAGAAACAGTTATAGATGTACTCATTCGTTTTCGCTAATTATAACAATGTGTTTACTTTTGTGCTGTAACATATAGCTATAATCAGCGGTGGAAATATATTTGCGAGCGCCGACCGTGTGCGGTTGTTTCTTGTTGGATCGTCTGATCAGTCGGAAGTTGCATTGCAGGGGAGAGTAAATGCCTATTCAAAATACAATTATTTTTGGATAGCTCAACATGAATTTCCTAAGGGACCGTAGTTTATCATGCATTTACCAGTAGAATACGGCGCGGAGAAAATATTTCGCCGCATACAATTTCCGGCCGATTTCGACGAAAGAATTCGTGACTGTGAACTCTGTATTTGGTAGAAACATAAAGAAAATTAAATAATTTCATGAAGGAGTGAGACATAGATTCTACATTAAATAAATAGTCTATACATCAGTTCCATTTAACTCTGAATTTATGGCAATTAATAGATTAACTTACACTGCAATGAAGGATTTAACATGGATGCCGTTTCGACTGGCACTTCTCTTCTCCTAATGAAAATAATTCCTTCGACGTTTTCACATACACGTCGCACAATAAATTTACTGCTATGCAGTATTGCACTTTTAGTATTGCACTTTTACTTTACACTAAAATAATATTATTTTTAACGATAATAATACTGCGGCAAGACATGCGCGTCGGACACAAGTTACAAGAGACAAGAGAAGAATGAGTAACTGTTCATCGAGAATATCTCGTACATAAAAAAAAAGTGTAAAAGTGTTCTTCTTCTGCCCGTTTTTCGTGCCGCGGTTTTCAAAGTCAATAACTCACTGCATCTCTGACGGCGCTTCGACAATAAAGAAGTTACGTCACAGGCCGTTCACCTTTTACATTCTCGCAACATTATTTGCTAACTGTAGCTGTTGCCGAGCGACTACTCGATTAGTGAATGATTTAAAATGATAAGGCAATCACATAATGTTACATTGCCTTCCATGTGAATCTTGGAAATCAAGGAGATTACCAAGATTCACATGTCGCCGTTAACATTATGGGATTGAGTACTTTACATATTTACATTGATCAAACACAGTATTCCTGTTATCTGATTATTAGGATTACACAAATATGGTGATATCTCATTCATAGACAAAGAGAGTTCTTAAGGTAAAGATACACAAAAAATTTAAAAACTAAGACAGTAAATCTACAAAGTTTACAATGGAGATTATACATTATACTCATTACATTCTTTTTTTACAGAGTTCATAATGATCATCTTTGTGGCCTCAAGTTATTGTCCAGAGCTCATAGGCTCTTTGCTCCTGATAGAAAACACATAGGATTCATCTTTTTATACACACACAATTCTCACACATGGAATTTTACTTGGCGCGGAGTTGTGTTGGTACGTGTGGGCGTTATCATCTGTTTGTTGCTGCCCGTAATCTAAGTGTTGGCTGCGTGAGTGCGGTGCATTCCATTGCGATCCGCTCTGCTGTTGCCAGCCTTTTTGACTGAAACCGTTTCCAAACTTCTGCTTGTACGGTTGATTGCCGTACTGGTTACCAGTCATGTTATACACGGGATTGAATCGGTTGTGTTGATTATGTCTATTCCTTTTGTGCGGATCCCCATTACCTTTATTTCCGTTTTGCCAATCGTTACTATTTTTGTAACCGATCCCTGGCTTTTCATAGCCGTTACTCTCGTAATGTTTTGGCCAAGAATTGTGCGGAGTATTCCGCTTTTTGTTAGCTCTCATGTCCTCATAGATCAGGTCTAGGTAATCTAATATCGACAGAAAGGTATCTGGATCATCATCTGGTATGGCTATCAGCTTTTCACGAATCGATATGGGTAATTTGGACTTGAGAATCATAATTACATCTTTACTATTAATAGGAGTATCCCAATACCTGATATTGCCAAGATATTTTTCGAAGTACTTTCTGAGGCTACTATTTCTGGGGTCAAATTGTTCTGCATTATAGACTTCTTTACGAAGGCGCTTCTGAACAACTTCGCTCCAAAATTTGCTGAGGAAACAGTGCTCAAACTCCTCATACGTTCAACACTTATCAACCATTTCGGTTCCCCGATATTGCCGATTCGCCACTTATATATCCGGTAACAAATTGGATACGCTGTCTATCAGTCCACGAACTTGGAAAAATGCCAGAGAATCCACGAAGAAAAACAATTGGGTGGAAATTTCCTTTTTCCGGGTTAAAGGATTGAAAAACTCGATGCTTTATCATGCTTTCTTCCTTCATCATTTTTACTACTGAGTCAGATTCGTGGTTTCGGTGACTACCTGGAATATGTGGTGGTGAAGTGTGTTCATTAGATACAACAGGTATTCGGAATTGCCGAAATAATTCACCTTCCTCCTCTGAGGCCAACGAGTTAGGATAATTCGGTCTCTGTATTCGGGAACTACCACTCACTTGTGCCTTCATGTTATTTAGCTGTTCCGTTACCTCTTGCTTCCAATTTGGTAATTCTTGCTGAAGGGTACGCCTAATGCTAACGAGTTCAGACATCACGGTACCTCCGGAGCTTCCAGGAGCCGACAAGATACCAAGAGTGGTTGCTTTCACATACTCTAGTAGGTCTTTGTTAATTTTATCTTCGACAAATTTGTCCTTTCCATCAATCCAGTTCTCATACTTTTCTCTAAATTCTTTCTCATGACTATCTAGCCTCTGCTTTACTTTCGATTCAGTTTCCAGAGTCAAATTTGACATTCCCTCGGTTAGTTCTTTTACCTGCGTAGTTGCTCTGTCTAATCTGTGATTAACCGTGGTTACGGTGGAGTCAAGATTCTTGGTTGCGTTTCGGATGTCAGCTGTCTCGCTTTGCATGGTAGCTAAAGCGACATTCAGTTCGAAAATTTTTCCACTTCGCATTTGAGAAACAGCATCCTTAACTTGCTTTGCTACTTTTTTGGCTACGTTTTCTCTAACACTTTTTATTTCTTCGCTTACTGTAGAAAGTTTATCTTCAATTACTGTAGAAAGTTTATGTTCAAGCGAGGCTAACATTCGTCTACTTTCGTCCTTCATTTGACGATTTTCGTCTTTCAAATCATTGTTAATGAAATTCACCATTTGTCGATTTTCCTCTTTCAATTGGCGACTTCCGTCCTGCATCATTTGACTTATTTGACTCAGTAGCTGTTTGAATACATCGTCTGTCACTACCCCTGAATTGCTTTCACCTGCCTCCCTTGTAACGGGTATATGGCTACGAGTACTAGTGGTAGAGACTATGTTGGCATTGTCTAGTTCAGTACCAGTAACAGTATGGTGTGAGGCACTAAAGTCCGGAAGATTTCCCACTTCACTTTCTACAATTGTTTCGATTGGTGTCTCAGCCCTACTAATTATCGTGCAGGACCGTAAGCGACGCGACACTTCACTCGTTTCATTCGGTTCATTTGAATCTAGTGATGACATTTTATCGTCTGCCATAGCTCACTTATTTACAAACAGTAAGTCAATGAAGTTCGTTTGAGCTACGGCCGTCAGCTGTCGACAGAGATGTAATTTATCGGTTGCGAGTCGGTTGTCACTGCTACGTCACAAGATCGGAATGTCGGGAGTTGCACGTCACGAGAACAAGAGACTATTCTGGACCGTAAAGAAAGTATGGCTGCACACTCATCATCATCATCATTTAAGACTGATTATGCCTTTCAGCGTTCAGTCTGGAGCATAGCCCCCTTATAAAATTCCTCCATGATCCCCTATTCAGTGCTAACATTGGTGCCTCTTCTGATGTTAAACCTATTACTTGAAAATCATTCTTAACCGAATCCAGGTACCTCCTCCTTGGTCTGCCCCGACTCCTCCTACCCTCTACTGCTGAACCCATGTGTCTCTTGAGTAACCTTGCTTCTCCCATGCGTGTAGCATGACCCTACCATCTAAGCCTCTTCGCCCTGACTGCTACATCTATAGAGTTCATTCCCAGTTTTTCTTTGATTTCCTCATTGTGGACACCCTCCTGCCATTGTTCCCATCTACTAGTACCTGTAATAATCCTAGCTACTTTCATATCCGTTACCTCAACCTTGTTGATAAGGTAACCTGAATCCACCCAGCTTTCGCTCCCATACAACAAAGTTGGTCGAAAGATTGAACGGTGCCCAGATAACTTAGTCTTGGTACTGACTTCGTTCTTGCAGAAGAGAGTAGATCGTAGCTGAGCGCTCACTGCATTAGCTTTGCTACACCTCGCTTCCAGTTCTTTCACTATGTTGCCATCCTGTGAGAATATGCATCCTAAGTACTTGAAACCGTCCACCTGTTCTTTGTTCCTCCTATTTGGCACTCAATCCGTTTATATTTCTTTCCCACTGACATTACTTTCGTTTTGGAGATGCTAATCTTCATACCATAGTCCTTACATTTCTGATCTAGCTCTGAAAAATTACTTTGCAAACTTTCAATCGAATCTGCCATCACAGCTAAGTCATCCGCATATGCAAGACGGCTTATTTCGTGTTCACATATCTTAATCTCACCCAGACAGTCTATTGTTTTCAACATATGATCCATAAATAATATGAACAACAGTGGAGACAGGTTGCAGCCTTGTCTTACCCCTGAAACTACTCTGAACCATGAACTCAGTTTACCGTCAACTCTAACTGCTGCCTGACTATCCATGTAAATACCTTTAATTGCTTGCAAAAGTTTGCCTCCTATTCCATAATCTCGTAGAACAGACTATAACTTCCTCCTAGGAACCCGGTCTTATGCCTTTTCTAGATCTATAAAGCATAGATACAATTCCCTGTTCCACTCATAACACTTCTCCATTATTCGCCGTAAGCAAAAGATCTGGTCCTGACAACCTCTAAGAGGTCTAAACCCACACTGATTTTCATCCAATTGGTCCTCAACTAATACTCGCACTTTCCTTTCAACAATACCTGAGAAGATTTTACCCACAACGCTGATTAAAGAGATACCTCTGTAGTTGTTACAATCTTTTCTGTTTCCATGTTCGAAGATTGGTGTGATTACTGCTTTTGTCCAGTCTGATGGAACCTGTCCCCACTCCCAGGCCATTTCAATTATCCTGTGTAGCCATTTAAGACCTGACATTCCACTGTATTTGATGAGTTCCGACTTAATTTCATCCACCCCAGCTGCTTTATTACACTGCAATCTATTGACTATTTTCTCCACTTTCTCAAATGTGATCCTATTTCCATCATCATTCCTATGCCATTCTACCTCGATATGTGAAACATTACTGATCGTATTTTCACCTACATTGAGCAACTCTTCAAAATATTCCCTCCATCTGCCCAAGGCATCCACAGGATTCACCAGCAGTTTTCCTGACCTGTCCAAAATACTTGTCATTTCCTTCTTACCTCCCTTTCGAAGACTGCTAATTACGCTCCAGAATGGTTTTCCAGAAGATTGACCCAAAGTCTTCCTAAGATTTCTTCTTGGATGCTGCAGTTATCTGTTTGACTTTGTTTCTTTCTTCAACATAACCTTCTCTGTCTACCTGAGTTCTAGTATGTAGCCATTTTTGATACTCCTTCTTTTTACTTTTACAGGCTGCCTTGACTGTGTCATTCCACCAAGCTGTTCGCTTCATCCTACTTTTACGCACTACTGTTCCAAGACATTCTTTAGCCACTTCTAGTACTGCGTCCCTGTACCTTGTCCATTCCTTTTCCAATGATTGTAATTGACTACATTCTGAGACCGCTGTTATGTACTTGTGCCTGATTTCCTTATCCTGAAGTTTCTCCACTCTTATCCTCCTACATATGGACCTGACCTCCTGCACTTTCGGCCTCACAATCCCAATTTCACTGCAGATTAAATAATGATCAGTGTCAGTGTCATCAGTGTCATCAAAGAATCCCCTAAATACACGTGTGTCCCTCACAGCCTTCCTGAATTCCTGATCTGTTATTATATAGTCAATGACAGATCTGGTTCCCCTGCTTTCCCAAGTATACCGGTGAATGTTCTTATGTTTAAAAAAGGAGTTTATGATTACTAAGCCCATACTGGCATAGAAATCCAAGAGTTGTTTCCCGTTCCTGTTGGCCTCCATATCCTCTCCAAATTTACCCATAATCTTTTCATACCCTTCTGTACGATTTCCAATCCTGGCGTTAAAATCACCCATGAGCAGAACACTGTCCTTGTCCTTTACTCTAACAACTACATCACTGAGTGCCTCATAAAAACTATCCATCTTACCTTGATCTGTCCCTTCACAATGCGAATATACTGACACAATCCTAATATTCTTGCTGGACACTGTCAAATCTATCCACATCAGTCGTTCGTTTACATACCTTATTGCAACTAGGCTGGGTCCCATTTCTTTCCTGATGTAAAGCCCTACACCCCATTGTGCTATTCCTGCTTTGACTCCTGACAGGTAGACCTTGTATTCTCCCACTTCTTCTTCTTTCTCACCCCTTACCCGACTGTCACTAACAGCTAAAACGTCCAGCCTCATCTTACTTGCAGCCTCTGCCAGCTCTACCTTCTTCCCAGATTTGCGCCCATTGATATTAATAGCTCCCCATCTCATTACCATTTGTTTGCTAAGTCGTATCTTAGGAGTCCCTGGTTTGTCAGTTAGAGGTAGGACTCCGTCACCTCCAAAGGTCCGAGGCATTTTGCTCTCATTGTTGCCAGCATCATATTTAAAGTACCAGGGAAGCAGGTTGCTAGCCTTACTTGCCCCGAGTCCCATTGGGTTTTACCCCTAACGGTTGAGGGACTAACCAGTGGATTTGGTAGTCTTTGCCGTATGAGCACAAAGGTGACCACGACTCAGAGTATGTCCGAGATGCCCAGCCTTATTCCAAAGTAACTGGCATCCCGACTGTCGGGACCACTTACTTGGGCACTCATACGTTGCCCGTGGTTCATGAACTAGGACATGACTACAGGAACCCACACCATGAACCACTGCACACTGCACCACTGCACACTGTTCAAAATAAATGAAA
This sequence comes from Schistocerca piceifrons, assembly GCF_021461385.2. Lineage (NCBI taxonomy): Eukaryota > Metazoa > Arthropoda > Insecta > Orthoptera > Acrididae > Schistocerca > Schistocerca piceifrons. The sequence continues at coordinate 933,453,063 of NC_060138.1, forward strand.
ACTAAGGCTGGTCAGCTCCGTGAACAGGCAGCGGACATTTAAAAACAAATGATATGCAATACACAACAATGGAATTTAAACAATACTTGAAGAAATTACCAATCTACTAAATGCAATCTACTGAATTCAAAGCAAATTTTTACTGCAACTAGTAAAGATAGTCACAAATTAATTAATGTCAGCTGAAATTAAGGAAGCTTGGCTACGGCTAACGAAATTTTAACTTACGTTGCTGATGACTGCCTTCGGCGTTGCAACTAGATTTTCGCACGAATTGGGTTAAAAAAAAAAAAAATTCTCTTCCGTAATTTACTCTGAATATCTCGTTTCTTTCGCTCAATGGAAATTTTATTGGATGGTTTTTGATTCCATGTAACAAATAAAAAGCACAAGATAAGCTACAATTCTTTATGAATATTCCCACAATGCGTATCTTATATAAATTTTTATTCATTTGAGTTTTTTTTTTTTAATTTGCGTCCCTGTTAGGGCGCCAATTATAACGATATGTTTACGTAATGTGTATACATAAACATACTGTTATAAACGTCCCCGTTCGTAGTCGCTAATTATAACAATATGTTTACTTTTGTGAGCGGTGGAAATATATTTGCGAACGCCGCCCGTGTGCGGCTGTTTCTTGTTGGATTGTCTGATCAGTCGGAAGTTGCATTGCAGAGGAAAGTAAATGCGTATTCAAAATATAATTATTTTTGGATAGCTCAACATGAATTTCCTAAGGGACCGTAGTTTATCATGCATTTACCAGTAGAATATGGCGCGGAGAAAATATTTCGCTGCATACAACTTCCAGCCGATTTCGACGAAAGAATTCGTGACTGTGGACTCTCTATTTGGCAGAAACACAAAGAAAATTAAATAACTTCATGAGGGAGTGAGACATAGTTTCTATATTAAATAAATAGTCCATACACCAGTTCCATTTAACGCTGAATTTATGGCAATTAATAGATTAACTTACACTGCAATGAAGGATTTAACATGGATGCCGTTTTGACTGGCACTTCTCTTCTCCTAATGAAAATAATTCCTTTGACGTTTTCACATACACGTCGCACAATAAATTTACTGCTATGCAGTATTGCACTTTTAGTATTGCACTTTTAGTATTGCACTTTTAGTATTGCACTTTTAGTATTGCACTTTTAGTATTGCACTTTTAGTATTGCACTTTTAGTATTGCACTTTTAGTATTGCACTTTTAGTATTGCACTTTTAGTATTGCACTTTTAGTATTGCACTTTTAGTATTGCACTTTTAGTATTGCACTTTTACTTTACACTAAAATAATATTATTTTTAACGATAATAATACGGCTGCAAGACATGCGCGTCTGACACAAGTTACAAGAGACAAGAGAAGAATGAGTAACTGTTCATCGAGAATATCTCGTACATAAAAAAAAAGTGTAAAAGTGTTCTTCTTCTGCCCGTTTTTCGTCCCGCGGTTTTCAAAGTCGATAACTCACTGCATCTCTGACGGCGCTTCGACAATAAAGAAGTTACGTCACAGGTCGTTCACCTTTTACATTCTCGTAACATTATTTGCTAATTGTAGCTGTTGCCGAGCGACTACTCGATTAGTGAATGATTTAAAATGATAAGGCAATCACATAATGTTACAGTATGATTAACATAGACAGTTAATAGATCATAATCAAATACAACCTCACCAAAAGCATCCCCCTTTCCACACGTAAAGGCACTCCTCTCTGTTTGTCGTACAGCCTTTAAATGTGATTGTTCAAGCGTCCCTGAAGCTGCATCCAAGTTTGGGCGACATGGGATTGCTCTGAGGTTTGGTGAATTCGAATAACCTTCGCAGCTTGAGCTCTGATAGAACTATGCGCTAAATCAGACCTACGTTTGCGAGGTTTATAGCAAATAGTTTTATATATGGTTCTTGGGCTTACCGTTCGATTGTATTGCTGTATCTCCACCAAAACTCTGCAGGTAGGCCAGGTGGTGTAGGAAATCAATATCATAATTCAATGACACAGCAACATTCGGTTTGTGCTGTCGCGAAATAATCTATAGATACTACGAGACACTTATCGCACCACCGTCTTTTGCATGCTACTCACATACACCTTATTCAGAAATGATAATAACACACAAAAATATATAACTTTGTAAAGTAGCCTCTGTTATTCCTCAGCATTCAAGCTATCTCCATACCAAATTTATCAAAATCGGTTCATCCATTTAGTTGTGAAAGTGTAACAAAAAATGGCTCTGAGCACTATGGGACTTCTGTGGTCATCAGTCCCCTAGAACTTAGAACTACTGAAACCTAACTAACCTAAGGGCATCACACATATCCATGCCCGAGGCAGGATTCGAACCTGGGACCGTAGCGATCGCGCGCTTCCAGACTGTAGTGCCTAGAACCGCTCGGCCACGCCGGCCGGCTGAAAGTGTAACAGACATAGTTACTTCACCAGTTATAATGCATGGTGTTTCAAAAAGAATATACGAATTTCGAATGCATATATTTATTAAATTTTAAGACATACGAATATGAAACCTTATACACATATTTACGAACCTCTCAAGTTCAGATTACCGATTTTCAATATGTCCTTCATCAGCGACACGAACAATATCACATCGATACTCAAATCCCTCCCATACTTGGGCAAGCATGTCCTTCGTCACTGATGTTATGGCAGTACGGGTCCGGTTCTTCAGCTCTTCCAGGTTCTGTGGGAGTGGTGGTACATAAAAGTTGTCTTTAACGAAACCCCTCAGGGAGAAGTCAGAGGGTGTACGACCTATACAACGGTTTGGTAGGGTTTCATTCAGATATTCACGCACTTGGCGACTCCAGTGAAGGGGTGCCCCGTCTTGTTGAAAAAATGAAGGTGTCTTTGTGCAGCTTCGGAAACAACCAGTTTTGAAACATAGCGAGATACTGCTGACCGTTAACCGTGTTTCCATCAAAGAAGAATGGGGAGTTAACAGAGGATCGGGATATCGCACAAAACACATTGACTTTGGGCAAATCTCGTACATGTTCAATCGCTGCATGTGGATTCTGCAGGCCCCAAATTGTTTACCTGACCACTAACTTGGAAAGGGGCTTCATCAGTGAACACGATGCATTGTGCGAAAGTGTTATCATTGTCAATAACATCAAGAATATCGTTATAAAATGCCACACGTTTCCGTTTGTCATCAGGACGCAGAGCTTTTAACAGCCGTAACTTGTACGACCTCATAACCAACCACTGTCTCAAAACACGTCAAATTGTTGTCGTAGGCAGTTGTAACTCCCGACTGGCACTACGAGTAGATTTTGAAGGACTACGTTGGAAAGCAGTTTGAATTCGTAAAACATTTTCTTCAGGAACACGAGGGCGGCCAGGACTCTTTCCTTTACATACACATCCTGTATCTAGAAACTGTCGATACCATCTGCGAATGTTCGACCTATTCTGAGGATCAATTTAGTGCCTCGACCTGAAAAGTCTTCGCACTGCAATCATGGAACTGCACTTCTCAAACTCGAGAACACAAAATGATTTCCCCTTCGGAGTAGACATTTTAAACATATGACGGTTACCAAGCAAAACAGAAGACAAATGACACCTAGTGCCTATTAATATAAACTAGACTTTGTATTCGTTTCTCCAATAGTCGAGCTGAGGCGCAGCGATCGATAGGTTGGACAAAATAATTCTTTGTAATACGTATATTCTTTTCGAAATTCCCTGTATTAGTACGGAAGTGAGGATAGGTCACTGCTAGGAGTTTAGAAAGTAATTCACCGAGCCATCTCTCTTGCTCATAGCGGATACACATTCTCGCTGAGTTACGTCGGCGGTAGCGGATTATAATAAAATGTAACGAAATCTTCCTACAGCATAATTCCACATCATACTTTCCACAATGAATATCTGAACTTCTCGAAGAAACAAAACGTTCCATCTGGAGTTAGTTTGGTGATCTTCGCTTACTGAAACCACATCAGGATATTACGGCTGGTAATCGCAAACGCTCGAGATACAATCTGGAGATCTATTTTCGTGGCACTCTTATTGAGGATTACTTTAGGATCATATGATTAATGATATCATACTTTCCAAATATTGCTTATTTTACGCCCTTAACGTTTTTTACGGCCCATGAAAGTTATGTTTCAAAAGACGTCTTCCAAACGGAAACGGTGAAGACTAGAAATTTTCTTTTCCAGAGCAATTTCCTGGTGCTTGTGTGTGTGTGTGCGAGCCTGTAATACGTCATTTTGTTAGTGCACTGTTATGCAGTTTTACAGCTTCTATAGAAGCTGATTTTACATTCAAACAGACAACGCCATGACAGAAATTGCAACGTATTCTCATGCCATCAATGTTACGCTCATGACAGAAAGCGAACCTAAATCTTGGACGAAGCCTGTAGACAGGACAAAAAGCAAGGACAATTATTTCTAACATTTTAAAATACAGTAGTAAATTTTAAAGTTCCATCGGTCTGGTAAATGGTAAACATTGTGAAACTTGATCTATTCCAAGAGAATAGAATGTTAGAATTACTTATGGGAATGGAGCTGTGTAATGTTCTCGATAATCGCCGAATTTCGACCAATTTCTGACATGAAAACGACGGCATATTCACCTGTCGAAATATCGGCGGTTGTCGAGGAAGTTATTTGTGCATGGTAAGCATTGTATCCCAAACAGAAAAAAGTTGTAAAATAAGCGTTGAGACTGTGGCTGAGGTGATACTGTGTGGTGCAATAACCTGTCAGATGTCAAATATGGCGTTATATGTAGACATCACAAAGGAAAATGTTGAGCCCACATGTACCAGAAAAATCGAGATACGAATAGTTGAAAAACTGACTCGCTGAAATGAAGAATTTGATTGACTCTCAAGGTACAGTAACAGGCTTATTTGTATTTGGTGGTCAGACTGTGTGTGGCTATTTGCAGAGCCAAGTTCCAGCTATGCATCGCACTGATAAGAAGGGCTTGTTTCTACGTGCTATGTTTCTCCGTATGTTTTAGACTTTATCAACCACTATTAAAGAAAATATATGTCACCATTAATAATACGATAACGGAAAGAACAGAAATATCGTGAAACGTCAATCACATAGGCATTACTGAAGTACTGTTTCCTGTACATCGGTTATTTAAATGATATACACTTCTTACATCATTGTTAATTTTGGAGACACAAATCTTCGTTTTCTCTTCAGCGTACTCACCCCCTTATTTTAGGGGAAAAAATGACAAACAGGGCAACAGCTAGTGAAAGCATAAAGCAGTGGGCTGGAAAATTGTGTTGTTTTCAGAAAGGGCACCTGCCAAGGACCACATGGAAACAAGCGGCACTGGAATCTGGTTTTATCTAGACATAGAACACCATTTCACTTTCGCGAATAAGACCAATGAAGTTCGAAGGTGAGAAAAGATAATTTGAACCCGTCAGTATCGAATGTGAGTCCAAGGTCTTATCCAAAACGCGACCCAACTGCGCTTGTGGTTGATGAGTGCCTCTACTTGTTTGACTGGTGACAATGCAACATCTACAACAAAACCCCACTGAAGAGTCTTTCGTGAATAGGAAGTATGTGAAATCCAGAGGTGATGCACAAGTGGTTTAATGTTCGTCGTAATTTTATTACAGATACATGGCATGGTTCCAGAATTTTCGGCCGAGGATGGCTTAGTCTTGTTACGCGTTCCCGTGACCATCCAGGAGTGGATCGCGATCCCGTCCTTAATGCAGTTTTCCCGTGGTGAAGGGAACTGTAGGCTTGTATCATCGAGTAATACACACGGAATTCTTCGTCAAATAACGTGTTTGTGAAGGCCCCAGCTATGCTTCTAAATGTTGCTTGCAATGTGACAACAGGCATGTAACTATTTAACGAAAGTTCGTATAATGATGCAGTCGTGTGCAGTAGAGTTTGTGCAGCGTGGCTTACTTTAAGCGCTCACCAAGAACTAGGTTGCTAATGTGCACGGAGCGTTAGCCCTGCTTCTGGCTCAAAAGTGATAGTTTTATATTACCAAAGAGATGTTAACTGATTCCTATGATGCTCACAGACATCATTATCAATAGAATCATTTGCAGTTATTCGTTGTTGTGGATAATTATGCTCCATATCGGCGTTAGGTGTGCTACACTAACCTCAAATCTCCATATAAAACGTGTGCTAAGTTTTATTATGAATTGACCAGCGAAAAGTACTTCTGCCGGAGAACAAGAAATGAGAATATCTTCAGTTTATTTAAAACACTGACTGAAAAGTGCGATACCAGCTGCCTCATTCTACCTTTCTCAGCACATTTAAAAATTTTCCCACGCATTTAGGCACGCGACCGTATTTGTGCATTTTTAGCATGCAACTCACCTATAGTTCCCACAAGCTCCCATAAATTTAACCCACTCACACTCACTAATCCATCGCTGTAAGTCGGTTATACTCACCCACTTCTAATTGCCCTTTCTGACTCCCTCAATTCACCCATCTCCTTCATAAATTATCTCTTTGTTTCTCTTTGACTGTGCCTCCTGTGTCATAGCCACAGCCCCATCGTTGTGTCCTGTTACTAAGACACTGTCATTGTCTCCATCTTCCTCTCTCTTAATGTTAATATCTGATTCCTTCTTCCCTACTGCTGCTGTCTGTTTTCACAGTCAGTATCTCTCACTTCCAGGTTGTAATTGTCATATACTCTCTCTCTCTCATTATTACCGGCTCTCACAAACTTCCACATTCTTTTTCTCTTTATTCCTCCCCTCTGACACTGTGTGCTTCACTATTTAGGTAGAACTGTTCTGTCACTGTCAACGTTTTCCACTGCCAGTGTGTTCCTCTCTCTGTCACACTGCCATTGTCTCCTTCTCTCTTTCTGTAACATAAACCGACTCAGTATAAAAAAAGCACGGATATGTTCGCGTGCCCAAAATTTTAGGAAATTTTTTAAAGGGGCTTTTGAAGGGAGAATGAGGCTGCTGGTACCCCAATTTTCAGTAAGAATCTTTTAAATAAAGAGGAACATATTCGCATATTTTGCGTTCCGATAGGAGAATTTTCCACTGGCTCCCTTATTTTTCCTGCTGCAGCACAACATGTGGAAAGATATGTATTGGTCAGTAGAATTTAGACAGTACACTAAGTGAAATTGAAACAACGCAAAACATATGTTACATCTCATACTGAATTTTACGTGCAAAAACATTTTTCATGTCCTTCTGTACTACAACATGGAGTTCCCAGATGATAACGGAGACACTTTATCGCATATTTATCCGTCATATGTTACTTTATAAACTACGTTTTCGCCTCACACTTGAGTTTAAGTTCGTATTGTACGTGTACATGCTTATTTTACGTGTGCAAATAGGATAGTTCTTAATCTCTATCTCGGAAACCGATGAAGATATGAAGAAAATTTTCAAGATTGTTCCAGATCGTTGTTTTAAGAATAAATCGCAAAAATTACTGCCATTTTTTATGCACAGCCGTCTCGGAACTTACGGCTGAGTTTTGGTACCCAAAAAACAAGTTTCTGGGGTGTTTCTCGATAATGGAGAAGGAGTTTTGAAAACGGAGGGATGGATGTTCCAGATAAATGCCCAAATAAGATACCATTAAAATTTGAGCCATTTTACGCTGTAATTGGCTATTTAAATTTCGTCTCATACTGGCTTGTACGTGTAGAAGTAAGATAAGTTTGAACATCTATATTTTTAAAACGGGTAAAGATATCAAGGAAATCTGTAAGGTTTTTAGAGATCGGTATCTTTGGAATGTATCGTAAAAATTTCAGCCATTTGCTGTACATAGCCGTCTTGGAATACTCGGCTGCAAAAAGAACCAACCCATTTTCTCCGTTTGCCGAAGCAAGAGAAAGTGTGTAACATTCATACTTTGACACTTACCGTAGGCCATTGCACAAGACTGACTTTTGACTGTACTATGCAGCGTGGGCAAAAACAGTCTGAAAAGCATATAAGGGTATTGTGTAGGTTGTGCTGAGAAATAATTTCCAAAATTGAAATTCGATGAGTTAAGCCGTTTCCGAGTTAATTAGCATTGAAATTAACCAATCAGGCCATTGGTTAGACAAAAATCAAGCAGTCCACCACATACAATTAGTGCAATTAGTGTCAGTTTTTCTCAAAGCGTAAAGCGTAGATGATAACTCCCAAAGACAGGTCAGCCTTTGGTTCGGGTTGGATCCTTACTACGGTCCCACGTTAAACTTTTGTATCGTTCTCTTGTTTGGTTTCAGGAAACAAAAGGTACCACGCGTTTGGCGGCACCATCTCTGACTGGCCGTTTGAATTGACACGCGGAAAACGGCCTTATTGCCCAACCTTACTGATAATTAACAAGGAAGCGACGTATCGTACTGACTTTTTTTCTTAACAGTTAACTCTCAGCATACTATATCCCGCAACGTCCTTGTTCGCTTTTCAGACTGTTTCTGACAACCCTGCAGGTGAGCAGAAAAATTAGATATATGGTTTGTGTATAACGTTATTATTTGTGTACTCTATAATTGTGTGTAAGTCTCTAAAGTGTCGCGTGAGGTTCGTTTTCGGTCTTTTATGAAATGAATTTAGGGGTTCTTGGCCGCGAAATAATGAGATTATGGGTTAAAATATTGTTTTCGCGTGAAATAAAACTGAGAAAGAATTACAGGAATTTTTGAATGGAGTGAACGTATAATGAGCTGATCCTGTTGGCCTGGTGCAATAGTTCGTAACGTTTTCTCGTAAGTTTAGTAAATACAACAGAAACACTCAACAGAGACTTTGGTCTTCAATATTTACAGGTCTGAAAAAACTGGAGTAACGTTTCTATTCCACGACTGTAGAAATTACTTGGCTTTGAGTCGAACAAATCGTCGAGCCATGTTCGGAGGACATTTCCATCCGGAAAGAAAGTTCCTTGAAGGTAGTTCGATAGAGAGCGGGAGAGGTGAAAATCTGTGGGAGCAAGGGAAGGTGAAAAAGGTGGGTACGGAATGACTCCTCGACCCAAGTCCTGTAGAGTGTCTTTTGTCAGTCTAGGAGAAAGCCGGCGAATGTTACCGTTAACTAGCGTCATTTCATGCAGTCTTCTCGGTCGTTTTTCTTGGACTGCGTGTGGATTAATGCATTTAAAAGATTTTGATCAAATCCTGAAGTTCTTCCTGAACGTTGTGTGTCACTAATGACAAAAGGATCCTCGTTAAAATTAGGAAGCTATTTTCTTGCTGTACTCTATTCAGTGACATTATCCCCATACACTGCGCATATGTTTCTGGCTGCCTCCATTGCTGTCACTCCTCTGTTGAACTCAGTAAGAAGACTTTATCGGAAATGACCTGATTTAAACTAATTAGACAGTCCACAACGCTTGGCGACCACAATGGTTATGAGGATGAAGTCCAATGTCACACCAAGTCAAGATCATGTCACCACATGTGAGTTGGGGGTTGGGAAACTTGTGCTTAGTAGTAAGAGAAATGCTTAGTTCTTGTTAGTATTTAGTTTCTTCTTAGCTCATCGCTGAATGATCTTGCCTAGATGTTTCTGGAGGTTCCTGAAAATACAATTTACGTTGTGGCAGCACTTAAAAAGCGCAGTGTCATCAGCGCCTAGAAGCGTGTTTCTGTATTTTATTTATGTTCTGCACCTCTGAGTTGGGTGCTAATGAGAAACTGATCTGACTTCCGACCATGATGAGTAACTGTCCTCATTCATGCTAGTACTATAGGTTTCATCCTTAAAGATACGGCAGCAGTTATTCCTGCACACTCTATTCCACACACCACTAGCATAAATGAGTGTCACATGTGCAGTAGCAACTTCTGACACTGAATGTAGCAGCAACACGAAATGTAGTGGAAAGAGGTAAAAGGCACTACAGTAAGACTCGTCCGAGCCTTCCAAGTGATTTATTGCTTCCAACTTCAGTGGTGCAGTTCCTCTTGATCTGTGTCACCGGGTCCCACAATGCTAAGGACCCCACTTCACTGTCTGCAAAACGGCTTGGCGTGGAATGGCTGCCTGAGCGACCCGTGCAACACCCTGCTGTGTGTCGGCCTAGTACGGCCGCCTGCTGGCCGGCTGCAAGGCGGCCGTATCCGCAGTCCAGCGTCCGAATCTGCAACCGTCGCCTCGGGATGCCTCCGGCGTGTGTTGGGAGCCAACAGGACTGCCCGCAGTAGCGAACTGTGGCGTGGCCCCACCGCTGGCTGGCTGCGGACCCTGCGTTGGCCTCAGAGGATCGAACCAGTGACCTGATGTGGGCGGGAATGCTGGCACCCGTTCTGCTGCTGCGTGTAGCCGGTGGTGAGACATGCCTCGCCGTCCAGGAGAGTTATCACAGTTCAATGCTTTGTTAGTGAACCGGCACCTGTTTATGTGCAGCTGTGCGCCTCTGGTTTACTAAACGCACCACTCTGCGTCACATACTCGTAACACTTAGGTTGACCAGCGGGCCCATTCTACCTGTGACGTGTGCCATGCAAGCCATGCAAACTGCTGCGTGTACTTCTCCCGGTGGTTCTACGCCCCTGTGGACACACTTTTACTTTACAACTGCTGGTGAGCATAACTCACTGTAAACAGCCCTGCACCTGGCTGTAACCAGCGCCCTCATAAATATTGCACCAAAACTGACTTTTGCTATCCCAAATGGTAGTGCTTTAACTTGTTTGGGTCGGCACCTATGACATATTTCCTTACTTTTAGAAAACTTAAGTTTGGTCTAGTGCCCCTTAAAACAGATGACATGAAACAAAAACTAAAAATTCCGTGGACGACCACTGCACGATCAACCCCTTACCTACTCATCTCACCCTCTCGGTATCCAATCCACTGGGACTTGGACTACCCTTGGTTCCCTCTTGGAAATGGCTCTCCACCTGATCATAATGAAAACAACACATAACAAAGTTAAGGCTTTGAAGACACTTGGCACAGAGGTGCTCAAAATGATCGATATTTGCCGTTGCCTTTTCCCTATACTGAGCGACATGTTGCACAAGCTGTTCAGCTGATATGCCCCTCTCTTGCTCTAAAATGAACTGGTTTTCAGATCTCAACAGACCTGGCTCCAGAGTCTGATTTAACCAAGTCAGATTCTGCCTTGACAAAAACTCCAAAGTTGCTTCTGGCCAGTACAGCTGTGGCTGCATAACATTCAATAGCGTGACTCCTGAAATTGACACTAGCAGGTGGAATGTTGGTCCTCTTATGTTACACGCAGTTCCGCTGAATAAAATTACACTCCCCTCGAGCTGTATCCATTTCACTTCTTCAAATACTCCCTGCTCAAAACAACTTGCTACTACTACCAATTTCTCGTAGGTGGAGAAGATCCAATGCATCCCAAACCGTTGCAAGCTCAATTGTGGCTCCACGATGTTCCTTGGACAGTCTATTCCTTCCCTCCTGCCTAAAAATATCTGCACTGTGCCTGTGTCCGGATTGGTGCGTATCACCCCGGCTGGACATACCGTTTCCTTCCCTCTATGGCAGCTCCGTAATTCCTCCCTTGTCACCTTGGCATACTGGCTGTTAACTGCTGAGATCAGCAATACCTCCTCAGTTGTTTACTTCTACCAACTTGTTCAATGCTCCCCTTTTCATTGACCTGAGGACAGTGATCACCATCACCCTTCCTTCCTCTTCAAAAAGCCTGCTATCCCTAGCAGGCTTACAATACTCGAAAACACATACAACATCTGAAAATACAATGCCTAATTAATCTACACAAACCCAATGATATAAAACAAGAAAACAAAAAAGCTGCTTTCTGGATCGCAAAGCATATGGTACTTCATGCTGTATCTTCCTGGTTTTCCCTGCGCTGCTGTGCGGCTGGTCCCAGTGGAGGTTCAAGTCCTCCCTCGGGCATGGGTGTGTGTGTTTGTCCTTAGGATAATTTAGATTAGGTAGTGTGTAAGCTTAGGGAGTGATCACCATAGCAGTTAAGTCCCATAACATTTCACACACATTTGACATTTTTTTTCCCTGCGCTTAACACCTCTCCACTCTCCCTGTCTTCCTCTTTGCTTCCTGAGACACGACTGGAGTCACATCTCGGCAACCCTTAAATGGACGAGACGACCCAATGTGTACTACTGTTGTTCTAGTTGGCAGATGAAGCTTAACATTAACAGGGAATGTAGTTTCAACAACTTGGTATGGCCCTTGAGACCTCATGAGGAAATTCTTTGGGGTCCCTTTTTGTTTATAGGGGCTGGACAGTAATACCCATTGCCCCACTGTATACTGTATTAAACTTCCTTTCCCCTTCACAGCACCTTCCTGCTTTTTCAAAGTCTTTGTATACGCCTTTTGTACCCATTTCCAAACATCCCAAATTGTTCCCGCGAATTGATGCACAGTTTCACTCGTCCTTCCTTTCTGTAGCTTCACTAAATCAAACGGTGACGGCATTTTTCGCCTGTACACTACCTCATATGCAGACAAACCGGTATTTGTATGGATTTTTGCATTATAAGAGCATACAATATGCCTAAAATACTCGTCCCACTGATGGTGATGAGAATCCAGATAAAAACTCAGCATCTTCCCATTCCGTCCTTCCGCTCGCCTGTGGATGCAACGCACTCATCCTCAACTTCTTTACGTTCAACAATTTACACAGTTCCTTCATTAAATCTGACATGAAGTTGGTCCCTTGGTCAGTAATTATTGTCTCCGGTACACCTAACTTCAAAATCCGGTTGTTTACTAACACTTGCGCGACCATTGCCACCTGTTGATTTGGTATAGCCACCATCTCCATATACCTCTAAAAATGGTCTATTATTGTCAGACCGAATCTGTCCCCTGATGGTGTTCGCCAGAAAGGTCTTAAGACATCAGTCCCCAACA